>NC_139462.1:198792500-201315000 GCF_057233095.1 Heloderma suspectum
GTTCTGTTTGTATATAAAGTTCTTTCTAAAAAATAGGTAACAATTCCTTGGTTCAAGTCCACAGATGTAATTTCTTAAATCTAGATCATTGTACACAATGATCTCTGTGTTTGCTTACAGTTAACCACAACAAGAATGCCTCCCCAGAATCCCAGCCAAACAAGAACAGCTGCTGTAAGCTTCCCTCATAGGGATGAATGAATGCATTCAAGACGAGGCTGGACAGCCATCCGCCAGGGATGCTCTGACTTGGATACCTGCATTGAGCAGGGGGTTGGACTCGATGGCTTTGTAGGCCCCTTCCAACCCTATGATTCTGTGGCTCTACGATTCTATGAAGTATGCTTTGTTTTACGTGTAGGTGCATATCACATACATGTAAACTGAACGCATACCAGAGGGATCTTTTCACATAGAGCTCTCGGTGCTTAGGAAAACCCAAAAGCTGAGGGAGTCCAGGGAGAGACCACAACAAGGTCTTTGAAAGCAATTCCGTGATTTATGAAAGAATTTTAAATGAATTAAAAGCACACATCAACATCAAGAGAAATAGAACTATACATACATTTGGGGAATCAGAATCATACTAACATTCAGAGGGATAAAGACACACATATACAGTCGATAGCGGAGTACACTGGGATGCATAGAGAACTCTGTGTGTGTGTGTGTGTGTGTGTGTGTGTAGTAGGGATGTACGCTGTTGCATAGTCCGCCACACACAGTCGGGTAGCGCAACTGGATTCTGCATGTGAGGTATTATAAAGCTCCACCACATATCGCCAGTGCTTTGGGCTCTGCCCAGGCCAGACAGGGACTGCAGGTTTGGACAAAGTTCTGAGGGACACCTCAGTGTGACCACTCACAAATTGTATAATTCTGCCTCATTGTCCCTCAGAACTCAGCCAATGTAACGTAGGTGGAAAAAGAAACCTCCAGCCCACAGCTAATATAGACCTGAAGGGTTTAAAAAATCCTACACAAATGTCAACCATCAACCAGTTTTCCCATACTGCATCCTGGGAGGGAGGGCAGGACAGCAGTTGCTGAACCCAATACAAGAAAGGGGCCGAGTTCAATCCTATGCAGAAAAGAAGCCACCAGCAAGGTGCAACTCCCCGGGTGCAAATGAAGCCCTTCAAAACAAGCCATGAGTTGTGGTGTGGTTTAAAAGCCACCCCTGCAGTGCAACTCCCCAGGTTCGGATGACATGTTACGTGCCCGCATTGCAGGTAATTGGGGAAATGGTGTTCATGTGAGCAGCACACATGGGGTAGGGAAAAGAAACCATAGTGTCTTCTTTCCCCCGTGATTGTCCGAACCATGCCAGAGGCTGCAGCAAGGCTGCAGGGATGCAGCAAGACTTTGAACATTCACTTTGGCCCCTTTTGCACCCCACCCTCTGCTTTTGCATGTGGCCCTTCCTCTCTTTTCTCCCTGGCCCAGGTGCAAAAGTGCCACCCCACCCACTGGCAAGCCAAGGGCAAGGGAAGGTGATGACACGATTAACATTGCAGCCTTGTTCTCTCTCTTTTTTCCAGACATGTTTAGTTTGAAAGGCAATAGTGAAGGGGCACCATGTGTATTTCCATTCCAGTACAGTGGCAACTGGTATGCGCAGTGTACATCCGTCGGCAGGTCGGATAACTGGCTGTGGTGTTCAACCACAAGAAGCTATGATGAAGACAAGAAATATGGCTTTTGCCCACTGAAATGTAAGTTCTGCCTTTTGAAAAGAAGTTTGAATCATGAAATGTCATTTTCTGTTACTCAGTTCATGCTAAGGTTATCAACTAATTAAAATCATTGTAGGTGATTAGTCATTTGCTTTTAAATTGATCATAGAGAGAACAATGCTATGGTCCCTGGCTGAATGACCCAGGGACCATAGGATGGCTTGGGAAACCCTTCCTCCAAGGTCTAGACAAGAGTCTAAGGGAGCAATCCTATGGCCCCTACATTGGATAGTGGCAATTCCTCCTCTGAGGTTGGAGAGAGCGCTCCAGCCCTGGAAGGGAGAGTCAGAGATCTGACTCCAGACCCCTCCCCTTGCAGCTGGTGTGGAAAGAATATCACCAGTTGCTTCTCCGAGGTCGGAAAAGTCACTTCAGGAGACTGGAGAGGCCCGGATACAAGTTATCCTGAGCCTCCTCTAGCCTCCTTCCCCTCCCCTCTGAAGCACCCTCTATCAAAAAGCCCATCTACCAAAAACATAGGAGATTATTTTAAAAAATACCGCTGCTCTTCCTGCCTTGCTGGCTTCAGCCCAGCAGGGCATAGGAATCTCAGAAGCCCCCCAGTTTCATAGGATTGCGCCCTTAATCAATTAAACATATATAAATGTGCACATCACTACATGGTCGATATAGACAACTTTTGTGCAACTTTGAGAGTGCACAAACCTAATTATTTAACAAACAAAAGGCATTGCTTGTGGTTAGAAAGGCCATCTTTAATATTTCCATTCCCTATTACAATAATATACTAGAACCAAAATAGCTTCAAGAGGTAAATATATGTCCTTCTCTGCTCCACCAATTAAAATTTGTCCTCAGATACTAAAGCTGACATGCACTGATTAATCAGCTCAAGTTTTAGAGGATTGGTTAATGGATGAAAACTTGTACATTTTAAAATATGCACAAAGCTGTTCACGTGGGTGATCTACTCACATTTGCAGTGTGTGACCTCAGAGGAGAAGACTGTCTAGTCTCTCACAGTGGCCAACCTGATTCCTGGGGGAAGCCCGCAAGTAGGGAAAACAGAGAAATAGCCCTCTCCTACAGTTGTTCCCCAGTAACTGGTATTAAAGGCGTACTGTCAGGGTGGAAACTGAGCCCGTAGAGCCCCAGAGCAGTTCTGATTCTGAGGAAGAGCAACAACCCGTGGGAGAGGAGCTCGCTCATCGCTCACAGGCACAGTGGCAGGGAAAGATTCCTCCTGTATGCATTCCTGAGAGAGATAGTGACCCTGGCAGTGAGAGAGTGGTGGATGGGGCCTTGCTGGACACTCGGCGCAGACGCAGGGAGCAGCACCAGATGAGAGGAGGCGCTCTGCCCACTTGGCACTAAAACAACGGTCGCGTCCCGAGGACCCAAGGGTAAGAGGGAGAACGTCTCCATAGCCCATAAGTTCAGAGTCTTCCCGCCCTCCTCCTTCAAACGGGGACCAATTGCCTTACCTGGAGCTTAGGCTACTCTGCTATCTACCCCAGTGCAGTTCCTTGCTTAGTCGTTGGTGATTAGCATCTGAAAGAGTCATTAAATTGTAAAAGGAATAAAGCCTTGGAAAGAATCCTTTTCGTCTGTGTCTTGAGTTGGCTATTGGAGGGGACTGTAAGAGGCAGCTAGGGCGCTCCTGACACATACTGCCTCTGATCCTGGAAGTAGTATATAGGCATCATGACTAGTAGCCACTGACAGCCTTACCTTCCATGCCAAAGGGGAGACCAGAAAGCATCACTATCCCAAAGCCAGCAACCTTTAAGGGCTTCTCTCCATGAGGCTTTTATTGTGTGCTTGTGATTGGTCACTCACTTTTTTTGTGGGTCCTTTACATGACATTGTCAATGTCCAGGGCCCCTCCCATGGTTTCTGGCCATTAGAGCGGCTTTATTCTCAACAGGGAAAATGTGATAAGAGATTTCATTACGCTTTGAAGAGCGATACATTTCCAGTTAATTTCTGGAAACCAGCTATATCGCAGCTATACTACAGCACCATCGAGTTGCTGTATAATGAAACATAGAACCTGCCCAGAAAGAAACCCCCCAGAAAAAAGGAGTCAATCTTAATCCCACGAGGAATCTGGAAGCAGAAACCCCAGCAAGGGTGCAGGATTTTAGCCTTGTATAGAGAACCCTTAAAACAAATTGGCCTTAAGGGAATCCCCACCCAAGCTGGTGAATTCTGTGGTTTTGCATTGAACCAGCAGCATGCTGACACTCCAGAGGGTGTTCACATTCTAAACCTTTGAAACATTTCCTAACCTGCACTGTACAGTACCCTACCTGTGTGATAGCTATTTTTAAGCAGCAGTCAGCCTGATTGCCTGATACAATGCCCTGTTTCCACTCCAGCCTGTCCAGTCACATGGTTATAGACCTATACAAGCTGCAATGTGGAGTAGGTGGGAAAACTCCACTCCCCCCAGCCAAGATACTTTGGGGAAAAAATCCAATTTGGCTGTCAGCTTGTTTTACCCTCTTTTGCATGGAAGGTGGTGAGATGCCATGGATTATTTTTTTCTTACTTATTTGCCAAAACATCATAATCCATCATTATATGCTATATTAATTATGTGTTGTGATGGCTGGATAATTTGGGGGGAAACAACCAAAGTACACTTTAGACCACGAGATCTCAAACAGGAAAATCTGGAACTGTTTGCTTGACCTCCTGGCACTTTTGTTCTATGCTTTGGCTATTTCTGTTTGTCCTTTCAAAGCTGTCCTGAGGGGAGGAAGTGTGAAATAGGGTTGATCTATCTTGCAAGGTAGACTCCAGCAATTCATGGAACGAGAATTGCCAGATGTACAAGCTGGGTTTAGAAAAGGCAGAGGAACTAGAGACTAAATTGCCAATATCCACTGGATAATGGAGAAAGCCAGGGAGTTTCAGAAAAACATCTATTTCTGTTTTATTGACTATTCTAAAGCCTTTGACTGTGTGGATCATAACAAACTGTGGCAAGTTCTTGGTGGTATGGGGATACCAAGTCATTTTGTCTGCCTCCTGAGGAATCTGTATAATGACCAAGTAGCAACGGTAAGAACAGACCATGGAACAACGGACTGGTTTAAGATTGGGAAAGGAGTACGGCAGGGTTGTATACTCTCACCCTACCTAACCTGTACACAGAACACATCATGCGACGTGCTGGGCTTGATGAATCCAAGGCTGGAGTTAAAATCGCTGGAAGAAACATTAACAATCTCCGATATGCAGATGATACCACTTTGATGGCTGAAAGCGAGGAGGAGCTGAGGAACCTCATGACGAAGGTGAAAGAAGGAAATGCAAAAGCTGGGTTGCAGTTAAACCTCAAAAAAAAAACCCCACCAAGATTATGGCAACCAGCTTGATTGATAACTGGCAAATAGAGGGAGAAAACATGGAGGCAGTAACAGACTTTGTCTTTCTAGGCACAAAGATTACTGCAGACGCTGACTGCAGCCAGGAAATCAGAAGACGTTTACTTCTGGGGAGGACAGCAATGACAAATCTTGATAAAATAGTGAAGAGCAGAGACATCACACTGACAACAAAGGTCCGCATAGTGAAATCAGTGGTATTCCCCGTAGTAACCTATGGCTGCGAGAGCTGGACCATAAGGAAGGCTGAGCGAAGGAAGATAGATGCTTTTGAACTGTGGTGCTGGAGGAAAATTCTGAGAGTGCCTTGGACTGCAAGAAGATCAAACCAGGCCATACTCCAGGAAATAAAGCCAGACTGCTCACTTGAGGGAATGATATTCAAGGCAAAACTGAAGTACTTTGGCCACATAATGAGAAGACAGGATACCCTGGAGAAGATGCTGATGCTAGGGAAAGTGGAAGGCCAAAGGAAGAGCGGCTGACCAAGGGCAAGATGGATGGATGATATTCCGGAGGTGACAGACTTGACCTTGGGGGAGCTGGGGGTGGCGACGCCAACAGGAAGCTCTGGCGTGGGCTGGTCCATGAAGTCACGAAGAGCCGGAAGCGACTGAACGAATAAACAACAAATCTTGTAACTTGAGGGCTTTCATCTGAAGACATTTCAGTTCTGCAGTACCTGCATCTTATTTGTTTGTTTGTTTGTTTATTTATTCATTTCATTTCTATACTGCCCAATAGCCGAAGCTCTCTGGGCGGTTCACAAAAATTAAAACCAATCATCTCCCCTTTGCATCTCCCCTTTGTGTCCCAGTCAACATATATGTAATAGCTTTGCTATGCTTTTTTGTTGATGATATCTACATTACTCTGCTTAATGAATCAATAACAAGTGCCTTTTTAGCATAATAGCTACCTAATGGTATGCTATTTAAGGTGACCTGAGGTGCTTCCAGAGGACACTTTTAGCATTTTATTTTCCCAGGCATTTTAGCATTTTAGCTTTCTAGACTTTTAGCTTTGCTGTTTTAAATCTGTATTTTAAATCTCTGCATTGCTGCTAGGTTTTACTCTGGTTTTATTCTGGTTGCATTGTTATACTGTGGTTTTAATGTTTTTATATTTTATATTGTTTTATTGTGTGCTTTTTGGTTTTAATTTTTGTGAACCTCCCAGAGAGCTTCGGCTATTGGGCGGTATAGAAATAAAATGAAATAAATGTGCCCCCTGTTTCCTTCATGGAATTTTACAGGGAGTCCAGATGACATTGTCTTCCATTTATAACCCTCCCATGTTCTCCCACCATCTTTTTTCTTACCAGAGAAAATCCATTAAGGAGGGAAAATTGGAATAGTTGTCCAGTGCCTTTTGTTTGGTAGTACTAGGGGCTATCTGTCTGGAAGTATACTTGTTCTAATAAAATTAGACTTCAGGCCATGGTTATGAAAGAAAAGGTTGGCCACTAAATATGCATACAATTCTTGTTAGAGAGTCGCAAGATTTTCCTCTTCTTTTTCCATTAGGATCCAAGATATCATATATACAATCTTTATAGACAGTCATACATAGAGAGATATGGTTATAAAATTCCAGTACTACAAAATCCAGCAGAGATAAAGACCTGAGAATACGCTAAATTGACCCGCCATTTCTTTTGTTGCTTTGCATTGTCAAAACATCTATTGGTGCTAAACCAACCAGTCTGTACCTATTCAAAAATTAAATAATAAAGTCCAGTTATGCTGAAATGTCTCTATTGAGTTATTCCTTGAGTATACCAGTTGCTGGGGAACATGAGCAGGAGGGTGCAGCTGGTTGGCCGCTGTGTGAACAGAATGCCGGACTAAATGGGCCTTTGGTCTGATCCAGCATGACTCTTCTTATGTTCTAATTTGAAGGAATTGATAGAATAGTAACTTGTTCCTGAGTGTCTTCTTCTTGACTACTGTCATTAGCCCAGGGCTTTTATGTATGCCATGATGAAGCCCTATGCCACAGCACAGAGCAAACCTCTCCACATAATCATTATACACATCCATGTGCTTCCTCAGTTCCTGTCAGAAGCGCCCTAGCTGCCTCTTACAGTCCCCTCCAATAGCCATCTCAGGACACAGACACTGAGGATTCTTTCCAAGGCTTTATTCTTTTATTACTTTATGACTCTTACAGATACTAATCACTAGCGACTAAGGAACTGCACTGGGGATAGATAGCAGAGTAGCCTAAGCTCCAGGTAAGGCAGTTGGTCCCCGTTTGAAGGAGAAGCGTGGGAAGACTCTGAACTTATGGGCTATGGAGAGAGCCTCCCTCATTCCCTTGGGTCCTCGGGACGCGACTGTTGTTTTAGCACCAAACGAGTGGAGCACCTCCTTTCGGCGCCCCCCATCTGTCGACGCTCCCTGCGTCTGCGCCAGCAAGCCACCCTCCAGCGCTCTCTCACTGCCAGGGTCACTATCTCTCTCAGGAATGCTGGCAGGAGGAATCTCTGCCAGCTGCTGTGCCTGTGAGGGATGAGCGAGCTCCTCTCCCACAGATTGGTGTTCTTCCTCAGAATCAGAACTGCTCTGGGGCTCTATGGGCTCAGTTTCCACCCTGACACTGGCCAAGTGTGATGTTTAGTCCTGGAGGTGAGCAACTTCCCAAAGCCCATGGGGTCTTCTCTGTCCCTTTCCCACAATCTGTCCCTTTCCTACAATCCTTAGGACTGTGAAGTTCCAGAGAAGCATAAATGGGGAGACTGGTGGAGTGTAACAATTATATAAGCAACACCTCCAACCACATGTTGTTCCATGTCCATAATGCTTAGCTAAGGTGGTTGTTCTGCCTTGTCATTTTGTTGTTTTGTCTTGGAGGAGTTCCTGTAAAGAGCTGATCTATGCTGGAGGCTTCTGCTATTGGTTTAACTTTCAGTTCTCTAATAAAGTCTGTTCTGGGCCTCCTGTTGCTTCCACTTGCTTTCCCAAGTTCTGTTAGCTACCAGAAATAAACAAAACAGAAGCAATCTATCACACATGGTACATTTCTCAGTTCAGAAATTAACCGGAGTAAGCCTGTATGTCATTTCAGGATTGCGGTTTCAGTCTCCATAATTAGTTCTGCATTTTCTTTGGTCTTGTCATAATGAACATTGGAAATGGAAACATATTTTGGTTTTCTCTGTAGCTGATGGAATGGACCAGTTGTGGAAAACAGACCCTTTGACAAATGTACAGTACCAGATAAATGCAGCTGCTGCTCTAACATGGTACCAAGCTAGTAAAAGTTGTCAGCAACAAAATGCCAATTTGTTGGGCATCACAGAGTTACATGAGCAAATGTACCTGGCAGGTAAGTTAGCAATGTGCATGAATATCTTCTAACATTTCATGTTACAACACAGTTAAAACGAAAGGGCTTAAACATTGCACCATAGAACTTGTGCTCTACCTGGTCCTAGACTCGTGTCATGCACTAACATGCATGTAGATCCTATGCCTAGTACAATTGTATACATATATGGCTCTTCATGATTGGGAATGCTGGACAGGAATAGCAATTGGGACACTTACTCTAGCCTAAATGTGTGTGGCTTTGATTTGGATTGGGGCCACCACACTAAGGGAGACAAAAGTTAAACCTTCTCCCTGCCACACACTGTTTTTTTTCCCATCCATCCTTCAGCAGATGGATTAAAAAAGGAAAGAAGTCTCAGTTGACACCAGTGAAGGTGTTTGGGTTTTTTTAAGCCCTTGCCCCCAGGAGAAAACTGGAGGGCAGGTTTATTCCTTCTCTCCTGGAGTACAGTGGTCCCAATCTGAATCGGGGCTGAGCATGTTAATATGAGAGGCGGGGAAAACAAGTCTCAGCTATATGCTATGCAGTTAGCGTAACATCCCCTTCATGGATCACTGCCTTGTTGTGGCGAAGGGGCTTGCGTAACTCAGTGAAGCCATAAGCTATGCCGTGCAGGGCCACCCAAGACGGACAGGTCATGGCAGAGAGTTCTGACAAAATGTGGTCCACTGGAGAAGGAAATGGCAACCCACTCCAGTATTCTTGCCAAGAAAACCCCATGGAACATATCACAAGGCTAAAAGAGATGACACCGGAAGATGAGCCCCTCAGGTCGGAAGGTGTCCAATATACTACTGGGGAAGAACAGAGGGAATTTCCAAGTAGCGCCAGAAAGAGTGAAGCGGCTGGGCCAAAGCCGAAAGGACACTCAGCTGTGGATGTGTCTGGTGGTGAAAAGAAAATCCGATGCTGTAAAGAACGATATTTTTTTAGGAACCTGGAATGTAAGATCAATGAATCAAGGTAAGCTGGAGGTGGTCAACCATGAGTGGCAAGACTGAACATCGACATCTTGGGAATCAGTGAACTAAAATGGACAAGCATGGGCGAATTTAATTCAGGTGACCATTATATCTACTACTGTGGGCAAGAATCCCTTAGAAGAAATGGAGTAGCTCTCATAGTCAACAAAAGGGTGGGAAAAGCAGTACTGGGGTACAATCTCAAAAACGACAGAATGATCTCAGTACAAATCCAAGGCAAACCATTCAACATCACAGTAATTCAAGTCTATGCCCCAACCACTGATGCCGAAGAAGCTGAGGTGGATCGGTTCTATGGAGACCTACAACACCTTCTAGAACTAACACCAAAAAAAGATGTCCTCTTCATCATAGGGGATTGGAATGCTAAAGTAGGAAGTCAAGAAATCACTGGGATAACAGGCAAGCATGGCCTTGGTGTACAAAATGAAGCAGGACAAAAGCTAATAGAGTTTTGCCAATAGAACACGCGATCATAGCAAACACTCTTTTCCAACAGCACAAGAGGCGACTCTACACATGGACATCACCAGATGGTCAATATCGAAATCAGATTGATTATGTCCTTTGCAGCCAAAGATGGAGAAGCTCTATACAGTCAGTAAAAACAAGACCTGGAGCTGACTGTGGCTCAGATCATGAGCTGCTTCTTGCAAAATTTCGGCTTAAGTTGAAGAAAGTAGAGAAAACCACTAAACCATTCAGGTATGACCTCAATCATATCCCTTATGAATATACAGTGGAGGTGACAAATAGATTTCAGGGATTAGACCTGATAGACAGAGCGCCTGAGGAACTATGGACAAAGGTCCGTCACATTGTTCAGGAGGCAGCAACTCAACCCATCCCAAAGAAAAAGAAATGCAAGAAAGCAAAGTGCCTGTCTGAGGAGGCTTTACAAGTAGCTGAAGAAAGAAGGGAAGTAAAAAGCAAGGGAGAAAGGAGAAATATCCAACTGAATGCAGAGTTCCAGAGAATAGCAAGGAGAGACAAGAAGGCCTTCTTAAATGAACAATGCAAAGAAATTGAGGAAAACAATAGAATAGGAAAGACTAGAGATCTCTTCAAGAAAATCGGAGATCTCAAGGGAACGTTTTGTGCAAAGATGGGCATGATAAAGGACAAAGAAGGCAGGGACCTAACAGAAGCAGATGAGATTAAGAAGAGGTGGAAAGAATACACAGAAAAACTATACAAGAAAGATCTGAATGTCCCTGATAGCCATGACAGTGCGGTCACTGAACTTGAGCCGGACATCCTAGAGAGTGAAGTCAAGTGGGCCTTAGGAAGCATTACTAACAACAAAGCTAGTGGAGATGACAGTATTCCAGCTGAGCTATTTAAGATCCTAAAAGATGATGCTGTTAAAGTGCTGCACTCAATATGCCAACACATTTGGAACACTCAACAGTGGCCACAAGACTGGAAAAGGTCAGTTTACATTCCAATTCCAAAGAAGGGCAATGCCAAAGAGTGTTCAAACTACTGTACAATTGTGCTCATTTCACATGCCAGCAAGGTTATGCTCAAAATCCTACAAGCTAGGCTTCAGCAGCACGTGAACCAAGAACTACCGAAAGTACAAGCTGGGTTTTAAAGAGGCAGAAGAACTAGAGATCAAATCGCCAACTTTCGCTGGATCATGGAGAAAGCAAGAGAATTCCAGAAAAACATCTATTTCTGCTTCATTGACTACACTAAAGCCTTTGATTGTGTGGATCATAACAAACTGTGGCAAATTCTTAAAGAGATGGGTATACCAGACCACCTTACCTGTCTCCTGAGAAACCTGTACGTGGGTCAAGAAGCAACAGTAAGAACCGGACATGGAACAACCGACTGGTTCAAAATTGGGAAAGGAGTACGACAAGGCTGTATATTGTTGCCCTGCTTATTTAATTTATATGCAGAGTACATCATGGGAAACGGCGGGTTGGATGAATCACAGGTTGGAATTAAGATTGCCAGGAGAATTATCAACAACCTCAGATATGCAGACAATAGCACCCTAATGGCAGAAAGCGAAGAGGATCTAAAGAGCCTCTTGTTGTGGGTGAAAGTGGAGAGTGCAAAAGCTGGTTTGAAACTCAACATTAAAAAAACGAAGATCATGTCATCTGGCCCCATCACTTCCTGGCATATAGAAGGGGAAGAAATGGAAGCAGTGACAGATTTTATTTTCTTGGGCTCCAAGACGGTGACTGTAGCCATAAAATTAAAAGTCGCTTGCTCCTTGGCAGGAGAGCTATGGCAAACCTAGACAGCATAGTAAGAAGCAGAGACATCACCTTGCCGACAAAGGTCCACATAATCAAAGCTATGGTTTTCCCAGTAGCAGCATATGGCTGTGAGAGCTGGACTATAAGGAAGGCTGAGCGCCGAAGAATTGATGCCTTCGAACTGTGGTGCTGGAGAAGACTCTTACAAGTCCCCTGGACTGCAAGGAGGTCAAATTAGTCAATCCTAAAGGAAATCAGCCCTGACTGCTCATTGGAAGGACAGATACTGATATTTTGGCCACCTAATGCGAAGAGAAAACTCCCTGGAAAAGACCCTGATGCTGGGAAAGATTGAAGGCAAAAGGAGAAGGGGACGGCAAAGGATGAGATGGCTAGATAGCATCACCGATGCAATGAAGATGAACTTGAGCACACTCCGGGAGAGAGCGGAGGACAGGAAGGCCTGGCGTGCTATGGTCCATGGGGTCACGAAGAGTCGGACACGACTTAATGACTGAACAGCAACAACAAATAGCATAACATGTTGTTTGGCTCTGAGGTTGTAGGAGTGATCCATGGACGGTGCATATGCACACCTCTGCTGCCCCCACAGCATCTCCCTCCCTTCACTGGTTACAGGCAATTTCCTGAGACACCCCTTCCCACAATGCCTGGCTCTGTGGAAAGACCCCCTCTGAGCCAAGTGTTTGGGCCTGGCTGGCTCTCTGAAGAGGCATGCTGGCAGCTTCTCTGGACAATGCAGCTCTGCAGACAGCTCAACCACACTCAGGCTCACACTGAGAGGATTCTTGGTGTGAGCTGGAGGGCAGGTGGCTGAGAGTGAAACAGAGAGCAGGTGGGAGAGTGGGACTAGAAAGACTCTCTGGAGCACCCACTAGTATTGCTGAGCGGGTGGCTGCTCTGGAGAGCCTCGCCAGTTCCCCTCTCCCACTGCAGCAAATGAGCTGCTGTCAGGGCTCTCTCGAGCACCCACTGGAGGAGGAGGAGGAGGAGGAGGAGGAGGCGGGCCCTCCTGGCAAGGACAGTGGGAGCAGTGCAATTTGCTCCTCCTCCTGTTCCGCCACCTGAAGTGGGGCTTCACCCTGCTTCATGGGACTGATTACAAACACCACTTTCTTTGCAAGTAGGGAAATCTAAACTGGCAGAACCTGACTCCCTTGTGTTTTGCCCTCCTCACAGTAAGCATGAAGGGGACAGGTTTGAGTTCTCTTATTCCATCAGAAGTTGCCCAGCAAGGGGATTTTTTTGGCAGATGTTGCTTCTCCCATCATAATGTTGCAATGGTGGGAAAAGTTGTCAACCAGTGAAATTCTCCTTCAGTTTCTGCCCCTGCCCCACTCATTCTGACCCAGTATCCTGTCACTGTTGCTGCCTGCTGTAGAGTCTGTATTCCTGAGACTGATGACTTGCTGTATTTTGCATGCTTGTTTAGGATTAACTTCCACTTTGAGTTCTGAACTCTGGTTTGGTCTTAACAGTTTGGACTTCAACAGTGGATGGCAATGGAGTGGTAGCCATCCTTTCAGATACCTAAACTGGGCACCAGGTAACTGTTTTGGTTGTTAATATATTGTACACATGCACTATTTATTTTAGATTTGGCTCATATGTTAGTTTCCCCTGTTAGATCTGCAGTTTATAAATATAAACCCCATACATTTCAAATGTTTCTCTCAACTAACAGTGCAATTCAAAATGATCCTTTGTAGGGAAATTAGAATTTACTGGTGATTTTTCCTCACCTACCTATTTAAAATTATGCAGGTTCCCATTTTCTGTCTACTAAATTTTGGTGCAAGCTAGGAGAAGCGGCTACCATGACACAGAGATGAACTAATTTTCACACACAGAGACAGCAGTTTAAAATAGAATTTAATGCATTTATTAGAAACTTCCAATTTCCATGCGTATTTCCATACTTGATATTACATTTTAAACTTGCTGACCGGTTGTTATAAGGTAGACTAGCTCATTCTAAGCCCCTTACTCTAAACCTAAATGTCTCCCAACCACTGTCGTTGTTGGTATCTTTGTTAATTCCAGAGAAACTCAAAAAGTCCCCAACTTCTCCTTAAGCATCCTGCCTTTGTGATCTGTGGTTAGTGATGCACCTGAAAAAGGTGCATCAGACCTTTCCCTTAAACTTCTTTCTTTAGCAAAGTCAAATGAAATTCACTCTGGCTCGAACTAAGCCCATAGAACCAGTCTTTGGTCAAGTCTACAGTACCTGTCTTTGGATCTTTTAGCAACCCTCTTATATCTATCTATGCTGCTCTTATATGTTAGCAAAACCTTATAGCAGGTTCATGTAGCCTTTTAACTTAAATAAGCTCAGTTACAATTCCTTTTAAACTTCTTAGGCATTTTCACCTACTCTTCTTGAAGTTCTTGTTCTGAAACCATGTTTCTGGGCCCAATACAAAATGCTTTCACCTGTAAAGCCCTAAAATCAGCTTTCCCCCACCTGGCACCCCCCAGATGGATTACAGCTCCCAGAAGCCTCAGACAGTTGGTCAGGGATTATGGGCATTGTGGTCCAAAATGTCTGGAGAGCACCAAGTTGGGGAAGGTTGTCCTGAATAGTCTTGAGTCCTGAATATTGAAGGGAGTGCCTGCTTCCATATGAACCTCCCTGTAGTTTGAGATCAGATGAGGAGCCTCTGCTTCAGGTCCCATCATACCCAGAGGACAGATTTTCCTCCACAAGAAGCCTTTTCTGCTTTGGCACCCAGTTGTGGATTGAGCTCCCCAGAGAGGTTGGCCTGGCACCTATGCTGTGCTCTTTCCAGCGCCAGGTGAAGACCTTTTTATTTTCCCAGGCAGTTTAGCATTTTAGCATTCTAGTCTTTTAGCTCTGCTGTTTGAAATTTGTTACTGTATTTTAAATCTCTGCGTTGCTGCTAGGTTTTATGCCAGTTGTACTTTTATATTGTAGTTTTAATGCTTTTATACTTTATATTGTTTTTTATGCTGTACTTGTGGTTTCAATTCTTGTGAACTGCCCAGAAAGCCTTGGCTATTGGGCAGTATAGAAATATAAATAAATAAGAAAGAAAGAAAGAAAGAAAGAAAGAAAGAAAGAAAGAAAGAAAGAAAGAAACAGGGCCTTCTTGGTTGCCACCCCAGAGCTGTGGAATGCTTTTTCATGGATTGGAAGTTTGGCTCTTTCCCTTCTGGCATCCATGGGCAGGTTAAAGCTTTTGTTTTGACTTGCTTTCAGTTGCTAGTCTATGATCCATCACTGTGGTGAAACATTCATAGGTTAACCAAAACTACAGATCAGGGACTTGAAGTCTTGAGCAGAAAGACTGAATTTGGCACTTTCAGTCATGAACAAAATGGCAGCCTGAGCCAATTCAACCTTCCAGTCTGATTATTGAGCTGTCAGGGGTGTTGAATCTCAGATCCAGGGGCTAAATCTGGCTCACCTGAAATCTCAGTCTGGCCCTCTGGAGTTCCCCAAATGGTCACACCCCCTTCTCCTAGCCCCGCCTCTTTCCACCAACTGCCAATTGTTTGGTGGTTTCCTGGCTTTTGCATTCCCATTCTAAAAGGTTGGAATGCCTCTGTTAAGGCTTAGTTACGGCAGCTCTTAAGGGTTTTAGGGCAGTAAGAGCTCTAAGCTAAAGCATGATGATATTTGGGGTATTCTGGGCCCGCCCCTTTTTTCTTTGATCCCATCCACCACTGGACTGCAGCCCCCAAGGGCTTCTCTCAAATGGAACTTCATCCTTTGGCTGAAAGAGGTTCGAAACTCCTGTAATAAATACCTCTTACATGTCCATTGGCTACAATGGAATTCTGTAATCAAGGCATGATGTGAATATCCTTCCTCTTTGCATCTTTTCTTAAAGGAAGCCCTTCCCCAGAGCCTGGGAAAACCTGTGGAACATTCAATCCCGGTAAAGCATCCAAATGGGAAAACCTAGAATGTGATAAGAAACTCGGTTACATTTGTAAAAAAGGAAGTGCCACTCCAAACTTCATCATTCCTTCAGGTAGGTTGTTGAATACAGCAGGATTTGATTTAACAAGTTGGCAGTGCAGTGATGGGAAAGGGAGATTTCTCTCATCTAAAAAAAAAATGCATTTCTAAGCTCTTCTGAAAGGTCTGCAAAGAGAAGCCTTTAAAACAGCACTCCCTATCCTGGTGTCCTTAGACATCTTGAACCTCAGCTCCCATTATCCCCAGCCACCTGCTTTAAAACATCTAGTTCTGGGAAAAGCCAGCACTTTTTCTGTTGTTTCAAAAGGATCTGCTGGCTAGCTAACACAGGAGTGTGTAAACTGCCTTCCTGTGTACAGAAGTCTCCAGCTGTTTGTAGCAGCTATAGTTTTGACAGCTACCTACAGCAGGGATGGGCAGACCTGAGGCTTGCGAGATCTTCTCTGTTTTTATGGAAACTTTGAGAGCTCAGTGCTAAAGACATGCACATAGAATTAAAGAATTCAGAGCCCAGGAATGGATGTTAAATGCCAGGTTGAATGGAACTCTCAACACTTCCAGACCAAAATCTACTCCTGGTAACTCCAAACTGTCTTCATTTTAGCAGAAGCATTTAGGTAGGGATGTCCGTCACTGGGAAATTGGGTCTTTTGGGGGCGCATCAGACTTCCACGGTGAGCCCAATTCAGCTTGCATCTGTGAGCTGAGCTGCATATTTTCCCCAAATTCCAGGGACTTTTCCCGTATTTTTTTTATTTGCGGAAATAGATATTTGCGCAAATTTTGGCTGAAATTTGCATAATTTGCACAAATAACAAAGTGCGGCCAAAATTTGCACAAATGTCTATTTCTGCAAATAAAAAAGAATATGGAAAATCTGCTAGCTGGCCTGATTCACTGCGGATTGAGTCAGGCCAGCTGGCAGAAGATGAGCCGAAATCCAGGAGCCAAGCCAACGAAAGCTCCCCCCTGCAACTGGATTCTTCTGACATCCCTACATTTAGGTTGGCCAGGAGTCATTTTGTTGGTGCTATTATTGTTAAACAATGGGGAGCCCCAAATCCTTGCTGATCTACTGCAAATCACCCCTCTGCCAATGATGCTTCTAGGTAGTTTTATCCCAGTGCTGCAGAACCTCTAGCCTACAAAATTGAAGATAACAGCGGGGGTGTGGAACTACAGGATTCACCAGGGCTGGGGACAGTGACCGCTCTCCTCAGCAAGGACCAAGTCCTGCCGCCCTGCATCCTCCCATCCCCACTGTTATCTCCAACTAGAGATAACAGTGAGGTTGGGGCATGGGGCAGCCTGACTCTGCTTCATCTGCCCTACCTCCTTCCCACCAGGGCGAGTGAAGCTGGGTGAGTCTCCTTCTCTCGCTTGTCAGAGAAGGGAAGGGGACCCAGCTGCTTCTGCTTCACCCACCTCAGCTGCTTCCCCCCGCTGTGGGAAGGAGGTGGGGCAGGCAGTAGAGGCTGGTGGCTCTGATTTCAGTGGGGCTATAAATCCACTCTGTGTTCCAGCCAGAACAAGTCAGAACTCTACAGCTATCCAAGGTGCTGAACCCCAACCCCAAAATAACTTCAGCACCTTGGGTAGCTCCTTTAGAGTTCTATGGTTCTGACTGAAACCCAGAGTGGATTCTCAGCCCCACTGTCATCGGAGCCCCCAGCCTTCAGTGGGCCAGGAGAAGATGGGGCAGAGCTAACCTAGTCCCGATTGCTCCTCCGTCAGAGGAGTGATGGGGACTAAGCTGGTTTGGCTTTGCTGTGCACCGGGCCTCCTAACCAGGAAAGCCCACGTGCAGAGAAGCCTACTCCTGGGAAGATCCACCCAGCACTTGGACTAGGGAGCAAATGACATTAGGTGGGTATGGCCATGCTCACTTGACATCATACGGCCTGGGGGAGCGGGATCTGTCCCCTACCCAAAACTGGTTCTGCACCTGTATTTCAGACCCTGGACTTAATGGTCTTGTGGGGTGGGGGGCTTTAGATGACAAAAAAACCTTTGGAAACTCTGATAAAAAGGTGTTTCTGAGCATGTGCAGGATGTTACGTTTTAAATTTACTTAGCATGTCATGGCACCACCATAACTACAGGAATAAAATTGTGTTTCTTCTGTGAATGCTAAAATATTCACTTGGGAGTAGGCACCATTTTCTTGTAGAAAGTGATAACATACCTTGAAAGTAAAAATAGTAAAATGAGCATCTACACTCGTACAGCCACCTCCTAATGAAAAAAAATGTTTCTAAAAACAAGAAAGTATACTGTGGTAACCAGCGTCAGCCCTGGTAGGCTCTGGCATGCCCCAGTGCTGATGCCAGCCTGTTTGCCACTCCATTCATCCTGGGCGCCCACCCCAAGACCCATCTCCACTGCACCACTGCCAGCTGCTGCCACCACTCCCGCTCTCCCGTTCGCCTTCCATGGCAGTGCCTGCTTCCATGTGCTTCTGCGTACACGGTGGCTTGTTCGAAGCCTCCGGTATAAACTGCCCCAGCCGCTGACTTGGTATATTATTCCAAGAGGACCAGAGATGCAACAGAAGGTGAGGTCTTTTACCTGATAATTTTCCGATCTTGACGACATACACACTCCGCCTCCCCTGCTCCCCAACGTCATAGCACATCTGTTTGTAAATGATTTCTGAAATACTTAAGCATGACATTCTTTTCCAGCTGAAGGGAGCCTGTCTCCCAAACTTACCAGCGTGAATGTCCTCAGCAACAGAAATGTTAATTCAAACCCATATAGTGCAATATAAGTGATGGGATTTTAATGTCAGTTGTTTTATCAGGTTCCCATAATTCATTGAAACTGTTTTCAGCTTTTTAAATTGTTTTCAAATTTTGTATGTATTTTGTATGTAACATTTTTCTATTATGTTTTGTAATGTTTATGAAGTGCCCAGAGAGCTTTGGCTATTGGGTGGTATAGAAATTAAAATGAGGAGGAGGAGGATAATATCTTTATTAGGTCCACTCAAAGATCATCACAAATGTGCAAGTTTTGAGATCTCCAGATCTCTTCATCAGGCAAGATGTTACTGCCTTTGTTTTTAATTAAAATGATTGCCTCATACCGTTGCTCTGGTGTTTTATACATAATTTCAGCTTGAGAAGGAAGCATCCCGATTCCAGAGAGTTATGGAAGCAAATTTCACATCTGTAACATACACACCAAGTCTGATAGACAGGAAAACACCACTTTGCTTTTAAAAACATATTCTGATAAATATCTTTGTGTACCATGCCAATCCGTTGTCAGAGTTTCCTTCCATTCGTTCCAGCATTCTCTGCAAACACGCCCAGGTGTTTCCTAAATTCATTTATAAATTGTTTTTATGGTTTTGTTTTCTTTAGAGACATGATCAATATATTTATAATTGACTCAGTTGTTAATAATAAGGCATGTGCAAGATGCAACCTTGCTATCATGTACTGTACACCACTGAAATCAAAGGAGGTTTAGGGCACATGCCTATGCTTATTTAGACAGAAAACAGGCCTACAAGTCCCAGCATGCCCCAGCCAGTTATGCATAGGAGAGGGTTGTGCCTGTAGGCTGCAGTCTGCTACATCTACTCTATGTGGGGCTGCCTTTGAAAACTGTTCAGAAACTTCAGCTGATCCAGAATGCTGTAGTCAGACTGTTGACCAGGGCTGGTTACAGGGAGCTTGCAACTCTTTTGTTAGAACAGCTTCACTGGCTATCCGTCTGTTTCTGCACAGAATTCAAAGTGCTGGTTATGACCTATAAAGCCCTATATGGCTTGGTACTAGGCTACCAAAGATCGCCTTCTCTCATATGAGCATGCCTGGGTCCTAAGATCTTCTGGGGAAGCTCTTCTTTTGAGACCTCTGCTTTCAGAAGTGCATTTGGTGGTGACACGAAAGAGGGCCTTCTCAGTGGCTGCTCCCTGGCTGTGGAACTCCTTCCCAAGGGAGACTAGGTTTGCTCCCTCTTTGTTGTCTTTCTGTGAGTAGGCAAAGACCTTTTTATTTAAGCAGGCCTTTGCTGTGTAAGTGGGTCTGTTGGATTGGAGGCTGGTTTTACTCTGTTATTGTTTGTTTGTTTATTTATTTATTACATTTTTATCCCACCTTTCTTTCATAATGGAACTCAAGGCAGCTACATGTGGTTCCCAGGTGGTCTCCCCTCCAAGCACCAACCAGACCCAGACCTGCTTAGCTTCAGCAAGGTGGCTGCCTCATGTGCCTTCAGTCTGTGCCCTGGGATTGTTGTGCTTGTAATTGTTTGTAATTGTGTTTACTGTATTTGTTTTATTATTGTGTTTATCAAGCTTTATTAGTGATTGTAAGCTGCCTTGAGTGCCATTTTTGGTGGGAAGGTGGGGTACAGGTCAAATAAATAAATTAATATTTACATATTTATTTAAAGCACTTTGTTTTAAAAATTCATTCTTCGTCCAAAAAGGCTCCTGGAGCAGCTTTAAAAAAGAGAGAGAGAGAGAGACAGTCCCTGCCTCTCAGGCTTACAGTCTAAAAGATATGGCAAACAAAGAAAAAGGCATGGGGTAGAAGGAAAGGAAAACCACAAACCTAGACACCAAATCTTAAAGTTACAGATTTCTTATAACAACCAGATGGGATGGAAACAGTTCAGAGAGAGGAGAGAGAGCCAAAAGGAGCTGGTGTCTCAGCAGAGCCAGTGGAGAGACCCCTCTTCCCATCTTGCCTCAGCCTGATGGAATGGCTGGGATGAAGTCCCATTGAACTTAACAGGACATACTGTACATCTGAGAAGACACACATAGGATTGCACTGCACAGCAGCCAACTATGTGCAGGATTGGAGACCAAGTCTGCAATCGGCCTTCAGCACCCAGCCAAAGCTATATGCCTGCATCTAACTACATTCAAGGGTGGGCAACTTCAGGAGGTCTGGGCACCATTTTCACCCCTAGATCACCCACCATGGACTGCATCACTCCCCCCTCACCTCGGTGCCGTAAAAAGAAACAATGAACAATAAACAATGGCATCCACAGTGACTGCAGAGAGCTCAAAGGGTCAACATTAGCTTGTGTACAAGCTAATTTGGACTCTTTGGGTTCTCTGTAGCAGCTACGGAACACTAAAAGATGTGAAATTACTTGCAAAGAAGGTAATTCTGACTCTTTCAGTACTTCATAGATGCTCTGGACACCCTTTATTACTACAATTTGGGGGGCGGGGGTGGGTGGGTGTTGTACATGGCCCATATGCCATATGTTGCCCACCCCTGAAGTACATAGTTAAATTCCAAGTCTTATGCGAACTATTATTTGTTAAACTCTTCTTCTTTAGTAGGTTTTTGTGTAGTTTTGGCATGAAGCTTTTAAATAGCTCCTCTTAAATCCATGCTCGCTGTCCTTACATTTTGCATTGGAAAGTGGTCAGTATTGTAATGATCCAACTGCTCAGTCATGTGAAGTACTTTGGTGGTAGCAGCGACATTACCCTGTTGCTAAGCTAAAAAGCCATATCCTGTTTCTGGCAGGCAGGATGGAAATGACAGAATCTACCCTGCTTGCCAAGAATGACCCGCCCTTTCTCTTACAGCCGCTTCACACATTACGAAGGAAAAGCCCTGATGTGTTTTTAAAGACAGGTATGCTTGGCAGGAACCCTGGCCCATCACAAGTAAGGCTGTAGCTAGTTAAAGCAAAAAACAAAACTTGGCCTGACCAGTTTTTGTTGTGTTGTTAGCTGTTGTAAAACCCCCCACATGGAATAAGGTTGATTTTCTTCTTCCTTAGCCATTTTTTTTTTAGCCATGCTTTAGGTCAGGGATGCTGAACCTCTTTCAGCTCTAGGGCCAAATTCAGTTTCAGAGAAGTTGTTGGGGGCCACATTCCAGTGGTGGGTGGGGCCAAAGGCTAAAGGGGCAGGGGTAAAGGCAAAAGAATGTCAGCATAGTTTAGCTTAAAGCTCTCACTACCAGTAACTAAGCCTTAGGAGATGCATTTCAGCCTTTCAGGCTGTGAAAAACATGCAAGCCCCAGGAAACCACCAAACAATCAGCCAGCAGGGTAAAGGGGGTAGGGCTAGAGGAAAAAGGCATGGCCATCTGGGAACCCCAGAGGGACCCCAGGCGGGCCAGATATGGCCTACAGGCCTAAGTTTCAACACCCCTTGCTGAGAGGAAGAACATGTGACCTTGGAAGCTGCTTGGATGGGAGGCCACCTAAGAACAGTAGGTACAAAACTCCAAGTTCTTCAGAGGAAGAGCAGAATTGAACTGGTAAGGAACGGATATACACATATACATGTGTGTAAGAACATGTGCAATCCATACAGCATTCTGTGTACAAGTGGTTAATTGATGATTATTGGTTGTTTTGCAGAATCAAATGTGCCCATTAAGTGTCCTGAGGGATGGATATCATATGCAGGCCACTGCTATAAGATTCACAGAGAAACTGCCTTATGGAATGATGCTTTAGCACTGTGTAGAAAGGAAGGTGGAGATCTGGCGAGTATTCACAATGTTGAAGAGTACAGCTTTATAATTTCTCAGCTTGGGTACAGTGAGTATTTCTATGATAATATTGTTAATATTGAATTCTAAAAATTAGTTGTTGTTTTTGTTACCATTAGCAGCAGTGGCCTGTTTAAATGGCATCAGTTTGATTAAATCTATTACATCCCACCAACAATATAAGAAATATTACATGTTTCTTACAATATGTAAGAAATATTATGATGATTTCAAGAATTTTAACAGATACTTAGGGACGTATGAACTCACACCCATCTGGGTTCTCCAGATGCCAGCCCAGCCCCTGCCCCTACTCTCCAGTCCCCAGACCACACTCGAGCTCCTCCCATGCTTGGCAAGCAGCCCGCACTCACCCCAGCAGCCTCGTCAAGCTCCACGGTTGCCATTTTTTTAAAAAATAAAATGGCGATCGCAAAAATGTGCATGTCTTCGTATGTGTGGAAATGCACATTTTGTGAAGGTGAATATTTGTGTGCACGTGCAAAATACATATTTTTGGGGAAATGTGCATTTTGCACATACGCAAATATGCGCATTTGCAAAATGTGTGTTCATGTGTGCACAAATATGCGCATTTTTGTGATCACCATTTTATTTCTCAAAAAATGGCAACTGCGAATCTCAATGAGGCTACCAGGGTGAGTGCAGGCCATTCGCCGAGCACGGGCAAGGGGTGAGCAGGGGCAGGGGCTCGGCGAGTGGGGCTCAGGAGTGCAGGCACGGGCGGTTCCGCTGGATTGCCGGATTGAATTGGGCACCCACGCCATCCTTACAGAGACTTCAGCCTTTTTCATCCTTGTGGAGCTTCTTTCAAGTGTGTCTCCTCATGTCCAAGGAGAAATGTATTGATTGAATAATGCCTGCTTTGTCTGGGAATCATGATGCATATGCAGAGAGACTCATCTACTTGAGGGAGGTCAGTGTAGGTATCTGCAGTAAGCTAATGAAATCTAGGAGTTGAGGCAATTGATAAGAGGAGCAGTGACTCAGAGCTTTTCTACACAAGGCTGTTATTCGCTTTACCTGTTTTTGGTTTTGTCACAGAATTGAGATCCAAGCTCTACTCAAAGAGCTTTTCCTTTCCTGCTTTTCTGCTAAATAACCTCTAGGTGGAGATGTTCTATAGCAGAATACTCCAAATACACAAGTAGAAACTGCAGTTTCAGAAATAATACTCCATTTCCCCCATTCAAAAACAAAAAACAGGGAAGTTTTTCCTGAAAAATAGAAGTGAAACTGGAGGATCACAATGTCATCTAAAGAACCCGTAAACAACCGTGTGTAAGGAATCATCAGCACACAATAAATACCTCTTGTAGAAAAGCTCTCAGAAGGTTGTAATGTGACCTACTGGCAATGTTGGGAGGACTGTGCTTGTGCTATGATTCTGGGTGTTTCCAGATGAAGCTTTTATTGTGAACGTAGGAAGCTGTGTTACACTGAGTCGGTCTATTGATCCAACTAGCCCAGTATTGTTGACACAGGCTGGCAGTAGTTCTGAAGGGTTTCCAGAAGATGTTTTCCCAGCCCTACCTGGTGATGTTGGAGACTGAACCTGGGGCCTTTTGCATGCAGAGCAGGTGCTCTGCCACTGAGCCACAGCCCTTTTGTGCAATCACACCGCCTCATACACAGAATTTCACCAGGAGTGCGGAGGGTCCAGATGATGTTGTCTTTAATTTGTAGTTCTCCCATAGAGAGAAGACTGTAGGAACAAATAGGAAAACAGTATGCAAGTTTCAGGGCCAGGAGCAATGGGAAGAACCAATTAATATTTATTTAGGGCGCAAACCTATGGGGATAGGTGGCCACCTCTGAACTTGGAGGCAACTGCCTATCCAGTGCAGGGCAGGAGATGCACGGAGGGGATCATTCCCTCTGCACTTCTCCTGCCCTGCATTTGCGGCTAGACAGCTGATTTCGGCTGTCTAGCCACAGGAAGGTGGAGTGGGGGAGGAGGCTGCTGGACGACACATAGGATGTGTCGTACCAGCATTTCCTCTTTCCCTGCCCTGGAACACCCCCGGAATGCCCTGTTTTGGCCACTGCACACTCCTCTTCTGAGTGTGGAGCTCAGTGCCATTCCACACTGCCTCCGAGGCAGTGTGGAAGGGGGGGAAGGTTGGTTCACCAGGCTCCAAGATTGGTTCCTGGAAAACCACTTATCCTATGACTGTCTAGCCACTGACTAGTGGCCATAGGATTGCTCCCTTATTCACTTTATGAGTTACAGTACATCTGAAGCTCTCAGGGCATATAATAAAAAAAAGAAATACAATAAAACCATATTAAGAAGAATTTTGTAAACTTTTTAAAAGCTGCAACAATAATGTAAAATAATTTTAAAAGAAGAGATAAATATCCAAGCAACTAAAACATGGAAAAAGACCATTTAAAAAGCAGTATCTCTGTCATGAGGCAAAGACTATAATGGCATTAAAAGTGCTGAAAGCCAAGCTGTGTGCTGTGTTCTGCCTGAATTCTGAATTAGTCAGAGGAAGTCCTGTGCACACATCTTGGCGGTAGCATCTCATTCTTAGTGATCTGGGTCAGCAGAAAGGAAACACCTGCTACATTTTGGCACAGGATCAATAACTCATCATTAGTGGCTGTTACTCTCATAGATAAGGAAAACAAACTCAGTGAGGAAACTTAAGCAATTAGCATACAACTGTTTTCCTTTAACTCACTGACTATCAAATATTGCTATCAAATATTTCTGGATGAGGCTTTTTCAAAATCAAAGAACAATCATTGAAGAACAGTCCCTCCATATTTCAGTGCTATGCACAGGTGGAAGGTAGCATCTGTCCACCACTGATGCAATACTCACATGTAGAAGATTCCTGTAGGCTCAATAGGGCCCTGATCTTGACCATTTGTGGGTATGCACAGGTATGTGCACAGGGAATGTGAGCAGCCATTAAGGGGGGTGAGAGGTCTGTTCATGCCTCCCATATCCCCACCTAGCCCTCCTCTGCCAGTCAGTGCAAATTCCTCATGTGCTGGAGTGTGATCTCCCATTCCCCATAATGGCCCTTTGCTTTCTCTAGCATGCACCTGTTGTGTATAGCCTGAGTCAGGGCACAGAGGGCTCTGTTGAGGCTGTGGGAATCCTCTGTGGATAGGATGCCACTACATTTGTAGTAGACTGGATCTTGTTTGCACTCATGAAAAGTACTTGATTGTCCTGGTACCTATTGGAAAGTAGTATCTGGGAAATCTGTTGGAATAATGCAGGTGTGGGCAACTTCAGGCTCTCCAGATGTTTTGACCTACAGCTCCCATCATCCCTCACCATTGGTTATGCTGGCTAGGCTTGATGGGAGTTGTGGACTAAAACATCTGGAGGGCCACAAGTTGTCCACCCCTAGAATAATGCATCGGACTGATTCATTATGGCTTACCTTCCTTCTGTTGTGTTGATTACAATAATACTTGGTCCCACTCATTTTAAGTGTTCAAAGCAATCCACATATCACTGGATGTTGTACTGGGGCTAATGGCAAAATTATTAACTTCCTGGACCTACTTCTTAACCACTCTGTACAAAACATACATTTTCTCCCTAAACTCCCCTATTTTTATGTGTGAATTAGGACCAACTGATGAATTATGGATTGGACTGAATGACAACAAGGTTCAAATGTACTTTGAGTGGACAGATGGGACGCCTGTGACATACACCAAATGGCTACGTGGGGAACCAACACATGCTAGCAACAGGCAAGAAGACTGTGTCATTATGAAAGGAAAGGTAAAATAGTTCTGAAGTCTCTCACTATCTCATTATCCAAGCATATTTCCATTCAAGTGGTCCACTAATTTTATCCAAGTTGATGCATTTATTCGGTCCAACTTCATATCCAATTTCAGCAGTGTTTCCTTTAAGAGTTAGAATAGTCTTCAGATGACTAGTCTTCAAACCATCATGATTATGTTTTCTGTAGACACATATACATGCTTTAAAATGTTCTCCTGGGAGCATATTTCTGATGGCATTCTGAGAGATCTGGAGTTGGAACCAGAATCTGCCTTCCACAAGAGGAAATGGGGTGCTTGTGTAAGGTTCCTCTGCCCGATTTTGGGGGATCTCTGCTCACCCTGACACACCATGGCTCACCCCATTCAGCAGGGTTCCCTGACTCTCTGTGTAGGATTTTCAGGGGGCTGGAGGGGCTGCCATGAGAAGGAGAGGGTGGGAAGTCCACGTCTGTCAGCCCAGTTGATCTATCATAAATCTGAATCTAACCCCTGGGGGGAATGTATTGCTCCCATTGCTATACAGAAGCATTAACAGAATGCACTGAAGTGGCATTCTTTGGAGGATAACTTCTTATGTTGAAGGTTTTCCTTGACTAAATCCGCTCATGCAAGCTCAATTCTAGGCTCCAACCCAAATGACCACTCTTGTGTTGCTGCTTGCACTAGCTGAAAGCCAAGTCATGCTCACTCAGTAGCCCAGTTCAGGTATTCAAAACAATATTTGTAAGGGGGAGGGCACACTCCTGACGTTTGCACAACTGAGTGCAAAGGCTTGAAGGATGATTTGAAGTGTATTCAGCTGAAAACATTTTGAATCAACCCTGCAAGTAGGGACCCTGCGCAATTAGTTCCTAATTGAGGGGAGAGTTCTAAGCAGGTTCAACTGAACACACTTAGGCTGGATCTACATGGCAACGAATGTGATGCGTTTTCATATTTAATGTGGATTTTCATGAAATGGGTGTTGGTCCATCAGGAGCACACTACCTTAAAACCCGGTTTTCACAGGTCAAACTGCACTTTAATCTGCCTTACTTTGTGGTTGGATGGGTGGAGTCCCGCTAGTAGAAATGAACATCATCAACCCCATAGATGCTGCTTGGAGCTTGCTCCCACCCGTGTCCATGCTCCACTGCTCAGGGAGGTTTAATGGAAGAGATGAGTAATGTTGGATAGTTTACCCAACACCTCTCCCGCTTGGATCCATCAACTGTGAACCAGCAATATTGAAGCCCAGGGACAGACTGATAAGTGGCGGGCAGAAAGGAGGCACCTAGGCCCTGCACAGTGGGAAAGGGCTGGAATTGACTCCCTCTGCTAGCACTCTAGAGTCAGCAGCTGTAAATCCAGTCCTGTTTAACCTCAGAATCTGCACCAAATGGGTCTGAAGCACCCTGGTGGGTAAACAAGCTAATCCCAACAGACAAATATCATTACAGACAAAACTCTACACTGAAATCTATTTAAAGCTTTATTTTAGAAAAATACAAAATATAAAGAAAGTGGCATGGTGGCTATATGAGCATTACAAACTTTCTCTATAATTACAGGAAAAGAGAATGCAACACAAATAGAAGATCAATTAAAAGAATTGCAATTGCCAAAGCTGGTATTATGAATTTGGCTAGTAGGATAACGGCTTGACCTTCTAATATTGTTATGACTCCTCCTTCCAACTTTCTCCTGTTTACTACTTGCAGTTTAAAGCTAAACTAAAACAAAACTAAACCATACGTGTTAACCACCACCCCCGTTACTTCCTCATGTACCTTCCTTTAATATATAAAAGCTACACTAAAGCATTACTATGTTCCTCTAAGCATGTGAAGAACAGAGGTAGAAGTTAGAGTGAAAGGAAAAACCCAAGACTTGGAAATAATTCTAAGTCCCATCTTCAGAAATAACTCCAAGTCTCAAGCTCAGAAATAATTCTAAGTCCCAAACTCAGAAATAATTCTAAGTTCTACTTTCAGAAAATACTCTTAAGTCCTAACTTCAGAAAATAATCTACATTCAAAAGTCTAAGATTCTAAAGAGGTCCATAGTTACCCAAATCCTTGGGTCTGGTTGCAAGGCAAAAAGAGTGAAGTGAAGTAGTAGCAGCAGCAGGAAGAGCAGCAATGAGCTCTCAATATCTGTGCTTTTATACACTTGCTCTGGTCAAAGGTGGGGCCCCCAATGAGTAATGGGGCAACCAACTTCCAATCAAAATGGGGTGTGTGTGGTTAGACTACTCACTCACCAATCAGAAGTAAGGTGTCTCATCTATCTCCTACAATCTCACATGTTTGGGGAACTACAAATGGGTTACTTTGAAATGTCCTAAAACATGGCCCAAAGTCTGACATCTGGGCATGTTATCTTGATTGACATATCTCTCCCTGGTACATCTTCTTGGAACTCTTGGTCATCTTTGGCCATCTTTGGTCATATCCACCCAAACACCTCCTCCCAGTTGTCGTTTGTGTTCAGGGCTACAGCTTCCCCCACCCAACTAGCATCGAGTAAGGACATTCTCTTATCAGCAGGTGTACACCACGGGATGTCAAACCAGTACTTTTCCTCCTCTTAGTAGGCATCTGAGCATGCTCAGTTCTTCTGTATCTCACTCATACACTCTGCCAGCACACTGTGGCCTTGAACAAGCTCTACAAAGCTGCTTGTAAAGACAGCTGCATTTTTTCCCCTTTCTTCAAAGACAGTCCTGCAAAATCTTAGGTCTCGGTTAGTGAAATAAGATCGACTAGCATAGAATCAAAACTTCAAAGTCTTCTCGCCCAGGGGTCAAGAGTCTGAAATATAAGACTGATTCTTAAATACGAGTCTGGAGTCTTTTAGGGGCTCTTCTTGTAGGTCTTCCCAAAACCCTCACTCAGGTCATTCAACCATTCCAGATCAAATTGGCCATCTCCAGTCTTTGTTAGCAACATTACTTAACCCTTTTAGTACCAGATTAACAGCAGTGGGGACTGCTGCTGCTGCTCCCACTTCCCTGACTGGAACTAAGCCTCCACCTCCTCCCCACAAACACACAGGAAAATCACACACAGGGGACTGTTCTGAAGGGGAGACATGAATGAATCAGAGGCTGCTATTTGTGAATGGAAAAAGCAAACTGCTGCATTACTCTGAAAGGGTGAGCCAGCATGATTCCATGATTGGGGAGGCTTGTTCCCAGCCCTGTCCATGCTCCCTTGCTGTAGTGGCTGACCTTTCTCCTTCCCGTCTGTGTATCCCTTAGTTGTAGGTGTATCGCGTGACTGCACAGTTGCAGGTGAATCGCCACTGCGAAGTAGCAGCTGGCTGCCCTTTCCCCTCCCCCTTCTGTGTATCCCTTAGTTGTATCACATTACTGCAAAATAGTGGCTGGCCACCCTTTCTCCTCCCTCCTCTGTGTGTTCTTTATTTGTGCACTACATATAAACTGGCTACTCCACTATTGTGAATGAACTAGGGATACTGATATTATGAATGGGGAAAGTAGGCTACTTATTGTGAAAGCAGCCCTACTGCAAATGGAGAAAAAGAAGAAATGGAGGTGGGAGGAGCAGCCCCACCCTTGACCACCTCACTGCCAGATCACAGCCATGCCACAGAGGCATGCCCAGGATTTAATGCAGAGGGACTGGGCATACTGCAGGGGAACTGCCTGGGAGATGCTTTAAGTAAAACATACAGAGTAAAAGGACTTTTAGAAAATGCGACTTTTCAAGAGGGATGCAGCTGGTTGGCTGCAGATTGTTAGAGACACATCATGTGTCCCTAACCACTTTAAGCCACAGCAGCACTGAAGAAAACCCCTCATGTAGATGAGCCCTTAGAGTTCCTCTTCAGACCATTATGCCCAACACATGAAAGTCTCCAGAGACGACAGGTATGTTGGGGGCAGGAAACACCTAAATGGGGCTAACAGCAATGCACTAACAGAGTAACAACATTTAAAATAAATGAATGTAGAAACACCTACAGTGCACAGATACCCACCACTTAAAATGCTGCTCACCATTCATGTAAAGTATTAATCAGTAGGCAGCAATGTAATGACTGTAGAGATAACAGTGAGTCCATGACTTACCATGATGAGTTGACTTAATCCTCTCCTTCAAGAGGAGAACTTCATTTACTCCATTCTTTCCCTTCTTTATCTGGGCCATAGATCAGTGATAAGAGCATATGCTTTGCCTGCAGAAAGGTCCTTGGTAGGAATGTACGGGAATTTCATTTTAGTTTGCTAATCACCCAAAAATAGGGATGTTGCAGGAGTCTGAGATGGTGGACACCACTCACCAAGCAACTGCCACTTATCAGACCCATTCGCTGGGTGCTTGCGCGGTTCGTGAGTGCCCACTGGCTGCCCATCCCCTTAGCAACCCGCCATTTTGCGCAAAATGGCAACTCTGGGTTTTATGGAAAAGTAGTGTTGCATAAATGGGAGAATGAGCAGTTGGTGGACAGTGACAGGACTCCTGGCCCTGCCTCCTGTCAACACCTCACGGTCTCCTTCCTTGCAAGGAGACCACCAGGGCTTGAGAGGCGGCAGGGGTAGGAGTCCTGTGCTGCCCACTGACCACTCGTTCTTTCCTCTTTGCAAGGAGAGAATGCGCTGTTGGCAGGTGACTCCTGCCTCCACCACATCTCAATCCCTCATCGTCTCCTTGCAAGGAAGGAGACTGTAAGGGGTTGAGAGGCGGTGGGAGCAGGAGTCCCGTGCTGCCCACCAACCACTCATTCTCTCCTTATAAGGAGGAGAGAATGAGGGGTTGGCAGGCAGCAATGGGGACTCTGGTGGCCACCATTTTGCACAAAATGGCAGCTTGAGGTTTTATGGAAAAGTAATGTTACATAAATGGCCATAAAGGTGCAATTTATGCAACATTACTTTTTCGTAACCCCCAGAGCCACCATTTTGTGCAAAATGGCAGCTTGCTGAGAACAGGCAGCCCTGCAGTGCTCGCCAAGGTATCCAGGGCTCGCATGGCACAGCAAGTGGGGGCAGTGGCTTGGTGAGTACCCGGCAAAACCAGGCATGGTGAGTTTATCCATCCCTACTAAAAAATGCCCCATTCGCAGCCTGATATGTGAACAGGAGAGCATGTGCTCCAAAAATATTCACACATTTCCAAACTGACTTTCACAGAATGTGCACTTTAAAAACTGTGCATTTTAAAAAATGCACACATTAAGAGATGCTCACTGTTAAAAATGCACAACTTAAAAGTGTGCATTTTTAAACGTGTGCACTTCAGCATGAAGAAGTGTGCACTTTTTGCAATGCATACTTTTAAAAATTCACATTTTCACACTTTAGTCAATGTGGGAAAGGTCCTCACTTTTGAAAAATATGCCATTTGCCTTTTTTCATTCAAAATTAACACTTTTCCCATTTGAACAAACCAAAAAAACAGGTAGCAAACAAGAACGGGAGCAAGTTGAACCTAGTTTTGAAGTGAAGTTTGGAGAATTTTGGTGAGCTCAAGCATCCCGGGTTCTCCCATCCCTAGTCCTTGGTTCAGTCTCTGGCATCTCCAGGTAGGGCAGGGAAAGACCCTACCCGAAACCTTGGAGAGCTGCTACCAGTCGATGCAGGCAATACTGAGCTAGATGGACTAATGATTTGATTTGGTATAAGGCAACTTCCAATGGAAGAACACTCATCCTCCTTTAACTCTAATGCTGGTAGAACTGGAAGATATGAGGTTAAACTCTGCTTGTGATATATGGTTCAAGCCCACCCGCTTAGTTCTAACACCATCGAAAGCTGATATTTTCAGTGCAATATATGATATGCATTGTAATTATTTTACAATTGAACGATCTGCCAGCATATGTACAAAAAAAAAAAAATCCATATGGTCTAAGCAGATAGTCTTTGCTCTGATGCAATAGCCCAGTGAATAGTGAATACTAGGCAACATAAGATTTAGATTCAGATCCTACCCTGGGAATTATTGTTGCACATCCCTTTCTGCTCTAACTTAATCACATTTGATGTGTCCTATACCAATCCAAACTTACTAAATCCAGGTTATCCTGATACAGTATTAGTTTGGGGTAGGAGAGGCCAAAGGCAGCAAACAAAAGAGGTCAAACGATCAGGAAGCCCCCCACTCTGTAGAGCAAATTCATGACCATAAATCCCCCAGGTGGTGCATTCTGAGTAGGATCCGTGACTGGCATCTTTTCTTCTTGTGTCTGATCCAGGATGGATATTGGGCTGATCAACCATGTGATCTGAAACTTGGATCCATTTGCAAAAGGAAACCACTAAAAGAAGCTCCAGAGGAAAAGGAGACAATTGATGAAGGCTGCCAGAAGGTAAGTAAAAGATATGGGAATATGGAGGTGGCTGGTGGTTATTTTGCCTGGTTCTCTGTAAGTTCCTCAATGCGGTTGTTGCTCTCGTTTGATTTGCAGTGTGCATAGAGCAACGCAGACTGAAATAAAAATTTGCTGTCATAGCATGCTCAGGATGTTGACCTACTGTTTGTGTGTTCAGTTGCCAACAGCGTTCCTAGGAAGTAGGTATTATGGAAACCTTGTGGGTCCGTTGTGGCTATTCATTTGATAAACGTGCCCAGACTGCACTTTTTCTTCAGGCTCTCTTCCTCACAATGAGGCTACATTACACAGTGCCATATCAAATGGCCAGTGATTCGCTAGCCTTCTTTGTAAAAGCATGATGTAATGAATAGACACAAGATGGGGCGCCCCTGCCTATGATGACTAGATCAGCCTTCCCCAACCTGGTGCCCTCCAGATGTGTTGGACAACAGCTCCCAGAATCCCCTAACATAGCATAGATGGCTGGGGAACTCTGGGAGCTGTAGTTCAATACATCTGGATGCCACCCAGTTGGGGAAGGCTGGACTAGATGGTTATGCCTGGATGTTAGGCCTCCTCTGCAGTGGTGCTGTATGTGTGGAAAGGGGAGGCTCGTCTATAGGGGCAGAGAGGGGGTTGTCCTGCCACCTTGGGTCCCCCTGACTGCCACGGCACTTTCCCCACCTCCCCTTCCTCAATTCTATATGAACAGTAATGTCTTACTCAAGTGTGGAATGTTCTCCCTAAGTCCATAAGCCTGGCACCTATCCTTATGAGTTTTCAGTCACAATCCTATGCATGTTTAGACAGAAAGAAGTCCTACAAGTATTCCCTGGCCGGGCACGGTGGCAATTGTAGAACTTTTTTCTGTCTGAACATGCATAGGATTTCACCCTTAGGATAGGTGGTCACCTCTGAACTCGGAGGCAACCGCCTATCCAATGCAGGGCAGGAGCAGCGTGGAGGGGATCATCCCCGCCGCACTTCAGCCACCCTGCATTTGTGGCTAGGCAGCCAATTTCAGCAGTCTAGCCATGGGAAGTTGGAGCAGGTGGTGGTGGATGCCGGACGACACATAGGAAGCGTCGGAACAGCACTTCCGCCTTCTCCGCCCCAGCATGTCCCCAGGAACGCCCCATTTTCACACTCCATGCTCCTCTTCCATGTGCGGAGTGCAGGGCCATTCTGCACTGCCTATGAGGCAGCGCAGGAGGGGCTGGAGGTCGGTTCTCAGGGAACCGACCTATCCTATGGCTGTCTAGCCACTGACTAGCATCCATAGGATTGCGCCCTTAGTCACTGGGTGGAAAAGGTTTTATTCACCCAGACTTTTAATTTTCATCTACTGTTGTTTTTTTGTTTGCTGCTTTTAGAGTTGGAGACTTTTTAATATCTTGAACTTATCTATCTGCTTTTTTACTTATGAATTTTTATGTGCCAATGCTATTTTATCGTCCTTGCTTTGTAGTTCATCTGTTTTATTTCATTTTGTAAGAAATATTTGTTTGATGCTTATAAGCCTTCCTTTTAATGAGGTGGGATAGAAGAACATTAAATGAGTCAATAATTAAATCTCACAATCAGTTGTATATTTTGGTCAAGGCAGAATTAATTTAGGAGAACACAAACAGAATCACTAGCACTATGTGAACGTATTATACGGATGTTCCAGACATGTGCACTCAAATCCAAAGCATAAAGCAAGGGTGCACAGCCTTTTTGGCTTTGAGGGCCACATCAGGCCTTCCACACGTGTGCATCCACACGTGTGCATTTGCGTGCACGCACACACAAGCCTGTGGATTCCCTTGCTAGGGCTAGGAGATCAGAGATAAGGAAGGGATAGTCAGTGCTTCCAGAAATGGCTTGGTGGGTCACATGTGGCCCACTCGGCCACACTGTTTGAACCCCTGGTATAAAGGAGAAGCATGTATGTATTATCACATTGTTCTTTGAAGAACAATGGTTTCTGCAAAGACCATCAGCTCTTCTTAAGCAAAAAACAAAGTGGAGTCAAATGACTATAGTTCTGGTATTCCCATCCAGAACAGATACAACAGAACCCAGGCAAATAAAGAATCCAGGCAAGTAAAGTGGAGGTAATTCCTGCTGCCAGCATGTGCTGACTGACTTTCAGAGTTCTGATTGGAGTTCCTACCAGCATTAGTTCCCCCCAACCCCAAAGTATTTCAGCAATAGAATCCATGCTTACAAGACAAAAGATACCATTGCATAAGGAAGCAGAGCAAAGACTACCTGTAGCATAATAATATGCTCTATCGGTTTAATATCCCTGTAAAAAGATATGCTCTTAATGGACCGGAAATCCTTACAGGAAAGTGCCTTTTCACTGATAAAACATTCCTAATCTATTTAATTTAAGGAAGTATTTAGCTGAATTACAGCCAAGTTTTGTCCCTTTCATTCTCATTTATCTCTTGCTTCTGCTTTAATCTGCAATATAGCTTTTAAAAGAATATGGTATGCATTCTTTATAATACAGCCTATCTATAATGTACATGATTCCTATATATTGATGGTTACCTTTCTCCATCCCACCCCCATAGGGCTGGAAAAGACATGGATTGTACTGTTACATGATTGGAAATGTATTTGCACCATATGCTGAAGCAAGTCAAATGTGTATAAAGGACAGTGCTTATTTAGCTTCTGTTGAAGACAAGTAAGAAATATTTTTCAAAATTGTTTTGCCTCAAGTAAGAGTACCAATTATATTTTTTTCCAAGGCAGGATGCAAGGTTCTTATTATTCTTGCTTAACCTGCCCCCAAACATCTTCTGTCAAAAGGATGGAAATTGGTAGTTCTGGCTCCCATTAATCATGTTGTAACCACTGACTATGGTTCAGGCCAGTGGGTGGAACCCACACCGGAGAAAAGTTTGGGGGCAGCAGCAGCATGGAATTTGGGAGAGCTACTGGTGCACCAACTCCAAGAGTTATGTAGGCTGTTTCATTTAGAAAGGAATAAGAACACACATTTTTGTACACTGTGGCTTTCTCCACATGGAGCTTTTATCCTGCGATTGAGATTGCTCCTTCACAGAAGTTTGCGGGCTGTTTACATGATGCTGTGACTCTCCAGGGCGTCTCCTGCACCAAATGCCGTTTGTTCCATTTTTAAATGGATCGCAGATAAAGAGCTATCAAATTATCCCGTTGTGTTCCACTTCAATTTCTGCCATGAAAAAAGGAAAAGCAGCAAGAAGAGGAGTGAGATCAATGAAAGAGAATGGAAGACCCTAATATGGGGAGAAGGAGAGGGAAGGGGAGGGGGAGAAGGAAGCAGGTGAAAAAGGGAGTCATTATCCTGCATTTAAAAGGGAAGCAGAAAGCCCTGTTTTAAATGCAGGATTTTAGGCTGGTGTAGAGATGTCCTGTCAGAGGATGTCGTTTTGACAATTTTAGATATTTGTATACACCACTTGTACATTTGATATCATGTTGTTGAGAGAATCCATGGCTGGGAACCTAAGTGATTCCTCCATTCACAGAAGGGGTGTGTATGTGATTTCAGCCAGTCCCCTTTCCATACGCAGCTTCCTGCACCAGATCCTACACTATTCCTAAGAGTCCCCAACTCCCAGGAGCCCAGGGTACAGGTGGCTTCAAAGGGAAGGAGGCGGTGGGAAAGCCTCATTCCACCAATGTGAACTCTTGTTCCATTCATAGAAGGAAAGTTAGGATCTAATGCCATATGCTGTACACCAATCAACCATTAACATCTAGAGTCTGGAGGTTAGAGTAGCCACTTACACATCACCAAAAAAAAGAAAAAAAAGAAAACCGAGGATAAAAGATGGTACAGATTTTTATAACATTTGTATAGGCTCATTTTTATCTATATATTTAAATTCAGGAATAATTACTGTAATGTAAATAGAAATGTAATACATCTCACTATAGCGGGAACGGCTGTGACCAGGTGACCCGTGTGCCTGCTCAGTCTGGTGTGGCCATGGGTCACTTCATGGCCCCTGCTCAGCCTTCTCAGGGTTCTCTTGGATTTGGATTAGACAGCCCTTCAAATAGAGGACTGTCCTCTGTAAAGTAGGACATACTGGAGGTAGGGCCTACCCCCATGATCCCAGTCTCCCTTTCACGTATTGATTCTCCCCACTTTTATAATGTCTGAAAAGGGCTTGTGTTGTGCTTCTCTTCTTCCAGGGATCTCTTAGGATGCTGTTATATTTCCCTAAACATAAGAGTAATTTTATTCCCATAGGAATGAATGGGCTGTTTCAGTGAGGACAATGCCCTTTCTTTCTTTTTTTACAGTGGGTGGATATATGGACCTATGCTACTGCTTTGATGCATTTTGATAATTTTTGTTACAAAATATTTCATGGAAATGACTCTATGAAATTTGAGTTTTGCCATTTATCTCCTTTCTACAGATATGAGCAAGCATATCTGACGAGTTTGATTGGGCTCAGGCCTGAAACATATATCTGGATTGGTCTTTCTGACATAGAAGAAAAAGGAACATTCAAATGGACCAATGGAGAACTTGTCAGATTCACTCACTGGAATTCAGAAATGCCTGGTACATAGCTATGTAGAAATGAGTATACACTAACATCCTGCATTTGGCAATGAAAGGTCACACTCTCATTACATTCTTTATTACACAGTGAATTCTAAAGAGGTTATCATTTATTTTTCTCACATTTGTTCTTTGGACTTTATTGTGCCTCAGATGGATTTTCCAAGGGGCCTTTGCTTAATTGGGATGTTTGTTTTTCAGTAATTTGCTTTCTTAGGTTTGTGTTGACCTGGTTAAACCTGAAAGTTTCTACACAGCCTTTTGAAAGCCTCTTGCTCAAATCTCAGCTTTTCAGTAGTGTACAAGACAAGGTGTGCAATCCTGAGCCTACTAATATACATATTTCCCGGGTTCTCTAGAAATATTTCAAGATGATTTGTCAATAGGCCCTTAACTATAAATGTTATGGTGAGAGGCCCTAAGGGGACAGGGATCATTGCAGAACAGTCAGGGCATAAATACAGGTCGCTCACCTAATAGGTTTGAGTAGTCGCAGTGCAATCCTATGCATGTCTATTGAGAAGTAAGCTCCACTGACTTTAATAGGACTTAAGGGGGTATAGGACTGCACCTGTAGTTATATTACATTTTAGTAGAACAGTTGAGTAGGACACTACCTGCACATTTTTCTTTCTATCTCCACAAGTAAGAGGGATAGAGACTTATTTTTAAAATGTACATTTTATTCAATTAAACGTTTTCTATACTAGCAGAGTTTCCAGGGCAACTTACCAAAATAAATGAAAATTGGACATTCAGGGAAAGGGAGCTGGAATATCCCTCAAACAGCCTCTGCCCTCAGGCCCTCTATTTTTGTTGGGTCCTGATTTTAAAAAGGCCTTAGAATTTTTGAACTACTTTCCATTTTAGTTCAGTACAGATGACCAGCTTATGAATCCTGTAGGTTTACATGTTTCATTTAATTGGAGACACTTCGTGTGGTTTCTTGCTCTGTGCAAGACTTTCTTGTTTTTCTCTGCCATAGTCATCTGGTATTTTGTCCAGCATTTCCAAAGCTGCTTAGTGATGCTTAAATTGACTTCTATATGTCCTGCATTCTTAAATCAAATGGAAATGTTGTGTTGAATGTACGGTCAATTCGTTTTTAAATATTTTTTCTCGATATTTTTTCTAGAGCTGTGCAGGGACCCCCGATCTGACCCGGAAGCCACTTTGCGGCTTCCAAGGTGAGCCTGATCTGGCTCAGGCAGATTCGGGGGGGCCCCAACCCACCTCAGCCCTGAACCCAAAGTGGCCCCTTGCCCAGCCCCCCCGACACCCCCATGCACCCCCTCCAGCTCCTTACCTGGGCCACCTCCTCCTCTGCTGCTGTCTCTGTTGCTGTGGTGCCTCCTTCTCCGTTGTGCCTCCTTCATCTTCTTCTTCGTTGCCACCGCCACTGCTGCTCTCGTCTTCTTCTGTGCCGCCACCGTGCCGTCGCCGTCTCCTGAGGCCTGGACATGCAGCGACTGGTCTTTTTCCAGGGAGTCGCCATTTTTAAAATGGTGACTCCCTGCAAGAACGGTCGCCACGCATCCAGGTCTCAGGAGCTGGTGGTGGCGGCGTGTCACTCCTGCTTTCGCTATGCTGTCACCTTCTCCACTGTGCAGCTGCTACCCGCCGCTGCCACCCACCATCAGTTCCTGAGGCCTGGACGTGCAGCGACTGTTCTTGTAGGGAGTCGCCATTTTAAAAATTGCAACTTCCTGGAACTTCCAGGAGGTTGACATTTTAAAAATGGCAACTCCCTGTAAGAAGACCAGTCACTGCATGTCCAAGGTCTCTGGAGATGGTGGCAGCAGCTGCGCGGGTGGCAGCAGTGCAGAAGAAGATGGCAGCAGCAGCGGGGAGCAGCAAAGAAGACAACAACAAAGGCGACGGTGCGGCAATGGAGGCAGCAGCAGAGGAAGGGGCAGCCCTGGTAAGGAGCTGGGGGGGTGCGTGGGAGCATTGGGGGGGCTGGGCTGGGGACTAAAGCTCTGAAGTGCACCAAGTGCTTCGGGGAACCCCCGACCCATTCTGGGCTGCTTCGTGCCCCCTCCGCTTCACCTCGGAAGGGGCCCGAAGTGGCCCAAAACGGCCTGCTTCGACTTGGGGTTCAGTGCACAGTCCTGAAGCAGTGCACTGCCCTAATTCTTTCTGCCTTCTTTCATGAACTTATATAAGAGGTACATCTCAGGCGAAGAAATATTGGTAACTTCACTTGTGAAAAGTGATTTCATTCTAAAATAAATCTAGGGGGTTATGCTGCTAACCAGGAGCAGCTACTTTTAATGACATACATTATGTTAAATGATATGGACCTGTCTGTTTCTTCATTTGTCATCGAGGGCGGAAGCCTGGATGTGTTGCCATGAGAACCGGAATTGCAGGTGGCTTATGGGATCTTCTGAAATGTGACACAAAGGCAAAATTTCTCTGCAAGAAGTTGGCTCTTGGAGTTACTCCTCCACCTTTACCAACAACAACTCCTGCCCCCAGATGCCCTGATGACTGGAGTCCAAGTGACCAGAGGAGTGTGTGTTTCAAAGTACGACATTTAATTGCAGAATTTATACAAACTTTAATAAATATGTTTTTCCATAAGGAGGCTGCCTCTATTAGAAAGAGTTAGGATTATCTAGATGCAGTACATCTCACCCTAGTGGGGCAGACTGTGACCAGGTGACCTGTGTGCCTGCTCAGTCGGTTCTCCATGTGCTACAGATGGGCAACTTCAAGGCCCCTGACGCTCTTCTTTCGTATGGTTTCTTAATCTTTAAAGTGGACCTGGACCAGACAGGGTTCCTACGGCCAGGATAATCTATAAATTGTTAGAAGTTTGCTTTGTTATAGTGAGTTTTATAGCATCCCTTTGTTATGGCATAATGCTTTTCAACTTTTATCATGTGCACAGTGTATTGTGCCTAATTGTAAAATAATATATTGTCATTAGGCTTTCTCAAGAAGAGATGAAAAGAAATCATGGACTGACGCTCGGAATTTTTGTACAGCTGTTGGAGGCGACCTGGCTTCCATTAGCAGTGCAAAAGAAGAACGTTCACTGCAGCGTTACTTAGCGTGAGTAAATCGATCTGTCTACTCCAGGGTTGAGCAAGTTGTGGCCCTCCAGATGTTTTGGCCTACAACTCCCATCATCTTTCACCTGTGGTTATGCTGGCTAAGTCTCATGGGACTTGTAGGCTAAAATTTCTGGAGGGCCAAAACTTGCCCAACCCTGATTTGTGCTGTCATAATTCTTTCATTCTCCGAAGAGATGCAAAGTACTATTTAGTCCCATATGAAAGTCTGTTTTTGTTGAAAATAGTTGAGGGTATAAGTTTGAATTCATACATCAATAGGCACACATCACTGGTTAACACTGATCTGTTGATTCTGACAATTGAAACATGAAATTAGGCCAAAAGAAAAATTAAACACTGGGGAAAATATGGAATTTCAGACTTTGCAACAAATATATGGCATAATGTTAACTTGGATTTTTAAATTATTATGGTTGACTTTAAGGTTGCTTTTAGTGTTTTACCATGTTTTTATTTGATTGTTTTATCATCTGAATTTTTTGTAAACTGCCTTGTTTGGCTTCAGAAAGGTGGCACAGAAATACCATAAATAAATTTTGAGGGGTAATTATTAATGAAAACTGACTCATAGAACAGCATTTCTGTTTACCTACCCTTGGGTCTACTTTTGTTTGTGTTATTTCATAGGAACTTTGGGTATACCACTTCACATTTCTGGATAGGCTTAAATTACATAAATCCAGATGAAGGATTTGCATGGAGTGATGGCTCCCCAGTGAGTGTCTTACACTTTTTTTCAATATTTGTTCTTTCTATCGTTCTTCCTACTTACATGCCTGGGTGTTGTAGATGGGGGAGCTGAACTGAGAGACAATGGATCTAGATTTCTTCAGTAAAATAGACTCACATTTTGAAATGAACTGGATTGTTGAACTTTTTTAGACATCTGTATATCTTTTTGATGTGTATACCTTACACAATATTTTTTGCTTATTAATTCATAAATGAAAACTTTGAGAACACTTTTGACCTGGAATAATACTGTCTTACACCCTTTTATTACTCAGCTAACACTTTGGCCCAAGTTATAGGGTTTTATCTTAGCATTTTCTCTTTGGATACCATCCAGGTCATCTTGACAACTATTTGTATGCCCATTACCCAGAATTCATTGTGAACCTGCTTGTGTCTTTGTGTATCTTCCCCTTTAATACAATTACTACTTTTTACTTATTTACATTTTCAAATTCATAATTATTTATTATTACTGTAAATAAGTAAAAAGTAGTAATTGTATTAAAGGGGAAGATATACAAAGACACAAGCAGGTTCACAATGAATTCTGGATAATGGGCATAAGGCTGATCTATGTACAAACTACGTGTCATTTAATTCCCTACGGCTAACACATTTGGCTTCATAACCCATTTTGTACAGATTTTGCATTCTTATCCAAAATACATTTCAATTGACTACCATCTTGTAACTTTTCAACTTGGGCTTCTAAAAACCTTTGGGATAAATGTTAGGCCTACTATTAACTTGCCCTCAAAATTTCATCAATGTTGGTTAAACAGTGTGGCTCTATGAGCTATTATATGCTGTTTAGGAGTTGATGTCAGCCATCTTGGCTGTCACCCTCGTAATTAGTGTCATTATTAAAGTGTATCATCACTTCAAAACGCTGGAAATCTCCCTATTATACTCAATTGGTACTGTACAATCAGAATGGATTTTGTAGCATAAATGAAATACCCTTCTTTCCAGGCAAATGAGTAACAGACTTATTTCTACATTAGTTAGGATATACAAACTGGGAATATGGAGAACCCAATAATTATAACGAAATAGAACACTGTGGAGAGTTAAATGCAAATGTTCGCATGCGCTGGAATGATGTACACTGTGATGACGTATTCTTCTGGATCTGCCAGGTTAATAAAGGTAATATTTCTTATACTATTAAGCCATAATGTCATCGGAAGATTGCTTGTAATAAAGTATCACAAAACCAATATTTTTTAAATATTGAAAAAATGAATCACCATTCTAACTGATTAATTCAGATAGCTTTTAAAGTACAAGACATTTGCTATCCTCATACCAAATTTATATTTATATTTATTTATTAACTGGGGATAATTAATCATTTTCACATTCAAGCCAAATCACCATAAAAAGTTCTACCATAATAATTTACTAAGGGAGCAATCCTATGGCCGCTAGACAGCGGCTAGATGGCCATAGGATATGCTGTTTTCTGGGAACTGAACTCAGAGCCCATGCTCCAAGGTCAGTTCCCAGAGAACTGACCTCCCACTTTCACACTGCCTTGGAGGCAACGCGGAACAGCCCCATCCTCTGCGCTCGCAAGAGGAGCGTGGAGTGGCCGAAAAGGGGCATGGCTGGGGGGCGTTCCGGGACGGGGAGGGCGTAGCTGCCTGTATGACACATCCTATGTGTTGTACCAGCACCCTCCTTCCCCGCTTCATGCTCCCACGGCTAAACAGCCACAATCAGCTGTCTAGCTGAATGATCCCCTCCGAGTTTCTCCTACCCTGCTTTGGATAGGCGGTCACCTCCGAGTTCAGAGGCAGCTGCCTATCTCGATAGGATTACGCCCTAAAAGTTGCCAAAGGTCTGCATAAGCACTATGGCTGCAGTCCTGCAGCCAGCTGAAACCCAGCTGAGGAGCTTTTGGAGTACACATAAGTACCGCTCTGCCCATGGAGAGGAACTTTGCTGTTGGGGTGGCACCATACCCTTGGAGGACTCCCTGGTACAGCTACAGAAATCTCTGCAGTGGGGTGGGGAAAGAAAGGGTATTTTGGGGGTGTATCAGGGCCAATCTTAGAAGCACCACATAAAAAAAAAATCTTGTTCCATTGACATGCCCCCAAAGGGCCAAGAACTATGCCAGGCCTGGATATGGCATAGTCAGTTTCCCTCTGATGCCAACAGGAGGGAAATGGTAAAGATCCTATTCACATGGGGAACAAAATACTCCCACCCTAGCCACACCAAAATACTTCCCACCCTAGCCACATAGGAAGTGGCCTTACAATGGCATTTATTCCTCCCCACCCCCAGCCCATATAATGCTAAGCCATATATTATTTTTTATTTTGAAATTTTGATTGAATATTGTCTGAGTAGTTTTTCTCCCAGGAATGTCTTAATGTTATTGAAATCCTTGAAAAGAAACATCTGTAATATTGTTTTCGGATGTGTCTTCAACATCAGGGTGATTTCTAGCAAGGGCACTCTTATATTTGGGCCAAGTTCTGAGTCAAGTTTGAATTCCCATGCTGAAGCTGAGATTTGGAGAGAGGGTTGTTACTGGACCCCTCACAAAGCTGGCATATGACCCTGTTATTTAATATCTGGATTTCCGTAATAAATCTGGGGTATTGGTAAGAAAACTGTCACTTTTGTGCAAAAGGTATCAGTCATACCAGTGGGGACATACTCAGATGACCCAACCAAAAGATTCTTTCCTCCTGTTGAATTTCACAGTTATAAGCCAAACACCAAATCCAAAATTTTGATTGAAATTTTATCAAATTTGGCAGACTTCCATAATAGCACTAGTAAGATGTCTTGTCTTTTGGTTCAGTGATGAAGATGATAAAGAAATAGAAGAGGAGGGAGAAATTGTTGTCTTTGGAAGTTATTTTTGTTTATGTTTTTTTTTAATGCATTCTAGAAGGCAGTCTTCAAAATTCAGACACAACCCTGTCAGTATTTACTGGGAAGGTTAAAACATTGTGAAAAGTTATGATTTGTTGAAAGGGCAATGCTTAATAGTCAGGATATGGATATATACTACCTCCAGGATCAGAGGCAGCATTGCTGCGGAGCACTAGCGGGAGGGAACGATTGCAGTCATGTTTTGCTTGTGAGCTTCCTGTAAACATCTAGCTGGCCACTGTGGAAACAAAATGTCGGACTAAGTAGGCTGTTGGTCTGATCCAACAGGGTCCTTCTTGTGTTCTTATGCTTTTAAAAGGTAGATTTGAGTCCTTTTAAAATGTAGCGATTGACATTATATATGTATTTCAAGGTGGAAAACACTGAACTCTTTAAAACATTGATTCAAAATATGGGAGTTGTAGCTAGCATGGTGTATTAGCATGATGTTAAGCAATACTTTGGTTTAATGGGATAATCACGCTATACTATTTTTTTTCAGGAATACAGTTAAAAGCTGAACCTACACAGCCACCTTTGCCAAGTAAGTTTGCATTGGTTCTTTTGAGGAAATCGTATCGCATGGATGACTAGTGATGGAGGTAGAATTAGTGTTGCCATTTCCTAACGGTCAGGAGGCTCCCATTTTTTCATAAGCGTTGTAGTGCAGGAATACATTTCTTAAGTACAGCTTCTCCTTTGCTAGTCACTTGGGGTCCATACTAGACAAGGCAGGGGGCGTTGTCCATATCTCTGCCCCACTCACATATAAAGTGGGGTTGGATGGGTCTACTCATCACATGAAACCCATCCATCTCCAGGGCCTTACCTCAGAGTGCCACTCCACTGCTTTAAGTAGTTTTCTCACAGATCTGATACAGGACGTGAGCAAGGTGAGGAGAAAATTCCTTCAAGCAAATTTATTTATTTATTTAATATCCCACCTTTCTTCCATCATGGAACTCATGGTGGCTACATGTGTTTCAAGGTGGTCTCCCCTCCAAGCACTGACCAGACCCAGACGTGCTTAGCTTCAGCAAGGTGGCTTCCTCCTGTGCTTTCAGACCATGCCCTGGGATGTGGTCTGAAGCACTTTGATGCTGTAGACCAAGGTTGGGGAACCTATTGCCCTCCAGATGCTGGATTGCTGGACTATGACAATTTGCCATGTTGACTGGGGCATTGGAGTCGAACAACATCTGAAGGTACACAGATTCCCCACCCCTTGCATAGACAGTAATTACTGCTTACATGACATGGAAAGTGCCTTAACTTGCATTCTTTTTGGTGTATGAGTGAATTTTTAAGCACTTCAGCTTAAATGGAAGGGTGTGTTTTTGTTTTTTTTGATCCCAGAATATGTACCTATACTACTATCTCACTTGCAGAATTTCAGATTACTACTGATGGATGGCTCGTCAATGGAGAGAAGCAGTATTATTTCAGCACTGATAAAATGCCTATGGACAAAGCACGGGAATTTTGCAAGAAGAACTTTGGAGATCTGACTGTCATTGAAGGCAACACTGAAAGAAGGTTCCTGTTCAAATATGTAAGGCGCTCATTATTATCTCTGAGTTAAGGAATTCAGGACAGTGAACATGCACTCTTATAAGACACAAGCCTTCTTCAAAATTTTGTACACAAAACCAGTACTCCAGAAATTTGGCCTACAGTTTGATCCTCTGCTCTTCTCACATTCCTCAGTATCAGGGAGTTGATGTTTAAATTATGCACGAGATGGTGTCTGGTCTACCACCAATACGTTATGTTTCATGACAGAAATATTCCAAACAATGATGGAAAACACGTGGAAAGGCAGTTTCCTGTCTCCACAACTGGTGGATTGGCTCTAAAATTCAAACATATTGGGCTATATTCAAAATATATCAGGCTATTCTATCCCTATGGATCCAGCAACCGTTCTATTGAATTGCCTTAATAAAGAAGACATTCCTTCCAACAGAAAAGATCTTATAATATTATTCACACCACCTAAATTCCAAATGATCCAATACTGGAATATGATTCCAATACTGGAAATTAAGAAACCCTATCTATAAGAAGCTGGTATGCAAAAATCCAAGAGTCCACCTAACTAAAAATGATGTCCAGTTGCAGGCATGCTGATAAATTTCTTGCTGGGCTAGATGGACCTTTGATCTGATCCAGCAGGGTTCCTCTTCTGCCCCAACCCCCATGGCTTTCACTAGGAAAACAGCTGGTTGTATGTAACATATAGTTAGACCCATAAGGATGCTAATGAAGACATTTGGAAATTCCTGCCAAAAACACAGCTGTTCTGATGACCCCTCACCGCAATCTCCCAAAACACCTCACTAGCCATAAAATGCTTCAGGTGTTGGAATTGGAGGATTTTGAAGCAGAGAAAACATCTGGAAGACTTAACTTAGGTAGTCTGATTTTATAGAGCATTGCTCAATACATCTCCACCTATTTAATTATTTTATAGCCAGAAGACTAGTCAGAAGTTGAGAGAGAGGGAGAGAGAGAGGGATATCTAGAGCATAGTTTGGATAGAGAGGATAGAGATCCTTTTCAGTGTTTTAGAATTAATAAACTGTTTTTCAAACCCTATTAACTGGGTTGTTTTATTGATTTTTTTTAAAGGAATGACATTATGAAAGGACATTTGTTTTCTAAAGTAACTTCCTGAATGTTTGTCGCAGACATTCCCAGAGCACAAAAGCATGTGAATACCTTTTCATCTTCATGTTTTAGATCTCACAAACTGACAGAGTGGATGGCTACTTCATTGGTTTACAACTGAGCCTTGATAAGAAGGTTAGGTAAGTTAAACAGAAAGAATCATTGCCTATGATTTATTTGATTTATTCAGAGCATTTCTGACCTGCTCTTCAGTGAAAAGACTCCCAGAATGGCTTACAAGAATCAACAACCAGACAGTTCCTGCCCTCAGGCTCACAGTCTAGAAAGACTCTCGACACAAAGAAAGGGATTGGGAAGCAGGCGGGGGGGGGGGGGGAACGGGACATGAACATGATGCTTGATTCAGTTGCCCAGATGGATGGGGATATATCCCTTGATCTCAGGCCTGCATTGTATCTGTTGTCCTTCTGGGCTGGCCTGCTCTTTGCCGGCGTGTTCCTCTTCTGCTGTTTCTCTTCCTTTGAGTTCAGGCCTAAATCTGTTTCTTCTCACATCCCTTCAGGGCAAGATGTTTCCTCAGATGCCCTTCTGTCTGGGGGAGGGACAGGCCACCACCGAGAGCTAGATGGTGGCAGCTCACCAAGCTGTGTCTGCTTCTTCTCCCTCCCCCTTAGGACAAGGTGTTAGGAAATGATTGTTGGGCCATTTTACTAACATTGTACAGATATAAGTCCCAGGGCCACCTGTCTCTGGCACCAGATGCTGGGAGGCAGAGCGCAGCAGCAAGGTATTGGAAGACAGAGTGGTGTGTGCTCTGTGGCCTGCACTGCACCTTCTAAGCTGCCCTCTGGTGTAGTGGAGGATACTGTCCCTTTGCCAGTGTTGAAGTAAGGTTCAGCTGGTTGGCTCCTGTACATGAAGCAGGGAAGGGGTGCCATTTTGTCCTTTGGCTCAGGCAGCAAAATGTCATCAGTCACTCCTGAGAAGTACTGTATAATTAGTACAGTCCTATACACTGTACTCTGCATCTTTTCATGCTCTTTCCTCAAGCTTATAAAAGGATTTAGAAGAGCTGTAAAAGCTCAGAAAAGGACAACTAAAATGACAAGAGGGATGGAGCACCCATATGAAGAAAGGTTACAACATTTGGGGCTTTTTAGTTTAAGAAAAAAAAATGTCTGAAGGGGACATGATAGGGGTGTATGGACAAAGATTAGATTTAGATTAATTTAGATTTAATTAGATTAGATTAGATTTAGACAAATCCTGGTGATGGTAGGATAATTCAGGACAGACAAAAGGGCCTTTACACAGTATATAATTAACACGGAATTTACATATTGATGGCACCCAGATTTAGACAAATCCCAAACTGAATCGGGCTGATTTGGAAAAATTTGTCAAGTGTCCAAATTGAAGCAAGGCTCTTCCATAGCAGACAAATCTGAATATGAACACTTGTAAAGATTCAGGATTTGGAGGGTCACAGAGACAGAGACAGCGCATCTCCGAAAACTGACACATTTCTTTCCAAGCTCACCATATAAGGAAAATACCAGGGTAGGAAGAGCAGGGAGGGAGAAGAGGAGATGACTGGCTAGTTTCATGACTGGCTAGTTTCATGACTGGCAGCTCTAGGTTCTATTCAGAGTATTCAGGGCTCTCCAATTCCAGTGATCTGGGAGAAGGATGGTGAAGTGATGTATTGCAGCTCTTTGCTAGTTCTGTCTCACAGGAGCAGGATCATTAAAAGATGTTTTGGGGAGTCTGAGACTTGGAAGGGTGTAGCACTGGATGCTTGCTTAGAAATGTTAGACGTTTAAGGCCTTCTGTCTCTGCCACTGTATGCTCCACATCAATCAACCACCCCTGTCCTATTGCATGCTCTGTGACTTTGGTGCCAGCTGAGCAGAAAACAAAACTTTTTCTCAGTTAATCATAAATCTCTAGCCCCTGCACCCATCCTTCTGAAATTTTATAGCTTTCTTGTCTAACAACACCTTTATGAGATATGTTCATAGAAATTGCCCCCCAAAACAACAAAAAACACCTCATGGAGGGGGCAAGGGGAAGTGAATCATTTACCAACCCAGTCTCCATTTGAACACTTTGTTTCCACAAAAATTGCTACACCTATCCTTCTGAAATTTTGCAAGTTTCTTAAGTAAAACCACCTTCATGCTGTATGTCATTTTCATAACAATTGCCCACAAAAAACATAGAGGGACCAAGACATCCTTTGTGGGGGAGACACCCCAAAACTGTAATAGCTGCTCTTGCACAAAGTTCCCTATGTCTATTCATCTGAAATTTGTCAGTCTTGATCCCTTCAAGCCTGACAACTATTCCTGCAAATTTCAACCAGTTCTGGGAAGAAATAAAACCATTATTAGCACTTATCTTTTTATAAAAAAAATTAAAGGCATGTAGCACAGAAGTCCCAGGTGGAACACAGGAAGCTGCCTGATACTGATTCAGACCATTGACAGTCAGCAGTGACTGGAAGCAACTCTCCAGGGTTGCAGGCAGGAGTTTTTCCAGCTTTACCTGGAGTTGCCGGGGATTGAACCTTGGATCTTCTGCATGAAAAGTATATTATCTACCACTATAAATCATGTTGTAAGGGACTACTATGCCTGCAAATATCAACCAATTCTGACAAACTGAAAAATATATAGCTGGTGGTTGATTTCCAGCTATAGTCAACAGGAGGCATGGAGATTTGGATTTCCGAATCAAGATTTGGAATCAGATCCGAATCAAAGTAGATGGCCTCAGAATCAGTCCAAGCTGAATTACGTTATTTTCCCAAAGTGCCAAATTGTGATCTGAACCAAATCTTATGGTCAGTTCACACCCCTAGTTTTAAGTTTGTTGAACAAAGTAAGATAATGGGATCATTTGTCTTTAAGCTGGATGGATGGAACCCCTGTGCAATATTTAGCCTGGGCACCACATGAACCCAACTTTGCAAACAATGATGAAAACTGTGTGGTCATTTACAGAAATACAGGTGAGTGGCTTGCCAACTGACAATAGTTTTTTTTTTTACTTGTTTATGTTACAGTAAATATGTATATTCTAATGCTACAATGGGTAAGGTGGCAGTTTATGACTGATCCTGTCTGCCCACATTTGAGTGCCTTTTGAACTTTCTTTGATGTGTCTATGGTTTGTTCCACATCAACTCTGGAGCAGTTCTGTCTGCGTTCTGCCCCACTGCTCTTGAAGACATTAGCCGATCTGCTGTAATATGGCAATGAATCTATTGCTTGTTCTGGGTGGGGTTGCACTCCCTTTGAAAGGTCAGGTTTGTAGTCTGAGGGTACTCCTAGATCCATCACTGTCACTAGACATAGTGCCATTTACCAGCTTCGACTGGTACACGAGCTATGGCCTCTCCTGGACAGGGATAGCTTGGCCACAGTGGTACAGGCACTAGTAACCTCAAGACTGGATTACTGCAATGCACCCTATGTGAGGCTGCCCGTAAGGTTGGTCCAGAAGCTGAACCTAGTGCAGAATGCAGCAGTTCAGCTCTTGTCAGAAGCTGCCTCTTTGCAGCATGTAAGTCCTTTGCTGAAGGAGCTGCACTGGCTGCCTCTTCGCTACTAGGCCAGCTTTAAGGTTTGCTACTAGTGCATAAAGCCCTAACCAACTTGGGACCAGAATATTTGAGAAAGTGTCTTCTTCCTTATCAACCTGGTGGTTCCGCATGGACCTATGGCCTGATTGGAGCCCACCCAGTGAGCGCTGGCAGAGTAGAGCCATCAGTATGGTGGCTCCCTTTCTGTGGAACCCTGCCTCTGGAGGTCAGGAGAAACCAACACTGTGTTGTTTTTGGTGCCTGCTGAAGTCATCTTTATTTTAAGAAACCTTCCTTGATTGACCAGCCATGGTTTTTATTGTACTGTGTTGTTGTTGTTTTTAAACCTTTAATATGTTATTTTATTTATCCGTTTTAATTTGGTGTTTTTGTTCTTTTTGTCTTTTATTGTTCACCACTTTGGAATCTGTTTAGATGTGGAGCAGTATAGAAATGTTGTAAATAAATAAATAAATGTAGGCAATGTCCTCCTCCGATCTGCTGAGCAGATTCCAGGTGGTCGTGCTAGTGGAGTGTTGTTCAGCTCCCTGGCATTTATGTTGTTTGTCTCCCATACTGCTTAACATCTGCATGAAACCACTGGGAGAGTTAATCTGGAATTTTGGAGTTGGGTACCATCAATGGCTTGGTTCACATGCAACAACAACCCAGGGTTGTTGTTTTTAAACTAACTCTGGCTTGTCTTGAGTGGGTCAGTGTGCTAGTTGCCACAGCTCAGTTAGTTGGTGGAAGCAGCTGAACAACCCGGAGATGCTGTGACATGGTTTTTCCTAAAATATGTGCCTTTTTATAGGACTTTATACAAAGGCACATGTTTTAGAAAAAAGCACATCAAGGAAACACAGGCAGTACTTCTAGGGCAGTATCCAGATGGCAGCCTGCCAGTGCTCATTAGGTTATGCTAGCAGGGATGTTCGCTAGCACTTCCTACAGCAACCCCGGAAACTAGCCAATATTAGCATTTCCAGAATGTTCCAGACAGTTTGGCAGAGCTCTGTCAGGAGGTCGCCCCTGCTGCCTTCTGAAATCTTCAGGTAGCCAGAATCAACACGCAGATAATAGGGCTCTTTTCCAAGGCTTTATTTCCATTCAACCTAGTGACGCTTACAGATGCTAATTGCCTGAGCCTAATGAGGGAAACGTAAGAGAGCTGCCTACTAGGGGTTTCTAGCCTTAGTGAATCAGTTGGTCTCTGTTTGGAGGGTAAAGGTGGGAAGCCTCTGAACTTAAGGGCTAGGAGGCGAAAGTCCACCCCTTTCCCATGGGGCATCGGGGCGCAGCTGTTGACGTCGCGCCAAGCAGGCTGAGCGCCTCCTCTTGGTGTCCTCCATCTCCTGCTTGTCCCTGCACTGGCGCCTCACGTCCCGAAGCTCCAGTTGTCCCTCCCCCTGCCTGCCAGGGTCGCTACCACTCTCAGGAATGTGACAGGGAGGGGCTCTCCCTCCGGCGGCGCCTCTGAACAGCGCACGAGTTCCTCTCCCACGGTTTCTATCTCTTCCTCAGAATCAGAACTGCTTTGGGGCTCTATGGGCTCTGATCCAACCCTGACAAGCTCCCTGCTGGGAACTCCTCTGACTTGTTCCATTCCGGAAATACTTGTTTCAGCTAGTTTCCGGTTGCTGTAGGAAGCGTTAGCTTCCCATTGTGCTGGTGGTCATTCCCACCACCAGTGTTTATTTTGATTTATTTATTATTACATTTATATCCCGCCTTTTTTTCCTCCTTAAGGAACCCAAGGCGGTGTACATAATCCTCCTCCTCATCCTCCTCCATTTTATCCTCACAACAACAACCCTGTGAGGTAGGTTGGGCTGAGAGTTTGTGACTGCCCCAAGGTCACCCAGAGAGCTTCCATGGCTGAGTGGGGACTAGAACCCGGATCTCTTGACTCCCAGTCCAGCACTCTCACCACTACACCACACTGGCTCTCTGTGTTGGATACTGCCCAGTCAATAAGCGCTGCAAAAATTTGTTCTAATCAGTTTATTTTACTCCACTAATTTAAAAAAAACCTCCTCCCTTCTTTGTAACACCAGACTCTTGTTTAAAATCATTTTGAATATCTGCCGCGATCAGAAAAATGTGATCTATAATATGAAATTTCCAGGAAAAATAATATGGGGTCTGTTTTCAAAGTATGAATTGTATTTCTAAATACACTGCATAGATTAAGGCTGCAATCCTATACACGCATACCTGGGAGTAAGCCTCATTGAACTCAGTTGGTGCTTACTTCTGAGTAGACATGTATAGGATCGTAGTGTGACTGTTTTAACGGATACACTAGCCACCTTGGCATGTCATGTTAAACCATAGTTTAGTGCAATGAGAACAAGGAGGAATGAACCACATAGAGCCTTGGGTTTTTGAGTGCCCTCGATCCCCTCTCCTTGACTTCCAGGAGGAGAGTTCAGAAGCTTTTGCTTAACTATCATTTAGCATGTTATGTGCATCAGGAAACTTTGTTTAACATTAACTATCATTGATTTCAAACAAACAAACAACCAGACAAACCTCAAACTGTAGTTAATGAAGCTGGCTTGTTTATACTAACTATATTTAATATTTACCACAATTCTAAGTCTTGGACGCATGGGAGTACGGGAGGTGGGGAGCACATGAGCTTGAAGTTTGCTGTGGTTTATTCCCACTCGTTCGCATCACGCTAAATTACAGAGTGACATGCAAATGCGGCCAATATGTGGTATTCTTTTATAGCAAAGTATTTTCGTTTGATCACTACTTCTCTCACATTCAGGACTTTGGAATGATATAAGCTGTGGTTATCCACAGTCTTTCATATGTGAAAGACACAACAGTTCAGTCAATGCAACACTTGCTCCTACAACACCACCTGTTCCAGGAGGCTGCCCAGAATCATGGCTGTTGTTTGAAAATAAGGTACAATTATAATTTTCTTGTTTCAAAATAGTACTGGGAAACAAAGGGCAATTTGCTTTCTACATTTTTTGTCCATCCAAAATGCTTATTGGCTGACACAGTCACAGTGCATCTCAAACATTAGTTAGAGAAACCCTAGTGAGATTGTTATGCCTTTCACAAGGCAGGGCTGGCACACAGCGTATTGTCTCTGGATGGCAGCTCTACTTGAACTCTGAAATACTGTTTGCTATTGGCAGTTCTAACCAGGAGGCAATGTTATGTATGATCCATCCTTTCTATCTCCTCCCCCCCGCCCCAGTATACAGAGACTTGCAGTGCCCAAAGTTTGAGTAAAGTGTTAACAACTGCAATGTACAGAAGGAATCAGAGATGGAGAGGTGAATTTGTTGAGCTCAGAAAAAGAACCTGGGGCGGGGGGGGGGGGACTCTTAACTCCTGAAGTTAGCATACTATTTATATGCTTTAATATGCATAGTTAAAATGAGTATCTAGATTGGAGGTTCAGTAGCGTAAACAGAATAGCAAGTTTAAAGCAGCAACAATTGTAATAAATAAACATTACAATACAATACAGTACAATAAACATAATTTTACTGATGATTTTGGAAAAGAAAATGTTTAAGAAGTTTAAGAAAAGAAAAACAAGCCCAAATTTCCATATTGAGTTTGGCGAGATCTTCCCCCAAATATTTCCAAATGTTTTCAGCTCTCTGCATCTCCAGCTACAGCTGGTTCCCAACTGTGCCTGTCCAACCGGGGCTCTTGCCCATTGTTTAGGTATCAGTGTGGCCCTTGCACTACACTTTACGCATGGAGCATGGGAGAAGGCAGCAGAGCTTTATAAAGCCTATGCCGGGGTAAGCAACATGGTGCCTGCAGGCAGCAATGTGCCCCCAGAGATACCCTACTCCTCCTAAATTTTTCTTTTAAAAATATGCTTATATTTTCTTACTGGCACCTGGGATTGCTTCAAAGTGAATGGGGCCCTCTAGCTGCTGCCACCTTAATTTCCCATGAATGCCCTAGGCAGGTTACTTGTCCTTTGTGACCAGCCATGCCCACCCATGGCAGCCATTTTATGGTTGTGGCCAGGACAGTTCCTCAAATTTCCAAATGTGCCCATGGGCCTAAAGGTTGCCTACACCCCAGCCCATACCTTTGTCCCAAGGAATGTGCCTGGTCTATGAAAGCAAACACTGTAAGGAGTGATTTGGATGTAACACCAAATCATTAACCCTTCTTTCTAATCCTGGTTTGTAGGGCTTGTGCAAACCAGTTGGCTGTAATGGCAAACATTTATTTATTCATTCATTCATTCATTTCATTTATATCCTGCTTTTCCTCCAAAGAACCCAAGGCAGCAAGCATGATTCTTCTTCTCTCCGTTTTATCCTCACAACAACCCTGTGAGGAAGGTTAGGCTGAAAGTTAGTGACTGACTCAAAGTCACCTAGTGAGCTTCATGACTGAGTGGGGACTTGAACCTGGGTCTCCCTAGTTCCTGTCCAACACTATAACCACTACACCACACTGGCTCTCACTATGGTTTGCTGAGTACGGGGCAGTTATAAACCAAGCAGAGTTTGCAAGGAGTAAGGGAAGGGGAAAGGAAAGGAGGGAGGACATGAGCATGGGTCTCATTCTTATGATGTCAACCCATGGCATTAAACCTGAACCAACCCTAAGCTTCTTTCACTAGCTTATAGGTGTATGCATGGGGCTGGGTAGTGGAGGAAAGCAATAGCTCTTTTGTAGCAGATCCAAACCTTTATTTTTCAAGTGTGTGTGTGTGTAAAGAGAGAGAGAGAGAGAACCAGCTGTCAATTTTGTTATATATTTAGCATAATGATGTGTTATTGAAGGGCATTTGCAAGTGTATTAAATGAGGAGTAAACCTTCCACACATACTGCTTGCTTCCTGAAATCCCCCTCCCCTCAGGGGTGTGGTTCATAAAAGAAAACAGTACCAAATGGTATCGATGGAGGCTTTTTTTACCCCTTTATTAACCCTCAACCTGCACAGGGGGATTTTGGGAAGCAAATGGTGGTGGGGGTAAGGTTTAATGCTTCCTTCCCAGTGCATGGTGGTTTCAGTCCGAATTGAGTCAGTGCATGCTTACACCAAAGAAAAAGCGAACCATCACCGACACACTACATGATTAGTGTAATATGTAGTTTGGCTCTTCATGGTCCATGCCTGCTGCCTGGATTTTAAGATTTCAAAACGTGGATTCCCTCATGATAACATCATAACCTTTTAGCATCAGAGTGCTCTGTGTATTAGAGATAAGTTAGATAGCATTATTTATGTATTAGGTAGTCAACGTTGAAGTGTTTTCTGCATTTGTTATGGACTTTCGTGTTTGGATGTAGTAGTTCTGAGTAGTAAGATTTTAAATAAAAACTTAAAAAAAAACACACCTAACAATAGGTTTAACCTTTACTCCATATGTCTGTGGACCTTTAAATATAGTTGGATTATTTCCTAAAATGATGTTCTTCCCTTTTTGTATTTTTAAGTGTTACAGATTATTTGGGGCTAATCCGGATGACCAAAAATCTTGGGATGCTGCACGATCAGTTTGCCAGGGCCCTGAATATGGAGGCAACCTGGCTACCATATCTAACCAAAGGGTACAAGGTATGTCACCTTCATGTCAGTGGATGAAAGCTCAGCTAATAGTTGAAAAGTATCGCTTTACCTATTTTATGAGTATTTTGGGACAAATATTTCATTGATCCTCACATCCACCTTCCTCTAATAGCATGGGGAAATCAGGATTTTAAATGAAAAATTGTAATGCTTATAGTGTGATATGCTGTTACTCATCCTCCATTGATTAAATGTATATTACAGAAAATAAATGTGAACTATATTAATGGATAAGACAATGCCTACAGAATATTATTAGGAGTAATAATAATTAGCACCACAATAATTAGCATCACAAGGACTTCACTTGGATGCAATGGTAAAACAGTAGTTTGCCTGCAAACCACAGTCCCAAACCCCAGTTTGATCCTGGTTTGGACCCCTGGAAAACTATGGTTTGCATAAACACTTGTTTACAGGGTTCAAAGAAAATAGCAAACTGCTACAAACTATGATTTACTGCAAACCAGAAATGGAAGCATCTCATCTCCTCCCCTCATGCAAAGGGAGTGGTGAAGGGGGAATATATGCACACACACACATATATACACATGCACACACACACATAGTGTGTGAGTGTGTATGTGTGCATGTATTTCTCTCTCTGAATCTATAACTATATATATGTACCTTGAGGCTGCTTGTTTTCTTAATAGCAAACCATGGTTTGTTGCATCTGAATGAAGCCAATATCTGAGTGGTATATGATGCTCTAGGTTTCCTGTTATGAAATATCAAATACCAGCTCATGTACTTCTCACCACGTTCTGATAGAATCATAGAATAGTAGGGTTGGAAGGGGCCTACAAGACCATCAGGTCCAACCTCCTGCTCAATGCAGGAATCCAAGTCAGAGCATCCCTGACAGATGGCTGTCCAGCCTCATCTTGAACGCCTCCAGTGTGGGAGAGCCCATATCCTCCCTAGGTAATTGGTTCCATTGTGGTATTGCTCTAACAGTCAGGAAGTTTTTCCTGATGTTCAGCCGGAATCTGGCTTCCTGTAACTTGAGCCCATGATTCCGTGTCCTGCACTCTGGGATGATCGAGAAGAGATCCCGGCCTTCCTGTCTGTGACAACCTTTCAAGTACTTGAAGAGTGTTATCATATCTCCCCTCAATCTTCTCTTCTCAAGGTTAAACATGCCCAGTTCTTTCAGTCCCTCCTCCTAGGGCTTTGTTTCTGGTCCCCTGTTCATCTTCGTTGCCCTCCTCTGAACCCTCTCCAGTTTGTCTGCATCCTTCTTAAAGTGTGGTGCCCAGAACTGGACACAGTACTCCAGATGAGGCCTAACCAGTGCTGAGTAGAGGGGAACTAGTACTTCACGTGATTTGGAAGCTATGCTTCTATTAATGCAGCCCAAAATAGCATTTGCATTTTTTGCAGCCACATCACATTGTTGGCTCCTATTCAGCTTGTGATCTACAACAATTCCAAGATCCTTCTCGCTTGTAGTGTTGTTGAGCCACGTATCCCCCATCTTGTAACTGTGCATTTGGTTTCTTTTTCCTAGGTGCAGAACTTGGCATTTATTCCTATTAAATGTCATTCTGTTGTTTTCTGCCCAGCGCTCCAGTCTATCCAGATCACTTTGAATTTTGTTTCTGTCTTCCAAAGTATTAGCTATCCCGCCCAATTTTGTGTCATCTGCAAATGTGATCAGCATTCCCTGCACCTCCTCCTGCAAGTCATTAATAAAAATGTTGAAGAGCACTGGGCCCAGGACTGAGCCTTGCAGTACCCCACTCGTTACTTCTCCCCAGTTTGAGAAGATCCCATTGATAAGCACTCGTTGAGTCCGATTCTGTAGCCAACTGTGGATCCACCGGATCATTGTTTCATCTAGCCCACTTTGAGCTAGTTTGCTCATCAGGATATCATGGGGCACTTTGTCGAAAGCTTTGCTGAAGTCAAGGTATATTATGTCTACAGCATTTCCACAGTCCACAAGGGAGGTTACCTGATCAAAAAATGAGATCAGATTCGTCTGGCAGGATTTGTTCTTGACAAATCCATGTTGGCTTCGAGTAATCACTGCATTGATTTCAAGGTGCTTACAGATGGATTGCTTTATCATCTGCTCCAGAACTTTCCCAGGGATTGATGTCAGACTGACTGGTCTGTAGCTCCCCGGTTCCTCCTTTTTGCCCTTTTGGAAGATAGGGACAAGATTAGCCCTCCTCCAATCATCTGGCACTTCACCCGTCCTCCATGATTTCTCAAAGAGAATACACAGTAGTTCTGAGAGTTCTTCTGTCAGTTCCTTTATGACTCTAGGATGCAGTTCATCTGGCCCTGGATATTTGAACTCATTCAAAGTAATGAGGTGTTCCTTGACCATATGCCTATCGATCTCAAGCTGCAATCCTGCCCCTTCAGCCTGTACTTTGCCTTTGTCAGGGGGCTCATAGACCCTCTTTTGGGAGAAGACTGAGCCAAAGTTACTGAGTAGGAATTGAGCACTTCTGCCTTTTCTTATCATTTTGCCATCTTTATTTAATAGTTATTTCCTCTGTCTTTTACTATGCATGTATCTGAAGAAAGCCTTTTTGTTGCTTTTCGCATCCCTATCTAACCTCAGCTCGTTCTCAGCTTTAGCCTTCCTGACGCCATCCCTGCAATTCTGTGCTACCTGCCTGTACTCTTCCTTTGTTACTTGGCCTTCCTTCCACTTCCTATATGTGTGCTTTTTTGTTTTCAGGTCATCTCTAAGCTTTTTATGAAGCCACATGGCTTCTTCTGTTGTCTTCCACCTTTTTTATTGTTGGAATTGTTTGTAATTGTGCCTTTAGAATTTCCTTTTTAAAAAACTCCCACCCATCTTGGACTCCTTTTCTCATTAGAGTCACTTGCCGTGGGACCTTACTTATCATTGTTCTGAGTTTATTAAAATTAGCTTTCCTAAAATACAGGGTATGTATTTGGCTACACTTTGCTTTTGCTTCCTTTAGAACCAAGACCTCGAGTATAACATGGTCACTTTCCCCCAGAGTTCCTGTTACTGCTACTTTATCCACTAAGTCATCTCTGTTGGTTAGAATCAAGTCAAGGATAGTTGATCCTCTAGTTCCTTCCTCTACTTTCTGTAGGAAGAAGTTATCTGCAACACAAGTCAGGAATTTCTTGGAGGCAGCATGTTTTGCAGAATTTGCCTCCCAACAAATATCGGGGAAATTGAAGTCCCTCATTACTACTACATCATGCTTCCTTGAAACATTGGCTATTTGCTTTTCAAAAGTTTCTTCCTCATCTTCTCCTTGATTGGGTGGCCAGTAGTAGACTCTGACCATCAGGTTCCTTTTATTCTTTGCTCTATTTATTTTAACCCAGATGCTCTCAATGGGGCTACCAAGCTCATCCTCCTGTATTTCTGTGCGGAGATATGTATTTTTCACATACAGTGCAACCCCACCTCCCTTTCTGTTCCTCCTGTTCTTTCTGAACAAGTTATATCCTTCAGTTGTTGTATTCCAGTCATGGGAGTCATCCCACCATGTCTCAATTACACCTATCAATTCATAATTTTCCTCCTGTATTAAGAGTTCAAGTTTGTTCTGTTTGTTTCCCATACTCTGGGCATTAGTATAGAGACATCAAAGACCATGTGCTTTATAGTCTGGCTTTCTTCTTACATGTTTCTGAAGACTATTACTGGGCGCTATTAGAACTGTTCTCTCCATTGTAGTGCATGAGCCTTCGTCCATTATTACCCCCAACTTGACATCTCCCTTCCCCATAGGATTCAGTTTAAAGCCCTCCTGATGAAGTTCGTCATGCTGTGGCCAAACACATTCTTCCCAGCCTTTGTGAGGTGCAACCCATCCCTTGCCAGCAGTCCATCTTCCAGGAAGTATAGCCCGTGGTCCCAGAATCCAAATCTCTCATGCCAACACCACCTTCATAGCCAGTCATTCACCCGGAGTATTTTTCTTTCCCTTGCTATCCCTCTTCTAACTACTGGAAGGATGGATGAGAAAACTATCTGGGCCCCAAAGTTCTTGAGTTTCCTTCCCAAAGCTTCAAAGTCTGATGTGATTTCCTTGTAGCTCTGCTTGGCGGTATCATTTGTTCCCACATGAATGAGAAGAAAGGGATACCTGTCAGTAGGCAACCCTTCAGTCACATCTCTAATCCATCCTCCTGGGTGACAGCATACCTGGCGAATCCATGGGTCTTTGCGACATACTTGGGTTTCAATCCCATGCAGCAAGGAGTCTCCCACTACTACTACTCTTCTCTTCTTGTTGTTGTAGGCCTTGGTTTCATTGCCTCTTCTTGACTGACCTTCAGCCTCTTGATCACTTTCTTGCAGGTTCCCCTGTAATTCTTCCCCTGCAGACTGCCCTCCAGTCTCATCCTCAAGTACTGGGAAATGGTTCCATAGTTCCACTGGTGTGGAGTGGCTTCAAGTTCTTCTGCTCCTGTCACCCTTTTCCAAGGAGTATCCTCTGCTTCATCTGTCATCACCTCAGCTGTTTCCCCGTCTGCCTCAGCTTGCTGTTGCTCTTCTAGCTTCTGTTCTTCACTCTGCTGCTGTAGTCCCACCGTTCTGTCCAAGAACTCTTCGTGTTCTCTTATTCCCTGGAGGGTCGACACTCGCCACTCCAGTCCTCTTACTTTTTCTTCCAACAGTGTGATCAACTTGCACTTGTTGCACATGTAGGCCATGTTGTTCTCAGGCAAGAAAACAAATATTGCACAAACCCTGCAGGTCACCACCAGTGGAGAGTCTTTTCCTTCCATAGTCTCTATTCCCTTTTTGTTTCTAGCTTTCTGATTGTACTGGAATAACCTGTGCTTTGTCTTCTATTCACTGGTGGTTAAAATCAGAGTCCCAGTGGTATGGAAGTGTGTGTTACAAGAAAAAGACGTTTTAAAAAAACAATGTTTAAAAAAATGAAAAAAAATATTCGGGGCCTCCCCCTTGACCTCCCCTGCTGAACTCCTGTTTGCTCTCCCTGTCCGCTCGCTCTGATCACTCGCTCTCTGGGAGCTTGCTTCCTTGTATAACCCCTAGACCAGCTAGAGCAGCTCTGTCTGCTCTGCTCAGCTAGAAGACAGGAAACAGCATCTCTCTGCATTTTGCAAACAGAATTTCAAACTTTGTGGTTTTAACATTTCTCATACTACATTATTTTTTATTTAAATGTAAAGTTCAAGTTTTTCCTAATGTTTTAGCTTGTTCCAAAATTCAGTGTTTTACAAGATGGTTTGTTTGGTTGACCTGTGTCCCAGAATTTGGAGGAGTCAGCTTTTCCCCTCTCCACTTCCTTTTAGCCTTTCTCACTTTCCATTTAAATAATTTTCCGACGGATGCATGGATTGGATTAAATGATATCAACGAAGAGCAAATGTACCTCTGGACAGATGGAAGAGGAGTCCACTACACAAACTGGGCCAGTGGCTTCCCATCATCATCTAGATATGACTCAGATCTGGTAGGCATTTGATTGCACATTCTTGAGAACCTGATTGCAAATTGGAATACTGCCTTCCTTTTTAGACTTCTTTCCATGAACCTCTTCCATATATGGGTCTGAAAGTCAGCCCTGCTGGTGGGAGTTTGAGCAGGAGATAGGTGTCCTGACCATGGCTGGATAGGGATGGGGGAGAATTTCTCCCCGAAACTTTGGGGGGCTGAGTGCCAACATATTCGGCCCCCCGAAGTAGTTTTGGGGAGAAATTCTCCGCACCCCCCCCGCACCCCGCACCCCCCCCCCCCCGGGATGGGACTTACCTTTCCCGAATGTCGCTCCCAGTGGCGGGTCGCAGCGGCGGTTCGGCAGGGCTTCGACCGGGGCAGGGGCAGCAGCCGGTCTTTCGACCGGCTGCCGCCGCTGCCATTCCAAGAAAAGTAAAAAAAAGAAAATGTCCCCGTGATAGGCTATGTGATGATTAACATAGCCTATCACGGCTAGATTTGCAAAGTCAGCCGTGATAGGCTACGTAAATCGTCACGTAGCCTATCACGGGTGACTTAAAAAAAAAAAAAGCGCATACGGCTAATGGCGGCCCCCATAGGAAGCCGCCATTTGCGTTCCTTATTTGGTCGCTGTAGTCTACGTAAAGATTACGTAAAGATTACGCTATTTGCGTTGCCCTTATTTTCGCCGTAGTCTACGTAAAGATTTATGTAGACTATAGCGACCAAATAAGGAACGCGAATGGCGGCTCCCTATGGGGGCCGCCATTTGCGTGCGTGCTTTTTTTTTTTTTAAGTCACCCGTGATAGGCTACGTGACGATTAACGTAGCCTATCATGGCTGACTTTGCAGATCTAGCCGTGATAGGCTACGTCTATCACGGGGGCTTTTTTTTTTTTAACTTTTTATTTCGCGGCCGGGCGAGGCGCCTCTTCCCCAGCCTGAATTTCGGCCAGGCGAGGCAGGAAGCCTCCCCCCTGGCCTGAATTTCGGCCGGGCGAGGAGGGAAGCCTTCCCCCCCGGCCTGAACTTCAGGGGGAGCAGTGAAGCGCCTCCCCCCCCACCGCGAAGCAAGCTACGAGACCAGGTAAGTGACTTTCGTGCACCCCTAGGGCTGGAGGGCATCCAGCAGGTAGAGAAACCAGGGACATTTCTACATAAGACATTCATTGTGCACTTGTGATTTCCTACTCACTGTTGTTTAAAGGTTCATCATTTAGATGATGTAATGACCCTCCAGTTTCACTTCTGTGTCTAATCAGCAATTTCAGCAAGTTTTTTTTAGGGATGGCAGAGAAATCCGCCACGGACTCCAATGAGGCCGGAAGAATCTGGCACCCTGGAGTTCATGGCAGAACAGACTACCCCCCTGCCACCCCCTGAAATCCCCCTGGGACAGAACCTACCTGGCGGCGGCTGGTCCAGGTCGTTGTCTTCGTTCTGCAGCCATCTGCTGCCGGGCTGCAGAACAAAATGGTGTCTAGCGTAGGGGACGCCATTTGCGTCCCTGCCCTTGGCCGTGATTGGCTATGTAAATATTTAATGATTGGCTATGTAAATATTTACGCCAGCACCATTTGCGGCCGCAGCCCGGCAGAAGATGGAAGTCTGGCTGCGGGCAGCCCCGGCCGGTGGCTTCGCAGACTCGCCGCAGAGCCGGCTGGGCAGGATTCCGGGGGGAGGGAGGGATCGCCTCCCCCTCCCCCCCGCAGATGCCCAGACGGAATGGTAAGTGGGTTTCATACACCCCTAGTTTTTTTAAAGCAGGGAAAATACGGCATTTAATTGTGAAAGGAAAGAAAACGTGATTTCCTCTTGTGTAAATGTGCAATTTACACAATTGCTATCCCACAATTCCATAGTGCCACCTAGAGGTTATGTAGCAAAAAAAGCAGGAAAGGAAACACTCTTTGTGCAATGCTCGGATCTCAGTTCTGCAATGAAACCAAAAGTAGATACAATAGATCAACAGCTGATTAACAACCTCGTGTAGAAAAGCTCAAGAGCCAAGGATAGCAGCTAGCTAGGCAAGCATTAGGCAGAGCGAGATCATCTCAGGTGGCAGATGCTGAAGGGCAGTAGTGGTAGCCTCCTAGCCTGCTGCCTTAGGGGTGGTGGAGGATGTTATCTCACTGCCAATGTTGAAGTAAAATTCAACTGCCAGTCCAGCTGGCTTCTGTAGGCAGGGGGCGCCATCTTGTCCTTTGCTTCTGGCAACAAAATGTGTTGGGCTGGCCCTAAAGACAAGACAATTTTGACTGTTGCCCAGGTGAAGCTCAAGTCTGACCCAGAAACCTTTATAGCCCTACTATGTTAATAGTAGGTAGGTGCCTACTAAACCTATTGGATTAGTAGGTACCTAATCCAATAGGTAGGTGGAGTCACCCGAGAGCATGGGAGTACTCTTTGTGCTGGGTTCCATAAGGGGATTTATAAGGAGCAACAGAGTACAGAGCTGAAGTTTCCTGATTGTGTCTCTGATGGCTCATGGAAGTTGCAACCTACATGGTAGAAGAAGAAATGAATGATTCCCCCTGAGCTTCCCCAAACTATTTTCAGTTCTTCTGGGTTTTTTCTCTATATAGGAAGATTGTGTTGCAATGAAAAATATGCCTCTTAAAGATGCAGGGACATGGAGACATTTTCGCTGTTCCAGTACGAAAGGCTATTTATGCCAAACCAATACAAGTGAGTATTTCTGCCAATCTGTTTCCAACGCCCCTTCTTCCACATTAAAAAAAAAAAAAATAGAGTTCATGTAAGTCCTAATTACGTTTTTATGAATTCCTCTTTGTTTCTAGATCACAAGATGATTTTGGGTCTCATAGAATAGATTTAGAGCAGTGGTTCTCCAGTTTTGTCAAAGGGAATTTAAATATTTGAGATTTGAAAAGTGTAATCAACAGCACTATCCTAGGCAGGTCCACTTGGAGGTAAGCCCCATTGTCTTTAATGGTGCTTGCTCCCAGGTAGGTGTGTATAGGATTGCAACCTAAGATAAGTGGATGGCAAATGGTGCTGCAGTGCATGTAAATGCAGAAAATGTAGTGGGCAAATTTGGTTAATGCTAGCTTGGCCCTCCGGGGTCTTAGGCAGGGGTCTTCCCAGCTCAGATACCTGATACCTTTTTGAGTGGAAATGCCAGGGGTTAAACGCGGGACTGTCTATGTTCAATATGTCTTGCTCTACCATTGAGCGATTGCCCTCCCTATGTGCTCATGATAGCTTAGGACAAAGTTGTTTTAGAAAGTAATGGCAAAACATCCATCCTATGTCAAAATTGCCATTATTTTCCAAAAAATTTCAATGAAATAAATATCTAGCTTATCGAACCTCCATATAGTTACAACCCAAAATCTTTTTTCTCCTTTCTTGCAGTTTGTGAAATTGCCTTAGCACTGTCTTTTAAAAAGGGCATTGTATTGGATTTAATTCTCCTCTTGCTTTTGTAGACCCCAAATACTCTGTTCTTCCACCAACCACGCCAGCACTTCGTATCCGTTACAGTAATAGTAGCTACTTTTTCATTGAAACCAAAATGACGTGGAATGATGCTCAGATAATCTGTCAACGAGAAAGCTCAGACCTTGCTAGTATTTTAGATCCCTTCAGCCAGTCATTCCTCTGGCTACGGGTGTCAAAGTATAAAAATCCTGTGTGGATTGGCCTCAACAGCAATATGGTAAGTGCATCAAATATCAGTCCACTAGGTGGCAGGCACATACTGATGCTTCTAATTATTTATTTAAATCAGGTTATCCAAGAGTGTACAGTTAAAATTGGATAACAGGTTACATCTTCAGTTCAATCCAAATGAAAACCAGAATAAATATTAGGTATACCTTCCAGTGTACTGAATCAGTTAGGATACCCTATCCCATGCTACAGTGATATGGGATTGGATCCCAATTTATGCTTGATCAGTTGTGTTGACTTCCCCACCCCCTCCTTCTCACAGAAGTCCATCCAGCCCCCTGAAAATTCTACACTGAAAATCAGGAGATCCTGCTGAATTCAGCTGGGGGGTGGGGGGAGCTGACCCAAAACTGTGCAAAGGGACCTTATGTGATCCGATCCCTTCCTCTCATGGAAGGCAGATTCTCGATCCAACCCAAAAAGTTTGGAGGTGTATACTGTGAACGACTGCCTCCTAATGGACAGTGACAAACTTTAAAAGCCTGTTGGAACATCTTCTGAAGGGAATGCTCTTTATTTGTTTATTTAAAGTATTGTTACCCCAGTCTTCAGCCAAAAAAGGCCCTCAGAGTGGCTTACAAAGAACAGTATTAAGACAGTCCCTGCCCTCAGGCTGAGACTTCTGTGAGGGTAAGGAGATGGAGTTTTTGCCAGGGAGCTTCATGCCTCTACTGGAGGAGTCCTCCTTAGAGGAACAGCTAGAAGCCCCAGAAGCCCAGGGTACCCTGACCAGGGACTGCCACCAGACCCACAGGAGCCTGAGATCCTCAGGGGAGGTTGTTGCAGGGCCATCCCTGTCAGGACAAGGCTAGTATGGATCCTGTGCAAAAGAGTGCTTACCTCCAGAAAAGGTCTCCTCAGGAGAAAGCGACTCCTCAGGAGTAAGGCTCTGGAAAGGGAGCTTTGATTACTGCAACTGAGCTCTGGGTGGGGTCCAGCAGGCTTTTGGATTAAAAGCCTTCACTAGAAACCCAGCCAGCATTGGAACAACAAGCTTCTGTGCCATGCACCTTGCCTCCTGGACTGTGCCCTATGATTGATGCTCTGTTTCCTGACCTTTTGGACTGCCTAACAGCCCCACTTCTGGACTGCATAACATACCTGGCTGTTTTACTGTGTTTGGTCTCTTGCTCATTATCTTGGCCACTCCTGCTGTTGCCTGATCCTCTTAGACTGACTGACTGTGTTCTGACTTCTGCCTGGATTTAGATCACCTCTTTTGTAGCCTGAACCCCTTTGGATAACTAACTGTAGGCTTGACAGTTTGCTGACTTCACTGCAGCTAGAGTTTGCTATAGTCAAAGCTGGACAGGGACTCACCCTCTGAGCCAGAGAACAATGGCAGGGCTGCATCCTCTGGCAGGAAGGCCCTGAATAAGGCACTGACTGTCCTGACCTTGAGGAGGTAGTCAGTGCCTCGGCCTCATTGCAATCCTCTGCTGCACACTGGAAGGCCTGAGGGCTGGGGTTATGACAATGAGGAGCGGAGTTCACAGTTTGGTTGCCAGCTGTTACACCATTCCTCAAACAGGTATGTCTTGCTGTGGAATGACTTATCCAGCAACAGCATTGACTATGCCACAGATAAAGATGCAAACTTTAATAGAGAGTTGATGCAAAGTAGGATAGACATAATTAATTGGCACATACATTGGGTAAGCTTCGGGCCAATTATGGAGCTCAGTGGAGGTAGCATTTATCAGCCAATACATTTATCTTTGGATAAGCGTCACTGGATGCTGCATTTTACATAAACAACATCTATCCATGATAGTACTTTCTCTCTCACCCACACACACACGCGCACACACACACACACACACAATTGGAATGTATACTATATTCCAATTGGGAATACCTAAATTCTGGTTTGGCCTGTAACAATCTGGGCCTCCTAGATTATTAAAAAAAAATCCAGTAGGTGTTGATTATTTTTGGACTGAGCCATCCTCACTTGATCTGAATCTTGGCCATCATTGCTGCTGTAGATGAGAAGAACCCTAGAATGATTCTCCTCTTCCATGGAAGAAATAAGCAGTACTAGGCCCATCTTGAGGCCTTTTAGAGCAACTAGCAGTAGGGGTGCTTTCTAGACTTGAACAGTTCCAAAGTTCAGTAAATCCCCTCCTGCGCCCAAATCTTTGGGGATGGAGCCAAGAAACAGCTGCTGGAATCTGTTTCCATTCGTGTGGTGTTCCCAAAGGCAATTTATGCTGCAGTTTGTTACAGTTTCTGCTTTAACAATAAGGTTGATGATGGTTTATGTTCAGGTTTTTAAAACCTTTCCAGCCGTGAATACGAGAATATAGTGAATGGAAGAGAAGGCTTCCAGTTCATACAACAAAACTCTCCTTGTGAGTATATGTGCTGGGTGAATCCAGGCTGAGATGGGCACGTCCTAAAATGGTTGTGCGAGCACTTAACACATGATCAACTCAACCAACACTACATTTACCTTATCACTGTGAGCATGCTGCAAATTGGGCTGCTGGTGGTTAAATTCTGAACTGGGTACACAGTGAAGCGATCATGTGACATGCCTAACTGAGCCAAGCTACAGCCAACCCACATGCTTAATCTAGTTCGCTCAAATGAGTTGTATCTGTCAGTGAATCAATCACCAATACTTCTCATTCACCCTGTGTTAATTGTTTAGACCAATGGACAATACACGTGGATCGATAAGTACAAAATCAAGTACACTAAATGGGCCTCAGGAGAACCAAAGCAAAAAATTGGTTGTGTTTATCTGGACCGGGATGGAACATGGAAGACAGGCTCATGTAATGAAAAGTACTTCCCACTCTGTAAACGTTCTGATGGTAAGTAGGGCAACAGTTTTCATTCATTGTTTTGTCATTCAGGTTAAAGTAGCACCTCGTAAGCTTGATACTGAGGCCCTTTTGTAATAGACAATGTGGTTTTTGCTTTTAGCTCTAAATCAGGAAATGCATTAAACTGAACACCACATTTTAAAAAGAACCATTTTAAAAGTATTCCAGGGGAGTAGCAAGCTCTGATTATTGCCACAGATTTGGAAAACTGCTGATTTTTAATTTTTCCAAAGAGTGTGCCATCATATCTTCCCATTGCAGCCTGCCTCTGTGTAATCTGAGATATTTTGCACAGGGCTTCGGTGTTAACCTTTCGCACGCTCCTTAGTTGTACTCTACTGCCATCTTAGGACCAAGCTACACACAATGGAGACCCACGATTAGTCTCTCAGTAGCTTTTAAAAAACTCAAGTGCAATTGAAGGTGGCTGCAAAGTCATGGGAGAGCAGGGTGGGCTAAGTGGTGCTTACTCCACAATGCCAGTGCTGGCCCACAGCATTTTGCTGCCTGAGGCGAAGGTCAAGTTGATGTTCCCTCCCTGTTTTATGTACAGAAGCAGACTGGATTGGTGATGGAATAGCATCCTCCACCACACCTGAAGCAGCAGACTAGTTCCAGGGGGCAGGACAGGCCATGTGGCATACACAGCATCGTTCCCAATAGATGGGGATGTCCAGCGAGCTCAGGAGGGACGTTAATTGCCTCATTCTGCCCCGTATTAGGGCTGGCCCTGCACAATGCTCAGGCATTGTGAGGATCATTGTCTCTTTAACAAGCTGCCAGTTTTACGACAGCAGTGCAAGAAGTGGAGGCAAAGGATGCTTCCGGTTCAATGGCTCCTAGTGCTACCAATCCAAATATATTTTGCAGCTATTCCATCACTTCCTCTTTAACTGATTTTTTCAGTGGAAAGGAAGAAGACAGGAGAAGCAGCAGGAAAGCTTGGGAGGGTAACAGGTGGAAAATGACTTTGTCTGGAGACTCCCCCCCCCCCTAAAATTCTGTCAATGGGTAGGGTGATGGCATAACAAAAGCCTCGACTGGGAGCTCTCTGGGACGTTACCCAGATGAGGTACAGGTTGCTTCCTGATATTACCTGAGGCATCTCCTTAGAAGACCACAGGCACACCTTTTCTATCCTTACTCTATAGATTATTGTGTAAACTAATTCCTCTTTTCAGAATCTAATTTGATCTTTCCTTAAATTAAGACTACTATCCCGAAGCAGAGTGTAAGCTGAAAGAAAACAGTAGTTGCCTCCGTGCCATTTTCGAACCATTGTTGTCAGAACATCCCAATTAGCTGAGGCACTAATAAGTACTAGTAACGTTAGAAATTTCTTAGTGCTTCTGTATACTACAGATTTGCAGTTTGATTATAGCTGTGGTTACAGGAATGTCTAGATAGTGCTCTCAGAATCTTTCATGTTCCTCATGACAAAAACATATTTATGTCTAAAACAGAAAGCTGGTGGCATTTGAATAAAAAATTATATTGCTTTTTTTGGTTAACAGTGAAGCCACCTACTGAACCACCTCAACTTCCAGGGAAGTGCCCAGAAGCATTGGAGAAACCTTGGATTCCTTTCCGTGGTCACTGCTACTACTTTGAGTCCTCCTCTAAAAAGACTTGGCCTAGGGCATCTTTAGCTTGTTTACAAATAGGCAAGTATCACCAGTCATCAGATACAAGATGCAAAACAGTCATATAAGGTTGGATCCAGGCTTAGTTATAGTGAGTATAGATCCTATAGATAGATCCTATATAGATCTATATAGATAGAATATAGTGAGTATTAAATCAATGGGACTTAAGTTAATAATCAAGTTCCATTTATCTCCATGAGTCTACTCTAAGGGCCAAAACAGACATTACTTCAAAGTCATAGGTAGCAGCTACTCCTTTATTTCATTTTTTATATATATTATTTATTTATTTATTTATTTAAAAAGAAAAACAAAACAACAACAATACACATACACTAAAATATCTCTTAAGATTGTAAGATATCTACCTTTGGCTCCCCTTACACAATAAATGCTTATTATTATTATTATTATTATTATTATTATTATTATTCTCTAGTTCTTATCTTAGTTGTATATGATACATTGAGTTCACAGGCATTATCTCCTCCTAATTTTAACAACAGAAAAAAGAAAATCAACCATCTCTTATTTCATTTTTTTCTCTAGTGTAGGCATACGCAGGTGATCTGCATTGGGACCCTAGTGCCGGGGGCAGGGGGTATTTAATCGTTCATCCCCTTCTATGGGCCCAACTCAGCTTGGGGCCTTGCATCTGTGGTTTCTATTGCAAAACAGTGATCCATAATCCAAATGCTAGGGCCACCAATCCATATTGGGCCCCCTTTTCCTACTCTAGAGTAAAAATAAAAGAAAGCCAAATGAAAGAAAAATGAAACCAAATAAATTTTACCCCCATTCTTAGTCCACACACCTTAATATCAAAGAGATTTTGAATCAGCGGGAAAATGCATTGTCTCAGAAATTTCTAAGGATTTACATGGTGATGGAAGGGGTTTTTTTCCTTAAAAGGCAAAACACTGCACTGAATCCCAATGAATTTTGCTCACATAACAACTTCGCCCAAAAGCTAGTTTTATTTGTCCCCAAAGCAAAATTAGCCACTCTAAAAAGAGATTCTTTAGATTAAAAACTCACCTAAATAATGGTCTTTTTGTTTTCTTACGGATATTTTGCAGGTGCCAATCTGGTTTCAGTAACTGATGCAGTCGAAGCACGCTTTCTAGCAGACAATATAGAACCTCTTGAAAGTAAAGCACAAACATTCTGGACAGGAATGTACAAAAATTTTAAGGGTATGTTTGTTGGTTTGGGTTTTAATTTCAGTGTTTCTATATGTAATCAGCAAATATTTATATGAAGAAGACTTGAATAATCTAAATTCCTGCCATCTCTGATTAAATTCAAAGAAAGGAAGATTTGGCTCTATTTTATAATCCAGGAGTCTCCACTTTGTCATAACTATTTCCTCTTTTGTAAGTAAAAGATGAAGAAACCAGGAGTGATACTTTGATATTTGCATTCACCCTGGTCACATTCCAAAATGTAAGCTCACAAGGAAAATATTTCAGGTACTTCACATTGCCGTTTATTGCTGAACTAGTTAAGAACTCTTGCATAGGCAATCCTACTTAATTGGGAAACTAGCCAGTAGAAAGTTTATTAAGTGGAGAGTTTATTATAAAACATGAACAGCTGGCTCTTCCTTTCTCAACCTGGTGTCCTCCAGGTGTGTTGGACAGCATCAAAGATGGAGAACCTCTTTCAGCTTGAGGGCCAAATTCAATTTTGGAGAAGCTATCGGGGGCCACATTCCAGTGGTAGGCAGGGCCAAAGGCAAAGGGGGCAGGGCCAGAAATACCAGCATATTTTAACTTAAAGTTTTTATTGCCAGTAACTAATGTTTAGGAGAGAGATTTTAGCCATTTAGAGGGGGGGGGGACTATATAAAAGCTGGGAAACCACCAAATGGTTGGTGGCTGGAGGAAAGAGGATGGGGCCAGGGGAAGAGCTGTTGCTATCTGAGAAATCCCAGAGGTCCATAGTGGGACCCCAGAAAGCCAGATTTGGCCCTTGGGCCTGAGATCCTCCACCCCTGGACTATACCTTGTCCAAAACATCTGGAGGGCACCAGGTTAGAGAAGGCTGAGTTAGATATTTAGGTTCCCAAAGTAAGTACCAGAGAATCAGTCTCTTTGCTTGTCAGCTCCACCAATTATGCTAGAAACTGGAGGCCAAAGCCCAATACCAATGAGATTGTGGGGCCATCTTATCCCATCTTCTTCACTGAGAAGTAACTCAGCTAAGAGAAGATGAATCTCATATTGATCAGAATTAGATGCAAACTGCTCTTATGTTTTGCCTTGTCTGACAGTGATGGAGAAATGTGAAGAGTTCTGTAGGATGAATGTCAAAGTAGATTTGGAAGAAACATCTGAAAATGCTACAGGCTTCAAGATATGCAAAATTTGTCTGGAAGCCCAGGAGCTGTTTCACCCATGAGGCTGGATCCAGAGTTAGTCATACTTAAAGTAGATCAAGTGAAATCAAGTAAGCCATGACTAACTTAAGCCCCATTAATTTCAGTGGGTCTACTCTAAGTATGTCTAAATGTGGATCCAACCCATGATGTGTTCAAACACAAGCGAACATCAGTTAGGAAATTTCCTACACCCATGTGTTAATGTCATATTTGAAATTACACACATGCATTAGGAAGCTGAACTGGGAATCAAGTTCCCAATAAAAACAAGTTCTATACATGGATGATGTATGTAGTTGAAGTTCTGTATATCCTTGTTCAGAAAATAGACCTATGTCTACAAAAAACTGAAAGGAAAACAAATGTATGTTGGCTATCCTGACATATCTTGCATTGATGAGACAGTTTTTAAAAAGATTGCATAATAACAGGAATGGTGCATTAAACTGAATTCATGGACTCAGGAAATTAATTGTTAAATAGCCCTACATAAATAGCCCCATTTTACATATGAGCCCTGCTAGAGTTCATTAACACAATATATTTTCTAACTTAACATCAGGTGATTGGTTATGGCTTGACCAGAGTGTAGTAGATTTTGTCAATTGGAACGTTGGAGAACCATCATCTCAAAGTAATGAAGAGTGTGTGGAAATGTATTCTTCATCTGGGACTTGGAATAATGCTTATTGCAATTACAACATGGGATATGTTTGCAAACAACCAAAACGTAAGTAATATATTTGATAGTTTTAGTCTGTGCAGTAGTTCCTGGATGATGTCCATTTTGTTGTAAAAAGAGATACCGGCAAAACTTTGAGGAGCTCTAGTTCTCATCCCAAATTCTTCTTCAGCTTGGATCAAATCCAGTTTGGAGAAGAATGCCCAGCTTTTCCACCTCCCACCTGACCCACAAACCATCTCCTTCCTTCCCAGTAGATCCAACCAGTGGTGGCAGGTAGCCACAGGGAGAGCAAAGGGAGGGAATTAAGAGTCTGTAGCTCTGAAATGGGAGTGATATATCGAACCTTCTCTGAAGTACCTTTGGTTGCTGGTTTTCCCCATGCAAATGAGTTTTCGGGGTTCATACTCTTCTTCTGCCCCTATGGAGCAGGATGTCTCCATTGTAGTTGCCCTTGGGAAAACCACATTTCCCAAGGGTCACTGGGCCTTTCTTCCTGGTTCCAGAGGGATGGGGAGGAAAGAAGGACTAAAATGCCGGTGTTACTCATGGAAGGACTGAAATGTCAGTGTCACCACTGGAGGTCCAGGCAGTAAGAGTTTAAAAGCAAGTGGGGAGGGGCTTAGTGGGAACTGGCTGGGAGAGAGGGAATTGGGCAGGCAATTTCTGAAGTTAGATTGGCTCCAAATATAAGCTGAATTTTTTTTACATTTTTGGAGAATTTTTTAATTTGCCAATCCAATCTGAACTGGGAGGGAGTTGTTACCCATCTCTACAAAATACTGTCCTTCTTTGTGAGAAGTAATTATTGATGGATTTTTAGAGTCTGCCGTGAAATGTTTTCTGCTGAATATATCAGTGTTATCCAAATATGCAATAAAAGGAATTGGAACATGCTATGATTCCATGCTTTTTTCCCACTTTGCAGTTGTGCCTACTGAGAAGCCTGTGAAAGCTGAGAAGATTCCAGAAAAAAAAGGTAAGGGTTTTCCATACAAAATGAAATAAAGAAAAAACAAAATGAGAAACTAGTGGAGTTCCACTCAGTCGTTCTGTTGCACAAGCGCTTGCGCATTATCCTTTCGCAACTGGTTGCATAAGTGGAATGCGCAACCACTTGCGCAACAGCGCTTGCACAAATGTAACTGTAGGTGGATTTTCTCTTCTGCATAGTTCAGAACCTAGTTTCCACTACTGGTATGACATGGTTGGATACTGCCTGTTATATAGCACATAATACATTAACGTCATTTTCACTTCAACCTCTTTTCATTCACTTCTGATTGCTGACCAAAATTTAAATATGTTTTTGATGATAACTTGATTGGTATGTGGTAGTGGTCTTTGTTGGTCTCCAACATGAAATTATGGTCTTGCTTTATCTCACCTTATCTTCTGGAACACAACTCAGGAGAGAAAGGTTTGGGCCAAAGCACAATTACTGACTTTGAGTGAATTTCCCAAAAAGAAAGAAATAAAGGTAATTGCGAGCTCTTCATATCATCTATAGATGATCACTGTCACCACATGTGGTATCCCAATTCTTGCCCACATTATTCAAAATCCTATACATGCATGCTCAAAAGTAAGCCCCATTTAATTCAGTGGGGTTTACTCCCAGGTAAGTAGGTATACAATTGCAGCTTTAGTCCATAAAAACAATGATCATAAGCTAGAATCACTGCATAGCCTCGCTGCATTGGCCTCAGTGGTGCAGGTCTCATTGGTAGTGGTGTAGTGGAGGGGAAATGCAAGGGGGTGCAGCTCCAGTGCTCTTTTCAGAGCTGGAGCACCAGAGTAATTGACAGACTCTCCTTGGTCTAGCAAATAAATGAGATGATAAGGTTTTCAGGTCTGAGTGTTGTTTGTGATAGATTAGCATAGAGGAAGTCAGAGAATGAGGGAAATAATCAAGTAGAGTGTGGATATTTCTTTCTCATGGTAACAGGTATTTGGAAGAACATTTGCATTTCTAATTAAAATGTGAAGATTTCATTTCAGCTGGCTGAAGAACTCCTCTTAAAGCTCAATCTGTTCTACAAATGGAATAATAGAAAAGCTCTGTGTGTGTGTGTATTTGTGTGTGTGTGTGTATTTGTGTGTGTGTGTGTATTTGTGTGTGTGTGTATATTTGTGTGTGTGTGTGTGTATATATATATATATATATATATATATATATATATATATATATATAAAATCAATCAATGTATGACAGGGGGTCATGTGCCCGCATCAGGCGGTGGAATGGGAAAGAGCAGTGAATTGCGCCGCTATCCCCGCCCCGCCCCTGCCAGGAGGTCCCGCTGCTTCAGGCTAGCATGGGCAGCCACAGCTTCAGCTGCTGCCCAGCCTACCTGCTTGGTCAGCCGCTCCCTCACTTTCTTGGGCAGCTGACCAGCCTCTTGCTCCTGCCTGCCCATGGCTCCTATGAGTTGTTGTGAGAGGCTGGCCCTGGCTGACCTCCCATGGGAATTTGTCGGGCTTCTCGCGATAGTTGGTGCACAAGGCGGGAGCAGTGGCCAGGCCGGCAGAAGCGAGCAATCAGCTGAGCTGGCTGGCCGGCTGATCAAGTGAGGGAGCAGCTGGCCAAGCAGGTAGGCAGCAGCCGAAGCCGTGGCTGCCCACAACTGGAAGAAGTGGCAGGCTGGCAAGCGAAGCAGGGAGGGAGGAGGACACAGGAGCACCGGTAGCGGCAGTGGCAAGAATGGCGGATTGGCCTGGTGGATAGTAGCACTACTGCCTCGCTCAAGGTGCCAAGATACCTTGGGCTGGGCCTGCCTGAGAGCGTGACTATTGATTCTCTTTGCGGGGGTGGCTGCGGAAGTCTGTCATGACTAGCTCCTACATTTCGACATTTACCACTACACCACTGCTCATTGACTAAAAAGAGGGCCCTTTAATGCAGGGGCAGGGAGCCTGAAGTGCTCCAGAAGTTATTGGACTCCAGCTCCTATCAGCCTGCGCCTCAGCCATCATGGCCCATGACTAGGGATGATGGGAGCTATAGTGTAGGGATGATCCGAGCTGGAGGACCACAAGTTCCCCACCCCTACTCTTAATGCTCCCTATACTTGAGTCACTCTTAGTGGTTCATAGTGGTTAGAGCGTCAGACTAGGACCAGGCCAAACCAGGTTCAAAATCCTTACTCAGCCATAGTGCTCATAGGGCGCCATCTCACCATAATGGTAACATGGGGAGGGAAGAACCTTGTAGGCCGCCCAGAGCTCTTTGGAGGAAGGGCAGGATCAAAACTGTAATAACAATTCCCACCATATCTGTGTTGTTCTAACTACTGTGCATTAATTTCCAGAATCAAAGACAGGAGGGGCCCCAGCACCACCCTCCAGCAAAGCCGCCATTGTGGCTGTTGTGGTGATTCTCATTCTGTCAGGAGCTGGTCTTGCAGGTTTCTATTTCTACAAGAGAAGGAATCAACAGAGGCTGACAGATGACAACTTCGAGAATTCTCTCTATTTTAATAGCAGTTCCGCTCCTGGAACTAGCGATACAAAGGACCTGGTGATGAACATGGAGCAGAATGAACATGCAACTATTTAGTCTGATGAAGTATAAGCTGTGCCTTGTTTTAATAAATGTATTGAATTCCTGAAGCACTTTACCAAAACCTATTGTTTTCCCTTTACAAAATAGTGATAACAGTGAGCGAGCCCATCTGCTCATGCATTTTTATTATGTACTAGAAGAACCAATAACTTGATTTTGTACTCCTAGAAATTCAGCAGCTTTGAATTCAAAATAAGCAAAGCTGCTATTTACCCCTTGGCCAAAGTAACTAGATAGCCAAGATTGTTGAATAACAGGAGTTAGCTGATAACACTTATCAGGGGATCTCTTCACATTCAAAGTACAGCTAAGGGGAGCCATTTCTAGATGGAAATAAGCACTAAGTTAATGATGGAGATATTACTATTCTGATATTTATCTTTGCATATTCACAAACTGGTTGGAGAACCAAATTTTACAGAAATTCTCATTCTAATTGTTTTTGGGCAGAATCCTATGCGTGTTTAGACAGGATCACTTGAAGTATCCAATTGTTATATACCTAGGATTCCCAAAGGGGTACGAAGTGGCAGGTTGAACTAGTACTGTTAGTAGAAAGAAAGGGTGCAATCCGATGCATGTTTAGATAGAAAAAAGTCCCACAACTCCCATGGCTGGCTGGGGCATGCTGGGAGTTGTAGGACTTTTTCTGTCTAAACATGTGTAGGATTGTGTCCTAAAGCAATTAGATTGAGTATTTCTGTAAAAGTTTCAAAGGATCTGAAATATTCTCTCTGGTTTTGTTGTATGTTTTAACCTTGTTACTTTTCCCTTCTCAAAAGTATAAATGAAATTACTCAATGGTTACAGTTGGTGCACTATGACATATCAGCAGATGTTTCTCCATATAAAATAGCATGTCATGCATCTTAGGACCAAAACAAACACTGGGCTGAATCCAACCTTTACTCATGCAATGGGACGTCCGCGCACACACCCTTAGCCACCATCCCCCCCCCCAGTTTGTGCTCCAGATCTGCTCTGGAGGGTTGAGGGACCCTGCTGGAGCAAATTTTGGTGGCACACAGTGGGCTGCAGGGGGGAGGGGGAAATCTGTTCAACTAGCAGTTCCCTCCTGCTGGTGGAACCACACAATTGGATATTTCAAATTCATATCTAGCAGCTACATCTTTTTTCTACTTTAGAGTAGGTGCAGGGTGCCTCATCCAAATTGTAAAAGCCCCGCTACCCCCATGCTAGGGTTCTGATCAGTGTACTTGTGCCTATTCTAGAGTAAAAATAAAAAGACCTAGCTGCGAGATACAGATTTAAAGTCTGTTTTAGCCCTTAGTTTCACCACTGATAGATTTTATTGTTTGACCTTGTAAATGTGCTACAGCATAGAACAAGGAATGTTTAATGGATTTCTCTCACCCTAGTACAAATGGGGAAAAGTTCATGGCTTTACTAATACCATCTTTGTGATTCTTTGACAATTAACAGTAACAGGTGGTGCCATTTATATATTTAATGTTGCTTTGGGGAAATGCTTAAGTTCCCTACAATAGAAATTAAAATTTCATACACAGAAATGAATGCAAAAACCTTAATAGGAATTTCAGTGATAAGATTTTTATTTTATTTTAAGATGATTGGCAGGCAACGTAGAATGCCCGGGTAACCCACTATGGCCTCTGACCTATTATTTCAAAGTCGCTGTTACAATATCTTGCCACAGCGTGCGTGTGTGTGTACACACATGTGCTTAGTCTTCTAAAATGGATATTCTTATTGTTTCAATAGTGCAATGAATGTGCATTGCCCTTTACAAAAAAAAAGGGACTTGCCTCAGATGGCTGTCAAAACTCTCATGCAGGAAAGGCAACATAGAAGTGGAAGGAAATGGAGGCAAGGGTAGACAGGGGAAGAATGTGCATTTATTTTGGTTAGATGTACTGAGAGAGCAATCCTAACCCACAGATCCTCAGGCTGGAGGGGATTAGGATAGAGAAGAAATGTCACTCCACCAGCAGGTTGGCCCTTCTACCACTGGTATACCTATAAAAATCTCCATACATGTAGATCTACAACCAGCAGATGGCTGCAGAATGGGGCATTTTAGGAGAGGATTTGGGTTGGCCTTGGAATCGCTGAATCCAACACCCACCACTCCTCGAAAAGGCCCCAGGATCAGGACCAGCTAGCATATCCCCACCCCACCCCCAACATACACTGGAATCAATGCGAGCACATTTCTAGAAATGGAAGCTCTGCCAGGCTTTTTTTTTTTTTTTTGCAATTCCTTTTCAGCCACCTTGGCTGGGATTGGCCAGCAGAACTTTGGAAAAGATGATTGCCCACCATTTTACCACCACCACCTGGCATCAGCTGCATACACTTGGGCTTACAATAGGCTGTAGTAGTAGTAGTAGTAGTAGTAGTACAAAAGGGTTTTTCAAAGGTTTCATGGATAATGTGGGTTTTGAAGAGGTATTTGAAAGAAGTAAGTGAAGTGATATTACAGAGGTGTTCTGGGAAGCAATTTCGGGCCTAGTGGGGCAGTAAGGAAGAAAAGGTGGAAATGGCCTGTAGCTAGGTGGAAGATTACCTGCTTTGCATGCAGAAGGTCCCAGATTAGATCCCCAGCTTCTCCAGGGAGGGCTAGGAAAAAATCCTGCCTGAAACTGCCAGTTAGTGTCAACAATACTAGTCTAGATGGACCAATGGTTTTGACTCAGGATAAAGCAGCTTCCTATGTATCTTTGGACAGCTGAGGGTGGTGGAGTTTGAGAAGCAGAATCAGTGTAACTGTCTTTACATTTCTCTCAGTTCCTTAACAACATCATATTGACACAAGATTCCTTTTTTCTTCTGAATTTATCTTTAATTCCTATTTCCTCTTTCTCTATTACTCATCCATTGAGATTTTCATAACAAGGAATCACAGCAACTTTGTCTTCTGCTTAGAGGAACTGCTAAAAGACCATGATGCAAGGCTTCTCATTTTATTATGAGGCATTCCAATTATTTTGTAATATATTTTATCGAAAATTAGTCACAAAAAGTAGTCACTCGATATATCATGCCTTAAACTTTATGGACACTGAAAAATAGAGTGCTGCCAAATTTCTTTTTTTAATTGCATCTTCATTTTCTGTTTGTTGCCATTCTTGCTTACTGTATGTGCCAGTAGGAAAAGGGCTATGGGCCGTTCCTGATGGGTTAGCTTGGATCATATGGTATGTACAGGCACAGCCTAATACACTGTGACTTGGAAGGCTGTGACATCACTGGACATATCTGTACATGTTAAGCAAACATGCATCCTACAGTTATGCTCACCAGAGACCTGGGATTGGAGGCCACCCCTCATGAACTGTGCACTCAGTGGTAAACATGAATTTTCCATGTTGTAATTAGTGAATTATCTTCACTGTGAGTTTTTCAGTCTGTACCCAGCAGACTATGCAGCCCATATCTCCCTAAGGTTTGTAATGGAGGGTGAGAGGCCCTGCCCAGGCCTCTAAGCAAGAAATAGAAACTAAAATGTGCTGTATTTCACATTTTCCTTATCTAGCTTCCAGGAGAAAACAAGTAATAGTAACATTCTTTGACTATTTATTACTGGAAACATTGAATACTGAAGGTCTGAGGTCCTTCCTCTCTGTTTCAATCCTCTGTTTACAACAATCTTGCAAGGTAGTCCATCATTATCTACATGTTACAGGTAGTTCCACCCAATTAATTCATAGCTGAGGTATGAGAGACTTCTTCCTGTAAGACCTCCTGTAAGACTGAACAACATAAAAACCACATGCCATCTTGACAAAGGGAAGAAGCAGGGGGGAAACAGGGAAGACTATGATGTCTGGACCCCCCGTAAAAAAAATTGTAAATCAGGCAAAGAGATTGCATAATAAAGTCTTGTCTGGAAGCACTCACAGTCTTTGAGGCTAGTTTTATTAAGGATTTATGGACTGCCCCTTTTCCCTATAACACTAAATGTTAGACAAAATTCTAATATTAAATATATATTTAATGGCTAAAGCTCCTTTCCTGGGCAAGCTCCTTGAGCGGGTGGGTACCGACCAGGACCAGATGCTCTTGAATGAGACGATTATCTGGATCCATTTCAGTCAGGGTTCAGGCTGGATTTCAGTCAGGGTTCAGGCACAGGGGAGTGTGACCCTGTTGATTCTCTTTGATCTCTCAATATTTTCAATACCATCAACCATGCTACCTTTCTGGGGCAACTGTCTGAGCTGCAGTGGGTGGTACTGCATTGCAGTGGTTTCATTCCTACTTGGAGGGCCAGCTCCAGAAGGTGACGCTTGGGGAATATTCCTTGGTCTCGTGGATTCTCCCGTATGCGGTTCCTCAGGGGTTGGGTTTGTCCCCCGTGCTATTTAACATCTACATGAAACCACTGAGTGGGGTTATCCAGTATGCCGATGACAAACAGCTCTATTTCTCCTTTTCATCTTCATCAGGTGAGGCTGTGGATGTGCTAGATCAGTGCCTGGTTGTGACAATGGACTGGATGAGGGCTAATAAACTGAAGCTCAATTCAGACACAACTGAGATGCTTTAGTGGGTGGTTCTTCTAACTGGATGGAGGGTGTTCATCCTGTTCTGAATGGGGTTGCACTCCCCCGGAAGGAGCAGGTTTGTAGCTTGGGGATTCTCCTGGAGTCATTATTGTCACTAGAGGCTCAAGTGACCTCAGTGGCACAGAGTGTCAGCTTCAGCTGGTAGCCCAGCTACACCCCTTTCTGGACAGGGATAACTGGGGGAGCGAGTGGCACATGAAGGCTAACTCGGCTGATGCCTGGTGGAGTGACAAGTCAGGTGCCTCCTTCACTTGCCATCCTGATTGAGACAGTGAGAAGCATGTGAATGGACTTGGACAGAGCTTGGAAGAGCCAGATCCCAATCTGTGATCAGAGATAACAGTGGAGATTCCCCTGCACACCACTCCCCCTACCAATTTGGGAGGGCAAGTGGTGCACTAAAGGGAGTCCCAACTTTTATCTCCAATCTGTGATGGAATCCAACGGGCCTCCATAGGCTGAATGGTGAACCTCTGTGGATTGGATTAGGCATCCCCATCCCTGTTTTAAAGAACAGGGGACAGTACCACCTTTTCTTCCCTAGTCTGTTTATTTCATCTCTCCCTACCTTCCTACTCCGTCCTGCCCATTATACAAGCCTACAGCATCTTCTAAAGTGATAGTCCAATATACAGGCATCACAAGCTGAATAGCTAGCAAGGAAGTATATAAGGGGCGTGCATGGGAAACTACACAGAGTATGTGCAACAAAAATACTATACTTTTTATATAACTTGTGTAGCTGTCATTGAGACAAACAAAGAAACTGGCAAAAAATATTTAATGTATCTGCTGCTTTCCCCCCTTCTCAACGTTCTATGTAAGAGTTTTAGTGCAAATTAGAACTTATTACTGTGGCTGTGCTCTGCTGCTTACACACCTGTTACTTGTTTGGTAATTTGGTAATTCAAAGGCATCTCTACATTAAAGAATTAGGGCATCTCTACATTAAAGAAAAAACTTGCAGTCCTACCAGGCTTCCTTTGCTGTGGAGTCTTTCCGCGTTTAACACGGGTTCCTAGACAGCGACCAACAGCAACCATGTGATTGCCGACAGAACTTTTCAATGCTCCATAGTTCTCAATGAAACATCGTCATCTAGTGGCTGCTTAATAGGGCAATGCCGAATTTACACACGGGGAAAACCTGCAATTAATTTAAATGCTTCATTATCTCCAGAACTTTTTAATGTGGAATAATGGGGAAATGCTGCTGAATGTGCCCTGGAAGTTGATGACATCATGTAAAGGACCTGCAAACTTCTGTGAGTAGCCAATCATGAGCACACAATAAATGCCTCATGTAGAAAAGCTCTTAGATGAGGAAAGGGCAGGATAGAGCTCCCTTTGAAGTATTCTACAGGCTCTGATTTTACTGCCCCAAACTGCAACTTTGGGCTTCTGCAGAAGCTCACTGCCTACAGCAATGCAAAGGATGTTATTAGCCTCCACAAACTTAAATTTCGCCTCCATCTTTAACTTGTCCCATATAGCTGCAGGCAGCAGATTATATCAAGAGGTGGTTTAGGACATAGTGATGGCATGTTCCAGGAAGGGATGGGAAGGCTGTGTGCAGAGAGCCTCATGGCACTGCAAGCAGCTATGGGACTTTTAAATAAGTCTTACAGTGTAAAACAGGTGGCCAACTTGTTGCCCTCCAGATATTTTGGCCTACAACTCCCATCATCTCTCACTGTACTGTGCTGGCTAGGGCTGTTGGGAGTTGTAGGCCAAAACACCTGGAGGGCCACAAGTTGCCCACCCTGTTCTAGAACTTAGTCTAAAGTACTGAAAACAGACTCCTTGTTAATGCTAGTGAAGCCTTGGCACAAATTAAGTCACAGGGAGGATGAGAGATTCCCTATAACAAGGAGGTGGTAGGAAAGAGTAGCGAAAAACAAAAACACAAAATAAATGAGTTTTTACGAAGAGTTGCTGGAGGAGGGATTGTTGTGTAGCAGGAAACAGAAGATATGTGATCTGGTTGCAGTTTGCTTGCAACAGGAGTGGTCAGTGTTTAATCTCTAAAAAGGGAATGCTAAGGCTCCAATCTGTGTGGGATATATTTGCATCATACTGGGGGGGCAGGGAGAGGTTGTAATTGCCCAATAATGAGAGAAATGCATTCTGCATATGGTCAGAGGCACTTTTTGTTTAACTATTACTTTTGCTTACATTTGTGAAATTTAAATTAATTCTAGTAATTCTAAATTTGCATTTTGTTGTTCAGTCGTTAAGTCGTGTCTGACTCTTCGTGACCCCATGGACCATAGCATGCCAGGCCTTCTTGTCCTCTGCTCTCTCCCGGAGTATGCTCAAATTCATCTTCATTGCATCAGTGATGCTATCTAGCCATCTCATCCTCTGCCATCCCCTTCTCCTTTTGCCTTCGATCTTTCCCAGCATCAGGGTCTTTTCCAGGGAGTTTTCTCTTTGCATTAGGTGGCCAAAATATTTGAGCTTCAGTATCTGTCCTTCCAATGAGCACTCAGGGTTGATTTCCTTTAGGATTGACTGATTTGACCTCCTTGCAGTCCAGGGGACTCGTAAGAGTCTTCTCCAGCACCACAGTTTAAAGGCATCAATTCTTCGGCGCTCGGCCTTCCTTATAGTCCAGCTCTCACAGCCATACATTGCTACTGGGAAAACTATAGCTTTGATTATACGAACTTTTGTCAGCAAGGTGATGTCTCTGCTTCTTACTAAGATGTCTAGGTTTGCCATAGCTTTCCTCCCAAGGAGCAAGCATCTTTTAATTTCATGGCTACAGTCACCGTCTGCGGTGATCTTGGAGCCCAAGAAAATAAAATCTGTCACTGCTTCCATTTCTTCCCCTTCTATATGCCAGGAAGTGATGGGGCCAGATGCCATGATCTTTGTTTTTTTAATGTTGAGTTTCAAACCAGCTTTTGCACTCTCCTCTTTCACCCTCAACAACAGGCTCTTTAGATCCTCTTCGCTTTCTGCCATTAGGGTGGTATCGTCTGCATATCTGAGGTTGTTGATAATTCTCCTGGCAATCTTAATTCCGACCTGTGATTCATCCAACCCGGCGTTTCTCATGATGTACTCTGCATACAAGTTAAATAAGCAGGGCGACAATATACAGCCTTGTCGTACTCCTTTCCCAATTTTGAACCACTCGGTTGTTCCATGTCTGGTTCTTACTGTTGCTTCTTGACCCTCATACAGGTTTCTCAGGAGACAGGTAAGGTGGTCTGGTACTCCCATCTCTTTCAGAATTTGCCACAGTTTGTTGTGATCCACACAATCAAAGGCTTTAGATGTTTTTCTGGAATTCTCTTGCTTTCTCCATGATGCAGCGAATGTTGGCGATTTGATCTCTAGTTCCTCTGCCTCTTCAGAACCCAGCTTGTACTTCCGGTGGTTCTTGGTTCACATACTTCTGAAGCCTAGCTTGTAGGATTTTGAACATAACCTACACATAAATTAACACATGTACATATTATGCAAATTTATGTCATTGGCTTGTACCCCAGATCATTTAAGGACCTACCAATGTCCTGGATAACATTTGTTCGTATAAACACTATCCATAGTATCAGTTGAGGCGATGTAACACTGAAAGCCATAGCATACTAAACTAGGATTCTGGAATATCATTGGTTTACTTAAGTGCCTCCGATCTGGGCATGAATGACCTAGGTGCTCAAGGCATCTCCAATCCCTGTCTTCCTTTTTCTAGGCAGCAGACTGCTCCACATATGAATTACATTTCCTTTTAGAAATGTGAACTCCCACTTTCAGGGTAAGAGCCACTTACAATAAGATTAGCCTGTTGGTTATTCCTGTTCAGATGCTTACTGTCATGTCTCATGTTCATCTATATGAATTCAATATGATACATGCAGTAGTGTCCCCAGATGTCCTTTTGTGTACCAATGCTTGATAAGTGATTGTTCAGTCACTGACTGAATGATCTCCAGCTTTCACACATAGCTGATGGATAATTTGAATACCTTTTGACTGAACTTAATCTTAATGGAATGTTTCCATTATTTTTATTTGCCATTTATTTTATTTTTTTGGAAGTTCATTCTGGCAGCCAAATCCTAAACGTATTTGCTCAAAAGAAAATTGTGCTGAACTCAAAAGGACTCACTTTCAGGAAAGCATGTTTAGGCTTACAGCCTTATATAAAATTTACATCCGTTTGTTTTCTTTGCTTCCATGTCTTTTACTAATTTGAAAATTTAACTGAATTATATGTGTGTAAATACTTCCACTTTTGAGAGAAGACACTCATGGAACTTTAAGATGAATTGCAGAGGACATACATTTTGCTTATCCATTACAATTTACTCCACCCCCGTTTCTTACATCCTGTTGCAAAATATTGTGCTTGTACACATTGTTCTTTTGAGTTAAGTGGATCTTAAATTATCGAAGTTGCTGCCCTATGCATATTTACTAGGAAATAAGAGGATAACTCCTTGTTGCATACAAATCCATATAAAGTGCCCAAGCATTAAAACAACAATATACACAGATTTGTCCCCTGTAAGTGGCTTCCTGCTCCCCTCCAACATAGGGCTGCAAATGTATGTTTGCCCTTGCAAACACATGTTTTGATTTCCCTATAGCAGGGGGAGAGGAACCTGTGGTCCCCGTCCTCCAGATGTTGTTGGACTCTCGCACTGTCATGCTGGCTAGGACAGATAAGTGGCCTTTTCCTCTAGAAAGAACTCTTGAGGGACAGTTTGTAGTGGGGAAATAGTAAGTGGGAAATGAGTTCCCACTCTCCTTTCCCTGCTTATTCCCTATTCTAAATGAGCTCATATTACACCAGTACTTTTCCAGCTGTACTGGCTGCCCTTCCATTTCCGGGCCCGATTCAAAGTGCTGGTATTAACATTCAAAGCCCTTAACGGCTTGGGGCCAGGTTATCTGAAGGATCGCCTCCTCCCATATGTGCCTGCCCAGACCTTAAGACCATCCTCAGCAGCCCTTCTCCGTGAGCACCTGCCAAGTGAAGTGAGGCAGGTGGTTACTAGGAGGAGGGCCTTCTCTGCTGTGGCACCCCAGCTGTGGAATGAGCTCCCTAGTGAGGTTCACCTGGCACCTACATTGTATTCCTTCCGGCACCGGGTAAAGACCTTTTTATTTCCCCAGGCATTTTAGCTTTCTAGACTTTTAGCTTTGCTGTTTTACATCTGTATTTTAAATCCCTTCATTGCTGCTAGGTTTTATTGTGGTTGTATTGTTATATTGTGGTTTTAATGTTGTATATATTTTATATTGTTTTATTGTGTGCTCTTTGGTTTTAATTTTTGTGAACCGCCCAGAGAGCTTCAGCTATTGGGTGGTATAGAAATGAAAAAAACTAACAAACAAATAAATAAACTCAGTCTTCCTCAAGCAGCTTTGCTTTTTACCAAGGCATCGGGACCACTGTTACATGCAGTAGCACTGAGGGCACAATTCTATGCATGTTTAGACAGAAAAAAGCCCTACAACTCTCAGCATGCCGCAGCCAACCATGCTGGCTGGGGGATGCTGGGAGTTGTAGGACTTTTTTCTGCCTAAGCATGCATAGAACTGCACCTTTAAAGTGTTTCATTTGCACCTGAATCCTTTTGAACTCAGCGGGGCTTATTGATAAAACAGGTTTAGCATCAGGCTGAGCATACTTAGCATAGGAAAGCCAGTCAATAACTGTGATTAATAAATATTCGGCATCAAGGGTAGGCATGGTCAGGCGCCTGCCAGGGGCCCACACCCCAGCAGAAGCCCATGGACAAGAGCTGCCTGAATTTGCTTCCCCTTTCTGTTTGTTCACCTGCCCCTCACTCTGGCTCAGACAACTGGTAGTGAGAAGAAGGAACAGTAGATGCCGCTGCCAACTTCCTCACTTACTTTCTGCCTGCCAAGCAAACACACGGTAGCAGTGATGAGAAAGTAGAGGAGGAGCAATAGCAGCTGGTGAGAAGGGAGACTCACTCAAGGAGGGGGCCCATGGAAGGTGTCTTGCCCAAGGGCCCTCAAACACCCAGAGCCAGCACTGCATACAAGGTCTCTCTGGGCAAACACAGCCAATGAGAAAGCACAAGGGGAACTTTGGCCTGGGAACTTGGTGGGCCGTCACAGTAGAGAAGAGAACCATGTCAGTCATCAGGAGAGAGAAAATGAGCAGATCAAACTGTGGGTTATTCTTGGAACTGAGACACACCAATGTGAGGGATGCCCAAGCAGAAGTTACGAAGAACTGTTCAAATTCTCAGCTGGTTATAGGGTTTCACACAAGGATTACAAAGGGTTTGTTCAGGGGCTGGATACAGGATGAGTCAAAACAAAGGGAGCAAAGGTTTGGTTCTGACTACTGAATAGATGGTTCCAGGAGGCTCCTTGCCTCTTGATTAAATTTACATCTCGCTAGCTATTCAGGGTAGCATAGTAGAATATTCAAAAGAAAATGAATCATCAAAGGTACTTGGAGTAGCTGGGTTCTCATTTTGAGTGACTTCACTGAACTGCGGAGCCAGACCAAGGCAGAACAGCAAACAGTGCCCCCTGTCCCCAAGTTAAAATGCATAGTATCCAAGGATTTTGACAACTGAGACAGAAAATCCTACAACTGCTTCTCTCTTGGAGTAAAAATACAAGAAAAATAAAATAACTTACAATATGCTGTCCGCTAATGACACCCCAAATCAGCCACCTGAGATGGCGATCTCAGTGTGCTGAATGGGAGGGCCAGCGACTCAGCGAGGGCACTTCAGGATTGGGTCCTTTTTTCCCACCAGGGTTCTTGATTGCCCAACTCAAAGGGTCCCTTCTGGGTTAGTCAGCTCAGCTGTGGCATGGCAGGTAGGCATTTGCATGTGTTACGTGGCTCCTACAATCACCAGCATTCCAGAGCTTTAACCTCATTCCAGACAGTTACTCAGGCTGTGCTTCAGGAACAAAATTAATTCCCGAGCCAAGGTGTTCAGGGAATATCCAATAAATCCATTGCACACAATACACATGGACAGAAGCTCCTCTCTAATACAGACCAGGCCTTATAGCCCTTACATCCAAGCCAGCTCCTCAGTCTAAACAACCCATCTCGCTAAGCAGCCACAGAAACTGTCTTTGACCACATAATTTCCTTCTGTGCCAAAACTAAACCCCCAGCTATGGGCTATCTTGGAGGCTGGTCAAAGCCTGGCAGTACCATAGTTGTTATAGGGTGGTCGTGTGCCCTACTTTACAAAAAACAGGCTTCTATTGGAAGTTGTCCCTGGTATGAAGGGCTGTCCAGTCCAATTCTGGCTTAGATAAAGAACCATAAGAAGGAAGAGCAGGTGCTTTGACATTGCCCATCACGAGTTTGCATATGGACAGCAGACTAAGCACACCCACCCATAAACACACAGGTCTGGTCACAGCAGTCCCCAATATAGTGAGCTATATTGTATTTTTATTTAAATTATAGCAATTGTATCTAAATTTTCAACTGTACATACAAATGAACATATGCAGTTTTATGCATATATACATATATATATATATATATATCCTCTTTTGCCCTTTCCTTTGATGATACATTTCCTCTTTTGGGGTGGTGCATGTGACCGCTACATCAAGTGCACTCTATCACCTTTCATCCTTAGAATTTAATACTGTTGTTGATGTTTAAGCTTGTGGATTCCACCAGGCTACGTTATGAGAGTTGTACTGTTGATCAATCTAAATTACCCAAGTAATAGGTACTGCAGAAATAGGTATTTTCTGTGGAAGCTGATTAACAACTCAGCAAAATTTTGTTATTTATATATCTGCACATTACAATACTTTTTGTAATATCAAACCCAGAAGTGAAACTCATTCTTCCTGACTTATTTAAGGAGCTTTAGAAAAGCAGCTCACTCAGATTCTTCCTTCAGGGAAGTTTTGTGGAGGGTGTTGTTTCCAATGGCTACTTTTTTATTCATAAATCTCTTGCTTCTCATTCAGCCAGCTTTCCAGATATCAGGTAAGTTGATTACTTTTAAATTCTCTTTTGGAAGTTAAATTTAAATCCATGAAATCTTAAATACAATGAAAACTGATTTAGCATTTCCATTGCATGTAACTATAAATAAGCTGGTGTGGATTGCAATAAATAATAGGAACTCCATTTTGAATGCCATTTACTTCATTCAGTTCATTGTTGCAAAAAATAATTTGTTTTTTCCTTCATAGAAGTCAGTCACATATTATTTATACACCTTAGCAGGCTATTCTTTCAAAGCCCTGGTTGACCTCTGAGATGCAGAATCAAAGGGAATATTTCTCAAATTGTTCTTTTAGGTGGCTGGAGTTTTATACTTATGCAGACATTAGGCTGTTAGACTGCACGGCTGTGTTGTGTGCAGTTTGGATTAGGAGAACACAATTTGGATCAGGTCCATAGCACTAGGGGAGAGGGGATGAAACTTTCCCCCCTGCACCATTCCTTTGATCCAAATCAGCCCCCCTTGAAGCTGGCATTAGCCACAGAGAGGGAACTATGCAGGTACAATTCAAGCACCTGTATGTTTTATCCTGTAGAGCTAAATGCAGCTGGGGAGGGAGTAAATTAGCATGAAGGAAAAGGGTTGACTTTCCCCCTCTATGTGTCTAGTCCAAATTGGCTTTTCCACATTCCGTTTAGCAAAATAAAATCTGGGAGATCCAATCTCAGATCTCCCACATCACGTCGACTTTGGCCCTCAAAGATGTTATGGAAATAATACATAAAAATAATCTTCTGGTGGCTTTGATATTTTAAAAAACCCATTTTATTTATTAAGATTTTATTTGAAATAATCACTTACAATTTTTCAAGAAAAAAGAATACAACATAGCTTAAACGCAAATGTTGAACAAAAACAAAACAATCAAAATCCTATTTATAAAATTAGCTGGAATCCAAATCTAGAACAAGGACATCATAGTGTCCTGGCTGTAAAAGAACCAAATTATGGACCAGCGATAAATAAGGCACAACATAGACAGCATTTGGGAAAGGAAAATAAGTTGAAGAATTAACTGAGAGGCATGTTTTCCTTCTATCTCTGTCTTACTGTAGCTCTGTTCAGACATCTGACGGGACACCTATACCCTTCAGGTGTGTACTGCGATGGAGCCATGCATGCTGGTCCTGCCCCCAAGTCTCTGGGCATATCATCCTCACCTCCCTCAGTTCAGAGCTTGATGTGACAAAACATAGTACTCTGAGGGTGATCAGAAACCATGCTTCTTTAGAGTTCCCTATCATGCTGAGACTTCTAGTCATGTTCAAGTGAACACAAGTAGAACTCCTAAATAGACCTTGTCAGTTCAATATGGCAAGGTCCATACTGAAGGGGACCAGCATGACTGGAGATGTAGGGGCAGTGCCCCAGGACACACTTTAAGCCCCCACACATTCAAGCAAATGCCTGAAGAGGGCTTGGGTCTTATTCTGAATCTTAGTGTCATCCTGTCAGCGTTTGCTGTGGTTCAGCTAGAGCTGGGCCTTGGGAGCAGAGCCCAGGGGCTCCCCAAATTACCAGCTAGAGAGTGGCAGGTGATGGGGGCAGTAACAAGGAGGCCTGGTGTCAGCACCAGAGATGTGAAGGCCTGAAAAAAATGGAACAAATGTGGTGGGGCTGGAAAAAAATTCCAGGTATATTTGGAAAATGGGGGGGGGAATGGGACGTTTTTCCACCATAAGGTTTCTGCATTTCTCCATTTTTTCCTAAGCCTTCACACATACCTATTCAGCACCTGGACCATGCTTTGCTTGTTCTGGTGGACAATCTACACCGGGGAACCCGGCAGGAGGAGTATTTTGCTGTTAGTTCTGCTGAGCTTTTAAAATGGCTTTCAGTACCATTGGGAAAAAAAACGGAGAAAAGAAAATGGAGAAATCCCAGGTGCCTATAGAAAAAGGTATATTGCAGTTCTTTTTTATTGGCCAGACGCATTTCGGAAATATTGATTTCCTTCTTCAGGGGCTACAATAATATATACATACATCACCTTAGTTATTTCATATTACTCCAGAACATGAAGTAATGGTTTCTTGATTTTTATATGAATGTGAGAAGTATTAATTGTGTATAGATTAAAATTGGTTGTGAAGTTTATATAATTTTTATAGCAATTATTTATTTTTGGAGTGTTTGAGATGTTTTATATGTTCTGGAGTAACATGAAATAACTAAGATGATGTATGTATATATTTTTATTGTAGCCCCTGAAGAAGGAAATCAATATTTCCAAAACACATTGGGCCAATATAAAAGAACTACAATAACCCTTTTTCTACATGCACGTGGGATTTCTCCATTTTCTTTTCTCCATTGTTTTTTCCTGCACATATGCCTCCCCTCCTCTTTTTATCTTTCAATACCATTGACCATGATATTCTTCTGAAGCACCTATCTGCGGTGGATTTGGAAGCACTGTTTTATGGTGGCTGCAGTGCTTCTTGAGGGGGTAACCTCAGAAGGTGGTGCTGGAGTACTCCTGTTCAATGCCATGGCCATTAGTCTATGGTATCTCTCAGGTTCCATCTTGACCTCCATGCTATTTAACTATATATGAAACTGCTGGGAGAGGTTGTCCAAAGTTTTGGGATTCGGTGTCACCAGTATGCTGATGATACCAAACTCTGTCTCTCCTTTCCATCTAAATCCAGGGAAGCTGTTCTAGTTCTAAATCAGTGTCTGATGTCAGTAATGGACTGGATGAAGACAAACAAAGTGAACCTTAATTCAGATTCCAGACAAGACAGAGGTGTTCCTGGTCAGCCAAAATGCAGATCAAGGAATAGGAATCTGACCAGTACTGCATGGAGCAACACTTTTTGGGCGGGGGGGGGGGGGGAATAAGACCATCAGGTCCAGGGTCTAAAATGATCTAGCTGCACCACTGAGTGGTTGCCACACGGACGCTCTATGGAAGCTAAGTGGAACTTTCTCACAGTGGCACCTTGATTTCTGTCTCTTAATTTTACAGAGAGTGACAGTTTCCTGATATATAATGAACAACTCAAGCTTTGTGTACAACTTCAAGAATCCCATTCCATCATCCTGGACTACTGCAATAAGGATAATGAGTGGCAACATTTTAAGTGGGCTTCCGATTACCAGATATTGAGCATGGCAGTGAAGCTATGCCTGGCAGTGCCTTCGAAAACAAACCTGGTTCCGGTCACACTCTCCCCCTGTAACAGGACCAGTGAACTCCAGAAATGGGAATGCAGAAATGACACCCTTCTAGCACTCAGAGAAGAAGATCTATTTTTACATCCTGCTGATGCCCGTAAGGGAAATGTTATCCTATCTCAAACATCCACCATGAAGTGTACCTGGAAGGTCTATGGAACAAAAGATAGCTTGTGTTCTAAGGGCTATGAAGGTAAATTTCGGAAGAATATTCTTTCTTTAGATTAAATTATGTGTCTTCTTCAAGTATGTTGAGTGCCCTGTACCCAAGTGATGCTAAATGCATAACTTCAAACCATGTCCATAAAAAGACACAAGTTATAGCAGGTGTTGGAGGTCCTATTTCCTTCAGGACTTCAGCATGCGAGATGTTCCTCCCCTGCTGTGGTTCTTCAACATAGTAGCAGTTATTTTGTTCTCTTTAAACATTAAAAGCAGAATCCAGACAAATGCAAGATATTTGAAGTCCCAATGGGACTTCAGTGGGAAACCATTAACAAGGAAACTCAAATAAATGTAGAAGCATGCAATCCTATGATGAATTATGTTATGGAAGGAGTGTCCATTCCTGAAAGTCAAATGCTGGTACCTGGGTTTGGGCTCAAAGTAGACCTGTGGGATCAAGGGATGGTATCCAGGAGGGTCAGGGACAAAGTCTGGTGGGGTCAGGGCAGTCCCCAGGACCTGAAGGCAGAGCCCATTATTAAAGGAACAGAGTTCATAAGCCCAGGGGCAGAACTGCTTCCAGCACTGATGTGAACATGGAAGCACATGAGTGTGACACGCACACACAGGCTGTTTACATCAGAGCACACATGAAGCTTTGGACTGAGGGCTTCATCTGTAGCATTTCTGCTTTACTGTTCTCACCTTAATACTTTTCAGAATTATTCCACCCTTAAATATTGATTTAATTTTCCCTTTAGCTCTGTTTACCTTACATGGCAATGCCTTCGGAGCCCCCTGTGTATTCCCATTCAAGTATATGAACAAGCTGCATGCTAAATGCATAAGAGATGATGATGAAAATGGACGACTTTGGTGTGGAACAACTGGAGATGTGGACAAAGACTCTTTAACTGGATATTGTCCAGTAAAAGGTAAACTCTTTACAAGGTTTTGTTTAAGCCTTCACTTTGCCATCACATACTTGCTACTTAGGGAAATATTTCTCGTGTGTGTGTGTGTGTGTGTGTGTATACACACACAGAAAAGGGAAGTGGTCGTCATTGTCTCTTTCGTAAAGCTTGTACAACTAAAGTTTTAATGCTTTAACTTCTGTAACCTGGCCAGAGAGCTTTGGCTATGGGGTGGTATAGAAATGTAAATAGTACTACTACTACTAATGCACAGAGTGGGGAAAAAAAAACTTTGCCCAGTGAATCGGAACAAAATGAATATCAGAAATCTGTTGGTTATGGGTGCCAGGGCCCTGCAGGACCATGCCTACAGGCAATCAGTTGGAAGGACCAGAGATAAGTATGTAATTCAGGTAGGATTAGATGAATCAGTGTATTTCTAGTCAGTTTTGTATGTATTTGATCATTTCTGCTGCAGTTATATAGGGCCAGATAATGCCTGCCAAGAGGTTAAAAAAAACCCTTCACTACTTAGAATGATACAGGGATGTTTCAGGAGGAAAGAAAGTAAATAGGACACATTTTCTTAAACTGCTCTCCAGACCCCACACCTCCCCCAATATATTGAATACCATGATGAGCTTCCAAGGCTTCTCTCCTGAACCTGAGCCTTTTAACACTGTAGGTCAGTTCATATGTTACAGTAAGCCACCATGGATTAATTCAGCTGTGGACTCTGAGACATACGCCGGAAACCATTTTGAATATGCAAGCTGTGGTGGGGGTCATCATGGGTTATTTGAGGGTTACACAACTGTCCGATAACTTATGGGTTATTTTAGGCTTATCCACAGGTTTAACCCTCAAATAACACATGAAACCCAGGTTTGCACAATACGACAAGCTGCGGCATGTCCCCACCATGGCTTGCATATACAAACTAGCAGACAGCAAACATCTCAGAGCCACACAGGTGAATTAATCCATGGTGGCTTATCATGACATGTCTATGTAGCACAGCAGGGTAAGGCTGCAGGAGGTTGTGAAAGAAAGAATGGTGTCATATTTTCCCACCTCTTGGAAACAATCACCTCCTCCCTGGGAGTTTCAGACACCACTGCCTGGCTCTAGTTCCCTAGTGGCTAGAACCCTGAACAGGAACACTCATCTTAAGCACAGGAACGTTTTGTTGCAGGAATCCACTTTTGTATGTTGCTTTGGAAGAGGAACCTCTATCGAAGTTCTATAGCAGAAGTATTTCTTGAGTGTTCAGTAGCCCCGATAGTGGGGTTCAAAACCAAAACAGCTGAAGAGAATGGTATGAACAGAAACATAGTATATTTGTTAGCTTGTAGATGGGGAAGTGATGAAGCAACCAAGGACCTCTATAAAACAAGGACTGCTATAAAACATTCAGTACTACAGTTCATAGCTAGCAAGTTCCTAAGTAAACGGTTACTCTGAAATGTATAAGATGTTTCCTTCTCTTATATCATTATACATTAGCTACTCAATATAGTTATTTTACATAAAAAGAAATATGATCCACCATAAGGAATCTGTCTTTATACTCCCTCAAAGTCTTTAAGGGCACAATCCTATGGGGATAGGCGGCCGCCTCCGACCTCAGTGACTGCCTATCCAATGCAGGGCAGTAGAAGCACAAAGGGGATCGTTCCCTCCGCACTTCTCCTGCCCTGCATTTGCGGCTAGACAGCCGATTTCGGCTGTCTAGCTGCATGAAGGCGGGCAGAGTGGGGTAGGAGCCTGCCGGACAACACATAGGATGTGTCAGACTGGTATTTTCACCTTCCCCACCCCAGAACACCCCATTTTGGCTGCTCCACACTCCTCTTCTGAGCACGGAGCTCAGAAGAGCCTATGAGGAGCCTATGAGGCAACACGGAAGTGCAGAGGTGGGGGAGTCCGGTTTTCTGGGAACCAACCTCAGAGCATTGGCTCTGAGGTTGGTTCCCAGAAAACTACATATCCTATGGCTGTCTAGCCACTGACTAGCAGCCATAGGATTGCTCCCTAAGCTCTAAACCGGGGTAGACAGCAGGAGTTGGATAAATGAGATTAGATTAACAGGTTGAAAGTGAATCCAGTCAAGAAGAATGGTATGGATGAGAATCCTAAGACTTGGTAAATAAGCGTAAAGATGCATAGGTCTGGGTTGCAGAAAATGTCCTATCTAAATACACTGGAGTTGCATATGTAGGGAAGAGCAGCCAGAGAGAAGTTAACCAAGGAGGGAAAGACATGTGCTGTTTTGCTCTGGTTATCATGGTAACTAGATAACTCAGATGGGGAAGGCCCATTAAGCTAAAAATATCAGCTGTGAGAAAGCTGAGAGGGCTCTGGATGAGTGGAAGAAAACATTTCAGCCACAGGAGATGCTGGGGGGGGGGGCAGGCGGGGGGGCAATCCTCCCCATCAAGTATTTCACTCCCCACCTCCCCCGTGTTTAGCACAAGAGTGTTTATGTGAAATATCCCATTATTTCTCTTTCAGAAAGATATCATATGGGACCAATCTACAGAGTCCTCCACCCCAGTTCTTTTTATTGTGTGCCACTGACTTTCGCTAGGACACTGAGATGAGACATATAGCTGCATGGGTGCCAAGTGTCCCTTTTTTCTGACACCAGTCCCTGTTTTTGCCTGTTGTTGTTGTTGTCTTTTAATAATGTGTGGGCACCTGGCCTACCCTGTGCCCTTAAGCTAGTCTGCTGCCTTCAGGTGTGGTGGGGGATGCTGTCCTGTCTTGAAGACAGTTCACCAGTGTTGAAGAAAGGTTCTCACTGCCAGTCTGGTTACTGGCAGTGAGAACTTTTGCCCAGGGAATGGGGGAGGGCATCATTTTGTCCTGCTCTAGATTGAGTGTTGGCTGTTTGTAAGCAAATACAGAGAGCAATGCAATAGAATAGTCAAGCTGGCAAGCAAATGGTCAAGCACACAGGTTTCACTCCAAGGAGGTTTCGCCTAAGGGCATTTCTACACCAGCCTAAAATCCTTCATTTAAAAGAGGGCTTTCTGCTTCCATTTTAAATGCAGGATCACAACTCACTCCCTTTACACACACTTCCTTTTCCCTCTCCCCTTCCCTCCTCCCCATACCTGAGTCTTCCATTATCTTTCATTGATCTCTCTCCTCCTCTTGCCGCTTTAACTCTTTTTATGGAGGAAACTAAAGCGGAACACAATGGGGTAACTTGATAGCTCATTATCTGCTATCTACTTAAAAATGGAACAAAGGGCATTTAGTGCAGGAGACATCCTGGAGGGTCACAGCATCATGTAAAGAGCCAACAAACTTCCATGAAGGAACAATCTCAATCGCAGGATAAAACCGCTGTGTGAGGGGTCCCTAAGGCAGGAGTGGTCCAAATCCAGGCAGAGATCAGAACACAGTCAGTCAGTTAAGCAACGAGGATCAGGCAGCAGCAGGCATGATCAAGGTAACAACCAAGAGATCAAACACAGTAAATCAGTCAGGTACATTACACAGTCCAGAAGGTCAGTAAACAGAGCATCGATCACAGGGCACAATTCAGTAGGCGAGGCACATGGCAGAGGCTGGATGGACCAAGTTGTTCCAACACTGGCTGGGTTTCTAGTGCAGGCTTTTAAGCCCAAAGCCTGCTGGACCCCACCCAGAGCTCAGCTGCAATCAGAGCTCCCTTTCCAGAGCCTAGTCCTGAGGAGTCCCTTTCTCCTGAGGATACCTTTTCTGGAGGCGAGCACTCCTTCGTAAAGGACCCTACTAGCCTGTCACTTGAGGCAGCAATGCTTCCGGGGATCAGGGAGTGGCTCAGCCTCTGCCTTAGAGGCAGAGTCCCTTTCTTCTGACAGGGATGGCCCTGCAACCACTTCCCCCGAGGGTTCAGGCTCCTGTGGGTCTGGTGGCAGTCCCTGGTCTGGAGTACCCTGGGCTTCTGGGGCTTCCTCTGAGGAGGAGGACTCATCCAGTTGTGGCATGACTCATTTTCTCCTTCCCCTCAGGCAGCAAAATGTCTTGGGTTGACCCTTTTTATTGCTACATCTCTGAGTGAAGATCTATCTATCTGCCAGTTTTTGGGCAAACCTCATGAAGAAGTTTACATTTCAAAAATAAAGCAATAAGCATCAATGAAAGATAAATAAACATACAAAAAAGACAAACAACTTGGAATGGGCACTTTTTGAAAGCCAGATCTTTTCATGCTGCATTCTTAAATCAGGTTCTTTCTTCCTTCCCTCAGGCCAACATAGTTCTTCAGTAGTTTTAGCCAGAAAATTTGGGGATGGAGGAGCCACCTTATGTCAAGATGCATCTTGACTCTAGCACAGTTTAAGGCTGTTTCTACGCAAGGCATTTATTGTGCACTCATGATTGGCCACTCACGGAAGTTTGCAGGTCCTTTGCACAACATTGTTAACCTCCAGGATGTTTCCTGTAGTTTTTCCCAGTTATCCTATCTTTAAAAAGATTGGAGATAAGCTGGAATATAAAAACCTCACACCATTTCCGCAGTGTGTAGTGCCAACGTATGCAATAATCCCTCCACTAGATGGCACTGTTTCATTGAAAAATATAGAAAGCCCTGGTAAGGCTGCTGAGAAAGGGCATTTTCAATTCCACATCGCCACATTTGTCGTCTAAAGGAGCCCATCCTAATCATGCCACAGAAATGGAAGCGAAATGCTCCGGTAGGGCTGTAGGATTTTCTGTTAATGTAGAGACACGTTAGGTTTGGGCCACCTAAGAAGTATCACTCTCATATGAGCCCAGCCCACCCACTTATTAAGATTGGCTGGGTTCTTTAATGGTGTGATTGTGTTTCATTGGTTTTGTACCTGCTTTGGGATTATATTATAATGAAAAGCAGGTAATAAACTGTACAAATAAATAGAATTGTATACAGGCTGCATTTAATGTGTGTATTTTATGGATGTTTCTGTGGTATGATTGATATTATTACATAGCTATCATGTTTAATACTTACTCACAATATAAAATATAGCACACAAAAAAAAGATAAGATAGCCCTATCGAGAATTTACTTATATCAAGGGATGCTCAGACAGGGAAGGATCCAACGGTGTGTCGCACTAGCACAAATGACATTGCACTAGTATGAACCAACTCCAGCACAATGTCAATAGTGCTTTGCTAGCATGATGGGTTTCCCAGAAACTTGTGCTGGCAAACACTGTGGATGTTGCACTAGAGTTGGTTTACATTAGCACAACTTCATTTGCACTAACAGTAGCACACATTTGGATCTTTGCCATAACCAGGAAGCAGTAGGGACATGCTGCGGGCCCCACCAGGCTGTGCGGTTTCCCCTGATATGCACTAATGAGGTGTGAATGGTTTTGGCAGGGAAGCCTATGTGCATTGTGCTGACCCTTGGTTGTGTGAGTTCCCTTTCATGCGTATAGGGCGTGAAACGGACTTCTGTGTTTCTGCAAACTGCTTTAGATATTCCTTAGAAATGTGGGGTCTAGATGATCAAATTACCAAATATATTTCAAATGTGGTTTAGCTTCACCACAGGTGAGTTCATGATTTGACACTAATGTTAACAATGCTTACAGGTGACCAAGAGGAATTCTTCTGGACCAGAAACCATTGGACAGGAGATCTCTACCAGATCAATACCCAGTCAGCTCTAACATGGTACCAAGCGAGAAAAAGTTGTCAGCAACAGAATGCAGAATTATTGAGCATTGGAGAACTACATGAACAAACATACCTGACAGGTATAACATAACAAAGTGTACCTAAAAATGTGATCTTTATCTTAAGACATTCTTCCCAGAAGAAATATTGTCTCAAATGTAGCAGGTATTAATCTGGGTCAAATAACTTTCAAATAATCTAAGTGTGGATTATCCACTGCATATAGGGTTGCCAAATCTTCTGGAAGGTCCCCTACACCTTTAGGTATGACAAGTTGTATGACAAGCAGAAATACATGGGTTGAAGCTCATGAATCACTTCATTTGCATGCTGGAGGAAAAGCTTCATCTGATTAATTTTTGCTTCATACAAGCCATAAAAGTTACAAGAATCATGCCACAAGAAAAACTGACAACCCTAACTAAAGGCTACCTTTTCTACTTTATTTTGTGTTGTTTCTAGCTATGTAATGTGATCCAATTGATTTCCTTTCCCTAAACAGGCCTAACAACTATTATTGAGACTGACTACTGGATTGGTCTTAACAATCTGGATTTTGAAAGTGGATGGCAATGGATTTGCAACCATCCTTTAAGATATTTAAATTGGGCTCCAGGTGAGTGAACATCTATAAGCTAATAACTGAAAGCCATTTAATATTTACTCGAAAATGCAAAACACTTGAGGCTAGAGTATTTGAAAACCCAGTGGATACTACCTAAAGGAGTTCATTTTAAACATGCTTAGATGGCATTTAAAAACTTTTGTAGCCTTCTTGTAATGATTAAACTGTATCTAATGTTTGACATTTAATCAACACTTGTTTCTAGAAGTGTGCTGCAATTTCTTTTATCAAGTATACTAAAAAAGCCCTTTTGATTCTGAGAAGAACATCTGCCAGTTTTTAAAACCTGTATGGTTCCTTCTGATTTTTAAAAGCAGAAACCAGTTTGGGCTTATTTTTGTGTTTAAAGTACTGCTATGCTAAAACAGGATGTTTCATTTGTCTCACTTTTTTTTTTTAAAAGGTAGCCCATCTCCGGAAACAGAAAAAATCTGTGGATCAATGGAGTCTCAGAGTGGCAAATGGGAGAATACAAAGTGTGATGAGAAACTTGGATACATTTGCAAAAAAGAAAACTCTTCATTAGATGCTTCTGTTATCCCTTCAGGTAGGATAGGAAACTGGAAATGAAATTTCCGTATATAAACATTATATAACTTATATGGATAACTTATAACATTTTTACATAGTCCCAGAGTGCAAGGTTTTGATATTAGTAGCTATATATAAAATGTGAAACAATTTATTAGGACTAATTGAGAGTATCTTGCTAGTGACATGGAATGGGAGAATCTGGCAGGAACACTTTTATGTATTTATTTTTTATTGCATTTCTATACTGCCCAATAGCCAAAGCTCTCTGGGCTGTTCACAACAATTAAAACCATAAAATACAACATGGTAAGATACAATACAAAAGTTTAAAAGTTTAAAACTACAGTATAAAATAAAAATTAAAAATGAAATAAAACCTAGTGGCAATACAAAGCTTTAAAATACAGTTACAGATTTAAAACAACAGAAACTGAAAGACTAAAATGCCTGGGAAAATAAGGTCTTCACCTGGCACCTAAAAGAGCACAATGTAGGTGCCAGGCGAGCCTCTCTGGTAAGCTCATTCTACAACTGGGATGCCACAACAGAAAAGACCTTTTTCTTAACTGCCACCCACCTCACTGCCTTTGGCAGGGGATCCTGGAAAAGGACCACTGAGGATGATCTTAGGGTCTGGGTGGGTATATATGGTGGGAGATGATCTGTTCAGGTAACCTGGTTCCAAACCATTTACGGAACAATCCTAAGTAGATAGGCGGCCACCTCTGACCTCGGAGGCGACCACCTATCCAAAGCAAGGCAGGAGAGGCATGGGGGGATTGTTCCTTCCACGCCTCTCCTGCCTTGCTCTTTTTTGCTAGACAGCCATTTTCGGCTGTCTAGCGGTGGGGGGGGGGGGCAACCAGGGAAGGAAGCTGCACATAGGATGTTTCGACAGGCAGCTCCACTCTCCCCACCCCAGAACGTCCCCCAGCCCTGCCCTTTTTCAGTTGCTCTGTGTTGGTCTTCCTAGCATGGAGGACAGGGATTCTCCGCGCTGCTTTGGAGGCAGTGTGGACAAGGGGGGAAGTTAGATTTCCGAGAACTGACCATAGGATTGTTCCCCTAGACTTCTAAAATATATGTCAATACAGATCTCATTCCTTGGCATAGTCTGAAGTCATATGTTGCAGCATCCTGGCTGAAACTAAGCAGGCCAGTGTGTCTGGATGGGAGATTGCCTGAGAACCCTATGTATACCCCTACATTTCTATCATGGAAGAAAGGTGAAACATAGATATAATAAAAAATAAATATATCTGGACAGGACTACAACAATTGAGGGTCTTTTCCCTATACACAACTTTGCAATTTTGTTTTATTGCATTTTATATAAAGCACTGTGAACCTAGTAAAACTGATTCTTATGTACAAGGCTATTATCTGCATTTCTTCCCATTTCTGCTTTATACGTTTTTAGGATTGCAGCCAAAATTTATTTAAAGAAATAATCTGCTGTAAATTTGTACAAAAATAAGAGAGGAGCTTTGGGAGGAAGCAGCAACCAGATAGCTAAAAGTCATGCCAACAATCATGTGCTATAAAGAAGCATTCATAATTTCAGAATGCTAAGGTTTCTTATCCACAATAAAAAAGGATGTGTGTGTGTGTGTGTGTGTGTGTCTGTCACCACCATAGCTCCAAGACTGTGAAACCTAGACACCTGAAACTTGGCATGCGTGCTAAGGGAATGGTAGGAGTGTGCACCTTGGGGTTATTTTGTTTTTTAAATGCATTGATTCATTTTGATTAATTTTGCATTTATCCGTGTGGTTGAAGTCTGCAGTATATCTCTAACCACTAGAAGCAGACTTTCCTAACCAGCACATAGTGAGATGATGGGTAAATCATCCAACTATCTTGTTTCTCTTACCTGAACAGGTGTGTCTGTGACCCACCTGACCAAGACAGAAAACAGCGGCTATATGGACAGACCCCACCCAGCAACAGATTTATAAATCCCAGCTGAGTGTTTTGGGCTTCAAGAATCAATACAATTTATAGATTGTGGTTCCTGAAGCATCTCTCAAGCCATTTAACACCAAGTGGGACCACAAAATATATATTTATTGCTCAAACAGTAGCAAATAATAACATTTTGGAATAATGAAATAAGCAAGACACACCTTCAAATAAAACACAATTAGGGTGATTAGAGGCATAATAGAAATAGTGGCTAGGATATTTGTTAGTAAAATTAAAGTTCTATTCCTCTCAATCAACAAAGCAGGCATTATTGATATCTTATAGTTACCTGTCTGGCAGGCATGATTGGCAGAGCTTAGGTAATATTGTTTGGTAAGTTTCTCATTCTCATAGGATGTTTCTGCTCAACCAAGCCAAAATCTTACTATCTGTAACAAACTAACTAGCATTAGTTCTAGCTCCTTATCTAAAACAAACATCTATGGATGTTGACTCAAACAGGAGCTTCAGGCCTAGTCATAGCTGCTGCACACAGCTTCTGTACATAACTTGAAGAGAGCTTTTCTTAACATAGTCAGGTTTACAGCTGACTTCAGAAGCACATTTGTGAAGGTCCCTCTTCTAAATAAGAAGGGTTTTGCTTCCAAGAACCAACCCAAACTCCTTTGCCCGAGTTCCAAAAATACATTTAGCACTCAAAGTTAGCTCATGATAGAACTAATCACTTGTACAAAATACAATAAATTGTTGTCAATCTCAAACATTAGAATGCATATGCCATCACAATAGCTTTGCAGTCAATACAATTTGAAGCCCAGGGAGATTAGTAGGCCGAGAGACAGAGTAACTCGCTAACTCACAGAGTAACTCACAGAGTAAGCTCCCTCCCCACTGCTATGCGGCAGCCCCCTCCCCACCAGGGGAATGGAGTGGACAGAGAGACCCCTCCAGAACTTTTCAGTCACAAGGTGCAGACTTCCCTAACCAGTGCATAGTTTTGTAGTCAATTCAGTTTGCACCCAGAAGAGATTAGTAGGCCAAGGGACACAGTTAAGGGCTGAATCTACACATAGCAGTTATACTGTTATACCGTTATCATAACTATTGGTGCACATTGGTGTCATGTGTACCAATAGTTATGATAACAGTATAGCTGCTATGTGTAGATTCAGCCATATGCCTGACCCTTCTCTGCTACTCCCTTGGGGAAATGGTGTGGGCAAACCCCTCCCTTAAGAGACTACAGGGGTGCACCATAGCAGAGGGCTATACTTAGGGGGGTATGGCCTCATTAAGATGGGAAGGTCACAATATTTCCACTTCTTTGACAGCTGTGTAGTTTTGCTTGAAGGCTTCAAAGGACAGAGTTATATGTCTGTTCCCTCTCCCCTGATGTGGGGTAGTCTCCCCCTCAGGAGAATGGGGTGGAAAGATCTCTCCCTTAGGGGCACTAGAGGGGTGCACCATAGCAGGGGCCATGCCTGGGGATGTCAACAGGTATGGCTTCATTCATAGAAAGAGGGCAAATGCGTCCAACTCTGACAGCTGCATAAATTTGCTTACAGCCTTTGTTTTATCAGTGTAACGGCTATTCCCACCCGTGCAAAGCCAGGTCCGTTTGCTAGTAGGATATAAAGGACATGTGTTATTTTAGAACTTGCCTGGTCCGTGAAAAATATGTTTTGACTACAATAATTGTTGGTGATCCTATAGGCAATAGTATCCTCATGGAATAGAACAATTTATCCTTCTTAATACTGATTGCCAGATTAGTCTCTGGAAAATTCTGAGTATTTTAATTGAAGAATTTAGTCAGTTACATCAAAATGGCAGATCAAGAATTTTTTAAAAAATGTTTCCATTCATGCTGTTTTAAGTAGTATTGTTCTTCTTTTTTTTAGATGACCTTACACCTGTTAAATGTCTTGATGGCTGGGTTGCATATGCAGGCCATTGTTACCGTCTTCACAGAGGCCCCAAGACATGGAAGGCTGCATTAATGTCCTGTCGAAAGGATGGTGGAGATTTAATAAGTATACACAACATTGAAGAATACAGCTTTGTCATCTCTCAAATTGGCTACAGTAAGTATATCCCCAAAGGTCTGTCTCCTCTGGCTTTAGAGTGTGAGTGAGAGTATATTTGGAAACTTCTGCTTTCTTATAGTAATATTTATCACAACACAAATGAATTTCTTAATTACAGCAAGAACACATTCCTGAATAGAATCTGCATTCCTACTGAATTAGGAATGGATTTGAGAGTTAAAAACACTGAGGTGTGCTTTCCAAACCCCAGTTATAAGTGGCACACTTTAGAGTCTATGGTGTATGCACTGTCCTCAGTGGCTGATGAAAAGCATCATGGAAGAAAGATACATTCTGATGTAGTGCGTATGACGTACAAATGAGTCAAATGTGTGAAATGAAATTGGCTATTAGATGCTGCTCAGTTGTAGAAATAATGCAAAAGTACACCTTTCTCAGAATATTTTGGTGATCATTTCAGCATGGACAGTCCCCAATAAGTACATGAGCATGTCTAATTGGACTGCAGCTACAAATTGTCATCTACTTCTACATCTGTTCAGCATGTGGGCTCTTTAGAACTGAGTCTGGGAGCAAATAAAAAACATGTATTTATGTTCTTAGAACCAACAGATCTTCTGTGGATAGGACTGAATGACCAGAAGACTCCAATGTATTTTGAATGGAGTGATGGTACTACAGTGAGATTTACCAAGTGGCAACAAGGAGAACCTACACACATAAATAATGTGCAAGAAGACTGTGTTATCATGAGTGGGGAGGTAAAAATAAGGAATTCCTATCTTTCTAATAAATATGTATTTCCCCTGAATTCTGTCTGGTCTAAAAAGTAAGATTTGTGTAGACAACCTGTTAAAAACATATTTTCCCATGTAATAATTTCCTCTTTAGATAATCAGCCCAATCTATGCAGAGTTAAGCATGCCTACACAGCCATAGAAGTCAACAGACTTAACTCATCGAACACAGCATAGGATTGCAGCCATATAATCAGTGGTTTTGCCTAAGAAAAAGTAGTTTTTTAATTTCAGCATTTGTTGTCCAATCTGATGGATGTGTACTCAGAAATATGTCCTACCATGTTCAATGAAGCTTCCTGTACAGGGAGCGTGCATAAGATCTCAGCCTTTATTTATCAATTGAGGAACAAACATTCATTGAGGCATACTAAATAACTGATACTGATCAAATACTTTGAGGGCTGTGTGTATGTTGTAATTCTGTGACACCATATGGAAGTGAAAATTTGCTATTGGAATTCACCTTCTTGAGAATCTCACATTTGAACGGAAGTTACTTTCTAGCATATATGAGTATACCTGCTGGGTCCTGCTGAAATCTCAGAAGCCAGATGAATTGGTGAACAAGATTTCCAGTCTCTGGTGGTGGGGCTTCAGTTCCTTGCATGGCCATTTGTTCCTTCCCATGTTTACAAAAACAAAACTAAATTATGTAATTAGTAAAACTGAATTGCAGAATAAAATTTGCAACTACAAGAAAAATCGTAATGATCTTTATAATTTATATATAATCTTTATTTTTGTAAGGATAAGAGATTTGAAATTTTATATTTTAAAATGTTACATGTGTGAATTGGGCTATGTCAGCCTTAATTTCTCAAATTGGGTTAGTGATGGATTTTCAAATGCTTCAGTTTCCTGTATTGAGATAAATTCACACTCTCTCTGTATATATAGCAGTATAATGCTTAGGCTGTAGATTTCAGACAAAAGAAAATGTAACAGGCATTTTTTTGCAATTGTCCATCTCATCAAGCTTTGCATCTACACATCAAGCATTGCAAAAACCATTAAATGTAAATATGGTGGATCCTTTTTCACTGATATTTATATTTCTTCCCCTTTCTTTCCCTAGAATGGATATTGGGCGGATTATTTCTGTGAAGAGGAACTTGGTTATATTTGCAAAAAAGAACCTTTGGCATCTGTTGCTGAAGAAGCTGAAACTGCTGATCCAAAATGCCCAAAAGTAAGTCTAAAGTAAAGTGTGAAGAAGTTTATATGTGAGGCCAATAAAGCATTGGCTTCACACAGTTAATTTTTACGTTAAAGAAAAATATCAAGATGTCAGTCATCTATATTCTTAAAAGCTTGCAATTTGCCCTTTAATGTAGAAGAACCTCTAGCCTTGAGGTGAGCAGTGAAAGGTCTTCCTTACCCACATTGTCCTCTCTATATGCGATTAACCTCCTCCACCAATCAGTCACTACACTACTATTCCTGCACCTGTCAGTTTGAGCCTTGAACACAGCATCCTCACTCCTTTTGCATTTTCTCGGTTGGGCAGAAAAGAGTCTTTTGATGATAGTGCTGTTGTCCTAAGGGGCTGGTGAGGTTTCTTTTAGTGCAGGATTTCTTCCATTACATGATTGCACCACTCTAGAGGAACCCTGCCAGCTGCTCTAGAATTGTAGAATAGTAGTAGTAGGGTTGGAAGGGGCCTATAAGACCATCGAGTCCAACTCTAGGACCTTGATGGAGACTTTTTCCAGTAGAAGCAATGAGGAGTGAGGATGCAGCCAGGAGAAGGAGCAAAACAAGATGCTTACCCCAAATTTTGCACTTACAGTGGAGGTTTCAGTTAGTCTCGTGCTACTGTTAGGTTGGATTGACTGATTACCGTATTGATACAATTTTGGATCAGGAGTAGAAATTAATTCACAGTTTTAAATATAAAAGCAATTGGTTGTTTTAAAAAAAAAAATCCTGTTTTCTGTTTGACCTCATGCGTAGGTGGGCTAGAGCCCCCAAAGAAATCAAGCAAGAGTACATGAATGTAAGGTGAATGGTGCCACTGAAGTCAATGGAAATAAATCATCTTTAAAAAGCCAGAAACTCTGGTTCAATATGTTTGTAGATTTCAGTCACAATAACTACTAAAATACCATTCTGTTATTTATTTTGTGCATTAAAATCATTTATTATCTACCTTTCCAGGGAAATAAAATAAAAGCAGCCCCATAGTCCAGAAAAACAGCAGAAGTAAATTTCCAAAACAAACAAATTAGCCAGCTAAAGCAAAAGGCAAATGGAAAAGATGTGTTTTTCACTCCCTCTAAAAGACCAATAAAGAGAAAAAATACATATCTGAGGGAAGACTTCCCATTGCTTTGGGCCAATTGAAGAAAATCCCTGTTCCTCATGATAACATTGCATAGAGTTGGACATGGAGCAAGGCTGGAGCCACCATGCCCTATTTTAGGGCCCTGGCATTCTTCCCCCTCATCTATACCACTCCAGTTTGAACTCATGTCCCATAGTTCCCTCCACAAAAAAGGGTCATTGGCAGTGCAAATGGGGTTATACACATTAGATAAGCTCTTACTTATCTGCATTGCCAACAAATGGAGGAGATATTCCCATAAATCTGTTTCGGTCTCAAACATGTCAATCGCTAATCATGTTTCAAAATGCTCTGCTGCTCTTGGATGTTCATGGAGGCATGTGCACGTTGAGACCTTTCTGTGATTCAGATAATGCTCTGATTTTAAGAAATCAGACTTCTCATCTGGATTTCTAACTTCTGGAACTGTTTCCATAGTCTCTTTTAGATTTAGGTATTGATAGTGTGGGCTCAAAATGGGATTGCAGAATGGCCAGTGTATTACAATGGAGGTGCAGAGCCTCCTTCACTGTTTGAGATGGTGGTATCATTGATGCATGCAACATGTAGGACAGCTGTGCACAGGTTTTGTGGTGCCTAGTGCAGTGTAGGGATTCCTGTTTTAGAGCACTTTCAGTGGCATCACCAAAATAAACTTAGTGTCTTCCAATTAATATTGTAGTAACTTGTCACTGCTGGTTCTTTCAACAGGGATGGAAAAGGCATAGTTTATATTGTTACTTAATTGGACAGACATCTGTAATATTTTCAGAAGCAAAGACCTTCTGTGAAACAAACAAGGGATTTCTGACTTCCGTGGAAGACAGGTATAAAAAAAGATTGTGCTTAGATCAAGAGGAAAGGAAGAAAATACAAGCATTTTTAAAATCAATAATGTGATTCTATATAGCGTGACACTCAGGATTTCCAAGCAGTTTACAGAAAACCACATACAATGCAATATAGAAACAGTCAAATGTCAAATGTTACAACAAAGCCGTAATACAGAAGCAGCGTAATGATTGATCACAAGTGAACAAATGCGTTTTTAAGAGGCATTTGAAGCTCGCCAGTTTCTTGAAAATATATCACATATGTATTTTAAGAGTGGCATAAGGTTGCCAACCTACAAGAAAATAACTGGTCCAGCTGTTTAGGGGCATCTCTCTCTCTCTCTCTCTCTCTCTCTCACACACACACACACACACACACACAGAGGGAGAGAGAGAGAGAGTCAGGAAGAAGAAAGATGGTTTTACTAGTGTCCATCTGCTTCTTCAATTAATTTCAGTTTTTAATATTTTTTATTGCAAATGGACGCGATCGCTCCCAATTGCTCACTCCAGCATTATAGAGCCTGTTCGGGCCCCTGCTATTCCAGGGAGCTGTGAGCTATGAAAAAAGCAGGACAGTTAAAATGCACATTGAGCAAGACTGGCTGTGAAGCTGACCGAAGATGCGTTAGAGGACATAATGGTGACAGCGAGGGCAGCAGCAAAGGTTTATTCCACTGCTTCCATTGCATCCTCCGTTGCATCCATACAGCAGAGTTTTTTGGAGTGGCCTGTGGTTTCTTCACATCTACCCCAGTGAACAGAGGTTTGGATCCATGAGAAGCCTGCTGTGACCTTTTGCTAAGCACTTGAAGGATAGTTTTGGCCTTCCACATGATCTTAACGCTGTTATTGTGGCAGACCTTATCGAGGTGTCCAATGTTGTGTCCAGCCCAGTTGTTTGGGATCAGTTTTAGTTGATGTGGCCTAAAGATGTAGACAAAGTGCTTGCAACAAGGTGTCCAACCACATCTTCTCTTGATCCCTGCCCCTCGTGCCTGATGAGAGCTAGCCAAAGGGGTATGACTGGTTTGGTCCAGGCTGTGGTGAATGCTTCTTCACTTGGGAGAGTGGTGCTTAATGCATTTGTATCTATTCTTCTCCACAGATATGAACAGGCTTATCTGACTAGTCTAATTGGGCTACGTTCTGAAAAAGCGTTTTGGGTTGGTCTTTCAGATATAGAGCAACCAGGGACATTTAAGTGGACCAATGGAGGCAATGTTCTATTCACCCACTGGAATTCAGAAATGCCTGGTATGTACTCTATCCAGAATAATATCACCACATAAAGGACTTCTATCCTTCTTTGTATGTAGATAAAGACAGATTCAATTCAACTGGCTCTTGTCTTGTATCTCAAAAAGGGCAACAGCCTGGCTGCGTTGCCATGAGAACTGGAACTGCAGCTGGATTGTGGGATGTCGTGAACTGTGAGGAGAAGGCAGCTTTCCTCTGCAAACAATGGGCAGAAGGTGTGACACCTCCTCCTGTCCTGACAACGACTCCCCCAGCCCCCTGCCCAGAAGGATGGTCTCCAAGCCCAACTAGAAGTGTATGCTTCAAAGTAAGTATACAGCGTTCTGAGTCAAAGCACATGCTTGTTTAAATAGCAAAGAAAAGGGGGAAATGACTTTTGCATTTCAGTGAGCCTTTCAAGAGATTTCAGGGTGCGGCTATTGTGGCTTTTAGTTTCAGTTTAACTAGTCTATGCATGGTTTTTTTGGTGTGTGTGTGGTTTGGTGGAATCTGTTGGGTTGGGATTTTTTTGACATGCCAATGTTATATTGCTTTTTTATGTTTTAGAGAGCTGTGAGCTGCTCAGGCATAGTGTAGGAGGCAGAATGCTAATGTATAAATGAATAAAATAAAGACTCAGCCAGCTATATTCATGAACATTAAATTCATAAAAAGAGAATAGTGGAAGAAAGCTCAGAAGTCACTTATTGAAACTTTCATTGACACAAAGCCTTACCATAGGATTTAAAAATCCAAACTTTCTCATGGGTATGGTTCAAACAGCTCTAGTTACAGCAGAACCAGGGAAGCACACACTTTAACTTTCCCTACATTTTTGTAATATCCAGAAATTATTTGAATTCCTTGAACTGAATAAAGACAGAAATTCAAGGGTGTGTGTGTACTGATTAGGGGGTCATGGTCAAAAGTAGTAGAATCAGATGTAGAAGATAAAGGTGAAGGATGAATTGAAAAGGGTACCATGGTATGAGTCAAGCAAGAAAAACAAATAAGGGAATCAACAAAGTTCAGAGGGAGAAGAGTTATAGAGTAAAAGCCAATATTTCTGACAAAATATGTAATTGTATTCATATGCATTCAGGCCTTTATGAATGGAAAGTATAAGAAGAAAACTTGGTTTGAAGCACAGGATTTTTGTAGAGAAATTGGAGGGGACCTGGTTTCTATCCATAGTCATGAAGAGACATATTTGCTACTACGATTGTGAGTTTCATGCTTATTCTTTCACATTATCTCAAAACAATTCTGGCAAAAGGTTTAGGTGAGCATCAAACTTTTTATCTTCAGAGAGTTCACAGTCTGGAACATGTGTAAGCTTCATACATTAACAGCACAACATTAACAGAGGGGGCTATTGTTGTGGGGATGCATGCCATGAAGTTAAAATATAGTTGCCCCATGGGGAGAAGCACTAAGTAGACCAGAAATATAGGTGATTCTGAGAAAGAATAATATATGATCTGAAATGTGAATTCCCCCTCTTTCCCTCACTGACATAACAAGATTTAAGTGACCTCATCATATTTGTGAACATGAATATTTGTACTGCTGTACACATGGGCTGGGGTGTTAATGTGTGTATGTGAGAGAGACAAGGGGGAGAAGGCAGAATCGCAAGATTTGTATTTTTACCTTTCTGCCTTAAAAAAAAAGCAAGAACAGAACAGGATACAAAGGTGGAAGACACTTGCCTACATCTTATACCCTCAAAACGAGACCCCCTAACACTATTGTTTTTTTCTTTGGGGGGGTTGTTTTCATTTTTGTTTTTTTTAAGAAAAACATTTTCAGGAGGAAGAAGTCATTTTTGATGCACAGAATCCTCTGCCTGCAATCACTTCCAAATGGTGATGATATAGAGCAGAGAAACAGTTGGAAGGGAAAGAGTTAAGCATTAACCACACATACACTCTATCTTTTTTCCTGTCCATATCACCACCTCCGAGAGTTTTTCTCTTGAACAGAAAATTAAGAAAGAAAGAACACTGTTAAGGCTTTCTTACATGCCTTCGCATGAAATATGTAGTTAATGCAGGTAAATATATGCAATTTTTAAAGCAAAAATATTTGGAGCTTTGGCATGCATACATAGTACATGGGCCCTTAAAAACTGTGTATAATGTAGGCATGCTGAAAGAACCAGTGACTTAGCAAGAAATATGGATGCTCCTGAGAAATAATCACATGTGGTCTGAATGCACACACACACACACACACCACACACACATACACCGCATGTGGTCTGAATGCACACACACACACACACAGACATAGTGTTCCTGCTTGGAATGGCAAACCTGTTCCAGAAATGTCATACTGTAACAATAGTTAAATATATGTACTGATGACAGATGGATATCTGATATTTTACTAAAAAATATCAAGCTATTCACTCTGTAAATTTTAAAACAATGAGCTCCATGGAAGGTTTACATATATGTTGGACTCAGTGGTCTTATAGGCCCCTTCCAACCCTACTATTCTATGATTCTATGTAATTGTTTATTATATTTTAGGTATCATGGGGAAGACTCCTGGATTGGTTTAACTCCTATGGACTCCAGCACAGAGTTTACTTGGAGTGATGGATCTCCTGTAAGTAACTTATTAATATTGGTGTATTAGTAGCATAAGTATTAGGAATATGCATCAGATTCGGCCAAACCGGGCCACTTAGGAGAGATTCTGAAGGTCCCCAAGGTGAAGTGGGATGCCCTCCAAAGTCAACAGAATTGAAGCTGGACTATCCCAAACCTTCATATACAATTTGGAGCTTCTGAGGGCTGCATAAAGGCAGACAGTTTGTCTGCCAAATATTGCTATATGCTTTCACTTTTCGATATATGGAAAACGCCACGGGTGGGTAGGGATGTACGAAACACCTACCTGGCTCCGCGCCGGGCAATCCGCGGTGCGGGGGAGGCGCTCCGTCCCTCCCCCCAGAATCCTCGACAGGGGGGGAGGCGCTCCATCCCTCCCCCCGGAATCCTGCCCAGCCGCTGGGCAGCACTGCAGGGACGCAAATGGCGGCTGCGTCCCTGTATTGAGCCATGATAGGCTACGTAAATATTTATGTAGCCTATCACGGCAGGGGGAAAAACCTCAGCGTACGCAAATGGCGGTAGCCACCACCATTTGCGTACGCTGGGTTTCCCCCACCCTCCTGCCGTGATAGGCTATGTAAATACTTATGTAGTCTATCACGGCCTCTGCAGGGATGCAAATGGCGTCCCTGCATTAGCCGTGATAGGCTACGTAAGTATTTACGTAGCCTATCATGGCTATGAAGAGGAGGAAGCGAATGGCGGCCGCAGGACGGCCGCCTTTCGCAAAGCAGCATGGACGGGAACAGGTAAGTGCTCCATTTTGCGAACCTTTCGTGGGGTGGGGGGGCGGGGGCTTCGTTCTGCGATGGATTTCGGGGGGCCGAATGCACTGGCATTCGGCCTCACCGAGATATGTCACGGAATTCTCTGACATCCCTAGGATGAGGGGGGGAGAGGAGTTGACCTTCTAGTCACAGGAATGGTTTGCACATAACGCTAAGCCGCCCTAGAGGATAAGCCACTGTGGGCAGGTTGTTTGCTCGCCAACCGACATTACTCCCGACAGACGATCAGGTGAGTGATGGCTCAGCATAGCTTGTTTCTCCCTCAGTCCTCCGGCCTAGTCCCTGCATGTATCCCAGTGCTCTTTGCTTGTCTCCTCATCCCAGCCCCCTCCCCATTCCAATCAGTACCCCATTTCTGAGCACTTACTTCATTCACTAATTTTTTCCCCCAATGCCTCAGAAGTGCACAAATGGGGTCATTGGTTGTTGTTGTTGTTTTAACTTCCCATTCTTTCTCATGTGCTCAAGAGTGCAGATTTGGCTGTCTGATATGTGTAGTCTTGCCTTGTCAATTTCCTTGGATGTTTCAGCTGTCAAAGGGGGCATGGAAGTGGAGTAGTTAACATACAAAGAAATAGACAAGGCAAGACTACATATAAGCTAATTTATGCACAGTTGCAAAGGACCTGGGGGGGAAATAATGCAATTCGAAAGCACTGAAAAAAGGGGAAAATGCGAAAGGAGTGACTTGAAAAGGAGCACCAAAGTGGTGTGTGTGTGTGTGTGTGTGTGTGTGTGTGTAAATGACAATAACTCCCACTTGGCAGTTATTCCTCTTGTTATTAAGCCTTGAACTGACACTTGTCAGTGTCCTCCCCCTTTCAACACTTCCCCGAGTCTCCAGCAAGTCCAGAAATGGGAGTTATTGGCTTCCTCCCTTTTTGTGGCTCCATTTTGAAGCATTTACTGCAGTTGCATAAATGTCCCCTCTGTTTACTTCCCAGCTTCTAAATTTGCATAAATTTCCCCTCCATTTACTGCCCAGCCTTTAAATTTGTCCAAATATTCCCAACAGTTAAAAAAAAAAAAAAAGACCTTTAGAGGGTAGCTGAATGGGATGGAGCAAATGAGGTGCCTGCACCAGCAGTAATTACACACACACACCCAATGGGGCCCCATTCATGCCCACCCATGCATCCCCCTTCTCAGGGTTTAAAAAAACTGTTGGGGAGTTTTGTGCAAATCCACTGAAGCACAGTAAACGCAGCAGTAACTGCTCTGAAAAGGAGCCATGAAAAGTGGGGGGTGAGTGAATAACTCCCATTTCTGGACTTGCTGAAGACTTAGGGAAGTGTTGAAGGGGCGGAGGACAGTGACAAGTGTCAGTTCAAGGCCTAAAAGCGAGAGAACGACATTTCCAAGTGGGAGTTATCGCCCCCACACACACCTTTGGTACTCCTTTTCTGAGCACTTGTTTCTTTCCCCGTTCTTTCCCTTTTTCAGTGCCCCTGAATTGCATAAATGGGTTCCTCCGTTCTCTTAGATTGTTGTTGTTCAGTCGTTAAGTCATGTACGACTCTTCGTGACCCCATGGACCATAGCACACCAGGCCTTCCTGTCCTCCGCTCTCTCCCGGAGCATGCTCAAGTTCATATTCATTGCATCGGTGATGCTATCTAGCCATCTCATCCTCTGCCGTCCCCTTCTCCTTTTGCCTTCAATCTTTCCCAGCATCAGGGTCTTTTCCAGGGAGTTTTCTCTTCGCATTAGGTGGCCAAAATATTTCAGCTTCAGCTTCAGTATCTGTCCTTCCAATGAGCAGTCAGGGTTGATTTCCTTTAGGATTGACTGATTTGTCCTCCTTGCAGTCCAGGGGACTCGTAAGAGTCTTCTCCAGCACCACAGTTTGAAGGCATCAATTCTTCGGCGCTCGGCCTTCCTTATAGTCCAGCTCTCACAGCCATACATTGCTACTGGGAAAACTATAGCTTTGATTATACGAACCTTTGTCAGCAAGGTGATGTCTCTGCTTCTTACTAAGATGTCTAGGTTTGCCATAGCTTTCCTCCCAAGGAGCAAGCATCTTTTAATTTCATGGCTACAGTCACCGTCTGCGGTGATCTTGGAGCCCAAGAAAATAAAATCTGTCACAGCTTCCATTTCTTCCCCTTCTATATGCCAGGAAGTGATGGGGCCAGATGCCATGATCTTAGTTTTGTTAATGTTGCATTTCAAACCAGCTTCTGCACTCTCCACTTTCACCCTCAACAAGAGGCTCTTTAGATCCTCTTCGCTTTCTGCCATTTGGGTGGTATCGTCTGAGTATCTGAGGTTGTTGATAATACTCCCGGCAATCTTAATTCCGGCCTGTGATTCATCCAACTCGGCGTTTCTCATGATGTACTCTGCATATAAATTAAATAAGCAGGGCGACAATATACAGCCTTGTTGTACTCCTTTCCCAATTTTGAACCAATCGGTTGTTTCATGTCTGGTTCTTACTGTTGCTTCTTGACCCACGTACAGGTTTCTCAGGAGATAGGTAAGGTGGTCTGGTACTCCCATCTCTTTAAGAATTTGCCAGAGTTTGTTGTGATCCACACAATCAAAGGCTTTAGCGTAGTCAATGAAGCAGAAATAGACTTTTTCTGGAATTCTCTTGCTTTCTCCATGATCCAGTGAATGTTGGCGATTTGATCTCTAGTTCCTCTGCCTCTTCAAAACCCAGCTTGTACTTTTGGTAGTTCTCGGTTCACATACTGCTGAAGCCTAGCTTGTAGGATTTTGAGCATAACCTTGCTGGCATGTGAAATGAGCACAATTGTATGGTAGTTTGAACACTCTTTGGCATTGCCCTTCTTTGGAACTGGAATGTAAACTGACCTTTTCCAGTCTTGTGGCCACTATTGAGTATTCCAAATGTGTTGGCATATTGAGTGCAGCACTTTAACAGCATCATCTTTTACGATCTTAAATAGTTTAGCTGGAATACTGTCATCTCCGCTAGCTTTGTTGTTAGTGATGCTTCCTAAGGCCCACTTGACTTCACTCTCTAGGATGGCCGGCTGAAGTTCAGTGACCACACTGTCATGGCTATCAGGGACATTCAGATCTTTCCTGTATAGTTCTTCTGTGTATTCTTTCCACCTCTTCTTAATCTCATCTGCTTCTGTTAGGTCTCTGCCTTCTTTGTCCTTTATCATGCCCGTCTTTGCACAAAACGTTCCCTTGAGATTTCCGATTTTCTTGAAGAGATCTCTAGTCTTTCCCATTCTGTTGTTTTCCTCAATTTCTTTGCATTGTTCATTTAAGAAGGCCTTCTTGTCTCTCCTTGCTATTCTCTGGAACTCTGCATTCAGTTGGGTATATCTTCCCCTTCCTCCCTTGTTTTTCACTTCCCTTGTTTCGTCAGCTACTTGTAAAGCCTCATCAGACAGCCACTTTGCTTTCTTGCATTTCTTTTTCTTTGGGATAGATTTCGTTGCTGCCTCCTGAACAATGTTGCGGACCTCCATCCATAGTTCCTCAGGCACTCTGTCTATCAGGTCTAATCCCTGAAATCTATTCAGCCTTGGATTCGTACTGAGATCATTCTGACGTTTTTGAGATTGTACCCCAGTACTGCTTTTCCCATCCTTTTGTTGACTATGAGCACTACTCCATTTCTTCTAAGGGATTCTTGCCCACAGTAGTAGATATAATGGGCACCTGAATTAAATTCACCCATGCTTGTCCATTTTAGTTTGCTGATTCCCAAGATGTCGATGTTCAATCTTGCCATCTCATGTGTTTGACCACCTCCAGCTTACCTTGATTCATTGATCTTACATTCCAGGTTCCTAAACAATATTGTTCTTTACAGCATTGGATTTTCTTTTCATCACCAGACACATCCACAGCTGAGTGTCCTTTCGGCTTTGGCCCAGCCGCTTCACTCTTTCTGGCGCTACTTGGAAATTCCCTCTGTTCTTCCCCAGTAGTATATTGGACAACTTCCGACCTGAGGGGCTCATCTTCCAGTATCATATCTTTTAGCCTTGTGATATGTTCCATGGGGTTTTCTTGGCAAGAATACTGGAGAGGGTTGCCATTTCCTTCTCCAGTGGACCACATTTTGTCAGAACTCTCTGCCATGACCTGTCCGTCTTGGGTGGCCCTGCATGGCATAGCTTATGGTCTCACTGAGTTACGCAAGCCCCTTCACCACAACAAGGCAGTGATCCATGAAGGGGTTCTCTTAGATTATGAACAGTTAAAAAAATAAAATACAATACAAGCCGTTAGCGGTGGGTGGATGGGGAGTTTTCTGTACAGTTTCATTTCTGATTTCAGTCCAAAGTAGTAATCTACCATCTCTCATCTTCCTTATTCCAACCAATCCTTTTCCAAAATAGTTCCTTAATTCTTTTTCCTTCAAGCAACCAATCCACCCTGATCCTTCCTCTAGCAATAATTCTCATTTGCTATAATGTTTTGCATCTTGTAGAACTAGCAGGCACTGTCCTCCTCTGCCCCATTTTGTTACCCTAGACTCCAGGGCCTAGAGGTTTCATTTTGAATTGACTTCTGTATTTTCTTAATAACATGCAAGGGTCATCAATTTATTTTATTTATTCACTATTCTGTCTCACTGAATTGTTCTTCGGTGTCTTGTCTTCGTTTTCTTCTGTTTGTGAATTTTGTTTTACACACATGTGCGTGCACACAGAGAGAGAGAGAGAGAGTGACCTAGTGTGCACTGTGAGTGACCTGGTGTGCACAATCTAATAGAAAGTGTACTGTGCATATACACAGAACAACTTGAAACCAGCTCCTGGTGGCAGCATCTCTTGTGTCCCTGGGGGAAGAGGTAGTACTAGATGAGGAGGTGTTCAGAGGTAGGGGCAGAGCTGCTGGCAATGACCATGCCCTACTGAGTTCCCCGCCCTATGATCAAGTGTCCATTGTTCACAGCAGGCAGGGGCTATACTTTGGAGGAAATCCAGCAGTTTCATCCCAGCTCTGGGTCTGCTGGTGCTATTGGGAGTCAGCCCCCTTCCACTGCATAGAGGGCTTTGTTTGTGGAGACAGAGAAAGAGGAGGCAGAAGGCAGAAGCAGGACTGAACCCCTGGCAGGGGAGAGTAGCTTGCTATATATTGAGGTTCCTAAGGAGCTGTCTGATGATACAGGAGGGAGAAGACATATTTCTCAGCCTTGTTAGTTCTCCTGTGGGAGGAGTATCATACGTGGTTTTGTGGTGAGTGCTCTGAAGGAGGCAGAGGCACCAATACACCAGTATTGTCTGCTCTGACAGCAGCCCTCCAGAAATTCAGTTGGAGATCTTTCCAGGTTGAATACCTAAGTGCCCTTTAACTGAGGATCAGTGGTGTACCTGCAAATTTTGAAGTGCAGATGCTCATCATAATAGTCGCCATAGACATGCCCCCAAGAGTCCAAAAATGTAGGTGCTCTGTTGATCCATATCTATCCCCTGTGTGTGTGTCTGTGTGTGTGTGTGTGTGTGCGTGCGGACATTGTGCAGCACATAGCAAAATAGCAGAATACCCCATTTATTAGTATCAGCAGACAGTCAGAGATAGTGAGCTGGCAAAAGGGCAGTGTAGTGCAAAGGGCATGTTGGACTTTGGCTGGAGAGGCCTGAGTTCACATCCCTGATTCACCATTAAGTTCATTGGATTACTTTGGGCCAGTCACTGCGTCAACATGGTCTACCTTGCAGAGTTGTTATGAGCATAAAGTGTGTGTGTGTGTGTGTGTGTGTGTGTGTGTGTGTTTGGGGGGGGGGGTAACCCACATCCATGTATGCCACCTGAGCTCAATGAAGGGGTGGGTGGGCTAAAGATGTGAGGAACATTAAAGCACTGTGTACTGCACAGCCTGCCATTTATGGTGCTGATGAGGCTCATTTTGAACTGTTTATAACAGACTGTAGGGCAATTATGTTACTTTCTAACATACTTTAATATAGAACAGACACTTCCATATCTAGTTCTATCACTCTTCATCTCCTCCAGCAGCAGGTCTTTTGAAGACCTAATGGCTCTTAGTTGCCCATTGAAGACCAAGCCACACGAAAATACTTTGCATTACAACAGGAATAGTTCACCACAATATATTGCTGGTGGGAAAATCAACCCCCCCCCCCCCCCGCCAGCTACTGAGACCATTGCAGCTAAGCTCAGAGGGAACAAGAAAGGCTGGCAGGGGTGGCAGATGACATAATCATCCCTGCTAACAAAAAAGTCCTGGTGCTTCAACCCTGCGATTCCTGGCTCCTCCGCAACACAGTATGCTAAGAATACTGCAGATTGAACCTGAGTTATTCAGCATGAAAGCAGCTATCCAGTCACTGAGCCATTGCCACTTCACTAAGCAAAATGTAGGATTGGCAATGCAAGGAGACATATTTTCTCTTTGCTTTAGTATTGTGAGTTTCACTGTATTCAAAAAATACAACAAAACAACAACAACAACAACAACAATAATAATAAGTAAAAGTATTAGAATAATAAATGTGCCCTGATTTGGGCCAACCCATTTATAAGATCAGGCTGTAGGTATTGTTTCCCCAGTAGCAATATGGTGAATGGGTAGGGACAGATTCAAAATAACCACTCATGTGTGTCACTTGCAGAGTCGGGACCTCGTTTATTTCTTAAAAGTATTTAATAATCCACCCTGTTAATAAGGAAGCAACACCTCATCTCTCTCTGCATACATGCATGCACACAATTGTGCACACATAAACCATTGTAAAGCCGCTACTGTAAGTCTATCTTCTCTGAAGGTTCAAACGGATGCTATTTAGAAAGAAAGGGGCTAACAAAACTTTATTTCTACTGTAGGTAGACTATGAACATTGGGGCTTTTGGGATCGACCTGTCAGAAATGATTACCAACAATGCAAAGGAACATATAGAGAGGAAACATACTGGAAAACCTTTTCCTGTGACATTCTGCTTTATTGGATTTGCCAGCTAAAAAGAGGTAGGTGTCTGTTTCATTTACAACTGCTTCATTAAACAAAAACAGGGGCTTTATTTGCTGCATGACTCCTAAACTTGGTTTTTTAACTTTCCCATGCTAACTATTCTCCTGCCTTTTGAGATGAGAGGATGAAAAAACGTTGTTAAATGTTAAATACATTTAGGCTGCACCCTTATCCACACTGGCCTGGGAGTGAATGAATGCCATTAAACTCAAAGGGACTTACTTTTGAGTAGACATGTATATAGGGATGGACTGCCCCCCTGCCCAGCTTTGCCAGGTGCCTGCCCAGCCCCTGCCCGCATGCCACCAGACCTGCATTTGCCCCCCCCCCCCGCTTGCTGAGCAGCCCATACTCACTCGTTTACACCTTTGTTCTTGCACACATGGGCCTTTCACTGCCCCCTTTTGTGCACAACTAGATGTGCACATATTTTGCGAATGCCATTTGTGTGTGTGTGTAAAATGGCACGCGCAGTGCTTGCTGATGGCTCCTGGGTGAGTACAGGTGGCTCAGCAAGCGCGGGGGTGGAGGGGAGTTTGTTGGACTCCCAGACCCAACCAGGCACCCGCACCATCCCTACATGTACAGCAGGGATTATGAACCCGCGGCCCATGGACCTAAGAAAGGCAACAGTGATTTCCCTGTCCAGCCCAGTAACGTTTTGCCCCAGCCCCTCTGTCATGGAGGGGAAAGCTCTTATATTTGCTCAGCAGCTGAGTGGACCTAAGTGCTTTGCCCTGCTTAGAACTGAAAAAGGTTCTTTTCTTTCTCAGTGCTTAGGAAGGGAAAGCACTTATCTCTGCTCAGCTGCTGATCAGAGATAATGGCTTTTCCCTGTGGGCAGAAGGGGCAAGGCTATAGGAGGAAACTACTGAGTGATTCATTTCTTTTTTATCTGGAGCCTTGCTTTGGTTTCTTGTGAGTAGACTTGGAGAAGCTTGCCCTGCTGACTTATGAGTAGACATAATGCTCACGCTTACTTCTGAGTAGAAACATGGGCATCTGCAGGAATTTCTCCAGGGGGTGGGGGCAAAGCTGCACAGTGGTGTGTGATTGTAATTCACACACAAGCATGCACTGCTATAACACACCTATGCATTTGCCTTATGTGTCTGCACATGCTTTGTTGCTTAAGAGTCATATTCCATAACATTTAGAAGCCTACCTAGAGTGGCAGAGAATCCTGAGAATTTGACAGCACTAATGCAAAAGAGTACATTTTTTTCAAGTTTCATTCAAGAGGCATCATGAAGAGGCATCTCTTTATTTGGAGTCAGAGATATTTAAAAAAACCTAAGAACAAGATGAAAAGAACAGATGTACAAACACAGAATAGCAGTCTTAAGTATGTTATATTGGATATTTTATGGCATCACTGCCCTGATCATAGAATCATAGAGTTGGAGGGGACCTTGGAGATCATCTAGTCCATCCCTCTGCTAAGGGCAGGCTCTGCAGTGCAGGGTGCAACTACATTGCATTTTCACCCCTGAAACGGCACATTTTATGTGGTTGCACATTTTGTATATGTGGGGGAAAAAAGTAGCCATGCTGATCCATGAAAAAAAAAATCCAAAATCCGCAATTGGACAATAGCTTTATTAGGACCTAATAAATAATAATAAATTATTAGGACCAAAATTCCAGATAATTGGAGCTTTTTAGTTCTCCAGAACTCTTTATTAAGCTAGGTGATACAAAAAGCAGGGCATGGGGGAACCAAGTCCCAAAATTTGGCCAGGTGTTATGGCTATAAGGTCTGCAGTTTATATAGACCCACTCTGAAAATGAGGATTTGCAGTATAAATGAGTTAGTAGTAGGGATGGAACTAGCGGGAGATTTTTTTTATCACCTGAAGAGAGACTTTGCACTGAGGGTTCCGTCCCCTTCTGTCACGTTCCTCCATCCTCTTCCTTCTCAATCAACACACTCCAGGAAACAACACTCCAGCGGAAAGTACTTTATTGGTTAATGACTAGCTTCATTACAAATGCAAATTCTAGGAAACTCTCAGACTACATAGAACCAGCTAATCCACACATCTACGAATATCAATAGAGGATACGAAGCGGAAGTTAGGAAAGTTGCCAGCAGTCTGGGCAAGAACTTCACTGCCAGACTAGCTTTGCATGGATGCCCCTCCCTTAGGGTGGCTCCCTCCTATGTTGGCTATCACGAGTGGCCAACCTGGTAGAGTGTCTTAGCTCTGCCCCTAACTTTTACTGCTTTGCTCTGCAATCGACTCTCGCATCCCTCAAGTCACACCCTTGCCTCCCACCCTCTTCCTCCTCCTCAACTTGTGATCTCATGGGGGAGGAATGGGGAAGCCATTCAGCCTGTGCCATCTGTGTGTCAAGGTCTTGGGAAGAAAGTCTCACCATATCTGGGCTCACTGGGGAGGTTGCCTCCCTCTGTTCTGGCTGTTCCCATTCTGAATATGAGCTGCCAGACATCTCGACATGCTCAGATTCATTCCTGACACCTTCACCCACTAGATATTATTTGGCCCCAACTGACTTTTTCACCTCATGAACTAGCAAGTTAAACTTCAGTTTTGTTAATGCAAAGACTGTCATGCTTCTCTGCACTTCTGTTTCATGTATTCTCAGGAATCTGTGGGGTTTTTTTTAATGAAAACTGGGAATCTGGAGATTATGGTTCATCCAGGGGGGTGCAACCCCCTTGCCCCTTCCTGTAGGCACCCATGAGTAGAAACGTTACTTGCTGAGTAGAGATGTTATCTGAAGTGCTGCTGAGTAATTCAGTCCTACCACCTTCTGAGCAGAGGCTTGTCCAACTTATCTTTACTTCTCCCATGCCGCTCACCCTTACTTCTGAGTAGATATGCTTCCTACTATTAAATGGTAACAATGCAATGCGGGGGGGGGGATTTTCAGTCCCACCCCCTTTGCCATTAGCCCTGGCCACCACAGGAATGTGCCCCCCCCTTCTCCTAAATAGAATTTATCTGGCCATTAGGCCGAAAAAGGTTCCCCACCCCTGATATATAGAATTGCACTACTAGCTTTCATTATGAACACTAGGAAGTTTAAATTCTTAGATTTCATATTATGACACATACTCACATATACAGTATTCCATTTAGATGAGGACAAGGAATCTAGTATATTTAGTGTTGTGAATACAGGCAAACACTGATTGTTGTTTCTTGTTCTGTTATTACTTGCATATCAGAAATGGGATAAGCTATAATTAATGTTTTACTTTCACTTTTATGAATTACTGCTTGCAGTATGGAATAATGCAATGCATATAGGCTACACTTGGATATTATATAACTAATATTTATTTGTTTTTTCAGGTGTACCCTTGAAACCAGAACCAAGCAATACTTTAGGTATGTTGGGTGATTTCATGTCAAAAAAAGTGCTATAATTTATGTAAAGTGTACTAGTAACACCGCAGATGTGTTGTTTCTTCTTCTTTTGCAGAACATTCCTTCAAACTAATTGAAGATGGCTGGATTGCATATGAGAGCAATGAGTACTATTTCAGTAATATAACTCTGCATGCGGAAGAAGCCCGAAGATTCTGCAGGAAGCATGAAGGAGATCTTGCTGTCATCGAGAGTGAAAGTGAAAGAAAATTTTTGTGGAAATATGTAAGAAATATATGGAACATAAGTTTCCCTAATCAAATATAACTGGGTTTAAAAAAGGACCAGATAAATTATTTGAGGGCTAGCTATTTTTGCCTATTAAATATTTTCATTTAGATGGTGATACCACATAAGGCAGCCAGAACATTGCAGCCTGAGCCTTTGTGGTCATATACTTATTTTTTTAATGTATATATTGATTGATTGATTTGATTTGATTTGATTTGTACCCTGCCCTTCTACCAAGAAAAATGTCACTCAAGGCAGCTTACAAAACAAAACAAATAGAACTTGATTTAAACAATAATAAAACAAATGCGTTAAAACACAATTAAAAACACAGCAATACAATCCAGCTCAACAGTCCCTGTTCACAAAGGTCTGCTTGAATACAAAGGTCTTTGTCTGCTGGCAGAAAGACAGACTTTGTGGACATGTACTTCCACTTTAGTGTCAGATATTAACAGGAAAGGGAGGACTGCCAAATCAAAAATATATGCCCCCGCCCCCAAAGAGTCATCACAGATTCAGAGTTTTTCTACATGAGCCTGTTAATCCACTGTATCGACAGAATTACGATCCAAGCACTACAGGAAGAGCATTTCCCTTCCTGCCTTTCTGTTACATAACCTCTAGGTGGTACTGTGGTATAGCCGAATAGTGCAAATGAACATGTGGAAAAAACGTTTTCTTTTGCTTTCTTTAAATATTACCGTATTTTCCCTGCTCTAAAAAACTCACTGGAAGTGCCATTTAAAAACAGAAGTGAAACAGGACAGTCGCAACGTCATCTAAAGAACCAGTAAACAACCATGAGTAGGGAAGGACGAGCGCACAATATCAGGGTGTGCAGTATGCATGTTCAATGTGCTGGAAACTGTTCCTATATCATCAGGGATCCATTTCCATACAGTTGTGGAAATATTTGAATCTGATTCCTGAGTAGACCCACCAGATTGTGGGTCTACCATCCTAGCACTACAGTTTCCAGGTGCTGGTAGTGCTGGTACTTACTATACAATATGTTCAACCACATGGGAATGTATCAAATGTGAAGCCCTAACAACCATGTCATCATGGAAATTCCCTCCATGCCATAGTACAATTGTACTTCCAGAAATTAACCTTCCAGGAAATTGTCCTTCCAGGAAATGAGCTATAAATGTGTACCAGACTGTTTCTGATTATCATCCTCTTGTTAGATCTTCATGAGAGGTTACTCGTCCATGCCCTGTTGGGACTGGAAGTTTTCCACGGCTATCTTTCCAGCACATTGAGTCCTCTTAAAATATGAAAATAGGTGTTCAATATGTCTTTTTTTGCAGCTAGGTTTTTAGTTGTAATGGCACTGAAGTTAAAACATCCTATCCCACAATAGTTTTCTAACATATAAGTCTGTGCTGATAATACACAAAAGAACAATGTCTGGGAAGAGCAGCAGACCTGTATCCATCCTAAATGTTCGGGGGGGGGGGGTGCCAAAAAAGTAGAAGGTGGTTTATCTGGTCTGCAGACCTTTTAAAGACAAAACTGTAAACTGTTTATATTTAACCCTTATTTTTGCAGCCGTACTACAATTTATGCACATTTAAAAATGTTCACTAAGCAACTTCAACAATTGTTATGGTTCTTGCCACCAAGTAACAACAGAGGTAAAAGATCAAGAATAATTCATGAGTAGAAAATCAAGAATAAGCTACAACAGGAATATTCTTATTACAGAATCACAGAATTGGAAGGGGCCATTAAGGCCATTGAATCCAACCCCCTGCTCAGTCCAGGAATCCAGTTTAAAGCATCCCCAAAAGATGGCTCTCAAGGCTTTGCTTGAATACCTCCAGCAATGGCGAGCCCACCATCTTCCTAGGTAGTTAGTTCCATTGTCTGACTGCTCTGACCATTGAGAAGTTTTTCCTGATGTTCAGCCGAAATCTGCCTTCCTGTAACTTAAGCCTATTACTTCGTGTCCTACAGTTTTGCATGACAAAGAACAGATTGCGGCCCTCTTCTTTGTAAGATACTTGAGAAGTGCTATCTTTTCTTCTCTTCTCAAGGCTAAACATAGTCAGTTCCTTCCATCTTTCCTTGTAGGATGTAGTTTCTAGTCCCCTGATCATCTTTGTTGCCCTTCTCTAGACTCATTCCAATTTATCTGAATCCTTCTTAAAGTCTGGTGTCCAGAACTGCACACAGTATTTGAGGTGAGGTCTGACCAGCACAGAGTAGAATGGAACTATCACTTCCCATGATTTTGGAACTATACTTCTATTGATGCAGCCAAAAATTGCATTTGCCTTTTTTGCAGCCACATCACACTGCTGGCTCATATTCAGCTTGTGATCGACTACAACTCTAAGATCCTTTTTACACGTACTGTTGCCAAGACAGGTATCCCCCACCTTTGCATTTTATTTATTTTTCCTAAACGAAGAACTTTGCACTTGTATCTGTTAAATTTCATTCTGTTACTTTATATCTTCTCAAGATCATTTTGAATTTGGTTTTTGTCTTCTAGGGTATTAGCTATCCCACCCAATCTCATGTCATCTGCAGATTGGATAAGCATTCCCTCCACACCTCTTGAACTCTTCTTTTTATGGGTTTTCCTGTCAGGGAATCCTACTTATGAGCGCTCAGAGTTTATTAAAATCAAATTTCTTGAAGTCCAAGGGAGTTTACAGAGATGTTTTGAGGGTCACGTTTCTTGGCTGCTTCAAAAATGTTGTTGAAAACACTATCATTATGCATTTCTTGCAACTGCCTCCCAGTACAGTCAATATGTTTCAATGCTGCCTCAATATCCGGATTCTTCCGCTACCGCAGTGATGTTACAGGTTTAAGATATCCCAGTACTTTTAGAATGATTTCAGTAAGAAAGAGAAAAGAAAGGTTACTGATCTGATTGATCAATCCGAGAGCTGCAGTTTTTAGATGTCAACATTTTTCACAAGGGGAAGATGCGCCGATTAATTTGAGTGTAGAAAGAATGACTTCTTCATCAGAATATATAACTGTGACTGAATCCAAGTGTTCAGTCCATCATTGAACCAACAGGCATTTTAAAGAACTGTCTTCATAAATCTGAGCAACATGCCCTTCTTAAGAAATATGTGCAATTGTTCATATAAGTCAAAATATTCCTTCAGCTCAGGTATAGCCTCAATTGCACGTCCCATTGGGAATATCTGGGCAGATTCCGCTGTGTCTCTGCCCCCAAATAATAGCATCTCTACCTCTAAGAAGAAAAACAAAGGCTTCCTTGTTGGTTTTCTAAACTTTATGTAATAAATATAATTATTTGTTTGTAAAAATGTAGCAAGGGCAGACAAAATTTAGGGGGGCAGCCCTGCTCCCAGCTATGGGCTTGAAGAGCAGTAACTTCTCGACAGGATTCTTTGGGGCCTCCAATGAAAGCACGGTGGGCCTATCACTCAGGGTTTCATCTTCTGCCTCCACTTCCCCAACATCCTTTTCTACTTTTCTCCATTAATTATGAACCCCTCTTTCCATTTCATCCTTAGCTCATTCCTTTTCAAGTTCTTATTCTTTCTCTTTCTCTCCTGCATGGGTTATTTTTTTTCCTCCTCCCTTCACTTAGAAGACAAGCAAGTGCAACAGCCTACAGTGAAGAAGTACTGGATTAGGTTCATTTGGAGAATATTTGATTACTTTATATTAAAGCTATATAATAACTTGTTGCATTTATTCTTCCTTTGTATGTTTTAGAGTGTCTTTTATGGATCGAATATGAATGACCCTTATATTGGTTTAATTTTGGGACTTGATAGAAAGTTCGGGTAAGTGAACAACAAATATATACTACAAAATTTATAAAACAGACTTGTACTTAAACAAATTGTCATGTGTGAAATACAGTTTTGTAATAAATTCAAGCCAATATAAAGCAGAACAAACATTGCTATCCTGATAAAAAGCCACTGTGAATGTTCTACACTAACCAGATTTCCACCAATATTTGACTCTACCTAGCAACTGGGTAGCAAAACTTTCTTGCCCAATCAATTTGTAATAAGCTTTTGCACATGCAGAAGTCACTGCAGGCAATGACAGACTCCAGTATGCAGCAAAATTCCCACATGGGCTGAGCCTTTCTTGAGAGTAGAGAAACATCATGGAACCATCTCAGCAGTCAGCAGGAGCAAATGGGACCGGCAACAAAGAGTTGCAGGGTGGAGTGCTGCTGTTCAGAGAGGCAGCCAGCCATGCCCTTTTCCAGGATATTCCATTCACTCCCCTCCCCACACCCCAGATTTCCATTTTAACCCCCAGCAGTCATGGAAATTTATGCATTATAGATGAGGGACCAATTACATTGTTCTTCTGTCCAATACTGTCACATACTTTTCTTTAGATGGATCAATGGATCTCCAGTGACCTATGTAGCCTGGGCCCCTGATGAACCAAACTTTAAAAATGATGATGAGTACTGTGTGGTCATGTACCTCAATACAGGTAGGTAGACTATACCATTTTTCTACCATTGTTATATACCATTTTTAAAGCTCTTCCATATCTGTATATTTGGGAGTGGGGCAAAGGATTAGTTAATATAGAATAACTGCCACACACTCATTTGGTTCCATAGTTAGAGGAGTCCCACTGAAATCAATGGAACTTTGGTTTGTCATGAAATTAATGGGTTTACTATCGGTGTGACTAAATTTGGAATCAACCAAAGATTGAACGAAAGGGTGGGAAAATCATTATTTTACAACTCTTTGCTAACCCTCTCTTGAGTGTGACAACGTATTAGAGTCCTTTAAACAATACCAAATCTGTATTATGTGAGCAAGATTGTAAAATGAGAGAAATCTTGGGAAATACTACACAGATTTATGTTTGTGTATAGGATATGTGATTAACTTTGAGATTTTAAGCAGTTTACAGCACAAACCTAGCTTATTTATTACTTTTATAGGCCACTTTCCTTCCAATATGGAACTTAAGGTGGCTTTCTTTTATGATTAAACTTTCCTCTGTAACATATAGTTACAGAGGACAGTTCCGGACCAGAACTGTCACTTGAGACACAGGTGAACTCAGTGGCACGGAGCACTTTTTATCAGCTTAGGCTGGTATACCCACTACGCCCTTATCTGGACAGAGATAGCCTAGCTACAGTTATCCATGCTCTGATAACTTCTCGTCTGGATTACTGCAATGCGTTATACGTGGGGCTGCCTTTGAAAACGGTCCAGAAACTTCAGCTGGTCCAAAACAGGGCAGCAAGATTATTAACAGGGACTGGCCAGCAAGCTCATATTACGCCAGTACTTTTTCAGCTGCACTGGCTGCCAGTCCATTTCCAGGCCCGATTCAAAGTGCTGGTATTAACATTTAAAGCCCTTAACGGCTTGCGGCCAGGTTATCTGAAGGATCGCCTCCTCCCATATGTGCCTGCCTGTACCTTAAGATCATCATCAGCGGCCCTTCTCTGTGAGCCCCTGCCAAAGGAAGTGAGGCGGGTGGCTACTAGGAGGAGGGCTTTCTCTGCTGTGGCACCCCGGTTGTGGAATGACCTTTTTATTTTCCCAGGCATTTTAGCATTTTTAGTTTTCTAGACTTTTAGCTTTGCTGTTTTAAATCTGTATTTTAAATTCCTTCACTGCTGCTAAGTTTTATTGTGGTTGTATTGTTACATTGTGGTTTTAAAGTTCTATATATTTTAAATTGTTTTACTGTATGCTTTTTGGTTTTTATTTTTGTGAACCGCCCAGAGAGCTTTGGCTATTGGGTGGTATAGAAATGAAATGGAATGGAATGAAAGAATGAATGAATAAATAAATAAATATAGTTGAAGGTCTGTTGGTACTTTTTATTTTCGGAGTGATTTATTCTTACCAGTTGACAACATGACTTCTCTCTTCAGGCTTCTGGAATGATATAAACTGTGGTGCTCTGAGGAGTTTCATCTGTGAAAGACATAATAGTTCTGTCCGTTCTACTGTTGTTCCCACATCAGCTGCACCTCATGGAGGTTGTGCTGAAGGCTGGCTTTTGTTTGATAACAAGGTAACTAATACAAGTCATTACAAAAATCTCAGTATACCAGTCTTTTGAGATGGTATAACATACAGTTAATGCTACAGGCTTCCTGAACATGCGGCAGTTGCTTTCCATCTCCACAGTTCAACACTCAGGACTCTTTTTAGAGCTTATCATAGACACATGTAGATCAAGGAGTGGAACCTGATGCCACATTCCTTCCCTCTTCACATTTACTATATATGCTATAATATTTGAAAAGTATGGTTGTGTTACCCATGTACCGTTGCTTCCATTTTGTAAGTGATCAATACTGTAAAAACCCAAAGAACCATACTTTGAACAAATACCTTTACAACTGTAAATAAAAAGTGTATTTGCATAGTTTAAGCTTGTATCTGCTGCCAAAATAATGCGATGAAAGGGGCTTCTAAATATGTTTTTAGCATTCTGCTTTTCTTTTTACTTATATTAATATTTATGAAATTACAGTCTTAGGAAAAAAATAGGCTATACACAATGTCAGCTCAAAACATTTTGCCCAAGACATGTTGCTGCTTGAAGCACAGCCACCACCATGCTAGGGCCAACACTTCAAAAGATCTTGCTGCACATTCTGGCTTTCACCAATCCCCCTCTCATAGTGCCGTGGTGGGACAACGAGATAGGCCTCTCCCATTGTCAGGGTGGACACTGAGCCCATAGAATCCCAGAGTAGTTCTGATTCTGAGGAAGAGCAGTCGCTCCTGGGAGAGGAGCGCACCCATCCTTCCCAGGGCCAACAGCTGGCAGAGATTCCTCCCACCAGCATTCCTAGCTTAGATAGCAGTCCTGGGAGTGAGAGAGCGCGGGAAGCAGACTTGCTGGATACGCGACGCTGACGCAGGGAGCGGCGCCAAATGGAGGGCGCGGAAAGGAGGCATAGTGCCCGGTTGGCGCGCAAACAACGGCTGCGCCCAGAGGATCCAAGGGAAAAGGGGAGGGACTCTCCCTAGTCCTTAAGTTCAGGGGTCTGCCAGTAATTCCCTTTCAAACGTGGACCAACTGTTCCAATGTAGGGCATAGGTACTCTGCTGCTCATATCTAGTTGCTAACAGTAGAGTTGTTAAGTTGTAAAAGAGGAATAAAGCTTTGAAAAGAATCCCTTTGTCTGTGTCTGGACTTGGCTACTGGATTAGACTGAGAGAGGCCTCCAAGGAACCCTTGACACCCATAGATCTAAGGGTACGCATATCTGACCACTTCAGAAGATGTACAAAAGTAATTATCCATATCCACTACCCCATTACCATTTCATAATTGAGGATTTCATGAATCCGTTCATGAGTGATGGAATTTTGCAATGTTTTTCCCCCAGTGCTTCAAAATATTTGGTTTCAGTGAAAAAGAGAGAAAAAACTGGTATGATGCACGTAGTGATTGCAGAAACCAAGGAGGAAACCTGGCTAATATACCAAGCAAAACTATTCAAGGTATGATCAGGTCTTTTAAAAATGTATTGGTCTTAACAGTTTTTAAAGCCCTGGAGTCCTGACTCAGGTTAACATCATACCATGGGAACTGTTACAAATGTGGCTCCTTCTCTTGCTACTCAGGTAATAGGAGAAAACCCAAACCCCATGGGAGAAACTGAAAACGGGGACACTTCTGCAGCAGTACATAGCATGAGCTCCTTTCATGTGGCTCCAGGCTGCAGGGCCTCCCACATCACCGATTTAGGTTAAGAGCCCACAGTTATTTTCCAGTAGTGGAAATTTTGAGTTCTTTTCCCCCTACAGTGCAACAGGTGCTGTCCTTGATGGTGTTTAGCCACTTGTTGAAAACTTACCTGTATACTCAGGCATTTGCTTATTTTAATACCTAGCTGGTAGATTTTCTTTGTCATTGTTTTTATCTTTTGTATTTTTAATTATTGTTTTAATGCCTTATATACTGCACTGTGATTTGATAATTAAGGGTGGTATATAAATATTATAAATAAATAACAAAATAAATAAAAAGCATATGTTGGCTACAATTAGTAATAATATCTGGGCGATGTGACAATAAGTGAGTGCCATTTTAAAAGCCCTCAAAAGTAAGTAAGGGTTCTTTCAGATGAAGCTTTTATTAACGCCCTGCCTCATTCATGGAATTATATGGGTAGTCCAGACATCTTCTGTTTGTTATCCTCCTGTGTTTTCCCATCACTTCTTCCCCCTTTTTTCTTTCCACAAAAAAATCAATTAGTGAGAAAAAGACAAATAGGGGCACAATTATTTTGACTAGTAGTGGTAGGAGCTGACTGTCTGTAAGGAAGCACCCTAACTTGGCAAGTTTTATTGTCTTCCAAAATAAAGTTTGGTTAAAGGTCCATTTTACGAAGCAACACAGATCACTAAGGTAATCACTCCCACTTGCTATATGTATATTTGAATTCTTTGGATAGAATGAAGGAAATTGTCTGTGGCCTGCTACTTAGAAAGAAAAAGGGGTGATGGTTCCAAATCTTTTTTTTTTTAAAGGCAAAATTACAGCTTCAGTGCTTTTCCTGAGATCCTTCCAAATCAGGCCTAGACTTTTCTTAAGTTGGGGGACAAACAAGGGATGGTGATCTTAGTCATAGCATGTTCATGCTCTTTCCATGGGCAAATGGAGTGTGGTCTGACCCAGCAAGGCAATTTTCAAAATTCTCTTGCTGCATTAAAGGAATATTAATGATGAACAAAAATATAATCAGTTCAGTTCATGGTATTCTATATTATTCACTTATAGGTGAAAGTCCAAATACTTCATGATAAAATGTATCTTTATTTTTATTCAGCTTTCCTCACAGTGCACTTAAAAAGTGCTTCAGCTGATACCTGGATTGGACTGAATGATGTTAATTGGCCGGGTAGATTCTTATGGACAGATGGAAGGGTTGGTGTCTACTATACAAATTGGGCCAATGGTTTTCCAAAAAATAGAGTAAGTCCTGCCTGCAAAGGCCTTTCTCTCTTTTCTCAGCTGCAACAAATGTAGACGTTCCATTGCTCCAGTGAATCTACACATATGAAAAAGTATCCAGAACAGGTAGTGGGGTTGTGAACCAAAGAACCCATAGGGGTGGGGGGAATGACTTGTAGATCATTGTGGTCAAAATTATGTGTGCATTAAATGCACCATTTATAAGTCTTCAGAGCTGCAAATTTGCCCTCAACTTTCTCTGGGACAACTTTCTCCTACTTGCATTTTATATTGGGCTGGCGCAGTGGTCCCCAACACAGCATCCACAGGTACCATGGCCCATGAAGGGGTTGCCAATGTGGCGTCCGCAGGTACCTGCAAAACTTTTTTATATAGCTTTACAACTTCGAATCTTCAAAGATCTTGCTTGAATTAGAAAAAAAAACCATCGCAGAGAAGCCCCGATTCTGCGAGGATAACGCCTTAATTTTAAAAAAAGCATATCCAGAGCGGGGGATAGGAGGGGGTAAAACTTAATCTCATTTGAAGGGATAGAACAACCCTCTGCTCAGTGCAGGAAGCCTGATTCCCAGGCAGTCGCCCATCCAATTACTGACCGGGGCCGACCCTGCTTAGCTTCCGAGATCAGAGAAGCGCATGCACATCCAGCCCTTTGCTTGTTGCTGAGGAAACAGGGGCTGCTGAGGAAGCTATGCGATCAGTAGCTGGAAGAAGACATGGGGCTGTCGAGAGCTGTGATTGGACAGGAGAGAAATACAAACACCGCCGTATCTGGACAGGCGGGGGCGGGGACTACGAGTGGATATGGTAGCGAAGGTGGAAAATCAGAGCACATTAAGGAGAAATACCAGGATATTAGGGTATTGAAAGCGGGAGCACGGAAGTGGGAAATTCCGGTTCCAATTTGAGGTGGGTACTGCGTAGTGTGAAAGGCGGGCAGTGAAACCTCATTGGAAGCAAAAAAAGGCAGTAAGTGTAGATCCAGCCTCAGTGAATAATATTAAAGGCTGTTCCAGTACAAAATTTATCTGTGTAATAACCTCCTCCCCAAAAGAAGCAACTACTAGACATTGCCAAAACATATGTTTAAAAGAAGCATTAGCTGTATTGCTCCACCAGCAATTAGCCGAATTAGACAATCCCTTTTTAAACACACACTGCTGTGTCTAACGGACACAAATCAAAAGTTTTTCCTGAATAAGGCACAGCCTACGATCCATAGACATCACAGGTAGATGGCAAAGTGGCAATCCACTGATTGGCTCCCACAGCAGTTCCTCAAATTCCCAGATGCGCACTTGGGTCCAAAAATCCTCCCTGCGCTGGAGGATAATCTGTTAATCCTCAATTTCCTAGTCAGAGTTAACTCCTTCCTTTCCCAAATCCACCACAGCCCCGGCACTCAGTTCAATCAGTTCCCTTTCTGATCTGGGAAGCTAAGGTACTCTGACAGGCATCTCACCAATTTTCCTCTACACCTCTCCTGATCCTATGACCAGTAACTACTGCCTGTCATCCATCAACAGGAATTGCCTCAATATCCACCAAATTTTTAGTATGTGCTAGGGCTTAGAAGGGTTGCACCTAGAAGCCATTTGTTCAGTCGTTCAGTCGTGTCCGACTCTTCATGACCCCATGGACCATAGCACGCCATTAGCCTTGTGATACGTTCCATGGGGTTTTCTTGGCGAGAATACTGGAGTGGGTTGCCATTTCCTTCTCCAGTGGACCACATTTTGTCAGAACTCTCCGCCATGACCTGTCCGTCTTGGGTGGCCCTGCACGGCATAGCTTATGGCTTCACTGAGTTACGCAAGCCCCTTCGCCACAACAAGGCAGTGATCCATGAAGGGGTCTAGAAGCCATATATTATTATTAATAATATTCATAAACATGAGTGCTGATAAATTTTCATGAATCCTGCCTGTAGGGGATGATTAATGGTTACTGCTCACACTTAACCCCTGCCCTTCCTGTAAAACTCCACAATGGGAGCCACAGCTGTTACTCCTTTTCAGGCCAGATTTTGGGTAACAGTCCTCTTGTGGGCAGCTGGTTGGCCACTGTGTGAACAGAATGCTGGACTAGATGGACCCTTGGTCTGATCCAGCATGGCTCTTCTTATGATTAGTCATGATATAGAGCTTGTATGCAAATTTAAAATAGGTTTTGGTGTACTCATTGGTATTTCCCCATTCCTGCCAAAACTGGAGCTATGAGGCTTCAGTGTGTCCTGGCAAAGGAGAGTTGTCCAGCTAGGCAAGGAATAAGGTTCAGGGCAAGGAGCTGTCTAGCCAGGTAACAAGAGCAGGTGAAGGAGCTAGCCTGAAAAGGTGTTGAACCAGCAACAGCTGGCAGCAACTGAGCTGTTTTATAGGTGGCCTTGCTACCATACCACTTTCTGAAACATCAGCAAGGCCCTGACCAGCAGCATGAATCCATCACTGCTTCCTCCTCCAGAGTAGAGCTCAGAGCTCAGGAAGCCTTGTGCTGCCAGGTGTGCACTGTGCTTTTGCTCTAGGCTCTGGGGTGGATGTGGTACCTTCTATGCTTTGGGGGTCCCAGGGGTGATTGTGAAGAGTCTGGGGCTAGGGTATGTGACCCATCAGGGTTCATCAGGGACCCTGGCTCTAGAAACTCCCTGAAAAGTGGTAGTTTGGGGTCCTTGTCAGACTCCACTGACTTCCCTTGATTCCAGTACACACCGTGGCCAGTGGCAGTGTCCTCCTCTGAGGAGATTTTGTCCAATATTGGAGACTGATTCTGGGCTAGGCCTAAAGGAACTTGATGAGACATGAGAAGTATTCATCTACAGAACATCTGACTCTGCTCTTAAAAGTACAGAATCATATTTCATCTAATTTGAAAAATATAGGAGGAGGATTTTAAGCACAACCAGGAAGGATTGGAAGTCAGGATAGGAAGATTGTACAACACATGATACTCTTGTTTATTCCCTAGGGTTCTTGTGGTTTTATGATGAAGAGGCCTGAAAGACTGGCAGGAAACTGGAGAGATGGGCTATGCAGTGCTAATAAAAGCTACATCTGCCAAACAAACACTGGTAAGTGATTTAGAAGAGATCTAAGAGAAAACAGTTTGTAATTCCTGTGAAGCCAAAAGCCAGTTTTCTCTGCTGTCTTATTTTGGTGAAAAACAAAATGAGAGTTCCAGCTTTAAATGCATTTGTGAATTCATACTCAGCAGCAGTTTTGACAACAAAATTTTATACATGCGTAGAGGTCAGCCATGATGCCAGAGAACCCCAATTATGTGCCCGCTGGTGAGTAACTTGGTTTTGTTAGTTTTTTACAGATCATTCCAAAATAGACCAGAAGGAAGCTGCTGGCATAGAATGTGTTATATTTTAGTGCCACGGTCTCCAGTCCTGTTCAGTTGTTCATAGTGGCAGGCTTCACCTCTGACCTCTGTGCATTTATTTAAATGCATGAACAGAGCCCTTATATATAGCATGCATGCACACACGCGTGCACACGTGTTCATTAAACCCATTTTAAATGACTGAACAGGACCTGTGTAATGAAAGAAATGTAGTGGAAGTTAACTGAGGAATAGACTACTCTGGACTTCTCTGGAAAGAATACTGATTACTTTCAAATAGGCCTGTTGACCAGTTGTTAGGGATTTGATTAGCATCTTTGGGTACTGTAAGGAAAATATATTCTGTTTTTGAAAAAGTTTTTTTTTTTTAAGTTCAGAATTTTAGTATTTCGAGATGTCGCAACATGGAGAACAGTGGAATTTAGTGTCAGGTGAAATAAATTTACATGATTAAAGACTGATTAAAGACTGTATGCAGTCTAACCTGATCTCTGCCTTTCCCCTTTATTACCTTGCTATAGATACTACATTGTCTCACTCTGAAACAACAGTTCCAGCCTCTGGCTATATCCTTTATGGAAACAGCAGCTATTCTCTCATTAGCCCCCAAATGACATGGGAAGATGCAAGAAAAAAGTGTAAATCGGAAAAGGCAGAGCTTGCCAGCATTTTAACTCCCCACGTCCAATCATTCCTATGGCTACAGGTGTTAAAATATGGGGAGCCTGTGTGGATTGGTCTAAACAGCAACATGGTAAGAAAGTAAGATGTACAAGAACATAATGCTATTTATTGACATCAGAGGTCTGTATTCAGAAGGGTATCATTAGAAGTTGCCAGCACAGGACTTTATTAACTGCCTTTGTTGACAACGCCCTGCATTAGAATCTCTTCCAAAACAGTTTTGGATAAAATCAGTGGGTATTTTATGGGTGTGTATCTAACATCCATTTCTTAGCTGTACTAGGAACTCTGACGGAAACTTAACAGTGCTTCTAGAGGCAGTGGATGCGAGTATCCATGGCCCTGTACAGAAGTTATCCACAGGGACGAAGCATGTGTGGAGAAGGAGGAGTGCGATCGCGCTGCTGGCCCTGCTGTCATGCACACTGTTGGGCTTTCCCCTCAACAACTTGCTATTCAGTGCACCATCTGCAAAGAGCGGTGCCTCCATGTGAGCAGTGGAACATGTGTAGATGCTCTATATCATTAGCACCCTACAACTCCCCCCATAGTGAGATGTGCAAGTTCCCAATATAGGAAAAATGTCGACATCTCACCGCAGAGGGAGATGTAAACATTCTGCTTCAGGTGTGCAAGAGCAGGAAACACAAGGCACTTGCATTGCCCACCACTACGTCTTTTTACGTCTGAAGCCACTCTCAGCTTCAGCCAAGGTACCACAAAACCACTCAGTTTCCTCACCTGCAAGCCATAGCTCAGTGGTAGACCACAGGTCCCAGGTTTAATCCCTGACATTTCCTGTTAGAGCTGGAAAAGACCCCTGTCTGAAACCCTCGAGATCCAGTGCTAGTCAGTGTAGACAATACTGAGCAAGGTGCACCAATAGTTTTACTTGGTATAAAGGGTGCCTCCTCATGTACATCTAATGCATGGAAAACTCCTTCTCATGAATATCCAGCGGATGTTTTTCAGGGGAGGGGGAGCCAGTGCACCGTTCCAACAGTGGGTGGACCTGTCTAACAGGAACCCTCCAGACACTCATTGAACATGAGGAGGGGGTCATTTGTATCCACCTTCTGTCACTCCTACCTTGGTTGTCTTTAACAATTGCTTGAAGAGATAAAATAAGACGAATTAAAGGAAACAAAAACAATGGTAGATCAGGTGGACCACTACATTTTCCCCCATATGTTTTTGAAATAAACTAAACCACTTTTTCTAAGCCATTGTGAATATTTCCTGTGTGCATCTTGCTTTTAGACTAATGAGTTATACATGTGGATAAGTAACTGGAGACTGGTGTATAGTAATTGGGCCGCTGAAGAACCAAAACAGAAAATAGCTTGTGTCTACTTGGACCTTGATGGTCAATGGAAAACAGGAACTTGCAATGAAAAGTACCTCTCTGTCTGTGAGCAGTATCATGGTAAGCAAAGGAAGGAATATATCTGTTTTAATAGTGAGACATTGCACTTTAATTCCAAGAGGGTTTCAATTTGAATTTTGCCAGGTATTGTAGTAAAAAACACAGAGTTGATTGATGTGGTCTGGGCACTTCTTCCTCTTTCATAAAGAATGAAGGAATATAGGTTTAATGGCATCATGCTGTAACAGACAAACAAAAATATAATAGAGGTTACAGTAAACAAAAGTTACACACCAGTCTCATATAAGCGGTTTAGATCCCACTGACTGGAAGACAGACAACTCTTAAGGCTGCAGTCCTATCTGTATGTACCTGGGAGTAAATCCAATTGAACTCAGTGGGGATTACCTTTGAGTAAATTTGCATAGATTTGCAGTGTTATTGTATAGGGTTGGCAGTCTTTACTTCTCGGAAGTTGTTGTTCAGTCGTTAAGTCATGTCCGACTCTTCATGATCCCATGGACCATAGCACGCCAGGCCTTCCTGTCCTCTGCTCTCTCCCGGAGCGTGCTCAAGTTCATATTCATTGCATCGGTGATGCTATCTAGCCATCTCATCCTCTGCCGTCCCCTTCTCCTTTTGCCTACAATCTTTCCCAGCATCAGGGTCTTTTCCAGGGACTTTTCTCTTCGCATTAGGTGGCCAAAATTTTTCAGCTTCAGCTTCAGTATCTGTCCTTCCAATGAGCAGTCAGGGTTGATTTCCTTTAGGATTGACTGATTTGACCTCCTTGCAGTCCAGGGGACTCCTAAGAGTCTTCTCCAGCACCACAGTTCAAAAGCATCAATTCTTCAGCGCTCAGCCTTCCTTGTAGTCCAGCTCTCACAGCCATACATTACTACTGGGAAAACCATAGCTTTGATTAGATGGACCTTTGTCGGCAAGGTGATGTCTCTGCTTCTTACTATGCTGTCTAAGTTTGCCATAGCTTTCCTCCCAAGGAGCAAGCGTCTTTTAATTTCATGGCTACAGTCACCGTCTGCGGTGATCTTGGAGCCCAAGAAAATAAAATCTGTCACAGCTTCCATTTCTTCCCCTTCCATATGCCAGGAAGTGATGGGGCCAGATGCCATGATCTTTGTTTTTTTAATGTTGAGTTTCAAACCAGCTTTTGCACTCTCCTTTTTCACCCTCAACAAGAGGCTCTTTAGATCTTCTTTGCTTCCTGCCATTAGGGTGGTATCATCTGCGTATCTGAGGTTGTTGATAATTCTCCCGGCAATCTTAATTCCAACCTGTGATTCATCCAACCTGGCGTTTCTCATGATGTACTCTGCATACAAGTTAAATAAGCAGGGCGACAATATGCAGCCTTGTCATACTCCTTTCCCAATTTTGAACCAATTGGTTGTTCCATGTCTGGTTCTTACTGTTGCTTCTTGACCCTCGTACAGGTTTCTCAGGAGACAGCTAAGGTGGTCTGGTACTCCCATCTCTTTAAGAATTTGCCACAGTTTGTTATGATCCACACAATCAAAGGCTTTAGCGTAGTCAATGAAGCAGAAATAGACTTTTTTTGGAATTCTCTTGCTTTCTCCATGATCCAGCGAATGTTGGCGATTTGATCTCTAATTCCTCTGCCTCTTCGAAACCCAGCTTGTACTTCCGGTAGTTCTCGGTTCACATACTGCTGAAGCCTAGCTTGTAGGATTTTGAGCATCACCTTGGTTGGCATGTGAAATGAGCGCAATTGTATGGTAGTTCGAACACTCTTTGGCATTGCCCTTCTTTGGAACTGGAATGTAAACTGACCTTTTCCAGTCTTGTGGCCACTGTTGAGTGTTCCAAATTAGTTGGCATATTGAGTGCAGCACTTTAACAGCATCATCTTTTTGGATTTTAAATATCTCAGCTGCAATACTGTTGTCTCCGCTAGCTTTGTTGTTAGTAATGCTTCCTAAGGCCTACTTGACTTCACTCTCTAGGATGTCCGGCTCACGTTCAGTGACCGCACTATCATGGCGATCAGGGACATTCAGATCTTTCCTGTATAGTTCTTCTATGTATTCTTTCCACCTCTTCTTAATCTCATCTGCTTCTGTTAGGTCCCTGCCTTCTTTGTCCTTTATCAGGTGGATCCTGAGCCTGCTTCTGCCCCCGCCAACAGGTACTTAAGGCGGGGCTGCCGGAGGCTGCTCGGCAAGGAGTCTGGGGGAAGGAGGACCAGCCAGCAGCTGCACCAGGTGGATCCTGAGCCTGCCTCTGCCCCCGCCAACAGGTTCTTAAGGCAGGGCTGCCAGACACTTAGTGTCGCACTTGGAGTCAAATAGAACAGGACTTGAAGACCCACCCACCTGTCTCTCCAGAGACACCAGCAGCCACAGATACCAGCAGCAAATAGCAGCAGCAGAGGGCAGCAGCTTTAAAGACGAGGGAGAAAGGGGCAAACGTGGACTTTATCTGCTCCTTCTTAGCTGCTGTTCTCTTTTATCTTTTATATTCTTTTATACTGTTGAACATTTTATACCCTAATATTTTAATATGTGCCTGGGAGGACTACTGGGCAACTCAGGGGGTCGGGGAGGTGCAACTATAACTGTGGTCATGGGCAGGGGGAGGTATGGTGTTGCGGGATTAACAGGCCAGCTGAGGAGAAGAGGGGCTAGACACCTTACAGCTGTCCCCGATTCTGGATCTTCCCCCAACCTGATGGTTCCTGGCAGCCTTACCAGTCTGCCCTCGGGTGCGGTGGTGCTGCTGCTGAATGCCAGGTCAGCCCAAAATAAAATCTCCCTCATCCATGATTTGATTGTGGATGAGGGGGCTGACCTGGTTTGTATTACTGAGACCTGGGTGGGGGAACTGGGAGGGGTCACTCTCTCCCAGCTGTGCCCTCCTGGGTACTCGGTGCAGCACCAACACCGACTTGAGGGTCAGGGAAGGGGGTTTGCCGTGGTCTTTAGGAATTCAATCTCCCTCTCCAGGCTTCCTGCTCATTCGAGTGCAGATCTTGAGTGTTTGTACCTTGTGTTGGGTACCCGGGACAGATTAGGGATTCTGTTGGTGTACCGCCCACCCCGCTGCCCATCAGAATCCCTGCCTGAGCTGACGGAGGTGGTCTCAGACTTGGTGTTGAGGACCCCTAGGATGATGGTCCTGGGGGATCTCAACTTCCATGCCGAGGCTGCTGTATCCGGGGCGGCTCAGGACTTCATGGACACCATGACAACCATGGGGCTGTCCCAACATGTTATCGGCCCAACACATATAACAGGACACACGCTTGATCTGGTTTTCTCGACTGGGCAGGAGGATGGTGATCTGAAAGTGGAGGAATTAACATCTGTCCCTTTGTCATGGACTGTCAAGGGCTCCTTGGAGGCCTCTCTCAGTCTAATCCAGTAGCCAAGTCCAGACACAGACAAAGGGATTCTTTTCAAAGCTTTATTCTTCTTTTACAACTTAATAACTCTACAAGTAGCAACTAGATCTGAGCAGCAGCATCCCTATGCCCTAAGTTGGAACAGTTGGTCCCTGTTTGAAAGGCAATTACTGGCAGACCCCTGAATATAAGGACTAGGGAGAATCCCTCCCCTTTTCCCTTGGATCCTCTGGGCACAACCGTTCTTTGAGCGCGAACCCTTTGGCGCCGCTCTCTGCGTCTGCGCCGCGCATCCACCCAGTCTGCTATCTGTGCTGAGACACTCCCTGGACTGCTTTCTAAACTAGGAATGTGGGTGGGAGGAATCTCTGTCAACTGTTGGTCCTGGGGAAAAGGAGCGCGCTCCTCTCCCGAAGGAGCGACTGCTCTTCCTCAGCAGCAGAACTACTCTGGGAATCTATGGGCTCAGTGTCCACCCTGACATGGACAGATCACTTCCTGCTGAGGTTTAGACTCCTGGCAGCCTTCCCCCTCTGCAAGGGTGGGGGACCTATTAAAATGGTCCACCCCTGGAGATTAATGGATTCCGATGGATTCCAGAGGGCTCTGGGGGATTTTCCTGCTGGTATGGCTGGTGCTCCTATCGAAGCCCAGGTCGCTCTGTGGAATGCAGAGATGACTCGGGCAGTTAACACGATGGCGCCCAAGCGCCCTCTCCCTCTGAGCAGAGCCCGGCCAGCTCCTTGGTATATACCTGAGCTGAGGGCAATGAAGCAAGAGGGGAGACAGCTAGAACGCAGGTGGAGGAAAACTCGTGCTGAGTCTGACCGAACACAGGTAAGAGCCCACTATCAAGCCTACTCTGTGGCAGTGAGAGTGGAAAAGAGACAGTTCTTTTCCACCAGCACTGCATCTTCTCAGTGTCGTCCAGTGGAGATTTTCCGAGTGGTTCGCGCCTGTTACATTCTGGGCCAGGGAGAGAGACGGTGGAACCCTCGGTAGCACGCTGTGACGAGTTTGCACGGCACTTTGAAGATAAAGTCGCTCAGATTCATCATGAATTGGACATCACCATTAATGCAGTTCTATTAGTAGAGGTGTTCAGAGCACTGTCTGGTCCAGTTTTATTGGATGAGTTTTAATTACGGAGGCCTGAGTATGCGGACAAGGTGCATGGCCAAGTCCGATCGACCACTTGTGTGCTTGACCCTTGCCCTTCATGGCTTATTAAATCAAACAAGGAGGGGATGTCTGGCTGGGTCCAGGAGGTTGTAAATTCCTCCTTGAGAGAGGGAGTGGTGCCTGCCACTTTAAAAGAGGCGGTAATTAGACCACTCCTGAAAAAGCCTAACCTGGACCCAGAGGATGTTAACAATTATAGGCCAGTGGCCAACATCCCCTTCCTGGGCAAGGTGCTTGAGCGGGTGGTTGTAGGACAGCTCCAGGCACTGTTGAATGAAACGGATTATCTAGATCCATTTCAATGTGTTATACGTGGGGCTGCCTTTGAAAATGGTCCGGAAACTTCAGCTGGTCCAAAATAGGGCAGCAAGATTGTTAACAGGGACTGGCCTGCGAGCTCATATTACGCCAGTACTTTTTCAGCTGCACTGGCTGCCAGTCCATTTCCGGGCCCGATTCAAAGTGCTGGTGTTAACATTCAAAACCCTTAACAGCTTGGAGCCAGGTTACCTGAAGGATCGCCTCCTCCCATATGTGCCTGCCCGGACCTTAAGATCATCGTCAGCAGCCCTTCTCTGTGAGCCTCTGCCAAAGGAAGTGAGGCGGGTGGCTACTAGGAGGAGGGCTTTTTCTGCTGTGGCACCCCGGCTCTGGAATGAGCTCCCTAGTGAGGTTCGCCTGGCACCTGCATTGTATTCCTTTCGGCGCCAGGTGAAGACCTTTTTATTTTCCCAGGCATTTTAGCTTTCTAAATTTTTATCTTTGCTGTTTTAAATCTGTATTTTAAACTCCTGCACTGCTGCTAGGTTTTATTGTGGTTGTATTGTTATATTGTGGTTTTAATGTTCTATATATTTTAAATTGTTTTATTGTGTGTTGTTTGGTTTTAATTTTTGTGAACCGCCCAGAGAGCTTCGGCTATTGGGCGGTATAGAAATGAAATGAAATGAATGAATAAATAAATAAATTATCATGCCCGTCTTTGTACAAAACGTTCCCTTGATATCTCCGATTTTCTTGAAAAGATCTCTAGTCTTTCCCATTCTGTTGTTTTCCTCAATTTCTTTGCATTGTTCATTTAAGAAGGCCTTCTTGTCTCTCCTTGCTATTCTCTGGAACTCTGCATTCAGTTGGGTATATCTTCCCCTTTCTCCCTTGCTTTTTGCTTCCCTTCTTTCCTCAGCTACTTGTAAAGCCTCATCAGACAGCCACTTTGCTTTCTTGCATTTCTTTTCTTTGGGATGGATTTAGTTGCTGCCTCCTGACCAGTGTTACAGACTTCCGTCCATAGTTCCTCAGGCGCTCTGTCTATCAGGTCTAATCCCTTAAATCTATTCCTCACCTCCACTGTATATTCATAAGGGATATGATTTAGGTCACCTCCTGATTGACAAACAGGGCTTCCATCAAGAATAACACCAAGAAAAGGGGCTTCCCCTCAGTTCCCAGAGCAGCCCTAGTCTGGCAGCTGGCAGCAGGATAGCTCGTATCTGAACTGTTGTGATGTGAAACTGCTTGAATTGTACTTCAGCACCTTATTTCATTTGTGGAAGAGACGCATCCTTTCAGTCAGGGACTCGGGTCATGTTGGTCACACTCATACTCTCTCTCTCTCTCACACACACACACACACATACACACACACAGAAGCCTGAGGAAAAGAGTGCCGCCAAGGAGAAAGGAGGATTCCTGAGTGCTGCTCTTTGGTTTTTACCATTCTCCAGCCTTGTACCTCATAAGGGAAGGGCCTACTGAGTTCCTTGTAAAGCTGCACCTATTTAGTTGTTCTTGTTCAGCATCCGGTAAGAGCCCTGAGCCCCTGGTGTCATTCTTTTTGGAGGCCCTGTCTGTCAACCAGAAGGAGGTCTTTCCCCAAATTAAGACTGCTCCACCCCAGAATTCCTGAGAATCAGTAGTCTATTGTTTTCTCACTGAGCAATGACTTTTGGTGTTACAATTGCTGGGGACAAAGTCAGTTGCAGATTTGAGGAGCCCTTGGCAAAACAGCAGTGCTCTCCTGGTGGGCTTCCCAGGCAGCAGGGGCAGGAACACTTTGAACACCAGGCAGCCCCCAGTGGGGGTCCAAAAGTCAGCATTTTAATTTCCCACAATGCTCCCAACATAGCATTGTCTGGCGCTCATAATGGGGGTGGGGGCAAGGCAGGGCAACGGTCCAAGGATGCCACGTGCTGATGGTGGCCTTGGGTTGGAAGTAAATGGGACTAGTTTCTTTAGAAGTCTAGAACATGCAAACATTGTGAATGAATGAAGACTGTCTTGAACACTATAGGCTGTAATCCTATACCCACTTACAGTAAACCCTGTGGAACTCCTGAATAGACATGTATAGGTTTGTGCTGTCAGGAATTCTGTTGCTTCCATGGCCTCAGCAAACTAGACTTCTTTTAGTACAATTCTATATGTGTCTACTCATAAGTAAGTACCACTTAATTGAATGAGACTGATACTCAAGGAGAGGATCTAACCACATGATTATGAATATGGCTTCACTTCACAGTAAGCAATAAAGGAATTTGTATGCCCCTAAACTGACCTGGTTAAATGCCACTACAAATCCTTCTTCGTGTGCCACTAAGAAGGTGAATTCATTGTAGATAAAACAGTTTATTCTGAATTACCAATGTGTGCACTTCTGAGCACAGAAGCCATTTTCATCCTGACTGTGGCTAACTAACTGTGTTATCTAAATATGTAAATACAGGTTTCTAAGATACCTATTCTTTTTAAAACAAAAAATATTTGTTTTGTAATAGGTATACTCCCAACTGAAACTCTGGATGTCCCAGGAAGATGCCCTACATTAAAAGAAACCCAGATACCTTGGATTCCCTTTCGGGCACATTGCTATGCGATCTACCCTGGTGGTGCAGACTGGCCTGAAGCATCCATGAAATGTACTCAGTTAGGTGAGCGTCATTTTGAGTTGGAACATAACAACAATAATTTTCCATTCTAGAGGACTCCTGGTTAGTATGTAAACCAGTGTGGTATAGTAGTTAGAATGCTGGCATTGGACCAGAGACACCTGAGCTCAAACCTCCTCAGCCACAAAGCTTACTAAATTACCTTGGACCAGTCACAGCCTTTTAGCCTAACTTGCCCTACAGGGTTGTTGGCTCCTTAGACAGGAAGGACACGATGAAAATGTAATAAATTGAGGAAAATGTAATAAATTGAGAAAATATGTAGGTGCATATTAATCCTATTTTCTTGTCAGTGGTGAGGATTTTTTTCAAGTGAAAAATGAAGTAGAAAGAGAGTATTATAAAAGAATGTTAGGAAAAACCTGGTGTCTCCAATCATTTTATTTTTTCAACCTGCCATCTCTTCCATTCCATACTAGTTCTCATACTACCATTTCTTTTTCCATCTCTATAGCTTTCTAAATGAAATTTATATTGTTTATTTTAATAGAACAATCGCATCCCAACAAATATATCTAATATAAGGTTGAATTATTTTCATTTCCTCCTACTTTAGAGATTGGCACATCAAACATGATATCAAAAGCACTTAACAATTACTTGTTAAACAAAGTTCTTTGCTTTCTGAAGATTAATATAAATGTTTTGAAAGAGATGCCTGATTGATCTGTTCTTCCACCAGATTTTCTTGAGCTGTGTGGACATTTTTCCTGTGTCTTTTTTTTTGGTCTTCCCAAAGATCATGTGAAATGCATTTTATGAATTAGAGCTCAAGTTATTTGCTAAATATCTAAGCTGACAATACTATTTCTGTAGAATGTTTATTTAAATTATCTGCTTTAAAAGTTTTATTATACAGAAAGCTAAAGGTGCAATGATTCTTCTCCAGTAAACATTAACCAATAAAATAGTAATCATAAATGTTTGAAAGATAATGATATATGTTTTCTCTAAAGCATCCAGAACTGTGTATATTTTTGCTGGAGCTAGCAACAATAATTGGTCTTCCCTGTGAGGTTGTTGCATATATTTCAATGGGAATAAACTTTTTAATTACTCATCTTATGTTTCTTAGGTGGCACCTTGACTTCAGTAGAAGATTTAGCTGAACAGAAATTTTTGGTGGCACATACTGAACAGCTCCGTCGTATGGAGTTTTGGCTAGGATTGATCCGAAGTATAGATGGTAATTGTTTAACCTTCGATATTGACCTATACAGCAATATACTAGCTTGTGCTGCTTTAAAATGCCTTTGGTTAGGAAAAGTTTTAATTCATCCTATAATATTTTATAGTGTCCACAATTATACAGACCCTCCATATTGAGCAGAAAATAGCTTTCTAACTGAACAAGGCTCTAACTCGATGCATACTTACTTTAAAGTTTTGACGTAGAGGTACTTATTCCTCAGTAAACATGCATAGCATTGGACTGCCTGCAATTTCTATTTGATCAGATTTGTTGCTAATCAGATATAAACAATTAAAAGCAACACAAACTTCCTCTGTTCATTCTGCTATTTGGTTAGCTTAGAGATACAACCTTATCAGGAATTCTTCACAGCAAACTAAAACGTGAGTACATTGTTCTCATCATGACGTTTCCAAGTAAGTGTACTTGGAACCACAGCTTTAAACTCAAAGAGTAAAGGTCTACTTTAGGAAACTTCATCTCTTTCTTAAACAAAGTTCATTCTCTGAAGAAAGCAAGGCCAACCATTTTTCAACACAAGGTAATATGTAGCAACGAGGCACATCATGCTAGATATGTGTAAGAGAAACATTAAATGCATGTGTTAGTGAAAGAGTATTTCTCTTGTGCATGTGTGTAAACAGTACATCAGGTGGGTCTTTTGTGCCACCTAGTGGTCAAAGGCAAAATCACTGCTCAGTTTTAGGACATAATCCTATGGCTGTTAGACAGCAGTTAGACAGCCATAATGAACTTGAGCACACTCCAGGAGAGAGCGGAGGACAGGAAGGCCTGGCGTGCTATGGTCCATGAGGTCACGAAGAGTCGGACACAACTGAACAACAACAACAAACAGACAGCCATAAGGTTGTTCAGTTTTCAGGAACCGACCCCAGAGCCCATGCTTCAAGGTCGGTTCTTGGAAAACCACCTCCCCACCCCCCATCTCCACTGCCTCGTAGGCAGTGCGTATCGTCCCCAGGCTTCGAGCTCAGAAGAGCAGTGCAGAGCGGGGCAAAAGGGGACGTTCCTGGGGGCAGGGAGGGGTCGGGAGTGCGGAAGTGCTGTTACTACGTTTCCTATGCATTGTTCGGCCTCTCCCCCTCTGAAGTAACCTGGCTAGACAGCCAAAATCAGCCACCTAGCCACAAATGCAAGGTGGCTGGAGCGCAGAGGAGAAGATCTGCTCCACCCGTCCTGCATTGGATAGGCGGTCGCCTCCTAGTTCAGAGGCAGCCACCTATCCTGATAGGATTTCTCCCTCCACTGTCTTTCCTTCCTTTGAAGCTCAGTTTTGCAATTTTGCCTCACTGAAGTGGTCGTGGATTCACCTCTCTGCATTCTTCTGACTCAGGCTTGTATTTTCCATTTTCTCCTTAACTTTTGCATGTCCGTGTGTTATTGTCTGTTTGCTTTCCCTCCCTTCCCAATCTTTTTCCCTTTCAGGGAAAGCATAAAACAAAACCACTGCAGCTTCTCTGTTCTTGCCAGCTGCCTTTGTCATCATCTTCGACTGTCCCCTCTCCAATTTGGCCAGCCTTTTCCCCCCTGTGCTTCGGCTCTTCCACTTGCTATGGGGAAAGCAAAAGAAAAGTCTATTTCTGCCTGCAAATCTCCTCATCAACCTCACCCAGCAGCCTCCTCGTCATGTTCACAAGCCACCTCTGCAGCCTCTGTGAGCAATGGAAAGGCAATAATGGCGGCCATTACCGACCCTCCTCCCATTCGTGCTGAAGCAGCTTGTCCATCTACAGCTTATGAAAAAGCAAGCCTTTCTGTCACATCCGGAGCTCCCATTTCTCCACCTTTGGGAGTTTTCCTCAGCAGAGCTTAGAGCAAGATCAAGTGCCTGCAATGACACAGCCCTGGCTCGTATGGATGTTGGGAGTTTGGGAGGAGGAGGCGGAGGACAAGGAGTGGGGAGCCTGGCCTTACGCAGGAGCCCAGCTTTTGCTATATCATCTCCCAGGTAGTTGGCCAGAAGGATCCTTGGAGCAGATGAAGAGCTCTCTGATGATGGCAGACTTTGCTGGGAGTCTGGGCAGTCTGTTTTCGATGCAGTTTTCCCCGAAGGAGTTCCAGAGGTTCACAGACCACCTTGTGGGAACAGGGACATCATCCTCCAGGCCTACTGCTTTTTCCCTCCCAAACCCTGCCAATCCCCTACAATTAGGCAGCAATCTGGAGGGATTCAGTTTCTCTGGAAATTCCACCATCTTTGCTACAGTGCTTGAAGGAGGCTTTATTAGCTGACCTGGCTAAGGATGCCTTGGTTCATTCTCAGCTTTTAACCCTTTCTATGTCTGCTACATCTAGAAATGCTGTGCAGTCCTCTGGCTCTCTCTTAATGTCACAGCAGCCTCCACAAGCTCTTTCAGCTCTAGCTCGAGACAGGGTTCATATATCTCCAGATCCTCACGATGTGCCTAGGGGGGAGTTAAAAAGAAAATGTCCAACCCAAATCTGGACTGTCCTAACCCAGATGAGAATAATGAAGACTTAATTTTCCTGGATGAAGAGGAGTGGAGTGGTGAGTTTGACCTCAAGGCGCCTGATTCCTATCATCTATTCCAGGACTCCCACTATCTTTCCCTGCTATGTAAATCTATGGCAGCCTTAGATTTGATTCCTTCAGAGGAAGGTCCGCAACCCTCTACTTCTAGGATGGCAGCTGTCTGTCCTGATTCTCAGCCCAAGACCAAAGTTGCCTGCTCTTGTCCCACAAGTGATTAGAGGTGAGTTGGATTCTCCTTTGCAGCACTATTGAAGAAATCCATCACTATTGCTAACGGACATTATGTTTTAGAGCAGCCTACTATGGATCAAATTAAAGTCCCACTTATTGATGCACCCATGGCAGCTCTAGTGAATCATGCTCTTCACCCCAAAAGTATGGATGCTCAGCTCAAGGAGGTAATTGAACGCAAGCTGGATAATGGTTTGAAGAAGGCCCATGAAGCAGCATCCCTGTCTATTCAGGTGGCAGCTTCAGCGTCAGTTTTTGCCAGGCCTTCCCTCCTGTGGTTGGAAGATGTGTTGGACGGGGCACTTCTGATCCAGCCAGATCATGGTCTCAAGGCCTCTAGAGCGGTAGCTTTTATTGCCGGCCCCTCTTTGAATGCAGCTCAGTTCTCTGCTAGATCCCTAGCAGCTGATGTGTTTGCCAGGAGACTCCTTTGGCTTTGCCGTTGGGAAGCTGCTCCTCCTTCGAAGTCCAACCTAGGGTCAGAGTTTTTCACTGGGGGAAAGCTCTTTGGGGATGAAGCTTTAAAGGATGACCTAGTCGAATCAAAAGATAAGAAAAAGGCTAGTCCCATGGCAAGAAAGAAGGAAGAAAGGTGTTTCTTTAGGAGAGCTTCTCACCCTTACCAAACCAGCCAGCCATTTTGTTTCTCCAAAATCTCTGGGCAAGGGAGAGATGTTTGGTCCACCCGTCCCACCTGGGCTCATTGTCAAGGAGGAAATAAAGGCCAACAGAACTTCTCTGCTAGATATGGCTCATCCACCATGTCAAGGGGATACAGGCATCAATTCTGACACCAGCGTTTTGTTGGTGGGTGGTCACCTTGCCGGGTACACCGGCAAATGGCTGGCCATCACCACAGATCATTGGGTCCTGGAGACCTTTTGCTTGGGTCTGCGTCTGGAACTGACATCTCCACCTCCCCACATTTGTTTCCCATCACCAACCCCAGTAAATCCAGTGAAGAGGGAAATGGTGAAATTGGCCATCCAACATCTACTAGATATCGTGGCAGTGGAGCCGTTGCTTCTAGAAGATAAGTGATTAGGGCTCTATCCTCACTTCTTTACAGTCTCAAAGGAAGATGGATCCATCAGAGCTATCTTGAATCTCAAGTTTCTCATCCACTTCATCTGTTACCTCTGGATCTGGATGGAGACTCAAAGAAGTTCATCAAAGAAGCTGTTTGCCTAGGAGACTTCATGACTTCAGTGGACCTCAGAGAAGCCTATCTCCATGTTCCTATCTTCCTCAACCATCAACACTACTTCCATATTGCCTTCAAATGGTCCCATTTTACATACAGAGCCATGCCTTTTAGCCTAGCTTTGGGTCCAAGAGTATTTACAAAGATCATGGTCACTTTGATGGCACATCTTCACATGCAAAGCCTCTCAGTATACCCTTACCTCAATCATCTTCTAATCCATTCAGACTGTTGGCATCAGGCAATGGACGACCTGCAAGTCACCTGGCATGTCTCAAGAACCTCGGTTTTCTGGTCAACAATCAAAAGAATCATCTGCTCCCTTCTCACAGAATACTCCACCTGGGGGCCTTAATAGACATGCAAGTAGGGATTGTGGCTGTCTCTCCAGAGAGGTTCTTCAAAATTCAAGCTGCAGTCAAATTGATTTGCTTCAAGAAGTCAGCTGACCTCATGCTTCTAACCAAGATTTTGGGCCCTGTGGTGTCAACATTCCTGGTAACTCCCTCTTTCTTTGAGCGGACCTTTACCTAGATTCCCTCTCTGTGGAATACCTAAGCCGGGGAGAGCATACTCAGGCAAACTGGCTAAGCAGGAAACAGCTAAACCAAGGAGAATGGATGCTTCACCTAGACATCTCCGAAGAGAAAGTCTCCTGTTTCAGGAGAGTCCAGGTGGACCTGTTTGCATAAGAAGCCAATCTCCAGGTCAGCAGGTTCTTCTCCTGTTATGCATCTCCAGCAGTGGAGATAATGGATACCCTGTCTTCTCCACGGCCATTAGGCTTCTATATGTTTTTCCACCAACCCCTCTTCTCTCCAGAGTTCTTTGGAGATGAAAGAAGAAAAGGCAAGACTCATTCTAGTGGCTCCTTTTTTTTGGCCATGGAGACCCTGGTTTCCTGACCTGGTAGTGGCTCCTCCTTGGCTCCTCCCTCTGTGGGATAACCTGTTGTCTCAAGGCCATCTGCTTCACCCAAACCTTGCGTGGCTTCAGTTGTTGTTGTTCAGTCGTTAAGTCGTGTCCGACTCTTCATGATCCCATGGACCATAGCACGCCAGGCATTCCTGTCCTCCGCTCTCTCCCGGAGTGTGCTCAAGTTCATATTCATTGCATCGGTGATGCTATCTAGCTATCTCATCCTCTGCCGTCCCCTTCCCCTTTTGCCTTCAATCTTTCCCAGCATCAGGGTCTTTTCCAGAGAGTTTTCTCTTCGCATTAAGTGGCCTGAATATTTGAGCTTCAGCTTCAGTATCTGTCCTTCTAATGAGCAGTCAGGGTTGATTTCCTTTAGGATTGACTGAATCCTTGCAGTCCAGGGGACTCGTAAGAGTCTTCTCCAGCACCACAGTTCAAAAGCATCAATTCTTCGGCGCTCAGCCTTCCTTATAGTCCAGCTCTCACAGTGGCTTCAGTTACATGTCTGGAAATTGAACAGAAACATTTCACCAAAGCAGACCTCTCCCCCATGGTAATTGAGATTATATTGGCCTCTAGGAGCCCATCTACCCACAGAATTTACCGGAGGATGTGGAAGATTTTCTCCACTTGGTGTACTAGGAAAAGGATTTGGAGCTCAAAAAGCCAGAATCTCAGACCTTTTAGCATTTCTGCAAGATGATTTGGCTATGGGTCTCAAGCCTATTATGCTTAAGCAACAGGCTTCCACGCTATCTGCTTATTTGTCAAAAGGCCCAGGTAGGCCCATGGGCTCTTATCCTTTTCTTAAACAGTTCCTGTGCAGAGCTTTTTGAAAGTCACCTCATGTTCAACATTGTTTCCCTTCCTGAAATCTCCATAAAGTACTCTCAGCACTTCAGAAGTCACCCTTCAAGTCCCTGAAATCAATATCTCTCCAACAGTTCTCTTTCAAAGTTTTATTCTTGGTGGCCATAACATCAGCCAGAAGGATCTCTGAACTTAATGCCCTCTCTGTGGATATAAACCCGTGTGTATTCTATAAAGATAAAGTGGTGCTCTGTACTAACCTCTTTTTCCATCCTAAATCTCTGTCTCCTTTTTCATTGTCAACAAGAGCTAATTCTTCCCACTTTTTGTACTTCCCCTGTGCACCCCACAGAAAAGAAATGGCATTCCCTTATTGTCAGGAAGGCCGTGAAGGCCTATATCTGCAGAACCAGAACTTTTAGCAGTCAGATTCCCTGTTTGTGTCATTCCATCCTGTTTCCTTGGGATGGAAGGTTTCTAATGCCACTCCGAGTAGATGCCTAAAGGGTACATTTACAGTACAGAGTACATTTCCCTAGCCTATTCCTGAAGTTGTCTCCACCTACCATTTTTTCCCATTCTACAAGAGCAGCATCAACATCAGCAGCTGTTTTCCTCAATGCTCTGCTGCACTGATTTTCAGGACAGTTACATTGGCAAATCCTAGTACCCTTGTTAAACGTTACAAGATTGACTTATATGCCTCTGCTGAGGTGGCCTGTGGAAGACATGGCTTGCAACATGTCCATCCCAGTCATTAAGCAGCTACTACGTTGTTGAATCCCATCCTATATGGGTCAAGCTTTGGTATGTCCCACCTGATGTACTGTTTACACGCACAAGAGAAAAGACCATTGGTCACATATCGTAAAAGGGATTTTTTGTGCCTGTAAAACAGTACATCGGGGCCACGCCCTAGTTTCAAATTCTGTTATGGCTGGTGGGGATTAATTTTCTTATTTTGTCACACTTGGTTTCCTTCCAAGTCCTGCCTACAGAGTGTGTGAGATGCCCTGTTTTTCTTGTTTGTATTTCGCTGTTCTTGCTGATCCTAGTACTTCCTGAGCTTGTCATCAGAAACTGAGCTTCAAAGGCAGGAAAGACAGTTAAAAGACTTAATTGGGGCAGCAATTTTGCCTTTGACCACTATGTGGTGCATAAGACCCACTTTATGCACAAACAAATCGGATCCCTTTTACAGGTAAGTGACAAACAGTCTTATATGAGAACAATAAACAGAGATTCCTCCAAGGGAATTTTTGAATAAATAATACAAATAATGGCTTAGATCCAGAACAGTGCAAGCTTTCCCACCTCTTCTCTCCCACTGCGTGTCCATGTAACTACCCAAAAGCTGCCAACTGAGGTGAGACGATACCAGAAATTAGTCACACACATTTTTCAGAAGCAAAAAGCCACTCGAGCTCTGCAGGATTTAAGCTTATATTAGTGTGATCAGTGTTCTAATACAATAGTAGGGAGTTGGTTGCATTTTTTCCAAAGTGAAAGGGCTTCTCTACACCAGGATTTTATCCTGCACATTTACCGGGGCTTCTGCTTCCAGATTCTTTGCAGGATTAAGATCGGCTCCTTTACATATGCATATGTGTGCTTTTCTTCTGGGATTTCCTTTCTCTGCAAGTTATATATATTTCATTATATAGCCACTAGATGGTGCTGTGGTATAGTGGAATTGCAGAAGTACACACAGCCATTGTAGAGCTTCATTACACTTCTAGAAAAAATGCCAGACTTTCCCAGATCTTAAAATGGGATAAAGGTTATAAAGGCCAGAAGAGACCCTGGAGGCTGATGACATTGTGTAAAGGCCCCGCAAACTTCCATGAATGACCAATCACAAGTTCATGATAAAAGACTTGTGTAGAGATGCCCAGAAAGCCTGAGAAGAAAAACAATCAGTGTTGTTTTAAAATCTATTTCTATACAGTATGCCTTACAATCAACATGCTACTCTTTCCCTCTTTAGTCATGGTGCCATACATTTCTTTTTACAGGAGGATGGATGTGGGAAGATAACACTGAAGTGGATTTTGTCAACTGGAAGGGAGGACAGTTCAATGATGAATATGGTCTTCTTCAGTTTCAAGAGATATGCATTTTCATGGATGGCCATACGGGGGAGTGGTCCATTACACGCTGCCGTTATCGGTCAAAGGGATTTATTTGTAAAACACACAAAAGTAAGGCTTAAATTATTATACTGAATTAGCAATGGCTCTGATTCAAAACAGTATTCAAGGACTTAGACTTGTATCAAACTACACAATCAGTGTCCTAGTCTAACTGTTCTCTGGCTAGATTCATGCTAATTGAAGTTATCATTGCCATATCTGACCCCCACCCCCTCCTCTTCAAGATATAGAAAGAAGGTGTTTCTGTGCTTCTACTGTGTAGATGGGGACGTTTTCCTATCTAAGCATCTTAAGAACATTCTATCTTGTTCTGTCCTTACTAGCAAGAGAAGGGTCTTATTCACAGTGTTCTCTGTCACAGTCTTTTAAACATCCAATCTCTAGTGTAAACCACAGTTCTTCAAACTAGTCCTTATACTTTGTCTATCATACTCTTTGTCACCTCCCACTCTCTTCTCAATTTGTGGCAGACTTTACTGATGCTTCCAATCATGCTCTGTCTATTAGTAAATAGCAGGAGTAATATTAGAACCAATGCTGAATTGATTTTTGCTACTAATGATAAAATGTTCCATCTTTAATACTGATCCATCTTTATGTTGACTACACAGTGCATCTGTGTGCATGTATGTCCAATTCCTGTGATCCTTCTATCTTAAAAATTCCTAAAGTACATTTAAAAATAAGGAGTTCATGGAACATGTGTACTACCTGAGGCTGGGACATGTGCTTGACACATGTACTGCTGAGACGTGTGATGGATAGACCTGCAGGCCTATCCCACCACATGTTCAGAATTCAGTTTCTACAAAGTGGTATTTGAACTGCCCCATACTGTGCTCATATACTCAGGAATGTTTCCTCAGTTTTGCTTTCTTGTTTGTTGTTGTTGTTGTTTAAATAGAACTGTGCAAGAGAATAGTTCAATCCCCATGGAAGTGGGATAAAAAAGATCTGGTCTTCCCAGACATCTTGATTGTGAGCCAGTGTGGTGCAGTATATACACAGTATACTGGGCGCAGACCAGAGAGATCCAGGTTCAGCCATTAAACTCACTGGCTGACTTTGGAGTCACTCTCCCACATCTCATAGGTTTGTTGTGAGGGTAAAATGGTGGGGAGAAAAAATGTACACTATTCTGAACTTTATATAGGCTTTTTGTGGAAAGAATGGAATACAAATATAGTAAACAGATAAATTACTTCCCATTTGATCTTTCCAAGGTAATTTTAATTTGTAGGTAACAGATATTACAGAGGGCAGAGCCAAATCCAGCATCTTGATCTGGAGGTCTTCCTTGCTCCTTTCCTTGCGCCTTTCTCTCTTGCATACCCTTATAGTCAATGCCTTATAGTTTGTGTTTGGCACTCTACTCAATTTACCAGTCAAATATTGCCAGTTAACCACCTGTTATTTGAACATGGTCAAATATCGTCAGATATTATCAGATGATACTTGAACAATAGGCCTGCTGCCAACTTAGCAAAATTGCCTTTTAAAAACAGCCTTTGTTTAAATAGTTGTAACTGTAGACTGACATTGGTGGTCCAGGAGGAAAACTAAACAGAAGAACTGTTAAGTAAATCTTCTCTTCAGTTTTTCTCCTGGACCACCAATGTCAGTCTACAGTTAAAACCATTTTTAAAAAGGCTGTTTTTAAAAGGCAATTTTGCTAAGTTGGCAGCAGGCCAATTGTAAATCACTCACATTTATAGAAACCTTACCTAACATTGTTAACACTTACATTTCATTTTAAAGGTGGCTTACACTTTCATATTAAAGGTGGCTGCCTTAAATGTTAATTATATGGCTTCGCAGTGACAGCTAACTTACTTGTTTGTAATTAGCATAACTATTGATAATTAAATTATACTGTAATAAAGTTAATACTTGCACATTTGACAATATTTGACTGATTTTTTTTGACCAATCAAATGCCCAACCCTTGACTGTGGTGCTAGATGGGAATGGTGGCTGGACCCACTGGCAGGCCAGCCACTTTGGCTTGACCGTCATCTTCTTTCCCCTAATTCAATCTGGTTCACAATCAAACCTTGATTCTGATCAGAGCCTTGGGCTAAAAAAAATGCCTTGCATGCTAGCTTCCTCTAATGATGAGAAAATTTGCTTTAAAATTCATGCCTCTGTAGTTTGCTGCAATACACATAATTATACAGAACAAGCTTTTTTTTTTAATTTTATAGTTATTGAAGAGCCTACAATTAAAGAGCCTACAAAACCTGAAGGTAAGGATACTTTTTGAATTTAAAAAACTCAGTTTAAATTATAACCATTTGTGTTATCGATAGCACTGAACTCAAAAACAGGGTGATACAATTCTGAGAGACCAAAATCAATTGAGAGGTTTTGAGAGGCTTAACTTTGGCAGGCATCAGTGTTCATGGGGGTCTCTTTAAAAAACAAACCCCAAACATTTTCTTTCACAGTAGTGCAGCGGCTTCAACAAAGATCCGAAGGTAGTGGCCATCCCCCCCCCCCGCCCCAAATACCCCAGGTGTAGGATTATTCTGGGGCATTCTGTTTTGTGGTAGCCACTGTTTTTCTCCCTGGGATGTCTGGAATGACCCTACATCTGGGGCATGTTGGGGAAAAGAAAAAGGCAGCCACCAACAGGCAGCCACCTTATGGAGCTCTGCTGCTGCTGGTACCTCAGTGGCAAAACAAATGCCCAAAAGTTGTTTTTTAAAATAAAAATTGACCTGCCAAAATAAGCCCTCGCCCAACTTCTTTAAGAAATTTTGCTGTCCACCCCCAAAATCTACAAAATTATCCTTCCATATTTGCACTCTATGATACATATATGATTGCTATGCACATTATTATGTTTATATGTTCCTAATACATCTTGTCAAGCCTGGAAAGACCTCCCTGCTGGTAAGATGTAGGAAAGTTACAGTACAATCCTATACACGTTGTCTCAGAAGTAACTCCTACTGAGTTCAGTGGGGTTTCTCACAGATAAGTGAGCATAGGGTTGTACTTTTAGAGCATTTTATATTTGTCATTGTGTGGTTATGTATTTATATTCCTAAATATTTATTGAAGAACTAAATGGAGTAGCAACTTTGCTGAGAAGGGTTTATGTAACAGCGTTAGTTATCTGAAATTATATGTATTTCAAAACAAGTCATCTTATTTCTAGCTATTATTTCTCCATGTCCTGAATGAAAGACACTACATAGAGGAATAGGATAAACTTAAGCCAAGGGATGTGCGAACCCACCCCTGTCCGGGTTCTCCAGGCACCCGCCCAGCCCCTGCCCCCGCTTGCCACTCCCCAGACTGCACTCAAGCCCCTCTCACACTCAGCAAGCAGCCTGCCCTTACCCCAGCTTCATCAAATGCCGCAGTCATCATTTTTTGAAAAATAAAATGGCAATCGCAAAATGCACGTATTTGTCTATGCGTGAAAATTTGCATTTTTCTGAACGTGCATATTTGTGTGTGTGTAAAAATACACATTTTTGCAAAAATGTACATTTTCATATATGTGTAAATACGTGCATTTGCAAAATGTACATTTTTGTGCATACACAAATATGCAGCCCATTTGTCAAGCACGGGCAGGGGGCGAGCAGGGGCAGGAGCTTGGTGAACGGGGCTCAGGGGTGTGGGCAGGGGCAGCTCCACAGGATTCCTGGATGGAATCCTACTTAAGCCATAGCTGTATCAAATAAACAGACTTTGCAACATGATTGCTAGACTCTAGTTCTTGATCCCTTGGCTCCTAGGTGCCTCATATGGGAAACAAAGTGCCCTACAGGGTCTGGTTGGGTAGGACCTCTACCCCTACCACCTATTCTTTTAGCCACTCAGAGCCATTCCCAAAGCACTGCTCCCAGGTCACACACCTCAGTGGTGTGCTAAGGGGACCACACACTGTCTCCACCACCAAACTAGGAAGTTCTGATCTAATGAAACAAGCTAGATATGAAGAGTTTACAATGCCAAAAGTCTCCCACGCTCAGGTTCAAATTCTACACTTCTGCCCAGGGCCCTGTGATGGAAGGTGCTAGCAACGTCCTTAGGTATTGCTCCACCTACCTGCCAGCTTATTAGCCTATGTTGAAGAATCATTGCAAAATATGCCTTCAAATTGGTAACCCTAAATGACTGGCCCAAATTCTAGAGGCAAGTCGCTTCCCCAATTTACTCTTGGTGTGTCTCTGGATTTGCACAGATCATCACTCATTCTAGAGTCCTCTTTGCCCAACATTACTAATGAGACTCAGTCTCAGTCTATTTCCCGCCTCCTAGCTGAGCAGAGCAGAGCAGAGCAGAGCAAGCTGCTCCAGCTGGTCCAGGGACTACAGAAGCAGGCAAGCTCCCAGAGAGCGAGCGAACAGAGCGAGTGAACAGGGGGAGCAAACAGGAGTTGGCCAGGGGAGTTCGGCAGGGGAGGTCAAGGGGGAGGCCCCTAACATTTTTTTTAATTATTTTTATTTTTTATTTTAACTAACTTTTTTCCATTTATTTGTCTTGTAACACACACTTTCACACCAGTGGGACTCTGCTTTTAACCTCTACTGAGTAGAGCAGCAGGCACAGGCTAGTCTAGAACAATCACAAAGCTAGACACAAAAAGGGAAAAGAGGCTATGGAAGGACAAGACTCTCCAGTGGTGGTGACCTGCAAGGTGTGTGCAATGTTTGTTTTCTTGCCTGAGAACAACATGGCCTACACCTGCAGCAAGTGCAAGTTGATCACGCTGCTGGAAGAAAAAGTAAGTGGACTGGAGCGGCGACTGCCAACCCTCCGGGGAATAAGAGAACACGAAGAGTTCTTGGACAGAATGGGGGAACTACAGCAGCAAAGGGCAGACCAGAAGCTTGAAGAGCAACAGCAAGATGAGGCAGTGGGAAATGCTGAGGTGAAGAAAAATGGAATAGAGGATACTCCTTGGAAAAGGGTGACAGTTAGGAGAAGAAGAACTAGACGCCACTCTGCACCAGTGGAAGCAGTGGAGCTGTGGAACCAATTCCAGGTACTTGCGGATGAGACTGGAGGACAGCCTGCAGAGGAAGAATCACAGGGGAACCTGCATGAGAGTGAGCAAGAGGCTAAAGGTCAGTCAAACAGAGGCGATGAAACCCAGGCCTACAAGAAGAAGAAGAGAAGAGTGGTAGTAGTGGGAGACTCCTTGCTGCGTGGGATCGAGACCCAAGTATGTCGCGAAGACCCATGGACTCGCCAGGTATGTTGTCTCCTGGGAGGACAGATTAGAGACGTGACTGACAGGTTGCCTGCACTCATAAAGCCCACTGACAGGTATCCCTTTCTTCTCATCCATGTGGGAACAAATGATACCGCCAAGCGGAGCTACGAAGAGATCACGTCAGACTTTGAAGCTTTGGGAAGGAAACTCAAGAACTTTGGGGCCCAGATAGTTTTCTCATCCATCCTTCCAGTAGTTAGAAGAGGGATAGAAAGGGAACGAAAAATACTCCGGGTGAATGACTGGCTACAAAGGTGGTGCCGACGAGAGAGATTTGGATTCTGGGACCACGGGCTATACTTCCTGGAAGATGGGCTGTTGGCTAGGGATGGGTTGCACCTCACAAAGGCTGGGAAGACTGTGTTTGGCCACAGCATGAAGAACTTCATCAGGAGGGCTTTAAACTGAATCCTACAGGGAAGGGAGATGTAATGTTGGGGGTAACAATGGACATAGGCGCATGCACTGTAATGGAGAGAACAGCTCTGATAGCACCCAATAATAGTCTTCAGACACATGTAGGAAGAAAGTCAGACTATGAAGCACATGGTCTTCGATGTCTATATACTAATGCCCAGAGTATGGGAAACAAACAGAACGAACTTGAACTCTTAATACAAGAGGGAAATTATGACCTGATAGGTATAACTGAGACTTGGTGGGATGACTCTCATGACTGGAATACAGCAATTGAAGGATATAACTTGTTCAAAAAGAACAGGAGGAACAGAAAGGGAGGTGGGGTTGCACTGTATGTGAAAAATACATATCTCTGCACAGAAATACAGGAGGAAGAGCTTGGTAGCCCCATCGAGAGCATCTGGGTTGAAATAAATGGAGCAAAGAATAAAAGGAACCTGGTGGTCGGAGTCTACTACCAGCCACCCAATCAAGGAGAAGACAAGGATGAAACTTTTGAAAAGCAAATAGCCAATGTTTTAAGGAAGCATGATGTAGTAGTAATGGGGGACTTCAATTTCCCCGATATTTGTTGGGAGACAAATTCTGCAAAACATGGCCCCTCCAGGAAATTCCTGACTTGTGTGGTGGATAACTTCCTCCTACAGAAAGTAGAGGAAGGAACTAGAGGATCGGCTATCCTTGACTTGATCCTAACCAACAGAGATGACTTAGTGGATAAAGCAGCAGTTACAGGAATTCTGGGGGAAAGCGACCATGTTGTACTTGAGTCCTTGGTTCTAAGGGAAGCAAAAGCCGAGTGTAGTCAAACGCGTACCCTGGATTTTAGGAAAGCTGATTTTCATAAACTCAGAACAATGATCAGTAAGGTCCCATGGCAAGCGATGCTAGCGAGAAAAGGAGTCCAAGATGGGTGGGAGCTTTTAAAAAAGGAAATTCTCAAGGCACAATCACAAGCAATTCCAACAAGAAGAAAAGGTGGAAGACAACAGAAGAAGCCAATGTGGCTTCACAAAGAGCTTAGGGATGACCTGAAAACAAAAAAGGACACATATAGGAAGTGGAAAGAAGGCCAAGTAACAAAGGAAGAGTACAGGCAGATAGCACAGAATTGCAGGGATGGCGTCAGGAAGGCTAAAGCTGAGAATGAGCTGAGGTTAGCAAGGGATGTTAAAAACAACAAAAAGGCTTTCTTCAGCTACGTGCATAGTAAAAGGCAGAGGAAAGAAATGGTGGTTCAGCTATTAAATAAGGATGGCAAAACGATAACAGATGACAAAGAAAAGGCAGAGGAGCTCAATTCCTACTTTGGCTCAGTCTTCTCCCAAAAGAGGGGCTATGACCCCCCTGGCAAAGGCGAAGTACAGGCTGAAGGGGCAGGATTGCAGCTTGAGATTGACAGGCATATGGTCAAGGAACACCTCATTACTTTGAATGAGTTCAAATCTCCAGGGCCAGATGAACTGCATCCTAGAGTCATAAAGGAACTGGCAGAAGAACTCTCAGAACCACTGTCTATTCTCTTTGAGAAATCATGGAGGACGGGGGAAGTGCCAGATGACTGGAGGAGGGCTAACGTTGTCCCTATCTTCAAAAAGGGTAAAAAAGAGGAACCTGGGAACTACAGACCAGTCAGTCTGACATCAATCCCTGGGAAAATTCTGGAGCAGATCATAAAGCAATCCATCTGGAAGCACCTTGACAACAATGCCGTGATTACTCGAAGCCAACATGGATTTGTCAAAAACAAGTCCTGCCAGACAAATCTGATCTCATTTTTTGATCAAGTAACCTCCCTTGTAGACCGTGGGAATGCTGTAGGCATCATATACCTCGACTTCAGCAAAGCTTTCGACAAAGTGCCCCATGATATCCTGATGAGCAAACTAGCTCAAAGTGGGCTAGATGAAACAACGATCCGGTGGATCCACAGTTGGCTACAGAATCGGACTCAAAGAGTGCTTATCAATGGGACCTTCTCAAGCTGGGGAGAGGTAATGAGTGGGGTACCGCAGGGCTCAGTCCTGGGCCCAGTGCTCTTCAACATTTTTATGAATGACTTGGAGGAGGAGGTGCTGGGAATGCTGATCAAATTTGCAGATGACACAAAATTGGGAGGGATAGCTAATACTTTGGAAGACAGAAACAAAATTCAAAGGGATCTGGATAGACTGGAGCGCTGGGCAGAAAACAACAGAATGGCATTTAATAGGGACAAATGCCAAGTTCTGCACCTAGGAAAAAGAAACCAAATGCACAGTTACAAGATGGGGGATACGTGGCTCAACAACACTACAAGCGAGAAGGATCTTGGAATTGTTGTCGATCACAAGCTGAATATGAGCCAACAATGTGATGTGGCTGCAAAAAAGGCCAGTGCTATTTTGGGCTGCATTCATAGAAGCATCGCTTCCAAATCCCGGGAAGTACTAGTTCCCCTCTACTCAGCACTGGTTAGGCCTCATCTGGAGTACTGTGTCCAGTTCTGGGCACCACACTTTAAGAAGGATGCAGACAAACTGGAGAGGGTTCAGAGGAGGGCAACAAAGATGATCAGGGGACTGGAAACAAAGCCCTATGAAGAGAGACTGAAAGAACTGGGCATGTTTAGCCTTGAGAAGAGAAGACTGAGGGGAGATATGATCGCATTCTTCAAGTACTTGAAAGGTTGTCACAGAGAAGAAGGCCAGGATCTCTTCTTGATCATCCCAGAGTGCAGGACACGGAATAATGGGCTCAAGTTACAGGAAGTCAGATTCCGGCTGAACATCAGGAAAAACTTCCTGACTGTAAGAGCAATACGACAATGGAACCAATTACCTGGGTAGGTGGTGGGTTCTCCCACACTGGAGGCCTTCAAGACGAGGCTGGACAGCCATTTGTCAGGGATGCTCTGACTTGGATTCCTGCATTGAGCAGGGGGTTGGACTCGATGGCCTTGTAGGCCCCTTCCAACCCTACTATTCTATGATTCTATGAGAAACAAGCATGAACCGAACACAGCTTTACAGTGAATACAATACAACCCCATATTTGAAGGGCTGGTATAACTGGGGATGGGAGAACCAGCACTTTTTGAGTTTGCCTAAGTTCTCCAAAAACCACTTTGAAGCTCATTCCATCTCGCTCCCATTTTTGTCTTCAACCAGTTTTTTGGCTTGTTCAAATGGGAAAAGTGTGCATTTTGAACAGGAACAGTGCAGATTGTTGTGTGTATTGTTCAAAAGCGTGCAGTTTCCCCCCTTTAACTAAAGTGTGAAAATTCTTTCTTTTTTTTTTACAAAAATGCACATTTCAAAGTACATACACACACACACACACATGCACATACACACACTAGATAGACAGATATAATATGAGTTTTTCAAATGAGATCACAAATTTGCAAATTTCCAAACATTTCTTGAAAAAAAGCACTCCTGCTTCCATTCACATTCAAGATTGCACACAGGACATGTTTGCGTTATCTGCAAACAAAACCAAAATTCTTGTACATCCCTAGGTGGAACATAGATCCCCTTTTACATGGAATAATTGGTGCCACACACAAACACTCTAATCAGGGCATAATTCAGCATGGTAGACAACTCCGTCCTTCTGAGTACCAAAATTCTGAGTTGTTCCAACCTTTCATATCACAAAATCAATATCCATAATAACCTCACATTTTCCCAGCCCCATTCTACAGAACCCTACTAATAATGAGAGGTGATCATTTTACTGGCAAGACTGACACCTTTTTTTCTTTTTGTTTTTTAACCTGGAAACACTCTACCTGGAAGTAGCAACACAGCAGGCAGAAATCAACAGTTGAACTTTCTTTCTGCATGATGTCTATGAGTTATGCAGTTACTAAAGGCACAAAAGCTCTGTTGGGGGTGGGATGGGTGGTGGCAACTTTCTCTGCTGCTGTGAAGTGGGAGAGCTGAGGAGTATGGAAGTGATCTCCCCAATTTAATGGGAAATCCCATAGCATCGCATAAGAAAAATGGAAAAAAGAGAGAAGATCCTCCTTCATATGCACATGCACAGGACGGGGGTATCCTGTTCTAGCTGCCCTGAAGAAGCACCTGGGGGAAGGGCCAGATATCCTTTGGCCTATTTGACATTTGGGAATTGTTCGGCTGCACAGCACCATCCAGCGTCTTTTGGGATGGATTCCTTCAGAGCCTGGCAAAGCCTGTTTCCTTAAAAAAAAAAAAAAAAAAAGGCAGTCTGTTTCCCCTTCAAGAAGGTTCAGACCACATCCTATACATGCCCTGGTTCTGTCTCCACACCTGCCCTGCTTCTGCACCCCCTTCCTCCCCAATAGGTGTCCATTTACTTGGTTTCTGAGTTCTCAACACACATGATCAGGTGCAGATATCTGTGTGTTGTGAACTTAATATTAAAGAAATCCTATTTATAGAAGGGTTAGTCATAGTTTTGATATATTATAAGGTTTTTAATGCTATGATTGTTTGTTTGTGAGTGTGCATTATATACATTTTTTTCCATTGGTAGAGAAAGAAGAGGTTCCTGGACCAGCACATAGCACAATTGTGATGGTGGCTATCCTGGTTACCCTCATCCTCATTGGTGTGGGTGTCACAGTCTATATTTTCTACAAAAGAAGCAGGAAACGGCAACAAATCATTGCTGGTGCTGGCCATTCTTTGTATCATGACAATGAGATTATTCTTCAGCATGACCCAGAAACTCCTGAGGACAACAGACAGGGGGATTAACAAGTTTAGGCTGCAATCTGGCATACACCACCGGCAGTAAGTCCCATTGAACTCAATAGGACATACTTCTGAATATAAGATTGCATTGTTAATAAATTAATAGAAGTAACCATCTGGAAAATATTTTCCCAAGCAGCAATACAGAGGGGTTGCTTTCTACAATTAGACTCATGCTGTGGAATGTTTGAATTCATAATAGTTCTTCAGTGAAAACATGACAATATCCTTTACTGAATATAAATGTTGAAGATCATCTCATTATCCTCTGGCAACCAAGAGCCTACAAGATACTGTTGCCTCAATTCGGTGCATGTTGTTGTTGTTCAGTCGTTCAGTCGTGTCCGACTCTTCGTGACCCCATGGACCATAGCACGCCAGGCCTTCCTGTCCTGCGCTCTCTCCCGGAGTGTGCTCAAGTCCATATTCATTGCATCAGTGATGCTATCTAGCCATCTCATCCTCTTCCGCCCCCTTCTCCTTTTGCCTTCAGTCTTTCCCAGCATCAGGGTCGTTTCCAGAGAGTTTTCTCTTCGCATTAGGTGGCCAAAATATTTGAGCTTCAGCTTCAGTATCTGTCCTTCCAATGAGCACTCAGGGATGATTTCCTTTAGGATTGACTGATTGGACCTCCTTGCAGTCCAGGGGACTCGTAAGAGTCTTCTCCAGCACCACAGTTCGAAAGCATCAATTCTTCGGCGCTCAGCCTTCCTTATAGTCCAGCTCTCACAGCCATACGTTACTACTGGGAAAACCATAGCTTTGATTAGACGGATCTTTGTCAGCAAGGTGATGTCTCTGCTTCTTACTATGCTATCTAGGTTTGCCATAGCTTTCCTCCCAAGAAGCAAGCGTCTTTTAATTTCATGGCTACAGTCACCGTCTGCGGTGATCTTGGAGCCCAAGAAAATAAAATCTGTCACTGCTTCCATTTCTTCCCCTTCCATATGCCAGGAAGTGATGGGGCCAGATGCCATGATCTTTGTTTTTTTAATGTTGAGTTTCAAACCAGCTTTTGCACTCTCCTCTTTCACCCTCAACAAGAGGCTCTTTAGATCCTCTTTGCTTTCTGCCATTAGGGTGGTATCGTCTGCATATCTGAGGTTGTTGATAATTCTCCTGGCAATCTTAATTCCGACCTGTGATTCATCTAACCCAGCGTTTCTCATGATGTATTCTGCATATAAGTTAAATAAGCAGGGCGACAATATGCAGTCTTGTCATACTCCTTTCCCAATTTTGAACCAATCGGTTGTTCCATGTCCGGTTCGTACTGTTGCTTCTTGACCCTTGTACAGGTTTCTCAGGAGACAGGTAAAGTGGTCTGGTACCCCCACCTCTTTCAGAATTTGCCAGAGTTTGTTGTGAATACATTCCATGGGGTTTTCTTGGCAAGAATACTGGAGTGGGTTGCCATTTCCTTCTCCAGTGGACCACATTTCGTCAGAACTCTCTGCCATGACCTGTCCATCTTGGGTGGCCCTGCACAGCATAGCTTATGGCTTCACTGAGTTATGCAAGCCCCTTTGCCACAACAAGGCAGTGATCCATGAAGGGGTCGGTGCATGTAGCTCTTTAAAAATCAAAATAAAAAATTCTACTGATCAGTGATGGGGGGGCAATCTGGCTGTCACTCCCCTTCTGAAGAGTCAGTTGCTAGGAATTTAGCTTTAAAAAAAGGATACTATACGTGCAATCTATGTGCTGTTTCAGACAAACTACATGCATAGCACCTAGGGCTTTTCTACACAAGGCATTTGTAGTGCACTCATCAACAAATGCATGGTTGTTTACAGGTTCTTTAGATGATGTCACCCTCCAGTTTCACTTTTGTGTCTAACCAGCACTTTTGGCAAGTTTTTTTTAGAGCAGGGAAAATACAGCATTTAATTATGAAAGTGAAAGAAAGCATGATTTCCTCTTGGGTATTTGCACTATTCTGCTATATCACAGTGCCACCTAGAGGTTATGCAGGAAAGGAAACATTCCTTGTGTAGTGCCCAGATCTCAATTCTGCAATGAAACTGAAAGTAGATTAAAAGTCAATTAACAGCCTTGTGCAGAAAAGCTCCTAGCTGCATATGCAGTTCCCTAACAAGCTAGGGATATTTATGCAGAAGCCTGCTTCTGCTTAGAAAGTGCCTCTACCCTTTATTTGTTTGGGGGCATTTCTCATGAGGGTTTAAAGCTACATGGTTTTATTTGTTTCCTGAAATTTATTGATAAATGTTTATTTGTTCTCCTGGGTCTTTTAGTTTTGTCTCCCAAATACCTCACCCCACCCCAATACACACATTCACATTGGGAATGCATTAGTGCATTTCACATACAAGTTATTTTAAAGTCGATAAGGGAGCAATCTTATGGCCGCTAGACAATGGCTAGACAGCCATAGGACATCTGTTTCCCCGAGAACTGACCTTCCCTCATTTTCACGCTGCCTCGGAGGCAGTGCGGAACAGCCCCGTCCTCTGCGCTCGCAAGAGGAGTGCGGAGCCGCTGAAAAGGGGTGTTTGGGGGGGGCACTCCAGGGCAGGGAGGGCAGAAATGACACATCCAATGTGTCGTACAGCAGCCTCCTCCCCCGCTCAGCCCTCCTGTGCCTAGATAGCTGCAATCGGCTGTCTAGCCAAAAATGCAGGGCAGGAGAAGCGCGGAGGGAATGATCCCCTCATGCTTCTCTTGCCTTGCATTGGATAGGCCGCCTATTTGATTGGATAGGCCACCTATCTGAATAGAATTGCACCCTAAGTTGTGCAAAGTTTAGAGAGGAGTAGAGATTACATTAGCATTGGCTTATGAGCTTCCTTATATTGCTGCTTTCCCTCGGGATAGTGCCACCAAGCAATTGTGTGAATACCGATCAAATGCTATAAGATAAAACAACAACAATACTATTATCTTGACAACCATCTAATACTATTGCATAGCAACCATCCAATCAAATATACATCCTTGATTTCTACGCTATCTTCCAGGGAACTCTAGACTCTGGGACTTTATCTGAGGGTCTTGAAAGGCGGTGGGGAATCTGGAAAATTTTAATCACCACTACTGATCTCCCTCTGATGAACAGGCACAGCAGAGTATTGTATGTGTTCTAGGGCACACTCTCTGTTAACAGTGAGCAATGGTGTAATTAGAAAACAACAAAGAGTCCTGTGGCACCTTAACCACATCTGATGAAGTGGACTGTAGTCTACAAAAGTTTATGTCATAATAAATGTGTTAAGGTGTCACAAGACTCTTTGTTGTTTTCGCTGCAACAGACTAACGCAGCTACCCCTCTGGGAGTAGGATAATGAAGCAGATGGAAAGAAATCCTGAGAATTAGTACATGTACCTTCTTGATGAGACCAGTGCCCTCAAACTCACCTTATAGAAGCATAGCATCATAGGGTTGGAAGGGGCCTACAAGACCATAGAGTCCAACCCCCTGCTCAATGCAGCAAGCCTTCCCAGGCAGTCTCCCATCCAAGTACTAACCAGGGCTGACCCTGCGTAGCTTCTGAGGTAAGGCACATCCTTGTATTTAAATGGGCTCCAGTAAAAGTTAGTCAACAGCTACACTGCCCCAATGCCCTACTTTTAACAGCAGCTGTCAAGGGCTCCTTGGAAGGCTCTCTCAGTCTAATCCAGTAGCCAAGTCCAAACACAGACAAAGGGATTCTTTTCAAAGCTTTATTCTTCTTTTACAACCTAACAACTCTACAGGTAGCAACTAGATCTGAGCAGCAGCATCCCTATGCCCTAAGTTGGAACAGTTGGTCCCCGTTTGAAAGGCAATTACTGGCAGACCCCTGAATATAAGGACTAGGGAGAATCCCTCCCCTTTTCCCTTCGATCCTCTGGGCGCAACCGTTCTTTGAGCACGAACCGGGCGCTACGCCTCCTTTCCGCACCCTCCATTTGGCGCCGCTCTCTGCGTCTGCGCCGCGCATCCACCCAGTCTGCTATCTGTGCTGGGTCACTCCCTGGACTGCTTTCTAAACTAGGAATGTGGGTGGGAGGAATCTCCGCCAGCTGTTGGTCCTGGGAAAGAGGAGCGTGCTCCTCTTCCAGGAGCGACTGCTCTTCCTCAGCATCAGAACTACCCTGGGATTCTATGGACTCAGTGTCCACCCTGACAGCAGCAATATACAATAGAGGCTTAATAGCAACACCTTGTGGACAATTTTTTTTTCTGCTTGAAAAGATGCTGCTGCTGTGTATGCCACACAAATCAGTCACACTCAAAAGCAATCAGAAAAGAAACATTGGAACGGGGGGCAGGGTGTAGTAGTGACTAGAGCGCTGCCCTTGGATTTTGGAAGTCCAGCTTGCAGTCCATGCTCAGCATACCATCAGCTATTTGAGTCGTCTAGGGCAAGTTCTGACTTTTTTTAAAAAAAAATTGTGCTAATGCTAACTTGTCTTGTTTCTTTTTATGCTGTACTGCTTATTGATTATATTTTATTTTGAAAAATATTAAAAGGCAGAATATGTAAATAAATAAATAAATAAATAAATGGAATACACGTCTCTAGCTTATAGCTACAGGAAACAGCATTATAGAAGATGGTGCACACATTTTGAAATCAGATGCACAAGTTCCCACCCTAAAACAATTAGGTCTGAATAATAGCTGTTCCGCTGCGTTGGTATTGGGGCTGCCACTTCTATAAAGAAAGAAAAAAACAACCTCTATTGCTCATGCCCTTGAGCCAAGGCAAGAATGAGCCCCACCAGCCAGTATAGTGCTATCTCACTCCCTCTCAAAATATTTTAGGATACCAGGCCATTTTCTCCCTGATGCAGGAAGTTTCAGTTACAAGCACGAGCAGTCTGTGGAACGTTAATAACAATAGAAACAAAGTAGTAGGTCATGGCTATTGGCCCTCTCTAGTCTCCCACCACACCCATCTAGGAATCGACCTTGGTACAACACGGACAAGGAAGCCGGCAGCCGAAAAACTACATGGCTAGTTCAAATCCATACATACAATTCAGAGGGGGAGGCAGGGGGGCTTTGTTGCCTTCTTAGGGTTGTTGCCAGGTCATAATATTGCTTTGGCAGTAGTAGCCACAAGTAGCAGAATTCTCTCAGCATCTAGATTCTAGACCTAGCGTTCTCATACTCCTTCGCCTATCTAACCTGCAGTCCTTAGCTGTCCAAACCTCTGCTGCTTGTCCACTGTCAGTATTGCATGACTCCTCCCATCTCAAGGTGCCTATGAATAATTTTACCTCAGTTACATTTGCCAGTACTTGGAAAACAACATTTGATACCTCAGGAGAGTTCACTGCCCCCAAGGGATCCAACCTGTCAGGATAGCACCTAATGAGAGGATAAGGTATGAGAGAACCAATCCAGAGTACAGCCCAGAAGTAAAGAGTGTGATCAGGAGTCCAGATCCGAATCCAGACATATCCAGCAAGGGTCGAGCTTAGCAATAAAGGCACAATGTCCTAGAAAATAATTAATCTATGTTAGAGAATTATTCCATGTGCTTGCAAACCCTGGTGTGCTTGCAAGTCCTTGCAAGATCCATACCAACAAAACCGAACATACCCTTGCATGAGATCAGGCCAACAACATTCAACAGCAACAACTAAAAGTGCATAATTTTGTATTTATATTAACATTTCTGAGTCACCTTAGGGCCAAAAGACAGCAGAGAAAGAAACTGTAATATATGCAGCATATTATCATGGATATAAACATTTAATAAAGATATTCCTCCCTTCTTTCACTTATTGTGATTTATGGCATTAAAAAAGCTGGTTCTGCTTCTTCGTTGTTTAGGAAATCTCAAATTGTGGAGGGCTGTCATCCAAAATGTAGAAGTATAATTAATTTTCTTTGTCATGATTGAAAGTCTAACATCTAAAACAGAAATATACTATAAAGGAATTCTGGCTGCCAACCCTTCAATCCCCAAACTACATGGTGCTCCTTTTATTGGCTTGCAGGTGTAGATGTCATGTATACAAAGTTGGGGGGTTCCGATGGTGCCAGATGGGCTGGCTGACACATACATATTCATTGTGTACACATCTTTGCTGCTGAAAAGACATTAAGGTAGGGGCAGGCAGGCCTCTTGGAGGAGGACATTCCACAAATGGGGAACCACTGCTGAGAAGGCACGTTCACTTATAGCTGCCTATTATACCTCACTTGGCAGGGGCAGCCAAAGAAGGTCCCCAGATGACAATCACAAGGTATGGGTAGATACATGTTGGAAGATGCAACTGTTCAGGTACCAATGTTCAAAACTGCAAAGAGTTTTAAAGGTCAAAACCAGCACTTTGAATTGCTCCAAAAATGAACTGGGTGCCAATGAAGACAGTGAAATATGTTCATAACGCCCAATCCTTGTTAGTACTCTTGCACCCATGTTTTGTAGCAACTGAAGTTTCCAGGATGATTTTAAAAGCTGCCCAACATACAATGCGTTACAGTAATCCAAACAGGAGATTACCACGGCCATAGGACACTGAAGCCAGGCGATCCCACTCCAGGTAGTGTCATACCTGGGGGGTTTCTCCATGACAATGGAAGGAGATGGAAGGAGAAGCCAATCGTGGCTTACCCAGATTTTTCAAGGAGCCAGCTTTGCTCCATGCAGGGCTCCAGAAGCAAGCGTATCACACCAGTAACTGTTGCTTCACAGAACATACTTCCGGGTGGGTGGGTGGGAGTCTGGAGTGAATGTCATCTGATGGGCAGGGGCTGCTCAACCAATACGAGAGGCTCCCCCCGCCCATCCAGGCTCTTCCCTCCTTTCTCCTTTGATAAATCCTGGGAGGTTTCCTCCCCTGTCTTTAGGGAATTAGTGCTTTAAAATGTGCTATTTCAAGGGGCGGGGGATCTCTGTAAATTCTGATGTGCATATTCAGGGGACAAGCCTCATTGCCCACAATGGGAGTTGGTTCTGAGTAGCCACTAACTGGTTTGTGCTGGGAAACACAGGAGGGACAGGAACAATCTCCTTCTCTGCCCCCCCTCCCCATACTTCCTTCCTTAAAAAAACAATATTTAGAGGAACACAGTGGTCTTCCTGCCTTGCTGAGATCAATCGAAACTTTGACATTAAGGCTCTCTAAATGCATTACTTCGGTTCATGGGAATCTCAGTAACTTCAGGAGTGTGCATTTTGGAAACATCTATATGCCACCCTTTCAAATACTGAAAATGTTGCAAGGTCCTCAATCCATTGCATTATAAGAGATAAGTGTTTATCCTTCCAGTGTTGTAATCTTAGTCTTTTAGCTGTCAAAAGGGTGCAGAGAATCCATTTATGCTGACCATTTGTCTGACTTGGCCACAGTGACACATGCCTTAGTTACATCCCGTTTGGATTACTGTAACGCGCTCTACGTGGGGCTGCCTCAGAAGAGTGTTCGGAAACTTCAGCTGGTTCAAAGAACTGCAGCCAGACTGCTGACTGGGGCTGGTTACAGGGAGCATGCAACTCCCCTGTTAAAACAGCTTCACTGGCTCCCAGTCTGTTTCCGGGCACAATTCAAAGTGCTGGTTATGTCCTATAAAGCCCTACATGGCTCGGGTTCAGGTTATTTGAAAGACCATATTCTCCCTTATGAGCCTACTCGTGCCCTGAGATCTTCAGGGGAAGCCCTTCTCGCCATCCCACCATCATCACAGGCACGCCTGGTGGGAACACGGGAGAGGGCCTTCTCGGTGACTGCCCCAAGGCTCTGGAACTCCCTTCCCAGGGAGGCGAGAGTGGCACCCTCCTTGATATGTTTTCGCAGGCATGCAAAAACTTTTTTGTTCCAGCAGGCCTTTGGGGATAACTAGTCTGGACCTGGGAAAATGCGACGTATGGATACCATTTTTGTTGTTCTGGTTGTCTTTTAATGTTTTAATATCTTTACAATTTTAATATTGATGATTTAATTATATTTTTAACTTTTATACAGTTGTATTTATATTTCTATTTATAGGTTTTAATTGTATCAGTTTTAACGCTGTAAGGCCACCTTGAGTCCCAGTATTGGGAAAAAGGCAGGATATAAATAAATATAATAATAATAATAATAATTTGTTAATTTCCATAAAGCAGGTAAATAATTTCAAAGTGTGTACATCAGTGAATATTAAAGATTGTTCCAGTACAAATTTTTTCTGTGTAATAACCTTCCTGTAAAAAGAAGCAACTACAGGACATTTCCAAAACATACGTTTAAAAGAACCATTGGCTGTATTGCACTGCCAGCAATTAGCTGAATTAGACAATCTCTTATTGAAGAGACGTGGTATCCAATAGACATGAAGCAAAAATGTTTGCTGAATAAGACGCAGCCCAAGATCCATAGACATGAAAGGTGGATGTCAGTTAGGCATCTTGTGGCGGTGCCCTCTGCGGTATCACAAATTCCCAAATGCACCCAAAGGCCCAAAAAAGGATGGGGACCCTTGCTTTAACCCCTACGTTGAACACCACTCAAAAAAGTAACAGGTGCAATTTCCTGCCTCTCTTGCTATGTATCCAGTTCTGATTTTACCAGCTCCCTGTCAGAACCCTGTAGAATTCTACTGAGCAATCTCAACATAAATAATTATGAACAAGTAACTATAAGCAGGGGACAAAAATAAATGTGCCAAATTTCTACATTTTATGCTTCCTTTCGTCCTCAAGCCAGCTTACATGATTCTGATTTTTTTTCTACTTAGCTTCACAACAACCCAGACATTTAGGCAAGAATGAGGCAGCAGGGTTGTTCACATGTTACATTTAAAGCACATGCATGTGTTGATCTGTACATATATACAGTTATATATCTGTAACATTCAACATACAGTATGTATGATCTATGTACACAGACTGATGTTCTATGGAGTCTATATGGAGTGTATATGTATTCTTGGGTTTTGGAGGATAGCCTGGTATGGAAGAGCATTCCTTCACCTGGAAATGCATGTGATAGAACCCTGTAACCCTTGTGTAGCTGCTGCACTCAGATTTCTTGATTAACAAACAGTGGAAATAGGGATTAAAAAAAAAATCTTGAGCACATGGGTTCCTTTTTTAAATTCAAATGATTGCTGATAAAAACTACTGCTGCTAATCTACACATTAGTTGGGCTTGCGTAGGATTGTGCTCTGTGGAAAAGTTACAAATTCCACTTAGAATCATAGAATCATAGAATAGTAGGGTTGGAAGGGGCCTACAAGGCCATCGAGTCCAACCCCCTGCTCAATGCAGGAATCCAAGTCAGAGCATCCCTGACAAATGGCTGTCCAGCCTCGTCTTGAAGGCCTCCAGTGTGGGAGAGCCCACCACCTCCCCAGGTAATTGGTTCCATTGCCGTATTGCTCTGACACTCAGGAAGTTTTTCCTGATGTTCAGCCGGAATCTGGCTTCCTGTAACTTGAGCCCATTATTCCGTGTCCTGCACTCTGGGATGATCAAGAAGAGATCCTGGCCTTCTTCTCTGTGACAACCTTTCAAGTACTTGAAGAGTGCTATCATATCTCCCCTCAGTCTTCTCTTCTCAAGGCTAAACATGCCCAGTTCTTTCAGTCTCTCTTCATAGGGCTTTGTTTCCAGTCCCCTGATCATCTTTGTTGCCCTCCTTTGAACCCTCTCCAGCTTGTCTGCATCCTTCTTAAAGTGTGGTGCCCAGAACTGGACACAGTACTCCAGATGAGGCCTAACCAGTGCTGAGTAGAGGGGAACTAGTACTTCCCGGGATTTGGAAGCGATGCTTCTATTAATGCAGCCCAAAATAGCATTTGCCTTTTTTGCAGCCACATCACATTGTTGGCTCATATTCAGCTTGTGATCGACGACAATTCCAAGATCCTTCTCGCTCGTAGTGTGGTTGAGCCACGTATCCCCCATCTTGTAACTGTGCATTTGGTTTCTTTTTCCTAGGTGCAGAACTTGGCATTTGTCCCTATTAAATGCCATTCTGTTGTTTTCTGCCCAGCACTCCAGTCTATCCAGATCACTTTGAATTTTGTTTCTGTCTTCCAAAGTATTAGCTATCCCTCCCAATTTTGTGTCATCTGCAAATTTGATCAGCATTCCCTGCACCTCCTCCTCCAAGTCATTAATAAAAATGTTGAAGAGCACTGGGCCCAGGACTGAGCCCTGCGGTACCCCGCTCGTTACCTCTCCCCAGCTTGAGAAGGTCCCATTGATAAGCACTCTTTGAGTCCGATTCTGTAGCCAACTGTGGATCCACATGATCGTTGTTTCATCTAGCCCACTTCGAGCAAGTTTGCTCATCAGGATATCATGGGGCACTTTGTCGAAAGCTTTGCTGAAGTCGAGGTATATGATGTCTACAGCATTCCCACGGTCTACAAGGGAGGTGACTTGATCAAAAAATGAGATCAGATTTGTCTGGCAGGACTTGTTTTTGACAAATCCATGTTGGCTTCGAGTAATCACGGCATTGTTGTCAAGGTGCTTCCAGATGGATTGCTTTATGATCTGCTCCAGAATTTTCCCAGGGATTGATGTCAGACTGACTGGTCTGTAGTTCCCAGGTTCCTCCTTTTTACCCTTTTTGAAGATAGGGACAACGTTAGCCCTCCTCCAGTCATCTGGCACTTCCCCGGTCCTCCATGATTTCTCAAAGAGAATAGACAGCGGTTCTGAGAGTTCTTCTGCCAGTTCCTTTATTACTCTAGGATGCAGTTCATCTGGCCCTGGAGATTTGAACTCATTCAAAGTAATGAGGTGTTCCTTGACCATATGCCTGTCGATCTCAAGCTGCAATCCTGCCCCTTCAGCCTGTACTTCGCCTTTGCCAGGGGGGTCATAGACCCTCTTTTGGGAGAAGACTGAGCCAAAGTAGGAATTGAGCACCTCTGCCTTTTCTTTGTCATCTGTTATCATTTTGCCATCCTTATTTAATAGCTGAACAACCATTTCTTTCCTCTGCCTTTTACTATGCACGTAGCTGAAGAAAGCCTTTTTGTTGTTTTTAGCATCCCTATCTAACCTCACCTCGTTCTCCGCTTTAGCCTTCCTGACGCCATCCCTGCAATTCTGTGCTACCTGCCTGTACTCTTCCTTTGTTACTTGGCCTTCTTTCCACTTCATTATAAATATAAACAGTCCAGTTGCGTATAGCTTTTAAAAAAATTTCTACCCACCAAAAACACCACTATGAAACTTTGAAAATACAAAAAAAATATTTGGTGACAAGAATGGATTTAATAAGGAGAGGAAAAGAGGGAAGGAGGCAAGATGAACAAATCAGATAGCTATGCAGTTTAAGCAGGTCAAAGCTTCACTTACCGAAGGCCCCGTGAGGTTTACAGTCCATGAGATTTCCAATGAAAGGGTTACACATAGAAGGGCTGAGAAAGACCCACGTCTCAGCCTTGTGCATCAGCGCTTGGATGGATCATTGTCTGAAAACAAAGACTGCCCCTGCCAGTCAGAATACAGAGTACTAGGCTGGATGGGCCAATGATCTGACTCAGGATGAGGCTGCTTCATATCTCCTTAGGAATCCTAGGTATATACCAATTGAATATTTCAAGAGCTGAAATATTATTTCTGCCTTGGTTGTATATTTTAATCTTTTTACATCCATTCTCAAAAGCATAACTGAAACTGTTCATTAGTTGTGGTTGATGAACTTTAATAGGTCAACTAGTGTTTATCTACATAGAACAGGCATGGTCAACTTGTGGCCCTCCAACTGTTTTGGCTTACGACTCCCATCAGCCCTAGCCATCTTAGCTTCATCAGTGATAGATTTATCATTTCAACCTGTAAATGTGCTACAGAGTAGAACTCAGGTGTGTTTAATGACTTTTCTCACTCAAGTACAAATGGGCAAAAATGTTCATTGTTTTATTTATGCCATCTTTGTGTTTCCTTTACAATAATGCTGCCTTTTGTGAATCCTCAGGTGAATCCTCACAATACTAACACAGTAATGTCAACATGGATACTTTAATTACAATCAAATTCTTCTTTATTAAAGATGATCCCTCATTTTACTTGAGTCTTGGGTCCTGCACCACTTCCAAGTTCTCCATTCCTTGTTCTTGGACCATTCTGCCCTATATCAGCAATTGTTGCAATCCCATCCCCATCATCCTGGAGAGCCATATGGAATGCTCCTGTACCCCTCTATGGCCTCTGACCTATTCATTCCAAGTAAATGTTACAATAGTTTGCCATAGTATGTGTGTGTGAACCGCCCAGAGAGCTTTGGCTATAGGGAGGCGTAGAAATATAATAAATAGTCTTCTAAAATTGCTATTGTTATTATATTATTTTAATATAATGTAAAGTGCATTCAGTAGTGTAGCTTGTCAAAAGATAGGTCATGCCTTGGAGAGTTTGAAGCCTAAATGTGATGCAGGAAAGGCAACACATGAAGGGAAGGAAATGGAAATAAGGATAGTCAAGGGAAGAATGGGTATGTATTTCAGTTACATGTACTTACAGAACAATCCTAATCTGCAGATCCACTGGCTGGAGTGGATTAAGATGGGACAGAAGTGTCTCTTCACTGGTGGGTGGCACATCCACATACATCCCTGGTGCACCCATGGAACTCTCCACAGGTGTAGATCTGCCACCAGTGGTAGGCCCCAAACAGTGTGTTGGGAGGGCAGATTTGAGGTGGTCTTGGATTTTCTGAATCCAAAATCCCCTCACTCCTCCAAAAGGCCCCCGAATCAGGTCCAGTAACTACACCATACTGGAGTTGCCATTCTATCCCAACCATTGCAGTCAATGAGGGGAATTTCCAAAAATCAAAGACCACTGGGTATTTTTTGCAACCCTCTCCCCGCTGCCCTGGCTGATGTCAGCCACCAGCCACTTCACTCCCCCTTCATTTAGGACTGCTTTGCCCAGCATCAGTTACATATATTTGGGCTTACAATAAGTTATTGGGGCAAAGTGGTTGTGCCAAAGTCCTCATGGAAAATGAGCCATTTGAAGAAGGATTTGAAGGAAGTAAGAGAAGTCACATCATAGAGATCTTCTGGGGAGGAGTTCCAGGCATAGTGGAGCAGCAAGGGAGAAAGGGTGGGGACCTTTGGACAGCTGAAGGTGGTGTAGCTGGAGTAGAAGTCATGGGAGATCAGACACTGGGTCAAAAATGCCATTTCTGTTACCTAAACTAGCTGCCCTTACATTTCTGTCTGCTTCTTAACATCACTGTGCTGAACTGCTGATTACTTTCAGACATATTCTTTTATTTCCTTTACACAGTTCTTCAGAATTTGCATTTACTACCTAGTTCCCTTTTCTCTGTTATCTATCCATTGTGATTTTCATGGTAAGGAGTTGGCTCAGCATTGCCAAGAATGTAGAAACAAACTACTAAAATATCATAGAGCAAGGATTTTTTATTTTATTATGGGATGTTTCCGTTATTTTGCAATGTAGGTTATTCAAAATTAGCCACAAAGCTGAATAAGTCCACCACAGATGTCTGCCTGTAAGACTGAACAACATACAGTCCAAATGCCTCCTTGACAAAGGGCGCTCCCAAATGAGAGTTTTATTGTGCAATCACTCTGTTTCATTCACAGAATTTTACAGAGGGTCCAGCTTCCATTTGAAACCCTCCCATGTTTTCCCATTGCTTCTCCCATCTTTTTTGTTACCCCAAACATCTGTTAAGACAGAACAGTGGAATAATGTCTTTTGATTGGCAGCTCTAGGAGCCATTCATCTGGAAGTCCCCGAGGGGTCTAGCTCCACTACATACGGATGACAATTTTATACCAGTTTAACAGTCTTCGAAAAAGAATCCTGAGAGTTGTTGTTTGATGAGGGTGTTAAGAATTACTTGAAATCCAAATCCCCACAGAACAGGTTCTCTTTTTATGGATTTGGTCTTTGCCGAGTGCTTTCAAACTATAGTTCTAGTATTTAATATGCCTCTGGCTCCCAGTCTATATATATCTATAGCCAAATAATACACTTTAAACAAAGCATACACCAAAAATTGTTCTAGGTGGGTTCAATCTTTGATTTTTACTAACAAGTATTGTTGTTGTTGTTCAGTCGTTCAGTCATGTCCGACCATTCGTGACCCCATGGACCATAGCACGCCAGGCCTTCCTGTCCTGCGCTCTCTCCCGGAGCGTGCTCAAGTTCATATTCATTGCATCGGTGATGCTATCTAGCCATCTCATCCTCTGCCATCCCCTTCTCCTTTTGCCTTCAGTCTTTCCCAGCATCAGGGTCTTTTCCAGAGAGTTTTCTCTTCGCATTAGGTGGCCAAAATATTTCAGCTTCAGCTTCAGTATCTGTCCTTCCAATGAGCACTCAGGGGTGATTTCCTTTAGGATGGACTGATTTGATCTCCTTGCAGTCCAGGGAACTCGTAAGAGTCTTCTCCAGCACCACAGTTCGAAAGCATCAATTCTTCGGCGCTCAGCCTTCTTTATAGTCCAGCTCTCACAGCCATACATTACTACTGGGAAAACCATAGCTTTGATTAGACGGACCTTTGTCGGCAAGGTGATGTCTCTGCTTCTTACTATGCTGTCTAGGTTTGCCATAGCTTTCCTCCCAAGGAGCAAGCGTCTTTTAATTTCATGGCTACAGTCACCGTCTGCGGTGATCTTGGAGCCCAAGAAAGTAAAATCTGTCACTGCTTCCATTTCTTCCCCTTCTATATGCCAGGAAGTGATAGGGCCAGATGCCATGATCTTAGTTTTCTTAATGTTGAGTTTCAAACCAGCTTTTGCACTCTCCTCTTTCACCCTCAACAAGAGGCTCTTTAGATCCTCTTCACTTTCTGCCATTAGGGTGGTATCGTCTGCATATCGGAGGTTGGGGAAATCCTTTGATCCATTTTTCATTTTAATTAAAATATACATATATGCTTATCACATTAAAATAAAACTTGCATAAACTAAAATAAAAATGTTTCCTGTTATTATAAAGGAAACTATTGCTAAAGATTTCAAAATCTTAACAGGTTAACAGGAAATAGTGTTTCCTAAATGTTTCTTGTTCTTAGACTTCCAGTTCTAATAGCTTAAAGAGAGAGATCTCACGCAAGTACCAAGTTTCCTATACAGTTCGGAACAGGCTGCTCAGCTGACAGGCACAGGCTAATGAGCTATCTAGAAACTCCCTCACTGCAAAATAAGCATATATTCATACCTTTTTGTGCAGAGATTACCTCATAGCTAATATTGTCTATTGTCCCATAACTTAGCGCTCACCCTCTTAATTATCTAATTGTTACTAAACATTCCTAAAAAGTTAAGACATACCAAAAAAAGAAGGCTTAAACATATACCTTTCTGGCTAGATAAGATCAATTCTGAATCATACCTTTCTGAATCACTTCCCAGGCCACCAGTGTCACAGTAATGGCACTCCCCTCTCATCCTCCTGCACCTGCTGCAGCACCACCATGCAAAGGTGGAAAATCCGCCAGCTGGCCCAACTTGGTACAGGCCGAGTCGAGTCAGCTGGCAGATGTTGGACTGGAATCTGGGGGGGCGGGGGTCGAGCCAGCAAACGTTTGCGAAGCTCCATCTCTCAAACTGATTCCTCTGACATCCCTGCTTGGTATCAGATGTCCTTTAGCATTATGGCCCAGGACCGAAACTCTCCAAAGCCTTATCTCTGCCATTGGGCTCAGCTCTGGCCTATAGAAAATTCTGTTCCCAAGTTAGAAGATGGGCCATAGCTCATGAAGTCTATATGATAGATATAAAACCTGTTGTCTAAGATGTATGCAGTTGTAATGAAGACATGTTAAATATAACCATTATAACTAAGAGAAATTAATATGTTTCTCACTGAATAATGGTAGAATTATATATGGAAATTTGGTCTTATTATGCCTATACATGACCAAAATTTCCACCCTTGATACTAGTCACCCAACAAATAATAAAAAAAAAAATGCTGGTTGATCTGGTGGAAACTGCTGGAGATGCTTGAAGCCCCAAGGTGGAATTGTACGAGAGTGAAAATACATGAGCAAAATATGTTAAGGGTGAATAAACACAGGCAGAATTGGTTATAAAAGCCTACATAATTCATTAGTACATTTACATTCTGCAAATGTAGGAAGCACAAAGTAATTACTAACATGGACAGGCAATGTGAAACCTTAAATCAGCCCTGATTTATGATATATGGAAAGGCAAGTTAACAAGTCTGCAAAGATAATCAATACCTGATTACTTTGTGGAGCAACAGTATGCACAGTGAGATAATAGAATCTCACTTTATTCAAAGAGGCTCACACCCTACTAAATGTGTTTTGGAGAAAAGCCTTAATTAATAATTAAAAAAAACACCTTATGAAACATCTTGAAAGCATATCTGATTGTTCTAAATATTTTCCTAGTTAATGGTAGTATACTTTGCTGGGCCTTAGTAATATGGGCCAAACATTATTTAAGGCAGCTCCTGGGGATTAGATTTGTTGACCTTAAAACAGTTGAATTATTATCATCCTCTTCATGTGATATTAGGGATCTTCTTAGTTTTAATAAACCTATTCTTTTAATTAGGAAAAGGGTATTGCTTAACTCATCTGGTATTTTCCCTATGAGAGTTTTTAAGGAACTTGCTCTTAAGCATAGTAAGGAGCTCCACTGGCACCATAGGGGGTTCTGATATTAGTGCTAGCACTAATGGGGTTAGATGAGAGAGAACTGAGCAAATAAAAAATGGTAAACACCTCTTTGATCAGGATACTTCCTTAGGTTATGCTGGTGCTAAATGTACTAAATGCCCTAAACAGGACATTTGGAATTATTCTTTTACTCAATGATCAACAAATATCATACAGCATGATACACCCCATTTGAAAGAACCAACAGACCTTATTAAATGGGATGATCTATCATCTCTACCTACCAAAAATCAACAGTTAGGATCTGACAAGAGTGAGCATCTATCTGGTACACCTTGTCCATTACTTCTTCACCCTAATGGTAATGGCTGGGACCCAGAAGAGGGTCCCAGAAGACTTCTAGCCTCCTTATCCTTGCTTCCACAGCCAGGGCAGTCAAATATTATTGAGAGGATGAACAAACTGAAACCTAAACCATTTGCATGGTTTCTCTTTGGAAACCATGCAAATCTAACTAAGCCTTATGAGGCAGACGTGCTCCCTTCCTTAGGTAGTATTTAATTTTGTAAAATCATCTCTTCATGCTGGTGCCCTAATGATTGGACAGGCTTTTGGTTTTTGGAGGCCCATGAATTAGGACCATCTGGCATTCCCAGCCCTCCTTCTATGTCCCATAATACACAAATTTTACCAGCTAAAAGTGGTAGCGTTTTTTTCGATGAGGAAGGAACATTGGAGAAATTAGATGCTATTGACTGACTACCTAAGATTGTAACTCCTTGCCCCTAATGAGGTGCTTATCATGGAATATAGTTGGGTGGAAGGGGAAAATTGGGGATAAAACGTTTGTAGACTATATTCAATCCTTTGATATTCTCCTGTTACAAGAGACTTGGGGTGTGAACAGATAACATTTAATAGGTATATTACCACTTCTTTGGCAGCAACTCAATCAACAGCTAGAAGAAGGCCTAAAGCAGGGCTGCTTTGTCTGTTGCCCTCTGCACTGTTAAGTGGATGATTCAATAAGATCCCAATTAACGTCTGTGTCTGTGCAAAATGGGTGCAATCTGTTGCAATAGAATGGGTGCAAAATGGGTGCAATAGAATCTGTTGATCATGTCCTGTCCTGTAATCTGTACAGAGATTGCAAAGAGAAGCTGATTCTCCCCTTATTAAGAACTCTCCCAGAATGACCTTCTGAAGAATTGGTGATGTTCTGTTTGAAGGATGATTCATCCTACATCACTGAGAAGATTGCAAGTTTCTTTCATATCTCAATGCAATTTAGGAGAAACATTATGTTGGCTCTATTTTAAAATTTATAGTTTTTATCTAGTTACTCCTAATCAGTTGTATCTTTCTTTTGTATAAAAACTTGTTTTGGTCCGTGACCATAATAAATTATTCATTCATACGAAATGTGTTTAGAATAGCAGCCTTAATTTTTAAAACACACACATACCTTATGACACGTGGAAATTCACTGGCTGGATGTGCTTGTATAGCATTTCTTTCTTCTTTTGAAAGAGTTGGTAATATCTGATGACACAGTTACACAAGCCATTGGAATAAAGAGGGCACTCGTGTGATTTTGAACAACTGTTCCAAAATGTTCAGGAAGCTTCTAAACATTACTTTCAGTTCTCAATTTTTTTGTACCTCTTTTTGTTTACGATTCACATTCTCCAAATGTCTCTGAGGGAGGAACTAGGCATCACTTCAGAAGCACAAGACTGCTGTCCAAAACAGCCACCGCGCGTCCCCCCCCCCCAACTCCTCTGAACACGTTGTTCTTTATTCCTCGCGTTGTGTCCTGACAGTATTTTACTGCCCCTGCTCCACAGGGCTGGCTGCTGCCGTTGAAGACAACAAGAAACACTCCGCATTATGATACTAGGACACAAAATATGATACAGAAAATGCTACAGAGCAGGAGAGGCAACTTGCGTTGACAGAGAGCCTGTGATTTTTTTGTACTGTGGAGGAGATCGAGGGAGGCAGGGAAAGACACCATCACACACCCGCTCATACTGTATTTTATGAATGTTTTGACTTGGTCAAAAAGCAGGATGCAAATCTAATTGATGAATCAATAATTAATTGAAATAAAATCAAGTGTAGTTCTTCCCCTGGAGTACTAAGCATATCCAGGATTATTTAAATTCTGCTTTTTTAATATGAGGCCCAACACATGACATTATATTTCTTGACCTGTTTCCACTTACTCTCAGGAATTATAGAAATTCAGAGTTGGGAGGCCATCTAATCCAACTACTTGCAGGATCTCTAGTGTAGGATGCAACTACAGTACCCCTGACCTCTGTCTAAATACCCACAAGTGAAGGAGAGTCCAGCAGCCGCCAAGGCAGTCTGTTCCACTTTCAAACAGCTCTTACCCTTGGGAGATTTCTCTGCAATTGACCACACTGTCATGGCCTCATATTTGACCAAATGCAGTCACTGAACGTCCCACTGAACTACAGAGTATATACATTTTGTTCAGTTACAAAATATACATTTTGTTTCTGTTACCACTTACTCCACCCATAGTACTGAAAACGGGTTTCTTACATCCGGTTGCACAATAATTTATTGCATAAATTGTTCTTATGACTTATGTTTCTCTTAACTCGCTGAAGATTCTGTACTAAGCATATTTACTAGGAGATAAGCAGCTAACTACTTGTTACATACAAATCGATACGACAAGTCCCCAAGCACAGAAAAACACAAATTTGTCCCCTATAAGTGGCTTCCTCCTCCCACCCACCACAGGGTTTCAAATGCATGTTAGCCCTGGCCAACATGTGCTTTGATTTCTGTAGAGCAGGTGTAGGGAACCAGTCAACCTGCAGACATTGGGTTCCAGCTCTTATCATCCCTGACCATTGGGCATACTGGCTGATGGGAACTGGAGTCCAACAACTTCTGGAAGGCCACAGGTTCCTTACTTGAGCCTTAGAGAAAAAAGCCACTTGAAGGACAATTTGTAGTGGAGAAATGATGAGTGGGGAAAGAGTTAAATGCCTTCTCCTTCCCCTGTCAATTCTCTGTTCTAAACTTCCTCCTCCAGAAGCAGCTTTGGTTTTTAACAAGGCACTGGGGCACTGTTATATGCAGTAGCACCTAACATGTTGTAGCTTCCCCTGGGTCCTTTTAAATTCAGTTGGGCTTACTGATTAAGCAGGTTTAGTATTAGGCTAAGTGTACTTTAGGATAAAAATGCCAGTAAATAAGTATGAAGTCAGGTTGGACTCAATGGTTGCATAGGCCCCTTCCAACCCTACTATTCTATGATTGTATGAATAATAAACATTAATCATCCTACATCGATTTTAAGTGTGAATATTTCAACTTTTACCAGGTTTTTTTGTTTTGTTTGTTTGTTTGGGGTAGGAAATGCCTAGCTGTAATAGCTGAGAGCTGGTTTAGCCATTATGGTCACCACAAAGATCAGTACCACCATGATGAATTTTCAGTTTCAGCGATCATCTCCAAATGTATTGTCTAGTACAGGGGTAGGCAACCTAATGCCCTCCAGATGTTTTGGACTACAGCTCCCATCAGCCCCAGCCAGCATCGCTATTGGTCATGGGTTATGAGAGTTGTAGTCTAAAATACCTGCCTACACCTGATCTACTGTAATTCACCACATAAACTGTGGGCAATTACACTGGGTTGCATCCAAGATCTGCCTTCTGCAAGAGGAACGGACCTTCTGCCAGAGGAAAGGCTGCACTAGCAGAAGGTCCCTGTGAAGAGACGCCTGCACATAAGTCGTTGTTCTGTACAGTTTAGTTTATGTGCCCTCTGTGAAACTACAATGTATATGAATAGGCCTGAGGCCTCCCCGCCCCATATGTGGAACTGTTTCCCCATAGGTGGTGGCAGTAGTGGGGACAGGAAATCCCCCACAGTCCCTCAGTCCAGTTATGGGGGACTGCACCATACCACAGATCACCCCATTCAGCAGGGTTTCCTGAATTTCTGTAGCATTTTCAGGGGTCTGGAGGGGTTTCTATGGGAAGGAGGGGGCGAGGAAGTCCACTTGCATCATCAGCACAGTGAATCCAGCATAAATCTGTATCCACCCGCTGTAGGTTTCCCTGCCCGTAATCTATGTAATTGGTGCCTTCTTACATGGGTGGAGAAATGCATAAGACGGCCCCAACTGTGAGTTGTGCTAAGCAGTGGGATGGGAAACGTACTATGTGCCGAAACATCAAGCCCAACTCTGACATGGCCTGTATGGAAATGGATGTTGTTGGGTATCCACTTCTGTTTATTTTAGAAGCCAACGCCAAGAGAAGTGATACTTTGCTGCCACTACTTGACTTGGCTTTCTTTTTTCAGGCAGCCAGCACTGTAATTTGGGTTTTCTCCTTTTCCTGCATGGGCCTCACGTGGCGCAGAGTGGTAGGCGACAGTATTGCAACCAAAACTCTCCCCACGGCCTGAGTTCGATCCCAGCGGAAGCCAGGTCTCGGGTAGCCGGCTCAGGTGGACTCCGCCTTCCATCCTTCCAAGGTCAGTAAAATGAGTACCCAGCTTGCTGGGGGGAAAGATAGTAACGACTGGGGAAGGCAATGGCAAGCCACCCCGCTATAGTCTGCCATGAAAACGCCAGCGTAAGCAGCTTCCCTCTAGGGGTCAGTAATGACCTAGTGCTTGCACAGGAGGAACCTTTCCTTTCCTTCTTTTTCCTGCAGAGTTTCCCTACAGGAGGAAGATGAGCACTAGGATAAATTTCAGCAACCACTACCTTCTTTCAGCAACTAACTTAGAATGTATATTAGGCTGGATCTACACGTACCACCTTTTTTCGCTTCCAATGAGGTTTCATCGCCCGCCTTTCACATTATGCACATTTTTTATTCACAAAAATTTGCCCCCCATTCCCAGACCCCCTGTGGGACGCACTCCTGCCACTGCCCTGCAAAATTGCTCCTGTGCCCCCCTTCGGCAGCAAAAGAAGTTATGGGTTGTCTCCAAAATTTGGAGGCAAACCATTGTACAGTGATTATTAAGTCAAATTTAGTTTGTTTTCAAGCTGAAGTTGATCTTACTACATCTCCATAGCTTCTATGGAGCAATAAAAAAGTCGAATTTAGCTTGAGAACAAGCTAAAGTTGATCTAGTTACTGCTCCAGAGCAGTAAAAGGATGATTGTTGTTTTGTGCTGCTACCACAAATTTCAGCAGTGTGGCAGCAGGGGCTGGGGGGGGGGGTTGGCAAGGGTTGGCAGGGACTGCAACAGGGAGGTAACAGTGGCCACATGTGGTCTGCAGCCCACATGTTGCCCACACTAGATCTATCTGGTTACCATTTAGCCAGGGGGTGTATTTACACATTCTCAGTGAACTTGTAAGGGGCTGGGAGGAGCCCCGCTCTTAATCCAGGGCTTGCAGCAGTCTGGTCCCTCAGCAACCCAGGTAGATTAGACTCTGTGGGTTAAGGGCCCAGTTCCAGCCCTGGATACAGTTGACTGACAAAGCCTGACTATTGTCATCTGACACCCCCACCCTCAAATGGCAATCGGAGCACGCCAAGCCTCATAAAGCCCTTACATCCAAGTCAGCTCCTCAGTCTGAACACCTCATCCCACTGAGTAGCCACACAGACTGATTTTGACTTCCTGATTTCCCTCTGTGGCAGAACCAAACCCACAGCTATGGAAAATCTCGGAATTTGTCAAGGCCTGACAGCACATAGTGGTGGCCATGTGCCCTATTTTACAGAGGGCAGTCCTCTTGTTGAAGGCATCTCTGTTTGAAGGGTTGTCCTGTCCAAGTCCAGTTTAGATAAAGAACCATGAGAAGGCAGGGACCTTGAAGTTATCTGTCAACAGTTTGCACCTGGACAGCAGAGTGAGCAGGCACACAGGCCATCTGGTCACAGTCTTCCTACTATGCTGAGATATTCTATTTCTATTTAAATTTGAGAAATTATATCAGAATGTGGCTCTATACATAAAAATTATGTGCAAATCTTATGTAAATCTCTTTGCCTAGTTTTTTGGTGATGCATTTCCTCTTTTTGTGTGATACATAAGTGCTCACCCTATTTAAAAGTCCAGCCTTTCCCCTTCCTTCCTTTCTTCCTTGTTCAGCAGTTGAATCTATTATCTTGGTTTTTAAGCTGGTGGATTCTACCAGGCTAAGTAACAGGAATTGAGTTTTTTATCTACATTACCCAAATATTTAATGTGGAAATAGAAGCAATCCACAGAAGTAATTAGTAGCTTAACAAAATGTTGTTATATATATGCACAATTCAACATATTTCCTAATGTTGAACCTAGAAGTGAAAATTTAATTCTTCCTGACTCATTTAAGAAGGAGTTCCTGAAAGCAGATAACTCAGATTCTTCATATTTTGAAGAGCTTTGTATAAAGTTTTGTTCTCCCCAATGGCTGCTTTTTGGGTCCTAACTCTTTTCGTTCTCGTTCAGCCAGCTTTCCAGGTATCAGGTAAGTTCTTCACTTCCTTTCCCTTTGTTACCATATGCATCCTCCTGGTTACTTTTAAATAATCTTTTGGAAGTTAAGCTTGTATCTTAGATCTTATCTGTATCTATTTCATAAGAAATGAGTTAAGAACTGTACATTGGGGGCCAAACTACATGTATTTTTACTTCGCTAAAAGCAGCCAGAGGGAGGAGAACAATTTGTATCATGTTCATGGCACTGAATAAGGGGTGTCTAATCCTCCCCCCACACCTTTGCTTTGACCACCTTTGACCCCTGTATTAATTACAGGGAGGGAAATATACAAGCACAATACAAGTGCCTGCATGTTTCCCCCTATAGAGCTAAAAACAACTGGGAAGAGATCTTCTTGACAACTGAATGAGAAGCACACTGGAGGATTATCTGGATTTTCATGGAATCAGCTTTGGTCTGTCAGGGACACACGAAGCAAGATAAGCCAAGTGTACCCTATCTTTAAAATCTGGTTTTCAGGGGTCACACAGCACTTGAAATGAACATAATTCCAGGTGGGGTGGGGGGAGTAGAACTGAATGTCATCAGACTGGCAGGGGCTGCTCAACCAATGAGAGAGGCTTGTTTGCTTCCCCCCCATCCAGGTTCCCCCCTGCTACTACATTATTATGAATGGAGAGCAACTAATTTACAGTTCTAACAGCTCCCTCCTGCTACTACATTATCTCCCCGTTTTTCCCCAATGTGCGCACCTTTGCCTTGAGAAGCCAAAACCCCAATTCTGGAGTGCAGCATCTGAAGGCTTCTTATGAAAGTAGTTGCAGCCCCTCAATTTTGCCCCATTCCAGCACTCTGATGAGGAATTATTGCTTCCACCACCACCCCTTTCTACCCCCCTTTCTCCTTCTCCCAGCTCACAATGAGATGAGAAGCTCCCCTGATCTTGAATGATCGCTATTGTGACTTTACATAATGACAGAGAAACTACGACAGAGAAACTACAGAACGTCAAAGAAGCACAGCATTGAGATAGCAATTTCACGGAGAGGCAAAAGAGTGCTTTAGGGCAAGTTACTAAAGTTACCCTTTAACCCTTTACATGTTTCAGTGCTTTAGTGATTTACCGTAGCTCCCTACGCATTCGGATCTGTTAAAGATTCACTGCTTGGGAGCAAGACTTATTTCTTACTTCCAATTAAACGTCCACAGAAGGGGTGGATATGGGAAAAACTACTTCGATTGGGGGAACATGAGGGAATGGGGCATCCCACCCCCTTGACCACATCACTGCCAGGTCACAGAGGCATGCCCAGGATTTAATGCGGGGGAGAGGGGCGATGTGGCACACTGTAGCAAAACCACCAGGGAGCCACTTTCAGTTAAAAAGTTGGAGTAAAAGGTGTTTCAGACAATCCAGCTTTTCAAGAGGGAAGCAGCTGGTTGGCAACAGATTAGTGATGATGTCATCTGTCGAGAACGACCTCTGAGACAAAGTGTGGGAGGGAATTGGCATGGAGTGAAATTATTAAGCCTCTCCCCTCTATGTCTCTGATCGAAATTGGCCCTTCTGTGATGATTTTAGCAAAGCAAAATCTGGGAGCCCCAATCTCAGGTCCAGGCTTGTAGCCAGGCGGGGGGATACCCCACTAAATTTGCTCTGCCTCCCCTAAATTTTTTTACAAACAAATAATTAAGAAACAATTTACAATTTTGTCTTTAAAAGTCCTGCAAACCAGATGAATTGCTCCCCTACTTTTTTGGCAGTCACCCCCCAGAAGATTGAGGCTGGCTACAGGTCTGCTCAGGTCTCCTATGTCATGTCTAGTTTGACCCTCAAAGATTTTCTAGAAATAATACATACTGTGGCTTTAGTTTTTGTTTGTTTCTTAACCTTTAATTAATTAAGATTTAAAAATTCACTTACCAAAAAGAGAATATAATGTAGCTAAATACAGAAGTTGACAACAATAAAATTACTACAGTCTTATTGTTAAATTAACCTGGAAACCAAATCTTCAACATGGACATTTGGATTTAAATGAAGTATATTGAGAAGGATGAATGATATTCATTTCATTTCTATAGTGCCCAATAGCTGAACCTCTTGGGCAGTTCACAAAAATTAAAACCACAAGTACAGCATAAAACAATATAAAATAGGAAAGCTTAAAAACACAATATAAAAGTACAACCAGAATAAAACCTAGCAGCAATGTAGAGGTTTCAAATAGAGTTTTAAAACAGCAGAGCTAAAAGACTAGAGTGCTAAAATGCTGGGAAAATAAAAAAAAAGTTTTCACCTTATGCTGAAAGGAGTGCAACATAGGTAAATAAGGCACAGCACAGTTAGCATTTTGGATAGTAAAAATAGCTACAGAATTAATTGAGGGGCATTTCTCTTTTTCGTCTTTCAATCTGATTGCTTCTTACTGTAATTTTTGGCACTATTGTCTTGTCAGTGGCTGCCACATTGGATGCTATGTGGAACTCATATATATCTGCCCAGACCCTAAAATCAGCTTCAGTAGCCCTCCTCTAGGTGTCCCTGCCAAATGGTAAGGTTGGTGTCGAATAAAGAGAGGGCTTTTCAGTCATGGCACCCCAGTTGTTGGATGCTCTCTCTCTAGAGAAGCTTGCCTGGTGCCTTACATTGTAGTCTTTTCAGTGCCAGGTGAAGACCTTTCTATTCTCTTAGGCATTTTAGTCCTTCCGTTTTTGTTGTTTAAGGGCACAATCCTATGCATGTCTAAACAAAAAAAGTCCTACAACTCCCAGCGTTCCCCAGCCAGGACGGGGAACATGCATAGGATTGTGCCCTATGTGATTGTATTTTTAGATCTTTACACTGACGCAGATTTATTGACTTTGGTATTATTCCTCAGTTTTAAACATCTAAAAATTTTATATTACGTTTTATCAAGTTGTTGTATTTTATGGTTTTAACTGTTGTGAATCACCCGGAGTGCTTTGGCTATTGGACAGTGCAGAAATGTAATAAAGCAAACCAAAACATTAATTAATTTTTAAAAACCTGTTTCACAATGTTGCTGTTACTATTCTGTCTTAATGTTGTAGAGACTGACAGTTTTCTGATATATAATGAAAACCTCAAGCTTTGTATACAACTTCAAAGATCGCGTTCCATTGTCCTGGACTATTGCAATGCGGATGATGAATGGCAACATTTTAAGTGGGTTTCCGATTACCAGATATTGAACATGGCAGTGAAGTTATGCCTGACAGTGCCTTCAAAAACAAACCTGCTTCCAGTTACACTCTCCCCCTGTAATGGGACCATTGTGCTTCAGAAATGGGAATGCAGAAATGACACTCTTCTAGCACTCGGAGAAGAAGATCTATTTTTACATCCTGCTGATAAACGTAAAGGGAAAGTTATAGTGTCTAAAGGACCCACCATAAAGAGTGCCTGGAAGATCTATGGAACAAAAGATGGTTTGTGTTCTAAAGGCTATGAAGGTAAATTTCAGAGCATTAAATCTATTTCTCTTGATTAAATTGTGTATCCGCTTCAAGCATGTTGAATCCCTCGCATCACTTCAAATCACATTAGCAAAAAAATGAGCAAACTTCAGTCAGGAGGGGATACTTAACCCTTACCTCCCTGCTGTAATTCTGAAACACACACACACACACACACACACACACACACACCAACTGCTATAGAACTAATTCTATTAGTTTCAGAAATGAACACTAACCACTTCACACCTTTCTTTAACATAGTAGTCTTCTTCATTTAAACATTAAGAAAAGAATCTACCCAAACACAAGCACTATGAAATCACATTTGTTTCCGTGGGAGACAGGAAACTCACATATATGTAATTCATAGTAGGAGTGAAAGTGTTTACTTTATGGTAGGAGTGCCAGTTTCTGGAAGACAAAACGCTGGGTGGGGCCTAGGAGAGTAGACACGTGGAGTCAAGAGGTGGAGGCTAGGAGGTCAAGAGTAGGGTCAGGGATGGAGTCTAGTGGGGTCAGGGCAGACCCCATGCTTGGAGGGCAAAGCCCAGTGGTAAGGGTCATAGCCCATGTATCCAGGGGCAGAACCCCATTGTAAATGGGTTGAGCTCAGTGGGAAATGGATGGGGCACTGCGAAATTTTTTTGTTCATTTACGGCGTACAGTTTGTCCATGTGTATGCAGGGTCCCTGCCACCAGACAATACATTTATCCATGATCCCAAGCAAACATACTTTATTTATTTGTTTATTTGTTTGTTTGTGATATGTATATACCATTAAATATAATTAAATCCCTATGCGGTTTACATATAAATATTACAATCATATTTAACATACAATATTAAAAACAATTCCAATTATAATAAGAGAAATATGAGCGCTAAGATACAGCAGCATGATTAATGAAATCACAAGCTGGAGAAAGCCTGGGTGAACAAGTGCGTTTTCAGGAGGTGTTTGAAAGATGTCGCCTTTTTTGCCTCCTGAACTGCATGGGCTGGGTAGGGCAGCAGAGCCAACAGTGATGGAACTAGGGTATCTTCTCCATGTTGCTTTCCCTTATTGCCTGTAGTATTTCTCTTGCCCACTGGTGTTGGTGTTTATGGAGAGGGTGATTTATAACAGAAATGAAGGGAGAGAAACAGGGACAGGCACAGAGCATGGCAGGGTGACAGGGAGAATGTCAATGCCTTTCATTGATGCTGCTGTACATGCATGGGCATGCAAGTGTGCACACACCACACATACATATCCATTTCCAGGTGCTGTGTCCCTCCTGCCACTTCCATATAATTTTTTTTTAATCCCTAAAAAACTGCGCAAGAATAGGGAAATCTGCATTTGCATGGCAATGACAGGCTAGACCCACCACAACTGGCTGGGCCAGTAGTTTACTGGCTATTTGGCAACCCAGTGCAAGCAATTCTTGTGCAGGCACCAGAGTTCCAGTGTACATACTATGCATACTGTCTGCTTCAAAACATTTTTATATTTACTTCATTCAAACTAATCACACTTGGAATAGTGTGTACAGAGCTCTGGGTAATGCACCCCAAGAAGGATATTGTAGACCTGAAAGCAGTAAAGAAAAGGGTAAACAAAACAGTCAAGGGGCTGGAGCAATTTCTCTATGAGGAAAGGTTACAATGTCTGGGATTGTTTAGCTTAGCAAAAAGTGAGTAAGGGGAAGTATGACAGAGGTGTACAACATTATGCATGGTATGGGCAAAGTGGGTAGGGAGTAATTTTTGTCTCTCGCCCATAAACTAGAATCTGGGGTCATTCCATGAAGCTGAATGGTGAGAAATTCAGGACACCTAAAAGGAAGAATTTCTTCACACAGAGCAAAGTTAAATTATAGAATGTGCTACCACAAGATGTAGTGATGGCCACCAACTTGGGTGCCATTAAAAAAAGGAATAGACAAATTCATGGACAGATTCAAGGCTATCAATGCCTACTAGTCGTGATGGGTATATATTACCTCCAGTATCAGAAGCAGTGTATCTCTGTATAACAATTTCTGGGGAACATGAATGGGAGGGTTCTGTTGCACTCATGTCTTACTTGTGGGCCTCCCATAGGCAGCTGGCTGGCCACTGTGTTAACAGAATGATGGACTAGATAAACCTTCAGTCTAATACAACATGGCTCTTCTTAGGTTCTTAAAAACTGCATGCATGTATACATGCATGCAAAGAAATGGGTGCTTAAAACTGCTCCCTCCATTGATGTGAACATGGAAGCCTGCCTGCATACACACACACACACACACACACACACACTGCATGTATAGATCGGTGCACACATGGAGCTCTGTATTAAGGTCTTTCTCTGAAGCATCTGGTTTTCTTAATTCTGTTCTTATCTCAATACCTTTCAGAATTATTCCAACCTAACACAGTAATGATTTAATTTTCCTTTTAGCTCTGTTTACCATAGAGGGCAATGCCTTTGGAGCCCCCTGTGTATTCCCATTCAAGTATATGAACAAGCAGCATGCTAAATGCATAAGAGATGATGATGAAACTGGAGGTCTTTGGTGTGGAACAACTGCAGATGTGGACAAAGACTCTTTAAGTGGATATTGTCCGGTAAAAGGTAAATTCTTTACAAGGTTTTGTTTAAGCCTTCACTTTGCCATCACATGCTTGCTGAGTAGGGGAATATTTCTTGTTCATATATATTGAAAAGGGAAGCTGTCATCACTGCCTCTGCTTTACAGATTGTGCAACTAAAGCACAGAATGGGAAAAACCCCTTTCCTGAGTGAGTCAGAACAAAAAGAATATCACTAATGGGACAGATATAGGTGTCAGGGCCTTGGAGGAATATGTTTGCAGGTGGTCAGTAGGGATGTACGAGAATTTCGTTTCTGTTCGCAAATCATGCAGAAATGTCCCATTCGCAACTGCAAGCACAAATGTGAGTAAGAGCGCTTCTTTCAAGTATGTTTAGCCTCGAGAACAGAAGATTGAGGGGGAATATCATAGTACATTTCAAGTGCCTAAAGGGTTGTCACACAGAAGAGGACTGCAACCTGTTCCCTACAATCCAAGACTGTAGGCATGAAATAACAGGCTTAAGTTACAAAAAGGCAGATTTTTCAGGAAAAACTTCAGAGTAGTCAGACATGGAACCAACTGCCTAGAGTGGTGGAATATTTGGAAAAACATCCAGAAAAACAAGTAGCTCTGATCTTTTTAGATGCAGAGAAAGCATTTGATAATCTCAATTGGAAATTTTTAATTAAGATTTTAGAAGAACTGGACTTTGGAGAAAATGTTATAAAATCGGTGAAATAGGTATATACCGATGAAAAGGCTCAAATAATTATGAATGGGGATCTGACTAAACCTTGTGAGATACAAAGAGGAACAAGACAGAGTTGCCCATTGTCACCGCTATTGTTTATATTGGTTTTAGAATTATTGAACAGAGATATAAGACAAGATGATCGAATCACAGGAATAAAGATTAAAAAGGAGAAATATAAGCTGAGGGCTTTTGCAGATGACTTGGTGTTTATGTTGGAAGAACCTTTAAAGGGAATTGAAATTTTAATGAAAAAATTAAAAGAATTTGGAGCAGTGGCAGGGTTCAAAGTTAATAAACAGAAAACAAAAATTTTAACAAAGAATATGAATGTTCAAGAAAAAAAAAGTTGCTGGATAAGACTGGCTTCCAAACTGAAATATTTGGGAGTCCTTTTGACAAATATGAATTGTATGCTTTTTCAAAATAACTATGTTAAAGTGTGGAATGAAATTAAACAAGACCTATTAAAATGGGAAAAATTACAACTATCACTTTTGGGAAGAATTGCGACGATCAAAATGAATGTATTACCTAGAATGTTATTTTTGTTTCAAATGATACCCATTATTACATTGGATTACCTTTTAAGCAGTGGCAGAGAGATATAACGAAGTTTATATGGCAAGCAAATAAACAAGAGGTAAAATAAAATTTTACACGATGCAAAGGAAAGAGGTGGCTTGGGATTACCAGATTTAAAAACCTATTTTTCTGCCTGCTGCTTGATGTGGATGAAGGAATGGGTGACATTGAAAAATAGAAGACTTTTAGAACTAGAAGGACATGAATTGAGATACGGGTGGCATGGTTATTTGTGGTACGATAAAACAAAAGTGAATGTAGATTTTAATAACCACTATATAAGAAGGGCTGTATTAAGAATTTGGAATAAATATAAATTAAGCTTCTATCAAAAAATACCACGTTGGATATCTTCACAAGAAGCAATGCATTGAAGAGAATTTGATAGCATTCATAAATGCATAAGATATAATGATTTACTGGAGTTGTCACAAGGGGAATATAAGTTAAAATCAAGGGAAAGCTTATTAGAGAAGGTCATGTATGTCAGTGGTTTTCATATTTGCAAGTTAAAGAAAGGTTTAAAATAGATGAGAAAAATGGTGGATTTGAACAAACAGAATCTGAGATTGAAACAGCACTGTGTACAAATGATGAACATGTTGTTGCTAAGCTGTACAAGTTACTGTTATGGTATGAGACAGAGGATGAACTAGTAAAAGATTGTATGATAAAATGGGCACAAAATGTTGGTCAATATATCAATGGAAGACTGGGAAAGTATGTGGAGAAAAGATTTAAAATTTATTTATGTACAAGTCTTAAAGAGAATTTTTATAAGATGATGTATAAATAGTATATGTCACCATTTAAATTGTCGAAATCATATAAAGGTGTTTCTGGAAAATGATGGAAATGTGAAGATCAAGAGGGAACGTTTTATCATTTATGGTGGACTTGTAAAAAAGCTAAAACATTTTGGAAATGAATACAGTCTTTAGCTCAAAGAATATTAAAGACTACTATAGAATTAAAGCCAGAAACTTTTTTATTGGGACTAATAGATAAACACGTAAAAGAGAAGGGAGGAACCCTCTTTCTCTACATGATAACAGCTGCAAGGTTATTGTATGCACAAAAGTGGAAGAATGAAACAATACCAACTGTGAGTGAGCGGATCATGAAAATGATGGAGCTGGCAGAGATGGCAAAACTTACTATTATAATTAAAGAAGGATCAACAACTAAATTTATGTTAGATTGGAAACCTTTTATAGAATTTGTACAAGAAAGAGAGAAAAATGATATCTATGTCTGCAGATTTTAAACTTTGGGATGGTTCTCTTTTTGTTGTTGTTGTTAAAATTAGGAGAGAAATGAGATAATGTCTGTGAACTCAGTGTATGATATACAACTAACATAAGAACTAGAGAATAATAATAAGCATTTGTTGTGTAAGGGGAGCCAAAGGTAGGTATCTTACAATCTTAAGAGATATTTTAGTGTATGTGTATTGTGTGTTTATGTTGTTGTTGTTGTGTTTTTTGAGTGTGTGTTTTATTTTTTATTTTTATTTTTTTTAAAGGAACCAACTACCTAGGGAGGTGGTAGGCTCTCTGTCGCTGGAAGTATTCTAGCAGAGACTAGATAGCCATCTGTCAGGGTTGCTTTAAACTAGATTCCTGCACTGAGCAGGAGGGTGGACTTGATGGCCTAAATGGCCCCTTCTAACTCTGTGATTCTATGAACTGTTCACAAATCCCCAAATTTTGCACTTTGAAATGCATATTTGAAAAGAGAATTCCACACGTTAGTCAGTGGGGGAAAGTGCACACTTTAGAAAAATATGCACAGAAATGTGCACTTTCCCCATTCAAATGAGCTGAAAAACAGGTTGAAAATGAAAATAGGAGTGAACCAAAACAAGCTTCAAAGTGAATTTTGGAGAACTTGAAAATCGTTGGTTCTCCCATCTCAGTGCTCAGTTGGATGGGCCAGAGAATTAGGTCAGGCTAAAGTCAAGGTCTAGAACAGACAAGCCAGAGGCAACTATGTATTCAAAGTCAGGTTCCAAAAGTAACTGTCAGGAGACAGGAGGCATCTGAGTGACTACTCATGACTTGCTTGGACTGAGGAACCACCCATGAAAACTACTGTTACGTAGGAAAAGCCAGGCCCCTATTGGTTCCTCCAGTCACATGAGCCAGCTGTGTGATGAGCAGTACTTTCTCTAGCCATTATCCAGGTGGCACCACAGTGCAGCAAAGACCAAACCAATAATTCCCTCTGACTGAGAGTTGACTTGATGACACCAGGAGAGATCAAGGCCTCACGCCACCTGAGGTGTGATGATCTCTTGATCATCAGGAGATGAGCAAGGCCTCACACCACCTGAGGTGTGATGATCTCTTGATCATCAGGAGATGATCAAGGCCTCACACCACCTGAGGTGTGATCATCAGGAGATGATCAAGGCCTCACACCACCTGAGGTGTGATGATCTCTTGATCATCAGGAGATGATCAAGGCCTCACACCACCTGAGGTGTGATCATCAGGAGATGATCAAGGCCTCACACCACCTGAGGTGTGATGATCTCTTGATTGTCAGGAGATGATCAAGGCCTCACACCACCTTTCTGGTCACATTAAGTTAACATGTGTTCATAAAGTTAACTCCCTCCCTAGGGAACTCTGTCATGCCCCCTCTTTAATGAGCTTCCGTTGTGCATTAAAAACGTGGTTGTTCAGGCAGGCATTTGGGGTGGGTTAGGGTATTTTAGAAAATGTTTTTATTATATAATTGTATTGTTTTAAACTGTTTTATTGTATGTTGTACATCGCCCAGAGTGGCTGGGTGACCAGCCAGATGGGCGATTAATAAATATAATAATAATAATAATAATAATAATAATAATAATAACTTCACACAACTGTATGTAAGTTCATTCATTCCAGATACAGCTATGGGCAATATCTGTTCCCTGGATTAAGTAGGATCCTAGTACCTGTGTACAAATCAGGTATAAATGCATGTAGACAGATTCCCACAACCATCTGAATGTATGGAATACAGTATGAATAGACATTCAGTGTAATGTGTGAACACCCCTTTTATGTAACAACGTAAAGTGTAGCCACCTGAATGATCATGTGAATACTCCTTTTCTCACAGCCTTTCCTATACTACTGGATTGTTGTGAAGATAAACATGTAGAGGATTAAAATCATGAAGCCACCTTGAGGAGTTTCTTTGATAAAAACGGGATAAAAATGTAGTAATACAAGAATTAAAAATAGTTTAATGTATGATGCTTGGCACAGCTGTTTGTGTCTCCTACTTAATAATTTCAGAATTATTATTTTGATTTGAGCATGCCCAGAACAGTTCCTCTGTGTTCTGACAGGGATCTGGTACAGGCTTTCTTCACACGGAGTTTTTATCCTGTGATTGAGATAGCTCCTTCATGGAAGTTTGCGGGCTCTTTACATGATGCTGTGATCATTCAAGGCATCTCCTGCACTGCACTAAATGCCCTTTGTTCCATTTTTAAATAGATTGCAGGTACTGAGCTATCAAATTACCTCGTTGTGTTCTGCTTGAGTTCCCTCTATGAAAAGAGGAAAAGCAGCAAGAAGAGGAGCGATGAAAGATAATGGAAGACTCAGATATGGGGAGAAGGAGGGGAAAAGGGGAGGGGGGAAAGGAAATACATGAAAAAGGGAGTCATCATGATGTTGCATTTAAAACGGATGCAGAAAGCCCCATTTTAACTGCAGGATTTTAAGCTGGTGTAAAGACACCCACAATCAGAACATGTATCCATAGCAAAAGAGGCAGCAAACTGCAGCTGTTGAGCTGATACCTTCCTTCTTTGGTATTTTAAACAAAGCATCATGATAATTATACTGCCATAGGAGTTTTTCAATTGTAAACATTATGCCTTTTTGCCATGGGCTAGGGGTTAGGAAAGAGAAGTTAGAAAGCTGGAAATGATTGGATAAATTGAGTGTTATGAATAGATAGTAAATGGGCTAAATTTCATTGACATTAGCTCAGTATTGTTGCTGTTATTTTTAAATTAGGTGTAAGGTAGGCCAGTCGATTCTAGTCAATGGGATCTTCTTATAAGTCAAACATACCCAGCCAGTCAGTTCTCCTGTCAGTATTCTGACAGTAGGGGAGGGGTAACAGGAAACTGTCAAGTGTGACATAATTTTGAAAGCTGAGAGTGTCACTGTGCCAGTCAGATAGATCATTGAGGAAGAGAGAGAGGGAAACAAAAAAGGTATGCTGGAATCTTGTGCAGGCTTACTCAGGAGTAAACCTTCCTGAATATAGATTGACATTTCTATTCATTTACATGTTTGTACCCAGCTAATGATGTGTTTCTGTGTGTGTGTGTGTTTCAGAATCATTCTGTAAGCTGGAATACTACAGGGTTATTGTTTCAGTACTGTATCAATGCTAACTTGTGTAAGGATCTCTGGTAAATTGCATGAGACAGACCCTGGCAAATGAAATGTTAATATTTGTAGCCATCTGCCTCCTAGAGGCAGCCCTACCTAGGTATTACAGTAGTATACTATTGTATTTTTGGAGCCTAATATTGTCTGTTATTCAATATATTAAAAGTATGACATCCAGATCAATATGATTAATCCAAATGTGTAAATATCTGTTGTAACTTAATCAGAGCAAGCCAGTTTGTTGCAGCTACTCATATTTATAGGACCAGTTCACTAGCTATTGTCCACGGAATGACATGCCTTTCTGTGGACACCCAACTTCCTTTGCAAAAAGTTATTTCTAAGCCAGGCATGTAATACAAATTACTAATTTCAGACTGAATGTTCTGGCACAAAAATGTCTTCTGTGCACATTAGTATTTGTATTGTGGCAGTGTTCAGCAAATTTCTGCTACACAGGATTTCCTCTTTTTCCTAGGGTTAACTAGAAAAACACTTACCATTGCTTGTAATAGCAAAGATTGATGCTTGGGTATCAATTTGGAAGCAAAACAGGACCACCCCAGAACAAGATCGTAGTTATATACTACAGGAAATTCATAGAGAGCAGAAGTGTTTAAGTTTGTAAATTACATGCATTTTTAGAAGCAACAGACGAGAAAGGACTATGACCTTCCAGAACCTGTGTAATGTTTAGGGCTTAGAATAAGAAAATACTAGTATGCAATATTTATGAGAGGGAAACCCCAGGTTCACATTGACTGCCAAAGACAAGAACTCTTCTCTTTACTGCTATTTTTTATTTGGGATGGTGGGGATGGGGGCAGAGACATGCTGCTGCCCAATCACAATTTTGCTAAAATCTTGAATTATTTTCTGTAGGCAACTCTCCCTACTTCCCTGAGGTGAAAAAGTAGTATTTAAGCAGGAGTGAGCAACTTGCGTTCCTCCAAATGTTTGGCCTGCAACTCCTATCAGCCTAAGCCATCATGGTCAGTGGTGAGGGATGATGGGGGTTGTAGGACAAAATATCCAGAGACACAAAAGTTCTCCACCCCTGATCTAAAGGAAACATAAGTTGGGCAGGCTCAGTTAAGCCTATCATTAAGAGCAACTGAAACATGGCATGTTAGGATCTTTTCATGCCTGACCACCAATTGGATAAACATTACTATTTAAAACAGAAGAAGAAGAGTGGTTGGATTTCTTTCTGTCTTGAAAAACTGGCCCATTTTTCTCTCTCATTGGCTTCCTTTCATCTGAGTGAACCGAAGTTTAAAATTAGAGATGCCAATAAAAATGTGGAAACCATTAAACAAACAGGTTTTACCAGGTGGTACCATCTTTTTCAAGGTAAGTGATCTTAATGCCTTGACTCACTCGGAGCTAAGAAAGGCATTTATAGCATTATGCCTCCAGACTATGCCTTCTGCATATTTGAATGGGAGGTATATAAATGTTACCATATTTCAACACCTTTGTATATGTGGGGTTCCACCAAGAGAGGATAGTATTCATTATATATTTTTCTGTCAACTGTATGCCAGTTCCAGGAAAAGATTCCTTGCACCTTTGTTGGGAGGTTTTTCTGATAGAACTTTGGCCGAGCAGATGTGTAAACTACTTGTAGATATGGATCCTTCTGTAACAAATCAAGTAGTCTTATTTATTTTTATTTATTTATTGCATTTATACCCTGCCTTTTTTCCTCTTGCAAGGAACCCAAGGCGGCTTACATTATCCTCCTCCTCTCCATTTTATCCTCACAACAACAACCCTGTGAGGTGGGTTGGGCTGAGAGTGTGTGACTGGCCCAAAGTCACCCAGTGAGCTTCCATGGCTGAGTGGGGACTAGAACCCGGATCTCCCAGCTCCCAGTCCAACACTCTTGCCACTACACCACACTGGTTCTGCCTTATTTGCAGTGGCTGCTAAAATTATTAGCATTCTAGCAAAGATTCTAAAAACTCTTGTGTAGATTGTGTACATGATAAACTGATCTGAGTGGCTTGTTCAACCTTTTTCTTTTTGTGACTATGTCTTTTTGGGGGCACAAATTATAAGAACCTATGGTTATATGAAATAAAATTGTCTGAATGACTATTAAATTAATAACTATAATACTGTATTTATTGGTATTTAAGCAGTATAAAATGTAGAATAAAAGACAAGACAATCCTGTCCAGAAGTTTACAGTCTAAGCATTCTTTACTTGTAATTTGAGCCCTGGGATCTCCAATGTGGTGCCCCATGGGAGCCAACATGTCCATGGAAACCTCTCTTGGCACCCACCAAGATCCCTGCCCCTCCTGATTTTTATTTTATTTCCTAAGATTTTTCTCATTACATTTTTTTTAAATCTCAGAGACTGACTTGCTGCAAAGCAAAATCCTGCCTCCCCCGCCCCCCCCGGGTGCCATCTTTATTTTGCTTAAAAAGAAAGATTTGTGTTTTGGAACTCAAGACTGCAGCTTTGCCTTCTACTTAGGTTCATGGGCAAGTTACTTTTCTTTTTGCCTCATCAGTTTGGCTTCTGGGAAATGAGTGTTCTCTGACTGGACATACCCACCATGGTAGATATATTATGAATGGGCAAATTAGCCCCACTGCAGCCATTTGGTGAGAGTGCTCTTGACAGTGTCTCAAAATTCCAAATGTGCCAGCACAAAAAGACCCCTGTTCTAGTCCCTTTCATATGATACTTGTGTGCAGCAGTGCTCACATGGTCAAGGGGCCGCTGGCCCAACCAACCAGGCCATGCAGCTTTCTCTAACATGCACACATTAGATGTGGACATCCTTAGGGAGAAAGCCTACACACATAAGCTTCCACAGAACCTGGGTTCATGCAAGGTTCCAGGTCCTGGGGAAGCCTACGCCCAAAAAGTATTGTGTGTGTATGCTTTCCCCTTGGAGATGTCCATACCTAATGCATGGCTATCAGAGTCAAGATAGGGGTGCTGCATGATCTGATGGGTGGGGCCAGCTGTTCTATTCTGCTGACCATTAATTGTGTGAGCACTACTTCATGCAAAAAAGAAAGGAGACTTGTGTGTTTCTGCAAAGTGCTTTGGATATTATTTAGGCAAAGTGGTACCTGGATGGTTAAATAAACAAATATAGCTCACTTGTGGATTTAGCTTTGATGCTGGTGATATGATTACTTGACACAGTTAACAATGCTTACAGATAGCCATGATGAATTCTTCTGGATCAGAAACCATTGGACAGGTGATCTCTACCAGATCAATGCTCAGTCAGCTCTTACATGGTACCAAGCAAGAAAAAGTTGTCAGCAACAGAATGCAGAATTATTGAGCATCGGAGAACTACATGAACAAACATACCTGACAGGTATAACATAACAAAGCGTACCTTAAAAAGTGGCCTATATCTTAAGACAGTCTTCTTATGAAAAAATATTGTTTCAAATGTAGCAAGAATTAATCTGAATTAAATTAGTTGAAAACAATCTAAATGTAGATTATCTATTGCACCTTGGGCTGCCCAACCTTCTGGCAGGTCCCCTGTGCCTTTAACAATTGTAAGACAAGCAGAAATACATGGGTTGAAGGAAAAGCTTCATCTGATAAATTTCTGCTTCATATAAGCTATAAAAAGTACAAAATTCATGCCTCAAGAAAAACTGGCAACCCTAATTACACCTGCCCAGACCCTAAGATCAGCTTCAGCGGTCCTTCTCTGGGAGACCCAGCCAAAGGAAATGAGGTGGGTAGCTACTAAGAAGAGGGCCTTTTCTGCTGTGGCACCCCAGTTGTGGAATGAGCTCCTCAGAGAGGCTTGCCTGGTGCCTACTTTATATACTACACCTTTTGGCATCAGGTGAAGACCTTTTTATTTTCCCAGGCATTTTAGTTTTTCAGTTGCTGTTAATCTGGTATTATATTTTAAATCTTTGCACTGCAGCTAGGTTCCATTTGGTTATTATTTTGATTTTATACTGTAGTTTTAAACTTTTATTATATGCTGTATTTTGTAAATATATTGTATTTTATTGTCTTTAATTATTTTATGGCTTTTAATTGTTGTGAACTGCCCAGAGAGTTTCAGCTGCTGGGGGGTACAGAAATATAACAAATAAGTACATGCATCTGGCCAGGTCTTTTTTGTTTTATCTTGTTTTGTTTTCCTTTAGCTTCATAACTAAAAACACTTAGCTATGTAGTACAATCCAACTAGTTTTCTTTTCCTTAAATAGGACTAACAAGTAGTATAGCTGCTGACTACTGGATTGGTCTTAACAGTCTGGATTTTGACAGTGGATGGCAGTGGACTGACAACCATCCTTTAAGATATTTAAACTGGGCTCCAGGTGAGTGAACATCTGTAAACTAACATTTAGTTCAATACTGAAAGTCAACACCACTTAGTATTTAGTCAGAAGTGCAAAACACTTGAAGAAATTTATTGGAGGCTAGAATATTTGCAAACCCAATGGCTACCACCCAAAGGAGTTCATTTTAAAACCAGATTAGATGGCATTCTAAACTTTTGTAGCCTTCTTGTAATGATTAAATCATATGTAATGTTTGACATGTAATCAACACTTTTTTCTAAAAGTGTGCTGCAGTTTCTTCTATCAGGTATACTACAAACACCTTTTGATTCTGAGAAAATCAACTGCCATTTTCTATCTGTTCAGTCGGGGGGGGGGGGGTTAAGAGCTCTGTGAAAGGCAGAGATTCCATAGTGCATTTTCTTTCATTGTGGTGTTGCTGTGGTGAGAAAATGAGCACTGGCAGAATGTCAACTTGTGCCATAACTCTTAAAGTAACATAAGTACTGTCTGGATGGTATATGATTCAATGGTCACAACCCAGTGAAAAGGTATATATGCCCAGTTGGGTTTTTCCCATTGCCAGGTAGAGGGCAGGTCCTGCTTACATTCCCCAGTCATGCTGCCACAATTCCCTAGCTGATGCACTGTAATCTTGAAATACAAGTGAAGGATCAGAAATCAGAAACCTATTTGGGCGTATTTTCATATTCAAACCACTGCCGTGTTAACACAGGACATAGAGAATGATTGTTACATTTGTTTCACTCTTTTTTAAAGGTAGCCCAACTTCAGAAACAGAAAAAATCTGTGGACTAATGGTGGCTCGGAATGGCAAATGGAGGAATGAGAAGTGTCTTCAGAAATATGGATACATTTGCAAAAGGGAAAACTCTTCATCAGATGCTTCCATTAATCCTGCAGGTAGGATGGGAAACTGGAAATGAAGTTTACCTATATAAACATGATATCTCTTTATGCAGGGTGCCAATGTCCAAAACAGGGTTGGGCAACTTCTGGTCTTCCCAATGTCTTGGCCTACGAAACATCTTTGTTTTGTACAAAATTTTGTACAATATTTTGTACAATGTCTTGTGCAATGTCTTGGCCCTCCCATTATCTTTTGCCATTGACTATTTTGGCTAGTCCTGATGGGAGCTGTAGACCAAAACATATAGAGTGCTACAGGTCATCCACCCCAGCCACAATAACATCTTTACATAGCTCTGGGAGTGCTGGTTTCAGTGTTAGTAGCAATATACACAGTGAGAAGCAATGTATTGGATCTGCCTGAGGGTATCTTACCTGAGGATATCTTGCCAGTGGCAGGTGGAATGGAATGTGAGAATCTGGCAGAGGCACTGAACATATTAGTTAAGTTTTCTGTCAGTACAGATCTCAGGCAGGTTTCCAGGCATGGTCTGAAGGCATATGTCGCAGGAACCTTGCTGAAACTAAGCCTGGTTGGGAAATTGCCATGAATCTTCTATACACCACCTCGTAATGAAGAAAAACGGGGTATAAATATAATAAAAAATAAATATCACAGGACAGGACTACAAAGCTCACACTGGGGGTCTTTTCCTCATATATAACTTGGTACCTTTGCTTTATTACCTTTTTATGTTAACCTCAGTGAGGCTGGTAAGGTTACATAAAAAGAATGCTGAGCAGAAGCAAAATAGCTGCTAGCACTACTCAGCAAATGTGCGTCCAAGCTCATACAGCACTGTAATAGGGGTAGCATCTTTTGCAGTGCTCACCATGCTTCTGCTTGTGCAAGATCTTGTGCAAATGGAAGAACATCTTTAGATTCACTTTTCCTGCACAACATTTAGCAAGAGGTGTTGGATAGCCCAGTGGGAAGGCTCCCCCTCATGAAGGCTCCTCCTCCCTCAGCTGTCACCGGCAGCCACTCCAGCAGGCTATATGGAGGGAGATGACAGGGAGAGCAGGGCCATTCCACCCTGCTAAGAAAGTGACTTTTCCTCTCTTCCTTCCCCATACCTTTTTCTTTGTGTGTCTCATGTTTTTATATTGTAAGCCTGCGGGCAGGGACTGTCTTGTTTAATTGATTACATGTAAGCCACTCTGGGAGCCTTTTTGGCTGAGGAGCAGCATAAAAATATTTCAAATAAATAAATGAGTACATATTTGAATTCACACTAAGACTGAGGTTTCACAAAATGATGCAGACACACAGGGAAGATCCATACACACAGGTTTAGGGATGTCAGAGAAATCTGCAATGGACTGAAATGACACTGGATTCTGTGAATTCGACCTGCGGATCCCGTGGATTTTCCAACGTTAAAAAAAAAAAAACACTTTCCAGAACTGTACACAAATATCATACAAAAATATGAAAGTTCCTGGAAAATATGCTAATGTATACACCATTTAAATGCACACACACACAGTTTTCTACATCTCTGATCTATCTTCAGCCTCTGCTGTGTAGCCATCTTTTTTGTGTGCTCTCCACATCAAATTTCCAGTGAGCTAAGAAAAATATACAGAATGTCACATTCCAGCTTCCTGTAAATTGTGGCAGTCTTTTTGGCGTATTTTTCTGAAGGAGGAAAAAGTCCAAATCTGTCAATCAGTTCACAATGGAGCAGATGATGCCTGACAATCCTCAAAACACAGACAGAGCAGATTAAACACAATCCACATATCCCTACACAGGTTATATATGCATTTCTCCCCATTGCCATTTCACAGGTTTTTAGGATTGCAGCCAACATTTATTCTCAAGAAATAATCTGCTGTAAATTTGTACAAAAGTAAGAGAGGAACTTTGGAAGGAAGCAGCAGCCTTCTAGCTAATAGCCATGTCAACAACCATGAAGTAAAGAAGCAAATGTAATTTCAGAACACCAAGGTTTCTTATAGGATATAAAGGACGTGTGAAATTTTATCACTGGCTTGGTCCCTGAAAAAAATATTTGACTACAAGAATTGTTGGCAACCCTATTGGCAATAACATTCTTATGGAATAGATTCAATAGAGTGACTTACCCTCTCTTCACAAAATGGTGACAGACAGAATTTGCTGATCCGCAGACTCTGAGTCTGAGTTTCCAACATGATGCCCATGGGCACCAATATGCCCATGCACAACTCTTCCAGCATCCACCAGGCTCCCTGCCTCTCCTGATTTTAATTTTATTTCTTAAGATTATTTTACTTTTTTTTTTTTTAATGGGGAGACTGCCATGCTGCAAAGCAAAGTGCTGCCATTTATTTGGGTCCAAAATCTTTATCTGGGTTTAAAAGAGTTGTTTTGGAACTCAACTCCTCACCTCTACTTTGTACTTAAGTTCCTGCTTTTCTATTAGTCTCACCACTTTGCCTTCTGGGAAACAGGTATTTTGCAACTGGACATGGTCATCATGGCAGCCATTTTATGAATGAGGAAGCCCATCCATGGCAGCCATTTTGTGAGAGTGTCCATGACAATCTCTGAATATTCCAAATGTCTCCACTGATCCACAACATTTAGGGACCCCTGCTCTAGGTAGAGAAAACTCTTTATTTTATATTGTTTTTCTCTATCCCCACGTGCCTCTTGAAGTATTCTTCTCCTGCCATTTCTTCTCCCCTTCTTCTTTCACACTTAACTTGTAACCTATCTCCAACTCCAGCTTCTTTCATCCCTCCTTCCTGCTGCTTTTTACAATCACTTCCTTCTATAACAGCTTCCCTCTCTTATCCCCTTCCTGTTTATTCCCAGCTGTTGTGGTTGTTTTAAACATATTAGCCTTGCTCCTACTGCCACACATGCCTACAGAGTGTGCATGATGCAGCCATGGCACAGCACAGTCAAGCAAAGAAGCACTAGGCAGTCTGTAGCACCGAGACCCACCTGAAAGTTGGCTGAGACCCGCTATGGTCCCAGCCCACAGTTTAAAAAAATTGTTTAAAACTATTTCCATTCATGCTGTTTTAAATTTTATTGTTATCTTTTTAGATGGTGCTAAGCCTATAAAATGTTCAGATGGTTGGGTTGCATATGCAGGCCACTGTTACCGTCTTAACAGAGACCCCAAGACATGGAAGCGTGCGTTATTATCCTGTCAAAAGGATGATGGAAATTTAATAAGTATACACAACATTGAAGAATACAGCTTTGTGATTTCTCAGCTTGGCTACAGTAAGTATCCCCAAAGTTCTGTTCTCTTGGCTTTATAATATATATGGGGTGGGGGATAGGAACATATAAGAAGACTCATGGTAGATCAGACCTAAGGTCTATCTGTAGGGATGTCAGAGAATTCCGCCACGGATCTCAGTGAGCCGAATGCCAGTGCATTCGGCCCCCCGAACTCCGTGGCGGAACGGCCTGCCACCCCCCCCCCGCCCCCCACAGATTCCCCCCGGGATGAGACTTACCTGGGGTGGATGTTCCGGGCGGCAGCAGCTCCGGTGGTGGCTTCGGCGGTGGCAGCTGCGACGGCTGGTCTTCTGACTGGCCGCCGCCGCCGCCATTTGCAATCTTGTCTCTGTAAAAAAAAAAACAACCCATGACGTGATAGGCTACGTAAAGACTTACGTAGCCTATCACAACCCAGTTTTAAAAAAAAAACGCTTACGCAAATGGCGGCGGCTATGGCCGCCGCCATTTGCGTTCCTTATTTTTCGCCGTCTTTGTCTACGTAAATATTTACGTAGACTATGACGGCAAAAATAGAGGGGAACGCAAATAGAGTAGCGGGCGCTATTTGTGTCCATTTTTGATTCACTGTTTTAGCCTACGTAAATATTTACATAGGCTAAAACGGTGAATCAAAAAGGGACACAAATAGCGCCTGCTACGCTATTTGCGTTCCCCTTTATTTTTGCCGTCATAGTCTACGTAAATATTTACGTAGACAAAGACGGCGAAAAATAAGGAACGCAAATGGCGGCGGCCATAGCCGCCGCCATTTGCATATGTGTTTGTTTGGTTTTTTCTTACCCAGAGCCCTTCGCGGCCGGAAATCCGGCTGCGGATGGCTCTGGCCTGGGCCTGGCCGGCTGCTCCGTGGAGCTGCCGTGGAGCACAGCCGGCCGTGGTGGATTCCGGGGGGGGAGGAACGGAATGCCTCCCCCCCCCATCAACATAATCCGCGGAAAGGTAAGTGACTTTCGTACATCCCTATCTATCTGGTCCTGCATTCTGTTCCCACAGTGGTGAACCAGGTGCCTATGCTACCCCCACAAGCAGGACATGAGCACAACGTCACCATCCCACTCCTGTTCCCCAGCAACTGGCATTGTATGGATACTGCCTGTGATACTGGACATAATATACAACTTCCTTGACTAGTAGCCATTGATAACCCGATCCTCCATCAACTTGTCTACTCCACTTTTAAAGCTGTCCATGTTGATAGCTATGGCGGATTTTCACCGCCCACCTATGGGGTAACTGCTCCTTCACTGGGCAATCCCACCTATAAGCAAATGCTTATTTTGGGGGGCCTCGGGAACTCTCTGCCACTATACCTCAGAGTTCCACAAGCGGACCCTTTTCTGCTACCACCCACAGTTCTGTTAGAATACTTAAAACCTCCTAGTATAATGGTATAAGAGGCTTAGGCATGAGATGGTACCAGCACTAGAGACAAGATGAACTATTAAACAAGTAATTCAACTAGGGCTATTTTGTACATAAGGGATTAGTAATATTTACTTTGAGGATTTCAAAAGACTGCTTAGTGACAATTCTATAGTACTCAAGACACACTGTTGCTAAGGTCTTCTTTTACCTCAGGCCATATTAACTAAACCTCCACCCCAGCCAAATACACCCACAATCATGTCCAGCTTCTGGGTAGTCTTCCTCTGACACCAAAGCTCCTCCCATTGTATTTCTAGCTGCTTTGACTGCCTGCTTGTATAAACTTCCTCTGGCAAGATCTTAGGGCAGCCTCTTGGCATAACACAGCCACCCACCCACCACCTAAGGTTACCCCACAGAGAAAATATAACATATTATTCAAGCTTTAGCTATCCACTTTCTCCTCAGCTTTCTTTTAGTCCTTTGAAAACACCACACACAAACTAGCAGAGTTTCTCCCTCTATGGGCATTTCTACACCAGCCTTAAATCCTGCATTTAAAACAGGGCTTTCTGCTTCCATTTTAAATGCAGGATCATCACTGACTCCCTTTACATGCGCTTCCTTCCCCCTGCCCCTTCTCCCTGTATCTGAGTCTTCCATTATCTTTCATTGATCTCGCTCTTCTTCTTGCAGCTTTAAGCCTTTTCATGGAGGAAACTGAAGTGTAACACAACGGGGTAATTTGATAGCTTGTTATCTATTTAAAAATGGAACAAAGGGCATTTAGTACAGGAGGGTCATGGCATCATGTAAATAGCCCGCAAACTTTCCTGAAGGAGCAATCTCAATCGCAGGATAAAAGCTGTGTGTGATGAAGCCCTATGACTACCACAAACTCCCTCAGCTGCCAACTGTCAAACTGGTCTTTCCCAACCACTCTTTTTTTTTACCAAGCTAGATTCTCCAGCCAATCGGAATTGAATTTACTTGATCCAGGTCCCATCTAACAATAGTCGAAGTGATTGTCTCTCTCTCCCTCCTCAGAATGTCACTCGGCAACTACTAACAGACCTTTGACAATCACAACGCAAAGCCTCAGGCTTACTCGGGTACACTGTAACTGCACAGAGGTCACACAAAGTAAACATTACATGACACCAACAGCTGTATATAGGGCATTTCTTCACAGTAGCCATCACAACATTTTGTGGTAGAGAATTCCATAGTGTAAGTGTGCTCAGTGCGAAGAAGTACTCCCTTTTATCTGTCCTGCATCTCTCACCATTCAGCTCCACTGGATGACCCTGGGTTCTGGTATTTGCATGTTCAATGAAGTGCAGTGCAGGACTTGCTTACGAATAGATGTTCATGACAAACCCCCCATGCACACACACATACACACATTTATGAGGCAAGCAGGAAGCCGCTGCCACCTGGAGGCTGAGCAGAATGAGCAGGAGTGCAAGAGGTTCTGAGAGCAGAGAGCTGGCGAGCAGGGAGAGCGACTAGCGCATTGTCTTTGATGTATAGTAACTGCCCAATCAACAGGCTACCCCACCCCACAAACAGGGGCTCAATGTAGTGCTTCTGAGTACATGTTCATGAAAATCATCCGCCCTGGCATCCACCCTTTCTTAGCTGCACAGCTTCGAATCAACAGGCGTCCACCGTTTCTTATCTGTGCTCCTTCATAGCTGCACAGTTTCAAAACAGCTGGGCTGGCTCCCATCTCCACTCCCAAGCTGAATGACTATTTAAAGTGAGAGAATGACTATTGAATGACTATTTAAAGTGAGAGGCAGAGATGTGGAACTGAAGGGAATGAGTTACTTCTGCGTAGACATGTTTACCCTTCTGCTCTCCCCATGCTACTTTCCCTTCCACCAATCAGTGCCGCTTCCAACAGCCCGCACTGAAGCCAGCTGCAGTCGCACAGACTCCCAAACAGCACTGAAGCTGCTGTGACAGGAAAACCGACACAAAATGAGTTTTGAAAAAAACTCAGATTTAGGGCAAGAAACGCCAGGCTAGAAGTGTGCATCATCTGACACTATCGATTTGGGGGTGGAGTAGAACCTGAGTAAAAGCCCCATGTCGATGGGGCTGTGGAACAGATGTTAAATGAATGGGCATGTACGTTCTTGGATTCCCTTGGATCAGTTCTTAAAAACTGATATTACATTTCCATTTTCCAGCCTTTTGGTACAGAGGCCAGTCATAAAGACATGTTGCATATTTTTGTTCAAAGATCAGTAATTTCAAGTTTGAGTTCTTTAATAACTCTCAGATGGATACCATTTGTACCTGGTAATTGGTTTGCTTTCTAATTTCTAATAAGGTTTAGAACTTACGTGATTTTGTGGAGGAGTCTGCCCCTTTGAGGTTTCTAGTTTGTTTGACACTATGCCCACTTTTGATGGACAGAGCAATGCCACCACCAGTACACCCTTCCCTGTTCTTCTTATAAAGCATGGAGCCAGAAATGACCATATCCCACTGGGTCTCTCCATTCCATCAGATTTCCATTGTGCCCACTGTATATCTATGTTCTCCTTTAAAACCATAGAGCTGGATCGAGATTTATGCTGGATCTACTATGCTGACTCCCCCCACCCTTCTTCCCATGGCAGCCACTCCACCCCTGAAAATGCTACAGGGAGAATCAGGAGACCCTGATGAATGAGGTGATGAGGGGGAGGAAGATCCCCCAAAACTGGGCAGAGGGACCTTCCACAAGCAAATACCTTCCTCTTGCAGAAGGTCCCTTCCTGTCATGGAAGGTAGATCCTGGATCCAACTGAAACACCCCAACACCTCCATCTAAGCTAGGAAACTTCTAGAGAGAGAGAGACAGACAGACAGACAGACAGACAGAGAATGGGGTTTGTTTGCTACCACAAGCAGGAAGTGAATGTTATTGCAGTCCTGGGATATCCCTAACTAAGAAACTTAAAGCATATCTGGAAACTTCTTCTTTCCTATATTCATATTTATTACAACATGAAGGAATTTCATAATCACAGTAAGCAAGCATTCCAGAATAGAATCTGCTAGCACTGTTGAATCAGGAGTGGTTTAAGAGTTAAAAACTCTGAGGGTCTGCTTTTCAAACCCCAGGTAGAACTGACACATTTTAGAGTTTCTGGTACATGCATTGTTCTTAGTGGCTGGTGAAAAGCATCATGGAGGGAAGAGACATCCTGTTATAGTGGCTATGAGGCACAGCCAAGTCAAATGTGTGAGATGGCTCTCAGATGCTACTCATTTGTAACAATAGTGCCAAAGCCCTGTGATCATTCCAGCACAGACACTCCCTAATAAGCTGTATAGTTGTACATGAACTTGTCCAGTTGGATTGCAGTTATGAATACTCTCCTACTTCCACATCTATATATCATAGAGCTGTGTGTTCAACTGCTGGACCTCTTACAGCTAAGTCTGGGAGCAAGTAAACAACATGCATTTATGTTCTTAGAACCAACAGATGTTCTGTGGATAGGACTGAATGACCAGAAAACCCCGATGTATTTTGAATGGAGTGATGGTACTACAGTGAGATTTACCAAGTGGCAGCAAGGAGAACCTACGCACATAAATAATGTTCAACAAGATTGTGTCATCATGAAAGGGGAGGTAAAAATAAGGAAATGCTATCTTTCTAGTAAATATGTATTTCCCTTGAATTCTGTTTGGCATGAAAAACTGTCTAAAAGTAAGCTCCGTTAAGAAAAAGTAGTTCAAAATGTATTTTCCCATGTACTAATTTCCCCTTTAGATAATCACCCCAATCTATGTGGAGTTATACATGCCTACAACCATAGAAGTCAATGGACCTAATGGAACCAAACTTTGCATAGGATTGCAGCCATGTAATCAGTGTTTTTGCCTAAGAAAAAGTACTTTTGAATTTCAAAATGGTTAGCCTAATCCTATGCAGGTATATTCAGAAATAAGTCCTACCATGTTCAATGGGGTTTCTTCTCAGGGGAATGTGCATAAGATTTCAGCCTTTATTTATCAATTGAGGAACAAAAGTTAGCAAGAAGTTTGTAAAAGTTATTAATGCACCAGTGCTTGAATGAGAAGTGCCTATTGAAATCTCAGAAGCCAGACAGGTTTCTGAACAAGATTTCCAGCTTCTGGCTGTGCACCTTCAATTCCTTCCATTTCTATCCTTTGCTCCTTCTCAAGGTTAGAAAAATGCAAATGGCAAAATAAAAGAATAGGCATAAAAGACAGCACAATTCAGCTGTTCTTGTCACAGACTTTGAACTGGCTAGGAAAAATAGTTTTGATTTATTTTTTAGGGCAGAATCATAAAACCCTGAAATATTTCAAAATGTTACATTAATGTGATTTATTTATTTATTTACAATATTTATATACTGCTCCACATCAAAAGATCTCAGAGCAGTGAACAGCAAAGATAAAAGAATAAAATACCATGTTAAAATAGTTAAAACGTTTTAAAAGAGACAAGTTCCAATAAGGCCGAATTTAATAAACCGTGGCTGGTCACTCAAGGAAGGCCTCTCGAAATAACAATGTCTTCAGACAACGTCAGCCTTAAGTTCTCAAGTTAGGATAGAAGTGTATTTTCAAAAGCTCCTATTTCCTGCAGGATGAAAACCCTGTTTATTTATCATTCAGCTTTGACATAAATCTCTCGCTCTCTCTTTCTCTCTGTCTCGTCTCAGTATAGTAGTAGGCAATATAGTGCTTAGGCTGTAGATTTTAGAGAAGAGCAGATGTAACCCACATTTGTTGTAATTGTCCAGCTCATCAAGCTTTGCATCTTCACAAAAGACATAAAGTGTTGTGAAAATCAGAAAGTGTAAACATAGTGGATTGTTTTTCACTGAAATTCATATTTCCTCACCTTTCCATCCCCAGAATGGAGATTGGGCAGATTATTTCTGTGAAGAGGAACTTGGTTACATTTGCAAAAAAGAACCTTTGGCATCTATTCCTGAAGAAGCTGAAACTGCTGATCCAAAATGTCAGAAAGTAAGTCTAAAGTAAACTCTGAAGAAGTTTAATAAAGGTATTGGTTTCACACAATTCTTATTTTAAAGAACAATATGAAGATGTCTACCACCTATATTCTTAACGGTCTGCAATTTGTCTACCCATTAATGTAGAAGCACTTCTGGCCTTGTGAGCAGTAAAAGGTCTTTGCCACCCACATTGTCCTCTCTACATGCTTTTAGCCTTCTCCTACCCAAGTCAATGACTATTCCCGAACTTGTCAGCTTCAGTCTTGGTCACAGCATCCTCACTTCTTTTGCATTTTTCTGCTGGCCAGGGGAATGTCTCCTTATGATAGCATTGTCCCAGAGGGCTGGTGAGGTTTCTTTTAATGCAAGATTTTGTTTTGTTACAAGAAGGCACCACCTTTGAGCAGTGGTAGACAGAAGGTAGTTCTACTGATAGAACTCTAGGTGACTTTTAGTAGATTGCCAGTTGTTTCTGACTCACAAATGCTCAACAGCAGCAACAACTACAAGGATTTCCCCCATCCAAATTAGGCTACTGAGATGAAAGAAAGCTTGAGGTGAAAACCAGAAGGAAGTTTTGTGTGAAAGGACTGTGAGCTCAGTTCTGGTATGAACATAACATTTCTGGCCTGAGTATGTGCTCAGTGGCACCCTTAATTCTAGGAATGTATGGTCCCCTCCTCCTGAGCTGTCTGTCCCTGCCCTAGATAAACCTACATGTTTTTCTAGGATGCTGGTGCCTTATGGAGACTCCATCCAGTAGAAGCAAAGTGGAATAAGGATGCAGATTCCACATTTGCCACCTAAAGTGGAGGTTTCAATTAGTCTTGTGATTTGGCTATCAACCTATTAATAAGTTCAATCAACCTATTACCATTATCTATTCAATTTTGGATCAGAAGTAGAAACTGAGCACCATTTTTTGGTGGAAAGGCAAGATATAAATTAACTACCTGAATACATAAATAAATTCCCAGTTTTATACATAAGCATTTTTTTCAACTGTCAACTTTTCCATTTGACATCATGCATGGGGGGGGGGGGATGTCCCCAAAGAAGTCAAACCAGACTACATGAATGGTGAATGGTACCACTGAAGTCCATGGAACTACATCATTGGTTCAATATGTTTTTTTGTAGATTTCAGTCACAAAACTAATAAAATACCATTCTGTTATTAATTTTGTTTATTTCATTTTTTTATTAGCTGCCTTTCCAGAAACTAAAGGAGGAAACAGTGAGAAGTAAAGCAAAATAAAGCAAATTCCACAGTCCAGTATAACAGCACCAGTAAAAAAAAAAAAAAAGTTAAAACAAACTAGCCTGTTGAAGCCACATGGAAGAGATGCATTTTGCATCACCTCTGGAAGGCCAGTAAAAAGAAGAATTTACAAATTTTTATTATATTTCCATAGCACAAAGTCCCTGCATGTCACCATGCCAGTTCCCACTTGGCATAGAGCTGGAAATGGGAGCAAGGCTGGAGGCACCATGCACTATTTTAGGGCTATGGCATTCTTCCCTTATCCATCCCCTTCCTTATCCATCCCCTTCCAGTTTGAACCCAGGTCCCATAGTTCCCTCCACAACAAAGTCTCTGGCAGGAAAAGTGGGGTTACATACATTAGATCAGCTCTTACATACTTGCACTGCCAATAAAGTGGGGAGACGTTCCTGTAAGTCTGTTTCAGTCTCCAAATTATCAAATGCTTGTAATTATGCTTCAAAATGCTCTGTGGTTCTGAAGTGTTTGTGGAGGTATATGTGATTCAGATAATGTTCTGCACACATTTCTGGATTCTCCATTGCATTCATGGAGCATTTCCTGATTCATAAGAAAGTAGGGGAATGTGGAGCAGCTTGTTTATACTGGAGACCCCTATGTGCATTACAGGCCCTACATCATTCATTCACCATTTATGTATTCATATATTCAGATTCTACTTTATCCCATAGACATCAGGGTTTTTCAGTATTTCAAATTACTGTAATTTTTAAAAGGGCAAAATAGAATAGGGAGGGGCACAACTGCTGGGGCTGTAACTCAGTGGCAGAGCAGAAGCTCTCTGGTTCAATCCTGGCATTTCCACTGAGAAAGAATCTCAGGCACAACCCCAGAGAGCTGCTACCAGTCAAACAATACTGAACCAGATGAACCAACAGGTGATTCTGTATAAGACAGCTGTGTATGTTTTGCTCCTATAATTGTTTGGAGATTTCAGCACTTCTCATTTGGATTTCTATCAAACTTCTGGAACTGTTTCCACAATCTCTTTTAGATTCTGGTAGCGATATTCTGGACTCGAAAGAATTGCAGGATGGGCACATGTTACAATGGAGGTGCTACACCTCCTGCACTTTTTGGGATGGTGACATCCTTGATGCATGGAACATGTAAGAAAGTTGGTGTGCAAGTTCTGTGACACCTAGTGCAGTGTAAGGATCCCTGTTTTAGAGCACTTTCAGCAGCATCACTAAAATAAACTCAGTGTCTCCAAACTAATATTGCAGTTTGTGATTGTGATTGTTGGTTTGTGATTGCTGTTTTTTTTATATATCAACAGGGCTGGAAAAAGCATGATTTATATTGTTACTTCATTGGACAGACATCTGTAATATTTTCAGAAGCAATGAGCTTCTGTGAGGAAAACAAGGGATTTCTGACTTCCGTGGAGAATAGGTATTTAAAAAGATTGTGCTTAGATCAAAAGAAAAGAAACAAAAGTATTTTTTAATATTGATGAAGTGGTGTGTGTGGGGGGGGCATAAGATTGTCAGCCAACCAGAAAATAACTGGTTCAGCTGTTTGGGCGCATTTCCTGTCCCCCTCTAGACACATTGCTAGTCAAAAAAGAGGAAATATTGTCTACTTGTGCCCATCTGCTTCTTCAATTAATTTATGTTGTTGTTATTGTTGTTGTTGTTCTTGTTGTTGTTGTTGCGGTTGTTGACCCATGCATAGTGAGACAGGAGAAGAAAAGTTGTGGTGATTTTGTTTTGGGATGGCATTGCTCTCTGGTTTTGTTGGTTAGGGTTAGACAATCCAGAGCCAAAGATGCTTACAGTGAAAGAGAAAGTTCATTTGGAAGAAAGAGTCAAACAAAGACAATATGGTGGATTTTGAATTCTCTGTCAAGCAAGCAAATGGTACCAATGAGAAGAAAGAGGTGGAGCAGCAATAGCAGCTGGTGACAATCGTGATGAGAACTCACTGAGGGAAGGGAGTCCACTGAGGGTGTTTTATCCAAGGGGCCTTAAAAACCTGGATCCAGAACTGCTGTCATGGACTTACTGATTGTCCTTAGGATTGAAAATGCTCAGCTTCTATTGCAAAATGAATATTTCTTAAATGTCTTCTAAAGTTGCCAGTAATATGTATATTATATGTGTGGGACAGATATGATGTGCTGCGTTGCCTGTGCCTGAGCTCCCTTGCTTCAGTTATTTGCTCAGGATTGTCTTGTATTCTACTTGAGACACATTTGTAGCGTGCCTTGTGTTAGGTTAATCTGTGTTACTTTTTATAGTGTGTATTACTTAGTGACAGAGGATCTCTAAGTGTAGGCAGTGCCCTTTTACCAATCAGCTTCACCCCCTGCTTTGCTATGCTCTGAACCGGCCTGTGGTAAGCCATTTAAGGTGCAGTCCTATACATGTTTAGACAGAAAAAAAGGTCTCCAACTCCCAGCATGCTCCAGTTCCCCATGGCTGGGACATGCTTGGAGCTGTAGGCCTTTTTTCAGTCTAAACATGCATAGGATTGCACCTTTAGTCTAAAAATCCAAGAAGTTAGTACAACCCCTGCACTTTTAATGCATTCACTACTTATTTTTCTCCACAGATACGAACAGGCCTACCTGACTAGTCTAGTTGGGCTGCGTTCTGAAAAATATTTCTGGATTGGCCTTTCAGATGTAGAACAACCAGGGACATTTAACTGGACCAATGGAGACAATGTTCTATTCACCCACTGGAATTCAGAAATGCCTGGTAAGTACTCCAGCTGTCTATCAGGTATCATATACATTTTACTTTTTCTGTGTATGTGAAAAGACATTCAGTTAAACCGGCTCTTGTCTTATATCTTAAAAAGGGCAACATCCTGGCTGTGTTGCCATGAGAACTGGAACTGCAGCTGGATTGTGGGATGTTGTTAACTGTGAGGAGAAGGCAGCTTTCCTCTGCAAACAATGGGCAGAAGGTGTGACACCTCCTCCTGTCCTGACAACAACTCCCCTACACCCCTGCCCAGAAGGATGGTCTCCAAGCCCAACTAGAAGTGTATGCTTCAAAGTAAGTATACAGCATTCTGAGACAAAGCACATGCTTTTTTAAATAGCAAAGCAAAAGTGGAAATGACTTTTGCATTTCACTGAGCCTTTCAAGACATTAGAGGGTTTTAGTTTAACTGCTTGGTGCAGGTTTTCTTGTTGTTGTTCTTATTATTGTAGAGTTTAGTGCAAAGTTTTATTTATGCTTTGAAATGTCACCCTTCTATTGCTGGGGGGCAGTTATGCTATGAGCTGCTCAAGCATACTGTAGGAGGCACAATGCTAATGTATAATGGGATAAATTAAAATGAAGACTAGGGATGGGCGGGTTCCCTACCTGTCGTTCCATGGGAGAATCTGCCCATGGGGGGAGGTGATCCCTCCCTCCCCCTGGAATCCGTCCAGGCCGGCTCCGCTCCACGTCGCTGGCAAATGTCGATACGGCCTGCAGCCATTTCCATGCCGTATCGCTGTAAGTAAGTCTCTGGACACAAATGGCATAGTGGGCGCCATTTGTGGCCATAAAGCTGGTAGATTAGCCTAAATGCAGCCGTAAATTTATGGCTGCATTTAGGTTAATCTACCAGCTTTAAGGCCGCAAATGGCGTCCACTACGCCATTTGTGTCTGGAGACTTACTTACAGCGATATGGCACAGCAATGGCTGCCGGCCATATTGATATCCGTCGGTGATGCGGAGCAGGCAGCCAGCGCCGCAGGATTGATGCAGAGATGGATCCGACCTGGATGGATTCTGGGGGGAAGTGGAGGTGAGTGCTTCGTTCCGCCACAGGCCTCAATGGGGCCAGATTCTTGGAATCTGGCCTCATTGGGGTCCATGACGGAATTCTCCCCCATCCCTAATGAAGACTCGGTTAGAACTTAGCAACATCTACAGTGGTGGGAAAACGTTTGTGAACCCCTTAGGATTATCACATATTTCCAACCTAAATAGGTTATTAGATCTTAATCTAACCCCATAACCCCACATAAAGAACAATAGATAACCTAATTAAACAAATGCCACACAAATGACTCAACATTTATTTACCCACAACTGATTCAACATTCAGTATCCATGTGTGAAAAAGTGTGTCAACCTTTAGATTCAGTACCTGGTGTCACCCCCTTGAATAGCAATGACTTCAAGTAAGCATTTCCTATAACTGTTGATCTGTCTCTCACATCAGTTTTGAGGAATTTTGGCCCATTCCTCCTTACAGAACTGCTTCATCTCAGTGATATTTGAGGGCTTCCTTGCATGAACAGCTTGCTTGAGGTCCTGCTACAACATTTTGATGGGGTTTAGGTCCGGACTTTGACTAGACCAGTCTAAAACATGCAGTGTCTTCTTCCACAGCCATTCTTTTGTACATCTGCTTGTATGTTTAGGATCACTGTCATGTCGCATGACCCACTTTCACTTCAGTTTCAGCTCACAGACAGATGGCCTGACATTCTCTCTAGAATCTGCAGAATTCATGATTGTGTCAATGATGGCAAGCTATCCAGATCCTGAAGCAGCAAAGCAGGCCCAAACCATCACATTCCCACCACCACGTTTGACAGTTAGGATGAGGTTCTTCTGTTCGAACTCGGTGGCTGAATCTACACATAACAGTTATACCGTTATCATACTATTATCATAACTATTGGTACACATGACACCAGTGGCCACTAATAGTTATGATAACAGTATGATAATGGTATAACTGCTATGTGTAGATTCAGCCTGTATTTGTTTTTCACCAAACATAATGTTTCTCATTGAGGCCAAAAAGTTCTACCTTTGATTCATCTGTCCAGAAAACATTGTTCCAGAAGTCTTGGAGGATCATCCGTGTGATATTTAGCGAACTTCAGATGGGCAGCAATGTTCTTTTTAGAGAGCAGTGGTTTCCTCCTGGCTATCCTCCCAAGAACACCATTCTTGTTCAGTCTTTCTCTGATCGTTGAGTCATGAACACTCAGATTAGCCAAGCCAAGAGTGGCTTGCAGATCCTTGGTTGTTACTCTGGGGTTCTTTTTGACTTCCTGGATGATGTGCCGGTTTGTTCTTGGAGAGATTTTGGTAGGATGACCAGTGCTGGGTGGAGTGACTGTGGTCTTGAACCTTCTCCATTATAGACTATCTGTCTGACAGTGGATTGGTGGATTCCCAAATCCTTAGAAATGGTTTTGTAACCCTTTCTACACTGATGAGCAGGAATAACTGCTATTCTGAAGTCCTCAGAGATGACTCTTGATAATGACATAACATGTTTCCATACAACTGTATGGTGAAGACCAAACTCACAAAGTTTCTGATATTTTTGTAGGATGGGGCCTCTCAAACTCAGTCCTGAAGGATCTACCTAATTACTTACTGATGCTCTGACTTGGATTCCTGCATTGAGCAGGAGGTTGGACTTGATGGTCTTATAGGCCCTTTCCAACCCTACTACTATTCTATGATTCTATTCTATGATTCTACTTAAACACCTGATCCTAATTATTCCCTTTAATTGCGCTGATGCAACCAGAGGTTCACTTACTTTTGTACATACCCTGAGTTAAGTACTAATAGTGAAACACTATAGACTGGATGTCAGGGCTAGAGCTGACAGTGTCTTTGGTAGTGCTGTCCTCTCGTCTGTTCTGTAGTTGGACACTAATGTTCCTCCATGTAAGTTAGCTACTCGTGCATATGTGTGATGCATAGAGACCACTAAGAAGAAAGACAGGTTGCTACTTGAAACTGTAGTTCTTCAAGTGGTCATCTATGCATTCACACAACTCACCCGCTGTCCCCTCTTCAGTGTCATATTCAAGTTCGATGTTGGGTACCAAAAGTATTGTTTTTTAAAGTTTTCTCTCGGTTACAAGGCTGCAATGTCTGTCTCAAGGAACTGAAAGAATAAGCAGGAACCTACTAGGGCCATGCACACTGGGACGGTGAGGGACGGGTTCCCACCAAAATTCCTAAGCTACAGAAGTTTCCCGAACTGAGGCCCTGCGCAGGCGCAGAGCTCATATGTGTGAATGCATAGATGACCACTCAAAGAACTACAGTTACAGGTAACAACCTGTCTTTGTAGGTGGGGTAGGGGTACTGGTTGAAGGTCATGGTCAAAAGTGATCGAATCAGAAGTGGAAGATGAAGTTGGTGTTTGGATTGAAAAGGGTAAAGGGTATCAGGGTATGAGCCAAGGAGAGGAAGCAAAGAATGGAATTAGCGAAGTTCAGAGGGAGAGAGGTTATAGGGGTTCATCTAGGGATGGATGAGCCCATCTCCATCTGGGACCAGGGAGCTTGATGAGCTGCCCCCGCAGCTCATGCAGCCTGGGCCTGCTCGGCAAGTTTCCTTGCTTGCTCTGCCTGCCCGTGAGCTCCGCAAGCTCCAACCTCTTCCTCCCACCAGCTGTTAAGGACCAGTGCGGGGAAGGAGGGCCTTGGCGTAGCCACCCCCCAGCCTCTCTCCCTGACCTTCTCTAGAGGAGGCCAGGGAAAAACACCAGGGTGCTGCCATCGCCCTTCTTCCTCACACCTCTCACCCTGGCCTCCAGCAGGTGGGGGGTGGGGGAGAAGAGGATAGGTGCCTCTTCTTCCCTCTGATCCCACCTGCTTTAGCACTGTCGGCAAGGGACAAGCTGGTTGTTTTCCATAAGGCCAGGAAAACTTACAGAAAATGACCAGCCTTTACCTGCACCACTGCTGCTGTAACAAGGATGGGGGAAGGAGGAGAGGCGCTGCCTTCTTCCCCTCTCCTTTCCGAGGGAGTGGGCGCCCGAGCTCTTGCCTAACTCAGCATGCCACAAGTCGGGCAAGAGCTCAGGTCCACAAGCTGGTGTCCAGGGCACTGAACCGGCAACTTCTTGCTGGGCTTCGAGCCCCAACTGGATGCTCACAACATCCCTAGGTTCATCACACAGAGCTTTTGTCCTGCTATTGAGATGGCTCTCTCTCGGAAGTTTACGGGCTCTTTAGATGATGCCATTACCCTCCAGGATGTCTCTCGCCATTTCCTCCAGCCTATCTCATGTTTTCCCCAAATGCAAAAAATGTGGTATTTTTTCCAGCCCATGGAACAGGAGTGCCATGACCTCCCCGTGAAATTCTCCAAATAGTGGAAGAAACCGCTCTGTCTGCCTGCTGTGGATGTTTGTTTTCAGTTGTTGGGGGCGTAGTCAGGATGACATTTGACAGGCGCGACGGCAAGAATCGCCTGCCGATTGCGCCTCCTGCCTCTGCATTTCTCAGCTGGAGAAAGAAGAGGGTAAAATGCCTCCCTGCAACAAAGGGAGACACATCTGATCCCCCACCCCACCAAGCTCAGAAGCAATGTCCTCTGTTGTTTCAGAGTACCCTATAAAGTTCAGTGGGGCTTACTCCCAAGTAAGTGTGCTGAGGGTGGCAGACTTACAAGATGATCTGATGTCTACTCAGAAGTAAGTCCCATTGAGTTCAGTGCGGCTTACACCCACATAAGTGTGCCAAGGGCTGCAGACTTACAGCACAATCTTACATTTTATGTCTACTCAGAAGTAAGTCAGAGATTTCCTGGGGGCTGTGAGAAAACAGTACAGCAGAAGTTCAGCTACGAAAACAAGACACCCCCCCACCTCCTTTGCACATATTCCAGGCACTCCCCTAAGTTCAAACCATGTGGCTGCCATGTAAAGAAGCCTGCAAAGAAACCAAAATCAGGAAGCTCCGGAAAGCATGTGGGGTTTTGTGTGTGTGTGGGGGGGGGGGTTCCTTAATGTAGAAACACCCATAGAGTAAAAACTGATATTTGTAGCAAATATCTAATTGTATTTATATGCACTTAGGCCTTTCTTGATAAGAAAAGGTATAAGAAAACTTGGTTTGAAGCACGAGATTTTTGTAGAGAAATTGGAGGAGACCTGATTTCTATCCATAGTAAAGAAGAGCAGTATATATTAGATGGATGGTAAGTTGAATAAAATGCTTATTCCTTCTTAAAATAATGATCCATTGTTTGATTACTGAGATAACTGGATGGGTCGGGTGATGATGATTTTTAGGAAAAATCAAGCTGCTTCTTGAGTTATAAGTTGGCATCAGTTCTCATAGCAGAAAGACTACTACTGAGGAAAGAGAATTCACAAGTGAAATAAGATTTTCAGCAATGTTTTGTTTTTGTTCTTAATATAACCCTATATTCAAGATTAACGGTGCCCTTTATGTTTCAAGGGCCAAATTGGCTGCAGACAAGCACATTGGGAGCCACATCCCAGCAGTGGGCAAGGCAATATCCAAAGTGGGTGGGGGCATAACCCAAAATGGACAGAACCAATTCATTGCTGGCATGTGGCCCCCCACTTGATTGCCCAGGCCCCAGTCACATACTTATATTCTCTCTCTCTCTCTCTCTCTCTCTCTCTCTCTCTCTCATGCGTACACACACACCACTCAGAAAACATGCAACATACATCCTCCGTCCTGAAAAGTCCCCCCTTCCCAGCTGCAATTAGGCATTTAAAAACCCTCCATTGCCTGATTGTAGCAGTGGGGGGGGGGATTTTTGAGGGCAAGGTGAAGCATTGGAGAAGGGATGATTAGTCTTTTTCTCCGCAGTAGTGCTCCCCCCACAAAAAATGCCCCTCACTGCAGTTAGGCTTTTAAAAGGCCTCTATTGGCACCATCTGCGTGGTTCCAAGGCTTACAAAATGATGTTCACAACTGAGCTATAAAGATAAGGAAAAGAGATGTAAAAGAACTGGAAGCCAGGCAGATTGTGCAATTATATCAGCTAAGGGCTTCTCCACATAGGGCTTTTATACCATGATTGAGATTGGTTACTCATGGAAGTTTGTGGGTCCTTTACATGATGTTGTCAACCTCCAGAACCTCTCCCATGGTTTCTGACCTTTTCCGCAGCTTAATTTGAAACAGAAATAATGAGCTAATAAAAAGAACAGCTTTGAATTGGGTTGAATTTGTCCGTGTAAAGAGAAAGTGGCGCTATAACAACAGTGCCATATAGTGGCTGTATAATGAAACATATAGAACTTACAGTGGGGGAGAAGTGCATGTAAAAGGCCAACCTTAATCCCACAAAGAATCTGGAAGCAGAAGCCCTGGTGAAATCACAGGATAAAAAACCTCTGTGTGGAGAAGCCCTAAGTTTGTGAGAGAGCATTTAAGACAAGGAATGTTAAGTTGTCAGTTGAGTGGTGGAAGGGAGAGAATGGAAGGAAGGGTGAGGAAAGGGGATCAAACCCCAAGTTTATCATCGGGGGGGTGGAGGTATTGTTGCGGGGGATGCATGCCACACTCAGTGTAGAGAACCACTAAGCAGACCAGAAATATAGGTGATTCCCAGAAAGAATCACATACAATCTGAAATGTGAATTCCCCCTCCCTCCTTCAGCAATATAATTAGACATCAGTGACCACATCAGAGTTTGGAACCTGAATATTTGTAAGGATATATGCATGTGCTGGGTTGTTTATGTGTGAATGTGAGAGACAGGAGTGGGAGAAGGAAACATTCTAGTGTTGCATTTTTACCTTTCTGCCTCAAAAAAGAAAAAAAAGAGAAAAGGCAAGACCAGAACAGGATACAATGGTGGAAGACACATGCCTACATCTTAACCCCCCCCCTCCACTCCCCAAATGTGTGTAACGGACCCCCTTCTGGAGGTGAGGGCATTTTGAGGAAAAATGAAGTCATTTGAAGTAATTACTTCAAAGTACAAAATACTTTGGAGAAGAAGTAATGGGGGGGGGGGGGATAGAGAGAAAACTGCTTCACCTCGTGATGGCTTCCCTGTCCCCAGGGTTCAAAATTCATTTGTGCCTGTGTTTAGAACCCTGGAGAAAGAAAGCCACATGGTGATAACTCAGAGCAGAGCAGCAGTTGGAAGGGAAAGGGTTAAGCATTAATCACACACACAGCCTATTCCTCTACTTTTTCAAAATTGCTGCCTCACAGAGTTGTATTTCTGAAAAGCAAAATTAAGAAAGAAACAACGGTGTCTGTGCTTCGTTACTTGCCTTTGTGTGAAATATATAGGTAGCCCCCATTAGACAAATCAGGTATGCGGTGGAACCTGGAAATCAGGTATTAATACCCCATTTCAGCAGGAAGGCAAAGATATTATCCTATGTTGGGGTGGGGCAAAAATGTCAGCAAAGGCTGCTTTTCAAATGTATTCAGTATAAAATATAAGCACTTTTATTCTGGTTATTTTTGTACCGTAGAATCAATATAGCAATATTATTAATGCAAGTCAAAGTATGAATCTTTTTAACACAGAAAGATTTGGAGCTTTGCTGGGTCCCTTGAAAACTATTTATAACGTAGTCACATCTGACGAACCAGTGACACAGTGACTTAGCAAGAAATATAGGTGATTCTAAGAAATAATCACATGTGATCTAAACACACACACATATACAAATACACAGTGTTCCTGCTTAGAATGGCACACCTTTTCTAGAAATGTCATACTGTAACAAGATTTAACTGAATATACTGCAGAAAGATGAATGTCTGATATTGTTCTAGAGAATATCAAGCTATTCACTATGTACGTATTATAACTATGAGTGTCGTGAAATACTTAGTATTTTCTGGACTCTATGTAATTGTTTACTATATTTTAGGTCTATTGATCAACACTGCTGGATTGGTTTAAATTCTCTGAATCCCAACGAAGGACTTACTTGGAGTGATGGATCACCTGTAAGGAAATTAACAATTCTAACATACTGTTAATATTATTATATATTCAGGCCTGGTTTTGGAACGGAAACTGCCTTGGTTGCCCTGTGGGATGACCTCTGCCGGGAGAGGGACAGGGGGAGTGCAACCCTGTTGATTCTCCTGGACCTCTCAGCGGCTTTCGATACCATCGACCATGGTATCCTTCTGGATAGGTTGTCTGGGTTGGGAGTTGGAGGCACTGCACTACAGTGGTTCCGCTCCTACTTGGATGGCCGATTCCAGAAGGTGGTGCTGGGGCAATTGTGTGCCATGGCAATTGTGCCATGAGGTTCCACAGGGCTCTATTTTATCCCCCATGCTGTTTAACATCTACATGAAACCGCTGGGGGAGGTTATCCGGAGGTGTGGGCTGAGGTGCCATCAATATGCGGATGACACCCAGCTCTACCTCTCTTTCTCATCAAAACCAGGTGAGGCAGTGGCTGTTCTGAACCAGTGCCTGGGCACGGTAATGGACTGGATGAGGGCTAATAAACTGAAACTCAATCCAGACAAGACGGAGGTACTGTTAGTGGGTGGTTCGTCTGCCCGGCTAGGTGATATTCAACCTGTTCTGGAGGGGGTTGCACTCCCCCTAAAGGATCAGGTTCGTAGTTTGGGGGTGCTCTTTGATCCAGAACTGTCACTTGAGGCACAGGTGAACTCAGTGGCACGGAGCACTTTTTATCAGCTTAGGCTGGTATACCAACTATGCCCTTATCTGGACAGAGATAGCCTAGCTGCAGTTATCCATGCTCTGATAACATCTCGTCTGGATTACTGCAATGCGTTATACGTGGGGCTGCCTTTGAAAACGGTCCGGAAACTTCAGCTGGTCCAAAATAGGGCAGCAAGATTGTTAACAGGGACTGGCCTGCGAGCTCATATTACGCCAGTACTTTTCCAGCTGCACTGGCTGCCAGTCCATTTCCGGGCCCGATTCAAAGTGCTGGTGTTAACATTCAAAGCCCTTAACGGCTTGGGGCCAGGTTACCTGAAGGATCGCCTCCTCCCATATGTGCCTGCCCGGACCTTAAGATCATCATCAGCGGCCCTTCTCCGTGAGCCCCTGCCAAAGGAAGTGAGGCGGGTGGCTACTAGGAGGAGGGCTTTTTCTGTTGTGGCACCCCGGCTCTGGAATGAGCTCCCTAGTGAGGTTCACCTGGTGCCTACATTATACTCCTTTTGGCGCCAGGTGAAGACCTTTTTATTTTCCCAGGCATTTTAGCTTTCTAAATTTTTATCTTTGCTGTTTTAAATCTGTATTTTAAACTCCTGTACTGCTGCTAGGTTTTATTGTGGTTGTATTGTTATATTGTGGTTTTAATGTTCTATATATTTTAAATTGTTTTATTGTGTGTTGTTTGGTTTTAATTTTTGTGAACCGCCCAGAGAGCTTCGGCTATTGGGCGGTATAGAAATGAAATAAATAAATAAATAAATAAATAAATAATTGCTCTTATTTAAATAATTTACAATCTTAACATCCACGCCCTCTTGCTCTCATAGTGAACTTTGACGGACCCCACAGCAATATTTTAAATGTTTAGCTAGGGAAGTACCCAGCATTAGTCTTTAAAAATATGATTTGTATATCCGATCTAATTTGTACCCGACTCTTTTCACAGTTCCTGTGGAGTTGCCTGAAGTTGCTGCTTGTCCAGTTTAATTAGGTTACTTTTATTAAGTTGCTCCTGTGGAGGCAGACAAGCTGCGCGTGTTTTTCATTCATCATCATCATCATCATCATCATTTTCATTTCTATACCACCCAAGAGCCAAAGCTCTCTGCACAGTTCACAAAAATTACATTTCATAAAATACAAGATAATAAAACATAGTATAAACTTTTAACATACGGCATTTAAAATAATTTACACAGCTAAACAATTTCTATAAAATAGGAGACCTGATAAAGGCAGCTGACATAAATGCCCCATCGTATGCCATTAAAGCCTGGGAGTAGAAGACAGTCCTAACCTGACACCAAAAAGATGACAGTGTGGCGCCAGGCGAGCCTCAGTGGGGAGATCATTCCATAATTGGAGGGCTGCCACCGAGAAGGCCCTCTCCCTTGTTGTTGCCTTCCAAGCCTGCCACAGAGGAGGCACTCAGAGGAAGAGGCACATCATTCTCCTTTGACTCTTGCCTATCTTGGCTGGTCAAGGTCAGCCAGGAGGGGCTTGGCTTGTAACTTGACCGCTGTTATTAACTCCTCTTACTGAGAATGTGCTGCCTCTTGCCTTAAAACAAGCATTCATCCATGGAATGAATGGAATAATGCCATGATCATGCATAGCCATGCAAACGAACAAGCATTGCCTATACTCTCAATGAGCCAACACTTTTGCCCTCTTTTGATGTGATCCCTGAAAAATCTCCCAGTGCTTTACACTGCTGCTGGAAATGTTCACAGAAAAGGTGCCCTCCCCTGTGGCTCAGTGCTCTTGAAAATCAGTCTAATCCTACATTTTTGAACATATGAAACTGCTCTATATTGATTCAGTCCATCTCATCTAGGGATGCTGGAGGAATCTGCAGTGAATTCAAATGGATCTATGGATTTCTATGAATCTGACCTGCGGATTCCACAGCAGACTGCTTTTTCCAAGTCATGCAGATTCTGTAGATTTGCAGACCAGTGTGTGTGGGGGGGAGATTTAGCACTATTATCACTAATACACATTAGTGCAAGTAGAATGAAATTCTGGTAAACAAAATCCATTTCCATCAATGAGCAGATGATAGAATGAAAGATACCTCACAATCTGTGAAATAGAAACAGAATGGATTTAACAAAATCCGTACATCCCTAATCTCACCTAATATTTTCTGTTCTGACAGTGGCCCTCCAGGAAGGCTGACTACCTGAGATCCTTTTAATTGGGGATGCTGCAGATTGAACTGGGCATGTTCTGCACAAAAAGCATGTGCCCTATTTGCTAAGCAAAACGTAGGAGTAGGACTCAACATGAACTGCCCTGTGTTGATACACAGAGCTTCTGCTATTTGGCAGTATTAAAATGTAATAAATAAATAAATAAACGCAAGGAGACACTTGGTCTGTTTGCTTTAGTCTTGAGCTGACTTCATTCATAAAATGCAATAGAACAATCATAACAATTAAAAGAATTAGATCAATAAGTTTGTCCTGATCTGGCCCACAGAGTTTATAAAGATCAGGATGCACCTATTGTTTTCCACAGTGGCAACAAGGTGAATGGGTAGGAGCAAATACAAAATGACCACTCATCTGAGTAACTTGCAAGGGCGTGAACTGGTTGCTTTCTTTATAATAACCTGTTACACCCGTGGGGTTAAAAAGGAAATGACAGCCCATCTCTTACTACATATGTGTATGCTCACTAATATGCATACTGTAAGTCTGTCTCCTTTCTGAATATTACAGCTGGTGATTTTTAGAAAGAAAAAGAGTAATAAAACTTTATTTCTACTGTAGGTAGACTTTGAACGTAAGCCTCATTGGCCAGCTTCCAGAGATACTGAAGAGCAATGCAAAGTAGTGCATAGATTTGGATTTTGGCTATCTTACATATGTGACAACGTTCTTCCTTGGATTTGCCAAATAAAAAGAGGTAAGTCTCCTTTCATTTACAACCGGTTCATTGAGAGAGCAATCCTATGGCTGCTAGACGCCAGCTAGATGGCCATAGGCTATCCTGTTTTCCGGGAACCGACCTCAGAGCCCGCACTCCGAGGTCAGTTCCTGGAGAACCGACCTCCCCCCACTTCTGCTCTGCCTCTGAGGTAGCACGGAACAGCCCCGTCCTCCGCGCTCGCAAGAGGAGTGTGGAGGGGGCAGAAGAGGCATGGCTGGGGGCGTTCCAGGGCGGGGAGATTGTATCTTCCTATATGACACATCCAGTGTGTCATACGGCAGCCTCCTCTCCTGCTCTGTCCTCCCGCGGCTAGACAGCCGCAATCGGTTGTCTAGCCACAAATGCAGGGCAGGAGGAGTGCGGAGGGAACGATCCCCTCCATGCCTCTCCTGCCCTGCTTTGGATAGGTGGTTGCCTCTGAGTTCGGAGGCGGCCACCTATCTGGATAGGATTGCGCCCTGAGCAAAAGCAACAGATGCATTATTTGCTGCAGTGCTTCTAAACCTGGCTTTTGATATTCCCATGCTAGTTATCCTCCTGCCTTTTGAGAGGAGATGATGAAAAAAAAGTGCAATGTTAAGTGTTAAATACATGTAACGTTCATTATGAACACTGCAGAGTTTAAATTTGTGGACTTTGCATTATGACATACTCAAATGTATAGTATTCCATTTAGATTGAGAACAAGGCATCTAGTACATTGGGGGCATGGTGAATACAGGCAAACACCGATTGTTTTTTCTTGTTCTGTTATTACTTGCATAGCAGAAATGTGGTAAGCTATAAATAATGATTTTTCATTCATTATGAATTGCTGTTTGCAATATGAAATAATGCAGTGCATATAGATGGCACTTGGATATTTTATAACTAACATTTGTTTGGTTTTTCAGGTGTATCCTTAAAACCAGAACCAAGCAATACTTTTGGTATGTTGGGTGATTTCATGTTTGAAAAAGTGTTATAATTTATGTAATTTGTATTAGAAACACTGTATTAGAAACACTTGTTGTTCCTTCTTTTGCAGATTATTCTTTCAAAGTAATTGAAGATGGCTGGATTGCATATGACAGCAATGAGTACTATTTCAGTAATGCAACACTCCCTGCAGAAAAATCTCGGGCATTCTGCAAGAAGCATGGCGGAGATCTTGTTGTCATTGATAAGGAAACTGAAAGAAAGTTTTTGCATAAATATGTAAGAAATTTATGGAATATATGTTTCCTCAATCAAATATAACTAAAAAGGAACCAGAGAAATTATTTGAGAACAGCCATTTCTGTGCCTACTAAACATTTTCTTCCAGAATCTAGAAGGGCTTTCTTCAGGGGCCGGGGCTTGGAACTGAGGCTCTGCCCCATGAAGGAACCTCAGGAGGCTACACAGCTCAGCTTGGGTGCCCCATGAGCTGGATTAGGCCCGTGGGCCAGAGATTCTGCACCCTGTTCTAGATGCTGACAACAGATTAGGTAGCCAGAACCTTGTAATTAAAGAATCTTACCTGAGCCTTTGTGGCTGTACGCTTCCACTGTAGCATCAGATACCAACAAGAAAATGCCAAATCAAAATGTATGAGCCCCTCCCAATAATTATCATAGATTTAGACTTGTTTCATAACTCCAGCAGTGTGCTTTCTCAGTATGCTGAAAACTGTTCCATATAATCAGGGATCTGGTTCTACACAGTTATAGAAATGTTTGAATCTGCTTCCTGGGTAGATCCACCAGATAGTGTAGGAAGTACCAGCTTAGCACTACATTTGCTAGGTGCTGCTAGTGCTGGTATATGTGATATGTCGAATTAGGGAAGGTATCAATGTGGACCCCTGACCAATTTTTGGTGGCAACCACTTAACAGAAAAATTAATTTCAGAAAACCATCCAGAAATTAATAGGAACTAAAGTATAATGGCCTGGTTCAGACATAATGCTAACCCATGGTTTATTTAACCCATCGTTTGTTGTCCTACCCAGAGTTTTTTTGGCAAACGATTTAATAATCTATTGTTTGTTTTCTCAATCCCTAGGTTGTATGCTTTCCTCCTCCTTTACCTGCTACATCACTGTATCCCTTCATAGCCTGGAAAAACAAGCCATGAACAACCCACAGCTCTGGGTTCACACATAATGACAACCCATAGTTTAAACAACCCAGAATGCACAACACAACAACAAACCATGGGTTCTTCTACATGGTCTCTGTGCATCACCCATACGGGCTCTGCACCTGTGCAGAGCCTTGATTCGTTGGTGTATGAGATCAGTGGTCTGGAAATTGTCAGTTTGATCAAGGGCAAGCTACCTCTGCTACCTTCCAGAGAGGGGTGCCCTTGCCAGACCTTTGTCAGGCCGTGACTTGGTCATGATCATCCTCCTTTATAAGGCACTACCAACTGGATGTCTGAACACATGAGGACTACACCTCTGGATGAGCAGTTTTTTTCATGCTGCTATAATGAGACACTGACCCTCCTCTGGTAAGTCAACTTGTCACTCGCCCATATGTGTGATGCACAGACACCACAAAGAAGAAAGACAGGTTGCTTACTTGTAACTGCAATTCTTCGAGTGGTCACACAACCCACCCACTGTCCCCACTTTGGTGTTATACTCCATGTTGGGTTCATAAGGTCTGTCTGGGTTCCAAGGCCACAATGTTGGTCTCAGGAAACTGAAGGAGTAAGCAGGAACTTGTAAGGGACATGCACACTGGGAAGGTGGGGGAGGGGTTCCTGCCAAAACTCCTCAGCTATAGAAGGTTCCTGAAACAAGGCTCCATGCAGGCGCAGAGCTCAGTTGCGAGCGGAGATGGGTCAAAGAAGACGCAGACAACAAGTCTGGGTTGAAAATTGGGCCATTTTTATTGAAAATATCTGCAAAGGGGTAACTAGGACAGGCATCTAACTGTGTCAGCGACTAGCTAGCACTTCTTGGGCGAAAACACACCCAGCCTGAGGGGTGGCAGTGATCTTGCCATCCCTCCAGACTGCCCCTTCTGTGGGAGGTAGACCTTCCCCTGTCACCCCCTCCCAGTGCCGCACAACACCTGGGTGAGTGAGGAGGGTTGGTCTCCCAGGCAACCGTTATCCCCCCACTGAGCCACACAACCCGTTGGGGAGCCTCAAGCGTCACCTGTCACTATAAGGTGCCTCTGCATGCACACCATCCCTAATCTCTTTCAGCTTTTGCCCTTCCTAGCCGCCAGTGAAATGTGACCTATGAGATTGGACCTAATTCACCTACAGGACGGACTCAACCCCACTAACAGTGTGAAGTAGGCAAAAAGACTCATAGTAATAGGCCAATTGAACTGTAAGCCAAAAATTCCTACATGGCTCCCAAAGGGGCAACCGGCATGAAACCCACACTGCTTAGGGGAGGGTGGGAGGGAGCTGTGTGAGCGAGAGAGCTGAGATTGGGAAGGGGGCTGAGCTTAAGTAACTCAGCCTGCCCCTCCTTGCATGGTGATGCCACTGAGTGCACCAATGACCAGCCCCTACGTCACTCCACCCGCCCGCAAAGGCCCCCCCCCCTCAGCCAGACAAGTTGGCGCCGGGTTAGGGCATATGTGTGAATGCACAGATGACCACTCGAAGAACTACAGTTACAGGTAAGCAACCTATCTTTCTCATTCTGGGTTATTCATGATTAACATGGTTTGTTAGCACAGCCTCGTTCACACGTAAGAACAACCCAAAACTGTACAACTGAAACCATGGGCTAACTTCATGTGCAATCCAGGCCACAGTGTATGCTTATTATTATAATCCTCTATATAGATATTATTAGTGGTTACATTGTCCACTCCCTGCTGGAATTGGAATTCCATGACTATTTTGCACCACTTTCCAGCACATCAGAGCCTCAATACATCTTTTTCAAGCTAAGCTCTTAATTTTAATGGAACAGAAGTTAAACTTCCCATCCAATGATAGTTTTCTATCAGACGTGCTTGTGCTGATAATACACAAAAGAATAATGTTTGTAAAGAGAAGTAACATCTCAACAAACTCCTTAAGGGTCTCTGATGAAAGCACAGTATGCCTATCACTCAGAGTTTCATCTTCTGCCCTCACCTCCCCAACATCCCTTTCTACTTTTCTCCATTCACCCATCTTTATCCCTTTCCTCTTCCAGTTCTTATTTTTTTCTCTTTCTTTTTCTATCCTACATGGGTTGTTTTATTTTCCTCCTCCCTTCACTTAGAAGAGAAGCCAGTGAAATGGCCTATAATGGAAGAGTGAACTGGGGAACCATAGGTAGAATTATTTCCGATGGAATGTTTGTAATTGATGTTATACAGAAGTAAAAACCTTGAATAAATCAGTTAATTATACCAGTTATTAAAAAATATTAATTAACACTCTCAGGCTTACCCCAATTTAAGCTGAGATGTTTTATCCTTTAAAACTAAATAAAAGTTTTAAAATGTTAAATACATTGACATAATAAATGGGAGCATTACATCTGGATGTCCTTCACTTTAGAATCAATTTAGGGCCTCATACTACACAATTTCATTAAGTCATATCATTCACTGTCACCTTCAAATATACATTTTTGTCTTCATTTTCCTCCTTTATTTTTCCACATTGAATATATATATATATATATATATATATATATATGCAGTGAGGCTTAGTTCTGCATTGAGTATATATATATATATATATACAGTGAGGCTTAGTTCTGAGTCAACATCTATAGAATTGCACTGTTCGTTGTGTTTTTAAATCACAAGAATGATATGGACAATTCTGTCCAACATTACAAACCCCTTATTGCCTGATATGTAGATTCAGCAGTTCCTATGGAATAACTGGATTAGGTTCATCTAGACAATATTTGTTTGTTTGTTCGTTTGTTTATTCATTACATCTATATCCCACCTTTCTCCCATCGTGGAACTCATGGTGGCCACATATGATGTTCCTAAGGCTGAAATCCTATACACACTTTCTTGGAAGTAAGTCCCATCGAACTCAATGGGGCTTATTCCAAAGTAGACATGTATAGGATTGCACCTGTTAGTCACCTTTCCATTGTGTGGTCATTGTGCACACTTATGAAAAACAATAAAACTACTTTCCCACAAGAACAAGCATTAAAGTATTTTAGAAGTCCTGAAATTAATAATTTATCAGTGAACACTTTGCTTTGAACTTTTGGGAAAAAAATGAAGAAATATTTTAAAATAAATACATCTGGTTGGATCCAGACTACGTTTGTTGCACTAAGTTCCCACTGAAATTAATGGGGTACTTTTCAGTCATGAATAACTTCTAAAATTGACTTCATTGGGATCTAAGTGCAACTAAATTAGACCGCAATTCTATACCCACTTACCTATGAGTTACCACATTGAACTCAATAGGACTTACTTCTGAGCAGACATGGATTGGATTGCGCTGTAAGGATTGAATGAAGTTAAGGGTTTTATCCCCTGCTTTTCAACTCAGATGAATTCTCAAAGCAAAACAGTATTAAACCTCTAAGAAGAAGGAAGTGCTTTCTGTGGTCAGAATTCAGTTTTCAGAACAATGTACCTTTTCCTCTGTTTCATTTTTAGTTTTGTCTTTTCAGCATAATTGCAAATAATGTTAAAAAAATTACAAGGTTTTAACTTGAAAATCTTTAGGCTTCAGGAATGCAGTGAGGCTTAGTTCTGAGTCAACATGTATAGAATTGCACTGTTCATTGTGTTTTTAAATCACAAGAATGATATGGACAGTTCTGTCCAACATTACAAACCCTTTATTGCCTGATATGTAGATTCAGCAGTTCCTATGGAATAACTGGATTAGGTTCATCTAGACAATCTTTCTTTCTTTCTTTCTTTCTTTCTTTCTTTATTACATCTATATCCCACCTTTCTCCCATCGTGGAACTCATGGTGGCCACATGCACTGACTAAACCCAGACCTATTTAGCTTCACCAAGGTGGCTGCCTCATGTGCTTCAGACCATGCCCTGGAACCTGATTGCTTTATATCTATAATAATAACCCATCCATCCATCACCACTATACCACCAAGATTGTGAAACCTGGACACCTGAAATTTACAAGGTATACTAAGGGGACCCTAAGAGTATTCACCTCAGGGTCGTTTTGTTTTTAAAATGCATTAATTAATTTTAATTAATTGTGAGGTGTCCACGTGGTTGAAACCTGCAGTAACATCTTCAGTCATTACCAACACATAGCTTTATAGTCGATACAGTTTGAAACCAGGGAAGTTTAATAGGCCAAGGGACAGAGTTATATGCTTGCCCCCTCTACCCTGCTCTGGGGCAGTCCTCCTCAGGGGAATGGAGTGGGAAGACCTCTTTTTCAGGGAGCTATAGGGGTATACCATGGCAATGGCCATGTCTACAGGTGTCATCAGACATGGTTTCACTTAGACAGGGCAGCCACAATGTGCCCAACTCAAATGCGTACGTTTGCCTGCAGGCTTCTTGCATCAATGTAAGGGCTATTCCTTCCCATGCAAAGCAGGGTCTATTTGCTAGTTAAAGCAATATAATAATTTGTTGTATTTATTTCCCATTCTTGCTTTGTATGTTTTAGAGTGTCTTCTATGGATCTTCTAAGGACAGCCCTTATATTGGTTTAATTTTGGGACTTGATAGAAAGTTCGGGTAAGTGAACAAAAATACATATATTACAAAATGTATAAAATAGACTTGTACTTACACAAATCATAATGTGTGAGATGAAATATGTTTTGGTAACAAAACTAAACCTAATATGAAACAGAACAAATCTCACTAGTAACATTGCAATCCTAATAAAAAGTCACTGTGAATATTTCTAAGTTAACTGGATTTCCACTCTTTGCCAAAGTTGAATAAAAACCTTTAGCTGATTATCTACAGGCTTTAAGACTGATAGTTATTGGAGAGAACAAAGAAACATTTAAGGAGGTGTTTTTAAGATCTTTGCTTGTAGGCAGCTGATGGCCCTTTTTGGCAAGAACTAAAAGAGTTGTGTATATGGAAGAACTTTGAACATTTAATGGCAGCACCTTATGAAATTCAACGAAATGAGATACTACAAGATGCCTGTAACTGATTTGCAGTGCTATATTTTTCTTGTTAATGTGTTATTTTCTTTAAAATATACACTTTTTAATTCAGGAATTCAGAACTCAGTGCCTTCCATTCCAACAGAATATTTCACTTGTAGGGTCTCTTGTTGGGGTTAACTGTTTATTAGCATTTAGGCATTGTATAATGGTATACAATTATACAACGTAAGTTACATGTCATTATACTTGGTAATAAAATGTATATATGATTTTTATACATATGTGTGTGTGTGTGTGTGTATTTATCAGAAACATCTTTAAGGTTCTTCATAATTCCCTTGTTCATAATTTTATTCATCTGAAATATGAAGCCCTTCATAATGCAGATAAAAATAAAGAAGACATTTTGGTAGACAGAAAATCCAGATGGAACCCCATATATAGTGATAAAAATATACTAATCAATTAAATTTGCAATTTGCTGTTCTTTAATAGCTCAGTCTTTAAAGTTGACAGTTTTTCTCGCCATTTTGGCTACATTACTTCAATTAATCCTGTCAAATATTGTCAATGTTGCCAGTATTTTTCTGGAAGGGCTACTGTGCCTTTAACAACAAGGTGAGAGACAGAAAATCAACAGTGAAAACTTTTCTCAGTCTGAAGCTGCCTTGGCTAAAAAAGCAAATACACAAAAACACCCATTGTAAATGTACACAGGACCAATTACATTGCTCTGTCCAAAGCTGTCACATCATTTTTGTAGCTGGATGGATGGATCTCCAGTGATATATGAAGCCTGGGCCACTGATGAACCCAACTTTGCAAATGATGATGAAAACTGTGTGGTTATGTACCTCAGTACAGGCAAGTAGATTAAAAGTATATTTTAAAATTTAAGTTCTTCTGTATGTGTATGTTTGGGAGTGGGGCAAGAGATTAATTAATATAGAATAACTACCACATAATGGGCTGGTTACAGATTGAGACATACTTAGAGCAGACCTATTGATTTCAATGGAACTTAAGTTAGCCATGACTGATGCAAGACCCATTGAATTCAGTGGGATTACTCTAAATATGACTCAATCTGGAACCAGTCCACTGAATTTGTAATCAGAATCACTGTTCTACTCACATGTGTACGTTGAAAGGATGGAAAACCGATACTTTTAAAACTCTTTGATTATCGTCCTTTGAATATGACAGGAGTTTAAAGGATACCAAATCTGTATTATATGAGCAAGATGGTGGAATGAGAAAGATCCTGGAAAATACTACACAGACTTGTAATCTAAAGATTGTGTATATGTAATTTTAATACTTTGAGACTTTAAGCAGCTAGCTGCACAAACAACTGCTTACTTGTTACTTTTATAACTCATCTTTCTTCCAACATGGAACTTAAGGCAGCATACTTATTTATTTATTTATTTATTCATTCATTCATGTCATGTCATGTCATAAATAGCATTCATAGACAGTGTCTCTTTCAGGCACTGATGAGACTTAGATCCGGTTAACTTCAGCAAGGATGCTGTATCATGCAGCTTCAGATTATGCCCTAGAATAATGGACATATTCATCCAGAAAGCAAGAGTGGTGTTTCACAAGATAGGGCTCTAATACATTTTAAAATTATTATTGTTGTTGTTGATATTGTTATTGTTATTATTATTTGTAACATATACTTGAAGGTCATTTGGCACTTTTAATTTTGGGAGTAATTTAATATTATGTTGACAACATAACTCCTCCATTCAGGCTTCTGGAATGATATAAATTGTGGTATTGAGACAAGCTTCATCTGTGAAAGACATAATAGTTCTGTTCGTTCTACTATCACTCCCACTTCGCCTGCACTTCAGGGAGGCTGCGCTGAAGGCTGGTTTTTGTTTGATAACAAGGTAACTAATATAGTCATTACAAATTTCTGTGTATTCCAGATTCAGATTTTAGAACATGTACAATTAATGCTCCAGCATTCCTGAGCATGCAGAGATTGCCCTCCATGTCCACAATTCACTACTCAGGGTTCTCTTTAGAGCTTCTGCCCGGTTGTGGAATGAGCTCCCTGGAGAGGCTCACTTGACACAGACGTTGTGCTCTTTTTGGTGCCAGATGAAGACCTTTTTATTTTCCCAGACATGTTAGTCTTTCTTTTTCTGTTGTTTTAAATCTATTACTGTATCTTCAATCTTTGAACTGCTGCTAGGTTTTATTTTGGGTTTTTTTATTTTATAGTGCAGTTTACATTTTTAAATGTTTATATTTGTGTTGTATTTTGTGGTTTTAATTGTTGTGAACTACCCAGAGAGTTTTGGCTTTGGGGTGATATAGAAATGTAATAAATAAATAAAAATGCAATGAAGACGTATAGATCAGCGGGTGAAGCCTTTCACCATGATGTCACATACTCTCCCCCCACATGCACACGCACACATTCACTGTACATGCTCTAATGTCTGAAGAGGGCTATTGTGTGAAAATATGGAAATTATAATAAATGGGGAAATGGTCAGTACTGTAAAACCCCCAAAAGAACCATAGGCTTTATAGATAGCTTTACAATTTTAAATAAAGAGGGTTTGTTTGTTTTTACAGTTGAAGCTATGCATCTGCTGCCAAAATAAAGCTATGAAAGGTGCTTTGAAATAGGTTTCAGCATTCTTCTTTTCCTTTTCCTTATATTAACTTACTTAATTACAGTCTTAGAAAAAAAGAGGTTATACACAATGGCAGAGTTTGGATTTCATGTCAGCCCAGATTTTTTTTTTTTAAATTGTGGGTTACCATGGTGCATGTATGAATATGGACTTGAGCGCGCTCCAGGAGAGAGCGCAGGACAGGGAGGCCTGACGTGCTATGGCCCATGGGGTCACGAAGAGTCGGACACAACTGAACAACAACAACAACAACAAATGGTGCATGCAGCTCAATTGCTCTTGCTTGGCTACACAAGCCAGCGACTCTCCATCCCTGGCTTGGTTAGTGTTATGTTTGAACTGGGGACTCTGGCTTTCTGTCCTTTGACAACCCAAAAACAAATCCTGTGTTACAACTCTAGCTTGTCAGGGGACAGATAAGCCAAAGTTCCTGGTTTGGTTGTAACACTAACCAAGCTAGGGATGGAGAGTCCCTGGCTTGTGTAACCACTCCCTCTGGCAGGAGAAGCCAAATGAGAGTGACTGAGCTATAAGTACTAGGATATTGACTTGCTCATGGTAACTCAGGTTTTTTTTTTTTTTAACATTCTGGGTTACCAGGATGTGCAGACCCGGCCAATGCTACCCCAAGACATTTTGCTCCCTGAAGCAGAGCTGCAGTTCTTATCACCCACTCAGGGCCAAGACTTTAAAAGGTCTTGCTGCACGTTCCTGCCTTCACCAATTCCCTTCTCATGGTACCACTTGAAGGAGGTCACCTCACTCTGCTGCACAGCAGAGCCGGTCCTGGCAGTACAAACTTCATAATACAAAAATATTTAAAGACTATTACATAACACAAAGCATATGTTAAACCAGCATAAAATATATAAAGAGAATATATTCTCTTCTATCACTTTTTCCCCAAAAGGAAATGGAAAATACTGTTCTGGAAATGGAAAATACTGTTCACTAGTACTGTGTTGCTTCTTAAGCTGTACTGAAGTCATTATCCAGATCCACTACCCCAGTAAATTTTCATCATGATGACTTCATGGTTGATGATTTCATAACTGAGAATTTCATGAAATTTCATGATTGATGGAATTTTGGAGGGGTTTTTTTTTTCTTCCCCAGTGCTTCCAAATATTTGGCTTTAATGAAAATGAGAGAAAAAACTGGACTGATGCTCGTACTGACTGCAGAAATCGAGGAGGAAACCTGGCTAGTATACCCAGCAAAGCTGTTCAAGGTACAGTCAGTTCTTTAAATCATATTGTTCATATATCAGGTTGACAGTTTTAAAAGCCTAGGAATCCCTACTCATGTTAACGTCATACCATAGGAACTGCTACTTTGCAGTTCCTTCCCTTTCCACTCAGGTAACATGAGAAACCGCAGACCACATGAGCAACTGAAAACTGAGGCAATGCAAAACACGAGCTCCTTCCATGGGGCTCCATGCTGTTCACTACCTAAACAGCATGAGAAGGTCATAAACTAAATAAGAGCCCACAGTTATTTTGCGGTACTGTAAAACCTATATGCTGGCTACAATTGGTACTGAATCACAGGTCGGAATTAAGATTGCTGGGAGAATTATCAACAACCTCCGATATGCAGACGATACCACCCGAATGGCAGAAAGCGAAGAAAATCTAAAGAGCCTCTTGTTGAGGGTGAAAGTGGAGAGTGCAAAAGCTGGTTTGAAACTCAACATTAAAAAAAACTAAGATCATGGCATCTGGCCCTATCACTTCCTGGCATATAGAAGGGGAAGAAATGGAAGCAGTGACAGATTTTATTTTCTTGGGCTCCAAGATCACTGCAGACGGTGACTGTAGCCATGAAATTAAAAGACGCTTGCTCCTTCGGAGGAAAGCTATGGCAAACCTAGACAGCATAGTAAGAAGCAGAGACATCACCTTGCTGACCAAGGTTCGTATAATCAAAGCTATGGTTTTCCCAGTAGTAATGTATGGCTGTGCAAGCTGGACTATAAGGAAGGCTGAGCGTCGAAGAATTGATGCCTTCGAACTGTGGTGCTGGAGGAGACTCTTACGAGTCCCCTGGACTGCAAGGAGATCAAATCAGTCCATCCTAAAGGAAATCAACCCTGAGTGCTCATTGGAAGGACAGATACTGAAGCTGAAGCTCAAATATTTTGGCCACCTAATGCGAAGAGAAAACTCTCTGGAAAAGACCCTGATGCTGGGAAAGATAGAAGGCAAAAGGAGAAGGGGACGGCAGAGGATGAGATGGCTAGATAGCATCACCAATGCAATGAATATGAACTTGAGCACACTCCGGGAGAGAGCGCAGGACAGGAAGGCCTGGCGTGCTATGGTCCATGGGGTCACGAAGAATCGGACACGACTTAACGACTGAACAACCACAAAAAGCAGCTTGACAATGGCCAAGTGCAACTAAAAGTGGCTCAGGGTGCTTCCACGTGAGGCTTTTATTGTGCATTCTCCTTGTCTTATTTACAGAATTTGATCTGGAGTGGGTGGTCCAGGTAGCAATGTCTCCCACGTGCACCTTCCTTTATTTTTCTACCACTCCTTTCATATTTTCTTTTTCTGCAAAAACATATGTTAACGAGGAAAAGACAGAATGGCTGTGCAATGTCATTTGATTGCTAGTGCTAGGAGCTGTCTGTCTGAAACCACCCTAATTTGGCAAGCATTCTTGGTTTCCAAAATGGAGTTCAGTTAAAGGTCTATTTTGGAAGCAACAATGCTTGCATTGCTAACATAATCAGTCCCACTTGCTATATGTTTATTTAGGGTGCAGGCCATAGGAGGGCTCTGAGATAGAGGGCTTTGAGATCGGAGCCCTCTGTCTATCCAAAGCCCTGCTGGCAAGAGTCAGGCAATTTCACCTCCCATTCCTCCTAGAAATTTTTTTTTCAGCTAGACGGGTCTCTGATGGTGGGCAGCACAGTGATGGAGAGACTATAGGATCATGCAGCTCCTGATCTCTCCTTTCTCCTCTCCTTTCTCCTCCCCTCCTCTTCCCTGCCTGCTCACCATCACATACCCTTTTCACCCTCCCCAAGTTCTTGCAAGGTCACTGTTGTGACCGATCTCAGAGCCCCCCTCCTAAGCTCATAGGAGTGCCCATGGCCTCGAGGGGGGGAATCCAATATATCCTATGGCCCCTGGGACACTCTCCCAGGGACCATGGGATCGCTCTGCCCATTTCTCTTTAAAAATATATATATTATAAAATACAAATACATCTTGGCAAATTTTGTAAGTCCAGTAACGTTTTACAAAATTAGTAACTATTCTATTATATAGAATTAATGACTACTGCTTCCACATAATGATTTTTAAAAATAATGTTAAATGATGCTATAAATATGATATAATTACTATCAGTAGATACATTTAATCTGAATTTAATCATACCTCTAATCTTTAAATCTCACCATTCCTTAATTTGTCTTATATGTGCCAATATCCAAATTCTATTTCTTACTCATAAGCTCTAAAAAAGCTTTCCAATTACTGAAATAATTTTCTTGCTGGCTGGGGGATGCTCAGAGTTGTAGGACGTTTTCCTTTCTAGAAGTGCATAGGACTGCAGCCTCAGAAAATTTAGAATTCTTCTAGTACTATCAGAAATTGACCATTGTCTTAATCATGACACGTTTGCGCTCTTTCCAGGGGCAAAGTGCATTGTGCTGGTCTAGGTGGCCCTTTGGTCTGACCTAGCTGGGCAGTGTTTAAAATCGTGTTGTTACATTAAAGGAATATTAAAAGCAAAAACAAAACATCATGAACAAAATATCATTAGTGTAGTTCATGGTTATACAGTATTGTCCACTGGTAGGTGAAAGGCCTGTGCTTGCCAAATACTTCATGATAAAACTTTGTTTATTTTCACTCAGCTTTCCTCACCATGCACTTAAAAAGTGCTTCAACTGATACCTGGATTGGACTGAATGATGTTAATTGGGAGCATCATTTCTTTTGGACAGATGGAAGTGGTGTCTACTATACAAACTGGGCCAAAGGTTTTCCAGGTTATCATGTAAGTCCTGGCTGCAAAGGCTTTTATCTTTTTTCTCGGATGCAACAAATGTCCTTGATGTTCCATTCCTACAGTGAAACAACACATATGGAAAAGTATCCAGAACAGGCAATGGGGTTTTGAACAGATTCCAAAGAACCCCTGGGAAAAAAATGACTAGTAGCCAATTGTGGTCAGAATGAAATCTGTACAATTACAGTAGGTCTTTAGAGTTGAAAATTTGTCTTCAGCTCTCTCTAGGTACTCTGCCAATAGGATAAGGGCTAGAGGATCATCTGTCAATGCTCATTTCCCTCATCAAGGAGCACCATTTCCTAGTCCTTCAGTTCAGTCGTATGTCCCTTTCTGAGTTGGGGAGCTATGAATTTCTATGAATTTCTGAAGGGCATCTCATCCATCTTGCTCCACACCATTCCTGATCCTCTGGCCAGTAATTGCAGTCCTGCATCTCTTCAACAGTTATCTCTCATCCATCCCCTAAGTACTTAACTTGTTGGGACTAGTAAGACTGCCCTCTGGACACTGCACATGTCCAGAAGCAATTTGTTATTGATAAATATTAATGCTGAGAAAGCTGCAAGACTACTGTTACTGCTCCACTTTGCTGCTCGCACTTGACTCCACCTCCCTTTGAATCTCCACAGCCATGGCTGACGCTCCTTTTTCAGGCACGTTTTCAGGCAACAACCCCACCACCACCACCACCACCACCACTCACAGTCTAAAGCTCTTTGTGGGAGGGAAGAGATGCACCCTGAATCCAGACTGCTAGGAATGGAAATGGAAAAGCAGGAAGTGAGGTCCTGCAGTACGGAATAGTTCACATTGGCCATGTTCAGATGTCACTTTAAGCCATGGTGACTTAATAAAATACTTATAGTAGCTTATTTTGGAAATAGTCCACGATGCCCTACCACACAACCAGGCTAATAAGCTACTATGAGTAGGTTATTAAGCCACTGTACGTAATCTGAGTCATCCCCCCGGCCCCTGTCCCACTGCAGTCCTTCCGCCTGAGCAGTGGCGCTGTTGCACCCATTAACAACAACACAGCAGCCTGTTTTAACCTGCCACAATATCCCAATGAAAGAGGAGAGGTGTGGGGTGAAGTACAGGGGCTTAATTCAGTGCTTCCAGCATCACTCTGTCAAAGGGCAGGGGTGGCTCTAAAGTGCTGGAAGTTTGTAAGATCGGGACCAAACTTCATACACTGCCTCCCCTAGGCACCCAACACACCATCAAAGCTCTGCACAATCACTCACAAAGGAGAGGAAATCATGTGTGAACCAAAATGGGGGTGGCAGCTATAACACCTTGGAGGTTTGCAGGATCGGGACCAAACATCACACAAAGCCTCTCCTAGTTGGCAGGCTTTGATTTACCATCAAAACCCTGCACAATTACCCCAGAGGAGAAAATCCCAGGTGCAAAAAGGAGGTGGCACAAATAAACCCTTGGGGGTTTGTAGGATTAGGACAAAAAACCCAACTGAGCATCCCCCCCCCCCCCGCCATTGCTGGCGTAGATGCCTTTATTGTCCATTGTATTGTATTATCGACGACAATAAAGTGGAGTTGTGCGTTTCACACACACCCCTCCCAGACATTGCTGGCAGAGTCGCTTCTGTTTGTTATAGTGGTAAAGCGCTATAGCGCTTTAGCTCTAAAGCGAAATTGTGCCAAAGCCCCTCACCCATACCCATTGCTGGCATGAAGCCTTTATTGCCTCAAAATCACTATAGTGCTTTAGCAATACAATGAAGTTGCACATTTCACACACACACACACGCACGCACGCACCATTGCTGGCAGACCTGGTTCTGTTCACTATAGCACTTTAGTGCTAAAGCAAATTTGTACAAAAATGCAGTTGCGCATAAGCAAAATTGTGTGCGCGCACACCCCACCACCATTTTGCTTCTTCATGGAAAAGTGATCAGAGAAAGAAAAAGGGGGTGGGATATATAACTCTCTGACAGTTTGCTGGAACTGGGCAAAATTGCGCAGCTAAGGTGCCCTCATGCAGAGCCTTCAGATGCTGTAGTGGATAATTACACAATTTGGCTTCTTCATGGAAAAGTGTGCATAACAGGAAAAAGGGGGTGGGAGCTATACATCCCTGACAGTTTGCTGGAATGGTATGAAATTGCAGATTTCATGAGGGGGTGCCTTCATGGGGAGCCTCCAGACGCTGTAGCGGATTATTGCAGAACAGCATTTCTTAATGGAATAGTGAGCAGTTCTTTCCCTATTCCCCTATTATTTCCTATTTCCCAAGTTGTGATAGGCTTGTGCGAACTCACCCAAGTCTCCCCCGCGACCTGCTCACTGGATCCCTGCCCACTGCCGGACCCAGCTCATGCTGGGACGCGAGGCAGCTGGTGGTTTGCAGGAGACCGGCCAGTGCTGCCACCACCCAGAGCGAATGTGCCTCTCTCTGCTGAGCACCGGCAGAGAGGGGCACAGTCGCTCTCGGTGGCAGGATGGGAAGCGAGAGGGAAGCGCCACTTACCTCTTGCTTCCCATCCTGCTCTCTCCGCCGCTGCCCAGAGCAACTGCGCTCCTCTCAGCTGAGCACCAGCAGAGAGGGGCACAGTTGCTCTCGGCGACCGTTGCCGCTCAGGAAAGGAGTAGGGGCTGCCGAGCTTGCCCGACTTGGCATGCACCGTGTCAGGCAAGAGCAGAAGCTCGCGGACTGGTGTCCGGGGGGGCTGAACTGGCAGGAACCAGCCAAGCTCGAGCCCCCAAACAGACACCTGCGACAACCCTAGTTGTGCAGTTTCAACTTAGGGATCAGGGAAGCCTGTCATTGTGTAACTTCATTATAGTGTGGTAGCGTGATAGCCTGGGGCTGTCATTGTACTTGGGGAAAGCTGTCATTTTGTAACTGTAGCACGGTATCAGGGAAGGCTGCGCTTGTTTTCCTGAGGTTGTCCCTTGACAGCTTGTCAGATCTTGGAAAAAGAGCTCTGCAGGCATGAGCAGAGTGGCTACAACCGTTTTGACTGGTCCTGTCAGCTAACTCTGTCAGTGATCAGAATAAGCCACAATGAGCACCAGACAACACAATAACCACGGTGGGTTAAATAACCGTTACTGCAGACCGTGAGTTACTAGAGTGACTTATTTTGGCCAAATAAACCATCGTGGATTAAAAAATTCCCAACAGACAACACAATAACCAACAATGTGGTGGCTTAGTGGCTTATTTAACCCATCATGGGTTATCGTGCCATCCAAACCGGGTCATTATCTCTATGTTGAGATAGAAATAATGGCATGGCTAAACATGCCATTACATGCCATGTTCTCAAGGCATGTTTAGATGATGGCATGGCTAAACATGCCATGTTCTCAAGGCATGTTTACCCTTGAGAAGAGATGACTGAGGGGAGATTTGATAGCGCTCTTCAAGTACTTGAAGGTTGTCACAGAGAGGAAGGCCAGCATCTCTTCTCGATCATCCCAGAGTTCAGGATATTGAACAATGGGCTCAAGTTACAGGAAGCCAGATTCCGGCTGAACATCAGGAAAAACTTCCTGACTGTCAGAGCAATACGACAATGGAACCAATTCCCTAGGGAGGTAGAGGGCTCTCCCACACTGGAGGCATTCAAGATGAGGCTGGACAGCCATCTGTCAGCGATGCTCTGACCTGGATTCCTGCACTGAGCAGGATGGCCTTGTAGGCCCCTTCCAACCCTACTATTCTATGATTCTATGATCTGATGAGTCAAGACGTAGAGCTTGTATGCAAATTTAACTTGAGGGTTGGTGTACTCATTGGTCTTTTCCTATTCCTGCCATGACTGGAGCTGTGAGGCTTAGATTCCCTGAGTTTTGGTGAGGGAGAGGAGTTTTATTCATTCATTCATTCCATTTCTATGCCACCCAATAGCCAAAGCTCTTTTGTCCAGCAGGGCAAGGAGCAAGGTTCAGGGCACAGCTGCTGAGACAACGAAGGGGTTCTCCAGCCAGGTAACAAGAGCAGGTATCTAAGACCAAGGAGCTAGTCTGAAGAGACATTGAACCAACAACAACAAGCAGCAACTGAGCAATTTTTTAGTTGGCTCTGCTACCCTACCACTTCCTGAAACATCAGCAAGGCCCTGACCCAGTAGAAATCAGTTATTCCTTCCTCCTGAACACACCTCAGAGATGGGAGGCCTTGTGCTGCCAGGCGTGCACTCTGCATTTGCTCTGGGCTTCGGGGTGGACTTGGCACTAGGGATTTCCAGATTTTGTGGAATCTGTCCCATGTGCGTTTCAGCATAATTTGTTCCAGTGCCTGCTCACAGATAGATTCTTTTTTTTTTTAGTGTGCAGAAAAATACACCAAAACATTCATTAGATGTTTTGCTGCAATTTATGTAATTTACATTAGTACATAAAATTTAGCGTATATTCCCCCATTCCATTAAACTATTCGTAGCGTATACGTTTCTGTGATTTTTCAAAATGGCCCATGTCTCAGTGTAAAGTTGTGCACTGCCACTTTCCAATGAATAGATGTGCGTACATATCGAGGAAGTAAGTCCCTCCTCAGGCCACAGGCTTCGTGCAGACTGAGGAGGCTGGTGCGCACCAGATTTGGCAGGTTGGATTCTAAGAAATCCAAAGTCATTTTAATCTGTCTTGGATTTCTCCAACATCCCTACTTCTCTTCTTCTGGGACGCCAGGGTGATTCTGGAGCACCTGGAGTTGGAGTGTGTGACCAGGCAGCATAGACTCTCTGAGTGGCAGTAGTTTTGAAGTGTTTCTCAGAGTTCACTGACTCCCCTTGATCCCAACACACTGAGGCCAGTGGCAATGTCCTCCTCTGAGGAGGAAATTGTGAGCGGAGATGGGTTAAAGAAGACGCAGACAACAAGTATGGGTTGAAAATTGAGCCACATTTATTGAAATACCTGCAAAGGGGTAACTAGGACGGGCATCTAACTGTGTCAGCAGCTAGCTGGCACTTCTTGGGCGAAACCACACCCAGCCGGTGATCACCCATCCCTCCGGACTGCCCCTTCTGGGGGAGGTAGACCTTCCGGTGTCACCCCCAACCTGGTGCCGCACAACACCTGGGTGAGTGAGAAGGGTTGGTCTCCCAGGCAACCCTTATCCCCCTGCTGAGCCGCACAACCCGTTCGGGGGGCCTCAGGCATCACCTGTCACCATAAGGTGCCTCTGCATGCACACCATCCGTACTTTCCTGTTTTGCCCGTCCTAGCCGCCAACTGGAATGTGACCGATGATAAAGACCATATTCCCTTACAGGACACACTCGACCCGCAAAACAGTGTGATGTAGGCAAAAAAGACGCACAGTAATAGGCCAATCAAACTATGAGCCAAAAAATTCCTACATGGTTCCCAAAGGGCAACCGGTAATAAACCCACACTGCTTAGGGGAGGGTGGGAGGGAGCTGCGTCGAGCCAGAGAGCTGAGATTGGGAGGAGGGCTGAGTTTAAGGCAACTCAGTTTGCCCCTCCTTGCACGGTGGTGCCACTGGGGTGCACCAATCAGAGGCCCCTACGTCTTATCACCCCACCCGCCCGCAATGCCCCCCCCCTTTCAGCCAGACAAGCTGGCGCCGGGATTAGGGCATTTCTGTCCAATGGTGGAGGCTGATTCTGGGCTAGACCAAGCAGTGATGAATCATGGTAGGTATTAATCTGCAGAACATCCGACTTGGCTCTTAAATCGTATTTCTTCTAGTCTGAAAAATATAGAAGGAAAATTCGAAACACAATTGGGGATAGAAAGATTGTACAACATTTGGCCCTCGTTTATTCCCTAGGGTGACTGTGTTTTTATGATGATGAGGCCTGAAAGACTGGCAGGAAATTGGAGAGATGGAGATTGTGAGGCTAAGAAAAGCTACATCTGCAAAAGAAACACTGGTAAGTTTTTAGATGAGATTAACAGAAAACAGTTTGTAATTCAGACAGAGTCCAAAGCCAACTTTCTACGTTATATTATTTTGGACAAAAAGAAAACAAGATTGTCACTAAATGTATTAGTGATTCCACACTCATCAATCTAAAGAAAAGAAAGCAGCAACTGTGACTATTTTAGACTTGCAGAGAGATAAGCCATGATGCAGAGAGCGACAATTATGTGTCCACCTGTAACTTGATTTCCCCCCCAGATCATTAAAAATAGACAAGAAAGGGAAACTGCTAGCATGGGATTAGTTATATTTTAGTGTCATAAACTCTAGCTCTGTTCATTTGTTCATAGTGGAAAACTACACCCTATGTATATTCACTTGAATGCAAGAACAGAGCCCCCATGCATAGGTCCCCACAGGTGTTCACTGTCCAAGAGTGACTGAACAGGTCTTCTGTTATGAAAGAATTGTGGTGGAGAGGAAGCTAATTAAGCAATAGTGTCTTGACCTCTCTAGAAAGAACTGACTTTCAAATAGACCTGTTGACTCCTTGTTAGGGATCTCATTTTCCTCTTTGGGGACTATAAACAAAATGTATACTGTGGCATGCTCCAGATCCTATTTTTATTTAGAAAATGAGTAAATTTTTATCTTTTTCCACAATGTAAATCTTTATTGAATTTTAAGGTTCTAAAAATATTTTATTTCAGGTTTTTAGTACTTTGAGATGATGAAATGCGTGGGCAATAGTATTTAGAATGTCAACGTCAAGTGAAATCTGACAATTTACATTATTAAAGACTGTGTGCACACAGTCTAAACTTATCTCCCTTTATTGCTTTGCTGTATAGATACTACATTCTCTCTCACTGAAACAACGATTCCAGCCTCTGGCTATATCCTTTATGGAAATAGCAGCTATTCTCTCGTTAGTCCCAATATGACATGGGAAGAAGCAAGAAAAAAGTGTAAATCTGAAAAGGCAGAGCTTGCCAGCATTTTAACTCCCCACGTCCAATCATTCCTATGGCTACAGGTGTTAAAATATGGGGAGCCTGTGTGGATTGGTCTAAACAGTAACATGGTAAGAAAGTAAGATGTACAAGAACATAATGCTATTTATTGACATCAGAGGTTTGTATTCAGAAGGGTATGGTTAGAAGTTGCTAGCACAGGACTTTTATTAACTGACAATACCCTGCATTAGCATATCATCCAAAATAGTTTTGGATAAAATCAGTAGGCATGTTATGGGTGTGTATCTAACCCCCATTTCTTAGCTGTATTAGCTGAATTAGGAACTCTGATTGAAACGCAATAGTGCATCTAGAGGCAATAGATACAAGCGTCCATAGCCCTTTACAGAAGTTACCCACATGGGCAGAGTATGTGTGGAGAAGGAGCAATGAGATCACACTGCTGGCCTAGCCCCTGCCAACCCCCACACTGCTGGCCTAGCCCCAGCCAACCCTCACACTGCTGGCCTAGCCCCTGCCAACCCCCACACTGCTGGCCTAGCCCCTGCCAACCCTCACACTGCTGGCCTAGCCCCTGCCAACCCCCACACTGCTGGCCTAGCCCCTGCCAACCCCCACACTGCTGGCCTAGCCCCTGCCAACCCCCACACTGCTGGCCTAGCCCCTGCCAACCCTCACACTGCTGGCCTAGCCCCTGCCAACCCTCACACTGCTGGCCTAGCCCCTGCCAACCCTCACACTGCTGGCCTAGCCCCTGCCAACCCTCACACTGCTGGGCCTGCCCTTCAACATCTGGTTGTTGAACATGTGGAGGGGATTGTGTTTACGTAGCTTAGTTTTTGTTAACAGTTGTTTTAAAATATAAAAGAAGGGGGCAGTGGAATTAAATGAAAGGGAAATAGTAGATTAGGTGGACCAGTACAGTTTGCTTCACATTTTCTTAAATAACTAAAACCTGTCTTCTAAGTGATGTGAGCATTTTCCGTGTGCATTTTACTTTCAGACAAATGAGGCATACAAGTGGATAAGTAACTGGAGATTGGTATATAGTAACTGGGCCGCTGAAGAGCCAAAACAGAAAATAGCCTGTGTTTACTTAGGCCTTGATGGTCACTGGAAAACAGGATCTTGCAATGAAAAGCACTTCTCTGTCTGCGAGCGGTATCATGGTAAGCAAAGGAAGGAAGATATCTGTTGTAAAGTGCACTTTAATTGTAATAAAGTCTGCATTTAAATTTTGTCACATAGTAATAAAAATCACAGAGAAAATGTGCTCTTGACACTTCTTTCTCTTTTATAGTAAATGAATGAATAAAACGTTATTGCCATCATGCTATAACAAACTGGCAAACAAAAATAGAATGGAGGTTACAAATAAACAAAGGGCACAATTCAGCCTCATATAAACAGTTTTAGATCCCATTGATTTCAGTGGAAGAGACTCAGGCAAGTCTCTTAAGTCTTAAATCCCATATAATCCTTCTCATGCATTTAGATCTTCAGAGATGCACTTATGAAGGAGAGGGTCTTTTCTGTGGTAGTACCCAGCTTTAGAATGCCTTTCCAAGGAAAATGCGATTAGTGCCAACCTTGCTTTCTTTTTGGCACAAATCAGTTCAGCATATTGGTTTCAATAAGTCAGAGTAGATTTTTTATCCTAATGTATTGTGGTTAAGACGCTGAACTGCAGACCGGAAGGTCGGCAGGACAGCAGTTCGAGACCCGAGTGCTGCGTGACGGAGTGAGCTCCCGTCTTCAGTCCCAGCTCCTGCCAACCTAACAGTTGAAAGCAAGAAATTACAAGTAGATAAATAGGTACCGCTTCAGCGGGAAAGGTAACAGTGTTCCGTGCACCTCGGTGTTCAATCATGCCGGCCACATGACCATGGAAGCGTCTTCGGACAGCGCTGGCTCTTCGGCTTAGAAATGGAGATGAGCACCACACCCTAGAGTCGGGCACGACTGGTTGGGGACACCTTTTTATTCAATAGATACTGTTAAGCTTCAGCTGGCCAAAAATATATTATCATATTGTGGTGTTGTGTTAATGAGCACGTGTACACACACACAGTGTAGACACACTTTTGGCGAAGACACTTAGGACATCTGTTCCCATTCCGGATCTACAACTGGAATGTCCATTCAGTGCAGAATGATGTCATGAGTAAAGTGTAAATTCAAGAACTGGATTGGTTCAGTTAGTGCTGGGTTTAAGAATAAAGAAATAAGGGCTCAGCACAAATACCTTGAAGTTCTAGATGTCAGCCTTAGCTGCTATTCTGGTATGCAATAGAAGAGGAGCTATTTTCAAGCATTCCATACATATGCCAGATCTATTTACTAGATTCCTTGCAAGAGGAAAAAGGCAGGATATAAATGTAATAAATAAATAAATAAATAATCATGTAACTTGTAATCATGTGTGTACACATGCACACTCATATTATAGGTCTGTGGAGATGGAATTGCTTTCTCTCTGCCTAAATCCCTCTCATCCAAAGGAGAAAGAATGGCACCACGTGGATGTTAGAAAAGCCATCAATATTCTGTTTCTTCAGGACCCACAATTCAGAGAGTTGGAATCTTGTTCATACCTGTTGCATAGCCTTCTTTGAGGTCCAGAGTTTTCTCTTTCCATGGTGATTAATTGGATAAGAGATTGCCTTAGACTGGCTTATCAATCCTACTGCTATTTCCCAAAGACATTACAGTTAATTCTTTGAAACTTTCTGCTGCTTCTACAGCTTATAGGACTTGTCATTTGATTGACTTAATGTGTAGGGCAGCAATCAGAAGATTTATCCATATATTCATGGTGCTGATACATTTGCTTTCTCTGATGCAGCCTTTGGTCAATGTGTCCTTGTGACAGATTTGTCCTTGTCTAGGGATTTTATGAGATGGGATTTTTGTATTTAGCTTGATCAGCAGTTAACATATCCCAAGAACGTTGCTCTATTTTCTAAGACCAGGAAAATGCATGTTCACTGACTTCTGGCATGCACACACATTCATTCTTTTATACAGGACTCTGAGATCAGGCATGTTTTTAATCTTTTATTGCTGGGAACCATTTCATCTCCATATTTGAGGGGGCCCTTGGCAAAGTGCTCGCTGCTATACCACTTCCTAGGCCAGTTTGCCCTCCTGGTGGGCTGCACAGGTGGCAGGGGCAGCAACACTTTGAGCACCAGGCAACCCCCAGTGGAGGTGTGGAAGTCAACATATTAATTTCCCACAGTGCTCCAAACGTAGCATTATCTGGTTCTCATGGGCAGAGACTCAGGGCAGTTGTCAGTGATAAGACCTGCCAGGGGTCTGGGCCCCCCAGCAACGGCCTGGGGTTGCCACGGGCAAGTGGAGGACATGGTTTGGAATCCAATGGGATTCGTTAGTTTGAATCTCTCCAACAGATTAACATATTCAAACATTGTGAACAAATGCAGACTCTTTCAAACAACATAGGCTGGAATCCTATGCTCATTTACCTGGCAGTAAGCCTCAGTGAACTCAGTGATACTTGCTTCAGAACAGACATGCATAGGATTGCGCTGTCAGGGTTTCTGTTGCTCTCACGTTCTCAGAAAGCTTCTTATGGCACAATTCCATACACGTCTATGCATAAGTAAGTCTGTTTGAGTTAAATAGGATTGATATTCAAGGAGAGTTAACTGATTATGGATATGGCTTCACTTCAGATAAACACATTTCTGTGCCACTAAACTCTACAGACCTAATCAAAAGATGAACTGGGACTAGATAAAACAGATTATTCTGAATTATGAAAGTGTGCAATGAAACCATTTTTATTCTGATAGTGGCTAATTGTGCTATTATCTATATTTGTAAATATATTATTTATTCAATTCCAATTTATAACCTACCTTTATACCAATACTTTAGGTGGCATACAAACTTTAAACAATTTAACAAACAACAACAACAATAAAAACAACACACAGCATAAAAACAGGATATATGAGGTATATAAAAATATAGGTTTTTGAGATACGTATTCTTTTTTTAACAGTTGTATATGTGTGTGTGTGTGTGTGTGTGTGTGTGTAATAGGTATACTCCCAACTGAGATTCCAGAGGTCCCAGGAAGATGCCCTACATTAAAACAAAACCCGATACCTTGGATTCCTTTTCGGGCTCATTGCTATGCCATTTACCCTGTCCGGGAATCCTGGACTAGAGCATCCATGAAATGTGCTCAGTTAGGTGAGTGTCATTTTGAATTAGATCATCATCATATTTTTCTATGCTAGGGGATTCCTGGTTAGTATGTAAAGTATGGTACAGTAGTTAGTGTTGAATTTTGACCAGAAAGACTGGGCTCAAATCCTGCTCAGCCACAAAGTTCACTGGTGACCTTGGGCCAGTCACCACATGTCAGCCTAACCTATCTCACAGGGTTGTAATAAGGATAATATGGGAAGGTGGAGAACCATGTTCTTCACACTCATCTTCTTGGAGAATGGTATGATAATGTAGTAAATTAAGAAACATAAATATATAGGTGAATATTTGTCTTTTTCCTGTCAGGTGAGGGGAATGTTTTCGAAGTCAAACAATTAATGGGTTGAACCTGGATCTGCCTGTCATTGATGGAAGGGCTCTGCTTATGGAAAGTGCCTCTGCCTGATTTGGGGGGAGCCACCCTTCTCCACAAACCACATCTCACCCCATTCAGCAGGGTCCCCCAACCCCCTGTGTAACATTTTCAGGGGGCTGGAAATGCTGCCATGTGAAGGAGGAGGGCGAGGAAATCCTCTTCCAGCCCACCTGCATGTGCCTAACTCTGGACCCACTGTGTTTTAACCAGTAAGACTCCAAAAATTAAGGTGTTGGTTGGGCAAACACAGACAAGAGGAAGAAAAGTGGAACACCCCACCATGCACAGAAAGTCCTTTCCAACTTTCATGATAGATTGATTATGAAAAGAATATTGGGAGCAACCGGAGTGTTTCCAATCACTTCTTTTCATCCTGTCATCCCATATAGTTCTCATACTACCTTTTCTACTCCCACTTCTGCAGCTCCCAGGTGTCAGTCCTACAGATGGTGCCAGAGTGCTCCAAGAGCGGAGCGTCCAACACATCCAATGCCCTACCAGGCTCCTGCCAACAGGGTGGAAAGGAGGGACAACAGTGTCCACCTGTCAGGGTTGGATCGGAGCTCATAGAGCCTCAAAGCAGTTCTGATTCTGAGGAAGAGATAGAAACCATGGGAGAGAAACCCGCACGCTGTTCAGAGGTGCCACTGGAGGGAGAGCCCTTCCCTGCTCACATTCCTGAGAGTGGTAGCGACCCTGGCAGGCAGGGGAAGGGACAACTGGAGCTTCGGGATGCGAGGCGCCGGCGCAGGGACAAGTGGGAGATGGAGGGCGCTCAGAGGAGGCGCTCAGCCCGCTTGGCATGACAGCAACAGCTGCACCCTGATGCCCCACGGGAAAGGGGTGGACTTTCGCCTCCTAGCCCTTAAGTTCAGAGACTTCCCGCCTTTTCCCTCCAAACGGAGATCAACTGATTCACTAAGGCTAGAAACCCCTAGTAGGCAGCTCTCTTAAGTTTCCCTCATTAGGCTCATGCAATTAGCATCTGTAAGTGTCATTAGGTTGAATGGAAATAAAGCCTTAGAAAAGAGCCCTATTGTCTGTGTGTTGATTCTGGCTAGTTGAGGATTTTAGAAGGCAGCAAGGGTGCTCCTGACACCACCATTCTGGGTTTTTTTAAAAGCAATTTTTAAATGGAATGACTTTAAACTTGGTCTAAATTTCCAACTTAGGCAGAGGAGTGTTTGGAGGGGATGCTTGAGGGCTTTGGATCCTATGGATCCAGAGCTTTTCCTGCTCCAGCCATACCATGGCTATGATCCTCCCACCTTTCCCCTGACATTGGAACTCCAACTTCAGAGAGGTGGAGAGTGCAAATCTTTCTGCAGGGGCAGGGAGGTGGGATCCGAGACTGCAGCTCTGTCTTCAGCCTTGGAGGAGGATTTCTGACCTACACTTGGAACCCTGGAACACTGTCCCAGGGACCATAGGATTGTAGCCTAAATTAAATTTCTATCGATATTTCAAATGGAACAATCACATCTCAACAAATTGTATCTAATAAAATTATAAATTATTTTCAATTCTTCCCGCACACCATCAAAAGCACATTGCTCTTTGCCTTCTGCCTTTTGAGGATTTTTCCTCATATTAATATTAAATATTTTGAAAGAGATGACTGGGGGGATCTATTGTTCCACCAGATTATCTTGGGCAGGATCTAGAATGCTGTGTGGACATTTTTCCTGTGTAATATATTTTTTCTGTCTTTCCAAGCACAATGCAAAGTGCATTTGATGTTATCAGAGCTCAAGTTATTTGCAAAGCATTTAACTTGTAAATGCTATTTCTGTAGAAATAGCATTTACAAATAAATGTTTGAAAGATAACAATATACATTTTCTTTAAGACAGCAGTCTTATGGTCCCTGGAAGAGTGTCCCAGGGACCATAGGATTTTTCAGACTCTCCCTCCTGAAGCTATTGATGCTATGATCTCTGGAGGTGGACTTTGAATCCTGAACCCCTGTCCCCTGCAGCTGCTGTGGAAAGAATGTGGCTGCATTCTGAGGTCAGAAAGGTGAAGTAAGAAAGGGGGTGTTCCAGTGGGTGGGGATGGCAGAGGCTGTAAAATGCAGCATCCTATACCTGCTCCAGTCCCCTCCCCACCCATGAAAAGGTAAGTCAACTAGATGAGCTCAGAGGCCTCTCTACCTGCTTTTTTCATTTAAATGGAGGAACAAGGGGGCAAAATCACCTCTGTCCTCCTCCCGCCTTGCCATGCGCTTGCTGGCAGGGCATAAGATATTTGGAGTGTTCCAACATCAGAGCACTCCTTTGGAGCGGATAGGGTTGTGTGCCCTTAGACATCCAGTGCTGGGTGGTGATTCATTTGTCCTACTTTGTGAAGCTGTCTCCTGTCTCAACAGGAGAACAACTTTTAATGAGCTAACCTGATGCTTCTGATGTTTCTTAGGTGCCACTTTAACTTCAATAGAAGATTTAATGGAGCAGAAATTTTTGACAGACCACACTGAACAACTGAATTCTGCAGAGTTTTGGATAGGAATGTTCAAAAATATAGATGGTAATTGTTTAGCCTTCAACATTTTTCTATACAGCAGTATGGTGAAATATCATACACATTGCTTTTTTTTTTTTCAAAGCAAAAGAGCTTAACAGGAAAAGCAGTCAGTCTTAGTGAACTGTACTAGGGAATTTGGTACAGCTTGATATTTATGAACCTTTTCAGCAAGCATTCATAGAAAAAGCTCACCATTTTCTGAGAATTCCCTCTTGGCTCTTAATATTGGCAGACATGTGCTGATGTATGTGCATTTACATTATCATATTGACCCCTGAGAATTGCAGTTTCATTTTACCTGCCCTTTGTCCATCTCCTAACACAAGCCCTGGCAAAGAGCTAGCTGTAAATTTCTAACCCCAACCCCAGCCAAAGTCACCCAGGAATAAGAAAGGGTTTTAGATCTTACTGGAGGACAACAATCATATAAAATGTTTGCAAGAACCTATCAAGAAAATTAACTGGCCCAAATCGAAAAGATGCCAAACAAGTTTTCTTGGTCTGAGCTTGTACTTCGCAGCAATCAACAAGAGTTCCATCAAGATTGAAAGATTAACATTAAAGAACTTCTCTGCATGTGCCTACAAAGCAGGTGGCTTTGGATGCCTGGTCTGCTGAATGCTGACCACACATGCTTAGAATCTTATTTAACATTGTAAGCTGGAGAAAACATTTTGGGTGTATAGTGCTTAATTTGCAATACAGCTTGGCAATACGGGAGACCTTCACAACATGATCAGATTTGATACTGCACCAGGTAATTACAAATTTCAGCAAAACTTCTAGCCAGTATAACATTAAAAAGCCTGTGGTTATACATATGTACTTCATAACCATTTATGTACTTCAGTTACAAAATAAGTTGTAATTACCCCCATAATATTTTATAGTGTCCACATTTATACAGAACCTGTACACCTGACTGTGACCAGAAAATAGCTTTCCAAGTGAACAAGGCTCTAATTCTATGAGCTTATAAAGACTTACTCCACAGTAAACTTGCATAGCACTGACTGCCTGAAACTTCCATTTTTGTCAGATTTATTTTTAATGAAATATGAAAAATTAAAAGCAAAACAAACTTCCTGCTCATTCTGCTACTTGGTTAGCTGACAGATACATCAGGAATTCTGCATTGTTCTCATTGTGACATTTCAAGTATGAGAATCAGGGAATGTATTGTTATAGAAAGGAGTACATATCAGAACATGATTCCTCCATGGGCATTTTTGAGTAAATAATGTAAATAATGGCTTTTATCCCTAGCAGTGCAAGTTTCCCTAGCTCTTCCTTCCCACCTCATCCCCATACGCCCACCCAAAAACTGCTCCTGAGAGCCATCTGACTATCGACAATGGGGGTGGGGGGGAGATGCCAAAAATCACACACACACACTTTTCACAAGCAAAAAGCACTAGGGCTCTAAGCTTATATTATTATTGCATTCAGTGTTCTGATACACTTGCATTGTTTCCCCAAAGTGAAAAAGCTTGAGAGGATAATCAGTATAGTTTTAAAATATATTTCTGTATAATATCCCTTACAATCAATGCGCTACTCTTTCCTTTTTTAGTTATGGTGCCATACATTTCTTTTTATAGGAGAATGGATATGGGAAGATAACACTGAAGTGGATTTTGTCAACTGGAAAGGAGGACAGCTCAACAGTGATGATGGACTACATTCGTTTGAAAGTGATGTTACGTTTCACGAGCAATGCATTTCCATGAATAGCCATACTGGGGATTGGTCCAACCACCACTGCAGTTATTCCTCCAGGGGATTTATTTGTAAAACACACAAAAGTAAGGCTTACATTATTATACTGAATTTAGCAATGATTCTGATTCAAAACAGTATTCAGGTATTGAGTAGACTTGTATCAAACTACACAATCAGTGCTGTAGGGCACTCTAGTCTAACCATTCTTTGGCTAGGTTCATGCAAATTAAAGTTATCTTGCCATATCTGTATCCACCCTCTTCTTAAAAGTCTCCAAGGAACATGTTTTGTTTTGTTTTTTGCTTCTACTGCCTAAATGGGGAGGTTTCCCTATGTAGGAACTTTTGTAGATCAGGCTTTTATTGTGTGCCTGCCATTCCTCACTCATGGTAGTTTACAGGCATTTTAGATGATATTGCCATCCTCCAGTTTCCCTCCTGTGTTTTCCAACCATGCTTCCATTTCGGGGTGGGTAGGAATGTGGTTCCTTTTTTAAATCATGAAACAAAGCGCAACTCTCCACCAATGCAGTTGTGTTATTCTGCTTTGCCCCACTTTACCACAGCACTACCTAGAGGTTATGTAGTTCAAAGTATGAAAAGGCAGGAAAGGAAAAAAAACTGTGTGCAGAGTTCCAGCCGTAAGTCTGCAAAGAATCTGGAAGCAGAAGTAGCAGGTTAAAAAGCCTCATCTAGAAAAGCTCTAAGTATTTAAAAACATTCCATCTTGGCCTGCCCTTACTAGCAAGAAAGGGCTCTTGTTCTCAGTTTTCACTTTGACAGTCTTTTAACCATCCTTTCTCTAGTGCAAGGTTGGACAACTTGGGGCCCTCCAGATGTTTTGTCCTACAATGCCCATCAGCCTAGCCAGCATAGCCAATGGTGAGGGATGATGGGACATGTAAGCCAAAACATCTGGAGGGCTACAAGTTGCCCACCCCTGCTCTAGCATAATACACAGTTCTTCAAACAAGTTCCTTATACTTTGTCTTTCATACACTTTGTCACCTCCTGTTCTTTTATCAATTTGTGGCAGATTTATCATGCACTGTCTATTAAGAAATGGCAGGAGTGAAAGAAGAAGAAATGCTGAAACATTGATTTTTGCTACCAATGATAAAATGTTCCATCTTTAACAATGATATTTAATAACGTTAACATTTGGTATACTTTTAATAATCAGGTTTGCCACTATCATTTGTAATCCCCATAACTGTTGCATTATGTGTTTATAGTATTAATGAATTGGTACTTTTCTTCACAAGAGAGCACAGTTTAATAGACTCAGTATTGACAGAGCTATTCTTAGAATATAAATAGGCTACTTAGTTTTTCCTATAATTTTAGAGCATCTCTGAGCCTCTGTTCACACCATCTCTAATGTAATAATATGGAACATGTAAGAAGATGAGAGCCAGTGTGGTGTAGTGGCTAGCGTGTTGGACTGGGAGCTGGGAGATCCAGGTTCTAGTCCCCACTTGGCCATGGAAGCTCACTGGGTGACTTCGGGCCAGTCACAGAGTCTCAGCCCAACCTACCTCACAGGGTTGTTGTTATGAGAATAAAATGGAAAGGAGGAGGATTATGTACATTGCCTTGGGTTTCTTAAAGAGGAAAAATGGTGGGATATAAATGTAATAAATAAATAAATAAATAAGATGCAGACTTACAACCACTTACCATCATGTGTATGTTCATCAGGCAATGCATCCGTGTGCGTGTATGCCAAATTCCTGTGATCTTTCCACTTTAAAAATCCACAAAGTACAGTGGAAGATTCTTAAGAATCAGGAGTACACATGTACTGAGGGAATATGTGCACTACCTGAGGCATACATGGCAGATAGACCTGCAGGCCACATGTTCAGAATTTAATGTCTGCACTAGGTAAGGGACATATGAACTGGCCCACAGTATACTCATATACCTAGGAATGTCTCACAGTCAGTTTTGGTTCTTGTTTTTTAAATAGAAAAACTGTGCAAGAGAATAGTTCTAGACCCAAGGAAGTAGGATCAGAAACATCTGGTCTTCCTAGACATCTTAATTGTGAGCCAGTGTAGTGGACAGATAGTACACTGAGCTTAGATCAGAGAGATGTGGGGTCAAATCTCTACTCAGCCATTTAGCTCACTGGGTAGCTATAGACTTTGGAGTCGGCCTCCCATGTCTCACAGGTTTGTTGTGAGGATAAAAAGTTCACCAATTTGTACACCAAGAAAAATATACACCATCTTGAACGCTTTGTGGGAAGGGTGGAATACAAATGTAATAAACAAATAGTTACTTACTATTTGACCTTTCCAAGATGTATTTTCATTTCTAGATAACAGCTGCTTACACAGGGCACAACCAAAGCTACAGCCTTGACTTGAAAATGTTCTTTGTCCCTTTCGGTTTCTCTCACATTCCCCTATCTAAGCCAATGCCATATAGTTTGTGTTTGGCGCTCCAGTCAATTTAATGGTCAGATACTGTCAGCTGACCACCTATTAGTTGACCAACTGATACTTGAAGAATTGGCCTGCTGCCTACTTATCACAACTACCTTTTATATTTTTTTAATTGACGAAACTGATCCTGGTGTTCAGGAAAAAAGATAAAGAGAAGAACTATTTAGTGAACCATTCATAATTATAGAAGCTTTACGTAACACTGATAAAATGTATAATAATTCATTTTAAGGTGGCTACTTTAAATGTTAATTGCATGGTTTCATAATAACAACTAACTAACTTGTTTTATAATGAGCATAAGATCATAACTGTTGATAATTAAATGTTTTGTTGTTCTAATGAAGTAAATCCCTTATATTATTTGACAATTTGACAATACTTGACTGATCAGTTGACCAAACCGTTTTTGACCAGTCAAATGCCCAACTTTACGTTTGTGTGCTATATGGGAAATGGATTGACTTGCTTGTAGACAGACCACTTTGGCTTGACCCCTCATCTTCTTTTCCCCAGTCTGGTTCATAGTCAAAATTTGCTTCTGGTCACAGCTTGGGCTAAAAAAATTGCCCTTGCTTGCCTATCTTCCTCCTATATTTGCTTTAAAGTTCATTCATGCCTCTGTAGTTTGCTGCAATACATATAATTACACATTATAAGCATTTTTTTTTATTTTATAGTTATTGAAGTGCCAGCAGCTACAGAGCCTGTAAAGAATAACGGTAAGTCTGCTTCATTTTTTAATAAACAGTTCAATTTATAAGCATTTGTGTTATCCATAAGTACTGAACCAAAAATTCTCAATAGAAAACTTTTGGCTGAAAAATAAGCAGATAAATTCCTGGGAAATCTTGGGGTGGATAGTAGCAAAAACGTCTGAAGAGGTTTCGGGGGGAGCTTACTTTTGGAAAGCAGCACTAGTCACAGAGGTCTCTTTTTTGGACTATTGAAGCAATGACAGTAGAAAACCTTAAGGTGGCCGGTACCTGCCAGTTTTGTTTCCCCCCAAATCCTCAGATGTAGTGCTGTTCTGGGGTGTGGAGTTGGAGGGGAATAGCAGCTGCCACACAAAATGGCAGCTGCCAATGGGGGGCTGGGTTTTTTGGGGGGGGCAGCCACCATTTTTCTCTCCAGTATGCCTTGAAATGACACTACACACTACATCATTCTTGAAAAAGAAAATAGCAGCTGCATCAGCAACAGTAAAAATAATGTTAAAAAATAGACCTGCCAAAGCTAACCATCCCCCAACCTCTTCAGAAATGTTGCTGTCCCCCATCTCAAAAATAACCCACAAGATAATCTCAAATTATCCACAATCCATTATCTCAAATCCATAATCATGCATTTTCCCCACAAAAAATCCCAGCGCCATTCCCCAGAACAGTATTAATGACAGATGGCTGTTTTTCTGGGAAGGCTGTCACCATTTTTCCTGGCAGTGTTCCTGTGCCTTTAGTAGTGACAACAGCATGCAGAAATCAACAGCTGAACCTTCTTCCAGGATCATTTGTACCAGTTATGCAGGTGCTTAAATACACAGGAGTTCTGCTGGAAGAAAGAGGTTGCAACTCCCTTTGATGGAGAAAAACTGCTGCTATGAAGTGGGAGAGTCGGGAGTTTGGGAGAGACATCTCTAATTTCATGGAAAATTCCATAGCGCTACAGGAGAAAAGTAATAAAAAGAGGGGAATATTCTTAATATGCACATACACAGAATAGGATTCTCCTGTGATAGTTGTGGCAAAGACGAATTAACTGGCGGATGGACCAGATACACTTTTGCCTCTTTGACACTAGGGAATTGTTCAGCTGCCTTGCAGCATCCAACAACAGCCTTACAAAAGAGGCTGTATGTTTCCCATTCAAGAAGCTTCAGAGCTGCTTCTATAGCAGCCCAGGTTCTGATGTCATATCTGCTCTGCTTCTGCATCTCTTTCTCTCCCCCAAACAGATGTTCATCTCCTTGGCTTAAAAGTTGTCAACATACCATGATCAGGTTCAGCAAATACCAGGGGGCACTCACAGTTTTGCCATAGTATTTAATGCTTTGTATTCACATTTTTCTATTGGTAGAGCATGAAGCGGTTCTTGCATCAGCACACGGGAAAACGGTGATGGTGGTTTTCCTGGTTATCTTCCTCCTCACTGGTGCGGGCATCACAGTCTATATTTTCTACAGAAGACGTAGCAGACAGCAGCAAACGACTGCTGGCTTTGACAACTCTTTGTATCGTGATAATGAGATTATTCTTCAGAATGACTCAGAATCTCTTGTGGACAACAAAGAGGAGTATTAACAAATTTAGGCTGTATTCCTGCCCACGTTTACTGGATAGTATGTCTCATTGAACTTGGTAGGACTTACTTCTGCATAGACAGGTATGGGATTGCACTGTTAATAAATAAATAGAAGTAAGCATTTGGAAAAGATTTGTCCCAAGCAGCAATACATAGATTTACTTTCTACGTCAAGACTCATCATGTAGAATGTTCTGAAAAAATAATGATTATTCAGTGGAAACATATTCTATATGGAATCATTTCAAATTAAAGATCACTGATTTTAAAAATTAAGGATCATCTTGTTATCTTCTGGCAACTGAGGGGGCCTACAACATATTTTTGCCCCAGTTCCATGGAGCATTTGTGCATGCAGCCCTTTTTAAAAAGCTAAAATCCCACTGATCAGTGTGTGACAAATCTTTGCCCCAGAAAACTTTGCATTTGGCAATACTCCTGCACCAACCTGCATGACAAACTACCTTACAAATATTATCCAAAATACAATTATTGATCTCCCACATTTTTCTCATAAATTGCAAAGCCTCCTAAACTACGATTTTCATAGAGAAACATTAAAATGTATTATCATATGAAGGCTGGATCAGTTTGATTCTAACAATGGCATTCTAACAGAAGCATTTGCACTGACTTTTGATTGAACCTTCCACTGACCAAAGAGCCTGCTATGGGAAAGATGAAATTTTCTCACTTGAACTTAGGAAAGGCCAACAGGTGTTTCAGATAAGAAAGTTGGGAAAAGAAAGGATAACTGCTTTCTAAACAATTGTACATGTTCAGGTTCAGATGCAAATAAGTGAAATTCAAATACTGTGAAAAATAAACAGGACCTATGAAAGAAAACCAGGTGGTATCCTGTTTAGGGAACTTAAGGAAATGTGTTCAGAAGAGCAAACAAGGTATGAAGTAAATGTATTACTCCCAAATCATAGCTGGGAACTGTGGAAAAAATAATAACTAATCGTTAAAGAAATTCCATTCTGCAGAAAGGAATCATATAAGCAATGCTGACTAAAAAAATCATTTAAATATAAGAGCAAAAGCACAGGAACTCCAGGACATTCACCAGTCGACACAGAATCAAATATTGAAGATTTTAGCTTGTGTTAAAAAAAGAAAAGAATGGTGGTGATTCAGAGAGAGAGAAAGTGCATGCACAGCACCTAGCGATATCTATACCGAGGCCTGCTTCTGGCTGCATAGTGTTTGCACCCTTTATTTGTTTGGGGGCATTTCTGTTTATGTTGAAAGCTACATGTTCTTCTTTGGGCTGATCTACATTGCGCCCGCCATCGTAATGAATTCGGTGTCCCATCGGGTTAAATGCTCTCACATTAAAACGTGATTATTCACACTCACCCATTTTTTCTGTTGCAATGCTTCATCGAATGCACGACCTTGGTTCACACTCGAGCGCTGTGCTGTTTTCCTGCTGTTTTCCTGCACACGCTTGTCTGATCTCAGATGCTAAGCAGGGTTGGCCCCGGTCAGTGGTTGGATGGGCGACCACCTGGGAATCAGGCTTCCTGCACTGAGCAGGGGGTTGTACTATCCCTTCAAATAAGACTAAGTTTTACCCCCTCCTATCCCCCGCTCAGGATGGGTTTTTTTTAAATTAAGGCATTATCGTCGCAGAATCGGGGCTTCTCCGTGATGTTGTTTTTTCTAATTCAGGCATGATTTTCAAAGATTCGAAGTTGTGAACCTTCTGAAGCTCTAAAGGTGTGGCTGCCCAAAGGGCAATGACTCTCGGGGGAGGAGGAAAAGTTACTCCTGCTTTCATTTGGCATCTTGGGTTTGGACTTTTAGAACTGTGTTTTAAAGATGTTATTGATGTATTGCTGTTTTAAATTTATATTAAGTTGTATTTTGTTCTGTTTGAATTTTGTATTTATATTCACCTTTGTGAGCCAGACATAATATCACACACACACACATACATTATCAAGGATATAGGCCAAGGATGTACAACTTATGGCCCTCCAGATGTTCCGGCCTACAGTTCCCATCATCCCTCATCAGTGACTATCAGTGAGTTGTAGTAGGCCAAAACATTTGTAGGGCTACAAGGTCCCCATCCCTGAAATATAGGCATTTAGAAGATATTCTAGAAATGGATCCGTGGCGTTCCTGCCCCTTCCCAGTGAGAATACGCCTTCTCTAAGGCCTTTCTCACCCCAAGCAGGAAACATTGGAGCCTGTGGCAGAGGTACCTCTTTGGGGTTCAGGAGATGAGATGTGGGCTCCAGTGCCAGTTTCCATTTTCCACATGGAAAAGTTTCGGCTATTGGGCGGTATAAAAATGTAATACATAAATACATAAATAAATAAAACAAACGTCCAGGGAGTGGATTCATCTCCTCCTTGGGGCTGCAGGTATATGAGGACTCCAACACCAAGTATTCCCATCCAGATGGGACCATGGCACCATGAGCTTTTCTACAGGAGGCATTTCTTGTGTGCATGTCATTCCTTACTCATGGTTTTTTATGGTTTCTTTAGATGATGATGTGACCACCCAGTTTTGCTTCTGTTTTTTAAGAGCACTTTCCGGGGGGGGGGGGTTGGAGTGGGGAAAATGGAGACGTATTTCTGAAAATGAACGAAAATATATTTTCCTACTTGAGTAATTGCATTATTCTGCTATAATATAACTAGGGATGTACGAAAGTGACTTACCTTTTGCGGATTATGTTGATGGTGGGGGGGAGGCGTTCCGTCCCTCCCCCAGGAATCCTGGCCGGGGAGGGGGAGGCGCTCCGTTCCTCCCCCCGGAATCCTCGAACGGCCGGCTGTGCTCCGCGGCAGCTCCGTGGAGCAGCCGGCCAGGCCCAGCCCGGCCCGGCCAGAGCCGTCCGCAGCCGGATTTCCAGCTGCGGAGTGCTCTAGGTAAAAAACAAAACAAAAAACAAATGTGTACACAAATGGCAGCGGCTACGGCCACCACCATTTGCGTTCCTTCTTTTTGGCCGTCTTAATCTACATAAATATTTACATAGACTATGACGGCGAAAATCAAGGGAAACGCAAATAGCGTAGCGGGCGCTATTTGCATCCCTTTTTCTTTTACCGTTTTAGCCTAAGTAAATCTTTACGTAGGCTAAAATGGCGAATCAAAAGGGGACGTAAATAGCGCCCGCTACGCTATTTGCGTTCCCCTTGATTTTCGCCGTCATACTCTACGTAAATATTTACATAGATTAAGACGGTGAAAAGAAGGAATGCAAATGGGGGCCGTAGCCACCGCCATTTGCGTATGCTTTTTTTTTTAAACCCACCCCCAACCATGATAGGCTATGTAAAGATTTACGTAGCCTATCACGTCTTTTTTTCTTTTTTTTTTAAACCTAGCCATGATAGGCTACGTAAATCTTTACGTAGCCTATCACGTCTTCCCCCCCCCCCCACAAGCCTGGAAATGGCAGCAGCGGCAGCCAGTCGGAAGACCGCCCGGAGCCGCCACCGCCCAGAAGATCCGCCCCAGGTAAGTCCCGTCCCAGGGGGGATCCGCGGGGGGGCGGGGGGTGGCAGGCCGTTCTGCCACAGATTTCGGGGGGCTGAATGCACTGGCATTCGGCCTCACCGAGATCCGTGGTGGAATTCTCTGACATCCCTAAATATAACACCACCCACGGGTTATAGTACAGCACCACCTACAGGTTAAAGCAAAAAAGGAAAAGCCCTTTGCGTAGGGCTCAGATCTGAATTCTGCAACGAAACCAACAGTACATACAGCAAAATAGTGGCCTTGTGTAGGAAAGCTCCATGTTGTAAATGTGAAACAGTGAGGCAAAGAGTCTCTAGTCTGAAGGCCAACCAGTCATTCCAGAGCCAGGTTTCAATGAGCCCTAGGCAAGGTGCCCTCCTCTGCTTACCAGGGGGGAAAGGAGATGGGTGGCAGCAGGCAGCAGGGACAGGCAGCAGTGCTGAAAGCAATAGAGCTCCGGCCTCTCAGTTCTCCCTCAGTGTGGTGAAGTAAAGAGAAGCACAGGGGTGAAGTAGTGGCAGCCACTGCCATGGTCATGGTCTCTAACGCCTCGTGGATGTATGTGTGTGTGGGGGGAGAGAATGGCCTATTTAATAAATTAGGCCAGTCACAGGAACGTTCCTTGTTCTTCCTCCCTTCTTTCTCTTATAATGATTTGTAGCTTCTTTTTAAATAGCTGGTTTTGTGTTTCATGATTAAGGAAATCTCAAATTGTGGAACATGCCAGAGACTGTCCAGCAGAGGGCAGTCATATGACATGCATGTCACAAGTTACTGTTGATTGCGTCTGCTGTGAGTTAATTATTTATTTTATATATTTTTCTATCACTCTCTCTCTCTCTCTCTCTCTCTATATATATATATATAATTAGTGTAAACTGTTTAGAGATTTTATTATATTAAGTGGTATATAAGTATTATCAATAGAAATATAGAATTCACTCTCTTTTTCATGGCTTAGAATAAAACAACTAAAATGGAAATATACTATAAAAAAAATTACAGCTAGCAATTACCACCAGTTCCCTAACTACATGGTGCTCCTGTTATGCATTTGGAGGTACAGATGTGACATGCAAATCTTGGGAGTACAGATGGACCGTCTCACAACATACATATTCATCATGTGCTGTGTGCAACATCAAGTGATACCCATAAAAGAGAATTCTATAGGCATCTTACAGAGTAAGATAATTAAAAATGTATGCATTTATTTATTACATTTCTAATCCACCCAGTAACGTTGTAAAAATCACATTACAATAAAATGTAGCAAGTAAAACACATGGATTAAGATCAAAACAGATCAGGGCAAAGCAGGGAGTAGAGAAATAAAAAGTCACAGAGCTCAAACAATATTAAGAACCACTGCATATTTATTTATTTATGACACTTATATACCAATAAAGTCCCTCAGTGGCTCACAAAAAATATTAAAACCACATTTAAAATACAATATGAAAAACACAACATTAAAAACACTTCCAGTTACAATAAAAGCAATACAAGGATCAGTAAAATGGAATGGCATGATTAATTTAGTTATAGCCCAGGGAAAGCCTGGGTGAACAAGTGTGTTTTCAGGAGGTGTTTCAAATGTGTCACATTTTCTGCCTCCCAGACTGCACGACGGAGGGTTGTCTAGAGAGTAGATGCCACTACTGAGAAGGTCAGTTGTTGGAGAATAGCATGGCGACATGCCATTTATTTCAGAATGACCAGCAAGGCCTCTTTGATGATCTTAAAGGTCGTCTGGGTATGTATAACAGAAGGAGGTCTGCTAGGTATCCCCAAATTATTTAGGGCTTTGTATGACAATAACATAACCTTGCACATGGCTCGGTAGCTAATAGGCAACCAGTGCAGTTCTTTAACACAGGTGTTATGTGAGCATAGCTGGGTGTCCCAGCGAGCACCCTAGCTGCTGCATTCTGCACTAGCTGTGTCTTCTGAACCACACACAAGTGTAGCCCCACATAGAGCACATTGCAGTAGTCTAATCGTGAGGTTACCAACACAATTAATCACCATGGCTATGCTATCCCTATCCAGCAATGGACATACGTAGTTGGCATACCAAGTAAAGTTGGTAATGGGCACTCCGGGCCACTGAGGTCACCTGGGCGTCCAGGAACAAAGATAGTTCCAGGAGCACCCCCAAACTACGGACCTGCTCCTTCAGAGGGAGTGCAACCCCATCCAGAACAGGCAAACTGCCCACTACCCGGACCTGGGAACTGGCAACTCACAGGTTCTCTGTCTTATCGGGATTCAGATTCAATTTATTGGCCCTTATCCAAGCCATAACTGAATCCAGGCACCAGAACGTGCACGGCCTCTCCCAGTTCAGATGTCACAGAAAAACAGAGCTGGATGTCATCAGTGTACTGGTGCCAACTTGCCCCAAATCTCCTGAAGATCACTCCCAAATCTTCTGATGTCCTGGAAAACTAAGAAGGTCTTAGTGTTAAAAGAATATAAATGATGCAATCCTATGGCTGGCTGGGGAATGCTGGATGTTGCAGGGCTTTTTTTTTTTTTTTAATCTAAACATGCATAGGATTGCACCCTAAAGTAGGTGCAGGTCAGCCTCTTCATGGAGAGCATTCCCCAAATGGGGAGCTACTACTGAAAAGGCCCTTTCATTTGGAGCTGCCTGTTATGCTTACCTTAGCACCCAAAGATGACCATCTCAAGGTATGGGTGGAAAGATACATGCAGGAAGAGGCGATCTTTCTGGTGCTAACTGTGAAAGGTGTTAAAGACCAGTGCTTTTCATTGTGCCCAGAAATGGACCGGGGACCAACATAGATGATGCAGGACTGGCGTAATATGTTCATAATGCCCGATCCTAGTTAGCGCTCTTGCAGCCATGTTTTGTACCAAGTGATGCTTCCAGGATGTTTTGAAAGGCAGCCTCATGTACAATACGTTGCAGTAATCCAAACAAGATTACCAGGGCCATGGATCATTGAAGACAGACTATCCCTGTCCAGGTAGCATTCACAGCTGGCATAGCAACCTAAAATGGTGGAAGACGCTCCAAGCCACAGAGGCCAGTCGTGCTTCTTCTTTATTTTATCTATTTGTTTGTTGTTTCAGCCATCATGGTCATACCAACTAAGAATACAACTGCCTACATGCACATACATATACCAACTCTATCCATTAAACATAATAATTCTATAAAATACATAAATATATAAGCTCTAGGCAAGAGGAAAATTTAAAACAAACATCTCTATTAAAAGTTTAGAATTTAAAAACCCACGTCTTTATATTGGTAAACCCCCAGATGTCCCATTAGGGATCTAATAGATACATTCAGGTGTAGATAAAATTAAGAATAATATTCTAATTTATAAGTACAATAAGTATAAAATAAAGCTACTATATCAAAACATCAAATTACTTTTCGCCATATTAGTCTCAACAAAAGTTCTCCTCAGTTTTTGAGCAGCCACTGCAAATCTTGCAATTCTATCCATCACGAATTTATCAAAATCAGATAGCAAGTATGTAATTTTAGCTTGATTGTCATCATCAGATATATGCCTTAGCAATTTCAATATAAATTTTGCTCTAGGTCCTGAATACAGAGATCAATATAATAGATAATGCTGAAGGTACTCTACCACTTGAGCTCCACATATACAAAAACACTGATCTATAGGTTTTTTGCAGTAGCGACCTTCTAAGGATTGCGAGGGAATAGACTGAAAACGCAATGCTAAAAAAGCCTTTCTAAATGAAATAACTGACAACTCCTGTAGATGTTTCTCAGATCCATGAGTTAATTTTTAAAAATGCAGCTGAGGAGAAAACAATGATTTTTTACTTGCCTCTAGATCTTGTTGGGAGTAAAAATCCCATAGCTTATTCTTTATATATTTACAAATCTGTTCTAGAGTCCATTTGTTGATCATCCCATGTATTCAACAAAAGGATAACATTTGCTGTTCACAATTTCCTACCCAAGTGGCCTGTCTACAGGATTTCAATTATTCCAGAAAGCATTTTCTTGGGAGCCTTTGAGAAGTTTAAAATAATACATAAACAGACCTAGAAAAATATGAAATTGTATTGGCATAATCCCAGTCTCTGCCCTAATATTGGCTATAGGGACAGAATAAAACAAACCAAGTAGTGATTTGAGGAATTTATTTTGGGTAATTTCTAACTGCGTTATTTTTGTCAAATCCCAGATTACTCCTCCTTGTGCTTCTTGCCACAGAGATGAATCAATGAGCACTCCCTTGCTTCAGACCTGATCCTTATGGGGAAGAGCAGACCCCTCCAGAACACAACTCACCTATGTAGGCGAAACGCCCACTAACAGTACCTTCGTCCTGTCTGGACTAAGCTTCGTCCAGTCCAATTCCATGGTCAACCACTGTTTTAGCACTTCTACTGTTATTTATTTATATTTTTACTTAAATCACTTATAAAGCACCCAAAATATACTAACCACTCTACAGATTAAACGCCAAGACAGTCCCTGCCCACAGGCCCACAATCTAATAGACACAACACAAAAGGAAAAAGGAATCAAGAAGGAAGAGGAAAGAGAGCAAATTCAGGTACCAGTACTATGTTCAAGGGGTTTGCTCCCTTGTAAGTGTGTTTAGAATTGCAGCCTAAACTCTTGGTTGCAGTTAGGTTCTGTTGAAACCAAGGTGAAAAGTTAGTCATGATTAAACCTCCCCTCCCTATGTTCTGAGGTCCTAATTCCAATTGGGAGGGTGGCGGGGAGGCATCCACGCTTGCTTTTAATTTAAACAAACAAACCCTGACATTGCTGCAAGTGACGTATTTGAAGTGTGGGGTGTGCTGCTTTTTCTGAACCATTTCTGATCAGAGTAGCTCAATTGCAGCTTTAATGCACATCCTGGTTTTGCTTCCAAGATCTGTAGATCCAAGCATTAGTCTAGTGTTCTCAGTAGTAGTTTGCTTTTTATTTGTTTTCCTTCTCATGTTGTTTCTCCTTCTCCTCATGGTGTGAAGGACTTGCATTGAGTAATTGTCTTCTTCTTGTTGCCTGCAGCCAAGATCGCTCTGATCTTTTTCAATTCACTGGAATTTGATTTTGTATGTCCTCAAATGGGCTAAACACCCGTACTGCATTTTTGAGGCCGCAGAGCAACAACCGTTTTATGACCTGATCCCCTTTATTCATGTCTTTCTTGGAATTAGTGCTTTCTCAACTACTGCCATGATAATAAGTGGGATTCAGGAGTATGTGCTATTTTTAAATGGAGCAAGGAGACCTCTGTTTGAAGCTAGACTTCCGACCAGCACAAGGCACTTTGCTGCCTGAAGCAGCATCCCTCCCCTGCTGCGGCCAACACGTAAGATGCCTTGCTGTACCATTCATATCCAGGACTGGCCCTACCATTAGGCAGAGTGAGGCAACTGTCTCAGGCAGCAGATACAAGGTGGCAGCGAGGAGCAGCAAGGTGCCAGAGGACAGAGTTGTGTGTGCCACGAACAGCCTGACCTGTGCCCCCTAAGCTAGCCTGTTGCTCTCAGGATGTGGCCACTGACTGTTGAAGTCAAATTTAACTGCAATTCCTGTCAGATTTGTACATGGAATGGGGGGGAGGGCGTGCCTTGTCCTTCACCACAGTAGCAAAATATTTTGGGCCAGCCCTGCATCTATGTCCCCTCATGATACCGCCTGAAGCAAAGCAAAGCAACTCATCTGGCTGCAGGGCTGGCCCTCGCTGGAACTCTCCCTTAATTATATTATTTTTTTCTTTGATGTTTAAAATAGGGATTGTACTACCTGAGTAGGCAGACTAGCTTGCTAGATGAGGATGGTTTCTTGCTATGAGCCTATTCATCCAAACTGTTAGCCTGGCCACAACCACTGAACTTACTTCAAACCCCACTGGTTGGTTTGTTTACATGCTCGTGATGTAAATGAGAGATTAAAATGAGTTGAAACAGGGTCAGTAATCTCTGGCAAGAACAGAGGCTCTTCTTTAGCCTTCCTTTCATCCCAGGATGAATGATTTTGTGAACAATAGAAGGGTTGTGATTTATGATGGCTGCAGTCCACCATTCTAAAGAGAAGTGAGCTATAAATGATTCAAATCTCCAGTCCCTTGTTTGGGTAACCAAAGGTTATCTCAGGAGAACAACCCTAAGATTATAACCTCTGCATCTTGATCGTGTGAATGAGCCCCATGTGTACATTCAGATATGTAGCAGTTTAATCTACTGGATGCTAGCATAATATGCTATCATATCATTAATACCTTCATCGAAGAAGAAAAAGAATACCTTATCAAGAGAAAGGAGATGCTTAACAGACAAAAAAATGAAATAAGGGCGCAATCCTATGGACTGCACCCACGCTGCTTGGAAGCCCCCAAACCCAGACATTTCCCAGATTCCTATGCTCTGCAAGGCTGAAGCCAGCAGGGCGGGAGGAGCGGCGGAGGCAATCTTTGCCTCCCCATCCTCCAATCTTTGCTTTTTTCAATAGACAGGCTTTTCAGCCCATCTAGTGAGAGCGCTTCAGAGGGGGAGGTAATGAGACTGGAGGACGCTCAGGATAAATCCCTGCCCACTGGAACGCCCCCTCCCCCCCCATCCGAGGTCAATTTCCGACCTCGGAGAGGCAGCTGTGTGGTTCTCTCCATGCTGACTGAGAGCGGGTGGGATTGGGGATCAGACCTCTGACTCCCCCTTCCAAGTCAGAGCACTGTCTCTGACCTCGGAGCAGGGGATCTCAGCCATCCTATGGTCCATGGGACACTCACCCAGGGACCATAGGATTGCTTTCTAAGTTTAATAGAGAGAATTTGATTCTCCTGGTTAGTTCGCAGAAGAGGACATTTTAAAGCCAAGGTGGGAAACTGTGGGCTTTATACATTTATTATTTTCCTACTTGGCTAGAAAGTTTAAAACACACCCGCACACATGCACGCACACACAAGATGTACCATCCAGGGATGCGTATGCTGTCCTGACACTGTCTTTTTTTAAAAGCCTGCTTCTCATCAATGAAGAAAGGAACTCTGCATATACTAAATATGTGCAGGATAAAATGGAGAGGGCCATGAGAGCTGCCTTCGGTTCCTTGCAAGAGGAAAAAAGGTGGGATATAAATTTAATAATAAATACAGAAACACATCCCCCTTACTCCTGTTTTTCAGAAGTTTTGTCCTAATAAACTCTGTACATGACCAAATAGACTTAGTCTTAACTGCCAGAATTTTTGAAAAGGTAACAACTCTAAGCAGGAGTTCAGCGAAGGCTAAGAATTCACAGCACACAGGAGACACAAGGCTGATTAGGTGGTCAGAAACTGGGACCATAGCTCACTGATTCTTAAAGGTCTTCCTTGGTTACAGGTCTGTTTCTAAGCACAACTCAAACTGCTGGTGCTTACCTTTAAAGTCCTGTATAGCAGGGACCAGGGTACATAACTGAACACCTACTTCTGTTCCAGCCTGTCCATGTGTTGAGACCATCAGAGGTCTTCTCTGGGTGCCCCAATGTCAGAATTGCACTGGTCTCTGGGGTGAGATGACCCCTCAGTGGTGGCATCCCCTTTGCAGAATTCCTTCCACAGGGAGCCTAGCCTGGTAAGTATGTACTTTGCTATCTTTGTAGTGCCAGGCAAATACTTCTTTCTTAAAGCACACTTTTACATGATTAAACTAACAACAACAAAGGATGGTTTCATTGTTGTTAGTTTTTATCCACTGTTTTCTCATTTTTAATCTGGTTAATGTTTCTGTGTTGACATTCATTTTTATCTTTTATTGTGCAAGCTTCCCTGAAAGGGGCTATATAGACATTAAAAAAAAATTAAAAATTGCATTGATGGGTGCAAAAGCTTGCATCAGGGTGGGAAGCAACAGCACGTCTGTTTTCACACTGTGAGGGCTGGGCCGTGGGCAGCTGTTTGAGCTGAACCAGGAGCCAGGAACCATGGAACAAACTAGTATTCAGGAACACAGATTAAGTCAGAACCAAAGCACAAACCTGGGCCAGATCTATACCTCGTGTCCTATCAATACGATCCCATCACAGTGACGCTATATCCCTCTTGTGCATTTATACCTCTTAGTACACACAGTGTCATCTGTTGTGGTGTTTTGGATAGTAGAGAATAAAAAGCAAGAAATAATGCTAGAAAAGCGGTATACAGAATACACAATGTGCCCCAACAGTTATCAGTGCACTTCAATACCAATAAAAAGCACTAGTGTAGATCTGGCCCTGCAGGAAGCTAGAAGTCAAGACCAAAGAACAAGTCAGGGCCAAAGGATAAACCAGGATACAGGAATTCAAGAAGGCCTTCTTCTCAGGCCAGACTCAACTGGAACAGGAAGACTTCAGGATCCAGTGGCCAGCTTGGGTGGGTGGAGTCAGTACAGAGCCTGAAGGTATTTCACTGAGAGTTTGCACATGGGGGAGCTGCACACAGATTTAATTGCTCCCGAGTCCTGACACTAGCCTATCTGCCTCACCACAAAAGTCCCCATATATCCACATGGGGATGTGACCTTTTAATACGGCCTATATGCACATAAGATCCACCACACGTGTAAGCTAGAACCATGTAGCCAGTTTACTGGACTTTTTTTCTGGGGAATCAACCATGTGATTGTGGCCTATGCATGTTGGATTTTACATGTGTGGGCCATATTTTGATGTTATGTCCACACCGATGTGCAGGGAGGGCAGCTGCCCAGCATGGGTGAGGACAGTAAGTGTGCACTTGGGGCTATCTATCTGATGGCTTGGATCAGGAAAGAAGCATTGTCCAATCTCATCCTGTATGCTTTGCACTGATGCATGGTGCCTCCGTATTGCTTCAAACTGTGGGTATTATTTATGGCATCACTTCTGGGTTGGCAGACTTTCCACATGCACTCCACCACCACTTTGCTTTGTGCAGTGAATAAGATCCTTTCATAAAGAATGCGCCCCCATGGATCTAATTACAGGAGATGTGCACACGGCACACTGATAGCACAGGGGGAATCTGATGTGCGCAGGTCCCTTCCTTTGTTCCTCATAATTGCTGTGCTTAGCAAGAAGGCTCAGAGCTCATTTAATAAGTTCGTCAAAATAAGTTGTTCACCGGTTCTGCAATGGTTGTTGCACAGCAATTGTGGGTCTCTATCAGAAAGCTGCACGTTACCAAGTGGGCGTCATTAAAATATCATCTCCCACACTGCCATGTAAATAAAACCAAGCTTTTTGCTGAGCTGGTAGCACACATAGAATGCTTTCTGCTGCTAGCTAAGGGAAGCATTTGATCAAGCTTGTTAATATTTCCATATTGCTCAGTTGCTGAAAATGAGAAAAATGAGAAAATTGCACACAGTAGAGAAATTCAGAGCTCTTAATGGCTACATGGCATTGTTCAGCCAACAGATGTACAAGATGCTGCAAGAAGCACTGAGATGATATGTTGTGGAATATTTCCTCCTTTGTTTATGCTTCAGATCTCAACTACTTTGGGTATTTATTTATATTTACATTAAGTATTTCCATATATGGTACTATATTATCTGCTCTGGGTCTGGTCCACGCATGCAGCTGAATGAGGTGATTATGCTGTAGAGGAGTCTTTTTGACAAGGTAGAATGGGCTGAGCAATTTCACTGTGGCCGGGGCATCACATTTTTGAATGCTCCCCTATGAAAAAAATAAAATACAAATAAGAAGCAGTGCTATCAGAAAACTAGAAAACCAGGGAGTGGGATCGGATAGAACCTTTCTTCCAGATCTGCTAGCTTTTTAATAGCAGAAAGCTTGATACTTAGGAAAACAATAAAAAAAAATTAGACCAGCATGGCTATCTTTGTTTTTTAATGAGCTTTGGAAAGTACCATATTGAGGGAAGAATCTACCACCAGATGAAGATTTTCTGTCATCTAAAGAGACTTTGCACTGAGAGTTTCATCCCCTCCAACCACTAGGTAATACTCACAATTGTATCTCTGCTCTCTGCCAACTCAAAAGCCTGTGTGTTTTTCCCAAGGCAAGAGGCAGAGCAGAGTTACAGCTAGCCTTTGTGTTTTCAGAAATGGAGATCACCTATTGCTTCTCTACCCCAAAATGCCCTGCTACGTAATCGCATACCTGCAGCACCTCCCACTGACTAATTCATTCAGGCTGCAAATCTCCATTTTGAGACTGGGTCTATCTCAATTTCAGACCTCTTCGCCACGACATCTGGCTCGATGTTTGGACATTTCTGTTTCTTCCGCCATCTCTTGCTTTTTGTACCACCTATTTTGATGAGGTTTTCTGGAGGACTAGAAAGCTTGCGTATTTTTGTGGAAATTCAGTTGATCCTAATGAAGGTATTGCTCAACTGTGAATTTTTTAAAAAATGGCATCTCCCCAGTCTAAAGTGCTACAGTCCACTTTACCACATCAGGATTTTATCACCTCATTTTGCTACATGTATAGACTAGGCCTCAAAGCAAGTAATAACTAGGCATACTGCATAAGACCTGCCTTGCTGAACTAGGTCAAAATTCCACCTAGTCTAGCAATTCTGTCCAGCAGCGGGCAGCCAAATGCCTCTAAAACAACTCAGTTGGATGGCACCATCTCTACTCTTCAGATGGCTCAGCGGCCAAAGAATTATGGGAGTGTTTCAGGAATCAGATGCTGGCAAGTATTTATTTATTTACAATATTTATATTGGCCACCCGATAATGACGTTCTCTGGGTGGCTCAAAAGCATTCAAATATTAAAATATATTAACTGCAAACAATATATTGCAGAACAACTTTTTGTTGTTAGTAACAGAAAAATAAAACCAAATTATACCACATCAGTTAAAATTATGATGTCAGATAGAAATTCACAGCCTTAATATCAGAATTTTAAAAGACACGGGAGAATAAAAAGGTCTTCACCTGGTACCAAAATGACCCTAAGGGAGCAATCCTATGGCTGCTAGACATAGGTTTCCTGGAAAACCGACCTCCCCCCACTTCCATGCTGCCTCAGAGGCAGCGCAGAACAGCCCCGTCCTCCGCGCTTGCAAGAGGAGCACGGAGAGGCCGGAAAGGGGCGTGGCTGGGGGCATTACGGGGCGGCGGGAGCGTAGCTGCCTGTACGACACATCCAATGTATCATACAGCAGCCTCCCTCCCCGCTCCGTGCACCCGTGGCTAGACAGCCACAAGCAGCCATCCAGCCAAAAAAGCAGGGCAGGAGAAGCATGGAAGGAATGATCCCCTCCGTGCTTCTCCTGCCCTGCTTTGGATTTTCGGTCGCCTCTGAGTTCAGAGGCGGCTGACTATCTAGATAGGATTGCATACCAGGTGAGCCTCTCTGGGAAGGGCATTCCACAACCAGGTTGCTACCACTGAAAAGCCCTCTCCCTGACAGTCACCTGCTTCACTTCTGCTTGGTGGGGGCACTCAGCTAACAATCTCAGGTTTCCAGTAGGTATACAGGGGCGGAGGTGATCTTTCAAGTAACTAATTATCCAAAGTATGCCAATTGTCTGGAATTTGCAATATGCTTTAATATCTTCATTGTGTTTGCCTTCCCCAAAGCCATGTGAAGTAGATTATCAGTATTAGTCCCATGTTTACAGTGAAAGAACTGAAAGAGAGAGAGAGAGAGGATTGACCAGGGTTACACACTTGAGTCCACTGCAGAAATGAGGTTTAAATCTAGGCCTCCCAGATCAAGTTCAAATTAATCTCCTCACACATGAGGGATTCTATAAGTGGAACAACTTGCCTGTCTGTAAAAGTGAAAAGCCTTAATAATGGGTGGCTACCCTTATTTGTCCCCTTTATGGATCACTGCCTTGTTGCGGCAAAGGGGCTTGCGTAACTCAGTGAAGCCATAAGCTATGCTGTCCAGGGCCACCCAAGACGGACAGGTCATAGCGGAGAGTTCTGACAAAATGTGGTCCACTGGAGAAGGAAATGGCAACCCTCTCCAGTATTCTTGCCAAGAAAACCCCATGGAACGTATCACAAGGCTAAAAGAGATGATGCCGGAAGATGAGCCCCTCAGGTCGGAAGGTATCCAATATACTACTGGGGAAGAGCAGAGGGAATTTCCAAGTAGCGCCAGAAAGAGTGAAGCGGCTGGGCCAAAGCCGAAAGGACACTCAGCTGTGGATGTGTCTGGTGGTGAAAAGAAAGTCCGATGCTGTTAAGAACAATATTGTTTAGGAACCTGGAATGTAAGATCAATGAATCAAGGTAAGCTGGAGGTGGTCAAACATGAGATGGCAAGATTGAACATCGACATCTTGGGAACCAGCGAACTAAAATGGACAAGCATGGGTAAATTTAATTCAGGTGACCATTATATCTACTACTGTGGGCAAGAATCCCTTAGAAGAAATGGAGTAGCACTCATAGTCAATAAAAGGGTGGGAAAAGCAGTACTGGGGTACAATCTCAAAAATGATAGAATGTTCTCAGTACAAATCGAAGGCAAACCATTCAACATCACAGTAATTCAAGTCTATGCCCCAACCACTGAGGCCGAAGAAGCTGAGGCTGATCGGTTCTATGAAGACCTACAATACCTTCTAGAACTAACACCAAAAAAAGATGTCCTCTTCATCATAGGGGATCGGAATGCTAAAGTAGGAAGTCAAGAAATCACCGGGAGAACAGGCAAGCATGGCCTTGGTGTACAAAATGAAGCAGGACAAAGGCTAATAGAGTTTTTCCAAGAGAACACGCTGATCATAGCAAACCCTCTTTTTCAACAGCACAAGAGGCGACTCTACACATGGACATCACCAGATGGTCAGTATCGAAATCAGATTGATTATGTACTTTGCAGCCAAAGATGGAGACGCTCTATACAGTCAGTAAAAACAAGACCTGGAGCTGACTGTGGCTCAGATCCTGAGCTTCTTGTTGCAAAATTTCGGCTTAAATTGAAGAACGTAGGGAAAACCACTAAACCATTCAGGTTTGACCTAAATCATATCCCTTATGAATATACAGTGGAGGTGAGGAATAGATTTCAGGGATTAGACCTGATAGACAGAGTGCCTGAGGAACTATGGATGGAGGTCCGTAACATTGTTCAGGAGGCAGCAACTAAATCCATCACAAAGAAAAGGAAATGCAAGAAAACAAAGAGGCTGTCTGAGGAGGCTTTACAAGTAGCTGAGGAAAGAAGGGAAGTGAAAAGCAAGGGAGAAAGGGGAAGATATATTCAACTGAATGCAGATTTCCAGAGAATAGCAAGGAGAGACAAGAAGGCCTTCTTAAATGAACAATGCAAAGAAATCGAGGAAAACGATAGAATGGGAAAGACTAGAGATCTTTTCAAGAAAATCAGAGATCTCAAGGGAATGTTTTGTGCAAAGACGGGCATGATAAAGGACAAAGAAGGCAGGGACCTCACAGAAGCAGATGAGATTAAGAAGAGGTGGAAAGAATACACAGAAGAACTATACAGGAAAGATCTTAATGTCCCTAATAGCCATGATAGTGCGGTCACTGAACTTGAGCCGGACATCCTAGAGAGTGAAGTCAAGTGGGCCTTAGGAAGCATGACTAACAACAAAGCTAGCAGAGATGACAGTATTCCTGCTGAGCTATTTAAGATCCTAAAAGATGTTGCTATTAAAGTGCTGCACTCAATATGCCAACAAATTTGGAACACTCAACAGTGGCCACAAGACTGGAAAAGGTCAGTTTACATTCCAATTCCAAAGAAGGGCAATGCCAAAGAGTGTTCGAACTACCATACAATTGCGCTCATTTCACATGCCAGCAAGGTTATGCTCAAAATCTTACAAGCTAGGCTTCAGCAGTATGTGAACCGAGAACTACCAGAAGTACAAGCTGGGTTTCGAAGAGGCAGGGGAACTAGAGATCAAATCGCCAACATTCGCTGCATCATGGAGAAAGCAAGAGAATTCCAGAAAAATGTCTATTTCTGCTTCATTGATTACGCTAAAGCCTTTGATTGTGTGGATCACAACAAACTGTGGCAAATTCTTAAAGTGATGGAAGTACCAGACCACCTTACCTGTCTCCTGACAAACCTGTACGAGGGTCAAGAAGCAACAGTAAGAACCGGACATGGAACAACCGATTGGTTAAAAATTGGGAAAGGAGTACGATAAATAAGGAGTACGGCTGTATATTGTCGCCCTGCTTATTTAACTTATATGCAGAGTACATCATGAGAAACGCCGGGTTGGATGAATCACAGGTCAGAATTAAGATTGCCGGGAGAATTATCAACAACCTCAGATACGCAGACGATACTACCCTAATGGCAGAAAGCAAAGAGGATCTAAAGAGCCTCTTGTTGAGGGTGAAAGTGGAGAGTGCAAAAGCTGGTCTAAACTCAACATTAAAAAAACTAAGATCATGGCATCTGGCCCCATCACTTCCTGGCATATAGAAGGGGAAGAAATGGAAGCAGTGACAGATTTTATTTTCTTGGGCTCCAAGATCACCGCAGACGGTGACTGTAGCCATGAAATTAAAAGACGCTTGCTCCTTGGGAGGAAAGCTATGGCACACCTAGACAGCATAGTAAGAAGCAGAGACATCACCTTGCCAACCAAGGTTCCTATAATCAAAGCTATGGTTTTCCCAGTAGCAACGTATGGCTGTGAGAGCTGGACTATAAGGAAGGCTGAGCGCCGAAGAATTGATGCTTTTGAATTGTGGGGCTGGAGAAGACTCTTACGAGTCCCCTGGACTGCAAGGAGGTCAAATCAGTCAGTCCTAAAGGAAATCAACCTGAGTGCTCATTGGAAGGACAGATACTGAAGCTGAAGCTCAAATATTTTGGCCACCTAATGCGAAGAGAAATCTCCCTGGAAAAGACCCTGATACTGGGAAAGACTGAAGGCAAAAGGAGAAGGGGACGGCAGAGGATGAGATGGCTAGATAGCATCACCGATACCATGAATATGGACTTGAGCACACTCCAGGAGAGAGCAGAGGACAGGAAGGCCTGGCGTGTTATGGTCCATGGGGTCACGAAGAGTCGTACATGACTTAACGACTGAACAACAACAACCCTTACTTGTGGATTTATCCATCCAAATGTTGGTGGATATCCAAGTGCATGGTAGGGCTTTCCACATGGTAGGTGCAGCCATCTGTTCATGGATGTATTTGTATTTAGGGAAACCCTTATGTGAGACACAGCATTGGTTAACTTAGCAAAATCAAGCATTCAAGCCAATACTAATCATTAGATAGTTGTATTGGTCCATTGGGGGGCAGGGGGGAACGGACTCCAAAAGCCACTGTAGTTTTTATAGCTAACTAGAATGTTACAACGTTGCAAGCAAGCCTGTGAGTTCTCCAGAACTCTTCTTCAGGCTGGTTTTTAAGCAAAAGAACAACAAAGGGAGAAGGAATAAGCTGAGCATAATGTGAAAGCCCCATTATCTGTTTGTACGTATCTTAAGGAAGAGCACAGGAAGTGTTAGGTAGACTGAATTAGTCTGTACTGGGCTAGGTGCAAAACAGACTTCAAGTTGCACCAAGGGCTGCTGTAACAAAGGAATAATTGGCTGTTCCCCATTTTTAATTTAAATATAAAAAGTCAACAGGTGCTCAGAACTTTCTCCAGCACTGAGCAAAACATAATGCTCCTTGTGAGGCAAAGATCAGAAGTAAACAGAGACATGGTCATCCCAATAATAGCAAAATTGGATATTAATTTTAGGGTGCTCACTAGTCAATAGAAGCCAAAGTGGGTAGTATTACCTAGTGGCTGGAAAGCATATAGCCACCCCCACCCCTAAAATTTAAGACCTACCTTTTGGTGGGTCAAGTGTGAGAGTCCAAAACAAGATACAGAAGCCCCTTCGGTTAAGGAAAGAAAATTTAGACATTCTGCAGGTAAAATAGAAAACATTTTAAATCCCTTTTCTGTTTTGCAGGAGAATGTCATCTGAAAACAGCACTACAGGATGGAGAGAATTGTTTTGAATTACTTGACTTTATCAGCTATTTGGTAGAAATTGTTTAGCAGATGCATAGCCTGCTGCTTTGTGATGCTGTTAACTGGGAGATATTTGCATAACATATAAAGTTAAAATAGTTAGCTGCACTCATTTTATAGTGTGATTTCTGAAACCTGCCAGGAAGCATGTGTACAAATGGCGTCCCACCTCCATTGTTACCTCAAGTGCAGCTCTCTCCATAGCAACCAGAACTTTTCAAGGCAGAAATAAACTAATCCTCTCTGGCTTGCAGAGGACCCTCAAGGAATTTTAAAAACATTCGACTTCCTGGCAGCAAAATACTTTGTGGGATTCAAAAGGCCACAGATTCAAAGATACACAATCCTCCTAACCCAAGGTAAGAGGAGAGAATTCAAAATTGGGGGGGGTTCTTCCTAATGTTGTTTGTTCAGTGCTAACATCTTTGTTAATAACGTCCTAAAGCTTAAAAAAAAAAAACTATTTTTAACCATCACAGTCTCCTTGCAACATCCACACACTGTTAACTTTCCATCTGACTGTATGCCAGGCACTACTTTGGCAGGCGTTATTAGTTCGCTCTACTTTTACAGCCTCTTAAAGCAGCTATATTATGCAAGCAAACCTACATTCTTTTATAGTGAACCAGGTCTGGTGTGTATATCAGGCATGGATATTGTCCGGAGGCTGTTGCCAATAAAAGGATGCATGCATTTACATTCCCATATTTGTTAGCTGAATTAGGCCAAAGTTCCTATTTGTTTGCCTTTTGATTCAGCTGGGATGAAGAAGACACTATGAAAGATGTTCTGTGTGGTTTCTGACAATACATTAAGAATGAATTGTATGTCTGTACGGTGATCTTTTCACTGGCAGGAGGGAACTTGGGTACATTTCTAATAATGTTTTGACAAAATGACATCTTTGCAATGTGTTTCTTTCAGCATGATAAGAAAATAATTAACTTTAAGCCAAAAGGTGATGTTAGTGTTTTAAATAATGAGTGAACTTATTGAGATTGGTTGCAGGATGTACTCAGCGGGCCAGGAAGAGTTACACACTTTTTAATACAAATTTGAATAAAGCAAACAAACCAAGCAAAGGCAATCCAAACAGATAATTGTTCCAGAAGGTCGAACTGACTACTACAGCAGCATTAATGTCAATGACATGGATCCCCAAATAATTTTTGGGTGATTCTCCCCATCTCCCTCCCGCACCCCATCCCACATTGTGCAGGAGGGGGGCCCTGACCAACCAGAAAGGCTGTTCATGCAGGCAGGGCAGAGGAGGGGATGGGAAACATTTCATCCTATGAACTTAACTTGTTTTTCCTTTATTACATGGGAAAGCCTTGAGAGACATCTGCCGCAACTTTGTCGTGGCGTTCAAGGCCAATAGAAATCATAATGGTCTATATAATAGAGACCAGTGAGACCACTGTGGTGTAGTGCTTCAGCTACTGGGTGGTACAGAAATTAAATAAATAAATAAATATAAATAAATAAATAAATAAATAAAGGTTAGCATTTTGGGCTAGGGACCAGGTTCAAATCCCCCACTCACCCACAAAGTTCATTGGCTGACTTTGGGCCAGTCACTTTCTCTCACTATAACCTAGCTCAACCCGGGTTGTTGTGGGGATAAAATGAGATGGAAGCCATGTTTGAGCTCTTTGGAGGAAAACTGGGATATAAATGTGATAAATAAATAGGTTGCTGCAGCATTGTACAAGTGTGGGAAATGGGCAGAATACTGACATGGCTGGAATTACAAGGTAGACCTTGTCTACACATGCATCAGAATGAGGTGGTATTGTAGACTGTACTACTCCAGACTGCAGGTGACTGGTTACCTTTTAAACTATTCCGCTAAGTCCTTGCAAAGAAAATGAAGACAGCAGACAGAAAGCTGGGACAGAACCTTGCTCTGCTACTTTGCTATTTCAGAGAGTTCTCTTTCTTTTTCCTCCTCCTCCTCCCCCCATGGAGGAGCATTAAAAATGGAAAACCCACCCACAGTTTAAAGTTGTGCAGTCCATTTTATGAGCTCAGCATCCTACCACTTCACCCAGTATGTGTAGACTGCACCTTAGATCAGGGGTGGGGAACCTTCAGACATTGTGAACTACAGCTCTCATAATCCCTGACCATTGGCAGGGTGGGGCTGATGGTTCTTGGAATAAAACAACATGTGGAGAGCCACACGTTCCCCACCGTTGCCTTGGATTCTTCAACACAGGTGCAGTAGCAGCTGTACGTGGCTTCCTCACTAAGTGGCTTGTAGGTTCAAGCTATTATTTGCTACCTGGCCATGTTTAAAGTTGATATCGGTGTATAAAGCCCTAAACAACTTGGGACCAGGATGTCTGAGAGACTGCCCCTTACCAGCCTGCCTGGTCACCAAGGCCATGAAATGAGGCACTCCTGAACTTCCGCATGGACCTGCAGTCCATTTGGAGTCCACTTGGAGTACAGCCTTTGGGGCACAATCCTATGCATGTTTAGACAGAAAAAGAAGTCCTGCAGCTCCCAGCATTTCCAACATGCATGGGATTGTGCCTTTACTGTACTGGCCCCCTCTCTATGGAATTCGCTGCCTGTTGATGTCAGGCAAGCATCAAGATTGAAGACATTGTTATTTAAACAAGCCTTCCCTGACTAATCAGTCATGGTTTTATTGATACAATCTGATTTTAAAGGTTTATTTCTGTATTATTTGTAGTAGTAGTATTTTCCCTTTTATTATTCACTGCTTAGGTATTTTATTGATGTTGTAGAACAATATATACATTGCAATACTACTACTACTACTACTACTACTAACAACAACAACAACAACGATGACGATGATGATAATAATTGCACAAACGGCTGGAAACCAGTGTGAATTCTTGCTGAGTCCCATTTCTAATAGTCTATTCTCATTGAATTTCCGTAGTCCTTACATTATGCAGTGAAAGGGAAACCAGCAACCTTTTCCTAAACTTATCACAGAAGCCTATCATTACCAAATTTGTTAATGAGAAAGGAGCAGTGTACCAAAAAGATTTTATTATTATTGAGGTTGGGGAGAGGAATGATCTGAGTCAACCTTTTTTGGTGTAATGCTACAGAAACGTTCTGCCCACAATCAATGTCGTTCCCTGCTAGTTCCCTGCTGTAAACTCCCTACAGACCCCCCCCCCCGTTGTTCAGAAACAGCTTGCCACTGCAAATCAGCTTAGCCAACCAATTAATAAATCCTTCCAAACATATTGCAGCCACACTAATTAAGGGGTTTTCCCTCCACCCTTTATGATATAAATTCTTCAGGCTTCAAGTTTAAGCTGTGAACTGCAAACGACGATTGCACCCAAAGCAGACGCAGGCTACGGGAAGAAGAGGAAATGACTATGCATCCAGTTCTTTGGATCGTATCTTTGGCTTTTATATTTGGCCCACATACTGCTGGAACACAACCCGGTGGAGAAATGAAGGAGGACAACAGCTATAACTCCCGCCACAGCTATTTGAGGGATGTTTTACGTATCATTTCAGCTAGCAACTACACTGAACACCACCAGAACCAATCAAGGGGAATTATCAGGATGTTGCTGGAGAAAACTGTGTGTCCTCAAAGGATTTATGGGATGCAAGAGGACTGTAATCTGGTTAGTGAATCAAGGGATGAACAGAAAATTATACAGATAATTTAGTAAGAGCGAAACCTTCCTTTTCATGCATTTGGTCTCCCAGGTCAAAAAAGAAGAATAAGAGGGGAAATGTTTCTTATTGTTTATGAATTTATTCGTATACTATATTCATTGTTTTCAAGAAACATACTATGCCCTTCAAGCATATGTGTACATTTTTGTAACCATTTAGTTTTTCTAGCTTTGGGAGGTTTTGTGTGTGTGTTTTAAAACCAAACAAACATATAAACAGTGGGACCGGCTTGAACTGTAGCATTTATATGGAAGACTAGAGAAGGATTCTAGTATGTCAGCGTTGTTTCCATGCTGTTGAGGATTAGCAGAAACCAAAATAGACCTCTGCAACTTTCCAGGCTAGTTTTATTTTGCAGAGATCAAACTGTAACCAAAATTATCTCAGATTTCATTTGCAATTTCCTGCAAGCCTTGTTAAAATCCAAATTTCAGTTAATGAACAAATAATTCAGATTAAAGGAACATTGAGGGCCATACATTACTGCCTCCTAGTAGTATGGAAGGTACTTTCCTGTGGCACCTTTCCCATGCCACTTCAATAATGTTTGGATCCACCAAGAACCACATCAGCCAGGATAGTGATTGGCTGGGAAGTAGCGCATTGGTAGGGTAATAAGGAACCACATCATTGGCCCCACACCTATAGTTCCTGGATCCATGGTTTGGTGTGTTCAGGCATGGCAGAAGCCTCACTGTCCTACAAGTGGAGAAAGCAGGATTACATCCAATGTTAAGTACTTACCTATGCCAATTAGATCGGAATTGAGCCAGAGAAGCTTGTACCCAGAACCTGAGCGAGCAGGCTTGCCAATGGTTGGCCTTGGCACATATAAAGTAATAATGAAAAAGGAAATCCTCATGAACATGTACACCTCTTCACTAAGTAACCACCACCACCACCACTCTGTCTCTCTCTCACTCACATGCACACACACACACACACACACACAGATACACATGACATTAGTAGATGGAGCAAACCCATCTGTGTTCAATAGTATGATCTTACTAAGTGATGCTCAGGATGACACTTACAGAGCAATCTGAGCCTGGCCTGATGGGAACATCCACCATGGAGCCACCGCTGCATCTGGAGCTCTGCCAGAACACAAGCAGCCAGGGAAGAGTGTGGGGTCTGGTTTTCACTGGTTTTTTTCCTGGTGGATCTTGGTGATTTCAGTGGGAGGGGAAATACTTCAGTCAACCTGAGGCTGGCATCGGTTGGGGCCTCGATCCTGGGGAACTGGAGAAGAGAGGGCTTTGGATCCAGTGAATCCGAAGCTGTCCTCACCCCTACTACAGAACTTTCCATTTGGGGGCCTTCCGCTGGCTACTGATCAGGGGTGTCGTTAGGGAAGGCCCACCTGGGCACAGGCCCTGGATCTTTTGAACTGTGCACCAGATCTTTTGAGCTTTCCTAATTGCCATTTTTTTTAACATTTTCCCATTGACTAGCATTGGAAAACAGAAACGGCCATTTCTCAAAGACTAAAACAAAACATAACAAAAATTATTTTTTTTAACAACTGTCAAGCCACACAGGGGATTAGAAAATCTGTCAAAGCAAAGAGCTATTTTTTATTTTTTTTTGGTGCTTCCACATAAGTGCATGGAATTCGGGGTCCTAGCAGCTCCCATAGAGCTGATTGAACCTGCCAAAGTTCAGGCAGTTAGGTCCAGTGGCTTTTGTGCTAGTCACAGGTAAAATTGGCTGTTTTCAAGAAAATTTGTCAAAGCAAAGAGCTATTTTGTGTGTGTGTGCATGTTTCACATGTGTGCATGGAATTTGGGGACCTTGCAGCCCCTATGCAGCTGACTGAACCTGCCAAATTTCAGACAGTTAGGTCAGTGGCTTTTGTGCTAGCCATACATAAAGTTTCCCTTTCTCAAAGACTAAAACAAAAAGTAAAAACTGCCAAGCCACACAGGAGATTAGAAATTCTAATCAGGAGGTGTTTAAGGTGACTATTAGGAGGTCAGTATCCCTTATATCTGGTGTGGTGGTTTTTTTAGGTGCAAAAAACCTCTTTCCCCCTACTTTTCTGCTTTTACATGCCCACTGTTGGGAGCTTGCTTGCAATTAAATTTTGAAGAAGGAGAAGGAAAGGAAGAAAGAGCTCCATGTGAGATACTGGTATTTCACACAGCATCTGATTTTACTGCCCCAAACTGGAACCTTTTGTCAGGGTGGAAACTGAGCCCATAGAACCCCAGAGCAGTTCTGATTCTGAGGAAGAACAGCAATCTGTGGGAGAGGAGCTCACTCATCTCTCACAAGCACAGCAGCTGGCAGAGATTCCTCCTGCCACCATTCCTGAGAGAGATAGTGACCCTGGCAGTGAGAGAGCGCTGGAGGGCAGCTTGCTGGACGCTCGGTGCAGACGCAGGGAGCGGCGCCAGATGGAGGGTGCTGAAAGGAGGCGCTCCGCTTGTTTGGTGCCAAAACAACGGTCGCGTCCCGAGGACCCAAGGGAAAGAGGGAGGATCTCTCCATAGCCCATAAGTTCAGAGTCTTCCTGCACTTCTCCTTCAAACGGGGACCAACTGCCTTACCTGGAGCTTAGGCTATTCTCCTATCTACCCCAGTGCAGTTCCTTGCTTAGTTACTAGTGATTAGTACCTGTAAGAGCCATTAAGTAATAAAGGAATAAAGCCTTGGAAAGAATCCTCGTCGTCTGTCTCTTGAGTTGGCTATTGGAGGGGACTGTAAGAGGCAGCTAGGGCGCTCCTGACAGCTTGGTCTCCGTTTGAAGGAGAACCGCTGGAATACTCTGAACGTATGGGCTATGGAGAGATCCTTCCTCTTTCCCTTGGGTCCTCGGGACGTGACCGTTGTTTGTGCACCAAACGAGCGGAGCACCTCCTTTCGGCACCCTCCATCTGGCGCCGCTCCCTGTGTCTGTGCTGAGCGTCCAGCAAGCCTCCCTCCAGCGCTCTCTTGTTGCCAGGGTCACTATCTATCCCAGGAATGCTGGCAGGAGGAATCTCTGCCAGCTGCTGTGCTTGTGAGAGATGAGCGAGCTCCTCTCCCACCGATTGCTGTTCCTCCTCAGAATCAGAACTGCTCTGGGGTTCTATGGGCTCAGTGTCCACCCTGACACCTTTGGCTTCTGCAGAAGTTTAGTAGCTTCAGTACAGCAAAGACTCCAATTAACCTCCACAAACTTCTTTCTCCCCCTCCACTTTAATTTCTCCTAAATAGCTGTAGGACTCAAATTATTCCAAAAGGAGGGTTAGGACTATGTGGCTTCATGATCAAGGAACTGCTGGGGCTTTTAAATAGGTTCTACAGTTTTAGAAAAGCTAGAAAAAGCCCTCAGCCACCTCACCTCATAAAATTAATTGAAGTATGTGCAATCCTTACAAACCTTCCACAGCCTCCTAAATTCCTCTGAAGTACTACCTCTCTAAAAGGAGGCACTTTGTTTAAGGTCTTTTCTCTAGAATCCCCCCGCATTTCCAGTCGCCATTCTTCTTTTCTTCTTCCCTCCCCTATTCTGTTCATTCTTTCTCTTCTTTATTCCACCCAGAGCATATTCTTCAGCGGGCAAGAGGAGCTGAACTGTATTTGACTTTGTACAAACAGACAAGAGGGTTGGTTTTTCTCCTTCTCACTCAAGTCTTTGAGAAAAGTGGGTTCACATGGTTGCAGAGAAACAAATCTATTTGTCAGTTGCCATTATCCAGCAATAGGGAGGGCTGTAGCTCAGTGGTGGAGCACCTGCTTTGCATGCAGAAGGTCCCAGGTTCAATCCCCGGCATCTCCAGGTAGGTCTAGGAAAGGAAAGAATCCTGCCTGAAACCCTGGAGAGCTGCTGCTGCCAGTCACTGTCAACAATACTGCGCTAGATGGTCTGACTCAGTATAAGGCAGCTTCCTATGTTCCTATTAACAGAAAGCTTTAATAACAATAGGAGTTTTTGGTTTGTTTTTTAAGTGGAGGGGAGATAAATACTGCTAATTTGTACAATCCTATGTATGCCTACTCAGAAGCCCCATTACGTTTAATGAGGCTTACCCTCAGGAAATTGTGTATAGGATTCCTGCATAATTTACTTTTGCAGGGAGGTTTGCACCTTGATGTTCTGCATGTTTACTCAGAAATAAGTCCTGAGTTGTGAGCATGGTACTGCAGGCTTAATACAGTGCCTACCCAATTCCATCTAATGAATTGTCTAGCCTTTCAGCTCAGTTCTATGCATATTTTGTCATTTGTGTGTGTGTCCCCCAATTTTTAATGAACTCTAGCTTCAGTGGTGAGGTAAAGGCACTTAGTACATACTCAGAGTTTCTCCATAACATAGCCCTAGTTTTGAAAACAGACTCATTGGCTGAATCCTGGTGAACTCTTGGCACCAAAGTTATGGGGAGGAAGATACAATGAGAGCTTGTGCATAACAAGGAGAGTTGCACAACACAAGACATCTGTTTTTATGAAGAGTTGCTGGAGGATGGTAGGATGAGGAGGGATGGTTGCATGGAGGGGACCAGAACTGGTAGGGGGAGATTGTAAGTGCTCAGTAGTGAAAGAAAAGCATTCTGCATATGCTCAGAGGCACTCTATATTTAAGAACATAAGAAGAGCCGGGCTGCAGACCAAGGTCCATCTGGTCCAGCATTCTGTTCACACAGTGGCCAACCAGATGCCCACAGGAAACCCACAAGCAGGACATGAGTGAAATAGCACCTTCCACCCATGTCCCCCTGCTGCTAGTAGTGGGGAGGGGTACCCACACCAAACTCTAAACCACACCCCATTTCAAAAGCGACAGGTGCCCTGCCCCCTTGTGAGACTGGAAGTCCCGCCCTAGCCAGAAGTCCCACCTCCAGAAGTCCTGCCCCAGAAGGAGCGATCAGCTGCTCAGGTCATATGACCATCAGGGTCACCTGACAGGGGTCATGTGACCCCTCTACAAACTTGTCATGCCACCGTGGACCAAAGGGAAGAGGTTTTAGAGCCCTAACAGGTACGGGTGTGGAAATGGCCCAAAGGGCCCTAGACACACCCCTGTAAAGTGACTTTGCATCATTAACCCTCACATTGAGATGTAGAAGACAGACACAGAAAGAATGGATGGGGTGCTGCTAAGCAAGACTAACACAAAACTCTCTAACAAAAGTGTGAGGGGTAGTAGTTGGATCCTGACAATTCTGTGTAGTCCCTTGCTTGATCTGTGTTTGCCTTCTACACCTCAGTGTGAGGTTAATGATGCAAAGTCACTTTATGGGGTGAGCATAGTTGGGGGGGGGGAACCTTAACAGCTTTCTAAATATGTTCAGGGTGATGGGTCAGACTGCAGGTAAGCTTGTAGTAAGTTTTAAACATAAAACCAAGTGTTCTGCAGAAGAAAGAAAAAAGGGCGTGGTGCTGCTAGACAACTTAATATGGAATGTTTTTTGACTTGGAAACCTTGTTTTCTCTCTCCATAAATCATGCCCCCCTAGTAGCTCTGTGAAAACTGCAATTATAACTTTTGTGGCAGTACATCTATATAGATGTAAAGTTCCTTTCTTCCTTAAAGTTTTATTGAACTGCTTATTGCGGATGGCCTTCATTGTTTTAACGGGCTGCTTATAGCCTCCTCAAATTTTCCAGGAAATCTGTAAAAATGTCTACAGCTATGTTCTCTGCCACAGCTGCATCTTTTCTTCTTACATTCGCAGGAGCTATAGCAGGCTCTCCCTTTCTAGTTCTTTTTAAAAGTATGTAAGCATTACTCAGCTTGCGGCCTTTCTGGCGGTCAGTATTCAAGGGTGTCTAGCATCTCCATGTTCTCTATGCAGGAAACATGTCTGGACAAGCTAAATGGCTACATTGATCGAATCTGGCTGCACCTCTTCTGACTGGCTGATGGGGTAGGCTGTTTCTGCTAAAACCTCTTCCTATTGGTTCGTTGTGAGGGGGCAAGGGCATAGAGGAGTCACAAGACCCCTCTGGGCCAATCCGGGGAGGGATTGGAAATGGCCCTTTGAGCCATTTCCGCACTCGTACTTGTTAGGGCTCTAAAACCTCTTCCTATTCGACCGTGGTGGCATGGTGAGTTTGTAGAGAGGTCACATGACCCCGTCAGGTGACCCTGAAGGTCATATGACCTGACCAGCTGATTGCTCCTTCCAGGGCACGACTTCCAGAGGTGGGACTTCCATCTAGGGTGGGACTTCCGGTCTCCCGGGGGGGGGGGGACCTGTCACTTTTGAAAAAGGGGCATGGTTTAGAGTTTGATGTGGGTACCCCCCCCACTACTGCTGCTAATATTAGTGAAATGTAAATAAATTCTAGTAATTCTAAATTTGCATGCATGTATATCCTTCAGAAACATTGCAGGTTTCTTGCCTCTGGGGCACCTTTAATGACCTGTGCAATTTCATACAAATTTACCCAAAAACTATTGGAGAAGGGGTGAAGAGAAGGGAAAGCGAATCACACACCCCCAGTCCAAATTGGAGAACTCCCTTTCCACATGAACTGCTGCACCTAACCACCTGCAACTTCACTGGTTTCTTACTTAGGGACAACTCTAGGCTGTCTATAATTTTCAGAACAATGGTCTGTAAGGAAAATAGGGAGATAAATAGGGAGAAATGCCCTCTTTTGGAGACCTAAAATGTCAAGGCCACCCTTGCACAAAAATCCTTGTGGCTATCATTCTGAAATTTGACAGACATTATCTCCTCTGGTGGGGCAATGAAACCTGACATTTTTATCCAATTCTTCCAAGGAATTAAAACATTATTGGCAGCTCCCTTTAAAAGAAAATCAAAATATAAACCCTGCACCAATTTTTCTGACATTGAGCAGGTGTAATCCCCTTCTAGGGGGCTACTATGCCTGAAATAATCATCCAGTTCTAACCAAGAGAAAAAGTTACAGTTTTTTTTTCTAATTTCCCATGGTAGTCAACAGGCAGCATAAAGACCCATTTTTTCCAACCTTGACTCAGGTTTGGTGCTGAGGTGAAGTGGTCCAACTACAAATTGGCCTGAGTAGAAGTGGGAAGTTTGCCAAAATGCTGATTCGGGGTCTGTGTTGAAGTGGGATGGGGGTGGTCAGTGCACACTTCTTATGTATGTATGTAATCTATACACACACGCAAGCACACCACATGCACACACACCACACACATACATTAGACTCGGAGATAGATAGATAGATAGATAGATAGATAATGCAAATCTGTGTTATGGGCCTGTGCCCCAGATCTTTTAAGAATTAGCAATGCCTCTGCTACTGACAGAGGTAGACTTATGCTCCTGGAGCTTTCCATGGGCATAACTGGAGCCTTGTAACAGTTGGACCACCACCATCTGGCAGTGGAAGACCTCCATGGCATCACAACCCCTCCAGCCAGCAGATCTCAGGGTTAGGATTTCACTGTTCATTTCTGTCATGTGAGACATAGGGCCAAGCTAGATAAGATGCCATTCCCGCAGTGTGGTCAAATGGTTAAAGTTGGCCTCCCGTCTCCCACATGCTGTCTTAACATATGTCCATTCTGGTATTCACCAGAGATTTGTAGTGAGCCCTATTTGAAATTTATTTTTGTATGTTTTCTTATTCATAGTGCCTTGAATCTGATGCTTTCATATTAATTGCTGGAGGAGATTTGGAAAGCCATCTTAGTGAAGAAGTATTCCAGAAAATTTCCCTTATTCTTTTGTACTTTATCACTCATCAAAAAAACGTCTGTCCATCAACATTCAGTTTGAAGGACAAGGATTATAATTTTTTCCTGAACAGTATGCTCAATTTAAGACGCAATGAAGACTGCTATTATTTCTCATGGAATGAAACTGAAGATGTTCTGGAGGCAATAAGGAAACATTTTAAAATATCTGAACACCAGGTAAAAAGCAAAATGCAGTAAAACACAAGTAAAGGCTAATCTTTTAGCTGAATATTCTCACTGTTGCCCAAAGTAGGATTGTATTTACATTGGCCAGCTATTCATATTACCCTTTTACACCATAATTTTAATGTAATTAAAATCAATACAAGTTTGACTAGACTAGAAGAGGATCTACACTAGAGCTCCATCCAGGTACAAGTCACTGTGGCAGCATGAGTAAGTATTGTGTCTTCAAAACACAATAGTTTTCACTGAGGCGCACACTAATGAATACAGCGCAGTATTCAATGTCTGTATGCAACTGCATGACGCACAAAATTGCAAAGTGTTCTAAATGCAGGAGAAGTAGGGGATTGGTCAGGTGAGTTCTGTAACTTTGTAATGCAAGTCTGTGCCACGTGCTGCTTTGTAGAGCTTGGATTGCATTAGAAGTGGAATGGATGCTGCTTCTGGTGTCTTTCTTTTCTTTTCTTTTCCTTTCTTTTCTTTTTTGACTCAGCTGAGAGAATGCACATCTGCAGTGGTGCAAAGCAGTAGAGGTTTAAACATGAAAATTGTTTAAATTACTGAGGGCTCCACAGTACATCTGCAGTCAAAAGTAGCGGGGGGGGGGAATTACAGTGGAGGAGGAAAAGGAAGTGTGCGTGGGGGCTGCTCTTGCACAGCAGTGTCCAACAAAACAGCCCCTGCCTCCCCATGTCTATTTCCTCCTCCTCCTCCTCCTCCTGCTGTCATATCCTGCTTTTTCCTTGGTGATGGCAGCATCAAGGGGCCATGTTACTACGCAGCCATATGCGAGCAAGTGAGAAAGGAAGAGTTCATGGGGGAGGGGGTGTTCCCGCCCACAAATCCCATTCTTCACAGATGTGGAGGTGCACAGGAAGTACACGGCCCACCCACCACAATTTAAATTGGTGGATATGATCCACCACCACTGATCGCAGGAAATGGTGGACAGACCCACTTCCTCCCCAGCAGCCCCACACACTACCTGCCCCTCCCCCTGCTAAGGGATTGACTTAGCTGAAGTTCCACAAGTGAAGCCACTCCCACCTGCACAGATAGCAAAACTGCAATGATAGCATACACACAGGACATAGTCCGCAAGTAAACCCCAAGATGGCCAAAAATAATTATAAAAGCAGTCTTGAACGCTCCAGAATATAAGGGCTGAATGAGAAAAATGGTTTAGGGAGTGTGTCATGTGCTGTACTGGTGAGCCAGGTGTGACAATAATGAAAAAAAAACAACCTGGTATAGATCAGCCCTAGCTGGCTATGCAGATTTTTTCATAGTGACTGGCCTTGTGAATATTTTAACATATGTCACAATCACAACTTACCATTTCCTGATACAACTCAAACTTGAAGGTTTTGGAGGATGTGTTGAGCCATGCATTCAACACAATGCAATGAACTTTATCAATGTTATCATGATAAAGTCCCGTTATCAGTGAACTTATCTACTTTAGATAGTTGATAAGCAGTGAGGAAAGTGGTCAGGAATGGAAATCCATGGAGTATCAGCAGAACACTGCAGAGTGCTGCCAGAACATTGTGCTTAGAACGCTGGCCGACCATTTTAAGAATTTCCAGGAAAAAAACAAACCTGTTTTCATCCATAACAGTATGGATGTTTCCTGCGTCAATATACATGTTTGCCCTGGAAGGAGCTGCAACAGATAAAATGAAGTTTCAATTCTGTGAAAATTTGCATGAAGTATTTCCAAAAACTATTACATATGCCCCAACATATGCTAACGGTGTTCCATTATGAAGCCCAGGGGTAAAGTGTGTGTTTGGAATGGCAAGGGGTATGTTAGTGGTTAGGACAGAAAGCTTAGCCACAACTGGTGCATGGTTTTCTGAAAGCCAATACATCAGCAAATATTTCTCTTCTGGATCAGTGGTGCTCTCAGGACAGGACTTTGGGACAGAAATCCAGGGCCCCAGTCAGCAAAATGAATGAGAGGGGCCCCAAACACAGCAGGGCTTTACCACATTTTAAAGTAATGCAATTAATACACATTACATATAAAGAGGGGGTCTTGTAAGGCCATTTAGAGTGCAGTCCTATGGGTTGTGCTCCCGATAGACAAAGGGCTCTGAGCCAGGCAGGGCGTGAGGAGGACAGAGGTGATTTTGACTCCGTTCCTCCATTTAAAATACAAAAAGTGGCTAGACGGCCCTCTGAACCCATCTAGATGACTTACCTTTTGGTAGGCAGGGAGGGAACTGGAGAGACCATAGAATACTGCATATCCAGGCTTCTCTTTTCCCCTCTCCTCCCCATCCACTAGCACGCCCCCTTTTATCTCTGGGTGCATTCGGATGATCGCAGCAGGGGAAGAAATCACTGTGGCTGCTCCCCCTACCCCCATGTGTGCCACGCAAGTGGACACCACGAGCATTATTCCCATTGCAATGCGGGTTGGCGTGTCATAAGAAACCAGCGCATGGCGCGGCAGGGAGACTTTGTACCCACCCTACAACCTCTACTGCATGTTGTGGGTCACAGGGTGGGTATGAAACCTGGATGCCAACCCTCACTGCAGCGTGGGGGATAATGCAAATGGCGGGCGCTCGTGGGGCACACACGGGGTTGGGGGGAGCAGCCACGATGGTTTCTTCCCCTGTGGCAATCATCTGAACCCAATCTCTCTCTGACTTACCATCACTGTTTAGGGGATTGCTCTCTAAATCCAGAGTCTAAAATTACCACTGTTATTGATGGGGGTTTTTTCCCCCAAGTTTAAGCCACTGTCATAATGTACTGTAACCTTCTGCCACTTATTCTATTTTATACCTGAATGTTAAAAGGTTTGTGAGTTCCCCAGTATCTAAATTGAGTAAAATAACATTTATATTTATCACTAATCTTGAATTTGGGCATCCCACTCTCCCTGATTAAATGAAAAAAGAAAAAGGCTCAGTTTAATGGCAGCTCACCACTTGTGCAAATGCAGGTCTCTCTCTCCCTCTTCCCCCTCCCCTCCCTCCCACACACTTACTTTTAGAAGCCTTTATGGCAGCACGATAACTATGTGAGTGCCTGCTGAAAAATGTGAATTTGGAGGTATGGTATATGGTGTGAAACCACTGCAAGACACCATGATATCAAAAGCAAGCCCAAAGAACGACACCACCTGAAGATAATCACTTTGGTTATGGGAATTTTGCTTCAGAAGCTCAAATACTTCCATGCAAACAGAAGCAAGCCAAATAAAATAGAGCCCTTTATGTATTTGTATTTTAAATTCTTTTTAACAACTAGGAAAGGATATTGTCTTGAAAGACGGGCTTCTTTGTGCCTCTTTTGTTGACGCCTCTCTCTCTTATACTCTTGAGTTCAGTCTACAGAAAGTAGTTTTTGAACCATGAACAACTTGCAAGTGGAGGGTGGGGAAAATAAGACATCCATTTACATTTAAATGTAAGCATCCTTTTAAAAGTCAGGAAGCACATGGCCGCTATTGTCTAGCTCCTTGAAAATATTTTTCTATGAAATTGTCACATCAAGTGGGGTATGCTGAAAAATATATTTTTTTGAAAGCACTTCCCCCATTGTTAGCTATTTCTCATTCATTTTCAGCCTCACCCTTTCCCTCCCACCATTTCAAGACACCATCTGGACCATACACATTATTCATTATGACCACACACACACACATCACCATGCTGTCAGGACTGTTGTCATTTTTCCAGCTTCAGATTCACCTTCCACAATTTTAAGGCACCTCCTTTCTAGGAATGGATGAATCTGTCTCTTTCATTTTCTCCCACATTCAGATGTTTTAGATCTCAAGTTCTTTCCATCCTGAATATGAAGAAATTTGTGAATTTTAGTAAATTCTTATCAAAATGAACTGAAATGAAATTTTCACCCACCCTGCACCAGCCAAATTCAGTAGATACAGCTATTCCCAGCATGGAGAGGACCCTACCATGCAGCTGTTAAAGATGAGGAGCCTGTCAGAAAAAAAGAGATGGAAACCCTGATTTTAGTACCAACATGGTTGAATACACAGAAATTCAAACCCAGCCTTTTAAGAGCTAAGCCACCCTTACCCACCCTGGTGCCTTCCAGATGTGTTGGACTGCAATTCCTATAATTCCCAGCAAGCTGTACTATAGTGCAAAATAATAAGGGGTGGGGGTCATATCTATATGAAAATATGTTAGCGTAACACTTATTACTAGAGATCTACCAGACCAATTTTTCTCATTTTTTAGAAAAATCAAGCTTCAGCAGTGTGGATGTACAGAACATTTTGAAAGTTTGAAAAAGTTCAAAGCTCGAGCTTTGATAGCCAAACACCAGCCATTCTCCTCCTCTTTCCTTTCCCCTCGCAGTCCAAATACCCTCACTGTAGAGAAGCTGGCAAGAGTGTCATCTCCCATTGGCTTCCTCTAACAACCCCGGTGGGCAGGGGAAGTGAGGAGGAGAGCATTAAATTTACTGTCTCATTATCCCACTGCAGAATGTGGAGAGAGAGAGAGAGAGAGAGAGAGAGGAGGCAGCAAATGTGCAGCTTATGGGGTTTTTTTTATAAATAGGAGGTGCTGCACAGGGCAGCTAGCCATTGTCTGCTGGTCTTGAGGTGGTCTGGGTGTTTGTGGTGGGCGAGGCTGGCTTTGAGATGGGGAAGCAGGGGCCATCTTGGCTGTGTCATAAAGGGCTGGAGGTACAAATTGTGAAGCCTTTCCTTTAAAACTAAATGACGGTGGCCCTTTTTCATCTTAGACTACTAGTCCCCTGGCGACATGGGCTTTACACTACTATGTATATGTATTTTTAAAGGGTAAAACATACCCATGCCTATAGATAAATGATCAGTGTCATAATTTCACCTTTGGGGAAAATTGCTAGAGATTTTATAGCAGATGAAGAAGTCGTCTGCCTCCAACAAACTTTCACTTCTGAACAGACCACACAAAGCAAAAACTCTATGTGCAAGGCAGGAGCACAAATGGCCTATTATGATTCCTTTCTGACTAATTAAGCGAAAGTATGCAGAACAGCCAGGAATAAACTCTAGATTCCCGTAAAGCCTAAGCTGTTGCTTTAGTCACATTTCCTTTGCCTTTTGTAGATGTGCCAGTAAAACAATATAAAACCAGAAATCCTGGGGTAGGGGAAAATATTTGAAAAAATGTACTTCCCCAGACATCTTGAGCACCCAAAATGCTGCTGCCAGCTTATGGGGGCCACAGCAGAAGGCTTTCCCAGTGTATAGGAAAGCACAGCGGACAGTTGTAGCAGTGGGAAAGCCTAATTTGTAGCTGAGCCCACACTGCAGAGTTTATTTCATTTATTTCATTTCTATATTGGCGAAGAGCCGAAGCTCTCTGGGTGGTTCATGAACATTACAAACCACAAATACAAGATAATAAAAACATAATATAAAATCTTAAGCATACAAAATTTAAAAACAATGTAAACAGCAAAAACAGTTACAGTAAGATTCTGGACCTGATAAAAACAACTGTCATAAATGCCTATCATATGCCGACAAATGCCTGGGAATACAGAACAGTCTTAACCTTGCACTGAAAAGATGACAGTGTTGGCACCAGACGGACCTCAGAGGGGAGAGCATTGGGGGGCCACCACTGAGAAGGCCCTCTCCCTTGTTGTTACCTTCTGAGCCTCCCTTGGAGGAGGCACTCGGAGGTAGGCCTCCAATGTAGATCATAGAGTCCAGGTAGGTTCATGCTGAGGCACTCCATCAGGTATTGTTGCTTGGGCTGTGCTCATATTGGGTTGGGCATCTGGGCTGGGAAAAGCCCTGCTCCAGAAATCCCATACTCTGACTTCATCACTAGTCCTAACAAATGTAGTTTTTACATTTCCACTGTAGACAGATTTAAACTCCTATCCATCTTTCCAGCCTCGTTACTTGTATTACAATGTGATTACGTATATCTTGATAAATAGAATTTTCTTCTGTTTTCAGTGTGTTCATGTAAGTGTTCTGGAGAAAGAAACTGGTATCCTGCACAGCAATGGTGCTGATAAAAATACTATTCCTCGGCTGGCAGCTGCCATCCTTACGTTGGCTCTGCAAGGAGTCTGCCTGGGTAAAGCACATTTGCCCTCACCAGAATTCTTTATGAAATATATTTTCAGTTCTCTGAACAGCACCAATGAACTCCATGTAAGAGGTAGATTTCCAAGTGTATCTCAAAAGTTGTCTTCTCTGTTAGTGTCTTCTTGATTTAAAATAGTCAACATCACAGTAAATATGGCTGTAAATACAAGGGAAGGACAAATGTGCCAATTTCAGTTTCTCTGTTTCTCATCTTTCCAGTCTTGTTTGGTTTGTTCCATTTTCTCATCAGTTTGAAAATTCATGCAGATTTTCATGTACATTTCACCTAATATGCACATTTTTGTATGCAGTTTTGCTTTATATAGGCATTTTTGTGACAATTCCCCCTAATATATATATTTTGTATGCATTTTTTGATTGGGGAACTGCATCAAAAACTCAGAGAAATGTGCATTTTGAAGGATAACTGTATTTCAGCTCATGTACTGGTTAGAGAGTGCAAATGTAGGTAAGTTCACATTAAAATGAGGACTGAAGAAATTTCTCTTCCATCTCTAGTAAATACTGTACAGCAGGGGTGCACAACCTGTGGCCTATGGGCAACATGCATCCCTCAGCTGCTCCCAGTGTGGTCTATGGAGCCATGAGGACCTCACCCACTTTGCCCTGCTACACAGCTGATCAGTTGCTGTTCAGAGGAGGGGAACATGGCTTTCCTAATGCTAGCTAGGCCCACACTAGGGGAAACCCTGCTCTTATCTCTTATCAGTGACTGGAGATAAGAATGGCTATTCCCTTGTCAGCACTTGTGCTAGCTATGGAAAATGTACTTTTACCTCCAGTAAGTGAATGAAGGTAAGACCAGGCAAGGGAAAGCTGGAGATCACTGCAATCCCTAGATCCCAATGGGAAGGGAAGGGGAAGGTTTGAACCTGTGGAAGGGAAGAGTGTGAGTATGTATGTGTGCGTGCACGTGTACAGCCCCTGCCCGCCATCTAACACCAGATATGGCGTTTGTTTGTTTGTTTGTTTGTTACGTTCTTATACCAATAGCAGAAGCTTTCTGGGTGGTTCACAAAAATTAAAACCACAAAATACAGCATAAACCGGATGAGCACCCCTGTCGAAGACCTTTTGTTCTTGCTTCCTGGTTTTCCTCCTCTCACAGGGAAAGCGGAATAGAGACAAATTTCTCCTTCTCTCTTTTTCAGCTTTTCAGGGCCACTAAGATGAATCATGATGCATATGGGATGTAGGTGGCTTAATTTGCCAGGGACAATCATGTTTTATTTCAGTGATTAAATACATTGGTCTAAAATAGACCAGTGACTTTTCTAGCTGACTACAGTACCCCTGCTACATCCCTCCTTTTGGATGCATTTGGACTGAGCTTACTGACCCAGCAGCCTGCAGGCAGAACTTGCAGCCTGATGGTTGTCTAATCCTGGCAATTCATTACCAAGCTGTATCTTCTTCAGTCAGACTTTTAGGGTGCAATCCAAACTCAGAGGTGACCGCCTATCCAATGCAGGGCAGGAGAAGCATGGAGGAGATCGTTCCTCTGCGCTTCCCCGGCATCCGATTTCAGCTGTCTAGCTGCAGGAAGGTGGAGTGAGGGAGGAGGCTGCTGGATGACACATAGGCTGTGTTGTACCAGCATTTCTGCCTTCCCTGCCCTGGAACACCCTGTGGAATGCCCCGTTTAGGCCACTCCGCGCTCCTCATAGGAGCTTGAGGCTGTTCTGCGCTGCCTGCAAGGCAGTGTGAAAGTGGGGGAAGGTCAGTTCCTGGAAAACCAGATATCCTGTGTCCATCTAGCAGCTGACTAGCGGCCATAGGATTGCTCTCTTAATTGGTTAGCAAGAAGGTGGAGGTGCCTTGGGTTTCCCTTCTACTTTGGCGTCATCCTGTACTCCAAGTGCCTATAAGAACCACTAGATCTGAATCAGAGGAAAGAAAACTAAGATACTCTTCCACCTATTCTGAAACCAGTCAGAATAGGCACTTCTTCCTCCCTTTGTACATCAAACCTAGCGCTGATACCATGATCCAGTACAATTCTCCCTGCCCCCCCCCCCCATCAGTCTCTGGAGGTTGGCTAACCCCTCTTTGGTTAACTCTATGCTGGGATTAGATGTGACTGCTACTATCACAGCAGACCTTTTCAAGTGATTATAGCAATTGCAGCATTTGTGTGTATCCAAGATGCATGTATTTCCAGTTTACATGGAGCTTTCTTCATCCAGTCCAGGATGTGCGTGACTCCACATGTTGGAGGCGCCATACATCTGATCTCAAAGGAAAAGTATGAGCTACCTTCCTTTTCTCCTCTAGTGACAGACCTAGCCGGCAATGCTTAGAAGACCATGCTATATATTGTGATAACAGGCAATCCATAGTCTGTTTACAGTCATATTTTAAACACTATAGAAATGATAGAAGAAACATGTTCCATCTTCTTTTTCAATGTAGTGGGTAATGCCATGTTTTCTAACAAATTCTTAGCTATAGACCAACTCCTGAGCATGCTATGGGCTGGAAAGAATTGCAGCACAAATAGTCGAGCTCGTCGTGGCATAACAGTGAGAGATGCCGAGTATCTTGCAACAAGGCCAAAGAATGGGAACACAATAAGCAGTTATCATGAAGATAATGAGGTTGAGTGGGCGCAGGTAAGCAAGCACCTGCACAATAGACCGCTTGTCTCCAAGGTTTTGCTTCTGCCTGTTTTATAAATAAGTTGTTTCTGAGATACAGACCTGTGATGGGTCAGGTTCACTTCTGAAAAGACATGTTTTCAAATGAACAACATTCACTTTATCTTAGATAATTCTTTTTAAAAAGCAGAAGTAGGGATTCTTAAATGAAATTAGGGATAGTTTAATCGGCTGTAATAGATCCTAAGCACCTCACTGGCAATCAAGTTGGGCTTCTCCTTACATTACTGGAGCAATTCGAGCACCAGCTCTTTGCTGAGGTTCTATCCCCTGCTGCTTTGGTAAGATTAGCATACAAGAAATAACATGGGAGGAGCAATAGGCAGGATTACTGCCCCCTCTACTAGCTGTGCACTGCTTCGGCCCGAGGCCTGAACCCCAAGTCGAAGCGGGCTGCTTCGGGCCACTTTTTGCCCCCTCCGAGGTGAAGCAGAGGGGGCACAAAGCGGCCTGGAGCCGGTCAGGGGCTTGGTGTGCTTCGGCTCCCAGCCCAGCCCCCCCTGCACCTCCAGGTCCTTACCTGAGCCGCCTTCTCCTCGCCTCTGCCACCGCACCGCCTCTGCCCCTGCACCGCCGCTGCCTCCTGAGGCCTGGAAGCACAGCGACTCTTCTTCCAGGGAGTCGCCATTTTTAAAATTTGAGTCACTGCATGTCCAGGCCTCAGGAGGCAGTACAGCAGCGGTGGCAGAGGAGGCAGCGAAGACAGCAGCAGCGGGCGGTGATGAAGGCGATGGCGGCGAAGACGGCGCAAAGGAGACGGTGGCAGCAGAGGAGGAGGCGGCCCAGATAAGGAGCTGGGGGGTTATGTGGAGGTGTTGGGGGGGACCCGCTTCAGGTTCGGGGCTGAGGCGGGTCGGGGGGCCCCGAATCTGCCCAATTGGATTCCGAATCTGCCCAATCTGCCCAATTAAATCTGGATTGGGCCCGCCTCGGAAGCCGCAAAGCGGCTTCCAAGTTGGATCTGGGGGTCCCTGCACAGCCCTACTCTTTACTATCACCCCTTCAACCTGCATCAATGGGCCTTGCAGCTTTATATGTGTACGTATCTATTTTATCCCACGCTTCCTGCAAGGAGCTTGAGGTGGCTTACATGGCTCTCTTCCCTCTGTTTTATCTTCACAACTACCCTGTTAGGTAGGTTGGGGTAAGAAATAATGACTGGTGCAAAGTCACCCAGTGAACTTTATGGCTGAGCAAGGATTTGTGCCCAGATACTACAGCTTTACCCACAAGCTAGGTAAGCTGTAGTATAAAGACTCAGACTGAAAACGAATTAGGCCAATTGATTCCATTTATGCGGGGCTGGCAGAAGACATTTTGCTGCCAGAGGCAAAGGACAAGTGATGCCCCCCATTGCATGTACAAGCAAGCAGTCAAATTTTGCTTCAACAGTGATGACAGAACAGTGTCCTCAGCCACACCTGAGGGCAATACAGTAATTTAAGAGGTACAGGACAGGCCATGTGGCAGACATGGCTTTAACCCCCCCAACAGAAGGCAATGGATGTGGCAGGGGGTGGGGAGAGGATCAGGATAAATTGCAGGGTGCTGCTGCTATTGCCTCCTATATCTGATGTATACAGCAGTTGCCATACTCTGCCTAATGGTAGGGCTGGCCCTACATCTGTGGGATGAAATTGGTTGGAATCTTTCTCTCTCTCCCCTCACCCCCTTCTCAAAATAAAGCTTAAATGACCTCTGTGTAAGGTGGTAAATGCTGAAAGCAGCTTTGGAGAAAGGCACTTCTTTTCTGATCAACCTTTATCCCTGTTTCTTAATTGCCTCATTAATGGTATGCATATTCATTTGAGGAGGTCACTGCTATGAGTGATTTATTTTATGTTGTAGCTAAATTTTATCTTCTGTTTTTCACACATACACAAGAAAGCCATTCTTTTTCATTGGCAACAGATGGTACTGGGTTTTGCTACGGCTAATTAAATTAAGATACATTTCATTCCCTCAGATAGAATGCCACACAAGTAGGGCATCAGTCTTTAAGTGAATATAGTTGATATAATGTAAGAGCCATTATTGTATTATTAATTCAAATAATTATTTATTTAATAATTTGTAGCTTAATCTTATAAAGGAAAAGCCTGTATGGGTTTTTTTTTGGGGGGGGGGATGTAATTAGATGTTTCAAAACAGTAAGCTTCTTTTGAACCCCCTTCATTAATTCCTTTCACCAAATAGTACATAGATTTCTTTCTTCATAATAAATGACCTATTTTCTAACTGATAGCTGTTAGGAAAAATACAATACACCACTGAATAGTAGGTGCTGCAGAATAAGCACAAATTCAGGCCTGCCATTTCTGTTTGCAATGGCTCCAAGACATCATGTTTGCAAGGCACAACTCTGCTTCTAGCTACCAAAGAAATTTGGGGAGATGACTTCTCCTTTCCATCCTTAAAACATCTCAAGACTGCTACTGCAATATCTGCTGTCCACTCCTCCTGTGAAACAGGAAGTCTTTTATACTCCAGCATTCCATGAGATACTTGTCTAACCTTTTCTTGAAAACCTCCAAAGGCAGGAGGTTCCTCGGCAGCTTGTTCCAGTGGTGAAATGCTCATATAGGTGGATGTCCTGGCCAATTAAGAATTTCTAAAACTGTAAATTAGGCAGTACTAATTAAAGATGTCCACTGAGCAGGTGGGCGGGGGGGAGGGTCTTCATATTGTTATATCCCATGCACCAATAGGGATGGATGAATCTGTCAATTTAAGTTACTCTCAATTTCTCAGTTTCTACACTCTTCAGTTCGTCTCAAACTTTGAGAATTTCACCAGTCTTCTTTTGTTCATGCTGAACTTTGAGGGTTGTTGTTTTTTAAGTTCACATTAAAATTCATAAGTGTTATTGCACACATTTTGTATGCATGTTTGCCTAATCTACACATTTTTGCAATGTTTCTCATATAAAGCATTTTTAATATTCTTTCCCCTATTATGTGCATTTGTGTATGCATTTTTGATTGGAGAAATCCATTGCAAAATTCAGAGAACCATAAAATTCTAAGGTTAACAGTTTGACTTTGCACAGTGGTTCAAAAGCGTGAATGTAGGTAAGTTCATATTTAAATGAGAACTGAATGAATTTTTCTTCCATGCCTATAAGCTAATGCCATTTTTTAAAAAGACATTTTTTAAAAAAGTATTGTCTTCTAGAGCTTCAGACTCTGGTATTTGGTAACTCACTCTCTCTCTCTCTCTCTCTCATCTCCTTCACAGGCTTGTTTCTCTGCAAATGAACTCGTGAAGATATTTTTACATGACAGTCATCTATTAATTTCTAAGGAATATTTCAAGCAAATGAGCCCAGCAATCATTCAACAATTACTAAGCTGTTCCTGCCAGCATACGGAATCCAAACAAATAAAAGCTCTACCAACACCTCTGGAAAGTCAGTTATGTTATTATGATATGTTATAGCAAAATGTCATACTTTTGATGCAGTGCAAAAATTCTCAGGGCTCATTTTGTCATCAATGCAACGTAATAAGATTATTGGTTCCAACAGTAGGCTGCAGCATTTCTGAAAGAGACTCATTGTTCTGATACAATGCATGATTTTTTAAGAATAAGAAATTGTATGGCTTTCAGTGCATTTCCTACCTTCTGTCATTTGTCAGCATCTGTTTAATAGCATGGGAGTCACTCATCCTATATATCACTGTTTTTCAGGGGCATCTGGATAACAAAAGAACTGAATCTGTCATTTTCTCTCTGCTAGTTTGCTCTTGATAAGTAATCAAGCATCACATTTGCCTCCAACTGTGCACTGTATTATCTTACACCAGGCACAGCTAACATAGAATCTCCAGTTTCACGTGATCCTCTCTTCCCAACTCTGCTTTGCCTGCACTTTGCCCGATATCAAGTCACCTGCTCCTTCGCATGGCTTCACTTGTTGTTGTTTTTTCTTTTCTCTGCCTCACCCGCCATGTACCATAGTCTTGCCTAATCTTCCTCGAAAATGCTAGTCTTGATCCTTGGTTTGCACCCTGGGTCAGGCAAAAATCCTAAACATAATTGGGTTGGATCCAGATTTAGGTGTGTGCAACTGGGCTGGTGGAAGCACATTTCTCCACCCTCTCCTCAACTCAGCAGTCTCTCCAGTTTCCTGAAGATGCTACACAGAAGATCAGGGGACTCTGCTGAATGGGGGGAGCTCTGGTGCGGGGTGAGAACTGGAATCCCACAAATTTGGGCAGAGGCACCTTCCATGAGCAGAGCCCTTTTGTCAATGGAAGGCAGATTCTGAATCCAACCCATGTATGTGGAAGTAAGTGCAAGCAAAATCAGTGGGACTTACTTTCACCAAATGAAGGTTGGTTGGTCGGTTTTCTTACTTTGCATGGCAATTGGCTTTTGAACACCTTTAAGTTCTTCTAATGAAAAAAAATTGAAAAAAATGTTATTTTTAATTGCATATGTGTTGTTCCTTTTCTTCTACAGAATATGGCTATAGTACTCTTGCAGTTTTACTTATTACAATTGGATCATTGTTTGGTACAGCTCTCATTTTATTCAATTCCTGTCAGGAATGCTATACCCTCATTTTACAGCTATTTATAGGGTTAGCTGTAGGAACTCTCTCCGGAGATGCTCTGCTGCATCTTATTCCACAGGTAATGTTTGCATGTTCAAAAGCACAAGTTCTAATTTTATACGTTCCATCTGCTATTCCTTTCATCATCCACACACATTCCACAAACAGGTCCAGTTTTCACATCACAGTAAAGCATTCTTTATCATGACTGGAATGAGCCACAGTGAACCTCCTCTCTCCTTCTCCAGCACAGCTGCTTCTGCTTCCATTTTTTTGTTAACTGCAGCGTGTCACTTCATCCAAACCATGGTTAGTCTTAACTATGGCTTGTTTAAAACAAGTCAACTTCAAGCTAGCTTATTTAAACAAACCATAGTTAAGATTAACCACACCTTAGGGTTTGGATGGAATGCTAAACTGCGGTTGATGGAAAATGGGAGTGAAAACTTCACGGTTCTCTTCATGACCAAACTGGAAGAAGAGAGGGGAACAGGAGAGTGCAAAAGCCCAAGGTTTATTGTGATATCCAAACCCCTTCACAGTGTGGAAATCCTGTGAACAAGTAACACCTTTTGTATCCATAGAGACTTTAATAATACAAGGCTAGACTAACTGAAGATTTTCTGGTCACAGCAATTCTTGGAAGTTCTGCTTCTAACTTATTCAAGTCTCACAATAATAGGATTGCTGCAGAATATTGCTTAAATCAGGGATAGGCTACATGATGCCCATGGGCTCTAATGTACCCCAAACACTTCCCTTGGTGCCCACTAAGATACACTACTCCTCTCAATTTTTACTGTAAAACTATTTTTATATTTTCTTACTGGCACCTGGGATTGCTTCAAAGTGAAGTGGGAGCCTCTTGTTGTTGTTCAGTCGTTCAGTCGTGTCCGACTCTTCGTGACCCCATGGACCATAGCACGCCAGGCCTTCCTGTCCTGCGCTCTCTCCCGGAGCGTGCTCAAGTTCATATTCATTGCATCCGTGATGCTATCTAGCCATCTCATCCTCTGCCGTCCCCTTCTCCTTTGGCCTTCAGTCTTTCCCAGCATCAGGGTCTTTTCCAGGGAGTTTTCTCTTCGCATTAGTTGGCCAAAATATTGGAGATTCAGCTTCAGTATCTGTCCTTCCAATGAGCACTCAGGGTTGATTTCCTTTAGGATGGACTGATTTGACCTCCTTGCAGTCCAGGGGACTCGTAAGAGTCTTCTCCAGCACCACAGTTCGAAAGCATCAATTCTTCGGCGCTCAGCCTTCCTTATAGTCCAGCTCTCACAGCCATACATTACTACTGGGAAAACCATAGCTTTGATTAGACGGACCTTTGTCGGCAAGGTGATGTCTCTGCTTCTTACTATGCTGTCTAGGTGTGCCATAGCTTTCCTCCCAAGGAGCAAGCGTCTTTTAATTTCATGGCTACAGTCACCGTCTGCAGTGATCTTGGAGCCCAAGAAAGTAAAATCTGTCACTGCTTCCATTTCTTCCCCTTCTATATGGGAGCCTCTAGCCACTGCCATTATAATTTCCCATGAATGCCCTGGGCAGGTAACGTGTCCTTTTTGACTAGCTATGCCCACCCAAGGCAGCCATTTTATGGATGTGCCCAGGACAGTTCCTCAATGTGTCCATGGACCCAAAAGGAATTAAAGCCTCCCCTTGGCTTTAATACAAAGGTGCCCTTCCACTAGTAGAAAGCCTTTTCCACTTATGTCAAGGCCGTTTCTGACTGTTGCAGAGTGTTGCATGAGAAAAATGATTCCAGATCCAGGGAAGTTCTTTCAGCTATGCAAACTTTTTTCCTAAGACCTTCTATTTGATATGGCCCATCAGAGTTTACCTATACCTTCCTTATGCTTGTTTCTCATTCTGTAATGAACCTGCCCACGCATGGCTAGCCCAAGACATTTTGCTGCCTGAGGCAAAGGACGAGATGCTGTGCCCCATTCCATGCACAGACACCAAAAGGATTGGCAGTTGAATCTTACCACAACACTGGCAGAGAGGCAGCATCCTCCACTACACCTGAGGGCAGCAGGTGATGCAGGCCCACACAACTCTCAATTTCCTTGCTGCTGCTTCCACCCCTCAGCATCTGCTGCCTGAGGCAGTTGCCTCACTCTGCCTAATGATAGGGCCAGCCCCGCAACTCCCAAATACATTGTGGTACTCCATTGTGAGAAGTCTTCCTCTACCACTTGCATGTTCATGAAACCACACTAATACAATTTGTTCTTTCACTTGTTTTTCTTTGATATGTAATTAGAAGATTGTTACCTGGCAACCTGACACTAAGCATTTAAAATGGCAAATCTATTTGTATGTACTGTTGGTGTACAATGACAAGGCCAGTATAACATTACTGCAAGTCAAGACAAAGTGCTGGCACATCAATCACTACAACCCATACTTAACTTTTATTAACTCATGCAGGATGTTTTAGGATTTCAATTCCCTTAAGTGCTTTTTCAATGTAGCCCTTAATTTTTAATCTAGAATCATTGCAGTAAAACATTTCATGCAATTAACGAATGCCTATAAAAAAATATCTAACATAACAATGCAAATGTACTCCTTAGAGGCAAAGTGTCTTCTGTATTTAATGGACTTTTGATAATAAACCAGGGCATGATTTTATCTTCATTTATCAGAAATGTGCCAAAAGCAAAATGCATGAAGAAACAAAATATTTTCCCTGTCTTCTAAAGTACTACATCTGGGCAATAATTACAAAAAAGGTTAATCTAAAGTGCAGTCTTATGCATGTCTATTCAGAAGTAAGTCCCTTTGCATTCAGTGGTCTTACTACCCGGTATGTATATATCAGATTGAAGCCATACTGATTCAAACAAATTCAGTATAATAAACTATCTTTAATATAATGATAAACCATACGCAAACAAAAAAATGAAATCCTTATAATCCTTATCATATCAAGTGAATTGCAAATTTCAAGTTCAACCAGACTTAAAAGGAATAGATTTCAAATCAAACAGCCCTCTGTTTAATTAATCTTTTTGAAACAAACACTGCTATCAAAATGCTTCTGTGCATGATTGGGCAGTTGAGCACTTAAATATCATCTTACTAATTTCACTGAGACTACATTGCACCTGTTGTTAAAAGGACCAGAGTGAAACGTCATCACAAATCACAATATAATTAACAACTTGCTTCAACTCTAGGTTCTTGGTTTACATACACATGATGTTCAAGAGACTGATGATTTATATGAAGGTAAAGCACATATCTGGAAGATGTTGGCTTTGATTGGAGGAATTCATGGTTTTTTTCTGATTGAAAAAGGGTTTGTTCTTTTGGTGTCCCCACATGAACACGTAAGTTTAATTCTATTTTATTTTTACTTCTTAACTTTTGCTAACAGTATTGGAAGTTAAATTCTGTAAAGTATAATTTGGGTTTAGGGAATTCCCAGTGCTCATTTTCCACTGATGAGATACATTCATGTTATTTTTAATGAATTTTATTACTCTTTTATTGATAAGTGAAATTATATCATTGCTAAGCTGTAAGGCAGGGCTGAAGAATGTGTGGCCCTCTGGATGTTGTTGGACTTCAGCTCCCAGTAGCCCTGTAGTCAACATAGCCAATGGTGAGGGCTGAGGGAAGTTTCAGTCCAGCAACGTTTAGAGGGCACACATTCCTCATCCCTGCTGTAAGACCTGTTGAAAACAACAATACAGACCACTGTATAAATGCTTAGCATTGATAGCTAGACAAATATGGCCATAGAGAACAATAACCTTAGGATAGGGCCTTTTCTGCAGCGGCTCCACATCTTTGGAATGCATTGCCAGTTGGGGTGCCAGTTGGGTTATGCCACACCCCTTCTTTCCAGGCATTTAAGAAAGCCTTGAAGACCCATTTGTTTTCTGTGTGTTTCTTTTTCTTGAGCTGCATTTTACTGGACTTCCAGTTACTTTAGCTGGAATGATTTATTGGACTGTAGTATTTTTGGAACTGGATATTTTTGTTTCACATTATTAGTACTGGTTTTTATTAATATTTGATTTTTTTTGTCGGCATTTTATTTGGGAAGCCACCCTGAGAGGGTTCTTGCCCTTAAAAGTAGCCCGATAAAAAGTTTTTAAAGATACATACATACATACATACTACCTGTTGTATAAGTATACTTATACTTTTGTATACTACAGAAAACCTTCAATAAAACCTTTAAAAGAAAAGAACAGTGCTAATGAGTTCACATAATGGTTGTGACCTACCACATCCCCTGCTCATTCAGAAGGGCTGTGTCACCTACATGAAAAGAAGAAACTATACAAGATTGTACATCTTTTATTGTTATGGCCAGCAAAAGAAGCCCAAGACCATGGTACAGCTTAGCCCTTCAGACTGTGTGCCATGTATCTTTTGTGACAGATTTGTCCTTGTTTAGGGATATTATAATAAGGGATTTCTGTATTTAGCTTTATCAGGGATCAGTAGTTAACGTATCCCATGCCATAGTCCCAAAGAAAGTGTCACAAAGAAATTATAAGTTTACAAACTTCCTAGTTATTCCTAGTTCCTGGTATTAACACAGTGACCTGGTTCACATAACATGGGTGATCAGCCATGGTGGGTTACCATGTCATGTGTACCCAGCATGATTTCTGCAGGGTGACTTATTTTTCATGAACAAGCCACACTGGCTTGTTCACCCATGGCTTGTTTTAGGGTTGTTGATACCCATGGTATCTTGTTGTGTCATCTGAACCTGGCAGGGCAATTTATTGTGGGTTGCCAGGAACAGCTAGAGTGCTGCCTGGCCCGAACAGCAAAAAACCCTGCCACTATTTGCAGTCTTGCTTCTACCACCACCACTCTCCCTCATCCCTTCTTAGCACCCTCCACCCTGTGCATCTAAAAATTGCAAAGAAAGGACACTGGAGAGTATCCCAAATGTGTTTGCAATATTTTAAGAATTATTTTTATTTTCACTCCTGCACAAGTGCACAGGGCTGAATGACAGCTGCCTTAACATTTCTGCAATTTCCCCCTCCATGTTACTACTTTGCCATGACATGTATGCATGTTTCCCCTCCCACTCACTGCTCTGTAACCCATATCAAGATGTGACACCTACCAATGGAGGGAGGCAACAAGCTTTGTGAGTCGGTGCTGTTACTTCAATGTAAAGTGAAGGTGTTTGCTAGGGAGCTAGCAATGGAGGGAGGCAACAAGCAGGAAGAGGAGGCAGAAATCAAAAGTGGCAGGAGAGAAAGTGCTTTGTGAGTAGGTGCTCTTACTTCAATGTAAAGTGAAGCAGCCTTTAAAAAGGCAAGCACCAAAATGGAGGATGAAATTGACTAGGTCATCTACAATAGAGGGATCTCAGTATGCTGAGGTAAATATCGGAGAATCCGTCTTGCACAACAATAAAATGCCCCCGCCCAACAGCTGGTGAACGCATTTCTGCATTCATAAGGGCTCTGAAAATTAATTCCATTTGGTGGTCTGATGTGTGTGTGTGGGGGGGGGAGCTTCCCTTGGTGGCCGGCAACCCCAGCAGACCAATTTCAGAAAGGGTGCTGGTGTAGGGATAAAGGCAATGAGGAGTTCTGCCACAAAAGTACCTGAGATAAGTACCAGAGCCAGAGGGAGATCTGAGGGGGAATGAGATGGGAGAGCAAGCCATGGAAAGCCCGATCATCTGTCAGGAGTACTGTGGGTTGTCCAGTGAACAACCAATCCATGATTGCTTATTCACAGGGTGTCTTAGCATGATGTGCCAACCTGCCCACAGAGTTTTTAAATACAGGACTCTGAGATCAGGTGTGTTTTTTCACCTTTTACTTTAAAATCTTAAACAGTTTCTGCATTTCATGATATAAGAACATTAAACATAGACGAAAAAATAGATAATTGTTACAAATGAAACACATTCTCCAAAGTGTTTTAAGAATCATGTAGTAGCACTGCCTTTAAAGTAGTAAAATATCACACATAATAACATTTTTGAACTTGAAGCAAAATGCAGCAGGGAAGTCAAAGAGATAGGTGTTTTAATCTCTCATGAGGACAGATGATATATCCTTGTGTGAAGTGATGTTTGGTTCCGAAGTCCCTGTATATTGCTTCTCATATTTAAATGATTTCTTATTAACTTGCTTAGGTATATTTCCTTTTCGCAGAATAGAATTTCTTTAACAGTTGTTATTTTTTCCCAAGTTTCCCAACCAGGATGCCATCTGTTTCTCTTTCATAGTTCCTATCTACTTCTTACTATATTTTATGTTAATTTGACTCCTTTGTGTAATAAGCTGAACACGTGGACAATAGTCCAGTAAGCAGTTATTCCTTTCTCAACTTTTGTATCTGATGCATATTTTTCCTGACTTTAGGTAGGAAACTTTGCTTTTCCTGAGTTTAGCTGGGAAAATAGTTTTACCTTGCTTTTCTTATATCAGCAAGCTTAGAGGTCAGGGGAAAGTTACAGCATGTTAGCCTGAATGCTTCTGTTAGAATCAAACTGATTCAAACTTAATACAGGAATATATCTTAATATTTAATTACTTCTTTATGATAATCGTAGCTTAGGAGAGTGTAGCCATTTATGAAAGAAATTTGGAAGACCAATAACTATTTTGGATAAATATTTGCAAGATAGCCTATTATGCAGGTTGGTGCAGGAGTCTTGCAAGAGGCAAAGGCTTCTGAGGCAAATATTTGTCACACTTAGTATTCACTTAATGAACGTCTCCAGACTGTAAATAATATTGGCTTTCATCTCCTTTTGTCACATTAACAAGGCCACATTACACTTTTTTATTTAAAAATATTGTAAGGCCATTTTTAAGGGTAGAACCCTCTCAAGATGGCATACAAGATAAAATGGGCGTGCAACTTGTGATCCTCAAATGTTTGGCCCACAACTTCCATCAGCCCTAGGCAGCATTGCCAGTGGTGAGGGATCATGGGAGTTGTATGACAAAACACCTGGAGGGGTCCCCACCCATGAGATAAAGAAATGATACAAAACAATATAAATAGATAAAAGCAGTGATTACAAATAAAACCATCAGCCCCAAAATTAGGAGAAGACCAGCAAGAAAGGATCTTTTGAGCTTTCCTGAAGATCTGCAAAGAAGGGGCCTACTTGATAAATCCCTTATGGAAGCTCATTCCAGTGGCACAGGGCCACTACTGAAAAGGTTCTCTTCCTTGTACACATCAGTTTAACCACACTTGGCAGGGGACAAGTGTGGAGTGTCTCTGTTGATGAACTCAGGGTGTAGGGTGGCTGATACATTCAAATACATGCAAAACTGTTTCCTAACAGAAACTATGAATTATCTAGTTCCTTCTGGAAGATGCCAGATCATGATTCCACCTGGGGGCTAATCTTGGAGTAAAATCCTGTACTATATTAGAACCATAACCTTTTTCGACTGCTATTAGTTGCTAACATCATTCTCTTGCTAATAGTTGCACTGGTGTTTGCAGGCGTTGTTGCACTGTAGAATACAATGTAGCATAAGATTATATTCATTAACTCTTCATTAACTCTTTCTACACAGTGGATAGGGAATCCTAGAATTCTACTTCCACTGGCTAAGCATTTGCTGCTAATATTCTATACTGAAGATTAATCCTGGCTTGCTATGGTAGCATAATCAAATCCTTTATTTGATATGTACCAAAACTGTCATGAAAAGCAGAATTCAAGTCAAAGGAAGTTGTGTAAAACAACAACATCAAAATAGAAATATAACAGAATTAAGTACAGACATTGGCCATTCAAACAGAATGGTTTTACCAGTGTATAGCTTTTGTATCAATGTGTCCAGTTCTGAAAATGGCATTTGCATTTGTCCAGACCTTGTATTATCTTGGATTCTTTGGATCTCTCTCAAGGTCCTTAGACAGATTAGGCCTTGTTGTAGTTTAATTATTATAATCAGCTTGTCTGAAGGTTTGACCATAAGGTTTTAAGAGTGAATATGAATTTCACAATGTTTAGAAAGGCATTCAGGACTGGATACTAGCCATTACCTTACTCACTAAGAAGAATTTATGAACTACTTAGTCTGAAGGTTGGCATTTCTAAAAGTCATCCAGTTTCCCCTAAATCACTGTGGTTCATCATGGGTTTTTTGTTTTTTTTTAATCACTGTGTTGCATAAGAAAGCATGAGCAAATGCGTATCATGACGTTCTTCTAGTTGTTTTCAAGTCAATTGTTTTCATTAATTGCTAAATCTCAACATGATGCTAACTGACAAGGCTGTACCTGTGTTGTTGTTGTTCAGTCGTTCAGTCGTGTCCGACTCTTCGTGACCCCATGGACCATAGCACGCCAGGCCTTCCTGTCCTGCGCTCTCTCCCGGAGCGTGCTCAAGTTCATATTCATTGCATCCGTGATGCTATCTAGCCATCTCATCCTCTGCCGTCCCCTTCTCCTTTGGCCTTCAGTCTTTCCCAGCATCAGGGTCTTTTCCAGGGAGTTTTCTCTTCGCATTAGGTGGCCAAAATATTGGAGCTTCAGCTTCATTATCTGTCCTTCCAATGAGCACTCAGGGTTGATTTCCTTTAGGATGGACTGATTTGACCTCCTTGCAGTCCAGGGGACTCGTAAGAGTCTTCTCCAGCACCACAGTTCGAAAGCATCAATTCTTCGGCGCTCAGCCTTCCTTATAGTCCAGCTCTCACAGCCATACATTACTACTGGGAAAACCATAGCTTTGATTAGACGGACCTTTGTCGGCAAGGTGATGTCTCTGCTTCTTACTATGCTGTCTAGGTTTGCCATAGCTTTCCTCCCAAGGAGCAAGCGTCTTTTAATTTCATGGCTACAGTCACCGTCTGCAGTGATCTTGGAGCCCAAGAAAGTAAAATCTGTCACTGCTTCCATTTCTTCCCCTTCTATATGCCAGGAAGTGATAGGGCCAGATGACATGATCTTAGTTTTTTTAATGTTGAGTTTCAAACCAGCTTTTGCACTCTCCTCTTTCACCCTCAACAAGAGGCTCTTGAGATCCTCTTCGCTTTCTGCCATTAGGGTGGTATCGTCTGCATATCGGAGGTTGTTGATAATTCTCCCGGCAATCTTAATTCCGACCTCTGATTCATCCAACCCGGCATTTCTCATGATGTACTCTGCATATAAGTTAAATAAGCAGGGTGACAATATGCAGCCTTGTGTAGGTTCACCTTGATTCAGAACTAATCACAAAGTATCTTGATCTAGCAGGGACTTTCATTAGATAATAGCCACTTGGGGTATTTCCAAGTCAAGAGAGAGCGACTGGCCAAAGGTCAGATAGTTTGCTTCCTGGCTTGAGCAAACATTTAAACTTAGATATCTCAACTGACATCCAACAGTCTATCCACAAGATTCTTATATTTGAAGTAGCAGAAGATCCTCCTACAGGCTTTGGAGATTTCATCACCTATTGCCACTGACTATCTTCTATCTGTCTATGAAGTCTGTCTTCACAGTCATAGTGAATATAAATTTGCCTCTTTTTTTCTTTTTTGGTGGTGAAACCTGAGAGTACCAGAATGCTAAATTAGACACCACATTCTGCAGTTTCATGTCAGCGTGGTATAGCGATAGTGAGTCCTTTCCCAACGTAGAATCCTCCATATGTATTGGAATACAATTCCCATCACCCCCAGCCATCATGGCCAATGACCAGCCACAGGATACAGCACAGCAGCAGCCCAGTCCCTACTCCCTTGTATAATTTCCTGGCTATTTTAGAGGCACCACAGAAAAGGTACCAGAAACTCTGATATCACAATATGATGTAAGCAAGTAGGCCCAGCTCCAAAATAGTGTGCTGCCCACTCCAAGAAAAACCCAATTCTGAGCTAGAGAAAAAAAATTTTTCCACTCCTAAATATTGTGATAAACCAACAAATCTAAATAAACAAGCCCATCCATGGAATTATATTGGAGTGAAACCTCCAACCAACTTTCTGCCTTTTTCCTGTAGTAGTTTCTACTCACCCTATGCCTGTATTGCCCATCTAGCCCTAGTTTGCGTGCCCTTCTGACCCACAAGACTCAGCAGACCTGTTGTCCTTCTCTTCAGGTTTGCTTTTAAGTTCTTTCCACAAAACACTATCAGAAGCTGAAGTATCTGGAATACTTACAGTACACCCCTATATATGTCTCCTCATGAATAAGTTCCACTGAGTTCAATAGGGCTCATTCTCAGGTACGTAGTGTATAGGATTATAGTCTGAATCTTTAAGATGAGGTGTAAACCTGGATTCAGAGTTTGTTGGATGTATCTCTATTATGCAAAGATAATGTGGGGAGGGGGAGATCACTATACCCATGCAAAAGTTGAAGGAACTGGGTATGTTTAGCCTGGAGAAGAGAAGATTGAGTGGGGACATGATACTGCTCTTCAGAACGACTGCACCATAGAAGAGGCAAAGATTCGTTCTCTGTGGCAGGACTGGAACTTAACGTATAGAAGGGTAGATTTTGGTTGAATGTTAGGAGAAACATTTTGGTTGAATGTTAGGAGATGATAAGAGGAGTTGAACAAATGGAACCTAGGGGCCAGTGGGCTCTCCATTGCTGGAGGTCTTCAAGCAGAAGCTGGATGGTCATTTGTTCAGAATGCTCTAGCCCTGGACTTCCTGCATTGAACAGGAGGTTGGACTAGATGGCTACAAAGCCCACTTCAAGCCTATGATTCTATGAAAGTACTTAATTTCCCAGGGATCTACCTTCACATTACTGTGGCCCTAATCCTCATGGGTCAAATACGTGAACCACAATCTATAAATTATTGCTGTTTTCCTTTAAAAAAACAATCATATAAAATTTTGAAATATCAATAGATTAAAAACCAAATAAAAAGGAAAATACATTAGATGTTCACAATAATCTATCATTTTCTTAATTCTGTTAGCACAGACCTGAGGATTCTGTTTCTCCAGAAATTTCTGCAGACAAGAAGGGAGTCATCAAGAAACGTAAGTATTAAAAAAGAAAGAGAGAGAGAAAGTAAATGACACAAAATATTAGTGGCACCTCTTCCAAATCTTAAGGTAAACTTGTTAGTTGTAAATGTTGTTTAGTGCTCTCTCCATATCACATAATCCCTCAGCATAATTATACAATTAAATATCACCTTAAATATTTGTTGCCATCTAACCAGCCCTGTCATGATGAGGTTCATTATAGTGCCATTGCTACCTGTTTTCCCAACATTCCAAACAACATTTGAGAAAACATTTTAGTCAAAACAAAACCTTCAGAGTTCCTACCAAAGAACTTGTAGAAGTTTTAAAGTTTGCCTAAATGTTTTGCTGATTCATACATTATGTTGGGGGTCATGCATGGCATTCATGGAAACAGCTCAAAACAGCTGATTTCAGTATGGGCTGGCCATGGAAAAACACCTGTTGAATTCCAGCCATATTAACCCCAACATGATGGTTGGTGTGGATGGAACAAGGGGACAGTGCACAGTGGGGCTTTCTTTGGCTGGTCCAGCAGCAGAACCTCATTTTTTTTTACTGGTCCAGGGATGGAGTAACTGGTTTAGAGTAAAGTTATGATGCTTCTTAACTCAGGAGCAAAACTGAATACTTATCTTAGAGCGCAATCCTATTGAGATAGATGGTCACCTCTGACTTCCTCTGAAGTTGGAGGCAACTGCCTATCCAATGCAGGGTGGCTGAAGCACGGAGGAGAAGATTCCCTCTGTGCTCCGGCTGCCCTGCAGTTTGCCTTAGATGCCCAATTTCAGGTGTCTAATCACAGCTTTGGGAAAGGGGCAGGAACAGGGCTAGAGACGCATTGGAAGCTGTCTAAAACAGCTTCTGCGGTCTCCTCCCCTCCCCGCCCCCAGAAATGCCCTCTTTTCACCCTGTCCATGCTCTGTGTTATAAGCACATACAAGCACGGGGGGGGGGGGAGCCACCGCCATTCTCTCCACCCTGGCTACGAGGGGGAGGGGAAGGGGGAGGGGAGCATGGTTTCCCAGCTATGAGCTGGTAGCACTGTCTACGAGCTTGCAGCTGGGAAACTGAAAAATCCTGACCATGTCTCCATGATAGCAGAAGGAGAAGTGAATGGAGGAGTACCAGATTTTTTAAAAGGAATCAGCTTTGCTGCACTTTGGTCCATGCAGGGCTCCACAAGCGAGTGTTCCGCACCAGTAAAAATAGCTTCACAGAACATACTTCCTGATGGGTGTGGGGGTTGGACTGAACATCATCTGACTGGCAGGGACTGCTCAACCAATAAGAGAGGCTTCCCCCGCTCCCTCCCCCCCTTTCCCTTTCCCCTGAAACTCCAGATGCACCTGCATTTCAGGAGCAAGCCTCATTGAGCACAAGGGGATTTACTTCCAAGTAGACACACCTATGCTTGTGCTGGGAAAGAGGGGGGTGAAAAAAGCAATGGGAAACCAGCCCCCTTTCTAACCACTGGATCTCTATAACAAAGATGTGAAGTAGTTACTTCCTCAGGTAATAAACCATGCCAGGGAGAATCGAGAATCACAGGTAGAGTTGGCGGAAAATTTCTCCCCGAAACTTCGGGGGGCCGAGCGCCAACGTGTTCGGCCCCCCGAACAAGTTTCGGGGAGAAATTCTCTGCACCCCCCTGCCCCCTGCACCCCCCCCGGGACGGGACTTACCTTTGCCGAATGTCCCTCCCGGCGGCGGGTCCGGCCGGTGGTTCGGCGGGTCTTTGTCCGGGGCGGGAGCGGCAGCCGGTTTTTCGACTGGCTGCCGCCGCCGCCATTCCAATCAAAGAAAAAAAAAACGCCTCCGTGATAGGCTACGTGACGATTAACGTAGCCTATCAAGGCTAGATTTGCAAAGTCAGCCGTGATAGGCTATGTCAATCGTCACGTAGCCTGTCACGGGTGACTTTAAAAAAAAAAGCGCGTACAGATAATGGCGGCCCCCATAGGGAGCCGCCATTCCCGTTCCTTATTTGGTCGCTGTAGTCTACGTAAAGATTTACGTAGACTACGGCGACCAAATAAGGAACGCGAATGGCGGCTCCCTATGGGGGCCGCCATTTGCGTACGTGCTTTTTTTTTTTTTAAAGTCACCCGTGATAGGCTACGTGACGATTAACGTAGCCTATCATGGCTGACTTTGCAGATCTAGCCGTGATAGGCTATGTTAATCATCACGTAGCCTATCACGGGGGCGTTTTGTTTTTTTTTACTTTTTAGTTCGTGGCTGGGCAAGGCGAGGCGCCTCCTCCCCGGCCTGAATTTCGGCCGGGCGAGGTGGGAAGCCTCCCCCCCGGCCTGAATTTCGGCCGGGCGAGCCGGGAAGCCTCCCCCCCCGGCCTGAACTTCGCGGGGGGAGCAGCGAAGCACCTCCCCCCCACCGCGAAAAGCTTCGAGGACAGGTAAGTGACTTTCATCCATCCCTAATCACAGGTTCGGTAAAGCGTTTTACAGGCTTCAGGAAAAGTGCTTTAAACTCTGTATTCAATTCAGGGCGATCTCTATAAATTCTGATGTGGGCATTCAGAGGGCAAGCCTCATTCAACATAATGGGAGTTACTTCTGAGGAGACACTAATGGATTTGTTTTGGGAAAGAGGGCAGTAAAGACAGGGATGGGGAAACCAGCCCCCATTGTAACCCGATGCTGCACAGGATCACTGTAAGGGAGGTATGATTTAGTTACTTCCGAAGGCAATAAACCAAGCCACGGAGAATCGCAGGTTTGGCAAAGCACTTTACAGGCTTCAGGGCATCAGTGCTTTAAAATCTGTATTTCAATGCAGGGGGATCTCTCTAAATTCTGATGTGTGCAAGCCTCATCAAGCACAATGGGAGTTACTTCTGGGGAGACGCTAACGGGTTTTTTGTCAGGGATTGGAAACACACAGGAAACACCCCTTGACCGGGCTCACGGTGAAAGGCACACCCCTGGGCAGGACTAGCACACCCAAGGTCAATGTGGGGGTTGGGACACACCGCAACTATACCGGGGAGAACCTGACTTAAGGAAAAGAATCGGATGTTAAGCAATCTCAGGAAAACTGGTATTTCCCTAATAAGCTCCAGGGTGGCTGCTGGGTGGCCACAATGCCATGTATCCCTAACGACCTCAAAACGCAGCCAGCTTGGAGTAAATCACTGGTGGAAACAACCCCTCCATCTCCCTCAGACAGGATCAAGGGGACATAGGGTTGCTCTCTCCGAGGTTCAGGATTACAGTCTTACACCACACACTTATGCATGTTGATGCCAAAGTAAGTCTCATTGTATCCAATGGAGCTTACTCCCAGGTAAATGTACATAGGGTTGTGATCTTAGTCAGCCTTATTGAGGGATGCTTATATTCCCTATGTGTTTGCAATGAACCATGCTGATCAATAGTGCACTAGTTTTGTGTTTGAATTTTTATTTTTTTTGTGGACTAATATATAGGATTGGACCTGAGTTCGATCCCAGCGGAAGCCGGGTCTCGGGTGGCCGGCTCAGATCGACTCAGCCTTCCATCCTTCTGAGGTCGGTAAAATGAGTACCCAGCTTCCTGGGGGAAAGGTAGTCACGACTGGGGAAGGCAATGGCAAACCACCCCGCTATAGTCTGCCATGAAAACGCCAGTGCAAGCGGCGTCCCTCTAGGGGTCAGTAATGACCTGGTGCTTGCACAGGAGGAACCTTTCCTTTTCCTTTCCAGATATAGGAACCATGTAACTGGTTTGATGGAAGTGGACTTCCCTGTGCCCTCCTCCCCACAGTATTCCCCTGAAAATGCTACAGAGAGGATTGGGTAACCCTACTGGAGTGAGCTGTAATACGGTGGGGGGAGATCCCCCCAAATCAGTCAAACGCACCTTCCATGAGCAGACCCTTTCCGTCAATGGAAAGCAGATCCTGTATCCAAGTGATCATTTTCAGATATTGGGGCACATGGTATTCCGCAAGTGAGTGTAGGGCATGTGAACCATGCTCAGTCAGCTGCACATACAGTAGCCACATGCGTGTAATACCACATGCTCCAAAATGGTCACTATATATTAGTGCACAAATGAAAACCTACATGATTTTCATGAGTCACCTGTGTTACACACTGGTCAATTGGCTGCACATGCGAATACATGTGTAAGGGAAAACATGTGCAGCATCACGTTTCCATATCTGAAATTTACCATGTATTGTCAATAAGGGTGCTATGCAATGCATGTTTAGACAGAAAAAAGTCCTACAACTCCCAGCATGCCCCAGCCAGGATGCTGGGAGTTGTAGGACCTTTTTCTGTCTAAATATGCATAGGATTGCACCCCTGAGTGGTGTAAACTTGGTGCTTTCATGAAAAAGTGAACAATTATTGCGAAAAGTTCAGCTATACCACCTCACTATTTAGTTTTGTTTGTTTGTTTTTAATATAAGAGGTGTAGGACATATTTTTACTAATCGACATATTTTTACTGATTATGCTGCTGCCCCTGCTGCTGCTTTTATATATCTGTTGTGTGCTATGTTTTATTCTTAGAAATAATTTAAAATAGTGAGCTGCTCTGAAATTCTTCAGACTGATAGAGTGGGGTACTGCATATACTTGTAATAAAAATGAATAGATACGTGTCTTTGTTGAGCCCACATGGAAGCAAATAGATATGGCACTGCATCTCATAAACATATTTAGCCCTTTTAATTACTGTTTATCTAGATAATTTCAGAGCATGACCCCTAGATGGTAGCGTCCTTATCTTCTGCAGACTCCTTGGTATGGTCCCCTAATATAATGGATTTAGTTTCCATTTCAGGGCATAACACTGCCTTTTCTTCAGTGCTAGTTTCCGTGCTATTATCTTAATCCATCTCTGGATGTTTCCTTGCTGTTCAGTCATCACACTCTAATAATTTAAAACACATTTCATGGTACAGCCATTCGCTCCAATCTAACTGTGCTGGTATTTGGGATAATTATATCAAAGTATCTTCTCTTTATTCCTTATCATCTCTCTCTGCATCAGAGAGATAGATGGGTGATTATGATTATGATTTGTTTCCTTTGGCAGTGTTCGCAGGAAAGGCATCTAACTTACACATTTATACTATCTGAAAACAGTGGTATACTGTTTAGGCAAAACAGACCTTAAGACAAAACATGGATAGGTTCAGGTTCACCTTAGAAGAATCATTGTTCCAGCAGAATGGTTGAACCAGAAGAATCATGCAGTTAGTTTGTTTAAGGCTTTGTGTAACTCCTTTTGCTTTTTCAAAGGTGGCTGTTTTACACAAGAACTCCTCTCCCACCAGCCAGGAAGGAGAGCGAGTTCAGTCTTTGATGAACATGTGCTTGCCTTGTGGTTTCTTTCCTTTTCCCGTTCCATTTAATGTTAACATATAGGGCCAGCTCCAGTTTTTTGTGGGCTCTGGGGCAAGAAAGTATCAGTGGGGCATCTTTGGCATTACCCCTTTTTGTTCCCTGTTGCAGTGTGGCTTGATCTTGAAAGGGCAATTAAGACCCATTAGCGTTACAAAAGCCCTGGTGGAGATGCTATCTGCTAGGACTGCTTTGTTGATATGGATCAACACAGCTGCCTGAATTGTTGGATTCTCCTTGGGGGCGTGGCTATGGGGATTGTCATGATGAGCACCTGCACTTCAGAATTTACCACTACCCCACTGGGCAGGACGGACAAAAGAAAGTACTTCTTCACACAATGCATCATTTATGGACGTCACTGCCACAGGATATGGTGTTGGCCAGTAGCTGAGATTACTTTAAAAAGGCATTAGTGGAATTCATGGTCTATCAATGGCTGTTAGTCATGATGGCTATATTGAATGTCCATGCTCAGAGGCAGTAGTGTGAATACCTGCTGCTGATAGTGTGGCCATGTATCCTTTTACAGAGAACAGTCCTGCATTTGAAGGGCTGCCCTCTCCAAGTCCAGTTTTAAAGATAAAGAACCATAGAACAACAGGGGCTCTGAAGTCGCCCATCAGCAGTTGGCACCTGGAGAGCAGGCTGATCAAGCACACAGGTTGTTCAGTCTTCCCCACTATGGTGAAATGTATCATAGTTCTATTTAAAAGATAGCAATTCTTTCCAAACTTGCATCTCTACGTATAGATTATCATATACAAATTTAATGCAGATCGGTACCCTCCTTTGGGGTGATGCGTTTCCTCTTTTTTGGTGATGGGTAAATGGTCCCAATATATGTCATACTGCATTTGTAGCCTCTGAGTCCGACTTCTCTTTCACTGGCTGCAGTAGTACAGTTTCACTTTTACCAGCTTAAGAAACAGAAGCCTCAACCATTATCATCTGCAGCAAGTGGTTACTGATATTTTCCACTATAAGCAGCTGTTTATAGTAAGTGTGTATGGAATAGAGTGGTGCAAGTGGAATGGCTTCTGATTAATATTGCAGTACTGGCCCGTGACTGGAGTTATTTCTGGCTTCTTCCTTTGGTCTATCTTGGCCAGTACACTAGTAGCACAGAAAATAATTTATCTACTTTCCATCTAGCCTGTGCTTGCTATAGTATTCAGCACTCCCAGTACCCCTGTTTGCTGAAGTATAAAGTTTGAGGCCATTCTGTTCTGTCTTTTCCTACAACCATTATGTATATAAACCAGGATAACAGCATCATGTGTGGCATGCTAAGATTTCAGCTAAGCCATTTGCAAACTTATTGTGGCGGAGCAGCCCTATTATTTTTGTGCTACTCTTGTTGTGCCCTGAAATGTGCCTTTCATATTTTTGAAAAAGCTGTTCAAGCTGGGGACATCTAGGTTTAGTTCTGTAAGTTGGCAAGGAAATCTAGCAAGCCTGCCAATATTATTGAGCTCAAAGAGCTCCCAGGCAACTAAGGGGAATTTTCTGAATACAGTAGTATATACATACATACATACATACATACATACATTTGTTGTTCAGTCGTTCAGTCGTGTCCGACTCTTCGTGACCCCATGGACCATAGCACGCCAGGCCTTCCTGTCCTGCACTCACTCCTGGAGTGTGCTCAAGTCCATATTCATTGCATCGGTGATGCTATCTAGCCATCTCATCCTCTGCTGTCCCCTTCTCCTTTTGCCTTCAATCTTTCCCAGCATCAGGGTCTTTTCCAGGGAGTTTTCTCTTCGCATTAGGTGGCCAAAATATTTGAGCTTCAGCTTCAGTATCTGTCCTTCCAATGAGCACTCAGGGTTGATTTCCTTGAGGATGGACTGATTTGACCTCCTTGCAGTCCAGGAGACTCGTAAGAGTCTTCTCCAGCACCACAGTTCAAAAGCATCGATTCTTCGGCGCTCAGCCTTCCTTATAGTCCAGCTCTCACAGACAGCAGAGAGACAGACAGACAGACAGACAGACAGAGAGAGAGAGATTGATTGCTGGGTTTCCTTTTATAATCATTTAAAAGTCTGCAGTTTATGGAAGGAAAAATATCTCCCTTATCATCTTAAAACAGTTGTCTTTGTGGGGGGGAATCCTATAGGAAAACCACAAGAACACCCCACTCCCCAACTTTGAATGTGGTTTTGAAACATGACTATTATTATCAAATGTGCTCCAATGATGGCTCTTGGGAAAAGAGAGATGACTCAGATCATCTCTGGGGTCCTTCTTGCTGTTCCCCCTCCATTTGAGGTGTGGAGAGGCAACACACAACAGGACCTTCTTTGTGGTGGCACTGAGGTTGTGGAGTTCACTTCCCAGGGAGTCTCATTTTTGTCCTTCTTCATTCATTTTTAAACACAAGGTAAAAACTGGGTTCTTTCCAGGGATATTTGGGTCTAAGAAATTTTTTATTTTAGAGCTGGAGTTTCTGTTGGCTCTTTCTGTTTTTGTTTTGAATTATTTTGAATTTATTTTATTTGTATTGTTGTTTTTCACAAGCCTCATTGTAGAGCCACTTAGGGTTAAAAAGGGAGAAATGAGTTGTGTTTAATCAATTAATTAGAGTACGAAAATGGCCAAAGCCATAATTTCATTTAATTTCATAATGCTGAGGTCCTGGGCCTTACCCTTTTTGTACATCCCCCCATCCCCTTTAAAATTCCTGAGTAATAAGCAAAATTAGTACTAAAAATTGGACTGTGTAATTTCAGGCATTATAATGAAAGTGTTCATCATGCTTCTGAATCTGAATGCACTTGTGATACCTTGGCACAAATGTGGTAATTGTAGAATAATAGAGCTATTTCATTCAATTTGCATTTTACAGGAGGAAGGACTTTTTAAAAATTTGCTTATAGATGTTAATCTTTTTTTGGTCTATCCTTAAAAAAATCTTTAAACCAAAGCAATCAGAGTTAGATGAATTATATAAAAACATAAGCAGACTAGCAGGAACCTTAAAGAGTAATGTTGATTATTTATTAATTATGTTATGTTTTTGATCACTACTTTGTATTTTATTTGGTATTTGCTGTTAGCCAACTTGAGCACTATTTGGAAAGCTGTGATACAAATTTAGCAAGCAAATAAATAAATAAAGGATCAACACATGATGGATTTCCAGGAAGAAGTTATACAAATACAATGTTCGTACTTACTCTGGTTTTTATTCTTCTAGGCCCAGCGATTAGTTTGCTAGCCATTATGGTTCTGGTGGGCGACAGTCTTCACAATTTTGCTGATGGCTTGGTAATAGGTGCAGCATTTTCATCATCAACAGAAATGGGCACAACCACAACATTTGCTATATTATGCCATGAAATTCCCCATGAGATGGGTAAGCAAGGTCATGTGTTTCCATAGTTGACACCACTATGCTTTCGCCTTCTTTAAGGACAAGTATTCTTTAAGGACATGTATATGTAATCCACTCACATCAACACCACTTCATTTACCTTCTTTTCTCATGTATATTACTGCATTGCAAACTAAATTGCTAGTGCTTACCTGTTTTTCAACCACTGTATTCTAAAGGGATTGTGCTTTGTAAGCGAGGATAGGCACCAGAAGGGTATTCTGTATCAGTGGTTTTTGAAAGTCAGTCATGAGAACTTTGTATGTAGGTTGCCAAGCCAAGGGTTAATAAAAGTGAAGCGCAAAGGGCTGAATGAAATGTTCTATTTTTTTCCTTCTGTTTACTGTGTTCATTGTCTATAGTAAAAACCTTCATTATCTGATTTTAATTAACCAAACCTCTTGATTTCCCCCAAAACTATCATATATTTCCTTCTTAACATCATCATCATCATCCACAAACAGCACTTCCATTTATCCAACATTTCTAAATATCCGGATGTTTCGGATGTCCCACATGTAAATGTCCATAGTCCAGCATGGAGTGCTGCTTTTGATCCTGAATTACCTAAGTCCAAGGTTGTAGCAAAAGAAATAATGCTACAAGTTCAGCTAAATCTTTAGAAATATGTAGGGCTGCCCAGAGCCAATGTTGCAGCAAGGGTGGCCTTTTCACCCCTGTGGAAGGGATCTTTGGAAACGCACCCAAACAGGCGCGAAGCTATTCTTCTTACCTATAGCACTGTGTAAAGCAGAATTGCCCCACTCTCTTCCTCTCATCAGAAGCCTTTTTAAGAAAGGCAAACCACAGCCATATAAAGAGCCAGGAGAGGAGAAGATGTGGATCAGTCTCCACATATGTCAAAGGACTGCCTCCCTCAAAGTGAAAGGTGAACAGCTGCCGTATGCAGAACCCAGTAGCATCCCTCCCCTTCTCAGGGCAAGTACTTTGCCCAGAGATCCCAACCATAGTGAAAGGCAAGGCAGGAGTGCTGCTTTCTCAGAGAGAGAGAGAGAGAGAGCTGCTAAGAAATATGAGCTCTACAAAAGTTCAGCTCCACAAAAGTTCAGCTCAGCCTTAGAAATATGAAATATCATTGGCATATAAATATGTGAAGTAGCAGTTGAAAGAGGTTTATGTAATAGATATGTGGTTTTCAACTGGAGGGCCATTATAAGAACCTAGAAACAGGAAGTGGGCTGGTGCCTCAGCTCCCACCGCTAGTCCTTGCTGTGGCCTGACAGAAAGCATTGAGGATAAAGTGATGAATGGCTCCTAATCATGATGGCTATATACAATCTGCCAGATCGGAGGCAATGTGCCTTTGAATACCAGCAGGAGAAGGCTATTGCCCACATGTCCTGCTTGTGGGCTTCCCAGAGACATCTGGTTGTCCATGGTGGAAAACAGGATGCTGGACTACATGGGACTTTTGTCTGATCCAGCTGGACTCTTCTTCTGTCCTTGCTAAACTTTATTACCACCAGTGGTAATACATTTAAAAGTGCAGCCCCATAGCCACGCCTCCAAGGAGAGTCCAAACACTGAGGCAGCTGTCTTGATCCACATTAACAAACCAGTTCTAGCAGTTTTTGTCTCCACCAGAATCAAGTCTTTTGTAAAGCTAATGGGTCTGCCCATTCAAGACGAAGCCACCCAAAAATACTCTGCATTACAACAGGCAACAATGTATTGTTGCTGGAAAAATTCATTTCTTCCCAGCTATTGTGAGGATTACAACTAAGCTGGGAGGGACCATGGAATTTGCCCGGGGGGGGGGGGGATGATGTCAGCTTCCCTGCTAATCAAGTAGGGCTGGTGCTGCGTCCCTGCACTATACCACTGGTTACCACTGAAATAATTTCTCCACACACCTTTTGATAACGGTGGGGTGGGGGGAGAGATTTGACTCAGGGGCTTCTACTTCCTGATCCCTAGTACAAATTATTATATTTTTCTTTCAATGAAGGGTTTGTTGAATCCTAAATGTGGCTGAAATTCCCTGAAAGTCATAACTATAGCTCCAGATGATGAAGTTGGCTTAATAATGATCTGACAACACTGACAACAATAACAACAAATTCTAATCTTGGAAAATACTTATGAGCATGGAGCTGGGGGTGGCCAAGATCTCAATCTCATTTCCAGTGTCTGGGAGTGGGGGGAGAGAGAGAAAGGGAAACAGTTAATTTGTAAGTGCTCTGTAATATCCATCATATCGAGTTCTCTTCACACAAGGCAGCAGCAACTTAAGAGCTGATTCTTGTTCATTTTAGAGAACAGCATATCCCTTCACTGTTGGCCTTTCAGGTGGCCTTCAGAAACCAATACGTAAGTGTAAGATCAGAACTGGGGCCCAGGTGATTCCAACATGAGTCACCTCCTAACAAGGACCAACTGGTCATGTGGGATCTAGTTACATGTTTTTGGTTATCAGGTTTCCATATGAGAATGAGTAACTCAGTGGGAAAACATATGCATTTATATTGATAAGTGATCCAAGCTGGAACACTGGGAACTGAGATCCCCCTGTATTTATTTATATATTACATTTCTAATCCAACCAATAACTAATTTTCTCTGGGCAGATTACAAACAGGATGACAAAATGGTATGCTGTTATTTAGTAACAAAGGACAAATGGACATGCAACTTTCTACTAGCAACATGAATCTTTTCATAGCTCTCGTATCTGAGGGCATTTTTACATATAGAGCTTAAAGTGGTTCTTGCTGTGCAGAGGAATCCTCTGCAGGGATGTACAGACTGTGTAAAATCCGCTCTGTCTGTGTCTTATGGATTGTCAGGCACCTTTTGTTCCATCATCCATTCACAGGCAGATTCAATTTTTTCCCCCGTTATGTGGAAAAATGCGCAAATAATTCAGTAACAGGGTTCGCAAGAGGGTTTCCATAATTTACCTTAGTACGTAACATTTAGTGTATTGTCCCCCACTCCATTCAACTTTTCCCCGTGTACCAGTCTCAGCAGAAACTTGTATATTTTTCTACAATGCATAAATTTTAGGAAAGTAAAGCAAAAGATCCAAAAGTCCACGGACTCTACACAGCCTGAGGAGGTCAGTCCGTAACAGATTCCGCAGGTCAGATTCTTAGAAATCCAAGCTCATTTTAGTCCATCTCAAATTTCTCTAGCCTCCCTAATCCTATGTATGTTTGCTCAGAAGTATGCACCACTAATGTTCCATGGGGCTTATTCCCTAGAAAGTGCAGTGGTGCTGTCAGGGCAGGACTTCGGAAGTCCAGGGACCCAGTCAGCAAAATGAGCAGGGATGGCTCACCATGTTTTGAAATGAAGCAGTGGAGGCTAGTGTCTCCAATGTCAGTGGGGTGGAGAACCAATCAGAACTCTAAAGGAGCTATCCATGGTGCTTCTCATGTAAGCACCTTGGATAAGTCCATGTAAGCACCCCAAGTAAGACCATTAAATCCAGAACCTAAAATTACCTAACTGCCCCACTGAATAAGAGCTTCTCCACACCAGGGTTTTTATCCTGCATCTTACTGGGGCTGCTGCTTCTGGATTCTTTGCAGGATTAAGATCGGCTCCTTACATGGGCTGACACAGGCTTTTTTTTTCTGGGACTGCCTTTGTCTGAAAGTTCTACATATTTCATTCTACAGCCACTAGATGGCGATGTGTTATAGTGAAATTGCACAATTTCACACAGCCATTACAGCAGATTAACATTTATTACTGCATTATCTCTGATCTTTTTAAAACCAGGATAAAGGTCAGAAAGTTCAGGGGACACCCTGGAGGTTGACAGTGTCATGTAAAGTTCGCACAAACTTCTGTGAGTGACCAATCATGAGTGTGCAATAAAAGCCTCATGTAGAAATGTTCTAAAGTGTGTTTGGCCAAATATATGCATTCATTGTACAAATGCCTCCCCTCCCTATTCTGCATTCACATAAGGAAGGCAACAATTCGAGATTTGTATAAAGAGTGTAAGAGAAGCTGAAAGGCAATTTTAATGTAACCTATGGAAATGTTGTAACATTTTGCACAGAAAGGTCTATCTTAATTGTGGCTACTAGCGTGTGAAAACTGTACCAGTGTTTTATTAGCCAATTAATATTTGATGCCTCACTTTCCTCCCTCTCCCCAGGAGATTTTGCGGTGCTGTTAAGTACAGGGCTTTCTTCAAAGATTGCCATTTTAATGAACTTCATAAGTGCCCTAACTGCTTTCATAGGACTTTACATTGGCCTTTCGATATCGACAGATCCTCGTATTCAAAACTGGATATTTACTGTCACTGCTGGAATGTTTTTGTATTTATCATTAGCGGAAATGGTAAGCACTGCAGTCTCATTTATTTTATTGCCCTTTAATCTTTGAAAGAACTTTGTCAGAAGAGCAAAGCTGCTTACCAGTTAACAGATTACAATCAATATAATAAATGGTGCAAAATGTTGCCATTAAAATGAAAAGTGGGCCCTGTCAGAGAACCAATTCCCTTTCACCTACCTCCCTTTCCTACTCCACTCACTGCCAAACTATGTTACATTAAACATGCTTAAGCAGCCATGGGGGACCGATCCAGCTCTGCGCTCCCAACCTGGATCATGGTCTAGTTTCTCCCCACCCTGCAGCTGCTCTTTGCCCCATAGGTGGTATTTACTGTAAAAAGCAAACAGCACCTTCAGAGGGCAAACAGCAACTGGGCTGTGATTTTTCACAGGAAACCGGGCAGATGGGGGGGGGGCAATCCAGATTGGAGTATAGTGCAGAATTGGCTGGGTTTGCTTCAGAATTTCTTTAAAAGCTCATTTAATGTAATGTATAGTTTGGCGAGCTTAATTTAATTCCATTGTTCACCTGCATTTGGAGCCGCTCTGAATCCTGGCAGCTTTGTACATTTTGAGTAAGCAGAAGTCCATCAAGCTTCCTTTTCATGGTTTTAGCATAATGTGTGAAGTGGAAAGTTGCAAATCTCCTTTGTGAGTTCCAGCACTGGGAGTGTGTCCATTCCCTCCACTGATTGTAAGCCACAGGTCTGGAAGTTGGTAATCTTTTTGCCTCCTCTGCTACCTTTCCTTGACTTTATTTTTTACTATCTTTCCAGAACAATGTACATTAAATGCATGATATTATGGCTCTTTCAATATTTTAACTTTAACTACTTTATTTTCTTTATTTTATATAGATTACTTTAGTATCTATTCTGTTACTTTTTGTTTGTGTCTCCTGCTCCTTTTTTATTTTTATTTTCCCCATTAAAATATATATATATTGCTACACTTTTAGTTACTGGATAACTGCTACACAGTTATCCAATAACTGGAGTTCTTTGGGAAGCATTCAGGTAAATTGAAATGCAAAACAGTAAAACAAAACCAGGATGAAACCAGCAGCAAGGGGTAAAAGCAATGCAGCACATAAATCCAAAGTAAATCCACCAGCAAACATAAAACAGTGCAAAGATCTGAAAGCACTAAACCAGCTCTTGAAATGCCTAGAATAATAAAAAGCTCTTCAACTGGCACCAAAAAAATCATAATGTGGGCATCAAGTGGGACCACCACTGAAAGGGCTTCTCTCTTGTAGACACATGCCTCACCTCGTTTGGCAGGGGGAACCCGCCTTAAGGTCCAGGTAGATAGGTATGGGAACAGACACTTCTTCAGGTAATCCGGCTCCATGCTATTAAAACTAGGGATGTACAAACGTCACTTACCTTTTCGCGGATGTGATTCATGGTGGGGGGGGAGGTGCTCCGTCCCTCCCCCCAGAATCCTCGACAGGGGGAAGGCGATCCAGTCCTCCCCCCCAGAATCCTGCCTGGCCGGCTCCACTCCGCGGCAGCTCCACAGAGCAGCTGGCCAGGGCCATCCGCAGCCAGAGTTCTGGCTGAGGACAGGCTGCTGTGGACGCAAATGGCGGCCGCCATAGCGGCCGCCATTTACGTCCGGCCAGGCTGTCGTGATAGGCTATGTAAGTATTTACGTAGCCTATCACGGCAGGCCAGCCAAAAAAAAAACAGCGTACGCAAATGGCAGCAGCTACGGCGGCCGCCATTTGCATTCCCTATTTTTCACCATTTTATCTTACATAAATATTTACGTAGGCTATTACGGCGGGGGGGAAAAGGGGAACGCAAATAGCGCCCCCTATGCTATTTGCATTCCCCTTTTTTTCACCGCAATAGCCTACGTAAATATTTAGGTAGGATAAAATGGCGAAAAATAGGGAACGCAAATGGTGCCCGCCGTAGCCGCTGCCATTTGCGTACGTTTTTTTTTTGTTTGCTTGCCGTGATAGGCTACGTAAATACTTACGTAGCCTATCACGGCCTCCGCAGGGATGCAAAAGGCGTCCCTGCATTAGCTGTGATAGGCTATGTAAGTATTTACGTAGCCTATCACGGCTATGATCAGGAAGCGAATGGTAGCCGCAGGGTGGCCACCATTTGCAAGTTAGCGCGGACGGCAGCAGGTAAGTGCTCCGTTTCACGCGCCTTTTGTGGGTTGGGGGGGCGGGGGCTTCGTTCCGCCACGGATTTCAGGGGGCCAAATGCACTGGCATTCGGCCTCACCGAGATCCGTGGCGGAATTCTCCACCATCCCTAATTAAAACCAGCACTTTGGGCTCAGAAATGTACTGGCAGTTGAGCACAGATGGAAAGTACTGGCAAAATACAATTGGCAGTCCCAGTTAACAGTTTGGCTGCCTTGTTTTAGACTAAGGCTAGATCTACACTAGTGCTTTAAAGCAGTCATGAAGTGCACGGATAACTGTTGGGGCACATTACACATTTGATATACCGCTTTTGTAGTGCTATTTCCTAATTTTTATTCCACATTATCCAAAATACCATAACAAATGTAATTATGTGCGCAACGAGGTATAAATGGGCAAGAGGGATTGTAATGATATGACACAAGGTGTAGATCTGGCCTAACTGAAGTTTCTGGACCATTTTTAAAAGCAGTCCCACATCTAACACATTGCTATAATCCAAACGGGAAATTTCCAGAGCATGAATAACTGTTGCAAGGCTACCACTGTCCAGGTAGGGCTGTAGTTCATATATCAGCCAGAACATATAAAAAGCATTCTGAGCCACCGAGGCCACCTGAACACCTGGTGACAATGATAGATAGAAAAGCACTCCAAAACTACAAACTTGAGCCTTTAGGGAGGAGCACAACCCTCTCCAGAAGAGGTTGAGCATTGCACCACTTCACCAGACAGATGACACCAACAGTATCATCATCTTGTCTGGATTAAGTCTCCGTGTATTGTTCCTTATCCACGCCATTACCCAGCTCAAGCACTTGTTCAGAGCAAGATTGAATGTGAAGTCATTGTTCTTTGTTTTAACTATTTGATGTTAAAATCAAATACTTTATTTATTTTCTCATCGTAAAGTGAAGGAAGAACACTATTTGGTTATTTTTATTACCATTTAACTTTTTAAATTTTCTGCCTTCTTTGAACAGTTTCTGCTTCTTGTTTCTCTCTCTCTCTCTCTCTCTCTCCTGCACCTCATAAGGTGAAGGTTACTCTACATCAGATAAGGGGCTCATGAACAACTCATCTGTAGGCTTCAAACTCTTAATTTAGAGGTGCCAAGATAGTGATAAATCAGATCCAGGTTTACTTACAAGGAGATACTTTATTGAGTACAATCAGCACACAGGTGTACCCAATGGTTGGATCAGACAGCTTCTCTGAACCTGAACCTTGGGGTAAAATGGGTTTTATACCATACATCTTAGCAGTGAGGCAGCATGACAGCAGCAATCATTAGTTAGCATTCGTCTACAACTTTCCCATCATAGACTAACAGTGCTTGTTCAGAAGGAAAACAGCCAGAGCTTTCCCACTACAGACACCTGCAGCTTTAAGGCAAACAAACTTCACTTCCCAGGCACATCTTGATAAGACCCTCTAGCTTGTTAGTATGGAATGCGCTGAGGCTGCTCTCTGTCGACCTTTGACTCATCCTGGTAAATCAAGAGACCTGTTAGGGAAAACAGCAGCCAACTGACCAAAGTCAGAGAGCATTATGGATCATCTAAACCTCTCTAAAACTACTAATAGCTTGGTTTAGGCCTGGGGACCTACATCATATTACATGGCCAGTGGTGTAGTGGCCAGTTTTGAAATGCAGGATAGTCACATAGCCATGCCCACATGGAGGGTCCAAAAGTTCAGGCAACTCGATCTTTTGATCCTCATCAACAAACCAGTTCTAGAAGTTTTCACCTCCACCAGAAGCAGGTCTTTCACAAAGCTCATGAGTCTTAATTGCCCATTCAAAATCAAGCCACACTGCAACAGGGAACAACATATTGTTGCTAGGAAAATTAATTTCCCCTGCAGCTACTGTGAGGATTGTAGCTAAGCTCACAGGAAACAGGGAAGTCTGAGGGGGGTGGCAGATGGCACCAGTGTCTTGGCACTGGAGCCCTGGGATTAATGGCTCTGCTACACCACTGTGCATCGCCTCCATTCAAATACTGGTACTCCTATTCTACCCCCCTTTTTTCCTTGCTACTTAGTCTCCCCGGACTTTGTATTCAGCTCATTTTATGTAGAGTTTTCCATACCGAAGCTCATGACACACCCATTTATATAAGGGTCAAATGTACATCATTTGTGCTAGATATATTTTTAAGTGCTAAAACAGGCCCCTTTCAGCTTGAAGAAAATGCAGCCCTAGGCCACGATATGGAATGTACCTCTGATCCAGACTGGAGCACCATACCAGTTTCCTGGCAAAAATCACCCCCCCCCCACGCACACACAACTTCTATTTTCCCCCAAAGGTACTGTTTATTGCAAACAGCACCCTTCAGGACAAATAGCAGCTGGCGGGGGCGGGGGGGGGAGATGTTTTTCAGTAGGAAAGTGGTGCTGGGTCCATTGGTGAGCCATAGCTTCTTTTTCTTTAAAATGAAGGTGGCTGGTTTACGCATCCTCCTTTAAAAGTGCTAATTATGTAAGTAAATACTATGTAACCACCGTGGCTAATAACATTTGTATCTGGACACCAGTGCTGTCACACTCCTGCTTGTGGTCGTCCCATAGGCATCTGGCTTGCCACCGTGGGAGTGGAATGCTGGGGTTTTATGTACATAGGCTCTTGGTCTGACCCAGCACAACTCTCCTTACATGTTCTTGTGTACCATGTACTTTGGCCCTAAAAGCAAGCATTTTTAGACCATTGGCAGAGTTAAGTACATGCATTTATTGTTATCCTTTTCCATCCTTAATTCAAAGAATAATTCCAGGGTCTTATGCAGAAGTAGCCCTTTTCTACCACCTGCTACCCGATCCTTTTAAATGGAGATGCCAGGGGTTGAACCTAGGATCTTGTGCATGCAAAATGTGTGCCCCTCCACTGAACTACAGTCCCACCGTATAATTTCAGAAGGCCAGCTGCCTCCTAGCACTGGCCATGAACTGTGAACCTGATGCATGGAAAGCCTCCTTCTCTAAGTCTGGGGTGGGCAACTTGTGGCTTCCAGAGATTTTGGCCTACACGTCCCATCAGCCCTGGTCAGCATAGCCAGTGGTGAGGGATGATGAGAGTTGTCGGGCAAAAGATTTGGAGGGCCAGGAGTTGTCTACCTCTGCTCTAAGTAGAGCCACATGGGAAGAGAGAATTTACTTATTGAGTTAGTCCCAGGAGAAGGAAGGACTCTATTCATCAGATGCTCTTTACTTGGAATAATTCCTTTCAAAATACTATGGAATGTAAACTTCTCGTAATTCTTTATAGCAATGGTGTAAGATCTGAAATCCCAGAACTGTACTTGTCATTTGATGAAGTAGAATATGATGTTCCAAGCATGCTACAGTTTTGTTTCTTATATTTAGAAACCATGGATTTAAAAGTCTTTTACTAATGAAGTTTGTCATGTTTCCCATAAGACTTTTTTTCCCAGAGATTAATATATTTGGCTCTCATGCTGATGCCTTTTTTTTCTTTTTTTAGCTTCCTGAAATGACTCACATTCAGACACAGCGGCCCTGGTTGATGTTTCTCCTTCAGAACCTTGGATTACTATTAGGGTGGCTGTGCCTTGTACTTTTAGCTATATATGAACAGAAGATTAAAATATAAATCTTCCACCAGAAGCCTACAAAGACTGGCCTCTTGTCCAGCTTCTGTACATTACAATGGGGCTTCTGCAGTAGAAGTTGCAAATGAATTATGGACCTCTTATTATAAAAAAAATGCTGATATTAGACATAAATTTAGCAAATTATTTGACTATAGATGAATTTATGTTTCAGAAATTATCATTTTAAAAATGGAATGCATAGATTTATTCTAATATACTTATTTGCATTATTTTAACATAGTTCTTTGGTTCATTTCCCACAGATCAACTTCTTAGTTACCATTAAATTTTCCTTAAGTAAATATTCTGTTTGGGAAATGATGATTGAAGATCAGCCATTTCAACTAACAGTACTACAGTTGATTAATCAGCATGCAATTTCTGAAACCAAGAAATATATCCATTTTACAAAGTAGTAAAAAGCATTTTCCAAAATATGAAGCAACTAAGAGTAATATATCAAATAGTCTTGTGTGTGTGTGTGTGTACACATACACAATGGGATCTTCTAAGTAAGATTTTTCCTATTAATATTTTGTTTTTCTTGAAAGCAGGAGCAGTTATGATCATACATGTTAAATCTGGCAGCATTGCCAAAACACAATAAAGCAATACTGAAATATGCAAGCAGTATTTACTTTTGTGCTGTGTTACATTTCTAGTGTACTAAATAGGATCTTTGGCAGCTATTCATATCATTAGAGAACATTATACAGGCAGAAAGCAAATGAACCAGTCAAGTGTGAAACAGCCATGATTTTACAAATCCTGTGATCTGTGAAACATTAGCATATCTGTACTGGTCTTTATACAATCTTTAAGGAGTTTCATCTTAAATAAGAATCCGTGACAGATGCCTTTCTGCTCCAGGTAAAACTGTTAGGATTTAAACAAACGCAAAAATAAGCAAAGACCTGCTAATGCACCCTCCAGTAGTAACGAGGTACAGTTTATTCCATGACCTTCAATATCCAACTAGGGCGGAGTCTACATGGAAAAGAAGTGCTTCTTTTATTATCCGGATTTTCATGAAATCGCTTTTGGTCTGTTCGGGCACACAAAGCAAAAATTTAGGAGTAAACATTAACTTAAAACCCTCTTTTCACAGGTCAAACTGCACTTTAATCTCCCTTGCTTTGCACTTGGATGGGTGGAGTCCCGCTAGTAAAAGTGAACATCATCAACCCCATAGATGCAGCTCAGCCAATGAGAGAGGCTTGCTCCCACCCGTCTCCATGCTCTACTGCTCAGGGAAGTTGAATGAAAGAGATGAGTAATGTTGGATAGTTTACCCTACACCTCTCCCCCTCACAGCCACCGACTGTGAACTAGTTGGCCCCACCCTTTGACCACATCACTTGTAGGTCACAGCCAGATCACAAAGGCATGCCCAGGATTTAATTGGGGGGGGGGACTGGGCACACAGCTGCAGCACCACTCCAGAGTTGTATTTAAGAAAAACAACGGAGTAAAAGGACTTTCAGAAAATGCGCATTTTCAGGATAGATGCTGTGGGATGGCGATGGATTGGCAACAACATCATCTGTCACAAATGACCCCAATGCACTCTATCATCACATTAAATTTGCTGTGTAGATTGGCCCTAGTTCTAGCAGTCAGAGGTCAACGCTGGTTGTAAGTGAAGGTCAGATGAATTTACAAAACGTTTGTAATTTCAAATAATAGATCCACTCTGGTATGACTGCATACATGGTTAACTAAGCCAAATTAAAATTACTTCAACACAATGGAACTCCTCCATGGGTCCACCAAATTCTGTGGGAAGTACCCACAGCAGCAGCACACTCCTCATGTGGCTGATGGTGATGTAGTCATATCCCATGAAATCTATTGAACCAAAATGTGGAAGGGATCAACATGTGACTGCAATACTACACCTATGAATAAGCCCCATTTTCCTCAGAGGGGCTTACTTCTGAGTAGTCATATATAAGATAGTGCTGTTAGAATATTTTAGCACTGTTAGAGTATTTTACCAGCAAGCCCCCGAACCTCCCGAAGTTGCCTTTCTGGCATAGAGGCTATATTTCCATGGCTGTATCCCCTGGATTGTCTGTAATGTTTAAAGACTCAGCATCACTTGGGGCAAAAATTGCATGGGATCTTTCTATGCAAACTTTGCCCAGCTGGGAGTGATGCAGATGCCTGGGTAGGAAAGAGTCATCCAATTGATCCTACCCATGTGAGACTAGTTGCTTAGACATTATAGCAGTGGTGTGGGGTGAAACCATGGGAAAGCGGCCCTTCACCATGTTACTGCTGTCATGTCTGAAGGGTAGACCAGCAAGTTTTGTACATTTGGCTGTCTATTTTTATGTAAGGTTTAGGGATTTATTTCCAAAAGAAAAGTGGGCGGGAAGGATGCAGACTCACACATTGTGAGTGAAAGGTCACTTTCCCCAGCCTTGACCTGTCCTCTGGCTCTGAAGAGGATGCAGAGGAGACTCCCTCCATTAATCCAGTCCCTGCTAGGCCAGGGCTTCCCAGACCAGAGGATGTACCTCTACCTGACTCCTCTGGTGCTGGTATTTTGGCCCACCCACCACTGATCTGCAGCCCTTAAGAGTTTCTCTGAAACTGAATCCAGCTCCCAGGCTGAAAGAGGCTCAACACCGAACAATTGCACGTGGGAAATATAAGATTTCATGCACATTCAAGACTGAAAATGAGGATCCCAGTCCATAGATCTTCAGGCAAAGTGCAGAGTCTGCTGCAGGTAGGGGTCTCTCAGCAAATCAATAATTTGCACTGTCATATTTGATGGTGTCAATCACCAGTGGGAGAAGGGTTGGGTCTGGTTTTAGGTCACAATCCTATGCATGTGTAGACATAAAAAGTCTGACAATTCCCAGCATTCCCCACCCAGTCATGCTTCCTGAGGGATGCTGGGAGTTACAAGGCTTTTTTTTTATGTCTAACCATGCATAGGATTGCAGCCTTAATCAGTCAACCTGCAGGTGACTGTGCTACTGTCAAAGCTTATAGTACTATTATTAGTAAATATGGTTTTCCTTGGGGTTTTGTCTTTATATTTTATTGCAAGTTTTATTTCTCTCTGGCTTTATTTTTTCATCTTTGTTGTAAATATTTTAAATACAATAATTAAAGCTGCTGGTGTGTGCCTGTGCAAGTCCAGTCAATAGGGCTCACCACACATGTATCCCATGTGCTAGATCACAGGTGGGCAACCCGTGGCCCATGAGCAGCACCCAGACCACGGAACTCCAGGGAGCCCTGCCCACTTTTCCCCACTGCCCGGCTGATCAGCTAATAGCACTGAGGAAAGAACAATCTTGATCAGGATCACTGAGGGAGGAGGCTTTAACCTCTTCCCTAGCAAACCTGATGTACCCAAAGTCATTGTGGGTCATTGTGAGTAAGGGAAAGTTAATATCCCCACCCCAGTGATCTCAATGCAGCCAAGATCACTGTTTCCCCAGTGCTAAGAGCAGGTAGACAGGATTTTTATACCACTTGTGGAAACATTTCGCTCAAACTGTATCCAGCAAAGCTATCTGTGTATGGCAGCTTCCTTTCATGTGCAGTTTTTCTGTGTTGGACTGTGGCAAATGAATACTGAAGTCCCAACTCCATGGCAGCTGAACTCTTTTTGGCTTCCAAAAATGGGCTTCTTATTGGCCTCATTCTGACATAACAATAAACAATTTTTTTTTTGTTATGTCAGCAAGCCTGTGAGAGCCTCAGACTTCCCTCTCCTCCTCTCTGGTGTGGCCACAAGGAGGAGTTTGGAAACTTTTGCTTTGGTTTTTGACTAAGTGCAGTTACTGAAACAAGCCAACTTAAAACCTTGGTTTATGAAACTGGCTAGTTTCAATAAACCATAGTTAAGATTAACCACAATTTAGGGTTCTGTAATGCTAAACGGTGGTTAATTGAAAATGGAAGCAAAAACCTTTGATCCCCTCACAGCCACACCACAGAGGACATACACATGAACCCGAGATTTGCACAGGTTCATTCACGCAATGCTAAACTATACATTGTATGATACCAACCTGTTCCTTAACTCCTACTTACCAAATTGTTATTTATACATAACGTTCATAAAAGTATCAGGGAAACATTTGGCTTATATTCCTGCATGAACTGAAACTTGGCTTAGTCTGGCTTGATTTCATAATTTTGTTAGCTGAAGATTCATACATCAGTTTAGTATCTGAGAAACTTAATAGAAGCTGCAAAAAAAAAGCACGCACCCAGACTTTGCAAAGTAAATGTACTGAGAGATGAGACCTCAATACGTTTCTTACCTCCACTGAATTTTTTTCTCCTGATTTTCTTGTCCAGTACTCACCCCAAAATGTTCCAATAAGATAAATGCTTTTGCTTGAACAGAGCCTCATGTTTTTTCCAAATTCGTTCTGAGCAAAACATGAGCATAAAAACACTGAGTTACTAATCTTTCTATCTGAATGTTGGAGTTCCCTCTCAAAAGTCAGCCTTCACAGGAAGAAAAGAAAACATCAATACACATAGAAGTTCTGAATATTTTTACAGGGAATATCCTGTCTACTACAATTCAAGTGCCAGAAGCAGCTAGGTTGCATTTTACTGGACTTCCTCCTGTACCATTAAACAGCCTGACACAAGGGCCCAGTGCCTCTGTAATGTTGCAGACCTCTTAACCATCCTGAATCCATATCTCTGTGCTAATCCTGGTTAACATTAACTAGGATTAGCTTTAATCAGGGTGTGCAAACCAGCTTCAAACCCTGGCTTCAGACTCTGGGTTAAAGCAGAGTTTTAGCACGAAACTCTGCTATTATGCTAACCATAATGCTGGTTAACATTAACCATAGTCTGTATTGGTACAGATGTAATGCTGCACCATGATGATGCTGACACAGAAATGACTGATGCTGACAGACTGATGCTCCCATTTGCATGGGAGATGGGTGGAAAGAGCAGGTAGGAGCCTACAAGGGCATATCCTGCTTGAGATTTCTTAACCATACCAATCATGAGATCTGCATCCTATTCCTGAACCATCCCAGAGAAATTTAAGAGCCAAGCCTTTCTGACATGTGAGTAAAAGGTGGAGGAAAGTTTCACCAATGAAATTTCTGTGCATCAAGCTGCTCTATAAAATGGAGGAGCTGGGTCAGTAAAAGCGGTGCCAGCTTGATGATATGTGCAGCTCATGTGAAACAAGTAAAGGTGACAGGTGAGTTTAACTGGATCTAGTTCAAACAAGGGGGTTCATGTTCATTGTTCATTGTTGTTGTTGTTCAGTCGTGTCCGACTCTTCGTGACCCCATGGACCATAGCATGCCAGGCCTTCCTGTCCTGCGCTCTCTCCCAGAGTGTGCTCAAGTTCATATTCATTGCATCAGTGATGCTATCTAGCCATCTCATCCTCTGCCGTCCCCTTCTCTTTTACCTTCAGTCTTTCCCAGCATCAGGATCTTTTCCAGAGAGTTTTCTCTTCGCATTAGGTGGCCAAAATATTTGAGCTTCAGCTTCAGTATCTGTCCTTCCAATGAGCACTTAGGGTTGATTTCCTTTAGGATTGACTGATTTGACCTCCTTGCAGTCCAGGGGACTCGTAAGAGTCTTCTCCAGCACCACATGCCTCTATTGTTCCATATCCAAAATGTCCTCCATTTTTCATCTCAAAGCTGCATAAAAATTAAGTATGATCTTTCACTTAGTATAAACAGCCATTGCTTCACATATGCTTCTGTGTATACCATACTGCGTCCAACAAATCCCAAAGAAACACAACAAAGAGTTTGTTTAATATGGAATCTCCAGCTCCAATCTTTTTCCTTCTGGGCCCCAATTTTCCCCGTTTGTCACACTATTTAAGGAGCTCACTATAACATGTATTACAAGTGCACTGTTTCTAGAATCTAATGCATTTTAATCCAGTATACATTGTTAGAAGTGAAATGGCAAAACATTCAAACCATGAGAATATGTTGTGAATAACTGACTTTATCCTTAATATTTGTATTTAATGTAGAGTTTTCATTTTATCTTCATAGCCCTGTGAGGTAGACCACCCAGAAAGCCAATGATCCCAAATCCTAAGCTATGATTTGGTTATGGGTTTTCTGCAAACTCAAGGGCAAACTCAAGGGTTTGTTTTGTTTTGCTGCTGCTGTAGGGAAATCAATATCCCTGCTCCTCATTTCTTCCTGGCTTGCCACACAGTTCAATGCAAGTTTACTCAGTTACCCAGGTTCAAGTCCCTGGCAGAAAGAACACCTATAAGAACTTCGAAACAAACAACTGGTGCCCCAGTTCTGCTTTTTTCTTCCTCTCTCCCAGTCCCTTTTCCTCTTGTGTTGTGTCTTTTAGATTGTAAGCCTGAAGACAGAGACTGTCTCATTATTTGTAAGCTGCTCTGGGAGCCTTTTTTTGGCTGAAAAGTGGGTTAAAAATGCTGTAAATAAATAAAGTCTCCACTTGGTCATGAAGTCCACTGGGTAACTTTGTGCCAATCACAGACTCTCATCCTAACCTACATCACAGGTTTGTTGTGAGGATAAAATGGAGAGGAGGAGGATTATGTATGCCGCCTTGAGCTCCTTGGAGGAAAAAGTGGGTTCTACACATAACAAACAAACTGTATTAGGGATTTAAGTGAGAAGGAACGACTGGGGCATATGAATGAAGAGAGGACTGGCTGTCTTGTCTGTCTGCCTATGTTGGTGAGTGGGCATCTGTCATTGGAATAGTCCACAACTTGAGTCTACATCAAAACTCAGCACTCTGTGCAGAATTACAGTTGCATGATATTACCCCCCAGAGCCATCTTTTATCATGCAAAGCAGCTGCAGGTGGCTTCATATTGATGAAGCCACCTGCATCTGCATTGATGAAGTCGAGAACAAATCTTGCCAGACGAATCTGATGTCATTTTTTGATCAAGTAACCTCCCTTGTAGACCGTGGGAATGCTGTAGACATAATATACCTCAACTTCAGCAAAGCTTTCGACAAAGTGCCCTATGATATCCTGATAAGCAAACTAGCTCAAAGTGGGATAGATGAAACAACAATCCGGCGGATCCACAGTTGGCTACAGAATCGGACTCAAAGAGTGCTTATCAATGGGATCTTCTCAAACTGGGGAGAGGTAACGAGCGGACTACCACAGGGCTCAATCCTGGGCCCAGTGCTCTTTAACATTTTTATTAATGACTTGGATGAGGAGGTGCAGGGAATGCTGATCACATTTGCAGATGACACAACATTGGGCGGGATAGCTAATACTTTGGAAGACAGAAACAAAATTCAAAGTGATCTTGATAGACTGGAGTGCTGGGCAAAAAATAACAGAATGAAATGTAATAGGGATAAATGCCAAGTTCTGCACCTAGGAAAAAGAGACCAAATGCGCAGTTAGAAGAGGGGGGATATGTGGCTCAACAACACTACAAGTGAGAAGGATCTTGGAATTGTTGTCGATCACAAGCTGAATATGAGCCAACAATGTGATGTGGCTGCAAAAAAGGCAAATGCTATTTTGGGCTGCGTTAATAGAAGCATAGCTTCCAAATCCCAGGAAGTACTAGTTCCCCTCTACTCAACACTGGTTAGGCCTCATCTGGAGTACTGCGTCCGGTTCTGGACATACATTTTAAGAAGGATGCAGGCAAGCTGGAGAGGGTTCAGAGGAGGTCAACCCCTCCGCCTGGAGGGGTTGGGCATTGGAGACACCGTATTGCGGTGGTTCCGGTCCTTTCTCTCCGGCAGGTACCAGAGGGTAGCACTGGGAGAGGAGGTTTCGGACCTGTGGCCACTCACTTGTGGGGTGCCACAGGGTTCCATCCTCTCCCCGATGCTATTTAATATCTATGTGAAGTTGCTGGGGGCTATCATCAGGAGGTTTGGGGTGCGGTGTCATCAATATGCGGATGACACGCAGCTCTACCTCTCGTTCAAATCTTCACCAAGGTTGGCTGTAGAATCCCTGTCCAAATGTCTGGAGACGGTGAGTGGCTGGATGGGGAGGAATAAGCTGAAGCTGAACCCTGACAAGACCGAGGTACTTTTGGTGGGAGACAAGAGGCTGGGGGATGTTGACCTGGTGTTGAATGCGGTACGGCTACCCTTGAAAGACCAGGTCCGCAGCCTGGGGGTCATTTTAGACTCCCAGCTGTCCATGGAGGCTCAGGTGTCAGCTGTGAGCCGGACAGAGCTGTATCAACTCCATCTGATACGGCGGCTGCACCCCTTCCTTCCCGACCATCTGCTCCCATTGGTAGTACATGCCCTGGTCTCCTCTCGTTTAGACTACTGTAATACGCTGTACGTGGGGTTACCCTTGAAGACGGTTCGGAAGCTGCAGCTGGTACAGAACGCGGTGGCTCACCTGATTAAAGGCAGCCGCCGGCGAGATCACATCACTCCAGTGCTGAAGGAGTTGCACTGGTTACCAGTTGTTTTCCGGGCCAAATTCAAGGTGTTGGTTTTGACCTTTAAAACCCTATATGGTTCCGGCCCAGCCTATCTTAAGGAGCGCCTCCAGCAGCACCAGACAGGCCGCTTAACAAGATCAACCTCAGATGGCCTTCCCTTTGTCCCATCAGCCAGGACAGCTAGACTGGTGGGGACGAAGGAGAGGGCCTTTTCTGTGGTGGCCCCCACTCTGTGGAACTCCCTCCCTAGGGAACTCCGCCATGCCCCCTCTTTAATGAGCTTCCGTCGTGCATTAAAAACGTGGTTGTTCAGGCAGGCATTTGGGGTGGGTTAGGGTATTTTAGAAAATGTTTTTATTGTAGAATTTTATTGTTTTAAACTGTTTTATTGTACGCTGTACATCATCCAGAGTGGCTGGGTGACCAGCCAGATGGGTGATTAATAAATTTAATAATAAATAAATAATAAATAAATAAATGATCAGGGGATTGGAAACAAAGTCCTATCAGGAGAGACTGAAAGAACTGGGCATGTTTAGCCTTGAGAAGAGAAGACTGAGGGGAGAGATGATAGCGCTCTTCAAGTACCTGAAAGGCTGTCACAGAGAGGAAGGCCAGGTTGTCTTCTCCATTATCCCAGAGTGCAGGACACGGAATAACGGGCTCAAGTTACAGGAAGCCAGATTCCGGCTGAGCATCAGGAAAAGCTTCCTGACTGTTCGAGCAATATGACAATGGAACCAATTACCTAGGGAGGTGGTGGGCTCTCCCACACTGGAGAGGCTGGACAGCCATCTGTCAGCGATGCTCTGACTTGGATTCCTGCATTGAGCAGGGGGTTGGACTTGATGGCCTTGTAGGCCCCTTCCAACCCTACTATTCTATGATGCTATGATTGGAGGACCAGCTGGAGGGGAAAGAGTTTTTTTAACTCTTTCCTTGCCAGCCTGGTGCATATGATGTGGGAGTGCCCACTTACCTTGCAAAAAGCTGGGAATCCACCAAACGACCAGTGGTTGGGGAAAAGGGGGTGGAAACAGGGGCAGTGGGTGTGGTCACTTGGGGAACCCTGGAGGGCCAGATTGGGATGCCAAGAGGGCTGGATTTGGCCCCAGGCCTGAGGTTGTCCACCCCTGACTGTTATAAATATCAATCACCTTTTTCTTTCCCAAATTTCCTTCCCCCTTTCCTTAACCTTCCTCTCCCCTTCCCTGCTCCACTCCCTGGCCATCCTTTCCCCTTCCATCTTGAACCAAGTCTGCAATGTGTTCTTGTTACTGCTTTTATATATTAGCGAAAAAGTTAATAACAAATTTCCCTGCTAGCTTTTTTGTCTGCTCCAAATTGTCCCCCAAATGCTTTTCTACGCATGTGGTAAAAGATACAGGGATACACCAACTTTCTGCTCAGTCTTGAACATCTGCAGCTGTTTTTCTCTACAATGAAAGTGCTTAGAAAAAACTATTGTGGAATGATAGGGAATACATCCTTCTGTCTCCTTAGGTATCCAGGCTGGTGCTTCCCTGGTTTGTTGCATTTATTTCTATGTATACCCTGCAGCCTCCTCCTGAAAGATCAAGGCTGAAATGCGCTCCATCTATTGACTGAGTCCAGAACAGTAAAATAGAAAATCTGTCGTTATTTTATGTCATGACAGTGGATGCTGTCACTGAATACCCAATTAGTACATCAAGATTTTGCAGGCTTGAGGTGGGAGGGGCAGCGGGAAAGACGGAGGGAAGATCTTCCCCAGTGCATTAGTCAGACATTGGCTGCCCTCCTTAAGAATTTTACAGCAATAAACACAGCCTACAATTCAGTAAAGTTTACAGTTATGAAGTCACGAGCAGACAGAGTAAAGAGCAAATGAACAAATTCAGTTCAGAACTTAAGACAATCTTTAAACAAACCATACAATTTACTGACTCTTGAGAATTATATTCTTTCTAACCTACTCACACTATACATCTGAATGTCACTTGTAAACCAAAGGCAGCAATGGGCTTATGATAGTAAGCACTGTTGCGTTGCTTTGGATACAGTAATCAAGATCAAGCTGATCTTTTGTTAAGACAGGAGGGAGGATAAAATTTATGGAAGCTGCCTCCTTGACCATATTAGTGCTGTAATTTATTCATTTGAAGTATTTTATGCCACTCCTAATCAATTGAACAAGACAGTCGCTGCCTGCGGGATTATAGTCTAAAAAGACATGACACACAAGGAAAAAGGGATGAAGAGGGAAGAGGGGAACAGCAGGGCTGGTGGAATGGCCCTGCTCTACTTCTTATCTCCAGCCTTCCCCAACCTGGAACCCTCCAGATGTGTTGGACTGCAACTCCCATCATTCTGGAACAACACATCTGGAGGGTACTAGGTTGAGGAAGGCTGTAGTAATCTGTAAGGGAGCAGCTAACAGAAATAAGACAGCATAAGACAGAAAAGCTCAGTTCTGTCTTGTTCAGAATGCAGTTTAACTTCAAGGAACTGAAATACCTGTCTGTGTTGGCCTTTCTTCTTTTCTTTTTTATTCTCTCTTCATTGATTCTAAGACCACAACATGACAAGCCAGAGTATGGTTTGAGTATGGACTGAGTATGGTTTGTCATTGAATCATGAGTTGTTGCTGAATCATGGGTTGGTGAAGAGAGCTTGTGGGGCACATTCTCATGGGGGGGGTAGCCCATGGAACCATGCTATGGGGAGAGGGAGGGAAACCTCAGCAAGCCCTCCTGCCACACGATCGCCAAGCCATGCCAGGCAGCGAGGTTCCCTTACCTCTCCCCTATCACTGGTCCTGTCATCATCCTCCTGCTGTGGCAGCTGCACATCCCAGCAGCCATCACGGCAGGAACAGGATCAAGGTAGCTGCGCCTGCATTGATAGGTGATCATGACCATAGTGATTGGCTGCACAGGCTAGAGCATCACCTGCACTTCTGGCTGCTCTAGGCAGCTGCCTCTATGGTCGGGGAATTTATCCACAGGGAGCCTGACATGGTAAGCCACCCCCAGGGCCCTGTACCCACTCTGCAGAGGGTGGGTAACGAGGGTGGGTAGCAGACCTATCATGGGTGGGAAAAACTCCCCCCACACGACATGCTAACCCACCATGGTCCACATTTGGGAGTGAACCATGGTGGGTTAGGGTGGACTGTGGGTTGATTGTAGTTAACAAACCATGGTTTGTTAGCACGGATGGGTTCACACAACACAACAACCCATGATTCAACAACAACCCATAATTCACTCCCAACCTCTGTTCAACCAACACTCAACCTGTACTCTGGCTTGTTGTGTTGTGGAAACCATTTACTAAATTTACTAAACTCAGTCTTTACTAAACACTTCAAGTAGTTTAATAATCATTGCCTCTTTCCCAAGGAAATATGAGGGAAGCTACGGAACTCTGCACCTTCAGCAAAGTACAATTCCCAGGATTATTCTTCAGCAGCAACTATGATTGCTGGTATCAAATTAGTGGCAAATTCAGGTGTTTCCAATATCTAGGGGGTGGAGTGAACTCAGTAGGAGAACACATGATCAGCATGCAAAAGGTCCCATGTTCCATCTCTGGCATCTTTAGATTGGGCTGCGAAAGACTCCAGCCTGAAAAACACTCGGGAGCCACTGCCAGTCAATACTGAGCAATAGCATAGTCGGTACAAAGCAGCTTCCTATGTCCCCCAAATTGGGAAATAGCATTGTGTATTCCGAGCCCAGTTATGAGTCAAGTTGGACACCAATGACATAACTGGGAGCATGGCGGAGTCTGACTCCTCCCCTGTATCTCTTCCAAACGTAGCACGGGGACGTTCGCGTTTCAGAAAATAGTAAAGAGCTCTGCACAACTCCTGGCTGGATCCAGATTTAGGCATGTACAACTGTGCTGGCTGAAGCAGACTTCCCTGACCCTTCCTCCTCACAGCAGCCCCTCCAGCCCCCTGAAAAGGCTACACCAAAAGTCACAGAGGGTCACCTTGCTGAGTGAGGTGAGTCAATGGGGGAGCCCTTCCACCCATGTAAGGCAGATCCTGGATCATACACACACACACACACACACACACGTGTGTGTGTGTGTGTATACATACACATTGGTGAAGAGAGCTCGTGGGGCACATTCTCATGGGGGGGTAGTGGAACCATGCTATGGGGAGAGGGAGGGAAACCTCAGCAAGCCCTCCTGCCACACGATCGCCAAGCCATACATCATATATATATGATATATATATGATATATATAATCATATATATATCATATATATATGATTTATTTATATATAAATCATATATATATATATGGATTTTATGCTATTGTTGCTGGAGCATTGGAGCCTATGTGAGTACTGTGCTAAATTCTTTTGGTGGATGCTTTTGCAGAAAGATCATGAGAATTAGGTTGCAATCCTATGCATACTTACCTGGGAGTAACTCCCATTGAGCTCAGTGGGGCTTACTTCAAAGTAAAAAAAAAGGTAAAGGTGTCCCCAACCAGTCATGTCTGACTCTAGGGTGCGGTGCTCATCCCCGTTTCTAAGCCGAAGAGCCAGCGCTGTCCGAAGACGCTTCCGTGGTCATGTGGCCGGCATGACTGAACACCGAGGTGCACGGAACGCTGTTACCTTTCCCGCCGAGGCGGTGCCTATTTATCTACTTGCAATTTCTTGCTTTCGAACTGCTAGGTTGGCAGAAGCTGGGACTGAAGACGGGAGCTCACTCCGTCACGCAGCACTCGGGTCTCAAACTGCTGACCTGCCAACCTTCCAGTCTGCAGTTCAGCGTCTTAACCACTATGCCACCGCGGTCCCTACTTCAGAGTAAACATGTATACAATTACACCGCACATGAATTAACCTTTTTGTTCGCAGCTCTTTGCTTTGCAACCTACTTTTTTCTAAAGTGCAAATTTACCAAGAGAAGCATCCCACTTCCTGCTAGTAGGTGGGGGTAAGAAGGAAAGGACACGGAATAATTATAACAAGTCTCTTTAAAGTCAGCCATCATCATTCTGCGCAAATTCTGGGACTGAGAATGAAAAGACCTATCTTTCTATTGGAGGAAATGGAGTTTACTTGGCTGGCTGTATTCCACTAAGGAGTTTTTCAACAGTCCACAGTGTTGAGTGACAAAGTAAAATAGATTGTCAAAGCACAAGTGATATGTATGACTAATGACCCAGGTTTAAGTGAGTAAAGAGAATGCACTTTTAAGATAACTTCTCCAGACCTAAAAGCTCCATCAAGTATCTTATGACTCCTTCTCACATTACATTTTCTCTAAATATGAGTTTGAATATGAAAGCATAGTGCTATAGGGAATTCATTGAAGTATCTCCTCCCTACACCAAGACATAAACACCTATGGTTACCCAGCTGAAAGTCAGATAGGCATGTTTTCCTACTATTAGGAATATTTGGTTGAAGGAGAGTGTATTTACTATGCATACCAGTTTAAGAAATGTGTGTTTTTTCTCGTCTGAGTTGATATAAATTGACAGTTCCAAATAGGCTGCCTAAAAAGACAATTTGACATTCATCAGTACAGTTAACGTATAAAGCTATTTAATGTATGTTGCATTTAAGCTATGCTATACCTAGCTCATTCTCTAATACGCTTCTTGCATTTTTATGCTGAAATGGCTATTTCATGGGGCAGTGTGTACATTAAACTGTATACTGAATTCTTATGAAGATATGCAGTTCAGACAAATGCAGACAGTTGTAATAAACCAGGGCCATTTTACTGCAGTTTTAATAATGGCTTTTCAGGCTGATGGCTCAAAAGCTGCCAAGAGACATCGAATAATAACACTGGAAACATCTGATTTCTCCCTTTTGACAAACCTATCTGGCTATACTCATGGCCCTTGACCTATTTCCAGTACTCCACATTGTATAACAAATACTTTTTTCTATGCAAAATCTATGTTATAATGCACAGAAAGAAATATTGTTGTGCATGGTGAATTAAAGTGCCATTCTTTTGACCCAGGACCAGAAACTTGAAATTTGGTAAACACATAGGCGCAAATGCCAGTATTAGAAAAATTAAAAAATGAGATATTTGTTCTTGTCTTTCTAAAAACAGAAATGGTTAAGACACTTCCACACCACCTACAAAGCTGAAACTGGTACACATGTAGTTTACGATACCTTGCCTATAGAAAAGCTTGGAAGAGGGAAATCTGTACATCTCTCCTTCAAAACAGGAGGCCTCAGATATACTCCAAAATGGTTACTTATTCACACACTAACTAGAAAACTGAAATTTGGTAGACATATAGCCAAAGACACGCGTGTCACTAGAAATGTCTGAAATTGGTTTTTTCTTTCAACTTATGGTCCATTTAGGACAATGAATGTTACTTTATAATAAAGCAAGCATTCTAGCACAGACCAAAACAAGTCACACATGGGACTGGCTGTGTGCTGATGGAATTCCTTTCCCTTTTCATCCCTTGAATCAGGCCCAAGGACCCCAGAAGAGGTGGGTCAGAGAAGGATAGCACCTTCCCCACTAAGTTTAGGTAGGACAAACTGAACTCCCCCCCCCCCCACCGATGATCAGGGGGAAAAATGACTCCGGTGCAACCTGTTCTCTAGGACCCACAAACTGACTCCATCACCTTGCTTGCTGAGCCTTGGGAGCAGAGCTATGTTGCAGAGGGAGGAATCAAGCTTAAGGGAGCTGAAAGCTAAAGTCCAGAAGGAGAGAGAGAGAGAAAGAGTTGAGGTTGAGAGTGAAGATGCTGAATCCTAAACAGCAACCTTTTTGTTCTCCTATAACATCACTGAACTGTGACTTTTCAGTACAGTTTGGATCATTCCTAAACTTAATTTTTAATTTAATTTTGGACCACCTTAGAATCATATAGAGTTGGAAGAGACATCAAAATACATCTAGTCCAGTCCCTTCCCAATGCAAATCCACTAGTACAACACCCCCAATAGGTGGCCATCCAGTGTTTAAAAACTTCTAACCAAGGAGATATTTGAAGATGGCGATCATATCACCTCTTAATTGTTTCTTCTCTGAGTTAAACATACCAAACTCATTCAACCTTTCTTCTTATGGGCTTGGTCTCCAGTCCCTTCACCATATTTACTGCCCACCTCTGGACATGTTCTAGTTTGTCAATAGCCTTCTTAAACTGTGGTGTCCTGCCTGAACTGGAAAACAGTACTTCAGTTTGAAGTTTGATCAAAGTAGCATACAACTGTACAATTACTCCTTTGAACTGGGACACTACTGTTGATGTAGCCTTGAACTGCATTAGCCTTTCTAGCTGCTGCATTACTCTGTGGTGTCCAATATACACAAAACATCATTTTTTATTGAATTACCCTAAATTTTAAATCTACAGAAATAGTACAGATGGAAGCTAAGGCAACTTTCCATTGATTAGGCTGTACAGAGCAGTCCATTTCCCTATTGCATTCCTCTCTAACATACTGAACATCCACTTTATCACATTCCAAATGACATTTATAAACGGCTATTGTAGGCTTAGCTTTCTGTAAAGAACCAATGAATTTCCCCAACAATATAGGAGGCACTCATCACTGATGGCCCATATACAGACACCCAAAGGTGCTGTAAATGCAGAACTTTACATTTAATTCTGTTGAAATTCATTTTCTTAGTTTTGGCCCAGTTCTCCATCCTGTCAAGGTCATTTTGAATCCTATTTCTGAGGTATTAGCTACCTCAGCCAGTTTGTTGTCATCTGCAAATTTGATGAGCACCCCCTCTACACCTTCATCCAAGTCATTTATAAAGATGATAAATACTGGCTCAGTACCAAACTCTCCAGCACCCCACTTGTCACTTCTCTCCAGGCTGACCAGGAGCCATTCATGAGCACTCTTTGGGTACAGCCCATCAACCATGTACAAATTCACTGCCTAGAGCCACACCTACCTTAAACACATTTCCAGGGTTCCCAGTTAGGGAGGGAAGGTATCCAATAGCAGCCAGGTCCAGAATATAAGCAGTTTTAATCAGAAACACTTTTATAGAGTTTAAGGTATTCCTATTGTCTGTAGGTATGGAAAGGAATTGTAATCAATATTAACATGCCCGTGACTACACCCTGGCTTCAGAACTTTTAAATGTGCCTCAGTAGAATGCATGACATCAAAACTTTCATCTAAGAAACAGTGGGGGGCTAGGTCATATATGCAGAACTTGAGAAGGGGAGCCTTCCAGGATAGATGGATGGAATTGTGTGTGTGTGTTTTTAATAAGTTGTGATTGTGGAGGAAAAGAGAGAAGGACAATTTGATACATTACAAAGCTGAGAACGTCTACTTTGGATCCATATTTTTCTTGGTTAGATATACTTTACATTAGATACAGGGATGGTGAAGTGAGTGGTTCAGCAGGCCTAACTCTGGATGGCTAATTGCCTCAATACTTTGCTGTATCCCTTGTTTCATCAGCCTCCATATTGTTGTTATTCAACTTCTCTGGCCCAATATTTCCATATAAGCAGTTTGAGAATCCCATTGTGGAAAACTGGAATTTGTGCCTTGAGGTGTTCACAACTGCCAGTTAAATGTTGGACCAGTGCCCTGCCAGAGGTGAATAAAGTACAGTTTTGTGACCTTATGAAGCTACACTTCTGATTTGAAAGATAAGCAAACATACATTTCACAGAAATTCTTATTGTGCCCCCTTTAAATCGCCTTATCTCCCTTATCTTTTCTGAAGACTTGATGTTGTCTTTGCAGTATTGTACTTTCTTCTACTATGAGAAAACTGGGAAATTATAATAGCAAGTTGTTTGGCTGTCTGCTGTTTTATATTTTCCTACCCTGAAAGGGAATAGCAATTACATTAGCCAACTCTCTAAAATCCTCCAAAACCAAGATTAATTACCAGATGTTCCAGGAAGCTTATCATCATCACCCCTCTCAGCCCCATTGTCCTTGCCTTGAATTTACATGCTTTTGTTGGCTTGTTGACACTTCACACAATATCCTAGACAGTTTCAGTGGGCAGCGTGCTGCTCCTTAAATAAATTGGTTTTGTTTCAATGCAAGCCTTCTCCCTCTGCCGATAATTCATTTTCAAGCTGTAGGGAGAAAAAAATAAGGACTCTATATGGTTTCTCTTGATTACACTGCAGATTCCCTCACAATCTGGATTTTAGATGGAAAGCATCACCATGGGAGTCTAATCTCTATTTGCTCTCAATGCATAGAGATTAGTAGTAATGGAAGTTGCATGTGAGACTCCCTCACTGAATCAAGAGAATATCCCCTTTCGTTAGCATAACTGTTGGAACAGGGATTCCAGCTGTGATAATAACTTGGAGCTTTTGGGGCACACCATTTGTATGGATGTGGTCACAAAAACACAATAAAAAACAAACAAATCTTAAACTTCTATTAAAATGCTGAAATAAATTGGACAGTTCGAGCAGCAAGAATGTTCTCAACAGGAAGGTATGATCTGATTAATATATGGGATACCATTGTTGTTGTTGTTAATTTTGTGAATCATATAGACAGCTTTGGCTGTTGGGTGGTATAAAAATGTAATAAATAAAACTGAATTATGATTATTGTTGTTGTTGTGATTCTCCAAACACAATTTTTTGCCTGTATTTGCATTGCTTGTATACATTCAGGGTTTATCTGTCTCTGTGAGCTAGCAACCAACTCTCCAAATCAGTCTTAACAATCACTACCTGGAGGAAGCATAAGGAACTAACAGTCCTCAAGAAGCCTATGACTTGAAGTGCTGCTGCGTAAGGCTTGGAAGCATCCTCTTACTTTCAGTTTCACAAATGGAGGCTATTCCACAAAAGTTATTGCTTTGTTTACTTGTGGCCTGATTGACTAGCATGCAACAGGACCTATTCTGTTGTCCTTGTGACCATAGAGATGAGAAGTGCTATCTGTTGGATGATGAGACTATCATTCCACTACCAGATAGCACAATGGACTCTCAAGTACACACACACACACACACACACACACGGGTTCAGCTGTTGAGGTGCTTATATGTAGAATCATTATACAGAATCTACAAATTTGAAACCGACATGGAAGGCAATATTATGATATGTGAAATAGCCCTAAAAGGAGGCACATACTGAATTTCACAGATGCTCTACGTGACAGGGTCTGCAAGATAACCGATTCCTGAATTGCTGCCCAATTTATCACCCTTCACCTATCACACGGTATGAATGCAGTCATGTGAAAAAAGGATGTGCTATGTTAGATACAGTGAAAGGTTAACCGGATTAACTTACTCAGTGGGAATCACCCATCTGTCTTCAGCAATTTTTAAACATGCTTTTGATGTGAGCTTTCCACATAGTGAATTTGTGACATGTTATAAATGAAATAAACTAAAACAAACTAAATAGGACTAAAAGAAAAAAAAGATGAAACAGCAATAGCACCTAGAACTGTTTAGAATCACTAAACTACTGGAAGGTAGCTTCTGAAAACAAATAAAAACCCACAAGGTACAAATACTCTATGGTATTTTCGGCTCTATCTGGCCATTCTCTCAGATTTGACAAAGGAGTGTTGATAGCCCATAATGTTCCAGTGATATGTCTCTATGGGAGCTAAGATGGCTCAAGAAGGTTAGAAGACAGTTAGGGAGTTAGCCCATCCTTATTCTCCCTCTGTAGCCTGTGGGAGGGAGCAAGCTAACTGTGGGTGTGTTTGCACTACCACAGAGGGAAAATAAGCCACAGTGGCTTATTTTCCCTCCCTGCACATGCTGGTTGAGAGTAGGGATGGACAGACTCACTCCTGTCTGCATTCGCTGAATGCTCGCTGAACCGTCCGAAACTGGTGAGGGTGGGTGGCTGTGGTGGTTTACAAATCACCCTGAAACCCATGATTCACAACTGGCATGCATAGGGAGGGAAAAATAAGCCATTGTGGCTTATTTTCCCTCCATGATTGTGTGAACCCGGTCTGTGAGTGGCGAATGATAGACTATAGTGTGACAAAGAAAGGAACAAAGACATAGAGAGCTGACTTTGGGCAGTGTAAACTGATAGCATTTTGGAGCGCTGGTTGTTTCTCCCTGGAGATCTGACATGGGACCAGTGGACTTTGGCTATCTCTTGGAGTGTTTAAGCTGCTCCTCCACCTATGCTCAACCTGTATATTAGTAAGTAAACTGAGGTATTACAAAATGGCCTAAGCATCCAATGACCTCCTTCCAAAAGAAACTTGATCCAGGTAAGCACCATGCTCCTGCAACCTCTCACTTCCTGGAAAAGTGAGTGAGTGTAATAGCATATTTGTTGTGTTGTCCTCACTATTTAGTGAAGAACAAAAAACAATTGAATGGAGAAACCAAAACTCAAAGGCTTGGAACTGAAGAACCATGGATCAAAGGGGGAAATGTCTTAGTGTTGTTCAAGAATGCTTGCACAAGACTTAACAGTGCAGTGCCACAATGTAGGGGTAGTGCCAGGATTCCCTTTGCCCCCACTTAACTTCCAAGGTGGAGGCAAACACAGACAAGAGGCTTCAGTCTACAGCTTTTAATCCATTACTTCAAAGGGTCATACAGATGCAAATTCTCAATCTGCAAGGAAATGCCTTCAGGGGGTTCAAAAGGTAGTTACGAAAGTTGCCTGCCATTTGAAAGGAAGGCAGTCTCACTAGCTGTCAGGGTGGAAACTGAGCCGATAGAACCCCAGAGCAGTTCTGATTCTGAGGAGGATCAGCAATCCGTGGGAGAGGAGCTAGCTCGTCCCTATATGTGTCCTTATACAGGCACAGCAGCTGGCAGAGATTCCTCCTGCTGGCATTCCTGAGATAGATAGTGATCCTAGCAGTGAGAAAGTGCAGGAACGAGGCTTGCTAGATGCTCGACACAGACGCAGGGAGTGACGAGCGATGGAGAGCGTGGAAAGGAGGTGTAGCGCCTGTTTGGCACGCAAGCAACGGCCGCCTCCCGTGGACCCAAGGGAAAGAGGGAGGATCTCTCCCTAGCCCACAAGTTCAGGGTCTTCAAGTGACTCTCCTTCAAATGGGGATCAACTGCCTACTCGGCGCAAAGGCCACCCTGCTGTTCCTTGCTTAGTCGCTGGTGATTAGCATCTGAAAGAGTCATTAAGTTGTAAAAGGATTAAGACCTTGAAAAGAATCCTTTCGTCTGTGTCTTGAGTTGGCTATTGGAGTCTACTGAAAGAGGCTGCTAGGGTGCTCCTGACAGCTTGATCCCCATTCCTCTTTTTTTTCTCTCTCTCTCTCTCTTCTCCTACTGCCGAATGGAGGGTGCCAGGGACCCGGCAGTGCAAGCTCTGGTGCAAGAGAACCAGATTCTCCGTGATCAAGTGGCTCAACTGACGATGGCCGTACAGAATCTACAAGCTGCTGTTCAACCCCCACCACCTCCGATTTCCCCCCCGCCGCAAGTGCCTGGTGGCTTTGTCAGAGAAGTTTTCTGGGGAGAAAGGACTTTTTCAGATTTTCCGGGCCCAATCGGAGCTGTACATGCGCCTTTGACCTGAGGATTTCCTGATGGAACAGGTTCGTGTGGGCTTCATCATTAACCTACTTTCAGGCGTGGCAGCTAAATGGGCTTCGGGACTTCTTCTTGCTAATGACCCCCTGCTCGGGGACTATCAAGGTTTCATGACAGCGATGGCCAGATCTTTCGGTGACCCCCTGCGCATGCAGATGGCTTCTCGGGAGATTCGCCACCTCAGGCAGGGCAAGGACTCAGTTTCCAACTCTGCGACAACTTTACAGTGGACTTGGGCTGCAGCGGTGGCTCAGTTTTTGGACAGTTTGAACGACAAGATTTTGGACGAGTTGGCGTGCATGCCTAGCCCGCCTACTTTGAAGGACCTCATCCAGACCTGCCTCCAGATAGTCGGCTGGAGGGCTGCTGGCAGACCCAGCAGGGTGCTGGGGGCCGAGATTTCCCTCCTCCCATTCCCCCGTTTCCCGCCCCCTCCCCCACCCCCCATCCCTGCGGTGGGGGCGGAGGAGACCCCAATGCAGCTGGGAGCTACCCGAGCCCCACTGCTGCCGGAGGAACTAGAGCGGCGGCGTGCTGAGCGCCGATGCTTTCGGTGCGGAAAACTGGGACATTTTGCCAAAATCTGCCGCGCTAGAACCGCAGCTCCTCTGCCTCCCCCTCCTGTCTTTCCTCCCCCTCCTCCTCCTCGCCCCCAGGCCTGACTAGGCTGCCCCCCAAGCCTGTTGGGGGTCTCCAGTGTGGGGGTCGGTTCCCCACCAGGTGGGTGCCTTCTGCAACCCCCCCACCCTCCCATCTGCTATTGCATGTTCACCTCCACTCCTCCCAGTGGGGTGGGGTGGAGGCCCTGGCTTTAATGGACTTGGGGGCTACGACCAGTTTCATGGACGAAACCTTCGCCCTCTTCCACAAGATTCTACCCTGCCTCTTCCTGCCCCCTTGGAAGTGGAAATCATTGATGGGCGTCCTCTTTCTTCGGGTGCGGTGACCCGGATTACAGCTCCGCTCACTCTGTGCACTCAGTCCCACGTTGAGCAGATTCAGTTTCACTTGGCCAAGGTTCCCCAATACCCAATCGTGCTGGGTGTTTCCTGGCTCTCTAAGCATAATCCTCAGATTTCTTGGGGGCTTCAGCAAGTGGAGTTTGCGTCTCCCTACTGCCAGGATCATTGCCTCCCAACCGAGGCACCAGTCCCAGTCCAGGCCTTAACCCTTTCCTCCCCCTCCTCATCTGCTTCTGGCAGTTCTTCAGCTACTATGAAGTGCAGGAATGAGGCTTGCTAGATGCTCGGCAGACGCAGGGAGCGACGAGCGATGGAGGGCGCAGAAAGGAGGCGTAGCGCCTGTTTGGCGCACAAGCAACGGCCGCCTCCCGTGGACCCAAGGGAAAGAGGGAGGATCTCTTCCTAGCCCATAAGTTCAGAGTCTTCAAGTGACTCTCCTTCAAATGGGGATCAACTGCCTACTCGGAGCAAAGGCCACTCTGCTGTTCCTTGCTTAGTCGCTGGTGATTAGTATCTGAGTCATTAAGTTGTAAAAGGATTAAAGCCTTAAAAAGAATCCTTTTGTCTGTGTCTTGAATTGGCTATTGGAGTCTACTGAAAGACGCCGCTAGGGCACTCCTGACACTAGCCTAACTTAAGGGGTGGGGGGAGGTCTCTCTCTCGTGAGGCTTCTACCTGCCTCTGTTCACGCAAGGCCAATCAGGTAGACCATTTAAGTTCTGCCCCGACCATCTCTCTCTTTGTTCTGCATTGGGCATCTATTAATTCAGACTCCCCAAACCCCGCCTCTCCCTGTTGGCTATCTCTCATGGGTGGTAGGGGTGGGGAGTGAAGAGGGACCCTCTTCCTCCGCCAGCTGGACCTTTGAAACCTGAGGACCCTGCCTAGTCATGTCTGGACTAGCCTGGGAAAATACCTCCCTCATATCTGGCAGTTCTTCTTTAGAATCTGAACCACTATTCCACTCCCTGAGCTGAGAAACACCCCTGACAGGTAGGAAACCTAGTGGCCTCCAGATGTTTTTTTTACTTCAGCTCCAGTAATCCCTGACCAAGGGACCATGGCCAATGGCTATGCTGGTTTAGGATGATGGATGTCATAGTCCAAAACATTTGGAGGGCACCAGGTTGGGGGAGGCTGACTTAGGCCATAATAAATTTGTTAGTCTTTAAGAAGCCAACAGACTCTTTGTTGTTTTTGCTGCCACAGACTAATGTGGCTCCAGGACTAACATGGATTCCCTCTGGAAATCTTTATAAACAAGTTTCTTAAAATTTGATGGGCTACGGGTGTTAGATTTGTTTTGTTTTGTTCCTTCTCTGTAATGAACAGCTATTTATTAACAGTAGGCACATACATTGTTAATACTCTTAATAACATTTTCTACCTAACAAGGAACCTGTGTACTTCACCTAAGGATGGAGACAGAGGCATCCAAGTAAGAGCTGAATTTTATATTTTAAAAAATGGGGGAGGGGGATCCGAGATGTAACCTGAAATCATCACACCACCTGGTAGAGCCTAATTCTCATGTCTGCAACCGCCTCCCACATTTCTTAAGACTCTAGCCACGCAGACTTCATGACAGCCTCCCCCGCCCCCACCCCATCCCCACCTGCTTTTTGTAATGTCTTGTCTGATGAATAGATCTGGAGATCTTGAAAGCTTGCACTTTTTTGTGACTTTTGAGTTGGCTTAATAAAGTTATTATCTTAATGTATCTTAGTGTAGTCACCGTATTTGATGCTATAGATTTGATATTATGATCACTTTACAGTGTTGTTCACTGTTTCACAGTAACATTATTTCATATGCTATTTCATATGAAGGAGATTTTGGAATACTGTAAAATGCATAAAGTAAAAAAACACACACAAAACGAACAACTTTCTTTTGTCTTACATGTTGTGATTAGGAAAGCAAAGCCTTACACCCTGCAGGGAATAAAAGCTCTTACTGAGAGTGTTACTCTGTCCCTGTTGCCATGGAACTCTTGTTCTCTATTAGCTTCACATAAGCTCCGAGTGTCAATTTTGCATCTCACAATGAAGTTTATTCAGTTTGTCATTAACTGAATCTCTCTCTTCCTGACTCAATCACACGTACAAGTCTCCAGGTCAGCCTTCACCAACCTGGTGCCCTCCAGACATGTTGGACTACAACTCCCAGTATTTCCAGGTAGCATGGGATAGGAATTGTAGTCAAATACCTCTGGAGGATACCAAGTTGGGTAAGACTGCTCCAGGTGATAAACCATGGAGTATAATTAAAAAGCCAAAAACCAACCTTCCTTCCTTCCTTCCTTCCTTCCTTCCTTCCTTCCTTCTTTAAAGCATTTTACCCCATTCCAGCCAGAAAAAAAAATAGTCCCAAAGCAGCTTACAAAGAACAGTAATAATCAATGTAACAATCTAAAAGAGACAATGGAAAGGAAAAGGGGTTAGCAAGGCGAGAGGGGAAAGCAAATCCAGGAACTAGTAGGCCCAAAGCACACTACTTTAAAGATACAGAATGCAGCTATGTCTTAGAATCAGAGAATAGTAGGGTTGGAAAGGGCCTACAAGTCCATCAAGTCTTTTTTTTTTTTTACTCTAGAGCAAGCATGGGAAAATATGGCCGGCTGTAGTTCCCCATCTATCCATCCATCCATCCTGCCAGCTTCTTCTTCAAGGGAAGAGCTCTGATCTGTAACCTACAGCTTTTAGGATAAAATGGCAATTATGTGGCAACAATAAAAAAGCACCCTGGTCAGTAGGTAGGAACTGCCTTTCAAAGGCTCTCTCAAGGCAGAGAAGGACATTGTTTCATATGTAACACTGTAAATATGCCCCTGCCAGTCCTCAATTCAAGACTTGAAAGGGACAGGTAGATATAGAAGGGAGGGGAACCTCTCCCACAGATGAAATCTCAGTGAGGGTTTATGTTCCTAAAGGCGCACTCCTATGCACATTTAGACAGAAAAAAGCCCACAGCTCCCAGCATGCCTAGCATAGCTGGCTGGGGCATGCTGGCAGTTGCAGGCTTTTCTGTCTAAGCATGCATAGGATTGTGCTCTAAGGCACTTGAGACCCCGGAGTCCCTAGATGTTCTGACAAAGGATGTAGGCCTTCTTAAAGAGGTGCCAAGCATAGAGGCTGTTTGCTGCTCTGACCTTGCCCTTTTCACTTGCCATGCTTGCTTTCCTTGATGAACCTCACCCTTTCCTTTCCCTTGCTTTTATCTACCACCATCTCTTCTACTGTCCTCTCCTCTTAGCTGTTCTGCTCCCTTTCTTCTGTAATTGTCTCAATTAGCAATGTGCTCTAACTTTATGTATCCCTGTTCCCCCTGCTCCTGTCCTAGCCAGTATTTAAATGCTGATATGTTTGTTGCTGATCTGGCCCAGGCTCCCTCATTGCTGCTCAGCTCAGCTTGTAGCTGACTTCTAGGTTCGTAATGGTACCCTGAAGAACACCGCTATTATTCTATGTGGCCTCTGGGAGCCACAGTCAGCAGTGCGTCAGCAGGAAGAGGAAGAAGCAAGAATCTGCAAGAGCTGCACCACTGGCTGACACATGCTAATTGTAGGTTCTGCTTATGGAAAATGAGTTAGAAGATTGTGAAAAGTTTCAAAGCAAGTATAATGAAGAAACATAAGGCATTCGGGTTATGGTAATTGACAGCAGCACAAATAGGTTTATTTTGCATTTATACAATAATAGAGCTTCCAAAGTAAACAACAGCACACCCAAACATCCTTTCGCTCTTCCTCTCTCTTTCCCAAACTAGGGTGCCCTCAGGTATTATTATATGGCTTAAATCCTATCTACTAGCAATAACTTGTTTCTTGTGAGATGTAACTTACTTTTCTTCCACTTCAATAAACAGAGAACTCAGTTAAGCACTGCGCTCCTTAAAAGCAAGATCCTTGAGTTTGCACATTATATTTTAAGGCAAGGTATTTTAAATGCACACTTAAACCAGCCATAGGCAACCAGGAATTGTGTGCAGTTGAGTAGATCAAATTCTATGCAGGTGAAAAAGTGGACTGCTGGAAGGAGGATGAGCTCTCTGTCCTCCTGAGCATTACACACAGAAACAAGTTGGGAGCAAAGCCCCGTCCTCTGCACCCAGCATGGAAATGCAGCTCTCTGCCCCTCCTCTACCAGCCCCCAGCAAGCTAGTAATCTTTTTTGCAGGCTAGTCAGTTTTGTAGGTTTATTTAAAAGGCTGACATAAACATGTACAGTATGTTTGAGGAAGGGTCATAAGTCCCAGGCCCAACTCGGCCATCTCCAGTTAGGGCTGGGAAAGATCCCTATCTGAAAACCTGGAGAGACAAACTACATGAGACACCATTGCACATGAATTTATTTATTTATTACTACATTTATATCCCACCTTTTTTCCTCCAAGGAAACGTAAATGATCTTCCTCCTCCACTCCATTTTATCATCCCAACAGCCCTGTCAGGTAGGTTAGGCTGAGAATTGGTGAATGGCCCAAAGTCACCCAGCAAGTTTAATATTAAGATGGAGCAATAGTCGGACTCAGTACAAGGCAGTTTCCTATGTTTCTACATATGAATATAACAAGCACATATATCCATAAAGGTACTTTCTTTGGATTGGCTGCAATTCCCTGTTGAGCATATACTTCATGGCAAACCCAGAGTGGCTTCTGTATAGCGTATGAAATAGCATTCGGGTAAAGAGCTTGGCAAGGTTACCATGACACAATAGACCTATGAATTACAAGCAGAGCCACCATGAGTAGAAATAAAAAGCAGACCCATGAGCGTGATGGTTGTGTTTCTCAGAATTGTTCTAGGATATCAAGCAAGAATGGAATGTTCTCCTGTATCCCTTTAAGCCTTCTTCGGAATTAAAGAGAACATAATAAAGGAGTAAGGGAGACAGCACTAACTGCCTTTAAAGATCTCATCTCTGTCTCTACAGTTGAAATACATTCCATTAATAGACACCCCAAATATGTATTCTAGAAGGCCAGTGAACAAAGACTTCTCTTCTGTCAGATTGAGAGACAGAGATAAGAAATTCTTGATAAAAATGGTTATATATAGGGGTTGACCAGCTGTGAAAGCAGTGGAGGCTGGTGGCTCCGATTCCAGTGGGGCTGTAATTCCATTCTGGGTTTTAGTCAGAACCAGCCAGAACTCTCAAGGAACTATCTAAGGTGCCAAAGCCAATTTGGGGATAGGGATCAGCACCTTGGATAACTCCTTTAGAGTTCTGGCTGGTTCTGACTAAAACCTAGAATGTTTTCTAGGCCACCGGCCTCCACTGTGCAGGCAGGAATAGACATATAGAGAATATGGGAAAGACAAGACCACTGAGCCCTTTCAGGCTTTCAAAAATTGGAAGAGTGGAAGGGAAATGGGGATGTATGCTCTGCTGTAACCTCCCTGTGTTGATGATGGGGAAGGTCTGCAGTGAAACTGTACCTTGAAGTGCTTTGTGTGATTGAGAACTCTCATTATGAGGTTAGTTTAACTTCATACTCTCCCCATGAACACTGGGAGGTCAGGGCTGGAGGAGGCAGAGGTGGAGCAGTTGTCCCTATTGCTCCTCCACAGATCGGCTTTTAACTCCTGAAGAGGGCACTAGTCTCACCTTTAAACTGTGTTCACTGAATGTGTTTGGGGAGGCAGGGCTGGTGTCAAGGGTAGACAAGAACCTTCTCCTCTTCACCACTGAAGAGTTCCTTCTCTTCACCACTGCAAGCTGATTGCACCTTCACCTGCCTCTTACTCTGGCTCAGACAACGGTGGTAGTGAGAAGGACGAGTAGATGCCACTGCTTACTTGCTCAATGGCTCTATGCCTGTTGAACAAGCAAGGTGTTGTAGTGACGAGAAAGAGGATGAGGAGCAATAGCTGTGTCAAGGGCTCCTTAGAGGCCTCTCTCAGTCTAATCCAGTAGCCAAGTCCAGACACAGACAAAGGGATTCCTTTCAAAGCTTTATTCTTCTTTTACAACTTAACAACTCTACCGTTTGCAACTAGATCTGAGCAGCACAGTACCTATGCCCTAAGTTGGAACAGTTGGTCCCCGTTTGAAAGGGAATTACTGGCAGACCCCTGAACTTAAGGACTAGGGAGAGTCCCTCCCCTTTTCCCTTGGATCCTCTGGGCGCAGCCGTTGTTTGCGCGCCAACCGGGCACTACGCCTCCTTTCTGCGCCCTCCATTTGGCGCCGCTCTCTGCGTCGGCATCGCGCGTCCACCAAGTCTGCTATCCCCGCTCTGTCACTCCCTGGACTGCTATCTAAGCTAGGAATGCTGGTGGGAGGAATCTCCGTCAGCTGTTGGCCCTGGGAAAGAGGAGCATGCTCCTCTCCCAGGAGCGACTGCTCTTCCTCAGAATCAGTACTACTCTGGGATTCTATGGGCTCAGCGTCCACCCTGACAAGCTGCTGGTGACAATAGTTTGAGAAGGCAGAGTCACTGAAGGAGGACTCCCATTGAAGGTGTCTTGACCAAGGGCCCTTAAAAACCTGAAGCCAGCACTGGGGAGAAGGAAATGGGATATACCTCCTTCTGGCTGTTCCCTTGACCTCTGCATTCAGTGGAAGTTGTAAATGTAGTTCACACATGTACAACTGTTCACGTCTAAGGTCTGTATGCATGATAGCAATCCTGCCTTTCACCATGTTTTCAGCAAATACAGCTTGAAGGCGAGTATAGGACTATAGGGTTTTGATTAAAAAAAAAAAAACTACATTCATTACTAAGCAGAGAGTACATGCAAAACTTTTGAGCATTCCAACAACATATGCAATCCATTTCCATCTCTGGAGGTTACTGATGATAATATAGATTATAATGAGATTAATTAGAAATGCAAGGACACCATACTAACATAATCTGAGCAATTACATGTTCTTAAGAGTTCCCCATTTTTGAAATACGCAAACAATAGTACTGCCACCGCATTTCATCTGAAGCAACATTTGAAGCTAATCTGGACATTGCTGAGTAGGTAAAATATCTGAAGAACTGGTAAGGCCAATGAAATTTCTCTAGGTTTTGTTTCTTTTGTTTGAACGTGTGCAACTTGCCACTAGTTTTGCTCGGGGGAAAAAAAAACCTGAGGCAAATGTTGAGATTCTTGGCCAGACAAAAACATCCAAGGCATTTCAAGGGAAGCAAGAAGACTTTCATAAATGCTGGAATGTTTTCTCAGTGGACTTTCAGTAGTAAAAGCATCATGGTCAATCTGGAGCTGTGTGTCTGCTTAAACCTTGTGGTTGTAGTAGCTGCTACTAAATCTCAATTTCGTTTACCAGCCATGTAATACTTTGATGCAGTTTCTGCTTGGTGGGGTTAGAGTCTGAACTTATGTGGCATTCTTCCTTAAGACCTTTGTTTGGACATACCTAGAAGAGAGTAACTGCATTTTGTAAGGTTCCTTGTCTGACTGTGGAGATAAATACTTGTATTGGTTTGTGACTGACAAACAATGACAAAACCCATCTTTGTGGGGGCTGCTTTGCATTCCTACCTTCTGACTCTTTCCTTAGTCAGTTGCTTTACACAATGGTATGTTTAATGCAACAAGAGCCTCTTACTGTATTTTTTTTAAAACATCTCTAGGAAGATATGAACATAAAATACTTGAGGAGACAATTTGACCAAATTTCACACCCCTTGCTTTTGTGATTAGACACTTCTATTTCATATCTCTACAAAAGTATATCTCTACTTTATAGATGCTGTCACATTCACACATTAAAAAGCAACAAAAAACAAATCAAAAGCCAAAAGCCAGCAATGTATTATAAGAAAAGTCAGCAGTGCCTCAATTTAAATTGCAAAGAGGGGGAAAAAAACACCACATAAGGAAAATCATAATAAACAAACATGTGGGAGGAATTTTTTATCCTTTTAAATATGTGAACAAAAATATTATTAAAATACACTAAAGGTTGAGTTATCTGTATATGGCAGGAGTGGGGGGCCTCAGGCCTGGGGTCCCTCCAGGGTTCTCCAGAAGGCCATGCCCCCTTTTCCTAACTATGCCCTTTCCCCTTACCGTGGATAATTTGGTAGTTTTTCAGCTTTTGCATGTTTTCCTCCCATTCTAAAAGGTTGAAATGCCTCTCCCAAGGCTTAGTTACTGGTACTAAGAGCTTTAAGCTAGAATATGCTGGCATTTTGGCCCCATCCCCTTTGCCTTGCCTTTGGCCCTGCCCATCACTGGAATGCAGCCTCTGAAAGCTTTTCTGAAATTAATTCAGTCTTTGGTTGAAAGAGGTCCCCCATCCCAGTATATGAATTGGATCTGGGATCTGTATTCCATGGATGGAAGGGCTCTGCTCACACAGGGTGCCTTTGCCTGAGTTTTGGGAATTCTGTGCCGCCGCCCCTCCGCCCCGCACCACCCATTCAGCAGGGTCCCCTGACCCTCTGTGTTGACTTTTCAGGCTGCTGGAGAGACTGCCATGGGGAGGAGGAGACAGGGAAGTTCGCTTCTCCCATCCCAGTTGCACGTGCCTAAATCTGGATCCTACCCTATATAGTTTTGAGAACACATCCTGAAGCACAATAGTAAGTCCAGTCTATATTGTGGTAGAAGATGAACCTTGCATGCAAGTGCCAGTTCAGTCTCTGGTATCTTGTTAAAGGATCTCTGATAGCAAAGCTGGGAAATATTTCTGTCTGAGATGCTCTATTGTTGCTGGATGGAGCAGACATTATAAAGATAGTTGGATCAAAGTCTGACTCAGCATATAGTGCTCATGTGTATATGCCTGCTTGAAATCAGAGGTACCAAAAGCTCTCTTTAGTCCATCTCTGCTCAAGCAGCAGTACTTTGTGGGTTTGAGTCCATTACAAGGGCATAAGTATATGAACCATGATGACCATAATAGGGAGAAGACTAGCAAGGTGTTTGGGTTTGCAACCCGTCAGTCATTTGTAGGGCACATGCTTTTCAAGCATAAGGACCCAGGTCCAATCCCTGGCATTTCCAGGTAGTACTGAAACCCTAGAGAGCCACTGACAGTCAGTGTAGAGAATCTTGAGATAGATGGACCAATGGTCTGATTCAGTAAAGGGCAGTTTCCTATGTTGCTATGATTGTCATTGACCTTGGAGATGTTCATGCCACCTTTGTTTTGGTGGAGATGGGAAGTACTTTGCAATAACTTCTCATTGGATATTATTCTTTAGTCAGTGAGGCTGACAGAGTGAGCACCCACAGAACAGCTGCCTTTTGCTTTGGATGGCAAACCTCAGTTCTCCCCACTGTATCACCCAAAGAAATAGGATGTGAAGCAGGTAGAGCATTCCAAAGGGAGAGGGCAGGTGAGAAATCAGAGGGAGTGGCAACCATCACTTGTCCAATCCTTCCTGCCAAGAGAAGGAAAAGCTGAATGACAGTGTGGTGACAGTGGCTGCTTCTGCCTCTCGCTCACCTTCTCTTTCTTTGGGTTGCATGCTTTTGGGGGCCGGGGGAGAGGGGAAGCATGCAAGCAAGAAAAGACAGTGGCTGCTCCTACTGACTCTCTCTTGCTCACTGTCTGTGAGCACTGCGGCAGGGTGGATTGGGCCTGTGAGAGGGAATGAGAGCGCAAGCAGATGTCTCTGTCCACTCACTCATCCTTTCTCTCTGGGTAGAATAATAGAATAGTAGGGTTGGAAGGAGCCTATAAGACCATCAAGTCCAACCCCCTGCTTAATGCAGGAATCTAAGTCAAAGCATCCCTGACAGATGGCTGTCTAGCTTCATCTTGAATGCCTTCAGTAGGGGAGAGCCCACTACCTCCCTAGGTCATTGGTTCCATTGTCATATTGCATTCCAAAGGGAGAAAGGGTAGGGAGGCACAGAAGGTTGGTCATGGAAGGAGCAGCCACTTCATTCTCTCCTTGCTCACCTGAATTCTCCCTCTGGGTGGCACAGTGGTGTGAAGTCTGCACATTGAACCACATCCTCCCTGCTGTGTCAGCCAGAGAGAGAGGAGGAGGTTGTAGTTACTCCTTGCAGCAACAGTCACTGCCTCCATAGGATTGCTCAGCCTTTCCCTTGGCAGCAAGGATTAGGTAAGTGATGGTCACCACTGTCTCTGATTGCTCACCTGCCCTGCCACACTCTGTTTATGCATCATGTCTTTTGGGATGATGCAGCAGGGCTCAGTAGAACCATCCAGAGGGTTGGAGGAAGCAAAAGGAGGTGGTGGCCTGCTCACTTGCCCTCAGCCTTTCCCTGTTCACTTGCCTTCTCTCACTGGGTGGTGCAGAGGTGAGGGAGCCTGTGACCACCTCTGCCTGCTCACTCATCCTGTGTTACTGGGTGGTATCGAGGATTGGGCTATCCTTGCCACCATGCTACTCAGACAGAAAGCGAGAGAGCATGCAGGTGAGTGACTGAGGGGACAAGCATTCTCCTTCTGTGACCATCCTTCTACACTACCCTGAGAGAGAAGGTGAGTAAGCAGGAAGACAATATGGTTATCAGTGGCTACTGGTCCTGACGGCTATATGCTACCTCCAGTATCAGAGGCAGTGTGTTTATGTACACCAGTTGCTAGGAAAGATGAGCAGGATGGGGCTGTTGCACTCATGTCCTACTTGTGGGTTTCCCACAGGCAGCTGTGTGGCAACAGAAGCCTGGACTAGATTGACCTTTGGTCTGATCCAGCATGGCCCTTCTTATGCCCTTATGTTCAGAGGCATCTGCTCACATGCTGCTCTGGACAGCACTGTGGGCCCAATCCTCCCTGCCCACAAGAGAGAAGAGGCAAAAGCAGCTGCTGCTTTCTCTTCCTTGCACACTTCCCTGCTCCCCCGAGCTCCAGAAGAGGCAGAACTCGGAAAGAAAGAGGCAGAGCTGGGGGAAGCTTCCAGGGGGGCTACCTGATTCGGGGGGGGGTCCATCTCACCCTCCCCCCCCCTCTTTTCCAACCTCTGCTGCAGGGCAGGGAGAAGGAGGAGAGATTGCTATGTACTCTCTTCACTGCCTCTTCTCGCCCATGGGCTGCTTTTCCTTCTTCTGGCCCCAGGCGTCAGCTACGGCACATGAGGAGAAATCCAAGACCTGGCAACTTTTCTGAAGGGGCACGTCTGCCCGCATTCAATGGCGCGCTGCCCACCACCTCAGCTTTTCCCGCTCTTTTTTCCTCTCCCACCTTTATCGGGGGTGGCGGCGGCGGCGGCGGCGGCGGCTGGGGGGAGAGGGTTGTGGTTCTCACTTTCTGCTGCTTTCCGGCGCCTCCTCCCCGTCTCCTCCCCCTTTGCTCGGCTGTAGTAGCGGTTGCCGCGCGCTGCGTTCTCCAAGGCAGGAGCCGCGCGCTACTTAAGGCAGGGCGAGGCGAGGCGCTGGGCAGGAGCCTTCCTTTCCTCCTCGCCCATCTCCTCGCTCACACAGCAACCAAACCGGGCGGGCGGTTCAACGTTTCAAAATGGCCCATCCCTGAGGGAGCAGCAGAGCCGCCCTCGTGCAGCAGCAGCCCTGGCTGCCGTCGCCGAAGCGGGGACTCCTTCGCTTCGCTGAGGCGCTTTGTTGTTGGAACGGCCCTGTTGACTTTTCCTCCTTCCTTTCGCCAATGGTCCAAAGCGACATGTCCAAATCGCCTCCCACCCCAGCCACGGCGGCGCAGGAGCTGCAGATGGAGCTGCTGGACAATCCCCCGGCGCTGGTCACGGCGGTGCAGGTACAATTATGGGGTGGAGGACGTGGGGTTGTCACGGTGCGGGGGAGGGTCTGCTGGCCGCATGTGCGTGTGTGTGCGTGTGTGTGTTCCCGTGTGGTGGCCCCCGCCAGAGGTGGCTGCCGCCTTTTGTCTGGGAAAGTTTTGATTCCTCTTTCAGCGTTTTCCGGCTTCCATCGTTCTACCTCGAAGGTAAAGCTGCTGTTCAAAGGGAAGAGAAGAGTGGGGAAAGCTGAGGAGACTCGGCTATGCACCAGTCCCAGGTTGAGCGTAGGTGAAATTCTGCCCTATCTGTACTTGTGTAGCCGGAGCCTACTAAGCCTGAGTAGGCAGGTCTGCTCGGGAGTAGTTCATACTCTGCTCAGTAGGACTTACGTATATGCAAGTGTGGCTAGGATTGCAGCCTAACAGCCCAATCCTATGTGTGGTTTACTCAGAAGTAAACTCCGCTGTGTTCAATGGGACTTTTAGGGTGCTTCCAGATGAAGCTTTTAGCATGCTGGTTGCCCTGCTTCATTCACGGAATTTTACAGAGGGTCCAGATGTCATTGTTTCCAATCGTAATCCTCCCGTTCTTTTCCATTGTTTCTTGTGTCTTTTTCCTTCCTGCAGAAAATCTGGTAAGGAGGGAGAGATGAAATAGCTGCACAGTGCCTTCCGAGTGGTAGCGGTAGGATCTCTGTCTGGAACCACCTTTACGTGTTTACTATTGCAGCTCTACAGCCCAAGCATGTTTACTCAGAAGTCAGTCCCAGTGGGTTCAATAGGATTTATTCCCTAGTTAGTGAGTTTAGGATTTCAGCCTTAGTTGATTAATCTGGACCAACTAGCTCCTCCTTTAGTTCTTCACTAAAAAACAAACAAACCCACATCCTGAATGAAATTCTCAATTTACCATATAAATATGCACTCAAATGGTGGGGAAAAGAACTATTCTTTCCCCAGATTATGAGTGCAACAGGGTGCTGCTTCTTCACACATGGGTGTTCACTTGACTACTACAGCATCAGTTGATGACTTGCATGTGTGAATGGGCTATCAGAGATACACCACCATAGACTGAACTGTTATTTTGCTGGTCATTAATACCCCATCAACACATAGTGCTCTTTTACCCGCATCTGTTCACACACTTTTATTTATTTGTTTTATTTATTTATTACATTTCTATACTGTCCAGTAGCCAAAACTGTCTGGTTGTTTCGGTTGCTAGTCATCAAGTGGACAGTAATCCAATATGGAGAAATCAAGTGATGTACATGCATTTATGAAACAGGCCAGGTGGTTATTATTTACCATAAGTGGTTTTACATGCCCTTAAGAGTCTAAAATTTAGACCCACTGGAGAACTTTTCTTTGTTCAGACACAGCCATATCAGCTTAAAAGGAACTTGTTGCAGGGAAATGCAAGTAGAGCAAAAGACCCAATTCTCTAAAGCTGATGGGAAAGGCCTAACTGTATAACACATTTAAGCCAGGAAAATACGTTTTCCCATTTGGGTACATCCTGCAGAGAGTTGTGGCCAGTCAGTAGTCCTTGAAGCGCATATATTACATATATTTTAATAAAACACATGTTTTTGAACACAATTGTTATATGTGGCATATACAATATGGGTTAATGCTAAATATGTAATGAACAAAGTATTATTCCTTGAGCCATTCTGTCATGCTCACACCTAGGGTTATATAGGATCAGAGCGGAGAAAAGTGGATAGATGTTTATGGATACAGTAGAGATTCTAATCCTGATAATGAACCAGTACTCTTCTAGGGTTTTTGAAAAAGTTAGAGAGCAATCCTATGTCCCCTAGACAGCGTCTGGGGGAGATAGGATTTTTCCATTTCCCAGCTCCAAGCTCGTAGATAGCACTATGAGCTCGCAGCTGGGAAACCGTGTGCCCAGCCCCCTCCCCCTCCTAGCCAGAGCAGAGAAAGAACCATGGTGGCTGCCCCTCTGTGCCTGTCCATGCTCCTAACACGGAGCACAGACAGGGTGAAAAGGGGACGTTCTTGGGGGTGGGGAGTGGAGGAGACAGCGGAAGCTGTTTTAGGTCTCCAGCCCCATTCCCGCCCCCTCCCCGAAGCTGTGCTTAGATGCCCGAAATCAGGTGTCTAAGGCAAACTGCAGGGCAGCTGGAGCACAGAGGGAATCTTCTCTATGCTTCAGCCGCCCTGCATTGGATAAGCGGTCACCTCCGACTTCAGAGGAAGTCGGAGGCGACCGTCTATCTCAACAGGATTGTGCCCTTACTCAAATAAATTTAACAGTATGCCTTAATGTAAAGAGACGATGATGTTCAATAACTCTACTCCAGCCTTCCCAAAACTTTTGCCTTCCAGATGTTTTGGACTACACTCCCAGCATTCCTGACCATTGGCCATGCTAGCAGGGGCTGATGAGAGCTGAAGTCAAAAACATCTGGAGGCACCAGATTGGGGACGGTGCTCTACTAAACCAGACACATTTATTTATTTAATTATTCACCATCTGAGAAGTGCATGTGTTTATTATTGTTCAACATCTGAGAAGTGCAGGTGTAAGAAGAGCATGTTAACTATGAATGTTGTCCTTAATATGTCAATTGTTTCTCATGGTTCAGCAATTTTCTACGTGCTGCTTTCTATACAGTGACATTCTACTCTTTAGTCATTCCCACTGTTCCTTCAGAGATTGAAAGAGCATTTTAACGGAAGATGTACCATTTGTGAAAGGACTTTATGTGTGAGAAGGTGTCTGCTGCTTTCTAAATTCTTATTTCTGTCTCTGGTTTTCAGTGTTACAGGAAAGGGAGCCACAATATATTTCACGGATGTGTATGTGTACATACACATGCGTGAGAGGTGTTTTCTTACTAACTGCATGGTCCACCCTTTGAAAGATTATTCTAGGTTTGTGCTAGTTAGCTGCTTAGATTGCTCTACTGCATATTTTAAACCCATGAGCATCTTGTTAAGCATGGGTGTTTTCAGCCTAACTTGTAACTGTGTTAATGTAAACATTTTACATCTTTTTAATGGTGTTTAATGTATAGAATAAATTTTAGAAAAACTTACATGGTAGAAATAATGAACAAAAACACCGTGGCTATTCTCAGATTAAAAAAAAATCGGAATAAGTAATCCTGAAGAAAATCAATTACAATAATTTAACTAAATAGGAATACTGGAGAAGGACAACATTTCTATTTACTAATAAATATGAAATGACATTTCTGAACATTTATGTCAAACTAGTCTGGCTACATTTATTTCTTTTGCTAAAAACTATACCTTTGGTGAACTTATATCTCCCGCACTATTCCTGCTTGTATAAGTGGTGAACAAAAATGTATCCTGAGGGTGGGAGAAATTTGACATGCTCCTATTTATCTTTTCATCAGGGTTGTATTTTCTCTTTGACTGGTTCTTTTGTTTTCTAAAGTGATCCTGACCTTGAATCTTAGTAGTAAAGATCTAACATAATAATCACGCTGCATTACAATTGTTTTCCTTCATGCTTGTGTCAATCTGGCAAATTCCCCCATAGTCGACCATTTTCTGGGGAAGATTGAAACTGAATAAATAAAACTTTTACAATTGACAAATAGATTCACTTTTCACTGCTTTCCGCCTTTTCTGCCGTTTGGTTTATTAAATTAGAACTAGGCTTCAAGATAGGCAACAATATTATTTATGAACAGCTTTCCGCAGTTTGATACACAAAGACAACCCACTGTTTGCTCTCTGTGAAACTGACAAGAATACTACATTTGTAATGAAGCTGTGGTTGCCCATCACTGATCACCAAAGTTTTATAAAGTTTCTAGAAGTGACAAATTGAGTAGCATACTAATCTTCAGAATTTGGCTCACAGAAGATGGTGTTCTGACTGGCTGAAATTGAAAGGCATCAGTCTTCACCATCACCACTCCAGAGGTATCCTGTGAAATCCAAGGAGCTGATGTGAAATCTGCTGTGAAATTTAAAGAGGATGGAAATGCAGTCTTCAATAAAGAAAGAGGTGCATGAGGAATTAACTGATATTCATCAAAGTAATAATGTTTTGCTGCTTAGACAAAGACAAATCGTGTTAATACTCTTGCTTTAAAAAGCTGAATAAACATCGTTTGCTGAAGATTAATTTTTAATGGCAGATTTTTCAAAAGTAAAATATTGGTATCTTACTTTTTCTTTTAATGGAATGAAACAGCACTTTTTGTGGCATTTGAGAGAATCATGCCCATTCATTCATTTATCCATTCATTTTTATATTTCTAAACCACCTTTATGCAATAGCACTCAAAATGCCTCCTAAATAAAACCCCATTAAAAGCAGTGGAAAGACATTAAAGCAAAGAACCATCCAAACTAATCAGAGCCTGCTACTATAAACCTACTGGAAAAGCTGTTAAGGGTGCAATCCTATGAACGTTTAGACATCCCCAGCCAGGCTTGCTGGCTGGGGAATGCTGGGAGTTGTAGGCCTGTTCTCTGTCTAAACATGCATAGGATTGCACCCTAAGTCATTACAAATGTGCTAGAACACTAGACCGTCTGTCCTTAGCATGGAAGAACAGATTTTTTTTTATTTGTTATCAAAAACTATATGAAAAGAAAGCTTGACAGGCCTCTCTAGGATGGGTATTCCAAAACTATGGTGCTACCAGTGAAAAAGGTGCCACCTGCGGAGCCTACCTCTTTGTAAGAGAAAAGCTAGAGTAAGGGTTCACCTGCAGCTCCAGTGGAATAAAGAGATGAAGACTCAGGATGTTGAAAAAATATATGTGGTTTTATTCCAAGAAGTAGCCCTACTCATGTTGGCCCTGAGTATGGGCCTTCTCCAGGGGTTAGCTTTTATATTTCTTTTTCATTCATTTTCATTTATTACATTTCTATACTGCCCAATAGCCAAAACTCTCTGGGCAGTTTACAAAAATTAAAAACCATACAAATACAATATTGTTTGTTTCTGTATACATACACACACACACACACACACACACACAACCCCCTGCAGAGATCTCTGAAAAATATAGTTTTCAAGATGGATTCTGCAACTGGTCTTTTTCCGAGATCTCTGCAGGCATTCATATATAAAAACCCTGCACATAGGATGCTAGCATGACAGGGATAAAAGGAAAGCCTCTTTGATGGGGGGCATGCATATATACAACCCTTAAGTGCAGCTTGAGGTGGCAGAGTCTAAGAAACCTTTATCAGTTTATTCTGCCTATTGGCCCTGAATGTTCTTTATTTTTAATTTGACCAATTTTACTTGGTTGGAATGCACATTTTATTGGTTTGTAATATAGTGGATCTAATATAGTTATTTATAGCTTTGTTTTGCAGGCTGCTTATGCTACTCCTGTTCTGGCAGTGCAGCCTTGTGTTTTCCTTGCTTCTTAAGCTCATCATGGTTGTATACCTTCTGTGCCAGAAAATGCATTCATTCTCTTTCTTCTAGTGCTACTGCTTCTGAAAATGTAATCCCTCATAATCAGTATCACATTCACAGCTGTAAAGAACATTTTTTTCAGGTGGGCAGTTCACTCATTCTTTATGGTAGAGGTTAATGCAGATAAATCACCAGTCTCTCCTTATTAATTAGCTAGGCTTCCTTAATTTATTTTTGTATATAGCCTCATACTTAGTAGTTCCTTTGCATTTTTCCATAATCTTCCTACTCTGTTGGTCTCTGTGCTTCTAGTCTGGAGAGATTTTATTTTCTTAAATAATCTTAAGTCTTCTAATTTCCCCCTTATATGTACATCTTGGAATCGCTAAGCTTAGACTTCTAAATATGACGGTCTCTGGTTTGAATAACCTCTTGAACGTTTACATTTTGTCAGGGCTTTTTAATTCCTACTTGTTGAGAAACATGCATACCTTCTGAGTTCTTTTTCCCCCTGAAGTCTTGTCAGTGCCATAACTGAGGAACACTAACTTCCTTATGTTTTTATTTCGATTCCCTTTTGGGTAGCTTTGATGTTTCATACAAACATATTGTTCAGTAAAGATTTGTTATGTATTAGTAGATTTTCTATTGTAGTTAAGTCATGAAATAATGGACTACTTGACTCCATTAATGAAACATTGAATAAAAGGGATAAGATGCCTTAATGCTTTAAGCACTCTGTTAAAAGTAACATTTGATTATGATGGGTTGTATGCTTCTGTCAATTGTGGAAACCTGTTTCCATCTTTGCACAACTGTCAGATCCAATACTTTGATTCTGCTTATACAAGCCATTGAGCAAGCCATTCTGCAAAGCCATTGCACAAGGTGTTCTGTAACATGGTCAGCAACTTGTTCCAGAAGGCGTTTTGGAAGGTATTTTACAAGGCACTGCAAAACTAATTTTGGCTTCATTAGGCTAGTTGTTGCTTGCACTAATTTTGCTAGTTGTTTTGCTAGCAGTTGTACAACTGCTAGCGGAACAATGCCAACTCTTGTAATTTTTTTGGGATAAAACCAGACTGAAATCCTATACTTTCTTACCTGGGAGTAAGCCCCATTGAACTCAATGGGACTTACTTTCCTTATGCAAAGGATTGTTCTATAACCCAACTATTTTGGACCTAAAATCCAAGGAGAATGTTAATCTCTAAGCACATGCCTCTTTCTTTTTTTATAGACCACCTGTGGAGAAATTTAGTGCTTCCTTTCTAAGTTTCATGTTTTCAGTAGGTTTTGTTAGGCAATGACAAAAAGAAAATTTTAATATTGTACCTAGAATCATTGGGCCCTAGTAGAAATGTAAAATTTCCAGAAATTTTGAGGCCATGGAAAAAAAGGTTTTTTTCCTGTTTTTTTTTCTAGAAAAATTGGAAATTGTGGAAAAATTGAAAAGTAAGCAATACTTATTTTTAGCGCTCGTTACAGGCCTAAAATCACTTTATTGCTTTAAGACAACCTTCTCCAACCTGGTGCCCTCCAGATATTTTGCACTTCAACTCGCATCAGCCTCAGGCAGCATGGCCAATGGTCAGGAATGCTGGTTACTGTAGTCGAAAACATCTGGAGGGCCCCAGGTTGCGGAGGGCTGCTTTAGGAACGTGAAGCAGCCTTTCTGTTCCTAAGGTTATTTTATGTATGTCTTAGTTTGATCATAAAATTATCATATTAAAAACTTTTAAAAGTAAACTCGGTTATTAAATTTGTAATTATTGTCTGAATAAATTAGAACTACATTAAATGACTGCTACAGCATCAGCAACACAGGACCCTATAGAACAAAACCTAGGCTGTCAAGGAAGCGCAGTGGTGATTCTGCCTGTTGGGAAACTAAGCATAAATGTCTATCAGTAAAATATACTTTAGGTCAATAATTAACTATGCTGGGAATCTTATAGGGAGGATTAAAAAATATTTTTCCCCATGGAAAAATTATTTCCAGACATTTTACATCTCTGGTCTTTCTATAAAAGTGTTGTGGTTACATAGTTTTTAGAAATCATTTTGGGGAAAGTAAAGGCTGGGTACCAATATATAGATACTTTGTCTCAAATTCTAAAGTAAAATATTTCATAACCAAAACCGTTCAATTTTTCCAATTTTTTGGAAAAAACGGTCCTCAGGGGAAAAAAATTTTTTCCTCTGAATTTTTCTGTTTTTTTCCCGGGCCTTCACATCGCTAGGGTGGAGGGAACCAGGAAATCACCATGACCAAATGTCTGCTATAAACCACCATTTCTGTGAAGTTTTTGTATTGGATTGTCTGCTTAGAACTTTTTTTCATTTTAATATTTATATTATAATTGTCACTGCCCTCCTTACAGTTCGGCTGTCTGTTCTGTATAATGCCAATAGCAGGTATCTGTTCCAATGTATAACCTTAGTAATTCAGTAAACCTACAATAATAAACATAATGCATTCTTTCTGAGTGTCCATTTCCTTTTCTAATATTCTTCAAAGATATTTGAATGGATCTAAAGAAGTGGGAGCAGAAGGAAAATAGCCATTAGTACTATTATGCAAATACTTGTGGAAGATCTTGCGTAGGGGTTCACACGGTGTTATAATACGTCTGTACTATAGAAGCTCACCTGCTTCCATTTGTACAAGAGATTTTGGAAGCTCTCGTGTAAGCAGAATTTAGGGCCAAACTAATTGTCCTCTCTCGCATGCATTGGGGAGCTATGTCTGCTAGTCCTTTTTACCTCTTTGTAAGTGTGTGCAGTCCCAACTTGAATCAGGACCATGGTGCCCCCCCCGGGGGGGGGTGTTAACAAAAGAAAAAAAAAGGCTCCATTGGATTTAGTTTCACTTTTCTTGTACAGTGCTCCAGCACAAGGTGGAAAACAGCCTGCTTGTAAATGGGAGACACCGTCTTCAGGTAGAGGGGCAGTTTTAGATTTCTTATGTGGTCTATCTATTGCTTGTAATGGGAGCTTGGATGAAGTCTCCAGCTTTCTGCCATTTTTATGTTTAGAAAAAAATCTCTTCATTCTCCTTTAACTTAGACATAGAACAGGCTCTGATAAGCTGTATACATGAAAGCAGAAAGCAATGTGTTTATGAAGGCAATATTTCTAAGAAAAAGGCACGCTCAACATGGTTTACAAAAAGATAATACAGCAACTGAAAATTAATATAGCACATTTTTTAAAAGTACAAACATTTAAACCGCACAGTCAAGAGAAGTCAATGCCCTCAGGGACCTCAAAAGGCCTGGTAGAACAAAGAAGGGCCAAACAACATTTAAGGGTAAAAGTGTTTTAACTAGCATGCTTAGAAAGAAACATGCTTAGGCCATGCTTCTTTACCAAAAGCAGATGCAGGAATGTAGATCAAAATGGATTGAGCTCCCTCATGGCTCCTTTTTCTAGAGAAAGAGACATGGCCAATCTAGCATGTTAGTTAAGAATGCTTTTAAGATAATGTAGTTTGGTCCTAGGTTTTAACCACATTCTAGAAATTCTAATAGTGCAGGCATGATGGATCGGCATGACGGATCTTATCTGGGAGTACATGGTACCTTCACCAAGAAAGACCTGTTTTTAGTTCAATCTAATCTTCCCATGGATAGTTATGAGACCTGATGCAGCATGTGTTCTGATGACAAATGCACAGATCCCCGGGGTGGGCTTTATACATAGGAGAACGTGCGCCCTAAGCTGTCAATTCACTTGCAAAGGAAAAAAAGGGAATATAATTACCAGGTGTAAATTGGCAGCTATTACTGAGACACAACAAGGTAATTAGAAGTATTTTTTGGATGAGTGGAATTTTAAAATCTTATTTTGAAAAAATCCTTATGAATTTATGTCTGCATATATTATCAAGGTTGTAAATGTTATTGTTGATCATTAGGAACATAGGAAGTTTATACTGAGTCAGACCATTTAGCTCAATATTGTCTACAACATCAGGTCTTCAGTGATTCAGAAAGGGATCTTTAGTAGTCCTGTCTGGATATGCCAGGGAATGAACCTGGGACTTTCTTGCATGCAAAGTTTGTGCTCTTCCACTGAGTTACAGTCTTTCCCAAAGACAATTGAATTGTGATATCATGTGTTTTTTATTGTAATTTATAGCATTATGACAGCATGTGTGTTTAAAATTAACTATTTTTTTTTGCAATTGTGTATTTCTTTTAAAGTTTGTTAAAAGAAAGAATTTTTAAATCACTTGCAAAGCAACTTTTGTAAAACTGCATATAGCAGGCATAGAATCGTGTTTGAGAACGCGATTCTTTGTCTGATGAGACAGATGGTATTTCTGAAAAGTACTTATTAGTGAAGTGCTGAACAACAAGGGGAATGGCATACCACACCTAGATGGCAGTAAAGGATAATAAAACACAGAACACTGGTCTGCTGTTGAATAAGGACCAAAGTAGATGTGACAGTGGCAATCAGGTCACTGCTGATTACCTATCAAGCGGGGGGATCGATTTACAGTGCAAGATGGCTGAGATCTTTAAGGCTTCTACCCTTAAAGGCAGCCTAAAAATAATTTTAAATAACAATAAAATCTGAACCTTCTGAAGTGCTTCAATTATTGGTAGTGAGACCCTTAATGAAATTCACAAGCCTCAGATTCTTCCAACTTTAGTCACTTCATACAACCTGAAGTCTCCTGAAAACAGATATTAAGGGTTGCATCACAGAAGGTAGGGAACCAGGGCCACCTTGCCCCCTGTATTTCTAGCACTGTACTTCCTCAATCCTTGCTTTTCTATCAGAAAGGACTTCTCTCTAGTCATTCTTCTCCTGGTGGAATTCTGTGACTGCAAGTAACCCACATCAAGAAAAAAATGACCGAGAAACAATGTGTGGAGGGGGACAGAGGCAGGTTAACTCCACCCTCCTTCCTGCCTAGACTGTGCTTTAAATCTGCCATCCCGCTGTTTCACGGAGAATTGTTATGACACAGGTTGGACTGATTATCTATTTATTGTATTTCTGTACCACCTTTCTGGTAACAACCAAAACAGTTTACAAAAATTATAAACCAATAACGTTGCTAAGAACATTAAAAAATAACATTAAAAGCCAAATTAAAAAGATGCATCTTGACACCCTTCCTGAATGCAAGAGGGTGGGGACCATTCATACCTCCAGAAGGAGTGCATCCCAGAGTTTGGGAGCAACACTGGAGAAAGCCCTATCCTACGTGCCCCACAAGCGGGCTTCTGCACATCTTTAACATAATATCTCATGCTTAGTAACTGAGAAGGTTCATATAAAGACAGGTTCATTCATTCATTTATTGCATTTATACCCCGCCTTTTTTCCCTTGCAAGGAACCCAAGGTGGCTTACATTATCCTCCTTCTCTCCATTTTATCCTCACAACAACAACCCTGTGAGGTGGGTTGGGCTGAGAGTCTGTGACTGGCCCAAAGTCACCCAGTGAGCTTCCATGGCCAAGTGGAGACTAGAACCCGGATCTCCCAGCTCCTAGTCCAACACTTTTGCCACTACACCACACTGGCTCTCTTGGTAACCAGTGCAGATTTTTCAGTATTGGAGTGATACGATCACAATATCGTTCACGAGTTAGTCAGTGCATCTAGATTTGTCCTAACAAAGCACCTTGGAATGTTGCTTCCTACCCAGCAGTTGTCAGAGTGAGCAGAGTAAGCATTGATTTGTGCTTCTGCCATTATTCCCATTTGCCTTCAGGATAATGCCATCAGAACACAAACATTATATAAATAAATCTTGATCAATATAACAAAATCATGAATGTTTTGAGTAGTTGTGATTCATCCCAGGGGTGCACAGATTTCAGGCTTGTGGGATCTACTTTGTCTTTTGCCAGAACCCCGAGACCACCAACTGGAACAAAAGACATACATTTTGAATTAAAGAATTCTGAGCCCTGGTATTTGCTTTGAGTACCAGAACTGACCTTGCGGTCCTTCTACACAAAAATCCACTCGGTCAGCTCCCCCTTCCCACAGCTTTCTTCATTTGAACAGTTTAGTGTGGGTGTGGGTGTCTGGGCTGGTGGTGGTCATTTTATTGTTGCCACTGTTAAATAGTTGGGAGTTAGAAATCCTTACTGATATACTTCAAATCACCTAGAGATCTACCAGTAGTATCCCAATTTACCTTCTGCCCACTCCTGCTTTATATATACAAGCTTATATGCCAAGTAAAGTAATGTAATTTAAATTTTTCTTTTAACAGTCTTACAGCAAAGGTGCAAGAAGAAAAAACAGATTTAAAGGCTCAGATGGGAGTACATCTTCTGACACTACCTCTAACAGTTTTGTTCGACAGGTATGTTACCTTTTTCTCCCATTGGGATATTATTGTACTGTGTTGACCCATAATTGAGGTCAAAAGTTAGTAATTGTACAATTTCTGGCAGCAAATTGTTTATATACTTTCAAGAGTCTGAGAGCTTTTGATATTAGTCTGACAAAACTATTTGTTGATGCGTCCTTTGACACTTGAAAGTTTTCTCAGTAGATCTTATTACAGGTTCCGGTTTTCTGTGTCAGCCTCTGTTCATCTGAAGAATGCTGAAGGCTGGTTTCTATTATCAGTTTGGTGATCAGAAAGATATTTGTTCTTGTGGTATGTGGATCTGGATTACGGTGATAATTCTCTTCTTTAGGAGGTCTAAAGACCAAGACAAAGTGCTGTAATTGGACATAGAATTTACAGGGCTTCTAATGTAGCCCATGTTTAGTAGCTAGTGATCGTCTACTGATATTGACAGAAGTATTTGCTAAGTATAATAGCTGAATAGTAATTTTTAAAGGCCTAATGTCTGCAAGGCAACTAAGAATAAGACTGGTTTAGTGGGAGAGCATGCTGAAGTCATAGCTGTTGGCTTATGAGTACGCCTATCAGTACCACATGGATTGCTTGAAAGAGAGCCAGGGCAGTGCCGTAGATGTCGTAGTACTGGACGTGAATAGAAAGCACCGGATTAAATGCTACTCACCCATGCAAGTTCATTAGATGGCTTTGGTAAATCCCTACTCTACCTCCAAGACTTATTCTGAGGGTAACATGGAATTACGTGATGTATAAAACACTGTTTTGGAGGAAAGGTGAGATAAAAATATAGTGTTGGATCCAGACTGAGTTAGTTCCACTTAGTTCCTATTATGACTAACTTTTCACATTGATTTCAGTGGGGCCTAAGTTAGACTAACTTGATCTGAATCTAGTGTTTCTTCCGTATTCCAGCAGTATTGTTGAAGCTAAGCAGATTGGATGGGAGATAACTGTGAGCCCTATGTAACATTTGGATATAACTATAATAAATATAATAAAAAGTTTTTGTAGATTATTCTTGAATATTTTAATAGTATTCTTGAATATTTTAAACTGAGGGCCCAACTAGATGTGATGTTATTCACACGGCTGATGGCTTGCACAGTTGATTATTTTTTAACAAATAGCCACATGCTATTTGCAATGGGAAGAAAACTTCTACTGGCACCAGTGGGAGCCATATTTTACAGTTCCCATAGGGAAATATTTCCTGTTAAATCTGTTTGTTGGGCTGTTGTTTTTCATTAGCTCCATCATTATTTAAAACTCCTTTATACTGAAGGATTACATTTTGTGTACTTGAATAATGACAGTCTACAGGTCTGGGCAACTTGTGGTCCTCCAGATATTTTGGCTTACAATTCCCATGATCTTTCCCTATTGGCTATGATAGCTAGGGCTGATGGGAGTTGTAGGGCAACACATCTGGAGGGCCATAAGTTGCCCTTTCCCAATCTATTGTGTTGTCTACTCTGCGATAAAAGTTTGGCGTTGTGAATAGTTTGTTTTTGTTTGTCATTCAATGTGTTAGGATAAATATTGTTCATAAAAAAATCCTTTTCCTCCCCACTTTGAGTATCTGTGGGAAAGAATAATGTGTAATAGAACATCTTCATGCCCTAATATTTACAAACATTGGTTCTAAATTTGCAGCCTTTCAAAACAGTTGACTTGCAAGTGTTTTTCTGCTTGACTGTAATTTCATGTTAGAGTTTCAAGTAGAGCACAGCTGCACAATTGTTATCAAGAATGTTCAAAGTATAGATCAAGAAATCAAACTGTAAGAAAAATTTCTTTGATGATGGCCACAGCTGTGTTACAGAGTAATTCTATATGCTCTTGATAATTTATATTTAAGGTTATACTCATAGGTTCCTATATTCAGAGTTTATTTGAAATCCTGGTGTTTATCGAAAAGAGGAAGTCTCTTTTTAAAACTTTTATAAAGGCAGATTAAACTGTGATAAAAACTGCAGGCTGTTGGGGCTGCTTTAGACCAATATATTCAAGAGATTATAAATCTAGCCCCACAGCCTTTAAATACTGGCTGGGTGCCTGTTACGTTGTGTTCAGTAACAAACAGAACTATAAATAATGGCAAAGTGAATGTATTATCCTTGTGGTTTTGTGTAAGGGCTTTTTCTGTCTTTAGGACGGCTTCACACATGATGAGTTGTGTGTGTGCATGTCATTCTTGAAATAAATTGCATGGATCTTGCACGTGATCTTGCACACTTCTGTTCATCCCAAATGGTTTATGGGGGATTTTTTTTTTTGCCCTGTGTAGACACACCTCAGAAAGCCCTAATGAGCAGCAGAGTCCCAAAACAGCATTTGTTAAACGCATATACATTGCGACCAGGTACATTTGTTGCCTGCGGCCATGGCTATGGGTGCTGGTGGGTATGGCTTCACTCAGATGGGGGGCCCCAATGTGCTCAACTCTGACAGTTGTGTACTTTTGCTTGAAGGTTTCACTGCATCAAACTATTCCAACCGCGTGAAGCCAGATCCATTCGCTATTCCATACTGTTGGGACCCAGGTCCCCTTTGAAAAACAAGGATAGGTGTTACTCAGACCTGTCTCCCCAGAACTACAGAATAGTTCCATTCTCCTCAAACAGCACACAGAAGGAAGCTCCCAAAGTAGGGTCCTACTACAGAGCTATGCTCTATGTGTAGTATATGGTGCTGTTGATTTAAGGCCAAATGGGAAGAAAGCTCAGTGCAGTCTGAGCTAAGCTGAGGACTGTTGCTATATTTGTCAGGTAGTGAGTTGTGGTGTGTAGAATAAACACAGTTGTTTAATTCCTATTTGTTTTCACTCCCACTTCATGACCTAAAATGAAATACTGTAGGGCAGGGGTCCCCAGCCCCCGGGCCGCGGACTGGTACCGGTTCCTGGCCTGTTAGGGACTGGGCCGCAGTAGGGGTGTGGGAACCCCCCCTTACCTTGGGTCCGTGGGGGGGGAGGCAATCCGTCCCTCCCCCCCACCCCGGAATCCTTGCTGGCCCTGGCCGGCTCCGCGGCAAATCCGTGGAGCTGCCAGCCGGCTCTGGCCCTGTTCTTTGCAGTAATAGCCTATTACTTGAAAGAACAGGGATGTAAATGGTGTCCACTACATGGATGCCATTTGCGTCCCAGCGGCCGGAAGTCCTCCCCTGGCTGGAGTCGGCCGGCAGCTCTGCGGACTTGCTGCGGAGCGGAGCCGGCCAGGGCTGACGAGGATTCTGGGGGGGGGGAGGGACGGATTGCCCCCCCCTGCGGACTCAAGGTAAGGCGGGGTTCCCACACCCCTACTGCTGCCTGGTCCCATCCCCCCCCCCCCGGTCCGTGGAAAAATTGTCTTCCATGGACCGGTCCCTGGTCCCAAAAAGGTTGGGGACCGCTGCTGTAGGGTTCAAGAAGTGGCTACAGAATTCTTGAAGCTATGCAAGTAGGGTTTAGGTCACAATGAATATAATGACAAAATGTTTATTGCTTATAATCATAGCCCATTGCAAACAATGAATATAAACTATAAGGTGGTTGTTTTATGAGCCATACAAAGTTCCACACATTATGACTGGGAATATTGGTGTTTCCCTCAGAGAATACATGTACCATGTCAACATCATATGTGAGTATAAACCATCTTATAGTTTATATTAATTATTTGCATGGGTTGTTTAGCATGACGTCCAAACCCTGACAAGCCACAGTTGGAACCCAGGGGTTAATCTTGGGTTCCAACTCTGGCTTGTTGGGAAAGAGACGAGCCAGAGTTCCAGGTCAGGATGTCATGCTAAACAACCTAGGGATGAAGTGTCCCTCGGTTGGTTAGCCAGTCCTGCTTGAGCAAAGGAGGAGCTAAGCAGCAGTGATCAAGCAGTATGAACTAGCATGTAGCGATGTTGGAGAAATCCGCAATGGAATCAAATGAGTTTGGATTTCTATGAATCCAATCTGAGGAACCTGCAGCAGATCAGCTTTTCCTGAGTAGCATGGATTGCATGGACTTGCGGACTGTTTCTTTTTACTTTCTGGAATTTTATGGAAATATAGTTGTAGAAAAATATGTAAAAAAAAACAAACAAAAAAAACAACCACCAGCTGAAAATATGCATTACCCCCATAGGCTAAAGCATGACAACGAGCGGAGGGGGGGGATTTCCGCATTTTTTAGGGGGGGAGAATTTCCACATTTGTGCAAATGTGAATCTGCACAAATTCAGGAAATTGAAAAAAAAATCGATTCTGTCAGTGAGTGGATAATGGAACCAAAGGCACCTGACAGTCTGCAAAATGCAGACAGAATGATTTTTACAAAATCTGTACATGCCTACTAGCATGTTGGGTCATTCACAATAACCCAGGGTTTAAAAAACCCTGTGTCGTCATTATGTGCAAAAACTGGGCCACTGTCTTAGAAAAGGCATTCTTCCTTCACTCTCATACAAGAGTGAATAGTCCTTCTCCGACAGCACCTGCTGTGGTGTATATATGCACCATCTAAAAAGAAAGGGTGACATACAGTGAGTTTCCCACCACCAACCTCTGTCAATGTAGTGGAAAGGGCATGTCATTCCCCCTCCCCCCGCCCCAAACCTGCTCCAGAGGGCTGGGCAATTCTATGGAGCAAATTGTAGAGGAACACAGCAGCAATGAGAGGATGGAAAAGTTCCATTACGAGAGCAAATGTCCACCCACATAATATAGGATGTAACCCATTGGGTTGTTTACAGTTTTAGGTGCAATCCTTTGCATGTTTAGACAGAAGAAAGCCCTAAAGCCTATAAAAGTAGGACTTTTTTCTTTCTAAACATGCATAGCATTGCACCACATAACCAATAAATGTATACCTTCATTTACTACAACCAATTTGATTAGTTGAATATGACTTCTTTAATTGTGTGGTAGATCTGTATTGAATTGCTAATAAAGAATAATCTGGCAGGGCTGTTTTAATGTTTAGAAGTTGTTGCTTATTTCACTTTTGTTCAAACAATCCACTAGGAGAAAAAGGAAATAAAATCCTAAAACATTATTCATACAGTTATATCTGCATAAGCTCCATAGAAAGATTTGTATTTATTGGTTCAAGTGCTAGGTCACTAGAAATATACTTCACACTCCCCCCTGCAACAGCACACTGGATGTAATTAGTAGTAATTTTAATTTATCTTTCAATATGTGACTCTGAAACTGTAGTTTCAAGTTGCTATCCGCTGCATGTAATGAATAGCAATTATGTATTTATTTATTTATATACAATATTTGTATACTGCTCCAAATCTAACCCAAAATGTCTATATTTAATCTTGACATCTCCCCAATAACCACATCCAATAACCACATCCAATGAAAGCTCATAGATCTTACATTCCAGGTTCCTATGGTGTGTTGATCTTTAGAACATCGGATTCGTCGTTCACCACCAGCACCATCGGCTGCTAGCCGTCAAGATCTTGCAAGGTAGACTCCAGCAATTCATGGAGCGAGAATTGCCAGATGTACAAGCTGGGTTTAGAAAAGGCAGAGGAACTAGAGACCAAATTGCCAATATCCGCTGGATAATGGAGAAAGCCAGGGAGTTTCAGAAAAACATTATTTCTGTTTTATTGACTATTCTAAAGCCTTTGACTGTGTGGATCATCGCAAATTGTGGCAAGTTCTTAGTGGTATGGGGATACCAAGTCATCTTGTCTGCCTCTTGAGGAATCTGTATAATGACCAAGTAGCAACGGTAAGAACAGACCACGGAACAATGGACTGGTTTAAGATTGGGAAAGGAGTACGGCAGGGTTGTATACTCTCACCCTACCTATTCAACCTGTACACAGAACACATCATGCGACGTGTTGGGCTTGATGAAGCTAAGGCTGGAGTTAAAATCGCTGGAAGAAACATTAACAATCTTCGATATGCAGATGATACCACTTTGATGGCTGAAAGTGAGGAGGAGCTGAGGAACCTCATGACGAAGGTGAAAGAAGAAAGTGCAAAAGCTGGGTTGCAGTTCAACATCAAAAAAACCAAGATTATGGCATTCAGCTTGATTGATAACTGGCAAATAGAGGGAGAAAACGTGGAGGCAGTGACAGACTTTGTCTTTCTAGGCGCAAAGATTACTGCAGACGCTGACTGCAGCCAGGAAATCAGAAGACGTTTACTTCTTGGGAGGACAGCAATGACAAATCTTGATAAAATAGTTAAGAGCAGAGACATCACACTGACAACAAAGGTCCGCATAGTTAAAGCAATAGTATTCCCCGTAGAAACCTATGGCTGCGAGAGCTGGACCATAAGGAAGGCTGAGTGAAGACAGATGCTTTTGAACTGTGGTGTTGGAGGGAAATTCTGAGAGTGCCTTGGACTGCAAGAAGATCAAACCAGTCCATACTCCAGGAAATAAAGCCAGACTGCTCACTTGAGGGAATGATATTCAAGGCAAAACTGAAGTACTTTGGCCACATCATGAGAAGACAGGATACCCTGGAAAAGATGCTGATGCTAGGGAAAGTGGAAGGCAAAAGGAAGAGGGGCCAACCAAGGGCATGATGGATGGATGATATTCTGGAGGTGACGGACTCGACCTTGAGGGAGCTGGGGGTGGCGACAGCCGACAGGAAGCTCTGGCATGGGCTGGTCCATGAAGTCACGAAGAGTCGGAAGTGACTGACCGAATAAACAACAACCAAATCTAACAGATTTCAGAGTGGTGAACACAAAAGATAAAACAGGAAAAGAATAAAGAAGATTAAAAACACCACATTAAAATTATGCTTTTAAAAAAACAAAGCCAGTAGAAACTGTTACTAGTCAATTAAGGAATGCCTCCTGGAACAGTGCTGTTTTCAAGATGGGCCAGAAACAACACCGTGTTGGTGCCTGCCTGAGCTCCAAGGCAGGGAATTCCAAAGAAGGGGGCCGCCACAATGAAGGCTCTTCTCCTGGTGGACACCAATCAGGCCATAGGTCCACGTGGAACCACCAAGAGCAAGCCCTCCCATGATGTGAGTGACTAGGCAGGTTGGTAAAGGAGAAGGTGCTCTCTTTGATCCATCTTTGAAGGGGAAAAACTGTTTCATCACATGTGTGGATTTGATTAATGAATCCTTGATTTCAGAGATGAGTTTGACCTAGATGTTTTGGGTGGTGGTGTGTGGCAGTATTGCTTTCTTTCTGTATTGCAAACTAGATCTGTAGTTGGCCAAATGGGGTACTGGATTTCTTCCAAGCTGTGCAAGCAAGTAGATTTCTTCTGAAATGCAGGAAAACTGTTCTTAAGCAATGCACAGTGTGAATAATTTAGAGGGCATGAATGCAGTTTAATGCCCAAATAGATAACTGTATTACTTGCATTACGTTTGCAGCACACGGTATCTCTTGAAAATATTTAACTCATTGTCAACAAGGGTTCACAATGATCTAAGAATTATCTTTTTCTTCTGTTCCCCTATCAGACTTGCAGAACATCAGGTTATTTGAACCTCAGCTCAGTTTATGTGAAAAATGAATTGCAAATCATATGACAAATCAAAGAGTTTAGGTTCTTCCCAAGGTTCTTCAAGAGAGAGAAAAAATATTAACTTATCTGACAAAGGATAGACACACATGTTACATTTTCTCTGTTTGGTGATTTAATTTGTTTTCAGCCACTGGGGTCCAGCTATTGGTGCAATGTTATGAGTTATGATATTATGGTGTTGAGAAGTGTTTGTATAATACTATATAGAGAATGCTATAAGTGTGCTGTTGACAGAGTATTAGAATATAAAGCACAGTGTAAGAAGGAATTCATTAAAATGGCCCTGTTCATGTGCCCACTGGTAAGATCAATTTGGTTAGTGGTCACGAAAGGTAGGACCCCATCCTTATGAAATACCCTACTATGGGATGTGTGGGTAACCACTCCCTGACTGCTTTTGAATGGGCCATAAAGACCTTCATTTTCCATCTGCTTTTAAATGAATGACTACTTATCTTTATTTTATAAATGGTTTTATGTTTTAAATGTTTTATGCTACTGTTTTAGTTAATTGCATTTTATATTGTTTTCATTTTTATTGTTTTAACATTTTGTTTTGTAAACTGCCTTGAGGAGGCTTTGCCTCAAATGTTAGTATAAAAATATTTTCAATAAATAAATAGTGGCTAGTTCCTTAACATCTGCTTTTCTTTTCCAACAGAGAGAGGCCTTGGAAACTAGCCACCGCAAGAGATTTTTAACTCGTTTCACAAAGCATATGTTAAATTACCTGTAACAATACATATACGGAAGCAATCTGTTGCCAAAATTGTATGAAAATTTTCAACCAGTCTGCTCCCTTTCCATCTATTCTTCCGTAGTTCACTAATTCCCTTTCAGAAAAAAAAAAATCCTTGCACAGCTATTCAGACCTTTTTTAAAATGTAAGAAATAGGGATTCTTTTTTATTATCTCCACGGTCCATTTCCATCTCAGCAGGAAAACAATTAAGAAAGTAATAGTGAGGTCAGACTGTCCCCTTGGCAGTCTCAAATGCACAGAAAGTGCTAACATCCTCCAGACATTACTACAAAATGAAGAAAAAATTGAAGTTATTACTTGTCTTGCTATCTATTCAAGGGTAAATGAATCATATTGTAAAAAATGTCTGAAGGTTAAAAAATTAGCCTTTGACAAGGAAGAGAACAGTGCCTTATCTAAATCTTAACAACACTTTAAGTACTTTTACTATTATTCTGAACACCTATCAGTATGATGGTTCATGGGGATGAACAAGGAAATTTCTTGTCATTATGATGATGGGTACTGGAACTTACAGGGTGACTGGTGGCTCAACTATGTTTTGGGTTTCTGTTTTGTTGCTGTGTTTGCTGCTACAGCAAATGGGTGGGGTGGCCTCCACCAATTCATCTTCAGTGGCAGATCCTTCTCATCTTTGCACACCTGTTGCCTTCACTGACTGTTCGTTGCAGTAGCCTTTCTAATTTTTGAACAGGAGGGAACATTGTTTCAAAAGGAAAGTATGGCCAAATAATGGAAGCCAAGCAGCTGGCTTTTATAGGTATGTAACATGAATTAGCAGCTTTGTACACACAATTGGGTGATTTAAGATAGAGTGGTAAATGGCTCAGTTCCCCTATCTTTCAATTTTATCCTAAATACTAAGTGAACTCCCACTGTGGATACTTATTTAGCCAAAAAAGCACCTTCCACACACACAAGGGAGCTATCAGCAGGCTTGAAGAAATCCCAAGGTTTGCAGAAATACAGATGTTCAGAGGGAAAAAAAAACTGGGAATGGGGTGCAGGGTGATCCAAAAACAGCCCAGTGACGACTGAGCTACTTGGTGGGGCATGTGGATGGACTGTGGAGGGGGGAGGACTGGAAACATGGGAAGGAGAGGAAATGGAATGGCATATCCTGGAAGAAAACATGGCTGGCTGGAACTCTGAACAAGAGCACTCTACACTGCAACATTTTGTTGCAGGTCCCACTTGTGCATGGTATATTTCTAGTACCTTGGAATCAAAGAGGAGTGTAGCGATTGTCTAATAAAGTCTTGTGCTAAGACAGGATAGTCCTTAGCCAAAGCATTTCTGTCAGTTGCCTATCCAATCTTGTTGGAAAACATTCAAGGAAAGTATTGTATTTATATATTATATTTATACCCCACATTTTAGCCAAGATTGTGTCCCAAACTGGCTTACAATTAAAAGCCATAAAAGGGTAGAATATATTTAAGGATGTGTGGAGAGTTTGTGGAGAGTTTGTGGTAGTCCCTGGCAGGCACAGTTGAGGTTCCAGGCTCTTTACTTCCTATAGAGGGAATAAAAGGGGGCAAAAGGAGATGTAGTGCAGATGGACTCAAGTTAAAGATGCCAACCCACAAAAGCAGCCTTCTGTTGATTTGGGTTACTGTATGATGTCTAAGTTAAATAACCTCATGTAAGCTTTTTCTCCTCCCACCGTAGCAATTTTCTCAGAGTAACTTGCTTCACTCCAGTAACTCCAAGCTGTTTCATCCAGTATTACTGCCAAATTACTCCAAAGATGTGCTTAGTAAAAGCTATTGTCATGGTGCAGTCACAATTTGTACAGTCTGGCTTCTCTCTTTTTATCCAAAATTATACTTTCTCCAAACATGTGTTGGCTTAATGAATTGGATGAAGGGGATTTGTGGTGGCTTGTTACTGAAAGTACAGGAGCCTTTAATAAAAATAACGGGCAGTCTTATTCCAGGCCCTTTCTTTTGGTCATCAAGTCATTTCAGTTTATTGTGTTTCATTGAAGAGGCCTGCTTGGAACAACCCAGCAGAAGATTTACCTTTCTTCCCACCCTTTACAGCAGAGCTTTCCAAACTGTGTGTTGCGACACATTAGTGTGTCGCCGGCAGTGTGTAGGTGTGTTGCGCGAAAATTGTGCGGAAGGGCACCGCGGAGCTCCCTTACTCATGTTTGCTTCTCTTGGTCCCTCCCCTGGAACTTCCTAAAGCAGCCAATGTTAAAGAAGCTTAGCTGCTAAGGCTTAGGTGCTTTAACATTAGCTGCTTTAGGATCACGTGGCGTCTTGACGCAAGACGCACGTGATTGGCGGTGTTGGAGCGGTATGGCGAGGAGTGTGGTAATGCTGGCTGCATGAGGAGTGTGGAGAATTCCAAGTTAGCGGAGCAATTAGTCGAGCAATTTGCAATCAGCTCGGGCGAGAGGCTTCCCCACGTCCTCGGTGCGGCTGCAGGGCAGCAGGGGAGAACAATGGCCCACTGGACGCCCCCAGAGCAGGGAGGGCTGTGCTGGGCAGGTGAGGAGCTTCGAGCCTGCGCTCCCCAGAAAGGTAGAGGTGCGGGGCAAAGAGAGGGGAAGGGAGGCACTGCCCTGGGAGCAGAGCTCAGCTGACACCGGCACGGAGAAGTGGCAGCGGCCACCAGCCCTGCGTGGTTTCGGGCATGCCCTTCGCGGACTACTGCACCGCGCTGCCGCGCGGCCAGGCCAAACTAACACACAGGTGGAAACGCCACCTGGGACTGCACCGAGCGGGCCGTCCGCCATCTTGGCCAGTCGGAACAGAGCTCTGTTGATTTCTGCCATTTATTTTTATTTTTACTGTGCTGTAATAGTGGATTAACCACCCACTGGCAGTGTACCACCGGATAGTGCTGGAACTGGACTCTGGACATAGGCATTGCAAATATTTACAGCAGTATAGCCTTGTAGTGAGACATATATATTTACACCATTTTTGTTGGACTTTTGCTTCTCTACTTCATGTGTTTTTGCAGCTGAGCTCCTACCTGGACCTATGTGTCCTAATATGTATTGTAAATACTTTAGTTAATTTTGTTTATTTTTCACATTTTCTCCTGGTCCTGATTCCTATCTTTATCTCACTTTATCGCTGTGGGAGTGGAGCGCAGGTGCTGTTATTTTCATAAGAAAAAACAAAGATAAGCGCTAAGAACAGTCCTGTTATTTTCATATTTAGTTAATGCTAAAACCTAGAAATAAATTTGCATAGATTTATTCATTAAATTGCAGTTGAATTACCCGTAAAATGGATACCTTTCTAATTCAGAAAAGGAAAGCTGGTGAAGATGACGTTTGCAATGGATAAAATGTAGCCGCTATAGAGGAAGCTACGCAAGAATCAACAGTTGAACAGTCTGTATTAGTACGTAAGAAGTGTAAAGGAACAATTTCCAAGCCTCGTTTATACAGTAAAGATTATATGAAACTGGGGTTCACATTTTCTGGTAATGAAGCAATCCTTGTCCCCAGTGTTTAGTTTGTGGGGCCTGGCGTGCTATGGTCCATGGGGTCACGAAGAGTCGGACACGACTGAACGACTGAACAACAACAACAACTTGCAAATGAAAGTATGGTAGCAAATAAATTAAAGTGTCATTTTACCTCAAAGCACTGTCATTTGTCAGAAAAACCAGTAGGATACTTTATTGAGCTTTCAAAATCTATAAAGAAGCAGTCTGCATCATTCACAAAGAGAATGAAGACATCAGAGAAAGCTCAAAAGGCTAGTTACTTGGTTGCTCAAATAATTGCCAAAAACAAGGACCCACACGCTATTGCTGAAACCACCATAAAGGAATCTTGCTGTGCTATTGCGAGCGGAGATGGGTTAAAGAAGACGCAGACAACAAGCTTGGGTTGAAAATTGGGCCACATTTATTGAAATAGCTGCAAAGGGGTAACTAGGACGGGCATCTAACTGTGTCAGCGGCTAGCTGGCACTTCTTGGGCGAAAACATACCCAGCCTGAGGGGTGGCGGTGATCTCGCCATCCCTCCGGACTGCCCCTTCTGGGGGAGGTAGACCTTCCGGTGTCACCCCCAACCCGGTGCCGCGAAACACCTGGTTGAGTGAGTAGGGTTGGTCTCCCAGGCAACCCTTATCCCCCCGCCGAGCCGCACAACCCATTCGGGGGGCCCTCAGGCGTCACCTGTCACCATAAGATGCCTCTGCATGCACACCATCCCTACTTTCCTGTTTTGCCCGTCCTAGCCGCCACAGGAGTCACCAGCCTAGAGATTGTGAAACTCCCCCCACCTGCGCAGAAGAACTTCCCGCAGGCCCCTTTGCAGATCAGACAGACATATGTTATTCACTAAATGAGACAGGTGGACACCGTCCTACCTGTACGCTCCCTCCATGTCCACAGAATTCCCTGGCGGGTGGTGCATCCATCACCTCATTCACCTGGCAATAAGCCACTCCTCTGTGCACTTTCCAACATGCCCTGCCACTGGCAACGTCATTCCATTCCTTCCCATTGATCCATGGGAGCAGTGAGGGCTGCAATGGGCTACTTCCGGCCAGGTATGCCAGACCACCTGCATCTCAACCAAGGCCTGTTCCATCAGGTCCTTGCCTGGCTTACAGCCGAAGTCATTCCCTCCAATGTGCAGCACCTGGACCTGCGGAGGAAGACTGACAAACTTGGTGGGACAGAGTGAGGAGGGGACTCCCAACGTATGCCACGTCTATGGAGCCACTGGATCTTAATGTGACAGGTTGACAGAAGCTGAATACTGAAGAAGACATACAAGCTCTTCATGCAGCTCCAGACATCAAAACGTGCCCATGTAAGAGCACCCGTACCGGCGTACGAGTCTGCTGGTCTCAGGAATAAGCACATTAAGGGAAACTACACAATTGCCCTTAAGTCAACAGCAAACCGTTGAAGTGATAAAAAAAGGAGGCCCCTCCTCAGACCCGTGGCATGCCATAAAACCCCATAAGGTGCCGCCAGAGCATAATCCGTTGACTCGCGTTTGGCCGTGGGCCACTGCCGTGCCCTTGCCATGCCGATCAATTTGATCACCAAATATGTAAATGGATTACCTTGGGCCAGACCTGTACTTTGCAGCAAATCAAGGCCCTCCGGGACAAGTCGGCCTTGTGAGCCCAGACCAACCCTGCATTCCGTTAGGGCTGCTACGTGGAACAGGGAAACGTCTTATTGGAAAGCTCCAATGGAGGGCCATGATCCCCGGAGCCCGAAAGGGGTATCCGGAGAGAGAGGGTGGTTAATTTACTAATGCAGGCAAACATCTGTGCCCAACACTATCTTGCACGCCGAAACCTAAATTCTGACATGGAGTCAGTGAAACCCACCTTTGTGGGCTGGAAGGCTAAATGTCCAGCTTGCGACTTATGGTCGCAATAGTCTGTTGTTCCTTAAGGAGGCGTGAAATTGTGGCCCATGATCTATAGATAAGGGCCATGAATCCTATTGCTGAGGTTTTGCATAATGCGCGGCACGCACACCCTGCTCTGTTGCAGGCGGCTCCTGTACAGAGAGCCATGGAATGCAGGCTGGCATGCCTGGCTTCAGTATCCCAATCTCCCATAGTACTGCAAGGATGGGATCTGGGAATGGAGCACCCACGGGGCTAAGGCCCGGAAGATGTTGACCTAATTTCATGACAACGCATTGACAATTGGGTTTGCCTAACCCGGCACATGGTGGACCCAGAACCAGATGTTGTAATACTGACTCTGGAGCACGAACACACTGACACATGACATGACCCTCCAATTTCAGGAGGACGGAGAATGAATAACGTGGTCATGTTGTCTTAGCGAGGGGGGGGTTACTGACTTGGCTATAAGGTTATCCCTCAATGTGCTTGGCGGGGGCGGCAGCCTCCACTCTACAGGCCTTTACCCACTGCATGATTGGACCTGCCCTAAGAATCTGAAACCCCTTGGGGTAGGGGCGGAACCATGTGAGTCCGCCCACCGGCTTTGAGGAGAGGCTCACGTGTCCGGAAGGAGGTGCCATTAAAGCCCTACTAAGTTGAGGCCATGCCTGATGTATAACTACTTGGAGCTGTGCCTAACGGACCTGAAAATTGTCCTGAGGGAGGTGAGAATAACACCTAAGGGTATCGGATTGGCTTCACTGAATGTTGCTGTGGGAGACAGGCCCTCAGCCTTTGTGAGCTAAGGGGCACCGAAGTAACAGAAAAGGGGAAGCAATACTTGCGTTAGGTCAGAACATTGACCACCATCTTTGGACTCCATGTAGCACATGCCCATCAGGGACCCGTGGCCGGGATCCCAGACAAAGACAGCTGCCTCATCGAAGAGGTGTGACACACTGAGCAGAAATGATCAGGGATCTCATGATAATTGACTGGCCCTCAGGAAAGAGATGTTACGAATCAGGATAAACTCCCTAGAGGATTTCCTGGGCACCATTTCGAGAAGGGAGATCCCTAGAATATCTAACGGGGTGTGGAAAAAAAGGGGGGGGCTAAAACCCTTCTGCCAGTACTGCATAGTTAACCTCTCCTGAACCTGTCAACGCCTAGAGAGGAGAAATGTTGCTTACGAGGTAGGGATGGTCTATGTTGACCTAAAGAAAAAATGCTAGGGGGCCCTAGAACCCAGCATAAATCGTGTTCCAAGTTAAGACGCGTTCCCCCAGTTGGGTAGTGTCTTAAAGCTGGGGTATCGGCGCCAACCTTACTAGGCATTGGCCATCCAGAGCTTTCTACTGCCTCGGCTTTTCCAAGGGGACCCTACCCTCCCCGAGCATTGGACAAGAGGTGCATGAGTGCTGACTGCTACAAGGGAGCATTCACGATGAAAACTGCACGTGTCCTGGGAGCATGTGCCCATTGGGGCTTTACTCCCAGCACAGATAGCAGTGCTGAAGCAGCGGACCCACCATAGGCCGAGGGCCAGTGCGGGAGACCACCTGGTGAATGTGGCCACTGCCAGATCTGTTGCCGACCCCAGCTGGGAAGGAGTCAAAATTGGAGTGAAAGGTCCTGGTCAAACAGGTCCTTACGCAGCGAAGGGCAATGGCGGCCCTCCTGCGAGAGGCCTCAACAAGCCATTCGCACACCTCGGGCGAAAGACATTACGAGAAGGAGTAGCCCTGGTGACAATACAACTCGCCAGATTAGCGTAGGGATCTGATATGCCCCTTACATGGATGTCCAAAACGGGCGGGGGCAGGCGAGGGATCCTAATTAATCCAGGAAAAAACCCTGTAAGATGATGCATTAAGCGGCTGGGGTTACTGGGGTGTGACTGACGGAGCTGCAGGCGGCCCGGGCGTCATATAGGGAGATGACATTGGGAGGGACAGCCGCCCCCAGGTAGGTAAGCTAAGGCAGCAACCCCACAGCCCTAAGGGTCACCCGTGTGTACAACTGGGGTGAGGTACAGTCATCTCACCCATATCCAGGGCAGCCGTGTCTGGGTCCCTGGGAGCAAGGGAGGTGGTACCACTTGCATTGGTCCTGATGGAGATGCCTCATGAGGGCGGACCGCCTTCAGGTGTGCTGTGTCGCCTGGGCGAAACCCCAAGGAGGAGGATGTTGCTTGGATCACTGCTGACGGAGATGCCGCAGGAAGGTGGACTGCCTGCAGTGGTGGGGTGCTGCCATGGTGAACCTGCGAAGGCGAGATGGAGGCCTCAGTGGCGTCCGGGTGCCCTGAACCCAGAGATGAGCTGTACCAATCGTGGGCACGCTCTGATCCCCAGCTGGAAAAAACTGAGGTTGTTGCTTGTGCGCCCAGGGAAGATGAGGCAGCAGAAGGGAGGAGCTCCGCTGAAGGCAGTGAGCCTTCTGGAAGAGCCGATGAAGAGGAGGTGGATGCCTCAATAGCGTCCAGGCGATCTGAAATAGAAAGGAGCAACGAGCGTTGGGTCTGCTGTCATGTTCGCTTGTGCTGGACCACTGAGGATTTTTGTGCCTGGCCAGGGGAGGAGGAGGGATCCCCAAGGAACGCTCAGCAGCTTCCAAACGAGAAAAAATTGATGCCAGTACCGGGCTGCGTCCACATCAGAGTCAGAATCGGGCCTTGGCAGCGAACTTTTGGGGAGTGGGGAGGGGGGAGGGGGGAGGGGGGAGGGGGTGGGGCCCTCCCCTTCCCTCCCCTTCCCTCCCCTCCCCTCCCCTTCCCTCCCCTCCCCTTCCCTTTCTTACCACCCTGGCCCTTCTTAGGAGGCATGATGCAGGAGGTGAATTAAGCAAGCTATCTGTCAGGGTGGACACTGAGCCCATAGAATCCCAGAGTAGTTCTAATGCTGAGGAAGAGCAGTCGCTCCTGGGAGAGGAGCACGCTCCTCTTTCCCAGGACCAACAGCTAACGGAGTTTTCCTCCCCCCACATTCCTAGTTTTAGTTAGCAGTCCAGGGAGTGACCGAGCACAGATAGCAGACTTAGTGAAGGCGCACACTCAATGGCTGCGCCCCGAGGATCCAAGGGAGAAGGGGAGGGATTCTCCCTAGTCCTTATATTCAGGGGTCTGCCAGTAATTGCTTTTCAAACGGGGACCAACTGTTCCAACTTAGGGCATAGGGATGCTGCTGCTCAGATCTAGTTGATACCTGTAGAGTTGTTACGTTGCAAAGGAAGAATAAAGCTTTGAAAAGAATCCCTTTGTCTGTGTCTGGACTTGGCTACTGGATTAGACTGAGAGAGCCCTCTAAGGAGCCCTTGACACTATCAAAGAGTTAATAAAGCCGCTGGGCACCCCAGACAATAGGCAGCCACCCCACAGCCTTAAGATCTGCGGGTATGAGTTCCAGACCGAGACAGAGAGGCCTGGGGATGAAGATGGGAGCGCTGCACTACAGTTTAGATAGAAAATCAGATTTTCAAGAGGCGCAGCCAGGGGCCAAAGGTGATGGAGCTGCGTTTGAGCATGGGCGCCCACAGCCGAGGGCACCCTGTCACTGGGAGGCGCCAAACAGGCAGTTGCCGCTGTTACGCAATTTTATTAATTAATTATTTAATAATCGTAATTTAATTAATTTTTATTATTAATATTATTATTTATTTAATTAAAGCTTTCTTTTCATACAAACATAGGAAGCTGCCTTATACTGAGTCAGACCCTGGGTCCATCTAGCACAGAATTGTGGACACTGACTGGCAGCAGCAGATCTCCAAAGTTTCAGGCAAGATTCTTTCGTAGCCCTACCTGGAGATGCTGGGGATTATACCTGGGGCCTTCCGCATGCCAAGCATGTGCTCTACCACTGAGCCGCAGCTCTTCCTATCTATCTATTTATTTTTTTGGGTGGGTGGGGGGAGACGTCCCAAGCCCATGGGAGGCGACCAATCGGGCTGTGATATACACGCCCCGACTTGGCTCAGCAGCCAGGCGCCCCTCCCAACAGGCAGGCTCGGCTCGGCTGACCAGTGGGGGGGGGCAGTCAGACCGCCGCTTGGAGCGCTGCCGCCGGCAAACACCGGCGCCGCGCTCGCCCGCCGATGCCCCCCGCCGGGAGCAACACCTCAGGGAGGCCGGCAAGGCGAGGAGGAAGAGGCCGGCGGCTGGGTAGACAGGCCGGCCGGCAGGCGGGCGGGTGTGCGGGCAGGCAGGGCGAGCGGGCGGGCAGGCGAGCGAGCGGGTGGGCTGGCGGGCGCGCAGGCGGGCGAGCGGGCAGGAGAGCGAGTACACGAGGAGACCGAATGGATGGGCGGGCGAGAGGAAAGGAGCTGGCGAAGGAGGGAGGGAGGCGAACAGTATCACCAAGCGAAGATTTTGGCGCGCAGAAGCACGCTGGGTCCAGGCGGCTGGAATGAGGACGAAGCCATTCTCCAGCAGGCCAAAGTCCCTCGTCGTGAACCGAGGAGAAAGGAGGGGGCAGGCGCACTGCAGCCTCAAGAGCCAGGGTCCTCGGCATGCGCGACGACACCGGTCTCCAGCAGGCCGGTGTCCTTCGTCGTTTCTGGCGGAGCTGTAGTTCTCTCTAGCTGCGTTGAGCCAGAGAGCTGAGTTTGAGAAGGGGGCTGAGTTTAAGGCAACTCAGCCTGCCCCTCCTTGCATGGTAGTGCCACTGGGGTGCACCAATCAAAGGCCCCTGCGTCATGTCACCCCACCCGCCCTCAATGGCCCCCCCCTTTTAGCCAGACAAGCTGGCACCGGGTGAGGGCATTTGTTCGAACAATGTTTGGGCCCGAATTTGAGACAGAAGTTAATAAAATCCCTTTGGCAGATAACACAATCGGAAGACGTATTCAAGACATGTCTGATGACATTAAGCAGCAAATGAAGGATATTTTTCAAGACGATAATATGATCTTTACATTGCAATTAGATGTCAGTGGGTTAGCACAATTGTTGGTTTTTATATGCTTCATTCATACTGACAGAATTATTGAGCAATTCTTGTGTTGTCTAGAACTTCCAATGAGAACTAGAGGTGAAGATATATTTAAAACTTTTGATTGCTTCATGAAGGAAAATAATTTGCAGTGGTTAAATTGTGTAGGAATATGCACAGATGGCGCACCCTCAATGGTTGGTTCAACAAAAGGTTTTATAGCTTTAGCAAAGAAAGAGAATGAAAATATTATAATTACTCATTGCTTTTTACATCGCGAAGCACTAGTCGCGCAAACCATTGGAAATGAATTAAGAAATGTTTTGGACAAAGTGGTTCAAATAGTCAATTACATTAAAAGTAGATCTCTTCAATCAAGGTTATTTGCTCATATTTGTGAAGACATGGGGGCAAGGTTTAAAAAGCTTCTACTACACACAGAAGTTCGTTGGCTCTCAAGAGGTCGAGTGCTTTGTCGTGTATATGAATTGAGGGAAATGATGCGTAAACTTTTTGAGGAAAATCAGCAAAATGAATTCTGCGATCTAATTCAAAGCAAACTTTGGTGCACAAAATTGGCATATCTTGCTGACATATTTGAACATTTGAATAAAATAAACACCAGTATGCAAGGAAAAGGAGAAAATATCTTAACAGCGGTAGATAAAATTTGTGCTATGAGAGACAAAATAGCAATTTGGAAAAGGAAAGTGAAAGAAGGAAATTTTGAAATCTTTTTCAAAACTGCTGAATGCCAGCAAAAATGTGATATCAGCTCGCTAATTGTTGACCATTTAACATGGCTTGGAGAGAAAGTTCATCATTACTTCCCAAATGTTGAAATCCAAGACTATGCTTGGATCAGAAATCCATTTCTTTCAACTGCAATGAGGAACTTTTCACTTATTGAAGAAGAATTAGCTGACAAAAAAAATGATCGAAATCTGTTCATGATGCATGAACAGGGTGACTTGGACAGCTTTTGGATTCGCATTTCAAAAATGCGTCCAAACATAGCTAAAAAAGTGTTAAAAATTATTCTGCAGTTTTGTACTACATACATTTGTGAAGTATCCTTTTCAACGATGGCAAACTTAAAGACACTGAAACGTGGAAGCTTAAAAATGCTTGATGACGAAATGCGAGTGTCTTTATCTAATATTCCACCAAATATTGAAAAGCTGTGTTCATCCCATCAACCTCATACATCCCATTAAAATGGTTATAGTTATTGGTGTTATTCAACTTTTTTAAAATTCTTGCACATATTTACATACTGTTACTCATAAATGACAACAATGTATGTTATCTTACAAATCATATATTTTTAAAAACATAAATGAAAGGTTTTCATGAGATATGTTGTATCCCCATACATTTCGTTATTACAATTTATGTATGTGTCCGTATCTCTTATAACGGGTTAGTTTAACCTCCGCTTTGCTAGTAAAACTGAGTTACCATGTCATGAAATGATGCATGTCTAAAAAGTGTGCCACCAACACGAAAAGTTTGGAAAGCTCTGCTTTACGGTGTCTAGTTCGGGGGTGGGGAATCACTGGCCTATGGTCCAGATTTGGCCGGCAGAACATTGCCCCCCCCAGCAATCAGACTTGAAAAAAACCCTTCCATTGACACCAATGGGAGAGAGGTTTTCTCTAAGCGTAAATTGCTAGGTGGGGGGTGATTTGGGGGGCTGAAGCTGGGGAGGGAATGGTCAACTGTCCCTATACAATACGAACCCGACTAAAACTGCCTCCTGTAGTGCAATTATGAATTAAAGAAGCCTTCCATTGGAACCAGTTGAAAGCTTTTTTTTAATCCTAATTGTCGTGTGTGTGTGTGTGTGTGTGTGTTTGAGAGAGAGGTACTTTTTTGGAGGGATAACAGCTGAGGAGGGGAAGGGTTAATCTGCACCCCCCCCCCCATCATTTCCATGCTACAATTAGGCTTGAAAATGCTTAATGTTATTTTTTAGCCTAATTGCAACATTGTGTGCGTTTGTGTGTGCAAGAATTATTGCACGTGACAGTATGTGTGTGTGTAAGTCTGTGAGTATGAAGTTGTATATGTGTGCGTCTATCTGAGAGATTGTGCGGTGGCCCTGCCCACTTTAGCTTTGACCTGACCCAACAGGTGATTTTAGCTATGATACTGCAATGATGGGAAAAACTATACTTGACAGAATTTTCCTTTCTATGCAAAACCTAAAGGTGTAGCAGTACTCCAAGGTTTGAACCTGCCAAACCGAAATAGTGCTTTCGCTTCCTTTCACAGTTCACTTCATTCCTGCCATTAGCTCACAGCTGTTCCTGTCCCTAAGCCTTATATCAGGTTTTGTCTGAGCCCCACTCTCTCATTGGTCCCTCCATTAATCTCCAAGGCTCCGTCACCCACTGTTTTATTTAGGTCCTTATGTTTCACTATGTTTTTCCTTTGCTTACTGTCTCACTCCCTTCACTCACCCTGACTCCCTGTCTCCCCTCCCTGCCAGCAGCACTTTCCTGTCTTTACGTCCTGTTAGATACGAACATAAGAAGAGCCATGTTGGATCAGACCAAGGGTCCATCTAGTCCAGCATTTGTTCACACAGTGGCCAACAAGCTGTTGACCAGGTGCCCACAAGCAGGACATGAGTGCAACAGCGCCCTCCCACCCATCTTCTCCAGCAACTGGTATACCTAGGCAGACTGTTTCTGGTACTGGAAGTAGCACATAGACATCAGGACTAGTACCCATTGATAGCCTTCTCCTCCCGGAATTTGTCTAACTCCTTTTTAAAGCCATCCAAATTGGTGGCCATAACTATATTTGTGGTAGCGAACTCCATAGTTTAACTGGGCTCTGTGTGAAGTACTTGCTTTTATCTGTCCTGAATCTCCAACCAATCAGCTTCACATGATGACTCCGGGTTCTAGTATTGTGAGAGAGCGAGAAAAGTGCCTCCCCATCCATATTCTGCACACCATGCATAATTTTGTACACCTCTATCATGTCTCCCCTTACCCTCCGTTTTCCAAGCTAAACAATCCCAGCTGTTGTAACCTTCCTTCACAGGGGAGTTGCCACAGCCCCTTGATCATTTTAGTTGCTCTTTTCTGCACTTTTTCCAGCTCTGCAATATCCTTTTGTAGGTGTGATGATCAGAACTATACACAGTATTCCAAGTGTGATCACACCATCAATTTGTATAAAGGTAGTATGATTTTGTTTTATTTTCAATTCCCTTCCTAATTATGCCTAACATGGAGTTTGCCTTTTTTACAGCAGCTACACACTGGGTTGACATTTTCCTCAAGCTGTTCACCACAACACCAAGATCTCTTTCTTGGGTAGTCACCGTTGGCTCAGGTCCCATCAGGTTATACTTGAAGTTGGGATTTTTTGCTGCAACGTGCATCACTTTACACTTACTTACATTGACCTGCATTTGCCATTTGGAAGGCCGTTCTCCTACTTTGAACAGCTCCTTTTGGAGCTCTTCCCAATCCTTTTAGTTTTAACTACTCTAAATAATTTGGTGTCATTAGCAAACTTGGCCACTTTGCTGCTAACTCCTAATTCCAGATCATTTATGAACAAGTTGAAAAGCATTGGTCCTAATATAGATCCCACTATTTACATCCCTCCATTGGGAGAATTTACCATTTATTCCTACTCTCTGTTCTTTAACAAGTTACTGATCCATAAGACAACCTCTCTTCTTATTCCATGACTGCTAAGTTTGCTCAAGAGTTTGCACAGCACCTTTTTTCATTTACCCTCTTTTTTGTTTTTTGACTTCCTGTGTCTTCTTCCCTTCTTTGTTAACTTAGAACTTGTTTACTTTAGCTGACATGTCAGTTTCTTGTCAGTTTTCCAGTGACACTTACTTCGGGTCCTAGAAAAACGCTAGAGTAAATAATATATTATGCATATAATAATGCAAACAAATAATATTTTTTGGGATTTAAATAATCCTCCCCCCACCCCCAATTTGGGGTTAAGTTTGGGTCTTTGCCATTTTTTTCTGGGATTTCAGTAGTCCGCCAATAGAATTTTAGTGCTAAATACTAAAAGAGATAACGCAGTAAATGTTTTTCCCTCCACATAGGTGTCAATGTTAGATTCAGGTGTCTGTTTTCCATTTGGCTTTGATCACCTTGACACAAAACTTAATACGTGGACACTAAACACCTAATTGTTCATAAGGAAAGTTGTCCTGCACTAGTTTATGTGTGAGGGATGGCAGAAGTCTTTGTGGAAGAAACACCAAATGTTGAAGAAGCACAGAAGGCAAATGAAACAGAAAATGCAGATATACAAATACATACAGATATACAGAATACAGATGAAAAACAAAACACAGATACAGTGCGAAATACAGAGGAACTGCAAAATAAAGATGAACATGAAAACAAAGAGGAATCATCAAATGCAAATGAAAGTCAGGATGCAAAGGAAATTCTAGATCCTAAAACTGAGACGGAGCAGGTAAAAGAAAAGTAATGACATTAATGCATTGCTTAGTTATTTTAATCATTTTTAAAATGTCTAGCATATAATACTTGGAACTTTTCTTAAAACAATTTTTGGGAAGGTCTCACTTGGATTACACATATTGAGAGATGGTGATATCTACGGAAAAAGTTGACGAAATATTGAAGAATCTTTTATCTAGTTGAGAGAAAGGAGTTTCCAATATGTAAAGTAATATCTTTGCTTTTTTAATATTGAGGGGCATATAAAATTAGCATATATATGAGGTAAAGTGTTTCAAACAAGAGTAGTTTGTTTACCAAAAGGACTGGTGGACCCATGATTAAAGGCTTTGAAAAATGTCAGTCATCAGGTTTAGGTATGATTTATCTTACTTAGGGAGAGCTGGATGAAATTTGCTCCGTCATCTTGTACGTTTCTATGTTTTTAATTATCACATTTCACTTTCTTAGTTCACATTAATGCAGTGTAGTATTTCCAAATGGGTAAATAATAATGATGTAGGGTCAGAGTGTCTGGTTTAGGAACATCGTCCAGTATAAGATTAGCTTTGACTGGCATTTATGTGTTGCTTATCCGTAGTTTTCAGTTAAACCTACAGCAGAACATTAGGTTATGTGATCCAGACATTCTTAACTATTATATTTGGTTGTCACTGACATTGCCACCTATTTTGAGAAAAACAGAAAAGTTTGGTGAATTGAGAACAGAAAATTGTTAAAATTCGGAGTGGACAGAATGTAGATTGGTATTTACTGATCGATCTTGGGATATTTTGCAGTAAAACAGCAAGGGTTCCTGACTCCCAATTGTTTGACAATAGCCACAGTAAAAAGGCAGTGGCAGCAGCTTCTTCTTCTTCTTCTCCCCCCCCCCCCCCGTCTCTGGCCACTGAAATGCAGAAAGCTTGGGGGGGAATCAGAAATGGATTTTGGGGTGAAAGGACTGTAACTTCAGTTCTTGTACTAAAAACAAATTCCTGAGTTAGGGAAGTGTTCATAGGGAACCTGTTCCTTTACTCTAAGTGTATAACCCCCTCCCCCTGCCTCCCCACCACTGTTTTGCACTTGGCTCTGGCTGGCAGACTCCAGGGTTCTAGTAAAAAGCCCAAAGTGAATTCTGCAAGCCTGAAGTCTGCCCACTCCTGGTTTAAAGTACTATGAGTCAATGCAGCAATATAGATTAATGTTACTCCTGCCCTCTTTAAATGCATTCTCTAGTGTCTACAGCAGTATCTGGATTTTGCCAAAAGCTACTTTCACAGCATTAAAGTTTTTGATGCAGAGGTGCAATATTTTTGATACAGATGAATACAATAGTAAGTGTATGGTTTCTCAGGATTATGCAAAGAGAGGACAATCCATTGCTGTGCGGAATCATAGCAAAAGCGCACAAATAAAATCTATGGGGAATTAATAATAATGTACTAATATAGCAAAATCCATCATTGCTTCTAAAAAGTCTAAGAGCTATGTAGGTTATGTTCATAATATCTTTTAACAGCATGAGAACTGATTAAAATAATAATAATATGGATTCTTTTAAAGCTTTGGCTGTCATTGTTATATGGGGACAAATGATATGGTAATAATTCTATACAAAGGAAAATGTTCGACTATTTCAGTCTGCAGTTTACAAACACTGCAGAATCGTTTGGGTAATACCATGGGGAGAATGTAGTATAGTAAAGTAGAAGGTTTCTTTCCAAAAGCTTGATTATGTGGGGTAATGGTAAATATATATTCGGACCACAAATGCTTGTATTTTTATTGACTGCATGAGAAAATGTTTATAATTTGAGGGAGGTTATGAACAGCAATGCTCTTATTATACGGATTCTAAAGCGCCTAGGCTGCCCTCCTATGGAAACTGGATAAATGAGTTTCAGAAATTATCTTCTAGATATATCCATATTACTTTAAGCATTATCTGAGTGTTTTAGGATTCTTTACCTACTTTAAGTAAGAAGGAAATATTTTAGTGATTTAAGATCTAAAAACCTATGCATTAATTCTTTATTCATTATTTAATGGTTGGTTTTGTTTTCTTCATAAACTGGACATTTTTCAAGCTATACAATCTGTCTCCATATTTAATCTCCTGCTCACTTTGCAATGTATGTTACTTTAGGACTGAGCAAAGTCTTTTGCACCTCTCTAGATTCCCCTTTTTTTTAGCTCGTAGTTCAAAATCTGAATTGTGAGCATAAACTGTCTGCCTTCCCGCTATAACATGCCACAAACAAAAACACAGAGCTGCACATGGCTGACATTAGCAGTTAGGAAGGCCAGGCACTTCCTGAGATTAAGAATGATGAAGGCTGCCAGACACCCCAGTCTGACCCACAGACCCCTTGGGTTTCCTCCAGGAGGCAGGGCTTAGTATCTCAGATCAGAGATAACAGTGGGGATTCCCCTGTTGGTGCATGCCAGCAACGGAACCCCGATGTTATTTCTGATCCGATTCGAGTAGGGGTGGGGGTGCAGGACGACCGGACTCTGCTTTACCCACCTGACTTCCTTTCCAACCCAGGAAGGATATGGGTTGGGCAAAGCCTGCTGAGTCCCCTCCACTCCTCCGTCAGAGAAGCAAAAGGGCGAAGCCTTTTCTCCTTTGCACACTCTGCCTCACCCCATTGTGGGAAGGAGGCGAGGCATGCAAAGATGGGGTAGAGCTGCCCTAGTCCCCGTTGCTCCCCATCAGAGGAGTGGTGGGGACTTGTCTGGCTTGGCTTCACTGTGCATGGGGCTTCCCTAACTGGGAAAGCCCGCACACAACAATGTCTGCTTCCTGGCCCAAGCCCTTCGTGGAAGATCGCCTACCTGTCTTGGTGGAAGATGATGTCAGGTGGATGCGGTAATGCCCACTGATGTCATGGTGTGTGGCTACACCCACCTGATGTCATATGGTCCATGGAGGGCTGGATGGTAGGCTCATCTCCCCCCCCCCAAAAAATCTGCTTCTGCACCTGTGCTGTATACCATTACCTGGGAGTAAGGCCCATTGAACTTATTAGAAATTATTTCTGAGTAGAAAGAAGTGGACCATATTGTTGGGTCACGTCTGGGCAACCCATGGGCTGCAAGGCCATATGCAGTCCTCGTCCCTTCTCCATGTGGCCCCACTTGCCCACTCCTGGCATCTTAATCAACCCAACACAGCAAGGAAAAAGAAGAAACCAGTTTGAAGAGAGCAAGTTGCAATAGAGTGTGGCAACTAGAGCAACCTATCATTCTTAGGAATTATACTCTAGGTGCCACCACCATGCTTTGGGATTTGTGCCTCACTGTTTTCCTGGATGAGGGATGAATGAAGGAAGTACTACAGACTGGAGTATTTACTCCAGGAGAGGATGGGGCATCCATCAGCTTGGAAGCAGTACACACACAGTCTCTACCCTGCCCTGCTGTCCTGCTGCCTGCTTCTCAGAAAATCTGTTGAGCTGCCTGAATCTCTTCCAGGCTGAGGTATCTGTGTAGAATGATGATAGGGTTGAGGGTTCAAAGATGGGATCCTGCTCCAAGAGCCACCAAAACCTGGACACTGCCATGCAGTGACACAGATATGCACATTTCTAATGCTTATTATCCTATATGGATTCAGCCAAATTTGCACAACCTCTTTCTGGCAAGTTGCCATTAAGAAGCATACTATTTTAACCTGTTGTGTTCTAAATATTCTGGATAGAAAGCCTTAATTAATTCATTGCTAGTTGACCTATTTTTTATCACGGTGCTCCATTTTTATACCATCTATCTCATTCATCAAAATATTTCTGGAACAATAGATTTTTCATAAGTTAATTCTTACAGACTGAATTTATCTTAAGTGCATTATACAAAGTTGATTTTTTTAAAAAATGAATGCAAATCTATAGTATGTACACAACAACGTGGAGCTCCAAAATGTACATCTCTAATAAAAATATCAACCAAAAAAGTTTTACAAGCGTTTTACTCAACAGCAATAACAGAAATATTAATCCCCAAAGCTGAAATGAAAATGCTTTAGTAGCTTCTCTTGGGGAGAAAAAGCTACCAATATTCCCCTTGATCAGCATAATCATTTTTTAAAAAAGATAATAGAAACTACTTTTTCTTTTCCAAGATCTCATAGTTGTAATGGTTTGGAAATACCATTTGAAATTTATATTGTGCACTTTCTTTTGAATTAATGGTGTTCCTGTGTTTGTAGAAAGACATTAAAAAACCATTTATAAAGCCTAAAGAATGCTGTCATTAACAGGGCAGAAAGTTCAATCCCTCCTTTTAAAATGTTTCTGCCTTTTTAGGAATATCAAGAGACAAACATACAGCATAGTGTGGAATCTAAGCACTTGCATGATAGGATAATGCATTTGTGTGGTAGTTCTTGAACTTTTAAGATAATGTTTGGGTTATGAACAATTCATCTGATATAGAACAGACTCTGCTTGATGACAAAAGGTAGAGAAACATTCCAGCCTGAAGTTTCATTAGATGCCTTTGCTAAGTTCTTTTGGGATTCTATCAAACTACTATGGAAGCAATTAATTCTTTTAATTTTTTTTTTCTTGTGTTGGGTGAATTGGTAGGTTTCGGTGGCAATATTTTTATATTTGAAATATTCCCACCCTTTTTTGTATCATTACAATCAAGTAAATAGAAAAATAAATGCTTATGAAAAAAATTAGTTTAATGACTTTAGGGTCAAACTACATGTTATTCAAAATATTCATGATTGGATCTCCTGATATTTTCTTTTTTTCTGCCAATTTGATTGGAGCAGTGAGGCTGGATGCGGCCTCTTCTAACACTTTCCCCTGTGCTGTTTTATGTATTTATGTATTTATTTCATTTCAATATCACCCAATAGCCTAAGTCCTCTGGGTAGTTCACAAATTAAAACCACAGAGTGCAGCATGAAACAATATAAAATATGAAAGCTTAAAACCATATTATAATAGTACAACCAGAATAAAACTTAGCAGCAACGCAGAGATTTAAAATACAGATTTAAAACATCAAAGCTAAAAGGCTAGGAAACTAAAATGCTAAAATACTGGGAGAATAAAAAGGTCTTCACCTGGTGCTGGAAGGAGTACAATGTGTAGGCACCTGGCGAACCTCTCTAGGGAGCTCATTCCACAGCCAGGGTGCCACAGCAGAAAAGACCCTCTTTTGGTAGCCACCCACCTAACTTCCTTTGATGGGGGATCCTGGATAAGGACACCTGAGGATGATTTTCCTTCTGGACCAAGCAATAAGTGGGGCGGTGATAGATTTTTGAATAATCACTTCCCTAAAGTTGCTTCACTGATCCAAGTGGCAGCTCCCTGCAGCTGCTTTTCATGAAAATATTAAATGTTGAGATATGTGCCCTATCAGCTTACTTTTCAAAGATTGTTGAAGGACTTGTTTAGTTGTGATCCAAACTTCTGACCTATAAACTAGTTCAGCATGCCAAAACTCTGAAGAAGTCCTCTTGAGTTGACTTCATCATCCAAAACTGACTCTTTGAATTGGCTCTAAGTATACTATGTTAGCTGTACTGATAGTTGATTGATTTGAGTATTAGTATTCTTGGCTTCTTAGAAGTCTTGTGTATGTAGAATCTACTTGAAATCTTAAATGTATTAGTTAAAACATTCTAGAAGGTAACTTCATCTTGAAGCGTCAAAGATGGAGAATTGGAGAATGGTGCCAAAGGATGGTGACAGGAAGGAAATAACTAGTGCTGTTCTGCAAATACCTGCCCAAAAGCTAGCACAAGAGTTTCTACACTGTTATATTAAAAGTAGAAGTACTGCTGGTAGGGATGGCCCAAGACATTTTTCTGCCTGAAGTGAAGGACAAGATGGTGCCCCCTCCCCAGTCCACATACAGACGCTGACTAGACTGGGTGCTGAATCTTAGTTCAACACTGGTGATGGGATAGCATCCACCACCACATTTGAGGTAGCAGGCTGTGTTTAGGGGAGCTCTAGTTTAGGGTCCTAGGACAGACTGCGTGGCATTTGATAGGATTGCATTCCCCCTGAAGAATAACCATACTGTGAATTCTTCTGGATCCAGCACTGCTCCTGGATGGTGAGATGGCAGCTGTAGCCAGGAATGCTTTTCAGCGTTTATTTACAATTTGTTCATTTTATTAATGTATTTATGTACCACTTTTCCTGTTGCTCAATGTGGTTAAGATACAGATAGAGCTAATAATATCAAGAAATCTAATAATCACACTAAGTAACCCCTGAAGAATTCAGTCAATTAAAAAAAATATGGCAGCCCTTCCAAAAAGAAAGCAAGGAGATAGCTATCCTAACCTCTGTGGGTAGGAAGTTTTAGATCTTCATGGTAGCCATCCTACTTTGGGCTGTCACTGCTCTTATTTGCCACAAAGATAACAGAGGCACGAAATCCTGCTGACTAGAACTCAACAGCAGGAGGGCTGATTGAGGGAGAGGCAGTCCATGAGATTTGAGAATACCAGGGTTTTAAAGTTTAAAACTTTGGGCCCAGAGACAAATTGGCAGCCAATACAACTGGTGAAGTACAGCTTGAATATGACTGCACCTTCTAGCACCTGTCAGAAGGTATGCAGCAGTATTCTGCTGCAATAGAAGCTTCTGAGCCACCTTCAGTGTCAGCCCTACTTAAAGCACATTGTAGTAATTAAGCCTGGAAGTTACAGAAGCATGGATTAGTATAGCAAGGTCTGACTGTCCAGAAAAGTGAAAGGCCTCCTAATAAGCTGAAGATAGGAAAAAACGTCACTTGTTTGGCTAGTGTACCAACTGCAGTCCTTTTTGGAGAAATCAGACCAGCCATAGTAATTCATGTCCTCATTTAATCTAGACTGGATTATTCCAACATACTCTATGTGGGGCTGCCTTTGAGAAGGGTTTGGAAGCTTCAGTTGGTTTGGAATGCAATAACCAGCCTATTGTCTGGTGTAAAGTGTTCTGATCATACTACAGTGTTGTTACAGTGACACTGGCTGCCACTTTGCTTTCGAGCCCAATTCAAAGTACTGGGCAGTATCCAGCTGTGTCATTCCATTATCGCAAATGATGTTGTGCTAGTGGAAACATAATTAAAGTTGTGTTTGCACAAGTGCAGTTGCGAAGCACTTGTGCAACCTGTTGTGCAACCAGTTGCACATTCTGTTTGTACAACCCATTGTGAAGTGGGGTTGTGTAACAGCATGCACAAGTGGTTGTGCAAGTGGAATGGACCACCTCTTGCACAACGGAAAGATTCAGTGGAGCTCCACTAGTGCTATTTTAGTCTGCAGAATGACAGTGTTGGATACTGCTCTGCTGGTATTAACCTCTAAGAGAGCAATCCTGTGTCCCTTAGATGGCATCTGGGGGAGACGGGATTTTTCGATTTCCCAGCTCTGAACACATAGACAGAACTACGAACTTGTAGCCAGGAAACTGTGCTCCCCTCGCCCTCGTAGCTGGGGCGGAGAGAACTGTAGCGATTGCCCCTCTGTGCCTGTCTGTGTAACACAGAGCATGGACAGGGCAAAAAGGGGGCGTTCCTGGGAGCGGGGCGGCTGGAGACTGTGGAAGTTGATAAACTTACCATTTACTGTGGAAGCTGTTTTAGACAGCTTCCTATGCGGTCTCCAGTCCTGGTCCCTCCCCCTCCCCAGAGCCACGCTTAGATGCCCAAAATCAGGCATCTAAGGAAAACTGCAGGGCAGCTGGAGCACGGAGGGAATCCTCTCCTCTGTGCTTCAACCTCCCTGCATTGGATGGATGGTTGCCTCCGACTTCAGAGGAGGTCAGAGGCAACCATCTATCTCAATAGGATTGTGCCCTAAAGATCTAAACTCTCTGAGACTACAATACTTGGTGGATCACTTCTTTCCATGTAAGCCAGCTAGGGCATTTTTTTCAAGACTTGAGGCACTGCCTGATGCACACACAGTGAGTGAGAATTCAAGTCAGGGTCTTTTTAACTACAATGCCTAGGTTGTGGAATGCGTTCCTCAGAGGGGGCTGAAAAATCTACCTTTTTTCCTTTTCATGAGTGGCCAAGTGGATTTTTTAAAAAGCCATCAAGTTAAATTAGATGTGCTGCTGTATACTTTTGGTTGTTATGATTTGTCATTTGTTGCTTGTTTTTATACTAGTTTTGTTTTAATCAATTGCTTTTAAATGTTCCTGTGGATTACCTTGAGGCACTGAAAGGCAGGATATAAATAATTCAAACTAATAATATTTTACCCTTCTCTTTTTGGGTTCTTAGGATTTCTTGCTTTTCTCCTTTCCCTTCATGCAGCCAGTTGGGTACCTGGCTGCCTCCTTCTTGGCATAAATCATTTAATTTTTCAAGATCTGTTCAGGGACTCTGGTTTTAGGGAGTGATGTTAGTGGCAAAATACTCCTCTTCTGGCACAGCTGGGGCTGGGTGGTGGTGGGAATTAACAACCATTGAACATTTCATTTGTCCAGAACCTGGTTGGTTACATATTGCCGTTGACAGATGAAATGATTTCACCAGTCACTTTTTGCCTTTTCTGAAATATGGAAAGGAAAAGAAAATTATGAAGGGGTGGGGGAAGAAAAATGAAAAAGGACATGAGCATGAAAAATATGAGGTTTTAGGATCATCAGAGGAGACCTTTATATATGTTATCAAAACTATCCCAAAATTATTCCGTCATCTCCCATGTCAGATTTAATCCTTTTAACACACACCAGAAAAGGTAGCAAGGTAGTTTACTAATGTCCTAAAGCAGAGCTTTCCAAACTTTTCATTTTGGTGACACACTTTTTAGACATGCATCATTTCGTGACATGGTAATTCAGTTTTACTAGCAAAGCGGAGGTTAAACTAACTCGTTGTAAGAGATATGGACACATACATAAATTGTAATAATGAAATGTATGGGGATACATATCTCATGAAAACCTTTCATTTATATTTTTAAAAATATATGATTTGTAAGATAATAACATACATTGTTGTAATTTATGAGTAACAGTATGTAAATATGTGCAAGAATTTTAAAAAGTTGAATAACACCAAAAACTACTTACCATTTTAATGGGATGTATGAGATTGATGGGATGAACACAGCTTTTCAATATTTGGTGGAATATTAGATAAAGACACTCGCATTTCGTCATCAAGCATTTTTAAGCTTCCACGTTTCAGTGTCTTTAAGTTTGCCATCATTGAAAAGGATACTTCACAAATGTATGTAGTACAAAACTGCAGAATAATTTTTAACGCTTTTTTAGCTATGTTTAGATGCATTTTTGAAATGCGAATCCAAAAGCTGTCCAAGTCACCCTGTTCATGCATCATGAACAGATTTCGATCATTTTTTTTGTCAGCTAATTCTTCTTCAATAAGTGAAAAGTTCCTCATTGCAGTTGAAAGAAATGGATTTCTGATCCAAGCATAGTCTTGGATTTCAACATTTGGGAAGTAATGATGAACTTTCTCTCCAAGCCATGTTAAATGGTCAACAATTAGCGAGCTGATATCACATTTTTGCTGGCATTCAGCAGTTTTGAAAAAGATTTCAAAATTTCCTTCTTTCACTTTCCTTTTCCAAATTGCTATTTTGTCTCTCATAGCACAAATTTTATCTACCGCTGTTAAGATATTTTCTCCTTTTCCTTGCATACTGGTGTTTATTTTATTCAAATGTTCAAATATGTCAGCAAGATATGCCAATTTTGTGCACCAAAGTTTGCTTTGAATTAGATCGCAGAATTCATTTTGCTGATTTTCCTCAAAAAGTTTACGCATCATTTCCCTCAATTCATATACACGACAAAGCACTCGACCTCTTGAGAGCCAACGAACTTCTGTGTGTAGTAGAAGCTTTTTAAACCTTGCCCCCATGTCTTCACAAATATGAGCAAATAACCTTGATTGAAGAGATCTACTTTTAATGTAATTGACTATTTGAACCACTTTGTCCAAAACATTTCTTAATTCATTTCCAATGGTTTGCGCGACTAGTGCTTTGCGATGTAAAAAGCAATGAGTAATTATAATATTTTCATTCTCTTTTCTTTGCTAAAGCTATAAAACCTTTTGTTGAATGAACTATTGAGGGTGTGCCATCTGTGCATTGTTGTTGTTTATTCGGTCAGTTGCTTCCGACTCTTCGTGACTTCATGGACCAGCCCACGCCAGAGCTTCCTGTCGGGCATCGCCACCCCCACTTCTCCCAAGGATGAGTCCGTCACCTCCAGAATATCATCCATCCACCTTGCCCTTGGTCAGCCCCTCTTCCTTTTGCCTTCCACTTTCCCTAGCGTCAGCATCTTCTCCAGGGTATCCTGTCTTCTCATGATGTGGCCAAAGTACTTCAGTTTTGCCTTGAATATCATTCCCTCAAGTGAGCAGTCTGGCTTTATTTCCTGGAGTATGAACTGGTTTGATCTTCTTGCAGTCCAAGGCACTCTCAGAATTTCCCTCGAACACCACAGTTCAAAAGCATCTATCTGTCTTCACTCAGCCTTCCTTATGGTCCAGCTCTCGCAGCCATAGGTTACTACAGGGAATACCATTGCTTTAACTATGTGGACCTTTGTTGTCAGTGTGATGTCTCTGCTCTTAACTATTTTATCAAGATTTGTCATTGCTGTCCTCCCAAGAAGTAAACGTCTTCTGATTTCCTGGCTGCAGTCAGCGTCTGCAGTAATCTTTGCGCCTAGAAAGACAAATCTGTCACTGCCTCCACGTTTTCTCCCTCTATTTGCCAGTTATCAATCAAGCTGAATGCCATAATCTTGGTTTTTTTTTTGAGGTTTAACTGCAACCCAGCTTTTGCACTTCCTTCTTTCACCTTCGTCATGAGGTTCCTCAGCTCCTCCTCGCTTTCATCCATCAAAGTGGTATCATCTGCATATCGGAGATTGTTAATGTTTCTTCCAGCGATTTTAACTCCAGCCTTATCTTCATCAAGCCCAGCACATTGCATGATGTGTTCTGCGTACAGGTTGAATAGGTAGGGTGAGAGTATACAACCCTGCCATACTCCTTTCCCAATCTTAAACTAGTCCGTTGTTCCGTGGTCTGTTCTTACCGTTGCTACTTGGTCGTTATACAGATTCCTCAGGAGGCAGACAAGATGACTTGGTATCCCCATACCACTAAGAACTTGCCACAATTTGTGATGATCCACACAGTCAAAGGCTTTAGAATAGTCAATAAAACAGAAATAATGTTTTTCTGAAACTCCCTGGCTTTCTCCATTATCCAGCGGATATTGGCAATTTGGTCTCTAGTTCCTCTGCCTTTTCTAAACCCAGCTTGTACATCTGGCAATTCTCGTTCCATGAATTGCTGGAGTCTACCTTGCAAGATCTTGAGCATTACTTTACTGGCATGTGAAATAAGTGCCACTGTTCGATAGTTTGAACATTCTTTGATGCTTCCCTTTTTTGGTATGGGGATATAAGTTGATTTTTTCCAATCTGTTGGCCATTCTTGTGTATTCCTACACAATTTGATGATTGCAGATTATTTTGCCTTCATGAAGCAATCAAAAGTTTTAAATATATCTTCACCTCTAGTTCTCATTAGAAGTTCTAGACAACACAAGAATTGCGCAATAATTCTGTCAGTATGAATGAAACGTATACAAACCAATAATTGTGCTAACCCACTGACATCTGTTGCTTCATCTAACTGCAATGTGAAGATCATATTATCGTCTTGAAAAATATCCTTCATTTGCTGCTTAATGTCATCAGACATGTCTTGAATACATCTTCTGATTGTGTTATCTGCCAAAGGAATTTTATTAACTTCTATCTCAAATTCGGGCCCAAACATTGTTCGAACAATAGCACAGCAAGATTCCTTTATGGTGGTTTCGGCAATAGCGTGTGGGTCCTTGTTTTTGGCAATTATTTGAGCAACCAAGTAACTTGCCTTTTGAGCTTTCTCTGATGTCTTCATTCTCTTTGTGAATGATGCAGACTGCTTCGTTATAGATTTTGAAAGCTCAGTAAAGTATTCTACTGTTTTTTCTGACAATTGATAGTGTTTTGAGGTAAAATGACACTTTAATTTATTTGCTACCATACTTTCATTTGCGAGTATATCCTCACAAACTGAACACTGGGGACAAGGATTGCTTTCATTACCAGAAAATGTGAACCCCAGTTTCATATAATCTTTACTGTATAAACGAGGCTTGGAAATTGTTCCTTTACACTTCTTACGTACTAATACAGACTGTTCAACTGTTGATTCTTGCGTAGTTTCCTCTATAGCGGCTACATTTTGTTCACTGCAAATGTCATCTTCACCAGCTTTCCTTTTCTTAATTAGAAAGGTATCCATTTTACGGGTAATTCAACTGCAATTTAATGAATAAATCTATGCAAATTTATTTCTAGGTTTTAGCATTAACTAAATATGAAAATAACAGGACTGTTCTTAGCGCTTATCTTTGTTTTTTCTTATGAAAATAACAGCACCTGCGCTCCACTCCCACAGCGATAAAGTGAGATAAAGATAGGAATCAGGACCAGGAGAAAATGTGAAAAATAAACAAAATTAACTAAAGTATTTACAGTACATATTAGGACACATAGGTCCAGGTAGGAGCTCAGCTGCAAAAACACATGAAGTAGAGAAGCAAAAGTCCAACAAAAATGGTGTAAATATATATGTCTCACTACAAGGCTATACTGCTGTAAATATTTGCAATGCCTATGTCCAGAGTCCAGTTCCAGCACTCTCCGGTGGTACACTGCCAGTGGGTGGTTAATCCACTATTACAGCACAGTAAAAATAAAAATAAATGGCAGAAATCAACGGAGCTCCGTTCTGACTGGCCAAGATGGCGGACGGCCACAGTCCCAGGTGGCATTTCCACCTGCGTGTTACTCTTGCCTGGCCACATGGCAGTGCGGTGCAGAAGTCCGCGAAGGGCATGCCTGAAACCATGCAGGGCTGGTGGCCGCTGCCACTTCTCCGTGCCGGCGTCAGCTGAGCTCTGCTCTCAGGGCAGTGCCTCTCTTCCCCTCTCTTTGCCCCGCACCTCTACCTTTCTGGGGAGCGCAGGCTCGAAGCTCCTCACCTGCCCGGTGCAGCCCTCCCTGCTCTGGGGACATCCAGTGGGCCATTGTTCTCCCCCTCTGCCCTGCAGCCGCACCGAGGATGCGGGGAAGCCTCTTGCCCGAGCTGATTGCAAATTGCTCGACTAATTGCTCCGCTAACTTGGAATTCTCCACACTCCTCATGCAGCCAGCGTTACCACACTGCTCGCCGTACCACTCCAACACCGCCAATCACGTGCGTCCTACGTCAAGATGCCACATGATCCTAAAGCAGCTAATGTTAAAGCACCTAAGCCTTAGCAGCTAAGCTGCTTTAACATTAGCTGCTTTAGTAAGTTCTGGGGGAGGGACCAAGGGAAGCAAACATGAGTAAGGGAGCTCTGCGGTGCCCTTCCGCACTATTTTCTGCATTTCGCGCAACACACCTACACACTGCTGCCGACACACTAATGTGTCACGGCACACAGTTTGGAAAGCTCTGCCCGAAAGAGTGGCATGCTGTAAGGACACAAGCCCACAGTGGGCTGGAGGGTGCCAGATGGAGTTTGGCCTGTGTGTCACTACTTCCTAACTTGGGCCGAAGAGAGAACTATATGAAGATCAGCCAATCTAGCAAGGAATCACTGTACAGCAGCGGTCCCCAACCATTTTGGCACCAGGGACCGATTTCGTGGAAGACAATTTTTCCATGGACCGGGGGGGAATGGTTTTGCTGGCATACTACCAGTCGCTGGGATGCAAATGGCACCCGCTATGTGGACGCCATTTGTGTCCCAGCAGCCGGAAGTCCGCCAGCAGCCGGAACCGGCTGGCAGCTCCACGGACTCGCCATGGAGTGGAGCCAGCTGGGGCCAGTGAGGATTCCGGCGGGGGGAGGGAGAGATCGCCTCCCCCCCTGCGGCCCCCCGCAGACCCAAGGTAAGGGGGTTTCACTCACCCCTAGGGCCCAGTTCCTAGCAGGCCACAGACCGGTACCAGTTCACGGCCTGGGGGTTGGGGACCCCTGCTGTAGAGAAAAACGATCATTCTAAGTGGATCAGATGATATTCACCTACCCCTGTAAAAGCTAAGTTGGGCTTGCACACTGGGCAAGCTCAGCTGCTAAATCCCATGTAATACAGTGCCTTTCATCTTGGTTTGATTCAGTTCTGTCTTGCCCCTGCCCCCCTAACTTGGATTGGATACGTGTGAAGGGAAGGCATAGAGAAGCCACACGAACATAACTTCACAAAGGGCGAGGCCTTTGGAACTGTGCACATGCGTTGCTGTCACTGTGCCAGGCACATTCCCAGCCTGGTAAAGCAAGCGCACCAAAATATGGACATCCAGCACTCTGGGTCTCCAGCCAACACCCAGCATGTCCTATTCACAGTGCTAGTACTGTTGTGAGGGCAATGGGTGATGGAGTGGTGTAGGTAAGGTGTTTTCCAGTGTTGCCTGCAACCAGCATGGCTCAATGTCATGATAAGCAGTAAGCAGCAATGTTGGTTGATGGGATCACTGGGACTTGGCCTTCCCACACTCCTCCATGTCTTTACAGTTCCAAGAAACGCACCAGGCCTCTCCCCCCCATCAGATTTTTATGAAGAACATGATTGTGCCTGAAATTTAATTAACAAATATTTATTTTTTGCATCAGATGTGGAGTAAGCAGTTTGTTACTAATTATTAGGAGTCATACCTACTCATGAGAGACAGATCTACGAGCTGTGAGTCAGCTGGCATGTACAGAGCTGAAAATTCTAAATTTGAGAGAAAAATTGCAGTACACATGGAAGACTTGTACAGAGTAGTTGAGGACAAGAAGATTGTATTCAGATTATTTGGATAACCTTTAAGTGAAAACTCTAGAAATTGGTCAGAGCTTATTAAACCATAGAATGACTTTGGGATCTGTTTGAGACTACAACTGCCCAGAACATTACTAAATATATACTGTTTGCATAAGCAAGTGCTGAAACATTTATATTATTCCACAGAGTGGTGTAGATTTCTATCTTAAACTATTTTCCAAGAACAGCAAATGCTTACAGCTCTCAGTTATACTGTTATCAAATTGCCCTCTGGAAAGAAAAGAAAACAAAAGAAAAAGACACCGAAAGCCAGTACAGTCTGTATGTTTATCTAATTACAAATTCTAAGTTACATTTGTGGCCTTTGAATAGCAGACTCCCATGTCACTTTGCAAACCTCGCTTAATATCCCTTTAGTTTAAAAAACAGTTTCCTTGAGGATTAAAGAAACACACACCACACAAAACAACAACAAAAGCATCCACTTGGGGTCGATACAGATGGCCATTTTACATTATTGTTGTTATAAATTATTACAAGTTGGAGCCTGAGAGGAATCACAGCATGGGGTATAAACAATTTGGAAACTAGCCCCCAATCCCACCCCGTTAATAGTGTACTAGTAGGAGATTGCTGAGCTCTGAACACAGATGAGTAAGCTCCCTGCTCATCAGCCCTGAATGAGCCCTCAACCTCAGTAGTCTAGAATTATAGCACAGATTTATTAAATTATATAACCTTTTAATTAAAAATAAAATCACAAGGTAGTTTTCAAATTTCAAGAACAAAATTAACATAATTAAGGCAGCAATTCTATGGTCCCTGGGTTGGTGTCCCAGGGGCCATAGGATGTTTCAGATCTCCCTCTCTAACTTCAGAGAGAGAGAGAGAGAGAGATTCACTCTCCAAGGGGAAAATCCAGTTTTGGAAACCGCTGCCAGAAACCTCTGTAGCCCTTGACTCACTGATGTTGGAAACCCGATGTCAGTAGAGGAAAAAAAGGGGGCATTGCCTAGCTGTGCCGAAGGAAGTGTCAGGGGAACCAAAGCTTTCCCATACCCCCAGCACATTTCTAAATCTATGGTGTAGATTTGGAGATGACATAGATTAATTCCCTCCCATTGAATGTCCTGTTAACCAGAAGATGGGGAGAAAAACAGCCTGGAAAAGGGAAGACACAGTGAAACTCCCTTCCCTCTGCCCTGCTGGTGTGAGCATTTCAATCTCCCAAGATGCTCTACTGCTGACCTAAGAGTTGTTCTTGTCCTATTTCAAAGGGAGACTCTAGCATGAAAAAAGAAAAAGGGTAAGCTTGGAGGTGATAGGAACTGTTGGGGGCAGGGGAGGGAGCAAGGAAGGGTGCTTTGTCTGTGTCTTTTGTGTGTGTGGTTGTATGTGTTTTGCATATTGTGTGTGTGCGCATGTGTGTGTTTCTCTTAGCATCACCAGTTTGCCTGCTGTGAAATGGGTATGTCATTGTGCTTTGTGGGGGCAAATGTGTGATTTGGCATTTGGAGCTCAGACCCCACCTTTGCCTTATATTCAGTTTCTTGGGGAAGTTACTTATCTCTGAGCCACATCAGTTTTTCTTCAGTGAAATGGGTGTTGGAGAAGAAAACTATAGATTCAAAGCAGTGTTTTTGTGTTTTCGAGCTCAGAGCCCACCTCTACCTTTCTTCGCCATATTACTTTTCTTTTAGTCTCACCAGTTTGCCATCTGGGAAATGAATGTTTTGTGATTGGCCATGCCCAGAATGGCAGTCATTTTGTAAATGGGCAAGGTCCCCCATGGCAGCCATTTTGTGAGAGCGCCCACAACCTCAAAATTCCAAATGTGCCCACCAATCCAAAATTCCAAAATGTGCCCACCATTCAGGAACCCCTGAAATAGTTTATGTTGAAACCCAAACTTTACCCCTGTACGGGTTTTCAAGAGGGCCAGCACTGAGCAAGGCCTCTCAAACATGGTGTATTACTGTTTTTTATTATGTATAATGCACCACTAATGTACGTGGCAAATTAGAGACTAATATATGCAAAAAGACAGATCACTGCCCTGAGGAGCTTACATTCTACATTTCAATTGTAGGGGGTGGGGTAGAGGGATGGGATGGGAAGAATGAGTGGAGGTTGTTTGTGGTAGGAAATTCAGCTCTACAGGCATATCCTGTGAATGTTCTTGTTGATCTGGCATGTTTGTTGGTGCTGAGGGGAGTACGTTCTTCACTTTGTCCTAACTTTGGTTTTCCTTTCCTCCCAGTGGGCACGGGCAACTGCCTCAGCCGCCCACTTTGTTACAAGGAGATTATTTGCATTGCTTTATTTATTATTTAAGATGTGGAAATAGGTAGTAACTCTGGAGTAAAAATATTAAACTCTAGCAAGTTTTCATATACAAATAGTTTTCCAGTGTGCAGACTTACCCATTTTGGTTTCTTTGCCTGTGATCCCATTTGATTACAGATGGTCTGTGTGATAGTTACTATAGAAACTAGGCCATTTTACTTCAGTCTCTTCCTGTTGCTATGGTGTGTTGAGGGCTGCTACATGTAAAGAGCCACTTAATTTTTTTACATGACAGCCAATGTAATGGAGAATATTGATTTAGAGATAACTAACAATAGTGTAGTCTAAAGTGACACCCTCACTAGATCACTGAAGTAAGAATCGCAGGTCCAGCAGATGGGTAGAAGTTAGGTTTAGGATAATTCCCTCTGGAATTCTAGCTTTCACTGTCTGATGCTAATTTTCTATTCATCATTTAATAATTTTAAATAGTCAAGTTCTGCCACCAAAACTCTTCACCAATCTAAGGAAACAGGCAGTGTGTGTGGGATGCTACTGACCTAAAAAGGAAGTTTTCCCAGCCCTTACATGAGTCACAGACAGAAGACCTACTTTGTTTCAATTTATAGCATGTAATAACAGTTAAAGTCTGCTGCCATCTCATGGAAAGATGTTGAAGATAATTAACTAAAAAAATCTTTAATTAGTTGACAGTTCTAGTTTTGTAAAGGATCACATACACTTATTTTTTCACTTTCCCCATTTTATGCAGAATTTTTCACTCTGCGTGTTATGTAACAGATTTATGGGTATAAGTGGAAGTCCGCAACTGCAGTTTCAGCTGTGCAGCTTGTCTTGGCAGAACACTTCAATAAATATATTTTCACTATAGTAGCTGCTAGATGTCTTGGCATTGTTAGTATTTTTGTTAGTAAATCAGGTATGTCCAGTTCTTTTACAGAGTGTGAAGAAATGCCATGTATATAACTGTTGTTGTTTTGTAATGCTAGTTTTGTGTGGCCTCTGAGAGGCTATAATGTATCTGTGTAGGCCTGAGGTCTAGTGTTGTTGTTGTGTTGAAAGTCTGTTTTAGTAGTAGCTACTTGGTGACATTCAGAAGGGGGAGAGAAAGGCATTCACTTTAAATATTGTTAGATGGGGTCTGGATCAGGTAAATTCAATTTTGATTGGCTGGGGATTCTAACTAGATGGAAAAGAGCAGTTGGAAAATGACAGTTGACACTTAAGGAGTTGACAGTTAGAGATTCAGGAGTTTGTTGTTAAATAGTCAGGGAGAAGGTCTGCTGGTTGGTGGGTGGTGCTATAGAAAGACTAGGAGAAAGAGGAGGAGAAAGTGAATAGCTAAAGCCCGAATATTAAGCTATTCCTTCTCTGTGGGATATCCAGACATGGCTGGTGAAGGGAGCAGGTGGTTGTGGCATGCCAGGAGGCTGGCCTAAGATCTTGCTGGAAGGAGGTTACACAAGCAGGTATTAAAACTCAGATAAAGAGTCCAAGCAACCAGAAATACAACAGGAGGAGCTTTGGGAGTCACATGAAAACTGTACCCAAGAGCAGGACCTAGTTATGAGTGTATTTGGCTGGAGTGGAGGTTTAGGGAATTTAGCCTGAGGTAAAGGAAGTCATTAAGAGGCTTGTATTAGCAATAGTGTCTCTTAAAGGTGCAGTCCTATGCATGTTTAGACAGGAGAAAGTCCTACAATACCCAAGATTCCCCAGCCAGTATGGCTGGCTGGGGAATGCTGGGAGTTGTAGGACTTCTTCCTGTCTAAACATGCATAGGATGGCAGCCTAAGACGTGTCAGCAAGTTTTCTTTTGAAAACCCCAAAGTAAATATTAGTATTCCCTTATGTACAACATATCCCTTTAATAAATTAACTTGGTTAATAGTTCATCTTATCCCCAGTGTTGGTGCCCACCTCATGCCTAAGCCTCTTATAACAACCCACCAGGAGGTTTTAAAGTATTCAGAGAGAATTGGTGGCAGCAGAAAGGGGTGAGCTTGTGGAATTCTGAGTTACAGTGGCAGAGAGTTCATTAGGCCCTAAAATATAAGCATTTGCTAAAAATGAGAAACCCCATAGGTGGGACTGCCCAGTGAAGAAGCAGTTTGGTGGTGGTGATGGTGTGGGGGAGAGGAAATCATACAGTGTTTAAATTATTTGCAGCCTTCCCCAACCTTGAGTCCCCCAGATGTGTTGGACGACAACTCCCAATTATTGGCAATGCAGGTGGGGGATGATGGGAGTTGTAGTCCAGCAGATCTGGAAGTAACTAGGTTGGGGAATGCTGGATTCTGGTAATGAGACTGGATAAACTGTTTGAACTGCTGTGTAATGAAAATACCTTTAGTATTCATGGTCAAAAAGCCAAGATTATTCAATCTGAAGTAAGTATGGGTAGCCATGTTAGTCTATTGAAGCAAGACCTATGGTCTACAGCCAAGCCAGATTTGTTGGTCAGAGTCTCAGTTTTTCAGGATTCAAATCGGGTATTCCTCTGACTACAATACCCACCGAACAAAGTGGGGTGAAAAGATTGACAAGGCCAGACTGGTACCCAGGAACAGTCTATTACAGAACAGAGTCAGAAGAGAAAACACCATTTGTTGTCACCTACAGTTCTTTGTGGTCTCTGTGCATCACACATATGGGCTCTGCACCTTCTCAAGCCTCTGTTCAGAAAAAATGTCTGTATTATTATCGTTGTCATTATTATTATTTATTACATTTCTATACTGCCCCACAGCCAAAGCTCTCTGGGCAGTTTATAGACATTAAAACATTAAAACACAATATACAAAGTTTAAAAGCCATTTACATAAAAGCACACAGACAATATACACAAACATAAAAGGCTGAGGCATTTTAGGTGGGAAGCCCCCCCCCCCCATCTACTGTGCATGACTCTGTGGGTTCATGCCTATTCCCTCAGTTCTCAAGACCAACATAGCAGCCTTGGAACTGAAAGGAAACCAATTTCTGTACAAGCTGTCAGCCACTTGACTCTAAAGTGGGGAAGGTGGGTGGGTTGTGTGAATGCACAGATGACCACTCAAAGAACTAGTTACAGGTAAGCAACATGTCTTTCTTCTTTGTGGTCTCTGTGCATCACACATATGGGTGATTAGCAAGCTGACTTACTGGAGGTGGGTAGGTGTCCTAGATAAGTATCAATGACAGCATGGAGTACCCAAATATTGCATCAGTCCTAGATCTCACATCCAAGTGGTAGTGCTGGATAAAGGTGGATGGAGTGGACCATGTTGCTGCCCAGCAGAAATCCAGAAGGGCTCTTCCTCTGTTGAAGGCACTTGAGGTTGCAACTGCCCGAGTTGAGTGTCCACGGATTGGTACTGATAGTTCAAGACAAGACATTTGAGATGAGAGGGGTAGTCCTCTGTACTGTCCACCACAACACATGAACAAACAGGGAGATTTATGGAACAACTCAGTTCTGGACTTAAAGGCCAACGCCTTCCTGATGTCTAATATGTGCAGAGCCAACTCCAAAGAACTAGAAGGCAATGGAAAAAAGGCTGGCAAAACAATGTCTTGATTAAGATGGAGCTGTCAAGGGCTCCTTGGCGGCCTCTTTCAGTCTAATCCAGTTGCCAAGTCCAGACACAGACAAAGGGATTCTTTTCAAAGCTTTATTCCTCTTTTACAACTTAACAACTCTACTGTTAGCAACTAGCTATGAGCAGCAGAGTACCTATGTCCTAAGTGGGAACAGTTGGCCCCCATTTGAAGGAGAATCACTGGCAGACCCTGAACTTATGGGCTAGGGAGAGTCCCTCCCCTTTTCCCTTGGATCCTCTGGGCGCAACCGTTTGCACGCCAGCCGGGCACTACGCCTCCTTTCCGCGCCCTCCATTTGGCGCCGCTCCCTGCGTCAGCGTCGCATGTCCAGCAAGTCTGCTTCCCGCGCTCTCTCACTCCCAGGACTGCTATCTAAGCTAGGAATGCTGGTGGGAGGAATCTCTGTCAGCTGTTGGCCCTGGGAAAGAGGAGTGCGCTCTTCTCCCAGGAGTGACTCCTCTTCCTCAGAATCAGAACTACTCTGGGATTCTATGGGCTCAGTGTCCACCCTGACAGGAACTCAGTCACCACCTTCGGTATAAACGATACATCAGGGCATAAAACTACCTTATCCTTATGGAAGATAGGGTAAGGAGCGTCTATGCAAACACCACACAACTCACTGGCCCTCCTGGCTGAAGTGATTGCCACAAGGAATACTACTTTCCAAGACAATATACATAAGTCTAATGTAGCCATAGGCTCAAACAGTTTTGAAGGCAGAATTTTCAATACAACCTATAGGCTCCATGTCGTTACCGTAGAACAGATTGGGGGTGCTAAACTGCGGACTCTGCATATAAACTTCTTGGCTAATGGGTGCGAAAAACCCTCAACAGGAGGGAGAAGAGAGGAAATCAAGATAAACACAAAGAGAAGATAAACAGACCATTCTCAAATTGCAAAATACCATACTTTATGGTGGAATGACCTACAGCTCATCCTGGACAATGATACTTCCCTCTCATGGGCCTTGGATGGTAGGCCTATACTTGCTTACAGACGGCCCATCAGCCTAAAACTGCTACTCGCTATCAACAACAGGTCACGTAATGAAAACTCCTCTAATAATAGATACCTTAGCCCTATTCATGCATTACAAAAAGTGGTGAAACCCACTATGTGAGCAGGAATGGGAAGCAAAGGCCTCCTTGCTGCAGGCATTTGCACTGTATGTTTGTATGTCCTTGGGTGGGACTATGATGTGGTGTAGTGTCAGGGGCAGGGTTACTCAGTGCGGCCCCATTCCTGTTCTTGTGCATGAATAGGCTAGCATCTAAAGAATAATTGGAATTATTTGTTTAACATAAAACCAATTGAGGACTAGAGCCTGTAACTACAGTCGGTCATCCATCTTTAAGCAACATACATCTAACACAACCCGAGTTCTTCTTTCCAGACTTCCTCTAGGAGGCTGATGCCCCTCCTACAACTATTAATTCTTCATTTACCACATTCTGATTTGAGTGCACTTTACCATAGATACCATACAAACACAAGGACCAGACCTTGCAGTAAACCCAGATGCCAGCTCTGTCCCGGTATCTACTCTGGAAAAGCTATTGTTGTTGTTTATTCGATCAGTCGCTTCCGACTCTTCGTGACTTCATGGACCAGCCCACGTCAGAGCTTCCTGTCGGCCGTCGCCACCCCCAGCTCCCCCAAGGTCGAGTCTGTCGCCTCCAGAATATCATCCATCCATCCTGCCCTTGGTTGGCCCCTCTTCCTTTTGCCTTCCACTTTCCCTAGCATCAGCATCTTCTCCAGGGTATCCTGTCTTCTCATGATGTGGCCAAAGTACTTCAGTTTTGCCTTGAATATCCTTCCCTCAAGTGAGCAGTCTGGCTTTATTTCCTGGAGTATGGACTGGTTTGATCTTCTTGCAGTATTACCCGCAACATTAGGAGTTCATTCACTTGCTCATCTTCCACTGTGATACATGCCATCTTCTGTTAGTAAAGGGTTGGGGAGCTTTAAAGTTCTGGATCAGGGCTCCCACGCCTATTTGAAAGTAAAAATGGAAAAAAGCATAGCTGCTAGGTACAGTTTTAAAGTAATATCTGTTTTGGCCCTTAGAATTCATTAACAAATTCAGTTCTATTGCCAGAGGCTTGAATTAGGATTTTTCAAAATCATGCTACATGTGCCAGTTGACTTACCCAGTGCCAGTATGTTTGTGTTAACAGTAGCAACTGTACTGTGAATAGTCACTATCAATAAGTGATTGTCACTGTCTGTACTTTCTGGATTTAATTACCTTCTAACCTGTTTATAACCACCCCTCTGCCCATATGTATTGTGTATATATCTGAAATTCTCAATTACACTCTGTGCATCTGATGAAGTGGGCTATAGTCTACAAAACCTTATGCCAGAATAAATTTGTTAGTCTTTAATGTGATACAAGACTCTTTGTAGCCTTTTTCAAGAGTCAGGATGTGTCTTTTTGTTCACTGGTTGAACATCAATATTAGGGATTCAAAGTTAATTTAGTGCTTCTTGAAAAGAACTGTTATTGAAGTGACCTCTTATTTATAGGCAAGAGCCTTTTTTCAGCTTTATGCAGTGTTTGTTTTTAATTGGTGAGGAAGAGAATTTTGGTCAGTGAGAGAGGCTGGAAAGTGTGTGTATATGAAACTTTCCAGCACAAGATAGAGGTTTTAGAGGTATGCCAGTTGTTCTGTGGTCAGCTTTGCCATCTAGTGGCCAAAACTAAATAATGTTTAACATCTCTATATCCATCAGGAACGGTGAGAGTGCCGCTGTGACCTTTCCCTTCTTTGTGTATGAATTTTAATATGAGGTATTCCATATGAACTGTGACAGTAGCATGCTTTGCAAGGGAGCAAACACAGTACTTGTCTTAGCATTATCAGCTGAAAGTCATTCAGCCCAAGACATTTTGCTGCCTGAGGCAGACAAGGGGACACCCCCTCCCTATTCCATGTACAGAAGCTGACTGGACTGGCAGCTGAGTCTTACCTTGACACTAGTGAGAGGATAACATCCTCAACCTGCACCTGAGGCAGCAGGGTAGCTTGGAGAGGGGAGGCAGGGCAGGCTGTGTAACACAGTCAGCTCTGTCCTCTAACAGAGTGGAATAGCCGGGGGAAGGGGGGATGCTCAGCAGCAACAGCAGGGGGCCTGCTACCAGTGCCCCCTAGCATCCGCTACCTGAGACATTTGCCTCATTCTGCCATCAGACAGGGTCAGCCCTGATTACTGAAATGTGTTTTACATGGACTGGCCTTCAAAGACACAGGTTATGCAGAATTTCACTGATTCTCGCCTGATGGGTGTAGGAATGTGAGACTGTATTAAATCAGTATGGTGGCCGTTGTACTGGTTGCCTGTTAACTTTCAGAACCAATACAAGGTATTTCAGAACCTTAAAGCCCTGGGATCTATGCACCTTACACTTTTCTGCTATGAGCCCTCATTCCACCTGTGTTGTGCAGGACAGGTCTGGAAAACTGACTGCATGGTGAAAGACTACATGAATTGCCATGGCTTGAGGCTTTGGAAGGGCTCCCTTAGGATGACAAGGTTGCTGTTCCATCATTGGCTTGTGTAAACCTCTCTTTTGGTGGGGGTGGGGGAAAGGGCTTCATGATTGTCTAAGGAATAGTTATGATGAGAGTAATATTAATCTGAAGATGAGAATTTGAAGATGTGAGGCAATTAAAGTGATGATCATTATCAAATAGTCCACTTCTAAATTATTGTAGCGCCAGATTCTAGGGCTGTGCACCACCTCATCACAAAGTCTGAATAACGTGGCAAAGCGGGCTTATTCGGAGCAAAATCCTCATGATACGAGGTGGATCAGAGCAGTACCGAGGTGCCCCTGGGCGAAGCAGCCCACCCATGAAGCGCCTCCTCCGCCTCATATATTTGGAGCTCTACTTACTTAATGCCTGAGCAGTCTAGACTAGGGATGGATGAAAGTCCCTTACCTGATCCCGAAGCTTGCTTCGCGGTGGGGGGGAGGCCCCCCGTCCCTCCCCCCGAAATTCTGGCCGGGTGGGAGGCGCCCTGTCCCTCCAGCCGCGAAACCTCCTCTCCTGCCGGGATGCAAATGGCGGTGGCTATAGCCGCCGCTGTTAGCGTCCCTGCAGTCAGCCGTGATAGGCTACGTAAATGTTTACGTAGCCTATCACGGCTGACTTAAAAAAAAAAAAAAAAAGCGCGTACGCAAATGGCGGCGCCCATGGGCGCTGCCATTTGTGTTCCTTATTTGGGCACGTATAGTCCACGTAAACATTTACGTAGACTACGGCGAAAATAAGGGGAATGCTATTTGCGTTCCCCTTATTTTCACCATAGTCTACGTAAATGTTTATGTAGACTACACGTGCCCAAATAATGAACGCAAATGGCGGCGCCCATGGGCGCCGCCATTTGCATACGCACTTTTTTTTTTTTTCAAAGTCAGCCGTGATAGGCTACGTAAACATTTACATAGCCTATCATGGTGTTTTTTAAAAATCTAGTAATGATTAGGGATGGCGGAGAATTTCTCCACGAATCTCCGGAAGGCCAAATGCCAACGCATTCGGCCCCCCCGAAATTGGTGGTGAAATTCTCCACCGGCCCCCTGCCCCCCCTGGGATTGGACTTACCTCGTGCGAATGTCCCTCTCGGCGGCGGGTCCCGGCGGTGTTTCAGTGGCGTTTCGGTGGGGGCGGCGGCGGCGGCCAGTCTTCTGACCGGCTGCCGCTGCTGCCATTGCAAAATAAAAAAGGAAAGTAAAAAAAAACAAAACCCACACCCGTGATAGGCTACGTAACGATTTACGTAGCCTATCACGGCTAGATTTCCAAAGTCAGCCGTGATAGGCTACATAAATCGTCACGTAGCCTATCACGGGTGTTTTTCTTTTTTTTTTTACTTTACATTTTTTTTTCGTGGCCCGGTAGACGGGGCGCTCCTCCCCGGCCTGAATTTCGCCGGCAAGGGATGGGGCACCTCCCCTCCGGCCTGAACTTCGGGGGGAGAACCGAAGCGCCTCCCCCCCACCGCGAAGCAAGCTGCGGGACCAGGTAAGTCCCTTTCATCCATCCCTAGGATAGGCTACGTACATCTTTATGTAGCCTATCACGTTTGTTTGTTTGTTTATTTTACTTGGAAATGGCGGCGGCGGCAGCCGGTCGGAAGACCGGCCGCCGCGGAACCGCCGCTGGAGCCACCGCCACCGCCAGGGACATTCGAACAAGGTAAGTCCCGTCCCAGGGGGAGTGGCGGGGGGTGGCAGACCGTTTCTCCACCAATTTCGGGGGGCTGAATGCGCTGGCATTCGGCTTCCCCGAGATTCATGGAGAAATTCTCTGACATCCCTAGTCCAGACAGGCTGTCTCCAAAATGTATCAACTTTTGAATGCTCATGTGGAGGGGCATGAAAAGGAGGAGGAAGGGGGAAGGGGAAGGCGAGCAGCTGCAGGAAGGCAAGCGGCCGCGGGAAGGCAGGGGGAGGCAGGGAAGTACGCGCAGGAGGAGAAGGGAGTGTGCTTTGGTGTATAGGAACTCTCAGCCAGAACCGACGCCAGCAATCCCCAGTCAGAGAGTGGTGGAGGAAGGCAGTATGGTGAAAGGCTGCTTTCGGTTATTGCGCTAGCTGTGTCTTTGGGAGAGGTAGATGATTATGTGTGTGTGTGTGTGCGCGCGCATGCACGCATTCCCAGGAGTTGCTCCTTCAGTTCATTTGATTTTGATCGCCATTAGGCTTTCCTCAAAGTTTAAATTAAAAGGAAACAGCTTGGTTGTACTGGGAGGGTTTCCTCGCTCCTTGATTCTCCGTCCCCTTTTGGACAGTGTCTTTTGCAGCACCTTTTCCATCTGCCCTCTCCTATTTCCTTCTACCTCCAACTTGTTTGTTATTTGTGTTTGTTTAGATTCATCTCTCCTTTCTATAATTTTTCAAACTAACATAGCTTTTTCTCAGTTGTCGCTGCTATGCCCCCCCCCCCCCCGGCCATTCCTGTGTTTGTTTGTTTATCTCTGTTTTGGACTCCGGAAAAGGCCGCATTTGTTGTTTAACCTCAACAGTCACTTCTGCTTTCTCCATTCTACTTCCTTGTCATTTTTCTCCCTCAACTCTGGCTCTTTTAGATTTTTAAAAACTCAGTCTTGTTTCAATTCTTAAAAGCAAACATTGACTTCTGTCAGGGCATGTTCCTCCCACCCCCTTTTAAAGTCATATTCAAGCATTTACTTTCATCTTTCTAAATTCTTAAAGGCATATTATAGCAGCCTATCGTGTTTGTTCCCCCTCACTGTGCTGAAGTGAACCGTCTGTGTCTTCTCTCTGTGTTGATCCTCCCAATACAGAAATTAAAGAAGGGATTTTTTAAAACTTTTGTCTGATTTCTCTAGGCTCTTATCTTACTGCCCGTGCTGTACTGTATTTATTGAAGTTACCCTGCCTTCCATAAAAGAACATGAAATATAAAATAATAAATTAAAGACACCTATAATTTGCTTAGGTAGTTCTGCTTTTCTTTAGCTCTTATGTGTGTGTGTGTGTGTGTGTGTGTGTGTGTGTGTGCGTGCATGCTAGGGTGTTTTTCTACCAACACTATACGTCCAAATTTCAAGGCAGTATTGAAAAATCTCGAGATACATAGTATTTTATATTAATCACCTTCTTATTCCAATAATACTCCACTGTGTGGCAAAGCAATCCAGCGCAATATGAGGCATCTTCGAGGTGTTGGCAGGGCAGAGAAGTTACAGCTCTTGACTTCGGGAATTTTCCTGGAAAACCTCACATTTCACCAGTGTCTTGCACACAAGCCAGTGGGCCAAAGTGCCTAGATTTTGGTGGGTGGGATGCCCTCAAGGGGTGCTGGGAGGGGCCCAGGTTTCACACCTGTCCATGGAAACAGGGAGAAGTTACAGCTCTTTGCTTTGGGAGTTTCTGTGGAAAACATCAGATTTTAACTCCACTTAGCACAAAGACTAAGCACGCTGTGACAGGTTTGCGCAGCACTTTGAGGATAAAGTCGCTCAGATTCGTCATGAATTGGACACCACGATTAATGCAGTTCCATTGGTAGAGGCGTTCAGAGCACCGTCTGGTCCAGTTTTATTGGATGAGTTTCAGTTACTGAGGCCTGAGGATGCGGACAAGGTGCTTGGCCAAGTCCGATCGACCACTTGTGTGCTTGACCCTTGCCCTTCATGGCTTATTAAATCAAACAAGGAGGGGTTGTCCGGCTGGGTCCAGGAGGTTGTAAATTCCTCCTTGAGAGAGGGAGTGGTGCCTGCCGCTTTAAAAGAGGCAGTAATTAGACCACTCCTGAAAAAGCCTAACCTGGACCCAGAGGATGTTAACAATTATAGGCCAGTGGCCAACATCCCCTTCCTGGGCAAGGTGCTTGAGCGGGTGGTTGTAGGACAGCTCCAGGCACTGTTGAATGAAACGGATTATCTAGATCCATTTCAATCGGGCTTCAGGCCTGGTTTTGGAACGGAAACTGCCTTGGTCGCCCTGTGGGATGACCTTTGTCGGGAGAGGGACAGGGGGAGTGCGACCCTGTTGATTCTCCTGGACCTCTCAGCGGCTTTCGATACCATCGACCATGGTATCCTTCTGGATAGGTTGTCTGGGTTGGGAGTTGGAGGCACTGCACTACAGTGGTTCCGCTCCTACTTGGATGGCCGATTCCAGAAGGTGGTGCTGGGGGATTATTGCTCTGTGCCATGGCAATTGTGCCATGGGGTTCCGCAGGGCTCTATTCTATCCCCCATGCTGTTTAACATCTACATGAAACCGCTGGGGGAGGTTATCCGGAGGTGTGGGCTGAGGTGCCATCAATATGCGGATGACACCCAGCTCTATCTCTCTTTCTCATCAAAACCAGGTGAGGCAGTGGCTGTTCTGAACCAGTGCCTGGGCACGGTAATGGACTGGATGAGGGCCAATAAACTGAAACTCAATCCAGACAAGACGGAGGTACTGTTAGTGGGTGGTTCGTCTGCCCGGCTAGGTGATAATCAACCTGTTCTGGAGGGGGTTGCACTCCCCCTAAAGGATCAGGTTCGTAGTTTGGGGGTGCTCTTGGATCCAGAACTGTCACTTGAGGCACAGGTGAACTCAGTGGCACAGAGCACTTTTTATCAGCTTAGGCTGGTATACCAACTACGCCCTTATCTGGACAGAGATAGCCTAGCTACAGTTATCCATGCTCTGATAACTTCTCGTCTGGATTACTGCAATGCGTTATATGTGGGGCTGCCTTTGAAAACGGTCCGGAAACTTCAGCTGGTCCAAAATAGGGCAGCAAGATTGTTAACAGGGACTGGCCTGCGAGCTCATATTACGCCAGTACTTTTCCAGCTGCACTGGCTGCCGGTCCATTTCCGGGCCCGATTCAAAGTGCTGGTGTTAACATTCAAAGCCCTTAACGGCTTGGGGCCAGGTTACCTGAAAGATCGCCTCCTCCCATATTTGCCTGCCCGGACCTTAAGATCATCAGCAGCGGCCCTTCTCCGTGAGCCCCTGCCAAAGGAAGTGAGGCGGGTGGCTACTAGGAGGAGGGCTTTTTCTGTTGTGGCACCCCGGCTCTGGAATGAGCTCCCTAGTGAGGTTCGCCTGGCGCCTACATTGTACTCCTTTCGGCGCCAGGTGAAGACCTTTTTATTTTCCCAGGCATTTTAGCTTTCTAAATTTTTATCTTTGCTGTTTTAAATCTGTATTTTAAACTCCTGTACTGCTGCTAGGTTTTATTGTGGTTGTATTGTTATATTGTGGTTTTAATGTTCTATTTATTTTAAATTGTTTTAATGTGTGTTGTTTGGTTTTAGTTTTTGTGAACCGCCCAGAGAGCTTCGGCTATTGGGCGGTATAGAAATAAATAAATAAAATAAATAAAATAAAATAAAGACCACTTGGCCAAAGTGTCTGAGATTTTGCAGGTGGCCTCCTCTCCAGGGAGGTGGAGACCTCCCCAACTTTCATGCCTGTATCCTAAACACTGGAAAAGTTTTGACTTTGTGTTTTCTCATGCAAGTCCATGGGAAAACGCCCAAAACGGGAGATCCGGATATCCGAATCTCGCTTCGGATTCAAATCCGAGTTGGATCAGAGCAGGTCCGAATTGGTCCGAGGCAGATTGGGGTTAATTTGGATGATCCAAAGCGGCGTCTGAAGTGGATCAGGGGGGTCCGTGCACAGCCCTACCAGATACCCTCTGATTCTAGGTCTCCCAACCAGGACAGCCTTACCCAACCAGTTACCCTTCAGATCGCTTGGACTACAACTCCCATCATCACTGGCCAGCATGGCCAAGGGGGATTGGGATGGTTGGAGCTGTCGTCCAACACTTCTGGAGGGTACCTGGTTGAGGAAAGCTGAACTAAGATGTCCTCCTTTCCCAATTTGTTAAACGGAAATCCTGTGAAATCTAGTTGATGTTTCTGGGAGGCTGGGGAACACGCTTACATGTGCAGAGTATATATTGTATAATGTGTTTCTATGTTTTCACAGTCACAGGATTTACATGCAGGAAATCATGTTTTATGAATCCATAGAAACAGTGAACCCTTGTTTACAAGTTAGGGTCACATTCTCCCTTTTACAGTTTTGACTATGAAGTTATTAATGTCTTTGTATATGACTTTATGGCAGGGGTGCTGAACCTCTTGCAGCCTGAGGATCATTTTCCATTTTGCAGAAGCTCTCAGGGGCCACATTCCAGTGGTGGGTGGGACCAAAGGCTAAAGGGGTGGAGTCAAAGGCAAGATGTTTGGGGCCAAAATAACAAAAATACCAGTATATTTTAGCTGAAAGCTCTTAGTGCCAGTAACTAAGCCTTAGGAGATGTGTTTCAGCCTTTTAGAAAAGGGAAAAACTGCACAAAAGCCAGGAAAATACCAAATGATTAGTGGTCTGGGAAAAGGGGGTGGGACTGGGAGAGTCAGATTGGGATCTCAGGAGGGACAAATTTGGTCCCCAGGCCTCAGGTTCTGCACCTTTTCTTTATGGTATTTTTTCTCCTACTCTGTAATTCATTTCTCGGCACTGTATATTTTTTGCTCCCCAGCCACCTTTCAGACATAATCATGGTTGATTTTGGTCAGTATTATTTCATGACCCAAATTTCAATTTTGGGTGCATTTGGTAATGAAAGAATCATAAATGTGTAGACATCAAAATGCAAGATTCAGGAGACTTTGGAATGTGTAAGGCGATGCTAAAAAAAACAAAAGTGGCAGAGATAGCACCTTGATACAAAAAAATGGTAATTGGACAGGCAACGTCTGGGGGCCAAGTAGAGGCTTTTCTTTTCTTTGCGAGGGTTTATTGTAATAGAGCACATGCTTTGCATATGGGAGATTCCAGGTTCAGTTCTTGGCATTCCCATTAAAATGATCTTCTGTAGCAGAGCTTGGTGGAAAAGGATTGTGTGCATTCCTCATGGTATTCACTCATGGTACTGGAGCAAAAAGGCCATTCACTCATGGTACTGGAGCAATGCTATCAGGATAACCTTCAAATTATCATAAGACTGTGTTTTTCAGTTGTTGTTGTTGTTGTTGTTGTTGTTCAGTCGTTCAGTCGTGTCCGACTCTTCGTGACCCCATGGACCATAGCACGCCAGGCCTTCCTGTCCTGTGCTCTCTCCCGGAGCGTGCTCAAGTTCATATTCATTGCATCGGTGATGCTATCTAGCCATCCCATCCTCTGCCGTCCCCTTCTCCTTTTGCCTTCAGTCTTTCCCAGAATCAGGGTCTTTTCCAGAGAGTTTTCTCTTCGCATTAGGTGGCCAAAATATTTGAGCTTCAGCTTCAATATCTGTCCTTCCAATGAGCACTCAGGGGTGATTTCCTTTAGGATTGACTGATTTGATCTCCTTGCAGTCCAGGGGACTCGTAAGAGTCTTCTCCAGCACCACAGTTCGAAAGCATCAATTCTTTGGCGCTCAGCCTTCCTTATAGTCCAGCTCTCACAGCCATACATTACTACTGGGAAAACCATAGCTTTGATTAGACGGACCTTTGTCGGCAAGGTGATGTCTCTGCTTCTTACTATGCTGTCTAGGTTTGCCATAGCTTTCCTCCCAAGGAGCAAGCGTCTTTTAATTTCATGGCTACAGTCACCGTCTGCGGTGATCTTGGAGCCCAAGAAAATAAAATCTGTCACTGCTTCCATTTCTTCCCCTTCTATATGCCAGGAAGTGATGGGGCCAGATGCCATGATCTTCGTTTTTTTAATGTTGAGTTTCAAACAGCTTTTGCACTCTCCTCTTTCACCCTCAACAAGAGGCTCTTTAGATCCTCTTCGCTTTCTGCCATTAGGGTGGTATCGTCTGCATATTGGAGGTTGTTGATAATTCTCCCGGCAATCTTAATTCCGACCTGTGATTCATCCAACCCGGCGTTTCTCATGATGTACTCTGCATATAAGTTAAATAAGTAGGGTGACAATGCAGCCTTGTCGTACTCCTTTCCCAATTTTGAACCACTCGGTTGTTCCATGTCTGGTTCTTACTGTTGCTTCTTGACCCTCGTACAGGTTTCTCAGGAGACAGGTAAGGTGGTCTGGTACTCCCATCTCCTTAAGAATTTGCCACAGTTTGTTGTGATCCACACAATCAAAGGCTTTCGCGTAGTCAATAAAGCAGAAATAGATGTTTTTCTGGAATTCTCTTGCTTTCTCAATGATCCAGTGAATGTTGGCGATTTGATCTCTAGTTCCTCTGCCTCTTTGAAACCCAGCTTGTACTTCTGGTAGTTCTCGGTTCGCATACTGCGGAAGCCTAGCTTGTAGGATTTTGAGCATCACCTTGCTGGCATGTGAAATGAGCGCAATTGTGCGGTAGTTCGAACACTCTTTGGCGTTGCCCTTCTTTGGGATTGGAATGTAAACTGACCTTTTCCAGTCTTGTGGCCACTGTTGAGTGTTCCAAATGTGTTGGCATATTGAGTGCAGCACTTTACCAGCATCATGTTTAGGATTTTAAATAGCTCAGCTGGAATACTGTCATCTCCGCTAGCTTTGTTGTTACTAATGCTTCCTAAGGCCCACTTGACTTCACTCTCTAGGATGTCCGGCTCAAGTTCAGTGACCGCACTATCATGGCTATCAGGGATATTCAGATCTTTCCTGTAGAGTTCTTCTGTGTATTCTTTCCACCTCTTCTTAATCTCATCTGCTTCTGTTAGGTCCCTGCCTTCTTTGTCCTTTATCATGCCCGTCTTTGCACAAAACGTTCCCTTGAGATCTCTGATTTTCTTGAACAGATCTCTAGTCTTTTCCATTCTGTTGTTTTCCTCAATTTCTTTGCATTGTTCATTTAAGAAGGCCTTCTTGTCTCTCCTTGCTATTCTCTGGAACTCTGCATTCAGTTGGATATATCTTCCCCTTTCTCCCTTGCTTTTCGCTTCCTTTCTTTCGTCAGCTACTTGTAAAGCCTCCTCAGACAGCCACTTGGCTTTCTTGCATTTCTTTTTCTTTGGGATGGATTGAGTTGCTGCCTCCTGAACAATGTTACAGACCTCCGTCCATAGTTCCTCAGGCACTCTGTCTATCAAGTCTAATCCCTTAAATCTATTCCTCACCTCCACTGTATATTCATAAGGGATATGATTTAGGTCATACCTGAATGGTTTAGTGGTTTTCCCTACGTTCTTCAATTTAAGCCGAAATTTTGCAAGAAGCAGCTCATGATCTGAGCCACAGTCAGCTCCAGGTCTTGTTTTTACTGACTGTATAGAGCTGCTCCATCTTTGGCTGCAAAGGACATAATCAATCTGATTTCGATATTGACCATCTGTTGATGTCCATGTGTAGAGTCGTCTCTTGTGCTGTTGGAAAAGAGTGTTTGTTCTGATCAGCGTGTTCTCTTGGCAAAACTCTATTAGCTTTTGTCCTGCTTCATTTTGTACACCAAGGCCATGCCTGCCTGTTCTCCCGGTGATTTCTTGACTTCCTACTTTAGCATTCCAATCCCCTATGATGAAGAGGACATCTTTTTTTGGTGTTAGTTCTAGAAGGTGTTGTAGGTCTTCATAGAACCGATCAACCTCAGCTTCTTCGGCATCAGTGGTTGGGGCATAGACTTGAATTACTGTGATGTTTGCCTTGGATTCATACTGAGATCATTCTATCGTTTTTGAGATTGTACCCCAGTACTGCTTTTCCCAGCCTTTTGTTGACTATGAGTGCTACTCCATTTCTTCTAAGGGATTCTTGCCCACAGTAGTAGATATGATAGTCACCTGAATTAAATTCGCCCATGCCTGTCCATTTTAATTCGCTGATTCCCAAGATGTTGATGTTCAGTCTTACCATCTCATGTTTGACCACCTCCAGCTTACCTTGATTCATTGATCTTACATTCCAGGTTTCTAAACAATATTGTTCTTTACAGCATCGGATTTTCTTTTCACCACCAGACACATCCACAGCTGAATGTCCTTTCGGCTTTGGCCCAGCCGCTTCACTCTTTCTGGCGCTACTTGGAAATACCCTCTGCTCTTCCCCAGTAGTATATTGGACACCTTCCGACCTGAGGGGCTCATCTTCTGGCGTCATCTCTTTTAGCCTTGTGATACGTTCCATGGGGTTTTCTTGGCAAGAATACTGGAGAGGGTTGCCATTTCCTTCCCCAGTGGACCACATTTTGTCAGAACTCTCCGCTATGTCCTGTCCATCTTGGGTGGCCCCGCACGGCATAGCTTGTGGCTTCACTGAGTTACGCAAGCCCCTTCGCCACAACAAGGCAGTGATCCGTGAAGGGGTTTTGAGTTATGCATACAGCCAAAAGCAGCACAGTCTCAGTGGATTATAGATTGTGCTGCCATCACAAAAGCCTTTATTTACATCCAGCTGACTCTGGAAATGTGAAAGATTCCAACCAAAGCAAAGTGGGTTCTGCGTGAGTGCCTTTTAGCTGCCCAACTGTTCTTAAAAGCTAAGACCCCTTTCCAGCATGAAATAAAACAAGTCTGGGACTCTCTTTCAACAGGTAAGGGCAGGCAGATTTCTAAATACTACAGCAAAAGGTGTTTAATAACATGTTTATTTTAAGAGAAATTCCTTTAAATTCTGATTTTAAAAAAAATCCTGCTTTTTCCCTTAAAGAGAAACTCAACGTGGCTTACAACAATAATATATCCAGACACTAAAACCAAATCCACAAAATGCAACAAACAACCATTAGAAAAGGCTTTACCAACATCAAAGAGCCTAAAAAATTCCGAAACTACGAAAACCAGCAATTCATAAAGCCCCCCGCCCAAAAAAACCACAAAGTAAAGACACAGAGAAAGAAAACAGATGTAACATATTCATAACAAAGAGAGAAAAAGCAATAGAATCAATTTTATTTGTTTAAAACAAAATAAAAATGCTCAGTTTATTCAGCTAAACTCTGGCCTACCTAATGCAGGCCAGAGCAATTTAATTTAGAGCATGATCCTATGCGATTGCTACTCTTTAGTCATAGGGGTCCGAGATCAGAGCCCTCCACCCATTCAGAGCCCTGCTAGCAAGAGCCAGACAGGGCGGGGGGAACAACAACCTCTCCTCTCCCCTCCCATCAGCGTGTCTCCTTTCCACCCTCCTTGTTCTCCTTTGAGGGTAGTGTTGCAGCCTTGGAAAGAGGACCCACTGAGGAGCTTTCTGTGGCAGCTGGGAGTGGGGAAGGTCTACAATCAGATCTCCACACTCCTATCTCTGTCTATGGGCATGAAGGAGGAGATCTGTCCCCGACACTGTATAGGGGCCACAGGATTGCTCTACCCAGTTATAAAATTTGGATAATGCTATTAGAAAATTCAGTTAACCCCTTTAACTTCAAAATCAGCACGGACCATCCTCAAACCGACCCCTCCTACACTGCCAAGTTTCAGATCAATCTGTTGAGCCTTTTTCTGAGTATAAGCTGTAGAACCTATTGCCCCTGATTTCAGGTTATAATGGCAGAATGCAATTCATCTGACTCGCCCTTAACATAGGGACACAACAAGCAAATTGCTTACACTGCCCTAAAAGGTTTCTGCTGCATGTGTTCAAGTGTCAAGCAAGGCACTTCTTAAAATAGTTACCCCCTCCCCACTTGCTTTGAAGCATAAAGAGCTAAAACCAGCAATTTGCAATGACTTAAGCCATTTGTTCTTTTCCCAGTCCCTTGCCAGATGAATTTAAATTCAGGAAATAGCGATTGCGGTAAACTCTGGAAATGGGAGTTGTGACACTGAATTTTGGGTGTTTGCTCCCTATGAATCTATTTCAGGTCAGACAAAAGATAGCCAGGATCCCAAATGCATCTGGATTACGCTCCATAGAGGCCTGTAGTACGTTCTAGCACACGGTGAAGACGTAATTGCTGTGCAGCAGTGTGCAGAAGCTAAGACATTGGCGTGGCATTTAGGCAGCAAGTGGGACCCTCTCATCTGTCCCCCTACTTACTGGGGAAGGCAATGAGTGCCTCATTGGCAGCATGAAAGCCATAACAGGGTCTCCCACCTAACGTTTCTATGTGAATATATAGTGCTTCTAGGATAGCTTAGGCATCATGGGGACTCCAGGCCAGTGTTAGGCTTGCTTTGTGTGTAATATTCTTCTGCTTTCATGTACATTTAACAGCTTACACTAATACTGACAAGATACATAAGCAGTGTAATGTAGGAGAAAAAACCTCCATGGAGCTATGTAGTACACAACGGAATCTTTTGATCACCTTCAGTTCACAAACTTGGACTATGATTCATTCCTTTTGCATTAGATTGCTAGTGTGAATAGACAATTTGCATTAATTGTCAAATGCACAAGTACGTGGCATGTGTGTTTCAGCCCTGAGTTTATGGTTTTGTAAATCATCACATTTTTTTTTTCGCACTTAAAGTACATAAGGGTAGGTAGGCATCACAGAGCAGTCAGTGGCAGCAGAAATACAAGGCTAGGAAAATACTTTTTACCACTACGCCCACTCCTTGTGCCTCTGTTGACTTTGTTACTGCCATCACTGCCATTGAAAACTAGAAGTAAGGAGTAACTGCCACCTTTCCAACTTCTCCAGGTGAAGAATAGCTCTCTGCCCCAGAACCTTTTGTTGCCTGAGTTGTTTCTGGGCAGCACTAACTTCCAGGGGAAGGTATTTTTCCCATTGCCGTTGAGGGCTTTGTGGACTAAGCAACAGCAGAAACACCAAGAGCTCTTGGGAACTTTTACCACCACCACAGACCCCTGATGTCTGTATAAGCCACTACTGTCATTGAGAATTAGGAGCGAGAAGCAACCACCATCATACCAGCTGCTCAGTCACGGCCCCAATGAGGGAGGAGGGAAAGAAGGATGGATGGAAGGAGATTGGCCTGGTGAGCACTTCAGCAGCTTCTCTGACTCTTGCCCTATCCTGAATTTGGTGCTAAAACATCCATCGTAACTGGTGCTGAGCTGAAAATGCTTCCCCATTTTTACAGGCCCATTCATAGGCAATGAAAACAGGACACCATTAAACATTTTATTTCCATGATTTAGTGGAAACCACTTTGATTGTGTAAGAAAAGCAGGGCAAAATGGTCTAACTGAGTTATGGAAAAGACTGTAAATCCTACAATATAAAGAATATAGATTCTCACCAAATTTGTAAGGGTGGAAACTGAGCCCATAGAGCCCCAGAGCAGTTCTGATTCTGAGGAAGAACAGCAATCCATGGGAGAGGAGCTCGTTCATCTCTCACAAGCACAGCAGCTGGCAGAGATTCCTCCTGCCAGCATTCCTGAGAGAGATAGTGACCCTGGCAGTGAGAGAGAGCGCTGGAGGGGGCTTGCTGGATGCTTGGCGCAGACTCAGGGAGCGGCGACAGATGGAGGGTGCCGAAAGGAGGCGCTCTGCTCGTTTGGCGCTAAAACAACGGTCGTGTCCCGAGGACCCAAGGGAAAGAGGGAGGATCTCTCCATAGCCCATAAGTTCAGAGTCTTCCCACGGTTCTCCTTCAAACATGGACCAACTGCCTTACCTGGAGCTTAGGCTACTCTGCTATCTATCCCGAGTGCAGTTCCTTGCTTAGTTGCTAGTGATTAGTTTCTGCAAGAGTCATAAAGTAATAAAGGAATAAAGCCTTGGAAAGAATCCTCGTTGTCTGTGTCCTGAGTTGGCTATTGGAGGGGACTGCAAGAGGCAGCTAGGGCGCTTCTGACAAAATTATATAGTGTGTCTGAACTTCCTTATTTTAAATGCAAGGAATTGCTAAAAGAATAACAGCTTGGAGGTAGAAGAAGATGAATGCATTAAGCAACACTTATACCAGGGTGGGCAACAGGCAGCTCGTGGACAACGTGTGTTTCCCTATTGTGGCAGTGGCAAAAATCATGCTAATTTTTCAAGGCAACAAGGCACACGGGGCCTCCCAGAAGCGCAATTCTGCTTGGAAACAAGGTGTGTGTTCCCAGTATGCCTCGATTCCCTGCTAAATTGGTGCGAATTTTGTGGCAGCAGCAAATTTAGCAGGGATGGGGTGCGCACAGTTGGTTCCAGGGGGAAATGTGGCTCCCTGACCTTCAGAAGTTGCCCAACCCTGATTTACATGAAATCAACCCACATGCTGAATAGCTGCCTTCTCTGAGTTTGGTTTCTTTCATTTTTAGTATTCTACTCTTCCCATACACAATACATGCAAGGCCATTAGAGGAGATAACTAGGCACTCTGGACTGAGTGTCCTCAGTTTGCTGGCATCGAGCTATGTGAATCCATTTTATCAGTTCCAGACGGTCATTTGATGAGTTGCTATAGTGTCTGGCCAGCACTGGCCCTGGGATGAGAATGAGTCAGCCCAAGCTGGACCTAGATAACGCTAGTTGGCTGGGGAAACAATCACAACCAACATTAGACTGTTCTGGCTTCCTTTTGTTTTTTTGTTAACATTTCAGATGAGTAAATTACATTAGGAAAATACAGATGAATATTTGGCATAATAAATCACAGTTCAGGCATATAGACATCAAGGCTGGCCCAAGACATTTTGCTGAAGGGTGTGTGTGTGTGTGTATGTTTGGAGAGAGTTGCAGCATGCGGGGAGGGGGTGGTTAATGTTTCCCTCCCCAGCTGCAATCTCTCATGGAAGATGTCCCCACATGGCAATTAAGCTGGCATCAGTGGGCACTCCAGGCTCTGGGAAATAGATCTGGGTCCCTATAGGCCCAGGCTTAGCCATGTCACCTGTTAGGTGAGCCTGTGCAAAATGAGAAAGTTGGGATTACGTTTATATCTATATTTCACAAGCAAAGATCTAGCTGCACTCTTGCAGTGCTAGTTAGGAGATATATTTGTCTCTGAACAGGAATAAAAAATGTTAATCTATTTTTTTTTTTAAATATTACTCTATGTTTTTCAGATATTGGTATCTGAAAAAATGCTTGACCCTTTGAAAATCAGGTTCTTCTCTCCTTCATTTATGTCCGTATTCAAGTGTTTTTCCCCACCACAGACTTAAAAAGACCATGCCTTTTCCATTATGATGAAATATACTGCTTCATCTACAGCATGGAAGCAAATATAGTAACTATGAAATATGGAAAGCAAAGACATTGCCTCCATAGTTTCTTTATTTGAGCTGTGCACCATCAATTCCTTGCTGTAATATCGGGATGGGCAAGACTGGAAAAACCCCAGGTGCTGGTTTTCTCATGTCTTGATACTGGTGTCTTATCACTTCATCTTTTTCTAGAGCTGGGGCATTAATCAGAATATGATAATGGCATAGGTAAACTCTTTTAGCTTACAAATATCAGCTATGCAAGATCTGACCATGAAGGGAGGTTTGGCCATGGGAAGCATTCACACATTCAATTTTGAATACACCTCCAATGCCCTTTTTCTTATGTTCTATATTTTATTTCCATTGTGTCCCTACAGGCAGGAACTGGTTTAGTTTTATCACTTTACACTGCCTAAATGCTTTTACAAATGTTGAATGATTACTATGATGCAGTCTGAAGTGGTACAATCCAGCAACCAGTAAGACTGCTGATGGACTGCTGATAGTGTGAATTTGCCCAAGGATCCTGTGCAGCAAGACTGAACGTTTGAAGGGAGTTGAAAGACTCCTGTTGTACTGGATAGGTAGATTTTTATTGAATGTTGTTATCCAAGAAATCTTAGATTCTCATGCAGCATTTAGAGCAGGGGTATTTTTAGCCCAAGGGCTGGATTCCATTTTGGAGAAGCACCACATTCCAGTGGTAGAGGGGGCCAAAGGCAAAGAGGGTAGGGCCAGAATACCAAAAATTCCAGCATATTTTAGCTTAAAGCTCTTACTGCCAGGAAATATGCCTTAGGAGATCTATTTCAGCCTTTTAGAATGGGAAGAAAACTGCACAAAAGCTGGGAAAACACCAAATGATTGATGGTTGGGAGAAAGGAGATGGTGCCAGAGGAAGGGGATATGGCCATCTGGGGAACCCCAAGAGGGCTGGACTGATATCCCAAGTGGGCTGGATTTGGCCCTTGGCCTGAGGTCCTGCATCTTGATATAGGCACCAGGCATGTCAGCTTTCCCTTGTAGGATTTTTGATCATTGAGGTGAAGATTATAATATAGGTTTTAACATGCTGCAAAGTGAATGTGTGGTGTAAGCTCTCATTTCAGAATAAAGAACAGTGGTTGTGAGTAGAACAAAGTGATTAAATTGTGTTAAGGTGGAGCTGATCAAAGGTGGTGATAATGAGTGTGCACCTATAGAATCTATGATCATTGGAAACAAGGATGTTAGAAGCAGAAGGACAACTAAGGATATATATACACGTGTTCTACTAATAAGTAAAGTAATTAAAGAAGAAAAAGACGGTTGTATTTAGCATCTTGTTTCAATTTTTTACAAAGAAAAAGATGACAGTCACTTAGCTCCATCATGAATGGTGTGTTTGTTTGTTTATTTATTTCTATACTAAGCTCTCTGGGCAGTTTACCAAAATTAAAACCACAAAGCACAGTATAAAGCAAAATAAAATATTTAAAGTTTTCACAGCAGTTTTTAACTTTGCTAAAATCCCAATATTTCACAGTTCGCATAGTTTCCAGCTTGTTCCAGTTCTGTTTTCCAGTTATAGAATATGGTGTTTGAGACTATCAGGTTGCTGCTATAAAGTACTGAAGCCAGGACTTAATTTTTCAAATGTGTCATAACTGTTATGCCTTTTTAACATCAGCTGAAGTCCGAAGACGCCTGTATGCGTATCCAACCACTTCCTCATATGTACTATGGATCTCCAGATATGCCATTTTGATTTCAGCTCCTGACTTTGAGTGACTTTTTAGGGGACACAAGAGCTATAGTGGGAAGAAGGAGCTCATAAATACTGAAGCATGGACAAAAGCTTTTGGGGTGATCAGGCATTCTACCTATGACTCTTTTTATCCCACTTAATTTCCCTTGGTTGAGGGAATGCTAGGCTTGTGGTGTCTTTATACTGTTTTCTTTATTTACAAATATATAAGCAGAACATAGTGAAGCCAAATACACTTCTACAGGCAGAGAGCAGATCCCCAGAGAGCTACTTCTGATGCCCCTGCAAGTCTCCACCACCCAATTTCAACTAGCTTCAGCTATTAATTCTCATCTCTCCCTCTGTACATCCAAAGCTACAAACCAGTTTCTCTGTCACACACACATTCTGAAGGACACCTGCCTCAAATCCTACCCCTAAAGATGACTTGCTCATAAAAGAGACCACTGTCTTTAAGAAGCATTAATATTGCTTTGTCAAATGCCCGGGTTACTCGTTCACAGTGATTAAGATAGCCAACTCACCAGAATATGGAAAAACCATTTTAATCAACCAAGAAGGTTGCTGTTGATAAATATTTGTGCTTATCTCCAGCGGTGTTTTCACATAAGCAGCATAACTGGTACGAGGTCAGGATTGCAATTCAAGATGGATAAGGTGTTGGTAAGGAAATACCTAGCTACCTTCAATGAGTTAAGGTCTTCAGGGCCAGATGAATTGCATCCTAGGGTATTAAAGGAACTTGTTGATGTACTCTCAAAATCTCTATCATCTTTTAGAAATCCTGAACAGGTAAGTTGATACAGGACTGGAGACAGGAAAATGTTGTCTCAAGGAAGATCCAGGAAACTACAAATTGGTCAGTCCAATTTCAATACCAGGGGAGATAACTAGAGCAGATAATTAACGAATCAATATGTAAGCATCATGATAATACTACAGTAATTAATTGGATCCAGCATGGATCTGTCAAGAATAAACTCTGCTGCACTAATCTTGTCTTTTTTAAATTGGGTTACTAGGTTAGTGGATTGTTGGAATACTGTGTATGTAATGTATCTTGATTTCAGCAAATCATTTGGCAAACTTGTTAAATATGGGCTAGATGGTAGTACAGTCAAGTAGATTCACAGCTAGTTGCAACCCCATATTCATCAGTGCTCATCAGTGGTTCCTCATCAAACCAGAGGGATGTTTTGAGTGGGGTGATGCAGGGCTATGTCCTAAATCTGGTACTTCAACTTTATCAGTAACATAGATGAAGGGGTAGAGGGAATCCTTATTAAATGTGTACATGGTACAAAACTGAGATGGTTAGTTAACACCTCAGAAGACAGGAATAAAATTCAAAATGACTTGATAGAATCGGAAACTGGGCCAAGGCTAATAAAATGAAAGTCAGAGACAAATGCAAAGTTTTTAATGTAGGCAAAAAAATTAAAATGCACAGGTATAGGTACTATAATGTGCAAAGGATCTTGGGATTGTAGTTGATCACAAGCTGAACATGAGCTAACATGTGATGCAGCAGCAAAAAAAGGCTAAGGATACAATCCTATGCATGTTTAGACAGAAAAAAGTCCTACAGCCCCTAGCATTCCCCAGCCAGTCTTGCTGGCCCAGTAATGCTGGGAGTTGTAGGACTTTTTTCTGCCTAAACATGCATAGGATTGTGCCTCAATTCAATTTTAGGTTGCATTGATAGAAGCATAGTTTCCAAGTCACCAGAAATAATAGTTTCACTTCCTTTTGCACTATTCTTACTGCATCTGGAGTATTGTTTCCAGGTCTGGGTGCTTCACTTTAAGAGGGATGTAGACAAATTGGAATGGATTCAGAAGAGGGCAATGAAGTTAGTCAGTGTTATGGAAAACAAATCCTATGAGGAGGAACTGGGTATGTTTAGCCTGGAGAAGAGAAGAGGGGATATGATAGCATTTATCAAATAGCTGTCAGACAGAAGATGGCAAAAATCAGGGTTCTCAATTGTGTGAATACAGGAAGATCTCCTATTCAGAACATCACCCTCCATGAATAGAGAGCATCGGAAATGTGCAAGGAGGGTGATGGGCTAGAGTGCTCCATCTCCTCATGTGTTTACTGTACGCAGCTACAGAATGCCTGAATGGGGCTTAAATGTAATGGGCTTAAGTTACAAGAGGGTAGATTGCAGTTCAACATTAGGAGAAACGTCTTGATGGTAAGAGCAGTTTGACAATGGAACCCATTACCTGAGGTGGTGGACTGTCCCTTGCTGGAGATCTTCAAGCAGTGACAGGACAGCTAACTCTTCGGCATTCTCTGGCTTTGGATTTCCTACATCAAGCAGGGGGTTGGACTAAATGACCTCCAGCCCTATGATTGTGTGATTGTTTCAAAAGGTGCATGACAAAACCCCCTAAACTTGTGTGTATATTTTGGTGTATAGTTTGGTGTTATCTCAGAATCTTCTTGCTGGCGTCAACAGGAGGAAAATCCTATGCAGCTGTAGTTTCTAAGCTAGTCAGGTATTGCAGCCAGTAAAAATCTTTGCCTGCAATTCATGTGAAACACGTACTGCAAGACAAAGCTTCTGACAATTTGTGCAGTGATTCTGTAGCCCAAAGAATCCAGGGAGAATTAAAGTCTAGACTCAGTCATTTTTCAGGCTTGGGGATGGAGAATAAATAACAGATCAGATATGTTCATTGTGGTACAGAGGTAACATTGAATCAAGGATGCTCTTGCTAGTTTCTGTATTGGGAAGAAGCCTGTAATAACGGCAACAGCAGGAATAGTAGCAGCAACGGCAGCACCAAGAAATCGCAAAAAAGGGTATTTTCAGTAGCCACAGGCATAAGATTCTTCTGTGTGATTCTTTTCTAAGTTCAGAACAGGTAATATAAAGCCTTCAAGTAGGAAAAGATTCATCCCAGAGATGCATTTTAGTAATATAGGGATACTAAGGACAGATACATTTGGTAATTATACATTCAGCTGAAACAGAAGGGATTGATTTACTTAAAGGAACACACACACACACACACACACAATTTCATCAGCTGCAAGGGCACATTTAACAAAATTGCTTGGCTGAATGATTTCTCTACCTGTTCTCCTTTTCTGGGGCTGGAGAGTAAAGTGGAATGGACAGTGTCTCAGAGGAAATGACAAGACAGACTGAAGCTTGGTGAGACCATATACTGAGTGTTTTCTGCTGTCCTCTTCATGCAGTGCTGTGGGTTGGCACACCGGCGGCGAGTACGGGTTTCGTATGTAAGTTTTTGATTGTTTTAGAATGGTGATGATTGTGGAGCTGAACACAGTATATTTGGTGGTGCAGTTTGCTTCATGCAGATGCTTTGAGACATGTTTGTTGGATGAAACAGACTGTTGAGCAATGGTTTTCTGGCATAGAGCTTAAGAATAGTTCTAACAGGTAATTTTTTTAAAAAAAGCCCCAACATTAATAATTCATAAGGACCAACACAGTGGGGAGAAAACCCCAGAAAACAACTTGTAGCGGATAATTGACCTTTCTGAGATCTTCACTGACAAAACCAATAGGATTTTAAAAATAGATGTGTGTGGCAATTAGAAAGGGGTGGATTTTGTCTACATATGTAACAAATATGTTGAAAATTAATTACAGGCATAAGCGACAACTATAGACATGGGAAAACACGTTTTATGTAAAGTAACTAGTACCAGCATACTAGTGTGGCAAATATTTGCTTTTCTGCATTCTTCAATGTAAACAGCAGCATGGTGGCAAAAGTATGGCATAAGAGTTAATCAGTTTCTGGTATATTCTAGAATAGAATATAAGAGACCCAATTGTTTGTCAACCTTGTATTGCAAAATGGCTGTTTGAATAGTAGGCTTTGCTGTGGAATTCAGTAATAAAACTGATATATTAGAAGTAATAGAAAGACTGGATGTTAATTGAAATGTGTTGAACATGTACTTAGCTGATGTAATAGTCTCTTAAGAAATGCATTATGCTTTAGCATTTCTTTTCTGCTTTACTGTGCTATTGTCAGAGGAAGATGTGATAAGAAACAGAAGGGTTATATTATTGGGTCAAGCGTATAGGGCTAAATTGATTAACAGCTTTTGGTAGCAATTGGGTCTGTACTGGGCTTGAAAAAATGAATATGCATTTTTGTGATGCAGTATGTTTGTGTGCATCACAAAATTGTGTGCATACGATTTATTTTTAATAATTTTATTTATTATTAGAGGGCAAGCAAAGCCAAAAATAGCTAAGAACAATTTACTTCCCAACTGCAGTTTTGCAGTTTTCTGCAATAGTTCATTTTTACTTCGAATTTTTTTATTGCTGATGCAACAGTTGACATAATGAACTTCTTTACTAATGAAGTAGCAGACATTACAATACAATAATACTGGATATCTTTTTTACTCTTCATTATATATAATATGAGTAAACAACACAAAACATGAAACAATTGGAACATAAGTGCCATGCCACTGATTAAACATAATCAATATTTGATGAACTAGATAGATTATCGCATACAATTGCGGCATCAATATTCCTTAGTTTGTTTAGTGACATAAATGTGAGGCCCACATAATTTTAGGAGTGATCTGAAATAACACTACCACACTTGAGAATAACAAACACTCCATTGTTTTTAATCAACATGTGTTTTACCAATTAACACATTTTCTGGGTTATCTTTTAATGTTGAATACTTAATTTGTTAGTTTTTCATGCCATATCCACCCTAGGCAGGTGGTTAAAACTGAGATGCCAATCCATGCGGAAGCTGATTTAGGGATTTCACACAAAGTCTGCAATCCTATACACACCTGAGAGTAAGACCCATTGAAAACAGTGGGATTTACGTGGGAGTAGACATATATAGGATTGCACTGTGAATGGCAGGGCAGGCAATGTTCTAGAACACACACACAAAGAAGACTGTTCATGGTGCAGGGCAGACACAGAGGTTAGATCAGGCTTAAGAACATGCAAATATAGCATGAGTAAGCCTGAAGATGAGGTTGAAATAGTGACTCCTATAGGCATTGTCAGCCTCCTGTGTTGCGGTCCTTCAAGGATGATTATCCTAAGTCAGGCAGTTGCAAAAGGTTCTTTGATTAAGCAACATACAGCTCCTAATTGGAGGACTGGTTGGAGTCTGGACGTACTGCTTCATGCAGGATGTGCAATTTATGGGTTTCCAAGGTTCCTCATTTCTAAGGTTGCTACTTGAATCTGAGCTTCAGGGCCCAGAGGTACATTATTCATGGTAAGTGGAACCCAAGACAAGGGATTTTACAAATATTTTGAATATATTGCCTAAATCTTACTCCATTCTATTTTTTCCAGTAAACATTTAGCAAGTATACTAGCAAGCTTACTTATTCTCAATCAGTCTGCCAAATTTATGACTAATGGAGAACTACTTTTCTTCCTAATGTACCGAAATGTCTTCCAGATCACAGCACATTTGCTTCATGTTTGGATTTGTTATCAATAACTGAAAGAGTTAGTCAGTCCTTCTCAATTTTGCCTCCTTAACTTGAAGGGATTTCATGCTTGTTTTGGATTCCCTCACTGTTATGAGATTCTGACCATGGGAAATAGGTTTTTGTGGATATAGCATTCAAGAGCCAAGGCCAAGGGCAATCTCTTTAAACATCACAACAATCTTGTGGAGTAGATGATTCTCCTCTTAGCAACTTTCCCAGTGCTCACAGCAAACTGTGAAATGGTTTAAATCATTAAACCGTGAAATGGTTTAAATGTTGAAATCTCTTTAAACATCACAACAATCTTGTGGGGTAGATGATTCTCCTGTTAGCAACTTTCCCAATGCCCACAGCAAACCATGAAATGGTTTAAATTATTAAACCATTAAATGTTTTAAATGTTTAAATCTCTTTAAACGTCACAACAATCTTGTGGGGTAGATGACTCTCCTGTTAGCAACTTCCCCAATGCCCACAGCAAACCACAAAATTTGAATTTAGTCAACCAGGTTCTCAAAGTCCAGAATAACTGTCATACTTTGCTTGCTCAAGATATGATATAATTCGTTTGTACAGAAGGCCACATAAGACAGTAAACTGAGGGTACTTTAGAAATTAAGAATGTGAAAGACACATTGGGTAGCACAGTTTACCAATATACCCCTGGTGAATATTGAGATGTAATATGCTGTTGACGCAGCTAGCTTGGCCTGACTCATTCCGCGAACCAAATATGTTAATAGAGCTTACATCATTTATACTAAAAGTGATGCCAGTTCTCCAAGTGCCAGTCTCTATATAGCCAATATGGCACTCTCCATGGACAAGAGGAAGATATCAGCAGGCTTGGTTGCAAAAGTGCACAAAATACTAAGGAAAATAAATCCTCAGGGAAGACCGCCCCCCCCCCCCCAACAATCCCAGTGAGAACCGAGCATGTTCAGTGGGCACAATGTGAACTGACTGTTGTGGGGCAGGAGGGATGGAAAAATGGAGAGGAGGCGGAATGGAATGGAATAACCAGGAAGAGGTCATGACTGAATAGAATAGATACTGAACAGGAGCAGTCCACACTGCAACATTTTGTTGCAGGTCCACCTTGTAAAAGCCTAACGTCTAGAGTAGCTATTGCTAGTCGAGGTGGGAAGAGTTTCCCTTGCATCTCATAAAAGGTAATTATGTATTGGCCAGGAGTGCTGAATGTATTGGTAGAGGGATCTAGCCTGAAGCAAAATTGAATTAAACTTTTGTGTGAAGACAGACATCCTGAAGTGTGGTAGAAGAGGTTGGAACACATTTTCCCAGCCTGTTGTTAAGTCCCCTTAACTAGAAATTCCATTGAACATGGAACATTATGGGTTGGATCCATATTTACGGGCATGCAACTGTGGTGTGTGTGGTGGTGGTGGGGGAAGGGAGATCCCCCAAATCTGGTAGAGGCATATTGCATAAGTGGAGCTTCACTCAGGAAAGTACCTCCGTCCAATTTCAGAATTCCCCTTCCCCCATAGCCCCCTGCATCCCAGCTTTTATTATCTTTTACATCATATAATAACAATATTTCTGCATCTCTTTTCTAATTTAAGTAATGATTTTCAATATGACACTATTTCAGAGCTTTGCTGGAACTCTGCAGACTAGATTAGCTACATTTGCTTCGTCCATAAAGCCATTCATCTTATTAAAATATTTATTCAGTCCCTTTAAAAACACAGTCCCCTTTAGATAGATTGAATTAAATCTAGTTATTAAAATTGTAATTTCTTTCTTCCAAAATTTGCAAGGTAATTATCATTTCTAGACTCTAATGTTCTAAAATGTGTTTAGTTCATCATTTAAAGTAAGTTATAGTATTAATATCTAAGATCATAGACCAGAGAGAAATATTTATTTTAATGAGCACATATTAAGTAATGTATTTAGTTTACACATTTCTAACCAGCTTTTCTACCACTAAAGGAACTCAAAGTAGCTAACATTATAGAGATGCAAATAAACAAGCCAATATTAAATAGGAAAATTAAATATTATAACAATAGAATGAGCAAACAGAACAGATAATCAGTTCAGCTTCATGCAAAGGCGTCTTTAAAAATCCAGGAATTCAGCATGCATTGGAAGGTATATAGTGATGTGGTTATATGGATCTTTCTAGGGAGGGCCTTCCAGAAGATCAGCACAACTGAAAAGGCCGAGTTTCATTTTGCCCTCCTACCAAACAGTATTTCAGAAGTTGAACGGAATTGTCAGGGTTGGAACTGAGCCCATAGAGCCCCAAAGCAGCTCTGATTCTGAGGAAGAGCTACAGCCTGTGGGAGAGGAGTCCGCTCGTCTCTCAGAGGCGCAGCTGCAGGGAGAGGCCCCCTCTCCTCACATTCCTGAGAGAGTTAGTGACCCTGGCAGTGAAAGAGCGGGAGATTGGTTGTTGCTAGACGCAAGGCGCCTGCGCAGAGAGAGGCGCGAGGTGGAGGGCGCCGAGAGGAGGCACTCGGCCTGCTTGGCGCTACGGGAACGGCTGCATCCCGATGCCCCACGGGTAAGGGCGGGAGCCTCCCCTCCTAGCCCGTAAGTTTCAGAGTTTTCCCGCCCTCCTCCAAACGGGGACCAACTGCATACACAGAGCTTAGGTTACTCTGCTATGATACACTTTGCAGTTCCTTGCTTAGTCGCTGGTAATCAGCATCTAAAAGAGTCATTAAGTTATAAAGGAATAAAGCTGTGGAAAGAATCCTTTTTGTCTGAGTCTTGTTTTGGCTACTGGAGGGGACTTTCAGAGGCAGCTAGGGCGCTCCCGACAGGAATGTGTCGGAATTCACATATGGGCAGACTGCAGTAGTTTCAGAACTCAGATACTAACCAATTAGGGCTTTGAACAACCAATACCTTGAATTGGGTTTTATGCTCTATTTAGCCCATCCTAAACAATAGTCTGGAAATAGCATTTTGGACCAATTGATGTTTCTGAACACTTTTCCAGGGCAGCCCCATTGCTTTGTTTCATCCTGCAAGCCTTGTTTCAGTGAGGGCCTAGCATTGTTGGACACTACAAGGTCCAGTTCACAGCAAGGACACGGGACAGAGTATTTCAAACAAACAGGTTCCCTAGAAAGGTTTCCCAGAGAGACAAGAAACAGTAGCAGCATTGAGAGCTCCAAGTCATACATAGAATCATAGAATAGTAGGGTTGGAAGGGGCCTATAAGACCATCGAGTCCAACCCCCTGCTCAATGCAGGAATCCAAGTCAGAGTATCCCTGACAGGTGGCTGTCCAGCCTCATCTTGAGTGCTTCCAGTGTGGGAGAGCCTACTACCTCCCTAGGTAATTGGTTCCATTGTGGTATTGCTCTAACAGTCAGGAAATTTTTCCTGATGTTCAGCTGGAATCTGGCTTCCTGTAACTTGAGCCCATTATTCAGTGTCCTGCACTCTGGGATAATGGAGAAGAGAACCTGGCCTTCCTCTCTGTGACAGCCTTTCAGGTACTTGAAAAGCACTATCCTATCTCCCCTTGGTCTTTTCTTCTCAAGGCTAAACATGCCCAGTTCTTTCAGTCTCTCTTTATAGGGCTTTGTTTCCAGTCCCCTGATCATCTTTGTTGCCCTCCTCTGAACCCTCTCCAACTTGTCTGCATCCTTCCTAAGGTGCGGTGCCCAGAACTGGACACAGTACTGCAGATGAGGCCTAACCAGGGCTGAGTAGAGGGGATTTGGAAGCTATGCTTCTATTAATGCAGCCCAAAATAGCATTTGCCTTCTTTGCTGCCACATCACATTGTTGACTCATATTCAGCTTGTGATCTACAACGATTCCAAGATCGTTCTCGCTTGTAGTGTTGTTGAGCCAAGCATCGCCCATCTTGTAACTGTGCATTTGGTTTCTTTTTCCTAGATGCAGAACTTGGCATTTATCCCTATTAAATTTCATTCTGTTGTTTTCTGCCCAGTGCTTATCAAGATCACTTTGAATTTTGTTTCTGTCTTCCAAGGTATTAGCTATCATACCCAATTTTGTGTCATCTGCAAATTTGATCAGCTTTCCCTGCACATCCTCCTCCAAGTCATTAATCAAAATGTTGATGAGCACTGGGCCCAGGACTGAGCCCTGCAGTACCCCGCTCGTTACTTCTCTCCAGTTTGAGAAGATCCCATTGATAAGCATTCTTTGAGACCGATTCTGTAGCCAACTGTGGATCCACCTGATCGTTGTTTCATCTAGCCCACTTTGAGCTAGTTTGCTCATCAGGATATCATGGGGCACTTTGTCGAAAGCTTTGCTGAAGTCGAGGTATATCATGTCCACAGCTTTCCCAAGTCCACAAGGGAGGTTACCTGATCCAAAAATGAGATCAGATTTGTCTGGCAGGACTTGTTCTTGACAAATCCATGTTGGCTTTGAGTAATCACTGCATTGTTTTCAAGGTGCTTACAGATAGATCGCTTCATAATCTGCTTCAGAATTTTCCCAGGGATTGATGTCAGACTGACTGGTCTGTAGTTCCCAGGTTCCTCCTTTTTACCCTTTTGAATATAGGGACAGCATTAGCCCTCCTCCAGTCATCTGGCACTTCATCTGTCCTCCATGATTTCTCAAAGATAATAGGCAGTGGTTCTGAGAGTTCGTCTGCCAGTTCCTTTATTACTCTAGGATGCATTTCATCTGGCCCTGGAGATTTGAACTCATTCAAAGTAATTAGGTGCTCCTTGACCACATGCCTATCGATCTCAAGCTGCAATCTTGCCCCTTCAGCCTGTACTTTGCCTTTGCCAGGGGGTCATAGATCCTCTTTTGGGTGAAGATTGAGCCAAAGTAGGAATTGAGCACTTTTGCCTTTTCTTTGTCATCTGTTATCATTTTGCCATCCTTATTTAAAAGTTGAACCACCATTTCTTTCCTCTGTCTTTTACTATGCATGTATCTGAAGAAAGCCTTTTTGTTGCTTTTAGCATCCCTCGCTAACCTCAGTTCGTTCTTGGTTGGTTGTTGCTAGCTTTAGCCTTCCTGATGCCATCCCTGCAATTCTGTGCTAACTGCCTGTACTCTTCCTTTGTTGCTTGGCCTTCCTTCCACTTCCTGTATGTGTGCTTTTTTTGTTTTCAGGTCATCTCTAAGCATTTTGTGATGCCACATTGGCTTCTTCTGTTGTCTTCCACCTTTTTTTCTTGTTGGAATGGTTTGTAATTGTGCGTTTAGAATTTCCTTTTTTAAAAACTCCCACCCAACTTGGACTCCTATTCTCATTACAGTCGCTTGCCATGGGACCTTAGTTATCTTTGTTCCGAGTTTATTAAAATCAACTTATTTGTTCCGAGTTCATTAAAATTTCCTAAAATCCAGGGTACGTGTTTGGCTACACTTGGCTTTTGCTTCCTTTAGAACCATGAACTCAAGCATAACATGGTGGCTTTCCCCCAGAGTCCCTGTAACTGCTATGTTATCCACTAAGTCATCTCTGTTGGTTAAGATCAAGTCAAGGATAGCCAGTCCTCTAGTTCCTTCCTCTACTTTATGTAGTCTGTAGGAGGAAGTTATCCACAACACAAGTCAGGAATTTCTTGGAGGGTCCATGTTTTGCAGAATTTGTCTCCAAACAAATATCGGGGAAATTGAAGTCCCCCATTACTACTACATCATGCTTCCTTGAAACATTGGCAGTTTGCTTTTCAAAAGTTTCATCCTCATCTTCTCCTTGACTGCGTGGCCGGTAGTAGACTCTGACCACCATGTTCCATTTATTCTTTGCTCCATTTATTTTAACCCAGATGCTCTCGATGGGGCTACCAAGCTCCTCCTCTTGTATTTCTGTGTGGAGATATGTATTTTTAACATATAGTGCAACCCCACCTCCCTTGCCTGTATGTTGCTCCAACAAGCAGCAAAATGTGAATGAGCTTTAAGTATGATTTTGGCTTCCTTTAGACTGATTAACCCACCTCCATACTGATTGAGGCCATCTCTCTTAAAGGAGCCTGATCTGTTTCAACAACCTCAGGCTGTGATGACCCAGAATTGGCTTTAGGTTGTTAGTATCTTCATGGTTGGAGTCCTCAGAATCTGAGAATGGCAATTAAGTCTCCTTCAGACACAGGGGGGCTGTTCCCTGGGTCCTTACTGGGGAAGTAGGTCCCAAGGAGGTGGAAACCTTCAGTAGCTGAGACCTCTCCCTGTTCTCTTAACTCAGGGACCTTGTCCTCTGAGGATGAAGGGTCAGGCCATGGACCATGACATCCATATAGAGTGCATTGCAGTAGTCCAGTTTTGAGGTTACTGAAGCATACATGATGTTGGCCAGGTCAATTCTGTCTCAGAAAGGGCACAGCTGGTGTACAAGCCAAAGCTGTTAAAAGGCACTCCTAGATACCACTGCTACCTGAACATCTAGAAGCAGCACTGGATCAAGGAGCATCCCCAAGCTGAGACTTAGTGGGGTGTGTGTGTGAAATCTTATCTAATGAAAGCTGTAGAACTAACCCTAGAATGACTGATCTACCACCAATAATACAATAATACATCTGTCTTTCCTGAATTAAATTTTAATTTGTTCCTCTCCAACCACTCCCTTACTGTCATCAGACATTGATTCAGGGTTCCCACTGTCTTCCTAAGATTTGATGCAAATGAAAGATAGATCTGGGTGTCATCAGCATACTGATGACTCCTCAGCCTAAATCTCCTGATGACCTCACCAACATTTTTATGTAGATGTGGGAAAGCATGGATGACTAAATGGAATCCTGCAGGACTCCATAGGCCAGCATAACCTTTTGAGACCTAACCCACAGGAATAACCAGCACCCCTCAATATGGTGCTTCCCAGCCCCACCTCTGAGTGGAAGTTCAAAAGAATACCATGGCTGCTTGTATCAAATGCTGCTGAAAGGTCCAGGAGAATCAATAGGGTGTCACTCCCCCATCTGTGTCCTGGTGCAAGTCATCCATTGGTATGAACAAAGCCTCTTCTGTTCCAAAGCCTTGTTGAAAATGAGCCTGAAAGAGATCCAGATACTTGGTTTCATCCAGGGAAACTGGAACTGGGTCAGTATAACAATCTGAAGTCCAAGGCCCAGGAATACAATGTTAGAGACTGGATGGCTTTTTCAGAAAAGAACACACTACTGTTTCCTTTAGCACAATTGTAACATGACTCTCTCTTAAAAAGACATTCATAATATGTGGTCCAGACAGAAAATCCTGATCCTGGCCTTCTTAAGCACCCAAAATGGGCAAGGGTTGAGTACACATGTGGACAGCCTCTTTTCTCAAGACATCCTGTCCACATCCTCAGGCTGAACAAGTGTATCTATAGCAACCTGATTAGGAGGGAGCTGGAGAACAAGACAACTACAGGACAACTGAAGTCTAGATTGGAATGGATACAATTGGTTTTATCTCTGAAGTGTTTCAGAAATTGGTCATAGCAGGTGTCTGAAGGCTCCACCATCTCTCTCTGGAGGCCTAGCTGAAATCGGCACCTCACCACTTGGAACAGCTCTGCTGGTTGACACTGAGCAGGTGCAATGGTGGCATATGGGTAAAATTTCTTTGCTGCTGGTTGGTCTGGAGGTAGTTATGTCCTGAGTCACACCAGACAAAGGGACCTTGGTATATATGTTGAAATCCAGCAGGACCACCACTATGGACATATCCAATACGACACTCAAGAGTACCTCCATCATCTCTGGTAAGGAGACTGTTAGGTAGTGGGGTGAATGCTATAGCGATCCTGTCCTGGACACCCAACATCGGATATATGCACTCAAAATTGGACTACTATAAGGAGCTCTATGTGGGCCTGCTTTCTAAAACTGTTCAGAAACTTCATCTGGTCCAGAATGCTGTAGCCAGACTGTTGACTGGGGCTGGTTACAGGGAGCACATGACTCCCTTGTTACAACAGATTCACTGGCTACAGGTCTGTTTCTGGGCAGAATTCAGTGTGCTGGTTATAACCTATAAAGCCCTATATGGTTTGGGAACAGGCTACCTGAAAGACTTCCTTCTCTTATATAAGCCTGCCCGGTTCTTAAGATCTTCTGGAGAGGTTCTTCTTTCGAGACTGCTGCCCTTAGAGGCGTGTTTGGTGGCAATGCAAAAGAGGGCCTTCTCGGCGGCTGCTCCCTGGCTGTGGAACTGTTGGTCATGAGAGGCTAGGGTTGCTCCCTCTCTGCCAGCAGGCAAAGACCACTTTATTCAAGTGGGCCTTTTGTATCTAAGTGGATCTGCTGGGTTGGAGGCTGTTTTTACTCTGTTTTTGTATTTTTAATTGTGTTTAATGTCTTGCTTTATTATTGTTTTTGTTACATTTTATTAGTCATTGTAAGCTGCCTTGAGTGCCATTTTTTGTAGAAAGGTGGGGTACAAGTCAAATAAATAAATAAAATTGGCTGACTGTTCAGTGGGTACCTGGAACGGAAGACAGAATGCCAATACACCCTTCCCTGTCATATATTTCAAGGACAACTACATTTTGAAACTATTTAGAAACCCAAATAATTTTTAGTCTCTCACATTTTAGAGGCTTGAAAAGGAGATTGGGTTATATATTGGATGAAGGTAAGCAATGTCAGCCTTATTCCAGTTTTGGACAGGAGATACTCAAGGAACTGGCAACTGTGAAATTGATGCTAAATTACTCTTTCTTCTGACTCAGAGTAAACAGTGGGCCAATAGAATCTGTTGTCATGAGGCCTTAATCACCTGAGTCTATGGCATTAAGATACTGTTCTTGCCAAAATACTACTTTGGTAATTACATTTTTCTGCATAATTTGTACTGTTCTTTGGAAATAATTTTACATTTGTGAACTTGATGAGTTTGGCAATTTATACAAATTCAACTGAACTGAACTCTGGAACAGAATGCACAGTTTGCCGTGTACATGACTTTCCTACTATGTTAAGTGTTTAGATATAGAAGTAGTGTACCAGAATATTCCTGTGTCATTGTTCAAAGCTTGCTAATTGATGTGTGTAGTCTGATTGTTAATATAAGACACTGCAATTAGAGTGCATATCCCCATCAAAGGATTAATCCAGCATCTATACCCAGCTGTTGGCTGTGTTTGCATGTAACACTAACCCATGTTTTGTTTAAACCATGGTTTGTTGCCCTACCCATGAATTTTCTGGCAGATGAGCAAACAACTCGCAGTTTGCTTTCCCCATGCCTGGGTTGTTTTTTCCACTCCTATTTTGCCAGCTACCTCCCCATGTCCTAAAAGTCTTCAAGGCGCTGGAGTACTGGCAGTATTCCACTTCAGCTGCCTTCTTACCATCGGTCTGTTTTACAGAGAAGGTGTGGAAGACTTCCAGCTGTTCCTGTCACTTTTCACCATGCATAGATTAGTTAAACAAGGCTTCCTTCCCCCATCCCTGTGCAAAGCACTAGAAGCCTTGCTTTCACAGAACTTTAACCCTTTCTCACCCTGCTGGCAAAGTTTTTTTTCCTTACGTTTCACAGTGCAGTCATTTGTTGGAAATAAACAATTTTTAAAGTATTTGAGCCGCGCCATTTTCATGTGAAATTAAAATATACTTCTTCAGCTCTACCTCCCCAGTACCTTGATGCTTATTCTTTCTCCCCACTCCTCTGCTCCCCTCCCCTCCCCTCCCCTCCCCTCCCCTCCCCTCCCCTCCCCTCCATGGGCTTACTATGGAGGTGAAGGAACTGATAGCATTCCCCTTCCAAACACAGTTGTCACCATGAATATCTGCCCGTTTTCTCACTGTTCTCCATGGAACCAAAACCATCCTGTCCTATGCTCCTAGTCTCATAACTTCCAGCTAAGCTTTGCCTCCCATAATGCCATGGTTGAGCAATCTACAGACAGAGAGAAATTACTTTCCCACATCATACTTGGCATTTACTAGCACAATTACTACTTGCATCCCAGCCAGCCAACCATGAACTGATACATACCAGAAACTGTTTCAGGTGAAGCATTGACCACACCAGACTTAAAGCACTGAAAAAATTACTGGTTAATTATCCTTAGCATTACTAATACAGGTGTTTCTAATTAGGTAATGGATAGACTACATATAACATAAATGCGTAGGGAGGGAAGGAATGCATAGGAAATCTAGAACCGGGTGTTAGGTGGAGGAGGAGATAGGGCTAAGTTTTAGACATGCTGGAAACAAGCAATCAGTAACCATGGGTAATGTGTGGATAATGATCCCAGATACTGTGCTATGACTCATACCTGGTGTGTTGCTTTCTCAGAAAGGGGCAAGGAAGTTGCTATGGCTGTTGCCACTGCAAAAGGAAAGCATCACTCTCTGCAGTGGGGCTGAGAAGCTGTGGGTTATCCTCCAGGAGTATGTCTACTCTTGTCTCACCTATGTTTTGGAGAATTCAACATGTTACAATCATGTCAGTCACAAGATCTTCTTCTACATCCAGAAGGGTGTAAAGGGACCTCCAACCACGAAGGCTGTTTCCATGCTGTGGTAGTAGCTGAAGTGTTTTCCCTTGGGCATGTTCGGGGTGCCATGAGCCAGGGCTGCAGCATGATTTCCAAGCATGAGTAGACATACTGGAACTTTATTAACCACAACAGCTGGCCTGCTGAAGAATTTACTGGCCTAAAGCTTATCTGCCAGTGGAGACGTCCACAGCACAGCTGTGTTGTGGCTTCATAGAATAGTAGAAGCACTTGTGGGTGTAGTACTTTGAACCACGTGATTCAGGTTCCGGGATCCTGATGTGAAAGAAGTCCCATGTACTCACCGCCTGGGGCAATCCCAGCTCTCAGAAACCCTGAAGTACTCCCCTGTCAACACCTAACTTTATATGTCTGAAAGGTACAACTCATTAAGGATACCATCCCACAGATGCCATCTCATCAGTAATGGTGTCAAAGATTGCTTGGGACATCCTGAAAGTTCCTCTAAAGCATACATCATCCCAGTCCTCCACCTTAAGTTCGAGGGAGGCACCAGCACTGCTTTGAGGTGGACAGCTCAGCATTCAGCTGATCTCCCATTAGAATGGAGGCTACAGCCTGCACCCTTTCCACAGCTACCAGCTATACATCTCCAGAAGTTGAGCAGCAGGCTCTGGTGAACACTGAGGTTGGCATTCCCTGCTGAGGAGGCAGTGCCACTGCTCGAGGGATTCAACTACTGCTGTCCTGGAAAGCATACACCTTTGTAACTCTTCCTCTGTGGAATCCCTGTTCTCCAATATGCATTGAAGAATTATGTAAAGGGCAGTTCCTCCTTCATTGTGGTCCACCATCTTTCCCTTCCTACATCACTCACACAACAGCATCTTTAGAGACCTGGAGGGGAGGGAGGTGGGACATGGTGGGTGGATGGAAGGGAGGCAGGTAGTAGTGGGTGTTGAGAAGGTGAACTATGTTGGTGGGTGGGTGCTGCTAAGGATCGCCTTTGCTTGGACTGCTTCTGCATTGACACCAGAGCCAGAGATACATTTCCCATTTTCTTTTTGTGGCTAGAATCCCCCCCCCACACACACACACACATTCACTCATGCTTTTACTTGTTTAAGCAGTGATATGTTTTGGTATGACTTACAGCCCTGCTATGTAATGCTATTCCCTGGGCAGCTAGGTGCTTTGCGGGTGCTCCATGTTTGCTTTCCAATCCCATCATACCAACATGGGTAGTGATTACAAAGCATAAGCTACAACTTATACCATCTAACGATGGCAGCTATGCATTCTGTGCTAGTTCAAGAGAAATTGAAGTCATCTGAAATACTTTTAAAACAGCAATATATATGTATAACTGTATATATGGTCCTCTTATCCGTCTTCTACATTTCCCTTAAACTATTTTGGGGGCTGTGGGCGGAATGCTGCTACAGTTGGGTCTAGGCCATCACGTCAACTGTTCCTCCCCCATCTTCATTGGAGACTATGGTTCCTTGTGCCGTTTTCCCCCCTTCCCCCACTGTCACCAGCTTCAACATGACCACGGCCTTGGAAAACTTTTCTCTCAAACTGGAGAGTTACCAAAGCCTCGGACCATCCTCCATCCCCACAGTTCTCCAAGCAACCATGAAAACTGCTTTCCTGAGAATGTGCCAGTGCCTCCTAACACCTGTACTGCTTTGTGTTGTTTTTGTGTTTTGCAGAAAGGAATGTGGAAGTAATGGGGATGTGGTGGAGGTAGGAAAAGAAACATAGGAAAACGTATTTGTTAAACTTGCTGCACTGCAGCAAGTTTTGTTGCACAGGTTGTACTGGCTGTTAGGGTTTGTGTTATTAAGAAATATCCTAAATTTCCAATGTGAAATTAACGGCAGTGGCAGCACTCACATGACAGGAACCTATTAAAGTGCATTTCCCCCATAACTTAGAACAGTGGTCTCCAAAGTGGGGTGTGCTCATCCCAGGGAATGTGCAACACGATCCATTGGGGTGCGCGAGCTGCCTCCCACTGCTGAAGGAAACTAGGAAGGAGATTAACCCTTCCCACTCGACTTTTGCAGAATGAAGCCGAGAAGGAAGCGGGCACTTTCCTCTCAGCTTCCATCCTGCCAAAGGATTGCGGGAAGGATTAACAGCCCAGGCCAAGCCACCTGTTTGCCAGGGAGTGGGGACTCTGCGCAGGGTGTGGGGCTGGCGATCAGGACTCCTGGCTCTGGCACGAGCCCAGCCAAGCACTCCTTTCCCCTCCTTGCAAGTTGACAGTGGTGCCCTTGCTAGATCGTCAGCATATAGCAATGTCGTGTGCACAGTTAAGTGGATTTACAGATTATATTAATAATAATTTTTTTAAAGTGAGAGCAAAGACGTTTTCTGCACTGTGAATAAATAAAATATATATTTTAAATAATATTGTTTATTTCATTTTTACCTCAATTTTTTATTTTTTGTGTATGTTTTATAATGTACATAATATAGTAGTACAGTAGTACATGTATATAATTTATAAATAAATATACATGTATTGGGGGGGTGCTCAAATTTTTTTACTGATAGGGGTGCACGATCAAAAAAGTTTGGAGACCACTGACTTAGAACATGAACAGTTGGAGGTCATAGGTGATGTCAGGGTAGCCTTCCTCCGACAAACTAAACCCATTCTCCCATAAAACACACCTTTGTGTTTCAGCCTCAGCATTCTTCTTCTGAGGATTCTAATCCCATGCTCTATTGGGTATTGCTGGTTATCCCCAGCTTATAAAACCCAGGGCATCACTATTGGGCCAGGAGTAGCATGTTCTGTACCTGATCTGGTAATGGTTTCTAATACCCTTCAGAGACTGCTAGGGAAGACTGATTGTTTGCTTCAACTGAGAATGGAAAGGCTGTTGTGCCTTAAACACTAGCAATCATGAAATTGGTTAAAAACTTCTCTTACCTCCCTTCTTTGTGGAGATCCTGATGACAGATCTTACAGCTGCATTTTTTTAAAACAATGTAATAGATTTATTAAAACCATAACTTAAAAAAAATAGGAACAATTTTAACAAGTGTAGAAGTAAATTGTGATGCAGCATAGGGTTTTTTAACATCTAGCCTTTAAACATTTAAATTACTTTTTAATCAAGGTGTATTTATTTAACTCAAAGTGATATAAATCAATGATGTAAATCAAATTTCCCATTTAAACTTTTCATATAATTCCTGAACAATGGTGCAAATTTGACCACTAAGGGAGCAATCCTATGTGGATCGATGGTTGCCTCTGACCCCAGGGGCAACTTGTCTACCCAGTGCAGGGTGGGAGGAGTGGAGAGGAGCGGATCTCCTCCTCGCTCTCCCCCACCCTGTTTTCACAGTTAGACAGCCGATTTTGGCTGGCTAGCTGCAGGACCTTGGAGCGCAGGAAGTGGCGGCCGGATGATACACAGGATGTATTTGTGACCTCCCTGCCCCTGGGAACGCCCTGTTTTCGCTGCTCCGCAGTGCTCTTACGAGCGCGGAGCGCTGGGCTGATCCATGCTGCCTACGAGGCAGCGCAGGAGGGGGTGGGGTTGGTTTTCCGGGAACTGACCTCAGAGCGTGGGCTCTAAGTTTGGTTCCCAGGAACCGACCTATCCTATGACAATCTAGCTGCTGATTAGTAGCCATAAGATTGCGCCCTAAGCCATGTTAATTTACAACTAAATAGAGCATTATTTACATGGTTTCATTCTTACAAGTAGGCTTTGCATCTCTTTGACTCACTGTATATATTTTGCATGCTTTCCTTTTTACCTATTGAGGGAATGTTTTAAATATTCCCACATAGGGTCTTTCTTATGACCAACACCCATGACAGTTTGACGTTAACAGCACAATCCTATACATGTTTCCTCATAAATAAGTTCCATTGAGTTCAATGGGACTTCCTCCCAGGTAAGTGAGCATAGGATTGTAGCCTCAGTATGTGCACACTGCACACATTTGTCTTACCTTTTCCTTTCCAGTTTTTCTGTTCCTCTCTGTCTTGGCCCAGTCTTGCCCCCACAAAAAACAAAGTAGCAAACAACAAAATGACCATGACTAATAGGTCAAGGCAAAGTTTGATTGTTACTGGGATGAAAAAATCCATTTTTTAAAAAATCCAGGGTTTTTGGCGTGTTGTTGTTGTTGTTTAAGTATTGTTTTTTATCCACCCTGCTATATTGTCTTTCTGTCTTAACTAACTCCTCTTCCTTGCTAGGCCCAACTCCACCACCACATAAGCACAATCGTATCTAGCCGGTGTCTTTGAACATGTGATTTTAGGCAGAGAAACTGAAAGCCCAGAACTTTAAAGAAGCAAGAGCTGTTAGTAAGGCTGGACAGAGCCATTTTCATGAGATGAAAAACTGAAATTAATGCCCATGTTTGATTGGTAGGTAACTTCATTTTTTTATGAGACGTTAAGTGTAGGTTTAGCATGTTTATGATTAGATTTAATTGTCACAATATTTTTACATTAGAGATAAATTTAGTATTTTATTTATGTTTTTGAAAAAATGATTTAAACTAAAAACCAATTTAAATAAAAACAATCTGAATTTTAATTATTTTTTTTAAAACATCAATTTTTTATTCTTCCTGTTTTTAGTGCAGATCAGTTTGTTCTTGTAGTTTTTAAAGCAATTAGTAGATGTAACAGCAAGGGTCACTCAGGATGGATAGCTAATTAACAGCTCTGATGCATCAGACAGCCTTGAGTATAAACAGGGATCTCAGTGGGGGGATGTTGCCTAGTAGCTGGGCAGAGCCATGTATTAATCTGGAGGCCTGATCTACTCAGGGCCCAGTAAAAATAGATTCTTTGGATTACAAAGATGAAACTAGACCACTTGTGGAAGGAATGACAGTTTATTGATAGAAAATGGATGCAGATTAAAAGTACAAAGAAAGCTCACACATCTCTTCAGCCAATGAAGCTGGCCCCTTCCCAGCTGTATGCTGGGGGCCCCAATCAGCAGAATACGAGACATTGTTCCTAGGACCAAAAGTTCTTCAAGCTGGTAGCATGTGTATTCCCCCTTGAAGCAAAACCAAATTGGTTAGACCACAGCCCACTCTTTTATACCTTTTCTGATATTTTAGAACATGCACAAAGCATCGCAGGAAGGAAATGAATTACCTTTATGACTTAGAGATTCCAATACTGGGGATGGGGGGAGACCCTCTCCATCTCCTCAGTGAGATAGAAAGTAAAGCAAACAGAGGAAATTAGGCAGTTGTCTGACTGTTGACATGAGGATTACACCCTTATCACTGTCAGACAGCTAGCAATTGTTAACATGCAGATTGGTGCCTGCTCGATACCAATCTCCCTGTATGAGAAGCTTACAGAAGTTGCCCACTATATTTGGGGCCTACTCTAAGAAACAAGAAAACTTCCCTTTATTCTACACTTGACAGGCCATTATACATTTAATACACTCTGCAGGGCATGACGGTGGAAACTCACTAGACTCTTCGCCCATTTTCCCAGTATCAAACTCACTATAAATTAAATAACTTTCCTTTTCTTAGGTTTCTTGTGTATAAAAAGACTAGCATGTGTGATATGTTTGGTGGTGGTGGTGGTGGTGGTGGTGGTGATTTCATTCTTTTAGAAGGCTGGCCTGATTTGCCAGCCTCTGTTTTATACTTCTGGTTGGATTTGGGGGTGGGGGTGGGGACGCAAGAGGCTACAAGGGAAGGAGAGGAAGAAGTATAATAACTTGCAGTCCACTTGCAGTTGGATTTTGCCCATTCACATTTATTTAGAATATTTAGGGCACAATCCTATGCATGTTTAGACAGAAAAAAGTTCCCATGCTGGCTAGGGAATGCTGGGAGTTATAAGACTTTTTCTGTGTAAACATGCATTGGATTGCGCCTTTAACTAACCTTGAACCAGGTAAGAGACAGATGATTAATCAACTAAAATTCTCCAATGAATTGACAGCTTTATAACTTATAATTTGTTTTCTAGAACCATTAAATAGTTTTTCTTAAGGTCTCTTTGCATAAAACATAACATAAAAGTTGCCTTAGACTGAGTTGTTATTGGTCAATTAGTTCACTATTGTCTAAAGCAGCAGCAGCTGTCTTTAGGGCACAATCCTATGGCCCCTAGACAGCAGCTAGATGGCCATAGGATACGTTGATTTCTGGGAACCGACCTCAGAGTCCCTGCTCTGAGGTTGGTTCCCTGAGAACTGACCTTTCCCCCCTCCCGCGCTGCCTTGTAGGCAGTGTGAAACAGCCCCATGCTCTGTGCTTGGAAGAGGAGCATGGAGTGGCGAAAACAGGGCGTTCTGGGGTAGGGAAGGTGGAAATGCCGGTACAACACATCTGACGTGTCATCCAGCAGCCACTTCCCCCACTCCGCCTTCCCTCTGTCTAGCCGCAAATGCAGGGTGGCTGAAGCATGGACGGGACGATCCCCTGCCCTGCATTGGATAGGCAGTTGCTTCTGAGTTTGGAGGTGGCTGCCTGTCCCAGTAGGATTGCTCCCTCCAGGTCTGACGTCTTTCTCCAGCCCAACTTTCTGAGATAGTTTTAACTGGAGGGATTGAACCTGGGGCCTTGCTTAGCAAAACATGTCATCTGCTACTGAACTGTGGGCCTTCCCCAAATGTGTGTGTATGATTTATTGCGGCTTCTCAGAGGCTTATAACAGAGATGTGCTGATGGCTTTAATACAAAAGGGGCAAATGCTTGAGTTTATAAATACAAACATGTAGTAAGTTCTCTGTTAAATATATCTACTTTTTAAATCTGAAATGTTTAAAAATTGAAATTTGATTTTTAATTTTTATTTATTTATTATTACATTTATATCCTGGCTTATTTTATTCTCTGATGAGGGAGAATCTCTAGAACTGTAAGATCATTTAGAACATATTCTAGGATACAATCTAGTGTATTGTATTGGTTATAATCTTAAATACATTCTTAGAATAGATAATACTAAGAGAAATTTTGGAAAACAGAACACAGTTCTTCAGTGAACTATCTACCATTGAAGCTATGATTAATCATGTTGCTCTAACCTAAAATATTTCCTAAAATAATGTAAAATAGAGTAAGTTTGTTGTTTATTTGTTCAGTCGCTTCCGATTCTTCGTGACTTCATGGTCACGCCACGCCAGAGCTTCCTGTCAGCTGTCGCCACCCCCAGCTCCCCCAAGGTCGAGTCCGTCGCCTCCAGAATATCATCCATCCATCTTGCCCTTGGTTGGCCCCTCTTCCTTTTGCCTTCCACTTTCCCTAGCATCAGCATCTTCTCCAGGGTATCCTGTCTTCTCATGATGTGGCCAAAGTATTTCAGTTTTGCCTTTAATATCCTTCCCTCAAGTGAGCAGTCTGGCTTTATTTCCTGGAGTATGGACTGGTTTGATCTTCTTGCAGTCCAAGGCACTCTCAGAATTTTCCTCCAGCACCGCAGTTCAAAAGCTTCTATCTGTCTTCACTCAGCCTTCCTTATGGTCCAGCTCTCGCAGCCATAGGTTATTACGGGGAATACCATTGCTTTAACTATGTGGACCTTTGTTGTCAGTGTGATAGAGTAGGTTACACGTACTCTAATATTTTACATAGTCGTTATGTATGAAACAATGAACCTTAAGAGAAATGTGTTGACTATCTTTGCCTTCTCTGAATAGTCTGCTTTTGTGGTTTTAATTTGTTCTGTGGTTCTTTGTTTCTCTAATATGACTTTCCAAATAATCAGTCAGGCAATAATATACAAGACAGACACTATGATTACTTTAAGTATAATACCTATATTATGCATGTAGCTTTTATATTATACCACTTTTACACCTATATTGTTTTGTTACATTTATGTAGTCACGTTTACTCACATCCTGTTGAGGTCAATGAGAATTGAGAATTACATCCACAGTTTTACAGAATTGGAACTGTTTTATGCAAAGTTACTGAGAATGTCATTAATGTATATTTCATCTGGCTCAGTAATGTAACACTTTGAACATTTAACTAGAAAACGGTAATTTTCAAAGAATACATATCGCTGCACACAGTATTAATCATTTGCAAACCAGTAAATAATTGTGTCTTATCTCCCAGTGTCCTCTGGAGATAATGCTTTAAACTGTGTATTTAAAGCCCTTTAAACATTAGTGATTAAATATTAATATTTAAGGTCTGAAATGTACTTTGATTATGAATCTTCAAAAGCTTTGCTGAAATCTTCCAACTACAAGACAATTCAGATATATATTTGCCTTAATCTTTAAGAGAAACCACAAATCTAGTTTGCCTGTGATTCTGAAAATGGATTGTTCCAAATGCTGTGATGTGGTGAAGTGAAGCATAAATGGTTTTCAAATGGTACTGGCCTGCTTCCTGAGTGAGAAGGCAGAGGTCTTCTTGTATAATCCGATCTCAATCAGCTCACGCTAATCACTACTGATAGTTGCAAAATTTAGCCTGGATCTGCTCTGGTAATCTAGATTGACAAGAGGTAAAAGTAAAGGGACAGAAGGACAGAGATGCAAAAGGAAGGAAGAAGAGACTTCAGTTTTTCAGTTTTTGCTCTCCCTTCTGGGTCTTCTCTTCTAAACAAATGCTATTGGTTGTTAGGTTACCAGTCTTTTCACTGTGGAGAAACATCAACAACAGGTGCACTATGAGGCTCTGAAACAGCGGCAGTCGCTCTGTAAGGAGAATGCGCAGAAGGTAGCAACAGGTATATACTTTGTACCTGCTTGTATACATTATTTATGGAAACAGAGATCTTAATTCTTTTTAGATCTCAGTAGATTCCTGGACTTCAGAAATAATCAGGCATAACAAATCTTAATGCTACCGGAAACCAACCTCCTCAAGGTCTTCTGAAGGCTACTTGGTATCAGTATTTATTTTTTAATTCTCGGGTAAGCTGCAGCCTCAAAGCTTTTATTAATCGGGTGCATTTTTAGAGCTGAAGGAGGACAAATTCGCTTCAACATTACTTGGGTTTTTGATTGTGATCTTTTTGGCCGAGCAGTCAACTTTTTGGTATATACGGAAAGTACAGATTTGTGTGTGTGTGTGTGTGTCTGTGTATTTCTTAAATATTTTTGTCTTTCTTTCTGACTGGATGAAATATTAAGAAGAAAGATGGCTTTTTAAATTGTTTCCTTGCCTGATGCTCACTGTGCCTGCAACATTCTGGCAAAGGGACTTCATATGTTTGGGTAACAGACACTTGGAATACCCCTCCATCTGACTTTCCATGCTGGTGGGGCTGTTGTTGGTCATCTCAGCACTGCATGTTGCCATGCTAAAGACACCCAAGGGTAAAAATGTGTCCTGGGTAAGTACAAGTAGTTTATTGAAAATGTTTTTCTTTTAAATGTATATTGTTAAATAAACTCTGCAATAAACAAGGAGGGATAAGATAAATAGAACTTGTCATTTTCATGAGTTCTTCAGGGTTATTTTGGGACCCAGTTCTAGAGTAATTATGACTTATTTTAAACTCAATCACATATCATTACATAATTATGTCTACACATAGCTTGCTGTCCAGAAGAAAGAGTATCCCTTTATGGTTTTTCATAGAGACTATGCCATGTCAAACAATATTCAATATAGTTTGATATTCTGTGGTAGATTCAGGGCTTATGCATATATCCCCTTTGGGATGGCATTTATTTTACTGGTTAACTAGTAACCCTGGCCTATTAAGTGTCTATCTTCACAGTAAACTAGTAATAGGAGAGAGACACTCACTAGAATCTAGTACATACTTTCTATCCTTTGAAATACATCTGGTCACTGCTTAAAGGTAGGCTTTCAACTATCTAGACATGAAATCAGCGGTTGGCTATTGGCCCAGATTGGTTGGTCTTTTGATTTAGTAGTTGTTCTTCCTAAATATTGAATGCTGTACACAGCACGGAAAGAAGAGTCACCGAATAAGAATAATACAGCATCAGCTGATGTACATTGCCGCTGTACCTAGGCATATTCCTGCTCTTGACAAGTGGCATGTGTAGTACAAGGTAAGAAGGGTCTGTACATATGTAAGACCACTGGAAGATGATGGTGATTGTGGTGGAATGTGCTGCTACCAATAACCACAGTCTGCTCTCGGAGCCGTGCATGTACAGAACCTTCTCTCATTGTGCTACAGCCATACAAAGCACACAGCTATGCCATGGGCTATAGCATGGGAAGGTAAAGCCTTTCATACATCCCAATTGAGCCTCTGCCTGCATTACTTTAGATGGGTGCTTTCATTGTCCTTACTTAGGAGTGTTGGTGTCTGCAGTTCTAGTCCCTCTTCCAGGGACTCAGAGGATATTAGGTATGTCAGCCATGCAGCAGACTCCTGATTCCAGAAACCAGAGTAGCAACCATATTGGTTCCAGGAACCTAGAGGCCTCTGAACAGTAACCTAACCTACCTCCATCTCCTGTCAGACACAAGACATGGCATGTAAGTGAGGATACCATTACTCATGGTTGCAGCACTGTTTTCATCATGGGCTGCAAAAAGCATAGGGCCTGTTCACGTAGCTCCACAGCCATGCGGTCTGCCCTCCACACTAAGGACCTTGTGTCTTATATCACTAAAGTTAGGTTGCACATGAATGATAAACAGAAAGGACAATCTATAAAAGTTCCAAGTTCTTTTAAAAGCAGATGTTTTTTTAAAAGTTTGTTTGCAGTTCCATAGTTTTGCTGTTGCAAAAGTACTGCAAATGGTGTTTAATTAAATATCTCATCACATGGTTCATAATGGTGACCTCAGTTTAGGCAGCACATCTCCCCACATCACTCTTTTGGCAACATGTAGCAGGCAGGGAGGAAAACAGTGATTTAGAAATACTAAAAATGGTAACGACCAAAACTAAATATTTACACTTGAACTCTGTATACAAGAAAAGTAATATATAAAAATGATACTGACTTAAGCATCTAATATGAATATAGAGCTTCGCACAGTTATCAGAGACCAAAATCAGAGGATAAAGTAGTTGGCATACTCAGTGCCTGTTCAGAAGTTTGCATACCAACTCATGGTTGATGTAGGATAAGGTTATCAGTAGCTTGTTGTTGTTGTTCTTCAGTCGTTAAGTCATGTCCGACTCTTCGTGACCCCATGGACCATACCACGCCAGGCCTTCCTGTCCTCCGCTCTCTCCCGGAGTGTGCTCAAGTTCATCTTCATTGCATCGGTGATGCTATCTAGCCATCTCATCCTCTGCCGTCCCCTTCTCCTTTTGCCTTCAATCTTTCCCAGCATCAGGGTCTTTTCCAGTGACTTTTCTCTTCGCGTTAGGTGGCCAAAATATTTGAGCTTCAGCTTCAGTATCTGTCCTTCCAATGAGCAGTCAGGGTTGATTTCCTTTAGGATTGACTGATTTGACCTCCTTGCAGTCCAGGGGACTCGTAAGAGTCTTCTCCAGCACCACAGTTTGAAAGCATCGATTCTTCGGCGCTCAGCCTTCCTTATAGTCCAGCTCTCACAGCCATACGTTGCTACTGGGAAAACCATAGCTTTGATTATACGAACCTTTGTCGACAAGGTGATGTCCCTGCTTCTTACTATGCTGTCTAGGTTTGCCATAGCTTTCCTCCCAAGGAGCAAGCGTCTTTTAATTTCATTGGCTTTATATGCCAGATGGCTTTATATTAGATCCAGTATCAAAGACAGTATGACCATTTGCTGGGAAACACGAGCAGGAGGATGCTATTGCACTCATGTCCTGCTGTGGGCTTCCCATAGGCATCTGGTTGGTGGCTGTGGGAACAGAATGTTGGCCTCTGGTCTGATCCAGCAGGGCTATTATTACATTCTTATGGTAAAACATTCTGAGGTATACATGTTGAACTGGTAACTAAATTATAATTAACTCTGGGTGGCAAAGAAAGTATGTCTGTGCTTGTGTGTGATGGGAAGGGAAGGAGGAAGGGAGGGAGGAGATGAAGCAGGATGAATACTGCATGAGTTGTATACTTCCGGAAAGGGACAGTAATCTGTTTATGTAACTGTGTTGTGTGTTGATCTGTTTTCCTTATGACATGCGCATCTTCCCCAGTCACACCCCTCCCCTTCTTTATGTTACTACCATGTTTCTATTTAATGCAGACAGTGGAAATAATTAATCTTAAGTTCCTGCATTAGAGAAAAAATATTTTTAAAATAATGGATAAATAGCAAAACCTAATTTTAGATGAGCATACATATTTGCAGGCTTTATTAAACTATGTACAAATTATCTGGAATCTTAGAAATTGGATGTTGTAACTTCTGCCAGATTAGCAGTTAGCTTGTATCTGCAGTTTATTTATTTTAACAGGAATTGTTTTTGAAGGACCAGCCTTCCCTGACCTCGTGCTTTCCAGAAGCATTTGGCTACAATTCCCACCATTCCCAGTCAGGGTGGGGAAGGCTGGATTAGATTATGAAGTCAATGTACAGAATTGAGGCTGGAGTCCTATAAGGCAATCAATCATACACATAGGGTATTTAGGCTGCAATCCTATACACATTTACCTGGGAGTAAGTCCAGTTGAATTAAATAGTCCTTACTTCTGAGTAGACATGAATAGGATTGCTTTGTCAATATTATAAAAGTTAAGCATATATCAAGGCTACAATCTTCCTATTCATGACATGTTACAGTATACACTCAAAATGTGGTTTGCATATACACTTCACCATGCATACTAGATCCTTGCCTGGATGAGAGTGTAAACTAGCCCACTGTTCCCATAAAATGTTGCAGTATGGAGTGCTTCTAGTCAGGGTTCAGCCAACCATGCCACTCCATTGCATCTTCCCTCCCCCAGTTTTCTGCTTCAACCCCCAATAGACTCTTGGCATTCGATGGCCACTGAGCATGGTTAGGCCATGTTAGGCTGTTTTTCTTGGGGGTGGGGGTTTCCCTTAGGTTAATTTTTAAACGTCTATTGTACCCCTGAAGGTCTGTTCCTCTGAACATCCTGATGCTTCCCTCTTGTTTTTCAGTGTTCCTGTTTTGGCTATAATCCTATCGGCACTCACCAGCTGAGTTTCCTATTAAAGTATGGGTCAGCAACGCGCTGCCTGTGGGTGCAGCAGCACCTTCGAGGACCTTGGGTGCATCCACCAAACCCCCTTGGGATTTCCTCTTCTTCCTCGCAAGGAAGAGAAGATATGCATGGTGGTGGGGGTGGGGGGAAGTGAGTGCAATGTAGAGCATGGCAACAGCAAGGGAAGGAAATTTCAGGGGTGTGGGGAGCGGCTCGTGCCCAGAGAATTCTTTCAACATTTGAAATGTGCCCATGGTCCCAAAAAGGTTGCTTACCCCTGCATAAGAGGAAGTGATATGGTGATCAGATAGATGCAGAATATAAAAACAAAATTTGTTAATTGTAACTACCAATTGCGGGTGGGGTGGGGTGGGGTGGGAGTGGAATCTGAGATACTGATTATGGGTTCTCTTAGGTGCATCCTTGTCCACATGAACATATATTAGTTAATGGTTTGGTTATTTCTGTTTTATTCATTATTTTCTTTAACTGAAATTATTCTTCTCTACATCTACTTGCTAAGCATAACTATATCCCTTCTTTTTGTAGACTAAATAGGCCCTTGTTCTGTCAATCCCTAGCGTTAAATTTATTGGAGTGCTCTTTTTTTACTTGTTCTAGTCTGAATGTATGTTTCCTGAATATGAATGACAAAAAATTGATACAGTAAACCTGTATGACAGTGCCTTGTACAATGATTTATTATTGTTCTTATTGGAATTGCCAAGCATAATACAATCTAGAACTGATTTTGCCTTCTTGCGGCCTCATATGCATCACAATAACTTTGTGACTGACTAAAGCTTCAACTTTGTTAGGAAAGGAATACCTTTGAAAGGGACATCTGAACACGTAAGAACATTGCTGAATATAAAAAACCCCAGTCATTCCCTTTTTTGATGCAAGGACTCCAAAGCACACATAATGCTAAAAGATGACTTAGCATTATAAGGACAAGTCCATGTGATCCTCAGGCTCGTGCATTCGTCCCTCCTCTTCTGGCACAGCTATGAATAGAAAATTGTAAGCATCCACGTCCAATTTTGATTAACTACACTTGAGTGTTATGTCTGAACTCTAAACTGTGGTTAATCTTAACTTTGGTTTACTAAAACAAGCCAGCTTCATAAATGATGATTTGAAGTTAGCTTGTTTTAGTAAATCATAGTTACGATTAACCACAGTTTATGTGGACTTGGAGATTACACTAAGCTGCAGTTAGTCAAAAACAGATATGAAAGCTTGAGAACTTCACACAGTTGTAGTCCAACACATCTGAAGGGCACTAAGTTGGGGAAGGGTAACATAGAGTCAGTATAGCTAACACACTGAACCCATGCCATTTTATATCTCATGTCATGTCTCTGACATGATGGTTTTTCTAGCACACATTATTTTTGTTGTTTTGAAAAGTTCTTTATGAGAATAATTCAATCAGTGTTTATTAGTCTAGGATACTCTAATTTGGAATAATATGAGAAAGGGATAATTAAACCAGTGAAATAACAAGGTGTTGAAAAGCTTTCTGAAAGTTAAGAGATGAGTACTGCCAGGTCTCCCTAGCATAAAATAAACATTCTGAATCCTACAGTTTTTAAAGCCACAAAAGATAAAATTGTTTACACATATGGGTTGTTTGTGATCCACTGCTTGCTGACTGAAAGGCTCAGACTTTTCTTTATATATAGGATGTGATAGCTTAGTCTCTTTACATATTGAATTATTTCAGATAAGAGCCAGAAAGCCCAGGAATATACATTTTGAGTTAAATACTGTAAGTTGCCTTCATTATCTATATTCAGGTGTACTTTAGGAACACTGGAAGATGCATATGCAGCTATTGCAAAAGGCAGGTTTATTATAAGAGCTGTGGAATATATGAAATCACTGTTTTAAACTTATAAGCGTGCAATCTTATGCATGCTTAGACATAAATAAGTCCTTCAACTCCGAGCACTCCCCAGCTAAGCATGCAAGCTCCTGCAGGAGAAGGTAGTCCCTCATGTAGCCTGGTTCCAAAACCTAGGAGTCAGATGCTCCCAATAAAAGGCCCTGTACAACAGTCTGGCTGCCACATTCTGAAGTTTGTAAAGAGTCTTCAAAGGCAGCACAATTTACAGGACATTGCAGCGATCCAAATCAACCAGTATTCTTGCCAAGAAAACCCCATGGAACGTATCACAAGGCTAAAAGATATGACGTCGGAAGATGAGCCCTTCAGGTCGGAAGGTGTCCAATATACTACTGGGGAAGAGCAGAGGGAATTTCCAAGTAGCGCCAGAAAGAGTGAAGTGGCTGGGCCAAAGCCGAAAGGACACTCAGTTGTGGTGGATGTGTCTGGTGGTGAAAAGAAAATCCGATGCTGTAAAGAACAATATTGTTTAGGAACCTGGAATGTAAGATCAATGAATCAAGGTAAGCTGGAGGTGGTCCAACATGAGATGACAAGATTGAACATCAACATCTTGGGAACCAGCGAACTAAAATGGACAGGCATGGGCGAATGTAATTCAGGTGACCGTCATATCTACTACTGTGGGCAAGAATCCCTTAGAAGAAATGGAGTAGCACTCATAGTCAACAAAAGGGTGGGAAAAGCAGTACTGGGGTACAATCTCAAAAATGATAGAATGATTTCAGTACGAATCCAAGGCAAACCATTCAACATCACAGTAATTCAAGTCTATGCCCCAACCATTGATGCCGAAGAAGCTGAGGTTGATCGGTTCTATGAAGACCTACAACACCTTCTAGAACTAACACCAAAAAAAGATGTCCTCTTCATCATAGGGGATTGGAATGCTAAAGTAGGAAGTCAAGAAATAACTGGGATAACAGGCAAGCATGGCCTTGGTGTACAAAATGAAGCAGGATAAAGGCTAATAGAGTTTTGCCAAGAGAACACGCTGATCAGAACAAACACTCTTTTCCAACAGCACAAGAGACGACTCTACACATGGACATCACCAGATGGTCAATATCGAAATCAGATTGATTATGTCCTTTGCAGCCAAAGATGGAGAAGCTCTATACAGTCAGTAAAAACAAGACCTGGAGCTGACTGTGGCTCAGATCATGAGCTTCTTATTCCAAAATTTCGGCTTAAATTGAAGAACGTAGGGAAAACCACTAAACCATTCAGGTATGACCTAAATCATATCCCTTATGAATATACAGTGGAGGTGAGGAATAGATTTAAGGGATTAGACCTGATAGACAGAGCGCCTGAGGAACTATGGACGGAGGTCCGCAACATTGTTCAGGAGGTAGCAACTCAATCCATCCCAAAGAAAAAGAAATGCAAGAAAGCCAAGTGGCTGTCTGATGAGGCTTTACAAGTAGCTGAGGAAAGAAGGGAAGTGAAAAGCAAGGGAGAAAGGGGAAGATATATCCAACTGAATGCAGATTTCCAGAGAATAGCAAGGAGAGACAAGAAGGTCTTCTTAAATGAACAGTGCAAAGACATGGAGGAAAACAATAGAAGGGGATAGACTAGAGATCTCTTCAAGAAAATTGGAGATCTCAAGGGAACGTTTTGTGCAAAGACGGGCATGATAAAGGACAAAGAAGGCAGGGACCTAACAGAAGCAGCTGAAATTAAGAAGAGTTGGAAAGAATACACAGAAGAACTATACAGGAAAGATCTGAATGTCCCTGATAGCCGTGATAGTGCGGTCACTGAACTTGAGCCGGACATCCTAGAGAGTGAAGTCAAGTGGGCCTTAGGAAGCATTACTATCAACAAAGCTAGCGGAGATGACAGTATTCCAGCTGAGCTATTTAAAATCCTAAAAGATGATGCTGTTAAAGTGCTGCACTCAATATGCCAACAAATTTGGAAAACTCAACAGTGGCCACAAGACCGGAAAAGGTCAGTTTACATTCCAATTCCAAAGAAGGGCAATGCCAAAGAGTGTTCAAACTACCACACAATTACATTCATTTCACATGCCAGCAAGGTTATGCTCAAAATCCTACAAGCTAGGCTTCAGCAGCATGTGAACCGAGAACTACCGGAAGTACAGGCGGGGTTTCGAAGAGGCAGAGGAGCTAGAGATCAAATCGCCAACATTCGCTGGATCATGGAGAAAGCAAGAGAATTCCAGAAAAATGTCTATTTCTGCTTCATTGACTACGCTAAAGCCTTTGATTGTGTGGATCACAACAAACTGTGGCAAATTCTTAAGGAGATGGGAGTACCAGACCACCTTACCTGTCTCCTGAGAAACCTGTACGAGGGTCAAGAAGCAACAGTAAGAACCGGACATGGAACAACCGATTGGTTCAGAATTGGGAAAGGAGTACGACAAGGCTGTATGTTGTCACCCTGCTTATTTAATTTATATGCAGAGTACATCATGAGAAACGCCGGGTTGGATGAATCACAGGTCAGAATTAAGATTGCCAGGAGAATTATCAACAACCTCAGATACGCAGACGATAACACCCTAATGGCAGAAAGTGAAGAAGATCTAAAGAGCCTCTTTTTGAGGGTGAAAGTGGAGAGTGCAAAAGCTGGTTTGAAACTCAACATTAAAAAAATGAAGATCATGGCATCTGGCCCCATCACTTCCTGGCATATAGAAAGGGATGAAATAGAAGCAGTGACAGATTTTATTTTCTTGGGCTCCAAGATCACCGCAGACAGTGACTGTAGCCATGAAATTAAAAGACGCTTGCTCCTTGGGAGGAAAGCTATGGCAAACCTAGACAGCATAGTAACAAGCAGAGACATCATCTTGCCGACAAAGGTTTGTATCATCAAAGCTATGGTTTCCCCAGTAGTAATGTATGGCTGTGAGAGCTGGACTATAAGGAAGGCTGAGCGCTGAAGAATTGATGCTTTCAAACTGTGGTGCTGGAGAAGACTCTTATGAGTCCCTTATCAGTCAGTCCTAAAGGAAATCAACCCTGACTGCTCATTGTAAGGACAGATACTGAAACTGAAGCTCAAATATTTTGGCCACCTAATGCGAAGAGAAAACTCCCTGGAAAAGACCCTGATGCTGGGAAAGATTGAAGGCAAAAGGAGAAGGGGACAGCAGAGGATGAGATGGCTAGATAGCATCACTGATGCAATGAAGATGAACTTGAGCACACTCCGGGAGAGAGCGGACAGGAAGGCCTGGCGTGGTATGGTCCATGGGGTCACGAAGAGTCGGACATGACTTAACGACTGAACAACAACAAAGGCATGTGTCACCATGCTCAGATCCTACACCTCTAAGGACATGTTTAGTTGGTGCACCAGCCTCAGCTAACAAAAGTATTCCTGGACACAACTGAAATCAGCACATCTGGTTCTAGGAATGGATCTAGAAATACCCCCCAAACTACAACCTTGATTTATCAAGTGTAACCCCATCCAAAACAGGCTGAACCCTAATTTTCTGATTTGCATTTCTAAACACCAGGAGTACTTTGGATTACGTTTATGGATTAAGTTTCAAATTGCTCACCCTCCTCCCGTCCACCCTCTTCCCACCTATTACCAATACCTGATAATGATTTAGAATATCAATAACTTTCTTGGATTATAATGCAAAGAATTGGGTACTATCTACATGTGATGACACTAATTCTCCAGAGGCCTGGACAACCTTCCCCAGCTGTTCCATGTTAGACCTTAAATAACATGGCAAATGAAATAGAATGCTGTGGGACACCAGAAGCTTAATGGCATAGGCACGCCCCCAGCTGTTCCATGTTAGACCTTAAATAACATGGCAAATGAAATAGAATGCTGTGGGACACCAGAAGCTTAATGGCATAGGCACGCCCCCCTCACCTTCTGAAACATCCCTTCTAGGAAGGACTGGAGGACTGCAAAATTGTGCCACCTGCTGCTATCCCAGCTAGACTGTCCAGAAGGATACCATGGTCAGTGGTATCGAAAGCCACTGAGAGGTCCAGCAGAATCATCACCAACATATTTTTCCTGTCTAGTTCGCACCACAGATGGTCTGCCAAAGCTGTCTCTGTCACATAAGTTGTCCTCAAAGCATATTGAAATGGATTTAGATAATCCATATAATTCAGAAAAACTGGAGTTGAGATGCCACCACTCATTCAGGCATCTTGTCCAAGGATGTAACATTGGGGACCCGCTGGAAATTATTTAACATGGTAAGATTCAGGAAGCTATTTTTTAAAAGCAAAGGCCTTACCACCATCTCTTTTAGGCCTAATGGAACAGCTCTTTATTGTATAGAGGCATTTGATCACTCCCCTTACCTGATTGGCCAGTTCCCCTAAGTCAGTTTATATAAGCCAGGAAGGAAAAGGGTAAAGCATATACAAGGTAGATCTCACTTCTCCAAGAATCTTGTCCACATCTTCGGGCTTGACCTTAACCACTGTGAAGTTGTTAATGTCCTCTGCCCTTTTCCTCACACTTTTTTCCTTCATTTACTCTTTTTTCCAATTCCTGTTTGTCCATTGCCTACTCTGTACCATTCCTTCAACCACCTTGTCTCTGGAGTTTGTCCAGCTTCTCTACCTCCTAGCACTTCTTTCCAGTCCCATATCAGCTTTACAAACTTACTCCTGTGGTTACAGGCTTTCCAATAATTTTAATCTCAACCCAACTGGCAACTTTCACTTTCTTCACAGAACATTAACTATGAACATTCTGCCAGCTTTGTTCCCTGTGTGGTTAGAATGTTCACAAGCAACATTTTATGCCATCACAATAGCTCAGTCAGCTGTGTCAGGGTCTTCACCACAAGCTCAACACAATATAGGTAAGTGTATTATTTTAAACTAGTCCTTTATACAGGCTAGCAGCCCAATATTTTAATTATTATTTCAGTCTGACATAATGATAATACATATGCCTCTGAATACTCTTGATGATATAGTTAATCTTCTATCATCACCAACAAAGATATTTCTTTTATGCCTTTAATATAAGGCTTGGTTCACACAGCTCCATCTTGAAGTCCTAAATTATAATCCAGTAACTGAAATCTATTTATATCTATATTGCCACATGCCTATTTTAGTATGGAAACAAGTCATGCATCAAGCATGGAACTTCTGTTTGGTTTTCTACATAGTATACCCTTGGGATATAGTAAGTCATGGCTTTTCTATGCAGTATCTCAAAACTGTACAGGAAGAATACAAATAAATAGTACAGGGTATTAACCAAAATGCATGCCACCTTGAGTGCCATTTTTCTTAGTAGAAAGGTGGGGTACTAATCAAAGAAATAAAGACACCAGAGTCCTTTCAGGTGTCCATATTCCTTCATGGAATATGAAGGAATCATATTTTACTTATATTTTACTTATTTTACATATCATATTTTACTTTCTCTAAAAGTACCAAATGGACAGAGTCACTTCAAACAAATGGAGAACCAAATTGGTTAATCTTGCAAAATATTGACTAGATAAGAACTTAAAAAAGTAATTGAGCAGAAAACATTTTTCTGTGTTGCGTCTTGAAAAATCAGATATTCATAGAATCATAGAATAGTAGGATTAGAAGGGGCCTATAAGACCATCTAGTCCAACCCCCTGCTCAGTGCAGGAATCCAAGTCAGAGCATCCCTGACAGATGGCTGTCCAGCTTCATCTTGAATGCCTCCAATGTGGGAGAGCCCACCACCTCTCTAGGTAATTGGCTCTATTGTGCTATTGCTCTAACAGTCAGGAAGTTTTTCCGATGTTCAGCCGGAATCTGGTTTCCTGTCACTTGAGCCCATATTTTCTTGTCCTGCACTCTGCGATGATGGAGAAGAGATCCTGGCCTTCCTCTCTGTGACAGCCTTTCAAGTACTTGAAGAGCACTATCATATCTCCCCTCAGTCTTCTCTTCTCAAGGCTAAACATGCCCAGTTCTTTCAGTCTCTCTTCATAGGGCTTTGTTTCTAGTCTCCTGATCATCTTTGTTGCCCTCCTCTGAATCCCCTCCAGTTTGTCTGCATCCTTCTTAAAGTGTGGTGCCCAGAACTGGACACAGTACTCAAGTTAAGGCTTAACTAGTGCTGAGTAGAGGGGAACTAGGACTTCCCAGGATTTGGAAGCTATACTTCTATTAATGCAGCCCAAAATAGCATTTGCCTTTTTTTTGCAGCCACATCACATTGTTGGCTCATATTCAGCTTGTGATTGACAACAATTCCAAGATCCTTCTCGCTTGTAGTATTGTTGAGCCAAGTATCGCCCATCTTGTAACTCTGCATTTGGTTTCTGTTTCCTAGGTGCAGAATTTGGCATTTATCCTTATTAAATGTCATTCTGTTGTTTTCTGCCCAGAGCGCCAGCCTATCAAGATCACTTTGAATTTTTTTTCTGTCTTCCAGGGTATTAGCTATCGCACCCAATTTTGTGTCATCTGCAAATTTGGTAAGCATTCCCTGTACCTCTTCATCCAAGTCATTAATAAAAATGTTGAAGAGCACTGGGTGCAGGACTGAGCCCTGCAGTACCCCGCTCGTTACCTTTCCCCAGTTTAAGAAGATCCCATTGATAAGCACTCTTTGAGTCTGATTCTGTAGCCAACTGTGGATCCACCTGATAATTGTTTCATCTAGCCCACTTTTAGTTCATTTGCTAATCAGGATATTGTCAGGATCGCCCTAGTGGCCTCTTTCAGTCTACTCCAATAGCCAACTCAAGATACAGACAAAAGGATTCTTTTCAAGGCTTTAATCCTTTTACAACTTAATGACTCTTTCAAATGCTAATCACCAGCGACTAAGCAATGAACAGCAGAGTAGCCTATGCTCTGGGTTAGGCAGTTGGTCCCCGTTTGAAGAAGTATCATTTGCAGACCCTGAACTTATGGGCTAGGGAGAGTTCCTCCCTCTTTCCCTTGGCTCCACGGGACGCGACCATTGCTTGTGCGCCAAATGGGAGCTATGCCTCCTTTCCGCGCCCTCCATCGCGCGTCACTCCCTGCGTCGAGCATCTAGCAAGCCCCCCTCCAGCACACTCTCTCTGCCAGGGTCACTATCTCTCTCAGGAATGCTGGCAGGAGGAATCTCTGCCAGCTGCTGTGCCTGTGAGGGATGAGCAGGATCCTTTCCCATGGATTGCTATTCCTCCTCAGAATCAGAACTGCTCTGGGGTTCTATGGGCTCAGTTTCCACCCTGACAGATATCATGGGACATCTTGCTGAAAGCTTTGCTGAAGTCGAGGTATATCGACTCCACAGCATTCCCACAGTCCACAAGGGAGGTTACCTGATCCAAAAATGAGATCAGATTAGTGTGGCAGGATTTGTTCTTGACAAATCCATGTTGGATTCGAGTAATCGCTGCATTGTTTTCAAGGTGGTTACAGATAGATCGCTTTATAATCTGCTTCAGAATTTTCCCAGGGATTGATGTCAGACTGATTGGTCTGTAGTTCCCAGGTTCCTCCTTTCTGCCCTTTTTTAAGATAGGGACAGCATTAGCCCTCCTCCAGTCATCTGGCACTTCACGTGTCCTCCATGATTTCTCAGAGATAATAGATGGTAGTTCTGAGAGTTCTTCTGCCAGTTCCTTTATTACTCTAGGATGCAGTTCATGAGCTTTAACCTTCCTGATGCCATCCCTGCAATTCTCTGCTACCTGCCTGTATTCTTCGTTTGTTGCTTGGCCTTCCTTCCACTTCCTATATGTGTGCTTTTTTGTTTTCAGGTCATCTCTAAGCTTTTTGTGATGCCACATTGGCTTCTTCTGTTGTCTTCCACCTTTTTTCTTGTTGGAATTGCTTGTAGTACCTTTAGAATTTCCCTTTTGAAAAACTCCCACCCAACTTGGACTCCCTTTCTCATCAGAGTCGCTCGCCATGGAACCTTACTTATAATTTTTCTGAATTTCTTAAAATTGGCTTTCCTAAAATCCAGGGTACGCATTTGGCTACACTCGGCTTTTGCTTCCTTTAGAACCAAGAACTCAAGTATAACATGGTCACTTTTCCCCAGAGTTCCCGTAACCGCTACTTTGTCTACTAAGTCAACTCTGTTGGTTAGGATCAAGTCAAGGATACCCAATCCTCTAGTTCCTTCCTCTACTTTCTGTAGGAGGAAGTTATCAGCAACAGAAGTCAGGAATTTCTTGGAGGGGCCATATTTTGCAGAATTTGTCTCCCAGCAGATATCGGGGAAATTGAAGTCCCCCATTGCTACTACATTATGCTTCCCTGAAACATTGGCAATTTGCTTTCCAAAAGTTTCATCCTCGTTGTCTCCTTGATTGGGTGGCCGGTAGTAGACTCTGACCACCATGTTCCTTTTATTCTTTGCTCCATTTATTTTAACCCAGATGCTCTTGATGGGGCAACCAAACTCCTCCTCTTGTATTTCTGTGCGGAGATATGTATTTTTAACATATAGTGCAACTTTCTGTCCCCTCTGTTCTTTCTGAACAAGTTATATTCTTCAATTGCTGTATTCCAGTCATGGGAGTAATCCCACAAAGTTTCAGTTATACCTATGAAGTCATAATTTCCCTCCTGCATTAAAAGGTCAAGTTCGTTCTGTTTGTTTCCCACACTCTGGTCATTATTATATAGACATCGAAGACCATGTGCTTCATAGTCTGACTTTCTTCCTACATGTGTCTGAAGACTATTATTGGGTACTATTAGAGCTGTTCTCTCCGTTGCGGTGCATGTGCCTTTGTCCATTGTTACTCCCAACTTTATGTCTCAATCCCCCGTTGGATTCATTTTAAAGCCCTCCCGATGAAGTTCACACTATGGCCAAACACATTCTTCCCAGCCTTTGTGAGGTGCAACCCGTCCCTTGCCAACAGTCCATCTTCCAGGAAGTATAGCCTGTGGTCCCAGAATCCCAGTCTCTTGCGTCTGCAGCACCTTCATAGCCAGTCATTCACCTGGAGTATTTTTCTTTCCCTTTCTATCTCTTGTCTAACTACTGGAAGGATGGATGAGAAAACTATCTGGGCCCCAAAGTTCTTGAGTTTCCTTCCCAAAGCTTCAAAGTCTGACATGATTTCTTCATAGCTCCGCTTGGTGGTATCATTTGTTCACACATGGATGAGAAGAAAGGGATACCAGTCAGTGGGCTTTATGAGTGTAGACAACCCTTCAGTTACATCTGTAATCCGTCCTCCTGGGAGACAGCATACCTGGTGAGTCCACGAGTCTTCGCAACATACTTGGGTTTCAGTCCCATGCAGCAAGGAGTCTCCCACAACTACTACTCTTCTCTTGTTGTTGTAGGCCTTGGTTTCATTGCCTCTGCTTGACTGACCTTAAGCCTCTTGCTCGCTCTCCTGCGGGGTCCCCTGTAATTCTGCCTCTGCAGGGTGTCCTCCAGTCTCATCCTCGAGTACCAGAAAACGGTTCCATAGTTCCACTGCTTCCACTGGTGCAGAGTGGCTTCTAGTTCTTCAGCTCCTAATTGTTACCCTTTTCCAAGGAGTATCCTCTACTTCATTTTCCTCACCTCAGCATTTTCATTTTCTGCCACAGCTTGCTGTTGCTCTGATATCATCTGTACTTCGCTTTGCTGCTGTAGTTCCATCATTCTGTCTAAGAACTCTTCATCTTCTCTTATTCCCTGGAGGGTCAACACTTGGCACTCCAGTTCTCTTACCTTTTCTTCCAACAGTGTAATCAACTTGCACTTGTTTCACATGTAGGCCATGTTGATCTCAGGCAAGAAAGCAAACATTTCACAGACCTTGCAGGTTACCACCACTGGAGAGTCTTTTCATAGAATCATAGAATCATAGGGTTGGAAGGAGCCTATAAGACCCTCGAGTCCAACTGATGGTCTTATAGGACCCTTCCATAGTCTCTATTCCTTCCATAGTCTCTATTCCCTTTATTTTTCTAGCTTTCTTATTGTACTGGGATAGCCTGTGCTTTGTCCTCTACGCACCGGAGGTTAACAACAGAGTCCCACTGGTTTGGAAGTGTGTGTTATAAGAAGAAGAAAAAAAGATTGTTAGGGACCTCCTCTGTGACCTCCCCTGTTGAACTCCTGTTTGCTCTCCCTGTTAGGTCACTCCGATTGCTCGCTCTCTGGGAGCTTGCTACTTGTATAGCCCCTAGACCAGCTGGAACAGCTTTCTCTGCTCTGCTCAGTTAGGAGACAGAAAACAGACTGAAACTATCCGCCCACACAGCTTCTGGGAGTACTCAGACCACACCCCTTCAATTCAGTTGGAGCTCTCAGGAGCACATGGTGAGCACACGGTGACTCAGAATGGAAAGAACAGTCCCCTGGGCTTACTCCAGCCCACTTACCACTGTGACTCCTCTGCCGAACTCCTGTTTACATTCCTTGTTCACGTGCTCTGATTGCTGGCTCTCTGGGAGCTTGCTTGCTTTTATAGCTGTTAGACCAGCTGGAGCAGATTCCTCTGCTCTGCTCTGTTAGGAGTCGGGAAGCAGTTCAAAACCCATGAAATGATACCTTTTACTGGACCAAGATTTGTTGCTGAAAGAATATCTAAGCATTGAGTTATACTGAACTGTAGCCTGAAATCTCGACTCTGCTGTAGTGTAGAAGTGTATGTGCTTAAACACTGCATTCTTAAAGTGAAGCAGGATAAATGTTGACTAATGCGAGTAGAAGAGAGGTGTCTGACTCAGTCGTTTCTGTAAAAGGTGCTAAGTTATTTTGAAAATGCACAGTAAATGAAATATGAAATTGCTAATTGGAGTGACTGTTTCTTGTGGGTGAGATCGTCTATAATAGAAAAGACTTATTGACACACTTTATGTTGATATTGACTTTGATCTGCTGAAAACAGAGCAGCAGTAAATTGAGTGCGGACAATCAGGTCTTTCCAAGATCACTTTGAAATGATCATAAACCCAATAAAGTCCTTTGTTTTCCCTGTAATGAAAAGTGCAGCCTGCCAAAAGAATTCAGATTTCCCTTGTAAGTGAACAGCACTGCAGCAGGAGTCATAAACCCAGAGTGCTTCTTTGTGGATTACACACTAATGCCTCAAAACTGTTTCCCCATGCTTTACAATTAGCTTTCCCCACATGAAGGCATTTATTTATTTATTTAGATCTGTTTCCTACTTTTCTACTAGAGTCATAACATTCATAAAATGTAAAAGATCCGTTAATAACTTTACATTTTAAGCAAACAATAGCATTTTTTAAAAGCAAAACAAATCAACACTCCAGCTGAAGCAGGACCAAACATTTCATCTGCCTCCCCACTCTCTCCTGCTTCTCTCTCAGTGGCAGTTGCCACATGTGCTTTTAGTCTCTCTAAAAATTGTGCTGTGCTAATTAGGGTTGTGTTGAATGTTCACTAGGGGTGAACGTGTGCTTTCAAAAAGGGTTCTAAGGGCCCCCAAACCCCTTCGTTTACCCTTTTTCCTGATCATTGTTTCCTGGGGCTTTTGCTGCTTCAGTGGTGTCATATTTTCCTCTGCTTTTTCTTCTTTGAATGATCCCAGCTAATCAGGAATCACATAGCAGGTGTGATGATCAGTGATGTGTCTGGATAATAGATGCTTTGAGTTATAATTTACCTCCCCATTACAACATTGAAGCATCTCAGTTTGACTGCTATTTTCATTCATTCATTACATTGCTAATTAATGTTGTGAAAGAATGCATTTTTAGAAATTTTTTTTTCTGTTGATAAATGTAGTAGAGGAAAATGTTTCAGTCAGCCTCACTTGTAATGTTCACTGAAGGCAAGCATAACTGTATTAACATGAAGGCAATGGTTCCTGGGACTGTTCACATGGTGATCCTTACTTATCAGTGTCCGGTTGCCTATCCAATAACCTGGCAAAGTGTTTGCAATTGACAAGTGGGAGATACAGCACTGCATTATAATGCTTTTAAGCTGGCAAAACACTGGAGAGAGGGATGCTGCTGCACATGGCCATGAGACCCTGAGCAGTAGCCTAGACTGTGATCCCATCCTAGATAAGGAGGGGCTAGCCAGATCAGTCAGACCAGTGACATCCGAGGCAGAGCTGCTGAATACCAACCCGGGCCCCAACATCATGGCTGGGGTTGACTCTAAGCCTGTTGGCCAGGGTGCCCTTAGAAACAGGGACCCCTGAACACTAGAGACAGTAATCTTTGAGCCCGCAACCCCCAATGAATCAGTCCCTTCTACAGTAAGGACTCTGTGCACCTCCATGCCTGTCCATCAGTAAAAACAACAAGTCTGGAGAGAATTCACAGAAAAGAGGAAGAGTGCTAGGCTCCAGACTAGAGACTTCCCCTTTAAAGCCTTCCACTCCTTGGAGAAAGGACAAGGTCTGGGAAGGGTGATCTGACCCTTGAATAGAGATGTAAAAATTCTGAAAGTTTTGAAGCCATTGAAAAAAGAGTTTTTTTCCAGGGGAAAAACAGAAATTTAGGGAAAATGGACAAATATGCGACACTTGTTTTTTTAGCACTCTTTACAGTTCTAAAGTCGCTTTGTTGCTTTTGGACAGCCTTCCCCAACCTGATGCTCTCCAGATATTTTGGACTTCCGCTAGATGGCCACTGGTCAAGAATGCTGGGCATTGTAGTCCAAAACATCTGTAGGGCACCAGGTTGAAGAAGGCTGCTTTATGTTCCTAAAGTTATATTGTGTATAACTTTGTTTGCTCATAAAATTATTGTTATATTTGAAAACTTTAAAAAGTGAACTCAGTAAATGTGTGATTATTGTCTGAATAAACTATACTTTAAAAAATTAATATACCGAACATGATCATTTGATGAGCAAACATAACATTTTTAGGTTCCTAGATTATGTCTGACCACAGAGAGAACTTCAGCAAGTAGTTCTGGAAAACATTTGAATCATCCTAGAAGCCAGAAGAAGCAGGAAGAACTGGAGGCAGAGGAAGACAAGTCCAGAAACAGGAATCTGTAGAACAAAACCCAAACTGTCAAGAATGTATATTTTCTTCCATATTATGATATGGTGACTCTGTTCACATGTTGGGAAATTGAGCATGACTTGGACCATCCCAAAATGTTTATCAGTAAAAGATACACTGGATCAATAATTTTAGTAAGAAATGGAAGAAATAACTATGCTGAGAATCTTACAGAGAGGATTAAAAAACATTTTCCCCATGGTGTTATTTCCAGACATTTTACATCTCTAGTCTTTCTATAGAAGTATTCTTATTACATAGTTTTTAGAAATCATTCGGGGGGGGGGGAGGAGTAAAGGCTTGGTAACAATATATAAGCATCTTGTCTCATATTCTAAAAGAAAATACTTCACAATCCATAGCTGTTCAATTTTTCCTATTTTTCGGGAGAAAAAAGCAGTGCTTGGGGGGAAAAAAGTGGGAAAAACTGGGTGTTTCCCAAACTTTTCCATTCCTCCCCCCCAGGCCTTTATATTTCTATCCTTGCGGGATAAAAGGTTTCAGTTCAGCTCCAGACCTCACTGCACGAAGTTGCTCACTTGGGGATCCTTGGATGTTCTGCAACTCTGGCCTGCCATACTGGCCCATTATGCCCTGTGGCTTCTGCTTAAAGTCAGGCTTGAGCATACATTGTGCTGTGGGTAGTGCTTCAGTATGCCTTCTGTGACTTGGGGAAGGAGGGATCACATTTTGGAAGCCTCTCCCTTAACCTTTCAAAGTGCATGTAAACATTTTCCTCCCTCTCTCTTAATACTAGAACCCAGGATCATCCCATGAAGCTGATTGGTGGGAGATTCAGGACAGATAAAAGGAATTAACTTTTTCACACAGCGCATAGTTAAATTATGGAATTCGCTACCACAAGATGTAGTGATGTCCACCGATTTGGATGGCTTGGAGTTAGGCAAATTTATGGAGGGGAAAGCTATCAATGGCTATTAGTCATTATCTCCATTATCAGAGGCAGTATTGCTCTGACAATCAGATGGTGGGAAACATGTTGGGCAGAAGGCTGCTATTGCACTCACGACTAGTGGCCTTCCCATAAGCATCTGGTTGGCCACTGTTGGGACAGAATGCTGGATACACAGGATTTTCGACTGATCTAGCAGGGCTCTTCTTCTGTTAAGTTTGTACTCAGTTGTGCAGTCTACATGTGTGGCTCCTTGCTTTGATGTGCCCAGCAGTGAAGTTTCAGGAGGAAGGAAAAATTACCTGGCTATCAGTGCCTACTAGTCCTGATGGCTATGGTACCTCCAGTGTCAGAGGGAGTACGCCTAATGTATACCAGCTGCTGGAGAACATGAGTACGAGGGTGCTTTTGCACTCATATCCTGCTTGTGGGCATCTCACTGGCAGCTGCTTGGCCACTGTGTGAACAGGATGCTGGATTAGATGGACCCTTGGTCTGCTCCAGCATGGCTCTTCTTTTGTTCTTAAACTGACAAGACAGGAAGGATTGTGCTGTCGATTGTACTGCAGAGCAGCCCCCTCACTGGTTGCTGTGTCTCTCAGTCAGTCTCCCCCCACCCATGTGTAGCACTGCAACTGCCATCAGTCTCAGCCATCATGATGATCAATGGTCATGCATGCTGGGGGTGATAGGAGTTGTAGTCCAATATATCTAGAGGCACCAGGGAGAGGATTTTCTAGGTGAACATGTTCACAGTGGTATCTTAAAAATGGCTAATAGAGGGAAAGGGGCATGCTTTTTGCACCTGATGAAAATGTTTGTGAAACCTGCTGCCTTTGGGCTCCACCATAATGCATCACTAAATCAGCTTTGCAAATAAGTCCTTAAAAGTTATTATTCCACTTGCTCACACATGCATATGTCAGTACCTATAATTTGTGGCATTAAATTGGGGCGGGTGGGGGGAGACACTCTACAAATGAACTTCTGTAAAGTTTTCTTGCCTAGTTGCCTGAAGATCTTGTTACCAGAGTTCACAGGATGAGTGTATATTTTTGCAGGTGTGTTCTATACAAAGAATTACTGCTGCATTGTTGCCCTAGTTTGCTAATTTAATTGAATGGCACTGCAAAAATCTATGAAAAAGACATTTCAGGGCAAAAACAGTTAGAAATCTAATCAATTTTCAGATGTATTTGATATAAAGACAATTTTGTTTCCTATTTTAAAGAAAGAACTTTATTTACAGACTTTAAAAGTTCAGTACGAACAGTATCAAGTACCTCTTATTTGCAATTGCAAGAACATTTCCAAAAACAGTAATGTATATATATTGGTACATTTGTATTATTACAAAGAGGCTGTCATGTGTTTATACCATCTGTGTTATTATATATAATCCAGGCAAGACTGAGATGCTGTTGGTGGGTGGTTCTTCTGACCTGATGGAGGGTTTTCAACCTGTTCTGGATGGGGTTGCACAACCCCTGAAGGATCAGGTTCGTAGCTTGGGTGTTCTGCTTGAGCCACCTTTGTCACTTGAGTCTCAGGTGGCCTCAGTGGCATGGAGTGCCTTCTACCAACTTTGGTTGGTGGCCTAGCTACGCCCCTGGATGGACTGGGATAACCTGGCTTCAGTTGTCTATACTCTGGTAGTCTCTAAGCTAGATTACTGTAATGTACTCTACGTGGGGCTGCCTTTGAAGACGGTTCAGAAGCTGCAGCTCATGCAAAATGCGGCGGCCAGATTGATAATGGGACGAGAAGGGCCAAATATATAAGACCTTCTGCTTGCCCTCACTGCCTGTATGTTTCTGAGCCAGATTCATGGTACTGGTTTTAACCTATAAAGCCTTACACGGCTTGGGACCACAATGCCTGATGGAGCAGTTCTCCCAACACGAACCTACCCGTACACTACGCTCAACGTCTATGGTCCTCCTCCGGCTGCCTACACCAAGGGAAGCTTGGAAGACAGCAAGAAAGGGAGAAGGCCTTCTCGGTGGTGGCCCCCCAATTGTGGAATTGGAATGTTTGGAATTGGAATGTTCTCCCTGATGAGGCCCGTCTGGCACCAACATTGTTATCTTTTCGACACCAGGTTAAGACCTTTCTCTTCTCCTAGGCATTAGGCAGCATATACGTTTTAATTGATCCTGGATTGTCTTATGGTTATGGTTGTTTCCTTGAGATTGCTTTTTTGAAGTTGTTTTAGATATATGTTCTCCTGTGGATATTGTCTGTTCATGTGTTTTTTATGCAAATAGCTTTTAATCTCTGCATATTGTATTTTTTATGTTTTTAATCTTTGTAAACCACTCAGAGAGCTTTGGCCATTGGGCGGTGTAGAAATATAATAAATAAATATTGTTGATATGACTCTTCTAAGCTATAAATGGCATTGTACAGAAAAGTAAGAAAAGCCCTTGCCTGGAGCGGCTAACTGTCTAAATAAAGACTGTGCTTTTAAAGAGGATATTTTGACTGAAGCAATTATATAGTCTAGACCAGAAAACAGACAAGCAAAGGTCATGCAAGTAATTTTCTTCTATGTCTCTCAGTGAGAGAGTTCGCAGTTTATGAAATTTATAAAGATACTACTGGCCAGAAACAGGTGCATTTATGCCACTTTAAAAAGATGAGTGCGAAATTTCTGCTAAATCTGTATGTGTCCATTTAGTGGACTCCCTCCTGCTCCCAAATAGATGATTATATAATGGGTAAATCAACACTTTATTGGTTTCCCTCCCCAAAATTGAGCTTATAATTTTGTCATGTATTGTACCTGTGCTTTTTCTTTCTGGAATCCTGTGGTAGTTGCATTTGGTACCCGGGTATAGATAGATCACTGTTTTAGAAGACTGGTCTGGTTATGCAGACATTTCATTTAGGAGCTGTACATAATTCTGAATTCCAAATCCCTCCTGTGGCAATATCTTTATTAGGACAGACCAAATTGTGACAACATAGTAAGAAGCTTTCAAGTTCTCCAGAACTCAAGAATTCCTCACTACATGCTGTTTCAAGCTCATGTCTGTGCTTTCATAACTTTAACCTGCCTCTGGATCTTCTTCAAATGTCACCTAGTAGCAGCCATACCATCGGGCTGTAGAACAGAGGGAGGGAAAGGAAGTAGGGCTATTCTATCAGTGCTGCTGAGAGACCAGCTGCCTTTGGCCCTCCTAAATGTCACCTAGCAGCAGCCATTCCTTTGGGCTCCCTGAGCTGTTTCATCTCAGCTGGTCCTTATAAGAACCATAACTTTAAGAACTGATGCCTGAGTTTTCCCCCCTCCTCCCTATCCTTTTTTTCTTTCTGTGAGATGTCATTTTGATTAAAAGCTTGCAGGCAGGGACTGTCTTGTATTTTTTTAATTATTATTATTGATCTGTAAGCCACTCTGAGAGCCTTTTCAGCTGAAGAGTGGAGTAAAATGCTTTAAATAATAACTCTTCATATAATTTCTTTCTGAAGGAAATTGATTCTAAACTTGGAAGCCTGCACAAAGTTGCTAGTATAAGTTGATGAAATGGACGGCATCAAACGAATGTATTAACAGTTCATATTAAAATCTAATTTCATTGTTATTGGTTGCCTTGTTATGACTCTGTTGCAGTCTTTACTCTTTCCAATAATTTGCTTGTTCCTGTTATAATATCCAAATCAAGGCTGGTTTGTGTGTTAACTAGTCTGCCATCAAACTATTTATTAATTTATTGAATTTATTAATCGCCCATCTGGCTGGTCACCCAGCCACTCTGGGCGATGTACAACAATAAAACAGTTTAAAATAACATTCTACATTAGAAACATATTTCTAAAAATACCCTAACCCACCCCAAATGCCTGCCTGAACAACCATGTTTTTAATGCGTGGCGGAAGCTCATTAAAGAGGGGACATGGCGGAGTTTCTAGGGGGGGAGTTCCACAGAGTGGGGGCCACCACAGAGAAGGCCCTCTCCCTCTTCTTTCAGCCTCCTGCACAAGACTTGCAAGAATAGGTCCAAAGCATATTTTCTAAAGAGATAAAGTACATTAGAACTCCAGGAATCATCAGAGGGGCTGACAAGGCAAGACTACCAAAGACATGGAAGCAGACAAACACCAAAGAGGAAAGAGGTCTGGCATTCACAAGAATCCTGTTAATAATGTTCATATTAATTATGTTACAGGCTTATCTAATGTAGGGGAAACAATCCAAGATCCTATTCTTTTTTCACCTGGTCATCCCAGGAAGCTCTCCAAAATAAAGTCTTCAGAATTGGTGGGTTTGAATTAAAACTTTTGGACCATGGCTTCACTTTGCAGTAAAGTGGACAATATTCAGATTAGTCTCGAACTGTGTCTGGTGAAGTTCATGCTTATTGTTTGTATCCACAGGTATGTAGGCATTCAGTCCCAATCTTTCACACTATGCTTTACTCCAAATCCCCTCTCAGCACTGCCTTCGAGTCAGCAGCTTATTTTAAGTAGAAAGATGGGGCAAGACAGGTAAATACATAACTATGGATTGTCACAACGTTCTGTACTACTGAGGCATTGTAAGATAAGACAAAGAAAAAATTGAACCCTTTTAAGATCATGTAAAATCAAATCAAAGGATGCCCTTGAGCTGGTGGTTTACTTTCATCAAAGTAGAACGATAAGCCAAAAGAAGGAAAATGGAAGAGGTCCACAGTGTATCTACAATTTGTTTTAAAGTTCAAGACAGAGAACACCGTGAACCCATAAACCTGTGAAGAAATAGAGTTGCTGCGTTCATCCTAGCCAACAGTCAATCCGTGCAATAATAATAAAGAGATACGGCCAGTGCTGCATTAGCCTCCTGGCACAATGAAAATGCACATACACATGCTGGCTTGGCTGACTGGTCATCAAATATCTTGTTCTTCTCAGTTTGAATAATCTGGCTCCAATCCGTAGTTTCTCAGATGCTGCCACCAAGGCAAATAGGGAAAACTGAGCTATAGCAGCAAGGGAAGAGATGGTGTGGTTGTGGCAACACTTGGCAGGAGTGTAGGAATGTAATCCTATGTACAGGTATTACTTCAAACTAAGACCACTGAGTTCAATGGCAGTTACTCCCAAGTAAGTGTATGCCCTTTGCATTATACTGATAAAGAGGATGGAGATGATAAAGCAAGGTATGCAACAGAAGGCCAGAGCAGACACACGGTGGGCGGGAGATGCTGCATTTTGTGTTGTATTTGCACATATGGTCTCAAACAACAGTAATTTGCTTCAGTAGTCAAGTGCTTCATTTCTGTACTGTCAACACTGCTGGTTCAGTGTGAGGTGTCCTGCTGACTTGGCAGTGCAGACAAAGGAGTTAGGTACTTGGACTGCTGGAGTAAAATATTGCAGTTTAAGGCCATTGTTGAGAACATGTTGCATGTAATTAACATTCTTCTGTTATTTCAAGAAGACGTTGCATGCCAAGTTACAGTCAGTGGACATATTGGCCTTTTTCTACCGCATTTTTATTTTGAAAATGCTACCCACAAGGGTGAAGAACCTGAACCAGCCAATTAAAAATCTTGCAGTCTGGACTCTTAATCATGAAAGATGAAAAACATGATGAAGTTGTATATAATGAGGTCTCCTGAGTTACATTGTTGTGGTGTTGGCTTGGATGGAAACTGCTGCTAGTGTTGTGTACTTCTACATCTTTTAACAAACAAAAATGTTAAAAATGCATGGAGAAATATGTAGGTATGCCAATTAATTTTGTTTTATGCATATTCATGAATGCAATGAGAAATAAAAATAAGCAGTTAAAAGTAGGGATGCAATGTTAAATTCATCTCCATTAAGAATGGGCAAAATATAATGATATAAAGATAATGCAAGCTACAATAATTAAAATGTCTGGGTAAATAAAGTGTTTTTGACAGTCATCTAAAAGATAGTCATGCTGGTGACAAGCGAGGCTGTCCAGGCATCGCAGCCAAAAAAGTCCTCTGTTTAGTTGACATCCACTTCACCTCTGAAGGAGGAGATATATGGAGAAGGGTACTGACAGGTGTTCCTAAAGCACAGGCAGGCTGAAACAGGCATAGGCACTCCTCTAGGTACCTGGGAGCCAAGCCGTGTAGGGCTTCAAAGGTAAGTACCAGCACTTGGAATTGGGCTCAGAAGTGATGAGGCTGCCGATGAAGCTGGCAGCTGTATTCTGCACTAGTTGAAGCTTCTGAACAAAGTTAGTCCCATGTATAACACATTGCAGTAGTCCAAATGGGAAGTTACCAGGGCATGAATAACTGTGGCCAGACACACAGTTATACGGTCACAATTCGGCAGTTCTTCACACTGATTTTTTCCCCCCTTCACTACATTTTAAAAGTAATTTAAAGGAGCAATCCAATGGCCACTAGTCAGTGGCTGGACAGCCATAGGATTGGTCGGTTTCTGGGAACCGACCTCGGAGCCCGCACTCTGAGGTCAGTGCCCAGAGAACTGCCTCCCAGCCCCCTCCCCTGCTGCCTCGTAGGCGGCGCAGATTGTCCCTGTGCTCTGCACTCATAAGAGAAGTGAGGAGTGGGGCAAAAGGGGGCAGGGCGGGTCGGGGAGTGCAGAAGTGCCAGTATGACACTTCTTATGTGTCATCCAGCCTCTCCATCCTGTGCTCCAACATCCTGCAGCTAGACGGCTGTCTAGCCACGAATGCAGGGCAGCTGGAGCATAGAAGAGAGGATCTCCTCCACGTTCCTCCCACCGTGCATTGGATAGGCAGCCGTCTCCAAGTTCAGTGGCTGCCTGTCTGCATAGGATTGCTTCCTCCAACATCTTAAAAATTTTAATCTGGATTGTATTGTTAACTGCCTTGAGCACCATTCTTTGGCAGCAATGTGGAATATAAATAAAAATAAAATAACCAAAATAACTAAAAGTAGTGCTCTTAATTTTGCAGTAAATATTATTTTAAGGAACAATCCAGAAACATTCTGTAATTGTTTTGCATTAGAGACAGCAATATCAAGAGCAGAAGGTCTGTTGCTGTGTATTTGATATCTTGATAGTCACAGCTAAGCTAAGGGCGCAATCCTACCCAGATAGTCAGCAGCCTCCGAACTTGGAGGCTGCTGAATATCTAATTCAGGGCGGGAGGAGAGTGGGGGCAGCTCCGCGCTCCAGCTGCCCTGCATTTCTGCTTGACGGCAGCCTGAGGGGGGGAGGGAAAGAGGCTGGGGCGATCATAGGAAATGGCGTAATGCAGTCACCCCAGTCTCCTCTCCTCCCTGCCCCCAGGAACGCCCTCCTTTCTTCATCTCCACGCTCTGTTTCCTGAGTGTGGAGAGGTAGCCAGTCCAGTTCTCTCCACATCAGCTACAAGGAGGATTGGGAGGCGGCGGGGTGCCAGGAAACCAAACTATCCAATCCGCCCCCAGTGCTGTCTGGTGGGTATTGGATCGCCCTCTAAATTGTTCTACTAATGTGAGCTTAGTAGACCAAGAATTATTCTTAGTACACTGCAAGGAGATCAAACCAGTCCATACTCCAGGAAATGAAGCCAGACTGCTCACTTGAGGGAAGGATATTAAGGCAAAACTGAAGTACTTTGGCCACATAATGAGAAAACAGGATACCCTGGAGAAGATGCTGATACTAGGGAAAGTGGAAGGCAAAAGGAAGAGGGGCCGGCCAAGGGCAAGATGGATGGATGTTATTCTGGAGGTGACGGACTCGACCTTGGGGGAGCTGGGGGTGGCAACGGCCAATAGGAAGCTCTGGCGTGGGCTGGTCCATGAAGTCACGAAGAGTCGGAAGCGACTGAACGAATAAACAACAACAACAACACTAATTGCAGTAGTCAAATTGGGAGTCTTGGGAGAGCCAGTGTGGTGTAATGGTTAGAGTGTGGGACTGGGACTCGGGAGATCTGGGATCTAGCCACCACTTGGCCTTGAAGTTCACTGGGTCACTGACTCTCAGCCTAACCCAACTTGCAGGGTTGCTGTGAAGATAAAATGGAGAGAAGGAGCCTTGAGCTCATTGGAAGAAAAGTTGGATATAAATGTAATAAATAAAATAAAATGGGCAGTTCATAGACTTTGCTCAGGAAAGGATTAGTTTTAAGATGAAAGCTGGATTTGAAGAGTAGTTGAACTGGAACAATAATAAGGTCAATAATAATAGTATAGCTTTGTGCCAACACAGCAAAAAGTTGCTTTTGGATCTCTAGCATTCTTTCTTCCACTGCATGATAAATAATTTCTTACGACTTTAGAAGAAGAGAAGCAGCACCCCTTCCATTGTGTTTGGAGACAACTTCATGACCTGTTGAATCTTGCAACTAATAATATAGTGCCTGAATTTGATTTTTTCCTCATCCCTCCCAATCCCCTTTCCTTTTGTGTCGTCTCTTTTAGATTGTAACCCCGTGGACAGGGACTGCAGTATTTCTTTTCTTTGTAAGCTATTCTGGGAGCCCTCTTGGCTAAAGGTTGTGATAAAATGCTATAAATAAATAATAAAACAAATATATGCCATGTATTAGTTTCAACAGACCAAAGGTTCAGATTAGGGGGTTTGTTTGGGCATATATACAATTAATTTTACTCTGTTAATTTGTAGGATAATCCATATTTTATTTAGATTTTGTGTGCTATACTTCATTATTCTGTAGCAAACAGAAAGCATCTGATTTAGTTGAGATCATTTTGGACAGAGTGTGAACTCAGAGTCATGGTTTTATATGTGCCTGAGATAAACAATGCATAGGGAAAATAATGGACCATCAATATATAATTTAGAGAGTAATTCTGTGGTCCCTGGGAGAGCATTCCCAAGACCATAGGATTGCTCAGAAAAACCCTTCCAAAGTCAGAGACAGAGCTCTAACCTCAGAAGGGGGAGTTGGAGATTCAACCCCCATCCCCCATCCCCTTGCAGCCAGCACAGAAAAGACCATGCCAGCTGCCCTCCGAGGTCGGAAAAGCAACCTCGAAGGAGGAGGAAACATGGCGTTCTGGTGGGCGGGGAAGGGAGGAGATTGGAGAGGCCAGGATATGAGCTATCTTGAGCCTCCTCTAGCCTCCTTACCTACCTCTCCAAAGCACCCTTCACTAGATGGGCTAAGAAGCCCACCCAGCAAAAATCACCAAAGATGGAGGATGGGGAGGTGAAGATCGCCTCCACCGCTCCTCCTGCCCTGCTTCAGCAGGGCATAGGAATTTCGGAAGCCTCTGAGTTCAGAGGTGTCCAAGCAGTGAGGGCACAATCAATAAGAACTGCACCCTTAAAATATAATTCAGCCGGGGCCCATTCATATTGATTTGGGTCTCTGAGCAGATTCCGAGGTTTAGATCAAAGGCATGTGTATACATTATGTGTTACTTAAAAAAAAACATGGCAGTAACTGTGGAGATATGAAGTTTAGGTGGGGCACTGCCCATGGTTATTGAAGTGGGCTGTGATGGGACCAGGGACTCCTGATTTAAATTTTAAGACAGAATATCTACAAAGGTGAACTACCTAGACAGGGGTGAGGACAGAAATTCAGTTGGCCCTGTGTCTGACAGTAGTTTTCTCACATCATCAAGGTACTACAGCAGATGATGTCAAAATAAAACAACAAGTTTGTGAAGACAGACTGGAATGGGCTGTTTCACTGCTTTCTTTTTCCTTGTCTGCTAGGAATTACAAGCCCCTTAAAAGATTATTACTACTTCATTCTAAGACAGCTTTCTTAGGAGTTATTGTTCTGTCATAAATGTTGGCACAAGCAGTAAATGGAACCTTGATGTCTATAAGGTAAATTCATTCTTAATGGTACAGATTGAGATAACAACATAATTTTAGAATAACCTGTTTTCAGTAATTTTGAACAAAATGGATCATTTTTATATAAATTTTAAATCAGCCACTTTTAGTACACAGGCTCAGTTCAGACATTTCCTGCAAAAGCTTAAGGCTTGTGTGCTTTTCCTCCCTTGCCCTCCTCTTTTACACACCTGGGGAAGAATTCCAAAGTATCTACTTTTAAACTAAGCACAGGTCACTGTGATGTTTGAAGTCAGAGAGCTGTGGTTTGTTTAAACTATTGTTAGTGAGAACAAGCCAGGATCAAACAGTGGTTCCATATCCTGGCTTTTTCTCAAATTGTAGTTTAAACCAGGGATAGGTGACATGGTGTCCTCCAGATGTTTTGGACTACAACTCCTGTCACCCCCAGCCAGCATGGCTAATGGACAGGGATTATGTGAGTTGTAGTCCAAAGCATCTGGAGAGAATTGGTTTGCTTACCCTGGGTTAAACAAAGCACTGTTCCCCAAGCTCAGATATCACAGGGAATTAATGCAGAAGACAGAATTAAGTATATACAAGATGGCCTTCTTTAATAGAGCAAAAACTCAGGCAAAAACTCACAAACCCTAACATCCCTCCATTGCATTGGATTTCTAGTGGTATACAAATGCCAGCTCAAATTAAAAGTTCTAATATTTTTTTCAAATGTTTGGGCTTTAGTTCGTATCTAGAGAAATGAATGATTCTTTGAATGAATGAAGGTTATGCTGAAGGGGAGCTTTTTAAAACTGGTTCCCAAGCTTGTCCTAACTATTCTTAGGAGATGTTTGAATTATTTAAAGTATATCTTCAGGAAATGCATTCTAAAAATACATATTAAGACCAAGGTTATGCTAATATTTAGGAAGAAATACTACATTTAATAAAAATACTGCGTTCTATAATTGTGGAAAATGGAATTTCCTAATAAACAAATTAGAATTCTACAAGACTTCCTTTTAGTATTTATTCCTGTTTCCATGCCCATCAGATAATTTCATTTTCTAAAATGACAATAACAGACTGAATAATTTAGAACTTCTGTCTTTTAAAACATGAGCTGATTCAGAACATATCAGATGATTTTGGTCTCAAGAAACTGATAATTCATCAAAACAGCCCTGAGTTTTAAACTGTATATATGAACCATAGTTCTGCCACTGCATAATGCTGCTGAGAATTCACTTGAACAAACCCAGAGTGAACTAAATTTGAATAAATGGTAAAATAATTTTATCAGTAGCATACAGCCCAATCCCTCTACACACACACATGTGCACACACACACATATGTGCACACACACACACACACACACACACTGATGGTGATAGCTGCAGAGGGTTAGGATGGTGTTGGTACTTCTCCACTCACCTGCACCAGCGGAGGCCCCTGGTACACCTGGATGAGCAGGCTTTCTGCCACCAGCAGTTCTCTTGATGACAGAAAGCCCAGAAATGGGGTGTTCTGTAGGAGGGTCAGAGTCAGCTTTAGATCCAAATGGGTCTGATCCAGGCCAGTCAGATATGACCACTCTGGAGTGATCAACCAGGAGAGAAATTTGGATAAGGGAGTCACCCTGTTGAAGGGTTTTTTAAGGGTTGTTTCCCCCTCAAACAAACCATGCCGCCTGGGCTTGGTCAGTGTGACAATCCCTGGGTTTGGCCAACATGACTATTAAATTTTTTTTCATATATTTGCAATGGAAAGACCAACAGAAAAGGACACCACAAACAACAGTAATAGACTGAATACAAATTTACCCGGGACTGACTTCTGAGTAGACATACATAGGGTTGTACTGTAAATGTTATGGAAATAGAGGCTGCATGCACCGCTGATTAAAACAAGCATTTTAACAAGCGAGTTATTTAAGCCATGGTGGCTGGTTTGGTCATGTGAACTGGCCCAGTGAATCCACCTTGTTGCTCCCTCGCCTGCCCTACTTGGTATTGCTCTGTCCCATTCATGGAACTCCTGCTTCTGTCTTCCTGACAATTGCTACATTGTGTGGTGCACAGACAATAATTGCATTTGTAACAGTTAATCCAAGAGGTTTAGGGTTCATTATAGCAATTTAATATTTTCAGAGTTCAAGGGATTTTATAAACAGCTCCATATAAAATCACAGTATCCCAACAGGACAAGCATGTTTTTTTCCAGGCATGTTTCTGTGTTGGAATGTTAAGAGCTGATTAGAATCCTAGTCATCAGTCCTGATAGATGTTGTTCCTTTGTACAGAAGTTAACATTTCAGATTATAGGTAGTATAGGGGAAACTGGAGTATGCCAATGCTTGAAAAACTTATATGAGATTTCTTTCTTTCTTTTCCCCTTTCTTGTTTGAACATGATACTTTTCTGTCTTGTGGATATAACTTTAGTTGTTTTTTGTATTTATGTGTTTTTTATCTAAGCTTACAATCCATTCTACTATGGAATTGCACATGTATAAAAGGTGTTGTTGTTGTTGTTGTTCACTCGTTCAGTCGTGTCCGACTCTTCGTGACCCCATGGACTGTTAAAGAACAGTATGCACAGCATATAAACATTTCCTTTTGAAAGCCAAGCCAAGTGCATTGGTGTTTGTTTGCATTAGTGTCGTGGGTTTCTTATTTATATTTGAAGTTTGTGTGCCATCAGTGTTTTCTTTCCTTTGAAGATGTAGCCATACCTCTGGTGCATAGTTTGTAGGGAGGAGGCCTTTGGTCCGACATTCAACATCTTGATTGACAGAATCTAGGATAGAAATGCTAGCAAAGATTTAACTGCCTGAAACACAGTAAATCTCCTTATAGATATTGGGTTGGATCCACCCTTAGTCATGGTTACAATAGGCCCATTGAAATCAGTGAGACAAGTTAGTTCTGACTAACTTTAAGTCCTCTTGATCTCAATGGTCTACTCTAAGCATGACTAAATTTGGATCCAATCCATTAACAGAATGCAGCAAGCTACAGCTGTTTATACTGAATTTCTAGTCTCTCTGGTGTTAGATGTCATGGTACAGATGGAGGGCATGGCCTGAAGGCGCACAATGCAGCATATGTATTGAACACAAGCAAATTTAGGTCTGGTCTGTGCCTGCATGGTGAGGGGCATAGCTCAGTGATAGTGCACATGCTTTATATGCAGAAGGTCCCAGGTTTAATTCCTAGGTAGAGCTGTAAAGACTTCTGTTTGCAACTGTGGAGTGCTGCAGCCAGTGAGCGTTGTCAATACTGGGGTAGTTGGACTAATGGTCTGACTCACTATAAGGCAGCTTCCTGTGCTCCTGTGACCACTCAGGGAATTTAGCTGAAGGGTGAGCTTTCGTCCAGCATGACTTTCTTCCGTCACGGAAGAAAGGCAGGATATACAGGTATAAATAAATATGTATTTCAAAGGTTTCCAGATTGAGACCACAATCAGAAGACAAGGCAATGAAAATCCATCAGTAGTGACATGAATACTATGAATGACTGCTGTAATGAATTTCTAAATTACTACAGCACACTGATTGCAATTGGCTCTACAGACACCAGAGGTTTTGCTCTGGGCATGCTGTGTGGTGCTGCCCTGCGTGATTAAAAATGCATAAAGTAATAAAATAAAGCAGCGGGAAGGAGCTGCTCAACAGCTGTCATGGCCTGTGTTCTTTGACAGATACTGTTCTTCTGAAGTTGCACCAACATGTCATACTCAGTAGGTGTTGATGCAGAGATGCTAATAAAAAGGAGGTATGCATTCATGCAAAGCCTATTTTTAATCAGATTTTGATTTCAGTCATGCAGTTGTACATTTCTGTCACTAGGGGAGGCACAATAAGTAATACAGCAGTGCTCAAAAAAAGAGTCCAGAGAAGAATTGAAGAAGTGGGAACTTGTGTCTGGCATTTCTCTGACTGATAAGATGGAAAGTATCTATTTCTGGAGTCGAACTTCCCAGTGACAGAGAGAAATGCCATTGAAACTGTAGCAGATAAAAGACAGCAAGATGTACAACAGGAAAGGCCTAGGGATGTGCCACCTCCTTAGATAAAGTAACACAGGCACCACAGCTGAATAACCTCTGTTTATTTCAACAGGGCTTATGCAGAAACCGCAGTAGCAATGCTTCAGTAAACACTAAATTAGACAGAATATTGTTTCATCTACTGAAAAGAGCAAAAGACAAAATTTACATAAAATGAATCCTACTGCTAGTCACAGAAGTGAAAGTTACACCGTTTATATTCTTTACAGAACACACATTAAGCTTTAGACATTAAATCTGGTTATATACACCAGTGCATTTTATTAAAACTGTCAAAATAAAAAGCTAGCTAAGAGAAAAGTTGAATGCATCGGGTTTATTAACAAAAATAACAGTACATAAATAACAGTACAAGCCTATGCATGTCTACTCAGAAGTAAGTCCCATTGAGTTCAGTGGGACTTACTTCCAGGTAGGTTTGTATAGGATTGCAGCCTCAGTCTATTAACAATGTCTGTGGTGTCCTTTTCTGTTGGTTTTCCCATTGCAAACTTATGAAAAATTATTAATAGTATGCACAATGATGTAGCTGTTCTTTGTAGCTAATCAATATTAGGACTTTCTGCTACTCCAACTGCAAGATTCAAGGGATTATTACATTTTGTGATGAACTGTACAAATAATAATTGGAATAATTAAGCTCAGGGCTCACCCGAGACATTTTACTGCCTGAGATGAAGGACAAGATGATGTCCACCCCAGTATCATGAACAAAAGCCAACCAGATTAGCAGTTGAATCTTACTTCATTGTTGGCAATGAGGCATCCTCCTCCACTGGGCAATAGGTTAGCTTAAGGAGAACATTATTATATAAGAAATTAATTTAGATTTACACCCTTATCCAGTATATATACTTGACAGTAGGTCCCATTGATTTTAATGGGGCTTCCTTCCAAGTAAACATAGTGAGGATGGGGCTGAATTGTTTTTTGTTTAATTCTCAAAGAGCCCTGATTGTTGGTTCATTGATGTTATAGTGTTCTGTTTGGTTGTATGAGTGTTCTTTTCCTCAGCTTATTTGTACATAGTGACTGCACAGAAATAAAAGTGTGCAGATAAGTGAAACAAAATGGAATAACACTTTGCTATTTCTAAGGGGTGTCTAGCATTCTTGCTGTTTTTCAAGCACAGCCCTGTATTTATAGCCAATCCGTGCAGGGCTAGACATGCAATTAGCATGGGACTTTACATACTCAACCCCTTGCCTTTAAACTGTACACTCCTACTTATAGAAGTGGATTAAGATAACACATCTTTGCAGCTGCCTTTTCTTGTTCATGGATTTTTTTTACTGGTGCAGCTTGCCAAATCATTTCCTTAACTGTGTACAGTGAGAAGTTTTGTTTTTGTGTCAGAGAGCATTATTTAAAGTCCATTTTGAGCGTGGGAAAGAAGTACTAGAGCTCTCTATCCCAGCTGTAGAAAGTGTACTGCTAAGATTGTGAACTTTTAAGAAACTACTGAAGATCCCCAGGAATGTATGGACACGGAGAACTTTAAGAACCTATAGGCAAAGATATGTACCTTTACGATGGTGAAGATTATGAAGGGGTAAGCTGTGAACATAAGAAGTATGGGTAGAGATGTAAAATTTCTGGAAATGTTTTAGCCATGGGCAAAACAACCCCCCCACCAGTTCTTTGAGGGGAGGGGAAGATCAAAATAGAAATGTTGTGAAAAATTGAAATATGTGCAATACTTACTTTTTGAATCAAACTTAAACATAGTTTATAATGTTTGGTATATTTATGAAATTTCCAAGTATAAATACTTAATGTTTCCTTAGTAATAATTAGAAATGTGCCTATTGTTGGAGATGGAAGTGCAAGGTGTTGTGCCCTTTAGTACCTAACAGTGCAAGGCTATGCATGTCTAGTCAGAAGGAAATCCCATTTAATTCAATGGTGATTATTCATAGGTAAATTTGTAAATGATTGCAGCATAAATATGTCTTCATTTTTACTAGTTCAGAAAATTGGGAAAAAGAAAAAATAAATAGAAACGATCAGTGATGTAGTAAACACAAGGAAGATTTTATCATCTTTGCTTAGAAACAGTATGTAGACTGCCACTATAATGTAGACACACAATGCTTAATATAGAGACAAGTTTAGACAATAAGCATCCCTATAATCTTATTAAGGAGAAGTAATATATTTGGCTATTTAGTTAAACTTTATAATAACACTGAACTTTTTAATAGTACAGTATCATTGTACATACCACTGAAGGCAAAATTAGCTACTCCAAACCCATATTTATTAATATGACTGAGAAGCTATTCCATCATAGTAAAAATATATATCCTGATAATATAACTCATTGTTATTTCTCTAATCAGAGTCCACAGCTTCTGATTCTGTGCTTTCACTCTGCATTTAGAAAATGCATCATTTGTGAAATAATCTTATAAGCTATTTTACATGTTAGTGTGTTCCTTGAGCGTGTGTATGTATTTTCAAAGAATCATTAGTTTATTTCACTTGCTGCAGAAGATTAAGGAATCTCAGCAAGGGAAAAGCAAGTAAAAGGCTGTGTTGTACAAAGACTAAGCCCCCTTTGTAAGACAAATACACTTTGCAATCTCCCATACTGCACTCCTGCACTAAATACCTGAATCAAGTCTATATTTTGCAACATTTGAAAGGACTTTTCCAACATCAAGTCAGAAGTGTGTTACTTGTTTAGTAATCCAGTCAAACACAGTAGCAATATTCACAGTGCTTCTCTGACAGAGGGAGTGGTTCCAAGAACCTTGAAAGAACCAGTAGTTAATTGTTGCTTTTTTAAAGAAGTCTCTCTGGATCCCTCCATATTGGACAGCTACTGGCGAGTTTCCAATAATCTATTCATGGGCAAGGCACTCGTATGTGCAGTGGCAATCCTGCTCTAGGTGTTTCTGGATGATACTGATTTTCTGGATCCACTTAAGTTTCATTTCCATTCCAGATTTGGAACTGAAGTGGCCTTGGTTGTCCTAGTGAACAATCTACTTTAGGAACTGGGCAGGGGGAATTGCTCTGACCTTTCAGTAGCTTTCTATACCAGAAACCACAGGGCCTTTTGAGGGATCTGGTTTAGGACTGAGAAGCACCATTTTGTATTGGTTACAGTCCTTCCTGGGGGATAGGTTTCAGAAGATGTTGCTGGGTGACCAATGTTTAGACCATGACATTTGGCTTATAGTGTATCATAAGCCACCTTATCCCCTGAGCTGTTCAGCCTCTACATCAGCTTTGCCCATCCTGGAACACCCTCCAGATGTTTTGGACTTCACCTTCTATCAACCCCACCTAGCATGGCCAGTGGTCAGGAATGCTGGGAATCATAGAATCATAGAATACTAGGGTTGGAAGGGGCCTATAAGACCATCGAGTCCAACCCCCAGCTCAGTGCAGGAATCTAAGTCAAAGCATTCCTGACAGATGGCTGCCCAGCTTCACCTTGAATGCTTCCAGTGTGGGAGAGCCCACCACCTCCCTAGGTAATTGGTTCCCTTGTTGTATTACTCTAACAGGAAGTTTTTCCTGATGTTCAGCTGGAATCTGGCTTCCTGTAACTGGAGCCCATTATTCCGTGTCCTGCACTCCGCGATGATTGAGAAGAGATCCTGGCCTTCCTCTCTGCGACAACCTTTCAAGTACTTGAAAAGCGCTATCCTATCTCCCCTAAGTCTTCTCTTCTCAAGGCTAAACATGCCCAGTTCTTTCAGTCCTCCATGATTTCTCAATGATAATAGACAGTGGTTCTGAGAGCTCTTCTGCCAGTTCCTTCATTACTCTACTATGCAGTTCATCTGGCCCTGGTTGAACTCATTCAAAGTAATTAGGTGTTCCTTGACCATATGCCTATCAATCTCAAGCTGCAATCCTGCCCTTTCAGCCTGTACTTTGCCTTTGCCAGGGAGGTCATAGACCCTCTTTCGGGAGAAGACTAAGCCAAAGTAGGAAGTGAGCAATTCTGCCCTTTCTTTGTCATCTTTTATCATTTTGCCATCCTTATTTAATAATTGAACCACCATTTCTTTCCTCTGCCTTTTACTATGCTCCTATCTGAAGAAAGCCTTTTTGTTGCTTTTAGCATCCCTCGCTAACCTCAGCTCGTTTTCAGCTTTAGCCTTCATGATGCCATCCCCGCAATTCTGTACTACCTGCCTGTACTCTTCCTTTGTAGCTTGGCCTTTCTTCCACTTCCTTTGTGTGTCCTGTTTTGTTTTCAGGTCATCTCTAAGCTTTTTGTGAAGCCACATTGGCTTCTTTTGTTGTCTTCCACCTTTTTTTCTTGTTGGAATTGTTTGTAATTGTACCTTGAGAATTTCCTTTTTTAAAAACTCCTACCCATCTTGGACTCCTTTTCTCGTTAGAGTCACTTGCCATGGGACCTCACTGATCATTGTTCTGAGTTTATTAAAATCAGCTTTCCTAAAATCCAGGGTACACGTTTGGCTACACTGGGCTTTTGCTTCCTTTAGAACCAAGAACTCAAGTATAAAATGGTCACTTTCCCCCAGAAAACTTTCCACTTTCCATAACTGCTACTTTATCCACTAAATCATCTCTGTTGGTTAGGATCAAGTCAAAGATAGCCGATCCTCTAGTTCCTTCCTCTACTTTCTGAAGTAATCCGCAACACAATTACTACTACATCATGCTTCCTTGAAACATTGGCAATTTGTTTTTCCAAAGTTTCATCCTCGTCTTCTCCTTGATTGGGTGGCCGGTAGTAGACTCTGACCACCATGTTCCTTTTATTCTTTGCTCCATTTATTTTAACCCAGATGCTCTCGATGGGGCTACCAAGCTCCTCCTGCTGTATTTCTGTTCAGAGATATGTATTTTTAACATATAGTGCAACTTTCTGTCCCCTCTGTTCTTTCTGAACAAGTTATATTCTTCAATTGCTGTATTCTAGTCATGGGAGTAATCCCACAAAGTTTTAATTACACCTATGAAGTCATAATTTCCCTCCTGTATTAAGAGTTCAAGCTTGTTCTTTTTCTTTCCTATACTCTGGGCATTATTATATAGACATCGAAGACCATGTGCTTTATAGTCTGACTTTCTTCCTATATGTTTTTGAAGACTATTATTGGGTACTATTAGAGCTGTTGTTGTGTCCATTGTGGTGCATGAGCTTTCATCCATTGTTACCCCCAACTTGACATCTCCCTCTTCCATAGGATTCAGTTTAAAGCTGTCCTGATGAAGTTCTTCATGATATGGCCAATCACATTCTTCCCAGCCCTTGTGAGTTGCAACCCATCCCTTGTCAACAGTCCATCTTCCAGGAAGTATAGCCCATGGTCCCAGAATCTCTAATGTCTGCACCACCTTCGTAGCCAGTCACTCACCCAGAGGTTTTTACTTTCCCTTGCTATCCCTCTTCTAACTACTGGAAGGATGGATGAGAAAACTATCTGGGCCCCAAAGTTCTTGAGTTTCCTTCACAAAGCTTCAAAGTCTAACATGATTTCTTCGTAGCTCTGCTTGGTGGTATCATTTGTTCATACATAGATGAGAAGAAAGGGATACCTGTCAGTGGGCTTTATGAGGGTAGACAACCCTTCAGTTACATCTCTAATCCGTCCTCTCAGAAGACAGCATACCTGGTGAGTCCATGGGTCTTCGTGACATACTTGGGTTTCAATCCCACGCAGCAAGGAGTATCCCACAACTTGTTGTTGTAGGCCTTGGTTTCATTGCCTCTGCTTGACTGACCTTCAGCCTCTTGCTCGCTCTCCTGCAGGGTCCTCTGTAATTCTTCCTCTGCAGGATGTCCTCCGGTCTCATCCTCGAGTACCTGAAAACAGTTCCATAGTTCCACTGCTCCCACTGGTGCAGAGTGGCTTCTAGTTCTTCTGCTCCTAACTGTCATCCTTATCCAAGGAGTATCCTGTACTTCATTTTCCTCACCTCAGCATTTTTCTTTTCTGCCACAGCTTGCTGTTGCTCTTCTATCTTCTGTGCTTCGCTTTGCTGCTGTAGTTCCATCGTTCTGTCTAAGAACTCTTTGTCTTCTCTTACTCCCTGGAGGGCCAACACTCGGTGCTCCAGTCCTCTTACTTTTTCTTCCAACAGTGTAATCAACTTGCACTTGTTGCACATGTAGGCCATGTTGATCTCAGGCAAGAAAGCAAACATTGCACACACCTTGAGGGTTACCACCACTGGAGAGTCTTTTCCTTCCATACTCTCTATTCCCTTTATGTTTCTAGCTTTCTGATGGTACTGGGATAGCCTGTGCTTTGTCCTCTAATCACTGGAGGTTAACAACAGAGTCCCACTAATATGGAAGTTTGTATTACAAGACAAGAAATTGAAAACAAAATTTGTTAGTGACCTCCCCTGCCGAACTCCTGTTCGCTGTCCCTGTTCATGTGCTCTGATTGCTTGCTCTCTGGGAGCTTGCTTGCTTGTATAGCCCCTAGGCCAGCTGGAGCACCTTCCTCTGCTCTACTCAGCTCAGCTAGGAGGCAGGAAACAGACTGAAACTACCCTCCCACACAGCTGCTGGGAGTACTCAGGCCACACCCCTTCAATTCAGTTGGAGCTCTCAGGAGCACATGGTGAGCACATGGCAACTCAGAATGGAAAGGACAGTCCCCTGGGCTTACTCCAGCCCACTTACCACTTTGCCTCCGTCTCCTCTTCCACTGCGACTCCTCTGCCAAACTCCTGTTTGCTCTCCCTGTTTGCTCGCTCTGATTGCTCGCTCTCTGGGAGCTTGCTTGCTTGTATAGCCCATATACCAGCTGGAGCAGATTCCTCTGTTCTGCTCAGCTAGGAGGCGGGAAACATGGAGTCATCATCCAAAACATCTGGATGTCACCAGGTTTGGGGGAAGGCTGTTCTACACGTAGTTCTCTACATGAAACTATTGGGGAGGGTCATCTGGAGATCTGGGTTGTTGTTTCCCCAATATGCCGATGATCCCATATTCTACCTCTCCTTTTCAACAATTCTCTGGGAGGCCATGGAGGTCCTGAATTAGTGTCTGAAATCCGTGATGGACTGGATGTGGACAAACCAGCTGAGGTTTTAATCCAGACAAGATAGAAACGTTCTTGGTTAGTAGGATTGCCTATCCTGGAATAGGGTTACAACCTGCCTTAGATGGGGTGGCACTCTTTCTGAAGTGCCAGGTTCACAGTCTGGAAGTACTACTGGGCCCAGCCTTACTTTTGGAAGAATAGGTGATGGTTGTGTTCTAGAGTGCCTTTGCACAACTTTGACTGTTGCACCAACTATGCCCATTCCTAGCAATGGGAGACCTTACTAGGGTTATACTTGTTTTAGTTACGTTGTGCTGGGTCTACTGTAATACATCCTATGTGGGGATGCCTTTGAAGATGTCAGGGTGGACACTGAGCCCATAGAATCCCAGAGTAGTTCTGATTCTGAGGAAGAGGAGCCGCTCCTGGGAGGGGAGCGCGCTCATCCTTCCCAGGGCCAACAGCTGACAGAGATTCCTCCCACCGGCATTCCTAGCATAGATAGCAGTCCCGGGAGTGAGAGAGCACGGGAAGCAGACTTGCTGGATGCGCGACACCGATGCAGGGAGCGGCGCCAAATGGAGGGCGCGGAAAGGAGGCGTAGTGCCCGGTTGGCGCACAAACAACGGTTGCGCCCAGAGGATCCAAGGGAAAAGGGGAGGGACTCTCCCTAGCCCATAAGTTCAGGGTCTGCCAGTGATTCTCCTTCAAACGGGGACCAACTGTTCCCACTTAGGGCATAGGTACTCTGCTGCTCATATCTAGTTGCTAACAGTAGAGTTGTTAAGTTGTAAAAGAGGAATAAAGCTTTGAAAAGAATCCCTTTGTCTGTGTCTGGACTTGGCTACTGGATTAGACTGAGAGAGGCCTCCAAGAAGCCCTTGACAGAAGATAGTTCAGAATCAGAACTGAGTAGAGTTGTGACAGAGGCTAGTTATTCAGATCATTAATAAATCAATTGCACTGGCTTCTGGTCCCTTTGTAAGCTCAATTCAAAGTGATGATCATTACCTTTAGAGTTTCAAATTATTTAGGACTGGGATACCCGAAGGTCTGCCATAAGGCCTTCCCACTGCTTTATTTTTCTGTGGAAATTTTCCATTTTATAAATTCATTAGTAAAAATGAATGTATGTCAACTGCAAACACAATATTAGGCAAACATGGCAGCTCCAAAGTTGCAATTAATGTTTTTCAGGTGATTATTTTTAGCAAGTATGTGAGAGAATACATATATGTAATTGAAATACATAGATTTCTCAGAGTGAAATGGAACTAATAAGTAGTAACAGCAAAACTGAAGGTGCCCCAGCAACCTTAGTGGAAGAGAGTTGAACCCTGTTGAAATAGATGAGTGGTTATCATGTATTATTCTTTGGGTTGCTTAATTTAGGTAGTATGTCAAATTTGTTTTTTTCCCTTAAATTTAAACAATATAAGCGTAGTACATGATATTGTCTTTAAACTTTTAAAGTATTCCAATAAAATACTTTACATCATATACTATTTAAATCACATTAAGTGTGCTTTAATTTTTTTCACCTCAAATATTTCAGGTCAAAATTTTGTATTTGGAAAAAGATTACCATAGGGAACTTTTTTTTTTTAGCTTTGCTGTTAATTAAATACAAGTAAAATAAACATGCTAAATTATATCTCCCTAGGGCATTTGAAAATTCTCCGATGCAAACTGAAAATTTTCTGATGTAAAATGAAAATGTTCTGATGCAAATTACCCTTTGCAAATTAATTTGCATTGGATTTTTTCCCAGAAAGCCCACACCACAGCCCACTACCAGAAGTTGGTTGGGTATGCAGAAGAGAGCCTTTTCCATAGTGGTAGTCAGATTTCGGAAACCTCTGTACTAGGGAGATCCATTTCCCCCTTCACTAATGACTTTTGCTGCTACACTTCAGGCTACACTGAATTTCCGGTTTGGCACCACCACCAAAATGTATGTTTGCATGTTATCTTAGGGTGCAATCCTATGGCCGCTAGACAGCATCTAGACAGCCATAGGAGTTTTTTGGTTCCCGGAACCCCGGCTCCCCTCCCCCACTGCCTCCTAGGTGGCAGGTTTGTCCCTGGCTCTGCACTTGTAAGAGCAGCGTGGCGTAGCCAGAAAGAGGGCGTTCCTGGAGGCAGCGCTGTTATGACACTTCCTATGTGCCGTGTGGCCTCCCCACCCCACTCTGATGTGCCCCAGTTAGACAGTTGAAATCGGCTGTCTAGTTGCAAATGCTGGGCAGCTGGAGTGCGGAGGAGAATATTCCCCCCATGGCACGCTCTGCCTGCCCAGCATTGGATTGCCACCTCCGAGTTCGGAGGCGGCCGACTATCCCCATAGGATTGTGCCCTGAGTTTGTCAGTTTTTAAAACGTAGCCTGCTGCTTAATTTGTTAGTTGTAAGTGGCCTTTGGCATTGTTTTGTAATGTAAACAAATGCTACATTTGTTATAAAATGCTATTTAATAACAATTGTAATAATAATATCAACACTAGAAATACTATATTTGCAGTAGAAAGTAGTTAAAACAATACTTTAATGTGTAAAATATTGCACACTTTCTGAGGGGAAGTTGTTTTCCAGTTTTCAAGCCTTGGAGAAACCTTTTTGTATTTTTTTTCTGAATTTTTCCTTTTCCTTTTATTTTTGTTTGCATATTTCTTATTTGGGCTTGGGTATGGAAACTGAATGTGTTTCAGAAACGATCAATTTCCCATTGAGGAAAATATTTTCATAGTATTATCCCACACAAGCAATTATTTCTGAGTCACTGTACAACAAAGTGGCAAAGAAATTAGGGGTTTTCTTTTAAGTTCAAATGTGCTTTTAATTGCAATTACAGTAAAATATTAATTATGAATTCCAGTAGAGTAAATTACAGATACAATGATATAAATTCAAATAATAGTAGTTGTACTGAAAGTGTGAGTGTAAAAAGTAACAATTATTTGTTTATACCGTAAGTCATTACAAACCTACTAATTACAAAAAGAATGAAACAATTAAAAACCCAGCAATTTATCATCATAAGTATAGGAAAGAAGTTACCATGAACATGTGCTGCCATATAAGAAAAGGAAGTTGCCAGTAATGTGTCTGTTGGCAGAAGTTCAATTTTCTAGGACCAGTGGGAAATTCCTATAAGTGCTCCAGATATTTATGTCTCACATCCTTAGAAACAGAGCAGCTCAGTAGGTAATGGGGCATTATCTTCAGCTTTAGCCAAGCCATCCCACAGATAACTGTGTCTCTGGTTATAAGGAATATTTCTAAAGCGACCTTTGAATTGATAAAACTATTTGAGGATGGAAGATCTTTAACAGGAAATTTAGAAAGATCTGTTAAAAAACGTTTATAATTGTAGTTACATTTTCAAACAGGGGTTCTATTTAGATGTTTCTGATGTCATACTGTTGAACTGTATTTATACACTTTTCAGTATTCTGCAGCCAAGTAGCACTTTACAAGAGGCCTGCTCCTGGGAGGCAGAATTAATTCCTCTGCTCCCATCAAGGTGATCTTCATCAGATAATTGAAAATACAGGAATACACTCTTATTGCCTTGGATAACATCTCTGTTTCCAACCAAAAAAGCACAGTAGGGAGTGCCCTTGGGATCACCCACAATGGTTCCAAGAATTTCATTTTGTATTCTTTCCCATGCAGTTGTGCTGTAATGGCCCCGTTTTTCAGAAAGACAGGAAAGATTGGTATACCCCCACCATGCCCCCACAGTTTCAGAATTCCTTTGATATATTGTTCAACTTTCAATTGCATAGATAGGTGTGTGGTCCATCTACTAGATAAATGCCCATATAATAGCATGACCTGACATGCTCAATTTTTTTAATTGTCAATCTGCCAGGAATGTAACATAGGCTTTTACCAAAAACTGTAACTTCGGTTTTCCCGTGATTGATACTATGGTGTTCTTGCAAAAATTTTGTAAACTACAAAAAGGCATCTGAATTCCACTTGAGCAAAAGAATAAAAAGATGATGTAATCCACATGAAACAAGACAGATACTTTTCTGGGACAAATAGACGTTAGAAATTGTTTGTTCTCTTAAGATCTGCTATAATATTATTGATGTAAAAATGAAAGAAAAGGGGAGCAAGTATATAACCTCATTTAAGCCCTTGGGTTGTAGTTAATTGTACAAGTGTGTGTGTGTGTGTGCGTGTGTGCGCGCGTGCTGTTTTTCTTATACAGTATATCTGGTATACAAAGCCAAGGTTCTATAGAATCTAAATTGATAAAAATATTCTGTTTTTATAATGCATTTATTGAAAACCTTATGAAAATATACCACTGATCATTCTTGGGGTAGTAAATTACTGTGTCTACCCCGATCTTTGCTAACAATCTTCCAAAATGTAACACTGTATTTTCATTTAGCTAGTTCAGTCAATTCAGCCCTACTGGAAGGAATATTTCTTTGCCTAAGTCTCTTGGTATCCGTTGATTCAGAATCTATTTCTAGAGAGGTGGTAACAAAATCATCCCTTGCCACTGGCGTTTCAGAATAGACTTTGATGAATTGATTATTTATTACTACTCCCAAAGTTAAGAACTTCAAAATCATTAAAGTTATTCAGTATTGAATTAGGGTTAACTTTAACCACAGTAGCACTGTTCAACAATATAAAGTTCAAACCACAATAAACAACCAGGAATAATCACATCCAGTTCATAAATTTTAAAAGTTTTTTTTAGATAAACAGACAGATTTTAAAATGTGAAAGATTTCAGCAGAAACACCAACTTCAGTCACAAATGAGAGTATGCTACAATGCCACTTATAAACTGAGTCAGAACCAATCAGGAATGTGGATACACCCTAGCTTTGCCCATGCCACCTCCTCACTGCATGAAATGGCAATCCTGATAGCCACCACCAACAGAAAGGAGTCAGGCAGGCAAGCAAGCAGAGAAAGGCTCTGGCTTCCCACCTCCTCCACCGCCGTGCACTGCAAATCAAACAAACAGGGCTGGGTGGAGCAGCCAGCGAGCCCAGAAATCTAGTACGCACAATGAACAAGAACAGCACAGGCGTGTAAGTGAGCACACAGCAAAATCCTTAACTTTGCACTTGCTTCCACATGCACCAAACAACATCCAAAGTGCCACAGCAAAGACAAGGCAGGCAGGCATCGGGGAGAATGGGAAATGCCCCCATATCACCACCACCCAAACACAAAAGCCTGGAGGTAAATCAGTGTGGGCAGTGGGGAGGTGGCATAGGCAAAGCTAGGGAGTATCCACACTCTCAACCCCACCACCCCAATTTTTCTGCCCCTCTCCTGCCCCTTCTTAAGTCTGTTTTCCAGTGGCAGAGAGGCATCCCTGCTTCAGCTCTGTCCTTCCACCATCATGTTTTTGGAGACTTCTCAACATCTCTGTGCGTGTGCGTCCTTATGTGACATGGAATGTCTCTGTGTATATGACTGAAGTTTGTTATAGCCCATGAAAGCTTATGTCAGTTAGTACTAATATGTTAGTAGTCTTCTTTTTAATGGTGCCACACAAGCCTCATTGTTGTTTTTAAAGTTGAATTTTCCAGTTGGATTAAAAATGGGCACTCTCTTGCTCATGATTTAGGAACATAGGAAGCTGCCTTATAATGCGTCAGAACGTTGGTCCATCTAGCCCAGTATTGTTGACACTGACTGGCAGCGTCTCTCCAGGGTTTCAGGTGGGAGTTTTTCCAGCCCTACCTGGGGATGCCATGGATTGAACCTGGGACCGTATGCATGCAAAGCATGTGTGCTCCACCACTGAGCTACAGTGCTTCCCAACTTCCTACATGTGATCTTCCCCAAACCGCCTTAGAATCACAGATCTGCAATGTGATCTGCAATTTCAGATTGGTTTGAGGGAGATCCCATTAAAAACATAATGATAATCCATGCCTCTGATCCTTCTGTGCTTACTATGGTTGTGCTGGCAAGTTTGGATGTTTGTGTTTCTATAGCAGGAATGTTTGGATGTTGTTTGTATTTCTCTGCCAGGACTATTTGGATGTTTGTGTTTCTGTTTTATTTATTTGTTAGTAAATTATTTCATATTTGGACTATTTTGCAGTCTTGTCTTTCCGACCTGATCCCCCCTCCCCCTGCAGTGGCCATCTTGTAAGTAGCCAAGCCCCTTCCATGATGGCCATTTTGTGAGTAGCCATGCCTATAAGCTGGCCATTTTGTCACTGGTGCCCATGGTACTTTATGAGGATTCCAAATGCCCCCACAGGCTGAAAAAGGTTGGGGACCCCAGTTATAGATGTTATGAGTGTAATGGCATTGGTTTAAAGCACAGGTGGGCATCACACAAGCTGCGTGTGACTCTCTCCCCACCCTGGCCTTTTTTTATGGGCCTCCTCTGCCATTAAAAAAGTGGTGGTTTTCCACTGAAATTTGGCAGTATGGCAGCAAAAAAATCCCTTAGCCCCTTGTGTGTGTGTGTGTGTGTGTGTGTTTAAGCAACAGTTTAATGCCAAAATTCAGCGATATGGCAGCAAAAAAAAGTTCAGCCCATTTTTGCTGCTATGCTGCTGAATTTTGGCAACAAATTTGGTGCGGAGGCAGCTCCTGGTGAGTTCTGGTGGAGGGATTGGCCCCTGTACTCTGAAAGTTGTCCACCCCTGCTTTAAACTATCAAAATTCCTAACAACACATTTGTGGAAATATTTTATTTTCTAAAGTTGCTAGATATGCTTTGCTATGTTAAAGGAACATATTTCCCCTGGTGAGGCTGAAGCTCATGTCTCCAGTTGCTCAGTCTCATGCCCTATGTAGTGAGCCACAAGTGGTTGTGGCATCCCTTCTTCCCTATCCTGGTCCTTCCCTTTCTCTGCTTCAGAAAAGAGACTTTTCCTCCTTCAATGGATTTTGGAAACCTTGCCCCAGGAATGCTGTGTGTGTGCCCTCTACAGGTGTTCTCCAAAGGGAACTGTTTGAGTGCTACATTATATGTTTCTCCTTTCTTCCCTTTGAGTCTTGTGACCTAAAATACTACTTGTCAGCATATGACTTCAGTATATACAGATGCCTATGGCTCTTGGTTACTTGTGGTTTCCTGTCCTGTCACAGTGGCTCATACTGTGGACTCTACTGTGGCATCATTATAACTGGCAGGTTGTGTGTTGTGTGTGGGGTTTGGTGGAGGTACATAATATGGGAATCTCCCTGTCAGCATGACTAGATTGGCTCCTTCTGGGTCCAGCTAACGTGAGGACATCTCTGTGACATCTTTGAAATTTCACCATTTCATCTCCAGGTCATTGCCACACTGGTGGGCATGACAATGCCACAGTGGTATTCCATGGATGCTACAGATGTGGCTGCTCTTGTTGCTCCATTCTGTTGTTGTTGTTGTTGTTGTTGTTGTTGTTGTTTCTTTTGAGTTTTTCCTCCTAAAGTTATGGGCTGGGTGAGTGTACAATATGGTGGACATTATGCTAGCATAAAGGTGGTGTATCTTTCTACCTGATGTATTGGAGTAAAAGACTGCTCTGCCCACCTAGAAGATGAATTTGGGAAACATCTGCTAGAACCCAAAGGACTACACAGCTAGTTCTGCATGCCCAAGGGGCACTTTGCGGTTGCTGTTTCTTAAACAACTGCCCACTGTGCCATGTGTCAAACCACTTTTGAATGTGAGAGGATCTCCATATTAAACAGCATGGAAATCCTTAAAGGAAAAAAATCACAGGGCATGTCTAAAGTCTTGGGCATGCCTAAAGCAACTCTTTGGATTTCAGCCAATGTTCTTTCCCTCAGAGGTTTATAATGTACAGTAAAATGAGCAAACAAACAAAAATACTTCATTTATTCATAGGGAGCAGAAAAAAAAAAGATACCTGTAACTCTGCCCAGCATTAGTAATTTTTCACTAATAATCCTAATGACTTATGTGAGAATCCAGTTCACATTTACCTGGGAGTAAATTCCACTGAACACAGTGGGAGCTGCTTCTGAGTAAACATACACAGGATTGTGCTGTTAGAAGTTTTTTGCAATTCAGAATTGTTCCTTTAGGCTAATAAAGGAGGCGCCTCAACTGGAATATAGCTTTTATTTTAATTGTACAATTCACCTGATACCTGAGGCAGAAATCTATGACATCTTAGAATGACTTTCCTTTGTTGATCTTGGTGTATACCCAGGGGAGCAACCATAATTCCCTCCTACAGGATGAAAATACCTTCTCTGTGTGTGTGTGTGTACGTGCACACACACATTTGTGCATGCACAAGGCATATAAGAGTATATGTAGCAGTAGTGATTCATAGCCTAGCAGAATGCCCATTCCTAAATAAATTTATTTAGATGTAAGACACGGTATGTTAACTGGATGCATTCTGGATGATAAACAGGGTACCCTAAACAACAGCAGACAGGTAAAGGGATTGTGCTGGCAGGCTCCATACCTCTATACTCAGCCTTGATCCATGGTCAAGGACTCAGAAAAAATAGGATCCCCAAATGAAATTTCTCACAATTTAGTAGTGAGTGTACTTGGGTTTTTCAAATGCAGCAAGGAGGTGACCACACTTAAGCACATAATTTGTAATACGAAGGTCTCTTAATTCTCAAATAATTTAAGGATTTAGGATTTTTAAAAATACATTTGTACAGTGAGGATTACTTTTAAGCTAAATCACGAGAGGATGCTGTCATGCTTGCCAAAGTTGAACCATGACAAATGTGTTTGACAAGGATATTGAGGCCGCAATCCTATTCACACTTACTTGGAAATAAGCCTCATTGAACTCAGATGGATTTACTTCAGAGAAAACATGCATAGGATTGTGCTGCACATGTATTCTTCACCGTGTCTGTTTGCATTACATTCAGATACTTTAAAACCATGTTATTTTTAAGGGATGGGTATTGATTTGTACTCCTTCTTTGTATCAAGAAAATAGCCTTCAAGGCAGCTTACAATCTGATTTAAATTTTAAAATATCTGATTTTTTTTAATCATTAATTTTTATCTGTAGCTAGTGTATTGACCCTGAGTGGGTCAGGGTACAGGATTAAGAGAAGCAAGGAATTGTTTTTCCATGAGAAGTTTATGCAATGTCAGGCCATATAGATACTGATGGGCTTATTCCTGTTCTACCCTATGGCTATTAAACTGTGGGGTGCCACAGGGTTCTTTTCTATCCCCCATGCTGTTCAACATCTATATGAAGCTGTTGGGTGAGGTCATTAGGAGTCTGGGGTTGGGATGTCACCACTATGCTGATGATGCTCAGCTCTATTTCTCCTTGTTGTCGGAGTCAGCTGAAGTGGTGAAGGTGCTGGAACAGTGCCTGGAGGCTGTAATGGGCTGGATGAGGGCCAATAAACTGAAGCTGAATCCTGACAAGACGGAAGCTCTGTGGATTGGTGGTTCCCAGGTCCGGGAATTGGGTAAGTGACCTGTCCTGGATGGGTTTGCACTCCCACTGAAGGAGCAGGTGTGTAGCTTGGGAGTACTCCTAGATCCATCCCTGTCACTGGAGCCCCAGGTGGGCTCCTTGGCCCAGAGTACATGGGGTCAGCTTCGGCTGATCTGCCAGCTACAGATTTTCCTGGACAAGGATAACCTAGCCACAGTAGTGCACACGCTGGTAACTTCCCGATTAGACTACTGCAATGCACGTTACATGGGGCTGCCCTTGGAGATGACTTGGAAGGTGCAGCTAGTGCAAAATGCAGCAGCTAGACTGTTGACTGGAACATCACGTAAAGATCACATAACACTGGTCTTAAAGGAACTGCAGTGGCTGCCAGTATGTTTCCGGTTGGAATTCAAGGTGCTAGTGATGACATTTAAAGCCCTAAGTGGCTTGGAACCTCGATATTTGAAGGAATGCCTCCCCCTAGGTATACCTGCCTGAGGACTGAGATCTTTTGGAGGAGGCCTTCTCTGCATCCCACCAATGTGAGACATACACTATGATAGGATGTGGGAGAGAACGTTTTCTGCCGTGGCATCCCGGTTGTGGAATGCCCTCCCCTTGGAGGCCCAATTGGTGCAGACACTGGTTTCATTTCAGCGCCAAGTTAAAACATGGCTTTTTACCAAAGCCTTTGAGGGCTAATTCGATTCCCTGAGTTTGTATACTGTTTTAACTGTTTTATTGTTTTAGATTTTAAATTGGTATTAGCTAGCTTAATGATTTAATATGTTTTTAGCTATTTAAATTATTTATTGTTTTACACTGTTTAAATTGATTTTATCTGTACACTGCCCTGAGATCCTAATGATATAAGGCGGGATACAAATGTAATTAATTAATTAATTAATTAATTCCAGTTGGCTCATTCTTTCTGAGCTTTTTCAGAGAATTCTTCAGAAACTTCTTGGCTTATCCAGAAGTGGTCTGTGGAACCTTAGAAAGACCAGGACCATTCCAAATGCTGAGGTCTTCTCTTCCTGCCTTCATTACCCTTCAAAGGGTCCTGCCTTCTGTTACTGTATTTTAGATCTCTGCATTGCTGCTAGGTTTTATTTTGGTTGTATTTTAATTTTGTACTTGTTGTTTTAATTTTTGTGAACCGCCCAGGGAGCTTAGGCTATTGGGCGGTATATAAATGCAATCAATCAATCAATCAATCAATAATCAAGCCAGTCAGGTTGCTATATAACATGTGAATCCAAACACTGTAGGTTAATCATCAGTTAAACTAATTGTAGGTTAACTGTGGGTTAGTTAACTCATGATCAAGCTATAGTGTCTGGGTTCAAATGTCATGTAGCAACCTCTGATTGGCTGGATTAGGGGTTGCATATGCAAAATGGTGCTGGAATGCACCTGGCACATGCCACAGTAAATTGTGGGTTAATTAACCCCTGATTTGCCACAGTTAGTGTAAACCGAAGCTAGGATTATGATAGCTGCAGTTTCCAAGGATGCACTCTTACACATGTTTAGAGAGAAAAAAGTCCTATATGCTGGCTGAGGCATGCTGGGAGTTGTAGGACTTTTTTCACTCTAAACATGTATAGGATTGCACCCTAAGCCTGTTAAGTAGAACGAGGAAGTGTCTGTTGTTTTATGAATTTTTGCTGCCTTATTATTGTATTGGTCTTTCATTATATGAATTGTAATGTTGTAGCCGCCTTGGAAGCACTTCTGACCTGAAAGGTGAGCAAGAAATATTTTAATTAATTAAATAAAGTAAATAGAAGAGAGTGGGTAAATAAGCTCACAATGGCTTTTTATGGCTAGGATATTAAGATGTTTCCAATGGGGGTGGGGGCATTTCTGACACTTCTGTTCCCAAACTCTGCAACATCAGTAGTACAAACAGTTGTTATATTATCAATAGAATACCACATGTTTTAACTCTGTTTTAGAGTGCCTACATAGCCAGTCACTTCTATCAAATGATTAGAAGAGATTATGTGAAACTCAGGAAACATGGGGTTGGTTGGACTGTATGGAGCTGTGAAGGATGTGATAATGACCCCTGATTTGAGATGCTCCCTGGTTTGAGATGTGCCCACTTTTGCTGACACCTGCGCCACCCCTTTATTTTGCCAGAACCACCTTCTGCTTATAAGCAGAGAATACACAAGAATAGCAAATACATAATAATAGATACCCAGAATACATAAGAATAAATAAAATGGATGAAGAATGGACTAGATTTTGGACTTAAGACTAGGAACTTTTCATTCACACCTTGTACATTCCCAAGATTGCCCAGTTCATTATTTATTTCTAAAATGTAGACCATCTTTCCAAAATTCATTGCCTATGGTGTTGCATTTGTGCTTTTCAATGGACCATTGTAATATAAATGCTAAAGACAAGATTCTGGCATCTATAACTCATATAATTTGTCTGTTCAAGCTGAGCATATAGGCTAGTGTCTATATTTGTCTTTGGATCCTTAAAATTCAGATTTTTTTTTTAAATCTGGAGGCACTTCTGGGAGGTTGGCAGTAGCCAAGATTCATTTCGATAGCCTAACGCATAAAAGACACATTCTGCCTTCATAGACCCTACGCTCTCTGCCACATTGATTTTGAAAAAATGCTTTCAGCCCTAAAATGCTTATGGGTGTCATACTTCACTGCCAGAGGTTTACATCAACGTCTGGCCTATAGAACAGAAGATATTGCCAACTATCTCCAAGTTAAATCAGGACCAGCTGTCTTAGTGAAAATACAGCAAACATCTGTTGTGCCTATACTCCTCCTGAGAAGTGTGACATATTTCAGGAATTTAGGTGATCTATTTTACAGTGTTTTAGACTTTTTAACTACCAGTAATATGGAAGTACTTGCAGAGGACCTTGGCACTTGTTAGATTATGGAAAATATCTCTTTTAGGTTAGGTTGCAGCTGTTTGGAGACCATGTTTCATCTATTTTTTGGTTACATAGTTATTCACCTTGACATTATGGATATGGCTGGATATTGTAATGACACTTGGTCATGGTTAATATGGGAGTGATCTTAGCTGCTCAGCTTGCAGTCCACCCCTAAGCTTTGCTATCCAGACAGACACAGGTACTTTCCCAGCGGGGGTGGGGATTGTCTTTATTATTATTTTACATAAGGGAGGAGTTGCAAAGCACAATGCCTCAGCTCCAAGGCCTGCACTAACAGAGAGAGGGAGAGGCCCTGCCCAGGCCTCCAGAAAAGAAACAGAAACTAAAACTTGCAGGCTCTGAAAGATATATGCACATATACATACTTCACAGGTATAAATATAAATAAATGTTTAACAAGAACATGAGTATCTTGCTTACGGTATGAATGTGGCCTGAAGCATACCACTTACCTATTAGCAATCACTTTTCGATGTCCAAATATGAATGTGATCCATAACATTAGTGGTGTGTAATGCCATTGAAGTTTAGCTGATTTCCCACAAGAATCCCAAATTCCTTATTCAGAAAAAAAGCATGCTAGTTGCTTTGAAACTCTTAGGAATCATAGCGTATTAATTTGTTTAAAGCAACTTTCAACAGATACAGTGTTTTAATCAACTGTTTCAAGGGTGGAAACTGAGGTAACCTAAGGGTAATGACTAGTGTAGTTACTGGGACATTGGAACTTGCAATTATAGAATCTTCTCACAGAGAAATGAATAAAAGCCCTGAGAGACTTCACTTTTCATGCTGAATTGTTTGTACACAGTCGCTTGCAACCAAGGGTGTTTTGTATATGAATCCCTGCATTGCATTATTAGCTCTGGAATTATTTGCCAATTAAAGCACAGACTAGGAAGTGTATATTTTGAAAACATAACCATTATCAGTTTTCTATTATATTTTTGCTCCATATTCTCAGTGCAAATGATATCAGAATGGTTTACTTTTATATCAAATTAACTGAAGGTGGGCACGTTTGAACTGTATTTATACCATCACACTCAAGTTGGAACAAATATTGTAAGGACAGAGGCCAATACTCTTTAGCACTTACTTAAAACTTAGTAAACATTAATGTAGGTTCAATGAGAAAATGACTTCGTTAAAAGAGAGTGGTACAATGCATTGAAGAGATGTATGTAGACTGAATGGTCCAGACTAGGCTTTTGTCGTGCAATCGCCCTACATGGTTCATTGTACAAGTTGCCCATATGATGTCATCTTTTGTTTCCAACCCTCTGGTTATTCAGTTATTCCATCTTTTTTCATACCCTAAAATATCTGTTAATAAAGGAATTACTTTTTCATACCCTAAAATATCTGTTATTAAAATATCTGTTAATAAAGGAAAGACAAAATAGCTGCACAATGCCTTTTGACTGGTAGCACTAGAAACCATTCATCTGGAAGCACCTTAATTCCTAAACTGTTTAGTAATGAGATGGCTACCAAAATTGTGCTCTTTGTACCCTTGCTTGGTGAGCTGGCAAGTAGATTTATGGATGCTTGGCTGTGTTTAACAGGCAACCTCGGTGAAAACTGGAGAAGGTGGGAGCAGAAACATCAAGTATACCTCACTTGTCTGAACTAAATGCCAGCCCAAACAGTTCGAAATCGCTATCATGATTCATTCCATAGGATAAACGGAATTAGGCAATCCCTAACCTAACCCTTGCTCAGCTATAGATATTTGCAAAGCAAAGATACTGATGGATTTTCCAGAAGCAAAAAATACATGACCTTGCACAGCAAGGAGTGAATCCGGGGGCATGCCTAAAATAACGTAGTCCCCATCCAAATTGGCTCCATCAAAGGACATCAATGAAACACAGACTGCAGGAATAGATATGTTTACAAGCCTGAAGTTTGCTTACCATATGATGGCCACTTTCCTAAAATGGTGTCAATCCAAAAAAGTATAAGCAATATCCAAATCAGAGAAATAAATTAGTTCATTGTCACTGTGGTAACAGCATCACCACTGTCAGGTATAATAAATATGACCAAGATAGATTTTATGCTGCCATTGAACTTGCAAATTTGCAGGTACCCTTCAGGGTAGGCGTTGGTGCTGAGTGAAATACAATACTGCATTGAAGCTAGATAGTAAAATGCAACATACATTCATAAGTACCAATCTCATTGCTTTTGGACAGCTAGGGTCAAACCAAAAGATGCAATCCTTTGTTTGTTTGTTTGAGACATTTATATACTACCCTCTATCAATGATTTCACGGTGATTTACAGAAGTTAAGAACAAGTGAAACAGGAATAAAGGATACAAACAAAATAAGCAGCAGATGAAAACAGGAGTGGGTTGGATCCAGATTAAATGAACTGAAATTAGGCCCCACTGCAACGAATGGGGACAAGTGAGTCATGACTTATGTCCCATTGATTTAACTTAGCCTGGATTAATGTAACTTAGTCCAGTGGCTTTAAAATACTTGAGCTATTAAAAGGTAAAGGTAAAGGTGTCCCCAACCAGTTGTGTCTGACTCTAGGGTGTGGTGCTCATCTCCATTTCTAAGCCGAAGAGCCAGTGCTGTCCGAAGATGCTTCCATGGTCATGTGGCCGGCATGACTGAACGCACGGAACGCTGTTACCTTTCCCGCCGAAGCGGTACCTATTTATCTACTTGCAATTTCTTGCTTTCGAACTGCTGGGTTGGCAGAAGCTAGGGCTGAGGACAGGAGCTCACTCCGTTACGCAGCACTCGGGTCTCAAACTTCTGTCCTGTCGACCTTCCGGTCTGCAGTTCAGCGTCTTAACCACTAAGCCACCGTGGCCCCTTCCAACTTGAGCTATTAGATATGTTTTAAAATGCTTTGGTAAATTAGAAAGGCTTTTCCCAGAAGCCCCAAAGTTAGCAAAGATGACACGAGGCACACTTCCTGGGGAGGGCATTCCATAACTGGGACGGCACTACTGAAAAAGCCTTCTCCCTTTTAGATGTATGCTTTATCTCCAACTGAGGCATTTGGAGAAGAGCATCCACTAATGATTTTACCATGTGGGCAGGTTGAAATAGGAGGAGTTGCTTCCTCAAGTAATTTGGTCTCAAGTTGTTTTGGACTTTAAAGGTAAACACCAGCACTTTGATTTTGGCCTGAAAGTGAATGGGCAGCAAGTAAAGTTTTCTCAAAACTGACAAGATATGAGAAGAGAGTCAGTCAGACTGAAATGGCTCTAAATCAGGAGTTCACAACTTGCAGCTTGGGGCACAACCAAGGCCTTTACTGCACAGCCCCCCCCCCCCGGTGCCCTGAACCTCTCATTGCTGCTGAATTTCTCCCCACCAGTACTCTCTCTACTCCCTCCTCAGAGACCCTCATATAGATTGTTAATTCCCTGTCTCTGCTGGGGAAAGGATTGCTGGTGTGTGTGTGAGTGTGCATGTGTATATTTGTGCAATGGCAGCTGGTGACTTCAGTTCTGGATGGGTGATAATTCCATTCAGGGTTTTAGTTACCACCAGCCGAAACTCTAAAGCTGCTATCTAAGGTGCTGAACCCATTTTGGGGATAAGGTTCAGAACTAGAGTTACCAGCCGCCACTGTATATGTGTATATGGGCATGTGGCCCCCAACCTCCAAGCATCGTAAGCAGCCCTCAGGGCAGAAACATTGTGCACCCATGTGCTAGATACTTGATAGAGACCCTGGAGTTGGACTCCTACCACCTTCAGCCCTTTGCAGAGTAGGATCTACTGCAGCTGACTTCACCTTTTGCATTACTAATGAAGGTAATCCCTGCTGTTTAGCAAAGCAGCATATACCACTTTATTTATTTATTTATTTCATTTCTATACCGCCCAATAGACGAAGCTCTCTGGGCGGTTCACAAAAAATGTCATTTTTCAAAGTCTCTTTCAAAGTCATTAGGCAAGTACTTGAAGTCATAAAAGCAAGCACCCTCAAACAAAGAATAACTTTGTGCAGAATCCAAATTCTCTGGAGGCCTTAGATGCTTTCCAGGCAACATACTTCATCCTCTGGATATCAATACTGTTTAATGGCACAAGATATTTTATTGGTTTTTACTTAAACATCTCTAATATGGGAGCAATTTCATATAAGTATCATGAACTGAACATATGGAATGTTATCTATTATATGATAATTCTCATCTTAAACATATCTCAAGATGGTGTTACAGTCAACATAACAGTAGGGTGCAACATGTTGTTTGACTTTAAGATCCAGACAGTATACAGTGTATTTGTCATAATTTATCTCAAAATTAAGTTTTCACTTATGTGAAATCTGATGAAAATTTAAAAGAAACTGTGTTCCCAAACTTGGTCTGGAATTTACACGTGTGTGATGTATTGGAAAGAGGGATAGACCAGATACATTATTAAAAATCTCAGCATTTTGGACTTTTGCCTTTACTATTAGTAGGCAAACTATAATGGAATATTTAATTTTCTCAAGTTTATCTAGAAAGTACTTAAAATATAGAGCAAGAAACAGATGTTTGTGGATTATTAACTTGTTCTAAAGCTCCCAAGTATTTTAAGTATTTTTTATTAAGATTCTTTGTTGCCAGTGAAGTCCAAAGCAGTGGACAGTAATTCCACAAGACATAGTAAGTGCCAAAAAAAAATACAAGGATAGGGTCAGTTTTACCATTGCCTTTCTAAGAAGTGTCTTTTGCCAATTCCCAAAGAGCTAAGACTTTTTAATTAATAAACCTTAAAATATTGTTCATTCTAAACTACTTAATCATTTATTTTACTAGACAGGAAGGGAAAGTTCTGTTGCATGAGTGGATGTCCACTCATACAATGTTGGATTTTAATCCATTCTCTCCCTATTCACTATGTTTATGGATTATTCAAGAGCACTTTCCAAATTACATAGAAATCCTTAGATTTAGGTTCTCCTTTCTTCATCACATATTTCTGAAACTGAAGACAAGGCTGATTGTAATTAATCAGGTCAAGTAATCCTGGCTTTGCAAATATAAATATATAGATATAGATATACAGAGAGAGAGAGAGAGAGAGAGAGAGACTTTGTCCATAATAGGAAGTTTGCGGAGAGTGGGAGGTTTCTAGAGGCAGCATGGAAGAATACTAAACATGTTTTTAAAACAGACACACACGTACACGAAACAAAGTAGAACTGATTAAAGTAAATTGTGTTGTAGAAATATAATGCATAATATTGATGTTTTGTTTGATCTGCCCAAATATTAAAATGGAAATACTGTATAGGATCCTAAGGGTCTGATTTATGCATTCATCACCTGTTTTCTATGCCATTTTAAATAATCAAAATAAGCAAACCATGTAACCATTTAGATAATTATACTGTGATTGCATTGTGTTTTTGACACCCTAAATGCTTTGCTTCACTGATTGGCTAGACTGCCCATAATATGCCATGTTGAAAACATGACAATCCTAAAAGAACAGGTCTGTAGTTTGAAGATGGTTCTTGACCCAACGCTCCTGTTGGATATGGAGGTGGCGGTGGCGCCAAAGCGTATCTTTTCTCCTCTTCAGTTGGTATGCCAGCTACAAACTTACCTAGCTGATGAAAGAAGGCCTTGTCACAGTCATTCATGCCCTAGCTACTTCCAGGTTAGCTTACCATAACCTGCTCTACACAAAAAAAGTGTTTAGAAACTGCAGTTAGTTCCCAAAATGCTGTTACTAAGGCATTGACTCAAGCAAGGTGATCAGAACATATCACACCCATTTTGCTTGATCAATATTGCTTCTTTTCATTTGTGGCCACCCTGTGGAATGCCCTCTGAGTTGAGATTCGCCAAGCCCCCAAACTATATGCTTTTACATGTTTTGGCAAAACTTGTTTGTTTAGCAAGGCTTTTAGCTGAAAACCTTTTCTCTCCTCATTATGAATTAGGGCTGTTTTCCTTTTTATTTGCTTTCACTTTGGTTCTTTTGGGCATTGTGTGTTGCTTTTTTTGTCAATTTTGGATTTTTTGTTTTGTTTTTATGATGTTGGCATCTTCTAATAAATTTGATAGTCTTTATAGTGCCTCACGACTCTTTGTTCTTGCTGCAACAGACGAACACAGGTACCCCTCTGGAAACTATATCTTCTAATGGTTGTCTAATGAGTGTTATGGATTTGGCTTTATTGTATGCATATTTTATTGTTGTTTGAATTTCTCTTTGAAAAATAAATGGTATATATGATTTTTAAATAAATAACTGAAACATAGTTTCACAAATTAAACTGCTGTTGAAGATGGTGATGGAAAGCTGGAAAGGGAGAGAGTGACCTTCTTTGGTTCCCATATTACTTTTACATTCTTCTCTTCTGCACCCTTATGTGAAGAGGGCTTTTTATTTGTGACTAAATGTTTGTGTATGAAATGAATGAATATTTGAAAAATGGAGTCTATTGATTAAATTTGCATGTATTTTTCTATGAATAAAATAATACTTTGGAAGCAAGGAGCAAATCTGTTTTTAAATGTTGCCTGCTACATGTGCTATAGTGGACAACATTTTAGAAGAGGTATTCCTTCTGTGTGTTAGAGAAGGGAGACTGCTTCTTTTAAGATGGTGCTTGCTTACAAGCAATTGCATTGGAAATATTTGTTTTTAAAGTATTAAAAATGTTGTTTGATTAACGTCCCTGGGTTTCATAAATGAATCCTGAGGATAATAAAGTGTTTAAACTGTTGGCGCTATCTCAGAGAGATCTGGCCTTATTCCAGCTTTGCAGTAAAGTCAAGACAATTTTGTGTACGATTTGGGCATGTCAAAAGGATGAATTAAAATTTCATAGAATAGTACGGTGGGAAGGGGCCTATAAGACCATTGAGTCGAATGTATGTTTGTCATATTCTCCAAAGATATGCAAAGCATTGCATAGTGTGATCCTGTTTAGAACTATCTGCAGAATCTGCAAAGATCCACAAGATTGAGTCTTCTCTGAAGTCTGTGGGTCACTAACAGCATTGCTCAATAACAGTGATGCAAAATGATTTTGATATTGCTTAATTGAGATTGCGTAATTAAGATAGTTTAATTAATATGAGTCTGATTTAATATGAATCAGGCACCACTGATTGCTTAGGTGGCTATAAACCAAAAAAAAAAAAAAAAGTTCCAAAGACAGATATGAACAATAAAACAGCTTCTAAGAATTTTCATCCGGAAGCAAATACATTAAACAATATTTATGAAATGATTTGTACCCTAAAAGGAAATATGTCATTAGCCCGATCAACTTATAATTGTCAGGATTTCCATCCCCCAAATTGGTTTCTACAGGAAAAGTATTTGTGCAAGATTAGTTTCTGTAATTTACTTTCTATATTTAGTAAAGTACACATTAACCATACTGAGCTGTGATATCTCTCCATTCCCACTGTATCATTAGAAATAGAAAACAGAGTTGAATATCATCAGAAACAATGGACCTCAGACAACATCCTTTAAAACTTTCATCTAGGATTTGGGAACTGGTCTCTTAGAGGATCCTGTGTCATTTGGTTTCCTTTTTAATTATAAGGCCACAGTTGTGGTATGTTAATTAAGGATGAGTCGGTCAAATCACATTCCACCATTATAACCAGAAATTAGGGAGGCAGTAGGTTCCATGGCTTAGAAAATGGCTGACTGGCTTGATCTGAAATGTGGCAGTGTGGGAGAGGTCAGTTTGAGGATGGTTCGTGCCGATTTTGAGATAGAAAGGTTTAAGAAATGGTATTTATAGGAGTTTAAAAGTTGACAGGTGACCTCCAGCTGTTAGACAGACATTGTCAGTTTTTCCCATAGACTTTGCTTGGGTTACATTTATCAGCTGATATCTTTGTTTGTACTGCGTCTTTTGGGAAGTTGTTTTTGTTGTGTCAGTTTTTGCCCTGTTAGTAGTATCAGGTGTTTGTAGTTTTTCTTAAAAATGTGTTCCCAGTCCACACACATGCACACACACACACACCCAGTACATTTTATCCTATTGGGAGTTCATAAGGTCTGTTTTGAACGTTCCCAGTTCTTGTTAACCAGGAGGGAGTGCGTATAGAATGGCAGTGAGTGTGGTTGGTTACCAGGAAGATGGGAATGTTGTGTAGAGTAGGAAGGCCCAATTTATCCACTAGACCTCAGACCGGGTGCAGTGCTAAAGGGAGTGCAGAGGGGTCAGCGTCCCTCTAACACCCCCCCCAAGAAAGAAACATTTGTTAAAGGAATTGCCCCCTCCTCCCACTGGCGCGTTTCCCATCTTTGCAGCATGAGTTATTGCTAGCTGTTCCTGCTGAGTTTAGAGGGCAGGGCATCTAAGCGTCATTTCTTAATTGTGCCTGGACCCAGCCTTTATGCTTGTAAAGACATAGGGAAGGCTTAATGGAGGGCAACTGGTCTGGCACTCTTCGTTAAAGGCAAGACGTTTTAGAAAAGGAAGGAAGGCTCATCATCTAGCAGAAGCAACATACAGTGGGGCAGGGGTAGATGGGCAGTCGAGAGTCTGCAGGCACAAATCACTGTCTGTTGGATTGGCTCAGTTGAAGCTGAGCCACCAATAAATATTCCTGTGGGTGTGGCTGGTCTGTAGGCATGCAACGCACCTCAGAGCAGTCCAAGAGTGAGCTGAGCGAGGAGGAGGTAGTGCCAGTGCAGATGCTCTTATTGATTGGGTTCGCATGTTGTTTTCTGAAACTAACCACAGGGGGTTAGCATGTAATCTGAACCAAGACTGGTTTTATCAGGGTGGGTTGTTTTTCCCAAGCAACCCGTACTGATAACCCATGGTCTGTAGTAGGGGTTGTTTTACCCACGATGGGCTGGCATGTCATCTGAACCCGGACAGGCCAACCCATCATAGATAAAGAGCATTGGATAGCAAGCCGGCAAGAGCAGCAGAAATCCCTGCTGCTCTTTACAATTGCAGCCAAGCCCACTGCCACTGACCTTTTCCCCTTGCCAGCAGCAGCCCCTACAAAGTGCCCAAACAGCACTTCAGAGAGGCTGCCACTGCCACCTCTCTGTGCTCCTGCCAGTCCCCCCATACCCACTCCAACTGCAATCCTGATCGCAGTCGAAGCCCTTATTTATTTAGTTTTATCTGTTGCACAAAAACTGGGCTGGGAAATTTTTTGCACATTTTCCCAGCCCCATTTTATGTTTGTTTGTTTGTTTGTTTATTTATTTTAAAATTTTGGTTATTCACAGTTGCGGACTTGCACAACTGTGGGTATCCAAAATATAGGGGCTTGCCTTGGCTGCTCCCTTGTGTGTGAAAGATACGAGGGAACAGCCAAGGCTACAATGTAGCAAAGATGTTTTGACAGCCTTGCACAGTTGACAGGTGAGGAAACAGGGTATAGATCACCCCCCTAGCAAAGGTATACCTAGGGTTCAGTGCATTGCGCTTAACCTTAGGGGTGCCCTGCTAGGAATCCCCACTTACCGAAGTCCCCAGCAACTATTTTAAAGAGTGCCCGAGACACCAACACCTTTTTCTGTTCTGATAGCCGTAACTGGTTCTAGTTTGACAGCTGTCAAAGTAGAAGCAGTTACTCCCCTTGGGGTAGAAAAATGGGGTGGCATGGACTTTTCTATGGAAACAGGGTGCTGCGGACTCAAGGAGGGGAGCATTAGAAGGAGGGGATCTACAAAGGTTGGGGTAGCACTTTAAATCTCTGGGGTCACTTGGCTAACAGGGTGGTCTTGAATGCTTTTCAGGTGGAGAACGTGATCAAGATCACACAGTTAGTTGAGTGCCCCCCCCCAGGATTTAAAGTATTGCTGAGACCCATGGGGGTGTCCACTTCCAGTTCCCCCCACCCCATGTCGGCAGGATCCCCATTTTCATAGAAAAGTGCATTCCACCCCTTTTTCGCTGATTTTCTATTAGCTGTGTGGGAGTTTGACAGTGGAAGGAATGGGGGAACCGACTGGATCTGTTTGGAAAATATTCTCCTTGTCATAGAGGACCAAGGAGATAGGGAGGGGGAACAAGCTATGTAGTGTCAGTTGTGTGCCTGATTGTCTGTTGGGCACATCAACCACACACTATAGGTTGTTTGCAAAACAACCCACAGTGCGTAGCTTGCCACCCATTGTGGTTTAACATGTCATGCAAACGTGCCCGTTGCCTCTGCTAATTGCTTGCTCTTCTGTGCTGAAAACAAGATGCCTGGGCCCAGCCTGCTGCTTTCCAATTTCCCATGATGTTATTTCCTTCTTGGCTGCTGGTGGCTGCTACTCGCTTGCTAAGCATTGCAGCTCACAGTCGGTCATGAGTAAGTGCTGTGCCCATTTCTATGAAGATCAACGGGGGTATGTATGTTGCTGCCTGTTTACTTGCTTGCCTTGCTCTGTGGGTTGGGTTTCTTCATCCCCCCTCAAAAACATTTGTGCTGTGTTGAACTGGATTACTAAGTGTGCAAACAGTTTTAAAATGCATACGTAACATAAGTGGAATTTTTTTTGGCTGGTTTGAAACAGATTACAAAGTGTGTTAAACAACTGATTTAAATAAGCTATGGTGGGCTGCGGCGATTGCGCAGACCAGCCCAATGTCTGTTCATAACATCAGGAAAGCTGAATTATGGAATTCCTCGCTCCAAGGAACTCATTGTGTCAAAGAATTTAGTAATTTTGAAACAGGTATTAGATATCACTATAAAATTATCTTGAGGAAAGTTGAATTATCCCTGCTACTAGGAAAAATAGGAGCTACAGTGTTAATTCTACTTGAATAAATAAATAATTTTATTTATGCTGCTGTTGTTATACTGCAGGGATGGGGAACCAAACTGTGGGCGTTTTTAAACTATAAGTTAAAAGTTAACACATTCTGAAATCTGGCTTTCCCAGAGTTTTCCCTGGGACTGCATATGGAATTATATTTCTTTATTGAAACTCTAGGACTTCTTGTATGAGAGAGAGAGAGAGAGAGAGAGAGAGAGTAGTGTGCATTCCTATCAGATATGGTCTCTTAAGAACTACACATCCCAGAATTTCTTAGTCCATGCTGGCATTTTCTGTGCATTTGCAAGGTCCCTTACAACTCTTACCATTCTGTGTGGATGTTATTGGTTGCCAGTTGGGTACTTGTAACATGGAAAGGTAGCTTCAGTTGCATGATCATTTCAGTTGCATAGACTCCATGCATCTATTCCAGTGAAAAGATAAATCTAAATAAAAAGACAACCACCCAGCTACAAAACTATGGTGAAGCTGGAACTAGCCACAGCATTAGAAACCATACCATATGCATATTGCCTAAATAACCAGTCTTTTAAGGGCATGGCCATTAAGCTCAGTAATTCCCCAGCATTTTGGAGCTGGAGTGAACATAGAAACCCCTTAACACAACATGTTAAACTGAAGGAGTTTTGTTAATTGAATAAATATATTTCCTAATAGTCTGAGCCTATATTCTGCAGGACAGAGGAAGGAACAGGTAGAATACAACATAAAGCATTTCCAAAACACCTGTGCTTTGGCACTGAGACCTGGCTTCCCTGACCATCAGCAGTGCTGCACAAACACTGCTTACAACCCTTCTCATGGCATCCAAAATGCTGTCAAAGTAGTCTGGCTCTCTAATGTCAATACAGAATTGCAAGTCTCTGTTGTACAGTGGAGTTTAGCAAGCAAGGAAGAACTGCATGGCTGTGTCACAATTGGCTAGGATAGGATGTTCTTTTAGATAAAGCAGCACAAGACACCGCTGTGCTGCAGCATCTGAACTGCACTATAAGAAAAATAATAAGTCAATGAATTATAGTACTTATTTCTGTGTAACTTAACTTGTAGGGAATGTGTTCAGAAAGAATAAAGAAAATGTTGTGTGACTTTGGGAAAATTAACAATGCTGCTAAGAATACCTATAGAATATTAAAAAGAAATCCACTGAAGTCAGTGGGAAGGACATTTCTTACAGTAGGTCTGCGGCTAGTGCCACCAACAGGGACATGGATGTGGATTGAATGGTTATATGTTCAGCAGAAGTGTTCTGAGATGCCTGTGTCCTGCCCACAACTCTTCCTGTTTTAGCTCTCCACTGGTGGCAGTACTGGCTTTAGGTTTTTGAGGGCCCTTTGAGTAAAGGACCCTTAATGGGCCCCTCAGTAGGGGCACAATCATATGCACATTTAGACAGAAAAAGTCCTATAACTCCCAGCATTCCTCAGCCAGCTGGGAATTGTAGGACTTTTTTCTGTCTAAATATGCATAGGATTGTGCCCTAAATGTATCTTCTCACCACCATTGTCAACAGCTGCTATTTCTCCTCATCCTCTTTCTCCTCATTGCCAGCACTTCCTCTCTTGTCAGGCAGAGAGAATGTGAGCAAGTAGGCACTGGCATCTGTTGCTCCTCCTTACCACCATCAGAGTCAGATAGAGAGGCAGGTGAACAAGCAATGGTTGCAGTGGCAAAGAGGAGGAGCAAATCCAGGGGACTCTTTATCAGTGTCCCCCTGCTGAGGTGTGGGCCATTAACAGGTGCCCAAACATTCCTACGCTTGACACCAGCCCTGACCTGTGTTCTGCCGGCATGTCTGTCATGACACTTCAAAGTCAGATAAAGTGACTTTTGTTTATCTGCATTAATGCATATTGTAATTAAATATACAAACACATGTCAGTTGCACATTACTTTGGGAAATCATAGAGCCCATAAGTGAAAATAGGGACTAGTCTTGCTCTGTGTAGAAGGCATTCCATCTTACTCTAGCTTTCCAGAACAAGAAGCTAGGATGTGGCTATGTAAACAGTGGCTGGATTCTTAATGGTTGGGGTCACCAGGGACAGGGAGCAAGTTTAGCCTCCATACCAGTAGCTGCTAATGTAGCTCTTTACCATCTGCTGTGTAAGTAGATGGCAGGTATTTGCTTCATAGGGGAAAAAGTAAAGGGGGAAACATTGCCATAGTGACTCATGCCCAACACCCCTGACCATGAAAAATTCAAAAGCTGGGTTCAAGGGAGGGGGATTAAGGTAGTTCAGAGAACTGTCTCTTCCCTCTACACACATTTTCTAGCTTGTGGGTGGGGGTGGGCAGGCCCAGCTCCAGAAGGCGGAGCAATTGAACATCTACTGTAAGCCTAAAACCAGTAAAGGGCCTGCTGTCTCAACAATATCACCATTCTTACTTTCACATTGCAGCCAAGAGGTCAGACTCAGAGGCAATGTGCTGTTGTAGGGTCTGGGTGGTGTGTTACCCGCGGCAACAAGCCACTCCTGCTGGGTCAATATGAGAAAATGCCTGGTTTACATTCCTCAGCTCTTCTGGGTTAAGGTGGCTCCCTGAGGGTGGCTTGCCACTTTCTCCAAAATCCTGTTACTGGCACTGGAGGATGGTGTTGAAAGTGTTCTTTATCTTCTTCTCATGGCCTGAAACCCATAGTTGGTTCTGGTTAACAGGGGCAAGAAAGAAGTGTGGAAAAGTGTGCTGGGCTGTGATGCTTGTTCTGTCTGAGACAGAGACCTCAGTGATAGATGGGCAGACGGGGGAGCAATAATAGGGGATATTCCATTCCTCTCCTACTAATAAATCTTGATGAGCCTTTAGTTCTGCCTTTCCCAACCTGGTGCCCTCCAGACGTTTTGAACTTCAACTCACATCAGCCCCAGCCAGCATGTCCAAAGGGAGTTGTTGATCAAAATGTCTGGAGGGCACCAGGTTGGGGAAGGTTGCTTTAGCTGGTGTCAATATTTATGAGAGCCCAATGTTAATTACAATTTTTAATCCTTCACCATGTGTCGTTCAGTATGAGTATTATGGTGATTTTATGTGTTCTCAACATTTTATCTATGAAAACAATATTTCTAGTTATTAATTGGGCAGAATGCAGCAGTGTTAATTTAATGTGGGTTTATCTTTGCAGTATAATTCCAACTCACTGTTTTTTTTAACATTTGGGAATGAGCAGTGTGAGGCATGCAATTCTCAGAGATAGAAATGCAGTTTGTGACAGATATATGACAAAACATAAAACAGAACACCAGCCTTTTCAGCTTTCCAGGGACCTTGCTGTTTTCCAGCTGTTTACCCTTGAGATGTAAAATGTTAATTTGACATAGACTAGCAACACAGTGTGATGTGAGCATCTGCGTAAAAGGCTGTATATAGAGAGCATGCCCAGTGATATGAAAAGCCTCTTACCCCACCCCCAACACACACCCGAGCTCTGAAGATGAAATGAACTTTGCACTTGCAAATGTTACATTTTGCACGGGATTTGTAAACAGTTCTTTTATAAGCACTGTATTTAATCAGTAAAAGCCACAAGTGCAACGAAAGCAGATAAAAAAATACGAGCAACAAAGGCAGGTTGTGTGTTTGTGTATGCTGATGATTACATCAGTGTAGCATCTCTTGCAATATACGTGGTCTGGAATCCTCACCCCCACCCCCCTGAATTAATGAAACATCTTTGCTTTTGGCTGGCATGGGAAAATTAAGAATTACACTAGAACAGAGAAACTGAGGACTTGCAAACCTGAGGAAAGAGCTTGCAGCAGAGCATGGATAGGGAAAGAGCAGTGATTCTGCGGTGTTCAGTGTGCACATGTTTTATGAGAATCAGTGCTTGGCTCTGCAGCTGCGGACAATAACTAAGCTGTCTGGCTAATGAAGGCCACCTGGATTAGGCTTCTGAAAAGAGCCAAAGGAGGACGGTTGAAGAATTCTGATATCTGTGTAAGCTTTAAATTTCATTTGCTGGCATATTTTGCTTTGCAGGTGGGGAGAGGGAAGGACTGCTTGCATTCATTCTGTTTAAATTAGCAGGTTTTCATTCTTTTGATTGCAAAGGGGGGGGGGAATCAAAGATGTACGTTGTTTACATAGTTATTCTGGCATTGTGACCACTGGTTGGACATGTGCTTGACTCCAGACATGATCTGTCAGCTGCAATATGATTTGTGGTCATTTCTCTGTTTTTGCCGAAGGGCTAAGATAGATTTGAGCCATGTCCTTTTTTTTTCTGATGGGGAAAGAGAGTGTTAGGTGAAGAGGTGCTCTGCAGTTAAGATGGAATTTGTAGTTTAAAGCTGAGGCTGTAGTTTAAAGCTGAGGCTTGTCAGGAGTAAAGGATTGATCTTACCAACCTGTATTTTTAGTCTGAAGGTTGCTTTAGTGAGACTGAATGGCCTTATTCATGGCTTTGCTTATCTAAAGCTATCCTTGAAACAGCTGCATGTCCTTCAGCCCTGCACTGCACCATTGGTGTTACTCTACAGAAACTAGCTCTGCATAGCAAAAGGACTGTACCGATCAGAATGGGGAAGAAACAGCAAGCATAGAGCTAGAAAAAGAACTGAATGCTGGTTTTCAGAATGGCTTCAGGATCAAAACAATTTTCATGCTCGTTATTTTTCTCATTGATGCTATTGGGAACTACAGCATTTGTTTGTTTGTTTGTTAATTTAACAAGGATTTCTATCAGTGTGCAGAAAAGAAAGATAACAGAAGTATTCTGAGCTTTTATGATGAATCCATTAAAAAAGCAACATCGTTATCCTTATTTCTAATATTTTATCTTCCTCTTGTCCAGGGTTCGGCGGACTCCTACACCAGCCGTCCATCTGATTCAGATGTATCTCTTGAGGAAGACAGAGAGGCAGTGCGGAGAGAGGCAGAGCGACAGGCCCAGACACAGCTGGAAAAAGCAAAGGTAAGGTTCTTCTTTACAGTCTTGATTTGTGGAAATGTTGTTTCTAGTAGAACCTGATGTCTGCTAAATTTTCAATAGCATGTTTTCTTATATATAAGATACAGCACAAAACTGTTTATGCTGTTGTGCTCTGACTCCTGTGGTACTTTTACAAAATATGTAGCTTGGGGAATGTAGCTTGAGTTCTCATAAGGATTTTTTTCAGGAATGTTTGGATATTACACATTAAAAACACACACCTAGTGGAATGTTTATTTCCATAAAATACAGAACTATCCCAGAATCTTTTATTATATTGAACATAGGATGCCAGTTACTTTCCTCACATATTAAGATTTTTAGTATTTCAAGTTGGTGATTTCAGATGGTGACTATAACTGTACAGTGCCAAATACATCTATGATAATAATCTTGATAAAGAGGATATTATTAAAAATAAAACAAAACAGTTGCATCCCCTTATTCATGTTGTTGTTATTTCATCCCTTAAATCCACTTGTTCCCTTCCTTGTATATCTTAGTATAATATTCTCAATGTAATTTTGATTATTTATCAGATTTATCTATACCTTCAGCTTTTTTATTTAGAATGTAGTACTTCACATCTCCCCTTCATGGATCACTGCCTTGTTGTGGCGAAGGGGCTTGCGTAACTCAGTGAAGCCATAAGCTATGCCGTGCAGGGCCACCCAAGACGGACAGGTCATGGCGGAGAGTTCTGACAAAATGTGGTCCACTGGAGAAGGAAATGGCAACCCACTCCAGTATTCTTGCCAAGAAAACCCCATGGAACGTATCACAAGGCTAAAAGATATGACGCCGGAAGATGAGCCCCTCAGGTCGGAAGGTGTCCAATATGCTACTGGGGAAGAGCAGAGGGTATTTCCAAGTAGCGCCAGAAAGAGTGAAGCGGCTGGGCCAAACCCGAAAGGACACTCAGCTGTGGATGTGTCTGGTGGTGAAAAGAAAGTCCAATGCTGTAAAGAACAATATTGTTTAGGAACCTGGAATGTCAGATCAATGAATCAAGGTAAGCTGGAGGTGGTCAAACATGAGATGGCAAGATTGAACATCGACATCTTGGGAATCAGCGAACTAAAATGGACAGGCATGGGCGAATTTAATTCAGGTGACCATCATATCTACTATTGTGGGCAAGAATCCCTTAGAAGAAATGGAGTAGCACTCATAGTCAACAAAAGGGTGGGAAAAGCAGTACTGGGGTACAATCTTAAAAATGATAGAATGATCTCAGTACGAATCGAAGGCAAACCATTCAACATCACAGTAATTCAAGTCTATGCCCCAACCACTGAGGCCGAAGAAGCTGAGGTTGATTGGTTCTATGAAGACCTACAACACCTTCTAGAACTAACACCAAAAAAAAATGTCCTCTTCATCATAGGGGATTGGAATGCTAAAGGAGGAAGGATCATATTGGTGATGTCAATATTTCGATATTGACATCACCAGATGGTCAATATCGAAATCAGATTGATTATGTCCTTTGCAGCCAAAGATGGAGAAGCTCTATACAGTCAGTCAAAACAAGACCTGGAGCTGACTGTGGCTCAGATCATGAGCTGCTTCTTGCAAAATTTCGGCTTAAATTGAAGAACATCGGGAAAACCACTAAACCGTTCAGGTATGACCTAAATCATATCCCTCATGAATATACAGTGGAGGTGAGGAATAGATTTCAGGGATTAGACCTGATAGACAGAGTGCCTGAGGAACTATGGACGGAGGTCCGTAACATTGTTCAGGAGGCAGCAACGAAATCCATCCCAAAGAAAAAGAAATGCAAGAAAGCCAAGTGGCTGTCTGATGAGGCTTTACAAGTAGCTGAGGAAAGAAGGGAAGCGAAAAGCAAGGGAGAAAGGGGAAGATATACCCAACTGAATGCAGAGTTCCAGAGAATAGCAAGGAGAGACAAGAAGGCCTTCTTAAATGAACAATGCAAAGAAATCGAAGAAAACAACAGAATGGGAAAGACTAGAGATCTCTTCAAGAAAATTGGAGATCTCAAGGGAACGTTTTGTGCAAAGACGGGCATGATAAAGGACAAAGAAGGCAGGGACCTAACAGAAGTAGATGAGATTAAGAAGAGGTGGCAAGAATACACAGAAGAACTATACAGGAAAGATCTGAATGTCCCTAATAGCCATGATAGTGCGGTCACTGAACTTGAGCCGGACATCCTAGAGAGTGAAGTCAAGTGGGCCTTAGGAAGCATTAGTAACAACAAAGCTAGCGGAGATGACAGTATTCCAGCCGAGCTATTTAAAATCCTAAAAGATGATGCTGTTAAAGTGCTGCATTCAATATGCCAACAAATCTGGAACACTCAACAGTGGCCACAAGACTGGAAAAGGTCAGTTTACATTCCAATTCCAAAGAAGGGCAACGCCAAAGAATGTTCAAACTACCGCACAATTGCGCTCATTTCACATGCCAGCAAGGTGATGCTCAAAATCCTACAAGCTAGGCTTCAGCAGTATGCGAACCGAGAACTACCGGAAGTACAAACTGGGTTTCGAAGAGGCAGAGGAACTAGAGATCAAATAGCCAACATTCGCTGCATCATGGAGAAAGCAAGAGAATTCCAGAAAAATGTCTATTTCTGCTTCATTGACTACGCTAAAGCCTTTGATTGTGTGGATCACAACAAACTGTGGCAAATTCTTAAAGTGATGGGAGTACCAGACCACCTTACCTGTCTCCTGAGAAACCTGTACGAGGGTCAAGAAGCAACAGTAAGAACCAGACATGGAACAACCGATTGGTTCAAAATTGGGAATGGAGTACAACAAGGCTGCATATTGTCACCCTGCTTATTTAACTTATATGCAGAGTACATCATGAGAAATGCCGGGTTGGATGAATCAGAGGTCGGAATTAAGATTGCTGGGAGAATTATCAACAACCTCCGATATGCAGACGATACCACCCTAATGGCAGAAAGCGAAGAGGATCTCAAGAGCCTCTTGTTGAGGGTGAAAGAGGAGAGTGCAAAAGCTGGTTTGAAACTCAACATTAAAAAAACGAAGATCATGGCATCTGGCCCCATCACTTCCTGGCATATAGAAGGGGAAGAATGGAAGCAGTGACAGATTTTACTTTCTTGGGCTCCAAGATCACCGCAGACGGTGACTGTAGCCATGAAATTAAAAGACGCTTGCTCCTTGGGAGGAAAGCTATGGCAAACCTAGACAGCATCGTAAGAAGCAGAGACATCACCTTGCCGACCAAGGTCCGTCTAATCAAAGCTATGGTTTTCCCAGTAGTAATGTATGGCTGTGAGAGCTGGACTATAAGGAAGGCTGAGCGCCGAAGAATTGATGCTTTCGAACTGTGGTGCTGGAGAAGACTCTTACGAGTCCCCTGGACTGCAAGGAGGTCAAATCAGTCCATCCTAAAGGAAATCAACCCTGAGTGCTCATTGGAAGGACAGATACTGAAGCTGAAGCTGAAATATTTTGGCCACCTAATGCGAAGAGAAAACTCTCTGGAAAAGACCCTGATGCTGGGAAAGACTGAAGGCAAAAGGAGAAGGGGACGGCAGAGGATGAGATGGCTAGATAGCATCACGGATGCAATGAATATGAACTTGAGCACGCTCCGGGAGAGAGCGCAGGAAAGGAAGGCCTGGCGTGCTATGGTCCATGGGGTCACGAAGAGTCGGACACGACTGAACGACTGAACAACAACAACAACTTCACATCTATATTATTTAATCACCTAACATAGTTTCTTAAAATAGCTTTTCTCTTTTGAGTATTCCATATACTCTTTCATCCGGTCTCTTTTTTCTCTTCAATATATGCTAATTTTTATTTTAAAACTGTGTATCACACCTAATTTCATAAATTGTACCATGGCTTACCTAAGACCTAGAACAAAAACTACTACTAAAAACAATAGATATTGTTATATCTATATACAATAGAATAGAATATATATTAAAAACAGCACCCAAATAAATCATCTAAAGGGTCATACTAACAAGTAATTCTGTTCTTCCACCCTAAAACACTCCTTAATGAGAAGGGTTTGTACCTTTTTCCTGAACAATTACAGTGTATGTTTATATATGTTTGTCTACCCTTACCTTTTCCTTCTGTTGGTTGTATATTTTCAGTTTTAGTATATTGATGGAATTATGGGGTGGTGGGTACTCATTGATTCCAGGAATAAAATGGTTGAAGTTTACCTAGGCCAATCTTTGGCAGAGTGGCCAGATTCACTTTTCAAAACTTAAGATACAGTGGAGCAGTGGTAACCTTTCTGTGGAGTTTTGTGGAACACTGGATTTCTGAAATGAGATTTGCTCATGCCTTGTGACATTCTTGAGTGATGAACTGTTTTTGATAACTTATTTCTTAGTTATAAGTAACTCCTTGAAAGCCTATACACTTTTTCAAAGATCACAAGAATCAGGTGTAATTTTGAGGTGTAATTAAAGGCTGACAAGTTGCTTGGAGAGTTGAGGGCAGTCACTTGCTTGTTAGACCCATGTCCATCCTGGCTGATTAAAACTGGCAGAGTGGGACTGGCCATACAGGTAACTGAGATTGTAAATACCTCCCTAGAGGAGTGCTGTCTTCCTAATATATAGAAAGAGGCAGTGGTAAGACTTCTACCAGAATAGCCATTACTTGATCCTACCAACTTGGATAATTATTGTCCAGTCTCAGGCTTGCCTTTTTTGATTAAGGTGTTAGAGTGAATGGTATCTACTCAGCTCCAGGCATTCTTGGAGGAAACTTATTATTAAGATCCTTTTCAGTCTGGATTTAGCCCTTGTCTGGGGGATGAAACAGCCTTGGGCATCTTGAAGGATAACCTTTGCTGGTAGCAAGACAGGGGAAGTGCATCCTTGTTGGTTCTGCTTGACCTCTCAGTGGCTTTCAGTGCCACTGAACTTGGTTTCCTTCTAGGATGCCACTGAGATGTCAAGCAAAACCAACAAGGATGTACTTCCCCTGACTAGCTACCAGCAAAGGTTATTCACCAAGATGTCCAAGGCTGGCTGGTACAGAGCTAGGAGGTGCCATGCTGTGGTGGCTTCAGTTCTATACAGTTGGGTATTCTCAGAAGGTGGTGCTGGTGGATTATGGCTCAGATGCTTGGCCATTGGCTTATGTGATTTCATGTGGTTCTATACTTTTCCCCATACAATTTAATATTGAAATTAAACCACTGGGAGAGGTCATCCAGGGTTTGGCGGTTAGGTATCAGTAATATGCTGATGATACTCAAATCTTCTTTAAAAAAAAAAAGGTAATGCCAAGGAGGCTGTGAAAGTCCTGAATCAGTGCCTGGTTACAGTTATGGATTGCATGTGGGCTAACAAGCTGAGAATTAATCCAGAAAAGGCAGAGGTCCTGATGGTCAGTATACAAGCTGATTTGTGAATGGAAATACAGCATATACGGAAGGGTTTTATTCCCTTCGAAAGACATAGTTCACACCTTACGGTTGCTCCTGGACCCAGCATTGTGCCTAGGTATCCGGGTGCTATTGTTGCTAGGAGTGCTTTTGCCCAGCTCTGGTTGGTGTGCCAGCTATATCTCTTAATGGAGAAGGTGAATCTGGACACAGTTACATGTGCCTTATTCACATCAAGATGAGATTACTGTGATGTTCTCTACATAGGGCTGCCCTTGGGGAGTGTCCAAAGCTGCCGCTCATGCAAAATGTGGCATGACCAGAATGCTTTCTGATGCTCACTGTTTGAAACACATTATACTGATCCTGTTCAATCTGCACAGGTGCCGATTACCTTTGGAGCCCTAAACAGCTTGGTGTCAGAGCATCTGAAGGCCGCCGCCTCCCACATGAACCTGCCTGTCAGTTGCGGTTATCATTAGAAGCCCTGCTCTGTGTCCTGCCATCCAGCGAAGGACGCCTGGCGGTGACACAAGACAGAGCTTTACAGTGGCAGAGCCCCTATTGCAGAACTCTCTCCTGTTGTCTTTGATGGTTTTTAGACAGGCAGCCAAGACATTTTTATTCTGCCAAGCTTTTAATGGTTTTTAAATTGTTTGTTAAGCTCTTTCTTTTGGTGCTATTTTTTTAGTTGATTGTCTTAACATTTTTATAGCTCTCAGTTTTATTGTATTAAGATATATGTTTATAGTTGTAAAGCATCCTGGGGCTCCTTTGAGGGTGATGAGGTGGTATATAAACATTTTTTATAAATAAATAAATTTTTAAAATTCAGATACATGGTTAAGAGCTCATGAGCAATCTCTTTTTTTAAGGTTTCCTGCTGAATCTGCTAACAGAAGGAACATAGTTGTGCTCTCAGATGCCCTGCTCTTGCTTTAGTTCTAAAACATGGAGGTAGAAAGCTGCTAAAGAGCTTTACACAGTAGCACAATTGGGGTCAGTAACTCTCACATCTTCTGATCATAACCACCCCGAGATGTAACTAAGGCATCTGAGTTGGCAGAGGATGATAAACATACATATTTACGACTGTTTCTCCCTTCTTTCTCCCTTCTCTTTTGACTTGCATGATGCGAGTAAATTACTCTAGGAAAGAGAACATACTTTATTAAGACTATCAGTAAAATTAAACTTTCAAAGAAAAGATTTCAGATAATATGAACTTAAGAGAAATCTGAGTAGCATTATAGCACTTACTGCTAAGCTGATGCATCTCTATGAGTAAATCTATGAGTGTTGCTATGGGAATTTGGCTTAGCAATGTGGACTTGAATGCATGGACAGCCCTTATGTAATATTCATGACCTCTAGCAAAGCTGTCATAGGAGTTTACAGAGGAACTGCCAGCAGACTGTGACTTTTTAAAACTGTATTTCCGTGCATCAAAACAGTGTTCTCACTTCAGCTGGTTGAAGAATAAACTCCAAGTCTGACATTGTCTCTGACTGTGAGACAACTTGTAAACAGCGGAAGTAGGAAGGCATTGGCAGTGTCAAGCTGCTACAACAATGGTGTTTCAGTGCTACATAAATGTTAATCATTTAAATCATTTGTGCATTAATTAGAGTAATAGCTGAACACCAGAAAATCCATTTACTTTAAGTAAATCAATGAAAAACATTTTTGCTGGAAAAGAAAACATATTGGCTGATATAAATGTCTGAACATTCTTTGCCATTTTAAAATATTTTCAAGCAGACATAGAAAAAATATATAGAAAGCACTATGAAAATTACAAATACATTCTTCTTTCAACCTACAGAAGACTTCTTTGCTTCCACAGCTATGTATGAAAATATCTTTAGCTAACAATTAAGGGAGCAATCCTGAGGTTGGTTCCTGGAGAACCAACCTCCCCCCAATTCTGCGCCACCTCAGAGGCAGCGTGGAACAGTCCCGTCCTCCGCACTCACAAGAGGAGCGTGGAGCGGCCGGAAGGGGGCGTGGCTGGGGGCGTTCCGGGTTAGGGAGAGCGTAACTGTCTGTACGACACATCCTATGTGTCGTACAGCAGCTGCCTTCCCCGCTCCGTCCTCCTGTGGCTAGCTGTCTAGCTGAAAAAACAGGGCAGGAAAAGCGCAGAGGGAATGATCCCTTCCGTGCTTCTCCTGCCCTGCTTTGGATAGGCGGTTGCCTAGCTATATAAGATTATTCCCTATGTTACTGATGTGCATACTGTAGTTCCAATTATTGTTTTACTTTTTTGTTTTAGCACCAGTGATGCATCCCCACCCCAAACTATGCTGATCTCTATGAATTGCATTTGAAAGTTTAACTTCCCTCTCTTTTTCACTATATGTGCTGTGTCTCAGGATCAAAATAGTGCAGCTGATTGATTTATTTTTTATAACACTGTGGATGAAAATATTAATGTGATAGCAGATTTTTTTGTTCATAGAAATGTAGAAAATGTTGGCATATAGGAATGATGTAAAGCCACAAAAAGACAATTGAAACTTTAAGAGCACATTTTTAAAAAATTGTTTGGAGCAGTTAATGTATCCCATTATGTATTCATTTTGTTTGCTAACATTAAGAGCAAACCTCCCCCAGATTATAAACATGGGTGGGCATGGATGGATACATGTAAATAGAGAAAATGTATATTTTGGAAACTCCCTTTGCTCTTAAAACCTAGTTTGCCTCTCTTATTTCAGCTACTAGTTAAAAGTACTAGTTAAAAGTAAAGGAAAAAATTGTGAAAAGGTTAAATTGTAAAACTCCTATTTAATTGCAAGAGAGATTACCAGCATGATACATGACATGAAATTTGGATTTAATGGTCAAACTAGGTGAGATACAAAGTTCCATGTTATCTTTCCCTGATATTTCATGTTTCTTTTCCTTGACTTTTTTTTTTAAATTAAAAGCACCCTCGAAGGTTGCTGTCAGGAAGAACAGAGCAGGGGATGGGGGAGTCTGCTAAAAAAAATGCCCCCAAATGTTTTCCTATCCATGGAGATGAAAGTATCTCTTCCCTGTGGGGAGAAAAGCAACTGGAGGGGTACTTTTGGCAGACAAACAGGAGGATGAGACAGTGCAGTGCAGATCTCCTTGCACTCAACTCTTTCAACCTGATGGCAATGTTCCAAGATAGTTTGCCCTTTTTAAAAAATGCAAGTTTGGCCCTAAGTCCATTTAGTCCTCAGTTTGCTTGTAGATTGGACTGTACAACTGTGTACATGTAGCCTTCCCACCTAACCTAGCAAAACAAATAGGATATCAAGGTCATAATTGTGATCACAGTATAATCCTGGGAATTGTCTCATCTTTAAATGGGATGCATGCTACCTTCTTTGTTTAAAATGGTGCAGAGAGGAAGGGTGTCTGAGAAAGACTGGCTGAGTTTCTCTGCAGTTTGAGAGTTGGGGGGGGGAAATCCCGTTTGTACAAATTCTTGCTCAAAGACCCCTGTGATGAAGAAATTTCACTGTCTGGACACAGTGCATCCAAGTCATTTGACATCAGTTGTAAACAATAAAAAATAGAGAGTTTACTATTACTATTATTACTGTAAATAGTAGTGGCAATAAAAATAGCAACAACAACAAATGAGGATAATGTCATGCATCTGACAAAGATCTAATCTAATCCATGGATGTTTATACCAAAATTAAGCTGTTAGTTCCACTGGATTCTTTTGTTTTTATTTTGTTTTTATTTATTGATTTACAATATTTATATACTGCTCCACATCAAAGGAGTTCAGAGTGGTGAACAAGAAAGATAAAAGAATGAAACACCATATTAAAATTATTAAAACATTTTCAAAGAAACCAATTCTGAAACCAACCACAGCTGATCACTCAAGGAAGGCCTCTTAAAATAACAATGTCTTCAGGAGGTGCCAAAAGCAACACCGTGTTGGCACCTGCCTGACCTCCAAAGGCAGGGAGTTTCACAATAAGGGTGACACCACACTGAAGGCTCTTTTCCTGGTGGACTCCAGCTGGGCCGTGAGTCCATGTGGAACCACCAGGGACATGCCCTGTGTTGACCTCAGTGACAGGGCAAGTTGGTAAAGAAGAAGTATTTTATTAGTATTGAGTGAATCCTGGGTAATCATAAATGTATCTGAAACATGGATGGGTGCCTGTAAAGCTGGAAAGATACCAACTTATAAAGAAGAAGCCTGGATGCCTCACTCATAAATGTTTGTGTGGGTGTATTTGCCAGCACTGCATTACATCACTGCAACAGTGTCATAACATGCTTTCTTATGTTGCACACAGGCAGTCATTTACATAGAGCAATATTTTATAGGCAGGCAAAAGGCCCATTGCAGTGGTCTTCACTGCAAGGCCCAAGGGCCCCTGGCGGCTCCTGATCACCCCAAGTGTGTCTCTCTGTGTCTCTCTCTGTCATTTACTCGCTCTCTCACTTGCTTTACGTAGTAGCTCTTCACTCTTAGCAGGGGTTCTCTAGCTTTGCCTTATTGTTTGCTTTATTGGTGGGTCCAGCTGCCGTGATCTGGGCTACTGGAGATGGCTTCAGGGGTGGGGAATCAGAAGACCTGCCTCTCATCAGCTGTAACATGGTGGGGTGGGGGTGGGGGGAGAGGAGAACACAGGAGCAATCAGCCAATTTGCTGTGGTGGAGGAGGAAACCAAGAAGCAAAGAGCAACGTGATTGGCTAGCTGCAGTGGTGTCCTGTGCAGGCCCCTGAGTGGCTTCAGTGGCGGTGCCAGGAGTGAAAGTGGCTCCTGCCTGAAAAACAGTGAAGATCACTGGTTTACTGCATCTGTGAATGGGAAGGAGTTGCCCTTCCATCACAGCAGCCTTGATGTCTGGGTTTCTGCTACTTAAGAAGAGGGTCTTCATCTGAGTTTGATGAACAGTCAGGTCTTGTATTCCAAATATTTAATGTCCAATACTCATCTTAGCATGAATTTGTAAATAAATGGATGAGGTGCAAATAATGTATAGAAAGGTGTGATTAAATGCTACATTTGTTGCTTTGTCATCCTCGGTCTATTAATGGAGAATCCATGTTCCCTGACTGTTGCTGGCAGTTTTGCCAGAGATTTCATCATAGTTTTATACTATATACACTGTGCCTTACTTCCTATGGATATAAAGAAAACAGAACATTCTTAATTAACAAGGATGTTACACACACAAAATATATACAGTCAGGGCCAGAAATGCTGGAACAAGGATAACTGTTTTGGCAGTTGGCCTCTGTACACCACCATATTGAAGTTGAAAGGAAACACACCCAGATGGGATCAAAGTCATAGAATCATAGAATAGTAGGGTTGGAAGGGGCCTACAAGGCCATCAAGTCCAACCCCCTGCTCAATGCAGGAAAGTCATGGACTTTCAGCTGAAATTCAAGGGGTTTGACAAAAGTGGGGCACTAACCATTCAGGAAGGACAGCCAGTGGCATACACACACACCCATGGTTGGTGGCTCATAAGTAATAGAATGAATTACTTCTAATGGCTGACAAGCAGCTGCATGGCCAGCTACTTGCCAGGTATGGCCTGTTTCCTGGGTACCCCATGACTAGTCAAGCAGATAAAAGGCATGGAGGTGGTTCTGAGTGTTACGTTTGTATTTGGTAGCTGTTCACTGGAACTCCCAACATGAAGTCCAAAGAGGTGTCCATGCGAGTGAAGGAGGCTATCATTAGGCTGAGGAAACAAAATAAACCCATCAGAGAGATAGCAAAAACAGTGGGAGTGGCCAATACAGCAGTTTGGAACATCCTGAAAAAGAAGGAATTAACTGGCAAGGTCAGCAACAGTAAAAGGCCTGGAAGACCACGGAACGCAACTAAAGTGGATGACCGCAGAATTCTGCTCATGGTGAAGAGGAACCCTTTCACAACATCTAGCCAGGTCAAGAACGCTCTTGAGGAGGTAGGCATGTCATTGTCAACATCTGCAGTCAAGAGATGGCTTTATGAATGTAAATACAGAGGCTTCATAACAAGGTGCAAACCACTGGTTTCTCAAGTTTCACTGGTTTCTCAAGAACAGAAATGCCAGATAAGCCTTTGCCAGCGAACACCTAAAAAAGCCTGCCCAGTTCTGGAATAAGATTCTTTGGACTGATGAAACCAAGATTAACATGTACCAGAATGATGTGAAACGTATGGAGAAGGAAAGGAACAGCTCATGATCCAAAGCATACCACATCATCTGTCAAACATGGTGGAGGCAGTGTTATGGCATGGGCATGTATGGCTGCCAATGGAGCCAGGCATTTATGGTTTTTATTGATGACCTGACTGCTGATAAAAGCAGCAGGACGAATTCTGAAGTGTGTAGGGCTATACTTTCTCTTCAGATTCAGCCGAATGCTGCCAAACTGATAGGAGGCTGCTTCATATTGCAGATGGATAATGCCCCAAAACATACAGCAAAAGCCATCCAAGAGTTTCTGAAGGCAAAGAAGTGGGATGTTCTTCAATGGCCAAGTCAGTTACCTGATCTCAACCCCATAGAGCATGCTTTTCACTTACTGAAGACAAGACTGAAAGCAGAAAGACCCACAAATAAGCAGCAGCTGAAGTAAAGGCAAAGCATCTCGAGGGAGGAAACTCAGCATTTGGTCATGTCCATGGGTTCCAGGCTTCAGGCAGTCCTTGACTGCGAAGGATTTTCATCCAGGTATTAAAGGTGATCCTTAAGTTTGAGATGATGTTGGTTTGTTCCATTACTTATGAGCCACCAACGATGGGTGTGTGTGTATGCCACTGGCTGTACTTCCTGAATGGTTAGTGCCCCACTTTTGTCAAACCTCTTGAATTACAGCTGAAAGTCCTGACTTCGCTCCCATCTGGGTGTGTTTCCTTTCAACTTCAGTGTGGTGGTGTACAGAGGCCAACTGCAAACAGTTATCCTTGTTCTAATATTTCTGGCCCTGACTGTATAAACAGTGCAATCCTATGCATGATTACTGAAATGCCCTATTGAGTTCAATAGTATGTATTCCTAGATAAGTGAATATAGTTTACAGCCTTATCTGGAAGTGAGTCCCATTGAATATAATAGGGCTTATCTCTGAGTAAACATGCATAGGACTGTACTGTAACAGTTTCAGGGTAGTAACCGTTAAGGCACATTGACAGAAAATCATAGCAGTTTTTATTATGTGCATTTTTCTCTCTGTGTTTTTGCTCAGTTGGAGATTTCTTGTCCTCATTAGAGAGCCTTAATGTTTAAGCCTATATCTTGCAGAACTTAATAATTAGTCACAGGAGAAGTGGCAACCTAACTATTGTTTCTCATTATAATGCATATAATAGTTCACTGTAGTACAAGGTCAGTTTGCCACTGACTTCAATAATCCTATTATTCTTGACAAGTTCAATAAATTTAATATAAAGAAACCAGTTTTATCCACATAATTATCTGGGATGCATTTTATATTAACAGTATTTATTTATTTATTTATTTTCCAAGGTGTAAAGTGTTCTAAGGTTCAACTGGCATTCCTAGGACAGCTTACAAAAAGATAAAAAATGGCAATTGAAAAACCCGCATCTTAAAAGATAATAATAGTACAGCAGCACACTGCAAAATATTTCAGTAAAAATAGAAATTTACAGCAGCTTAAAAGGGCTTAAAAGAGTTCAGAAGATTTTAAAATAGAAAACAGAAAACATTTTTGCCTTGTACTGACATGACAATAAAGTAGGTGACAGGTGAGTCTCTTGGGGGAGGGAATTCTACAGACAGGATGCTGTCACCAAAAAGGCTCACTCCCTCGGTGTCATGCACCTTATTTCAGACAGCAGGAAGCACCCGAAGAAGAGCTCAGGTGAAGATCTCAGTGCATGGGTAGGCTGGTTTGAGAGAAGACAATGTGACAGATAACTGGGTCGCAAGCTGTGTAAGGTTTTTAAAGTAAGCCCCAGCACTTTGAATGGAGCCCAGAAGCAGAAAATAAGTTGTTTCAGAACAAGTGTGATATGATCCAGAACAGGGATCTCTTGGTCCCTGTTAGCAGTCTAGCAACAGCATTCTATACTAGTTTCAGCTTCTGGACTGTCTTCAAAAGGCAACTTCACGTTACCGTAATCGAACATGGAAGTTATCAGAGCACAGATAAGAGCATGTGCTTGGACGAACATATCTTGGCTTATTAAGCCAAGATATGCATGAGCATTTTCCCTGTGCATGCAACTCCTTTATTCCTCCTTTTGCACAAACTGTGATTAAACAAGCAGATCTTTATCAAAACCAGGAAACTATGCTTATCAGCTTTGGAACAAGCCAGGATATTAAACTATGGTTTTGAATTGGTTTAATATCCTGGCTTGTTCTGAAGCTACTAACCGTAGTTTCCTACGGAAACAGAGAAGCAGAAAACTATCGATAATTAGAGACTTCCTGATTTAATTGTAGCCTGTGTGAAGGGAGGAGTAAAGGACCTGTGTGGGCATATATGTTGGCATAATAACAAGCAGATATATGATAGTTGAAACTGGGCCAATGTGTGTACATTTTTTGAAAGCATGATTTAATTTGGAAACTTAATTTTAAGTTGTTTTGATCATAGCAAACTGAATTACTGCTGTATGAGAGTAATGCAAATAAGGTCTGTCATAACTGTGTCAATACATGACCTGCATTTCACATATACTTATTGGCCAATTATAATACATTTACCTGGAGTTTTCTTTATTTCTGACTATCCCAAAATGTATAAAAATTAAACTTCCCTGGTATGTATGAGTAGCATTCTGAGCTGTATTATGAAACTGCATAATAAATACATTTTTAAAACATTTTTGTCATTTAAAATTTTTAAACTTCCAATACCCTCACTTAAATGGTTTCATTCAAAGGACAGGATAAGTTGACTTTTCCCATATATTCAGAATTGGCCAAAAATGTGGCGTTGGATTTGCTTGCTTGCATGTGGCTCTTAAGTGATTTTAGAAAGGGCTAGTTCAAGATGGAGAACTGGACTTGCCAGGTTGTAAATGACAGGGTTGGATCAGGAACTGGGAAGGTAAATTTAGGCCAGAAAGACTCAGAGCACTAAACTGATATGGCAAAGGGGAAATAGAAGAACACGAGGAAGGGAACGAAAAGCAAAAGAGCAAAAATAGGTGTTTTGAGGGTTACAGACAAAAAATAAGGCATGGCCAAAGAGCATCAAATATGAGCTGTTGGTGAACCTGACAACAGTGGTAACATTCATTCTTGCATTGAATTCAGTGCTGGCTTTGGGTGGATTGAGAAAGTGATGGTGGTGGAAGATTTACCTTTGGTGCAATCTGAGATATTTTTTATGTGGGATCTCTTTTGCTGTACTGCTTGTTTTCTACACAAGGCTGTTAATCCACTGCATCTACTTTCCTTTTTGTCACAGAATTGAGATCTGAGCACTACACAAGGAGCATCTTCTTTCCTTCTTTTCTGTTACATAACCTCTAGGTGGCACTGTGGTATAGCAGAGTAGCACAAATACACAAGTAGAAACAGCATTTTCTTTCTGCCATGAGAAACAATACCCTGTTTTCCTTGCTGTAAAAAAACATGCTGAAAGTGCTGTTTACAAATAGAAAAGGAACTGAAGGGTCACAATGTCATCCAAAGAACCCATAAACAACTGTGAGTAGGGAATGACGAGCACACGATAACCCCAACCCAATCTGCAATCTGTGTATATTAACTATGTTACAACATTGTTGTAAGCTACTATCTCTCAGCAACTGCCCCCGTCAGCAATGTTTAACAACGGACTACATTACGGGATGGTTGAAAATCACTCAGACTCCGCTGTCTTCACAACCACATCACCCTTGCAAGTAATATTATTAGGGAATCATATCAGATTATATGTAAAGATTGTCATAAGCTACTTTTTCTACCTCCCCACACAGGAAGTGTGGAGGATATAACATTGGATAGTATTTATACAGAAGATTAGTCTTCTCCCACCCCTCATAAACAACATGGATATAATATTGCTCAGACTCTCCAATCCCTCTCTGACCAACTGTTGTGCAGTATGAGCACAACAATTATGTTACCCTCTCCCACCCAGCATAGGAAGTTTTTGCAGGGCAATTTTAAAAATCTGAATAAATTTTCTCTACCTCGAAGACCTGAGTTTTTTAAAAACAAATTTCTGTTTTTGCTTCTTCTGGGTGGTGGGGAATGGAGGAGAGATGTCACTGTTGTAATAAAGTCCTAAATTTTCCCATTTGTCTCAAATGAGCAGCTGACATTGTTACTATTCTAATGAGAGTACAATGTGGTATCAAAAGAACAACCCAGAAAAATGAGTCTGCAGGCAAAAGACCTGTCAGTTGAGTGTTATCTTATGGCCATGGGCAGGACTCAATAATAATTTCCATCGTATGATTTCTCTCTCTCTTTCTCTCTCTCATTTATTTATTTACTTGACTGATTTTTCAAATTTCTAATATGCCTTTCTATGAAATAACTCAGTAAAAAAAATTATATAAAAACAACTTACAGCAGAAGCTAAAAAGCAGCAGCAGTCAAATTCTTATTAAAAGGAGTATTCCAAAAAGGCCCACTGAAATAAAATTGTGTTTGCAGCTTGTCAAAGAGAGAGCAGGAATGGGGCAAGATGTCCCTCTGTTGCAGGCTATTTCAAATTTGGGGGGTTGGCATAGTAAAAAAAAGACCCTTTCTCAAGTGCCTATCCAGTGTACATCTGATAGCAGAGGGACCTAAAAAGAGCATCAGAATTGGAACAAAGTTCTTAGACAGGCTTACATGGGAAGAGACCATTCTTGAGATATTCTAGGCATAGTTCATTTAGAGCTTTGAATTGAGCATGAAAGGAAATTGGTAACCAATTGGCTAATAAATGATGTGATGTGATCTCCAAGGTTCAATAAGAACCCTGACAGCCATATTTTGAACCAATTGAGCACTTCAGAGGGAACACCCCTGACGGTACTGCATGGTCCTGAGGTTTGCAAAGCATTTAGTGTCACAGCATCCATCCCCTGGAATGCATTCCAGTTGTCATTAGACAGGCACCCATTGTTTTGAAGTTTAGACCTCTCCTTAAGACCCATCTCTTCACACAGGCTTTTCTGGAGGTGTGACCTCAGTTACAGTCTGCAGTTCACAGCGGAGTGTATAGTTTTATTACTAATTAGTAATTATTTATTGTTTTGTTTTATTGTTATAATTTAGTGACAATGACATTATATGTTCACCAATTTGAAAACCTGGTGGAAAGCGGTATATAAATGTGTGTGCTAAATAAATAAACTGCTTAACTGTCTTCAAGGGCAGCCTCATATAGAGTGCATTGCAGTAATCTAATCTGGAGGTGACTAGGGCATGACAGACTGAGGTCAAGTCTCGTTTCTACAGGAAAGCGTGCAATTGGCATATAAGACAAAATTAGTAAAAGGCACTCCTGGCCACTGCCACCATCTAGGCATCCAGGGTCCAGGTCCAGGAATATTCCCAAATGATTGACCTGCTGCCGTGGGGAGAGTACAAACCCATCCAGAACAGGTGGTAAACCTATTCCTAGCTCACCAGTATCTCTAAACAATAGTGCTTCTGTTTTGTCTGGATTGTTAGTTTGTTCTCATGCAACGTGACGGGATCAAGGGAGCTTAGAAGGAGAAAGAAATGGTAGCAGAAATTTGATCAAGGTAGGAGGTCATCTGGAATCACAGCCCAGGTTGATAGGGGGCTACAGAAGGAGCAGATGGCAGACGGGGTGGAGGTTGGGCTTCAAACCAATTCAAATAGGAGAATTCCTATTTCATGGAGAGGGCAGGAGTTGGGCTGCTCGACTGTTCAGGAGCCCAATTGAATTATGAGCCAAGCAAGCTAGTTATCGGCCATCTCTAGTGACAAGCTGAAATCCTGCCAAAAATCCTCCTCCTACATAACTGTTATAGTCAGAAGAGTCCTACCTTCCTCTGCATCAAGTCACCCTTGAATACTATAAATTTAAAAATGTAGTTTCTAAGAGAAAACTTGGAATCTTTGTTCATGAGACATCATTACTCAGTACTGGGCAACCTGAAAGCCCATATGGTGCTGAATAAGGCTTGAATAGAGTTTGACTGGAGTGGAAGTAAACTGGCACCAGTTAATATATAGGTTGTTGGCAAGATCCAGATAGCAGAGAGGGTGTAGGAGAGGCCCCAGTGAGAGCTCCCAAGCAAGGCAGACATTGCTTTGGCAATCATCTGAATTCAGTTGAGAACTTAAATAGCAAAACAGACCTTGAGTGCTCAAGCTGAAAGCTAACAAGGGAAAAAAGCAAAAAGCAAAGCCTGGTATGGAGCCCCAAGTATATCGCCTCTGCTAGGAGCTTTTGAGGGAGCGAGGATCTTTGAATGAGTGACGTATTGGTGGCGTTGGAGGGTCTGGTTCCTCACTTGAGTGTGTATTTCCAGTTTCAGCTGCAGACAGACTCTCTTCTGCTCAAACCTTAGAGTCCTCTCCTTTGGTGGCTGCTGACCCACATCTGTAGAGGTCAAATCTGCCTTGAGGTCACTGCCCAAGGTGTCTAGGAACTGGGACGTTTCAGCAGCCACCAACTTGTGTTCGTGTGTGCGCATGCTTGCACACCTATCTATTTTAGAGAGAAGCCGAGTGTTGACTCACTGTTAATATTAGAGATTTCACATGTACTACAGTGTGATATTAGGCAAGGCTAGATAAAGTGTTATGCCAACAGTTGCACAATTTCTGTTGTTTAAGGACTACTAATATCAAGAATCATATTGTGTAGTACCTTAGCCTTTTTTAAAAAGGCATTTTATGGTGCATACTTCTGCTGTATGACAGTAGTTGTGTATAGTGAGAGCCATCACTATAGTACCTTTGGGGTTAGACACAGATGGGCTATAATTAATTTGCCAACAAATTCTGCAGGTGCAATTCAAAGCTATGACATTTTGGTCTGGATTAAAAAGTTTGATTTTATTTTATTGAGGTTGATTGCAAGAGAGGAAAAATGCAAAAAGCTTTGGCCATTCGAAGTAGGGTGTTTTTTTAAAAAAAAATAAATAAATCCGTTTATTCTTATTGTTTTGTAGAATCCTTGAGTTTTTAGTAGCTTTTTTGTTTTCAGAGGATAGATTTTTCTTTTGAAAATAGGTTTAACCCTTTAGTTGGTGGGTGCCTGTAACTTTTATTTTGTTTGTAAAATTAAAATCAAATTTAAGTTGCTTGTAAAAAATACTATTGACATTGTCACATATGTAAAAGATACACAATATGTTTAGCGGCAGAAAAATTAAATACTGACAAGTTAATGACAGTAATATATTCTTTAAAATGCAATTGGATTTCTTTCTGGTGAATACACATTTAAAAATGCATTTTGTAACTCTTTTTATACAGTCCTGGGTTTTGTTACTGTCTTCAAATTACTTTGAAACTAGATTTTTTTTTAAATTATCATCTGCCATTGCATCTCATTTTTAAAATTAAAAATAAAGTCTGACAATTTTCTGCTTCCTTGATTCTGTTGCCCACTTACTTTTTCTTTCTGCTTTCAAGCTTTATGTGATTACTCTGTAAAAAGAAAACCTAAAAAGAGCCCACATATGATATTGCTAAACAAAAATTTCCCATTGTCTTACCTTTGAGAAAAATGCTGAGGGGAAAAACATAATCCTTTGCCATTTTTCAACAACATAATTTGTTGCTTTGCTTCAATATAGCATAGTTGGCTTTAACCATTGTTGCAACATGAAGTGCAAGAGAAGACAACAAAGAATGGAATAATTTTTAATAAATAATATTAATAAAAATACTATACAGATGAAAGTTTATTTAAGGTTTGAATTGAGAAATTAATGGAAATTATCTAAATTGCGATTAGCTTTATTTGTTACAAGCCCTGTCCTTGCTTTTCGCTACTAAAGTTACTATTTTCTGGCATAATGATGAACATGGCTGATAAGAAGGGTCTTAAGCATTTCTGCCTATTATTTTTCCACTGTGGATCAGTGCAGATGTCACTCTACTAATCTCTTACCTGTTGTTATGAAATTGGGACCAGGTCTTAGGCTCACTTGGTTTGTTTAATTATGTATTTATATAGCCACCCCATAACAGACATTCTTTGGAGAGCTCTCAAAGAAATATATCATTAAAATATAGTATTAAACAGTAAAAAGCAACTCTTTAGTTAATACTGTATTAACTAGTATTGTTAATACTGTATAGTACTGTAGTACTGTATTATATAGTTCAAGAGTGGGCAGAAAGTAGATCTCCGGATGTTTTGGACTTCATTTCCTAGAAGCCCCTGCCAACATGGCCATTGGTTAGGAAAGCTGGAAGCTGAATCCAAAACGTCTGGAGATCTTCTTTCTGCCATCCCCTGATATAGATAGTTACCTTTTATGGGTCGAGTGATAACCTGAGAGTTCCCATTTAAAAAGTGATGCAAATGTTTGGTTTTAATTTATATTCCTAAAACTGTTGCCATATTTAATATGTTTAATATATTTTGATTTCCTGTCTAGCTATAGAGGATTTTCATTTGATAAAGCTTGTTATATGTTACGTGAAGGTGTACAGTTGTAGTGTACCTCACTACCTGTTCTTTTAAATGATCAGTTTCTGCTCTGTCTAAACAGTGATATTTCCCATTGTTTACAGTGGTAAAACAAATAGTTAAGTACTACTGTTGGTAGTAGTACTAGGACTACTGAGAGGTGGCAGATCATCTCCCATGGGGCTGCCTGTGGAGTGCAGCTGCCATCTTCACACCAGCATATATGGTTTCCTGCCATTTTATCCACACAGCAGCTATGATAGATAGATTGGGCTGAGAGATCGCAACCAGCTCAACGTCACTCAGCGAGCTTTCATAGCTGAGTGATGATTTGAGTATCAGACTTGATACTCTAACCATTACACCTCACTAGTTTATATTTGTTAAACCTTTGTATCTCTTCTAAGATTAATCTGCCTATGGTATACCAGCTTCTTGTCTGAAGTTATGTCTGTTTTGTTCCACGATTTCTGCAGATAAGTACATATTCTGCTTTATTTATGGCTATCAAAACTTTTTTTTAACCTGTTTTCTTAGCTAAAGTTTAAGCTGCCTTTCACCCTTAGACATTTCATTCTGTGATGAGTGTCTGCAAATATTAAAGTTTATTTTAAAACTGTTATGACAATAGCTGTAACACCCTTTATTCCTCATATCTATTTTTATTGATGTATTTTTGATATTTCTATGGGGATTATTTTATTTGTTGAGTTTAAATGTTGTAATTATAACTTGTTACTTTATTTGCATTTTACTGCTAGCCAGTTTGAGCACTAATTTTAGTGGGAAAGAGAGATAAATTAAAAAATATAAATTCATTAGATTTTTATTCCTCAAAATGTGTCCTGTAGGAATGCAGGACGCTGCATTATACCAAGTCAGACCATTGGTACTTCTAGCTCAGCATTGTCTACACTAGGGCAACCCGACAATCAGATACTTTATACCAGGGGTCCCCAACCTTTTTGGACCTGTGGGCACATTTGGAAATTTGAGAAACTGTTGTGGGCACCACCACAAAATGGTGGGTGTGGCTAGTCACATAATGGATGCCATGGGGGTCTGGCTAGTCAAAAGTGAGCTAAGAGGGTGGTTGTGGGAGAGAGAAACAGCAAGGGTAGAGGCTGGGAGGGGGAAATAGAAAGGCAAAGGCTACAGCAGTAAGAACAGCAATGAGCTGTTCAAGCATCAACAGACTGAACTATTCCAGCCACCCAGGGAGGGGAGTAGCTCCCAGGAATCACATGTCTCTTAAAGAGACAGGCCATATATACCACATCCCCCCTCTTTGGCTGGATGCCATGAAATACTTGCTCTTCAGATTAATCAAACGTCTGAGGTTTGGAGTCAGAGGTTCAAGCACTTAACTCTGCTGGGGGCAAATCTTTACCATTTCCCCGTAACATAGTCATTGAATTTGGATGGAGCTGTACCACTAAACCACTCTTGGTTTGGGATATTGCTACTTGAGGATTTCTGGACGTTCTAGAGTCAGATGGATGCATAAAGTTCTATGGTACTGAATCCCCATCCTGCATAGGTAGATGATCAGTGGAGGTATTTGGTGATGCCTCTGATGATGTAGGGGTGAGACAAGCCTGGTGTTTCCTCAGTTGTCTTCTGTTCCTTTGGTAAGTCACTCCACCTGGTGTTTTTACTGTAAATGCTCATGGCTCATCCCTCTCCACCGTGACAGATGCCTGTATCTATCCCTGGCTTGTTTGCATTCGGACCATGTCATCTACATGAAGAGGTGGTAAAGGGGCATTTCCCCTATCATAATGTGACTTCTGTCTCTGGTTGAGGCTGGCGAAGTCATGTGCGTACTCCTGATGGTACTGCAGGTGATAATGCTTCTGAGGTAGCAGGTAGTGTGCTACGCAAGAGATGTCCCAAAAATAATTGAGCTGGAGCAAAGGGGAGACCTGTAACTGGAGAGTGATCCTTAAGTTTAACAGTGTGTCAGGGTTGGATCGGAGCCCATAGAGCCCCAAAGCAGTTCTGATTCTGAGGAAGAGATAGAAACCGTGGGTGAGGAACCCGTGTGCTGTTCAGAGGCGCTGCTGGAGGGAGAGCCCTTCCCTGCTCACATTCTTGAGTGGTAGCAACCCTGGCAGGCAGGGGGAGGGACAACTGGAGCTTCGGGATGCTAGGCGCCGGTGCAGGGACAAGCAGGAGATGGAAGGCGCCGAGAGGAGGTGCTCAGCCCGCTTGGTGCGTTGTCAACAGCTGTGCCCTGATGCCCCACAGGAAAGGGATGGACTTTCGCCTCCTAGCCCTTAAGTTCAGAGGCTTCCCACCTTTACCCTCCAAACAGAGATCAACTGATTCACTAAGGCTAGAAACCCCTAGTAGGCAGCTCTCTTAAGTTTCCCTCATTAGGCTCATGCAATTACCATCTGTAAGCATCATTAGGCTGAATGGAAATAAAGCCTTGGAAAAGAGCCCTATCGTCTGCGTGTTGATTCTGGCTACTTGAGGATTTCAGAGGGCAGCAAGGGCGCTCTTGACAGTGTGTCAGGTGGGGATCTGTACCATCTAGTAGAGCTTTCTTTAGCATATTTTTGATGGTCTGGACCATGCATTCAGCTAGTCTATTGGATTGAGGGTAGGTTGAGCTTGAGTGTGGCATGATGATACCCCATTCTCTGGCAAACTGATGCACACTGTTGCTGGCAAATGGGACATGTTCATAAATTATCTCCCTGGGTATGCCATGGCGAGCAAAGACTGCTTTCATCTTTGTCACAACAGTGGTGGCTGATTTTTTCTGCAAGTTGAATAACCTCTGGATACTTAGAGTAATAATCTGTTATCAGCAAATACAACATCCTTTGAGTTCGAAAATGTCAGCTGCAACCTTCAACCAAGGGAAATCAGAGATCTCATGTGGCAGCATTGGTTCTCGCTGATTATTTGGCTGCAGAGACTAACATTGTAGGCAACTGCCTACTCACTGCTCTGTGTGGGCACTCATGTTAGGCCAATACATAAGACATGTGGCTCTGGCTGTGGTCCTTTGAACTCCTTGATGAGGCAGGTGCAGCAGCTTTAGCATGTCATTTTGTGCACCTTGAGGGATGATCATCTTTGGTCCGATCATCAGCAATTCATTTTCAATTCGAATTTGATCTTTCAAAGGCCAGTATGCCATTAGTTCTGACTTCAGTTGCTTCCATCTCCAGGTCTATCCCTTCAGTTGTTGAGCTTTAAGGCTCTGAAGGATGGGGTCAGCATTGGTGTGACATTGCAGTTGGTGGAGCATTTGGCCACTGATTGGTTTTGTTTCTGTGAGGTCATAGATTACTTTTTCATCAAATATTACCCCCATATCAACTTGAGGTGTATTCAGGGTGGCCCTTGTCAGCAATAAACATTTCTTTGCCCTTCGTGTAGACAATTTGCATGTTGTACCTTTGGAGTTGTAAAAGCATTCTCTGTAGTCTTGCTGGATCCTGTCCTATGGGCTTCGAGAAAATTGCTTCCAAGGGATTGTGGTCTGACTGGACTAGCACTGGAACTCCAAATATGTATCGGTGAAACTTCTTCATGGCAAACACAATGGCCAGAAGTTCTTTCTCAATCTGTTTTGTTTGAGAAACAGATTGAGTTTCTCAAACAAGTTTTGTTCTGCCATGGTGAGGGCTCGAGAAGCACAGGCAATTGGTTGCTTCCCCTGGAAATGACATGTGCCCAGTCCATCTTTAGAGGCGTCTGCTTGAACTACAAGCTGTTCTTTGGGATCAAAGAATCTGAGGACTGGAGCTGATGTGATAGCTGCCTCCAGGTTATCTAGCGTTTGTTGATGAGTCAGGACCCATGCCCAGGCTACATCAGGGCTGACTCATTAGGAATATACTAGGACAGATACTATATGGTACCCAAAAATTTTTGGACACCTTTTTTTATCTGTTGGTGGTGGCATCTGGCGTATCACTTGAACTTTGTCATCATCAGGTTGGACACCATCTTTTGATATGATATGCCCCATGTATCTGACCTTATCAACCAAGAGCTGTACTTTGTCTCTGTTAAATTTGACACCTTTCTGGCATGCCCTATCTAGAACATGTTTTAGGATGGTCTCATGCTCTTCCTTTATTGTAGCAGCTCTAATCATGTCATCTGCAATGATATGCACGCCTGGAATGTCACAAAAACCCTTGTGATTATTTTGCTGAAAGACCTCACTAGCCGATTTTATAGCAAAGGGCAATCTGTTGAAATGGTATTGTCCCCAAGGAGTGTTGAATGTACACAGCCTGGCTGATTCTTTGCCCAGTTTGACCTGCCAATAGATACCTTTTTCATCCAGAATAGTAAAACATGTAATAGTAAAGCCTGCTAGATTTCACTGCACATCTTCTGTGGTTGGGATAGATAAGTGTTGCCTTTTGATGGCCTTAATTAAGTCTTTGGGATCAAGGCAAAGGTGAAGTGTGCCATCTTTTTTGGGGGGGGTAACGACAAGGCTGTTTACCCAAGGTGTAGGTTTGGTCACTTGAGAAATTACTCCAATCCTGTCCAAATAGTCCAAGGTTTCTTTGAGTGGAGCTCATGTAGCATATGGGATCTTGCGGCACCTGTGAACCACTGGAGGTATCGTTGGATCCACATAAATATGGTGAGTGCCAGGAAATAGGCCAAGACCCTCAGAAACATCAGAATATGAGCTCAGAAGATCATCCGTGGAAGTCAAGGGAGATTTAAAAGTTATTCCATGCACTTTCCTAATGAGATCCAGATCAGTACAGGCTGGCCTACCCAAGAGGGGTGGTTCATCATCCCCTGTGATGTAGAAAGTCAAATTAGCTTCACATGAGCTGGTTTTGCATTGAACTGTAATTGCACCGTTGGTCTTGATTCTGGCCCCTCCAAAAGCAACTAGAATCACATCTGCTGGTGCTCTCATCACACTCTCTGGCAAGGATGAAACTATGCCTTCAGATATGGTGTCTCCTTCTTCCCCACTATCTAATTTGCAGGTAACTGGAACTCCAGCTACATTAATTTCAGTAAACCATGGCTGTGAGTAGGTTTCAGTACCTTTGGATGCATTTAGCATGCCCACAAACAAGGATTTCAGACATTTTTCCTCCTGGGCTACAGGGAGCTTTCTTCTGCACATTTTCACAAAATGATTTCTGCCATTACAGTTATGGCAAGTAGCTCCAAAAGCAGGACAAGCTTTAGGTTTGTGTGTGCAACTGCAACTCTTGCAGATTTGGCCCTGTGCAGCAGATGCATTGTCTCTAGTGGCTGCCGGGTGTGTAGAGGCCTTTGTTGCTTTGTATAGTAGAGGCCTTGGCTTTTTCTTCTGACTGACTGTGTGCACAGGCATAGCAGCTTTAGTAGCCATTACAAGTGCTTGTGCTTGTGTAAACACTTGAGCTCTGCAGATGTCTATTGCTTGAGCAAGAATGAGATCAGGGTGCTGTAGAAGTTTTTCCTTTGCTTTGCAATCAGGGATACTAAACACAAGTTTGTCCCTTATCATACTATCCTCTGCAGCTCCAAATTCACAGTCCTGGGCTTTGCATCTTAACTGTGTTAACAAAAATATCTATTCCTTCTGCTTCATTAAATTTAAATTGCCCACACTGGTAGCATTTAAACACAGGATTTTTTCCTGGGCTCACAATACTGCTTAAAAGCTTGTAGGGCTTCAGCTAAAGTTTTCTTGGTTGGGTTTGCATATTATAACAGATCTCTAATGCTTTATCACCAGTGTAATGCGGGAGAATTGCTATTTTATAGTCTTCTGGTTTGCTATTTGCATTGGATGCTGTAAGGTAGAGAAGAAGCTTTTGTTCCCATCTTCTCCAGTTCTCTCCCAAATTCCCAATCAAGCTCAGAAACATTTCATTTCATTTATGGAGGGCCTTAGATGCAGGGTGTAGTGTACGGGTCAGTTCATGCTCAGGTAGTGTGGTCCTGAGTTGTGTAAAGCTTTATAGATCAAAACCAGCACTATGAATTGGGCTCGGAAGCATATAGGCAGCCTGCGCAAGCTGGCTAGATTCAGTCTTATAGGTTTGGACCTTCTAGTTCCTGTTATCAGTCTGTCTGCCACATTTTGCACAAGCTGCAGCTTCTGAACCATCTTCAAAGGCAGCCCCACATACATTGCATTGCAGTAATTAACTTGGAGGTTACGAGAGCACAGACAACTGAAGCAAGGCTATCCCTGGTGTAGCTGGGCCACCAACCGAAGCTAGTAGAAGGCGCTCCATGGCAATAAGGCTACTTGAGCCTCAAGTGACAAAGATGACTCCAGGAGGACCCCCAATCTATGAAACTGTTCCTTCAGGGGGAATGCAACCCCATCCAGAACAGGTTGAGCACCCTCCATCTGAGGGTGCACCCAACAGGCACTCCATCTGTTGTGCACCCAACAGGTTGAACCACCCACTAACAGCATCTTAGTCTTGTCTGGACTGAGTTTCAGTTTAAGCAGCAGGGTAAAGAGGTGAGGAGAGAGATGAGTTGGGAGGGTGGGGAAAACAGCAAGGCAAAAGGGTACAGAAAGAACAAGGCTGGAGGCTGGGAGCAGGGGAGAAAGAAGACTGCCCTAACATTTTTCAGTGTTTTTCTTAAAACATTTTTTAAGGGGGCAGGGAGGGGAGAGCTTTGTGGGCACCATTGGAGAACCTCGGAGGCACCCTGTCGGAAACCTCTGCTTTAGACTACAACTCCCAGAAGCCACAGACAGCATGGCCAGTCATCAGGGATTATTGGCGCTGTAGTCCAACACATCTGGAGGGCACCAGGTTGCCTACCCCTGGTCTACACTGACTGGCAGTGGCTCTCCAAAGTTTCAGAAAGGAGTCTTTCCCAGGCCTGCCTAGAGATTTCAGGGATATAACATGGGACTTTCTGCAGGGAAAGCATGTGCTCTCTCATGGAGCTACAGCTGTTCACTGTCGAAGGTAGTTTGCTCGATGCCAGTTCTGGCAGCATCCATCAGTTTTAATTTACTGTAGGAAGTCATGGCTGTTTGTGACCCTTAGTTACATCTGACGGCCTGAGTGCTCTCAATGGTGCTAGAATGGTAGGGAAAAGGACATTATGGTTAAAATGCAGTGCAATCGCTTTAACGTTAACATCTTGCAATTAACAGTGAAAGATACCAAGCCTGCTGGGATAGAATGGCTTATGTTGGCCCATAATTGCTTACAATGATGCTTAGAATAGCAAATTAGGCAAGCAATCATACAAAGTATTTAAATGGCTCCAGTATTGTAAATTGTGAATTGGAACTTTGAAAGACAGATCAGGTGGCTATTCATTTTCAAAGCTTTAAAATTAATATAATTGGACCTCTTACTACCCAGCTACCAAATCTATGTACAATATATTTGTGAGATATTATAAATTAATGAACATATTTCTAAACCGAAGTGTTAGTCATTCACAAAGCTGCCTTTGTAAAGTCTTTACAGAATAGCAATTATTACTCTTACCTGTTGTTATTGTGTAAATGTTTTAATTCTCCCTAGTTAATAAAGTTTTCATTCTTTAGTTAATAAAGATCCCCCCAAAGTGCTATGACACATTAAAGGCTACCTGATTTAGAATAGATTTGTCCTTAGAACTGATTTAAAAAAATTGAAGAGTAGTTCATTGTGAAAATCAGAAGACAAAACTTTTAATATTGAAATGGATTTTCTTAACTACAAAAACCATGCCAACATTCCTACTGGACATGAGAGAGAATCCTGAGTTAGCTGCATTACTAGGATTAAGATTCTTTGCCTTTCTTTGTTAATATTTTTTTAAAACGAAACTCATAGAACAATTTACATATCAATTATTAGTTTTATAACAAACAGGAATACACTCTCACTTTCTCGTTAGGTACAGCAACCTGGGAAGTGCCTTGCATGTCATTTACTCATGGGTAACTGCCAACGCCACATTATCTACTGTGGGTCTGAACATGTGGAATTCAGATCCATGGTATGCACTTATGAAGAAAGACCTTTTTACAGACTTCTGATAAATTCTCCTTGAAAGCTTGTAGCATGGACAGGCATATGAGTGGCTAGGCATATGAATGAATCAGATCCTGTGATTTAGAAAACATGTAATCAGCTCCAGAATTCTAATTTGTCTTTTATTAAATGGTTCCAGGTAAGGGAATAAGAGTAAATAGCAGTAGCATAAAAGAAAAGAAAGTTGTCCCCCCCACACACAATTCACCCTCTTATAATTTCTGTCTTCATTCAATAGGCTTACATAAGCACAGCCTCCATAGATGTGTAAATGTGGGAAAAGTACAGGACTTCTTTGTAGATCAGAGTCAGCAGTGATTTTCAGGCGAGACAAAGGCACATACCAGAGCTAACCCTTTAAAAGTGTAGTTCTAGGAGGGAGGCAAAGGTCCAGTTAAAATGAGGGAAAGAGTATGTGAGAGTTTGCAAGAAAGCTGAATCATAGGAAATGGTTGCTAGATGGTTCCTGTCTTTCCGTCACTCAGCTTCTCTACCTTCTCCCAAACCTGACATTTCCCTCTGAACCAGCGTGTTGCTCACGAACTTTTGGGAAGGTTCATCCAATGAAGCAAAAAGGTGGGAGATTCATAGAATCATAGAATAGTAGGGTTTTAAGGGGCCTACAAGGCCATGGAGTCCAACCACCTGCTCAATGTAGGAATCCAACTCAGAGCATCCCTGACAGAAGGCTGTTCAGCCTCGTCTTGAACGACTCGGGGGGGAGAGCCCACTACCTCCCTAGGTAATTGGTTCCATTGTCGTATTGCTCTAACAGTCAGGAAGCTTTTTCTGATGATCAGCCGGAATCTGGCTTCCTGTAACTTGAGCCCATGATTCCGTGTCCTGCACTCTGGGATGATTGAGAAGAGATCCTGGCCTTCCTCTCCGTGACAACCCTTTCAAGTACTTGAAGAGCGCTATCATATCTCCCCTCAGTCTTCTCTTCTCAAGGCTAAACATGCCCAGTTCTTTCAGTCTTTCTTCATAGGGCTTTGTTTCCAGTCCCCTGATCATCTTTGTTGCCCATCTCTGAACCCTCTCCAGTTTGTCTGCATCCTTCTTAAAATGTGGTGCCCAGAATTGGACACAGTACTCCCGATGAGGCCTAACCAGTGGTGAGTAGAGGGGAACTAGTATTTCCTGGGATTTGGAAGCTATGCTTCTATTAATGCAGCCCAAAAGAGCATTTGCCTTTTTTGCAGCCACATCACATTGTTGGCTCATATTCAGCTTGTGATCTACAACAGTTCCAAGATCCTTCTCGCTTGTAGTGTTGTTGAGCCACATATCCCCCATCTTGTAACTGTGCATTTGGTTTCTTTTTCCTAGGTGCAGAACTTGGCATTTATCCCTATTAAATGTCATTCTGTTGTTTTCTGCCCAGCGCTCCAGTCTATCCAGATCACTTTGAATTTTGTTTCTGTCTTCCAAAGTATTAGCTATCCCATCCAATTTTGTGTCATCTGCAAATTTGATCAGCATTCCCTGCATCTCCTCCTCCAAGTCATTAATAAAAATGTTGAAGAGCACTGGGCGCAGAACTGAGCCCTGCGGTACCCCACTCATTACCTCTCCCCAGTTTAAGAAGATCCCATTGATAAGCACTCTTTGAGTCCGATTCTGTAGCCAACTGTGGATCCACCGGATTGTTGTTTCATCTAGCCCACTTTGAGCTAGTTTGCTCATCAGGATATCATGGGGCACTTTGTTGAAAGCTTTGCTGAAGTTGAGGTATATTATGTCCACAGCTTTCCCACAGTCCACAAGGGAGGTTACCTGATCCAAAAATGAGATCAGATTCGTCTGGCAGGATTTGTTCTTGACAAATCCATGTTGGCTTCGAGTAATCACTGCATTGTTGTCAAGGTGCTTACAGATGGATTGCTTTATCATCTCCAGAATTTTCCTAGGGATTGATGTCAAACTGACTGGTCTGTAGTTCCTAGGTTCCTCCTGTTTACCCTTTTTGAAGATAGGGACAACATTAGCCCTCCTCCAGTCATCTGGCACTTCACTCGTCCTCCATAATTTCTCAAAGAGAATAGACAGCAGTTTTGAGAGTTCTTCTGCCAGTTCCTTTATTACTCTAAGATGCATTTCATTTGGCCCTGGAGATTTGAACTCATTCAAAGGAATTAGGTGTTCCTTGACCATATGCCTATTGATCTCAAGCTGCAATCCTGCCCCTTCAGCCTGTACTTTGCCTTTGCCCGGGGGGTCATAGACCTTCTTTTGGGAGAAGACTGAGCCAAAGTAGGAATTGAGCACCTCTGCCTTTTCTTTATAGGGCCGCGGTGGGCCTTTTCTTTGTCCTCTGTTATCATTTTGCCATCCTTATTTATTAACTGAACCACCATTTCTTTCCTCTGTCTTTTACTATGCATGTAGCTGAAGAAAGCCTTTTTGTTGCTTTTAGCATCCCTCTCTAACCTCAGCTTGTTCTCAGCTTTAGCCTTCCTGACGCCATCCCTGCAATTCTGTACTACCTGCTTGTATTCTTCCTTTGTTGCTTGGCCTTCTTTCCACTTCCTATATGTGTCCTTTTTTGTTTTCAGGTCATCTCTAAGCATTTTGTGATGCCACATTGGCTTCTTCTGTTGTCTTCCACTTTTTTTCTTGTTTGAATGGTTTGTAATTGTGCCTTGAGAATTTCCTTTTTAAAAAACTCCCACCCATCTTGGACTCCTTTTCTCGTTAGAGTCACTTGCCATGGGACCTTACTGTTCATTGTTCTGAGTTTATTAAAATCAGCTTTCCTAAAATCCAGGGTACGCGTTTGACTACACTCAGCTTTTGCTTCCCTTAGAACCAAAAACTCGAGTATAACATGGTCACTTTCCCCCAGAATTCCTGTAACTGCTACTTTATCCACTAAGTCATTTCTGTTGGTTAGGATCAAGTCAAGGACAGCCAGTCCTCTAGTTCCTTCCTCTACTTTCTGTAGGAGGAAGTTATCCGCCACACAAGTCAGGAATTTCCTGGAGGGGCCATGTTTTGTAGAATTTGTCTCCCAACAAATATTGGGGAAATTGAAATCCCCCATTACTACTACATCATGCTTCCTTAAAACATTGGCTATTTGCTTTTCAAAAGTTTCACCCTCGTCTTCTACTTGATTGGGTGGCCGGTAGTAGACTCCGACCACCAGGTTCCTTTTATTCTTTGCTCCATTTATTTTAACCCAGATGCTCTCGATGGGGCTACCAAGCTCATCCTCCTGTATTTCTGTGCAGAGATATGTATTTTGCATATACAGTGCAATCCCACCTCCTTTTCTGTTCCTCCTGTTCTTTTTGAACAAGTTATATCCTTCAATTGCTGTATTCCAGTCATGAGAGTCATCTCACCAAATAACAGTTATACCTATCAAGCCATAATTTCCCTCTTGTATTAAGAGTTCAAGTTCGTTCTGTTTGTTTCCCATACTTTGCGCATTAGTATATAGACATTGAAGACCATGTACTTCATTGTCTGGCTTTCTTCCTACATGTGTCTGAAGACTATTATTGGGTACTATTACAGCTGTTCTCTCCGTTGTGGTGCATGAGCCTTCGTCCATTGTTACCCCCAACTTGACATCTCCCTTCCCCGTAGGATTCAGTTTAAAGTCCTCCTGATGAAGTTCTTCATGCTGTGGCCAAACACATTCTTCCCAGCCTTTGTGAGGTGCAACCCGTCCCTTGCCAACAACCCATCTTCCAGGAAGTATAGCCCATGGTCCCAGAATCCAAATCTCTCATGCCAACACCACCTTCGTAGCCAGTCATTCACCCGGAGTATTTTTCTTTCCCTTTCTGTCCCTCTTCTAACTACTGGAAGGATGGATGAGAAAACTATCTGGGCCCCAAAGTTCTTGAGTTTCCTTCCCAAAGCTTCAAAGTCTGACGTGATTTCTTCATAGCTCCGCTTGGCAGTATCATCTGTTCCCACATGGATGAGAAGAAAGGGATACATGTCAGTAGGCTTTATGAGTGCAGGCAACCTTTCAGTCACGTCTCTAATCCGTCCTCCCGGGAGACAACATACCTGGCGAGTCCACGGGTCTTTGCAACATACTTGGGTCTTGATCCCACGCATCAAGGAGTCTCCCACTCCTCCTCCTCTTCTTCTTGTTGTAGGCCTGGGTTTCATTACCTCTGCTTGACTGACCTTCGGCCTCTTGCTCACTCTCATGCAGGTTCTCCTGTAATTCTTCCTCTGCAGGCTGTCCTCCAGTCTCATCCTCAAGTACCTGGAATCGGTTCCACAGCCCCACTGCTTCCACTGGTGCAGAGTGGCGTCTAGTTCTTCTTCTCCTAACTGTCACCCTTTTCCAAGGAGTATCCTCTACTGCATTTTTCCTCACCTCAGCATTTCCCACTTCTGCCTCAGCTTGCTGTTGCTCTTCAAGCTTCTGGTCTTCACTTTGCTGCTGTAGTTCCCCCATTCTGTCCAAGAACTCTTCGTGTTCTCTTATTCCCCGGAGGGTCGACAGTCGCTGTTCTAGCCCTCTTACTTTTTCTTCCAACAGCGTGATCAACTTGCACTTGTTGCAAGTGTAGGCCATGTTGTTCTCCGGCAAGGAAACAAACATTGCATACACCTTGCAGGTCACCACCACTCAAGGTCCTTCCATAGCCTCTTTTCCCTTTTTGTGTCTAGCTTTCTGATTCTTCTAGACTAGCCTGTGCCTGCCCCTCTACTCAATAGAGGTTAAAAGCAGAGTCCCACTAGTGTGGAAGTGTGTGTTACAAGAAAAATAATTTTAAAAAATGTTAGGGGCCTCCCCCTTGACCTCCCCTGCCGAATTCCTCTGGCCAACTCCTGTTTGCTCCCCCAGTTTGCTCGCTCTGGTCGCTCACTCTCTGGGAGCTTGCTTGCTTCTGTAGTCCCTGGACCAGCTGGAGCAGCTTCCTCTGCTCTCCTCTGCTCAGCTGGGCAGCAGGAAACAGACTATTTTGATTGCCTGTGGTAGCAATTTGATTCAAAACAGATATAAAGAATTACTTCACACAGCACATAAAGTATGGGATTCAGTACTAGAAGACATAGTAGTGATGGCCACCAACCTGGACAGCTTTAAAAGGGGCTTAGGCAAATTTATGGAGGGGAAGGCTATCAATGGCTATTAGTCATTATCTCCAATATATAAGAGGCAGTATTGCTCTGACAATCAGATGCTGGGCAATATTGCACTCATGACTAGTGGCCTTCCCATAAGAATCTGTTTGGCCACTGTTAGAACAGAATGCTGAATACATATGACTTTCAACTGATCCAGCAGGGCTCTTCTTCTGTTCTTAAGGTTGAATGCAGTTGTGCAGTCTACATGTGTGGCTTCTTGCTTTGATATGCCCAGCAGTGAAATTTCAGGAGGAAGGAAAAATACCTGTCCCTTTTTATAAAACACTCCCCATGTTTTCAACTGTTTACTACAGTCTGCAACAGGGAGTGCAGATAGCTGAAACTTACATGTACCCCGAGTAAAAGTGTTAGAGAGAATGCTGTCCATTTCCTTGTTGGTGTTTTTACCCAGCTCCATAAATTGAAGAATGTGGGCAGGCGCTATAAAGGGAAATTGGAGCCACCACATAAAAGAAAATGTGTTGTATCCAGGGTGAGTTAGCTGTGCTTACGTCACAGTGAAATCAGTGTGAGAAATTTAGTCATAAGTTTTCCTGTGCAAGTTTACTCAGAAATAAGTCCACTGATTTCACTGAGACTTACTCACTAGTAAGGGGCCTTCCTTCTTTATTGGGAGCAATTACCTTTTCTCTTATTTACTGTACTGCTTCTCATGTCTTGGAAACTGAGGGCAGTGCTTTCTATTTTATTATTATTATCAGATTTCTATTTTATTATAATGAGTAGTCTTTGTTTCTATTAGCTCTACCCCTCACTCTATAGAGCCACAGATGTAGTGATATAAATTACTTGGGTGCCACTTCATACATGCAGCTGATTGCATGACTTGACATTTGTCATATGGGACAAATGGTGAACTATATGACTGAATTTCCTCTCTCATATGTACAGATTGCCTTTGTCTAACTTAACAGTCATCTTCATCATTTTTCCTACGTTGGACATCTTCATGAGACAATCGCCATTCCCCACTCTGCTACCATAGGCAATCACTAACTTGAGCAATAAGTAATTTTTTTACAAGTAATTTTTTCAAGTTATCTGGAAAACTACCTTCTACCATAGCAGACCATCATCACTCTCATGAAATAGTTCACCATTTTTTTCCTTTTTTTTTTTAGTGTACTCACTGTAGTCAAGGATCAGTGGTAGCCCACCAATTATGGACTTCTCCCCAACAAGGCCCACCTGGTGCCAACATGGTTATCTTTTCGGCACCAGGTTAAGACCTTCCTCTTCTCTCAGGCAGCTGGCAGCATATGATGAGGTTTTAATCAGGTCCTGGATTTTTCTTATTGCTGACTGTTTACAGTTGTTTTAGATATATGTGTGTCTCTCTATGTGCTGTCTGTTTATATGTTTTTATGTAATATGGTTTTTATAATGTGTTTTTAAGGTTTCAGTCTTTGTAAACCACCCAGAGAGCTTTGGCTATTAGGTGGTATAGAAATGTAATATTTGAACGAACGAACAAATAAATGAATGAATGAATGAATGAATGAAATGGAAAGAATATATGAACCTATCCAGGCACCAAGATCGGCCATGGAGGCCCTGTTCATGTGCCTGCCAGAAAGATCTATTAGCTTGGTAGGCACAAGAGATAAGACCTTTGTTGTAGTGGCCCCATCCTTTGCAACGCTCTACTACAGAATGTTCACACACTTTTAAATGAGCCTTTAAGACCTTGATGTTCCTGCCTGCTTTTAAGTTAATGGATGCCAATTTTTATTTTATAAGTTTTACTGTTGTTGTTTTAAATGTTATATGCTGCTGTTTTAGTTAGTTGTACTTTGCCTAGTCCCTTCTCCCATTTTGGTTCAGGGTCCGCTTTCAATGTAATGTATCCATCTGCCACCCTTCTCTCTTTCCCCCTTCCTTTCTCCATTCTCTACCATTTAAATGCCAAAGTACATGTGGTTCTGGAGATCATGTCTCCTGCCACGTGTGTTTGTGTTTTAGGGAAATGCAGTCTGAAGGGGCTGTGAATTTGATCACAACAATGTTATCAGTTGAGGGGTGCTTAATCCTTTACTTGTGGACTGTTTTTGCAAACAAAATCACACACTTTCCAAGCGCCTTTCAGTAATACAGGACCTGCATGGGAAAACAGCTGTATGACAATCAAAGTAAAGCATAGCTATATGCCAGGATATCAAATACACAGTCCCCGACCCTTCATTTCGCTTAAAAAAAAAAAGAAGCAAAAAACCCTCCAGGAGATTGGTTATACATAGTGATGTGAGGAGGAAATTTTTCCAATGCTTTATTTTTCTGTGGAAAATTTTCCATTTCGTAAGTTCATTAATACAAATCAATATATGTCAATTGCAAATACAGTATTAGGCATTCTTGGAAGTTTCAAAGTTGTAATTAATATTTTTCATCCCATTATCCTTAGCCAGTATGTGAAATAATACATATGTCATTGAAATACATATATGTCTCAGAGTGAAATGGAACTAATCAATAGTGACAATGAAACTGAAGGTGTCTCAACAACCTTAATGGAAAAGAGTTGAATTCTGTTGAAACAGATGAGTGGTTGTCAGCATATCATGCACATTTATTTGAGTTGCTAAAATTAACTAGTGTGTCAACGGTTTTCAGTATGTTTGTTTGTTTTCCCCCTTAAATTGAAATAATGTAAAGAAGTACCTGCTATTTTTTTGAAATTTGTACAAGTATAATATAACATTTAAATCACATTAACTGTGCTTTAATTTCCCCCCTCAAATATTTCAGGGCAAATACTTGTGGTGTCTTGGGACAAAAAATTAACATGGGGTACTTTTTCTTTTTTTTAGCTTTGTTTACTAAATACAAGTAAAATAAACATGCTAGAGTAGATCTCTCTAGGTCAGGGGTGGGCAACTTGTGGCCCTCCAGATGTTTTGGCCCATGGCTCCCATTGGCTTTAGCCAGCATAGCCAATGGTGAGGCATGATGGGCGTTGTAGGCCAAAACCTCTGCAGGATTACAAGTTGCCCACCCCTGCTGTAGGGCGTCAGAACATTCTCTGGTGGCAAACTGAAAATGTTCCTATGCAAATGACCCCACTTTGCATTGGAAAATTTTCCAGTACAAACGGAAAATTTTCCTGTGCAAATGATTCTATGCAAATTAGCCTAATTTTCATTGGAAAATTCCTGGAAAATTTTCCGGAAAATTTTCCAATTTGAAATTACGGTGGAGTAGGACGTAGTTTTAAAAATCTTCTTCTTTCTTGGAATTGAGCTAGGTACAGTCCTGCTCAGTATATATTGATGGAAGAACTTTACCATCTTGGGTAAGAAAGCCTCAAGGATTTATAGCTGGTGTGTCGCTCCTTTTGTTGTAAGGGTTTTTTTTTGTTGTTGTTCTATTGTGGTGTAATAACATGGGAATTTTTATCAGGCATTTCACCTTGTTGTGTTTTAGGTACAGGAGTAAATGTTTAGACTCTCTTATCCAGCAGGTGTACATACATACCGCTTTGTGAGAAGCCAATGATCTTACTAGTTTAAAAACTGTTCGTAAATATACCTTTTATTATTTTTAGTGGGTTTTTTGAGCTATTTTACTAATTGTGTCAGTGTTAACATTTTGGATATATTTAAGGGTGCAATCCTATCAGGACAGGTGGCCACCTCCAAACTCGGAGGCAACCGCCTATCCAGTGCAGGGCAGGAGCAGCACGGAGGGGATCTTCCTCTCCATGCTTCAGCTGCCTTGCATTCGCAGCTAGACAGCTGATTTCGGCTGTCTAGCCGCAGGAAGTCAGGTCGGGGGGCGGACACCAGATGACACATAGGAAACATTGGAAAGGCACTTCTGCCTGCCCCGCTCCACCCCCAGGAATGCTCCATTTTTGCTGCTCTTATGAGCATGGAGTGCAGGGCCAATCCACACTGGCTCTCAGGCAGCACGGGTGGGGGTGGAGGTCGGTTCTCAGGGACCTGACCTATCCTATGGCCATCTAGCCACTGACTAGTGGCCATAGGATTGTGCCCTAAACCTGTTTATTTTAGTTTTACAGGCTTTATGCAGAATCTCTGCAGTTATGAGACATTATTTGTAATTGGTGATTATATGGGCTGTAATTTGTGTTTATTTTCCCATGGATGAAGACCATTTAGGTTGAAACGTGTGTGGGACAGGGGTATTGCAAAATTTGTATAGCCCAGATAGAGATACCAATTATTATAACATGTATGTAGGGAATACTGGAGGACTATTTCTAGATCTTTTTAACCTTGTTTGTAATATTTTATTAAAGCCTTGTTTTTAATTGTTTATTAGAATTGTCAGTTTCCTATAACCTATATTGTTTGGTGGCATTACTTACCTCCTTACACAGGGGCAGGAAGAGCTTCATCAATACTTTTGAGAGCCAGTCTTTTAAATTACAGCATTTGTGTAATAAGATAACAAACTGTGCTCTGTGTTCCTACAATTCTAGTTTATTTTTGTGACACAGATGAAAAACTAGGTGTACACAAACAGTTTGTAGGAGAAACATAACAATACTAGCAATTCTTACTGAGGCGACCTTAATTGACCAGGCTTGGTAGCAGTGCTAGTTTAACAAATGTTCAACCAAACCTGCCAATTTAATTATAAAAGTATTAAACATGTTGTCCTAATCTTTAAAGGGGGAAATACTGTATGTATTTTTGAAATGATGCTGCATGTGTGTAAGAATTCATAAGCCTTGTAACAATGACATTTAAAGTCTTACTTTTGTATTCATTCTACTCTAAAGTGTTTATACAGTACTTATTTAACAAATTACACAGTACAGACATTTTAACAAGCACCATGATAACAAGTGGAGAGATTACAAAAGACAAATTCGTTCTAAAAATATGTGCTGGCAAATGTGAAAACATAGCTTTTAAAAATGTAATTATTTCTCTTTTTTATAATCATAATTGGTATGCTCACATTTTTCTTGCTCAGCACTAACAGTGATGCTGAAGAACTTGAGTTAAAAATTGAGGTCAGTGAAATACTTGCATATTTTAAGTACGTGATTCAGCTTGTTCAAGGAAACACATGTATGTATAATGTAATTTTTCACAAGTAGAACTAACATACAGTATATAATGAAAAGTGGTACCCATATGCTACAGGTTTGAGGGTTATTTACTCATACCTGGGAGAAAAGGAATACTGTACATATCTGTAAAATATGTTCAGTCAGACTTTGACCAAGCACACAGAAAAGGCCCTTAGTTTGCCACTCGAGTGTCTGTCTTGCTACAAAGAAATAATATCAGACATATTAAAATGTTATATCTACATTCTGAGACATAAACAGTGATTTGGTAGCACCCAGAAATTGGAATACACCATGCCATAACAGAATTAAAATCCATACATTTTGGAAAGGAAAAGAACGCTACCAGCCCTGACAAATGGTAAGATGTTTAATATGGCGAAGTCTGAATTGTGCAGTATTCTCTTGAGGATGACTGATGAGACTATGCCAGAGCTACTGCTGCAACTGGATTTAGGAAGATTGTCTCAAATTAGAGTAAGATTACAATTCTGTTCATATTATTCTGGGAATAAGTTCATTGAGGAACTTACTTCTGAGTGGAAATAAAATGCTCAACATCATCCTCATAAGTGATCTTCTAGAAAGGACATAACTGGTCCCAGTTCACATTTAGTATTAATTGTCTATCATACATAGTTATGATGAATATAAGTACATCAATCATGGGTTGATAATTAAGGCTGCAATCCTATGCATGCTTACTTGGGAGTAAGTTATTCAATGCAGTAGAACTTAAATAAGTTAACCTGTGCTTTATGGGTGAAACAAGGGATCCATAATGAAAATCTCTTTGAAAAGGAATGGGGTTGCTTTATTCAATACTGGAATGCAAAACTAAGGTACAGGGAAATCAGTTTCCATTGTTGTTAGGGTGGTCACCTATGCATTGCCAAAAAAGAGGACTAAAGAGGACAGAGTTGCATAAAATTTGCATATGCTGATTTATATATGTATACATAGATGCAAGTTGAGAAAGAATGACTTGTGAGTAGAAATGGAATACATCTCATCATAGTGAGGAACCTGTGTGCCTACTCTGTCTGCTATCCAGGTGTTAACTGTTGTTGTAGTCAACATCAAAGCCCCTGTTCTCCCTTCCTCTAGTTCTTTATCTTTCAACTGGACCACCTGGTTTTGTGTTGGGGGTTGGCTGTTTTTTGTTGTTGTTTCTCTTCTGTATTGTCATCATTTTATTTTAATATGTTTTGTGACTTTGTAGAGTATGCAGTAACTTAATGTTTTTTTAAAAAGTAAGTAAGTAAATGAATAAATAAAAGAATTTGCAACCAAGTAAACCAGCATAGGGTCATGCTGTATAATGCCTAACTATGCAATACTTTGTGTTCATTTATGTCAAAAGCAAAAACAGACAGAGAACGTGACTGCAAAAAATACATTTGTATTCCAAGAAAGTCTGCTGTCCATAACAAAAGAATTAGTTAAGAAATTTGATTTGATAGCGTTGACTGTAAAATCATATGAATTCCTGGGTAAGCAAGAGATTCCAGTCTAGACAGCAGGACAGATGTAACAGAAATAACATGATATAATTTGTAGAGCCTCTCTTGCAGTGCATTCCTAACCTCTGTTGTTTCTCTTAAGGGTTCTAGCAACTTTTATTACTTTAGGCATGTCCATATCATTGTGTCAGACATGTGTAAGGGCAGATTGTGGGAAACTGTCTAATGGGTATAAGAATCAATCGCCCTTTACTTGTTTCAAGTGTTGCTCTTCCAAGTTTTGGTCTGGGTTTCTTGTGAAGTCAGATGGGCTCTGAATGCACCATAGCTCCCTTATTTATTTAGTTATTTATTAGCAGTTTTATCGAAAGCAGCCCCACTGAGAATAACCTAATTTAAACAATTGTGGTACCATAGGCAAGCTGAAGAGAAACCCCAAATCTAATTTACTTTCACTAGAAATTACAGTTCCATAAATATGAATATGGAAACATTTGGCAGCCAAACTGTCAAATCTTGCATTTAATGTGCTTGCATTGTGTTTTAAATAATATCTATTATACATAGTTAAAGAACAAAAAATACACCTCCTCCAAATTTTGCTTTTATTGTAACCTTCCCATTAGATATCAGAAGCAGCTTGTGCTGCTGGACATGGGATACTGAATGAGTTGATTGGGATGATGGGCTAAGAATATTTTCTTGAGATGGCAGGAAAGTATTATTGATGGGTCAGGGTAAAACTGATTAGGAAAGATACACCGATCCCATCATTCACAGTAAATCTCAGTATCCTGTTTCTTTACTTTATTTAATAGATTTTAGTCCACCTTTTGGGGGTTGTCTGTTCTCACAAGGCAGTTCACAAAATGGTCTAGTGCTATGCCAAACCCTGCCCCCTACTTTCATGACATTCTTCGCTCTCTGTGGCATTTTTTTTTCTGCCTCTTTTGCAGAGAGGGGGACCATATTGAATAATTTTCTAATGAGAATGGGGAGGCTGGGGCTCCGTCTATCTTACTCAGTGTATAAGGTGGCTCTGGAGACTTCCATCTTTTTTACTTTTAAAATGTCTCCCCTGTATTCACAGCTTAACAGAGGTCTACACAATCAGTTTTTAGGTCAGCAGCAGTTCCTGGAATGGTCAACATCACATGGCCATTCCAGGAACTGCCACTGCGCTGAAGAAGCCTGAGCAGGAAGAGTACTTTTTGAAGAGCAACCTGCAAGTACAAATGGGACTCATTTTAAAGATCTTTGCAAGAAGGATTGGGAAACGCAGCAGGGGGACTCGTTTGCAATGGAATTTTGCAAGCAGGAGTGGGACTCATTTTAAAGCTTTTAAAACTTTAGAAATTTCCTGTTCCCGCTTGCAACATTGAAAACTCTTGTTTGCAGCATTAGAAACCCACCAGTTTTCATTTCCCCTATTGTTTCCTGGCATACAAGGCTGCTAATAGAAGGTTAAAGAGAGTTGACAGAGAGTTAAAAAAAAAATAGTGTTATATACCTCATTTCAAGAACCTCATGTGAAGACTCTCTCTCTCTCTCTCTTACACACACAAACACACACACAGAGCATCCCCCTTTCCCGACTCAAGTCACAAATCACCTAAAGCACGCTTCCTTCTCAGGAGGGAAACGGCAACAGCTACCTCCCTGCCAGAGTAGAGAGAGCAAGGCGAGCAACACCGGCTCTCTACGGCCAACATGACGTTAGCTTGCAAAACACTCTCCCCATCCAAGCAGTGAGGTGATTGCTGCTGCTTTCCTCCCAATTAGGGAGAGAAGAGCCTTTGCACCAGCTGATAGCCAGCATACCCTGCACTTGCAAAGTACTCCTCCTGCTCAGGAGGAAAGTGGCAGCAACCATCTCCCTTCCTGAGAGGGAGAGATTACACCCTATGCCTGCAAAGCACTTTGCAGTAGTCTCACTTGGAGAGAAGCATCAGCAACTACCTCCCTGCCCAACGGAGGAGGAAAGAGCCTTTGCAAGCATAGGGTCACCAGCCAAAAGCCAGCGCTTCCTGCACTTGCAAAGTACTCTTCCCGTTGGAAGGGAAGTGGTAGCAACCACCTCCTTGCATGACAGGGGAGAGAAGAGCCTTTCCAAGCACAGGATATAGGGTTGTGGAATGTAAATGGAAGAAAACATGGACGCGCGCGCGCGCATACACACACACACATACACACACACATCGCTCAGCTAGCTCCTAGTCGTAATGTAAGTGTCTAAGCTCCACACCCTGAAAATGTCTCTGAAAATTCTCACATTTTCCCACAATTTTGTATATGATTTCTTTTCAACTCTCCCCCCACTCAAATGGTTGGAAAAAAAAGGGATCTAAAATTTCATCACAGCACTGAAACGATCAGTAACAAATAACAATATACTAAAATTTCAGATTATTAAAACAGTAAAACAACAACAATAACAATAAGCAGCAGATAAAACAACTGTTGAATCACAGCATCATAAAATTATCAAAATGTGGACTGGAACAAGAAAGCTTTAAGGCTCTCCTAAAAGAAGACCCATATGTATTTCCCTAGGAAGTGTATTCCAGAGAAGAAAAGACCCTCTCTCTGGCTTTCCCCAAACTAAGCTCTCACCAGTGGAACAGAGAGCAGGCCCTCAAATGCCAATCTCAGACAGCCCTTCAGTTAACGTGGCCCTAAACTAGGGCTTTAAACGTTAATATCAGCACCATACATTGGGCCTGGAAAGGAATAGGCAGCTAATGTAACTGGTACAGAGTATGTATAAAATGACTCGAACACTTGCACCCTACATGTGTTCTCACTGTCATGTTCTGCACCAGCTGAAGCTGCTTGACCGCCTTTAAGGACAGCCCGAGGTAGAAAGCATTATAGTAATCTAAGCTGGATGTAACCAGGACTTTTCTGTCACTTTATAATCTAGATTATTACATATTATAATCTTCTTTTAAATATGACCCAAGTAGGATGGCCACTTACCCATCACCAAAAATAGAGGACACAAATTTGTTTAAATTTTGCATATGCTAATTTATGCCTATTGAGGAAAAATAGAAATAATTATACTTTAAAAACGAATACAATACATCTCACCGTAGTGGGAAAGACTCTGACTTGTGTGCCTGCTCAGTCTATTGTCCAGGTGCTGTTGATGGGCAACTTCCAGGCCCCGACTCTCTCTTCTTATGGTTCTCTGTCTTTAAACCAAATTGGATCAGATAGCCCTTCAAATAGAGGATGCCTTAAAATAGAGGAATGTCCTCTGACGGCCCTTGAAATAGAGAACTATCCTACAAGTAGGATACATGAACATCTTAGTCCCAAGTCTTAGTTCTGCAATGTCTTCTGAATGCCAGGCCTTTTCTTTAGGAGATGATGATGACATGTGAATGTAATAACCATGTTTTCCATTTCCCTGAATCAGAGCCACTTTCAAGTTAAAACTATTTTGAGATGGTGTGGAAGGGAAGACAGAATTGAATCCGTGTCACCCCAAGGAAGCATGTGTTCCATGCATCTTTGAGGTCTTCTCCTTTTTCATCCTGTATTGGTGCCTTCCCTTCTTTGTTAAGTCTCTTCAGGTCACTTAAAGGTAGTTTAAGAGTAAGGATTAGAGGTGTTGTGAGAAATAGAGATAGAGGTGTTAATGTAGGTGAACACCCTTGCTCAGTTTGCAAGCAGAATTGGTGTGGGTGACACAGTACACCTCAAGCAGAGCCAGCGTGGTGTAGTGGCTAGAGTGTTGGACTGGGAGCTGGGAGATCTGGGTTCTAGTCCCCACTCGGCCATGGAAGCTCACTGGGTGACTTAGGGCCAGTCACAGACTCTCAGCCCAACCTACCGCACAGGGTTCTTGTTGTGAGGATAAAATGGAGAGGAGGAGGAGGAGGAAAATGTAAGCTACCTTGGGTTCCTTGCAAGAGGGAAAAAGGCAGTATATAAATGCAATAGATAGTCTTGCAAACGCATGCACCGGCCCAGCCTGCCACCCCATTCTGTTGAGCAAAAGTTTTCCTTGAGATTGGGGTCAACAAATTGTGCGAGGGCTTGGTAGCCAGCCATTGTTTTCTACTAGCCAGCTGTAAAGTCCAATCCCACCACAATAATATTGTAACACTAGATAATTTCTAGATTAACCAGACCTTATACACAGAAATATGTTAATAAAAGGAAATCATTTTAAAAATATTATTTTGTATTTTTGTGTTGTAATCGATAGGAATTTGGAGTCATTGGGACCCAAGAAAAAGACTCAGGGATGCTCTCTGGGTCATCTGGCTCTCTCTGGTACTAGTTAAGGACACCCACTAGGGATACTAAACAAACATAGAGAACAAGAAGCTCACCCAGTTGTAGAAACCCTGCAAATTAAAAAATGTACAAAACATTCCTGCTCACAGAAAAATCTGACTGCAGTTTTATGTACATTTACTTAGGAGTACTTCACACTGAACTCACTTCCAAATGAACAAACATACAATGGATGTGTGCTGTTGGGAAGGGGAAGAAAAGAGAGAGAAGGAACCTAAACAAATAAAAAGTTTTCTCCCCTACACCCAGATTTTAATCACTACCTCACTTGTTTATCTGCAAGATTAAGAAAGAGAAAAGGGGGTGGCAGAAAGAGAGAGAGAGGAAAAACGGGTAGCTCCACTCACTTTTGGCTCTGGCCCTGCCTGCCACCCACTTCGAGCACGCGGCCCCTGAAAGATTACCCTTGAGGGAATGTAGCCTCAACAAACACATGGTTCCCCACCTGTCTTAGAAAAAAGACAATTTATGGAGAATGCGATAGAGGTTTATTAAAGAATGCATGGTGTGGAGACAGGGGTAGAGACAGGGGTTTATATTTGTCTTCCATGCTAGAGAGAGCATGGCTCTGGGTCACCCATTGAAACTTGTTGGAAGGAGATTCAAGACAGAAAAAGTACTTAACATATTTGATACTTATGGAATTAACTATTACAACATGTATAATGTGTTTAATAAGGTCACTGCCTTAGTTGTTTTAAAAGGGGAACAAATCAATTCATGGAAGGTAGGTCTGTTGATAGATACTAGCCACACTAAATGGCTGCTCAGTGTTCAAAGGCAAAGAATACCAGTTGCTGGGTGTCAAACTACCATTTGCTTATGGCCTTCATACCCTTTTTGTAGGGAAGCCCAGAGGTATCTGGTTGGCCACTGGCTGAAACAAAATGCTGGACTAGATGAAACCCTGGACTGATCTAGCAGGGCCCTTCCTGTGTTCTTATCTATCAATAGGAATGCTCCTAGCCTAGACCATTTGAAATAGTTTATTTTTAGATCCTGAATCCAATACTTGGAACTGCGTGAGCTGATTGTAATCAGTCCGAATAATAGAGCTCTGTTTGGTTTCCGTAGGCACATTGTTCTTATGGACAGGCATGCCTGAGTTCTGCTAACTGATTACAGATAATACTGTGTACGTTTCGGTAAATGTTAAATTCAGGAGAACTGATACATTTCCTATTATAATTGGATCACTTTCCTGATGAATTGGAACTTTTGGAGCTAAATCAGTCTTAGCAAGCTTTTAGAATGCATCTTTTAACAAAGCACATACACTTTTGAAGGCATGCTCAGGTGCCCTGATTGTCGAACATGCTATGTCTGCCAACTGCCTTGCCAGCATTGTACCTTGTACCAGTGAATCATAGAATCATAGAATAGTACATTAGAAAGGGCCTACAAGACCATCAAGTCCAACCCCCAATGCTTATAGCCATGTGTGCAAAATACCTGCTTTTGCAGTACTATGCAAAAATGCTCTGTTTTCTGAATAGGCTTATGAAAAGGCTTGACTTTTTTGGTCATACACTGAGTCACTTTTCCAGCTTTTTCATTTACATTATTTATAAGGAGAGCTGTGGAAACATCACATCTACAGTGGCTCCTATATTTAGGCTAACACTCTTTTTCAAAAGACTTTCTGAAAACTATTTCATTTGAAAGGCTCCTCTTTTTCCCTTGGGTGGGGGGCATCAGCTGTTTAATATGAAACATTCAAAGTCCCTAGCAGTTGTTTCACAGATACCAAGGGAGCTGCCAGAACATTTCTAGATATATACATCATTGTATATACTGCAGATTATACATATCACAATTCTTCCCTTGCTGTGTTAGAATGGGCAGTCTCACCTTGAATATGACACACATAGGGAAAGGCGATAAAATTGACCATCTTCACAGAATTGTTGTGAAATTAATGAAAAAAAGAAGATGAAGTTGTTTCTAAAGCTCCACAATAAGTAATAAGTCAGGCTATAAATCTAAACATAATTTTTAAAAGGTGTATGCAAAACAACCAACTCTTGTGGCCTTCTTTTGGAAATATTAGTACAGTATTCCTTGTCTGACTAAACCTCTACTGAACATCCTCCCAGGGTTGGCTCCCCGTTTGAGTGACCTTCAACAAAGTGCCCTCTGCCCTCCTCTCTTGGTGAGTCCTTGCAGGCTAGCCTGGCATCAGTTGTAGGCAGCAGTAGTGCCCCAAGTAGCACTTATGACTGGGATCTACCCTTCAATGTCCCACAGTGCTCTAGAGTGATGATATGCTGGGGACATTATGGGAAATTTACATGGCAGCTAGACCCAGATGCTTGGTGCTGCCCAGTCTTCCCCAAGCTGGTACCTCCAGGTGAGTTGGACTATAACTCCCATAATTCCCAGCCAATATGGCCAGTACAGCATATCTGAAGAGCACCAGATTGAGGAAGACTAGGCTAGAGGGACCTACAAAGCCATCTCCAACTCTTTGATTCTATGATAGGTATCAAATTATAGCTTTGACAGGATTATTTTCCTAAATTAAATCAGATTCTGACTTTCTAAATTTCTTTCCAGTCTTTTGTAATGTATACCTGATCATAATAGCAAGCTTTTCCCCTTCCTGCTAAAATGCATCATGTGTGATGTTCATTTTATGAACATGGCCATCTACTGAAATTTAAGGCCGTTTCATACATTCTACTGGAGCTATGGTTGCAGCACATATAGCAAACAACAATTAGCCACCACTGTGAAGTGTTGCCCATGTATTCAATTTTAACCACAGCAGGGTTTCTTCCTGATGAAGTGATGTAAATTACTTGGGTGCCACTTCAGTGAAGCTGATTGCATGACTTGACACCCCTGCCATTTGTCTTTTCAGCTGTGGCAAAAGCACTTCCTACTTGTGAATCAAGCTTCAGTTGTCATTTTTATGAATGTTTATAGCATTATAAAAGGATGTACTCCAAAAGAAGAAGAAAGGTTAAATACATTAACACACAATCCTATTAATGATTACTCAGAAGTAAGTCCCACTGGCTTCAGTCGGTGAGCAGACACCTGGGAGGAGGGAGAGAAGGAGGCGGGGAGTTTGGTTGTTTGTGACATCTTGCTGGCTTCCCAGTCTATCAGTCAAACTTAGTCCACCCTCTCCTGTCTCCTACAGGCATACTTAAGGCGTGGCACGCAGTCTCAAGCGTGACGTTGAGGACCCAGAGCTTATGGTTTTGGGGGACTTTAATATTCATGCTGAGGCTACTTTGTCAGGAGCAGCTCAGGACTTCATGACCACCATGTCAACCATGGGTCTGTCTCAATATCTTGCCCAACAGATATGGTAGGACACACTTCGGACCTGGTGTTCTGTGCTGGATTGGGAGAAAATGATCTGCGGGTGAGGGAGCCAGTAGTGACTCCTTTGGCATGGACAGATCATTATCTGATCAGTTTTGACCTTCAGGCCACCTGTAACCTCCACAGGGGTGGAGGACCAAATTTGATGGTCCACCCTTGAAGACTGATGAATCCGGATGGATTTTTGAGTCTCTTGGGGATTTTCCTGCAGGCTTAGCTGGCCGTTCTGCTGAGGTCCTGGTCGCTGTTTGGAATGAGGAGATGATTTGGGCTATTGATATGATCACTCCCAAACGTCCTCAGCCTAGTCATAGAACTGTGTCAGCTCCTCGGTATTCTGAGGAACTGAGGGCAATGAAATGACTGTGTCGACGATTAAAGCGCAAATGGCAGAAGACTTGGAATGAATATGACCAAACACAGGTAAGAATGCACTTGCGATCTTATTCTGTGGTGGTGATGGCGGCAAAGAAATTCTACTTCTCCGCCACCATTGCATCTGCTCAGTGTTGTCCAGTGGAACTCTTTTGTGTGGTTAAAGGCCTCTTGGATGTAAGCCTTGGAATACAAGAACACAAACCTGCAAAGGCCCGTTGTGAACAATTTGCCAGACACTTTCAGATAAAATTTCTCATATTCGCGCTGACTTGGATGACATTTGACAGAGTCTGATATGGACAGGGCTGGTGCACCATCTAGTCATGTTATGGATACCTTTTGGCTTGTGCAACCTGAGGATGTGGACAAACTACTTAGAGGACTGAGGCCTACTACTTGCCCTTTAGATCCTTGCCCATCCTGGCTTGTGAAATCTGCCAGAGCTGGTCTGGATATCTGGACCTCAGGGATGGTAAATGCTTTCTTGAGGGATGGCGAGGTCCCTGCAGCTTTGAAAGAAGCTGTGGTGAGGCCCTTGCTGAAGAAACCAAAGTTAGATCCTATGGCTCCAGATTGTTACCGCCCTGTGTCAAATTGCCATTTTTAGGCAAGGTGCTGGAGCATGTGGTGGCCTCACAACTCCAAGCAGTTTTGGATGAAACTCATTATCCATTCCAATCAGGTTTCAGGCCTGGTTATGGGACGGAAACTGCCTTGGTTGCCCTGGTTGATGACTTACGCTGGGGAATGGACGGGGGGAGTGCAACCATGTTGGTTCTTCTGGACCTCTCAGTGGCTTTCGATACCATCAACCATGGTATCCTTCTGGATTGTTTATCTAGATTTGGCTTGGGAGGCACAGTTTTAAAGTGGTTCCGGTCCTTTCTGGAGGAGCGGTCTCAGAAGGTGTGCTGGGGGACTTCAGTTCAACCCCCATGGTCACTAGCCTGTGGGGTGCCACAAGGTTCTATCTTGTCCCCCATGCTTTTTAGCATCTACATGAAACCGCTGGGGGAAGTCAGCAGGTGGTTTGGGATGAAATGTCATCAGTATGCGGATGATACTCGGCTCTACCTCTTGTTTCCATCTGCACATCCCAGGGAGGCTGTAGAACTCTTGAACCAGTGTCTGGAGGCTGTTTTGGGATGGATGAGGGTGAACAAGCTGACACTTAATCCAGACAAGATGGAAGTACTGTGGGTTGGGAAACCAACTACTTCGGATGGAGGTTCACAACTGGTCTTAGATAGGGTTGCACTTCCCCTGAAAGACCAAGTACGCAGTCTGGGAGTCCTCCTGGACTCTGATCTAACTGGGGAAGCCCAGGTAGCTGCAGTGTCCAAGAGTGCTTTTTACCAGCTTAGGCTGGTATGCCAACTTCGGCCCTATCTGGAGAGAACAGACCTTGCTTCAGTTATCTATGCACTAGTCATGTCCAGGCTGGACTATTGTAATGTGTGCTATACGTGGGGCTGCCTTTGAAGATGGTTCAGAAACTCTAGCTTGTGCAGAATGCGGCCGCCCGAATATTGGTGGGGGCAAGGCAATTTGATCATATAATGCCTATACTGCACCAGCTGCACTGGTTACTGGTACATTTCCGAGCCCAAGTCAAAGTGCTGGCTTTGACCTTTAAAGCCTTAAATGGTTTGGGACCAAGTTACTTGAAGGACTGCCTACACCCGTATCAGCCTGCCCACACTTGAAGATCAGAAAGAGAGGCTCTTCTCATTTGCCCACCTGTGAGAGCAGTCAGGCGGATGACCACACATGAGAGGGCCTTCTCTGCAGTGGCCCCACGCCTTTGGATCAAGCTTCCATCAGAGGTCCGCCATGCTCCATCATTGCAGACTTTTAAGAAGGCCTTGAAAACATATTATTTTACCTGGGCCTTCTATTGACATGACTGATATTGTTGTTATTGCTGTTAACATCATTGTTGGTTTTATTGTTGGCTTTTACTGTTGTTTTTATTGTTTTTATATTTTTATCACTTTTATTATTTTAACTGTTTTTATGTATTTTATTGTTGTAAGCCGCCTTGGGAAGGCTTCTGCCCTGAAAGGTGGCCAATACTTATTTTAAATAAATAAATAACTCCTAGATAAGTGTGGATAGGATTCCACTGTATTCCTTCTGTGTTTACCCCTGCCTCCAGTTCTCTCTGTTGTTTACCTGTATCAAATTTTAGGTTGTAACCACTTTAGCACAAGGGCCTGCCCTCCTGCCCTTTGTAAAATACCATGCACGTATATAAATGAATACTAGTACTAGTAGTAGTAATAATAATATAAAAATGAATCAGTGGGGAAAATATCTTTAGTTTCTTTATTCTAGAGCTCATCATATGGGACAAATGAAGAACTATACTGCTGAATTTCCTCTCTCATATGTGCAGATTGCCTTTGTCTAACTTAACAGTCATCTTCATCATCTTTGCTATATTGGACGTCTTCATGAGTTATTCCTCATTTGTTAGACAATCTCCATTCCCCACCCTGCAACCACAGGCTATTACTAACTTGAAACAATAAGTATTTTTTTTTACAAGTAATTTTTTCAAGATATCTGGAAAACTACCATCTACCATAGCAGAACATCATCATTCTTATGAAATAGTTCACCAATTTATTTTAGTGTACTCATTGTAGTCAAGGATCAGTGGTGGCCCACTAATTATGGAATGTTCTCCCCAACAAGGCCCGCCTGGTGCCAACATGGTTATCTTTTCGACACCAGGTTAAGACCTTCCTCTTCTCTCAGGCAGCTGCCAGCATATGATGAGGTTTTAATCAGGTCCTGGATTTTTCTTATTGCTGATTGTTTAAAATTGTTTAAAATTGTTTTAGATATATGTCTGTCTGTATGTTGTCTGTTTGTCTGTTTGTATGTAAAATAGTTTTCATAATGTATTTTTAAGGTTTCAGTCTTTGTAAACTACCCAGAGAGCGTTGGCTATTGGGTGGTATAGAAATGTAATATGTGAATGAATGAATGAAATGGAAAGAATATATGAACCTGTCCAGGTGCCAAGATCAGCCACGGAGGCCCTGTTCATGTGCCTTCCGGTAAAGTCTATTAGCTTGGTAGGCACAAAAGATAAGACCTTTGTTGTAGTGGCCCCATCCTTTGCAATGCCGTACCACAGGATGTTCACATTTTTAAACAAGCCTTTAAACGAGCTTGATGTTCCAGCCTGCTTTTAAGTTAATGGATGCAAATTTTTATTTGATAAGTTTTACTGTTGTTATTTTAAATGTTTTATGCTGCTGTTTTAGTTAGTTGTTCTTTATAGTTTATTGTTTTAAAATGTTACCTTTTAAACCACCTTGAGGAGGTTTTGCCTCAAAAGGTTGAACAACAACAATATATGGGGAAAATTTCAACCCTTTTCCTCTCATTTTGCTCTACAGACAAAACCTGTTGCATTTGCAGTCCGGACAAATGTTAGCTACAGTGCAGCCCATGATGATGACGTACCAGTCCCAGGCATGGCCATCTCATTTGAAGCAAAGGATTTCCTACATGTTAAAGAAGTAAGATAGCTTATACTGCAATTGTAGCAGCAGTTGCTTGACTTAGCATCCGTAATTAAAGTCTGTTGCTTTCTATAACCTGGATGCAATCCATCGAGTTTTTCTGTATGGTAGAGATGGTATATCAGCACCCCGGGTTTTCCTTCCCATCTTTGCTCAAAAATTAACTCTCCCCTGCCTTCCCCCCTAACTAAATTGACAATCTACAGGGGAATTTAAGATGTGGTTTGTGGCTCCAGTATTCATGGGCAATTGGAACAAAAATGGGGTTGAGAATGTATGTCCACACATGTCTGGTGCATGTGTTGGGGGGATGTCTTGGAGAATGCATCCCATTTCCATTTAAATGATGGAATGCCTTCACCCTCATTATGCAAAGATGCAATGGATTGTTTTTGTTTTGTTTCTTCTCTTATGTGGGGTAATTTAAAATCCCACATAATTGCTTCTGTAATGCTTATGGTTGATGACTGAGCTGCTGTAACTTCTGTGCTCTTGCAATTTACCTTGACAGAAGTAGATAATATATATTGTCAACATAAAGCTATTGAAGTGGCTGAGCTGTACATGTTAAAACATCTGTATAGTCTTATACACTAACTAGATTTTTACTCAGACGGATAATAACCATTTAAAGCAGAAAATTTGTATTCTATGTGGTAAAATGAAATCTGAAAAGGTTAGCAACAAAAATAAGAGTATTAATCCATTCTGTATTGTGTGCAATGTTGAACAAAGGGTATTAAAAACTGTCACCTTTTCTGTAAGCTGTTCTAATGTTAAATAAGGAGTAATTTTTATTGCTCTTTAGTAAATAAATTTAACATAGTTATGGAGTATTTACTCTTTGAATTGAATTGGAATTTAGTTGTCTGTGGCACAAAGGCCATTACAAAATATAATGCTATATAAAATACAGCAATGCAGAATACAAAATACCAATAAAAGTGAACCAGTGAGGCATAGTTACAAAAGTACTATAACAGATCAGCTCCTTTACAATACACTGCAGACATCGTTTTAAAAATTATGAGAATTTTCTTGTGTTGCTACTGCAAAGGTAGCAACCTTTTTTGTGATGGAATTACTATAATCTGTGAACAAGTCACAGATAATGTCAGCCGAAGGCCATCCAACAATTATTTTCAAAGGATCCCCTAAAAGTGAGCCCTGGGTTCCTTATGCAGGGGACAGTGTAACAGGTAATGCACTACATCTTCTTCTTCCCCAGTGCCACAAATAGACAACCACTGTGCATAGGGGATCCTTTACATTTCCCTTCCAAATATGCTGAGGGCGGTAAGGCAACAAAAGTCAACTCCTGAAGATACTGTTGAAAGTATTGTCCTCTCTTTAAAAGGGAGAACCATGGTGAAATACTTGAAATTGGCTGGCACACACTTTTTCACAACACTGCCTCAAACATTATGTGTGTGATGAACTATTTATCCATATGAATTAAGGTAATCTGAGCCTCTCTAAAATAAACAGTGACAACTTTAGCCAATAATGGGCCATCTGCCTTTGGCACGTTGCGCAACAAATCATTGTTTTGCTAGGTTTACTTCCTTGGCATTCAGCAGTCTTTTACCATACAAATGAGACGCCTTAAGGATTCTCACTTTAGATGGGAATCCAACTTCCAATCTCAGCAAGGAGGAAGGAGCCCCTGAAAGGAATGCCAAAAATTTCTTCAGAAACCTATTCTTGATGGTCTCAACTAGAGAGACCTGTCCCTGCACCCATATCTCGGCCCCATATAGAAGTTGAGGGAATACTTTGGTTGTATAGATTTTAATTGTAGGGCCTACCAAGGAGCCTCTGTTAAACCTCCCAGAAGTTGGAATTACCTTTGCTGTTCTCCAAGCTGAGAGTCTTACTGCCTCTATATGAGATTTACAACTGCCCCTAGAGGAGAAGTGTATCCCCATGTATTTTGAAGCTGGAACACTGCTCAGTCATGTGCTCATCTGTGCCCCATTTGTGAAGGTGCTTCCTCCTTGGGGGGAAAAAACAAAACATTACCTGTGTTTTAGAATAATTTATAACCAGATTCTGCAAGCTACAGATGTTGCCTAGCTTGTTTAGAAGTCTCCTTACACCTACTTGGATAATAGATAGAGCCAGTGTGGTGTAGTGGTGAGAGTGCTGGGCGGAGAGCCGGGAGAACTGGGTTCTAGTTCCCACTTGGCCATGGAATCTCACTGGGTGACTTTGGGCCAGTCACGGACTCTCAGCCCAACCTACCTCACAGGGTTGTTGTTGTGAGGCTAAAATGGAGAGGAGGAGGATTATGTATGCTGCCTTGAGTTCCTTGGAGGAAAAAAGGCGGGATATAAATGCAATAAATAAAATAAAAAATAAATAAAGCACCATGTCACCTGCCTACAGCATCTGAATCTTTCAGTTTCCAATTGATGTGGGGAAGTAATCCATAGAACTTAAATCAGATACTAGGTTATTCATATAAAAGTTGAACAGGAAGGGAGCCAATAAGCAGCCCTGGCTAACTTCTTGTGTTAGATCCCTTATCAGACAGGGATCCTGACAAACCAATATGCGCTCTTAGGTCAGTGCAGGAATAAAGTTTCCAGATCAGAAACAAGAAACACTTATCTATATCTCCTTACAGTGAGACTACAAGACTGGATGTAAGTCTATTGGGAGAAGCACAGTGGGGGAGGCATTGTCAGGGGGAAAATGCAGCACCTTATTTCCAACCAGCTCTTTTCTCTTTATAATCCACCCACCTCCGCTTTATACAAATTCAACACAACCTGCATTCTAACATGTGGGTGTGACTCTTCATGTGTAGTTGACCCTAAAATATTTGGTAAGGTGACTTGCACTAAGTCAAACTGGATCAGTTTGTAGTTGCTCACATTATGGCTAATTGTTTAAAACCTGTAGTGCAGTACTTAGGAAATACAGTGTACAATCCAGCCAAAATAAAATATGCTTAAGACCCATTGTACATATCTAGTTCTCTCCCATAAAAATTAACGGAATTCAAAAGCATTTAATTTTGGCTGGATAGTATCCATACTTTGGCACCTTAAAGTCATAGAGGCATATCGATGTTAGTTTGAAATAACATAGGTTGCAACCTTGAGATGCACACCATATCTTTCTAAATTTCCTGATGTAGCAGCGAGGAGGCAGCCACTTCTCCCATCCGTTCCTCAATTCTGTTGTCTGTTCCCCTTCTCCCCGTCACCTGCTGTGTGTCATACGAGGAATCCTTTCATTACAGCAGGTAGAAGCGCTAGGTCAGACAGCAGCACTGTACGGGTGAGTGGGGAAGAATAGACAGAGAAAGCCTTGCTTATTATGTCTCCTGCTTTCTTGGGGAATTTAAAGGAACAATGCAGTTTCCTGGATTATAACCTGCTAACCCTAGCTTTCAGAGTCATCCACACTCCTATTCATTTTGGCTAGAGGCTAAATTATGTACATGCACACATGATGTTCACCCAGATATTTTATGTAGAAATCTAATTCAGAGGCTCCAAACTAACCTCTTTAAGTATTTTACAATGGCTGGATGTGTAGCTTAAATTACTGTGGATTGGATCCAGGATCTGCCTTAGATGGACAGAAGGGCTCTGCTCATGGTAGGTGCCTCCCCCTGATTTTCAGGAATTCCCCCCTTCCCACCTGCACCACAGCTGACTTCATTCAGCAGGGTCGCCTGAGCCCCTGTATAGCATTTTCACCGGGCTGGAGCGAGTGCTATGAAGAGGAGCCCAGTTGCACTCACCTAAATCTGGATCCAGCTCTGACCGGATTTGGACAAAAAAATATTGCTGCTCATCATGGCCTGTTCAACCCTCAAATAACACACGCTCACTGGGTTTACAACCTGCAAGCAGGGGTAGCATGTTCGAAATGGCAGCAGCACCGTACGCTGCACACACCACAGCCTCACCATGGGTTATTTAACCCATGGTGAAGTTGTCATGTCATGCATACAGTCCCTATATAAATAAGAGTGCAATCCTATACATATTGAGCTGGGGGTAAGTCCCATTGAATTCAATGGGCCTACCTCTGAGTAGATATGTACAGGATTGCACAGTAAATTATATACAATCCATTATAGTACTAGCATAGTATTGTGATACATAAGGATGGGAAAATACATTGGCGATGGCAAAAAAAAAATTATGTACTTCTGACCTTAGAATACATGCATCTGTTTTTTCTTTAGAAATTTAATAATGACTGGTGGATAGGACGTTTGGTAAAAGAAGGCTGTGAAATTGGATTCATACCAAGTCCTGTCAAATTAGAAAATATGAGGCTGCAGCATGAACAAAAGGCAAAGCAAGGAAAATTTTACTCCAGGTAATAAAAATAGTTCCTCTGAAATTCTTATATGTGGCAAGATGTTAAGTTGTATAGCATAGATGAATTTGTTTTATGGTTATGATCAGATTTTTTTTAATGCCATTGAGTTCAGATACTTGTTGCAAGTAAGTATTTTTGAATTACATAATTTCATTAATAGGAAAACAGTGAAAATCCTTGGAATGTTAAGCCCTATTCATGCATTACTTGTGTGTGGGGCACGCTGTCAGGAGCGCCCTAGCTGCCTCTTACAGTCCCCTCCAATAGCCAACTCAAGACACAAACGACGAGGATTCTTTCCAAGGCTTTATTCCTTTATTACTTAATGACTTTTACAGATACTAATCACTAGCGACTAAGCAAGGAACTGCAATGGGGTAGATAGCAGAGTACCCTAAGCTCCAGGTAAGGCAGTTGGTCCCCGTTTGAAGGAGAAGTGTGGGAAGACTCTGAATGTATGGGCTATGGAGAGATCCTCCCTCTTACCCTTGGGTCCTTGGGACACGACCGTTGTTTTAGCACCAAACAAGCAGAGCACCTCCTTTCGGTGCCCTCCATCTGTCGCCGCTCCCTGCATCTGCGCCGAGCATCCAGCAAGCCCCATCCAGTGCTGTCTCACTGCCAGGGTCACTATCTCTCCCAGGAATGCTGGCAGGAGGAATCTCTGCCAGCTGCTGTACTTGTGAGAGATGAGCGAGCTCCTCTCCCACAGATTGCTGTTCTTCCTCAGAATCAGAACTACTCTGGGGCTCTATGGGCTCAGTTTCCACCCTGATACACGCATAAGGCAAGAAAGGAGCTCTTGGTCCCACCCCTGATGTCTGCACATTGAGTACAGCCATCTACAAAGGAACCCCTACGCGTGACATGAGCAGCTGCTCATATCTAGGGTTTCAATTGCTTGGAGCTCCTAGGGGTTCCTTTGCAGAAAACCATGTTCAACATGTAAATGTCGGAGAATGGGGCAGGGCCAGGAGTGCAGCCCCACTCCTTCTTTACCACATGAGTGCCCTACTCACAAGTAACGTGTAGATAGGATTTTATTCCTTATTTAAACTGTTGTTCTACTCTTACAGTAGAACCATTTCCCTTTTTAGCCTAATGCTGTTGGCCAAGCTCTAATAGTATTTCTGGTAGTAATCATATTACCATTAATGTCACAATTGTATTTAGCATGTTTAAAATCATATATAAATTTTTTATTAGTACTGACGCAGTAATCTTGGGGCATAATTTTGGAACTGACATGCGTAGAATATAGTTCTACTTTCTGTTTTAATAGAGTCGTCTAAAAGAGACTATTTAGGCAAAACTTTAACCCCAGGATTGTACTCAGGAGGGAGAGACTGGGAACGTGTTCAGGCTTACACACACCTTCCCCTGCTCCTCACAGAGGGTGGGAGATAACTATTTTCAAATAAACACAGGGTCTCTCTTGTTCAGTTGTTCAGACTCCCTGCTGTTGGATGAGTGGGGACTGAGGACAGAAGTCAGCGCTTAAGTCAGGTAACAGGTGAAAGATTTATATGATCTGAAGCCAAGGCCTGCTCCAGATCTCTTTTCAGCTACAGTCCTGGGAGTAAAGTACTGTCTGAACAGGCCCTTTAGATTTGCATTTTTTCCACATATGGAGAAACTAAGATTAGTTATGGACTCTTTGTGAGCACTGTTCTCTTTCCTTAGCACTGACAGGAGCTGCTATTTCAGTTCTTTCAAAAAGGCAATCGAATTTTCAAACTTTAGTCATCTTTTTGAAATTTGGCATTATTTCATTTATTGCCACTTCACAGTAATAGTGGCTGGTGACGAGAAGAGGGAAGATTTTAAATCACAGTAAAGACTACCTCTTGCTCCTATAAATTGGCTGACCTTTTTTAAAATTATCACAACTTGATGAAAGGCAGCTGACGATAGAAGTTTTTTTTAACAGTTCTGTAGAGACCACCATACCCACTGCCAGCCACAATTCTTCTTCATGGCCTCTGTACAGTCCCACAGATGAGTTCTGAGCACACTCGCCAAGCTGTATTACGTCCTTGCATGTTTAGACAGTAGTCTCTCTTTTGGACTGAGGAATTGAATCCTTTACCCTTCTGGACCAAAGTGTGGGTGCTCTGAGACTCCTGTCATTCCCAGTAGTCCTGCCGTTTATACTGAGTGTTATCACACCTCTCCTCATAAGAACAGCTATGCTGGATCAGCCCAAGGGTCCATCGAGTCCAGCATTCTGTTCCCACCACGGCCAACGGGAAACCCACAAGCACGGCATGAGCGCATACAGGAATTGCATAACATATTATAATTCTTTGCCCAAATTCCTTTTGATTCTTCATTTTGACTTAATATCTCTTAAGTAGTTAAATTTCTTAAATGAGCAAAAAGGGCCCAAAAGAAAAATTTTGATTTGTAAATAATGAAACCAGCGGGGATTCCAACCACCAATTTCATAGCAGTCATAAAAGGGACAGCAGGAAGGTAGTACCTCACCCCTCAAGGCATGCACAGAAAGGCAAAATTTTCCTCCCAGCTAGCCTGCCAGTTCAGGCTCTAGAACAGGAGTTGGCAGCTTGTGGCCCACCAGATTTGCTGAACTGCAACTCCCATCATCCCTCACCATTGGCTATGTTGCCTAGGGCTGACGGGAGCTGCAGTCCAACAACTTATGGAAGGCTACATGTTGCCCACCCCTGCTCTAGAAGGTTCCAAAGAATTCTCCATGCCAATATAGAACCGACATGTCTGAGTGTACAGATGACCACTAGAAAATATCAATTATAGGTAAGCAACCTGTTTTTATAATTATCATTCATTTAAATCTGTTCTATACATGTTTAAAATGGCCACATTAAAGGCTGAACCACTAGAAAATTAGATGGTCCTGACAATCTCCATTTTCAAATTCCTCAGATGGTTTTTGTAAGGTAGAGAATCAGCATTCAGTCAATGAAAATTCTCTTGCTCTGTATTGGCACTGATGCAAGTAAATATATGAGGTAGTAAGAAGAGTGTATATTTATTTACTTTATTCTAGTAAATCGGGAGGAAATTCATCGTCCAGTTTGGGTGACGTGGTACCTAGTTCCAGAAAGTCTACACCTCCATCATCTGGTAAGTGGGTCATTGCTCTTTTTTCATAATTACTGCCTTCCTGCATCTTACAGTTTTCAGTGAAGCGACGAATCCTCCTTTCCATGAAGTGACAAACCATCCACCTTTAAAAACAACAACAATTCATTAACAGGTTTGTGCTACAGATAATTTTAATAAGACTTATGCATGTATATGCTGGGGAATAGGACAAATCAAACATGTTTGAGTAAGAGCAGGGGTGGACAACTTCAAGGGGCCACATTGCCTCCCCTGCCCCCGAACCTCCCCCCTGCCCACACTGCCAAATATGCTGCTGAAATTCAGTGGCAAAACAGGGGGGCGGGGAAGCTTCCTTTTAAATGCATAAACTCATGGTTTGCCACTGAAATTCAGTGGAACGGTCATGGGGAAAAGGGCCACTTTGCTTTAAAATAGCCCCTTTGTTGCCATGTGCCAAATTTTGGCAGCAAACCGCAAATTTCTGCTTTTAAGAGAAGGCTTTCTCTCTCCCCTGCTTTCCGGCCACCACTCCATTGCCAAATTTTGGCAGCACTAGAGGGCTGCAGAAAAGGCCATCCCTGTGTTAAGGTAATGTTGGTGTATAAGTCAGGAGTCAGTGTTTTTCACAAGTGGGGTCTGACTACCTAGACTGTGTCCTATATCTACTGACATTTTTGCAAGGACAATAAAACGAATAGGAGCCTATAGCTGAAAAGGTCATTCTATAACCATGACAGCAACAGCCACTGGAGGCTACACTATTGTTATACAGCACATTATGTCCTTATGCAGAGCATAGTTAAACTAAGGAATTTGCTACTGCAAAGCGGTGGTGGCCACTAACTTACATGGCTTTAAAAGGGGGTTAGACAAATTCATGGAGGCTACTAGTCAAGGACTATCCCCCTGAATAGCAGCTGCTCAGGAACAGCAGCAGGAGAGTTTATTGCCTTTGTGTCCTGCCTATGGGCTTTCCAAAGCTGGACTAGATAGGCCGTTGATCTGATCCAGCTGGGCTCTTCTTATGTTCTTATATGAGGATTTTATTTGTATCGGAGATCACAGAAAAGGGGTTGGTGGCATCATTCCTTTTGTTAGGCACTGTGTTACTTAGCTGGTAAAATTGTTGATTTGCTGTATTGCTGTCATTTTGATTTTTCTACCTCCAGAAATAGAAATATTAAATTCATTTCTTGTGAGACCTTCTATGGTTGTCTTGAATGGTTATCTTTCACCATATTTTCTTAAGATGTCTGGGTTTTTGAATAAGAAGTGTTACCTACTGCAGGAAGAAAGATTAAAAATTTCCTGTGGGATCCATGAAGAACCTCAGAGGAAACTGCATGACTTTTAAAATGTATAATTACAGTGTATCAAGAACCTTTATATAGCAGGTTGAGAATATTACTAACTCCATACTTCTTTTCTCAGTGTTGTGGCTGTTATTTTTAAATTGGTTTTATAAACTCCAATTTTATTAAATGAATGTTATCAAATCCAATTTTATAAAATCAGTCAAGGTTAGTTTTCAAGGATTTTCAGTTGCACTTACTAATTATTTACATTTCCTAATTAACACATAAAAAGAGCCATGATGGATCAGACCAAGGGCCTATCCTGTCCAGCATTTTGTTCCCACAGTGGCGAACCAGATGCCTGTGGAAAGCCCCCAAGCAGGACATGAGCTCAACAGCACTCTCCCAATCTGTGCCCAAGCAACTGCTGTCCAGAGGCATACTGGCTGTAATACCAGAGGCAGAGCTGGTGCCAGATTCCACTGGACACTGGTCACAGTGTTGCCGAAGGCCCCTGCCGTCCCCACCCCTGACAAAGTCCCCTACCTTCCTCCGTCAAAGACCCACAGCCCCTCACCTGCCACAGCCCCTCGTCCACCTATCTGCCACCATCAAAGACCCCTCCCTCACCTGCTGCCACCCTGGAACACCCGCCTGCTGCAGGCCCTCACCCGCCTGCCTGCTGCAGCCAAAGGCCCCACCTGCAGCCACCTCCACCACCAAATATCAGCCTGCTGCAGCTCGCCACCTCACTGCCCACCCACTTCAGCTGAAGCTCCCTGTTAGCCATCACAGCCTGCCGCCGCCCGTCACCCACCAACCCCTGCCATGGCCGCTCACCCACCTGTCACTGCCACTGCCCACCCAGCCGCCCGCCCACTTCTTTTATCTGGTTGGAGAGGGGTGGCCGCTTCAGTTTCTCCTGCTTCTCTGGCCAGTCCTGCTAGCAAAGTCCACAGCACTCAGCCCTGTTGTTGTTGTTGTTGTTCAGTCGTTCAGTTAATTGGTTATTGCCAGGGTGGAAACTGAGCCCATAGAGCCCCAGAGCAACAACCCGTGGGAGAGGAGCTCGCTCATCGCTCACAGGCACAGTGGCAGGGAAAGATTCCTCCTGTCTGCATTCCTGAGAGAGATAGTGACCCTGGCAGCGAGACAGCGTGGGATGGGGCCTTGCTGGCCACTCGGCGCAGACGCAGGGAGCGGCACCGAGAGGAGGCGCTCTGCCCGTTTGGTGCTAAAACAACGGTCGCGTCCCGAGGACCTATGGGTAAGAGGGAGGATCTCTCCATAGCCCATACGTTCAGAGGTTTCCCGCTCTTCTCCTTCAAACGGGGACCAACTGCCTTACCTGGAGCTTAGGCTCCTCTGTTAACTACCCCAGTGCAGTTTCTTGCTTAGTTGCTGGTGATTACCATCTGAAAGAGTCATTAAGTTGTAAAGGAATAAAGCCTTGGAAAGAATCCTCTTCGTCTGTGTCTTGAGTTGGCTATTGGAGGGGACTGTAAGAGGCAGCTAGGGTGCTCCTGACAGTTATTTGGGTTTTTAGTAAGCTTTGAGTAGCAGTGATCTGAACCAATCAGATGCTGCCTTTGTGGGGGACTCAGCCAATGAGTGCAAAGGAAGGATGTAAAGACCACCCTGTGCCCTCATTGGCCATGTCTGTCTCGAAGGCAGTGTCTGATTGGTTCAGATCACAGCAGCTCAAAATTCTTTTAAAATGGGGTGTTGCAGGGCTGACTGGGTGGGCGAGGAGGAGGAGGGTGAGGGCGGTGGCAGCAGCTGACCCTTAAGCCTGGCTTGACCAGAGGTAGCATATAGCCATCATGGCTAGTGGCCAGTGATAGCCTTATCCTCCATGAATTTGTTGAATCCTTTTTTAAAGCCATCCAAGCTGGTAGCCATCACAACCAGCTCTTAAGCCCTGCTTAAAAGAAATCAGTGTATTTCAGAAATGGGTGGAAAGGAGTGTTTATTTAGCAAAATAAGTACAAGTTCTTGGTGTGTTGCATTTTATTTGTTAAAGGTTATACGGAAGAATAATCCTAATGAGCAGTGTGGAAGTTTCTTTGATAGGGTAGTATCCTGTTGTGCCAGTGCACTTGCGGAGTGACTGGTTGCACAAGAGAGCTTTTGTGCTTGTAAGAATAACCTGAAATGAGCAGAAGGGAGCTCCACTGACCTGTCCCAATCTGGAAGCAAGCATTTCTGCTCATTTCCAGGGTAGGTTTTAGAAGTACAAAAGCCCCATTTTGCAAGCAGTTGCTCCTGTGAGTGCAACAGAACCAGCGAAGGCAGAGCAGCCCCTTTGGATACTGCCTATAATGTACTATTATTGTTTTATTCAAAAACAAAGGTAACATTGGATAAAACTACTTATTTATAAATAAGATCCTAACAACGGTCTTGCATGGTGGAATCAGCCAGCCGTTTTGAGGAAATGATTGGAAATGCTGAAGCTTGGTCAACTGGTTGTTCTAACAGCTGTGCACATTATTCACACAGGATGGGACTGGGGCAACCCATATTTCATAAATTCATTTGCAAAAGTTGTTTCCAAAATTTGACCTTAAAAGTGTGTTTATGCTGTTATTATTCTTGAAAATGTTGTTGTATATAATATTTAATTGTCTTATGGTACCATGTTTTCCTTCAATATTAATAAAACATGATGGAGAAGTTTCCTTAATTTTGGAAAGCTACAGACTTAAACAGCCAGATTGGTAGGCAAGGGGACAAAAGTGTGTGTAGACAGAGGTGTCTTGGAAGTTTTCTTTTTTTTTTTTTTTTACTGCAACCAATTAATTACCTAGGAGAATAAGCTAGCCTCTTTCCTGTTAAAATTGGCTTGCCTGTTCAGCTAGATGATTGGATGCAGTAAAACCTTTCAAAGACATCCACCTACACATATGGTTATTTAGAATGGCAGTCAAAGTTTTTTTTTTAAATACTTTATATTTATTTTTGTCTTTATAAATGAAATAACCAATACCAGCAACCTGATCAATAACTACCTGATCAATTTCTTAACAGTACAATATTCTTAGGAGGACACAACAATACCTAAAAGAAGGAGAAAGGGAAAAAAATAAAGGAAAAAGAAAAAGAAAATGTTTCCCCCTTTTTTTAAAGGGTTAAATTTAAACTCCAATACACACGGGCTTCAGATCCCATTCTAATTTAGAAACTATACCTATAACATTAGCAATATTACAATTTAATAATCAACCTTACATTTCAATATCATATCATCAGTCTTATAGCAAGGAAGCAGGCATACAATTCATTCCCAGCAACCATATATTGCCCTTAAGTTAGAATATAATAGTAATAATAAAGCTTAACAGTTTAACCAACCAAAAATCTTACTTAGTAGTCTTATAGTAATGATAATAATTGTAATAATAATAATAATAACAGCAAAAAAGAGATGAAATTATAATGTTATATAATAATAAAGCTTGAAAGCAACCTTACAACAATCAGTAATATATTTTATACTAGATATATAAATGGGTGTGCACAATACACCCTCAAACAATATATTTAAATACAGCATATAATAACGAAAATTTAAAGAAAAATAGTAAAAGAAGAAGAATGAAAGAGAGCAAACAAATGTATGCATAATCAGTTGTCTCATTTTTTTTGATATAATTTTTTATTTTTTTAAAAAAACATAACAACATAAACACACAATACACATACACTAAAATATCTCTTAAGATTGTAATCTTAAGTTATAATCAGCTATCTCTGACCTAGCCTGAATCATGCAGACTAAACATAAACAATTAACAAAATTTGTTTAAAGATTCCAGTTCATGGGGCTGGAACAGACGTCTCACACATTTTTACATTCAGCCATGACTCTGCCATTTCATGATTTAGGAACTTCTTTATCTGACCTTCAGTCAAAGTTTTTAAAGAACTAAACAATCCTTATAAAACTCTGCAAAACATGAGAAGTAAACAACACATTCTGCTATTCTATCGCCTAATGCTAAACCATGCTTTAGTGTTAGGAGGACGAGCCACAGCAAGCATTGGGCTCATACACTACCCTGTCCTCTCTTTCTGATTCACTAAGGGTGCAATCCTATGCTTGCTTAAGACTGAAAAAGGTCCTACAACTCCCAGCATTCCATAGCAGCCATGGTGGGTGGGGAAAGCTGGGAGTTGTAGGACTTTTTTTTGTCTAAACATGCATAGGATTGCGCCTTAAATGTAGAGCTTCACTGCTAGTGTTTATCAGTAGTAGTAATAGTAGTAGTACTGAAGCACCGATGGCACCAGGTACGCTACAAACATAAGCATGACACCCAGGAAGCTCAAAGTCAAAACCTGTTATGTATTTGTGCTGTATATTTTAATTGCTTGGGAGTGAAGAGCATTTGTAATATTTTCATTTTCATCCCAATATTAGCTCTTCCTACCCAGCGCAATATGTTAGCAAAGCCTTTTTCAGCTGACACTTGTGTGCTCCACGATGACCTGGAATGGGCTTTCCTTCCTTCTCCTCTTCCTTCTATTCCCTTAAAATATTCATAATTTACAAGTGTGACATTTTATATAATATGAATAAATCCTCTGTTTATTGTACACTTTGACTCAAAGGCAATTGGTGCCAATTCAGCTGGAACTCTTGATAACTGTACTTAATTTGACAGATAACTGTAGATAACTTTCACTGAAAATAATTAAACACTACAGCTATATAAAACAGATCTGGTTTCCTACAGGTTTGAAATGATTGAACACTTAATTTTATTGCGTGTATGATTTGCTGTATATGGTATAGTAAAGTTTTCACAAGATGAGCATTTTTATGTATAAAATCTTTATCTGGAATGGTGATATATATTTCTTTCCTGAGAGAACCCAAGAAAAACAGTTGATCTTTACCCACCATTAGTTCCAAGACTGATCCAGAAGCCAAACCCTCTGTGATTAATTGCCCTTGAACATTGCTGGCAGTATGATTCATTCATACAGCTTTCATGGGCCATTAGTGGATTTTGATCAAGGCAGAGCTCTGTGCTAGGTCAAGGTAAACGTATACAATATACCTTCCTGTTTAAGATTAATTATTCTATGCCACTGGGATGTGGACATTTCCTAGGGCCCAGCCTATGCCACTAGTTTTGAGAGTTTGAGTGAATTCAGCATGTTGATATAAATCTCCAGTCATTCTTTAAAGTGTATTACCCAGCCAAATCTATAATTCTATGTAATTCTGAATTGGTACCAATTGCCTATCTTTTTTAATCCTGGTGTATTGTACCTTTTATAATTTCCCCCTTTTGTTTTTATTCTGTTTGATATTCCTGATGGACATCTGACCTGGGATATTGTTGCTTTATGTTTCTTTTAACCTTTCTTTCCTCTCCCTGCCATCTGATAATTTTACATTGTTTATCTACATATAGCTATAGACATAGATGCCACTGGTTTAGATGCAGAAGAAATTGATATTCCAGCAAACCATCGCTCCCCCAAACCCAGTGCAAACAGTATCACATCACCCCACTCCAAAGAGAAAAGAATGCCCTTCTTTAAGAAGGTAACACCTACTTCCAAGCTGCCATCTGTACACCTGCTCACCTGCACTGCGTCACATTTTGAGTCCTGTTAACTGTCTGCGTCCTTTGACAAGCCAATAACATGCATGCTTTTGTTATTCTTTGTTTCTTTTCCATGCTGCTGTAGCTAAGCAGAAGCAGAAATCGGTAAGTTTATGCTGACACAAGCTGTGTTTATTCTGCCACTGGCATCATTAGCATCATCACCTACAGTTTATATAATGCAGTCATTTTAGACCAAAGAAACTAAGTTATCAGACTGCTAGCTGAATCCAGTAGGGTGAAAACAAGCAGACTAGGCCCTGTGAGTGACTCAGTCAAACCTTGCTTATGGTACTTTTCCTTTTTGATGGAATAATAGGCTGACAAGGGAATTTCTTTAAACATCCAGAGAAGTAAAACTTTGACAAGACCAGATAATGCACCTCTCTAGTGCATGCTTATTCTTTGTCATTTCTCCAGATTTTTTTTACTTGTAATTCAGTCTTATAATTATAATTCATTTTGTTAACTCTAAACAGATACTCATCTTGTTCTTTAAAAAGAACTTTCAATTTTTAATTTAGTCAGTATTTAAACTTCTAATCCACTAGGTGCAAAATCTGCAGATGAGCAAGACCAGTGGAAAACTGCAGACTTGTTTTGGCGGTCTACTGTGAGTTTTTCCTATTGTCATATATAAATTATTTCCCATTGTTCTTGCCTTCTCCTCCAGCAGTCAGACTATAGCATCTTGCCTGTTAGATAACAGAACTGGTGGCCAAAGCTACTCCATAGGGAGGCTGACAAATGTGATGTATTGTCATACTCTTTTCACCCCTTATCTGGGAACTACAAGATGCTCCTAAAAACTTACATGGAATTGGTTATTTAGCAGCCAATTATAAGCAACTGGAGAGTAAAGCTAACTATTAATATTCTTCTTTCTTTGTTTGTTTCTTTCTTTTTTACAGAAGTATTCTCAATATTTTTTATAAATTTGGATACACACTTATATAGATAGCTTCCTATATACATAAACTTCCAGGAACCATTCTTTTGCGAGTGTGGTCTATGCTCAATGACATAACAAATTCCCTATCTTCATGACCATCCGGTCTTCTCCAAACCACATTCAATTCTTCTTTTGCATTAAAAAAATTCCCTTGCTTGCCGCCATTATCTTCCTTTATCGATACCATAGTTGATTTGTCCACTACTTTACAGATTGATAGTAAATAAAATTGGTAGCCCCTTGGGTGCTGGGTTTGTTTGTTTGTTTTTTGGTAGCAAGGTTGGGTATAAATCCCACCAATAAATAGCTTCAAAATTCATAATTACTGTGATCACATGTATATTTTCTCTTAAATATGAGTCAGTTCTCTCTTTTTACTGGTCTAAGCCTTTGTTAGTAACAAAGGGCTATTTCTGGGAGCAGCTCATTTCATTAGTTTTAATTATTTATCCTTTCATTTTTATGAGACAGAATTCTCAAAAACTCAACAAAATTGCCAGGTGCAGTGGTAATTCTTGTAATGTGTTGACATTTGCTCACCATAATCTGGATGGACACTCTAACTCACTGTAACAGTCAAAGCTTAGCCATCCGATAGAAAAATCTCCCTCGCTAGCTTTGTGGAATGAATTTGAAACAGTAATATAGAGGTGAAAGGCTCTTGTAGCCCATTTTAATCCCTTAACATATTACCACTGACAGCATAGTTAATTAGAGCGTGGAAAAGCTGAAGGCTGGCATACAACTGATTTTAACAAGTACCAGTATTCCATCAAATAAGGTAATTTCTGTACCTACCCTAATTTTCAAGGGTTATGATTAACTCAAGGCTTTTGCAGATAAACACCATAAGACATGGATATATTACAAAGGGGCATTGATCTGCTAAACACAAGAGGGTCCTGACATAGTTCTTATAGGCTGCTACAGTAGTGCATACCAGGTGATTTATATTCATAGCAACAATCATTGTAAGAGTGTATCTTCATAATTATACAACAGACCTATAGGCTTTGCTTCTAAACAGTAAGTGAGATCTGGCACTGTAAAAATTATGTTCATATGCTTTTGATGCCTTGGGCATTCACTGTTCACCATTCTTCTTATGTTATCAATTATGTGGTGAATTTACATGTAAACAAAAACAAGCCCTGACACCAATGTGTGTTCCATGTTTTAGACTGCTGCTTGTGTGGCATTTTGTGTTGTTTCTGTATTAATGTTTGTCTCTGTTTTCTTATGTTTGTATTCTACCTTATTGCTTTTATTGTTGTTATACTCCTGGGAAATGTTGAGTACTGAAATAATGAACAATGACAACATACTGTGATGTTGACTGATGTATTTATACTATGTAGGCCCTTGAAAAATAGATCTGGCATATCTACTTTTAAGCTTTTTCCAGGTTGGTGGTTTTGAATTTGAAACATTTTGCCCTCTGCAAGCAAACAAACAAAACTTAAACAATGGTTTAAAATAAGCCACTTTTTGTGGTCTTGGTAATATCTGTTGTTGTTTTTTTAAAAAAACAAAACACTTTTTTGTATATAATTGTATGACACATTTTACACATTGAATGGTCAGCTATCCATTCATAAATTTTGCATGATACATCAAGCGAGTAATTTATGAAACAGTATACATTACCATGAAACACGTCTGACTTTATAGAGCCTTCTAGAGAGGAAAGATGGCCTATTGTGGGGTTTGTTTATATAGCATTTAGCAATTGCTAACATAATTATGTTTGTGAATTCACATGCCAGTTGTGCTAATATAGAGATTTGAACATATGGGTATGAATGAAAAGCTGTCATGCAAGCAATGAGAATTCAAAATAGTGCCATTGTGGTTTAATAAACCATATCTTTATATTAATAAAAGGATGAAGGCTGTGAATTCTTCCATTTTGTTTGCCTCTTGTCCCTATTTCTTTAATGATATTATTAGATTTTACAACTGCTTTAACTGTCTTTTCTGGATATCAGAGGCTGATGGCAATAGAATTCTGTAGATACAGTCTATTCACCATTCTTTCAGAGTGGCAGCCATCTTACAATTACATGGAATGGCTTTTTGGCATTCCTGAGCAATGGTTCTATTTCAGAATATAATTTAAACTGGTTATGAAAATGAGGTTGCATGGAAGTATTTACAAAATATTATCCCGAATAACAATAATAACTTTTTGGTACTTTCAGAGTATTTTCTGAGAGGTGTCTGGAAAAAAATGCACCCCAGATTTCCCCCTTGGTGACACCATTTAGAATTCCATTAGATAAATATATGTGAAGAATTAGCCTTTATGTAGAAACCAGATGCTGAAAGAATTTTTTCTCTTTATCAGACAGAGCACATCCCTCCATATGATGTAGTGCCTTCTATGCGACCAGTAGTCTTAGTGGGGCCTTCCTTAAAGGGATATGAGGTAAAACAAATCCTTATGAACATCTTTGATTTTGTTCAAAACTATGTTGCTTTTTTCTGTGTGGAACTATGGGAGAAAAGAGGAGAATTGTTTATTGTTGATTTATTACATTTATATTCTGCCTTTCCTCCAGTGGTCCCAAGGTGGTGTACATGGTTCTCTCCCTTTATCCTCACAACAATCCTGTGAGGTAGGTTAGACGGACAGATAGTGGACCAAGTCATCCAGTGAACTGTGTGGCTAAGCAGGGATTTGAACCTGGTTTTCCCCAGTCCTAGTCCAGTACTCTAACCACTATATCACAGCCAGTTAAAATAATAATTTTTCTTTTCTAATTGAAATTAGAATTAGCCAAAAATATTTTGATAATGCCAAAATGCGTGAAATTATATATGGCTTCCTCAGATTCATTAATAGGTGCCATTTTATTCCTGTATGAATGAAAATAGTAATTAACAAATCTCATATTATATCAATTTGCACACAAAATGTGAATATTTTATTATTTGCTTGCAGGTGACAGACATGATGCAAAAAGCATTATTCGATTTTTTAAAACATAGATTTGAAGGGCGGTAAGTACTTAAGAATCTAGACTAATTTAAATATTTTAGGGTGTAATCCTATGCATGTGTATGCAGAAAAAAGTACCACAACTCTCAGAATTCCTCAGCCAGCCATACTGGTCATGTATCTAAATCTAAATAAAACTCATATTGTTCTTCCTTTCTCAATTTTGACTGAAGCATATTTCTCATAGGTTTTAAATTATGGATTAAAAACAACAAAGAATCTTGTGGCACCATAAAGACTAACAAATTTATTCTGGCATAAGCTTTTGTGGACACTGTGCACTTCATCAGATGCAGTTAAGGACTGTGGCTATTTGCAGTTTTCTGAAGCGACTATTTACATTTCAAATAAAGCTCCCGTTGGCAAGATAGCACCTTTGGAGAAGCTATTTTTGTTGGGACCATGGTAAAGCAAGAAAGAATTTAATCCTACAGAATATTCCTGAGGCTACTCAAGCTCTATTTACAAGACAAAAAACATGCATATTAATTGCCTACAGACAAATGACTTCATATCTAGTTTGGCTTTTTGTGTATAAGAAAAAGAATTAAGAGAGGTACCCACATAAGGGAATAAAACTTGTAGACAACGTAGTAATGGAACTGATTGATAGTATTTTAAAATAAGTTAAATATGTTCTCATGTAATGTCTTAAAAAAAGGTTAAGTAAGAGGGGGCATGAAAAACTGTAAAATTATGTATGGTGTAGAGAAAGGGGATAGAGGTTTCTCTCCCTTTCTCATGATACTAGAACCTGGATTTATCCAATAAAGATGAATGGTAGGAGAGTCAAGATAGACAAAAGGAAGTACATCTTCACAAAGTGGAGGGAGCATTGCTGTGTCCTCTAGACAGCTTCTAGGGGCACAGGATTGTTTGGTTTCCTGGATCCGAGCTAGAAGACAGAGCTCTGAACTCGGAGCCAGGAAACCATGCTCCCCTCCCCCTTGTAGCAGGTACGGAGAGAACCATGCTGGCTACCTCTCCACACTAGGTAAACAGAGTGCGAAGATGGGGGCATTCCTGGGGGTGGGGCAGGGAGAAATGGGCAGTTGGTTTACGCCTTTTCCTATTGCTGCCCCAGCCTCCTTCCCTTCTCCCTGAAGCTTCCACTAGACAGGCGAAATTTCCTGTCTAGCTTAAATACAGCACAGGAGGCGCAAGGTCCTCCCGCTCTGCATTGTATATACATAAGCCTCTTGAGTTTGGAGGTTTACGTGTTCCCAGGATGCAGCCCATAAGACTGCACCCTAAACTATGGAATTCACTACCACAAGATCTAATAATGGCCACCAGTTTGGATGGCTTTAAAAGGAGATTGGATGAATTTATGGAGGATAAGGCCACCAATGGCTACTAGTCATGATGGCTATATATTGCCTCCATATCAGAGGCAGTATGGCTCTCAATACCGGTTGCTAGGGAACAACAATGGGAGAGAGCAATTGCCCTCTTGTCCTGCTGGTAGACTTCCCATAGGAATCTGGTTGGCTACTGTGGGAAACATGATGCTGGACTAGATTGATCTTTGGTCTGATCCTGCAGGGCCCTTCTTAGGTTAATTCTTATAAACCCATCTTCTCACTATCCCACCCCCCAAAAAAAAATCCAGAAGGAAATTTAAAAATACTGGGATCAGCTTTATTTTATGCTCTGGAAGAATGTGACCTCTGTTCAGCAGCTTAGGCTGCTACATACACTTACCTGGGAGTAAGTCCCATTGAACTTTTGAGTAGACATGTATAGACTTACAGTATCCATTGCCTTCATGCTTCTTTGCGTTCTTCCAAGTTTGTTGATATCCTTCTTGAAAAATGCTAACTGAGATCACAATCAAGAGTCCCTTTATGTCTGTGTAAAGTCCCCTCATGAATTCAACTTGCACTTACATATTTTCTAAGCTTTCTTGTAAGCCATTTAGCAAAACTAGTGCTCACCCATGAAACTCTAGTTGCTACTTAACATGGATCGATTGATAATGACTTTGTTTTTAAAACTGACTTTTCAAAAAATTTCAGTGTGATCCCCAAAAGTTAAAACATGAAAAAGACAATAAACTATTAAAACCAACAGAACAACTAACAAAGAAGCTGTAAAACAGTTAAAAAAAATGTGTCAGGGTTCCCCTTATGACCTGGACCTCCTGAGCAGCTCCTTACGGATCTCTTGCCTCTTTAAGAGTCCCACCTTCCTTCTTTTACCTTCCCTTTTCCAATTAGATGTGGTTTAGGCTGTAGGCATGGGGTGATTGACATTCTAGACACAGAGTTTAACCACAACAGTTTATAACAGTAAATTAAAGCAAGTGAATCACAATTAAAGGTCTTTACACAATAGAGCTGAGTGCTACAAAAGAGAAAATAAAAGTTTCAAAACACAAGTTCCTTTACTCTAGCTGTGCTTAGACTTCTCCAGGCTGCTTCTTCCTGCTCCCTCTTCAGGCTCTGGTCTCCCCAGCTCTGGTCTCAGTGGCTCTCTTTATATACCTTCCTCCCCCAAAACTGAAAGTACTGTTTCAAACCTGAAGAAATGAAACTTAACTGGGGAAATGAAATTACTCCTCTCAGGGATACCTGCTCTCAACAAAAAACTCCAGGCTTCTAAGCCTGGTCTTTTTCCTTGCCTCCTTCACACAGTGTAAGTCAGTTAAACATTAAAAGCTTTGGTGAACAAAAAGGACTTGGACTGGTGCCTAAATCTTAATCAACCGGATGAGCAGTCTAGGGAAGAGCATTCTAGAGTTGAAGAGCCACCATGGAAAAGTCCCTTTACCAAGTCACCTCTAGCCTAACCTCTAACTGTGGGGGCACTTGGAGAAAGGTCTCAGGTACTGATCATAATAGAAAAGCAGGTTTATGTAGGAGTACTTGGTCCATTAGGTCGTTTCAGCTACTTACAGGTCTCTCTTAGAGTAGACACTTCTGATCATTTACCCAGTGGGAAGGATACATGGTATCTGCTAAAGTTTATTCATCTGAAACCAAATTCCCACACTCTCTTCAGCCTTGATGTAAAGAACCGAACGGTGATAAAGGCCTTTAATTGCTCACTTGTCCTTGCGCTCATTTTTCTACAGTCCCAAAGTCTGAAGTAGACAATACTTTATAACTGCTTTGGGTGATTTTGAGTGCTATAACACATTTTCATTAAGATGTGCATTTGAATTTTTAACTATCTAGCCTCATTACTGCTCTGGCCTTGTCATAACTACTATGACAGAATTTTATTATCTAGTTTTAATTGTGTGCTGTATACTGAAAAAGCAAAAGAGGATAATGACTATTTTTTATAAAGAATATAATGACTATTAGCTGTGAGCTGGGTCCTACTTTCAAATGGTGAGAGATGTAGAAGAGAACTTAAGAGACTGAAAATCTCTGTTAAGCTATGTTGCAAACTACCATCACCCCCCCAAAACATGTTTGTAATAAGGTCTGTTATAACTCCACATATCCTAGCACGCCAGAAAGATGACAGATCTCTTCTCCCGTAGATCTAGTTCCTTGTCTGTTTATTCTAGCTACATGATTTTTCTAGCAACTATTCTCGCTAGAACTCACTTGATTATGAACAAGATAAAGCAATATTGTATATTTTACAACCATATTTCTTATACAAAGATTATACTATTGCTGCTGCTGTTATAGCACCTAAACCATACTCATACTAGGCACTGTATAAAAAGTTAAAACAACTACACAAAGCAGTTCCCTGCCCAGGCAGCTCACAATCAGACCGCACACACGCGCGCGCGCACACACACACACACACACACACACACGAGGACTCGGGTAGAAAATAAACAAAAATTAGCCATGTCTTAAAGTTTAGAATGGGAGGGAAGGGAATATTAGAAACAAATGCCCCCAGGTTTGGAGGCCACCAAGTACATTCTAAATTGAATCCAAAGTTCTCTAGAGTCTGGGCAGTGAGTGCTTGTGTGTGTGGCGGGGGTGAGGTGGGGTGGGGGTTCTCTTAGGCCCTAGATGCTGCTGGGCAGGCTGCAGGGTTTCAGGAATGAAAGGAAATACAAGCTGGGTTCAGATGACTCAATAACCCCTGATGGGTTAAATAAACTATTGTGGTTTATTTAACCCATCTTGGGTTATTGTGTCATCTGTTGGGAACTGTTTAATCCATGATGGCCTATTTGCCCCAAGTAACCCACTCTGATAACCCACAGTGGGTTAAATAACCCCTACTGCAGGCTGTGGGTTATCATGTCATCTGGTGGGCACCATGGGTTATTTTGGTCACCTACAGTGTTGTGCTGCAAGAGCAGTTCAGACAGCTGCTACTCTGCTCCTTGTGGGTGTTCTCTGTGTTAAGGAAACAGCCTACACAAGCTATTTCAGTAGTGTCTGTGGGGGGAAATGCGCAACTGGGAATGCCTTAAGTTTGCAGGATCGGGACCAAACTTCATACACAGCCTCCCCTAGTCAGGAGGCACCCAATGCACCATCAAATCCCTACGCATTTACTCACAAAAAAGCAAAAATCTTGGGTGCACCAAAATGGGGGTGGCAGCTATAACACCTTGGAGGTTTGCAGGATTGGGACCAAACTTCATACACAGCTCTAATGCTCTTTCGCTCATTTGCTAAAGTGCTATAGCACTTTTTTTTTTTTTTTTGCTAAAGCGCAATTAGCGAACTAGGGGAAGAGTGCTACAGCTGTGTATGAGGTTTGGTCCCAATCCTGCAAAGCTCCAAAGGTTTATTGCTGCCATCCCCTTTTCGGTGCACAGTGGGATTTTCCTCCTTGTAGCCCCTGCTGTGATGTAATGAATGCATGAAACTGTGCCACTACTCAGGTGGGAGGACTGCAGGGGGCAGGGGGATGGGTCAGGTTAGGCACAGTAGCTTAATAAGCTATGCACAGTAGCTTATTAGCCCGGTTGTGTGGTGGGGCAACGTGGACTATTTCAAAAATAAGTTACTGTAAGTAGCTTATTAATCCACCATGGCTTAAAGTGACATCTGAACACAGCCATAGCTTCCATGGGTTTCTGGACCCCTTGATGCTGCCTGAGAATGTTTGAGACCTAATAGAAGCTCCTGGTGTGTACTTTCCTAGCAACAGGATAAGGTAAACTTCGTAAAGGGAATAGGTGGCAAAGGGGTTCTTATGGGTAGTGGGTTTTAAGGAGCCATTTGGGCCATGTTACAACTTGCATGCCCAGTGATGTCAACAAAATGAGCTTGGGCAAAAAAAATACATTGTTTTTTATTTTTATTTATTTATTTATTATTAAATTTATTAATCGCCCATCTGGCTGGTCACCCAGCCACTCTGGGCGATGTACAACATACAATAAAACAGTTTAAAACAATAAAATTCTACAATAAAAACATTTTCTAAAATACCCTAACCCACCCCAAATGCCTGCCTGAACAACCACGTTTTTAATGCACGATGGAAGCTCATTAAAGAGGGGGCATGACGGAGTTCCCTAGGGAGGGAGTTCCACAGAGTGGGGGCCACCACAGAAAAGGCCCTCTCCCTCGTCCCCACCAGTCTAGCTGTCCTGGCTGATGGGACAGAGAGAAGGCCATCCGAGGCTGATCTTGTTAAGTGGCCTGTCTGGTGCTGCTGGAGGGGCTCCTTAAGATAGGCTGGGCCGGAACCGTATAGAGTTTTAAAGGTCAAAACCAACACCTTGAATTTGGCCCGGTAAACAACTGGTAACCAGTGCAACTCCTTCAGCACTGGAGTGATGTGATCTTGCCGGCGGCTGCCTTTTATCAGGCGAGCCGCCGCGTTCTGTACCAGTTGCAGTTTCCGAACCATCTTCAAGGGTAACCCCACGTAGAGCACATTACAGTAGTCTAAACGAGAGGAGACCAGGGCATGTACTACCGATGGGAGCAGATGGTCGGGAAGGAAGGGGTGCAGCCGTCGTATCAGATGGAGTTGATACAGCTCTGTCCGGCTCACAGCTGACACCTGAGCCTCCATGGACAGCTGGGAGTCCAAAATGACCCCCAGGCTGCGGACCTGGTCTTTCAAGGGTAGCCGTACCCCATTCAACACCAGGTCAACATCCCCTAGCCTCCTCTTGTCTCCCACCAAAAGTACCTCGGTCTTGTCAGGGTTCAGCTTCAGCTTATTCCTCCCCATCCAGCCACTCACCGTCTCCAGACATTTGGACAGGGATTCTACGGCCAACCTTGGTGAATATTTGAATGAGAGGTAGAGCTGCGTGTCATCCGCATATTGATGACACTGCACCCCAGACCTCCTGATGATAGCCCCCAGCGGCTTCACATAGATGTTAAATAGCATCGGGGAGAGGATGGAACCCTGTGGCACCCCACAAGTGAGTGGCCACGGGTCCAAAACCTCCTCTCCCAGTGCTACCCTCTGATACCTGCCGGAGAGGAAGGACCGGAACCACCGCAATACGGTGTCTCCAATGCCCAACCCCTCCAGGCGGTCCAGGAGGATACCGTGGTCATCGGTATCAAAAGCTGCTGAGAGGTCGAGGAGAACAAGGAAGGAGCATTCACCCCTATCCAGAGCCCTCCTCATATCATCTACCAAGGCGACCAAGGCCGTTTCTGCCCCATGCCCAAGCCTTATAGCTCTCTCCTCACCCAAGCCCATTGGACATCAAGTTGGAGATATGGACATCCCCATGATGAGTCCAAAAATTTGTTTAGAATAATGTTGACAGGGAAAAAAGATGGGCAGACTAAAAAAAAATCAAACAAGAGGCATAGGGCAATATCCAATGGTCAACATTGGATACTGCCTAAAGTCTCAGACTGGTACTCAGAAATAATAATAACAGCAACAACATATGCTCAGTGTGTTTCAGTTATGATGTGCTCTAGGGACAAAAGAGTCTCTGCCTTTCTTATTCTGATAGCAGCAGGTAAAACAGTTCACTTGAAGGATGTGAAGAACACTGAATGCATTTGCTACTATGTCTGATTCTTTTGCTATTTATGTATATGCATCTCCCCGCTTTCTGAACAATGAATCACAACACTCCTCCTCCCCCCCCCTTTTTTTTGTTCAGTATATCAATCACACGGGTCACAGCAGACATCTCGCTTGCCAAACGCTCAGTATTAAACAATCCCAGCAAGCATGCGATAATAGAACGATCCAATACAAGGTCAAGTTTAGGTAAGTGTATGAAGTAATAATACTACAAATTGTTGCTAACTATAGCAGTCCAAAGCTTCAAAACTGTTCATTTCCTTTTTATAAAAAGGGGATTATTCACTGTGATACCACATACAGTGACAGAGTGTTGGTTCTTAGCACTAGACAGTTAAGGGTGCAATCCTATGCATGTTTAGACAGAAAAAAGTCCTACGACTCCCAGCCTTTTCTATCCAGCCATGCTGTAGGACTTTTTTCAGTCTAAGCCTGCAAAGGATTCCACCCTTAATTACATATAGACACTAGGTTAGGCACTCCCACTCCATTTTGAATTACTTTTGCTGTATCCATTGATCTTACTGAGACAATACATGTACTTTTTAGCTAATATATCAGAAATTATGTTCATATTTCAAAATAGCAAGTTTTTCAGGACAATTCTTGAAATAAGTGCTGGTCAGATGACTTCTATTGCTGAATAATTTCACTCCTAAAAAAGATCATACAAGTTTAAAATGTTCATGGTGTTACAAAGTTGCCCCCATACACACCTGTTATAAATTATTATACACTAACGTTCTTCATAAGTACATCTCATTAACCTATTAGTATGGGAAGGAGAACATGCTTTCTCTAGAATTGCTTGGGAAATCTTTCTTGTGAGAGGTAAGAGAATATGTGTGATCCAATTAGTCTTATTCAATAACTATTTATTTTCATATTTAGACATCTACAACTAGGCAGCATTTTGTGTACCCTTTTAACATAGCAAAGACCACATTTCAGTATTGACATTAGTTTTTATGGTGCCTTCCTTGAACACAATAGAACACTTTGATTGTCCTCTGCAAAGCTGTGATCATGCAATATAGGCAGGTAGTTAATTTCCCAAAATACGCTGAGTACGTGCACTTCATAATTATATCAAACTAGTTTGGTTTAAAACTTCCTAGTAAACCTGTATCATTCAGCCAAGAATACAAACAGACTATTTGCTATCCCTTGTTGTTATTATATTACAATTCTGGAAACAGAACAGGGCCCATTATTGTTTCAGAGGCTAAAAATTGTTGAACGTAATTGCTAACATGTATTTATTCCATACGTGCCCAGACCCAGACCTGCTTAGCTTCAGCAAAGTGACTCCATCACATGCCCTCAGACCATTTGCTGGGACTGTGGACATTCTCTTAGACCCGAAAAAGAACTATTTCAGGTTCACTTCAAGTAACGATCAGCTCATGGGTTGTGTTCCAATAAATGCTTCTGGGCATAACACTTTACCAACTATGATGTACATGCTATGTTGATGAAATAATATGACAGCTACGTTGTTCCCCAGTTCATGATCTCTTTCTGATATGGCCCGTGCTTCTGAATAAATTGCCATGCTTGTTCTATATTTTTCATACATTAAGTGCAAATATGCTAGAGATCAACAAAGTCTTAAAACAATTTTTGAAAATATATTCCTTTGAGAAAGGGGGCTTTAATCGGAACACATGATTAAAACTCAGTAGCCATATATGTGTCTTTGTGTGTACATGGCATCTGTATAAATCGCTGTACCAAATCTATGGCTTTTGCTTCATTTCTTCCTCAATCTCAAGAACCCAAACCTTTTCCTTGTTTGTTTACATGTATGTTACATTTCTAGCTGCTGTTGTTATAACCTTATCTCATTCTGTATCTTTGGACAAGAACATGATTATCTTGGGTTTTTCCATTCTTTGCTTCATTAATGCCCTCCCTTTCCAGATGTTTTGGGTATGTATGTATGGTTGCTAATTATTTTTCCTTTTGTGTGTGCATTCAGTATGTATTCTATCTCACAAAACCACTATCTGTATCTGATAGCAAGTTTTGTAACGGTAGAACAAGTAATTGGTGTAGTTTGTACTGAATTCTCTATTCTAGAAAAAGTTACCAATTTTAAATGTTAGAAATCAAGTTGCAATTGGCATGAAAATACTTAACAATTAGATTTTAAAAAAAATATATGCCTAAATTGGGTAACCAAAATCTGTACTGCATCAGCCCAAAATAGTAAATGTGCATGTACAAAAACCAGATTTATGCAGCTGTGACCACAGTTCCCCATTGTGTAATAGGGCTACATATGCAGACATTTTTGCGTATGCAAAAATGTATATAGAGGTACTTTGCTTTGAAAATGTTGCCTTAGAAAGCTGTATTTAACTGTTGCAAAATGTATCATGTAGATTGCATTATAAAAAACAGCCTCTAAATGTTTGAAGCATCTCTATATTTAATGAATGTGCAATTGATGGGTGTTCAGAATTCATTCAACATCCCTTTTTTCTACCAAAAGATATGCATAGATTAATTGCGCAGTGGTAGCTCTTAATAGCATCACAAATCTATCACTGTAGGAAACTAAAGTCTCCATTTTTTCTTTAAAAACATTATGTCTTATCTGTTTACAGCCATTTTGGTAGTAAACTATACTTGATTTTTATACCTGAAATCAAGAGAACTTGATTTTCAGCCTGATTAGGACAGGAATCTTAACAACAGTTCGCAGACCTAATACATCCCTGATCAAGCTTACATCATTCCTGGGATTAGCACTGGCGCTCTACACATATCTATGTGATGATAACATAAAGGTTTGCACCCTGTACCCATCTTAATATCATAGTGCATCAACAGTGATGGCTAGAACACCTAAAGGTTGCTTCATAGTTCATTAAAAAAATCATACTCAAGGAGAAAACAGTTATGAGGCAATTGGCTGTTTTGCACATAATGCTAACCCATGGTTTATTTAACCTATGGTTAATGGACGGCTTATTGCTCTACCCAGGGTTTGGTAGACAATTGAACAAACAGTGGTGTGCGTTTTTTTCAATCCAAGGATTCTTTGTTTTCCCCTTTCTTTGCCCACTCCCTCTCTGTATCCCAAATACCTTTCTGGCACTGTAATACTGTCATGTAGGCTGGTTTTTTGACCACTCTTGCCTGCTGCTTTTGTAGCCTGGTGAAAGAACCCATGACCACCACCTGATTCTGGGTTCACATGGAATGACAATCCCAAGGGTTAAATAACCCAGAGTTCACAATCCAACAACAGACCATGGGTTATCTTTCTGGGTTGTTCATGGTGAACAAACAGTGGTTTGTTAGTGCAGCTGGATTCACACGTCAGGACAACCCAGAATTCAACAACTCATGCATTAAATAAAGCATGGATTAGTGTTATATGTGAACCAGGTCTATGAATCAGCAATGCTTTTCATTCTGTTTTTAAGAGGTTATGATTTCTTTCTTATATCTTTAGAATTAGATTGCTGTCTTGGAAGAGATCAATAAAGCTGCAGGCAAACTAGACTAGAGCTGAGCCAAAAGATCCTCTTAAAATATTTTAACTCAAATGTGGGGGTTCGGGGCGGGAAAGTTTTTCACCACTGTATGTTTCGTGCCCTGTTGATGACTGATGCCCAAGGTGGGGTTGGGTTTGAATTTTTTACCCAGAAGATTCCCATGGTGAGGATAAAAATAATTACACTCTGATTTGGCCTCAGAATGTAGCATTGCCAGGAAGCTAAATCAAAGTGATGGCAATGCTCTCTACCCTCAACCTGGAGTCTTCTGGGTTAAAAAAAAAAAAAAAGGCATCCACCTGCACCTGTAACGTGATCGCCATGAGTAAATTTACCCCATATTTTGTGCCCGTCTGCGTCTTCATAAAATTATCAAATGTACACCCATTTCATAGCCTGTGAACAGAATAATAAAGTGTGTGTGTCTGGGGGGGTGTTTCAGCTCAGCATTAAACTGGAAAATTTTCAAGGCTACTTCACACAAGGCAAATTTCCTGCATGGGAGTCATTTCTTTGTAGGAAATTAACACAGCCTAAAATTATATGTAACAGTGTTCTTGTATTAAACTGATTTGTCCCAAGACAAATTCTAGGTCTTCCTAGAATCGTTCTCCTTTCTTGATGAGGTTGTGGCATTTTCTCTTTTGAACTTTCTACTTTGGGAAGAATTTCAAGTAATTGCCTGTCAGGTCTTCTCATTGTCAGAGCACTCTTTGACGTCTTTTTCAAAGTAGTTGGACTGTGCCCATGTCAGAAATACTTGATTAGTTGTGTTTTGAAATATGCTTGGAGAAAATGTCCTGTCATGCCACAGAAGTATCATGTATTGACATTTTTTGCTTCTTATTCTGGCTGTAAAACTAAGGTGATTCCTGTCAATCAGAGGGACCATTTTGTTCTCTGAAACATACGACCTTTACTGCCAAGTTGGCAGCCTTCTTAGGGTATATGAATTATTTTCTCTTATAACAGTGGTCTTATTTGAATGTCATGAGTTTCATGTGGAATCTGTTGGTGAAATTATTAAAGAATAGAAATGTGTAGTGTACACATTGGAAGATATATGTCACATTATATTTTTTTTAAACTTACAATGTACCATGTTAATATTGTTGCAACACACAAAAAACACCCCAACGGCAGAATCCAACAGGGGACTTAGGCCCCTGCTGATTCCCTTCTGCCCTGCCAATTCCTTTCTGCAAGTGGTGGGTCCTGCGAATTCCGTTGCACAAGTGGGACCCACCACTCACGCAAGGGAGATTTAGCACTTCCTAGAGGAAGCCCCTAAATGAGCAGAAACGCTCGTTTCTGGAAGGATGCAGGTCGGCGGAGTTCCCTTATGTGAGCTCCGCTGACCTGCTGCCTCCTAGAAATGAGCATTCCTGCTGGTTTCAGGTTGCTCTGGAAGTGCCACATCTCCATTGCGTAAGTGGTGGGGGCCGCTCATGCAATGGAATCGGCAGGGGCGTAAGCACCCCGTTGGCTTCTGCCCCAATCCAGCAAGGGAGAGTCTGATGCACTGGGATTATGGATCTATATCTAGAGGCACAGTGCTAGGCCTGATTAGCCAAGTATGTGGATGTGGATAGTTATGTGCATCCAGAACCGTGAGCTGGGGTGCTTCCAGATGGAGGGCTCCTATTGCTACCACTTAGAAGGCATTGTGCAGCTATTCCGTCTTCTCCTCCTCAACCGATTTTCAGTGGTAAGAAAACAGATGGGGAAACATGGGGTCACAAGTAGAAGATGATGATGTCTGGACCCTCCGTCAAATTCCATAAATGAGGCAGGGTGATGGCACCATAAAAGCCTTGTCTGGACACAACACAAAAAACCAGGGCTGGGGGCAGAGTATTTAGTGTTTTATCTCTGAAGGGCCACCTATGACCAATATCTAAAAATCTGTTTCTAGCCAAGATGGATAGATATTTCCTATGTGATATTTTGATATTTTGTAAATAATGATTTCTTTGTGGTATTTGTCTCTGTGTTGTTCATGAAATTCAACAACAATCTCTCTCTCTTGCACACTGTGATTTTCTCTTTGTAACTTTTGACACATTCTTTGCTTAACAAAAAGTTCATAAATATATTTTATAATCACCTTTACTGATATAGCCACAATCCAGTGAAGTTAAGCATTTTAGGCAGCAATCCTATCCACCCTTACTTCTGAGTAAGGCCTACTGAATCCAGTGGAACAAGTCTCAGTAGACATCTGTAGGATTGGGCTTTTAATCCCATTTATTTCAGTTGGAATTTTGCACTTAATTCTCCCATTGGAAATCATAGGGTTTGATCCAGATTTAGTCAAATGTAGCGTAGACCCATTGAAATCTGTTGGACTTCAGTTAGTCACAACTAACTGATGTCCCACTGATTTCAGTGGGTCTCCTCTAAGTATATCTAAATCTGGATCCAACTCATAATACCTAAAAGTGCTCAGCTTTGGCTGGATCGTGCTGTAATTTGCCATGAAAATAAATAGCAAATTCCCAGCATCTTCTGTCTAACCTACCGCATGTGAGATTTTTTTGGTGTCTTCCTAAATATCATTTAAAAATTGTATTGTAAATCATCAGTGTAAATGATAAAACAACCCTGCTGAAAACATGCAAAACATAATCCTTGCTTAAGGTATTAGTAATGCTAGCAGTCTGACATATGTGATAGTATATCAGCTAGATTTGCCAGAGAGACCTTTCCTGACCCATCAGTACTTCTGCATCATGAACAGAACTGCACCCTTGAATCTGAGACAAAATGGGGTAGAAATGTTTTAAATATACTTTTACTGGTGCTTCCAGGAATAAAGCGATGGAGCCCTTTCCCACCTCCTGTTATTTAATGCCCCCATAAACAGCTGATGGGCCCTACTGTTAGCTCTTCACACTGCTTTGAAAAGTTTCCTGCTAACTGTCCAGTTGCATTATATTATAGATACACATACATATGTACATACATATGAATGATTGGGAACGGCACCACTCTTAAAGTACTACAGCTGTAAGTTGCCTCCTTAAGGCCTAGCATTATAATATAAGGAGACAGCTACATTTCTGTTGAATGACCCAATCTATCTAGCTCATTTCTTTCCAACCCAACTTACAGTAGATCATTTCTAGCCCTTCTACTCGACGCCCTGTAACTCTTTGCTGTTTGAGGTCGGTGGTCTACTGTAGCAGCAGTGGTGGGAAATGGGCCTTTGTGAGCACAGTATGCAGTACAAAGCATTCCGTCTGATGATTCCCATGTTACACTTGGCTGCCCAGGAGTGCCAGGAGCTAAGCTGGGTCAGGCTGCTCATCTGCCTCTCAGGCAAGAGGCTATAATTCTGAAACTGTTCTCTCCTGTATACACACAGATTTTATGACTGGCATAAAAACAGCCATAACCTGTCAGCAATATCGGCTTCTCTGCTAGTGGCAAGACTGAAAGTACTGCATTTAGACAACATAAAGCACCGGAACCATAATCATACTTTAAAAACCTTTATTCTACTTAAAATGTCTGTGTGTGAAAAGACCAAGATTTCTTCTGTTATGGATGTTATACATGCGCCTTTTCCATTTCTTCATCTGTTACAGAATGAATTGTTCTTTAATGCAGTCATAACTGGAGTCTCTTTACTTTTCTTCAGCTGAAGTTCAGAGTGAAATTGAACGAATATTTGAATTAGCAAGGACATTACAGCTGGTAGTACTTGATGCTGACACTATTAATCATCCGGCTCAACTTGGTAAAACCTCTCTGGCTCCCATTATAGTGTATGTAAAGATTTCTTCTCCAAAGGTAAATATTTTCAGCTGTTAGTTCAATGTTTGAGCATACTTTTGTTTTCAGTTCTGTGCTATGGTATGAAGTCACACTAATTTCAACTCACTTACCTGTAAATAATGATGGATTGCCAGTTCGAACCATGTGTGGGAAAATATAATCAAAATAATCAATATAATCAATGAATGGATAGTGCACACAGTTTCTATACATAGGTTGCCACTGCATTTCTGAAGGAAGCATAGTGTATAGTGCACAGGGAAGGAAATGGGATAGATACCTAAAATAACATGTGGAACAATGGGAAACTTTAGTATAAGGAGATGACTTCCCAAAATCAAGCAGAAAAACTTCGCAGGAGTTGAGTTTAGGAAGGAAAGAAAATCCCCTCCTAAATGCACAAAATAAACGCACTGCAAAGAATTAAAACAGAACATTGGAGCAATGCTGCAGGGTGGTGGTTCACTGAGACCTGCCCTGTGCCCCTGCTTTAAGTTACTTCTTCAGAAGGCTCTTCTTTGGATATTAGTACATGCAGCCTCTTTTCACGTGGTTCAAAGATTATTATTTATTTTCTCATTCCTTCATATTTTAACTGCAGTCTTCTTTTCCACAGGTTTTACAGAGGCTGATAAAATCCCGAGGCAAATCTCAGGCTAAACACCTTAACGTTCAAATGGTAGCAGCTGATAAACTGGCTCAGTGCCCTCCAGTGAGTTATTCTTAATATATACTGGTGGAAATATATAAAGTTGTGCATGCATGTGTGTGTTTGTGTGTGTGTGTGTGTGAGACATGTTAATATATACTGGTGTGAACTGCCCAGAGAGCTTTGGCTACTGGGTGGTATAGAAATGTAATAAATAAATGCATAACTGTAATTCGGCCCATTTTTTACTGACCAAAATCTAACTGTGTAGCAGTTTCGAGCCACAAGGGCAGAAAAACTTGGTAAACAGGAAAAGGGACCAGGTGAATTTCTGTAATTCTTAGTCCCTGCACATGCACAACCCTATTCTACAAACAGTAATCACAACAATCAACTCAACTTATTGTAGGGAAGAAGCAGCGGAGGGGGAAATCAGTCAAGCTTTTATCTGCTCCTCTCCTGATTGGTGCAGTTACTGGTTTTAGGATCTGTGCATGTAGCCTGGCCAGCTGGATTGAGGGTGAAAATTGTGTGTGCACCTCTTTGCATGAATACCACTGAATAACTCTTAAATAAATAATCTCCTCCTCTGCATTTGCCTCAGTATTGGGAGTCCCACAACTTCCTTTTGCAGCCTCCTTCCTTGGCTTTTTGTTGTAAAAATGGGATTTTTTCCTGTAGTACCCTTTAGTGTTATATTGTCAACTTTTTGCTGCTTTTGAATGCAAAGAACATGGTGAATGCAATGAACTGTTTGGGTGGGTTGTCGGATTTAGTTTGCAAGTTCTTGCTCTTCAGTGCTTTGGTTGTTCTGACTGAAATATCCCATTTTCAGGAAATGTTTGATGTGATTCTGGATGAAAACCAGCTTGAAGATGCTTGCGAGCACCTGGCTGACTATTTGGAAGCTTATTGGAAGGCCACACATCCTGCTAGCAGCCATCCCCCTAGTCAGCTTCTCACTCGCACGCTAGCAACTGCCACTCTTCCTATCAATCCAGGCCCAAATGTTAATTTACAGGTACAGGTGCTTTTTATTTTAAAGGCTGTCCTGCAAGAGCCACTGCTGTGCACATGGACTGTAGTGGCTGTTGGTGTTACAAATGGGTTGTATCCAATGTTAGTCTAATTTAAGTCCCATTCCTTTCAATGGGTCTATACTATTAAAACATTGCAGATATTCCCTTAGCTTTCAGATCCGATGCAAATGGAATGTCATATAAAACGATTCCATTAATGTTGAAGCCCAAAGTAGCCCTCCCAAATCTGAAAAGAATGGATCTCAAAATGTCATGCCACTTTGCATAGAAATCACGTGGAAACAGGTTGCAAGAATCAGAGCTGTCAAATTTAAGCCTAAAGCCAAGTCCCTTAATGGTGACAAACCCAGTTCTACATCTACCAAGCTAGACTTAATAACTCTTTGAAGACCAAATGCTATCTACAAGGTGAAGGATAAATGCTTTTCATAGAAATTGTGAATGCAGAAAACATCAAAATAATTATTGCCTTAAATTAACTCTAATTTTGATAATAAAATGCAAACTGGATACCTAGGGTTGGATCCAGGTTCTGCCTTCCACAAAAGAAGGGTTTTGCTAGTGGGAGATCCCTCCGCCCAATTTTTGGGACAGTCTCCTGATTCTCTATGTAGCACTTTCAGGGGGTGGGGGTGGAGGGGCTGCTGTGGGAAGAAGGGGGAGTGGGATCCACTTCCATTAGCACAGTTGATCCAGCAGAAATCTGGATCCAACCCCTGGATTTCAGTACTTCATTAACAGTAACCAAAGCTTTTAAGTGATTTTATTGGTGGGAACTGTGAAAGACTGATATAACAGCATCCCTAAGCTAATCACAATTGTTCATTTTTCAGTGATTTGAAAACATTCCGCCGATGAAGATTAGGTTTGATTATGCTTGGTAATTTTTACTTTTGTTTTCAGTCACCAGTAATGTGCTAGGAAATTAAATGATAATTTCACTGTGTCTGTTTTTGACAAAAGTTCAATCTGTCCAAATAGATCATTTGTGCAGTCAAAACAACCTCTTACCAATAACTAGAATGCCACTTGGTTGCCTTGAAAAACAGTACAGCAGTGATATTATTGGTGTTACAAGTGCTATCATGTTTGAATCTTTGAAAAATCTTTATTTTAAGGACAAAATCCTGTTTTTAAAATGGAAAATCCTTTTATTTGCCTTCATTCTGTTGTTTGCTCTTGATCTTTTTCCACTGATGTACACTCTCAAAAGTTTCTTAGGTTTATTTGGTGCCTGACTCACTGACCTCATTACCAGAACTGCTGTCTACTTTCTGTGTGCTGTGTCTGTGCTGCTAGGTGGACCTAATCAGCATGTCCTAAAAGTGACTATGATCACCCAAGCTCAGGGCTTATGAGAAAATAAATTGAGGCTGACTTTGTTTTCTTTTTGGAATGAAGGTTCACTTGTATTATAATGCAGTATCTTCAGTAAACGTTGAACTCTTAAGTTCCTAGATTAGACCAAGGTTGCTAGCCATAAGTTGTTGCCTTCTGACCACCTCTTCTGGAATAGCACTGTGAAACTCAGCGAGCCTGCTCAAGAGTAATAAGTTTGAGGACCATGACATTACTGCATTTTCTGTTTAACATATGCCAATGTAAAATTACAATTCTGTTGTATCGATCAGGGCTCTCAAGGAGATCAGAGGAATGAACAATCAGCCCCTGAACGAACTGGTTCCCAAGGGGAAGAAGAAGCACGGGCTGAACACACCAGGAAATCCCAACACCGCTCTTCTTCTTCAAGTCATCACCATAACCATCGTAGTGGAACTAGCCGTGGTCTGTCTAGACAAGAAACTTTTGACTCGGAAACACAAGACAGCAGAGATTCAGCATACATAGAGCCAAAGGAGGACTACTCACATGAACACTATGATTCTCATAGAGATCACAGTCACAGGGACGAGTCCCACGGGGGCAGTGATCACAGACATCGGGAATCGAGGCATCGCTCAAAGGAAAGGGACCGAGAGCAGGACCATAACGAAGGCAACAAGCAGCGGAGCCGTCATAAATCTAGGGACCAGTATTGTGACAGAGATGGGGAAGTGATATCTAAAAAACGCAACGATACAGCAGAATGGAAGAGGGATGTGTATATCCACCAGTAACATTTGCCTCTGGCAGTTCTGTGCTTCTTTTGAAGTTGTGTATGACAAAGCCCCTTTAAAAAACAAATCTGGGTTTTTCATGGCAGAACACATGGTATCCTGTATGCTGATTTTGTATTGCTGTTGCTTTCATGGCAATAGCATGAAATAGAATATTCATTTTTATTAGTGCTGTAACACATTGGCGTAGTACAACTGCGAAGCTCCTCATGTTGTACCATGCTGCTTCTTTTTTTTCCAAAGCTGTTTTTGGTAGCTGCCACTTGAACAATATCCGTTGCCATCAAGGTGTTGTTAGTGTTTTCAGACAAAATACAGTTGATGTTTGATACCTTCCCATGTTTTTCAGCAAGCCAAAATCAGCACATCCAAAACTGAAGCTCTTATCTGTTCTGATTTTTTAAACTGTAGGCACCTGATTTGCGTATTGATTTAAGAGCCTCTTACGTTGCTTGTACCTCTAGTGGACTACATTTGGGAACAGAATTCAGTCTTGCCTTACACACTGGGGATCATGAAGTCAAAATCTCTTTTCTATGTACTGGTACTGTGTACTGTATAGACAGTTTATAAATGTTATTTCTGCAAACACCTTCTTACATAAGATTGACCACACTGTTTTAGAGTCCTAATGCCAAGTCAGCAGATTTGCTTTTGAATTACTGGCAACTGAAACCAGCCTCATTCAGGAGATTTGTTAACAGTGTTCACTCTAGACACACTTCCTTGTACTTAGTAAATAGGAATGAATAATTTAGATAAAAGGTTGGATTGCCCTTGCAAACTTACTATTTTTGCATTTTAAACCTATGGCAAAAATAATGTGACACTCTAACTGGTCATGCTCTGCACAGTACACACTAATTGCAGTGGGCATACAGATATCTTTTTCCTTGTCAACTTGATAGGCCACATTTGACATGGTGTATGAGTGTGTGTGGCTGTGTGTAAATATATATATAATTTTTACACACACACACACACGTATGTATGTATGTATGTATGACAGGAGTGGTTGCTAAGGGTCCCCAAGAGATTCTAAAGGTGAATCCATATGTCATGGATCAACCATAATTTGCACATTTAGCTGCTCAGGGATGAGACCTATTCAGATATGCAGTGTAGTCTCAGAGGAAGACACCCTTGGAAGACCACGAGGCTACATCTAAGAAAAGGGACTGCCACACTGTCAATACACCAACTTATATAAGTAGCACACAATCTTCCATGCTTCTACTTCAAAGATCACACAGCTCATGTAAATAGACAACTCATCTGAGCAGCTAAATGTGGAAGCTAGGGCCAAATCATAATACAATCAGTGAGCCTTGAGAATACAGATGATTCCAGAATCCAGTAATTTCTTCCTTCTGTCTATAATTCTAAAGGTCCAAATTGCAGGCAAGCAGCATGAGGAAGTTTATGGCTACGGGTAATTGGGAAAGCATCAATCTGCTGGCTCTTTGTTGAGGATCCAGGAAAGTTAAAAACACAGGCAAATGTGACTGTGAGTGTTTCACTGGAAATGTAAAATCTTTTTGTGTTTTAGAGTATTTGTTTTAGTAAGAAAAGTTTACACCGCTTGTGGAGAGTTATTTTGTTGGAAAATAAACTTTTGTAGCTTCTCCACTTTTTCTATATTCAACATGCTCTCTATCCTGTTAAACTTGTTCCTCTGTTTTTCACCTCTTGGGTTTAGCTGTCAGTAGGTTGCTAACAGGTTATTGTAATTATCAAATTGTCTGCCAGAAGCAAACAAGATTCCACAAGGAATTTCAGGTCGGCACTATACAACCAGTACTTGTACCAAATGCAAGTTAATATTGCATATTTTCACTTGCCTGTTGCATGTCCCAGGCTAGATCAATTTCTGCCCAACATTCCTTCTTGAAACAGTGGCTCAGCATCTTTATTAAGTAGTGAGTTTTACAGAAAATAATAAATAAGGAAAAGAATTATATGAATCTCAGAACACTTCAAAGTATATATGAACTTAGATTTTCTGGAAAAGAGGACCTCTGGGGTTGGTATTTAAATTCATAGGCTAAGAAATCACATTAATACCTCTTGAAAAATCCTTCCAATATACATTTGCAAGATGTTGACATTTTGATTTCTGTTAGTTTCAGAAATCTTTAGATTGGCCTAAAATGTAGCATAACTCCACAACTTAATGCAGGTAGATGCTCCATGTTACATTACTAAATTACTATGGGCAGAGTATGTTAGCATGTAGAAGTCTCTGTGCTTCAGAAGAAATTAATATTTGACATCATCATTCTCTCTAATAGCAAACTTGGGTTGTCGAGTGCCTATTAGTTTGGAAGCAAAACAGGACCACCCACAAATAAGGTAGGGATTTCCACATTCTTGGAGGACTTCCACGGTACACACTAGTATATGAATTTGTAAGTGAAACTGAAAAGACAAACAAGTATTTCAGTGCATAGTTAAACTATGGAATTTGCTACCACAGGATATAGTGATAGCTATTAGCTTGGATGGCTTTAAAAGGGGATTGGACAAGTTTATGGAGTATAAAGCTATCAATGGCTACTAGTTATGGTGGCTATATATTACCTCCAGTATCAGAGGTGGTATACCTGTTGCTGAGGAATATGAACTGTTGTGCTCATGCCCTGTTTATGGGCTCTCCAGGGGCATCTGGTTCACCACTGTGGAAACAGAATGCTAGACTAGATAGGCCTTTGGTCTGATCCAGCACAGTTCTTTTTATGTTCTTAAAAATGTGTTTTTTAACCCAAAATGGCTTGATGAGGAAGTTTGGAATCCTGATGCATTTGCTTTTTAAAATAAACTGGAAGATGGGTGAAGAAGGAATTGGCCTGCTCAAGACCCGAACTTTCTATAGTAAGCAACTGGGGTGGGGTGGGGGAAGGAAAAGGGATGTGTGTTTCTAGGTTAAAAAATCTCCCATCCTGGAATGCAGGCATGTTTCAGGAAAAATGAAAGGAAGAACATCTTTCCTTTTGCACAAGTTGGAATCCCCCCCCACACACACACACGCACACTATATAGCTACAAAATGCTCACATTTGAGCCCTTCAGTGTTACAGGGACACAGGAAGCTGCTTTGTACGAAGTCAGTTAAACAATTTGTCCATTTGGCCCAGTATTGTCTACTGTGTTTCAGCAGCAGCTATCCAGGGATCGAAGCAGAGATCTTTCACATCAGCTGCTACCTTTTAGCACAGCAGAGGAAAGCCTGTGGTAGGGGTGGGAGGAGTGTGGGAAAAGGTGTCCTTTTGCCCTCCTCCTGAAACTCACCCCTCCTCAAAAAGGCCTCGACAGGACTACAAAGCTCCTGTTCCAGGCTGACTGGAGCCCTGAAAAAGAGCACTCCTATTAGGGATATACTGTAATACAGGGCTGTTGTTGTGAGGATAAAATGGAGGAGGAGGAGGAGAATGTAAGCTGCCTTGGGTTCCTTGCAAGAGGAAAAAAGGCGGGGTATAAATGCAATAAATAAATAAATAAATAAATAAATAAATAAATAAATAAGTAATAATATTGGGCAGCAGATACAACTTGTTCCCTTATTAACAATTTGGTAGACCTGTGCCTATCAGTTTGAAAGTAAATTCACGGGCTATGCTTGCCTTGATCTTGTGAGCCACCTCCGGCTCTCCCTGCCCCAGAGCCGGAGGCAGAGCCAACGTGGGGCACGGGGAGGTAGCAACAGAAGTGTGTGCTCACAGCACACTCGGAAGTGTCCTTTCACAGGGAAGTGTCCTTATCACAGTCTCCTGCAGGAAGAGAGGCTTGGAGTTCTGGAAGCCCCCCACTGCACCTGCTGCCACACACACACGCTTTCCCCTACCCCAAAGGCAAATTTCTAGGCCTTATTGCTGGGGAAGGAGGAGGCAGGACAGACAGCTGCTTTGCAAGCCTATGTGAGTGATCAACTGGAACACTCACAAAAGCTCAATCTCTCTTTCAGGGCAAGCGATGGGGTGCTTGTGCATCCCTACCTTGAACGACTCATCAAGCTGTGAAGGGAGCAGAGACCCTAACAACTTCAAGTATCCTGGAAGGAGTTCTGAACTTAGGGTCTGTTGATGTGTGCTCTGGGGACGACTTCCCCTAATTTCTCACCCATATACTACAGGAAGAGAGAATGAAGCCAGTATAACTTCCTTCCTTGCAACTCCTTTTCAGGACTAGATGATCAAGTTCCTACTCACATTCCCCACCTGCCAGCGGTCAGTGCTGTAGCACTATTACATTATAGTGCTAGATCGCTGAGGTTCAGGGCTAGGGGAGCAGGAACCTACCAATCTAGCCTTGGCACTCCATAGACTTGCTGGTGCACTGTGGCGAGCGGCAGTATTCCCCCCCCATCTGTGATTCTTCGTGGACTCCCTTCCCACTGTTTTCTTTCCACGATAACACTAGTATTCTACTTTTCCTCTCCAACTGTACAGTCTACTAGTGTTCTCAGTCTGGCTTTTGATTCCTATTCTTTGTAGGATTTGTCCTACTTCAAGTTTATCTTTGCAACTGTTTGGCAGAATTTCAAATTCCTCAGCAGCTCTAAATGGAAACTTTACAGTAAGCATCCATATAAAGATAAGACTAAATTTGTGATTCTTTAGGCTGAATCTTACTAACTCAATGGGTTGGATCCAGACTAAATTAGCTGCAGTTGACCCATTGAAGTCAATCATTACTATTTCAATGGGAAATAAATGCCAACGCAGGGTTGGATCCAGGATCTGCCTTCTGTGAGCAGAATGGATCTTCCATGAGAGGAAGGGCTCTGCTCATGGAAGGTGCCTCCACCCAATTTTGGGGGATTCTCCCTCCCCCATACACACACACACATACCACAGTTCACCCCATTTAGCAGGGCCTCCTGACCCTCTGTGTAGCACTTTCAGGGGAATAGAGGGGCTGCTGTAAGGAGGGGACAGAAGTTCATTTCCATCAGTGCAGTTGATCCAGTGCAAATCTGGATCCAACCCATGACATTGATTGGTTTGTTCCCGGTATGCGCTGTCATTATTAACATCAGATAAATGATGCATTTTAACTTAAATCAAGTAGCTAAGGACAGAAGGTAGGTGTCTATCATATCTTTATGATTACTATTATAGAGCAGTCCTACCCCAAGGAATAATTAGATCAATGCTCCCCTACACGTTGCGGATATCTGAAGGCAGACAAACCATCTTAGCCAAAGTTTGCCCACATGTGCCAGCAGGGAGAAAAAGAGGGAGGAATGGCATTTACCTCCACTCCTTTCTGTTTTCATATTTTCTTCTTCTTGGAAAGATTTCCTGCCCATTGCAACCAACAGGAGGGAAATTATGTATGCCAGTTCCAGTGCTGGAATACGTTTTCCTGTGTCTAGGGATGGGGAGAGCTTTGGATCCTGAACCCCCCCCGCCCCTTTTGTCCCCACCAACATCTGGGTTGAAAGGGCAAGAACTGCAGATGTTTCTTCAGGGGCTGGGAGGAGGGATTTTAGGTCAGATCTTCCCCTCCAAAGGCAGCTCTCTCTCCCTATTCTCAGAGGGCAAGATCCAAACTACCCTATGACTCCTGGGACAACCCTCCAGGGTCCATAGGATTGCAGCCTTAATTCATTAATTTAATAACCCTATTAGTAAGATATCCCACCCACCCAATTACTCTTCAGAAAATGTATCTTCAGGAAGTAGGCTGGAATTGGCACTTTTTGCAAGGTGATGGCACCATTTTCTATTATGAAGCTGCTCACCAGGAACTTGACACCCAGACAGGATATAACAGGGTTTTAAAATAATCCAATAAATACATCAAAGGCTCCTATGGAGACAGTAGTTTGAATATGCAGTTTACTTACAGTGTATTAAAATGCCTGTTGCCCTAATAATCAGGATTTGTGCTGGATGCTAAATGCAAGTAAAGGAAAATGTCTTTCCCTAAGAAGATTAAGAACATACACAGAGAAAAGATGAAGGATTAACATATGAATAAGAGTGTGTTAAATAACATATAAGAGCATGTTGACTGGTAATGTTGATGATAAATTAAGATTTAAGGTGAGATGGAGTTTGTTCTTAAGGAATCAGAATATGGAGGGTGGTTGCGGCGGGAGGGGGACTTAAATGTATACTGCTTCTACAATTCCTTCTAAGAGTTTGGATACTTTTGGTGACCCAAAAGTAAGGTAATGACCTCTGCATAGTCAAGAGAAATCCCTAGGTATGCATACAAGTATATAGGTTTGTACAAAAAAAGAGAAAGAATTAGGGCTTGGGAACAGCCAAAAATGGCACTGTACGCTTCCAGGACCTTTGAAATATTGAGATATGAAAATATACCCACACTGTAACTCACTTCATTGGAGAGGAGACCTCACATTGACCTGGTTCACACGATGAAACAACCCATGGTTTGTTAACCGTGGGTTGACTGGGGGCAAGCAGGAGAAAGCAAGTCTGCTGGGTCCTGACTGTTTGCCTGCTTCCAGTGTGCTAACCTGAGTTTTGAGGTTATAATTCTGGCTGGTTTCTCCCTCACCAATCCAGAGTTCTGGGTTCAGACATCAGAGAACCCTGGGATGGGGCATCCCTGGGTTGTTTAGTGCACCAGAAAGTGGCAAGTGGTCAGGACCCAGCATATTCACTTGCTCCCAAACAACCCATGGTTTATAAACCATGAGTTGTTTCATCATGTGAACTGGGCTATTGTATACGAAAGACAGGAATGGCTCTCAGTGCTACTTTTCTTTCTGGGGGAGGGGGTGATGGAACTTATTACTGCTTAGTCATAGTTCTCCTAATATCCAGGGTTTATGAGCAGCTGTCACTTCTGCACGTCGGAGGAAGGGGGAAAAGGAGGGAGTCCTAAAGGAAGCAGAAGTCAGGCAGACTGTGAATCTAATAATTAACTCATGGTTGCGGGTGGGCGAGGCATGGAAAGTTGAAAGTATCAGTTGCAGGGGAAGGAGGAAAACTGAGGGAAGAAAGGAAATGGTTGTTTGAACATTTTGCACAAGGGTGAAGAACCTCCCTTAAGGGCCACGTGCCAGTGGTGAGTGGGGATGTTGGGGGAAGTCATGGGCTAGATCCAAAGGTGCCAGGACTGGATTCAGTAGTCTTGTCCTCTAACAGGTTATATTATCCTAGAGATAGGTGTTCGGGTCCTGAAGATGCATGTCATGAAATTAAAAAAATATCTCATCTGTAAGCTTGGGGGGGGGGTGGAACAGAGTAATTTAACAATAAAATGCCCCTTTGCTACTACATAGCACAGCAGGAAAATATTTCTGGAGGACTGGAAAGGGAAAAAAGTGTCCTCTGCAAACCCCAAAAGGTGCTACAAGGTTCCAGGCTTGCTAGAATCCTGTGCAGGAATGCTCTTGGTAGGAGCTGGTGGTACACTGCAACGTTGTGTTGCAGATCCCCACTTCTATAGAATCCTTTATCAACAGGTTCACTCCTAAGCCAGGGCTGTCAAAATACAAGACCTGGGAAGAGTTCCCAGTGGTACTCCTACCAGGCTCTACGCAAATTATTGTTAGTAGGAAACTGATGCCCTTAGTAAGGAAAAAGGAAGTGACACAGAACTGGCTAATACAGCGTGCCTCTCAGTATCAACCTCTCTCACTGCTGTTCCCTTTAAATTAATGTGTGAAGAGTGCAGTGCAGTGCAATGGAGCACACTAGAGCAGAGTGTGGAATCAAAAATATTCAGCCAGTGTTACCCATTGTGGCAATATGGGAATAACAATGGCTTACAACATATGCCTAGTACATTTCTTGAAGCAGTGAACAAATTATGAAGACAATAATAAAAAGAGGGATAGTATCAAAATAATTAAAATTGTGTATCATAAAGGTTTAATGTTAAAATATAAACAGTGCAATACTATACATCAGTCTTCCCCAATCTGGTGTCCTCAAAGTGTTTTGGACTACAACTCCCAGTATTCCTGACCATTGGTCATGCTGGCTGGGGCTGATGGGAGTTGAAGTACTAAACATCTGGTGGCACCAGATTAGGAAAGGTTGCCATACATGTCTATTCAGACGTATAATGCACTGAGTTCAGTAAGGCTTACTCTCAAATAGGTGGGTATAGGATTGTAGCCTGAGATAATATATGTAAAGTGCTTTAAAAACTTTAAAGTGCCATATTAATGCTAACTGTTAAACAGCCATAGAATAAATTCCCTCCCTCCCTTGCCAAGGTTCATGTAATACCGTTTCCCTTTTTAAAAAACCACAAGGCAATTCTAGGATTTGTTTTAAACCCTTCAGTGGGTTTAAACCCTTAACCCTTTAAAAGTGTTAAGGCACGTACAAATTCCTCAAGCCATAAGAAATTCTTGTACATTCTGTATTATGAAAGCTGTAAACATGAAGTCTTACATATTGGACTCATTTACAACTTAGCCTCCATACATTCACACTTTCCATTGATCTTTGGCTCCAATCCAGTTCCTCTGCAGCTTGGGGGTCAGCATTAAAGCTGGAGTCTGTCACTGTGTTATATCAAACTTTAATAAGACAATATGCTTTTAAAACTCTAAAAACTTAATTCTGACAACTAGCCTCTTGCACAGCTTATGTTAAGCAGCAATACAATGGACATTTAACTAAACGTAAAACAAGCATTATCAGAACACCAGATTTGCAGGTTTGCTCTGCTTGTTAATTGTAAAAATGTAATTAATTCATTTTAAACAGAGGCAAGGTATTACACAGGGCAGGCCTGTTATTATTTAGTCATAAGTACAGGACTTACTAATCTCCTCTTCCTTGCTGACTTGTGTTGCCCGTGATGAAACAGTTGCTCTCCCCAGTTGCCTGTCTACTCCCGCTCATCTCTCTCTATAGCAGGGATGGGGAACATGTGGCCCTCTAGACTGCAACTCTCATCAGCCCTGGCCAGCATAGCCAATGGTGAGGGATGATGGGAGTTGCAGTCCAACATCTGGAGGACCACATGTTCCCCCATCCCTGCTCGATAGTATACCACCTATCAACCTTGTTGATAGAAACTGAATGAAAACACAGAAGCTACACAAGTGGTCAGTGAAGCTGCTGAAAGACCAAGGGAAAGCATGGGCACATGGAAGCTAAATTGTATGCAAGCACAGGACCCGAGACTATAGAATGGGTTTACTGCTTACACGGTATGGAAGTTGAAGCAGGCATGTTAACTTACAATTCCCATGCTGTTTGGTGCATGAAGGGGGCTATGACTAGTACCATATGACTAAAACTGGAAGGGTTGGATCCAGGATATGCCTTCCATGGATGGAAGGACTCCACTCATGGAAGGTGCCATGCTTTTGTCCTGTTTTCAGGGATGCCTCCTTTCCCTCTGGGTCCCCCAACCCTCTGTGTAGCATTTCTAGAGGGCTAGTGGGGCTGCTGTGAGGAAGTCTGCTCCAACCCCTGCTATTTTCTTATATGTAAAAAAACCTTTTGATTCCAGGAAAATTTTGAGCAAACAGACGTGACTATGTTCATAAGTGGGCTTTCTCCTTAACTCACTTCTCAGACTAACTAAATGGCAATACACCAGCCTCTGATATGCAGGTGATCAGGAAACCTCTTGCTGGCTCGCTCACATTCAGGCCTTCAGACTGGCTCATGGAGGTTGTAATCTTCTCTACACTAAAAGAAACAACTAAATGTATCTGTTGCTGAGCCTTACCCATTATTGGATTGGATCCAGACTTAAACCATACTTTGAGGATACCCACAGAAATCAATGGGACTGAAGTTAGTTACGTCCCATTGATTTCAGTGGGTCTACTCTAATTATGATGTATCATTCACATTTAAATCTGCTCCCCACTCCACACTTCTAGCACCTACAAATCAGGTCAAGAAGAAATGGTTTCAGGCTAGACTTTTGCCTACATTTGGATGTGTATAGAGTTTTTTATTTGGAGGATATCTAGATATTTGATTCCCCACCTGAAATTATATATCCCAGCAACAGATTCATTACACAGGGATTCCGCTCATGTTTCAGCTGTATGTCATGACTACCTTTCATTCTGTTGCTTTCAATGAAATCTAGTTGTGACAGGTTTTTTTTGCTGGCTTGTGCTCAAAATCTACCTTTTTTAAAGTGTTAAAAGGCAAGTAGAAAGACTTATAATTGAATTTATAATGGTATTCAGAGGTTTTGCATCTGTTAAATTTGTATTGATAAAGTTAGCAAATTATCTACAGCTTAAAGCTGTGAAATACAGCCTTCTCTGATCTTGGTCTCCCATCTGAATCAAGTTTTTCTTTGCAGAGAGCATCTCTAAACAGTGCAAAGCAGTTATGGAATAAAAATCTGTGCTAAATCTGATTCATGCAAGCTTTCTACTTCAAGGTTATTGTCTGTTTCAGCATCCTTCTTGAGCCTTGACCTCCTTCCTCTTCCTTAGCTTTTGTCCTATTTTTTTTTAAAGTGGTAGGACAACTGTTCCTAGTCTCTAGGCACTACCTAAGTAAAGGTACGGTAGCCAAAAATTGAGGGAAATACAAATGAATTTATTTAGAAGGGTACACTCCTATAGTAACATTAATCCAGCATTGTGACTGTAACAGTAGCCAAGCTGCTGGAAGGCCCACAGAGAGAACATGAAGGCAACTGCTCTACCCTGTTGTCTCAAAGCTTCTGGTGTTCAGAAGTCTACTGTCTCCAGACGTAGAGCTTTCATACAGTTAACAGGGAAGCTCGCTTTCAAGTGATTCATGCTAACTGTGGTAAGTTACCACTTTACAAACGACTGTCTGCATTTGACTAAAGTACGTATGTTGCAAACAATGCACCTGGCTCACTGGGCCGGCCTTGCTCGGGAGTGAAAGGGTGCAGGGAGCCATTTAACTCAAGCTTGTAGCAGGTCCCTGCAACCATCATCCATGTCTCACCAGTCACTCTGTCCTAACTGGTCAAAGTGGATAAGAGAGCCTTGGATAGTAAAGGCTAAAAAAAAAGATGTGAAAAGCAACGGGAATGTTACGATTCTGAGTTGGCCCCCCCACCCCCCTTCTAGCACAAAAGATGGTAATGCAAAAGATGATAGCTCTGTCCCAGAATGAAATATAGCACGACTGTACAGTTAAACTCTTAACTGTATTTCCTAAGAAGAGAGATACAAGCAGAATAGGGTTAGGCTTTGTAGGATATCAGCTAGAAGACTCTCAAATGGATTAATAATAAAAAGCAACAAGATACCCAATCTCACTTAAAACTTTTCTATTAAATGATGCTGTTTAATAATATAGAATTGTTTTTCAAAGGCAGCAATTTCAGAATTTAGTAAACAAGACTTTATGAAACATGACAAATATTTCCAATACTGATTTATGCGTGAAGTATAATACACTTTGAAAGCAGACTTTTTATTGTACATGATTGCAGATTTTTTTGAAACTAAATCATCTGGACAAACCGAAGAACAAACACATTTCTAGAATCGGTATTAACTACTGCTAATACAAAACCAAACAGAGCCTTCCAAAATGAAACTGCCCCTTCCCTCAGACCTGTGGATCTCTCCCAAGGGAAACAGCTGGCAGATTTTACTGCTGCTATAGCAACTGTGTCGTCAGTCTGTTGGCTTGGCAACATTGCAGCAGCATGAGGTACAGTTCAGAATGCTCCAAATGTTAACAGGAAAGAGTATTTTTTATGTTGTGTTCCTACGTGATTTTCACTGCACTTTTATGAATTTTGAAATAAAAAATCCTATACAGTCCTTATTTGCCAGGCTTATCAAATCTTCATATTTCAAATCTTGCAATGAATTAAAATCCATTCCCTGAAAAACTGCTTCAGATGGATCAAACCTCTGCAGCCGTTTCAACTGTTCAGGTGACAACCCAGCTCCCATCATGCCTTCTCCTCCGACATGGGGCTCCTTTTAGAGAGGAAAATAAAACAAATGGTTTTAATTGCTCGGCAGTTCATTATTTATTTAACTGAAAATAAAAGCTGTATTCACAACAGCCAGTAGTACTAGCCTACCATACCACCGTAGAGCCATATTTAAAATATTTTTTCGTTCAGAAAACTGTCCTTGAGTTTGCCTTACTACATGCCTTTGATTGGATATTTCTATTTAGCCTACTAAGTTCAGCCTACAGGAGACAACATAATGATATAGAAAGAGAAAAATGCCTGCCCGTTTGTTATCAGTAACACTAATATGATTGCCGCTAACAAAACAGTTGTATATGTTGTCCATTAAAAATCTGTTTATATACAATTTATGGCTGGGTTGCCTTGTTGCATCAGCAAAACAGAGATGGAAGACTGAAAATAGATGCTCAGCTGTTACAGTACTAGAGGAAGAAGGCAGGGGAGATTATCATGCTATTTTGCTACCTAAAAGGGATGGGCTTTCCCAGGCCCTTTGGGCAAGTAAATCCCCATACTAGTTGACAAGAACGCATTGAGACTCAGGCTGCAAACCCATAAACATGGGAGTACACTGAATTGAATCCACTGGGTCTTACCTCTGAGCAGACATGTATAGGATTGTACTGTAGGAGTGGATGGAGCTGCTTCTCCATTTGATAGTAGAGCAGGAGGAAAACAAGGTAAGGGTATTACTTATCCTGTGCTCCATACAACTGTCATCCCCCCCATAAAAAAACCTGGAGGATGGACAGGAATTGACCATTCTGCCTTCTCCCAGTCAAAGATGGAAATAGTCTACCTATAACTGGCGTTGTCCATGTGAAGGTTCTGTTCTAGGTTCCCAGGAGTCTGGGCAGAGTGAAGCTGCTAATATCCTCTTTGTCCCTCATTTGAGAGAATATCAAGACTGTTAATGATTGAGAGCATTCTGTCCCTTTCCTTTCCTGCTTCTGCCACATTGTACAAACGAGATATATACAAACAGAGTGGATTTCTGCATAATTAGGCAGATCTGAATTGCAAAATAGGTTTTTCCAGATTTGGGGGTCTTGCCAATGGCAGCCTTGATTTATGCCTGCTCCCTTTACATGTCTCTTTCCCCCAGAGGAATGCAGTAAGACACTTAATGCTATTAAAAGTTTACATGAAGAAAGCCTGGCACATGACACAGGCCAAGTTCATAAAGTGCCTGGCAGCATCACTTCTACACCTTCTGATGGGGGAAGACATTCTGCCACTTCAATAGTTTAGGCCATGGAATTTCAAATGCAACATACCACAACCATAATAGTGCATTCCGCATAGTCTGCAGGCATGCAATAAGATAAGTATGATTACAAAAATTACACAAAACTCAGTATCAAATCAGAGTCTGTCTCGGCCATTTAATCCTGCAAGATTAAAACCTAATCCCTTTGGCCACTCTGTCAGAGAAGGTCTAGGAGAAGCAAAGGGTAACTAATCAAACTCCTCACAGTCACACAATTATCTGATGTATCCTGGTCATAACTTTTTACAGTTTCATGTCATATCTCTGCAGTGATTCAGTAAATATCTGATGACATTGGACACAAACATTTATACTGGTTAATGATTCCCAAACTGCTGCTCACCCACAAAGCATCAGCACAGCCTGAATCCTATAAAGGGAAGGGCAATGGAATCATGAAAGCTCATCAACACAGGTGTTTCCCCAGCCCGCTCTCTCTGCAGGATCAGCAGGCTGTCCAGACTCGGATAAGTCAACACAGACACATTGCACATCCATCTGCTGCTCCCAGTGCCCTTTATAGGGGGCAAACAGGCACTCGGTGACAGGAAAGTTTAGCAGGCCCCTCTTCGGAGGTGGCGCTACAGCTGCTGGCAACTTATTAGAGCTTGCAGGACTCAGGTCTGTACTCCATTTCACCAGGTGGAGGGCATACAGCGAAGGTGCAGTATGTATGCACTATGCTCAAGGGATCTGTCAATCTTTGCCCGACGAGGCAGCTTTCAAAATAGCAAATACCTCCTTTTAATTGAAATTCTCACCTCTATTTGATGGGATCCTAGAAATCACTCTCGGCAAAGAAAGAATACTACAGAAACAGAAATAGAGGCAAGCAATGCCTCTTTCATTCCTGGGATAGCTTGGAAGGCTAAGGTTTGGAGAGAGTTCTCCCATAAAGTCCCTGCTTCACTAGTCTGATGGACTGTAAGCTCTAGAGAATTTCTCTGACCTTCCTTTTCCTATTAAGTGTGTGTATACACATGGATACACACACACACACACACACACACACACCCACCCCTTCCCATTTCCTCACATCACTGCAGGGTGCAAGATTCCTGAAACTTGCCATCAAATCAAGGCTGCAAAAGTCTCTGGGTGATCTGTGACTGTCTACACACAGGAGTTGCAACAGGCTTGTAAAATCTAGTTTGTTATGCTGGTACATGTGCTCTAATTCTCAAAAGAAAACAAAAGGAAATGCCTTAAGGAAAATGGTCTCCCAAAGGGGAGACAATGAGCCTACTTGCGTGTCATAGTGGCAAATCGTGGCTTAGTTAACCCATGATTTGCAAGGACGTGCAGAGCATGCACCAATAGAAGCTTTTTAAAAGCCTAAATGCAGAGCAGGGGGTGGGGGTGGGGTAGGAGAAATCTGGAGATAAGGAGATTTTTCAGCTGTTGATGGGAGATAAAATATTTTGAGGTCTGTGGGGGGAGGGGCAGGTGCTGGTAGAGAATCTCACTGGCTAGTTGGGGTCATCTGGTGAGCCCTATCCAGTCCATGGCCAGAGGCTCCCCATCCCTGATCTAGACCCTATATCTGGTACTAGAAAACTTGTCCAAACTTGTTTGATTTCGAAGACTGCAGCCAGGCAAGATAACATTTTCCTTTTCAGTAACCTCGAGCCTAGTAACAAACGGAGCTGGTTCACACATTAACACTAAGCCATGGTTGAGTGCTATGCACTTGAAGTAAAACAATCCCAAGCAAAGCCTTGGGCTCATGTACTCCCTTGTCCTTCTCATGCACAGCTGGAGAAGGAGTTCTGCAGTGTTTAGTTCACGTCTAAAGAATCCGGTCTTCGCATTACATACGAACCAGAGATCGTGATTTAAAACAACTCTGGTCAGTCTCTAAACAAGCCCATTTCAAATCATGGGTTAGTGGACTAGTTCAAGTAACAAGAACTTTAAACCATGATCTTTGGTTGTACATCACACTAAGCCAGAATTCTTTGAGCGTGAAACTAAACACTATGGAAGTCCTTCTCCCGGGTGTGCAGGAGGAGGGGGCGCATTAGAGCCAAGCCTCTGCTTAGACTCACTGAGGCTGATGCACATAGCACTAAAACATGCTTGCTTGCTTGCTTGCTTATTTATTTACTTACCTACCTACCTACCTACCTACCTACCTACCGCTGGTGCCTGTGCTGCTCTCCTCAACCACCTTTCTGCCACGGATAGAATCTACAGATATGAAAGATGTAAGCTAACTTTTAAAAATGATACAAGAGATGCCCTCCCACTGAGAAAAATCAAGTTACACAAAAGTAAAAGAACTTCAACAGTCATATTGTTACTGAATAGATAATGGGAAATAAAGAAAAATATTTTGTTATCAAATCTCAGTACTTGCTGCTGCTAAAAATGGCAGCAATTTGGTAGTGATGCTGAAAGCAATCTGCAGATCTATTCTATCCCTTTTCCCACCGGGAGTTTTCAACTGTCAGAAAGCATGTAACTGAATATGAAAGTGAGGAAGTATGTATGTTGGGTTGTGAATTTTTTAAAAATTAAATATGTTCTTACCTGTAACTGAAGCCGAAGACATGGGAAAGTCTCCAGTGCCCAAGCAACCTGCTCCTCATTTTCAGAAAGTGTAATTGTACAGGTGCTGTATACCAGCATGCCCCCTGGCTTTAGCAGTTCCACTGCCTAACGACACAATACATTTTTACTTTTTAGGATGTCATCGGTATTTCATAAGAAAAATCACCCTTTAAAATACAGAGTAGTTCCAATATTTTCTCTGTACAGGGGAGCTACGCAGTCCACATCTGTTACAACATATTTTGGCAGGACTAAGAACTGCATCTCGTGATATGGCCACAATGCATAGATTGTCTGAAGCGGCCATTGTGTGGGGAGCCCTTTGTGTGCATCAGCTTCCCCCTTGGACTGCAGCCACTGCAATCACTCCAGCCCCCACATTCTGCAGCCAAACAGTCCTGGCAACAGCCTCTGGTGGAGTGGAGACAATTCACAAAGCAAGGGCTAGTACATATGAATGTTTGAGAATAATTAAGATCTTACAACGTCTTGTTGTTTGAAGTTCCCTGGACACATTATCTTCTAGCAGATACTTTCAGAAGGTGAACCAATAGTTCCCCAGTTGCTTCTCCTTTAGAAAAAGGAGAATGCATATACTCAAACTGACCTTTAAGCAAACATCTAAAGGGCTCTAGAACAAGAATGAAACTTTCCCCCTTCCTTTTGGCTCAGCAGTTTCCAATACACAGGGGAACACAGCTGAATAAATCATGACTGTTGATGTTCCCAGCCTCCATCTGAGCACAGCAGTGAGATTAAAGATTTCCTGGGACAAGGAAAAGGGCACCAGGACATCTTCCCACTGGATCTGCTAATGGTCTCTCTAACAGAAATGGATTCTTCTTACTTATGTTGGTGTAAGAATGTAATATTTGGGCTGTAACCATGGTTACACCTTCTGTTGGTTTTAAAAATGTGCTGTTTTATTGGGGGGCGGGGTGTCTCTGCACGTCTAAGCAGTACCATGCCCTACAGGTGGGGCAGACTAGCAACCCAAATAAGTAAGTAAATTACCCCCCATGAACAGGTTCAGAAAAGTAAAATCCTCACACATCTGATTATATACTGAAGAGACCTATGCTACCTTATATTTTAAAAGGCCATGGGGAAAGGTTTGTAGGAGCAAATAGTTTCAAATCAAGAAGATATTCACCATTTGACATGAATGCCTTGTACTCATTCTAAAAAGATTTATTTATTTTTAAATTATCCTGCCTTCTAAAAAATGTATTCACCTTGCAGCTTGCCTCCATGCTACCAAAAGCTTGCTACCAGGAACATTCAGTTTATAAAATTGTGCTGTTTCTAGAAAGAGAGCTAGATTTAGTGCAACAACACCTCTACTCTAGTGTTGTTATTTGCCAGGTAACATAACGCTCATCCTGACCTCTACTAGTCTAACTTTTGCAAGACTTGTGAACTGGGTGTGCTGGAGAAAGGATGATCAATTATCCTGTTGCCCACTGATATAACGTGAATAGTTTCTGTGAATTCATAGAATCATAGAATAGTAGGGTTGGAAGGGGCCTACAAGGCCATCGAGTCCAACCCCCTGCTCAATGCAGGAATCCAAGTCAGAGCATCCCTGACAGATGGCTGTCCAGCCTCGTCTTGAAGGCCTCCAGTGTGGGAGAGCCCACCACCTCCCCAGCTAATTGGTTCCATTGTCATATTGCTCTAACAGTCAGGATGTTTTTCCTGATATTCAGCCGGAATCTGGCTTCCTATCACTTGAGCCCATGATTCCGTGTCCTGCACTCTTGGATGATCGAGAAGAGATCCTGGCCTTCTTCTCTGTGATAGCCTTTCAAGTACTTGAAGAGCGCTATCATATCTCCCCTCAGTCTTCTCTTCCCAAGGCTAAACATGCCCAGTTCTTTCAGTCTCTCTTCATAGGGCTTTGTTTCCAGTCCCCTGATCATCTTTGTTGCCCTCCTCTGAACCCTCTCCAGTTTGTCTGCATCCTTCTTAAAGCAGTACTCCAGATGAGGCCTAACCAGTGCTGAGTAGAGGGGAACTAGTACTTCCCGGGATTTGGAAGCTATGCTTCTACTAATGCAGCCCAAAAGAGCATTTGCCTTTTTTGCAGCCACATCACATCGTTGGCTCAAATTTTCCCTTTGTCCCTTGTACTGACAGACAAGAATGGGAGCCCATGTATCTATTCCTGAATTTTTTGCAGGGGGGCCTTGCAGATGTGGATGCCTACAGAAAATTAGATGATTTACATGAGGAGTCAGTAATGAATGCAAGAATTCTCTACTAACCACCACTACATAAGAGCAACCACTATGATCTGATGAAGTAAGTTGCTAGCTCACTATTTTTCCAAGGTAATGATACATGTCTGCAACATTTTGTAGCAGGTTTTACTATTAATACATACCACTCTAAAAAGTTTGCGCTGCAAGGGCTGGTAAGAAGTCACTTCCTTTAAAGACCAGGAGTAAGCCATATTTGGTCTCTGCCCCATCCCACTACAGGGTGCATCAAGAAGTATTCGATCAAATGATTCTGGTAAGAATGGAGGTCCTTCTACAGGGATACATCACAATTTCAAAAACTATAACCAATTTATGTCACATACTTATCTTCGTTATTGTTTGGAAATTTCATAGTACAATTCATTTAAATGTCATGAGCCTGCTGTCAGTTTAATGTAGTTAAATTGATACAGTCTGAAAATGCAGCCATACTGATCTTGGTTACAAGGTCTTTATGTTAGTTTTCCAACTGTTGACAAATTGCCATTATGTTTGGACAAAAGAAGCAAAATGTGCTTTGCCTCCCACTCTATTCCTGAAAGATCTCAAGTGGAAATATATCTTGAGCCCCATTTTGGTGCTGTACATGTGGATGCCAATTTCTTCAAATCTTTACTGCTGATGTCAAGTCAAGACTTCATTGTGTACCAGACATACCAACTGCCACCTCAATTGCACGTATGAAAGATGCACCAAATACCAGCTATTTATAAATTATATATTTGCAGAGGGGAAAAAACATGTTAATGAAACACTTGACCTGAAAAGAATAAGGGTATTAAAAGGACAACCCCATGTACCAAACTGTAATGAGTAAAGAAAAAAGGGGGAAAAAGTGGGCTAGGTTGGACACAACACTAAAACACTGTTTAATATTACAAGAATGAGCTTAACTTCCCATGAGGCCATGAGGAGTTCGGAATCTTTCAGTGCCATTTTTGTTTAATGGCAGTTTGCCATGCTGGCCAAATTCAGATAAATTGTGGTTAATCTTTACTATGGTTACTGAAATAAACCAACTTCAAACCACAGAGGCTGGCTTGTTTCTATTAACCATAGTCAAGTTTAACCAAGGTTTAAGGTTTGGATATTTAAACAGTGACCTGGTTTGCACAATTGCAGCAATATACAACCCACAATTCCGAAGTGTGCTTGTCACGTGCCAAAACCCACCATAGCTTAAATAAGCCACAGTGGGTTGCAGCACATGCCGTGTGCACTTTGGAATATTCAAGCCATGGAGGGTGGGCGGGCACCATGGCTTATTGTGTCATGCACACCCAGAAAGGGTGGGTTGTTGCTGTGGGTAACAAACCACCCACAACCCCTGGGCTATTTTAGGGTTATGGGTGGTTAACAAATCCATCTTTGCCAGGTTTGCACAGCACAAAATGCCACAGTGACCACCACCTGTGGCTTCTGTATTCCAAAGTGTGCCTGGCACACGTTGCAACCCACTGTGGCTTATATAAGCCTTGGTGGACTGATGCAATCATGCAAACTGGGCCAATAATTAATCTAAAACAGAAGTGGAAGCTTTCAGTCCCCTCATGGCTATGCTGGAGAAGGAGAGGGGAGGGGGAGCATGCAAGCCCAGGAGAAGGCTAGGCTTGTTCTCATCACACTAAACCATGGTTGCAGCCAGGGAGATATCTTATTGCAAAATATATGTTTATTAAGTGGCAATATATTTTGAGGAGATATGTTAAGGCTTCCTTCCTTTTGAATAAATATACATAGGATTGCATTGCAAGATATAGGCCCAGTTTGCACATAACAATTGTTTTGCATTAGATGCATGAGCCTTAGGGCTTGCGGGTTCCCTTCTCCCCTCCAGCACAATTGCAAGGAGGATATCAAATGCATCTGCTTCCATTTTCAACAGTTGTTTGTGGTTATGTCTGAGCTGGGTACTGTGGTTAACTATGGTTTATTCAAACAAGACAGACCATTAACCAGTTTGTCTGGCTTTTGACCTAATGATACACCACAATGAGATGAAAATGGAAATGGCTTCTGATCTCTTCCTTGTGGCTGTGCTAGGAGAGGGGAGGGTGTAGAGTATGAGCCTGATGCTCAAGCATGTACTGCTGAACTATGGTTAAGCATTATGTGCAAACACAGTCATAGAAGGATAGCGTATTGGTTTGCATGCATATTATTGAGGAACTGATCAGTAGAAAATAAAAATGACATACCACTGAAGCTTATAAAACATTTTTCAAGGTTTTCAGGGATTTGTAGATAAATGTTAAATATTAACAAAGATCCAGACCCTTAAGCTGTTTATGGTCGAGTCATCTATCATAGCATGGGCCTAAGGATTGCAGTACAAATCCTGGTCCTCATTCCTGGGAAAACACAACCACAAAATAAGCACCAAGAAAATTCATATTACCTTGCCCATCCTCTCTCTTGCTAACAGCAAGTGCCTTAGTACCATCATAACAAAACGCTTTAATACAATTCAGCTTCAGTAATGCAGCATTTTGCTTAATCTTTTTCACTTTGTCTGCTGTCTTGTCCAGGGCTATCACTTCCCCCTGAAAAATATATTGTAAGTCAAAAGGTATGAATGACGTAAATGGATATGGACTTGCTGAATTTTTTTGGTAACCAAATCTGTAGTACACTGTCAAATGTATACACATAATTTCAAAAAATACCCAGCTTGCAATCCACCAAGTGCTGAAGCTGTGAAGTAAGTATTTGATATGCTATCAGTCCAACATGTCTGTTTCCCTTCACAAGGTGCTTGGGCCTATGGATATCAAAACAGAGGGTGGACCTCTGAAATAAATGTGCAAAATCAGCCATGATTCCTGCCATCCTTCTTAAATAGTTGATTCTGCCACATCCTAGTGTGATCGGACTAATGTTTGTTGTGACACTTCCTATCTTCTATGAAACTGAGGAGGCCACATGGGAAAGGAAGTCCTAATAATTGGGAAGGCTTGAAGAAGTTTTATTTTTCCTTAACTAAGGGTTGCTTGAAGAGGCTGTACACATCTATTTCACCAAATTACCACAGAGTCACTATGCCAGTCTGCATTCCATAAGCACTGCTCTTCTTGGCTGGATAATATTACATTACAATTCAATCCAGTATTTCTTGCACAACAGAAATTACAAATGCAGACTTCTTTATACAGTCAAGGCCAGAAATATTGGAACAAGGATAAATGTTTTGGCAGTTGGCCTCTGTACACCACCACATTGAAGTCGAAAGGAAACACACCCAGACGGGAGCGAAGTCAGGACTTTCAGCTGTAATTCAAGGGGTTTGACAAAAGTGGGGCACTAACCATTCAGGAAGGACAGCCAGTGGCACACACACACACCCATCGTTGGTGGCTCATAAGTAATGGAATGAATGGCTGACAAGCAGCTGCATGGCCAGGTGTGGCCTGTTTCCTGGGTACCCCATGTCCAATCAAGCAGATAAAAGGCCCGGAGGTGGTTCTGAGTGTTACATTTGCATTTGGTAGCTGTGCATTGGAACCTCCAACATGAGGTCCAAAGAGGTGTCCATGCGAGTGAAGGAGGCCATCATTAGGCTGAGGAAACAAAATGAACCCATCAGAGAGATAGCAAAAACATTGGGAGTGGCCAATACAACAGTTTGGAACATCCTGGAAAAGAAGGAATTAACTGGCAAGCTCAGCAACAGCAACCTGGAAGACCACGGAAGACAACTAAAGTGGATGACCGCAGAATTCTGCTCATGGTGAAGAGGAACCCTTTCACAACATCTAGCCAGGTCAAGAACACTCTTGCAGAGGAAGGCATGTCATTGTCAACATCTACAGTCAACAGATGGCTTTATGAATGTAAATACAGAGGCTTCACAACAAGGTGCAAACCACTGGTAACGCTCAAGAACAGACAGGCCAGATTAGCCTTTGCCAGCAAACTCCTAAAAAAGCCTGCCCTGTTCTGGAATAAGATTCTTTGGACTGATGAAACCAAGATTAACTTGTACCAGAATGATGGGAAGAGAAAAGTATGGAGAAGGAAAGGAACAGCTCATGATCCAAAGCATACCACATCATCTGTCAAACATGGTGGAGGCACTGTTATGACATGGGCATGTATGGCTGCCAATGGAGCCGGGCTACTGGTGTTTATTGATGACCTGACTGCTGATAAAAGCAGCAGGATGAATTCTGAAGTATATAGGGCTAATACTTTCTACTCAGATTCAGCCAAATGCTGCCAAACTGATAGGATGCCGCTTCATACTGCAGATGGATAATGCCCCAAAACATACAGCAAAAGCCACCCAAGAGTTTCTCCAGGCAAAGAAGTGGGATGTTCTTCAATGGCCAAGTCAGTCACCTGATCTCAACCTAACAGAGCATGCTTTTCACTTACTGAAGACAAGACTGAAGGCAGAAAGACCCACAAACTATCAGCAACTGAAGGCAGCTGCAGTAAAGGCCTGGCAAAGCATCTCGAGGGAGGAAACTCAGCATTTGGTCATGTCCATGGGTTCCAGACTTCAGGCAGTCATTGACTGCAAAGGATTTTCATCCAGGTATTAAAGGCGATCCTTAAGTTTGAGATGATGTTGGTTTGTCCCATTACTTATGAGCCACCAACGATGGGTGTGTGTGTATGCCACTGGCTGTACTTCCTGAATGGCTCATGCCCACTTTTGTCAAACCCCTTGAATTATAGCTCAAAGTCCTGACTTCGCTCCCATCTGATTGTGTTTCCTTTCAACTTCAATGTGGTGGTGTGCAGAGGCCAACTGCCAAAACAGTTATTCTTGTTCCAATATTTCTGGCCCTGACTGTATATAGTCAATCCATATTCCATGTGAATGTTCCAACATGAAGCCAGGTTGTTAGTCCTTTCTAAGTCCATAATCTCTGTGTAGGAACCCATTCTGTGGTTGTTATCTTAAAAATAATCACCTCTCAAAGTATATTTTAAACTAAAACTGCTAACTGAAGTCTTTATGGGATGTGCTAACTTAACAAAAATGTGTCCATTAAAGTAAAGCAAATAGGCAGAAACACCACCACCATACATAAAGACTTCAACATCAAGTAAGTTATTGTTTCTTGTGAAATTTCATGGCCCCACCTCATGAATGATTTATATGGTGGCAATACCCCATGCTAGAAGACTAAACACTTCAGTAAGCACACACAATATTGTGTCAAGGAGGCTGTCACCTATCACAAATTGCGAGGCTCTTCTGTATACACATGGATGGCCACAACTAAGTCTCTCTGCTAATGTACAGACCACAACCAGAAGCAGATTGTGCTACAGCCCACTCGATCTAAGTTATCTACCATTTTATGTACAACTCCTGTTCAAGAGAAATACACTTTAGCTAATTGCATGTTATGCGGACTTGAATTGCTAAAATGGACACTTTTTTGTTCCATATATACCACACTCACTCAAACAGTTCTGTGCAGGATGAAATGCCTCTGCACATAGGAAATGTATTAGCGCTCATGCCTTACTTTCCTTCTAAGGTCATCAGCCAAATAAGAGAAGCATTTTAGTAGACTAGTAAGAATCGGAGCTGAAAGGTATACAAAGAAAACCCCTACATTTAAGTGCTAAATTCTGCACAAAAAAACCCTAAATGAACTTCCATATTCACTGCTCAGATTCTGAACTTTCCCCAAATTGAAAAATTGAACACTTCAATAAACATGATATGATGAAGGCAAGGAGGCTTCTTTGGGGACCAGGGTCGGGGGAATGCAAAATATAATATTTTGGAAGGCAGAAAGCATGTTTTTTGGCCACTGCATTACAGAACATCTACTCTCCCATTCCCTCCATCTCAAGGGAGCTCAACTACTGTGTTCCATGGTTTGGTGAACAGGTCCACAATGGGGATATCAAGATGTACCAAATTTCAGGACACTACAGACTGCAGGATACTCTTCACCTTTGGGGCTCCACTATGAGCACATTCAACTGCCTTATACAGAATCAGATCATTGGTCTGTCTAGCTCAGTGTTGTCTACTGCACTGATCTTCAGCTGGTGGGTATTATGACCTATAGGATCATACCAGTGGCACTACCATTTTTTAATTTTGTTTGCAGTATGGTTAAAGTAAGAAGAGAAAGACAGGGGAGGAAGACAGACATATACAGGAAAAAAAGTAAATGTGAATTCCATGTTGCCAATTGATGTTGAAGGTGAGTCTCAGGTTTGAAAAAGTCTAGACTGGTAGTGGCTCTCCAAAGCCTCAGGCAGATGCCTTCCCAAAGCTGCGACATTATATCCTTTGAACTGGAGATTCATGTTGGAATTTCTGGATGCAAAACCATCAAATGATGGCTGGGAATAATACGAACAAATTGCTGTAAGTTACTCAGATGCTGCTGTTTGCAGATGGGGGATAGAGGGTTGGATTCCCTCTAGTAATAACAGCCCCTGGAACATCAAAAGGAGAACTGGATTTAAACTTTATTGAACATTTAACTTGAGGAAGAACAGATTTTAACATCTTTACCCTAGTTGTATCAACAGGATGTTATGTTCATGAAGATGTCACCCCTATGTCTGGGCAAACAAACTCTATGAAATATAAGGTCATTTCAGTTAGACTGGGCAGGGGGCGGGGGTTTGCACAAGAAAAGCTGACCATTTGGTGACTGCTAAAGCAAGGTGCTGACCAAGGGTCCCTGGGCAATGAGGAACACAGGGCCAACCCTAGGCTTTTAGTCCAGAATGTATCCTGGGGTGTGTTTCCACACTATTGGCTTCACTTTGTTTGCAACTCTGTAGCGATGCTTCCCCAATCACATCTTCTCCTTTTCCTGTTTCCACAGCCTTTAAAGACCTGGCTTGTTCCACCCCTGGGCAAGGTCCTTGAGCGAATAGTTGCCAACCAGCTCCAGGCACTCTTAGATGAGACCGATTATCTGGATCCACTTCAGTCAGGATTTAGGCCAGGTTTTGGCACAGAAACAGCCTTGGTCACCCTGTATGATGACCTGTTGGGAGAAAGACAGGGGGAGCATGACCCTGTTGATTCTTCTTGATCTCTTGGTGGCTTTCGATACCATCAACCATGGTATCCTTCTGGGATGGCTCTCTGAGCTGGGAGTGGGAGGCACTGTATTGCAGTGGTTTCACTCCTACTTGGAGGGTCGGCTCCAGAAGGTGGTGCTTGGGGAACACTGCTTGGCCCCACGGATTCTCCAATATGGGGTTCCACAGCGGTCAGTTTTGTCCCACATGCTGTTCAACATCTACATGAAACCGTTGAGTGCAGTCATTCGGAGTTTCGGAGTGTGTTGTCATCAGTATGCTGATGACATGCAAATGCAGCTCTATTTCTCCTTTTTATCTTCTTCAGGTGAGGCTGTGGAAGTGTTGAATCAGTGCCTGTCTGTGATAATGGACTGGATGAGGATTAATAAACTGAAACTCAATCCATACGAGACTCAGATGCTGTTGGTGGGTGGTTCTGCTGACCGGATGGAGAGTGTTCAACCTATTCTGGATGGGGTTGCATTCCCCCTGAAGGAGCAGGTCCGTAGCTTGGGGGTCCTCCTGGAACCATCTTTGTCACTTGAGGCTCAGATGGCCTCAGTGGCACAGACTGCCTTCTACCAACTTCAGTAGGTGGCCCAGCTACGCCCCTATCTGGACAGGGATAACCTGGCTTCAGTTGTCTATGTTCTGGTAACTTCCAAGTTAGATTACTGCAATGCACTCTACATGGGGCTGCCTTTGAAGACAGTTCAGAAGCTGCAGCTTGTGCAAAATGTAGGGATGTACGAAAGTCACTTACCTTTTCGCAGCTTGGCTTCGCGGTGGGGGGGAGGCGCTTTGCTTTCCCCCCCAAAGTTCAGGTGAAAGGGGGGAGGCTTCCTGCCTCGCCCGGCCGAAATTCAGGCTGGGGGGGAGGCTTCCTGCCTCGCCCGGCCGAAATTCAGGCCGGGGAGAAGCGCCCCGTCTCCCCGGCCGCGAAACAAAAAGTAAAAAAAAAAAAGACCCCGTGATAGGCTACGTGACGATTTACGTAGCCTATCACGGCTAGATTTCCAAAGTCAGCCGTGATAGGCTACGTAAATCATCACGTAGCCTATCACGGGTGACTGTGGAAAAAAAAAAGCGCCTACGCAAATGGCGGCGGCCCATGGGCGCCGCCATTTGCGTTCCTTATTTTGGCACGTCTAGTCTACGTAAAGATTTACGTAGACTACAGCGAAAATAAGGGCAACGCAAATAGCGCTTATTTTCTATGATGTTTTAAAAGTTGGTCCCTCGGCATCCTGCTCCAAAACACGATGAAACTTCCAGAAAACAGGGAAGGAAAAGGTTGGGTCACTGGGGTCAGAGTGATACCCACAAAGGCGGGGCTACATGCTCCCATGGGCAGAACTATGATACCAAACCCAGTGCGATTGTGGAAACAGGTCAGTAATGGAGCCACGGTAAGCTGGAAAAGCCAGACTATAAGCAGTCTCAGAAGAAGCGGTTTTTCTGCGATAAAATGTGGGGCTGGTGCTGAATAGCCACGACGTCATGGAAACACAGAGACATCACTGCGCAGCCAGGCTGGAGTAAATCACCGGTGGAAACACAGCCCAGGACACTGGAGAAATATAATGTATCCTGGGCATTGGAGAGATGTGACTTGCCCAGCATTAAACAATAAAGGAATAAAGGAACCCCACTTCCTTCATTTCATTTCTAGGGAGGTGTGATGGGCAAAAGCAAAAGGCTAAAGTCCTCTTCTGACCACTGAGGTTGGGAGGGTTTATTCTGGTCAGAGAATCTATCTAGTCTTCTGGGAAGTTTGTCAATCCTGTTGGTGGCCCTGAGAGCCTATGGCTGAAGGGTAGCATGTAGGTTCCTTAAGAACTGAAATTAATAATAAAAAAAATCCTGAACCTCAAAGTTAAGACAGAGAAGGGGATAGCTGAACTGTAAGGAGAGGTAACTTGCAGAGAAAAAAGAAAAAAGGGAGAAGGAAAGAGGATGCATTTCCCAAGCTGGGAAGGATGGGTGGCTTTAGGAGTCCTGCTTCATTTCCAGCATAGACCCTAGAATGGCGCCCTCCGTTGCAGCAGAAACGGCCCCTTGAAACTGGATCCTGCTTATTTCAAAAAGGAAAGGCACAAACCATTGGGTTACTCAGTTCAACTTAATAACTCAGACCTCATAGAACATCGCAGATCCTAAAGCGTTCATGATTAAACCATTATTTGAACTTATTGAAGATGGCTGGCCACAATGCCATCGTGAAAGTTCACAGACTTAAATTGCATTGTTTTTACATCATGAAAAGGATTGAAGTTTAAATGAATTTTTAAAAGATTATTGCATTCTTCCTTGCAAGACTCTTCTTTCTACCTGTATGTTTTTAAAATCACACAAGTCTGCTGAATTTTACTTGTTCAAAACAAGTAACCCAGGAAGGTCTATGTTTGCTTCAGCAATTCTACTGTACTGCAAAGTCAGTCAGTTAATAAGCAGCATGTTCAAATATTAATGGTGTGCTACTTTGAGTTATCTCTGGATCTCAGCAAATGAGTGAAACAAGCCATGCAGGAACCACAGGTCAAACTTTCCTCATTGAAATAGAAAATGCTCAGGGACTTCACTTACCTCATCACACATTAATGTTGCAAGATGGGTTGTTTTTCCCCCAGGAGCAGCACACATGTCCAAAATTCTTTGTCCTGGCTGAGGATTCAAAACATAGCTCACAACTGCTGAGGGCAAATTCTAGCAAAGGAAGTAAAGAAGTCTTTTAAGAACATATGTTTATTTCAGAAATGATAAACAGAGACATATTTTACTTAAATCTAATTCTATTACTTTCTTCCACTAAGAACCTAAATAATGCATGCTCAAGTGTATGCATTCTAATTCTGTAAGCAATGATCAAAAAATTCATGGTATCTGGTTGACTAAAGCAGCTATGAATATTAGAAAGGAAAATCTAATTTTCAGAAAAAGGCATTCCTTAGAAGTCAACACCTTACAATTAATCAAACTGATGGAGGCTGTAATCCTAAACACACTTACTAGGGAATAAGCTTCATTAAATGCAGTGGGACTTACTTCTGAGTAAATCTGCATAGGATTGCATTGTCAATTAAGGGCACAATCCTATGCATGTTTAGACAGAAAAAAAGTCCTATAACTGCTGGGGAATGCTGGGTGTTGTAACATTCTTTTGTCTAAACGTGCATAGGGTTGTGCAGCAAGCATTTAAAGGGCATGAACAATAACGATGTATTTGTTAAGTATTTCAGCGTTCTGACTGAACACTGCAGTGTTCTGGTTGAACTACTGCTATTTCAAAATAAGGAGCTTGATTCCAATATTAGGAAATTATTCCATCATTGTTGGAAACTGTTTAGCATTACTTTCAAAATGTATATAATAAAGGAGTAATACATACTATGAGGGCAGATAAATTTCAAAAACAGAATTGCTTCCTTGAACAAATGGAATGCAGACAACACTATTACATTTAGCAGAAGCACTATGAAAATGGAAACCCAGCGCAGTCCTAGCCTAGCATGTCAGATATAAAAATATTTATAATCAAATGATAACCACATTTGGAAAACCTTGATTTCAATGGAATAGGTTCTTAAACTGTGGTTTACTCACAAGTAAGCCCCACTGTGTTCAATGGGGCTTAGTTCCAGGAAAAAGGATTGTAGCCTTAATGTTCAGGAAACTACAGTCATTTTTAATACAACTTACCTGTAAAAACAGATAACTGGATAACATGTTGTCAAATGAAGGACTAAGGTAAATTGGCTCTATCATTTTTATTCCCATCCCTCTGAAAGGCACAACACACACTGGTAAGAATAAATCACCTGTTCACAGTTCTAGACCTATATGACATAAATAAAAGATGTAACACCTCAGTGGGACTGCCATATAATATGTGCGAGTAATTTAATTAATTCTGATTCTACTTTCAGGAGCATTAACCAGGAAAAAAATAAAAGTATTAATCCATATATACGATAAACTCATCTTAACCTTTATGGTGAATAGTCTTTAACAAATATTTGTTTGTCTTTGGTTAATCCAAGACAAATCAGTAGATTATTTTCTACTTTTAAAATAGATTTGTTTCGCTGTATATATGGCTTAAACTTAAGGTTTAGTTGCCTGGCTTGTATGATATGTGGATTACTTACTATCTGATTACAGTGTATACTGTGAAAAGTGCTTGTACAAATATGCAAGATTCCAAAATCCCCAGGGAAAGTTCTTGTAAGATTTCCAAAACATTAGTTTCCATTTTATCAGTTAATAAAGCTGTGTCCTATACTGATTTCCTAACTTTTATAGCACACCTGTACAACATAATACCCATAAACCAATTGCAGCCTAATCCCTGACTATTTGCAGCCATCTGGGGAAAACCCAAATATACATTTTTGCAGCACCTTTCCATCTCTTTGTGGGAACATTTAAGCTCCCATTGTTATGTTACACTGGCATTTGTGATGGAATACCTTCCTGAGCCACCAATATGACATGAAAATGACATGGGCCCAGTGCTCTTCAACATTTTTATGAATGACTTGGAGGAGGAGGTGCAGGGAATGCTGATCAAATTTGCAGATGACACCAAATTGGGTGGGATAACTAATACCCTGGAAGACAGAAACAAAATTCAAAGTGATCTGGATAGACTGGAGCGCTGGGCAGAAAACAACAGAATGACATTTAATAGGGATAAATGCCAAGTTCTGCACCTAGGAAAAAGAAACCAAAGGCACAGTTACAAGATGGGGGATACGTGGCTCAACCACACTACAAGCGAGAAGGATCTTGGAATTGTTGTCGATCACAAGCTGAATATGAGCCAACAATGTGATGTGGCTGCAAAAAAGGCAAATGCTCTTTTGGGCTGCATTAATAGAAGCATTGCTTCCAAATCCCGGGAAGTACTAGTTCCCCTCTACTCAGCACTGGTTAGGCCTCATCTGGAGTACTGTGTGGGGCACTTTAAGAAGGATGCAGACAAACTGGAGAGGGTTGAGAGGAGGGCAACAAAGATGATCAGGGGACTGGAAACAAAGCCCTATGAAGAGAAACTGAAAGAACTGGGCATGTTTAGCCTTGAGAAGAGAAGACTGAGGGGAGATATGATAGCACTCTTCAAGTACTTGAAAGGTTGTCACAGAGAAGAAGGCCAGGATCTCTTCTTGATCATCCCAGAGTGCAGGACACGGAATCATGGGCTCAAGTGACAGGAAGCCAGATTCCGGCTGAACATCAGGAAAAACGTCCTGACTGTTAGAGCAATACGACAATGGAACCAATTAGCTGGGGAGGTGGTGGGCTCTCCCACACTGGAGGCCTTCAAGACGAGGCTGGACAGCCATTTGTCAGGGATGCTCTGACTTGGATTCCTGCATTGAGTGGGGGGTTGGACACGATGGCCTTGTAGGCCCCTTCCAACCCTACTATTCTATGATTCTATGATTCTAAGAAAATCCTTGGGCTGAGGTAAGTCAACACTGCAACTCCTAGCCACACCAAGACGACCCAGTTTCCCAGAATGGAAATCTTAGTATGGCAAGAAGCCATACCATGGGATCCTCATTTTACCCTGGCAGTACAGGAAGGATCATACTCCAGTGATTCCAGCATAAGGAGATAAGCTAGAGAACGCCTGTGCCACTGGCCCGGTTCTCATGACATGATAGCCCTCCATGAGTTAATTTACAAGAGCCCTTGGGGGCTCTTGTGATGTGCTGGGAGCTTGTGGGCACCATTTTTGCATGGCGCCCATGGGCAACCAGCTTGCCATAGCTTGTCGAGTTGTGCAAACCCAGGTGGCAGGCATTGTCTAAGGGTTAGACAACCCTCAAATAACCCTAAAACAAGCCATGGGTTATTTAAGAGTGGTCTAACCCTCAAATAGCCCCTGCTACCTGGAGAAGCCATGGCAAGGTGGGTGTGCATGGGCACCATGCAAAAATGGCATCCGTGAGTGGCTGGCATGATGCAACAGCCCCTGTGTGTAAATTAACTCATGGTGGGGTGTCATATGAATCAGGTCAGCATTACTTTCTCTTCCTGGATTCAGACACCTATGGTGGAGCAGACACCAATTTTCCAGTCTGCTGCTGCCCATCAGCCATACTGCACCGCCAATTTCAACTGCTGGGAGAGTGAAAGCCTTCTGTGTTGCTGTCATCAAACTTAGTGAGGAGGACTAGAAATAGGAAAGGGGACAGAAAAAGAGAAAGAAAGGGAAGGATTGAAAGATGGGTGCACAGGGAGATGGATGGGAGAAGATAAAAAGAGGAGTAACAGAGCTGGTGGGGAAGAGAATGAAAAACATGTTGTGGGGTTCAGGGGGGTGGGGGAAAGAGGGACAACTGAAAGATGTGGCTGTAGAGGGACCAGTGAGCTGAAGAAGTAATAGAAAAAGAACTACTAAGCAGAGGAGAGAGAAAAGGAGGCAGACTTAAAGACTTAACAGAGAGAGAGAGAGAGAGAGAGAGAGAGAGAGAGAGAGAGATATCAGTACTGGTACAGAAGAAGGAAGCAGCACACAATAGGGGTGGGCAGAAAGGAAGAGACAGTTAACACAGAATAGGTTAAAGAGAAAATACTGAGAATTGTAGCAAAAAATGCTCTTTCATGGTTGGTGAAGTGATGTACTTCTCTTGATAAAAATATAAAAGTGGCCTCAAAATTATCTGAGTTGTATGACTTACACGGAGAGAAATTTGCATGAAAACATTGGGGTGGCGGGTACGGGTGAATTCACTACTGATGCAGAGCTTCTCTACTATTATTTTAAGGCAGTCCAAATTAAAGCAAGCTTTAAGCCTTTCCCTCACATCAAAGAAATTAAAAATGGTACAAATAAACATGGAAGTGTAAGTGATAAATAACTGCAGTTAGCAAGCATGGATACTGCTCACTGCATGAGGCAGATAATGCTTCATGAGGCAAATGAACTCAGGAACAGGAAAACCAATAGGGACCGACTGAACTATTGCAGTCGTACAATTCACTATGATCATCAGACAGGGTTACAATATTCCCGCTGCTTTCTTTAATCTATTTGGAAATCAAAGGATGGTCCAAGTAAAGGATGCTCTAAGGCTATTTTAATTAGTACAATTGCTGAACATATATTAGGCTGTGACCTACTTCTGAGTATTTTCAACACACATAAATATACTATTTCTATAAATATATATAATTTACATCGTAAGTGGCTGAAAAGATGGTAAAAAGTATTATATAACTATTATGTGGTATCATCTCTGTCATCTTCCTGCCTATTCTCAATCCTTAGAATACTCAAATGTCATTATTTGCAACTATGAAGTCTTTCTGTCCAGCTGCTAACATGGGTTATTTCAATATCAAAATATAATACCGAACTACTTATTTTATACTTAAACTAGCCCATAGCCTTAGTAAATATCTGTGGTATTACTGTGCCTAGAACATAAATTGTATAGGATGGGTAGGTATGCTTTATCTTCTCCAAGTGTCTTAGAACTGCCACTGCAGCATATGGTCCAATGGATCCAAAGTATCTGACAGAATTCTCCTTTCTGCACACTCTTCTAAGACAAGTAGTCAGCGAGAGTTCCCAAATTTTGAAGCTTTTTGAGAGGAATTAGTTTGCTTGAGAGTTTTTAAAATGTTTTTGACCTGCTCTATCCAAATCTGTCTGTACCTACAGAACATAATAATAAAGTCATGCTGGATCAGACCAAAGACCTATCTAGCCCAGCATTCCTTACTCACAGCGGCCAACCAAATGCCTATGGGAAGCCCACAAGCAGGACATGAATGCAACAACACCCTCTCACTTGCGTTCCACAGCAACTCATATTCAGAGACTTACTCCATAACCAAGGGTGGCAGACTAGGTGGCTGACAGCAACTTCTTAACAGCATAATTGGTTAAACAAGGCAAGTATATGTTTTAAGGAGCTGTCATCAGCCATCTTGGCTGCCACCTTTGGTTTTAGGATCAAGACTCAAGTGTATCACTTCAGCATAGACATATTTGGATTTAGCAGGTGAAAACACATAAAAACACCCAAGCAAACAAATTTCCCACAAAAAGCCATAAAAATCCCTAAGGGTATCCAATCAGAAACTTACTCTAACTCTAAGCTGTGAGCATTCTCTTTTGAATTTTCAGAGAAGTGTCAAAAAAGGTCTTTACTGGTGTCACAAGATACATTTAAAACTGAAGTAGTTTTCTAACAAAATAATAGTATTCAGGTGTAGCATCTCAATCTTTATTACAAATTTCTGACTTACTTCAATGGGCCATCAGAATTAAAAATGTCACTGCGGCTCAATTGAGAAATCCCATTTCCAATGAAAACTTTGGTTCCCAGAAATTCTTTGGCTCCTCTTTTACATTTCCCTTCAATATCAGAGTACACTGAAACCACATCACCAGCTTTCATGACTAGGGAAAAAAGGAAAGACCATTTAAGATTATATTTTATTTGGCACAAGAACACTGATCCAATTACTGGGCACTTCTGCTAGGCCACATACTTGAGCTCCATGTATTCAACAAGATTCACTTCAGGTAAAGATTAGTTCTGGAACAACTTCAATAATGGCTATTCCAGATGCACACTTGGCAGCTTTTTCTGTGACTTTTAAAGAGATATAGCCTATATTTAAAATATATGGTCTAATGTACAAGAAATGTTAATACCGAAATTAATAAAACTAGGGGGTACAGGGTCTGAGGTATGGAAGAAAAAGATGTAGCAGTACTTCTGACTTGTTGAAGGTGGGGTGGGTGATTGGATCTAGACTAGAACTGGATCAGAGTGAAACTCTTGTTGTGTGGCACTGCCTCTGAGCAGGCATGAAAAAAAACACCTAGAAAGAGGCATGAGAACAGCACGGCAGTGGCTTTTTTGGAGGAGCCTCATGAAAAATTGGGGCAGCAATACTTTAGCAGCTACCAACTACAAAGTATTATTTTTGTTAAAACCTAGAGGAAGATAAGAAAAAAAACCTTACATTTTGAAGCAGATATAATTCCAGGAGCATAGACATGTGCTCCTCGAAGTACTGCACTGCCACACTGCGCACCAACAATAACTTGATTTGTCAACTTTTGTAGACCTTTTCTGAAGTGGAAAAAATGGTGTTTAATTAAGGAAAGTCTAATAACACAATTAGAAAAAAAGTTAATTTAAGCCCTGCTGTTGTTCTCACCTGCCTCCACCTCTCCCACCACAATCACTTCTACTGCCCACTCTTTTGGCTTCCACATTCTTTCTGCTGTGTTATCTTTGCGGCCATTATCTTTCTAAGCAAACAGAGTGCACTTCCATAATAGCTGTGCTCAAAGGCTATACATTTCAAATCTAAAAGTGTGTTTCAAAAATGAAGGGCCTCTAACACTCCCCCTCCCCCCAGTAGAGAGGTCTACCTTATTGATAATGGAAGTCAATCATAAATCCTTTCTCTGCTTATAGCAAACTGAATATCTTTTAGGATCATTAAAGCTCTCCAATGTTTAATCATTATAATTTCTATTACATTGCTGATTGCTAGAATCAATAGTTCAAACAATGAGAGAGTTCACACATAATGCTGGATGGTGTTCCCACCCTCCTCTCTCCCTTCTCCAGTGCAGCTGCAAGGAAACCAGAAGCTTCCAAACCCTAAACTGTGGGTAATTTTAATTATGGCCTGTTCAAACAAGCGAGCTTTATTAGTCATGGTTTGAAGCTGGCTTGTTTGAACAAAACATGGTTATTGTTAACCATAGTTTGTTGGGTTTGAACAACACAAGCTGCAATTAATCAAACAGAAGTGGAAGCTTTGAATTCCTCACAAACACACCAGAGGAGGAGGGGGAGCATACAGACCCAAGGCTCACTGCAGTTCATCCTCTTAACACTAACCTTGGCTTAGCATTAATATGTGAACTGCCTCAGTCTATTTTACAATGACTTGGGGTGCAACATGCATAGGACTGCACCCTAATAGATCTATTCTAAATATTTTCTCCAGTGTATCCTATGTGCTTTAGAAACTTGGGATTAGTCTACAAGCCGTCAAAGCTACACGACATAAAATATAAATTCTGTAACATTAAAATTCTAAAAAACACTGACCTGGGCCCAACAACAGGAATAACTAAGATGTCAGGAAGTTGTGGATGCTGAAGAACTGGAACACTAAGACTTGAATATTGCTATAGGTTAAAAAAAAAGAACATATTTCCAATGAAAAGTACTCAACAGCATTATAGCTATTTTGTTTGTCATCATTAATATTTTCAGTTGACAGAAGTATTTATGTGCAGAATATTTTCAAGAGTCCACGATATAGCCATAGTCCTTATGAATTAAGGAATCATAGAATAGTAGGGTTGGAAGGGGCTTACAAGACCATCAAGTCCAACCCCCTGCTCAATGCAGGAATCCAAGTCAGAGCATCCCTGACAGATGGCTGTCCAGCCTTGTCTTGAACGCCTCGAGTGTGGGAGAGCCCACTACCTCCCTAGACAATTGATTCCATTGTCGTATTGCTCTAACAGGATGTTTTTCCTGATGTTCAGCCGGAATCTGGCTTCCTGTCACTTGAGCCCATTATTCCATGTCCTGCATTCTGGGATGATGGAGAAGAGATCCTGGCCTTTCTCTCTGTGACAACCTTGCAAGTACTTGAAGAGCACTATCATATCTCCCCTCAGTCTTCTCTTCTCAAGGCTAAACATGCCTAGTTCTTTCAGTCTCTCTTCATAGGGCTTTGTTTCCAGTCCCCTGATCATCTTTGTTGCCCTCCTCTCAACCCTCTCCAGCTTGTCTACATCCTTCCTAAAATGTGGTGCCCAGAACTGGACACAGTACTCCAGATGAGGAACTCTGTTTGACTACAATGTAAGCCAGTGATAAACTTCACTTCAGAAATAAAGGGCGACTCTCAAGTCACACTAATTTTTCTTGAATAATGGACCTCATACAGATATCATCAACTCATCCACTTCCATTATTAGTAAGTGACTGCAGAGAAGTGTGCCACTTCACATCTTCATTTAGAGGTGGACTTAGCGACTGACAGAGAAACAGCTCAAACACATAGAAAAACAGCAGGATACTTTTTGGACTGTACTAGTGCAGACTGCATATAAGGGGAATCATGTTCACATTTTTTTAAAAAAATTTGTTGCTTTCCCATGTGAAAAGCTCCCTGCCCACTAAAAGTGATCATGCAAAGAAAAGCTTTAGCATAGGTTCCGTCCTAATGTATCCCTGCTGCTGCCAAACATCATTTCCCCAAACATCAGTTATTTATTTGTAGAGATAAACAAGCAGAAAAGATACGGTGGCACTTCAGAATGATCTGCTATGCAGTTTGAATAATGTGGAGTTAATTTTCTCTGGAAAAGAAAGTAGGTAACACTTTGTATGCCCTGGCCGTGGGCTTCCAAGATTTAGAGGTGCCGAGAAAGTGATAAGTCAGATCCAGGTTTGCTTACAAGGTTATTTTATTATTTACAACGCACAGGCGTACCCAGTGGTTGGATCAGACAAAAGCTCTGAACAAAGGGCTGCGCTGCAAGATGACTTTTACATCATACATGTTATTCAGGTATAGCAGTGAGGTAGTAGGACAGGTGCAAGCATTAATTAGAGTTCATCTACAACTTTCCCAGCACAGCCTAACAGTGCTTAGTAACATATTTGGCAGAAGCAAGACTATTGTAATTTTCTCAGCGTGGACACCTGTGGCTTAAGATAAACATAGCTTCACTCTCTGGCGCCTCCTAGGCTCTGATAAGATAAAAGGTACCAGAGCTTGTTAGCATGGAATGTGCTGGGGGCGCTACACCAGCCTTTGATTCATCTTAAGAGCTGGCAGGCCCAACTGCAAGGGATTGCAACTAATAATGAACCAAAGCAGAGAGCATTATGGATCTTTAAGCGAGTCTAAAACTACTGTTAGCTTGCTTACAGGCCTGGGGCCCTACACCCTTAAATAAAAGAGAACAGGAGTTGCCAATTTATAACGTTTCAGGTTTTAGAGCAATCCTAATCCCCAGTTCTGCTGGTGAGGATTACAATGGGGCAGACATGCCCCACCACTGGCAAAGAGAAGTTATGCCAGTGGAGACACCACACCTTCCTAGAGGCCCCATTACTCCTGCATACCGTTCTGCAGGGATAAATCTGCCAACAGTGATGCTCCTGATAGCAGTACACGCCCAAACAGGATATTTCAGGAGCCAGGCTTTGGATTCAAAGAGCTATGGCAGCCAGTAGCTGGTGTAGCTAGTTCAATTGGGGATGGGGGTGGGTGTTAAAAAAAAAACACCTGGTAAAGCCATCCCTCCCTCTGTCACACATCTCTTGCCCTGGCCAGCATGAACCAGCAGGATGTTGGAAGTAGCAGACAATCCACCACTTTGCCCACTCCTCCACAGCCAGGATTACTCTCTCTCTTTAGTGTTTTAAATTTATCCATTTTGTAACAGACTTTACCAGCAGCAGAGTATTTTTACTCAACACTGTCAGACAGAAACTCATACATTCTTCCCATGATGCCTCTAAAAACAAAAAAATAGCACTTTCAAGTGTTTTTATTATAGTTATTAACACTGCATATGATATACTTATTGTATATTTTATGTTATTTAGTTTATTTTTACTTCCATTTTAATTGTAGGTATTTATTATTTTATTTGCACCACATTTGATTTACAGTGAAATCCAATTCATGTCTAGTCAGAAGTAGGCCCCATTGAGTTCAATGGGACTTACTCCCAGGTAAGTGTGGATAGTGTAGCCTTAAACTGCAATCCTATGTATATTTACCTGGGAGTAAATCCCATTTAACTTAACGGGACTTACTTCTGACTAGACATGGCTAGGATCACTTAATTAATGGCTTAACTAACTGATAGACAGATGGACAACTAGGGAAGAGACACTGCACAGACCTTGTAGATCTCTTCAGAAAGCAGGCTTCTTACATGTTCCACAGATGCCAAATGAGTATTCACGCGAACAGTTGTGAAAGCTGGCGGATGAGATAAATTATTTAACAGAGACTCAAATTTCTGTTCAGCTTCCAATGGACCCATTGCAGTTATGAGCTTAAAATAAAAGCAAACAAACAAAATACATCAGATCAGCAGTATTAGTATGCTATGCTATAATCCTAGAAGCAGAATATTGTTGATACAAACCAGAGTACTTGAGACTCAAATGGGGTTGAATTGGATTAAACCAAGTGCTCCCATGTAGAGAAATCAATGAAAGTCAACTGCAATCCTATGCATACTTAAAAGATGCAAGTAAATTTGTTTAAGATTGGTTGTAATTCAGAATAAATTGAAGTACCTTGGTTTTAACCACCTGATGAGCCACAGCCTAAATGGGCAAGAATTTAATGTCTGGGGATAAAGCAAGATTGATTTTAGTAGATTTTAAATGGTCATACTTTTTATTGAATATATATTTTGTAAAGTCATTACAAGCCATGGGCTTCTGTGGATGGCATAAATTTAACATAGATAAATATTTATTAATATCTTCAGCACGGAAGTGTTTTAACTCAAACACAGAAAATATGAAGGATTTTTTTTCTCATTATATCTTGAGAAATAAAATGTTGCTGTTGTTCAGTTGTTCAGTCGTGTCCGACTCTTTGTGACCCCATGGACCATAGCACGCCAGGCCTTCCTGTCCTGCGCTCTCTCCCGGAGTGTGCTCAAGTCCATATTCATTGCATCGGCGATGCTATCTAGCCATCTCATCCTCTGCCATCCCCTTCTCCTTTTGCCTTCAATCTTTCCCAGCATCAGGGTCTTTTCCAGTGACTTTTCTCTGATTATACGAACCTTTGTCGGCAAGGTGATGTCTCTGCTTCTTACTATGCTGTCTAGGTTTGCCACAGCTTTCCTCCCAAGGAGCAAGCGTCTTTTAATTTCATGGCTACAGTCACCGTCTGGAGTGATCTTGGAGCCCAAGCAAATAAAATCTGTCACTGCCTCCATTTCTTCCCCTTCTATATGCCAGGAAGTGATGGGGCCAGATGCCATGATTTTAGTTTTTTTTAATGTTGAGTTTCAAACCAGCTTTTGCACTCTCCACTTTCACTCCCAACAAGAGGCTCTTTAGATCCTCTTCGCTTTCTGCCATTAGGGTGGTATCGTCTGCGTATCTGAGGTTGTTGATAATGACAGCTCTTATAATATGGCCAGCTACTTTAGCTGTCACTAAATGTATTGTTAGTGGAAGGCACCATGCACACACATTTGTGTACCTCTTTCCAAACATCTCCTTACTTAGATTAGCTTTGCACATTCCCTTTGCATGTAGTTTCAAGATGAAGCTGGACAGCCATCTGTCAGGGATGCTTTGACTTGGATTCCTGCATTGAGCAGGGGGTTGGACTCGATGGTCTTATAGGCCCTTTCCAACCCTACTATTCTATGATTCTATGACCTACAATTTTAATTTCATTTATATCTTCTGAGCATTTATATCCCATCTTTCAACAAGTTCTCAAGGTGGATTAAAAAATCAGGAAAAAAATCAATTAAAATACATAGAATGATACATATTAAAAATAAAGGGTACAATCCTATGTATGTTTTGACAGAACGCTGGCTGGGGAATGCTGAGAGCTGTAGGAATTTTTCTAAACATGGTTAGGATTGCACGCAAAAATATTTAAACAGCACCAAATAACTCAGTGAAGTTAAAACCAATGGAGGGAGCAATCCTATGTGGATCAATGGTCGCCTCTGACCCTGGGAGCGACTGCCTGTCCAGTGCAGGGCAGGAGGAGTGGTGAGGAGCGGATCTTCTCCTCGGTCCTCCCGCCCAGGTTTCGCGGCAAGACAGCTGATTTTGGCTGTCTAGCCGCGGGACCTCAGAGCACGGGAAGCGGTGGCCCTACAACACACAGGAAATGTTGTATCGGCGTTTCCAAACTCCCCAGCCCGGTCCCAAGAACATCCCGGTTTCCCTGCTCCATGCTGTTCTTACAATCACAGATCATGGGGCCGATCCGCGCTGCCTGAGGCAGCACGGGAGGGCGTGGGGGTGGGTTCTCTGGGAACCGACAACTCCTATGGCTGTCTAGCCACTGACTAGCAGCCACAGGATTGCACCCTTAGAAGCTAAAACAATGCATGTTGTTTTCCTACTATGCAGAGAGCTGCATGTTCCAAGCATGGTATCACAGGATCACATCATACCAGAAAAAGTAATTTGACAGCACAGTCCTCTACATGTCTAGTCAGAAGTCCCACTGAATTCAGCTAGACTTATTCCCATATAGATTGTATATGACAACAATTATCTGAAACAGAAAGTTCGCATTTTCTTTTGCATTTTTAATTAATCAATGTGTGCAGGACCTTACCTCATCATTTTTAAATGTTGCCCTCAGATAGCCTTCAACCTCTGGCCTCAGTAAGATTTTGGGGAAAATAGCCATAGTCTTTGCTGTCATCTCTTTTTTCTGGAAAACATTTGTAATAAACAATACACATATTTCATCAAATACTTTTGACATGCACAACTCATAACCAAACAAAATTAGATTACAAAGGTTTTAAATATTTTTTTCTACGTTCCCACTCAACATGGATATATCATGAAGCCAAATAAAACGTGTTTTAAGGCAAGGCATCAACTGATCTTATTCCTTCATCAGTTTTAACATTCAGCAAGACAGACATTCTCAAATTTAGTGAAAATGATCTAAACCAGGGGTGTAAACCTCAGGCCCAGGGGCCAAATCCAGCCCTCCAGGATTCCCCAAATGACCACACCCCTTTCTCTGGCCCCACCGTCTCCTGCCGAAGCACCAGTTGTTTGGCTGTTTCTCGGTTTTTCTGCAGCTTGATCCCCATTCTATTAGGTTGAAATTCCTTCTCCTAAGGCTTAATTTTTGGCAGTAAGAGCTTTAAGCTAACATACGCTGGCACTTTTGTTTTTGGTTCCATTCCTTTTTCCTTCAGCACCATCCACCACTAGAATGTAGCCCCCAAAAGCATCTCTGAAATGTAATGTTGCTCTCAGGCTGAAAGAGATTCAACACCCCTGATTTAAACTTTACAGTAAAAAGCAGTATTTCATCTGCTACATGATACACCTGGCTGTATTATACAGGATGTCATGTGATATAATGTAATTATTGTTTAAACAGTAATTTAATATCCTCAATGAGGATATATAATACTAAGGCTTCCAGCCTAAGCCCACTTACCTGGGAATAAGCCTCACTGACATGTATAGGATTGGGCTATATATAGCCTAAACTGCCCTGGTCAGCAAAGAGTTCATCTGAAAGGGCACTCAGGAAAAAAAGATTCCATACCACACTTCCCCAAATGGCCTGCTACTAATATCATTGTCACAATCCTGCTCAACCACATTTATCTTTTGTTTCCAAGACTGGCAACTGGAACTACTCAGAAAGCCAGATTTGTCCAGCAGCAGCCAGTTGCTGATCCCTAGCTTAGAAGCTGTCTTTTGCATGGGAACCATGCTCCATGATGGCCTGATTAAGAATAGCAATTGATGAGTAAAAGTTTTAAATAAACGACAAAGAAATTGCTTTATCAAAAATATATAGTAGGTCTTTAAAATATTATCTTTAGAATTGTTAAAGGTTTCAAACCATGTAGGAAGATCTGGCAAAACTATCCTTAACAGGCTTTAGCCAATGTCCAGCCTACTTTCTCAGATCAAAAAAGCAACTGAAATCCCAATCGGCATCAAGAAAGCTCTGACGTTCCTTGTGATCTGTTATGTGATATCATTTAGTAAGGTACAAGGCTTTATTTTCAAAGGCTCTACATTTTTAAGTAGTTGTGCAGTTTAATCCTATGCATATTAACTCAAAAAGTACGTCCCACTTTGTTCAATGGGACTTAATTTCATATTTCAATGAACTGTGCTAAGGATTGCAGCCTTATTTACATTTGTTTTTAATCACTTATGATCCATATGTACCAGTTGACTTGATTTGCCTAAACATTGCTTTAGGTTTCTTGTGTAAAGGCATATTTCTTGGGATGGTTCCCACCTTTGAAAGCCACATTTTGAGAAATTTACTGGCCCAAGATGTGTGCTGATAGCCACAAGCTTAGAAGGCTTTAAAGGGGAATTCAATTAATCCTACATGAATTTGTCTTTCATTGTCATAATCACTATATACAGCCTCCAGGTACAGAGGCAGTATGTGTCCAAGTACCAGTTGCTGGGGAGCAATAATGAGGGAATGTTACTGACTTCATGTTTTGCTTGTGGGTTTCTGAGAAATGTCTGGTTGGCTACTGTGGAAAACAGAATGCTGGACTAGATGGACCTTTGATCTGATCCAGCAGGGCTCTTCTTATAATACATATATTTCTATATCTATTTCAAAGTTAAAAGTGATTCCCTGCATTATCTAGTTGTGATCCTTACAACAAATCTGTAAAGTAAGTCAGCATTATCATCCCCCAAATTGCAGATGGGGAGGGTGGGATGACTGAGGCTAAAGAGAGCAGCGCACATAAGGCCAGCTAATGAGTTCATGGCAGACGTAAGACTCAAACCAAGAGCGTTCCACTTTGTAGCTCAGTCTCTTAGGGTGCAATCCTATCAGGATAGGTGACTGCCTATCCAATACAAGGCAGGAGCAGCGCGGAGGGGATCATCCCCTCTGTGCTTCAGCCGCCCTGCATTCGCGGCTAGACAGCTGATTTTGGCTGTCTAGCCATGGGAAGTCGGAGTGGGGGGGGGCCACTGGACGATGCATAGGAAGCGTCAGAACAGCACTTCTGCCCTCTCCGCCTCACCCCCAGGAACACCCCATTTTCGCTGCTTTGCACTCCTCTTACAAGCATGGGGCTGATCTGTGCTGCCTACATGGCAGCACAGGAGTGGGCAGAGGTCAGTTCTCAGGGAACTGACCTCGAAGCATGGGCCCCAAGGTCGGTTCCCAGGAACCAACCTATCCTATGGCTATCTAGCTGCCAACTAGCGGCCATAATGTTAGAAAAAAAAAGGAGACTCCATAACCGTTGGCGTCTCAAGTTACGTAAGAGCCCGAGTGGCGGGAAAATATAGGCGGAGCAAAAAGGGAATCATTCTGACGCGCTCATGACTAACAGCTTGGTAAGCTGATAGTGACTGTTTATTGGAAATTGACTTAGTGAGCCGATGTACTAACTGTTTCATTGGTTACTGGTAAGAACAATAGAAGCGATATGATATAAAGGGCTTTTGCACACATGTCTCGGGGTCCAGACTGCTCTGCACCCGTTTTGCAAAACGTTCAATAAAATACTGTTGGATCCACTGCTGCCTGCCTGGCATTCTTTTCTTCTAAACCGAAAGCAAGGACTTTTTATCTAACAATTTGGTGCCGTGACTCGGATCCTGCTTCGGGGCGCATCCCCTTTGCGCTGAGCCGAGGGGCCGTGGAGGAGAAGTGGCCACAGGCGGTTGTTTTACACTGCCTTCTCCTCACGACGGTGGCGGCAGAGGCGCCTGGGGACCAACGCCAGAGGAAGAGGGAGACGTGATCACTCTTTTTAGGCACCGGCAGTGGATCACTAAGCAGCTGGACGCAGCTGCGGGCGGGACAGAAGAGGCTTTTGGGGTAAGTGAAACAGCTTACATTAGGGGATAAACACAGGACGGTGGTGTGTTTGTAATTGTGTGAGACGCCTACGGGCGAAGCGAGTGGGGAGCCCCGATCTGCATTTCCTTACCCCGGAGACGGGCTAGGTCAGAGGAGGGCGAAGCGCAAGAATTGCTGACTGAAATTCCCACCGTCTTGGGCGGGTCCCAATCTAAGTCTGCGAAGAAGTCCCATACGCCCTTGGAGTGTTGTTCGCGCAGTTGGTCACATTTTAAGCAGGATTATGGAACTAAGATGACAAAAGATCGTCTTGTCTTTTTTTGCACCCGGGAATGGCCAATATTAGAACCCAAATGGCCACCCGAGGGGTCTTTTGACCCAACCTTGGTATCTGATGTGCGAACAATAGTAGCACAGAGGGGAAGTTGGGACCAGTTCCCTTATATTGATTCGTGGGCAACTTGTGTGCCCCTTGGCGGCAGGCCTGCTCCGTGGGTTGTTAAATGCATGGCCCTTGCCCTTCCCATGGTGGTCAAAAGGAAACCACCAAAAGAAGGACCACCCAGGGTCGTGGCCACAGCACCGGAGGACCTACTGCTTCCTCCTCCCTACGGGACAGCCGTCGCAGGGCGCTCGTTGCAACCACCACCCTCTCCTGAGGGGCCCGCCCAGCGGTTAGATGCCCCCGAGAAGGACCCCTCTCATGAAATAGTACCAGAGGACCCCACCCCTCTAGTTGAATGCCAGGACACTCTCCAAGATCGTCTATATTCCCTAGAGGAAAGATTGGAGGTCCTACAGAGAGAGGCAAAAGGGGGACCTAACTACAACCTGCGAAAGGACCCCCAACCACCGGTGAAGTTCACCTTCCCCATCAGAGAAGTCCCCGACCCTACCACCCAACATCCTCAAGGGACGATGTTTGTTTATGTCCCATTCACAACATCTGATTTGTATAATTGGAAACAATTTAACCCCTCCTTTGAAGAGGATCCCGGGCCACTCCTGTCTCTGATGGAGAATGTGAGGCTTACTCACAACCCCACATGGGACGATACACAAATGCTATTGAACACCTGTTTTCTCAGCCAAAAGCCAACCATCCTTGCGGGGGCACGAGCCAAGTATAGGGAGGAAAATCCCCAGGCAACTGAGGAGGAGACGGCAGAGGTTCTGCCCACAGGGCGACCCAATTGGGGGGTGGCCACAGCGGCACATAGACGCTTACATGCTGACTATTTTCGACTCATTTTAGCAGGCATGAAGCAAGCCGCGAGAAGGGCCCCCAATTTGCAAAAAGTCCTGACTCTAAAGCAAGACAAAAACAAACCTCCTGCCGTGTTCCTCCAAAGGCTGAGGGAAGCCTTCGCTAAATATACTGACATTGACTTGAATGATCCAAATAATTTAAGGATCTTCACGACTCAGTTCGTGGGAAATAGCTGCCAGGACATCAGAAAGAAGTTGCAAAAAGTTGAAGGAGGGTTGGCAGCTGACCTAGGAGTTTTAGTTGAAGTAGCTCAAAAAGTTTATGAGAGGCAAGAAGAAGAAGAAGGAAAAGAAAAAGACAAGAGGCAGGCCAAGCTCCTTGCTGCGGTTCTTAAACCTGACAAAGAGGGAGCTAGAAAGGGGAGAAAAGGGGGAAGGAAAGGATCTCCCCTGGGGAAAGATCACTGTGCCTTTTGTAAGAAAATGGGGCACTGGAAGCGTGACTGTGAAGCTTTGAAGCAGAAAGAGAGAGGGGAAAATACAGGAGGAGCGCAGAGAGTTCTGTATGAACAGGAAAGAGATTAGGACAGACCGGGGCCCGGCCCCCTCTTAGCCGTCTCTGAGGCAAGACGGGACCCCATGGTCAAAATAAAGGTTGGGGGCCGCTCCTACAAAGCCCTTGTGGACACAGGGGCCGCCCTGTCCGTCCTCCCCCTCAGTGAGCCCCCAACGGGAGGTGGGGGGTTCACCACCATAATGGGGGTCAAGGGAAGGGCAACCCAAGTGCCCCTCTCTCGTCCCCTGTTCACCAAGGTTGGGAAAACACACCTAAAACATGCATTTGTCTGTACCCCCTCCTGTCCGGTGGCATTGCTAGGGAGGGACTTATTGACTAAACTCCAAATTGAGATTGCTTTTACTCCTGACGGAAGGATGGAGATACGGCTCCCTAAACAGCAGAGTAGTAACTACCAAATGGCCCTTTTGAAGGTTGCAGAAGAATCCACCCCAGAGGCCACCGAGGACTGGAGCTTAATAGAAAACAGAGTCAACCCTCTAGCTTGGGCCGAGATTGGAGGGGCCTCTCGTGCCAAGTCGGCAGCACCATACAAAATTCCCCTCAAGGAGGGAGCAAGGCCTGTTCATGTGAAACAGTATCCCCTTTCCCGCCAAGGAAAGGAGGGCCTACAACCAGTAATAACAAAGCTCCGAGAAGAAGGCCGGCTCATTGAGATAATGTCCCCCTATAACACGCCCATCATCACTGTGCCAAAAAGGGGAGGGGGGGGCAAGGGCTACCGCTTAGTGCAAGACCTCCGGCTCATTAATCAGCAGATCGATGCCCCCCATCCTGTGGTCCCCAACCCACACACCCTCCTTGTAGGAATTCCGGAAGAGCACGGCTAGTTCACTGTCATAGACCTAAAAGACGCCTTTTTCAGCATCCCCCTCCACCCTGATTCAAGGCCTTTGTTGGCCTTTGAATGGGAAAGCCCAGAGGGGGGGTCAAAAGTTCAATTAGCATAGACAGTCATCCCTCAGGGGCTTAATCTCTCACCGGTCGTCTTTGGCCAGCAGCTCCAAAAGGATCTCGAACCCTGGGTCCAGCAGCAGTCAGAGGTGCATCTCCTCCAGTACTGTGACGACCTCCTGATTTCAGCCAAGGCCAAGAATGCGTGCCTGAGTGGGACGGTTTCCCTCCTCAACTATCTAGCGGGGGGGGGGGGGGAGGGTATAAAGTGTCAAAAGAAAAAGTACAGTTGGCCCAACCAATTGTAAAATTCCTAGGCTACCACATAACTAAAGGGACTCGGAGCCTAGGGCAAGAAAGAGTTGAAGTCATCCGTGACACTCCTGTCCGTAAGTCCCCCCGCGAATTGAGGGCCTACCTGGGGTTGACCAGATTCTGCCGACTATGGATAGCAAACTATGGGGAGACAGTGCGGCCGCTGTATGAGGCGCTGCAGAAAGATAGACTGGATAAATGGAAATGGACTAAGGAAATGAATAAGTCTTTTCTCAGTCTTAAAGCTGCTCTTGTGTCACCACCTGCTCTAGCCATACCAAATCCCAGCCGGCCATTTAGACTTTATGTGCATGAAAATAAGGGCATAGCTTCGGGAGTGCTTCGCCAGCGAAAAGGGCCCTCTTGGAGACCAGTGGGATATTATTCCAAGGTCCTAGATGTCGTAGCACGAGGATGGCCAAGTTGCCTGAGGGCAGTAGCGGCAACAGCTCTGATTTGTACCGAAGCCGAGAAAATGACAATGGGAGGGCCCATTGAGGTTTGGGTGCCGCATGGAGTGCCACAAATTTTGAGATCAGGAGGAGGAAGCAAATTTCTCAACCCAGCCCGGCATTCCCAATATGAAATAGGTTTACTAACAAACGAAAACCTCACTTTTAAGGCTTGCTCTAGCTTTAATATCGCCACACTACTGCCAACATTACTGGGCACAAACGGATCAGGACTCCCAGATCATGATTGCCTTGAAGTATTAGACCTAGACACCAAAGGCCGACCGGACCTTGAGGATGAACCAATAGAGGGAGCCAGAGATCTGTTTGTAGATGGATCTAGCTATAGGGATGGTGGAGAATTTCTCCCCGAAACTTCGGGGGGCCAAGCGCCAACGTGTTTGGCCCCCCAAACAAGTTTCGGGGAGAAATCCTCCACACACACCCGCCCCCCGCCCCCCCCCCGGGACGGGACTTACCTTCACCGAATGTCCCTCCCGGTGGCTGGTCCAGCCGGCAGTTCGGCGGGTGTTCGAGCAAGGCGGGAGCGGCAGCCGGTCTTTCGACCGGCTGCCGCCGCCGCCATTGCAATGAAAGAAAAAAAAAACAAAAAACGCCCCCTGATAGGCTACGTGACAGCCTTTCCTCGCGCACACTCTCCTCTAGAGTAACGACGGCCGCACCTGTGTAGCGCCTTCCATCTAGCATATAGCTAGATAGGGGTGGACAAAAGTCACCTGTCGTCGAAGGCCGTTCGCGGTGGGGGGGAGGTGCTTCGCTGGTCCCCCCGCGAAGTTCAGGCCGGGGGGGGGGAGGCTTGCCGCCTCGGCCCGGACGAAATTCAGGCCGTGAACGCGAACGCGAAAAGTAAAAAAAAAAAAACGCCCCCTGATAGGCTACGTGACGATTCACGTAGCCTATCACGGCTAGATTTGCAAAGTCAGCCGTGATAGGCTACGTGAATCGTCACGTAGCCTATCACGGGTGACTTAAAAAAAAAAAGAGTGTACGGATAATGGCGGCCCCCATAGGGAGCTGCCATTCCTGTTCCTTATTTGGTCGCTGTAGTCTACATAAATGTTTACGTAGACTACGGCGAAAATAAGGGCAACGCTATTTGCGTTGCCCTTATTTTCGCCGTAGTCTACGTAAACATTTACGTAGACTACAGCGACTAAATAAGGAACGCGAATGGCGGCTCCCTATGGGGGCCGCCATTCGCGTACGCTTTTTTTTTTTTTTTTAAGTCCCCCGTTATAGGCTACGTGACGATTGACGTAGCCTATCACGGCTGACTTTGCAGATCTAGCCGTGATAGGCTACGTGAATCGTCACGTAGCCTATCAGGGGGCGTTTTTTTTTTTTTACTTTTCGCGTTCGCGTTCACGGCCTGAATTTCGTCCGGGCCGAGGCGGCAAGCCTCCCCCCCCCCGGCCTGAACTTCGCGGGGGGACCAGCGAAGCACCTCCCCCCCACCGCGAACGGCCTTCGACGACAGGTGACTTTTGTCCACCCCTATCTAGCTATATGCTAGATGGAAGGCGCTACACAGGCGCGGCCGTCGTTACTCTAGAGGAGAGTGTGCGCGAGGAAAGGCTGCCTCCTCATTTCTCCGCCCAATCCGCTGAACTGGTAGCCCTGACAAGAGCCCTGCAAGCCAGCAAGGGAAAGCGAGTAAATGCCTTCGCCGTTGTGCATGCTCATGGGCAACTGTAGAAAGAGAGGGGATTCCTTACAGCAAACGGATCTCCAGTGGCTAATGGCGGCCTAATAGTGGATCTTCTGGATGCCCTCCAGCTACCCTCACAAGTAGCTGTTGTCCACGTCCGAGCCCATGGGAAAGAAAAAGAGGAAAAATGGAGACAGGGAAACCAGAAGGCAGATGAGGCCGCAAAAAGAGCAGCCAGAGAGGGAATCCAAGGAACATTCCTCCTTCTACCCAAAAGAAAAGAGCGCCCCACATACTCCCCTGCTGAGTTACGGATGGCACAAGAACACGAAATAAGTCCCTGCGATGACGGATAGATCCAGATGACAGATGGAAGACTGCTTCTTCCACAGACCCTGCAGAGGGTTGTTCTAGAGCAAGTTCACCATTCTCTTGGACACCCTAGAGCATCAGCCATGATCAACTATTGCAAGAGGCTGTTTGTCTCCCCTGGCTTAACTGTATGCGCCCACCGACTAGCCGCAACCTGTGAAGTCTGCCAGAAAACCAACCCTCCCAGGGCACCCCCTCCTCCAAAAGGAGGGCGACCATGGGCCTACTATCCTTTCCAGAGGGCGCAGATTGATTTTGCTGAGATGCCACCATGTAGGGGCTACAGGTATTTGCTTGTAATAGTGTGTCAAATGACAGGGTGGGTAGAGGCGTTTCCATGTAGGAACTGCCAAGCTAAAACTGTTGTTGCTAAATTGTTACAGGAGGTGGTGCCCCGGTTCTCCCTGCCCGAAGTTATAGAGTCCGATCAGGGCTCACATTTCACCTCAGTTATTACACGAGGGCTGGCACAAGCTCTGGGAGTAGAGTGGCTTTTACATTGCCCCTAGAGGCCCCAGGCAAGTGGACAGTTTGAAAGAATCAATCGGAGCCTCAAGGAGACTTTAACCAAACTCCAACGAGGGGTGAAGCTCATTTAGGTTGAGGCTCTGCCAATAGCTTTAACGAAGCTTCGAAGGATGCCAAGAAAAGACATAAAATTGTCCCCCTTCGAACTGATGTTTGGGTTCCCGCCTCGGGTACACTGCGGAAGGAGGGAGGAAGTCAAGTGGGAGGTGGGTGATCAGATGCTAAGGGATCAGTTGACTTCTCTACAGTCTGTTCTTTCACAGCTACGAGCTTATTCCGTTCCGTTTCAGAGACTGCCGTTAGATGCACCTATCCATCTCTTCCAGACGGGAGATGAGGTGTTGCTGAAAAAGTGGAATAAAGAAGCTTTAAAGGAAGGGTGGGAGGGGCCTTATTTGGTGGGACCAACCAGCCACTCGTGTGTAAAGCTTGTGGGTTCTAGTAAATGGACACATTGCAGCCGGATAAAGCCATTTAAGCGACCCTCGCTTCCTTCTGTCACCTATAAAGAACAGGAGGACACAGGCAACGGTCCTTTGCTCCCTGGCACCCCTCCGGAAGCTGCCAAGGACACAGGCGAAGAAGCCATCCAGGAGCCACAATCGCCTGTAATATACAAGTCACAACATCTGGGAAAAGCTCGGGTTCGAATTAGAAAAAACTTGTAATATGAAGCAAGTATTGTGGGTGGTGTTGGTAATGTTAGTTAAAGAAATATTAACGTGGATGGTGATACCTCAAGGACTTGGGCTTAACAGCTTTAAGATAAAACCCCGAAATGTCACACCAACACCCCTCAGACCACTTCTGGTACAGATCCCTGAGAAAGAGAGGCGTCCCTGGAGAACCAGGTTAGAGATCCCAATAACAGAGGAAACTGATAATGTGTGGTTAGAGTAGATAAAGTATACAGCCAAGTCTTTAAATAAGTCTGACTGTTTTGTTTGTGCCACAAGGAGATCTGTAGCAAAGGTGCTGCCCTTTCCACTGGGATGGGACACTCCTTCCCTCCTCACCTGCGTGATCCGTTTGTTCCAACACCCTGATGCATGGAGAGAGGAGGAATGCCAAACCTTCAATAAATTATACCCCCCACTCAAATCAAAGGATCGTGTCAGACCTTCCACAGTCTTCCTGCAAAAAAGAAACCATACCAGATGCATACACCGAAACCTTGCAGACACAGAGGGGCGTATAGGGAACCTGACAAGTAAAGTAAGATGTGTTAATTCCACCCGCTTTAGGAATAATTCCCTTTCAATCCCACGAGCTGATCTCTGGTGGTATTGTGGTGGTCTAGAGTTGTACGAGATATTGCCCTCCAATTGGTCCGGAGCTTGTGAGTTAGTTCAGTTGGCAGTCCCCTTTTCAATTGCATACCATCCAGCAGAGAAGACTGGCCAACCCCGGCAGAAACGATCAGTAACCCCTTTTGATGATCAAATATATATTGACTCCATAGGAGTACCAAGGGGAGTGCCAGACGAGTTCAAAGGAAGAAATCAAATTTCTGCCAGATTTGAATCTACCCTGTTTTGGTGGGTGACCATTAAGAAAAATGTAGATTGGATCAATTACGTTTATTATAATCAACAGAGGTTTATAAACTATACTCGAGATGCTGTAAAAGAATTGGCTGAGCAGCTAGATGCCACCAGCCAAATGGCTTGGGAAAATTGGCGTGTTCTTGATATGATGTTAGCAAAAAAAGGAGGGGTTTGTGTCATGCTAGGTGGACGGTGTTGCACCTTCATCCCTAACAACACTGCCCCAAATGGCATGGTAACAAGGGCTTTGCAGGGCCTCACCGCCTTGTCTGAAGAATTAGCCTAGAATTCAGGGATTAACAACCCCGTGACTGCCTGGTTAGAGAGATGGTTTGGAAAATGGAAACACCTAGCAGCCTCAATCCTTATTTCTCTTGTAGTGATGATAAGAGTTTTAGTGTTATTTGGTTGTTGCATTATCCCCTGCGCTACAGGCTTATCCCAGTGGTTAATTGAAACCGCTCTGTCAAAACAGATGCTCTTGCTTTATTGTGCTGATAAAGAAACTCCGTTTTAAATGCTTTAAGATGTGAATAAAGACTTAAAGGAGGGAATTGTTAGAAAAAAAAAGGAGACTCCATAACCATTGGCGTCTCAAGTTACGTAAGAGCCCGAGTGGCGGGAAAATATAGGCGGAGCAAAAAGGGAATCATACTGACGCGCTCATGACTAACAGCTTGGTAAGCTGATAGTGACTGTTTATTGGATATTGACTTAGTGAGCCGATGTACTAACTGTTTCATTGGTTACTGGTAAGAACAATAGAAGCGATATGATATAAAGGGCTTTTGCACACGTGTCTCGGGGTCCAGACTGCTCTGCACCCGTTTTGCAAAACGTTCAATAAAATACTGTTGGATCCACTGCTGCCTGCCTGGCATTCTTTTCTTCTAAACCGAAAGCAAGGACTTTTTATCTAACAATAAGATTGTGCCCTGTCACTATGCTACAAGGCTGACTGTGAGTCTGATCATAATATGAATTTTAGAAATGCCACCTCCTTCCCTCTTGTATCAATGGACCTGCATGAATCTTAACAGCACCTCTCTATGTATATTTACTGAGACTGGATGTAGTACAAGTTGTAAGAAAGACTTTCCTCCACACTTGTATATTTTGAGCACCAAGAAAAGCCCTCTCTGTTCAGAAAAAAATGGAGGGTTGATGGGTTTCCTTTAGCTTCTTTTGTTTCTCTTTGTTTAAGCTGCTTACATTTCTGTCTCCCAGATTTATACCTAATAGCCTGAAATGGCAGTATGCCACATATGTACATTAATTGCATATGTGTGGAAAATGCCCTTTAGATACTGTTCCCTCTCCCCGGGATCCAGTGTCAGTTCTTCTATGGCCATCTAGGAACTCTGGGGCCTGTAATTATGTTCTGAGGCCTGTAAATCCTACCAGCAGCTCCTGCTGTCCCTCAGTTCTCCATATCCCAATTATTATGGTGCTTGTCAGTAGTCCAAGTGGGGCTGGGGCAGGGGGGAAGAAGCAAGTTAATTTTGTTTTCAGTTAGGTTAATAAGTAGAGTGATGGCATCCCACCTCATTTCAAGGCCTGCTCCTTGTCCCACTCACTTTCAAGAGCACATAGTTAGGCAGACATCTCTCCCGCTCCCAAATGACAAGTTCTAACTTGTCCAATACAAGTGCTCCCTCCCTGTTTTAGAGGGCTTGGGCCAGCAGCTTACATTTAAGTTCATGAACTCTGAGATCATCCTCCAAGGTCCTTCTCTGGGAACTCCTTCCTGCCTTCTGGTGTCAGGGAAAAGGCCTTCTTTGTTGTGACATCATTTGTAAAACAATCTCCCATGCTAAGCCCTCTATCATTCCAGCACCAGGTGAAGACCTTTTTATACATTTTATTTATTGATTTCATTTTTATGCCTTTCTACCAAAGTATAGCACTTAAGGTGGCTTGTTTTCACTTGCTTTCGTTTTGCCCTCCCCAATGTTTTGGAGGGTTCACTTTCTGAGATCCTGTTCTATTGAAGACCCGTGTCACTGCAATGTATAGACAAATTTAGGGTACAACCCTATGCATGTTTAAAAACATTGCTCTGGTTCTTTTGTATGTTATTCCCTTTCCCTTTTTCTAAATAAACTTACCACCTATCAAATTTGAATGTGTGTGCTTTATTCCAATTGGCCTTTCTAAGTATAAACATCCTGGCCGTTTATAAAGTTGGTTAACTGTTTTAGTTGCTGCGGCTCTTTTTATCTTTTGTCTACTACTCTTAGTAATTTTTATTGTTTATAAACAGATTTCACTCCCCAAAACAGTTATTTGCTACACCTAACCTATTCCACAAGTACTACAGAGCTGCCTTGTTAGGTTTTCCATTGCTTTTATATTTTAAATCCAAGTATCCACACACAAAATCACCATCCTTCAGCAGTGAAACACTTGAGAGTCACCTGAACTTAACAGTGAGGTGAAAGAGGGCAGTGGTCCTCTTTCTTGCCTTCTCCAGTAAATTCAAAAAAAGGCGGTTTTGTTCAAAAACCTTCATGTTCTGCCAGTACTCCAAGCTCAGTAACACTTGTGGAAGAAAGTGCTCTGGACGTTTTGATGCAGTCCCTTTAGTTCATTTTAGAAGATGAGAGGGACCCACAATATGGCTAAAGCGGGGGCGGGGGGGGGGAGATGAAGAGGCGAGCCTTGTGACTTCCATTACGGGTGCAATATCAAAGACGTACTGGATTTGGCCCGAGTGGGTTGTGTTTCCTCCGAGGAAGCAAGAAGTAGTTGAGGGCAACACCCATTGCTTCTGGCTTGGGGAGCGCTGGCCGCAGCCTGAGAGAGATTCAGTGGACAGGCTTTGTTTAAATAAAACTTAGGCTTGTTTGGAAGGCTGAGCCTGGGGGTGCAGTACACCAACCCTGAAACACTAGGGGCCTCCAACCCTCCATCCCCTCACAGCGCGAGCGCTGCTCCTCGCCGAGCTCCAGCATTTAAAATGGTGCGTTATACGTACGCCCCACCCTTCCTCCAAGGAGCGACGCTCTCTCCCTCGTTTTAACTTCACAACAGTCTTGCGAGGTAGGGAGCGCGCGAGTGTGCGTGACCGCCCGGTCCGAGATCAGGCAGGGAGCTTCGCAGCCAAGGAGGGACTCGAACCCAAGGCTCCCCTCCCAGCCCTTATGCGACACTCTAACCACTACACCGTTCTGCCTGCTTTCCTCATCGCCGCGAGTCGTTTTTAGTTTTACTGAGCGGCGCAATATTACACTCAGAATTAGGCCCAGAAAATGGTCGTTGTAGTAAGTGACACACAGCTCGCCGTAACGTGGCCTCTGTTCTCCTCCTCGCACCTCTTTCCAATCGAAGGAAAGAAAAGGGGGCGGCCAGTTTTAAACGGCTGTCCTATCGCCTCAGGCATGCCGAGAGGCGAAAGGCGACGCCCGCCTCCGAAGGCCTCAGGCCGGGCGCCATCTGCTGCTCGGCGCTAGGCGGGGGTGGAAGAGGCCGGCCGGGAGCAGCCTCTCCCCGCGACCGGGCACGGCCAATGGCGTCCCTCCCGCTTTCCCTCTCGGCCGCCGCGGCCCCTTGTTGTTGTTCAGTCGTTCAGTCGTGTCCGACTCTTCGTGACCCCATGGACCACAGCACGCCAGGCCTTCCTGTCCTACCCCAGCGCCAACCCGTGCTCTGCCCAGTCCCTACCTTCCGCTTTCCTCCTCCCTCCTTCAAGCCGGTGAACGCGGCCTAATGCGGCGAAGGGACAGGAAACCCGCCCGCGGCCCGGCCCGGCCCCGCCTCGCCTCGCCCTGGCCTCTCGCCTTTGCCGGGCTCGTGAGAGCCCCCGGAGTACGCGCGTGCAGCTCCCGTCAAATGGCAGGGACGCGCAGCGGGACTCTGGGTGGTTACTCGGAAGTAAGTCGCATTGAGGTCAATGGAGCTTACTCCCAAGTAAGCGTGCCCAGGATAGCGGCCTGGGTTTTCTCCTCGTGGGCACCTACCTGCACGGGGCTGGCGGCGTCGCCGAGCTTTGTAATCATGGAGGGTTTTTCCAACTTCAGCGGCGGGTGATTTATGTGAACACAGAAGATACCGTTTTCGAGCGGAAGGCTGCAGTTCGCAGAGATCCATCGCGTCTTGTCAAATCGGGGGCCGGCCAACCCGGCCGCGCACCTTCCTCTCTCCTTTAGGGCTCCTGCGCGTCGGGATGCTCCCCCGGGGCAAAACGAGAAGGGCTCGGACGCGCCCTCGTGCCCTTTCTTCTCTAGAGGGGGCTGTGGTGGTTTTTTTAACCGGTAAGGGAAATGTACTCTTGCCGGCCAGAACAATCCCCCGCCCGACGAATAATACTGAATGCAGCTGGTTCAGACTGGGGATCCCATACTGGTTAGCATCAGCATCAATTTATTGGATTAGTGTGCAGTCCTACACTGAAGATACACAGGTGGCGGAGTGCCCCCCCCCCCCAGTTTGCTGCCTGAGGCAAAGGACAAGATGATGCCCTCCCCAAGTCCGTGTATGGTGCATAGAAAGCAGCCATATATTGATTCAGACCCCTGGTACATTTAGCCCAGTATGGTCCACACAGAGTGGCAGCGGTTCTCTGGTATTTCAGGAAAGAGTTTTTCCAGCCCTACCTGGAGACTGAACTTGGGCCTTCTTCATGCAAAGTTATGACCAGACTTGGCCATATGTTATGTGTCGGTGTGAATGAATGGGGGTGTGTTATGTCTGAAAATGCGTGTCTCTGTGTGCTCCCGGCAGAGTGGAGTGTCTGCTGCCACTTTGAGCTTTGGCCCTGCCCAGTGCTGGTATGTGTCCTCTGCAGGTTCCCACAAAGACAATGCTGCCCTGGTGGGGGGAGTTTCTCCATCCCTGCTGTATAGAATCATATCTTTATTAAGACCAACAAAAATGTCACAATACGTTTTCGAGTTGTTGGGAACTCTTCTTCAGTCTTCATCCAGCTTCAAGAAAAATTCTGGAGAACTTGGTAGCTTGCTCAGCATTTTATGGCATTTTAGTTCAGTCTTCCCCGACCTGGTACCCTCCAGATGTGTTGGACAACAACTCCCATCATTCCCAGCCAACAAATTTGTAGTCCAACAAATCTGGAGAGCACCAGGTCAGAGGTTATGCAGGTACTGTCCTACTGTGGCTTTAGGATTTTTTTTTGGTATGATCATTAGCCTCTAATGGTCCAACACGACCACCTACATCTTTTCAATAAAACAGCAAAGAGTTCTTGTGGAATTTTAAAGATTAACACATTTCTCACGCCATAAGCTTTTGTGGGCACTGTCCACTTCCTTAGATGCATCTGAGGAAGTGGACAGCACCTATTAAAGCTTACGACATAATAAATGCATTAACTGCTACGAGAACTCCTTGCTGTTTTTTCTGCAGCAACAGACTAACACGTGTGCCCCTCTGAAAATCTTTTCTACGGAATCAAATTCACTAATTCCTCAGCGCTCGTGGGGCCGGGAGTTTACAGGCACAATTAAACCCATAGAGAGAGAAAAGCCTTAGAGTGACAGGCTGAATTCCCGGCGTCGCTATGGCGGGTTGAATCTACCTTTGCCATCTGTAGAGAGATACTCCTATATACTTTGTATTAGAAGTTAGAATGGATAATCAATTTTAGGGGAAGCAACAATAAGAACTGTGCGACAGTAAAACTCTATTATTTATTATTAATATTATTACTGTTATTACTTAACACTACAGAAGAAACTTGCTCTCCAGGAGACGCCCCCTGGAAGCGGAATGGCACCTTCTAAAAATGGAAAATGGAAACCTAGGCATGGGATAGGCTATTACACCCCCGCGGGCACTCACGGCGAGAGAGGAAGATGACGATACCGCCCATGCCCTGCTTTAATCCTTCCCCACCCAGAGGACGAGGCACAGACTTCAATGAAACTATGACACTTCCGGTTCCGGTTCCTTTTGGCTGCCTAGCCAAAGACACAGAGAATCGGCTCCCGTCGTTTGCAGCACCGTGAACTTGCCCCGCATATGGCGGCGCTCGAACGGAAGCAGGAAGTGAGAGTTGTGTGTAAACGTTCTGTCTCTAGAGGAGAGGGGGAAACCCATCCCTGCTTCGGCCTCGCGTCAGCGCGTTGCGTCAACGCCGGTCACGGATCGTGCGTCTTGTGTGGCCGGACGTCGTGACGTGAAGGTGCCGGGGCGGCCGGGCGGGCAGCAGGCGGGATGGGCTGGGCGCTGCTCGCTGCTGGTGCGGCTGAAAGCGGCAGGCGGAGGAGGAGGAGTCGAGCTGGTTTCGGCCCCGCCCGCTGTATCCGCCGCGTTGGATAAGAAAGAGCGAACGGGAGGGCGACACTCTGTTAGGAGCGGAGGTCGGCGGCTCCACCGCTGCTCGCTTCGCGATGGGGCTCATATTTGCCAAGCTGTGGCGCTTTTTCTGTAACCAGGGTGAGTGGAGCGGGAAGGAGGCGCTGCTGCTGCTGGCAGTGACGCTGCCGCTGCTGTTAGGTCTGCTAGACCGTGGCGACCGCGCGGGCTTTTGTGTGGGAAGGATTCGTTGGGGGATATGTCGGGTGGAGGCTTCTCTCGAGCCCGACAGCGTTGAGGGCAGGGCAGGGCAGTTTTATGGTAGAAGGAGGGAGAACTGTGGGTGGGAGGAAGTGGGGTTACTGGCTGCTTGGCTCTTGCTAAAACTACAGGCTCGGAGGAGGGTGGTGAGAGCTAGTGTGGGGTAGTGGTTAGAGTCTTGGACTGGGATTCCCCACTCGGCCATGCAGCTCTCTGGGAGACGTAAGGCCAGTCACAGAGTCGCAACTTAACCTACCTCACAGGGTCGTTGCTGTGAGGATAAAAGAGGAGGCGGACTATATAAGCCGCTGCGGGTTCTTTGTAAAGAGGGGGGAAAGGCGGGATATAAATGTAATAATAGATTGAAAATACAGCAAACAGGGCTCGTGTTGAGTTGAGAGATTGAGTAGGTGGGCTATTTATTCATTCTCACTATGTTTTCGTTCTGTAGAAGGAGTTTAGGGCATGGTTTTCCATCCCCATCACCTGTGACATCCTTGCAACAACCCTGTGAGGTAGGCTAGGTTGAAAGAGGGTGACTGGTCACTGGTTACCCAGTAGAGTCCTATAACTGAATGGAGATTTGGAATGGCCTCTTCCCCCAGTTCTGTTCATGACTCTAGAGGAGTGGGGAGGGTTACTGAACTGGCAAGTCTGTTTTTTGTGTGTGAAGGGGCCGTTTTTTATGATTGGGAGGAGTGGTATGGTCCTTCATGGGCTAGAGCAGGAGAGGAGAGATGGTAGGCCCAGAAAGGAACAAATGGTGAAAAGTTGATGGAGTTAAGTTGGTGTATTAGGGCAAACAATTTTATTTATCTGCTTATTTACTTAAAATATTTCTTGGCTGCTTTTCAGGGTAGAAGCCCTCCCAAGGCGGCTTACAGCAATAAAAAGACTGCTTGTTGCTGCTGGAACTATTGGCCTGTTTATTAGAGGTGTTTAACAAACAGGGTAAGGGCTCCTTGTGAGCCTGCAGAGAATATTCAGGGGTGGGAGGAAGTAGGGGTATTAAGAATGAACCGAAGGGAGACTAGGAAGTCATTTTGCATGGGATTATAGGATGCTACTTGCCAGTAACTTTTCTGAGTAGAATTTATAATGAACCTGTTACTAGGAGTGTGGTAAAAAGCTAGTTAAAGCTGCGGGGTTGAGGAGTGTTTTTGCTGGGGTGGTTCCGAAGTGGAAAAATCACTCTGTCCGTGGTAAGGTGTTTTACAGGAAATAAAAATTCAACTTTGTTGAAATGCTTTTATGTTTAAACTGGGAACATTCTTCTTTCTCTTCTTGTGTGTGTATCTAATTTTATGCCTGAAATTACTAGAACAAATGTTTAAGTGTATATGCTAGATTTGGAAAAATACCCTGTTGAATGCCAGCATACTCCATTTGTGCAGAAGATTTATTTTGCCTGGTAGTGGTTTTTCCTGTTCTCTAGTAAAATTTGCAACAGTGACATGGTTTTCTCAGATTTTAAAAGCTTTGCTTGCGAGTCAAATACCTCAGTATTTTTCCAAGATGTCTTGTACATTGCTGTTCTAAAATGTATCCATTTTAAAGCTTAGCTAATGCAACATAGTACCTGCCCTGCAAGCATGCTTTCATTTTCCTTTAGTCCAAATCCTTTAATCTAAAACAACATATCAGATGTATACATAATGAAGCCTTACAGTTGGGGGACAGAGGAATTGCCATGCAAAGTGGTCTTAGTGCATTCCTTTTTAATGGACTATCGGTTAACCTTCTATGAGACCTGATCAATCATTCTGTTATCTAGAAGTTACAGCACAAAGAATTCACACAAGCAGGTATTATTTTGATGAATATCTTGGTGGCAATTGTTATGTTAGGTTCCTGAGCTAAATACTCTAAAAATGCTTTCATGTGGCAACAGCTCCATGCAACAGCTGTCATGCCAGACCTGTTCACCACGTGGATTGTCTGTACTATATGGAAAAACTCCCACACTACCTGTTGACCACAGATGTATGACATTGGTGTAGGAATTCCATTGCATTAGTTGCCTTCTCATGCAAGAACTGTTGCTTGGAGTTGCCACCACATAGAAACATTCAGCAGCTTCCATTTGGGGGCCTAATGTGAGGATAAATCCTAAAATAGTGATAAAACCAATGTCTGTGGTGATTTCGTTGTGCAATAGCTTCAAGGTAGTAAAATTACTGGTTGTGCGTCAAATGGTGAAATGGAGGGTTCGTGTTAGCGATAGGTCGCCCCTGCAGTGATGGCTCTTGTGCTGTACGAAGTATGCATTAAGCTGGCAACCCGTTATTAGATTTATTAGCTGCCCATCTGGCCGACTACCCAGCTCTAGGTAGACGCTCTAGGCAGCGTACAATACAAATAACATGAAATACAACAAATTTACATAATCAACTGAACAAAACAACATTGCTCTTTATAAAAACAACAACAACACACCCTTCAAATGAGTTTGGGAGAAAGGGGAGTTTACCCCACTTGATAGACCCTGCCATTAGATTATCTTGTCATTAGCTGCTGACATTTAGTGAGGTGGAATTTCAAGGAGCTGGGTCCCCATAGTGTGTTTGCCTTAGCTGATAGTGAGCAGATAGGCTTCAAAGAAATTCATCTTTGCTTTGATGATATTAGGAAATGGCTATAAAAGGAATGGTGGCTCTAAAAATCTATCAGTGTTCTTTTTCTATCCTGAATGTATCTACCAGCTTTGGGGCAGGGGGATTCTTGGCAAATTTGGAGTAGCAAGGATGTGGGGAGGGAGTCTGTGGTGGACCAGAAAAAGCTTTGGAAAAGAAATGGGTTCTTAAAAATGTGGGTAGCAGAGCTTGTTTTATCTAGTCCTTTAAGAAAAAGTTTTGAATATCTCTGACAGTTAAACACTAAGAAAAACTGTATTGGAATTGCAGATTAATGATAAGTGCATGGTGACTTCACATTTACAGCTGCTCACAACTGTTGACTTTTATATATTGTAGAACACAAAGTGATAATTGTGGGACTTGACAATGCTGGAAAGACCACCATTCTGTACCAGTTGTAAGTATTTTAACTGGATACCCTCAGTCCTTGGGATTTGAAGCTGATCATAATTCAATGCTTGGGGCAGGGTTTACTGATATTGGGAGAATAAGGACAACCTATCCAGGACTGGAAAATATTTTTAATTCTCCAGGGTCAAATGTCTAGGTATCCTCATGGCCTGGAAGCTTGAAACTGTGTTTTTCAGACTTGAGCATATGCAAGAAAGCTTTCAGTTGCTATGTCCAGACTTCTTCTAATTCTTTGCATTTGTGAACAAATCCCATTTAATCAGTCATTGATAGTCCAGCTGTTGGTGGAATGTCTTCCTGCTGACCTATCCTGTATTGCCTACTTGGTTTAGGGTATAATGCTGACAAACATAATATTCCTTGAGAGGATTACTTCATTATGTTGCAATAGCATTTATAACTGTCAGAAGCTGTGGTCGTAAAAGCCGCAGGCAGGTAATTGATTAATATACTCACTTTCTGCAAGAAGACAGAGGAATACACTCAAACAAGAAAGACTATTTTGGTGGAATAGTTCTTCTAATCTGTCAGATTTGGAATGCTTTATATTTAATTTTAACAGTACATGATATTCTAATGACAGAATTCCATATGCAATTTCTCATGTGTTCTTTCCTGTACAGTTTTATTGGATTCTCTAATTTTAATCCAGAAGGCATACATCATTCTGTGATAACACATTTGCATAGAACTGATAGTATCTGGATGTCAGATCTTCCTAAGCATGCCACTTTTCCTTCTCCTTTAGCCTAATGAATGAGGTGGTTCACACTTCTCCCACTATAGGAAGTAACGTTGAAGAAATAGTAGTAAAAAACACTCATTTCCTCATGTGGGATATTGGAGGGCAGGAGTCATTACGGTCATCCTGGAATACCTATTATTCAAATACAGAGGTATGTTGATGTTCTTCCTAAATTGAGCAGCTTAAGCTGTTGGGGCTGAGTTGGCCATTGTGTGTTGACAATTGCATGGGGATCCTTGCAAGGATAAACAAGAACCAAGTCACCACTTCGGCCAACATGGCCTGCAGTGCTTAAGAGGAAAAGATTCAAGAGGAAGGAGGGAAGTAGCAGAGGAGAAAGCAATAGACAATTGCTTTGTTCTTAAGCCTCTGAAAGGCTTTTCAGGTCTTGGGAGGCGACTTCTCTTTTTGCCCCACCATAAAAATGAAACCTCGATACTGATCTCTGATAAATTTGAGTGGCAGGGATACATAGGGAAGCCTTCTTCCCAGGTGCTTGTGTGGAAAGCAACCAGTGTGTGGATGCCCCTCTTGCAGCTGTTGTCACTTTGTTTCACAAACTCTCCTTGCCCTCTACTGCCTCAGAAAAGAGGAAGACATTCAGGGGTGTTAGAGGCATGTAGCATTTTATAAAAGTAGCCAAAAGAGTCTTGTGGCACCTTAAAGACTAACACACTTTGCTGTTTTTGCTACAACAGACTAACACGTAAATTGTATCATTTTGACTAGTTGTTCATTCATTTTGCGGGATCCTGTCTGCATAGAAATATGTCCTTTTAGCTGCTGGTCCAACTTTTCTTCTTTCCGCAGTTTATTATCCTTGTAGTTGACAGTATTGATCGAGAGCGACTGTCCCTCACAAAAGAAGAACTCTACAGAATGTTGGCACATGAGGTAGTTTGGATTGTACTCTACTGTATTCGATATATATTTGAGGAATGTAGAATTTGGCTTGGATCCAAAGTTTTGCATGAGTAGAAAGCAATTGTGTTAGTGCGTGGCAAAGCCATGATTTTCACCTCATCCCATGTTGTTATGGAGGCTTTGCCAAGCAGCTTTGCGAGAAGGGCAGTGGGCTGCTGTGTGTGTGGGCAGGAGGCTGCCTTGTGGAAATGCTTTCTGCTCATGCAACAGCACCTTTGTATCCAAGTTGTTCTTAAAACACGCACTCACTCACACCCATCAGAGTAGCAGTTTAAGGACACAATCCTATGCATGTTTGACAGAAAAAGAGTCCTACAACTCCCAGCATGCACCAGCCAGCATAGCTGGCTGAGGAATGCTGGGAGTTGTAGGACTTTTTTCTGCCTCAACACCCATAGGATTGTGCCCTAAATTTTTTCTTTTATTTTTCCTGTGTCTCTGTATATTCAGATGGATTCTGATATCAAATCTTAAGATGGGATCTTGCTTCTGACCATGACAAGTGTAAAAGGTGGTGGTGGGAGTTGATGCTTTGGAAGAGATTATGTAGGGGAACAAATATGCAACCCATGCATAAGTAATTGGCAGATTTACGACTACAGCAGTCATGGCATTTAGACTATTGAAATATGCTCTTTTTAGCAAATAAGGCAGCATGTAAGTGTTAGTAAAAAAAATACATAGCATTATTATTTGATTAGATTTATGTAGCTATTAAGACATTAATAACATCAACTTTCTAAATATATATCATTGGCAGGATTTGCGGAAAGCTGCAGTTCTCATCTTTGCAAACAAGCAAGATATGAAAGGTTGTATGACGGCAGCCGAAATTTCCAAGTACCTCACCCTTAGTTCAATAAAGGATCACCCATGGCACATTCAGTCCTGTTGTGCACTAACAGGAGAAGGGTAGGTATTAGTAATATTAAATGAAATGTCTTAGTTAGAGATAGGTGGGCAACTTTTTGTTTATCTGTCTGTGTTAAACTTTGTGTGCTCATGTTGGGGCTCCTAACTTCGAGATTGCATTGTTAATGCCATCTACTCTGATAAGGAGCAATGTACTTTAAAGTGAAAATGGTCCCTGGCTATGAGACTTATAAACATGAAGCAGTGTTGTTGTAGGATTAAAATGCCATCATTTCCCCCTAAAAATTAAAACCTAAGGAAGTATGTATGCTACTATGAAAGAGTTTTCAAATCTTAAAATAATTACAAGTATTCCATTAAGCAGTTTCCAAGTAAAGTGCAGAGTAGAACATTCTAAATCACTTGAAAGTGTGCTTTATTGATTTTTCCCCTTTATTGATTATTAGGTTCAAATATTTTGGTTACTGGAAAAAACTTCAGAGACCTATGCAGCTCATAAAATGACCATGGCATACTTCAAGAATTTGTTTTCTAGATAGAAGTCACAGATGTTAAATTGGATGCCACTTGATTTAGGGCTTCAGAAAACATTTTGAATATTTTTTTCTGGAAAAACTCGCCAACTACTTTGGCTACAGATGCGCCTAGTTCAATTGGACCTGTGTATGTATGTTTTTAAAATGCAGCATGACAAGAAATACTTAGTTTACGTACACTGTTCTGTCCATAGACAGAATTCCACAAGTGAAGATTTTCTGTACAACAGGGTTTGTTAACTCAATCTGTATCTCTTTTGTCAATGTGCAGACCTCCTTGTCTAATTAGTAAACCTCCCCAGCAAGCTACCTTTAAACTGAGAGCGTAGTCTCTTTTTAATTTGAGCTGCCGTATCACTGGAGTCTGGTCTACTCATGGATCAAAATAAGGTGGTAAAATCCTAAATTGGTAGAATGGGCAATAGGTTATATTCCTGAATGCTCCTCCTCCTCCTCCTCCTAATAATAATAATAATAATAATCCTTGGAAATAGAAACTGTCCCAGCAAGGAACATACTGGCCCAGAACATGTATCTCTGTTGTTGCGGCTTTTTTTACTTGCAGACTTCTTAGGCAATGAAGCTTTCAAAATGTTATCCCCCTGCCTGCAGTCTGAAGTGGTACATTCCACTTTACCATCCCAGGATTTTACATAGGTAGACCAGGCCTATCTATTGGTCTGGGAATAATAACAAGTACCTTTTGACTAGTTGTTCATTCCAGAAAGCTGAGATGCATGAGAGCTCAGGTGTTGCTATCCCTGAATATTGAAAAAACAATCCGTAGTTTTAAGATGGACTTTAACAGAATGGCACATAAGGAAGTTTGGGGATCATGCAGTTTTGTCCTTTCTGTACTTAAAAAGTTGCTGTCATACTTTTAAACTTTTATTCATAAGCACGAGGACTAGAAACATTTTTAAGATGGAAAAACAGTAATAAGTATTCATTAGGCTGTCTCTACAGCTGCCTACCAGTAGTTAGTTGCCTACCCTGAACTAATAGAATGTCTTAATAATATTGTTCTGTGTCAGTGCTGTGTCATCCTCTTTATATGAATGCTTGGGAGTAAAATAATTTGGGGGAAGAGTTTCTTCATCCACAATTACACCTTGAATCTGAGCCTGGCTGGCAAAGTCTTATGGTGTGTATATATTCTGGAAGCCTCTTAATTCTGATATAGCAATTAAATACAGTGGCTTGGATCCTAATTTCTGTTCCAGGAACTTTCCTGAACCCATCCACAAATATAGGCTTGGGGGCTAGCATCAGAAAGAGATTAGCCCTGTAGACACCCTTGTGCAAATGGAAGTGACTTCCACTTCTGTAACAACTTCTTTGGATCAAAGCCAATATTCTGATGGGTTTTAATACTATACTTGCACAATGTGGAAGATTCTTAACTTTTTAAATCCCCCTTTCTTTTTACCCCATTGATTTGTGTTCTCTTTCTCTCTCTTTCTCTCTCTTTCTCTCTCTTTCTCTCTCTTTCTCTCTCTTTCTCTCTCTTTCTCTCTCTTTCTCTCTCTTTCTCTCTCTTTCTCTCTCTTTCTCTCTCTTTCTCTCTCTTTCTCTCTCTTTCTCTCTCTTTCTCTCTCTTTCTCTCTCTTTCTCTCTCTTTCTCTCTCTTTCTCTCTCTTTCTCTCTCTTTCTCTCTCTTTCTCTCTCTTTCTCTCTCTTTCTCTCTCTTTCTCTCTCTTTCTCTCTCTTTCTCTCTCTTTCTCTCTCTTTCTCTCTCTTTCTCTCTCTTTCTCTCTCTTTCTCTCTCTTTCTCTCTCTTTCTCTCTCTTTCTCTCTCTTTCTCTCTCTTTCTCTCTCTTTCTCTCTCTTTCTCTCTCTTTCTCTCTCTTTCTCTCTCTTTCTCTCTCTTTCTCTCTCTTTCTCTCTCTTTCTCTCTCTTTCTCTCTCTTTCTCTCTCTTTCTCTCTCTTTCTCTCTCTTTCTCTCTCTTTCTCTCTCTTTCTCTCTCTTTCTCTCTCTTTCTCTCTCTTTCTCTCTCTTTCTCTCTCTTTCTTTCTTTTAATATAACACCGTAATAGGCAAGTTATCAGATGAGAAAGCAATAATTGTAAATGGTATAATATGTAAGACATAGAACTTAGTACATCTCATCCCCTCAAGCCCCCCCGCCTTTCAATAAACAACAAAAAACCCAGTGTGGCCAAGCTGCTACTGTGTTGTAAACTTCAGTATTCCTACTGAAACATTCCCAGAAAGCTTTCAGAAAAACCTCTAATGTAGTTTTTTCTTGTTGCCAATATACAAACAAAAATGTTCGTCTTTTTAAAAAATGAAACAAGTGTGACTTTTCAGCAATATGTTCTGGTTTATTTAGTTTTTAAAATTTTATTTTAAAACATTATTTTTTGTAAATTGATGACATAAATTGGTAATGTTGGTTACCATGGGGATAGTGGTTTTATGCCATGAATTTTTATTGGGTTTTCTCTCCTCTCATCTCTCCCCCCTGCCCGGCCCCTCCAGATTGTGTCAAGGTCTGGAATGGATGACGTCTCGAATTGGAGTAAGCTAACTTTTCTGGATAGAAAGTGACACTTATATGGACAAATTCCTTTGCTACTCAGATAGCAAAACTTTTTAACTTAAAAACTTCTGAAACCTCTGGAAGCAACACTTGAATCAAGTGCAGCTGAAACTTAAAAGTATTTTTTAACCTTTTAAAAATGCACTAATCTTGGATGGATGAAGAAGTGGGGACTATCTGAAAGTTTGTTCTCCTGACTACATAAGCTAAATGACTGCCTCATAATACAACTTACTGTTGAAAACATTCCTTGTTACTACTCATAGTAATACCCTGTAAAATTGGGCGGTCTCCTTCCTTTCTTGTTTCTATGCTGCAACAGTTAGCTTTAAGAATCCCAAGAGTGTGGAGATTAAAGTCAACATATTTCCAGATGATGGGAGTTCAAATATTGATACACACTACAGGAGTTCTCTAAAACTGAAACAGTTATTTATTTTCTACCATTGCCTTTCTGTTTATGTAACTGTCATTGTATTTCTGCCTTAGCAAACATATACAATTTTTAAAACTTCAGTTGACTAGTAAATATTTTATATATTGGGTTTTTCCTGAAAATACCATTTGTGTGTGTGAATTAACAGGGAAACATGCTTCATGTTACCAAGGAGGACTAGTTGACTGCACTGTGTTTTAACAATGCAAGTTTAATAGGAAAATTGTGGGGTATATTTTCCGGAAGAACGTTGATAACGTTATGTGAACACCAAACTCTTCTGGATATTGTGCTATTAGCCAATGAAGTTCTACAATCTGATTCTAAATCAGTGCGAGACAAAAATCAGTTCTTGGAAGTGTGTGTAATACAAACTTTAACATATGAGGCCTAATTATTTCTTCATTGGAGATAACCGGAGCAGAAAGTATTCTTGAAAATAACTGCATTCTATTGAAAATGGGCCCAACTTTTCTATAGAAAGCCTGACTCATTATACAGATCATAGGCATGCCTTATTTTGAGTATTGCATTAAAGTGGCTTGCATTTTCCCCAAAATTCACTGTAAATTTTTCAAAACACCTAGTTGTCTCTCTTTTACATCGTAAATGGATTTCCTGTCTTAAGGCAATGCTGGTACTGTATGTGGTCTGACCCCTAGCATTACATAGTCTAAAGCAGGGATGAGCAGAAGTTAGATCTCCAGATTTTGAGGACTTGAAGTTCAAAACTCCTAGAGATCTACTTTTTGTTCACCCCTGCTTTAAAGAAAAGCTTTTGGGGGGCACTTCAATACTGAGTACAACTCTAGGGAAGTTTCAGACCACATGTCAGCTGTCCTTTGTGGCTTAAGTCAAGAAAACATTGGGGCTGAATTGAATTTTCAAGGAGTTAACTCTTTTTGGTGAAAGGCACAATTTTTTCTCTGAAGGGGGGTTTCTGTTAGTAAACGTCACCTTCTGCTATGAAATTGGAATCCCCCCCTTCACAAAGCCACTTTCAAACAAACTTTTTTTTTTTTTTTTTGCCCATTGGCTTTCCCCAAGGTTGCCAAAATGGGGATCCTTTTGGGCAAGGGAGTGAACTTTCAAGAAGTGTCCTCCCTCCCCTTTTGCTCAATCCTAACTCATTATATCCCATCATAAATGGTTAAGGTTGCAATCCTGTACATACTTAGCTGGGAGAAAGTACCTTTAAACTCTGTGGGACTTATTTCCCACATGCATTGGTTGCACTGTAAGACCTTGCATCAGTGCATGGTCTTTTCATAAATGAGAGCCAACATATCACCAAATAATGAATCTGATTTTCCCCCCTTCTAATGGAGTTAACTCCTTTCACAACGACTGAGTTTGGACAATCACCACAGTGAGTTTAAGCCATGGTGGGCTGTGGCTAGTGCTATGGGACGTTTTGAATATGCAAACCCCAGCAGCGGGGGTTGCCATGGTTTGTGCCAGGGATTGTTTAAGGGTTGAACAACCCTCAAATAATCCTACAGCAGTTTATGGGTTATTTCAGGGCTGTATAACCCCCCAAACAACCCCTGTCACCTGCATTCAGATGACAAGGCAAACCATGGCAACTCCCCTCCCCTGGGGTTGAATATTCAAAAAGGCCACCAGCATGTGCCACCCACAACCCACCATGGTTTAAGTAAGCCACAGTGGCCCATTGTTAAATTCAGGCATATATTCCTATGGGAACATACACTGCTAAAGTGTACACACTAAAAGAGTTAGGGGTATAGACTGAATTTAGAACTCAAGACCTTTGTTTGGTTGAGGTTCAGTAGGAGCATAGATAGCTGCTTTATACCACCTTGGATTTCTTGCCCTCTTAGCCCAGTCTTGCCTCCTCTGACCAGCTGCAGCTCTGCAGAGTCTCAAGCAGAGATCTCTCTCACCACCTCCGACCTGAGCCTTTTAAACCTGGAGGTGCCAAGGATTGCACCCGGGGCCTTCTGCACACAAAGCACATGCTGTATCATTCATCTTTGACCCCTCCCAAAGTACATCTGCATATCTACCGAAATGCCCTGAAAACCTATTTTTGATTTGAGTCCGTCAACAGCCCTTTGTCACTGTTAAAAATTCTGTGTGGAAGTTTGTGCTAAATTGGAGGAGAGGCTTTCGTACTTGGCTGCCAAGAATACCATGTATGCACTGAAGTAGGCCATTCTTTTCTTGGCTCTGCCATCGCCTTCTTGGCTCTGCCATAGCCATCTTGGCTCCATTCAAGATCTTCACAGTAACTGTGAATTTACCATTAGATTTTTCTAAGGGGGAAAGCATTCAGTGTTTAAGCTGTAGCTCTTACCATGACACAAGTTCTGCAACTCCTGGCCTGTTTTGGCCAAGATAATATTGTCTTGTCATTTGATCACATGGTAATATGCTTTACCAGGCTATGTCCTTTTTATATCAAATGATCAGCATGATACTGCATTGTAATTATTTTGTTGAGATTAAAGTGCTTGGCTGTATAAAGCAAGACTTATCTTCTTACACTGTTACAAAAACTTTTGGCAATGCAATATTAATTGTTGAGGGGGCAATAAAGGAAGAGGGGGCTGCTGGGCCAATAAAGAGAGCTCCCCCTGGTGTAAGCATGCTTAGTCAATCTCTTGCCTGCACGTGAAGTGGTTCTCTGGATTGTGATCCTGATGACTCTCGAACGGAGACATATTGCAGGCTGGATACTTCTGTGGTGAACAATTCTTTCGATTCAGAAAACTCACAGAGCCAGCACTGAGTTAAAGTCCAGCAAGAATGTTCTTTCTTGTAATGGAGATAACCCATACTGCTTAATTATCAAAGCTTCTCTTTAGCAGACAAGCTTTGGTAGAAATGATGTTGGTATCGGTGATCTAAATTGGACCCATGCTACTTTTTTCCATGACCACTGGCAAAATACATTTTGGGACACATTAGAATATATTTCTGGTCTGAAAAAGGAACCACATATTTTCCTCTTGAAGAAGGAGCATTGTCTTTTGTTTTAAACTACCGATGTCAGTGTTTTCCAGAGGGATATAATATGATTGGGAGATGGGGAATAAAAAGTAAAGATGGAGACCTGTAGCAAAAATGTGTGGTAGCAGCCTTTGAGCATCAGAATTAACATCTTGAAAACTGATGAGGACATGTAACTGTTACTTCTTTTTTTGTCCTTCATAAGTATTCTTCAAGCCATGCTGTTGAGAAAAACCCTCTTTTTTATTTGCTTCAGAAGATAAATTTTACAAAACACGTTGAGGCTTATAGTAGCTTTGTATGATACTTCAACAACATGGCAATAATCTCTCCCATTCTGTCAATACAGCATGCATTTACCAGCTGCTGGAAGCACCAGTTGACTGACAGTGCAATCGTATACACATCTCCTCAGAAGTAAGTCCCACTGAGTTCAATGAAACTTGCTCCCAGGTGTGTGTAGGATTGCAGCTGTGGGTCTCTCAACTGATGACATTAATTTTTGTACTGCATTTCATATTGCACTCTACATTGAGGTTATCTCAAAGATGAAAAACAGTTATTTGTGAAGTGACCTTTAAAAACAGTAGGTATTTAAGCAACCATTTCCCCTGTTAATAGAAATTAAATGGCAAGATTGTTCTCACACTGTGTGCAAGTAAATAGGTTTTATCTTTGTATCTATGCACCATCGTACTCTTTCTTAAGCTTAGATACAAGTCTTGGGTAGTCCTAAGTCACATGTTTCTCCCATCATGAAGAGTACCATGGCAAAGAACTGTGGAAAAGCTTTTATCTTAATTCAAATAGTTTCTAATTTACTAGACACAAAAGAAGCTATTTAGGGCACAATCCTATGTATGTTTAGACAGAAAAACTACTATAACTCCTAGCATGCCCCAGCCAGACATGCTGACTGGGGCATGCTGGGAGTTACAGTACTTTATTTTGTCTAAACATGCATAGGATTGTGCCCTTAACATGCCAACTGCTGCTTAGTGGCTTATCTTCTGGGCTGGCATGTAGGATTTGGAAGCGACTGAACAAATAAACAACAAAAAACATCTTTATTGCCCTGATAGGTGTGAGAAGAATGAAAAAGTTAGGTATTGTGTAATTATGCTTCATTTTCTTTAAAAGATCCCACAACAAAACTAATAATGAATAACAAAGTGAATAACAAACTTGGATAAGAAACCATATAACAAATATGAATTAAGCCATAGCCACAAACTTTTGAGGTAGACTATAGCACAATGTCTATTGTACATCTGGTAAGTGTATCTTTTCAAAAGAATGAATGAAATGATGGAGGACAAATCAACACCACTGCTTTGTTGATGTAGAAAGTGAAGGGAAACCATATTTCAAAGGAGGTTTGTATAACAGAGCAGTGTCATCTATAAATGGAATACAACTCTGGGCATTTGTATGTGTTTGCTTTGATCCTGCCCTCTGCATGGGAAAAATAAGACGTTGGGGAAACATGATTTCAAATCAAAAATTGTGGAGAAGTAAAACCTGCTTGGTAAGCTACAGTTATACTTCACCATGACTCAATTGCTCTCTAATAGAGCTTAAGTTCCTTACTATTGAAGTTAAAACACGTGTGTAGAACAGAATAAAATAAAACACAAAAGGTACAGCCTTATATGGTGGGACTTATACAATCTCGTAAATGCAATTTACAAAAGAAACACTTACTTACAAAGAATGAGGCAAATAAGCCAAGTAAAAGCACAGTGTCTGTAATACTAGTGAACAACCAGATACATTTTTTAAAAGTGTGCTAGCTACGGAAGGAATCAGTTGACAACACTGGAGAGGATGTGTTTGATTTGATTGCCCTTTGAATATGTGCAGTGCTTGATGAGCTTGTATTTAAGGGAGGTTATGCAATACACTTTTCCTGTGAACATTATATTCTGTACACATCTGCATACTACACTTAACTCTGCTGCAACAGAACCTATGCTCACATGCCAGTATGCTGTCTCACTCACTATATATATAGAGGGAAGGAGGGAGGGAACTAGTTGTACATCAAGACTACAGCCTCTACACATTGTCTTCCATGTGGACATACCTGTATAACTTGTCAACTTGCAGAAAGTGAGGGGCAAGTGTAGCATACATTTTCCATTTTTCTAGAAATAGTGATGGAAGAGATCAAGAAGAGTATCATTTGGAAGCTTTGAAGAATATAAGTGGTTTTGATGAAGAAGAATCTTTTGAAATGTGACACACAAATCTTTTGGGAATTAAGGCTCGCAGTGGATTTGCTTTTGTTTGGCTTTTATGGCTGTCTTTTTAATCCTCTCTATTGTTTGTTTGTTTCTGATGTGAGTTGCAGTCCAACAACATCTGGAGGGCCACACATTCTCCGTCCCTTCTTTAGGCTATAGTGGCTTACCTCAGAGTAAGCATCTTTGAACTTGATGGGGCTTACTTCTGAGTTACCACCATTAGGAATGTCATAACAAGGGCGAAGTCCAACTGCTCACTGTTTGTCATGAATATTTCAGGCATTTTCTTTCAATGCTCCTTGTAAAAATGTTTTCTTTTAGTGATGTCATCACATAGCCAAATCTGTAGTAATGGTGTGATGACATCCTGCTCACTGTATAATTGGGTGGAACCACTTGTGACTAATCTGAGAAGTGGGAGGATCCAGGGCATAGAAACAAGTGCCCAAGAAGAAGCAGCTGGGAGAAATGGCAGCAAACATTATGAGTGAAGGATGGAGAAACTTCCACCCCTACTAAATTGCTAGTTTCAATAGAAAAATCTAAAGTAATGAGTATTTGGCACAACCCCAGTTAAAAATGGATTTGAGAGTACTGCAGCACTAATATAAGCAAGGAATAGGAGGCACTTCTTTTTTTACTATATTTACAAGTGTGACCTTCAAGAAGAAGATGTAACGTGGAGTACTCCTGTTCAGGGAGCCTGCCACCCGTACTCTTTTCAAGATACGCCGTCCCATCCCCCCTCCCAGTTTTGTTCTCCCCATCTCAACAGACAGTTGGTGTTTTATGGCCACTGAGTAGACTTAGTACTGATTAGGCTGTTTTGGCACTTACCCTCCCGTAGGGTATTTTCCTAAAGGGATGTGTGTGTCTACATGTACTTTTGCAAACCATGCAGTTTCCCCAAGCCTGTTGATACCTCCCTCTTGTGCATACATGGTGCTGTTCTGGCTACATAAGGATTGCCATTTGAAGAATGGGTTGGCTACTAGTAAATAGGGTATCTCACTTTGCTATGAGGATCTGCAAAGCCTCATGACATTGTACTGTTGTTGTTAGAAGCCACAAAACAATCACAACAACCACATGCAAAACTAACATCAATACCATCCTCTCTCTCTCTGACTTGGTTCACACATCATGGCCAATTCTTGGGTTGTTTAAGCCAGGAATTGGGAGAGATGCATGGGAGTAAGTCCACTGCTTCCTGCCCACTCACCACTTCCACTTTCAATTAACAACCCAGGAACACCCTGTTTCTGAGTTGTTCTGTGATGTCCGAACTTGGAAACTCTGGGTTGTTTATGGGTTAAACAACCCAGAGTTAACAACAAACCATGGGCACCACTGACAAGTATGATGCATGCAAGGCAAGCCCATGGTTCAGTGGCAGAGCACATGGTTTGCAGATTGAGTCCTTGGCATCTCCAGCTAAAAGAATCAGGTAATGGAATGGGAGAGCTGCTGACTGTTAAAGAACGGTGGGCTAAACAGTCTAACCTGGTATAAAGCAGCTATGCATATTCCTATTGGATATCTCTGTATCCATTTAATATCAAAAGTTGTTCCGAGTGAGAAGGCCTTGCCTTGTGAGCATTTGGATGAGATCTTTGGCTCTTACTTTGAGCATTGTGTCTTGAGTGTGTATTGTACAGTCTGCAACATCAGCTGTGATCTCTAGGTGGCAGTAAAGGACTTAGTTATGTAGTACTGATCTACAGCACTAATATCAGGGGGAGAAAAATCATCTTCACCTTAGCTGAAGAATTAGAAAATGTCAGTGAGCAAGGCTGCAATTTAAAGGGGAAGGGATGGGGGAGGACAGAATTTGAGAGTGCCCACTCATTTAATTTAATTTTAATTTAACATAAGGTATAACCTGCTTTCCTTCTCCTAGGAGGAAATTCAAAATGCTTTAAACAATATAATGTACAAGTGGAGCCTGCAAAAAAGTATATCGATATATCAGTGAATTGCTAGGTGTGTATTCATGCTGCCTTTCATCCAGACATAATTCAGTAAATGTGTTGTAGGTTCCTAGCTCTTCTAAATGGGACATAAAAGTGATTAAATGGGCATGATTGTGTTGTATTCTTTAAGGAGGGAGAAGTTAAAGGATACCATGTTCTATGGGTGGGGGTGCTAATCAAAACAGGAGTGTACCAGAAATCAAATCAAGATGAGATTTCTATGTGTCCTTTTTTGAGGGCTGAGGAAAGAACTTTAATATGTAGCAGTCAGGAAGCTGAGAGAGTGTGGTCCTCCACTGATTGCTTAGCCGAATGTTATGCAGTGGACCTCTAAGCTAATACCAGAATTGGCAGGCTGATTCTACATTCCTCACATATATGTCTCATAGGTCCACGTGGACCAGTATAAATAAAAGGACTGCCTGTCTTGTGGTATGCCTTCTTTTATTTCATCTTCTCTGTCTTCCTACAGTGGGCATTTCTCTGGATTTATTGGAAGAAATATGTGCTCGGGGTTGTAATTTTTAGGCTGCTTAGGGCAAACAGACAGGCAGTATGCACAGACACCTATGGAAGAGAGGTGAAAATTCAGTGGGTAAGATATCTGAAGAATAACTTTTAACAAGGGCAGTGACTTCACATACGTATGATTAGAATTCTGGATAAGTGCATGACAATTATCAGATAGGAGGAGAAATGCTGACATTTTAATCAGTTGCTAAGAAATGAATCCCTAGCACAGCACTAATCCTGATAGGCAATGGAACTCACATCTATTAATTATCTCACTAATTTCCATTGCAATTTGTAGGACACATTTTCCTTTACTGGTCTAGACATTACATTAGTCCTATACATTACCATTTTGCTGGTGCCAAACACTGCTAATTTATCATTAAGCAGTACGGTACCTGTCACTAGTGTTTACAATTATACAGCTGCAATATATTTTCTCAGTGCTTCAGAAAACAAATTCAGTGGGTGGAACAGTGTTTTGTGTAAAAGAGATTGCCCTGACACTGAGGTAGCTGGAGAAAAAAACATTCTTACAAAAGAAAACACTCTCTATATGGGCCTGTAGCTTTCTTTATGTACATTTTGACTGCTAAACATACAGCACAATCTTATGCATGTCTACTCAAAAGTAAGTCCCACTGAGTTCAGTGGAGTGTGCTCCCAAGTAAGCAAATGGAGGATTGCAGCCTTAGTCCTTCTTCATACTGGTTTGCAGATGAACCTATTTCTCTGGGCTCGGTGGTTTCCTGGGGTTTATTTACTGGAAACCATGGTTTTCCCCATGTCTTGTGTCCAGCTCCATCTACATGGCATCCCTTTCACCTCCCACCCTGTCACAACTGCGCAGCAATGCGGTTTTGAACTAGCATCCCCTGCGATACACTCGCAATGTACTGCATGCTTCCTTAACAGACTTGCAGTGCCCTTTTTTTGCCATTATACTGAAATGCGCAGCTGTGCAGTCCCATGAGCTTGGGGGTGTGACACTTCAGTGGCTGTTTTGTATTTGAGGGGCTCTGCTGTGTCTTTCCATCCCTTTTTAGGGAAAAAGTGAGTGCTTTGTGTTCCTTCATTTCCACACCATCAGTTTGTCAGTTCCCCAGCCTGAGGGTCTCACGATGGTTCGCACTCACAAGCATGAGCGATACATGCCTAGCCATTGCTCCGAAATGGTGGCCAGAGCGATGCTGTTCCTCCCCCAAGAACCACGCCCCCCCCCCCCGGCCCTTGGGCACTGAGTCCAAAAGCAACCATTGCAAAGACACGAAGCTGCAAAAATGTGTGAAAGTTATTAAACAGATGAAAACGCCCCTCTGTGCCTCTGTAACTGCGCAGCTGCGAAGGGACGGGGGGGGAGTAAAGGGGCATCACAGAGTGACGCAGGCACTATGCACACCTACAACGCACCCACCACAAAATGCGAAGTCGGTTTGGGGAAGAGACAGACGGCTCACAAGCGCGGGGAAACCCGTAGCAAATGAAAAACATTGCAGCAAACCGACTTCTTGGAACTCCACATTTTCCAGGCGAAAACCACGGATGGCTGTGAAGTGGTAACTGCGTCATCTATCCTGAGGGACCTTGACTCACAGCTGCCCTGGAATAAGAGCCTGGTGTAGATGGGTCCCTGGAGGCAGCACTTCCAGAGTGTTGTCCACAGCATCTCCACTTTAAAGGATCAGACAGCAGATGGTGGGGAAAGACCTCTGCCGGATACCCTGGAGAGCCAGTACCAGTCAGCATAGACAATTCTGGGCTAGATATGCAATTAGCCTGAGTGGGAATAAGGCATCCTCCGTTGCTGCTGTTATTTACATTTCTACACAACCTCATAGCTTAAGTGCTCTGCATAGTCTACAAAGATTAAAAACCATTAAAAATACAGTATACAAAGTTTAAAAACTATTTACATAAAAACACACAGTACACACAGAGACAACATATATCTAAAAACAACTTTAAGCAATCGGCCATAAGACAAATCCAGGACCTGATTAAAACTCATCATATGCTGCCAAATGCTTGAGAAAAGAGAAAGATCTTAACCTGGCACCAAAAAATTTATAATGCTGGTGCCAGGTGGGCCTCATCGGGGAGATCATTTCCTAATTTGGGGGCCACCACCAAGAAGGCCCTCTCCCTTGTTGCCACCTTCTGAGCCTTCCTCAGAGAAGGCACCCAGAGGATGCTGGACGTAGTGTACAGGTAGGTTCATGTCAGGAGAGGCACTTTGTCAGGTATTGCGGTCCCAAGCTGTGTTCCATTTTCAATTTGTTTTTCTGATCCAGGTACTCTAAAAGTCTCCATGTGGAGCTTCCGGATGGAAACAGCTACATGGAGGAAGTAACCTCTGACCCATTGCTACATATGAACAGTCATCACTTCCCACTAGGCTTATCCATTTGGGCATGGTGGCCCCAATTTTTTTTTTTTTACAAAACCTCCATGCTCACATGGATTGCTGCCAGAAAGTGGTGACTGCTGATGGGCTGGATCCAGACTTAGTTGTACTTACAGAAGACCCCTTGAAATCCAGTGGGATTTAAGTTAGTCCTGACTAATTCACCCCATTGATTCCAACTTAAGCATAATTAAGTCTGGATCCAACCCAGTATGTTTTGCCGAGTCAGACATTACCTCCTCTACATCAGGGATGGGCAAGCTGTGCCCTCCAGATGTTCTGGCTTACAACTCTCATCAGCCCTAGCCAACATAGCTGATGGGGAGTTATGATGGAAGTTGTAGACCAAAACACCTGGAGGGCCACAAACATAGGGGTTGCCCACCCCTGCTCTTCATAGTTGTATGCATAGGAAGTGTGCACCATGTCTGAAACAGGTCCAAGAGTAAGTCAAAGGAACACTGACATGACACAAGAGCAATACGATTACAGTTGGAGGATTGAGAAAGAGTCCATGCCCTTTCCTTTCACTCTTTGCTTTGTCATCTCATCTGTGATTTCCTTCCACCCCAGCCTCACTTTCTATTTCTCTTTTTATCTACTCATCACTGTGTTCCTCCATGACCCTGTCTCCTTCACCACCACCACTGGTATATTTGGCTTCACTCTCATTCTAGAATCCACAATTGTTCTCTCAAATTACAGCAATTGCCTTTTGCTCTGTGAGCAGCAGAGCTGATCAGATACTATGGGAGGTGAAAAGTTGAAAGCTCGAGGATGAGAACAGAAAATGCAATGGAGGACCAGTGCTTCCTTCAAGGGGCTAGAAGTTAGACATTAGGATCCCCCCCCCAATATAAAAAGGCAAAGAGCAACAGGATTTCAATGGATAACATTCTCTTTTGGCTTTGCAAAAGGCAGTGCATTTCAAATCAGTGACAATATCCTGTCCTCAACTAGAAAATATATGTATAGAATTGTTCATTATCAGCAAAACAACTGTGCAAGAAAGACACAATATAAATGTAAATAAAAATCCATAATTCTTTATATATTTCCCCCTTTTCATGACTTAGAGAAAGCAATTCTCTATTTAGGTTTTAAAAAAGATCTCTTCAATATGTCTCTTCCTCTTCTTAGAAGCAAATTGCTTCAAAGCATCCATACACCTCCCCCTCCTGCACAGTCCCCCAAAGCATGATAAAAATGTTTTAGTTGTAGGTGTTTTGTGGTCTTACAGGAAGTTGCTTTTAAATTACTGTTGTCCTTTTCTTTCCTTTTGCCCCAAGGAGTTCCTGTTAAGGGAATATCCCTGAAAGTTTATATCATAAAATTTCCATACTGGGAAAGGGCTGCTCTTCAATAGTTCCAAGATTAACAGTAGGTGGACAGCAAATATGCATATGAGATGCTGGGAAAAAGATGACTGCATAGCAGACATCTACATCTTTATGTTTTTGTCAACGGTTCTGTACTTGAGGGGCAAACCCCTGTGAAGTGTACAGCATACCTAGAAGCAGGACACAATGACCCAGGAAGGGTTCAGATCCTGAGGCTGGTGGAGCTTTGGGTTTAATAGGGAAGTAAACAAAGATAAGGTAATAACTGCTTCGTTATAGAAACAGTACCTTTAAAATGAGTAACCAGTAAAGCGTATTTATAACATCAACATTCTATGTAGTGTTAATATGCTAAAGCCTTTGATTGTGTGGATCACAACAAACTCTGGAAAATTCTTAAAGACATGGGAGTACCAGACCACCTGACCTGTCTCCTGAGAAACCTATACGAGGGTCAAGAAGCAACAGTAAGAACCAGACATGGAACAACCGATTGGTTCAAAATTGGTAAAGGAGTATGACAAGGCTGTATATTGTCGCCCTGCTTATTTAACTTATATGCAGAGTACATCATGAGAAACACCAGGTTGGATGAATCACAGGTCGGAATTAAGATTGCCGGGAGAATTATCAACCACCTCAGATACACAGATGATACCACCCTAATGGCAGAAAGCAAAGAGGATCTAAAGAGCCTCTTGTTGAGGGTGAAAGTGGAGAGTGCAAAAGCCGGTCTGAAACTCAACATTAACAAAACTCAGATCATGGCATCTGGCCCCATCACTTCCTGTCATATAGAAGGGGAAGAAATGGAAGCAGTGACAGATTTTATTTTCTTGGGCTCCAAGATCACCGCAGATGGTGACTGTAGCCATGACAAAGGTCCGCAAAATCAAAGCTAGTTATGTATGGCTGTGAGAGCTGGACTATAAGGAAGGCTGAGCACCGAAGAATTGATGCTTTCAAACTGTGGTGCTGGAGAAGACTCTTACGAGTCCCCTGGACTGCAAGGAGGTCAAATCAGTCCATCCTAAAGGAAATCAACCCTGACTGCTCATTGGAAGGTCAGATACTGAAGCTGAAGCTCAAATATTTTGGCCACCTAATGTGAAGAGAAAAGTCACTGGAAAAGACCCTGATGTTGGAAAGATTGAAGGCAAAAGGAGAAGGGGATGGCAGATGATGAGATGGCTAGATAGCATCACCGATGCAATGAATATGAACTTGAGCACACTCCAGGAGAGAGCGGACAGGAAGGCCTGGCGTGCTATCGTCCATGGGGTCACGAAGAGTCGGACACCACTGACTGAACAACAACAACAACATAGTTTAAATAAACAATATATTTATTTTAACTTTTAAATCAGTCCCCTTGTCTATTTCATGCCTATTGTCTAGAACCCTGCTACTGACTTTGAGAAAAGGGGAAAAGGCTTTAATAAGACATTTTATAGTAGCAGTGGAAATTTAGGGCACAGTCCTATGCGTGTTTAGACAGAAAGAAGTCCTACAACTCCCAGCATTCCACAGCCAGCCATGCATAGGATTGTGCTCTTAAGGGATAAAGAATGAAGGTGTATCTCTAAAATATTTTATGAAGAAGGATTGCACATCTGGTGACAGTTTTGGTGGGACTTAAGAAACCCAGTGTCACACATTTCATATTTACAAATCTCTCTTTCACATGGCATTAATCATAAGCCTACATAGAGTTAGAAGAAAGCAATGTCACCATTTGCCCAAGTTTTTTCCACTTGTGACTCGTTGAAAAAGAGGACATGCACCACCAAAAAAAGGCGGTGCACATTTGCATAGAACTTACATATGCTAATATATATGTATAGATACAAATTTAGAAATAATTATCATTTAAACACAAATACAGTACATCTCACCATAGTGTGGAAGACCAGGTGACCTGTGTGTCTTGTTTAGTCTACTGTCCAGGTACTGTTGATGGGCCCAGCTCTTCCGTCTTTATCTTTATTGGATTGGACAGCCCTGCCCTTCAAATAGAGGACACCTTCAAAATATAGGACAGTCCTCTGGCAGCCTTTCAAATAGAGGACTGCTCTCTGTAAAAGAGGACACATGTCCACCTTAGCCCAAGTTTTGTATCACTTACTAAAATGTGTTCACTTCAGCAAAATCTTGTCCAAAGGACAACATTAGGAGAAATTGGGAGAAATAGATTCACAAAAAGGCAATTCACAAATAGGCAGCACGATCCTTTCACATTTACAGTGCCATAGCTTATCTATGCCAATGATGTATGTTGTAATTTGAAAAACCAAGCTCATTTGCACTGGGTATAAATTAGATAGTAAGGAAATGGAATGATATGTTTGTAAATTGACTAACTTTGTTTGAAATCTCCCACCATCATTCTAAATTTGATGCAAGATTTCAGTTTACATTTTGGAAAAGAATCATGATATACATACTGGTGGTGGTTGTTTTCCAAATAAGAGGCACCATGATATTAGAAAAAAATATGCAGTGTTTGTTGTATAATTAGTTCCTGTTGTCTTTTCAGACAAACACATGAGGCATTCTGATTCTGTGTAGAGAAAACATGCAAGGCGAGGGAGTGTACCAGCGTAGCCCACCTCCGTCATCGCTTTTATCGCCCTGAACTTGTGGAGAACAACTTTCTGAAGAGGAGAGCCTCCTGTCTCTGCACAGACTCTCCACACAATTGAGAATGCAGGAACTTCAGTGTTCGCAATCACATGGAGAGCCTCCACGGATACAGGAGGCTCTCCTCTTCAGACAGCCACCCTCCATGTGTAGAGAGCTAAGAACGTGATAAAAGAGGGGACGGGGATAGCACGGCACGCCCTCACAGAGCTTGAGAGAGGCCCGGGCCACTTCCATTGTTTGGTACTGCTGGTATATTAAAAAATGAGGAAATGCCAAAAGAGAGTTACAAAAATTGTGGAATATTTTCAGTGTTTATATTTAACAAATTAACACTTTTAACTCACACACAAAAATACAGTGCAATAATTTGTATTGTTTCTTTTTAATTTAACAAATGCTTTTCTGTGCAAATTCACCAGTTAGTCTGGAAAAAAAATAGCTTTCTTGCAATGTCACAGTTTATGTTACGCAGTTTATGTTCCGTCAAGTCTAATCTGAGGCCCTCTGTGAATCTGAGGCCTCCCTTCTCCCCCGTAATGGACTCTGTAGCACGGTATTTCTTCTTGAGTGTTTACATAGAATTGGGATGCCTGAAAGAGGCAGGATAAAGGTGGAGTGAGGGAAACAGTGGCTTGTCAGAACTTGAGTAATACCCTCTAATTGAAATTTAGGCTGCAGTCCTAAACATGCTAGGGATTAGGCCCCAGTGAAAACAGTGGGACTTACTTCTGAGTAAACATATGTAGGATTGTGCTGTAAATGAGCATAGCATTGCCTTGCAGTTCCATATATTGGTGATATCCTACAAGCTTTGTCAAGGGTTTTCTCTCTTTTTCTGAATTAATTCCTCTATTTTTTCTTTTTCTTTTCTTTTTTTCTTTCTTCCATCTGACTTCTTGTACTGATATGAGCTATATGTACCATAATCTTTAATAATTCAAGACAATAGCCTTCCTATTAATTCAGTTACTGCTGTTATCATTCATCCAGTCAGTGCTAAAGTAAATAGATGCCATTGATTTCCCCAAAGCCTCCAAAAATTGTGCACTTATCATAATGATTAACCAAAGGTAGTTTCCCCCACCTCCACCCCAATAAAATTATAAATCTGCATGCGATTGAGCCAAAATCGTTATTCTGCAAGCTTTCTTTCTGTACTGCACAATGATCAGTTATCATTTGAATCTTGCTAATGCTGTAGAACAAGGGGCCAAAATTGATATGATAGAGGCAGACTTCTGTGTTTAAAGTCTGGTTTGCCTCAATTATATAAAAGTCAAGTATCAGGGAGTCCAGCTTTAGACTCTGCCAGTAATGAAGCCTTAGGAGAGGAACTTCAACCTTTTAGAACTGGGGGAAAACTGTACAAAAGCCAGGAATCCACCAAACAATCAGTGCACATGGGAAAGGGGATGGGGCCAGGGGAATGGGGTGAGGGCATCTGGGGAATCCTGGATGGCTAGACTGGAACCTCAGGAGGGCTGGATTTGGCCCCCAAGCCTGAGGCCTGCACCCCTCTTTTAGAACAAATGAGGCACTTGGGTGAGGGAAATGGCCTGCTGTTTACCTCCTTGTGACTTCACTTCCTTCTAGCCAAGCTCACTTCCAGTACTGAGTTCAGTTTTGTACTTGTTGTGGCATATCATCAGCTAGCTGCAAACCTAGGATATTAAGACCAACATATATAGGGTTGGATCCAGACTAAATTAGTCGAACTTAGTTCCCATTGAAATCAATGGGAATTAAGTAATATGTAATGTGGCCCTATAGATTTCAATAGGGCCTAAGTGCAACTACATAGTCTGGATCAAACTCATTATTATTTGTTCCAGGATATTTAGCTAGCGCCCCCCCCCCCCATTTTTAGACATCATATCTATCTAGGCAGTTCTGTTTCAGCATGTCTTTGACTGGGGCGGTAGCTACTTACTGGCTAGTCATCTTATGTAGCTCTGTTGATTCTGCTGCTACATTACAATTTTTTTTTAACTGACTGGTGCTGTTTTATGGAATGATGATATATTTTAATTGTAGGTTTTTATGATTGCAGGCTTGTTAGCTGTTATAATAAACACACTGCAGACATGCTTTGCTGCCCCAGATGTTTAAAGATCCTTTCAACATATCTCGGTGACTTCAGTATTAGGCCTGGTGCATTAGACATGCAGCAGAATGAGCTGGGAAGAAGGTTCAAGTGTTGAGTGGACTGTACCATTTCAGACTACTGACAGGGGCAACCAGTTTTGAATGCTCCCTTATGCAACCCCCCAAACCCCCCTCCAAGTAAAAACGGCACATTAGGGTGAAATGTTCTAGTTCAGCTCATTCTGTTGTGCTGGTTTTCTATCCACAGGACGTTTTTCACATAAAGGAGCATTCCAAAAATTATCCCCCCCCCCCGCCAGTCTGAAGTGGTACAATCCATACTCAAAACTTACCACCTCATTATGCTGTATGTGTTGTGTAGACCAGGCCTTAGCCACCATATGTATGTATGTATGTATGGGCTTTAATTGAAGAGTGGGAAGCCAAGGACTCTACAGGATCCCGGGGCTGGGGGGGAGATTGTAGAATGAAAAACAGGACACTTGCACACACTCCTTGGCCACTTCCTAGGTAAGTTAAGCACAAGAAACACAACCCCAACCCATGGAAATTTCTCCAGGATTTTCTTCACCACTGAATTTCTTTTCGAAAACAATTTATTTCCTATCAAATTGAATGACAATGGTTGGGAAAACTGTGGGAGAAACTTTGAGCACAGCACTACTTTAAATATTCTAAGACTTCAGGAGTAGCCCCTCTTCCCCACTCCTGTTTCCCCATTGGTCTTCTCGTCCACCCCAGCCTATCCATTGTGGGTAAAATCAGAGGCCTGCAAGGCGGTGAAGGAGGGTAAAGGTGAAGGCATGGGGCGAGTGACTGCCTGCACCAATACTGACTTCATTCCATTGGGCGGTGTAATTGGGCTCTCCTAAGAATCCATAGTTTGGGTTAAGAGCCATTAGAAAATAAATAAGTCAGGAAAAAGCATTGGCTAAAAGGGGAGCAAAATATTCTCACCCATTTGAATAGTAGCATTGTGACTCACTCTGCCCCTGTGGATACAAATGTAACAAAGAGATTTCGGAAGGGTAGTATCTTATTCCACTCCTGTTGCAGTTAAAGGCCCACAGGGAAATTCACCCAACTGACATAGAGAAACAAAATTATTATACATTGATCTTGTGGGAACTTTCTAAGGAAGGAGATTTTGTAAGGATGGGATGGCTTTGCTGATGGCTTTGGTGTGTGTTAACGTGTTCTTTCTCCTTGCACGAGCTTTTATTCAGATTGTTATGAGATAGATATAGATGCGACATCTCTACAGTTCATTGGTTTAAAGAGTCCTTGAATTGATCCACTTGTGTATGTTACACAAATTAAAATTATGAAGCCTTTCCAAAAGTGCAAGCCAAACATATGCAGGTTTATTTATAAGTGGGTCCCAGTGAGTTTAATTAGTTTACCACATGTAAGCTGCCAAAAGTCTTAGTAGAAGTGAATTGGGCATTGCCTAGAGCCCCCTACATGCATTATACACATTAAAAGGGGATCATGTGTAGAAAAGGACTGCAGGGCTTTCCCTGGCCCCAAGCTCATGTGGCTTCCTCTGGCTTCACCGCTGACACATTACAAGTAGACCTCTGCAGGAAAAGTCTACATGTGTAGGCTTTCCATGTGAGCTGGAACACTACACGACTGGGATTCCAGCTCATGTAAAAAGCTTGCTTACATCCATGCCTAATGCATGGACCCTGAAGGTGAGGCTGGGGGAAGCTGCCTGACTTTGGGGACAGGACCAATGATGTGGCCATAAGCTATCAGGGATTTTGTGCATGAAGGGGGCTGAAATTTCACATGGAAGTACAATTTGCATCCAAATCAAAGTAATTTTACTGAAGTGGAAGCCTGATTCATACAGGACGTGGGCTATAGTTAAATCCTTTGTCCATATATCATACCTGCCCCACTGCATATAAATGCACATTTACCACCTGCGTTGGCCCATTTATGTGTAATGTTGGCATACCAGCATTGTGTGGGTGTGCTGCTGGCATGCTAATGTTACATGCAAATAGGGCATGGGGATCATTTACATGGGATGCATGGGTGTGTGTTGTGTGTAGGGAGATGGATGAAGGGATGAGTGTAGTATGTGTGGGGATGGGGGTATATAGTATGTAGAGGGGCAGATTCTGTGGGGTGGATTGGTGTGCATTGTGTATGTGGGTGTATGGAGTAGATTGGTGTGTTGTATGTGGGAGGAGTGAGAAGGAGGGGTTGTTTTGTGTGGGGAAGTGGATGATGGGATGGGTGTGGTGTGGTGTGCGTGGGGATGGGTGTGTGTTGTATATGTAGGGGTGGATATTGTGGGATGTGTTGTGGATAGGCATGTGTTGTGTGTCAGGGTGTATGGAATAGATGGCAGTGTGTTGTATGTGGGACGGGGTGAGCCGGATGGGGTTTGTTGTATGAGGAGAGGGATGGATTTGTGTTGTGGGGGGTAGATGGGGGTGGGTGTGTATTATGGGTGGGGTGGATTGGTGTATGTTCTGTGAGAAGGGGAGATGGTGAATAGGTGTGTGTTGTGTATGGGGAGGTGGATGAAAGGATGGATGTGGTGTGTCGGGGATGGATGGGGGATGGGTGTGTATTTGTTTAGGGGTGGATGTTGTGGGCGTGGTTTGGGGTGGATAAGGGTGTGATGTGTGTGTGGGTGTTTGGACTCGATGGGTGTGTGTTGCATGTGGGAAGGGGTGAGAAGGATGGGCTGTGTTGTGTGAGGAAGGGTATGGGTATGTGTTGTGTGTGGGGAGATGAATGAAGGGATGGGTGTAGTGTGTGTGGGGATGGATGGGGGATGGGTGTGTGTTATGCATGTTGTGTGTAGGGATGGATGTCATGGGAGTGGATTGGTGTGTGTGTGTGTGTGTGTGTAGGAGATGGGTGTGTGTTGTGTGTGGGAGGGGGTGAGAGGGGTGGGTTTGTGGTGTGTGGGGGGGTGATGGGGCATGGGTGTGTGTAGTGCATGTTATGTGAGGAGGGGGAATTGGGATTGGTTTGTGTTATGTGGGGGTGGGAATGGCTGAGTGTGTGGGGGTGCAGGGGAATGTGTGAGGGTGGATGGGTATGTGCTGTGTGTGGGGGGGGAATAGGTGTATGTTGTGTGTGTATGGGTGGATGTTACAGTGGACTGGGGTGGATACAGGTGTGTTGATGTGTATGGGGTAGATGGGTAGTGTGTGGGAGTGGATTGGTGTGTTGTGTGAGGAGGAGGGATAGGTTTATGTTGTGTGTGAGGGGGCAGAAGGGTGTGTGTTGTGTGTGAGGGAGGATGGAGAATGTGTGGGGTTTGTGTGGGGTTTGCATGTGGGTTGTGTGCCTGGGGGGTGGATGAGGGATGGGTGGTATGTGTGTGTGAGAGAGAGAGAGACAGAGAGAGAGAGAAGGGTGAATGAGGGGATAGGTGTATGTTGTGTGTGGGGTTGATGGTGTATCTTGTGTGTGTTGTGTGTGTGGGGGGGGTGGATGGTGGATGTATTATGTGTGTAGGCTGGGTATGTGGGTGTATGGAAGAGGAATTGGTGAGAGAGAGAGAGAGAGAGAGGGGTGAATGAGGGGATAGGTGTATGTTGTGTGTGGGGTTGATGGTGTATCTTGTGTGTGTTCTGTGTGTGTGGGGGGGTGGATGGTGGATGTGTTATGTGTGTAGGCTGGGTATGTGGGTATATGGAAGAGGAATTGGTGTGGTGTGTGTGTGTGTGTGTGTGTGTGTGAGGGAGTGCTGTGTGAGGTGAGGCTGAGAATCTGAGTTCCCTCCAGTGCGTTTACTTACTTTTTATTTAGAAAACCTGCAGTATAATATGTTTAGTTTTGATCTCTTCCCTGGTAAATGTATTTGCCTGTATAATGAAGGAACACAATCCAGTGGAACAGATTAACCTACCTAGACCTGCTGTCAAAATTCAAACATGAAAAATTGAAGGAAAAACCTTTTAAAAGCAAACTCCTTTCAGCTCAATCAAGGTCAAACTTATCTTATTCCAGTTTCTTGCTCTAATGGCCTGGAGGCAATGCTAACTTGGGACAGCTAACCAAGAGGGTATCTCTGTAAATGTTTCCTACCTTAGCTAGATTGCTTTGCCTGCAGGAAAAAGCATGGTCAAATGTAACATATTCATCTATTTAGATCTCTTAATAAATTACTATTACCTTAAACTTTTTGAACAACTAAGGGTGTAATCCTATGTATGTTTAGAAAGAAAAGTAATCCAACTCCCAGCATGCCTGGCTTTTTCCTGTCTAAACATGCATAGGATTGTGCCTTAAGTAATCGAGATCAGCTGTCCCCACTCCTACTAGCTTACTTGGCCCTTTTAATCTTATTTAGTGTTGCTCAAGAAAGTCTAATCTTAGCCATTAAGAGATCCACATCCCTCTCCTCCCCCAATCGAATTACAATACCCATGAGGGACATACATTTTTTATTTGATTCCCCAAAATGTATTCACATACCTTGTCTACAGAAAACCTACAGAAAATACAATTGCATTGGATTCCTGCCTGGTCAATGGATTTCCCAGCAGGAAGGAACACAGTCTAATGTAAGATATGAACTTATCTAAGGGTGCAATCCTATGCATTTTTAGACAGAGAAAAGGCCTACAGCTCCAGCATTACCCAGACAGGTGCTTTCCCAGGAATAATATATTGTTATGAGCTATCCCTGTTGTAATGCAAAGGCTCCTGATGGAGATGAAAATTGCTAGAACATACATACATACATACATACATATGGATGGATCAACACAGCTGTCTGCAATTTTGGGGTTCTCTTTGAGGGCATGGCTACGGGGGCTGTCATGATGAGCACTTGCTATTCAAAATTTACCACTACACCACTATGCAGCATCCACTGACTTCTAAACTGCCTTAAAAACATAAGAAGAGCCCTGCTGGATCAGAACAAGGGTCCATCTAGTCCAGCATTCTGTTCACAAAGTGGCCAACCAGCTGCTCATGGGAAACCCACAAGCAGGACATGAATGCAACCCTCTGGGCCATGTTCCCCAGCAACTGGTGTACACAGACATTCTGTTTCTGATATTGGTGGTAGCACATAGCCATCAGGACTAATAGCCATTGATAGCCTTCTCCTCCAGGAATTTGTCCAACCCCCTTTTAAAGCCATCCAAATTGGTGGCCATCACTACGTCTTGTGGTAGCGAATTCTATAGTTTAACTATGCCTTCTCAGGGAGCATTGGATTGCTTCCTAAAGAAATGATCCTGTTAGTAATGGCAGTGGACAATCATGTCAGTGTGAATACTGGAAGTGTTGCTGGATATCCAAAGTGGAGTTTCTCCTGACTACTGAAGGGCCCAATGATCTAAGAGAAGTAGATGTCACTGTTTTTAAGTGCTCTTGAGTGCTGTAATAATCGCTTACACAAAATACGATAATTACTTACCCATAACCTAAATGTTTTATTTTTAATAAGTTCAATTAATTTTTCAATTATCTGGAAAAATGAAAAAGAGATGGATGGAAGCGGAGGTAGGGGGAAAGGGATGAGAAACAAGCTACTTTCAGAGAGATGGAGAGCACTGTCACTTTTTAATTGGCACTGACTTCCTGTAAGGCAAAGCTGCCTCAGTGACATTTTCTGAACAGCCTGGCTTAGCCTTTGTACCAGAAATATGTTGTCAGGAGGAAGACAATTATAACAGATATACAGATAACTCCTAGATGCTTTCAGACTAAAGAATCATAATGAAACATGGTTAAACAAATGAGGTCTCCCCTGACCCACCTTGCTGTTTCTAGCAAGTGGCAAAGGCCTCTGGCAGTAAAACATGGGGAATTAAAATAAGAAAATACTGTAATAATTATAGAGGCCAGCAGGAAAATGACCAAGACATTAATGCTCTACCAGATTTGAAAAAGACAAGAGGCAGCAAATCAGAATTCCTCAAACAGATTAATAGAGCACATTTGTTATCAAGTTTGCATATAATGTGTTACTGTGCATTTCTGCATCCTCTCTTAGATAACAATGTTTATAAACAGTGCAATCCTAGGCATGTTTACTCAGAAGTAATCCCCATTGGGACATACTCCCAGGAAAGTGTGTATAGCAGGGGTGGGCAACTTTGAGAGGTCTGGGGGTCATTTTCTCCACTCCGCCCCCAAGAGGCTGCACTTGCTACCAATTTTTTTTAAAGGCTTCCAGAGCAGCTACAGAGTGCCCAAAGGGTCAAAATTAGCTTGTTTTCAAGCTAGTTTGGACCCTTTGCATGGTCTATCGTAGCTACAGAGCACTAAGAGGGTCAAAGTATTTCAAAATGGCCACTCTAGACACCTTATTGCTTAAAAACTCTTAAAAACTTTTGCCAGAGGAAAAAAGGTGGAATGTCATTCTCCTCCTCCTCCTCTTCCTGTCTGGGTTCCAGCCCTAGCACCACTTGGAGCTTTCTGTGGTGCTGAACTCTCCCATCTTGCTTCCCTGAGAGACCAGACCAGACCTAACCTGACCCCTGCTAAAGACTGGACCACAGCAGAACCGTGCAACCAGGCTATACCACAGAGCAGCACCATCAAAACCCACAGCCTGAAATGGTACATGTCGCTTGAGTGGTCTTCTGCCCATGCAATGGGACTTCCCTTGCTTGCCTTCCCAATGCAGTCCCCATACCCCCCCCACTCTGATCTGGTCCCCCAACTCTCCAGAGCATATTTGAGGGTCGCATGGGGTGGGAAGAGGAAGTCCATTCCATCAGCAGTTTCCATTCCAGTAGTGGACATCCTGTGTTGGATACAACCTACAGTATGCTCCCCCACATCTGTAGCTCATGGATAACACAGTACAAGTTGACCCTATGAAACCCATGTTAAAATTCAAGCATTTGGGTAGTACTATCACTATCAGTTTCAGTTTCCCATCTGTAAACTAGGGGTGTTCATAGTTACACAGCCTTACAGGACAGAGATTAATGAAATAATTGCTCTGTGCTAGGGTGGGGGGACCTGTAGTTCCAGGGACACATACAGGCCTCAGCCTAGTTCCTCAAACTAGCAAGCTTTGTGCCCACGTTGGTTCTAGCCTTGCCCACCTTTGCCTCTGGCCCTGCCCATTGCTAGACTTGGACAGGAAATAGTTTCCCCACTCCTGCTCTATGCAGTAATAGCTCTTGGGGAGGGAAAGCATATTGATGGTCTAACAAGGTCTGGTGAGCCTCTTGTCACCATGTCAGCTCAGAGGATCTGAGAATACTAGGAAGAGAATTGGGCCAGATCTACACCTTGTGTCATTTCATTACAATCCCATCATGGTAATCCTATATCCCTCTTGCGCATTTATACTTTGCAGGACACACAATTACATTTGTTGCAGTATTTTGGATAATGTGGAATAAAAAGCGGGAAATAACACTACAAAAGCGGTATAACGAATGTGTAATGTGCCCCAACAGTTATCAGTGCACTTCAATACCGCTGTAAAGCGGTGGTGTAGATCTAGCCTTGGTACACAGGTAGGCAGATGCCACTGGAAATGTAGGCTCATATCTAGCAGACGTTAAGTCATGTTTCTGTCCAAGTGAAATTAAGGGGACTTTCAGCATGACTAACTTTCTCTGGACTGGGCCATTCTGTGTCATATAAAGCATGGAACTGTAGCATTTCATATTCTTTAAGGTAAATGACACTCAAATGCCACCCCCCTTGCATAGTAATAAAGCTCCAGAGACAAAATCTTAGAAGTGCAGAGCTCAGTTCAGGCTTTAATTCAAATGGTTAGAGACTTGAGCTCTCACTGCAGCCTAGGCAATAATTTTTTTTAAGGTATAAGGTGAACTTGCTGAAATGTTTTCTACTGCCATGTCACATTAGAGATTTTAATCTCCAGTTGTGTCATGTTCTAAGGAGTGGCTGTTGCTGACAAAGGGGAAAAGATAATGATAAAAGCAACAGATAAAAGGATATTTTCTTTTTCTTCCCCCTGGGCTGTTAAATTGCTCTCAGCAAGAGAATATTTAATATTTCCATTAAATATTCTAGTTTTCAATAATATTTTCTAGAATATTTTGTTGAAATGTAGTTGAATATCTAGTTGAACTAGGCTGCTTGATTGCTTCTGAAGGAGTAACAGAACCAAGAACAGATTTGAGTCAGCACTGGAATTTTGAAAATTACATGTTACGATCTTTTTTTAAATGGCTCTGCTCATCAGCCGGTAATGACCCACCCTGGTAACAAGGCTGCAAAATTGTTTGCTTCACTGTGTGTACATAACCAGAAGTATGGATGCTTACCAACACTTTTCAGACATGAAAGTAATGATACAAATATTAATGCATTCATTATATGTTAGAACTATGGGCTTACACAAAACCTTCTCTTTACCAAGTCTTAAAAGGAGCCTTTGAAACAGTTTGGTCTCTTGTTTTGTTTTTTAATTTTTAACAGTGCAATCCTGTGCATGTCTACTCAGATGAAGTCCCATTAAGTTCAATAGGGCTTCTTTCCAGGTAAGTGGGTAAGGAGTTGCAGTTTAATGGTAAATTTTTATACCTCTTGCTTTGGGTTCCTGCACTACTGAAATGACTGAATTTATATGACTAAAGTTGAAGAGTTTTCTATAACCTGTGATTTCACAGTTGAACTTTAGAAGTGTGGTGGTTGTATTGGATACAGAATGCAGCATCCTGGAATCTCTGTTTTAAATTAAAAACACATACCCAGGTTTCAAGTCCGTACAGATGCACAGATGAGCTCAAAAACATTTGTATAGAAATCTGTTCTTGGCTCTGTTACTCCTTCAGAATTAATCACACTACAACATGTGATGAGTGCCTCAAAGGCTCAGCATCCAGCTATCAAGAAGTGCATTTTCACTTTTTCAGTACTTTGTATTGCCTCTTGACATTCCTCATGAAAGCAGAATCAATTCTGCAAATGAACCAAAATGCACATGTGCGTAATATGTATAATTCTGCTCACACAATACACTAGCTCTCATTGGCACAGTATTTTCTGTCACCTTCGTGCAGGTTATGGATTTTTCTTTCTTCCAGGATATTTTTCACAGTTTCAAATACTATGAACATTTGAGTTGCAAGATCTTTGCCTTTATGTATGTTTGCCACTAGACCATTAAACTTCTCATCTTATTGCTCAGCTAAATAGCGGAAGTCTTTGAAATGATAACTACAATTATACATGTTACCTTCTTCAGGCTCTAATTGCCTTTCCATCTTGGAGTCAGTTAATGACATCCCTCAGACCACAGCACTTTTCTTAATAAATGATAGTCACCTTTTTAGTGGCAATGAATTGGCTTTTAATTTTTATTATGTTACTTTATGAAGAAGAAGCTAATATTTCACTTGTTCATACTTCTGCGGTCCCAAATTAGAAGGACAGATGTAGTAATAACAATAGTAAATCTTCAAGTACAGCAGAGGTTTACTTGAGTTTCAGAGAAGTGCCCAAGAGTTCAGATCAATGGGGGCCAGGGCCAGCACCAGACTTTTGGGTGCCCGGGCATGGTGCCATTGAGGGCCCGCCACCCGTCTTCCTTGCTGCTTTCATCACCACCCACCCCTTCCTTCCATCTCCTGCTGCTGCCACCTGCCACCCACTCGTCACCCCCACCCACCACCTCTGCTCACCCCATCCACTCCCCCCTCTGCCCTCCTAGTGCCATCCCAATGTTTTGGACTACAACTCCCAGCATTCCTGAACAATGGGCATGCTGGCAGGTGCTGATGGGAGTTGAAGTCCAGACCATCTGGAGGGCATCAGATTGGGGAAGGCTGATATACGGTTTGAAAGTAATGCAAAACGGCATTTAACAAAAAATGGAAGTGGAAGCTTCTATAGGGATGGGCAAACAATGCAATGTTCAAGCTTGTTGAGGTTCTCCGAATTCTTCCTCAAAGCTCGTTTCAGCCTGTTTCCGTTCCTGAATGCAAGCGTCTTTTTTTTTCCAATTGGGAAAAATGCACATTTTAAAAATTGTGCAGTTTTTCCCAATCAAAGAAATATGCATTTTTTAAAAATGTGCATTTTCCCCCAATCGAAAATGTGCATTTCCCTCTGTAGGCTAAAGCATAAAAATGCAGGTTTGGGGGGATTTGTGCAAGTGCAAATTTGGAAGTGTGAAAATTTCCTGAGAAATTTCCCAAGGGTTCACATAATTTGTGAACAGGAACTAAATTCTTGTACATTGCTAGTTTCTGATCTCCTTGCAGCCACACTGGAGGGGAAGAGGGAGCACTCAAGCCTGAAGATCCCACAGAGTCATTTTTGCATAGGCTGATTTTCATAATGTTAAACTATGGTCTAGCATTACACAGGAATGTACTCAATGTGTTGGCATTCACTGTAGGCTTGAGTGGTAAGGAGAGAAGGGAGCTGTACTGTTGTTTTGGACATTACTGAAGAAGCACTGCATGTAAAATGCCAGCAGATGGCATTTCTTGTTCTAATGGAAACTTTGTGCAGGCTGTATTTCAAAGTATAGTATGTGCAAGTTCTCTTTAGTATGCTGCAAGAACAAGAAGTCTTGTCACCAACATCTGCATATTTGGCTGGCTGAACAAGCTCTTATTCCTTTAAATCCTGAATAGGGATGCCCCAAAGAATCATGTTAGGTTCTGAGGATCAGCACATCCAGGCATCTAACATAAAAATGATCCTGGACACATCTAATACCTACAAGCCACTGCCTCATGGAAGACCAAGAGAACTGAAGGACATAGTAGAGTCAACGCAGAAGTTGACCAAGACCCAGTCCAACATGGATTAATCTTTTGAGAAGTGAGGAGAGAATGTAGAATGTGACCTGTTTTGTTAATAATTAGGTATTTGCCTTGGTGAAACAGAAGAAATTGGGATTTACTGTAGGCATTGGCCAGGGATAGCCCTACCTTTAGGTAGAGTGAGGTGGCCACCTCAAGCAGTTGATTCTGAGTGTCACGAATGTGCAGCAAGTAGTTATTTAATTTATTATTGCTGTATTTGTACTGTCAGGGATGGGCAGAGGTACTTGTGGGAGTTTTCAGGTCAGTTCCAAAATAACTTGGCTGGCCTTGGGCACGATACACCTTGACTGGCAGAGGTGGGGTGGGGTTTGCTGCTCTACCTCAGGCAGAAAAATGTGTGACATCAGCCCTGATGAAACCATAGATCTGACAATATTAATAATGATTAACTTAGTGTCTTACATATATAGTTACATTCTGTATTCTATATAGTTGTATTTTTTATTTTGTAAAATAAGACATTTGCCTTGGTGAAGCAGAAGAGCTGTAGGTCGGCCCTTCATTGTAGGTCCTGTCTAACAGAAACCATAGATTTGACAGTGTTAACACATACTGTAAGTATTTATTTATAGTTTTGCTTAGGGAATTCTTAGCAGTATGTCTTGCCAAAGTTAAACAAGCATTACATATGGCTGCTTTGGTAAGATGGAAAATCTTTGTCTACTGGTTTTCCCCCTTTTGCCTCCATCAATGACTACATGACTTTTTAAGACTCTTTATAAAATAATATGTTCATATATAAAGAAAGACATATTAAATTACAGAATGACTCCATCAATGTCACTTTTAATTGAAAGCAGCCAGAGTTGTCCTAGGAGTGACACTGGTATGTTGGACATGTTGAAACATGGCAAAATTACCAAAGAGACAAAAGTGCAATCCTAGGCATGAAATTGATTGAGTGTTACACAAAAAAGAAGAAAAACCTTCAGAGAAGCTTACTGGTATAGGAAAATAGAACAGAAGATCCATAAAAAGTACAGGCAAAGCAAAAGGTGCTCAGATATTCTCCTTAAAATTTGAGGACTAAGGAAGAGAATATGAAACATTGGATTACATCCAGATTTAGCAAAAACAAGTGACTTGTGGTACCTTAAAGATTAACAAATTTATTTATTCTGGCATAAACTTTCATGGACACTGTCTGATGAATCACTGCCTGATTAAGTGGACAGTGTCCACGGAATCTTATGCTAGAACAATTTCTTTTTTCTTTGTACTCGGACTTTCTTCCCTAAAATGGCACTCAGGGCAATTTACTGAACCAGTTAAAAATCGGTTACAAATACATTAAAATACAATAAAAATAATGATTACAGAAACAAATATTATTGAAAACAGCACCCAACCCACCAGACAAAAACAGGATGAAAGCCTTCTTAAATGAAGGGGTCTTTGCCTGCTGGCAAAAGTACAGCAGAGAGGGAGCAAACGTAGCCTCCTGTGCGGAGGGAGTTCCATAGCCAGGGACTGGCCGCTGAAAAAGGCCTCTCTCTCTGCCCAAAAAGGCGGCAGTCTGGAAAGAAGGGCCTCTCCTGGAGATCTTAGGACCTGGGTAGGCTTGTTTGGGACAAGGCAGTCTTTCAGGTGGTCCCAAGCCATATAGGGCTTCATATGTCATAACCAGCACATTGAATTGTGCTAGAAACAGACTGGTAGGCTGTGGAGCTGTTGTAACAAGGAGTCATCTGCTCCCTGTAACCAGCCACGGTCAACAGTCCGGCCGCAGGATTCTGGACCAGCTTAAGTGTCATTTATTATATTTGTTAGTCTTTAAGGTGGCACTGAGCCTCATGTGGCGCAGAGTGGTAGGTGGCAGTATTGCAACCAAAACTCTCCCCATGACCTGAGGTCGATCCCAGCGGAAGCCGGGTCTCAGGTAGCTGGCTCAGGTCGACTCAGCCCTCCATCCTTCCGAGGTCGGTAAAATGAATACCCAGCTTGCTGGGAGAAAGGTAGTCACGACTGGGGAAGGCACTGGCAAACCACCCCACTATAGTCTGCCATGAAAACGCCAGCGTAAGCGGCATCCCTCTAGGGGTCAGTAATGACGTGGTGCTTGCACAGGAGGAATCTTTCCTTTCCAAGGTGGCACTGCAGCAGACTAACACAGCAACCCCTTTGGAAATTATCCAGATTTAGGCATGTACAACTGGGCTGATGGAAGTGGATATCTTCCCCCCACCTCCCCAATGCCACACAGAGGCTCAGGGGCCCCTGCTAAATGGATTAGGCTGTGGTGTGTGGAAACGGAGGATCCTTGAAAATTGAATGGAGGCCCCTTCTATAAACAGAGCTCCACTCACAGAAGGTGCCTCTGCCCAATTTTCCAGGATCCCCCCTTTCCCTCAGCACTCTGCACTCAGCCTACCCCATTCAGCACGGGCCCCCTGACCCTTTGTGTAATATTTTCAGTGGGCTGGAGGGGCTGCCATGAGGAGGGTGGGGAGTCCATTTCTGTGAACCCAGTTGTACGCAGCAAACGCTGGATCCAGCCCATAGAAAAGAAAGGCCTCTACATACTTTGTGTGATTAAAATCACCCTCTGAGGTTGCTATGTGCGTGGCTGGCCCCAAACATTTTGCTGTCTGAGGCAGAGCCGCAGATGGCACCCTGCCAAATCCTTAAGCCCTATCAAGCTATTTTGAAAACTGATGCAGAAAATCCAACAAACCTCTTCCCCTTGTCACCATGAAAAAGACAATCATAATAAATTAAATAACTAACAATTTGTTGTCCTGTTTTGACCTTGCTCTGGACAGTCCTTCAAATAGAGGGTGCCTTCAAATAAAGGACCATCCTCTGACAGCTCTTCGAATAGAGGACTGTCATCTGTAAAGTAGGGCACATGGCTGTCCTACTGGAATTTGGCCAGTGGTATGAATCTGACGAGGAATGTGATAAACAATTTTACAGATGCTGTCTTGCCTTGGCCTTTTCGAGCCTCTAAAAGGAAATCAGGCACTTCTAGATTTGCCATGTGTTCTGCTTTACATAGGATATTCCTATATTCTCTATTTGAAGAGCTGTCTGGTTCAAGTCCAGTTTAAAGATAAAGCGCCAGTAGAAGGGAGAACAGGGTCCTTGAAGGTGGGGTGGAACCATAGCTCAGTGGATAGAGCCCCTGCTTTGCATGCAGAAGGCCCCTGGTTCAATCCCTGGTATCTCCAGGTAGGGCTAAAAAAACCCTCCTGCCTGAAACCCTGGGGAGCCGCTGCCCATCAGTACTGAAAATACCGGGCCAGATGGACCAATGGTCTGACTCAATATAAGACAACGTCCTATGCTGCTTTGAAGTTGCCCATCAGTAGTCATGTACGTATGGCTGTGAGAGCTGGACTACAAGGAAGGCTGAGCGCCGAAGAATCGATGCTTTCGAACTGTGGTGCTGGAGAAGACTCTTACGAGTCCCCTGGACTGCAAGGAGGTCAAATCAGTCCATCCTAAAGGAAATCAACCCTGAGTGCTCATTGGAAGGACAGATACTGAAGCTGAAGCTCCAATATTTTGGCCACCTAATGTGAAGAGAAAAGTCTCCGGGAAAGACCCTGATGCTGGGAAAGACTGAGGGCAAAAGGAGAAGGGGACGGCAGAGGATGAGATGGCTAGATAGCATCACGGATGCAATGAATATGAACTTGAGCACGCTCCAAGAGAGAGCGGAGGACAGGAAGGCCTGGCTTGCTATGGTCCATGGGGTCACGAAGAGTTGGACACAACTTAACGACTGAACAACAACAACAATCAGTAGTCAGCACCTGGGTAGTAGAATGAGCAGGCACACAGGTCACTTAGTCAAAGTCTTCCTCACGGGGGTGAGATGTATTTCAATTACAGTAATTCATTCTAAATGTGAATATCTACATATACAGTAGCACATGAAAATCTTATGCAAATCAGGGCCTCCATTTGGGGCAATACATAGGTGGCCATGCTAGATGGAGTGTCCTCTTTAATGTAGGACACTCGGCCACCCTTCAAATTGGGCCCAGAAGGAGAAGGCCTGCGAATGGGCAGTAGTTCCAGTGGCAAGGAACACCCCATTCAGGTCCTACTGAGGGCATCTTGCCTAACAGTAGGGATGTACGAATCCCTTACCTGGCTCCGTTCCAGGGCATCCACGGTGGGAGGAGGTGCTCCATCCCTCCCCCCGGAATCCTCCCCAGTCGGCTCTGCTCCATGGTGAATCCGCAGAGCCGCCAGCTGGGGCTGGCCACAGCCGGATTCTGGCCACTGCCGGGCTGCTGCAGCCGCAAATGGCGGCCGCTATGCTGGCTGCCATTTGCCTCGCTGCCAAGCCGTGATAGTCTACGTAAGTATTTACGTAGCCTATCACGGCAAAAGGCAGGGACGCAAATGGCATAGTGGCTGCCATTTGCACCCCTGCTCTTTGCCATGATAGTCTACGTAAGTATTTATGTAGCCTATCACGGCAAAAGGCAGCCACGCAAATGGTGGCCGCCCGCTACAACGGCCGCCATTTGCGGCCGCAGCAGACCGGCAGCGGCCCAAGAGGAGCTGGAGCCACTGCCGCATCTGCCACCCATCCGCCGCCACCACTGCAGCATCCGCCGCCACCGCATCCGCCGCCAGTTAAGCTCTGTCCTGGGGGGATTCCACAGGGTGGCGGGGGGGGGATTGCCCCATTCTGCCACGGACCCCGGGGGGCTGGATTCTAAAGAATCTGGCCTCACTGGAATCCGTGGTGGAATTCTCCAACATCCCTACCCAACAGCTCCTCAAATTGTGGAGCCAACACTATGGAGCACAGTACCTGCACTTAGAAAGGCACCAAAACATAAGTACAAATAAGCCCTGAATGATCCATGATTGTAAATTATAGTTGAAGCAAAAACATTGCAGAAACATTAATGGGCCACTGCAGCAATCTCAGTTAATCTCTCTGATCTAAAGTACTTCTATTCTGCTTAAGTGAACATTCTCTCCCAAAAGAAAATAATACCGGCAAATTCCTAAGTATCACACAACCCAGACTTGTTTTTCAGAACTGAACTGCTCTGCAATGTCATTGGCCTTTAAAAAGGAAATTTATTTGCGACTGCATATAAAACCATGGCTTTACTACTTTGCTGCAATATTTAATTGCTTTACTGTTGAACAGGGCCTCAGGAAAGTGTACATCAAATCCCACTATTAAATCTGACATTCCTAATCTATAAAATATACACCCACAGTTCCAGTGTGTCATTTATGATATCTTCTTTAGGCTATAAACACAACAAAGTATTTATATGACTTTAAATGTATATGCGTATGGGACGAGTTTTAACACATGATGGGGGAACACCCCAGACTCCATGGTCAACCACTACCTTGTGGGTCTCTTTGCAAACAAGGGTTGCAGTTTATGACCTATACTGGACTTCCTCAACCTGGTGCTCTCCAGATGTTTTGGACTTCCAACTCCCATCAGTCATAGCCAGCATGGTCAATGGTCAGGAATGCTGGGACTGTCATCTAAAACATCCAGAAGGCAGCAGATTGGGGAAGGCTGACCTATACACAGTGATGCAGGTAGGGTTGAATCTCAGGGCCAAAGTCCAGGCCTGCCCAGACCTCCTCACCCCCCCATGACAGCCCAGAGAGTGGCAGGTGAAGTGGGCAGTGGCAAAACGACCTGATGCCAGCACCTAGGCTGACCCACTAGGGTCACCACAGCATCCTTATTCTAATACCTGTAAGAGTAAGAGGGTGACCAGCTGGTCCTGACATGGTCACAGATGCTCATTTAATTATTTTTACTTTTAAAATACATGATTCCTTTCTATAATAAAATGGTGCTTATTCTGAAATAAATGTGTTTAGCAGCAAGACAGCAGAAGCCAACTCCTTTTTATTCCTGTAGTCGTGATGGTGCCATGATTTAAGTGAGTGTAATGAAACTGCACATGCTCAGAGTATTCCTTTTTTTATTAGAGTTGGCAAACTGTCTTTTTTTCTTTTTTGGCTCAAACGTATCAGGAATGTAGAAGCTGTTGTACTTGTAAAGCATGCAATGGCAGCGGAGAGAAAAGAATAGAAATGTTAATTGTATGCCTCACAACTGAACTAATACCCAGGTCCCCTCCCCTGCACCCGGTATGACCATTAAGGCCAGGGTCTAAAATTACTCACTGCCTATACTCAGTGTCTGTGCTGCAGAAGTTCATATTCACAAGAAGGTCACACTAGGCAAATTCCATGAGAGTATGCGCTCCTTCCTTTCTTATAATCACACACAGATCAGACCTGCTGGATATCAGCCTACACCTTTAATTGATATAATTTATTCAGGGTTGCTGAAATTTCTTAAAGAGGCTTCTATGCTCTGTGGTAATTAATTAAACCAACACATGTTGCCGTAATCTGTCATAGCAAAAATATGCTCCTCCCCCCAAGGTGTCATGGGATGACCAAATGTTGCTGGACTTTTCCAATATTCCTGAAGGATATATGAATTCAAATCTCAGAAAAGCCTGTCTATACAAACAACTTTCTATGTTTTTTTCCTCGAGATATTCTCTCTCGCCTGAACATGCAAGAAATCCCAGCCTCTTTGGCCATTCACATTATAGAACTGTGAACTTCTATCAGGATCAAAAATCTTGATATTGTTTACAAAGTTACATACCCTGAGGTGAGTCACAATGTCAGGGATCATATATTCCTGTCTCAGTTTTCTTCATCTTCTGATCCACCCTTGAATCAGAGGCTGAAGTTTAGGAGCTGTTACTCCAAAGTAGTTGACAATGGGTTGGATCCAACTAAACGTACAATCCCATGGTCCTTGAGAGGGCATTTCAAGGGCCATAGCATAGAGCAGATCTCTCCCTGAGGGCGGACAGAAAGGTATGACCTCACAGGGGGAGATCCAACCTCAACCCCCCACCACCCAGCCCTGTCAAAAGACTGCAGCCCTTACTTCTCCAACACTGGAGCTCCAACATCCTAAAACATGCCCTCAGAATGGGTAAGAACTACACCATCCCTGAACCTGGCACAGTTAATTTCTGTTCCAGTGATGACATTGCGAGGGAAACAGTTCAAGGAATGGGGAAAAATGGAAAGCGGGGGGGACCGACTCTTCCCTCTCCTCTGCCCAGACTGATGCTGGTAGGGTTTTAAATACCTCAGATCTCGAACTTAAGAGTTTTCCACATTGTCCGGTAGGATTGTTCTGGAGGTTAGTTGAAATTAGTTCCCATTGAAATCAATATGACTTAAGTTATGACTAACTTGTCCCATTGGTTCCAAAGGGGCCTAAGTTCAACTAACTTAGTTCGGACAGAATCCAATGCAAATAGGTGTTTAATCTGCAAGGCTACTTACAAAGAAGCACATATTTAAAAAGTTACATCTGCAAATCATGGGCAGAAGCACGCAGGAGTTTGGTATCCTTTTGATTGATATTTGGTGGTTCTGCACAGTCCTGGTGCATTTAGAGTCCACTCAGAGCACAGCCTTTAGTGTACTGGCTCCCTCTGCCAGTTGATGTCAGGCAAATGGCAACATTGCTTTGTCTTTGGTGTCTAAAGAGATTTTTATTTAAACACGTTTTTCCTGAATGACCAGCTACGGTTTAATTGGTATAATTTGATATTAAGTGTTTGTATTCCTTTGTATTTTGACTGTTTTTTCTTACTGTTCACTGCTCTGTATCAAATATATAGAGTGGTTTATACGTACATTTTGTAAAAGAAAAAAATCAAATGGTGCAACACTAAAATTGATTCTGCAATTTGATATAATATGTTCCTTCTTGATATTCTCAGTGACAGGAAATGGATATTTCACACGAGAGAACGTGTGTTGTTTTCAAATGAATATCAGATCTACTATTGTAGTTGTGCAACACAATCCTACGCATTTTTACTCAGAAACAAGTCTCTTGGTGTTTAACAGTGCTTACTCTCTTGTAAGGATTTAAAATACAGATTTAAAACACCAAAGCTAAAAGACTAGGAAGCTAAAATGTTAAAATACTGGGAGAATAAAAGTTTTTCACCTGGTGCCGGAAGGAATACAGTGTAGGTGCCAGGCGAACCTCCCTAGGGAGCTCATTCCACAGCCGGAGTGCCACAGCGAAAATGGCCCTCCTCCTGGTAGCCACCTGCCCCACTTCCATTTGTGGTTTCTAAATCAAGTTCGAAGGTCTACTGTTGCTTTCCCAACATAATGGCTGTGGCACCAAGGTAGGCACTTACATTCAATAATGTATATTATATTGTTAGACTTGCAGGTGATGATCTTTTCTGGCTTAGCAGTTGTTCTGCTTTTAAAGGTTACCATTTCCCTAAGGTAAGTGCATCCACTTACATTTCTTGCCATTGTGTATGTTGTTTTCCAACATTTGCTTCATCCTATTATAACAGATCTTCATCCTATTATAACTTCATTTTTAATATTTGCATTCACTGTTCCGGTTAGTCACTTTCAAAAGTCTCTTTCATGTTTCTACCCCACACACATATTTTTGTCATACTTAATCTTCCTACTGTCAAAACTAGGCTAGACTTTGGTAATGGACTTGTCAGTCTTCATCTCTCCAGTGAGTATTGTCTTCTCTCACCTCCCCATTCTCATCATTGACTCATCATGCCATCTGCCTTTTTCTCTCTTGTATATTATCAGTCGCAGAACTACTTGGCTCATTCTTCCTTTTCAAGCAATCATTCTGAATATAATTATTAAATGGAGGAGTTGGCAGATCTGTTAGCTTATCCTGGGATGAGAAGATGTTGTCCCTTAAAAGAACAGCAACATTTGATCAAGGAATTGCCAGAGATACAAAGACAGTTGTATATCGGGGGGGGGGGGGGGCTGTATGTATGTTATGAGATGCTAGGACAGAAACGCCCACTTCATTTGGCAACAGTGTCATGACATGTAAAGTCCACAGTATGATTGTGAATGATTCCACCCTAGTGTACATTCTATAAATATACATCCCACTGTGCCTAGGAGTGATTTGTCCATTAGTCTACTGAGCCATAGAATAAACAGCAGTGCAATACAGAAAAGCCAGGCAGAAGTACAAGCCTGATTTCTATGCCATCGGCGACTCTTCTCCAGCTGTGCCATACACCCTTGTTGCCAGTGCCTCTTGTGGCATCCAGCAGATAGTTGGCCGTTAATCGGCCAGAAATTCTCAATTATCAGTAGATGGAGAAGCATCCATTAATATAAAATGAAAACATAAGAACATAGAAAAAGCTGTGCTGGATCAGACTGAAGGCTGATCTAGTCCAGCATTCTGTACCCACAATGGGCCAACCAGGTGCCCCAGCGGGAAGCCTACAAGCAGGACATGAGTGCAACAGCATCCTCCCACTCATGTTCCTAAGCAACTGGTGTACAGCAACATACTACCTCTGATCCTAGGGGTAGCATATTGCTATCATGAATAGCAGCCATTGATAGCCCTATCCCTCATGAATGATCTAACCCCCTTTTAAAGGTGTCCAAGTTGACCCCTGAGTGAAGCAAAAGAATGTGGTGGCTTTTCTCACCCATTGGCTGACAATTCTAGAAATTAAGCATGGGATCCTAATGGTCATATGTATCCTTCTGCTTCTGATAATTTTTGACAACCTTAATCAAGGTGCCCTGTATAAAGAACTTTTTTTGTTAGTGGCTGTTAAGCTCAAAATAGCACTTCACTGCAAGTCTGCCTTAAACTAATGGTATTATGTATTTGGTGAGTTGCTTTGGTGGATTAAATCACATCAGATTTACCATTAAAGATCAAAGAGGATCAACATCAAAGAGCATATTTCAAAATTCAGCATGGTATTCTTTTATTTCCTTTGTTAATGGTCATAGAGTCCTCCCTCATCCAGCAAATTCCCATCAGTTGTTTTGGAAAGATGTTCCTGGATGACCTGAACATGTTTTCAGCTTGGTGCTTCATAGATATGCTCACAACCTGCATTCCTTCATGTGATCATAACTTTATTTGTCCATATCCCTGTTTTATAACTCCTTTATATGAGTTTCTATTAATTGCCACTTTTCAATGGTAGAAATCATTTTTAAAGCACCTATCAAACCCATCTTACTATAACATCCTCCTCTCCAGAAAACCTGCTAAAAGCTGGGGGACCCTCTGAGCTGCATCCAATGCAGTGCAAAAGGCTATCACTAGAAGTGAAAACCAGAAATGTCTCCCTATACACAGGGCAGCACAGATCATTGGATCTTGACAGAAATCTAGTTTTATTCTGCCCCTTGCCTTGCATAATCAAATCTTTCCTTTTTCAACCACTTAAATGGAGGAAGTCCACATATGATGAATTATATGTAATGGTGTCCTGGCAGCAGAACAGATGCTGCTCCTGGATCAAATTTCCCCTCCTCCTTGCAGCCTCCCACATGCCCCCCAGATCTGCTTCAGAGGGTTTGTGCAGGGGGTGGGGGTTAAAGGAGAAGGGGCGGAAGGGAAACTCCCTTTATGTAAGTGGAAGTCTGCTCTCATATTATCGGATTTAGCCTGACAGTCTGAATAAATTCTGAGACTTACTTGTGGAAAATCATTGAAGAACTATTACAACTGTAGAGTTATGCAATTCTTCAGTGACTTTTCAGTTTGTTAAACTGGATGAAGGCCTGCGTCGCAGTTTGGCCATACTTCTTTTCTATATAAAATACCAAGAGTGGAGAACAATCTCAGTGTAACAAACCAACCACAAAACAAAAATGTACTAAAAATCATTAAACAATATATAAATGCTATTTTCAAACATCATAACAAAAAAAGATTGCATTATCAATAGATCATAATTGGTTTGAACTTAGCAATCAGTCAGGAATGAAATGCCTGCTGGTAAGCAAGACCTAACTGTCGAAAATAAGCAAAGACTGTTTCCATCATACTGCAGCAGAGGGAGGGAGGGAAGGCTGTTCCACCAACTGTCCCTCAGCTGCAACTTAGCAGCAGCCAATCCATCTTGCTACAGCAGAAGGAGAGAAGGGGGAAGGTAGACTATTCCACAGGGATGGCAGAACCAGGGATGCTTGATATGATATTCCTGCCCTGTGTTCTATCTTCTCCAGCTTCCACTTGATGAAACTGAGAATAAACACCCCTCAGGATGTCTGCTTCCATTGGATCAGTTGTCCTCACTGACACACCAAGCTTCAGCCCCTTTTACTGTCTGGGTTAAAGAAACACCCAGCATGACGAATTGGTACCCTTTACCCAATGCAGGAGAAGTAATAAGGAAATACAGTCAGGGCCAGAACTATTGGAACAAGGATAACTGTTTTGGCAGTTGGCCTCCGTACACCACCACATTGAAGTTGAAAGGAAACACCCCCAGATGGGAGCGAAGTCAGGACTTTCAGCTGTAATGCAAGGGGCTTGACAAAAGTGGGGCACCAACCATTCAGGAAGGACAGCCAGTGGCATGAAAACACTGCTTTAGATATTGTTCAGTCGTTCAGTCGTGTCCGACTCTTCGTGACCCCATGGACCATAGCACGCCAGGCCTTCCTGTCCTGCGCTCTCTCCCGGAGCGTGCTCAAGTTCATATTCATTGCATCCGTGATGCTATCTAGCCATCTCATCCTCTGCCGTCCCCTTCTCCTTTTGCCTTCAGTCTTTCCCAGCATCAGGGTCTTTTCCAGGGAGTTTTCTCTTCGCATTAGGTGGCCAAAATATTGGAGCTTCAGCTTCATTATCTGTCCTTCCAATGAGCACTCAGGGTTGATTTCCTTTAGGATGGACTGATTTGACCTCCTTGCAGTCCAGGGGACTCGTAAGAGTCTTCTCCAGCACCACAGTTCGAAAGCATCCATTCTTCGGCGCTCAGCCTTCCTTATAGTCCAGCTCTCACAGCCATACATTACTACTGGGAAAACCATAGCTTTGATTAGACGGACCTTTTTCGGCAAGGTGATGTCTCTGCTTCTTACTATGCTGTCTAGGTTGGCCATAGCTTTCCTCCCCAGGAGCAAGCATCTTTTAATTTCATGGCTACAGTCACCGTCTGCGGTGATCTTGGAGCCCAAGAAAGTAAAATCTGTCACTGCTTCCATTTCTTCCCCTTCTATTTGCCAGGAAGTGATAGGGCCAGATGCCATGATCTTAGTTTTTTTAATGTTGAGTTTCAAACCAGCTTTTGCACTCTCCTCTTTCACCCTCAACAAGAGGCTCTTGAGATCCTCTTCGCTTTCTGCCATTAGGGTGGTATCGTCTGCATATCGGAGGTTGTTGATAATTCTCCCAGCAATCTTAATTCCGATCTCTGATTCATCCAACCCGGCATTTCTCATGATGTACTCTGCATATAAGTTAAATAAGCAGGGTGACAATATGCAGCCTTGTCGTACTCCTTTCCCAATTTTGAACCAATCGGTTGTTCCATCTCTGGTTCTTACTGTTGCTTCTTGACCCTTGTACAGGTTTCTCAGGAGACAGGTAAGGTGGTCTGGTACTCCCATCACTTTAAGAATTTGCCACAGTTTGTTGTGATCCACACAATCAAAGGCTTTAGCGTAGTCAATGAAGCAGAAATAGATGTTTTTCTGGAATTCTGTTGCTTTCTCCATGATGCAGCGAATGTTGGCGATTTGATCTCTAGTTCCTCTGCCTCTTCGAAACCCAGCTTGTACTTCCGGTAGTTCTCGGTTCGCATACTGCTGAAGCCTAGCTTGTAGGATTTTGAGCATCACCTTGCTGGCATGTGAAATGAGCGCAATTGTGCGGTAGTTTGAACACTCTTTGGCGTTGCCCTTCTTTGGAATTGGAATGTAAACTGACCTTTTCCAGTCTTGTGGCCACTGTTGAGTGTTCCAGATTTGTTGGCATATTGAATGCAGCACTTTAACAGCATCATCTTTTAGGATTTTAAATAGCTCGGCTGGAATACTGTCATCTCCGCTAGCTTTGTTGTTACTAATGCTTCCTAAGGCCCACTTGACTTCACTCTCTAGGATGTCCGGCTCAAGTTCAGTGACCGCACTATCATGGCTATCAGGGACATTCAAATCTTTCCTGTATAGTTCTTCTGTGTATTCTTGCCACCTCTTCTTAATCTCATCTGCTTCTGTTAGGTCCCTGCCTTCTTTGTCCTTTATCATGCCCGTCTTTGCACAAAACGTTCCCTTGAGATCTCCAATTTTCTTGAAGAGATCTCTACTCTTTCCCATTCTATTGTTTTCCTCGATTTCTTTGCATTGTTCATTGAAGAAGGCCTTCTTGTCTCTCCTTGCTATTCTCTGGAACTCTGCATTCAGTTGGGTATATCTTCCCCTTTCTCCCTTGCTTTTCGCTTCCCTTCTTTCGTGAGCTACTTGTAAAGCCTCATCAGACAGCCACTTGGCTTTCTTGCATTTCTTTTTCTTTGGGATGGATTTCGTTGCTGCCTCCTGAACAATGTTACGGACCTCCGTCCATAGTTCCTCAGGCACTCTGTCTATCAGGTCTAATCCCTGAAATCTATTCCTCACCTCCACTGTATATTCATCAGGGATATGATTTAGGTCATACCTGAACGGTTTAGTGGTTTTCCCGAAGTTCTTCAATTTCAGCTGAAATTTTGCAAGAAGCAGCTCATGATCTGAGCCACAGTCAGCTCCAGGTCTTGTTTTTACTGACTGTATGGAGCTTCTCCATCTTTGGCTGCAAAGGACATAATCAATCTGATTTCGATATTGACCATCTGGTGACGTCCATGTGTAGAGTCGCCTCTTGTGTTGTTGGAAAAGAGTGTTTGCTATGATCAGCATGTTCTCTTGGCAAAACTCTATTAGCTTTTGTCCTGCTTCATTTTGTACACCAAGGCCATGCCTGCCTGTTATCCTGGTGATTTCTTGACTTCCTACTTTAGCATTCCAATCCCCGATGATGAAGAGGACATCTTTTTTTGGTGTTAGTTCTAGAAGGTGTTGTAGGTCTTCATAGAACCGATCAACCTCAGCTTCTTCGGCCTCAGTGGTTGGGGCATAGACTTGAATTACTGTGATGTTGAATGGTTTGCCTTGGATTCGTACTGAGATCATTCTATCATTTTTAAGATTGTACCCCAGTACTGCTTTTCCCACCCTTTTGTTGACTATGAGTGCTACTCCATTTCTTCTAAGGGATTCTTGCCCACAGTAGTAGATATGATGGTCACCTGAATTAAATTCGCCCATGCCTGTCCATTTTAGTTCGCTGATTCCCAAGATGTCGATGTTCAATCTTGCCATCTCATGTTTGACCACCTCCAGCTTACCTTGATTCATTGATCTGACATTCCAGGTTCCTAAACAATATTGTTCTTTACAGCATCGGATTTTCTTTTCACCGCCAGACACATCCACAGCTGAGTGTCCTTTCGGGTTTGGCCCAGCCACTTCACTCTTTCTGGCGCTACTTGGAAATACCCTCTGCTCTTCCCCAGTAGCATATTGGACACCTTCCGACCTGAGGGGCTCATCTTCCGGCGTCATATCTTTTAGCCTTGTGATACGTTCCATGGGGTTTTCTTGGCAAGAATACTGGAGTGGGTTGCCATTTCCTTCTCCAGTGGACCACATTTTGTCAGAACTCTCTGCCATGACCTGTCCGTCTTGGGTGGCCCTGCACGGCATAGCTTATGGCTTCACTGAGTTACGCAAGCCCCTTCGCCACAACAAGGCAGTGATCCATGAAGGGGGCTTTAGATATACTCACCTTTGTTTATGTATTGTTTCATGTAGGTCTTCATATTCCACCTTTTTCCCATTAAGAGCCTCAGAACAGCATACAGATGGTTCCCAGACAGTCTCCCTTCCAGGCACTGACCAGACCCAGACCTTCAGCAAGGTGATTGCATCATATGCCCTCAGTGGGATCATTGGCTTCCTTTTCTTTGTAGAGCAGATTTCTGTGTAATACTGTGATCTGCTTTTAATTGCTGCTTGGTTTCAAAATTAGTTTGCAATGGTGCGTGTATGTGGCTCCTCCCCACCCCATTTTAGAAATATAAGCCCAAATTCCTCCTTGGGTAAATGGAATTAGGTGTAATACATTTTTGGTTCCAAGTATGGTCCCTTTCCAGGCACAATTCAAAATGCTCATTACTTCCAACAATAAAGCCTTAATCAGCTTGGCACTTGGCATCTTGAAAGAACAATTGAAATCATTTTCACTCAAGGGTTACTGGAGATGTATGACAACCACCCGCTCAAGAACCTTGCCTTTTTGTTTCTCCCAGCATGTACTGTAATAATCGGAATTATGCTGCCTTTCAACATGTCCCAGATACCTATCATGGCTAAATAGATGCTGATAGGCCTATTCTCCATGACATTAAAACTCCTATTATCCAGCCTTCTCGCCGTACCTTGTATACTCCATATATTAGTAAAGTGAAGAGGTTAAATTACAGTGCAAATGCAAATATTTAAAAGCATCAAAAGAAAGTGCATCTTCACACCATGCATATTATAATCATTAATTGCAGAACGATGTTGTGATGGGTAATAGTGTAAGAAGAACCAGAGAACCAAAGGCCACTGGGAGGCTGTGCCCCATGCCTCCCAAGAAAAACATCATGGCAAGGGGGAGACCAACCTACATCAGCCAGAGAGGGAGCAGCTGCAAGGAGGTTGTTTTGCCCTTCCCCGACAGAAAGAACACCTATTGGTCATGACAGCAAGTATGAAGGTTATGTCAACATACATATATTTCTTAGATGCTAGTTATAAACCGTAAGTGACAGGTATTACTATCTTGTCCTTCTTATGATCTTACTTAGGGCATCTGGTTAGACTGGGCTTGCAGCCACTATTGTGCAACCCAAGATGGGAATTCCTATGTTCTTCATTGCAACAATCACATGTGCCGTGCATGTGTAATGTGAGTTACTGGGTCCAATTCAAGGTGTTGGTACTTATGTACAAACCCTTAAATGACTTAGGACTCAAGTACCTAAAAGAGCACCTTCACCAGTACCAACAAACCCCTGCTTTAAAATCAACTTGTGACCCCACCAGAGGGCATGGCCCATGGTGTAGTCACCTGAGATAGGGCCTTCTTGGTGGTGCCACCCCAGTTGTGGAATTCCCTCCCAGGATAGGTGCGGTTGACCCCCATGTTGTTGAGTTTTAGACAACAACTAGAAACATATTTGTTCTCCTGGGGTTTTGAGATGTAACTTGGCCCTGGGACCTTACTGCTTTAAGGTTGTGGGTGTTGTGTTATGTTCTTACTTTGATTTTATAGTTGATGGGTTTTTTAAAAAAATTATATATAAGTGATGCATTTTTTACTATGTTGTGTACTCCCTTGGGAGGAAAGGAAGTATATAAGTGATGATGATGGTGATGATTAATTATGTAATTAGCTCGATAGGGTTTGCAAATGACAAAGACAATGTTTCTTGAAGACACTTGGGGCTGACAAGAAAGCTGATTGGAAGAAATTGGAAAATGTCACGGTGAAGAAAGAGAGAGCCTCCTCCCACCTGGGCTAAATGGATTATTTTTATGACATGTGGTGAGTAGTTCAGCTTTTGCAGGCCAAATCAGGTGAGGAAATGTAACCTGTTTGAATGTTTGGCTTTGAATGTTTGACTTTGGTCAAGTAAATATTTATATGCTATGTGTGAAATAGAGAATTACTTACTACATAGAGAATTACTGTTGTAAGGATAAATGACATAAGGGTTATTGTAGACTGACATTTCCTTGAGGATTGTGATTATGGGAATAAATATTAAAGCATTCATGAGTTAATATATGTTTGTAATAAAGTATTTATTATTCATTTGATTTTTTTTACCCTGCCTTTCTACCAAGAACAGTGGCATTCATGGCAGCAATTTTAGGTACTGTCCATAACTTCAAGAGCAGAAGACAAGTCTGGCTAGGAGAACAACATAATTAACATCCTTCTTATTGGTAAGGATAACTATAGCTCTTCAGAAGTATATGCTGTAAAATCTGAAATGCTTAGAAAGCATTTTCAGAAGAAAATAAATATATGTTGCACGGTTGCTAAAAGTCAATAAGAGTTAGGAGCTGGCTGCTTTTCGGAAATGCAATAAAATATTTTATTTCCTATAAGGAAATGAATGACAAGGGGAATAATTTAAGGCAATAATCCAAATGGAGTTTGTTAAGCAAAATATTTGTGTGACTTGATTCTGAATTAGTTTTATTTGGTATCGGATCCTAAATGTATTGACTCTGAGATAAGCCCCACTAAGTTCACTGGTTCTTCCTAGTAGGTGTTCTTCATAAAGCACCCTTAAATATATATTCTGCAGATAACCAAAATCCTTGTTCTCAAGGATATTTTTATTGCTAATAGCAAGATTTCACACAGGCACCATAATGTAATCATGATATGTTATTGTGCTTTGTGGTGGATCTCTGAGCTATCATGGTTAGGATCCAGAGACCTTGCCAGGCTCATATGTGTGAGAATTCTGTTTGGTTCATTTTTTTTTATAAGAGCTTACCAAAATAAGAACATAAGAAGCACCCTGCAAGATCAGGCCATGAGTCCAGCATTCTGTACACCCAATGGCCAACCTGCTGCCCATGGGAAATCCATGAGCAAGAAATGAGTGTAACAGCACCCTCCCGCCCACGTTCCCCAACAACTGGTGTATGCAGGCATACTATCTCTGCTACTGGAGGTAGCATATAGCCATCAAGACTAGTAGTAGCCACTGATTCATCTGTGCACTGCTGTGGTGAATGACTGAGTGTTACACTGAGTGTTATCACATCTCTCCTCATAAGAACATAAGATGAGCCATGTTGGATCAGACCAAGGGTCCATCTAGTCCAGCATCCTGTTCACCCAGCAGCCAGCCAGCTGCCCACAGGAAACCCACAAGCTGGACACGAGTGCAACAGCACCTTCCCACACATGTTTCCCAGCTACTGCTCTACATAGGCATACTGCCTCTATTACTGGAGGGAGCACATAGCTATCAGTACTGGTAGCCATTGATAGCCTTCTCCTCCTCCAGGAATTTGTCTAAACCCCTTTTAAAGCCATCCGAATTCATAGCCATCACTACATCTGCAAATTATGAGTACTGAGAATTAAGAAGAAATTAACAAATTTCTTCATAAACAGAATGGAAAGAACTTGAGATTTTTTAAAAAGTAAGTTTTGATTCCATATTTACACCTGATCAACTGCACTGGAAGAAGTGGACTTCCTTATCCCCTTCTTCCCATAGCAGCCCCACCCCCTAAAAATGCTACATAGTCAGGAGACCCTGTTGAATGGAGTGAGGTGTGGAGTGTGGGAAACCCCAAAATCAGGTAGAGGGACCTTCTGTGAGCGGAGCCCTTCCTCTCATGAAAGATCTATTCCTTTCAAGGAAGTCAGATCCTGGATTCATCCCCAAATGTGGGAGAAAGCAGAACTTCCTTATTTGTCCATCCAGGCAGAGGAACTTTGTGTGCTTAGCTCTTAAAAGTCTGGGTTTGAATCCTTGTGTGTTCAACCATGTTTGTGGGTGCTGAATTAGGGGTGCCAACTTTTTTCCTGACAGGCTCCTCATTGCTAAAAGCTACATGGCAGTCAGGTAGAACATGGTCCTATCCATGCTGGGAAGGTTTGTTGTGGGGTAAGAACTTATCAAAATTCACAAATTTCTTCAGAAATGGGATGGAAAGATTTAAAAAACTGAATGTAGGAGAAAGTGCAACTGAGATTTGTCAATCCCTACCTCATACAAGGGCTTGAGTTAGTCCAGTTCAATTGTTGGCTTTCCCACCTTAAGAGCTTTTATCCTGCTATTGAGATAGCTCACTCACTCACAGAAGTTTGCAGGCCCTTTTGATGACATCGTGAACCTCCAGGGCATCTCCTGCACTAAATGGCCTTTATTCCATTTTTAAATAGGTCAGAGATAATGAGCTATCAAATTACCCCACTTGTGTTCCGCTTGAGTTCCCTCTGTGAAAAAGGAAAAGCCGCAAGAAGAGGAGTGAGATCAATGAAACATATGGAAGACTCAGATAAAGGGAGAAGGAGGGGGGAAAGGGAGGGGAGGAAGTATGTGTAAAGGGAGTCCACTGTGATCCTGCATTTAAAACGGAAGCAGAATGCCCCCTTTTAAATGTGGGATTTTAGGCTGGTGTAGAGATGTTCCTTATCCCCACGTTGCATCACAAACCACTTCTAAAACTCCCCTTATTTTAAAAAGCATCTTGCTATGTGCTATGGTCCATGGGGTCACAAAGAGTCCGACACGACTGAACGACTGAACAACAACAAATGAGGCTAGGGGCTGCTGTTTGAAGAAAAGAAGTCTAACACCCCCTTGAGCTCATCAAACTAGCTTTATGGTTCTTTGGATTGTGGCCAATATTATTCTCTTAATATTGCAGCATCTTTTACTGCATTAAGGAGAGGAGTATCTGTTTGAAAGCTGCTTTCTTTCCCAGTTCTTTTGTGATTAGAATAAACTCCCACCTTCTCTTGAATCAACTTCCATGGAGCATTATTACTCTATCCATTTAGAGACACACAGAATCTAGTAAACACATGGCTTATCTATCTAAATGAAGCTATATAGACAATGCTTGCATAAATGATTTGCTAGTGAGTTTCACTTTGAATCAGTGTAATTAGATGTTTGGTTTAAAAAAAAATAAATTTAGCCCAGAGTAACAGCTTTGCTTTAATTGGGGTTGTTAAGAACTCACCAGAAATGTTCAATCAATCAAAACAGGAGCAAGCTAAGCTGTTATCTCTCAAATTGTATTTGTAGATAAAAGCACTGAAGGACCTAGAAGTGGCTTTAATCCATGAAATCCCAAAAAGTCTTTCATGAATGCCTCTATTTTAAATTAAACAAGGCTAATAAACTACACAGAAAAAAAATCCTTCCGGGGAGAATATTCATGACATCCATGGATGTGACTATATTTCTTTAGGTCATCTGTCCCCATCTTGGTACCCTTGAGAAGTATTGGGCTGCACCTCCTTTCATTCCATGGCCATGCTGGCTGGGAATGATGGGAATTGCAGTCCAACACAGCTGGAGGGCAACAGGTTGGGGAAGACTACTTTGGGTGATCCCATAAGACTCTTCTGAAGTCCTGCTTTGTATTTTTAAAATTATATCTGTGTTCATGGCATATCTCATACAATAATCTCCCAAGATTCTGCATCACAAGAGCAAATCTGTGATCATGAGAATTTTTTCCTAATGTAGATTGCACCTAACAATGGGTTGGATACAGAATTTGCCTCCCACAAATGATTATACCTGGTAGTGTGCAAAAGCAGCCCTTCTTTAATAAAGAGCTCAAAGAGTTCAGAGAATACACTGATGACATTCATGGGGATATAAACTACCTAAAGCTGCAATCCTAAACATATTTATCTGGGAGTAAGCTCCACTGAATGCAGTGGGAGTTAATTCCAAATAGTAATGCACAGGATTGTGCTCTACAACTGTCGTCTGTTTGCTTCAAATACTGTGGCTTGATGTAGGATATCTTTCTTTAAAAATTATTATAGAGCATATGAATAGTGCTGAAAAGCTGGTATCTTATGGGCAAGGAGGGGAAAAGGCATACTGGTTGCTGTTGAACTATCTAATTCCAAATGTTCCCAGGTAACAGAAAAGGCCAAGTAGCAACAGGAACAGCAGTAAAAATCTTAGAAGCACCTTCTTTTCTGCTCTGAATTGTAAGGGCATTTTTAAAAGACCTCACTGTGATGCTGAATTCTGTGCTCAATACCAAAATCGGGGGGAGGGGGGGGCTGGTGATGTTCCCTGTTATCTACTGAAAGGGGAAGCCCCACCCATCTGCATGCCTTATATAATTTCCCTCACTATTAAACCCCAGGGATAGACAAATCTGTCTGTTTCGCTTTCTCCCACATTCAAGTTTTTTGAATCTCAAGTTCTTTCCATCCCATTTCGGAAGAAATTTGTGAATTTTGGTACATTCTTATCCAAAAATGAAGCAACCAAAATTCTCACCCCCCTACACCAGCCAGATTCAATAGGTGCAGCTATTTCAGGAACAGAGAGGACCTAGTTGTACCTGCCTGCCATGTAGCTGTTAACGACGAGGAGCCTGTCAGAAAAAAAGAGGTGGCAACCCTAATTAAGCACTAGCATGATCTAATACACAGGGATTCAAGCCCCGATATTTAAGAGCAAAGCGCTCAAAGCCCTTGGCCTGAATGACTGAATCTGCTAGTTTTGCTTTCTCCCACATTTAAGTGTTCTTAAGTTCAAGTTCTTTTTGCCCCAAATATGGAGAACTTCCCCTTCATGGATCACTGCCTTGCTGTGGCGAAGGGGCTTGCGTAACTCAGTGAAGCCATAAGCTATGCCGTGCAGGGCCACCCAAGACAGACAGGTCATGGCAGAGAGTTCTGACAAAAAGTGGTCCACTGGAGAAGGAAATGGCAACCCACTCCAGTATTGTTGCCAAGAAAACCCCATGGAACGTATCACAAGGCTAAAAGAGATGACGCTGGAAGATGAGACCCTCAGGTCGGAAGGTGTCCAATACACTACTGGGGAAGAGCAGAGGGAATTTCCAAGTAGCGCCAGAAAGAGTGAAGCAGCTGGGCCAAAGCCGAAAGGACACTCAGCTGTGGATGTGTCTGGTGGTGAAAAGAAAGTCCGATTCTGTAAAGAACAATATTGTTTAGGAACCTGGAATGTCAGATCAATGAATCAAGGTAAGCTGGAGGTGGTCAATCATGAGATGGCAAGATTGAACATCGACATCTTGGGAATCAGTGAACTAAAATAGACAGGCATGGGCGAATTTAATTCAGGTGACCATCATATCTACTACTGTGGGCAAGAATCCCTTAGAAGACATGGAGTAGCACTCATAGTCATCAAAAGGGTGGGAAAAGCAGTACTGGGGTACAATCTCAAAAACAATAGAATGATCTCAGTACGAATCCAAGGCAAACCATTCAACATCACAGTAATTCAAGTCTATGCCCCAACCACTGATGCCGAAGAAGCTGAGGTTGATCGGTTCTATGAAGATCTACAACACCTTCTAGAAGTAACACCAAAAAAAGATGTCCTCTTCATCATCGGGGATTGGAATGCTAAAGTAGGAAGTCAAGAAATCACCGGGAGAACAGGCAAACATGGCCTTGGTGTACAAAATGAAGCAGGACAAAGGCTAATAGAGTTTTGCCAAGAGAACACACTGATCATAGCAAACGCTCTTTTCCAACAGCACAAGAGGCGACTGTACACATGGACATCACCAGATGGTCAATATCGAAATCAGATTGATTATGTCCTTTGCAGCCAAAGATGGAGAAGCTCTATACCGTCAGTCAAAACAAGACCTGGAGCTGACTGTGGCTCAGATCATGAGCTGCTTCTTGCAAAATTTCAGCTTAAATTGAAGAACGTAGGGAAAACCACTAAACCATTCAGGTATGACCTCAATCATATCCCTTATGAATATACAGTGGAGGTGAGGAATAGATTTCAGGGATTAGACCTGATAGACAGAGTGCCTGAGGAACTATGGACGGAGGTCTGTAACATTGTTCAGGAGGCAGCAACGAAATCCATCCCAAAGAAAAAGAAAGGCAAGAAAGCCAAGTGGCTGTCTGATGAGGCTTTACAAGTAGCTGAGGAAAGAAGGGAAGCAAAAAGCAAGGGAGAAAGGGGAAGATATATCCAACTGAATGCAGAGTTCCAGAGAATAGCAAGGAGAGACAAGAAGGCCTTCTTAAATGAACAATGCAAAGAAATGGAGGAAAACAACAGAATGGGAAAGACTAGAGATCTCTTCAAGAAAATCGGAGATCTCAAGGGAACGTTTTATGCAAAGACAGGCATGATAAAGGAAAAAGAAGGCAGGGACCTAACAGAAGCAGATGAGATTAAGAAGAGGTGGAAAGAATACACAGAAGAACTCTACAGGAAAGATCTGAATGTCCCTGATAGCCATGATAGTGCACTCACTGAACTTGAGCCGGACATCCTAGAGAGTGAAGTCAAGTGGGCCTTAGGAAGCATGACTAACAAAAAAGCTAGCGGAGATGACAGTATTCCAGCTGAGCTGTTTAAAATCCTAAAAGATGATGCTGTTAAAGTGCTGCACTCAATATACTAACAAATTTGGAACACTCAACAGTGGCCACAAGACTGGAAAAGGTCAGTTTACATTCCAGTTCCAAAGAAGGGCAACGCCAAAGACTGTTCAAACTACCGTACAATTGCGCTCATTTCACATGCCAGCAAGGTTATGCTCCAAATCCTACAAGCTAGGCTTCAGCAGTATGTGAACCGAGAACTACCAGAAGTACAAGCTGGGTTTCGAAGAGGCAGAGGAACTAGAGATCAAATCGCCAACATTCGCTGGATCATGGAGAAAGCAACAGAATTCCAGAAAAACGTCTATTTCTGCTTCATTGACTATGCTAAAGCCTTTGATTGTGTGGATCACAACAAACTGTGGCAAATTCTTAAAGAGATGGGGGTACCAGACCACCTTACTTGCCTCCTGAGAAACTTGTACGACGGTCAAGAAGCAACAGTAAGAACTGGACATGGAACAACCGATTGGTTCAAAATTGGGAAAGGAGTATGACAAGGCTGCATATTGTCGCCCTGCTTATTTAACTTATATGCAGAGTACATCATGAGAAACGCTGGGTTGGATGAATCTCAGGTCGGAATTAAGATTGCCGGGAGAATTATCAACAACCTCAGATAGGCAGATGATACCAGCCTAATGGCAGAAAGCGAAGAGGATCTAAAGAGCCTCTTTTTGAGGGTGAAAGTGGAGAGTGCAAAAGCTGGTTTGAAACTCAACATTAAAAAAACTAAGATCATGGCATCTGGCCCCATCACTTCCTGGCATATGGAAGGGGAAGAAATGGAAGCAGTGACAGATTTTATTTTCTTGGGCTCCAAGATCACCACAGACGGTGACTGTAGCCATGAAATTAAAAGATGCTTGCTCCTGGGGAGGAAAGCTATGGCAAACCTAGACAGCATAGTAAGAAGCAGAGACATCACCTTGCTGACAAAGGTCCGTCTAATCAAAGCTATGGTTTTCCCAGTAGTAACGTATGGCTGTGAGGGCTGGACTATAAGGAAGGCTGAGTGCCGAAGAATTGATGCTTTCGAACTGTGGTGCTGGAGAAGACTCTTACGAGTCCCCTGGACTGCAAGGAGGTCAAATCAGTCCATCCTAAAGGAAATCAACCCTGAGTGCTCATTGGAAGGACAGATACTGAAGCTGAAGCTCAAATATTTTGGCCACCTAATGCGAAGAGAAAACTCTCTGGAAAAGACCCTGATGCTGGGAAAGACTGAAGGCAAAAGGAGAAGGGGACGGCAGAGGATGAGATGGCTAGATAGCATCACTGATGCAATGAATATGGACTTGAGCATGCTCCGGGAGAGAGCGGAGGACAGGAAGGCCTGGCGTGCTATGGTCCATGGGGTCACGAAGAGTCGGACACGACTGAACGACTGAACAACAACAATGGAAAACTTTGCAAATTTTGGTAAATCTCTTTCAAAACTGAACTGAAGGGAAATTCTCACCCATCTGTAGTAAACATATCTTGCTGGATGTCTCAAGTGTAGGCCTTCCCACGTAGCCAGTTCCCTACTCTGAACTCAGCCTCCATTCTAAGCATAACTAGAAACATTTAGCCAAATAGGAGTGGAACCAACACAAAATGGTGCCCTCAAGTCCCATATTAGCCAAATGTCCCAGAACGATACCATGGTCGAGAGTATTAAGTGATGCTGAGAGATCCAGCAGAATCAATTATGCACTCCACCATCTAGTTCCCAGCATATGTCTTTCATCAAGTCTTTTCACTTCAAAGACAGGCCTGAATGCGGATTGGAAAGGATCGAAATAATCAGCTTCATCCAAGAAAACCAGAATTGAGTTGCCACCACCTGCTTTAGGACTTTACTCAAAAAAGAAAGATTGGAGACTGGCTCATAATTATCCAGGATGGTGGAATCCAATAATGGTTCTTCAATAGCAGTCTTACAGCTACCTCTTGTAGAGGCACTGGAACACAACCCTTCTTTGATGAGGCATTTACAGTCTTCACCACCCAACAGGCCAACCACCCTCTGGCAGGTTTTACCAGCCAGGATGGACATGGGTCCAATAAGCCAGTGGTTGGCCTCAGCCCTCCAAGTAATATGTCCACATCCTCAGACTGAACAGGGAGAAACTAATCCATCAAAACTGGACAATCAGGTGTTTCAGTGACGACCGCAGAACGTGCTCTCAATATGGAGTCCAAGCTGAACTGGATGTAAGTGATTTTACCAGCAAAGTGTTTTACAGACTCATTGTATATAGTTGATTTATTTGCTGTGATGCCTCTGCTTGTCTGTTTGGCATTGGGTGGTGTGACGTTTTACTTGATTTCCATCTTGTTTAAAGAAATTTTATGGATTTTGGATGTTCATTTAATGGAAAGGCATGGGATATACTCTGGATGTTCATGTAATGGGTATGTGTGGGCTGGGATATAGTATTTTAAATAAAAGTATAAACCTGTCTTGTTTTACCCAAATATCCACCAGACTTAAACTATGTTGAAACTGTAGCTATCTCTTTAAAATTTAGAGTGTAAATTAAGCTCTGTCAAAAGATACAATGGAATGGATCATTTGCTCTGATTGTACTGGAGATAGTCCATATTTACAATCAGTAAAGTTGTGCCAGAGTTGAATTGTAATAACCAACATGTATTTTGTTGCACATGAACTTGAGTACGCTCCAAGAGAGAGCGGAGGACAGGAAGGCCTGGCGTGCTATGGTCCATGGGGTCACGAAGAGTCGGACACGACTTAACGACTGAACAACAACAACAACAACAGTTTTGTTGCACAGTGTGTATATAGCTGATTTGGGGTGTAAACTTCCAAGCAGATGGCCACTGAAATAGGTAATAGGAGAAAAGGCTTTAAGAATGAATGAATGAATCTGAACCTGTGTTTAAAAAGCAGGACTTTTTATATCTTCAACCCTGAAAATGTTAAAAATATATTTAGAAGGCTCTTTTTAGGTGATGGAGCTGAGCCACCAGGTGGAGTATTTACCCTGTATTTTATGTAGTCTGTCTGGGTATCTGAAGCACACTTCAGTGTTTCTATAATAGCATAAAAGAATTAGGTGCATAAAAGAATTAGGCTTCAAGAGATCAGTGAACAAAATATGACCACCATTTAAAAAAAGTGAATAATCATGGAGATGAAGGCCTCTTCTATTTTTGTTTGACTATAAGGCTAGACTAGATTAGCATCTCAGACAGCATTGGTTTCAGATGGGTTCCCTTAATTTCTGACTGTTGTTCTGCTTCATCTGTGTAAGGCTGCAAGCCTATCCACATTTCTAAGGGAGGTTGTCCTGCTAAGCTTAGAGAAAATTACTACTAGTTCTGAATACATGGGCATAGGACAAGCTGCAAACCTGTGCACATTTTAGAGCAGGGGTGGGCAACTTGTGGCCCTCCAGATGTTTTGGTTTACGACTTCCATCAGCCCTAACCACCAAATTGGGGGGGGGCACAAGTTGCCCACCCCTGTTTTAGAGCAAGCACCACTGAGCACAGCAGGACTTACTTCTGAATAAACATGCTCAGGACAGTGCTATTACTTTGACAGAGTGCTCTGAAGTGCTAACACCATAGGCTATGGATGGGCAGAAAGTAGATCAGGATCTACTGGTAGGTATCTGGGTGATTTGCAGTAGATCACCAAGGATTTCTGACTCCCAAACATTAAACATTAGCAACAACATTTCTGTCCAAATTAGGCTGCTGCAACCAAAAAAGCTGGAGGGGAAAGCAGGAATGGATTTTGTGTGTAAGGACTGTGAGCTCAGTTCTGGAACTGAAAACAAATTCCTGGTCTGAGATGTACTTGGAAGTGCCCTATTCCTTAATTCTATCATGTCCACCCCTCTTTCTGAGCCACTGTTTTGTAGATGGCTCCAGCTGGTGAATCTTGGTGTTCTGGGGGTGGGTGGGAACCCAGAAAAAAAATGATGTAAGCTTGAAGTTTGCTCACCCCTGCCTTAGGCTGAATCTACAAATATGTGAAAATTCTTAGCATATTATGCACATACAAACACAATCTGTCTGCACAAAAAGGGGCAATTATGTGTGTAATTGTTATGTCAACGTCTTCACCAAATAAGGAGCTGTATAAGTCCTGGGTTGTCCAGTCCCGTCCCATCCCATGAAACTGTGGTTGTAGAGCTATGGGGAAGACCCACTGTTGTTGTGTTGGTCCCCCAGATAATTACCCTTTCTCTGAAATATTAAAAGAAAGATAAGGGAAGGATGGGCTGAACTGCTGACAGCTGCAAGAGGTAATTGGCAGTAGATGAGAGAGATGTCTAATAACATAAACAAGCCATAGATAAAATTTTAGTGGATGGGGCCCATATCCAAAAAGGTGATGATGCTATGAATTTATACTGTCTGCTTTAGAAATATTATTGTAAATTTGCAACAGCTGACTAGGAAGTCATATCTGAGCTTTAAAAATGTAGTTTTTATGGGCATTTACTGGTCAAATGAACTAGATGAAACCATGAAATGACAGAATGAGACAAATGAAGCATCAGTTTACAAATTCCAATTGGTCAGGCCATGTGCTGCCAAGTGGCATTTCATGTGGAATGAATCAAGGCAGGTGAAACAAAATAGATCAAAGGATAATTCTCTGGGGGACCAAATGGGAAACATGTGCTTCATCCAATTGTGCAAATTCAGCCCAAATAGACTCCATGATGAGGCATCATACAATTTCTACTTGCCAACCTTCTTTTATAATTTGTGCAATTACAAGTTAGTACTAAATAATTGTTTTTGAAAAGGAGGAAGAGGACCTTAGTGAAGGATTAAAGAACATATACGTTCATTAATTCATTGGGTTAGATCAATGCTCCACAGTAATCCAATACATATGGATAAAAGGCATGTTCATAATATGGAATCTGTAGAAGGAGCTGATGACTTGATGTAAGGGCATTATAAGTTATGTGAACCTACAATATACCAAATAAATGCCTGCAAGTTAATATTATGCAGACAGTGCAGACGTGGCTTCAGATTCATGGACCTCCGTTGCTTTGGTTTTGAAGCACGCACTCTCTTCCTAGGAGTGCTTTTTAGAAGTGATGGCGCTTTAGGAGAGCCTTTTTACCCCAACATTTCAAATTGAATGAGCATATTGCTTCTTTACTTATGGTAACCTTTTCCGCTCATGGATATTGCATTAGGTGCTTCATATTTGGTAGAAGCAAGGGACGAAGCATTGAGAAATATGTAATCCACTTTACACTGTAGTCTGCAGCCCAATGGGGTTAGTGTAGCCAGTTATCTTTGTGGATCATTAGCCACTAAAGTTTTTGCTCCTGCTCATGATCACTGAAACATATTACTGGGGAATGTGCACGCACACGCACACATGTTCTCCCCTTCTAGTTTTTTTAGTACTGCATTTGAAACATGACTTTATAAAGACATAAAAATAAGGGGCTAGATCCAGGTTTATGCTGGATCAACTGCACTAATGGAAGTGCACTTATCCGCCCTGCCTTCCCTCAAAACGCTACACAGAGGGCTGGTCTGCATGTTCACAGTGAGGGAAATAAGCCACTGTAGCTTATTTCCCCATCATGTGTGTCTGTTGGATTTCCCTAATTACCTTCGCTGGTGTAGCTTGTTGTGTTGTCTGAACCCAGGCAGCATGGATTGTTGGGGAGCAGCAACCCACAAATAACTCAACAACAGCCCATGGGTTATTTGAGGGTTGCTGCCCCTTCAAACAAGCCATGCCACCTAGGTTCGCATGGCATGACAAGCCATATCAATGAGGGTCATTAGGGAAGTCCAGCCAGCATGCGACCAGCATGCTCGGCATGGTTAACTAGCCATTGTGGCTTGTTAACCACACCACAATCATGTGAACGGGTCACTGAGTCAGGAGACCATGCTGTATGAGCTGTGATGTGGGGAGCGGGACAGCAGATCCCCCCAAATATAGTGGAGGGACCTTCTGCAAACAGAGCCCTTCCTCTTGAGGAAGGCAAATCCTGGATCCAATCCAAGAAATCCCCACTTTTAACATGACAGACTTTATAGAGAGCTCCTTAATTGTACAGGATGCTTTTGTGTGGCTTATACTTGTTGCCATTGCTGGGGTGGGGGGTGGGGAGATCGGGATGGGGGAGAAATATAGCCTCATCTCCAACCAGCACTGATCCTGATCTTGTTCCCCTCTGTACATTTTTATGCAGGGAGGGGGAATATTCATTTAGGTTTGTCCTGTTAGTAATTCAGTCCAATATGTCTGTCCTGACAGAAATGAAATGAGTTTGTCCTAATAGATTCCTTGTGTTCATTGCCAAGCAGTCAGCCAGCTTTTCCTGCCAAGACCTAGCTGCTTTATTTTAGTGCCTGGGCCGGAAAGCTTGCCTTTGGCTATATATTTGGTTTGTGAGAAATACAGTGCTTGTGCGGGTTCCCTCCCACCATTGATTTAAAATTAAGAAGGGCCTTGCTTGGAATCATTCATGCTTGCTGTGGCCATAAGACTAAGAAAAATAGAATGTCTTCCTAGTCAGTGTGCTGTTCCCTTAGGTCTATTCTGCCAGCTTACATATAACATTTTCTTTCGAGGAGGGACTAAACAGGAAAGCGAGATTTTAAAAGATGCTTTCCACCCACTAAAACTGCTTCAGGGCTTGTTGACATTCCTTTCCGTGATAATATCAAGAGCAGTAGCAATGACAAATCTTGATAAAATAGTTAAGAGCAGAGACATCACACTGACAACAAAGGTCCGCATAGTTCAAGCAATGGTATTCCCCGTAGTAACCTATGGCTGCGAGAGCTGGACCATAAGGAAGACTGAGCGAAGGAAGATAGATGCTTTTGAACTGTAGTGCTGGAGGAAAATTCTGAGAGTGCCTTGGACTGCAAGAAGATCAAACCAGTCCATACTCCAGGAAATAAAGCCAGACTGCTCACTTGAGGGAATGATATTCAAGGCAAAACTAAAATACTTTGGCCACATCATGAGAAGACAGGATACCCTGGAGAAGATGCTGATGCTAGGGAAAGTGGAAGGCAAAAGGAAGAGAGGCCAGCCAAGGGCAAGATGGATGGATGATATTCTGGAGGTGACAGACTCGACCTTGGGGGAGCTGGGGGTGGCGACGGCCGACAAGAAGCTCTGGCGTGGGCTGGTCCATGAAGTCACGAAGAGTCGGAAGTGACTGACCGAATAAACAACAAATCAAGAACAGTTGGCTTGCTGGGGATTTTGCATGTCCTTCTGTACCCTTAAGAATGTCTTGTAGATGCTGATGACTATGTAAATGATCCAAGGCTCCGAGTCAGTTATTTATTGTGGATTTTCATCTATTATGCCATTGGAAGCTATATTTTATGGCAACGGAAAAATCCCTCAGCCTGCAGCTGTTTGTATGTTTGGGAAGATTTATTACAAGTTTAAAGGGGCTTTTTGCATTACACAGTGAGGCTCAACTCAGACATCACCCTTAGTGCATCAACCAGCGCTTAGCCAAATTAGAGCAAAATTAGGGTGCTGTGGGTGAGCAAAAAGGGGAGAGAAGAAAACAAAAATCATCAAAATAATTTTGGTGTGGGGCAGGAGAAATACCGTTAAGCGTCATGGGCCAGGGGCTTACCTCAACAAGCAGCAGTAACTGCCCTTGCGCTTCTTTCTTGAACATAGTTTTGCCATCACTGGGGGGCCAAAACAGACTTTACTTAACATCAGTGTTCTGGATTGCGTGGAGAGCCCCCACAGACAGAGGAGGCTCTTCTTTTCACAAAGTTGCCTTCCATGTGTAGGGAGCAATGAGAGCAATACTGGAAGGGGACAGACCTAATGCGCTCCTTCTCTTCGTATGTTTACTGTACTTGAATGAAGAATGCCTGCATTGGACTATGGGAGCCCAAGTCATGGTTTCAGTTGCAAACTATGGTTTGGTATGATATCCAAACTGAGCCAATATGTAAAGATTTGATTTTGTCATCCATTCCTACTTCCTTTATTATTATTTTTTTTTTTGCCCCAGCCCCACTCCATCAGTTTCCCACACAGAAGAAATTGCTGTTTTTATTGGATGCTGTGAATTAGGCTGGTACCACAGTTCTGAACATGTTTCAGAATTTCAGTTGAACTTCCAAACAAATATATGTATGAATGTAGCTGTGGACATGTAGTGTGTGTCCAGGAAAATGGCCAACATGGATCTCTCAGGGCCAAACTAGATGTGACATGGGAGACCTATGAACAGGATCTCCTGTAGCTTTTAAAGATACTGTCAGGGTGGAAACTGAGCCAATAGAGCCCCAGAGCAGTTCTGATTCTGAGGAGGATCAGCAATCTGTGGGAGAGGAGCCAGCTCATCCCTCACAGGCACAGCAGCTGGCAGAGATTCCTCCTGCTGGCATTCCTGAGATAGATAATGATACTAGCAGTGAGAAAGTGCAGGAGGGGGGCTTGCTAGATGCTCGATGCAGACACAAAGAGCAACAAGCAATGGAGGGCGCAGAAAGGAGGCATAGCGCCCGTTTGGCGCACAAGCAATGGCCGCCTCCCGTGGACCCAAGGGAAAGAGGGAGGATCTCTCCCTAGCGCATAAGTTCAGGGTCTTCAAGTGACTCTCCTTCAAACGGGGATCAGCGCATACTCAGCGCATAGGCCACTCTGTTCCTTGCTTAGACGCTGGTGATTAGCATCTGAAAGAGTCATTAAGTTGTAAAAGGATTAAAGCCTTGAAAAGAATCCTTTCGTCTGTGTCTTGAGTTGGCTATTGGAGTCTAATGAAAGAGGGTGCCTCCTGACAGATAAAAACAGTAACTGCAACGAGCCTGATTTGGATTCCTGGAAATGCTGCCCTGTTGGACAAATAGCAACTTCAGGCAAGAAAATAGCACAAATTAAACCCTCTCCCTCAGCAATATGATCCCAATTCAAATTGGTCTGCTTAGTGGCTGAGCTGGGCCTACCATTAGGCAGAGTGAGGTGGTTGCTGGGGGTTAGGGAGCAGCAAAATGAGGAGAACAGACCTCTCTGTGCCACATGGCCTGGCCTACACCCTTTAAGCTAGCCTGCTACCCTTAGGTGTGGTGAAGGACACTGTCTCATCTCCAGTATTGAAGTAGAAAGCAAATGCTTATCTGGTCAACTTCTGTATGTGAAATGGAGGGAACCATTTCTTGCCCTTCACCTCAGGTAACAGAATAAGAACATAAGAAGAGCCATGCTGGATCAGACCAAGGGTCCATCCAGTCCAGCATTCTGTTCACACAGTGGTCAACCAGCTGCCACAGGAAACCCACAAGCAGGGCATGAGCACAACAGCACCCTCCCACTCATGTTCCCCAGCAACTGGTGTACACAGGCTCACAACCTCTGGTACTTGGCTTAGCATAGCCATTAAGGCTAGTAGCCCTTGAGAGCCTTTTCCTCCAGGAATTTTTCCACCCCCCTTTTAAAGCCATCCAAATTGGTGGCCAGAAGTAAAAAACTATATCTGTAACCTAGACATATATTTGTAATATTCCGGTCTATATTTTATATTTTACATTTAATATGTATTATGCTCTATGTTTTTATTGTAATGCGATGTAAATGTGCCATATGATAAATAAAATAATAATACTGCATCGTGTGATAGCGAATTCCATAGTTTAACTATGCGCTGTGTGAAGGAGTACTTTCTCTTAATGTATTGGGACAGCCCTGCTCAATGGCTAGCTACTGATATTTTGAAAGCCTGTGGGAGACACTGTTCATGGATCTCTCAGGTCACTGTTAGTTTGACCCTGTTGTCCGTTCTGGAAAGCTGGGCACTACTTTGATTTAGAAATGAATGTATCAAGCTCCTGCACTGAGCATATGAGTCCATGAGCCATGTGCTTTGCAGCTTCCAAGATAGTGAGGAGGGTAGGACAGATAGCTGCTGTTGAATCTTCTCTTATTTATATTAATCAAGATAATGGGCAAGATTGATGGGCAGCCTCTGAAAGAGCTGGGCAGCAGGGATGGGTGTGTGGGGGGAGGGGAAAGCTCCTTCCCCTTGTCCATTCTCTTGAGAAAAAAGGAAAAGGAGATATGGGAGAGGGGTAAATGAGAAGTGCAACAACAGAGCAGCACGTGCCGTACTGCTCAAAAGGGTAGAGAGAACCCATCCAGTTCCACAAAATCATTTCCAGGCAGATGATAACAGCAAGGAAGTGCTGCCCCAGGGACCCAGTAGTGGGGAGAATTCAGTACCTCTGTCCCCTGTCTGCAATGGGTATTCTGCTGGGTTTGTGCCCAGAAGGCAGGCGTACATCTGGGAGTTCGGTATGACCAAGATAAGTTCTAAACTGTCTATAATGATGGCTGCTCCCATCAATGTAAACCAGTCCCACTGAAACAAGATGAAGAGTGTTCAAGAAATGGTAAAAAAATCAGGTGTCTTTGCAGAGTCAAGATCATTGATGCAATGCATTAACTTTTCTAGGCCCCTCTGATTACAGCTGCAACATGTAATTTCCAAAGCATCTTCCATTGTGTTAGAGTTAAAATTGAGACTCTCCACTCTTCCTCTGATTGCTTCTTGTTTAATGCATTGTGCTTACATTGAGAGGAATAGGTAGAAAGCCAGGAAATGGCTGTTGACTAATATAACGTATCTGCAGAACCCCTTGATATTGCCAGAAAAATGTCATGCTAAATGAAAAGTGAATAAGAAATAAACCGTTTCAATACTGTGGAATCACTGCTACCATAATACTCTATTCTGTCTCCTGACACAAAACCTATTCTTTCTCAGGCATCAAAACACATTAACTTTCATTTTTAGCCGGGGGTGGGTGGGTGGGTGAGGGGACCACTCTGATCATCATTTTAATCAAGCGGAGACAGAACATAGAGGTCCGCTCAACCAGCAACTTAAATAATTCTGATTTCAAGGAAGAGCATTGATCTGTATCAATACATTCACTCTGCAAAGCAGCAATATTAAAATAGCTTTTTTAAAAAGAGAAAACTTTAATCAAAGTGATTTTCTTTTGTCAGTAAAATATATATTGTATTGCCTCAAGCAGTAGCTCTGACAAAATGTTTTCCTCTTAGATAAGGTTTGATGCATGAGGAATAAAAAGCATCTTGGGGTTTCTTTTTTTTATTAACCGGAAAGAAAATGAATAAATTTTTAATAAAGTTGAGGCTCTCTTGAAAGTTCACATTTTAGTTTAGAATAAAATATCCACTTCAAAGCTGAACCCAAATCATCGGTAGGTATAAAATGGTTTGTAGATCAACCCAAGTCAGTGTCAACTATAGGTCTAGCGCATTGAGTCTAGACATTGTCTTTGTCTCCATTGTAATGGTGATAAGTGTTCCAGGAATGGAGTAAACCAAACTGACATTTTTATTACCCCTTGCGTGTTCAGGAATGCCAATTTCTTCTTAGCTGGAGGGATTATTATTCCCTAGCCCCAGGTTAAAGTAGTGAATTGGTTGCTTAGAGGCTAATCTTGGGAACAGCAAATAAAGGCATGTAAAAACAGATGGCATTGTTTTAATCTAGAATGATATTGATAGAGACCAACACAGGGCTTCATCTTTGTGCTGTACTCCACTTTATAAAGTACTGGATTCTTGAAAGAAATGTTGTTTTTAACGACTAAATAGCATTTTCTATCCTTTTTTTTAAAAAACAGATGCATATACATGAGGGGGTGGGGACAAGTTTATACTGCACAATTGAATTCCTATTTTCCTGCTTGGCTGATATGCTTATCTACAGTATTTTGGCTTACTTTTGCCAGCTTTTTCTTACCCTTGCTCTTCTTCAGATATAGCACATCAGAAAAGTCTCATATGTTCTAACCACAAATATAAATATCAAGCTATATAGGCAGACACTTGTTTCATTCATCTTCCCAGGTCTCTGAACATATATTTGGTTGGTTGGTTTTTTTAAAGTCTCAGAACCTGTAATAAAATGCTGTTTATTCTGGAAAGTAACAGATGACCGCTAGGGCACAACTTGAACACGCTTTATGGGGAAAATACCAGCACAAATGCATTTCTAAAGTGAAGTGTTCCATAAAGCTTATTTCCCCCTTTAAAGTGTCTATAAAAATGTTACCCTCTTATTCAGCATATTTTCTCTAGCTCTGTAGCATAAAGTCAGAGGAGACTGGAGATAAAACCTAACTCATTTTGTATGGGAAGAAATAACTGGAGCAGCCTTCCTCAACCTGGTATCCTCCAGATGTTTTGGACTACAACTCCCAGGATTCATGGCCATAGGCTGTACTGGCTGGGGCTGATGGGAGTTGAAGTCCAAACATCTGAGGGTACTAGGTGGGCAGGGCTGAACCAGATAATCTAATTTAATGTTATTACTGGTAAGTAACCTATACACTACAGATGGTAAAGTATGCCTCTAGATGCCACACTGAGTACACAATAGGTTGGTGTTAGGGGCAGAAGATGAGCTTTTGGTCATATATGGGTAAAGATACACAGTCTTCCAGAACAACCACTGTAGACTTTGAAAAAGAAATTCATGACAACATAATTTTTATCCAGATACTGCCATTCTGTTTCACTTAAGCACTCCATCTATATGCAGAAACTTTTCATTCACAGAGCAGAGGCATCTTGTGTGAGTTACAGACCTGAAATTGTACATGAACTTGTGGAAACTATTTAAACATTAATGAAGTAAGATTAATACTATGAATATAATATGATACAACATCCTTGCACTTAGCCAAATGGTTTTCCAGGGCATCTCCGCACTAGCCTAAAATGAAATCTTGCATTTAAAATGGGGCTATTTGCTTCTGTTTTAAATGCAAGATCACGACGACTCCATTTTTCACCCGCTTCCTTTCCCCCCTCCCTTTTCCCCCTCCTTCTCCCCGTATCATAGTCTTCTATTCTCTTTTATTGATCTCGCTCCTTTTCTTGCTGCTTTTCCTCTTTTCATGGAGAAAACTGAAGTGGAACATAACAGGGTAATTCGATAGTTCATTATCTGCCATCTACTTAAAAATGGAAAAAAAGGCATTTAGTGCAGGAGATGCCCTAGAGGATCACAGCATAATGTAAAGAGCCTGCAAACTTCTGAAAGAGAGCCATCTCAATCGCAGGATAAAAGCTCTGTGTGAAGAAGCCCCCAGACAGGGCTTCACCTCTGGGGGAAAAAAACTTATATTTGCACTTTCTACAGTCTGAAGATAAAGCACGGGAATGTAGACATGAAATGGATCAGTAATAGCTTATGTGATGTTCTTCTGAACTACATGGTAGTGTTTCCCTTTTGGGTAAAACTAAAATAAATGTCATAAGTTAGCATGACTTTATCTCTTACTATTGTTGCTACAACAATGTATTAACAGCCCAATTCGATGCATGTTTGCTCAGAATTAAGTCCTGCTAGTTTCTGTAGGGTTAGCTCAAAAGCGATGTTCTCAAACTGTAGGCTGGGGACCACCAGTAGGTCTCAGCCCACTTCCAGTTAAGCCTCAGTGCTGCAACCCACCCAGTACCTTCAACAGGAAGGAGGGATGAAAGACAGTGGCAGTGTGGGGGCGATAGGTTGCAAGTTAAGCGTGGAAAGAGAAGTGGAGAAGAAATGACAGGAGATGAATAATGATACTTCGAGAGGCACGCGGGAGAGGAGGAAAACAATATAAAATGAAAAGTCCTCCATTTAGACCCTCTGGCTCAGCAAATTCTGCCTGAACAAGAGAGGCTGAGTCATCCTGATACCTCCAGAACCAATATTTGCACTTAACTTGAGGAAAGCTGAATCACAGAACTCCTCCCTACAAGGAAAACACAGTGGCAAAGAATTTAACCAGTTGCAAAGAGGAATTAAATGCCAATATAAAATTATATCAGTAATCGTCAGCTGATAATGCCAAACTCTGCCTCCATCTGCCACCATTTTTACTGGCTCCACCCCTGTAGTACCATTTGCAACTTATGGGCCTCTGCTTTATCAAAGGGGGCCCTGAGGGTAAAGTTTGAGAACCCATGGTCTATAAATTGCACAAGATTACAGTGATAGTTTGGTTCCAGGCTAAGTTAGTTGCAGTTAATTCCCATTGAAATCAATGGGAGTTAAGTAACAACTAACTTGTCCGACTGATTGAACCTAAGTTCAAATAATGTAGTCTGGATCCAACACATAATATAGATTTTTGTGACTTCTGTATATTAATTCCGAGCATATCATACTGTATGGTAGGTGAAAATATTGAGAAATGGTCTAGATAGATATAGGACCTACTTTGATAATTCCTTAAGTCAGATTTCAGGGTTCCAGGGAGTGGGGGGGGGAGAGGAAATCCATTCCACCAGTGGTTTCCATTCCACTGGCAGATGGCCAGCACTGGATATAACCTATGATTTTCAAGTTGAATTTGTATGATGGGGTCCTTTATAATTATTTGGCAATGAGAGTGTTGATTTCTTACAGCAGGGGTAGAGAGCCTCAGTCATGGGAGCCGAATCTGGCCCTTGTCAAGTCCCAATCTGGCCCTCCAGGGTGTCCCAGGTGGCCCACACCCTTGCCCCAACCACTGATTGTTTGGTGATTTCCTGGCTTTTGTGCAGTTTTTCCCCATTCTAAAAGACTGAAATGCCTCTGCTAAGGCTTAGGGCACAATCCTATGACCACGGAGCTAGTGGTCCAAAGTTGGTTCCCAGAAAACCGACTCCCCTCCCCTCCCCTGCCGCCTCGTAGGCAGCACAGTTCATCCCCAGCTCTGCGCTCACAAGAGCAGCACTGAACGGCTGAAAAGGGGGCATTCCTGGGGGCAGGGTGGGGAGGAGATGGCAGAAGCACCATTATGACGCTTCCTATGTGCCATTCGGCCTCCCCCCCTGCTCCAAGGCAACCTGGCTAGATGGCTGAAATCGGCCATCTAGCCACAAATGCAGGATGGCTAGAGCACGGAGGAGAAGATCCCCTCTGCACTCTGCCCATCTTGTACTGGATACTCAGTCACCTCCGAGTTCGGAGGAGGCCGACTATCCCCACAGGATTGCACCCTTAGTTACTGGTAGTAAGATTTAAGCTTAAATATGCTGGGTTTTCTAGTATTGTTGGCCCCACCCCTTTTGCCTTCAGCCCCACCCCTTTGCCTTCAGTCCCGCCCACCACCACAATGCAGGCCCTGAGAACTTCTCTGAAATTGAATTTGGGTCCTTGGGCTGAAAGAGGTGCCCCACCCTTGTCTTACAGGCAGGCAAGCAGGCTGGCCAATGGTGTCTTCCAAGAACTTGGAAGAGTTTTCTCTTTGCCTTTGCTTCTTGCCTCCCAACCTGCTTGCTTACCTGCCTCCCTGTCACCTGGATTCGTGATTAGAATCCTGTCCTGACTGTTGGCCTGGACTTCATATTGCCAAAAATCTGGGACAGTTCCCATACATTTATATACAACCCAGGTTTGCCAGCTCAGTTTTCTTTACAGTTATATTAGGTGCATTATTTTCTTTCCCTGTCCTTTCTCCTCCTGTCCTTGGCATAATTCAAAACATATTTTTGTAAGAGTTAAGACGCTACAGTGTTGGGTCAGGATAATGTAGGTATGCCTCTACTAATACAGGCAACCAGATGTAATGAAGTAGGGTAACTGTTGTAACCCTTTGGACAGCTTTCAGTTTGTGATCCATAAACTGATAGCCCAACTTTAAGAAAAATACTGAGTTGTATTTTGTGGGTAGAATACTACTACAAGAAATTCAAGCTCCAGAGGCATCTGCTAAAAAAAAAAAGTAGCTGGAATTAATGGAGTCTAAAATTGATTTAATAAACTAGTTCTTTGATGGAGTGGAAACTAGAAATGGAGAGAGAAAGAGATACAGCTAATTGAAGAACATAATTTAATTCTTGAAGCGGGGTGTGAAGCTCACCAAAGGGTAGATTGGCACTTTAATTGAAGAAGGATTTGTATTTTTGTATGAAAGTACATCCCAGATACCATTAGTGTGCCATTTTAGCCTCTCCCACAATATATGCATTCTTACTATTCATTTCAGCAGTGGTATTCAGATGTGACTGGGCCACATCTAAGAACTCAATGCATATGTAACCAAAAAATACATCTATCAATTGGTACCACCCTTTCCTACAATCATCCTATGCATATAGGTGACTGTATGTCCTATTTACCATGTATAAAAAATTAAATGGATCAAAGCTGAAAACACACAGCCAGCCATTTCTTTCCCTTTCCCTCTTTCACATATTTCACACCCCATTTAACTCTGTGCTACCGATGGATATGATTATGACTTGATATGCTTGCATCCATCTAGCCACCCATTTTACAAAGGTCTGTGATAGCTGACTGGTAATAATAACTGATTCACACAAACAAGTTGTCTGTTATTATAAGATAAATTAGGGAGCAATCCTATGTGGATAGGCAATTGCCTATCCAATGCCAGGTGAGCAGAGCATGGAGGGGATCTTCTCCTCTGCACTCTGGCTGCCCTACACTCGAGGCTAGGTAGCTGATTTTGGCTGTCTAGCTGTGGGAGCTTGTGGGGGGAGGCCGGATGATGCATAGGAAGCATCATACTGGCACTTCCACAGTCCCCACCCCCGGGAACAATCTGTGCTGCCTACGAGGTGGTGGGGGAGGGCACGGGGAGGAGGTTTTCTGAGAACTGAACAATCCTATGGCTGCCTAGAGGCTGTCTAGCGGCTGTCTAGCGGCCATAGGATTATGCCCTTGATGGATATATGAATTGGTTCTTAGTCTCTCGGTCAGTCTATTGGAGGATAGGATTCTTCCATATCTAGAAGCAAGTTAGGACAAAGAACTATACACAGCTGCAGTCTCTTCTACTCACCCAGACACAGCCTCACATCCACCAGGAAAAAAAAGGGGGGAATGCCAGCATTCTCTGTCCTTCCCCTTTTCCTCCTTACTCCTAAGGCAGAATAGTGAATGTGTGGCTCTCCAGATGTTGTTGGACTACAACTCCCTCACCATTAGCTATGCTGGTTAGGGCTGATGGGAATTGCAGTCTCCCAACATCTGGAGAGCTGCACATTCCCTAAAGGGTGCCTACACTACAAGTTTAAATGATGTCGACACCACTTAATTGTCATGGCTCTCCACTGAGATATTCGGGAAACGTTTAGATGAAGAGAGCCATATATAGCTACATTCATGAGCCTGTTGTTGAAGCATACTCTCCAAAGTTTAATGGTTCTTCTTGCCTGGATCAGGCTTCAGGAGAACCTGCAGCAGCAAAGGCCAGATTTGCACAGCACTGATTGGCTGGCTCTTGTGTCAAAACGACAAAGACAGGGGACAGTGCCCTCATTTGGCTGCATACCCCCCAAAGTTAGCAAGCTGATAGGTTGAGCTTGCTGCCTCACATACTAGGGGAAATATATTAAAAAAAAGATCCAACTGCAAATGGCGGCTGCGGCAGCTGGTCAAAAGACCAGCTTCTGCCGCCGCTGCTGCAGCTGCTGCTGGAGCCGCTGCTGTCCGGAACATCCGCCCCAGGTAAGTCTCGTCCCAGGGGGGATCTGGAGGGGGGCGGGGGGGGTGGCAGGCCGTTCCGCCACAGATTTCGGGGGGCCGAATGCCAGTGCATTCAGCCTCACTGAAATCCGTGGCGGAATTCTCTGCCATCCCTATATCCCAGTGTCTCTAGTCTAGTTGAGTTCCCATTACAAACACAGAAGCAGCATCATGGACTTGCACCTTTATGCATGACTTGGTTAAGTTGTATATTGTAGAGCCCATTTAACTTTTCAAGGCATACACTTCCTCTAATGTGCTTCATTTTTCATTATATTTAACTTGATTGGCAGAGGCTAGATAATTTGTTTTGTGATTAACATGGCTTTCTGCTTCTTTCCGATTAGCTTCTAGCAGGTAGGTTTGGAGAATTCAGTTGGCGCCGGTGACAATGTTTTGTTCTCCATGGTAACTAACTTCCCTTGAGATGCTTAATTGCATAATTGTCTGTTTTGTGAATGTCGCTGCTGCTTCTGATGCTAGCCTTGCATTCCCTTAAACAGAAGGACTGCTCTTAGCAAGTTATACTATAGAGGCAAAAACAAGCATCCTGGAAGAATAGAATGTGGAAGAGAACACAGAGGAGATAATGCAAAGTCCTTCTACTTTAAAGGCACACGAACTTCTTTCCTTACTATTCTCCACAGATGCTGCAGTGGGAGAGGCTGATTTCATGTGATGTTATTAATAAGCATAATTATTAGGAAGTAAGTCCCATTGAGCTATTGAAAACATTGCATAATTGTCTATCAAGGCTATTCATATATGAAGGAATGCAGTCGCTTGCCCTGTAATTATGTGCAGGAAGTGCTTGGTTTTCCTAAGTCTCCTTTTCTAGCTTGAAGGGTTTCCCCTGCTCTTCATGTGGCTTGGCTCCATCTACACCAGGCTCTTACTCTAGGGTGGGTACAAGTCGAGGTCCCTCGTGATAGATGACACAGTCGTGACTTCACAGCCATCCGTGGAAAATACGGCGTTCCAAGGAGTCATTTTATTGCGATTTGGGGGCTGTCAGGGTGGAAACTGAGCCAATAGAGCCCCAGAGCAGTTCTGATTCTGAGGAGGAACAGCAATCCATGGGAGAGGAGCCAGCTCATCTCTCACAGGCACAGCAGCTGGCAGAGATTCCTCCTGCCAGCATTTCCACAGCAGATGGAAAGACACAGCAGAGACCCTCAAATACAAAACAGTGACTGAAGTGTCGTACCCCCACACTCATGGGACTGCACAGCTGCGCATTTCAGTAAAATGGCCCCCCAAAAGGGCACAGGGAGTCTGTTAGGGAAGCGGGCAGTACATTGCGAGTGTATCGCAGGGCATGCTGACGCGAAGCCAAATCGCTGTGTGATAGTGATGGGGTGGGCGGGAGCAAAGTGGTGCCATATAGATGCGGCCCTGGCTTACTCGCTTCACTCATTTTCTACAGTGACTGTGTCTGGACAGTCAGATCTTGGCTTAGGAGTTATGAACAAGTCTTTTAGCTGCACACACTTCTTTGCTCCTCCCTTTGTGGCAAGAGCAAATGAACCAGGAAGTCTTCCTGAACTAGTTTCCCATTTCATCCTAACCTGTAAACTATGGTTACCCGTTTCTGAACAAGCCAGGCCATTAATTCATGAATGGCGCTGCATGCATGGGTGCTGGATAGGGGCTGTTTAACCCCTTTTCAGCTCTAAATGCTCTTACAAGCCTGTTTGCCCTGAGAAAAACAGCCCTACCAATGAAACAAGCAGTTGCTTTTGGAGCAGGGTGAAGGTAGTATTTAGATCAGGAAAATGGCATGGGGAGAGGATTAACCCCCCCCTTCTCCTAACAGCGTTGCTAAAATCAAATGTAGCCCCCTGCAGCTGCTTTTAAGTAAAAATTAAAATGCTGAGAGATAGGCTTTCCTATGTCACATATAGTTTGGTCCTTAGGACTGGTTTGCACATCATCTGCTTACTCAACACTCTGTGATTTCAGCTGAATGTGTGAACTGAGCCCTTTGAGAAGCATTGTGTTGAGGGATTTGAGGCACTGCAGACGTGCTTCCTATGGTGTTTGAGCTAGGTTGGCACATGGGTCCTTCACATGCATGCCCAACACCACAGCATCTGCTTCAATGTGATGTTAGCTCCCACTGTATGGCTGCATGTGGCCAGGGAAGGTCGGACTCTGAAGCAGCTCCCACATGGTGCTCCCACATGGTGCTGCACATGTGTGCAAAGAGCATTTCATTTATCTGTGCAAACTGTCCCTTACTTCCCACCTTTTTGTCACAGTTAGGTAGGTACTCCAGGTAGCTGTCTCCTGCAAGATAGATGACATTGCAGTCATTTAGCGAAGGACATGTATTTGTGAACCAGCTGTAGTCTTAGATTAGATACCAGTAATTACAAGCTTCCAGCTGCCCATGAGAATATCTGTTCCAATATTCTATGCACAGCTAAGAGTACCAAGACATTAAATTGGTTTTTGGGAAGAAATACTATTTTTGTATATATATCTTGCCTTTCTTTAAGTTTAGTCTCACAACCCTGTGAGGTAGGGTTGACAGAACAAGTGTAACTTCCCCAAAACCACCCAGTGAGTTTTACAGCTGAGTAGCGATAACACTGGAGTGGCAACTTATGCATCACCCTGAAAAGAAGAAATGCATCATGAAAAGGGAGGACAACAGAGACCACAGATTTGCATAAATGTGCAAATATGTATGTATAGATATGTACACATATGTATATGTACATGTATATTGGCATATGCCAATTTCTATGTACATATGCAAATGAAGAAATAATTAATATAACGTAAATAGAAATACATTTCATCTCACCATAGTAGAGAAGACTGTGGCAAGGTGGACCTGTGTGCTTGCTCAGTTTGGTGTCCAGCAGGTGCTTATTGCTGATGGGCAACTTCAAGGCCCCTGATGCTCTTTCTTCCTATGGTTCTTAATCTTTAAACTGGCCCTGGACTGGAAAACTCTTCAAATAAAGGACTGCAAAGTAGGATGAAATGCCACCCTAGATATTCTGTCCATGAGACCATACTACACCAGGTGCCCTCCAGATGCTTTGAACTACAAGTCCCATCATCTGTGGCATTTGGCCATTCCGGCTGAGGATGATAAGAGTTGTTGTCCAAAATATCTGGAGGGCATGACAGTGGGGAAGAACGCCATACTGGTTCGAGCAAGCCTGATACCATGGTGTTGACTATGTAGTTATTTAGTATTCCACTAAAATAGAAGGCAGGCCTTTTACAGTAGTGAGCTCCTATTGATTTTAATAAGACTATATCAATATAAATGGCTTTTGAACCACCTCTTAAATCTCATAGGATTTATATAGTGATGGATATTATAGATATTCTCAGAGGTAATTTCCTTGCAGTAATCCATACAGACTGTGGATGAATTATTTCAGTCGTCATCTGCATCATGAAATCATAAAACAAAAGGGGTCTTGGTTAGCTGTAAACCACTCTGATATTTTTACTATAGCGTTTCCTCTCAGGAATTACCTGGGCTCACTGAATTAGTATGTTCCTTTTAATCCCCCTTCCCTTTCCACACAAAGCTCCTGGACATGTATTGCTAGCGCACATTGAATAATGGAATTTATTTTTCTAATTCTTTCAAAACATAAGATGTTTGTATGGTAATAGAAAAATACACTTTTAATCACATCCCTCTTTTTACCAATTATATGTTCAGATAAAGGTGACTCTATAGACAATTTGTTCTTTATCATACCTGTATAACCATTAAAAAGTGCAATTTCAAACTGCAAACGCTAATCTCAAGTTTAAATTAGATTTCTTTTTTTGATGTATCTGGCAAGTCACACTATATCATAAAAGCGAATGATTAATTCTGGGCTTGAGGCATTTATTTTCTCCATAGCTCTCCAGATTTGCTAGTCCACCCTTGACTTTTTGCATGCCTGAGGGCACAATCCTGTCTGGATGCCCGTCAGCCTCCAAACTTGGAGGCTGCTAGGCATCCTATGCAGAGTGGGAGGAGTGCAGAGCCGATCTTCACCTCCACATTCCTCCCGCTCTGCATTTCAGCTAGATGGGCTTTTTCACCCATCTGTGTCAGAAGTCACCCAGAAGGAGAGGGAAGGAGGCTGAGGAGGCTGGAGGATTCCTCATAAACTCATAGCGCCGACTCTGACCTCAGACTCAGGAATCTGAACTATCCCATGTCCCCCCAGACGCTGTCTAGGGGCCGTAGGATTGCTCTCTAAATTTAAAAAAAGCGAAGGGGAAGCTTACTGAAATATTATTTGTTCCATTTATTTAAAAGAGTTTTACCCACCACCCCCGAGTTAATGCTTTAAACTTAATAATCCAAACTAAAAAGTGTTGTAACAAAACATGGCAATACTTCTAGGATTAGTGATAATTGTTTTTAAGTCTTTAAGCAGATGATTATTGCTGTTCCTGTTTATTTTCAGATCTAAGTCTGAAACAATTCCCCTGGCACTTACATTAGAAATGCCTAAAACCATATTCTAGGATTGAAAAGGCACGGTTGAAAATCTGAATCTCTATTTCCTTCTGAAAAGACTTTGAACAGAACAATCCTGTGGAGGTGTGGGTCAGAATCCGCGTGGTTGTTCTGCTGCATCTAGGGCACCCAGGCTGGCAGCTTTCGTTGCCTCTTTTTACTTCTCCCCCTTCCACTGATTGCATTGGAAAGGAATTTACTACGCCACCTCCAGGTCTGGCATAGCCCTCGGCCCATTTTGGAGGCTTGTCATGGGAACAAGGAGGCTTAGAAGGACATGCCCCTGACACGGCCCCAGAATGCCCTGTTTCTGGCCACGCTATTGGTGGAGCACCACTCATGGCAGAGCTTTCCCCCACCATGCTGGGGAGGCTTCTGGTGATGGATAGCCCTCTCTGCCTACAGGAGTGCACAGCATCCTATGGTCCCTCAGCCATCCTCCAAGGAACATAGGATTGCTCTTGGAATGAATAAAACTTTCCATCATGGTATGAATGAATTATTCCTGATTTGCCAGGATCATCCATATGATCAGTCCAAGAAGCACAGTGTTCACTCTAAATTAGCGTTGTCCTCAGTGATGTCAGCACATAGCCAAATTGGATTGGCTGAATTCAGATAGGAGAAATATAAGCAACAAAACATTTTTGTTTTACATTTTAAAGATGAGCATTAATCTAAAGGGAGTTTTTCAGGATGTCATGGTTCCCCTCATGACCTGGACCCCCCGAGCAACCCCATAAGGATCTCTTGCCTCCTTAAGAGTCCCACCTTCCTTCTTTTAAACGTCCCCTTCCCAGTAACGTGGGGTTTAGGCTGTGGATGATGGGTGACTGACACTCAAAAGACAGGGTTTAACCACAACAGTTTACTAGTAGATTTAAAGAAAACAAAGGACAACTAAAGGTATTTACACAATAGAACTGAGTGATACAAGGCATTAAAATAAAAGTTTCAAAACGCAAGTTCCTTTACCCTAGCTGTCCTTAGCCTTTTCTAGGCTGCTTTGTCCTGCTCTCACTGTTGCTCTTGCTGCTGCTGCTCTGACTGACACCGACTCTCCCTTTTTATACCCTCCTCCCCCCAAACAGAAAGTACTGCTTCAAACTTGCAGAAATGAAACTTACCAGAGGAACTGAAACTGAAACTTAACTGGGGAAATGAAACTACTCCTCTCAGGGATACCCCTGCCCAACAAAAAAACTCCAGGCCTCTAAGCCTGACCATTTTTTCTTTTGCCTCTGTAGGCCTCAAACCTTTACACAGGAAATATTCCCTCCTCCTGGTAAGCCCTGCTTTCAACCCCCAAACTGAAAATGGAAAACTCTCAGCTAATCTGTAGTTAGCATGGTTCTTGGGATGGAGGCACTTCTGAGTCATAGATCCAGTTTCGATATAAACCTTCTGCCTATTTGTATGTCTAATATACATGTAAGGAAGTGAAAACAAAGTGGCCAAACATATATTGCATTGGTTGGATTGAGATTATAGAATTATAGAGTTGGAAGGAACCTTGGATCTAGTCCAAACCCCTGATCAATGCAGGTTCTGTAATGCAGGATGCATCTGTACCATTCCTGACAGATTCCCATTCAGCCTCTGCTTAAATACTTCCAGTGAAGAAGAGCCTACCACTTCCCAAGGTAGTCTGTTCCACTGTTGAACAGCTCTTACTCTTAGGAAGTTTTTCCTAATGTTTAGCTCATATATGCTTTACTGCAATTTCCACCCATTGGTTCCAGTTCTGCCCTCTGGAGCAACAGCGAGCAAATCTGCTCCATCCTCTGCATGACAGCCCTTCAGTTATTTGAAGACTATATGACTTCCTCACACTAAACTAAAGATGGGCAAATCTGTGGGTTTCCCTTTCTCCCACATTCAGATTTTTAAAATTGCAAATTCTTTCCATCCCATTTATGAAAACATGCCTTTTAGTAAGTTCTTATCAATACTGAACCGAACATAATTCTCACACATCTGCACCATCCAAATTCAATAGGTGCAGCTATTCCCAGAATGGAGAGGACCATGTTGTACCCACTTACAGGTTACAACCCCAGTTTAGTACCACACAGGTGGTTGAATACAAAGGGACTCAAAGGTAGACTATTAAGATCTAAGCACTCAAAGCCTTCTGCCTGGATGGACAAATCTGTCAGCTCCACTTTCTCCCATGTTTGAATTTTTTAAGATCTCAAGTTCTTTCCAGTTTATGAAGACATTTTAGTGTTTTGGTAAGTTCTTATCAAAAAACAAACTGAACAAAATTCTCATCCATCCTTATGCTAAACATATACCCAACTCTTCTAACCATTCCTCATAGGAATCAGTTTCTGAATGTATTACCATCTCAGTTGCCCTCCTTTGGACAACTGTATGTTGTGCTTAAAACACAACTGAAATTGGGAAACATTCAGTACACTATAGTTAGCATGGCCCTTGAGATGAAGACTCTTCGGGGTCATAGATCCAGTTCTGATGTATGCCTCTAACCATATGTGGTATGTACCTGTCTGCAGCCTACAACTAAATGGGTATACCTATTTTTGCCAGCCTTCTGCTTTCCACAGTTTTGGACAGATGGTAATATTGGGCTAATCTGTGTGGTCAGAGGCTACCGATAACTCCATCCCCATATGCCTCACAGTAAACTTTTCACTGTTGTCGAAAGGCTTTTTAAAATGGTTTTTGTTTGCTTCTCAAATGTTCATCCTGTCCTTCCCCCAAACAGCTTGGATGGTATGCCATTTTATATTTGTAACACTTTGTTGTTTGTTAGTCAAAGAAACAACGGGCAGTATCCAGAGCTGCCTGGGCACTAGTGGGACCTACCACTAGCACTACAGGAAGCTATTAGTTGCAGAAGCAAGTGGAAGGAGCAGAAATACTGGCTCGTGGAATGGGGCAGGTCAGTGGAGCTCACAGAAAGGAGCTATTCTAGCCTGTCCCATTCCAGAAACAAGAATTTATGCTAATTTCTGGGACTGCTTTAAGAAGTGCTAGTTCCTGTTGTGCTAGCCGCAGGTCCCACAGGAGCAACATAATTAGTGGAGGTGTAGCAGCAGTATTGGATACAGTGCCCTAACAGTGCAATCCTATACATACCTACTCTGAAGGAAACCCTATTGAGTTCAATTGGGCTTAGCCTTCCTCCAACAAAAGGAGTTTCCTCCGCTGGAGGAAGGCTCCTTCTGTTGGAGGAAGGGACCTTTTGAATCTACGTTCCAGCTCATAATGTGGTGACTGTGGGGGAAACGTCAGCCCATGCAAACTCAAGCCCATAGTGTAGCTTGATGCTACACCTTGAACTTGGCAGAGCCTGTCCCTTGAGGCTCAGCTGAACTATTTCAAAAATGATGATTGCAGTTGGCATATTGTCAGGGCTGGCCCTACCATGAGGCAGAGTGACGCAATCACCTCAAGTGGCAGATGCTGGGAGGTGGCAGCAAGGTATTGAAGGAGAAACCTGTGCGCCATGTGATCTGCTCTGTCCCTCCTAAGTTAGCCTGCTGCCTTCAGATACAGTGGAGGATGCTGTCTTATGATCAGTGTTAAGACAAAATCATCTGCCAGTCCAGTCAGCTTTTGTGCATGGGATGGGGGCACTTCCTTGTCCTTTGACTCAGGCAGCAAAATGTCTTGGGCCACCCCTGCATGTTGTTGTTGTTGTTGTTGTTGTTGTTTTTAAAGAAGCTTGGACTTGTAGCTGAGTATTAAATTACCATCTCCATCTTTTTAAATCTCTGGAAATTCTACACAGTTAAATCTGAAGCCTTTCTAAAATGTCTCTCATCTTTAGTTCCTCAGCAACAGATGGATTCACAGATGACCCATATTAATTTATGACTTAATGCCTCCTGATATAGTATCATCATATGCTATTGGGACTAGCTGCAGTAGTAAAAACCCTTTGCTTGGAGCTAAATATCCTCAAAAGCAGGATCCGGATCAATGCCAATCTTTTAGTTAAGAATCAGTGGTGATTAATGGGGGAATTATTTTGTAGAAGTGTTTTAAATATTAACTAAAATAGAGGCAGTGAATTTTGTTTGGGAATCACTTTTCTGCCACAGGAAAAATGATTAAACTTGCTTAAAAACAAACAAGCAGATTTTTAAAATCCGAACATCATTGAGCCGTTTGTGGGTTGCTGACTATGACCAGGTATTTATACGCATGTATTCCACCAGTGGAGGCTGGTGGCTCCGATGTCAGTGGGACAGTGAATCCACTCCAGGTTTCAGTCAGAACTAGTCAGAACTCCAACTGGTTCTGACTGAAACCCAGAGTGGATTCACTGCTCCACTGATATCAGAGCCACCAGCCTCCACTGCATTCAGCTGTCCTCTCACCATTTTTAAAGAACAGCCTTGTTGGCATGAAGAAGGTATACAAAGAGTGCATACTCTATAAGAAATTAGGGGAAAGCTTCATACTGCATAGTAGAAATAATAACATAATACAGTATGCATACCAATAGCAGCATGTGGTGCAAATATATTTGTTTATTTGTCACAAATGCTTTAACCATTCTTTACCATTTGTCACACCTATTCTGACTAGAAATAAATACACTTCCACTTCTACCTGAATAGAAATTAATCAAAACCCCTGTGTTCGCTTGTCCTGTCCATTATATGTTTGCAAGTGTTTTCCTCCACCCAACATTGTGCCAACTCTTTTAAATAATGCTGTCTATCTCTTTTACTGCCTCTGTACACACGATGGCTTATTTATTTTCTCTCTTTGCCCTTCCATTGGAGATGTTATACATTAAAATGCAACACAGAGTAGGGTATTGCAGTGACTTTTGTGCAATTTAAAAATATGACTTAGAAGCTGCCTGTACAAAATGCCTGTTCTGTTCTGCCCTTTATAGCAGCTCTCTCTACTGAGATCTGCAGTAGATCTTTCCACTACCAATACCCATGGCTGCCAAATTTGACTCCCAAAATGTAACTGCTGAATTATTTACAATCCTAATAAATCCAGAATCAAAAATTAACAGTGGCACTATTCCCACTGACATAATTGAAGATATTAACAGTAGCTATTCTGTCTAATGATGTTGGGACCTCGAAAGCTGCCAAATAATTGTGGATAAAATGTACCTGTGATGTAATATGTTCTCTTGTTTCACTCTGGATGCAACTGTGAGGAAGAGAACTGAATTATTTCAATGCATGAAATGTGGCGCTTCTCCTAGAGATTAAGAAGTAGTAATAACTACTTGTAATAACTAGCCACTACACCACCAGTGTAGTGTACACTACACCAGTGTGGTGTAGTGGCTAGAGTGTTGGACTGGGAGTGAGGAGATCTGGTTTCTAGTCCCCGCTCAGCCATGGAAGCTCACTGGGTGACTTTGGGCCAGTCACAGACTCTCAGCCCAACCTACCTCACAGGGTTGTTGTTGTGAGGCTAAAATGGAAAGGAGGAGGATTATGTACGCCACCTTGGGTTCCTCAAAGAGGAAAAAAGGTGGGATATAAATAAATAAATAAATAAAACCATTGTACAAGGAACTAATGTTGCCTCATTACAAGCATTGCACGCAGTTTTGGACAGAAAGAATTAATTCAAACCAGAACAAATGCACTGAAGTGAAGCTAGAATGCACTGAAGGAATATGGAACATGAGGAGCTATACCTGCTGCTTCTGTAGTATGTTATGCCTGTCTCTTAAAAACCAGCCACACACAACTAGCTGTAGAACTAAGACAAGTGCCAACTCCATTGCAGTGTTTTAGGTGCATGTTGAAAACCTCAGCATTTATTAATTCAGGACACCTGTCCTTATGATTTTTAATTCACGGTTTTCTGATTATATTGTATAGCACGGATTGTTTTCCAGAGCAATCCTATGGTCACTGGGAGAGCATCCCACAGACCATACAATACGTTGGATTCTCCTTTCCGAGGCCATAGATACTCCTACGACCTCAGGAAAGGATATCCAGCATTGCGCCATTCCCCCTTCCCTGCTCTCTTGCAGCAGCCATGGAAAACACAGCTGCAACTGCTCCTCTGAGGTTACAACGGTGATCTCAGAGAAACTGAGGGAGGGCAGAAAGGGGATGCGATAGTGGGTGCAGAGGGGAGAAACCAGGATCTGCAAGATCTTAAAACCTCTCTGCCGCTAGTAGATCTTAAAACCTCTCTGCCGCTCTCTGCTCACTGCTAGTAAGTCAGCTAGACAGGCTCATATGCCTGTCTAACTGAAATTGGGGGAGGGGGGTTGTAAAGGAGGGATGAGAGGTGAAATCACCTCCATCTTCCTCCTGCCATGCCTGTCTTTTGCCAACAGGATAGGCAGAAGGCAAGTAGCTCTGCTCCTGTATAATACACAGAATTAGATGAATCCAACTGTATTTCTTCTAATATCCCTCAATATGTATTCCTGGTGAATGCGAATGGGAGCATGAGCAATTTTTTTTGAGAAATGTTAACAAATTCTCAAATTTGCAATCCCACACGAAAAATGGATTGATATTCTCATTTAAAAAATAATAACAATTGCATTTTTACATTTTAATCAACAGGGGAAAAGTGTGCACCTTTGAAAAATATGCACAGAAGTGCACAATTTTCCCATTTGAAATGTACACTTTCCCCATTCGAACAAGCTGAAAAACGAGCCGAAAGCAAAAATGGGAGCAAGCCAAAATGAGTTTCAAAGTGAGAATTTGGGTGAGCTAAAAAATTGTTGGTTCTCCCATCCTTAGTTAATATCAGGTGTACTGAAAATAGTTTTGGCACCTTCAAGGCTCTAAGGCTGCAGTCCTATGCAGTGGAGTAAGTCCCATTGAACTCACTAAATAGACTACTTCTGAGAAGGTATGCATATGATTGCATTGTTAATTTCTAAGCCTTTTAGTACTGGAAAGTTTCCATATTTGTGCTATATAAGTTGGTACACAGAGGAAAAATGAAAAATTATAAGCTGTGACCATGACAAAATGGATAGGTTTAATTGTATCCCTCTGGATATCCTTCCAGATAGTTGAGAGAAAGTACTGATAGATTAAGCAGTGGGAACGTTGATGAGGATGCCCCTGAATTTTTAATACAGTGAAAACCTTGAAAACACTGAAACTTATTATATCAATTGCCCATGGCCCTTTGTCATAAAGGCCTTAGAACTTGCCAGTCTAAATTCTATTGACACGTGATTTTTATTTTTCATGTCAAAATACTTCTGGCATACAGCGAGCCTCACTGCTTTGCAAATAAAAGAACATTATCAGTAAAATTACAAAATATTTGGGCATGATCCTGCCCTCCCCCTCCTCCATGCAGGGGGACAAGAATGTGCATGCAGAGGTGCACTTGGGTCTTGTGTCAGTTGCAGTGTGTAAGGAAGGAATCCATCCTGGAGAGAATTTGCAGCCATGACTGCATAGTATTTACAGGCTTCATTTGATATTACACACTTGCCTCCTGGTTCTATTTGCTTGGTTTATATTTTGATTACTGGAACCAGAGGGTGATTGTGTAGCCCAGCCCACCTAACAGCCATTCCTTCAATTCAGAGGAACACAGGAAGCTGCCTTATACTGACCATTAGTCCATCTAGCCCAGTACTGTTGACGCTGACTGGCAGCAGCTCCCCAGGGTTGCAGGCACAATTCTTTCCTAGCCCTACCTGGAGAAGTTGGGGATTGAACTGAGGACCTTGCGCATGCAAAACAGGGGCTCTGCCACTGAGTAACATCCCCTGCCATCAAACTCCTGGGCTGTGTAACCTGATGGAATGAATGGAGACTGTTAAGAGTTGCAATCACCCCTGGAATAAGCGCCTTCTGCTCTCAGAGTTCAGCCTAATTTTAGGGTTGTAGGGAGGCAAATTCTTTGGGTAAGAAAAAGAAGAGGATATTGTTGGATCCCTGGCTACCACAATCCTCCATTTTAATATTGCATTTTTAAAGTTATACTCAATTTTTGTCCTTTTTAACCATATAAAACGAGTCACAATGGTTATATTTATGCAATGCAACAGTGCAATGCAATCTCTTTGAAGACTGGAGAAATATTACTTTGTTCTGTTCTGTGTAATAACGAGAGAGAGAAAGTGTATGTGTTTTCCACACTAGGATGTTCAGGAACCAGAAATAATGACTTTGACTTTAGCCAGACCCCTACAGGTGGCAGATAACAAGAAACGCGTCTCTGATGGAAGGAGACAGCATAGGCCATCAGGGTCACATTCCAAATGGTCTTTAGCGGATAAAACTAAAGGGCTTTAAAGACTTCCCTAGACAAGATTTCAGTGACACAGAATCCTAATGAATTAGATTCTATCAGCTGGCTGTTCCCTCCAGTAGAATATAGCTTTAAATAACGAAAGGGCACAGGGCCAGTTGCCTTGTGGTCATAAGGTCATGAGGCCTTTTTTTCCCTGCGCACAGTTATCCCAGTAAGCGTTGTATGCCACTATTCTGGAAGAAGAACTCTATCTTCACACACACACAGAACTTAGAATTGAGGGAAGGGGAAATTCCTTCTCTCACAGACAGATGTTGAAAGTCCTGTTCTCCAAGATGACATGAACAGTGTTTGCTCATGCCGGTCATTGATTTGTTGATGTTGAATATTTCATGAAAGGACAGCTTGAATTGCTTTGGGGCAATCACAGTTTAATAGCACTTTCAGTAGCAAAGTGCTGTATAGTGCTATACGTTCTCCATATTTTGATTACGGTCCATTATTGTGACACTATCATGCTTTGCAATTAAGATCACCTTTACAGGCTACCTCCACCTTCAGAAGAAAGGTGGGTGTCTACTGGAGAAAGGGCCTTTTCTGTGATGGCACTCCATCTCTGGAATTCCTTTCCCTGGGCAGTTCACCTGGCACCTTCCTTGATATCATTTAGGTGCTAGTTGGTATTAGTCTTACTCACATGAGATTTTAATTAACAACAATGTTTTATTGGTCTTATTCTGCTTTTTTATCCCATAAGGCTGGGTTTTATAGACACTACTGCTGTTTTAATTCTATTTTAGTATGTTTTTGGTTGTATTTGTTACTGTGATTTGAAAGCGTATGTAACCTAGGGATGTACGAAAGTCACTTACCTTTTAACTAAATTGATTCGATGTGGGGGGGAGGCGCTCTGTCCCTCCCCCCCGAATCCTGGCCGGCCAGGTCCGCAAATGGCAGTGGCCGTAGCCGCTGCCGTTTGCGTCCCTGCAGTCAGCCATGATAGGCTATGTAAATGTTTACGTAGCCTATCACGGCTGATTTAAAAGAAAAAAAACGCATGTACGCAAATGGTGGCGCCCATGGGCACTGCCATTTGCGTACGCACATTTTTTTCCTTTCTTTTAAATCAGCCGTGATAGGCTAGGTAAACATTTACGTAACCTATCACGGTATTTTTTAAAAATCTAGCCGTGATAGGCTACGTAAATCTTTACGTAGCCTATCACTTTTTTTTTTTTTACTGGAAATGGCGGCGGTGGCAGCCGGTCAGAAGACCGGCCGCCACCGCCGCCACCGCTGAACCACTGCCGAACCGCAGCCGGAGCCACCACCACCAGGAAGATTCGCCCAAGGTAAGTCCCGTCCCAGGGGGGGGGGCAGGCCTTTTTGCCACCGATTTTGGGGGGCCGAAGGCACTGGCATTCGGCCTCCCCGAGATTCGTGGCGAAATTCTCTGACATCCCTAATGTAACCTGCCTTTTATATTGGAAAGGCAGGATAGAAAATTGTTTAATAAATAGAGATGACTTAGAGGATAAAGTAGGAGTTACAGGAACTCTGGGGGAAAGCGACTATGTTATACTTGAGTTCTTTGTTCCAAAGGGAGCAAAAGCCAAGTGTAGTCAAAAGCATACCCTGGATTTTAGGAAAGCTGATTTTAATAAACTCAGAACAATGATAAGTAAGATCCCATGGCAAGCAACTCTAATGAGAAAAGGGGTCCAAGATGGGTGGGAGTTTTTAAAAAAGGAAATTCTACAGGCTCAATTACAAACAATTCCAACAAGAAAAAAACATGGAAGACAACAGAAGAAGCCAATGTGGCTTCACAAAAAGCTTGGAGATGACCTGAAAACAAAAAAGGACACATATAGGAAGTGGAAGGAAGGCCAAGCAACAAAGGAAGAGTACAGGCAGTTAGCACAGAATTGCAGGGATGGCATCAGGAAGGCTAAAACTGAGAATGAGTTGAGGTTAGCGAGGGATGCTAAAAGCAACAAAAAGGCTTTCTTCAGATAAGTGCATAGTAAAAGACAGAGGAAGGAAATGGTGGTTCAGCTATTAAATAAGGATGTCGAAATGATAACAGATGACAAAGAAAAGGCAGAAGTGCTCAATTCCTACTTTGGCTCAGTCTTCTCCCAAAAGAGGGTCTATGACCCCCCTGGCAAAGGCAAAGTACAGGCTGAAGGGGCAGGATTGCAGCTTGAGATCAATAGGCATATGGTCAAGGAACACCTAATTACTTTGGATGAGTTCAAATCTCTAGGGCAAGATGAACTGCATCCTAGAGTCATAAAGGAACTGGCAGAAGAACTCTCAGAACCACTATTATCTTTGAGAAATCATGGAGGACGTGAAGTGCCAGATGACTGGAAGAGGGCTAATGTTGTCCCTATCTTCAAAAAGGGCAAACAGGAGGAACCTGGGAACTACAGACCAGTCAGTTTGACATCAATCCCTGGGAAAGTTCTGGAGCAGATTATAAAGCAATCCACCTGTAAGCACCTTGACAACAATGCAGTGATTACTCGAAGCCAACATGGATTTGTCAAGAACAAATCCTGCCAGACGAATCTGATCTCATTTTTTGATCAAGTAACCTCCCTTGTGGACTGTGGGAATGCTGTGGACATAATATACCTTGACTTCAACAAAGCTTTCGACAAAGTGCCCCATGACATCCTGATTAGCAAACTAGCTCAAAGTGGGCTAGATGAAACAACGATCCGGTGGATCCACAGCTGGCTACAGAATCGGACTCAAAGAGTGCTTATCAATAGGATCTTCTCAAACTGGGGAGAGGTAACGAGTGGGGTACTGCAGGGCTCAGTCCTGGGCCCAGTGCTCATCAACATTTTTATTAATGACTTGGAGGATGAGGTGCAGGGAATGCTGATCAAATTTGCAGATGACACAAAATTGGATGGGACAGCTAATACTTTGGAAGACAGAAACAAAATTCAAAGTGATCTGGATAGACTGGAGCACTGGGCAGAAAACAACAGAATGACATTTAATAGGGATAAATGCCAAGTTCTGCACCTAGGAAAAAGAAACCAAATGCACAGTTACAAGATGGGGGCTACATGGCTCAACAACACTACAAGCAAGAATGATCTTGGAATTGTTGTAGATCACAAGCTGAATATGAGCCAACAATGTGATGTGGCTGCAAAAAAGGCCAATGCTATTTTGGGCTGCATTCATAGAAGCATCGCTTCCAAATCCCAGGAAGTACTAGTTCCCCTCTATTCTACTCTGTTAGGCCTCATCTGGAGTACTATGTCCAGTTCTGGGCACCACACTTTAAGAAGGATGCAGACAAACTGGAGACGGTTCAGAGGAGGGCAATGAAGATGATCAGGGGACTGGAAACAAAGCCCTATGAAGAGAGACTGAAAGAAATGGGCACGTTTAGCCTTGAAAAGAGAAGACTGAGGGAAGATAGGATAGTGCTCTTCAAGTACTTGAAAGGTTGTCACAGAGAGGAGGGCCAGAATCTCTTCTGGATCATCCCAGAGTGCAGGACATGGAATCATGGTCTCAAGTGACAGGAAGCCAGATCCTGGCTGAACATCAGGAAAAACTTCCTGTCTGTTAGAGCAATACGACAATGGAACCAATTGCCTAGGGAGGTAGTGGGCTCTCCCACACTGGAGACATTCAAGATAGGGGTGTACGGATTCCCCACCGTCTGTTCCGGTGGGGAATCCATGGGGCGGGGGAGGTGATCCGTTCCTGAAATCTGCATTCAGTTGGATATATCTTCCCCTTTCTCCCTTGCTTTTCGCTTCCCTTCTTTCTTCAGCTACTTGAACCCTCATTGGACAGCCACTTCGCTTTCTTGCATTTCTTTTTCTTTGGGATGGATTTCGGTGCTGCCTCCTGAACAATGTTATAGACCTCAGGCACTCTGTCTATCAGGTCTAATCCCTTAAATCTATTCTTCACCTCCACTGTATATTCATAAGGGATATGATTTAGGTCATACCTGAATGGTTTAGTGGTTTTCCCTACGTTCTTCAATTTAAGCCAAAATTTTGGAATAAGAAGCTCATGATCTGAGCCACAGTCAGCTCCAGGTCTTGTTTTTACTGACTGTATAGAGCTTCTCCATCTTTGGCTGCAAAGGACATAATCAATCTGATTTCGATATTGACCATCTGGTGATGTCCATGTGTACAGTCGCCTCTTGTGCTTTTGGAAAAGAGTGTTTGCTATGATCAGCGTGTTCTCTTGGCAAAACTCTATTAGCCTTTGTCCTGCTTCATTTTGTACACCAAGGCCATGCTTGCCTTTTATCCCAGTGATTTCTCGACTTCCTACTTTAGCATTCCAATCCCCTATGATGAAGACGACAGCTTTTTTTGGTGTTAGTTCTAGAAGGTGTTGTAGGTCTTCATAGAACTGATCCACCTCTGCTTCTTCGGCATCAGTGGTTGGGGCATAGACTTGAATTACTGTGATGTTGAATGGTTTGCCTTGGATTCATAGTGAGATCATTCTATTGTTTTTAAGATTGTACCCCAGTACTGCTTTTCCCACCCTTTTGTTGACTATGAGTGCTACTCCATTTCTTCTAAGGGATTCTTGCCCACAGTAGTAGATATAATGGTCACTTGAATTAAATTCGCCCATGCCTGTCCATTTTAGTTCGCTGATTCCCAAGATGTTGATGTTCAATCTTGCTATCTCATGTTTGACCACCTCTAGCTTACCTTGATTCATTGACCTTACATTCCAGGTTCCTAAACAATATTGTTCTTTACAGCATTGGACTTTCTTTTCACCACCAGACACATCCACAGCTGAGTGTCCTTTCGGGTTTGGCCCAGCCGCTTCACTCTTTCTGGTGCTACTTGGAAATTCCCTCTGTTCTTCCCCAGTAGTATATTGGACACCTTCCGACCTGAGGGTCTCATCTTCTGGCGTCATCTCTTTTAGCCTTGTGATACGTTCCATGGGGTTTTCTTGGCAACAATACTGGAGTGGGTTGCCATTTCCTTCTCCAGTGGACCACATTTTGTCAGAACTCTCTGCCATGACCTGTCTGTCTTGGGTGGCCCTGCATGGCATAGCTTATGGCTTCACTGAGTTACGCAAGCCCCTTCGCCACAACAAGGCATTGATCCATGAAAGGGGAAATAAGGCTTACTAGTGATCAAAGCCACATATTGAAAGATAGGAATTGAATTTCAGGTCCCCCAGCCTCAAAGTCCAACACTCTATCCATGTAACCATATTTATATCAATTTGAATAAGGTCCACATGATTTGCATCATTTCATGCATACTTCCCATTGAAAACAAAAATGGGCTAATATGTTTGCTTTCATATCCCTAGTTCACTGCATCACTAGTTACAATGAACACAACCATTCCTTCCCTAGGACACAATCCTATGGCTTAAGCCCTTCTTGCTCAGAAGCCCCTGAGCTCAGAGGCTTCTGGGAGTCCTGTGCCCTGCTGTGCTGAAGCCATCAGGATGGGAGGAGAGGCAGAGGCAATATTTGCCTCCCTGTCCTCCAGTCTTTTCAGCCCATCCGGTGAGTGCTCTTCAGAGGGGGAGGGAAAGAAGCTAGGGGAGGCTCAGGATAAATTATATCCTGACATCTCCAGTCTCCTCCCCTCCCCACCTACGGGGATGCCCCATTTTCACCCTCTTCAAGGTCGATTTTCCAACCTTGTAGAGGCAGCTGGTGCAGTTCTCTCTGTGCTGGCTGTGAAGGATCAGGGTGGGAGGTGGGGATAGATCTCCAACTCCCCCTTCTGAGGTCGGAGTGCTATCTCCAAATTCAGAGGGGGAAATCCGAGGCATCATGCTTTCCCTAAGACCATAGGATTGCTCTCCCCTCCTCTTCCTTTAGTAATGGGGATTGATTGACTGACAAAATCACTGTGAATTCAAGCTAGCTTTCCCCTGAATCCTGTACATGATCCTAAGGGCACAATCCTGCATGTATAGACAGAAAATAGACACTTTTTCTGTCTAAACCCACATAGGATTGTGCCCTTCATTGCCTCCAATTCTTTTTTTGTTTCATCTGCAATTAGAGCAGCTGGAAGGCCTTCATATTTTTTTCTCAGGTTCAAAAATGCCTAGCTCATCGTTTTTTACTGCATATATAACCAAAAAATGTTATAAAGAATGAACACAGTGGAATATGAACACATGGTATTTCCCCCAGAGGTAAAATAAATCAGTAATCATCTTCCAGAGGTTCACTAATCAAACACTGGCATCTCTCTGTCTCTCTCTCCTCTCTCTTTCTTGTTTGGAAATAATATAACAAAGAAAGTAATTGTTAGCCCCATGGCACACTTCTCAACACCTGGGCTCTGCAGTGAAGAGCAGCACCTCCTATAATGCAAAACAATGTGGGACACATATATGACAAATTGCTGACAGAGGTAGAACTCTGAGAGGAGTAGTAAAACTGTTTGTTGCTTGTTTCAGTAAGATTGTCTTTGTTTGTCATATATATTTCTACATGTAGTAAATGGAACTGCTCATTATAAGCATTGGGTGGGATTCGGATAATTCTTTAAGTGAGCAGAAGGCACTTCCTTTCACACAAGTGGGGTCTCTGGTTTCCACTGGTTTCCCGGTCTGGCTCCAGCTCCCATGATTGCCATGCATTGTAGAGGACCCCTTGACCTTCAGGAGTGGCTTTTCAGGGGATGCTATGGGCTGCTGCAAAAAGGAGTAGGGATGGCGGAGAAATCCGCCACAGACTCCAGTGAGTACCCCCTGCCACCCCATGGAATCCCCACAGAACGGACCCCCATGGAATGTCCGCTACGCCATTTGCGCCCCTACTCTTTGCTGTAATAGGCTATGTAAATCTTTACATAGCCTATCATGGCAAAAGGCAGGGACGCAAATGGCATCTGCTATGCTTGATGCCATTTGTGTCCGAAGACCGGCCACGGCCAGAAGTCAAGCAGCAGCTGGCCCCGGCCAGCAGCTCCGTGGACTCACCATGGAGTGGAGCTGGCTGGGGAGGATTCCGGGGGGAGGGACGGATCGCCTCCCCCCCACTGTGGACTCCCCCACCCAGAACAAGGTAAGGGATTTGTACATCCCTAAAAAGGAGAAGGCAGGGAAGCTCCAGTGCATGAGCAAAATGCTGTCCATGGTTCTCTGGATCCCATCCATTAAAAATGTGTGCTACAAGGACTATGATACTCAAGTAGCAAATTGGGCTGAATCTACACATAGCAGTTATACCGTTATCATAACTATTGGTGCCCATTGGTGTCACGTTATCGGTATGATAACGATATAACTGCTATGTGAAGATTCAGCCTTGGGGTCAAGGGATTTCGGTCTACTTCACACTCTAGTGGTGTGGAAGCAGCTTCACAATGGCTTTTCCCCACACTGGCTCAGTAACAATGCAGATGGGACCAATGATTCATGCCGCTCCTCCCAGGCATTTGATAGCGTATGATAAGGCTTTTTAACAGGCCCTGGGATTTTATTGTTGATTAAAATTGTTTTTAGATTTTTATATGTTAATGGATTTATATTGTGCTATTATATTGTATTTTTAGGAGTTTGACCTTTATAAGCCTCTCAGAGAGCTTTGGCTATTGGGCGGCATAGATATATACTAAATGAAATAATTCTGAATAGTACTAGGGTAGTATTGCTACCAACTTAAGAAAATACTTCACTTTGGTGTTTTGGTTTAATTCCATGATGTGCTGAAATAAAAATATGGTCTTCACATGATGGAAATTCACTTCCATAAGATGCAGTGATGACTTTACCAATTTGGATGGCTTTAAAGGGGGATTGGACAAATTCCTGGAGGAGAAGGCTATCAATGGCTACTTGTCTTAATGGCTATGTGCTACCTCCAGTACCAGAGGCAGTGAGCCTATGTACACCAGTTGCTGGGGAACATGGGTGGGAGGGTGCTGTTGCACTCATGCCCTGCTTGTGGGTTTCCTGTGGGCAGCTGGTTGACCACTGTGTGAACAGAATGCTGGACTAGATGAACCCTTGGTCTGATCCAGCATTACTCTTCTTATGGTCTTAAGTTCTTGCAACAAAAGTCTAAATCAAAATTTATTTTTGTTTGGTAAGTTCTGTCCTGATTGGTTTAGAAAAATAACAATTAAGGCTGAACTCTGACTAAATTCATTTTCATAGTATAAATAGTTTGCTATTGAAAACAACCTCTGTCTCAATGATTCATTAAAGGTAAATCACCGATATCTTAGTTCATCAAAAGTTCATTACATTCCAATCTCCTAAAATGCTGAGTCAGAGTAAAATGGTAATGGGAAAAAACCCAGAAAATAATTTATCCAAAAAGTGAGTGCACTTGTAAATGCTTTTCATAGGGGCTGCATTTCTTATCTTTTCTTATTGCATCTGACAATTTGGCATCTTTTGGAGAATACAAACCCATTTGGTTTTTATTTTGCATTGAAACATCTCAAATTTCCATTATTGGGGTTAAAGGAACAACTGTGCTAGGTTATTTTTTTATTTCTTTAAGGAGATCCATTCAGATGGATCTAGGTTTCAAGGCACTCAAAAGCAAACCTGCTTATGCCAGCCTTAAGTATAGTGGACCTCTTTAGAACTCATCTATGGCTAAACAATGGCTAAACAATGGCTTCGTCTCCCATGGTCTAGTATTATCTGAGTTTGGATGTCTGACCAGACTACTCTAAGGGCCTCTGCAGATTACAAAAAGATTTAAATCCCCAAACTCCACCTCTCAGAACATTAAGGATGCGATTCTGTGGTACTTGGGAGGGTGTCCGATGGGCCATGACATACTGTGAGCCTTCTCCTTGGTGGATGGAGTGGGCGATCTGCCTGTGTCGGTCTTCCCTGGATGGCAGCGGAACTTTCTGCCATGGTGGCTGTCCCACCGGTGGTAAGGGGCCATTCTGGGGGCATGTCAGTGGTGGACTGAGGGAGGCTTTGGAATCACCGGATCCAAAACTCCCTCATTCCTCAGACATGTCCCTATAATGGGGCAGGGGAAAATTATGCCAGCCCTGAAGCTGGCATTGTTATTTTCCTTCTCATTAAACCCAATGTGAGGAAAAACAAACAAAAGGAAAAACCAGGTCCAGAAGTGGACTTGCAGGAGGGTGTGTGTGGGGGGAAATAAACACTGCTCACCTGCTTTTTGTCATTGCTGGAATGAGCCAGGCAGGGCTTAGAAAGTAGTGGTTCTTCTGCCAGGGCTTCTCTCTCCTCCACCCTTATGGGATTGCTCTTCTCACAGTAATAGCTCAGATCCTGGGCTAGTAGTGCAATATTTTAATGCTGTGTTTTATTTTATTCTATTTTTATTGTATTGTTCTATTTTTAATTTTATCCTGTGAGCCACCCAGTGAATTTTTGTTGTAGGGCGGCCTATAAATAATGCAGATACATAAAGAAACAAATACGTATCTTTTCCCTCTTCCATTGCTGTGAAGAGAGCAACTGTCTGTTTGCAAACGTTCTTTAAAAATTAAGCCAGATTGACTGTTATTCACAAAATGGTAAGAGATTGTGGCAGAAGATGAGATAGCCTTGTTGGCATTTGTGAGGTGCAGTAAATGCACCGATGAGGGAGGGGGGCATTTTCCCAGTGACAAAATATTGCCATTTGAATAGCGTTCTGTCTACCACAGAGGCTCTAGCAGAAAAAGAGGATGGATCTCCTGAAACTGAATAACTACAAATTTATTATGTAATAAAATGATTATTTGGAAAATTTCAAAGTATGAGCTTCGTTTAGGCAGCATGTTTCTTTCTGGGACAAGGCTGGCCATTGGCCTATAAAATCAATCACCATCTTGTCCTTTTGTAGTGGTATCCTTCCTAAATCTTTCTGTAAGCTTGTTGTCCTATAGAAAGGAGTAACACATTGAGCAGCATATGCTCAGTAAGGGAGTTTTGTGTGTGTGTGTGGGGGGGCAGGTTTCTTCTTCATCCCTCACTAGTTGCTATGGTGATCAGGCCTAACTGGAAAGAACTATCTATACAAATTGTCAACAGCTCAGCTCGGGCAAGTTAAATATTTGTAAATTATAAGGGGCATGATTATATATATTTTTGGGCTTGTAGAACAGCACGTTCTGTCAAGTGTCTGTTTTAAAAAAATTCAGGGTTTCTTCTCCTTCTTTCACACTCTACCTTCTTGTGTCACTGCTTTAAAGAATAAGGGTGAATATATTTAACTCCATTGTAGAATATATGGACAGAGAGCCATCCCCCTCCCGTCCCCAAACACAGTGATTGCAAGAAAACCTACGTTTATTATTGCTAGTGTTAAAAGAAGAGGAGTGATTTAAATATTGAGATTTTCAAGTAAAAGACTGTTGTGTATTTCTGTTGTATACACTTACAAGCAGTCCCTGGAATCAAAATTCTATATTTACTGATAATAGAAATGTGCATATCATTTTAATTGCCCCTGAGTCTCCTTCCATACTGGTCCTTCTAGCTTGAAAGTTGGAAAATAAGAGAAGACTATACTTTCAAGATCTGGGCTCAATACTGTAAAAGTGACAACATCCCAGGTCTTTATAGGAAGTGTTGAACGATGGTGGATTCTCCTTCTGTTATGGATTTGGACCTTCGTTAAGTGTTTTCAGTCTGTAGTTCCAGTACGTAGGAAGCCTTTGGCTGCCACTAGTTAACTACCCATAACTGATCAAATCACTTCAAACAAAGTGTACACCATAAATTGTTTTAGGTGGATTCAATTTTGGGTTTGTACTAACAAGAATTAGTAAAGGAAAATCTTTTTGATCCATTTTCATCTTTATTAGAAATAGGCTTGTTTCATCACATCAAAATATAACTTGCAAAAATGACATGAAAACATTTTTTGTTCTTAGTCCTAATAGATTAAAAAGGAGAGATCTCATTCTAAGAACCAAGTTTCCTATTCAATACTAGGTACACAGACCTGGTGAGCTACTAATAAGAAGCTCCTACATTCCAAAATCAGCATATATTTTTACCTTTTTTGTGTAGGGATGACTTCATAGCTAATATTAAACACTGCCCCATAAACTAGGGCTCATGGCCTTAATTATCTCATTGTCATTAAACATTCTTTAAAAATTAGAACTTATATAAAAGGCTTACATGTACACCTTTCAGGCTAGATAAGATCAATTTTGAATTATTGCTTTGAGAAGATAGCTCCTTACTCAAAATTTGCCAATTAAACTTATGTCTATACCTTTTTCTAGAATCTGTATATCAACCTTATTGATGCGTATACCTTGCACAATATGTTTTTCTCATTAATTGATAAGCAAAAACTTTAAGTACACTTTTGACCTGGAATAATATGGTCTTGCACCTGTTCCTTTCTCAAATAACTCCTTGGCCCAAGTGATAGGGCTTCAGCTCAGCATTTTCTCTTTGGATACCATCCAGGTCAACTTGGCCATTATTTTTTATGCCAGTTACCCAGAATTCACTGTGAACCTGCTTGTGTCTCTGTGTTGCCTTCCCTTTGCTACTTTTTACTTATTTATATTTTTCAAATTCTTAATTATTTATCATTAACATTTGGCATCTGCATTTCATAATATGACATCTTTTATGACAGATAGGTTAGGATTTTCTCAATAGTCTTCCCAGAAAGTCTAATAATGCAAAATCAGCTATTTCCTAAAATTCCAAGACCCTTCACTGGAGGTAGTTAAGCAGGGGCTTGTTGGCCATCTGTCAGGGATGCTATAGTTGCATCCTGTATTGTGCAGGGGGTTGGAGTAGATGACGTCCAAGGTACCTTCCACTTCTTTGACTCCTCCCTTTTCCCTGCCTTGTTTTTTCTTTGGCTGTGTAATGACAATTGATTTCCTACTGGGCTGAGGCTGTGTCACTCGGGTGCTCTGCACAATGTCTAGTGCACTGTTGGAATGCTATAAATGTTTATTAGAAGGCAAGATAAATCTAAAGAAAGGCATTTCCGTTGTCATTGAAGGGTGAAACAATCAGTATCTGAGTCATCTTTAATACATAAAGTATTGAATGCTGACCTATTATGGGACCTGCTCAAATTAATCTTTTTCCCAAATTGCCTGAGTTATATCAAAGCTTATCCTCTGTGAGCTCACTTACATGCTCACAAGACAAATTACTAAAAAATTCCTATCGCCAATGGATAATCTGAAGCCTTCAGTGTGAAGAAGAAAAAGGAAAGCAGGGGCAATCATGGTAGGCCAGGACAGTCTTGTTTTACTACCTCTGTAGTGGTGAGTGTTGTGTCTCTTGGAAGTAAGAATCTGGTTCCACACAAAATTTAAGAGATGAGTAGTTTAGTTTTGTGTTCCTTCCTTGCAGACAGCCACAGGCAGATTGGCCCTTGCCTAGCCAGTCTAGTATAAATCCTGGGGTGGATTATCTGTGCTTAATCCAGGATATTCAGAAATCCTGCCCTGGCTCAAGTTATGGACCTATCACAAACACTGCACTGAGGAGCTGAGTCCAGCAATAGAAATAGCATCTGGTTGATATGCCTAGTGCTGGGTTCACAGCTCTAGGTTTCCTCATTATCAAACATGTCTTGTCTTCACTTTAACACTTATCTTAGTTGTATTTCTGCACTATCTCTTTTCCACAATGTCTCTGAATATGGGCAGTTTCCTAGTGTATGAGTTTAAACAGTGTTTGCTTACAATGATGGATTGTAATGTGGATGTAAAACCTACGCTGGCTAGAATTAAAATAGCTCTTTTCTGCATTCTCTCCTGCATGAATTTAGGTCTCCTGGTTCGTCCACCATCCTATCTACTATCCTGCATCAGGTATAAATAAGACATAAGGTGCAATGCAGAGAAAGTAAGGCAAGTATAGGTCCCAAATGTCATGTTTAGAAGTGTGCTGATGTCTTAATTGATTCCAGCGGGAGTTAAGTGCACTAGATTGTCTCTGGATTGCGCCTGTGTTTTCCAGTTTATCATGAAATGACTGGAAAATGGAATAAAGATATAATTTCTATGGGGAAATGAAATGCATCAGATGCTGAACCAAAAAGTCCATTGGCAGGATCTCTCTCTCCCCGCCTCCGCCCCCCAGCATGTGCTGTTAGCTCAGGAGATGATTGAAGGTTATTTAGGCATTCATGTTTAACACCAGACAAGACTACAAATCTGTGCATTGTGTGATATTTCATTTGATTGAGAAGCACAATCCACATCCAGAAGTTAAACCTCTTAATTTTATTGCACCACTTTCCCCCTGCATCTGGCCATTCCCTTACCTGCTAAGAATGGAAAGCTTTAAGTATTGCCAAGTTTGCTGTGGTTCCATGCTTGCTCATGCCTTTCATTTGCCCTTAAACGATAGCGTTGCCTGTCTTATAAATTTCAGTTGCAATGAAGATTTCAACCAATGCTAGTTAATTACCTTCACTAGCATACTGAAAGAGGTAAGATAGACTTCTCTCAATCTGAGAGCTGTTGAGCTAATGCAATGTTATATATATGTTGCCCTATCCACTTGCTTGCTGACACTCTCAAAGAACTTTAAAGGGTTAAAGAAACAGGACTTAACCTTTGCAGAGAACATTGATTCTTCTCCAGCATTTCTCATTCTTCTATATGGTTGATACTTTTATCTTTAATAACATTTTCTACTAATTGACCCAAAACAGATGTTCAGCTAACTAGCCTGTACTTTTCTGGATTGCCCCAGATCTCTTTTAAAAAGATGTTAACTTGACTCCTTAGCAGACCTCTGCCTGGTAGGGAGGCTGATCTTAGGAAGAAATTACATACTTTCTTGGAAGCTCAGCAATTTTACATTTTTTGGGGGGAAATACTTTTTATTCTATCTTTTATCTTTATAAATTAAATAAACAATAAAAAGGTAAAAGTAAAGGTGTCCCCAACCAGTCATGTCCGACTCTATGGTGCGGTGCTCATCCCCGTTTCTAAGCTGAAGAGCCAGCGCTGTCCGAAGATGCTTCTGTGGTCATGTGGCCGGCATGACTGAACACTGAGGTGCACGGAACACTGTTATCTTTCCTACCGAGGCGGTACCTATTTATCTACTTGCAATTTCTTGCTTTCAACTGCTAGGTTGGCAGAAGCTGGGACTGAAGACGGGAGCTCACTCCGTCACGCAGCACTCGGGTCTCGAACTGCTGACCTGCTGACCTTCCAGTCTGCAGTTCAGCATCTTAACCACTAAGCCACCGCGGCCCCGAAATAAACAATACCAGCAACCTAATCAATAACTACAATTTCCCAACAATACAGTATTCTTAAGAGGACACAGCAATAACAAAAGAGAAAAAGGAAGAAAAAAAGAAAACAGAAGAAGGAGAAGGAGAAGGAGAAGGGAAAAAAATGAAAAAAAATATAAAAAATTATTCAGAAGGATTAAATTTAAACTCCATTACACAGAAACTTCAAATCCCTTTCTACTTAAAAATTATACCTATGACATTGGCAATATTACAATTCAATACAGCATAAATAATCAACCTTACATTTCAATATCATATCATCAGTCTTATAGCAAGGAAGCAGGCCTACAATTCATTTCCAGTAACCATATATTGCCCTTCAGCTAACATATAATAGTAAAACTTAACAATTTAACCAGCCAAAAATCTTACTAACCAATAATGATAGTAATAATAAAAAAGAAGGAAATTTAAAAGGATAAATAATAACAATAACAAATCATTAATAAATTTTTAAAATATTATATAATAATAAAGCTTAAAATCAACCTCACAACAATCACTAATATATTTTGTACTAGATATATAAATGAATGTGCACATTTCTATACACCCTCAGACAGTAAATTTAAGTACAGTATATCATATCCATTTTAAAAAGAAAGGATTTAAAGAAAAGAGAGAAAGAGGGGAAAAAATGAGAGAAGACAAAAAAAATCTCTGGCCTAGCCTGAATCTTCCAGACTAAACATAGCCAGTTAGCAAAACATATTTGTAGATTCCAGTTCATGGTGCTGGAACAGAAATCTCATGTGATTTTCCATTTAGCCACACCTCCACCATTTCATGATTTAGAAACTTCTTCATCTGGCCTTCAGAAAAAATGCAAAATATAGCAGAATATTTTAAGTGATATTTTAAGTTCATTTGTTTTGCCATATTTTTCGCCTTGGTAAATTGCCTTCTTTTATCAGCAACTTCTTTGGTGTAATCCGGAAATAGCATATCTTTATCTTGTTTCCAAAAAAGGTTTCCACCCTCTCTTGCCAAACACAGGATATAATTTTTTTGTGGAGATTCTTGCAAATTGGACTATAATCGTATAACCACTCCCTTTGGCATTTGACACACGAAATGCCTGCTCAATATCAAATGAATAATCAGATGGCACAGGGAATATCTCATGCAGGAACTTATCTACAAAGGTAGACAAATTTACATCAGTAGGTAAATCTTTAATACCAATGATATGTACATTTGCTCTGTGCACAAAAGCCTTCAGTTGAGAAATTCTAACAGAAAAATTGTTGAAAAAAGCTTGTGATGTAGTCTCATTCCCTGCCACCCGATCTTGCAGCTCGTTAACCTTCACCTCCATTTTTTGCCAAGAAGTGTTGATTAAATCCACGGCCCCTTGCAGGGCAGTGATGGAATTTTGGATTGTATCCAGCCTCTTAGCCTGTTCAGCAAATTGCAAGGACAAAGTTTTTATCAGAGCAAGTAACTCCTCTGTATTTTCACTTCTTGGAGCCTTTGCCAAGGGAGGTGTGTGTGTGTGGGGGGGGGGGGGTAGGCAGAGATCCTTTTTTTCACCTTGGTGTAGTCATCCTTATCTTCAAACAAATCTTGCAGGTCCTCAAATATTATTGATATTTCTTAATCCATTCCTCAAATATTGTTGGTGTTTCTTAATCCATAAGCTACAATGGATCACGTCAGCCCTAATTTCTCCTTCAAAACAGCTTTGAGCGATGATTAGGCTCTGGCAGACTAGCCTCGGAGTCCAGCCCCCCTACGCAGAGAGAGCTATTCTTCCAAAACTTCATCCAGAGCTACTCCTGCCTCCCCTTTTCATTCCAGGGGAGAGATGAAAAGGTTTTTCAACCTTTTAAAAAGCTGTTTGAGATAGCATCCTGTGGCGGCTCCGCGGAATGCTGCAAAGGCAACATTGGCTCCGACCGGAAGTGCAATTTTACATTTTTGAGTTCAAGGTGTCAGGTGGAGACCATCAAGACCTGGTTTTGTGTTACATTTAAAATTGTGAATAAGGCCCAGAACTTTTGTCACCACTATTTTCCTCAGTTCTTCAGACGTCATTTCTGAAAAAATCAGTACAGACGCAGGTATCTGCTGTACATATTCCTCTATGAAGACAAGATGCAAAGAATTCATTCAGGTTTTCTGCAGTTTCCTTATCCTCCTTTAGTACAACTTTAACTCCCTATTTGTTCAGCAGTCCAACGATCTCCCTAGCTGGTTTCCATTTTCTAATGTATTTAGAACAATGTTATGGTGGTATTTAGTAACGTGCTCCTCAAATTATTTTTTTCGCATTCCTTATTTGTTTGCATTTCTTTTGCCAAAGTTTATGATCCTTCTTAGCTGGCCACATTTGGGGAGGACTTCCATTTTCTGAAGGAAGCCCTTTTGCTTCTAGCTTCCTTGACTCTGCTCATTCGCCATGTCACTATCCTTGATGGTGTCTTTCAGACCAAGAGTTAAACCCATAACCTCGTTTTCTTGTTTTGTGCAAAACAGCTAAATGGAATGGATTGGGATAGATTGCCAGTTTATGAAATATAATCATTCCCCAAATACTTTTCCAAACCATCCTTTTTTACTCCTATGGCCCCCAAAGTGGCTGTAATATGTTATCCAGCTATCTTGTTACCTTCTGCATGTGCTGCTGCTTCTTTTTTGCAGGCCTTGCTTTTTGCTGACCTGAGTAATGCAGTAACACTTCCAGAAATCCTCTATAAATAGTGTTTTCTAATTCAAAGAAGGATATAACATTCTTTTCATTTGTTCAGACATATAATTTGAGAATATAAAAATGCATTATAAATAATGTACTAAGCAGGGTTGGCAGATTAGGCAATACCCCAGTGTAGTGAGAATTTATAATTTAGAGACATTCTCTTATTTGAGATGTTATAATGTAGCTCTGTGTGCATGAGAGACTGGTAAACGCTCATTCAGTTTTGCCTTATTGTTTTTTTCTCTGCTAATTGCCTTTCTAACAGGAGGCATCATTACTAAATAATCCCATCAGGTGGAAGGCCATATGGGGCTGTTGGAAAATCTCAAACTGCTGTACATACTGTTGACTGACTCTGTGGATTAAAACGGTCTTTTATGCCAGTCATAATTCTCTGGGTTATGTTCACCTGCCAAAAATCATGACACCCAGGGTGGCCCAATGGAAAGGACATCTGCTGTACCCAGAAGCGCTATGCAAGTCCACACTCTCGTGTTGCTTCCAGCATGCTATTAACATTATCCAGAACCCTCTGAAACAGTAGAGAAGATTTTGGGGCACCCACTCATTTTGCACTGGAGCAACTTTGCCCCGCCTCACCATGCCTAGGGTGGCAAAAGAACTCTTTATTATCATTACTAAATCCTCTTCCTACAAATTTCTAATGAAGAAAGCAGTTCTTTTACTGTTCACGTTCTATTTGCAAAGTACATTTGAATTCAACCCTTTAGCACCTGCATTCAAAAGAAAGCAAAGCCAATATCTTACTGCCTGTAATTTACTCAAATAACTGAGCTGTTTTTTTCTGTAATCCCAACACAGTCATTCTGTTCTGCTTTTTAAAGTTGCTTTGGAATATTTTAAATGAATTTTCTTTTTCTTTAACTGGCTTGGTATCAGACTATGGACAATATTTTAATAGTCAGTACTTAGGCACATCATTTGAGCTCTGATGTTGGGTCGTTTTTTAAAATACTCTTGGTTTGTAAGTTGACCCCATCTATTATATATTGCACACATTGGGCGAGTTCACATGTCATGCTAAGCCACCCTCAGAATAAGCCACCAGGGTTGGTTGTTGGCTAGCTAACCTAACAGATGATTGGGCACTGTGCAGACTGCAGTGGCTTGTTTCCCCCCTCAGTCCCCCCTCAGTCCCCTCACTGGCTCCCAGCATGTATCCCAGGTGCCTTTGCAGCAGAACTCTTCATTTCTATGATTTCTACATCAGCACCCTTTCTGCAATTTATCTCCTGGGGGTGCCATCTCTCAAGTGATACTCTCCCCACCCTACATCAGATTGCCCAATGGAATTAATTTTCTGAGGCCTTATGAACGCAGTAATGCATTTGCATTTTTTTTTTTGCCTGTCCATCTATCTGTCTGGTATTTAGCCAAGCATACCGATATCTCCCTCTTGTCAATGTCCTTTTTTCATCCTCATCTGTACTTCCCTTGCTAGGGAAACACCCTTTTTCGGGAGTAGGTGAAGTAGCCTTTAAAAACAATACCCTTAAAAATTGCTGCTTCACCTACTCCTAAAAAGTAGGTTCAGCTGAGAGAGAGGGAGAGAGAGAGAGAGAGTTACTGGTCCAAAGCCATCCAGTAAGCTTTGTGGAAGAACGGGGATTTGAACCTGAGCTTCCCTAGTCCTACTTCCACAGCCTTCTCTAACCTGGTGCTCACCAAATGGGATGGATTGCAACTCCCATCATTCTCAACCAGCATGGCTGTACTGGCTGGGAATAATGAGAGTTGTAGTCCAACCCATCTGGAAGGCACCAGTTTGGGGAAGACTGCTCTAATAATGACACTTCACTGACTTTCAAAATAGCAATTGTAGCCAAGGCAGGAGATAAACAGAATACTTTTTCCCCCTAATATTTTACCAACCTTATTTTGGCCTGATTAGGTTACGATAGATTACACAGGTTTTGATGTGCACTTTCATGCAATTTTCCTGTCATCATTATAATTGGGTGATGTTCTAATGTAGAACAGTACTTAATCCATGGTCACATCCCTCTGTGGTTATTTGTTTGTCTGTCTTTGAAAAATGGTTCCTGGTGGGTACTCTACTACCGTTGCTGCAGAGTAGCTGTACATCTGAGACTGCTTATAGAAAGTACAGAGATTTAGGAGACCTGTGAGAAGAATAAATTCACTTCCCTTTAGGGTAGCTGCCTCCAGTGTGACAGAAAGCTTAAAACTTACTTTTAGAAATTCAGAAAGACACGATGTCCTTACCTAGACAGAGGTAATGTTTAGGGTATTTATAGAACTACCAGAAACAGCAAGCCTGTAGCTAACGGGAGGCAAAGGGAAAAACATTATTTCTCTGTACCATAGAAATAAGAGACTGATTCAAACTTTCCCACAGTTTTGATTTGATTCAAGGAGGGAGGGCAGGGCTTTAACCTTCAAGGTGGCCTAAAACTTTCCACATATATAAATAAATAAATTTTCAAGGGCTAAGGCTGTCTTTGTTTCCTCACCATGGCCTGGTGCCATATCTAAGTACGGTGTTATTTGAGAGCTAGGATGTCTAGCCCATGCACAGTTTGTAAGGAACAACCCATCCAACTCTGGTACACCGGTCCAAAAAAATGAACGAACAGGTTATAGCAGACCCTTGAAGAAAAGTCTCCTTTTAATTGTTTAGTAATGTTTGTGCTTCAGTCTTCTCTTTCTGACTTTTCACTCTCTGGCTTCACTAACTCTCAGCAAGCTACCTGTGTACTCTCAGGCTTGGTTTTTTTTTTTTTACATCCTGCTCCCTATCTACAGTCCTGTTAGGTCCTGCATGTGTCTATCTTGCTCCTATCTTGCTATTGGTTATCAGCCTCTCCTCCCCCATCCTCCCCAAACACTTGCACATTGCACCATCTCTCTCTAGATCCTCTCCCTCTGTCCCCAGCCCACTTTATGGAAATAACCAATTAGCTGCCGGTCCTATTTAAATGCTGTACATTTACTTACATATTTACTTTTATATTTCTGTAATAAACTGCATATTATTCTGCTTCCCCACCTGCATACACCAATTCCTACTGTAGCACACTGTGACTTTCAGTTAAAGAGCCTTATGTGTGTCAGTCAATAATATGAGTTCATATATTCATATTATATGAATATAATATATAAATATAATATATATATAATATATTATATATATATATATATATATATATATATATAATATATAATATATATATAATATATATAATATATAATATATATAAATGAGAATATGTGGTAATACCAGAATCTTTAACACTACAATCCTATGCTTGCCTACTCAAAAGTAAGTATCTTTGAATTTAATGGGGCTTATTCCCTGGTAAGTCATTACAGGATTACAGCCTATTGCAGATTAGGAACACTGGCTGGGATGCTTCTCCCAGCACATGATTGATATAGTCTGGCATGGGACTAGTGCAGATAGTACAATCCTCCCTCTACTTGTCATTTTGAGGGATTATTTTTTAACACTCGACACAGGAATGCTGATCCCTACAATAAGTGTCACAGAGTCCTGCTGTATGATTTAATGCAACTTGTCATGTGAGTTGAGGCCATCCCTTAGTAACATTTTTCATCTCTGGTGGTGAATGCTATTGATATGGATGTGCATCAATAGGAGAAACTCCCCACATGAAATCCCTGACCTATGAAATGAGTTATACTGTACGATATGGATAGAGGCTGTGAGATGCTAATGGCTGTGGCAAGTGTAGTGTAGGCAGGTGCTGAAGTTGTAGGATTGCTATAGGAAGATATAGGATTGAATATATTTCCTGAGAGATTTCCTGTTCTTTCCTGAGAGATTTCCTGTTCTTCCTTGAGAGATTTCCTGATCTTCCACTAGTATTCTACTGGGAGTGCAGAAAGTTGTAGGCATATATCCTAACTTAGCAGAACAGCTAAAATGTCATTGTCATGACATTTGGATGATATGGAAACAGCTTAGCTTTTTCATTGATATTTTTAAAAAACAAACAAACAAAGAACCACTTGAGATTCTTGACATTGCCTATATCTCCAGTAAGTATTTCATGCCACGTGTACTTCCAACAGGGCCATTTGCATGCAAAAATAAAATCCAACCCCAAAGTTGCGTAATAGGATTTATTTGTTGAGTATCTTTGCATGACATTGGGCCCGGCATAGCTCAGATAACTTAATTTTTGAAATGAATAGTCCTGGGATACTTTCTTTTAAGTAATTAGCTGGAGTTAGTTAATATAAATTGGTCCCACGGCTGCCAGTGCAGCATACTTAGGCAACAATGGAAAGAAGCATCTCTCATTTGCTAAATGTCATGCCTCCTCTGTGTGTTGTACATTAACTCCCAGGACCAACATTTAGTGGCTTTTCTCTTGCAGAGCATCACTGGCCCTGCCAATTCACATTGAATCAATTCAAGTAGTAATGCAAGTTTTATTTGGTAGAGAGTAGGTGATGTGCACCAGCCAGAAATGGTGTATTGCATACCCAATGAATGTTAGTCTGAACATTTCCATCTTATTAGTGAGAGTTATGGGAGAATCCTGTTGGGCTGTCATTTAATGACTAAGGGTGTCTCTACATTGAACCAACCCCCCCACATTTTTTTCTGGGACTTTCTGCTTTCTCTTTGTGGGATTAGGATGGGCTTCTTTAGACAGCAGACATGTGGTTTGCACAGAGGAAGTGCCTCCCTCCGTCCCTGGCATGTGTGCAAAGGAGTGGAGGGTGGAGTCTTGCTTTCCTTGCTTAACTTGTGCTGTACTGTTTCCGCGCAGCCCTAGGCACACTGACTTGGGAGTATGCCCCAATGAAGTTAATGAGGCTTACTTCTGAGTAGACATAAGATCATAATGGAAGTCTGCAACCCTCAGCACACTTACTTGGGAGTAAGCCCCACTGAACTTAATGGGGTGCTCTGAATCAACAGAGTATGTTGATTCTGAGCTTGGTGGGGTGGGGGATCAGGTCTGTCTCCTTTTGTTGCATGGAGGCATTTTACTCTCTTCTCCCTCTGATCGGCGATCGAGAGACAAGTCGTTTGAATTGAAGAAAGTCCTTCCTGTACAGGGTCATGGTGCTAAGCTGGCATGACACATTGCTGATATGGTGCCATTAACTTTTATTACTAGTTTATCTCCAATCTTTTTGAAAGCGCGATAAAGGGGAAAATGTGTGCGAGGCATCCTGGAGATTGACAACGTCATGTAAAGGACATGCAAAATTCCGTGAGTGACCAATCACAAGTGTGCAATAAATTGCTCATGTAGAGACACCCTGAGGCTGTGCACTTGAACATAGTGGGACTTACTTGTGGGTAAACATGTATGGGATTGGCCTACACAAGTAGCTTTCTACTGATAAACACTGACCTCAAAAAGTACTCATTGAGTTGGATCCAGGTTTATTCTGGATCAACTGTGCTAAAGTGGAGGTGCCTGCCCCCTCTTAACCGTAGTACCCCCTCCACCCCTGAAATGGTACACACAGAATCAGGAGACCCTGCTGAATGGGGTGATCTGTGATGTGTGTGTGGGGGGAGAGGGGGGCAGGAGGGAGAGATCTTGCAAAATTGGGCAGAAGGACCATCTGCAAGTGGCATCTTTCTGTCATGGAAGGAAGATCTTGGATCCAACCTATTGTTTATAGCTTCTATATGCTGAGAATGTGGAGAATCTTTTTATGTCATAACTCATGAAATCTGTAATTCTTCTATACAATTTGTACACAAGTCATAGAAGGAGAGAAGTCTCCTGTTTCTTTATGGCTCTTATACTGCCATTAACATTTTCCAGAAAGATCTTCTTTCTCTCTCTTTATGTATCTGTTTACCAAATTGTTCTCTTTTTCTTTCTTGTAATATCCACAGGATTGGAAGAATATAAATTACTTAAGAAATGAGCATTCACAGACTCTGAAAGTTGAATGCGCATGTAAATAAATGTCAGGGCTCATTATATTTCTCTTTTAAAAGATGTAGAATGATAACTAGAAATTCGTTTTTGTGATAAAAGCTGTTCATTTCAAAAATAAAAATGCCCACACTTGATAGAATCATCTAAAAAGTAGTGCAAACAACTGAGAAGCTTGTTGTCCATGGTTTATATAAGGGGTGGTAAAATGGTGAGTCTCCTCAAGCAATTTTATCCAGTCATTAGTGGTCTTAGCAAAAAACAAGGAGTGATAAATATTTTGCCCAGTGTTTCTCTGATAAGAAAAAAAAAACATTTTCAAAAATTGTGAAAGAGACATAGATTCCACACTCCAGTGATACATGCTTTTATTATGCATGTATTTACTGGATGTGACACCAACTTTATTATGAAGCCTGATTGTTAATGAGTAGGTCAGTTTGTGTGGCAAAATACTCTGTCTGCGTAACCAGATAATCCCTGAGAATACAGAAGTTGGCCATTGACTTCACTTTTGGGGTGGGTCGCTGCTAATGGAAACACAGGAAGGTCCTGTGGTATTGCCACAACTTATATTTGTCATGTCCCCTGGTTTTGAGGCTCTGCATTACCCCAAGAGGGACTCAGATTCAGATGGGCCAGAGGTCACCCCACTTCAGGGGGAGCCCTTGGCAGTTGGCATCTCCTTCTATACCATCCTGGCCTGAGGACATAATCATCTGACTCTCAGGGTGATTCCCATGTCAGTTTTCCTGTCCCTCAGCCATGCAGGAGCATAAGACTGCAGAAACAGACATTGGACCATTAGTCAGCATCTACCAGAATTGGAGCCACTGAAAGACCAAGCTCTGCCAGGCCTCCTTAAGGACTTCGTTGACTGCAGTCCTTTGCTGAGACAACGGCTCCTTATGAAAGAACACTCCAGTCAGCACTTCCTGCAGTGTGCTATCCAAGGTACTGCTGTGACTCTTCCCTTCTTGATGGGACCCAGATCAATGAGCACTGTATTACATTTACAGTCCCCTTCCCCGGAGCCTCACACCTAGTCAGGAGAATATTTAAGTAGGATAAGAAAGCGGTAGACCACTGTAAAGTTGGCTTTTGTTAGTCAAAACAATAAAAGAACCATTACTTTGGACTTTTAGCAATACAGTGCTAACATAAATACAATGAGGAATTGGCTTTAGTGATATACAGGGGACCTGGGAGGCCTGTGCATAAAGGGATAACTCAGAGTATGCTGACTTGGCGGCATAGGTATGACTGAGCTGGATAGCAGTGGGAAAAAAGGTTGAAGGCAGAAGGATCAAGAACTTAATGAAGATATTACAGTGTCTCGGCACACACAGCAGAGCCAAGACTGTTCTTCTGGGAGAGGGGTTGCTTGAATTATGCCTTTTTCTTTGTGAGGCTTTGACTGACCTGAGCAAGTTGGAGCTTAGGTTTGGGTAGGGGGACTTTTAGTGATCTGTCCTGCCCTGACTCAACTGATGGTTCAAAATCACAAATACAGAGAAGGGAGGGGATCAAGGGAGAAGGGTAGGAAGGATAAGTAAAGCTAAGTGGGATTAGGGGCCAGCAAGGCTGGAACAAGCTCCACGCGCTGGGACCTCTTCTGGTAGTCGCTCTGGCAGAAATAGAGCTAAGGCAGAATTTGAACATGGAGACTGCAGTCTGGCAGATCTTGAACGCGACTTCTCTGATAGGGTTTGCTTGCCTAGGGGAAGGGTTTTCTTAAGAAATAGAAGAATAGCTAAAAGATCAGCACCTTGGTCCAGCCAAGGTACTCAGAAAGGAAGAGGTGTGCAGATAAGGGTGTTTATTATTTATTTGTGGCATTTATATACCACCAGCTTTCATAAAATCTCTCCTCTAGTGTTCCTCAACTTGGTGGCTCTTAATAACTGTAGCTTAGCAACAGAGGAAGATACACTCAAAATTTGGTGGGCTTCCGCTCAGGGGCTGTTATTGGCCAATCTGATCAGGTATCCCTTGGATTTGGAAGACGGTGTCTGGCATGTGGCAGACAGGATGGCATTTGCATTTTCCAGAGATGCTCCCTTTGTGGCAAGGAAAATCCTAAATGAGCTGATGAGTGATGCTGACTCCTCTAGTGCCCTGTCGTGTGGCCACTGTGTCCTTTGCTGCAGCTGCAGCTGCAGTTGACATTGAGAGAAGATAGAAGAGTCCACGGGGCCCATCACATGAGCCTTCTAGCACTGTAAGCCCATGGGGTGGGGGCTGAGGCCCGCAGGAAGTTCAGAGGGTGCTTGAGCCCTCCAACCCCCCTGAATGTTATGGACATGACTCCTGAATTTCAATTTTATTATGGGAATTTCTAAAATTAATTCTGCAATTTGAGCAAGCTCAGTTTGCCCCAGCTTTCTGTTCCTTTGATCCATTTGAATCTTCTGTTCCTCTCCATTAATAATGTTCACATAAGCATTGATAAAAATCTTGATGTGATTGTACCCATTGGGTCAGATCGAGGTTTAGTCATATTTAGAACAGACCCACCTAAATCAATGGGAATTAAGTTAGTCATGACTCACTTAAGTTCCATGATTTCAGTGGGTCTGCTCCGACTAAATCTGGGTCCCAGCCATCATCTTTTTTATTTATTTTATTTCTTCGTGTGTACAGTGCTTCTATTACAGAACTAAATAAATGGTAAAAGCCGAACAAAATAAAACAAACTAAAACAATCTGAAATCGCTAATTTCGGGAGGGAGATACTGTTAGTGAGAGTTTGAGGTTCATAAGTGAAGTCAGACCTTCAAACTCCTTTTCATCACAGACATTCAAATGAGTTTTTCCACACTGACTATCTGTCTGTCTGTCTGTCTGTCTGTCTATTTATTTATTTTCTATACCGCCCAATAGCTGAAGCTCTCTGGGTGGTTCACAAAAATTAGAACCAAAGAGCACACAATAAAATGATTGTTGTTGTTGTTCAGTTGTCCAGTCGTGTCCGACTCTTTGTGAGCCCATTGACCATAGCATGCCAGGCCTTCCTGTCCTGCGCCCTCTCCCAGAGTGTGCTCAAGTCCATATTCATTGCTTCGGTGATGCTATCTAGTCATCTCATCCTCTGCCGTCCCCTTCTCCTTTTGCCTTCAATCTTTCCCAGCATCAGGGTCTTTTCCAGAGAGTTTTCTCTTCGCATTAGGTGGCCAAAATATTTGAGCTTCAGCTTCAGTATTTGTCCTTCCAATGAGCAGTCAGGGTTGATTTCCTTTAGGATTGACTGATTTGACTAGGGATGTACAAAAGTCACTTACCTTTTCGAAGGGTGACATTCATGGTGGGGGGGAGGCGCTCTGTCCGTCCCCCCGAAATTCTGTCCAGCCGGGTCCGCTCCACAGAGATTCTGCGGAGCCGCTGGCTGGGGCCACCCACAGCCGGACATCTGTCCGCTGGGCAGCCGGTAGGGTTGCAAATGGCGGCTGCCATAGCCGCCGCCGTTTGTGTCCTTGTATTTTGCTGTTATAGGCATCGTAAATATTTATGTAGCCTATCACGGCAAGCAAAAAAACCAACAACCAGCGGACACAAATGGCGGCGGCTACGGCGGCCGCCATTTGCGTTCCAATTTTTCGCTGTTTTAGCCTACGTAAATATTTACGTAGGCTATTACGACGAAAAAAAAGGGGAACACAAATGGCGTATTGGGCGCTATTTGCGTTCCTTACCCCTCCGCCATTTTAGCCTACATAAATATTTACGTAGGCTAATATGGCGGGAAAAAAAGGAACGCAAATAGCTCCTACTACACCATTTGCGTCCGCTGTTGTTGTTTTTTGCTTGCCATGATAGGCTACGTAAATACTTACGTAGCCTATCATGGCCTCCACAGGGACGCAAATGGCGTCCCTGCATTAGCCATGATATGCTATGTAAGTATTTACGTAGCCTATCATGGCTATGATGAAGAAGCTAATGGCGGCTGCAGATGCGGCCGCCATTCTCAAGTCAGCGCGGACGGCAGCAGGTAAGTGCTCCGTTTTGCGTGCCTTTTGTGGGGTGGGGGGGTGGGGGCTTCGTTCTGCCACAGATTTTGGGGGGCCAAATCCACTGGCATTCGGCCTCACCGAGATCCGTGGCAGAATTCTCTGACATGCCTAGATTTGACCTCCTTGCAGTCCAGGGGACTTGTAAGAGACTTCTCCAGCACCACAGTTCAAAAGCATCGATTCTTCGGTGCTCAGCCTTCCTTATAGTCCGGCTCTCACAGCCATACGTTGCTGCTAGAAAAAACCATAGCTTTGATTATATGAACCTTTGTCAGCAAGGTGATGTCTCTGCTTCTTACTAAGCTGTCTAGGTTTGCCATAGCTTTCCTCCCAAGGAGCAAGCGTCTTTTAATTTCATGGCTACAGTCACCGTCTGCAGTGATCTTGGAGCCCAAGAAAGTAAAATCTGTCACTGTCACTGCTTCCATTTCTTCCCCTTCTATATACCAGGAAGTGATGGAGCCAGATGCCATGACCTTAGTTTTTTTAATGTTGAGTTTCAAACCAGCTTTTGCACTCTCCACTTTCACCCTCAACAAGAGGCTCTTTAGATCCTCTTCACTTTCTGCCATTAGGGCAGTATTGTCTACGTATCTGAGGTTGTTGATAATTCTCCTGGCAATCTTAATTTCGACCTGTGATTCATCCAACCCGGCGTTTCTCATGATGTACTCTGCATATAAATTAAATAAGCAGGGCAACAATATACAGCCTTGTTGTACTCCTTTCCCAAGTTTAAACCAATCGGTTGCTCCATGTCTGGTTCTTACTGTTGCTTCTTGACCCTCGTACAGGTTTCTCAGAAGACAGGTAAGGTAGTCTGGTACTCCCATCTCTTTAAGAATTTGCCACAGTTTGTTGTGATCCACACAATCAAAGGCTTTAGCATCATCAATGAAGCAGAAATAGATGTTTTTCTGGAATTCTCTTGCTTTCTCCATGATCCAGCGAATGTTGGCGATTTGATTTCTAGTTCCTCTGCCTCTTCAAAACCCAGCTTGCACTTCCGGTAGTTCTCAGTTCGCATACTGCTGAAGCCTAGCTTGTAGGATTTTGAGTATCACCTTTCTGGCATGTGAAATGAGCGCAATTGTACAGTAGTTTTGAACACTCTTTGGCATTGCCCTTCTTTGGAACTGGAATGTAAACTGACCTTTTCCAGTCTTGTGGCCACTGTTGAGTGTTCCAAATTTGTTGGTATATTGAGTGCAGCACTTTAACAGCATCGTCTTTTAGGATCTTAAATAGCTCAGCTGGAATACTGTCATCTCCGCTAGCTTTATTGTTAGTAATGCTTCCTAAGGCCCACTTGACATCACTCTCTAGGATGTCCAGCTCAAGTTCAGTGACCGCACTATCATGGCTATCAGGGACATTCAGATCTTTCCTGTATAGTTCTTCTGTGTATTCTTGCCACCTCTTCTTAATCTCATCTGCTTCTGTTAGGTCCCTGCCTTCTTTGTCCTTTATCATGCCCATCTTTGCACAAAATGTTCCCTTGATATCTCCGATTTTCTTGAAGAGATCTCTAGTCTTTCCCATTCTGTTGTTTTCTTCGATTTCTTTGCATTGTTCATTTAAAAAGGCCTTCTTGTCTCTCCTTACTATTCTCTGGAACTCTGCATTCAGCTGGATATATCTTCCTCTTTCTCCCTTGCTTTTCGCTTCCCATCTTTCCTCAGCTAAGCCTCCTCAGAGAGCCACTTTGCTTTCTTGCATTTCTTTTTCTTTGGGATGGATTTAGTTGCTGCCTCTCGAACAATGTTACAGACCTCCGTCCATAGTTCCTCAGGCACTCTGTCTATCAGGTCTAATCCCTTAAAACTATTCCTCACCTGTATATTCATAAGGGATATGATTTAGGTCATGCCTGAATGGTTTAGTGGTTTTCCCTACGTTCTTCAATTTAAGCTGAAATTTTGCGATAAGAAGCTCATGATCTGAGCCACAGTCAGCTCCAGGTCTTGTTTTTACTGACTGTATAGAGCTTCTCCATTTTTGGCTGGAAAGTACGTAATCAATCTGATTTCGATATTGACCATCTGGTGATGTCCATGTGTAGAGTCGCCTCTTGTGCTGTTGGAAAAGAGCGTTTGCTATGATCAGTGTGTTCTCTTGGCAAAACTCTATTAGCCTTTGTCCTGCTTCATTTTGTACACCAAGGCCATGCCTGCCTGTTCTCCCGGTGATTTCTTGACTTCCTACTTTAGCATTCCAATCCCCTATGATGAAAAGGACATCTCTTTTTTTGGTGTTAGTTCTAGAAGGTGTTGTAGGTCTTCATAGAACTGATCCACCTCAGCTTCTTCGGCATCAGTGGTTGGGGCATAGACTTGAATGACTGTGATGCTGAATGGTTTGCCTTGGATTCGTACTGAGATCATTCTATTGTTTTTGAGATTGTACCCCAGTACTGCTTTTCCCACCCTTTTGTTGACTATGAGTGCTACTCCATTTCTTCTAAGGGATTCTTGCCCACAGTAGTAGATATGATGGTCACCTGAATTAAATTCGCCCATGCTTGTCCATTTTAGTTCACTGATTCCCAAGATGTCGATGTTCAATCTTGCCATCTCATGACTGACCACCTCCAGCTTACCTTGATTCATTGATCTTACATTCCAGGTTCCTAAACAATATTGTTCTTTACAGCATCGGACTTTCTTCTCACCATCAGACACATCCACAGCTGAGTGTCCATTCGGCTTTGGCCCAGCCGCTTCACTCTTTCTGGCGCTACTTGGAAATTCCCTCTGCTCCCCAGTAGTATATTGGACACCTTCCGACCTGAGGGGCTCATCTTCCGGCGTCATATCTTTTAGCCTTGTGATACGTTCCATGGGGTTTTCTTGGCAAGAATATTGGAGTGCCATTTCCTTCTCGAGTGGACCACATGTTGTCAGAACTCTCCGCCATAACCTGTCCGTCTTGGGTGGCCCTGCACGGCATAGCTTATGGCTTCACTGAGTTACGCTAGCCCCTTCGCCACAACAAGACAGTGATCCATGAAGGGGAATAAAATGATACAATATGTATAAAAGATTAAAACCACAGTAAACAATACAACCAGAATAAAACCTAGGAGCAGTGCAGGGATTTAAAACAAAGATTTAAAACAGCAAAGCTGAAATCTAAAGATCTAAAATGCTAAAATGCCTCTTATGATTGTGGAGTTTGCCTGCCTAACATGCCGTTATTTGTACGTGCAATAAAGCTGTGCCAAATTCTCAAATTCCTTTTTGTGAAAGATTTTTTTTTACAGATGCTCACACACACTCCCACACATCAGGGGAAAAAAAAAATCAAAAGGAATCTTGATACAACTGTATGTATGCCATTCCAGCAGGGTGTACAGAGTGAGATGAGAGGGAAAGCAGGGCCATTCCACCAGCCCTGCTAAAAGCCTATTTGATTTTTCTCTCTTCCCTCCCATCCCTTTTCCCTTGTGTGTTTGCCACTCTGCCTTTGTGGACACGTGGCCAGTGAGGGCACTGAAGTGAAAAGTGGTTGGTCTTCCCTCCGTTCTGATGCCCTCATTGGCTGAGCCCACCTTTCCAAATTAATAAAACAAACAAAAATGGCCATGTAAAATGGTCCACATGGGGCTGCTGCCTTCATTGGCTGTGGCCACATCACTTTCGTTTGGTGGCACACTGGCACAGGAGGTTGAAGAGGCACTGCTGCTGCCGCCACCCCTGCTGCCACCACCACCACTGCTCCCACTGCTGGTACCCACAGCCACTCACAGCTTCCTGTCGGGGGGCTGTTTGGAGGCCCCATCAGATGTGGGAGGCTGGATCTGCAGCCACATCTCAGCATATGTTGTGTAGAAAGATTCGTTAAGCACCATTTCAAAATAACCATAAGCCGCAATGCACAACATGCTTACTGCAAGAAAGTCCCATTACCTTTAACACAAACGTGCAAATGGGATGGGCTGCAGATCTCAGCCAAAACACTATGCATAGGTTATGACCTATCATTGATTTTCTGGGAGAAAATATCCCCTTAACACAGAAACCCCTTATGCTCAGTTAGATCTGATCTGCATTAAAGGTCCAACTGAAAGAGAGAGAAATCAGAGATATAGATGTAACATTTTTGCCGTTGTATACTTTAGTTATCTTGATAGGAATTAAAGTATGATTGGATCAGATTTTAACTTGGGATCTAAAGTACCATCTTGTAACATACATTAGGGAGCAAGATATTACTTGAAAATCTACCATACTATAAAAAGGGATTGGCAGGTATTTGTGGAATAATAATTGTGATATGTACACAAATCCCCAAAGATCTGATTTCAAGATCTGATTTTCTTATAATTAGGGCTGTCAACCAATTAAATAAATCAGAGTAAATTAATCATATGTGTTTTAATTGATTTCATTAATTGCTTAAATCTGCATATATTTGCATCTGATGGAAAAAGCATGTGTCCTTTGCCTTTTGCTGGTGCTTGCATGTACTGCAGTGGGTGCCATTTTAGGAAAAACATTCCATTTGGAGTGTGAGAGAGAAGTGGACTGCCTCCTCCAAGATGACACCTGTTTTCTGCACTTTTTATAAGTGCTTATACAAACAGTAGTTAAACACTGAGTTGCCAAATTAAATGGAGACATCATTTAAGTCAATCAAAAGTTCTTATATCAGTGCACAGGGTGGTTCTCCGCCCCCAACCCCATCCCTGCACTGAGCAGTTCCTGCAGCAAGGCTGTTGGTCACAGTCCTATGCACTCCTGGAAGTAGAGTCAATTGCAGAATAATAGCTGTAGAAACAAAAGCAAATGTAGTAATGCACACAGACACTTCCCCAGAGTTTCTACTGAAACCCACCAGTTAGGATGTTGCTCACTGATGACGCCATCATATTAGTCATGCAGAGAATGCACATCAATGTGTTTTGATGGTTGAACAATGCCATGCTGTCATCTAACCCAGTACACCCCCTCCACTCCACATGCAATTCACAACTAGGCATCTGGTAAGAGAGCACTGCTATCCTGTATAAACTGCCATGGTGTTATAAGCAGGAGGCCTGCACTGAGAAATGACAGGTTCCAGGGGAAAAGGTTCAAGTCCACCAGTGGGATCAATGCCTCAGCACAGTTTTCATAACATTTAACACAGCATATTTGTCTGGCTGCCATTTTGAAGGGTGCAAAACTGTCTGTGAAATACTCTACCTTTCATTATTTTGCAAAAGCTTTGTTACATCTCTTTGCCACCATTGTTCTCCTAATCTCATTTTGCCCTTGCAAGATGTATGGAATGGTTCTAACAGTGGCAAGATAGTACAAACTGGAGCTGTGTACAGATGGCCTCTCAAAATTCTCCACCTTATTTGTGGGCAGAGAAATTTGGGAGATAATTTCACCGAATTTCTCGAGGGGAAGCAGAGATTCTCAACAGTTTCTCTCAGGTAGGGTTCCCCGTTGGCAGGGCTTGTAGCACAGCTTCTTTCATTTTTGGTAAGCGTTTTGCAGTTTTTTGTGCCTCAACAGCATCAACTGCATTGGCAGGCTGGTCCCCATTTTGCATCCACCACAAGGCAGGTATGTGTGTGTGTAGGGGGGGCAGTGGCAGTGTTATGTCAAGCTCCAGGGATGAGGTGGAGTTGTGCTTTGCCAAAATCTGTCCTCCAATTTCCAGAAAGTTTTCTTCCCCCATGAAAAGGGCTTCCATTGTTCTGCCTCATTCTCAGGACAGTCTGTAATGTATGTTTAATTTCTTTTGGTGGTGTTTTTTTAGTTTACCTGATCACAGCTGGCCTCCCAGGCTGCCTGCACTTCCTGATCTGAAAAAGCCATAAGGGAGGAATTACCTCATGGTGCCTTCCACTGAGCTGAGAAGGTTACAGGCTGCCAAAGTGACGATTGTACAATGAAAGACAGGACACTTGTGCTCATTCCTCGGCCACCTCCTAAGTAAGGTAAGCCCAAGAAACTCAAACCCAACCCATGAGGATTTCTCCGAAATTTCTTTAGTATTGAATTTCTTTTTGAAAGCAATTTCTCTTCTATCAAATGGAATGAGAATGGTAAAAAAAAAAAGTGGGAGAAATTTTTGGCACAGCACTAGTACAAACTCAGGCTGAAAGTTCTGTGGAAATGTTCCCCCGCCCAAAATGCGGAGGGAAGGTGAAATGGGGTGGGGGAGAAAATGTGTGAATTTTCAAGGGTTGCGAAGAAATTCTGGATAGCTTATGTGGACAAAGGGTGGGAGCAGCTTCTCCCCTTTCTTACTTAAACATAAGTCCTCCTTTTGGTGGTCAGGTGGACACAATGTTCCAACACAATACCTCACTTAGAATGATGCTACATCATGATGAGGTATTGTTGGCAGGAAAGGCTGGCCCCCAGTGTCCAGCTGGTGCCACCATTTTTTGACCCTGATTAATGTGCATTAGAACAGTGACACATTATGATGTAGCATCCTTCCAAGTGAGACATTACAGGGGAACAATGTGGCTGCTGCACCACTGATAGGAGGGCTACTGCTTGGTGGTTGCAATCAAATTACATTTAAGCAAGCAACAACAGCAAAAAGCTGCTACCACTGCTTACCCCAATAGGTCCCCCACTCCCCAACATTTGTATAATTTCTCCCCCTGAAAGAAAATCACTAGCTGTCACCACTTTCCTGGCCTGCAAATGGAGCTGTGGAAGTGGAGGGAGCATTTTTGGTCTAGCACTAATTCAAACCCCACCCCTTTCAAAAGTGATATTATTTACTAACAACATAAATGTTGTTTGGCTTCATTTGTGATGGCAATGAAAATGTGAAGTTCTGCTTTGGATTTATCTCTACATAGATGTGCATTGTAGAAATCTGCAGTCTCTAAGATCGTTCATGTATGAGCCATTTTTAATCTAGCTGCTCAAAATGAAACCCAGAGTAGTCCATAGATCTTCCTCATCTTCAGTGATAAAAGAACATGGATTTCCCCTCCCAACCCTGTATGTAAAGGGGACACATTTATTAATCCACTTAATTCTTGTATGAGGAGGTGGGTGGGGGAAGGGAGGAATGATACTAACTGCAAAGATATTATAGACAAAAGAAAGACAACAACACTTCCCCCTCCCAATCATTAGATGGAAAGCATTCCAAAACCAATACATCATGACTTCGAATTTGTTACAGTTGTCTACACAGCCTTCTTTTCCTGTATTGAATTAACTCAACTGAATTTTAAAAACCTATCTATATGTGTCTTGGTATATCCAAATGTTTGCAACCATGGCACATCTGTCCTTTACCTCTTGAATTGCTTCACCTGCATGGGCAGGAGACATAAGCTCTGTTCAGGCATTCAGGAGAACGTGTGAGGGTAGTGGAGTGGGGCCATGCATGTTGGCCTCGCCCCCTACACCTCTGGGTGTGCCATCCCTGCTTCTTCAGTTCAGATCTTGCAATGTTGAACTGGCAAGGTTTGAAAGGGAGTTCTAATCACTTTCGCTAGAACACTTCGGCTATCGGGCGGTATAGAAATAAACAAACAAACACACACGAGTAGAACTCTCCTCATGACTGTGGAGTCTGCTTTATTAGGGTTCCTGATCACGCTGAAACTCTCTCAGGCCTTGCTGGTTCAACACAGCAAGCTCTGAACTGAGGGGATGGTGCACCCAGAGAAATAGGGACCCGTGCTAGTGTGCATGACTCCAGTTTCCTCCTCTGCTCTTTTTCCTATTTGCTTTGTGATGTTAACTGCCAGGAGATCAACTGGGCTCATGAATGTAGGTATCCAGAACCACTCTAAGATGGAAAAGAAGGACACTTACAGTGTAATCTTATAGTCCCTGGGGGCGGGGGCGGGGACATTCCAGGGACTATTGAATGGTGTGGATTTCCCTACCCCCCCCCCCGAGGATTTAGACACAGCCACCACATGGAAAGCTCAGGGGCAGCTCCTCTTTCGTGGTTGCAACAGCAACCTCAGAAGAAGGTCAGAGAGGGAGGAGGTGGGATGGTGGTGGTGGGAATGACAGACAGAGATCCACTGGATTCACGAGACTCTCTGTTGCCCATCCTGCTCACTGAGAGGTAAAGAAAATGTTCTTTAAGGTGAAATGGGAGGTGTTTTTGCCTCCATCATGCCACCCGCCCTGCCTTTATATACTCCTAGTATATAAAAGGTGTCCTTTATTTTATTGACTATATTTCTAAAAAGACATGGTATGCTTTACGATGCTATTCAGTCATCCCATCAGTTGAGCATGCGCTCCAGATATAAGGTATATTTAATGTCAGCAGTCCATCACCTAAAAAACAGAGGTGGCAAGCTTCAGACTTGCAGGTTCTACTTTTTTTTTTTTTTTTTTACTAGAATCCCAATTGGAACCAGGCAGAAAATGATGGCTCTGGAGCCTGAGCCAATTACCCACTGCTCCCCATGAGCCATTCAGTGGGATAACCTGTGTGTATACAAGTACAAATCTACACCTGAGCTACTACTGACCAATCACTGAGTCACACTACTCATATTTTACAGGTGAGGAACACTGAGGTGGAGAGATAAGCAAATGGCACAAGATCAGCCATGGTAGAGGGTGTTTTTTTTTTTAAACTGCCAGTTTTACTTTTGATTCTTAAGCAACTAGAAGATGGAAACCCTTGCTTCTCTACTGCAAATCCAGTAGATCTTGATATTCCTTCTGCCCACTTCCCTGACCTAGAAGATCCAGTCATGGTATTTTTAAAAGGATAGTCAGTAAAAGAAATCCAGTCAGTAATTTAGGTTTAAGCGTGTCACATGAGTATTATCAAACATGAGGACAGCTATAATTTAGCATGTGTTATTAGTATTATTAAATATGTATATTTATTAATATTTTAATACATCATTTAGCCTGGTGGTGAGAGAAGTTACGAATCTATTATTTAAAGGGAAAAAAGGATTATATAGCTCTTTATGCAGAAAATATATCCCCTCTCTCTTAGTTTATTATCTCATTTGATTCTAGATAAAAGGTGTCAGATCTCATAATGAGAGAACCCGCTCTCATATTTTCCAAGGCTGCTCAGGCTTAATGCATAAGCTTCAAGCTTCACTGTACCTCTAAGTAATAAGTCCCTCTGTCATTGTTCTTTTTTTTCTTTTTTTTAAGGTTGTTTGTGAAATGTGGTGAAGTGCTTTTGTGAAGTTTCTCCACAATTGAAATCAACTGAAAGAGGTTCAACGCCCCTGGTCTACACTGACTGGCAATAGGTCTCCAGGGTTTCAGACAGGAGTCCTTCTCAGCCCTATCTGGAGATGACAGGGATTGAACCTGGGACTTCTTACATGCAAAGCATGTGTTCTACCACTGAGTTATAGCTGTTCCCCAGTTTGGGCACTACCACTGAAAAGGCCCTCTCTCTAGTAGCCACCCACTTAACCTCAGAGGGTGGAGACATGCAGAGGAGGGCCTCTGAAGCAGATCTTAAGTGGCAGACAGGTCTGAACTGGTAGTGCAGTTCATTCCTCAGTGTTGTAATATGCCCCAGGCTGGCTAATAATATAGCTACTATATTCTGAACAATAATGGGTTTGATCCACCTAAATATTAGGATTTAAATATGTGCAATTTGTGCTGTTTCTTGCAGAACTAGAACCAACCAACCTTCCTTCCTCACCCCCCCCCCCGCCTTTCTTTAGCAAATGAAAACTTAATATTTGCTGGGTTAGCATTCATATACATCCCTATCATTTAGTGCTTGACACTATATCAAAGCTGAAAACATGACTGTTTACAAAGAAATTAACATCTTTCCCATATTGTATGCAAATGATATGTAATGGATGTTATTTCCTCCTAGGCAAATTGCTTACTCTGCAGACACTCTTAATTACTTCCTCCATCTCAGTTTGACTTGCTTTTGAAAATCTATTTGGGTTTTTTATGGTGGCATTTAGTCTTCTCTTTGCTTGGGAATCTGACTTTTTGTACATGTAGGTGGAAGATGTCAAAGTTGACTCTTTAGAGTTACCCATAATTCATACTTGAATTCTTAGCTCAGGGAGAGAAATAACACTGTTGAAAATATTCTTTAAACATAAATGTTTTCATTCAAAGAGTGTTTTTAACATTGTTCTTAATGGTTCCAGCTTCTTCACTGCCCCAGCTTCTTGGTTTACTTTTTTTGTGATCATATCTCTCGGTTGGGTGCAAGTCTATTAATGCTCTATTTGTCAACTTTTGTGAACCTTGTTTGGAGTGCAGGGCCAGATGTCACCGCCACCAGCCCTCTATGGGCCGAATGACAGGAGAGGACATGACCATGGCCTGATGTTAGCAGGTGTCACTATGCTTCCTATTGTCAGTGGGTGTGGCTATGCCCTGGCTGAAGCATTGGGTGCTTCGGCCAGGGCCTAGGCGTCATTATGCATGTGCTTTTCCAACCAGGGAAGACTTGCATCCACTGAAGCAATCCCAGCCGAGGCACTGGGTGGATGATCTACTGAGAACCAGTGTGGCGTAGTGGCTAAAGTGTTGGACAGGGACTCGAGAGACCTGGGTTATAGTCCCCACTCGGCCATGAAGCTCACTGGGTGTCTTTGGGCTAGTTACACTGACTCTCAGCTTCACAGCATTGTTGTGAGCATAAAATGGGGAGCAGGAGGATCAGTTATGCCACCTTGGGCTCCTTGGAAGAAAGGTGGGGTATAAATGTAACAAGTAAATAAATAAATAATAACTCTTTGATATCTTGTCAACTAAAGGGCTGGAGGCTCAAAATATAGACTATTTTATAAAGTCTCTTTCATTATCCTTTCTGTCTTAAACTAAATAAAGACAATAATAATTTGCAATCTTATGAAAAATCAGATTAAGAAACCTTCCTGTGAAGAAGTGCTCACTCGCTAATTTCATTATAATACAGTTTCTCTATCATTTTGGAGTTTATCTTGTTGTCAGGCGATATGATCATGCAACTTCTGTTCCTTTGAATATAGTGGGGACTAATCCATCATAACTGATTTCTGGATTACTGCTTGCTTCTAATTATCTGAAGGAGACAGGGCAGATAGTGGAAGCAATCATACCTTGGCAAAGCATCTTGTAAAACATTTTCATCTTCCCAAAGCTCTATTTATCTCATTTGGTTACATCTATTATTAAATTCTACACATATTAGAACTAGCAGTTCAGTCCTATAGATGTGCTTTCAAAGTGGCAATATTCTCTATGCAAACTACCATCATCTTAAGCACTTACCATAAGGAAAGCAGCAAAAAGATTTGCTTCAACTTTCCTTTTAATTCTTGGTGCTATAAGTTTGCTAGAATTAGGGATGGGTGAATCCATTAGTTTGCCTTTCTCCCACATTTGAATGCTTCAAATCTCAAGTCTGCTCTCTCCCAGATATTAAGAACTTTGTGGATTTTGGTAAATTGTTACCAAAAACAAGCTGAAATGAAATTGTCATCTATTTGCACCAGCCAAATTCAGTAGGTACTGCTATTTCCAGCATGGACAGGTGGCAATCCTAATGAAGCACAAATGTGGTTGAATACACAGGTATTCAAACCCAGATTTGTAAGAGTGAAGCACTGGAAGCTTTGGGTCTGGACATATGAATCTCAATTTTCTTTTAGTCCCAAATACAGAGAACATTGCAAATTTTGGTAAATGCTGATCAAAACTGAATTAAATTCTCATCCATCACTAACTAGGATGCCCTGGAGAGAGCACTGATAATCCTGTCACCTGCTAGCACTGTTGCACGGGACAACTTTGTGCATGGCGGGTTGAAGGAAGGAAAACGTTGCCAGCACAGCAGTGTCAGTGGCCTTTACTGAGTTGTTTGCCGGTGAAACATCATTAGCCAGGGCACTGCACCAGTGGTCCAATCCTGTTTCCTTTTTTACTGTGAACTTGTGAGCATGGTGTTGGGTTTTATTGCTGTGTACAGAACTCAGCAAATTCTTAAGATTGCAGTCCTGTGCAGACTTCTCTGGGAGTGAACTCTATTGAACAAAGTTGGTCTTCTAAGTAAACATGCATAGCATTTGCACTGCAGATGTTTTACAAACATTGGGTTGGATCCGAAATTTGTCATATTTAAAGCAGATCCCTTAAAATCAATGGGACTTTAGTTAATCATTATCTTAGTGGGTTTACTCTATGACTAAGTCTGGTTCCAACCCATTGGCTCATATCCAAAGACCAGTGGGCAGAAGTCTGTTCAAGCAACAGGGTTTCGCCCCAACCTCTTCCTGTTGCAGCCCTTTGAAAAGCTGACAATCAAGGGATGCTTCAGAGCAGGGTGCAATACAGTGTGTCTAGGGATGCAGCTGGATGAAGGAATTCGCAGAAATCAGAGAGCCCTGTTTATAGAAACAGAAATGTCTTCTTTTCACTCTAGGGGCTCTTGGGATCCGTTATGATATATGTCTGCAGTAGTTCACAAGGATGGCCTGCGAACCTAAAGACGTTGGTTTCGGAAGGTGTTATGATGGGGGGCTCCTGTTTGATGACTTGGCCATTGGTGCATGGTATCCCTCAGGGATCAATTTTGTCTTCCATGTTGTTTAACAGCTACATGGAACAACTGAACAAGATTGACTGGGGATTTGGGATGAGTTATCACCCAGCTCTGCTACTCTTTTTAATCTATTACCAGGGAAACTGTTGATATTCTGAATCAGTGCTTAGAGGCAGTAACATTCTGGATGAAGGCTAACAAACTGAAGCTTAATCGAGGATAGACAGAGGTGCTCCTTTGGACTTTGGAATAGGGATTCACCCTATTTTGGATGGGTGGTACTCCCCTTGAAGAATAAGTTTGCAGCTTGAGGGTCCTTCTGGATCTGACTTTGTATCTGGACACCCAGGTGGTAGCTGTGGCCCGAAGTGGCTTTGCTCAGTTTAAACTGCTGCACCAACTACCCATTCCTGAGGAAGTCAGAAGTGGCTACCACAACAAATGCCCTGGTTATATCTAGATTGGATTATTGCAGTATGATTTACATGAGGCTACCTTTGAAGCCTCAGTTGGTCCAAAATGCAGCTGCAAAGATATTGATGGGAGTTCACCCACTGGGACTATATTACAACTACCCTGCAACAACTACACTGGTTGTCAGTTTGTTTCTGGGGGAATTCAAAGTGTTGTTGATTATCTTTAAAGCCCTAAATGGCTTGGGTCCAGGACACCTAAGGGACCACCTCCATCTGTATCAGCCTGCCATCTTCATGAGATCTGATAGAGTCCCTTCCTTGTGCCCTGCCCATGGTGGAAGCATGATTGGCTGGGACGAGAAAGAGGGACTTCTCAGTGGCTGCACCCATTGTGGAGCCCCTTAAAGGGTCTTGAAGGTCAAAACCAACATTTTGGATTAGGCCCAGAAATGGACTGAGGACAGTAAAAATGTCAGAGTACTGGGATACTATTTACATAACAACCAGTCCCATGACACGTATCCAAGTTTCATAAGCCAAAGTCCCCTGCCCCCGAAGATCTTACAAGCTAAACTTGGAAAAACAACAACATGAGGACAAGAGATGGAGACATACTGAAATATGGAGATGTGCGCTTTATTTGGGAAAAGCTAAAGAAATCCCTACCACTTTATTATAACTGCCCTGTAGCATATTAATTTATGAAGGTGAAGCACCTTGAAAGTAAACATGCCTTCACTGATGGTAATAAAAGCTCCATTCATCATTAAGCTTGTCAGGCTGAAAACATCAGCTCTTACCTAATAAACAGTGATGGAAGAAATGGAGTGCAGCGCTCTGAGGAATGCGTCCATGCATTAGTTAATGTTACACTGTAATACCACTAGATTTGCATTATGACACCTACAGGAAGAAGATAAGTGTTGACTGATGCATCAAAGCAAAGTTATGGTCCTTCTGAGATGGATTTATTCATATGGTCAAAGGAGGGAGTACAGAGGACATCAGAAGGAGAAATGAGATGGATAGAAGAATGAAAAGAAAATGGTTTAGCTGCAGCTCTGTTCTAAACATGCCCCATCAGCCCCATGAATTGAGTAGGATAACTTAAGAACATTAAATATGTAAAGACCTAAGACCTCCTTTAATGGATCAGACAAATATCTATCATTCTGTTTTCAGCAGTGGTCACCCAGAACAGCCTCTAGAACAGCCTTCCCTAATCTGGTACCCTCCAGATGTTTTGAACTGCCACCCACCCCAGCCAACGTGACTAGTGGTCAGGGATAATTGGAGTTGTAGTCCAAAACATCTGGAGGGCACCAGGGTTGGGGGAAAGCTACCCTAGGACATGAAGTAGATGGCCATCCCTTGTTCTTTGTATGTAGTGTCCAGTATTCAGAGGTATGACGAGGCAGGCCTGTCAGATCTCAGACAACTTATTCAGAGGAAGAACTAGTGAGGGCTCAAAATAGTATAGCTCAGCTAGGTATTTATGTGGCTGTGTGTTTTTAAATGCAGGTTTATCCCCATTCATATTGGAAGCACTGTGCCTCAATGTCAAGTTTACCCATTGGGTTTCAGAAAATTTGGTTTACACCCTGATGGCAAGTTAATGATCAGCTAGGGTCTCCCCAAAGGAGAAATGTGTTTAGCTTCAACTACCTTGAAAAATTAACTTCATGTAAATATAAACCATATTTATAGCCCAAGGACTCTTTGAACCTATTTCTCTTGTTGATTTATTCATTTATCAAGAGGTGATAAGACATTTAGCATATTGAAGATTTTGCTACTTTGGAGATTTAACAAAGCCACAAGAGTGACTGAGCATTGTTTATATAATGTGATGCCATGGATATAAAGTGTAGAGGTTTTATGAGACCCTTTGCAAAGTGGGATATGGGTTCTGGGGATGGGGAGGGCAGAACGATCTTAATCTGGCTCTTGTCCCTTCCACAAGTGTTTTGGTTCATGTCTTTTTCACATGTTCCATTTCCTTAAAAAAAACCCTCTAAAAATCCACAGCCATGTTTGTTTTTTTGTACCGCATCCCTGAGAGTGACAGCATGTTATCACATCCCATTGCCCCTGGGTGGCACTGATGCCACATTTTCAGTGTGTGCAGCCAGCCAGCCAGTGCCAGCCACCAGCCGCTGGAGCCCCTTGTGCCAGACGCTCCAGCTGTTACATGTAAAAACAAAAAGAAGTAGAGAGTCAGCCCTTGGGCCACCTCATCATGGGATCTAGTAGGAGTGCAGATTCTGGAGTGCGCCCATGTTTGATCTGGACATTACCCGAGGAGATGCAGATCAGATGAGTCCGGTTTGGAATTTGGACCCACCAAATACGTACCTTCTGTAACCCTATTTGTGACTTATGTTGCTCATGCCACACACATTATTCAGCTTTCTTAAATGGCTGTCCTAGTATCAAGTTGGGCAAAAGGGCTAATTCATGCCACTGCAGCAGCCTACACCTAGTTCCTATTTATTATTAGGAATGTATTAGTATTAATTTTTGTGAACCACCCAAAGAGCTTCGGCTATTGGGCGGTATAGAAATAAATAAATAAGAAGATGATGATGATGACGACTAGGTATCAGAGTGAATATGAGGTATGGAAGTGGAAATGGCAATAAATTGAGGAGCGATTAACATTTTTGTTAGAAAGAAAATATGTTCTAGGAAATCTGCTGTGTGGAGAATGTGGCTCTAAACCCATAGGAGTTCCACAAGCTTGATCTATACAGTCTTGGCACTGAATTGCACACACACACACACACACAGAAGATACATGCTATGTTTCCTAGAAAATAAACCATGGTGGGTTGTGGCGTATGTCAGGCAGCTTTTGAATATTCAAACCACAGCTGCAGCTTGTTGTGTCATGTCATCCAAACCCAGCAGGGGTGTGATGTGTGATGGTTAACCAACTCTCACATACTATACCCTGTTTTAGGGTTATGAGCGGGTTGTTTAACCCTTGCACAACCCAGCCCTGCTGGGTTCCGATGGCATGACAAGCCGCCGTTATGGCTTGAATATTCTAAATGGCCGCATCTATGTGCCGCAGCCCACCGTGGCTTAAATCAGCCATAGTGGGCTGTTCAGTCATGCAAGCCAGTCTGGTATGTGTGTTCCCTTGGTTAAGGTACACTTACCAGGAAGTAAGCCCTACTGAGCACAGTGGAACTTCTTAGTAAATATGCGGCCTTGTGCTATACATCAGTGTATTTCCACTTCAAGTTTAAGGAAAGACCAGATCAAGAAAGATCCTCTCAGACTTTCAGAATGTAGAACATGGAAAGCAATGCTCTATTCCCAATGCACTTGGTCTTTCATTTCCAACTCATTTACTTCCCATATATAAACTTCCCGTATTTGGTACTTCTATTACACAGTGAATGGTTTTCCAATTTAAGTCACACTCATTCATATTTTATGTAGTGTCAGGGCAAAATGGCTTTACTGGTTTAAAGCTTAACATTTATTGTCATAATTATATTCATGTCTTAATTCTACTTCATTTTGAGGACATTTAGTTGTGCAGAGAATGATGGAGATGAAACTTGCCTTCTTTATGTTGCTGCATAGAGCGACCTGAGGGTGGAAAGTTCTTGAGGATGGAACAGATTTACTTGCACACAAAAGGATTTCTGCTGAGTTGACATTGATATGGCCTATCTAATTCTCTCCATAAGATTGTAGGCAATCTATGCCACTAACATCTGAGACTTTCAAATAGCACAAAAGTGAGCATCCTATGGATACATTTTACATGTTGTCTTAACAGAAATGCCAGTGGTTGGGATCTCAAAGACTGCATTACTAGTTCCACATTACAAAATCCCAAGGGGACTTTGGCTTGGTGTTTCTTAAACAGCAACCCACTGTGCCACATGTCAAACCACTTTTTAATCTGAGGAGACTTCCAAAAACAGATTATGATATGGCATGGGAATTTGCTGTTCAAAAGGGGAAAAAAGGGTCAAAAATCCCACTCAGTATGCCCGAAGTAGCTCTTTGAATCCTAGCCAATATGTTGAAAGAGCAAGCACATTGGGAATAGAGCATTGTTTTCATGTTCTACATTCCAAAAGTTCTTTCCCTCTACTTGAGGTGGAAATATACTCTATCTGTCATGTGTAAAGAGAAGGGCGATATGTTTCTCACAGGTGTGGATTCAGATCTACTCACTAATGAGGGACCATTCCAGTTGGAGAAGTAAGGCAAATTTACTAAACCAGGAGTCCTTCAACCAGTTCTGCCTCACTACATGAAACACTGAACATTTTATTAGAAATTGGATAGGAACTGCAGATGGAAAATGAGAAAAAGATTTTTTTTTAGTTCTGACTCAGTGAAGGTTTACAAACTGCTTCATGAAGCATGTTTTTAATTCCTTGATATGGTGGCTTGGCCATCCCTTTTACTGCCTTCCTGTTGACCTATTCTCAAGAAACACACTCCATTGGAAAGCTCTTGACATACAGATTCCACAAATAGCAACTGTTTTCACTATAATCCAAAGTCAGGAGCCTATTTACATCCATAAATCTTTTGTCTAAAAAAGAATTAGGCTATCTTCTATAACAATGTACTATAAAGTTTTATTTTTAATGTCAAAAATGTCAATTAAACAAACATAATTAATTGCAACCCCTTCATGGATCACTGCCTTGTTGTGGCGAAGGGGCTTGCGTAACTCAGTGAAGCCATAAGCTATGCCGTGCAGGGCCACCCAAGACGGACAGGTCATGGCAGAGAGTTCTGACAAAATGTGGTCCACTGGAGAAGGAAATGGCAACCCACTCCAGTATTCTTGCCAAGAAAACCCCATGGAACGTATCACAAGGCTAAAAGAGATGACGCCGGAAGATGAGCCCCTCAGGTCGGAAGGTGTCCAATATGCTACTGGGGAAGAGCAGAGGGTATTTCCAAGTAGCGCCAGAAAGAGTGAAGTGGCTGGCCCAACCCGAAAGGACACTCAGCTGTGGATGTGTCTGGTGGTGAAAAGAAAATCCGATGCTGTAAAGAACAATATTGTTTAGGAACCTGGAATGTCAGATCAATGAATCAAGGTAAGCTGGAGGTGGTCAAACATGAGATGGCAAGATTGAACATCGACATCTTGGGAATCAGCGAACTAAAATGGACAGGCATGGGCGAATTTAATTCAGGTGACCATCATATCTACTATTGTGGGCAAGAATCCCTTAGAAGAAATGGAGTAGCACTCATAGTCAACAAAAGGGTGGGAAAAGCAGTACTGGGGTACAGTCTTAAAAATGATAGAATGATCTCAGTACGAATCCAAGGCAAACCATTCAACATCACAGTAATTCAAGTCTATGCCCCAACCACTGAGGCCGAAGAAGCTGAGGTTGATCGGTTCTATGAAGACCTACAACACCTTCTAGAACTAACACCAAAAAAAGATGTCCTCTTCATCATCGGGGATTGGAATGCTAAAGTAGGAAGTCAAGAAATCACCAGGATAACAGGCAGGCATGGCCTTGGTGTACAAAATGAAGCAGGACAAAAGCTAATAGAGTTTTGCCAAGAGAACATGCTGATCATAGCAAACACTCTTTTCCAACAGCACAAGAGGCGACTCTACACATGGACATCACCAGATGGTCAATATCGAAATCAGATTGATTATGTCCTTTGCAGCCAAAGATGGAGAAGCTCCATACAGTCAGTAAAAACAAAACCTGGAGCTGACTGTGGCTCAGATCATGAGCTGCTTCTTGCAAAATTTTGGCTTAAATTGAAGAACGTAGGGAAACCCACTAAACCATTCAGGTATGACCTAAATCATATCCCTGATGAATATACAGTGGAGGTGAGGAATAGATTTCAGGGATTAGACCTGATAGACAGAGTGCCTGAGGAACTATGGACGGAGGTCCGTAACATTGTTCAGGAGGCAGCAACGAAATCCATCCCAAAGAAAAAGAAATGCAAGAAAGCCAAGTGGCTGTCTGATGAGGCTTTACAAGTAGCTGAGGAAAGAAGGGAAGCGAAAAGCAAGGGAGAAAGGGGAAGATATACCCAACTGAATGCAGAGTTCCAGAGAATAGCAAGGAGAGACAAGAAGGCCTTCTTAAATGAACAATGCAAAGAAATCGAGGAAAACAACAGAATGGGAAAGACTAGAGATCTCTTCAAGAAAATTGGAGATCTCAAGGGAACGTTTTGTGCAAAGACGGGCATGATAAAGGACAAAGAAGGCAGGGACCTAACAGAAGCAGATGAGATTAAGAAGAGGTGGCAAGAATACACAGAAGAACTATACAGGAAAGATCTGAATGTCCCTGATAGCCATGATAGTGCAGTCACTGAACTTGAGCCGGACATCCTAGAGAGTGAAGTCAAGTGGGCCTTAGGAAGCATTACTAACAACAAAGCTAGCGGAGATGACAGTATTCCAGCCGAGCTATTTAAAATCCTAAAAGATGATGCTGTTAAAGTGCTGCATTCAATATGCCAACAAATCTGGAACACTCAACAGTGGCCACAAGACTGGCAAAGGTCAGTTTACATTCCAATTCCAAAGAAGGGCAACGCCAAAGAGTGTTCAAACTACCGCACAATTGCGCTCATTTCACATGCCAGCAAGGTGATGCTCAAAATCCTACAAGCTAGGCTTCAGCAGTATGCAAACCGAGAACTACCGGAAGTACAAGCTGGGTTTCGAAGAGGCAGAGGAACTTGAGATCAAATCGCCAACATTCGCTGCATCATGGAGAAAGCAAGAGAATTCCAGAAAAACGTCTATTTCTGCTTCATTGACTACGCTAAAGCCTTTGATTGTGTGGATCACAACAAACTGTGGCAAATTCTTAAAGTGATGGGAGTACCAGACCACCTTACCTGTCTCCTGAGAAACCTGTACGAGGGTCAAGAAGCAACAGTAAGAACCAGACATGGAACAACTGAATGGTTCAAAATTGGGAAAGGAGTACGACAAGGCTGCATATTGTCACCCTGCTTATTTAACTTATATGCAGAGTACATCATGAGAAATGCCGGGTTGGATGAATCAGAGGTCGGAATTAAGATTGCTGGGAGAATTATCAACAACCTCCGATATGCAGACGATACCACCCTAATGGCAGAAAGCGAAGAGGATCTAAAGAGCCTCTTGTTGAGGGTGAAAGAGGAGAGTGCAAAAGCTGGTTTGAAACTCAACATTAAAAAAACTAAGATCATGGCATCTGGCCCCATCACTTCCTGGCATATAGAAGGGGAAGAAATGGCAGCAGTGACAGATTTTACTTTCTTGGGCTCCAAGATCACTGCAGACAGTGACTGTAGCCATGAAATTAAAAGACGCTTGCTCCTTGGGAGGAAAGCTATGGCCAACCTAGACAGCATAGTAAGAAGCAGAGACATCACCTTGCCGACAAAGGTCCGTCTAATCAAAGCTATGGTTTTCCAGTAGTAATGTATGGCTGTGAGAGCTGGACTATAAGGAAGGCTGAGCGCCGAAGAATTGATGCTTTCGAACTGTGGTGCTGGAGAAGACTCTTACAAGTGCCCTGGACTGCAAGGAGGTCAAATCAGTCCATCCTAAAGGAAATCAACCCTGAGTGCTCATTGGAAGGACAGATAATGAAGCTGAAGCTCCAATATTTTGGCCACCTAATGCGAAGAGAAAACTCCCTGGAAAAGACCCTGATGCTGGGAAAGACTGAAGGCAAAAGGGGAAGGGGATGGCAGAGGATGGGGGATGGCAGAGGATGAGATGGCTAGATAGCATCACGGATGCAATGAATATGAACTTGAGCACGCTCCGGGAGAGAGCGCAGGACAGGAAGGCCTGGCGTGCTATGGTCCATGGGGTCACGAAGAGTCGGACACGACTGAACGACTGAACAACAACAACAAATTAATTGCAAATTGGAAGAAAATGAAATCTGAACACACACAAAAAATCTCTGTACACCATTATGACATTGTCATCTGGGATGAAGTGTCAATGGCTAATGCTTTGCTATTAAAATGCATGAGTGAATATGAATGTTTTTGCCTGTCACTGAAAAGATTGCAACACAGGCATCAGGTAAGCCTCTTTCGAGAGGACATTCCATAGGCAGGACACCATTGCTGAGAAAGCCTTTTCCTTTATTGTTGCATAACCTGATGAGCCCGTAACCACATATTTATGAAGACAACAGGACTCTCCATAACCTATTCTTCATTGTACACTGAAGGATTGAAACTCTGGGTAGGGAGAAACAAGTTGTGATGGAATACATCTTGTCTTGGGGCAGTTGGTTGAATATGGTCACTTCGGGGGCCCATACAACCTCATCATGCTGCATTTGGAGGGCAGATCAGAAGGGTTGACTTCTGAGGGTTTATTTGCAATGCTATTAGAGGGAAGTGTGTTCCTGCAGAGCATCCACAGGCGCTGATTAATTTTCTTGCAAATTTGACAAGCAGACTCAAAACAGAACAGGCTGCTGCCTTGTCCTGAACTGGCCTGCTGTGGCTTTTTGAAGAGGGAATGTGTGTGTTAGGGAGAGAGATTTCAGACATGTGTGCTACATGCAAGTTTACTGAAGAGCATAGAGGTCTGACCACATGGGATGTTTTAGTTTGATGAGAACTGTGAAATCCGGATGTCACTACTTAGGGTGTTGTTGTCGGGGAGGCTGTGATTGTGTGTCTGTGTTTGTGTGTACAGTGTTAGTGTGCATGGAAGATAATTCATGTTGTGCTTTGAACACTGGTTGCTGTCTTCTTTTGCTTTGGTGCAAACACAATTGCTTTAGTGCTTTCAGTTCCCTACTACTGACATAGGCATATTGCTAGTGGAGATGGATTAAAGAAGACGCAGACAACAAGCTTGGGTTGAAAATTGGGCCACATTTATTGAAATACCTGCAAAGGGGTAACTAGGACGGGCATCTAACTGTGACAGCGACTAGCTGGCACTTCTTGGGTGAAAACAGACCCAGCCTGAGGGGTGGCGGTGATCTCGCCATCCCTCCAGACTGCCCCTTCTGGGGGAGGTAGGCCTTCCGGTGTCACCCCCGACCTGGTGCCGCACAACACCTGGGTGAGTGAGTAGGGTTGGTCTCCCAGGCAACCCTTATCCCCCCGCCGAGCCGCACAACCCGTTCGGGAGGCCTCAGGTGTCACCTATCACCATAAGGTGCCTCTGCATGCACACCATCCGTACTTTCCTGTTTTGCCTGTCCTAGCCGCCAAGTGGAATGTGACCGACGATATAGATCGTATTCCCTTACAGGACACACTCTACCCGCAAAAACAGTGTGACGTAGGCAAAAAAGACTCACAGTAATAGGCCAATCGAACTGTGAGCCAAAAATTCCTACATGTCTCCCAAAGGGCAGCTGGCAAGAAACCCACACTGCTTAGGGGAGGGTGGGAGGGAGCTGCGTCAAGCAAGAGAGCCGAGATTGGGAGGGGGGCTGTTTAAGGCAACTCAGCCTGCCCCTCCTTGCATGGTGGTGCCACTGGGGAGCACCAATCAGAGGCCCCTATGTCTTGTCACCCCACCCGCCCGCAATGCCCCCCCCTTTCAGCCAGACAAGCTGGCACCGGGGTTAGGGCATCGATGGCTGCAGGAGTTGTAGACTTCCAGTATTGTGCACCTGTCTTTTGCCTTACCAAACTGCTTTTCAGTATGTAATACTTCTGTGCAGGCTAATACTGCTCATTTGGTACCTCCATGATGTGACGTTTCAAATGAGTCCTTGGGCTGTCTTCCCAGTGCCATTTAAACTCCAGAGATGTCAAAACTTTGGCAAGAGGAAGCCAAATATTGTGAGCCTCCCTAAGCATAGCTAAGATGAAACAAAGCCAGGCAAGTTATATTCTTTATTGTAGTTGTTTACTTTGTAAAGAGACAATTGATAAAACCTTACAATGCTGAACTAAAATAAGCTCTTGCATGGATGCATGAATGTATTTGCTGTTTGCAAACTGCTTTTAATGGGGCTTGATGGAATTGTAGATAATGATATGTTTAATGATAAGTGACTTATGCATCATTTTAAAAGGTATTCCTATGTGTTGCTTTGTCTTTGTATTTTTTAGTTATTTGCATGCTTTATATTATTTTATGGGTATCTTTCAGACGATTTTAAGACCTCTAGTATTGATTAATTAAGGAATGAGATCCATGAAAGAAGTACCAGGGTACGGTTTTTATGTTTCAAGTAAATGTGTTCCACATTTTTATAGAACTACTGCAGAAATCTCCAAGGTTCAGGTTGCATGTAAGGTAGTCAGTGTTCAGAATGACTTCACAATTGAGGCATCCTCTGAATCCAACCTGGAACCACTGTTTTTCCCCCGCCTTGCCCTTCGATCTCTTTCCTAGCCAGTGCAGTTGGGTGGCAGAAGTACCCAGCCAGTGGTCACTGCTGTTACTGCATGTCATCATAAAAGTGCAGCACACCCATGACAGAGGCAGGAGTGAATCTCACAGGCATACGGTTCTGGTGAAAAAGATAGACTTAATAGTTGCCACTGTTGCTGCTTGGCTCCAGAGATCCTGGGATTGAGTGGCTATAGCACTCTGTGCCTCTCTCTCTTTCTGGAGGTTGGACTCGATGGCCTTATAGGCCCCTTCCAACCCTACTATTCTATGATTCTATGAATACCATGTAGCAAACTGATCTGATTCTTATATTATGTTGCGGCTGTTGGACCACCATGCAAAGGACAACAGAGCTACGTACATCTTTCACCATGTGTTTGCTGTAAATTTACACTGCATATCTACTCAGAAGGAAGTTCCATTGAGTTCAATGAGGCTTACTCTCAGGTAAATGAGTATAGGATTGTAGCCTAACCCTATATTCCTGTGCACACCTATCTAGGAATAAGTTCCATTGCGATCAAAGAGAACTTACTTCTGAGTAAGCATACATAGGAGTGTGTTGTTAGTTTCCTCTCAAGCTCAAATGAAATAAATTTTAAGCTATTGCCAAATTTACCCCCCCACACCACCTAAGAATGTTCTTTAGTACTTGTTACAGCCCATATGAGCCAGAATTCTTGTGCTTTCAACAGTTGTATAAAAGGTAGGATTTCAGAAGCTACGTCTTCTTTTGTCATAGTCCTGCAGTCAATGGAGATTGCTAAAAGGCATGCATGCCCTATTGCTTTAGGGCCAATGACACGTGATGTTAATCATGTGGTTTGCCTTTGAGTGCAGGATTTCTCTCTCTGTCACGAATAGGGATGGGTGAACTCACCGTGGACTGGGTTGCTGGAACGCCACCAGCTGGCTGCTCCTGCTTGCTGCATGTAGCACGTTGCCAGGAGGTCCACAAGTGCCTGGTGGTGAGCGGGTGTGCAGCTGCCCAGTTTCTTGCTGAGCCACCATTTTAATGCAAAAGTGGCCATTTACACAAGATTCCAGGTGTAAATGGCCATTTACACCTGTAATCGTGCATAAATGGTCACTTTATAGCCACTATTTGCATAAAATCGGCCTTTACGAAAAAGGCAGAGCTGCCATTTTGCAGCTCGGTGAGAGACCAGGGATGTCCGCACTTGCCCCACTTGGTGCATGCTGAGTGGGGTATGTGCGGGGATCCACGGACTGGCATCCGGGGGGCCAAGCCAGTGACTTCTCACCAGACCTCGAACCCCAGCCTGTGACATCCCTATTCACAAATAGCCAGCATGGGGTGGGGGATGCATTGGATTGAGATCCTGGTGTGTGTGTATGTGTGTGTGTGTGTGTGTGTGTGTGTGGGTGGCGGTGTTTAACCCTTTATGTTCCACTGTGATCCTGAACTGAATCACCCCCATCTGTTGCTTGCAGTGGGGTGGTAGGGGGGAAGCTCCCATTCTTTCCAATGGGAGGTTTCCTCCCATGCAAATTGCAGATGTGGGGCTCTTGCCCAGATTGGGACTGCAGTGGTGGGCAAAGGATTACAGACCTTCTACCCTCATGCCAGGGTCCCAATCTGAATCAGGCCTCCAGTGCTGGCTATTTGTGAAAGGAAATATCAGCACACGATAGCAAATGACTCGATTAATGTTATGTGTAGTTTGGCCCTTCCTCTGACAGTCTATGATGTGACCTCGTTGGCTGAAGCTTCCTCTTCTGGGAGTGTTACTGATTACCTCAGTAAGGCTTCGACAGCGATAAGACTGTGGAATGGAATGACTTTGAACTCTTTGCTGTGATGTGCTTGTAGTTTCATTAAGCATAAGATCAGTTGAGCAAGCCATTAAGTCAGCAGCGAGGTAATAAAAGAGGAGCAAGGGGTAAGACTGAGAATAGGAAAAACGGAATATCAGCAAGCAAATCAAACATGAAAAATGTCAACAAAAGACATCGCAACCCTAACCCCAAACTCTTACACTTCTGAATTGTAAGGTGTTGCTGCATTTAATTGTAGAGTTGTACAGGAAATTGTATTTGATTGACAGATAGGGGCCATTCTACATGTTAAAACACACATGTGCGTGCGCGCATGTGCACGCACACACACACACACGAGTTAACCGCAGCTGTTCTTGCTTAGAATTATGCCAGTCATGCTCTGTCTTTTTAAACTTCAAGCTCTTTCTTCTTTTACAAGGTTGTTTCTGGATGATCTTTGCCCTATTTCTTGTAGCCCTTTTCTCAGATCCAAACAGTGCTATTCAGTTCTTCGAGGAACTTCCAGTATCAAAACTGAAACTTCAGGATGCACGTGTACCGTATAAAGAAAAACCCTTGTGGATACATAAATAAATGAATTGTGAGGAGAGAGACAAGAGCAAAACAGCACAATGATTCCTCCAGATGAGGCTTTTATTGCCCTGCCTCATTCACAGAATTGTACGGTGGTTCCAGATGTTGTCATCTTCCACTTGTAACCATCCTGTGTTTTCCCACCACTTCTTCTGTCTTTTTTTTCTTACAGCAGAAAATATGTTAAGGAGACTTTGTACCTCTACCTCCATATTTGCCCAGAGTTATGGAAATACAGCCATGTAAAATACTGGCCAGGTGTGTAAACAGCTGTAGCTCAGCCTCAAAGCACATGATTTGCATACAGATGCATTAAATCCATGCTTTGCCATCTCCAGTGGTGACCAGTCCATTTCAGGGCCCAATTCAAAGTGCTGCTTTTTACTTTTAAGGTCAGTCATGGCTTGGGACCAGGGTACTTCCCGCTAGCATAGTGGGAACATTGGATCCTGTCCTATGTAAGAAATAAAACAATGGGGGGGATTAGCAGTGTAATTGACATGTTATAAATAAAACCCACACTCCTGTTCTTGCTGTTGTTTTGCAATAAAGCCTGTCTCTTATGCATGAACGAGCAAAGAAATCCACAGCTCTGTGATGTTTAAACTTCAGTACCTGTTAAATATAGGTAATGAATCTCCAAAAGCTGGAAAGAGATTGTCAATGTTTCATATATTTTAAAGAGAAATACTCATTACTCCACTGAAAAAGTAATGAATATTCACATGAATATTCTGCCGTGAAAATTCACATGGAATTGTCAAGGGCACATAAAAGAAGGAAGAGCATTTGATACATATAGCAAGGGATGGATTGGAAAGAGATGAAGGAGAGTGATGACAGAGCAAGGAAAAAACAAAGCTCATACATGTAGATTCTTCCAACACATGGATTTGTCAAAAACAAGTCCTGCCAGTAGGGGTGGACGAAAGTCACTTACCTGTCCTCGAAGCTTGTTCGCGGTGGGGGGGAGGCGCTTCGCTGCTCCCCCCGTGAAGTTCAGGCCGGGGGGGGGAGGCTTCCCGCCTCGCCCGGCCAAAATTCAGGCCGGGGGGGAGGCTTCCCGCCTCGCCTGGCCGAAATTCAGGCCGGGGAGGAGGCGCCTCGCCTCGCCCGGCCGCGAACTCAAAAGTTTTTTTTTTTTTTTAAATGCCCCCGTGATAGGCTACGTGACGATTAACGTAGCCTATCATGGCTAGATCTGCAAAGTCAGCCGTGATAGGCTACGTTAATCGTCACGTAGCCTATCACGGGTGACTTTAAAAAAAAAAAAGAAAAAGCGCGTACGCAAATGGCGGCCCCCATAGGGAGCCGCCATTCGCGTTCCTTATTTGGTTGCTGTAGACTACGTACATCTTTACGTAGACTACAGCGACCAAATAAGGAACGGGAATGGCGGCTCCCTATGGGGGCCGCCATTATCCGTACGCGCTTTTTTTTTTTTTTTAAGTCACCCGTGATAGGCTACGTGACGATTTACATAGCCTATCACGGCTGACTTTGCAAATCTAGCCGTGATAGGCTACGTTAATCGTCACGTAGTCTATCACTGGAGCGTTTTTGCTTTTTTTTCTTTGATTGGAATGGCGGCGGCGGCAGCCGGTCAAAAGACTGGCTGCCGCTCCCGCCCTGGACGAACACCCGCCGAACTGCCGGCCGGACCCGCCCCCGGGAGGGACATTCGCCAAAGGTAAGTCCCGTCCCGGGGGTGTGTGTGTGCGGGAGGCGGGGGGTGCGGAGAATTTCTCCCCGAAACTTCTTTGGGGGGCCGAACACGTTGGCGCTCGGCCCCCCGAAGTTTCGGGGAGAAATTCTCCGCCAACCCTACCTGCCAGACAAATCTGATCTCATTTTTTTATCAAGTAACCTCCCTTGTAGACCGTGGGAATGCTGTAGACATCATATACGTCGACTTCAGCAAAGCTTTCGACAAAGTGCCCCATGATATCCTGATGAGCAAACTAGCTCAAAGTGGGCTAGATGAAACAACGATCCGGTGGATCCACAGCTGGCTACAGAATCGGACTCAAAGAGTGCTTATCAATAGGATCTTCTCAAACTGGGGAGAGGTAACGAGTGGGGTACTGCAGGGCTCAGTCCTGGGCCCAGTGCTCATCAACATTTTTATTAATGACTTGGAGGATGAGGTGCAGGGAATGCTGATCAAATTTGCAGATGACACCAAATTGGATGGGACAGCTAATACTTTGGAAGACAGAAACAAAATTCAAAGTGATCTGGATAGACTGGAGCGCTGGACAGAAAACAACAGAATGACATTTAATAGGGACAAATGCCAAGTTCTGCACCTAGGAAAAAGAAACCAAAGGCACAGTTACAAGATGGGGGATACGTGGCTCAACCACACTACAAGCGAGAAGGATCTTGGAATTGTTGTCGATCACAAGCTGAATATGAGCCAACAATGTGATGTGGCTGCAAAAAAGGCCAATGCTATTTTGGGCTGCATTCATAGAAGCATCGCTTCTAAATCCCGGGAAGTACTAGTTCCCCTCTACTCAGCACTGGTTAGGCCTCATCTGGAGTACTGTGTCCAGTTCTGGGCACCACACTTTAAGAAGGATGCAGACAAACTGGAGAGGGTTGAGAGGAGGGCAACAAAGATGATCAGGGGACTGGAAACAAAGCCCTATGAAGAGAGACTGAAAGAACTGGGCATGTTTAGCCTTGAGAAGAGAAGACTGAGGGGAGATATGATAGCACTCTTCAAGTACTTGAAAGGTTGTCATAGAGAGGAAGGCCAGGATCTCTTCTTGATCATCCCAGAGTGCAGGACATGGAATAATGGGCTCAAGTTACAGGAAGCCAGATTCCGGCTGAACATCAGGAAAAACCTCCTGACTGTAAGAGCAATACGACAATGGAACCAATTACCTGGGGAGGTGGTGGGCTCTCCCACACTGGAGGCCTTCAAGACGAGGCTGGACAGCCATTTGACAGGGATGCTCTGACTTGGATTCCTGCACTGAGCAGGGGGTTGGACTCGATGGCCTTGTAGGCCCCTTCCAACCCTACTATTCTATGATTCTATAATGCTATGATTCCCTGGTTGTGGCTTATCACCATTTGGTTTGAGCATCTATATAGACATAGTGGGTACAATCTACTGGAATGTCTGCTAAGTTAAAACCCATTGAAAGGAATGAGAGTGTTCAGCCATGGTCTCAAACAACATTCATTTCATTGGAACTGGTGCTCCTTGTTTTGGTACATGGCTAGTGGCTACTGATGACCTTTGAAGTACCTCAAGCTTGTAGTATTACAGTAATGGAGGGAAAAAGGTGGGTAAGTGAGTTGGAAATCAAGTAGGCATAAAAGAAGCAAGGCAGAATAAAATTACCACTACACACAGGGAACGTTATGCTATAGCTGAGGAAAAAACAAACATAAAACATAAAGAGGAGCTTTAGCTACTGGGGCTGCTTCAATAGCTGTTAGGACTGGAATAAGGCTTTTAAACCAGCACTTTTTGCTCAGGAAGCCAGCTGCTTAATAAATGGAGCCAAAGGGACTAGCAGGCCCTTTCCAGTAGGGATGTCAGAGAATTCCAGCACAGATCTCAGTGAGGTCTGAAATCCATGGCGGAATCCATGGCGGAATCCATGGAGGAATGAAGCCCCCCGCCCCACCACCCCGCAAAAGGTGCGCAAAACGGAGCACTTACCTGGTGCTGTTTGCTTCTTCATTATTGTCGTGATAGGCTACGTAAATACTTACGTAGCCTATCACAGCTAATGCAGGGATGCCATTTGTGTCCCTGTGGAGGCTGTGATAGGCTACGTAAATATTTACGTAGCCTATCATGGCAAAAAACAGGGGTGCAAATTGGGGCCGCTACGCCATTTGCACCCCTGTCTTTTGCCATGATATGTATATATTTACGTAGCCTATCACGGCAAAGTACAGGGGCGCAAATGGCGTAGTGGCCGCCATTTGTACCCCTGTCTTTTGCTGTGATTGGCTACATAAATATATATGTAGCCTATCACGGCAAAAGACAGGGATGCAAATGGTGGCAGGTACGGTGGCTGCCATTTGCGTCCCTGCGCAGCCCAGCGGCCAGATGTCCGGCTGCGGGCGACCCCGGCTGGCAGCTCTGCAGGGTCACCACGGAGCGGAGCCAGCCGGGGAGAATTTTGGGGGGAGGAACAGAGTGCCTCCCCCCCACCACGAATGACCCCACGCAGAACGAGGTAAGGGATTCGTACATCCCTACTTTCCAGCAGAAGATGTAGTGAAAAGAAAGAGACCATGGCCACTTTAAAGTAGAAACATGCCCCTTTTGTTTGGAACCAAAATAACTCTGTGAATATCCCCCTTCTTTCCTTCAAATTTGTCCACAAAATCCACTTTTTCTGTGAAGCCTTTGGCTCAAGCCCCTAGTTTCCATAGCCTACTGCAACTAAATCTGTAACCAAACCTGTGTAACTGAAACAATCGCATTAGCTTTCACTGTTTATTCCTGCCTCTATTTCATAGAATCATAGAATAGTAGGGTTGGAAGGGGACTATAAGACCATTGAGTCCAACCCCCTGCTCAGGAATCCAAGTCAGAGCATCCCTGACAGGATGTCGACTTTTAGATGTACAAGGAACAGTTGAAAGAGCAGAGTATGTTTAACCTGGAGAAGAAAAGATTATGGGAGACTTCAGAGTGAGCTTCAAATATCTGAAGGGCTCTTACATAGAAGATGGAATAAACTTATTCTCTGTTGCTACAGGGGCAGAACTAGAAGCAATGGATAGAAACTGCAGCAAACCATATTTGAAGATTTGAGTAGATTTCTGTTGAATATTGGGAGAAAGTTATGGAAGTGGTGGGTTCTTCTTTGCTGGAGCATTTAAGTAGAGTCTGGGTGGTGATGCTTTAATTGCATTGATCAGGAGGTTGGACTGGATGTCATAGAATCATAGAATAGTAGGGTTGGAAGGGGCCTACAAGGCCATCGAGTCCAACCCCCTGCTCAATGCAGGAATCCAAGTCAGAGCATTCCTGACAAATGGCTGTCCAGCCTCGTCTTGAAGGCCTCCAGTGTGGGAGAGCCCACCACCTCCCCAGGTAATTGGTTCCATTGTCGTATTGCTCTTACAGTCAGGAAGTTTTTCCTGATGTCCTCTAAGGTAAGGCAGAAACTCAGTGATTCTAAGCTCCTCAGGGTATGAGCTTGTCCTCTGTAAAGTGCCAGGCATGCCAATGGTGCTATATAATTAAGGGCACAATCCTATGCATGTGTAGAGAGAAAAAAGTCTTACAACTCCCAGCATTCCTCAGCCAGCCATGCCAGCTGGGGCATGCTGGGAATTGTAGGACTTTTTTTCTGTCTAAGCAAGCATAAGATTGTGCCCTAAATCAATCAGTTATAATGACACCAGCTTCCCAGGATCCCCACACAGGAAGCCCTTCTTTATTTAACTTCCTTATCCTCTCTGAGAGACTGCAGAAACTTGAGCTCTGATAATTCCACATCCCTTTCTCTGAGTGAGCCTTCGCTGGCTGGGAATGATTGGAGTTGTAGTCCATCACACCTGGAGGGTGCCAGCTTGGGGAAGGCTACTCTGAGCCAATTATTTCCAATTATCTTGATAAGCAGTGAACAAAATAACGAAGATCATACTGAACTGGGTTTCAGAGCTCAAGTCTTTTGCTGTTACTTCTGTCAAATGCTTCTGGAATTTCTCCTCTGAATGGGAGTCACCCTTGAGCTGGGGCCTCTCTGGTAATTGCTGCTCTGTTAGCTAAGGTGGAAAAGAACAGTTTGGAAAAACATTCATAATATATTTTGTCCTTTCTAGAGAAGGAGTGCACTCATTTTTTCAAGGTCTGCCTGGATGCCCTTTTTGCTCATCATGTACCAAACAACGGTTATTGGTTCTTTTCCACACTCACTCTTCTCACCAAGTGAGTCCATTTTGTTTGGAAAGTTTCAAAAGTGTGTGTAATCTCCTGATCTTTCTTATCTTTGCCATAAATAAAGTCATCACTGGAATGCCAAAAGATGCCAGGCCACCGTGACACAATCTGGGATCGTCTCTTTTTTTTGGAAGTCCTCTGAGGCTGAAGATAGGCCAAAAGGGAGCTAACTGAAACAGAAACTTCAAAACTGAGTGATGAAAGCAGTCAGTGGCCTAGATATTTTGACAAGCGGATTTACCAAAAGCCAGCTGTAGTGCCGAGGTTCAAAAATACCTTGGCTCCAGATGATTAAGTGCACGTTCGATCGATTGCTGGGAGCATATGTCTTTCTCTATAAATGCTTTTAAGTTAGACAACTTAAGGCACCCAAATATGGACTGAGTTTTGGTACAACAACCATTACAGCACGCTAGTCAGTAGGCTTGTCTAAATGGGAGACAACTCTCATTTTTCTCCATTCTGGTTAATGCATTTTGCACTTGGCACTGGGACATGCCAAGATGCTAGTATTAGAACAAAAGGGATGGTGGATAGCAGCAGCTTTATTTTATAATTTCCAGAGAGTTTGCATAAGCCCTGTGAAAACCTGTGGGTAGGATTCTGGCATACTTTGCTTTGTCGGTGCATTCTAGTCTCTGCTAGGTGTAGCTGATTTGCTGCAGGTGCTGGTCCTTGTATCATATGCATAATTTGATAAAGACTTTTCTGGTCTTATTCCAGACCTTTGAACTGGCCTCAGACTTTCAGTATGTTGATACAGTTTCTCATTGGCTGTTTCTACTTGAGGCATTTCTCGTGTGCTCATGATTGGCCATTCATAGACATTTGGAGGTCCTTTACACGACATTATCAACCTCTGGGGCATGTTCAGCAGTATTTCCCGGTTATTCTGCCTTAGAAAGATCCAGAGATAATGAACTATTTAAATTTATCGTGGGTTTTCTCCAGTGTGTAAAGCCACGTTGCACTTTTAAACAGCCACTAGATGATTAATTGAAAACAATGGAGCATTGAAAATGGAAAACTTTTCCACTCGGCAATCACGTGGTCGCCGTTGGTCACCATCTGGGGGCCTGTGGTAAATGCGGAAAGACTCTACAACAAAGAAAGCCTGGAAAGACTGTGGCTTGTTTCTTTAATGTAGAGATGCTGACACTCTTTTGTTTCTTTTCCAAAAGTTCCTACAATCAGGGGTGTTGAACCCCTGAGGGCCAAATTGAATTTCACAGAAACTCTTGGGGGCCGCATTCCAGTGGTTGATTGGGTCCAAGGCAAAAGGGGCAGGGCCAAAATACTAGCATATTTTAGCTTAAAGCTCCTATTTCCAGTAACTCAAACCTTAGGAGAAGGAGTTCAACCTTTTAAAATGGAGAAAAAAACTGCACAAAAGCCAGGAAACCACCAAATGATGGGCAGTCCAGAGAAAGAGAACAGGGCCAGAGGAATGGGGTGTGGCCATCAGGGCAATACCAGAGGGCCAGATTGGAATGCCAGGTGGGTCTGATTTGGCCCACAGGCCTAAAGTTCAACACCCCTGATACAGGTTGTAGTCTTTCGTTGGCATTGCAGAGACATCACGGTAAATCAACTATGCTGTTTTCCCCAACTTCTGTATGTGCATAGGAAGTATTTGAATGTTCCATCTACACGTGTGCAGGTGGGGATAGCAGGCACATGGATATACTGCCTTGGGTGGGCATGGAGGAGATGCAAGCATTCACTTCCCTCTACACAGTGGCCAGATCGAGGGAGATGTATAATGATACGGGCTTTTCACTCTGAAAGATAAGACAAGTAGTGACTCAAAACCAAGAAGGGAGAGTAATTCCATTTCATTATTAAATCCTCAACAGGAGATGTGCTGCTATTATTCTATTTATATAGTTTGGTACGTTTTTAATAAGAACAATTCACAGCACAATCCTAGGAACGTCTACTCAGAAGTAAGCCCCATTGAAGCAATGGGACTTGTTCCCAGTTAACTGTGCATAGGACTGGAGCCACAGTGTTTATCATCTGAAAATATTTTAATGGATAAGGTCAACTGAAGTGTAATAATTGGGTTTCTTTGTCTATATTTGGAAAGATCAGGGATGTCATTGCAAGGAATTACATGGACAAAAGCCTGGTTAAAATCCAAAATTATATGGACAGAGTCTGGTTAAAATCTAGGAATAAGCAAGCATAGGCTGAATCTCCACATAGCAGTTAAACCGTTATCATACCATTATCATAACTATTGGTACACATGACACCAATGAGCACCAATAGTTACAATGGTATGATAATGGTATAACTGCTATGTGGAGATTCAGCCATAGCTTTAAAACTAGATCTTGGAACCAACTCTTCCTTAACACAGAGCAGTAAACTTGTCCATGGTTTTGGAATATCTCATTGTAAACTGGGCCTGCACAACCTCTGACCTGCCAAGCTAAATGCAATCATTAGCTATGTATGGTGGCCCACTAGGTGCTCGATAGACCTCCTGTTTTTGCTGCCTACCTGGGACTACAAAAAGAAGGTGGTCAAGCTCCTGGCAGACCACAGTACATAGCTGGTGGGCTGTGTTCAGTTGTCCACAAGTTGTGCAGTCCTGTTGTAAAGTGTCATAAAGAATTCTTCAACAGAGTGGTATTGTTGGGCGGTGGGATTATAGCTCAGTGATGGAGCACGTATTTTGCATGCAGAAGGTTCCAGGTTCAATCCTTGGCATCTCCAATTAAAAAAGGATCAGGAAGCCAGAGATGGGGAAGATTTTACCTGAAATCCTGGAGAGTTGCAACCAGTCAGATTAGAAAATACTGGGCTAGCTTGATCTAGCATAAGGCAACTTCCTATCTTCCCTATCATTCATGATCAATAAATTTACTTCTAGTCATTCTTCACATACGTTGTTTTTTGTTGTCCAAGTCCTTAGGTCTCATTGGCTCCCTGCTCTTTCTCCTTAGTTTCAGAACAGTATTTTTCTTTTTTGAGAAGTGATGATAGCCAAAATTCTGACAAGAGCGCCAAAAGCCAAGTCCAAAGTAAGAGACAGTGCCAACCTAGTTCACACTACACTACATATGCAATACACTGTGCCTTGCTGTGGTTTTGCAGTTATCAGGAACTGCATGAGAGGTGGGCAAGAGGGCAAGCCCGATTCTGTCACAGCCAGGCCCACTGGCCTTTCTGCCACACCTGTCTGTGACACAAATTCCTGGTGTCACTTGTTTGTTGCACCTGTGCCTTAAGTTTACCACATACAAACTAGAGTGTACTATAGGAAGCATCTTCTTCCTTTATCAGAAGTTTCTTACCACAGAGCAGAACAAAGATCCCTTCATAATCAGAGCACAGCCTGGTCCAGTTTCAGTTATTGTGGATGTGGATAATGAGGATGTGGATAATGTGCTTGGAGAGGTTCATGCAACCACCTGTATCCTCCCTTCCTCAGCCCTTGCCCATCCTGGCTTCTTACATCAAGCCTAAGGGGATTGACTGGGTGGGTCCAAGAGGTGATTAATGCCTAATTGAGAAAGGGACTAGTCCTGGCTGCTTGGGGCCCAAATGTCTGAAGGAGCACCTCCTCGCATGCTAATCTGCCCATGCATTAAGATCATCAAAGGAGGTGCTTCTCTGCATTCCATTTATAGGAGGTGCATAATGCATTAACCCCTTCATGGATCACTGCCTTGTTGTGGCAAAGAGGCTTGCGTAACTCAGTGAAGCCATAAGCTATGCCGTCCAGGGCCACCCAAGATGGACAGGTCATGGCAGAGAGTTCTGACAACATGTGGTCCACTGGAAAAGGAAATGGCAACCCACTCCAGTATTCTTGCCAAGAAAACCCCATGGAATGTATCACAAGGCTAAAAGAGATGACGCCAGAAGATGAGCCCCTTAGGTCAGAAGGTATCCAATATACTACAGGGGAAGAGCAGAGGGTATTTCCAAGTAGCACCAGAAAGAGTGAAGCAGCTGGGCCAAAGCCGAAAGGACACTCAGCTGTGGATGTGTCTGATGGTGAGAAGAAAGTCTGATGCTGTAAAGAACAATATTGTTTAGGAACCTGGAATGTAAGATCGATGAATCAAGGTAAGCTGGAGGTGATCAAACATGAGATGGCAAGATTGAACATCAACATCTTGGGAATCAGCGAACTAAAATGGACAGGCATGGGCGAATTTAATTCAGGTGACCATCATATCTACTACTGTGGGCAAGAATCCCTTTGAAGAAATGGAGTAGCACTCATAGTCAACAAAAGGGTGGGAAAAGCAGTACTGGGGTACAATCTCAAAAATGATAGAATGATCTCACTACGAATCCAAGGCAAACCATTCAACATCACAGTAATTCAAGTCTATGCCCCAACCACTGATGCCGAAGAAGCTGAGGTTGATCGGTTCTATGAAGACCTACAACACCTTCTAGAACTAACACCAAAAAAAGATGTCCTCTTCATCATAGGGGATTGGAATGATAAAGGAGGAAGTCAAGAAATCACCAGGATAACAGGCAAGCATGGCCTTGGTGTACAAAATGAAGCAGGGCAAAGGCTAATAGAGTTTTGCCAAGAGAACATGCTGATCATAGCAAACAGTCTTTTCCAACAGCACAAGAGGTGACTCTACACATGGACATCACCAGATGGTCAATATCGAAATCAGATTGATTATGTCCTTTGCAGCCAAAGATGGAGAAGCTCTATACAGTCAGTCAAAACAAGACCTGGAGCTGACTGTGGCTCAGATCATGAGCTGCTTCTTGCAAAATTTCAGCTTAAATTGAAGAACGTAGGGAAAACCACTAAACCATTCAGGTATGACCTAAATCATATCCCTTATGAATATACAGTGGAGGTGAGGAATAGATTTAAGGGATTAGACCTGATAGACAGAGTGCCTGAGGAACTATGGACAGAAGTCCATAACATTGTTCAGGAGGCAGCAACTCAATCCATCCCAAAGAAAAAGAAATGCAAGAAAGCAAAGTGGCTGTCTGAGGAGGCTTTACAAGTAGCTGAGGAAAGAAGGGAAGTGAAAAGCAAGGGAGAAAGAAGATATATCCAACTGAATGCAGAGTTCCAGAGAATAGCAAGAAGAGACAAGAAGGCCTTCTTAAATGAACAATGCAAAGAAATTGAGGAAAACAACAGAATGGGAAAGACTAGAGATCTCTTCAAGAAAATTGGAGATCTCAAGGGAATGTTTTGTGCAAAGATGGGCATGATAAAGGACAAAGAAGGCAGGGACCTAACAGAAGCAGATGAGATTAAGAACAAGAGGTGGAAAGAATACACAGAAGAACTCTACAGGAAAGATCTGAATGTCCCTGATAGCCATGTTAGTGCGGTCAGTGAACTTGAGCTGGACATCCTAGAGAGTGAAGTCAAGTGGGCCTTAGAAAGCATGACTAACAACAAAGCTAGCGGAGATGACAGTATTCCAGCTGAGCTATTTAAAATCCTAAAACATGATGCTGTTAAAGTGCTGTACTCAATATACCAACAAATTTGGAACACTCAACAGTGGCCACAAGACTGGAAAAAGTCAGTTTACATTCCAATTCCAAAGAAGGGCAACGCCAAAGAGTGTTCAAACTACCGCACAATTGCGCTTATTTCACATGCCAGCAAGGTTCATGGAGAAAGCAAGAGAATTCCAGAAAAAGTCTAAAAAAAAAAGTTTCGAAGAGGCAGAGGAACTAGAAATCAAATCGCCAACATTCGCTGGATCATGGAGAAAGCAAGAGAATTCCAGAAAAACATCTATTTCTGCTTCATTGATGACGCTAAAGCCTTTGATTGTGTGGATCACAACAAACTCTGGCAAATTCTTAAAGAGATGGGAGTACCAGACTACCTTACCTGTCTTCTGAGAAACCTGTACGAGGGTCAAGAAGCAACAGTAAGAAGCAGACATGGAACAACCGATTGGTTTAAACTTGGGAAAGGAGTACAACAAGGCTGTATATTGTTGCCCTGCTTATTTAATTTATATGCAGAGTACATCATGGGAAACGCCAGGTTGGATGAATCACAGGTCGGAATTAAGATTGCCAGGAGAATTATCAACAACCTCAGATACGTAGACAATACCGCCCTAATGGCAGAAAGTGAAGAGGATCTAAAGAGCCTCTTGTTGTGGGTGAAAGTGAAGAGTGCAAAAGCTGGTTTGAAACTCAACATTAAAAAAACTAAGATCATGGCATCTGGCTCCATCACTTCCTGGTATATAGAAGGGGAAGAAATGGAAGCAGTGACAGTGACAGATTTTACTTTCTTGGGCTCCAAGTTCACCGCAGACGGTGACTGTAGCCATGAAATTAAAAGACGCTTGCTCCTTGGGAGGAAAGCTATGGCAAACCTAGACAGCATAGTAAGAAGTAGAGACATCACCTTGCTGACAAAGGTCCATCTAATCAAAGCTATGGTTTTCCCAGTAGTAACATATGGCTGTGAGAGCTGGACTATAAGGAAGGCTGAGCGCCGAAGAATTGATGCTTTCGAACTGTTGTGCTGGAGAAGACTCTTACGAGTCCCCTGGACTGCAAGGAGGTCAAATCAGTCCATCCTAAAGGAAATCAACCCTGAGTGCTCATTGGAAGGACAGATACTGAAGCTGAAGCTCAAATATTTTGGCCACCTAATGCGAAGAGAAAACTCCCTGGAAAAGACCCTGATGCTGGGAAAGACTGAAGGCAGAAGGAGAAGGGGATGGCATAGGATGAGATGGCTAGATAGCATCACTGATGCAATGAATATGGACTTGAGCATGCTCCGGGAGAGAGCAGAGGACAGGAAGGCCTGGTGTGCTATGGTCCATGGGGTCATGAAGAGTCGGACACAACTGAACGACTGAACAACAATAATGCATTAAAGAGAAAGTCTTATCTGTGGTGGTGGCACGCTAGCTTTGGAATACCCTCGAAGGGGGGTACAACTGGGGCTGACACTGTATTTCTTTCAGCTACAGGCTAAAACATTTTTGTTTGCTCAGGCATTTAAAATATTTTTTTCAGCTGGTTGCATAATTTTATTCCTCTCAGTTTTATTGTATTGTTGATTGCTTTATGTTTTAATATTGCATTGTTTTACACTTTTTATGTAGACCATCCCAAAATCCATTTTTTGGAGGAAGGCATGGTTTATAATTTTTAAAAATAAACAAATACAAATAAAATAACCCTGTTGCTGATCAGCACAGATGTGTTGATTGAGCCCTTTTTCCATGTACCTCTTCCATCAGAGATACAAGATCCTCTTGAAGCGAGAGAACTTTAATGACACTGATGCCCTAGTTACAGAATGCCCTCCCCAAAGAGGTTTGCCTGGTGCCATCATTGCCATCATTTAGGCATCAGGCAAAAATATTTTGATTTACCTCTTTTGTAAAAAACTGCTTTAATCAAACAGGTTTTAGCCTGCTTTATGGTTTCATCTGCTGCATTCTTATTTTTGTGTTTATTGCATTTGTTTTATTCTGCACACTGAAATCTGAAATGATGAAGGGTGGTATAAAAATGTTTTAAATAAAATAAAGCGTAGGTCATTTTAAACAAGCACGTTGCACCAAATTACACAAAGGATGTGCCAGCTAATGTTGATGAAGAAAATACTCTGTACAGCTGAATTCAACACAACTTAAAAAAAAAAAAAATACACATCGCATCCAAACTCAATTTACTAGAAGATTTTACTCAACGTGATGAAAGTGCTTCATTTATGATTTGGCAATTGACATCTTTAACAGAAAAAAGTATTTTATTAATACTTTTCTAATGATCTCCATTTAATAGTCAAGGTAATTTGTAAATATCTCAGATGTATTTGTAATAATAATTAATAATACTAATACTAATATTAAAAAAACACTACTGCTGAAATTTCATTTTGCTCCTGAAATATCTCTTGCCACAATTGTCCTGCTTCCCCCTTCAGTGGTTTACTAATTGGTATTAAGACATCCTCATCTTTTGAGAAGAACTATTTCAGTTTTTAATAATTCATGATAAATGTGATTTTTCTTGCCCTGATGGCTGACTGATCACTTATTTATTATATCTTCTGGTGCTGTATTTTCCGAAATATAATTTTAATGATCATTAAATCAATTAGGGTGCATTTTGCTATCATTCTAGATTAACTGTTAACAGGTGGGTGCTGATGGCTTTTCCTTAGAAATCCCTATTCTGGTGTTGATAAACCTTCCAAGTGCCGTCTCAGCAGACTTTAATCTATGTTGATCCTGTTGTTGCTCAGGTTTCACTGATGGATGACAATACAATAGCTGTGTCTGGTGGAACCAATACTGGACTGGACTAGCTTTATTACTTGGTAATAAGCTACTGGTGATAGACAGACATCTCGCTGATATTAGAGTTATATCACTGTTCAAAACTAACTGGAGGCGTGCCCATATGGATACTTCCTGCGTGTCCAGTTTGGTGCTCAATATACTACTGAACTTCAAGAAATGCCCCAGGGAAGACAGATACCCCTGAACCATCACATATGCACTTCAAGAAAACAGCATTTGCAGACTGTGTTAGTCCAAAGTAGGTCCCTTTCAGTCATTTGACTGTCCTGTACCAATTGTTGTTGCCAAGCTCATAACTCCTAAAACAATACCCCAACTTTGGCATTTGCTTTGGGTTGCTGCTATTCTGTCTTTTAACATCTCAGAAAAGTGGAGGTTGTTGGCAGGATAAAGTAGTTCCATTTTAAATCTGTAGGTAGAAGAAACTGCTTCATCTGTCAGAGTTGCACCATCATTACAATTTTGAGAACATTCCCTTAGTTCAGCCACAAATGCTCCTGCTGTCTTTCCAGCCCACCTTGATCAAGGGAGCTTCCAGACAAGGGTTTTATTGCATAATCATCCAGCCTCATTCACAGAATTTTACAGATAAGTTCCACTGAGTTCAATGGGGCTTACTCCCTGGAAATGTGTATATGAATGTAGCTTTAGTGAACATCTTTTGCAGTACATTAATGTTGTTCAGCCAAAGGGAAATCTCTGCCACCACCAGCTAAATACCACTAAGAATGGAATTAAATGCATGAAGTTCCAAATGAATGCAATAGAAAATGCCAATTGGGTCACAAATTGTTTCAATTAATTCTTTTTAGATGTTTAGATTAGACATGATTACAGATCATTGGCTGATAACAAATCATTGGCTACGCTTTGCTGAATGACAAGTTATTCAAAATATAGTTATACACCATTTTAGCTATTTTAATCCACATTATGTATTATTAGAACTAGATATATTTAAAATAAGAACAAAATGCTTTCTTTAAATAGCTCCCGGATTTCTTATAATGGTGTAAAATTACTTACTTAAAATTATCAGGCTACCGCCATACATAATGACTAGTCTTGGGGGGATTTTTGTTTTCTAATTTAGATATGTCAGTACATGCCTTTTTGAAATGTCAAATATTTTATGAGATATTTTGTAGAGGTGATACGGTTTATTAATCATATAGGTCAGGCATTTGTTTTATTTTATTTTACTGTAAATCAGGGCCGACACTGCAGAATAATGCTTCCCCAGAATAATCCAACATAATGGGTAGATCATAATAAATATTTTTATAAGGTCCTTGAATGGATTAAGATGACAGGAGGATGACACATTTTGGCTGTCAAACTAAAGCCATTTACTCTGCAGTAGTTTCACTAATACATAGAGTCAGGGTTTGTTTTTTTAAAAGTGTGTGTGTGTGCATGGGAGCTTTTCTGTACTAAAATCACAAGATATTTTATCTCTCACTGGGCTAAAGAATTGTGGTGATTCAGATGGGAATGGATATTTACTTAACACCATTTAAAATGTAACCTGAAATTTAAAGGAGATAAAAAGGGATGAGGTGATCTTTTCCTCATAGAAAAAGAAATATTATAACCACAATGCTAAGCTGAAATTATTATAAAATGAAATTTTCTGCAGTAATTCAGATGAGGAAGAAGAAACCACTGAAGAATTTGGAATTTTATTAAAAACAATGAAATGTTGCAGGGTGCAGTGATCTCGTTCAGAGTTCCACCCATCTAGTGATCCCCCTTCCAGGATACTGTAGAGTATCCCTTATTTCAAATCCCAAATATTACCCATATTTCTTTTTCCTCCCCTCAACAGAGATTCAGTATCCCACGGCCACTGAGCATGTTCAGTACTCATTAGGTTGCTTTGTTTTGTGAGTTTTAACTTACACCCTTAGCCCCCCCCCCCCCCACACACACACTTTTGTACTTCTATAAACCTTGGGGTTCCTCTAAGTAAGCAACTTTTTGGCTACATAGATGTTGGCACTCACGACCGGAGTTTGCTATTAGGGATATTGATAGCATATGCCATACTTGGATAATACTATTAGCCAAAGTTTCTGAATCTTTATTATTTTACTTTAGAAGATAATTAAGTATTATATACATGCAACTTATTTTACCAGATGTACTCACTGATTTCCAAAGTCATTATTTCCTTTTGTTGCTTTAAGTTATGGGTTTTGGTTGTTGTTGTTGTTTGCATAGGCTCCGCTACTGTAGAGACTGAATTAATTTGTAATGTGAGAGGTAACAGAATTCAAGCCTATCTCATGTTTTCTAAGGCTAAATGTTACCCATATTGGGCAGAAGTAACTTTGCACATGCTCAGAAGTGCTATGCTTCTCAGCAGACAAGTGTAAGAAAAGTCATAGGACATTGTTGTTCAGTCGTTAAGTCGTGTCCGACTCTTCGTGACCCCATGGACCATAGCACGCCAGGCCTTCCTGTCCTCCGCTCTCTCCTGGAGCATGCTCAAGTCCATATTCATTGCATCGGTGATGCTATCTAGCCATCTCATCCTCTGCCGTCCCCTTCTCCTTTTGCCTTCAGTCTTTCCCAGCATCAGGGTCTTTTCCAGAGAGTTTTCTCTTCCCATTAGGTGGCCAAAATATTTGAGCTTCAGCTTCAGTATCTGTCCTTCCAATGAGCACTCAGGGTTGATTTCCTTTAGGATGGACTGATTTGACCTCCTTGCAGTCCAGGGGACTCGTAAGAGTCTTCTCCAGCACCACAGTTCGAAAGCATCAATTCTTCGGCGCTCAGGCTTCCTTATAGTCCAGCTCTCACAGCCATACGTTGCTACTGGGAAAACCATAGCTTTGATTATATGAACCTTTGTCGGCAAGGTGATGTCTCTGCTTCTTACTATGCCGTCTAGGTTTGCCAGAGCTTTCCTCCCAAGGAGCAAGCGTCTTTTAATTTCATGGCTACAGTCACCGTCTGTGGTGATCTTGGAGCCCAAGAAAATAAAATCTGTTGCTTTTATCTTTACTGGTTTGCTAGATGCCTTATTTTTATTCAATGGTTGGGTAAAAATATCAGAAATAAACAACATAATAAAATAATACTATGGAAGGTAAGTTGAAGCCTACCAGATAAGAAAGTACAGTAAAGGGTAGGCAAAATAAGGCCCACACTGAATTCAGCAGATCTAAGCTTCTTTCTTGGGAGAGCTTTTGCTCTTTTCCCCAGAACTATTAGTTCCTGGAAGAAACATTACATGGTTTCAATAATGGGTTTTAGTTATATACATTTATTTATTTAATGTATTTATTTCCTACCTTATCAAAAACATGTAATGACTGCTCACGAATCAAAACTGAAATACAGTAACCATAAAACAAGAACATAAGTAATAAATCACAATCATACAGCAACACCAAAACAGAAGATGATGTGTAGTGCAATCCTATATATTTCTACTCAGAAGTAAATCCCAGTGTGTTCAATGGGGCTTACTCCCAGGTAAGTATGTGTAGCAGGGGTGGGCAACCTGTAGCCCTCCAGATGTTTGGGCCTGCAACTCCCATCAGCCCCCACCATTGGCTCTGTTGGCTGGGGCTGATGGGAGTTGTAGGCTAAAACATCTGGAAGACCACAAGTTGCCCACCTCTGGTGTATAAAACTGCAGCCTAAAACAGCAGCAGATGATATAACCAATAAGATTAATTTAAAGGCCCAAGCAAATAAAATTGAGATATGGTAGAATGGGACGTTCGTTGATGTCTGGGATGCAGTATTATATTGCCCATGGTAGATGTAGTAGATTGCAAGACAAACATGCAAATCTCAATACAGTCTGAGAAGAAAACAGAGGCAACTCTATCCAGCTCCGTTATAAATCACTGAAGTTTTACCACTGACTTCAGTTGGCGATGGCTGCAATTAGTCATTAATACCATCTCCTGTAACTGTATCTACAGCGTATTGTGTGTGCACCAGCAGAGCGCTGTCATAGCAATATGAACCCACTATACATATGGATGTAATGATTGTGATGTTGTATCTGAGATTCATGGAGAAGTAATCACTGGTATTAGCTCAGCAAGCAGGACTGGATGGTTAGATTAAATGTATCCTCAATGACCAGGATGGATCTAGGTATCCGATGCGTGAAAACTGGAATAACAGTGACCCGGTCATGTATCACAACAACCCAGTTTTTTAAAAAAATCCCGATCACTCCCATCGCAACCACAGCAGTATCCCTGCGTTGTTTAACTTGACATGCGAACCAGGGTTTAACGCTGGGTTCCAACTCTGGTTTATCTCTCTCACAACAAGCCAGGGTTCCTGGTTTGCACACCATGCTGTCAAACCAGGGACGGAATGCCCTTGGGTTGTTTAGCTCCTCCCTTTAAATAAAAACCTGGGTTGTCTTTCCATGTGAACCAGGCCACTAGATCCTTGTAGCATATGCCATAGCATCAAAATCAAGGCCTATAGCTTGTGCAATCAAAACAAGCTCTAATTCTCCATCCTACTTAATTGAAATTTTGTCATCAGCATTTTAAAACTGTATTGTATTTGCATAAAAGGCTTTAACTGCCTTGTTTTCACATTGATACCAGTAGTTAAAGCTGTTTTCATGGCCTAAATCATTAATACTTTTAGGAATACTAATAGAAGGTGTGCTTTGTGAACTTGAAAAAGTTAACAATGGAAGCTATGCATCCACTTATTGGTTTATCTTCATATTTATTTCCATGGCCTTTCACCACTCCAATTAATTATAGTGTGATATAAAATATATTAATGTGCCTTTCAAATAAATTCTTATTGCTCAGTTTAACTGCAGAATGTTATTTCTGGAAACCACACAAGAACTTGAATTATGAGACAGTAAAATATTTAAGAAGAATATTTTAGGAACTAAATTGTGGTTTTAACAATGCAAACCTCAATATTTACTTGGAAATAATATGGGACGCTTAAAAACGTGATAGTACATTAATAATGCATTTGAAAACTATAATGTGTATTAGTTGTCTTATCTCTTTATTCTATTAAAAACACTTATAAAGGAGTATTTGGATTATGCCTAAATGCCTAAAGGAATGAGATACAACCTCCTAATGGGAGGACTAATATTCTGAAATAACTGCTTGGCTACAGATCCTGAAGCAGAGCTGCATCCTTCCAAAGCCTCTGTGCTACAGTGCCCTTGCTATTTGCAAGTTCACTGTACAATGTGATGTGCTACCTGAGTCAGGGGCAGCCTTACTAATCGGCACATTCAAGAGCTGCTTTCAGAAAAGTTAGGAAAATACCACTGTAGTAGTTACAGAAACGCATGGAAGTTGCTTAGCCCAAATGCCTCTGCTGGCTGAGAAGGCTTAGAGAAGGGAGTCCAGGAGCGATAGATATATGCTCATAAGGTAGAAGGTCTGTAGCTCATTTATAAAGCACATGCTTTGCATAGCCTCAGAGAATCATAGAGTTGGAAGGGACCTCGGAGATCATCTAGTCCAAGGCCCTGCTCAATGTAGGCTCTGCATTGCAGGGTGTAGCTACAGCATCCCAGACAGATGGCCATCCAGCCTCTGTTTAAATAACTCCTGTGAAGGAGAACCCACCACCTCCCAAGGCAATCTGTCCACTCCTCCTAATGTTCAGTTCAAATCTGCTTCACTGCAGTTTCCACCCATTGGGTCTAGCCGTGCCCTTGGAAGCAACAGAGAACAAGTCTGCTCCATCTTCTGCATGACAGCCTTTCAGTTATTTGAACACTGCTACCATGTCTCCTCTTAATCTTCTCTTCTCTAGGGTAAACATTCCCAGCTCTTTCAAGTGGTCCTGATAGGACTTAGTTTTTAGACTCCTCACCATTCTGGTTGTTCTTCTGTGGACATGCTCCAATTTGTCAATGTCCTTCCTAAAATGAGGTGTCCTGAACTGGACACAGTACTCTAAATGCAGTCTGACTAATACAGAGTACAATGGAATTATTACTTCCTGTGATCCAGACCCTATGCTTCCGTTAATGCAGGCCAAGATTGGATTATCTTTCTTATCTGCTGCATCACATTGCTGGCTCATATTCAGCTTGTGATTCACTAAGATATCTAAGCCCTTTTTACATGTACTGTTGCCAAGCCAGGTCTCCCCCATCCTATACTTGTGTCTTTGGTTAAATGCAAGACTTTACATCTATCTCTGTTGAATCTCATCTTGTTAGATTCGGCCCAGTGTCCCAGCCTGACTTGATCCTTTTTAATCTTGATCCTGTCTTTTATGGTTTTCTATAGTGTTGGCTATCCCTCCTAGCTTTGTGTCATCTGCAGATTTGATAAGCAACTCCTCTACACCCTCATCAAAGTAATTTATAAATTGTTGAACAACACAGGGCCTAGGACGGAGCCCTGCAGCACGCCACTCAAGACCTCCCTCCAAGAGGATGCCAAGCCATTAATTAGCACTCATTGAATATGGTTGCTCAACTAGCTGTGGATCCACCTAACTGTAGTATTGTCCAACCTGCATGCAGGAGGTCCCAGGTTCAATCTCTGGTAGCTCCACATAGGGCTGGGAGAACCCCTGTCTGAAACCTTGGAGAACCACTTCCAGTTAGTGTAGACGATACTGAACTGGGTGGCATGACTCAGTATAAGGCAGCTTTCTATGGTCTGTCTCTATTAACCAGGGACGGTTTCTGGTTTTTTTTTTATACATTATCATCTAAAGGGTGCAGAGGGTGAGCTAGGCCCAAAGACAAGCTAAGGACACAGCCCTATGCACATTAAGGCCTTTTTTCCATGTCTAAACATGCATGCAATTGTGCCCTAACTGTTTCATTGTTGTATTGCACCAGTCTAAGTTTTAGCCCTGCACTTTCTGGACAAACAAATAGCTAAGCAGTAGAATATCTCAGATTATGTCTGCTGTTCCTACCATATGTATTGTTGTCCTTCTGCCAGCAGGCGAAGATGTTTCTGTTCAGGCAGGCCTTTGGCATATAAACTGTTATGTTGCAGAATAGGTTTTGTTTTAGTTTTAGTTTTTGGGTGCTGTTTATTTCTTTTATTGTTGTGTTTTTAACTGTGTTTTTAATTTATTTGTTTTTACGTTATGTTTCAATTAAGATCTTGTTTTTAATCTGTATTTTATTGTTAGCTGCCATGAGTACCGTTTTTTTGGAGGGAAGGCAGGATATTAAATAAATAAATAAATATCAAACCTAATTTGAAAGTATTTTGACAGTAACAAATGGTATTTTGTTTTATCTTTTTCATATGCGGAACCACACAAACGAACGAACAAGTAAAGGGCAACTACTTGAAATTTACAAATGCTCTGCTGAAGGCACAGGCATCGGGGTAGAGCTGGCGGTGGGCCTGATCGATCTGCTCCCTCCTCCATGCATAGAGTCAACACATGGAGGAAAACGGTCTGCACAGAAATATATTGCTGGCCTATTTGTCTCAGCCTGTGCAAACTGAGAGTTCGCTATCAAATCTAAGCTACACTCCCCTGTGATTGCACAGTGTAGGGGAAGAATGGCATTGGTAGCAGTGAGCAAGTTATCTTTCAGGGAAGCTTGCTGCCTAGTGCTGTGCTGGAAATTTCTCCCACATTTTTTTCAACCCTTCTCATTCTATTTGATAGGAAAGAAATTGGTTTCGAAAAGACTTTCAGTGGTGAAGAAGCTTACAGAGAAGTTCTCATGGGCTGGGTTTGAGTTTCTTTTGCTTACCTTACTTAGGAGGTGGCCAAGGCGCGTGCGCAAGTGTCCTGTTTTTCATTGTTCAATCTCCTCTCCGAGGGCCTGTAGCATCTTCGACTTCCCACACTTCAATTAAAACCCAAGGGAAGACATCATAAGGTAATTCCTCCCATAGGGAGTTTTTTTTTTCAGATCAGGAAGTGTGGGTAGCCAGGGAGGCTGGAGAGCAATGGAGAGAGCTGTGATAGAAAGAAAGAAAAAGTTTCTTGGCCACCTTGCAGTGATTAGGCAAACTCAGAAAACCACCAAAAGAAATGCAAAAGAAATTCTAAAACCCCCTGAGAATGAGGCAGAAAAATGGAAGCCTCTTTCATGGGGGAAGAACATTTTCAGGAAATTGGAGGACAGATTTTGGCACAGCACTAGCTCCATCTCTTCCCTAGCGCCAGACACAACACTGCCCCACCCACACCTGCATTGATGCTGTTGTTGTTCAGTCGTTCAGTTGTGTCTGACTCTTCGTGACCCCATGGACCATAGCATGCCAGGCCTTCCTGTCCTGCGCTCTCTCCCGGAGCATGCTCAAGTCCATATTCATTGCCTCAGTGATGCTATCTAGCCATCTCATCCTCTGCCGTCCCCTTCTCCTTTTGCCTTCAGTCTTTCCCAGCATCAGGGTCTTTTCCAAAGAGTTTTCTCTTCACTTTAGGTGGTCAAAATATTTGAGCTTCAGCTTCAGTATCTGTCCTTCCAATGAGCACTCAGGGTTGATTTCCTTTAGGATGGACTGATTTGACCTCCTTGCAGTCCAGGGGACTCGTAAGAGTCTTCTCCAGCACCACAGTTCGAAAGCATCAATTCTTCGGCACTCAGCCTTCCTTATAGTCCAGCTCTCACAGCCATATGTTACTACTGGGAAAACCATAGCTTTGATTATGCGGACCTTTGTCGGCAAGGTGATGTCTCTGCTTCTTACTATGCTGTCTAGGTTTGCCATAGCTTTCCTCCCAAGGAGCAAGCGTCTTTTAATTTCATGGCTACAGTCACCGTCTGCGGTGATCTTGGAGCCCAAGAAAATAAAATCTGTCACTGCTTCCATTTCTTCCCCTTCCATATGCCAGGAAGTGATGGGGCCAGATGCCATGGCCTTTGTTTTTGAAATGTTGAGTTTCAAACCAGCTTTTGCACTCTCCTCTTTCACCCTCAGCAAGAGGCTCTATCCTCTTCGCTTTCTGCCATTCAGGTGGTATCACCTGCATATCTGAGATTGTTGATAATTCTCCCAGCAATCTTAATTCCGACCTGTGATTCATCCAACCTGGCGTTTCTCATGATGTACCCTGCATATAAGTTAAATAAGCAGGGCGACAATATGCAGCCTTGTCGTACTCCTTTCCCAATTTTGAACCAATCAGTTGTTCCATGTCTGGTTCTTACTGTTGCTTCTTGACCCTTGTACAGGTTTCTCAGGAGACAGGGAAGGTGGTCTGGTACTCCCATCACTTTAAGAATTTGCCAGAGTTTGTTGTGATCCACACAATCAAAGGCTTTAGCATAGTCAATGAAGCAGAAATAGATGTTTTTCTGGAATTCTCTTGCTTTCTCCATGATCCAGCGAAAGTTGGCGATTTGATCTCTAGTTCCTCTGCCTCTTCGAAACCCAGCTTGTACTTCCAGTAGTTCTCGGTTCGCATACTGCTGAAGCCTAGCTTGTAGGATTTTGAGCATAACCTTGCTGGCATGTGAAATGAGCGCAATTGTACGGTAGTTTGAACACTCTTTGGCGTTGCCCTTCTTTGGAATTGGAATGTAAACTGACCTTTTCCAGTCTTGTGGCGACTGTTGAGTGTTCCAAATTTGTTGGCATATTGAGTGCAGCACTTTACCAGCATCATGTTTAGGATTTTAAATAGCTCAGCTGGAATACTGTCATCTCCGCTAGCTTTGTTGTTAGTCATGCTTCTTAAGGCCCACTTGACTTCACTCTCTAGGATGTCCGGCTCAAGTTCAGTGACCGCACTATCATGGCTATCAGGGACATTCAGATCTTTCCTGTAGAGTTCTTCTGTGTATTCTTTCCACCTCTTGTTCTTAATCTCATCTGCTTCTGTTAGGTCCCTGCCTTCTTTGTCCTTTATCATGCCCGTCTTTGCACAAAACATTCCCTTGAGATCTCCAATTTTCTTGAAGAGATCTCTAGTCTTTCCCATTCTGTTGTTTTCTTCTATTTCTTTGCATTGTTCATTTAAGAAGGCCTTCTTGTCTCTCCTTGCTATTCTCTGTAGCTCTGCATTCAGTTGGATATATCTTCCCCTTTCTCCCTTGCTTTTCACTTCCCTTCTTTCCTCAGCTACTTGTAAAGCCTCCTCAGACAGCCACTTTGCTTTCTTGCATTTCTTTTTCTTTGGGATGGATTGAGTTGCTGCCTCCTGAACAATGCTACGGACCTCCGTCCATAGTTCCTTTGGCACTCTGTCTATCAGGTCTAATCCCTTAAATCGATTCCTCACCTCCACTGTATATTCATAAGGGATATGATTTAGGTCATACCTGAATGGTTTAGTGGTTTTCCCTACGTTCTTCAATTTAAGCTGAAATTTTGCAAGAAGCAGCTCATGATCTGAGCCACAGTCAGCTCCTGGTCTTGTTTTGACTGACTGTATAGAGCGTCTCCATCTTTGGCTGCAAAGGACATAACCAATCTGATTTCGATATTGACCATCTGGTGATGTCCATGTGTAGAGTCACCTCTTGTGCTGTTGGAAAAGAGTGTTTGCTATGATTAGCGTGTTCTCTTGGCAAAACTCTATTAGCTTTTGTCCTGCTTCATTTTGTACACCAAGGCCATGCTTGCCTGTTATCCCGGTTATTTCTTGACTTCCTACTTTAGCATTCCAATCCCCTATGATGAAGAGGACATCTTTGTTTGGTGTTAGTTCTAGAAGGTGTTGTAGGTCTTCATAGAACTGATCAACCTCAGCTTCTTCGGCATCAGTGGTTGGGGCATAGACTTGAATTACTGTGATGTTGAATGGTTTGCCTTGGATTTGTACTGAGATCATTCAATCATTTTTGAGATTGTACCCCAGTACGGCTTTTCTCACCCTTTTGTTGACTATGAGTGCTACTCCATTTCTTCTAAGGGATTCTTGCCCACAGTAGTAGATATGATGGTCACCTGAATTAAATTCGCCCATGCTTGTCCATTTTAGTTTGCTGATTCCCAAGATCTCGATGTTCAATCTTGCCATCTCATGTTGGACCACCTCCAGCTTACCTTGATTCATTGATCTTACATTCCAGGTTCCTAAACAATATTGTTCTTTACAGCATCGGGTTTTCTTTTCACCACCAGACACATCCACAGCTGAGTGTCCTTTCGACTTTGGCCCAGCCGCTTCACTCTTTCTGGCGCTAATACCCGCTGCTCTTCCCCAGTAGTATATTGGACACCTTCTGACCTGAGGGGCTCATCTTCTGGCATCATATCTTTTAGCCTTGTGATATGTTCCATGGGGTTTTCTTGGCAAGAATACTGGAGTGGTTTGCCATTTCCTTCTCCAGTGGACCACATGTTGTCAGAACTCTCTGCCATGACCTGTCCGTCTTGGGTGGCCCTGGACGGCATAGCTTATGGCTTCACTGAGTTACGCAAGCCCCTTCACCACAACAAGGCAGTGATCCATGAAGGGGCACCTGCACTGTAGTGGATGCAAAAGGGGGCCATCCTTCTAACACAGTTGATGCTGTTGCTACTTGACGTGGCAGCACAGAAACCCCCCAAACCCTTAAGAAAAAGAAAGAAGCTGTGTTACACCCTGCTGATGGTGAGCCCTGCCTGTGAGAAACTGTTGAGAAGTATTGCTCCCCTTGGAGAAATTCGATGAAATTGTCCCCAGTCCCCACCCCCCAATTTCTCTGCCCCACAAATGGGGCAGAGAAATAGGGTGGAGAATTTTGAGAGGCCATTTGCACAGAGCTCTATTGCTACCAACACTGACTTTCTCAGGGAAGAATCTCAGATTAACTTTTGAGAAACTGTAGGCTTCCCAGTACACAGTATGAAAAGCACTGCTGTAGAACAGCGATTCAGCTCATCGGAGGGCAATAATTAATTATGGGCAATTGGTTTGCAGAGGCCATAGCTCAGTCATGCAGCACTTGCATTGCACTCATAAGGTTCATGATTCACTCCCTGGCATCTCCACTTAAGAAGATCTCAAGTATCAGTCAGAGAGCACCATACTGGGCTAGATGTGGCAGTGGTCTGACTCAGTATAAGACAGGGTCATATGTTCAAATTTATTTCATTTTAAAATATTTGTATCCTGCCTTTCAACTGACGCATTTCTAAGACGGCTAACAACCGATGTTAAAAACTTCAGCAAAAACTTAAGAGTCATAAGAGAGAATAAAATAGCCTTGAAAGCAGCAGGAAGCAACTATAAAAATAGGAAACAGGGAAGCAGTAATAAAATACATCCACTTAAAGTGTCAGGAGAATTTATTGGATGCCTAACGGTTAACATAGAGGTGCCAACTGAATGTCAGGGTGCCACTGCCAAGGAGGCCCTGTCTTGAGTTGCTACATTTCTAATATCAGAAGACAGGAGCACCCAGATAACAGCCTCTGACAAACATCTGAAAGATTGGTCAGATTCATATGGGAGTAGGTAGATCTTTAGATAGAAGCCATATATATATATATATATATATATATATATATGGAGAGAGAGAGAGAGAGAAAGAGAGAATTTGGCTCGAATAGATTTGGCAACTAGCCTTACTTTTGCTGAGATCCATAAAGAAAATTGTCATGGTGCTCATTAAGTTTGTCCATGATGCCTGCTGTTTTCTGATCATATTGTTAATGTTTCTCAGGTTCGTACTTTAAAGCTTAAGACTGTATACAACCATATGCATAATACATTTCTAGTGTCATCTCCTTATCATGTAGTTGCACAGTTCAGTAGCTTTGAATTGTTTGGGAAATATGATTTACTTGTTTTCCTTCCTTGTGCTCCTTCCTCCCCCTTTACTTCCTTTACTTGTGCTCCTTCCTCCCCCTCCTCCAGAATGCTCTCTCTCTCCCTCTCTCTCTCTCTCTCTTAGATTCACATACAGCCCAACTGGCAAATGCCCTCAGATTGGTGTGCAATAATAAAAAGCCCAAAGAACAGTAAAATGACAACCAACGCAATAATACAACTGATGAAAATTATCAAAAAAAGTGAGATATTAAAAACATTAAAAATATTAAAGAGCCAGCAGTAAAACAGATAACAAAGACTATTACTGGAATGTGGCCCCTGAGAGCTTCTCCAAAATTGAATGGGCTGAAAGAGGTTCAGTGGAATAGAGTCTACTCTGGCTAGTGGTGGCTGTCTGGGGTTTCAGGCAGAGGTCTTTTCCACCACTCACCAGATTTTTTTTTATCTGAAGATGGCAGGGATTCTACAGGCAAAATATGTATTCTAGTTATGATTCCTGTACATTATTTTTTTTAAAAAGGTTATGGTCTCCCGCATCCCTCCGGCAGCAGGTTGTTGGGGAATTTGAACTGGTGACCAACCATAGGTCTAGAGAATGGAAGCAACCACCCATGTGACACCTGGGATCATTCCCCCCCAAAGTGTGCATAGGATAATAGCCTTGTCTATGGACACTTAGGAATAACAGTGCAACTCCAGCATTCAATAGGGTTTACTGTATACCTAGGTAGGGTGTGTGTAGATGAATAAGAGGAGAAAAAGAACATTACCATAGCATGATACACATAGAAATTATGTTGTGGGTAGAAACCAGTGCTGGATGGTATTTCATAAATGGAGTGATACCCATAGGGTCCGGAGTAACTGGGGGGCGGCAATTGTGAGAACTTTGTGGGAAGGGTCATAGCGTTGTAGTAGTGCACATGCTTTGCATGCAGAAGGCCCCAGGTTCAATCCCTGGCATTTCCAGGTAGGTTTGGGAAAGACTCTTGTCTGAAAACCTGGAGAGCTGCTGCCAGTCAGCGTCGACAGTACTGAGCCAGGTGAGCCAATAGTCTGACTCAGTATCAGGCAGCTTCCCATGTTACGATGCTATCGCATTAATAGAGCCGAATGTATCTATTACACAAAGTAGCCCAATAGATACTGCAGGGTTCATGTAATCAGAAGAAGCTGATACAGCAAGTGTACCTCCCGACAGATAAAACTCCAACTTTCAGGGGAATCTGTTTTGAATAAAAATATCACGTGTTTCTTCTGCAATGTCACAGTTTTTTTAAATTAAATGTAAAAAAAAATAGTGTCACCCCCACCACTACTGTAGTTAGTAGATCCTCCCAGGAATGCTGGTGGCCAAGCCCTGCTTTTTGAAGTAAATATGTGGGAATGGGAATTCTGGAGTATAGCAGTTTATGAACCATTGAGAGAGAAATAGGGTATGAACTGGTCACAAGGTGCATTTCAGTGAGTATATAAAGTCAGACTTTAACCGCTGCTGTCATCCCATGTCTGGAAATCCTGTTGTGAGAAGAATTGCTCATGAAGCATCTGAAATTTGAAACTATTTGAAAAGAACTTGAGATATTTTTAGAGTGCAATCCTATGTATGTCTAGTAAACTCCAAGCCTGCAATCCTATACCCACTTACCTAGGAATAAACCCCATTGAACACAAGGAGACTTATTCCTGAGTAGACGGGCCTAGGATTCTAGCCTTAGGGTGCAATCCTATGCAGATAGGCAGCTGTATCTGAACTCGGAGGCGGCTGCCTATCCAATGCAGGGCAGGAGAAGCATGGAGGGGATCATTCTCTCTGCGCTTCTCTTGCCCTGCATTTCTGGCTATACAGCCGATTTCGACTGCTAGCCACGGGAGGGCAGAGTGGGGGAGGAGGCTGCCGGACGATGCATGGGATGTGCCATACTGGCATTTCCGCCCTCCCCGCCCTGGAATGCCCCCCAGCACGCCCTGTTTTGGCTGCTCTGTGCTCCTCTTGTGAGCGCGGAGCACGGGGCTGTTCCGCACTGCCTGCAAGGCAGTGCAGAAGGGGGGGAAGGTCGGTTCTTCAGGAACTGACCTCAGAGCGTGGGCTTCGAGGTCAGTTCCCAGAAAACCAGATATCTGTCAGGGTGGAAACTGAGCCCATAGAGCCCCAGAGCAGTTCTGATTCTGAAGAGGAACAGCAATCCGTGGGAGAGGCGCTCGCTCATCTCTCACAAGCACAGCAGCTGGCAGAGACTCCTCCTGCCAGCATTCCTGAGAGAGATAGTGACCCTGGCAGTGAGGGAGCGCTAGAGGGGGGCTTTCTGGATGCTTGGCACAGACGCAGGGAGCGGCGACAGATGGAGGGCGCGGAAGGAGGCGTAGTGCCCGTTTGGCACGCAAACAACGGTCGCGTCCCAAGGACCCAAGGGAAAGAGGGAGGATCTCTCCCTAGCCCATAAGTTCAGGGTCTTCCCGTGGTTCTCCTTCAAACGGAGACCAACTGCCTTACCTGGAGCTTAGGCTAATCTGCTATCTTTCCCCAGTGCTGTTCCTTGCTTTGTCGCTAGTGATTAGTATCTGAAAGTGTCATAAAGGAATAAAGGAATAAAGTCTCAGAAAGAATCCTTGTTGTCTGTGTCCTGAGTTGGCTATTGGTGGGGACTGCAAGAGGCAGCTAGGGCACTCCTGACAATATCCTATTGCCATCTAGCCTCTGACTAGCGGCCATAGCCTCTGACTAGCGGCCTATCATGTAGAACCTGCCCTTTGGGCAGATTTCAAACTCTTTGGCAATAATCTATCTCTGCTCCTGGGAGTACATTTCTATCCTTGCAGTTCTATGGATTTCCATTGGTGTAACTGTATGCCTTCCAGCAGTATCCAGGTCTGTTTTTCCATTTTCAGGGCAAGGTTTCTCACATTATTGATGTGAATCCCCATAGGATCACTCCCTCCATGTCCTTTTCCATGGGAGCAAGGTATGAAGCCAATATGTAGGACAAAAGCAATTTACATCCTTTAAAAAGAAAGAAAGAAGAACCAGAGATCAGACAAGCAGATTGAATGAGTTGGAATTTTAATTTTGGAGGCTTACTTGAATGTTCACATTTTATGAGGCTTTAGCTATTAAAGTTCATGTGTACCGGTGTCATGTGTGAATATTGAATTACACTAATATTATTCAATCCTTAATATTAAATTACTGGAGTACTGACAAAAACACCTTCCACAGTCTCACGCTGTTGCCAGAAGGCAGGATGTTAAGAGATAACGTATGAGATATAATTATAGTGGGATATTGACTTCCTAGGCCAGCAGTAGAGCTACATGATAGAGCCTATCATGTAGAACCTGCCCTTTGGGCAGATTTCAAACTCTTTGGCAATAATCTATCTCTGCTCCTGGGAGTACATTTCTATCCTTGCAGTTCTATGGATTTCCATTGGTGTAACTGTATGCCTTCCAGCAGTATCCAGGTCTGTTTTTCCATTTTCAGGGCAAGGTTTCTCACATTATTGATGTGAATCCCCATTGCAACAATTTACCTGTCCAGAGGAGTGATGCCACTGGCGGATCTGCCTTCCAGGGTGTGCTTGATTGGTGCTCTTGTATCTAGGTTCTGCACTCACACTGATGTCCAGGAATATTGCCTCCAGCAAAGGAATGTACAGTACAACAGCAGTGTTACTGTATTGTCAGTTGAATTGCTTGGGCAATGAGGCCACATATCTTTAACATTTGAGTTAAACAGATTCAGACAAGATATGTTGGATTCCCTCCCTGCATCTCCCAGGATAATAGGTTCATTGCTTATAATGCACTCAGACAGAAAATGTGGGCTCCTCCTCCTCATGCTATCCCTCTAAATTCAAAACTTAGAGGTCAGATTCATAAGGTTCAGAGCAGTGTCAGCTCCAGGTTTGGGGGCGACCTTGGGCAAAATGCTTTAAGGCTCCCCTTCCAGAGTGGGCCCACCTCCCCCTCACCACTGTGACTGCTGCCCATTCACTTGTCCTGTCCTTTGGGGCTCTGACTACAGCACTACTTAGAGGAAGGTTGCTGCTCTGTTTCATTCAAGCCGAGCAAAAAGGCTAAAGAGCTTCTTTATGGAGCTGATGCATCAGCTCCAAGCAGCCAAGGCCTAGTGATGGTTATACAAGGCCTCACCTCTTCCTGGAGTTACTCAGGGCTTATCTCCTCCTCCTCCTCCTTCTCCTCCCAAATACTCCTGATGGATGGGAGGTAGTGCTGTGCTCAAATCTGTCCTCCAATTTTCCAGGAGCTTTCTTCCCATCCAAAAGATGTGTCTGTTTTTCTGTCTCATTCTTAAGTCTTTTAAGAATTTCTTTGGGTGGTGATTTTGAGCTTCCCTGATCATTGCAAGGTGCCAGGGTGTGCTGGTTTTTTTCTATCTTCATGTTACACAGCTGTCCATAGCTCCGCAGCCTCCCCAGTTGCCCAGGCTTCCCAATCTGAAAAAGCCCATGAGGAGTTCCCTCATGATGTATTTACTGAAGAGTAGGAAGCCAGGGAGGCTTCAGACTGCTGGAGATATTATTGTACAGTGAAAGACAGGAAACTTGCTGACACACACCCCTCAGCCACCTCATAACTAAGGAAAGTGCAAGAACTCTGCATCCTACCAAGGAGAATTTCATTGAAATTTTCTTCTGCTTTGACATTTTTGGAGAAAAGAATTTATTTTCTATCAAACTGAATGAGAACGGTCAGAAAATGTAGAAGAAATTTTTGGCATACCAGTAATGGAAGGTCTTGGGTTACTACTCAGGCTCCAAGTTGCCAGGCCTGAGCTTCTGCCTGGACCTGTTGCCATCACTGCCCCTGAGATTCTGGGTCAAGGGCTGAGATAGGGTTCCTAATAAAGGGCAGTGGTCCCTAGTATTGGAACCTCCATGAGTGAGATGTCTTCTGGGGAAGGAGCCTCTCGCTTTGCTCCAGGGGTTTTGAGTTCCCAGGATTCCATGGGCTAGGGGACACCATAGGATCCAGCTTCATTCCTCTTCACAGGAAGTCTCAGCAGGGCGAATCCTGGTACATCCTGGCATACTCCTTTACCCTGCTCTGTTCACTGCTTGCATGCTTGGAGAGGCAGATGAAAAGGCACCAAAAGCAGGGAGGAATAACTGAAGAACCAGGGGCCTCTGGGAGTCAGCAGTGCCCCCTTACTAAGATGTGGGACTGGCAGAGTGAGTCAACTGCCTCAAGCAGCAGATGCTTGGGGGAAGCAGCGGTGGCTTTCCAGCTGTTCCTCGGCAGTGCTCCAGCCATTCCCATCTGCTGGAGGACAGAACTGGCTGACCCTGGACTCCCAAAACCGGCCTGCTGCTTTAGGTGTGGTGGAAGATACTATCCTGTTAGCTGCCAGTCCAGCTGGCTTCTGTACAAGGAATTGCAAGGAAGTGCCATCTTGTTCTCCTTAGGCAGTGAAATATCTTGGTCTAGCCCTAGGGTCTTGGCCAAGAATGCCAGTCCTTGATGCCAATCCACCCTGATCAAGAGGAATTGTGATATCATAAGAAATTTGATTAATGTTGAAATATTACTAACAGCTAGGAAACTTATGCAAAACTTTTGTGAAACATGTATGCAATACTTTAAAACAGTCTCCCCCAACCTGGTGCCCTCCAGATGTGTTGGACTACAACTCCCACCATCCTTCAGCCATCCATGCTGGCTGGGGTTGTTGGGAGTTGTAGTCCAACATATCTGGAGGGCACCAGGTTGGGGAAGGCTGCTTTAAAATCAGCTTCTCCCTGCTGCCATTTGATTTCAGTAAGAGGCAGAAATGGACTTTAGTACTGCCATTTTTATTAAATTTATCTGATGTTCTTTGTGAACATCAGGCAATAACTGCAAGCAATGAGAGTTAATGATATACAACCAAGTTGCACGGTGTGGCAGCAAAGAATATCAGCTAGCCATAAAATGTGAAGCAATCCGGTTAAACATTTTCCAAGTTTATACTTAATGTGAATATGAAAAATAAATGCTTTGCATAAGCTGCTGTACAGCATTAGAAGGGAGACTTCTGGAATGTGGAGTTCTAAACATTAAATTTTTAAACACATTTGTATTTTGATATGGCATTTTGTATATGTTTTTTGCAGGGTAACTAATTGCTGCAGTTACTCTATCAAGGACAGAATATACAGAGACTTTTTCAATGTTCAAAATCAGCCACTTTTGTGCCTTACTGTGTTTCAATTTGGCAGCATTGTGGCCTTCTAAAGGACAATGTTTTCAATGTTGTGATGGCTCTTTGGTTCCATCAGAAGAGAAGTATGATCTCACCAATCAATGTCAGGATTGTAGTGATGCAAAACAATGTAAGTAGATGCCACTAGACTTCAGTGGATTTTCTTTTACAGTGTTAAGATTACAGTGCAAATCTGCAGTTTCTTAAATGCTGTTCTAGGACCCAGCATTAGCCAGATGTAACTACCTTACATTGAGGCTGAATCTACACACAGCAGTTATACTGTTATCATACCGTTATCATAACTATTGGTACACAAGACACCAATGGGCACCAATAGTTATGATAACGGTATGATAATGGTATAACTGCTATGTGTAGATTCTGCCCTAATTTCGCCTTTAAAAACAACTTTTTGTAAAACATTGCTGGGGGGAAGTGGCTAGGGTTGGGAAAGTGGAGAGAGAACCAAAAGTAGATAGTAATGATTTCTTAACTTGGTAACACCTTTGGTAAGGCCTAAGTATTACAGAAATGTTTTCCCAAGGAAGTCTTTGGAAAGCATAGTATGACTTTTATTTTTTAGAAAATATGATCCGATATAATTAAGATCGTAATGGTTGTTTTTTTATTAGCTATCCAGTGATTTTATTTTTCTGTTGATTACTATTGTGTATGTATATTTGGTTTTGCAGTATTAGCACCACTCTCATATTACTTATTTAGGAAGCATACCCTGGCTGCCTAATGTATTTGCATGGCCCAGGGTTGTTTGCAACAATTACAAACAAAACAATCCCATAATAGAAATAAAGCAATAGCATGAAAATAGAAATTGTCTTGGCAGATACAAACATTCTAACATGATGGTATACCACATACAAATTAAAAGCTGGGCCAAATATCCTACCCTACTTTCATGGGACCATTCATCTCCCATGAAAGCAGATGGATGTTTGGCAACTTTGGGGGAGGTGGTCAAATTCTAAGAATTTTTGAGATGGTGGCCTTGCCTTAAAGTCATGGTAGCCAAGGGTTTTTCTTTCTCTCTATGACAGTCATCTTCCCCTATTCAAGAATGCCCTGTCACAGGAACACTGCCAGGCTGGCTCAGGGCAGTCAAGTCACTGGGGGTTTTTCAATTAAAAGAAGAAGAAAGAAAAGCAAACTAAGGCCACTCCCTTTGAAAATTTGTAGAATTCGCTCTTCCCCAAAGAATTGTCCAATCTTTCAGGAGGGGGGTTGCCCCACCCCCACCCCTACCCCTACATTAGGATGCTGCTGAAAACCGTGGACCTTGCACCTGTGTAAACATGCTTGTCCTGAAAATGCCCACAATGCAGCACTTTCTACTAATGTGTTTGGCTTGTACCTACCGTCATTTTCAATTAATAGTTTTTTGAATGCAGACAACATATGCATAAAGGCACAATTGGTTGTAACCAGATTTAGTCATCCTTAGAAGATGGGAATTATGACTAACTTAAGTCCCATTGTTTCCAATAAGACTTCTCTAAGTTAGGAATAGGGGAGACATTAGTTCAATTCACATTTTAATGTGAACTTCCCTAATTTTGCACTTTTGAACCACTGTGTGAACCAACACTCAGTTATCCTTCAAAATTCACAATTCTCCCAATTTTGCAATGGAGTCCTCCACTCAAAAAATGTATACAAAGATGTGTATATTAGGGAAAATAATGTTCAAAAATGCAGTATTGCTTGCAAGAAAATGTGTATATTAGGCAAAAATGCATACAAAAATGCATATCTTATTTTATTTTATTTATTTATTGCATTTCTATACTGCCCCAGAGCCAAAGCTCTCTGGGTGGTTTACAGAAGTTAAAAATCTACACAGAACTACTTAGAATTTTCATGGGAACGTGTGTGTGTGTGTGTGTGTGTGTGTGTATCTATCTATCTATCTATCTATCTATCTATCTAAATATATAAATATAAAAAATAAAGTTTGGGACAAAGCAGATTTATGACTCAAGAAATTCTCAAAGTTCGAGATGAACTGAAAATAAGATAACATAAGATAAGAAAAATGAGAATTTGAGGGAAACCAACATTGATAGATTTGTCCATCCCTACTCTAAGCATGACCGAGTCTGGATTCAATCTTCAGTTATGTTTAGGTCTTCCAAGATTGAAGGGTTACATTGTTAAGAGCCCGTGTTATGAGCCCGCCTCTTCCCCACCCAACTGAATTGTACAGCTCATTGTTTGGGCTCTTAATCACATGGCCCTTTAAATCTTGGAAGACTTACACATAACCATAGGTCTTTTTGAACGCATGTGAGCTGCATTTCAATAAGCTATTAATTTGGGTATAATGGTAGGTAAAAGCCTTTCCATTTATTAGGAAATGCTGGCAAAGGGCCAGCCACACATTTTACTACTTTCAGATCTTCGTAAATCAGTTTTCAGCCTGGGACATCAAGTGTTTACATTTTCATTAGCTCTTTGAACTCACTTTCATATCTAAGCAGCTGATACTTTGAAGAAGATGAAGACATATGGCTGGCAGAGCAATTGTATAGTGAGTCAGCTTTAAGATAACTAAAATTATTCACCTAAGGGGAAAAATGAGAAATATCTTCTCCTAAAAGTTATACACACACACACACTCCATCCTTGACAATAGATACTTCTGGATTCTTTTTAAAGTCTGTAGCCTAGAAAATTAAATAGGTACGGTCGAGGTTGAGCATTAGTTTATGGTTAGACAGAACTCTAAAGTACTGTGAAATAATGGTTTGGTGTGTATATCTCAAACAAGGAGGGAAAATGTATGTAGAACAATTCACCTTTTTGGCTCCATCTTGTCTGTTTCAGTTTTATCACAGCATGTTTATCATCAAGCTGATTATATTTAGGGATGACTCTAAGTTGTCATTTCCTCAAATATTTCCCGATATCCTATTTTCTCCCCCAGTTCACTCACCATATATTAAGGTCTGGTATAGCATGGATTAAAACTTGATCCACTAATAACAGTTGTTGCCACTCCTTTGTTTCCCCAAACTAGTTTGTCTTATTGTTTTGGATACTTCAAAACCAGCATATTATGAACAGTGTACTTTAAAATACAATTTCAAATCAGCAGATATTTTAATTTTTAAAAGAGCCTCATATTTTGGTATCTTTCCACAGACAGTATCTAGGGCATTAAACACAAGTCAGTTTATTGCTTTTGAACAGTGCAAACCTATGCATGTCTACTCAGAAGTAAGTCTCATTAAGTTAAATTGGGCTTACTTTCAGGTAAGGTATAGGGTATAGAATTGAAACCTAAATGGATTTTACTGAGGTTGCAAAATGCAAGCAAAAAGAGTTGATTGCTTAGTTAAAATGACATTAATCTATACACCTAAGGCTATCCTGTCCTATATATTGGCCATGCTTGCATGTATTGCTAAACCAAAGGTGGGGAAACTTTTGGAAGCAGAAGGTCACATCCCCTCAGAAGAAAATGGTTAGGGGCTGCATATTGGCAGTAGATGGAGCCAAATACAAAAGTGGACAGGAACAGCCAGTCTCTCTCTCGTGCTGTTTCTTCCCTTCGTCATCATAGAATAGCATCACAGAATAGTAGGGTTGGAAGGCGCCTATAAGACTATTGAGTCCAACCCCCATCATCCATTCTCTCTCTCTCTCTCTCTCTTTCACACACACATACACACACACACACACACACATGACCACCAGCACCACCATCCATTCACACGAGTACACAAGCATGCACTCTGAAGAATTAGAAACCCAACCTCAGAGTGTGTTGCTTAGAGCATCATTCCTAAACAGCTGTAGGCTCTGTGGTTGGGTTGTGCATGTGTCTGGTTGCCTGAGACCTAACCACAGAGCACAATGCCCAGAATGGTGTTGGAACAATACTCCGTGTGCCATGCTCTGTAGTTGGGACACATGTGGATCTGGCTGCTGGCTCTTTTTCTCCTGCTGCTCTTCTGTTTCTGCTCATGGTGGGCAAGAGTCTCAGAGAGGGAGGTCGGGGGCTACATGCAGCCCACAGACTGTAGTTTGCCTGGCTCTGCATTAAACCATAGGTTAGTGTGACATGAATGAGCAGGAAAGATTGGCACTGGGACTTGGGCTCATGCTTCCCCTCTCATTTTCCGGTGCGGCCAGGAGGAGGAATTCAGAAGCTTTGCCATGTCATGCAGACCTAGAACTGTGGTTAATTTAAACTATGGCTAAACAAGGCAGCTTCAGTAACTACAGTTTGAGGTTGGCTTGCTATAAACTAGCTAAAGTTAACGTTGATCAAAATTTGTCATTCCCAACAACATGAGAAACCATGATTAAATTTCCAAACTCCTCCCAGCTATTCTCTTTTACTTATTAAACTTTATCATTGTATCATATCATTCTCATTTGCCTAATGTTGATGCAAGATTCGTATAAAGCTTGTTGATTTGAAGGCTGGGGTTGGATGTTGTTGTTTTTAATGTCTTCTCTGTGGACTGGTGGTTTGAAACTGCCCACAAAAGAAATTTGCATGTAGTTTGCAGGTTTAGTACCAACAGATATTTCATCCCACCTCCCTCTAGATGTTTCAGTATATTGCTGAAATTGCAACCTAGCAAAGCATTACAGACAGTGATGAAGATACAAATGTTTAAACTAAATGCTTATCTTCGGTGATTAATCTTCATTACTATACAAGAAAGGACAGTGCTGCTGATATGTACAATACTGAATATTGAAGCATTACAGTTAAATGGTGCCTTGATGATGATGGCATATTTGGAGAATCGTTTTTATGAATATTTATTTTGCTAGCATCTACAATTTCCTGTATATTTATATAGTTAGATGAAGAGACACAGAAGGATTTATACCTGGGGGAAAATGCCCCATTGCATCCCTCTTGTTCTGTTTCCATTTAATTTTGCTTTTTCTGATATGGTCCAGTTCAGATGGGCAGGAAAAGCAGGACTGCTGCACCACTTCATACTGTAGATGGGGATGGGGAAGGAGCGGAGAGGAATCTCTAGTTTGTACATTGCCTGCTAGTGGACTGCTAGGCTATTACAATTTTCCCTGATATGCTAGTTTGCCATGTACAGAAAGGATTTTGGGGGTTATATGGTTTTTGGGTTATATGGCTTACATTCATCGGTTGATTGGTTCGATGAAGACCTACAACACCTTCTAGAACTAACACCAAAAAAAGATGTCCTCTTCGTCATAGGGGATTGGAATGCTAAAGGAGGAAGTCAAGAAATAACTGGGATAACAGGCAAGCATGGCCTTGGTGTACAAAATGAAGCAGGGCAAAGGCTAATAGAGTTTTGCCAAGAGAATACGCTGATCATAGTAAACACGCTTTTCCAACAGCGCAAGAGGCGACTCTACACATGGACATCACCAGATGGTCAATATCGAAATCAGATTGGTTATGTCCTTTGCAGCCAAAGATGGAGAAGCTCTATACAGTCAGTAAAAACAAGACCTGGAGCTGACTGTGGCTCAGATCATGAGCTGCTTCTTGCAAAATTTCAGCTTAAATTGAAGAACATAGGAAAAACCACTAAACCATTCAGGTATGACCCAAATCATATCCCTTATGAATATACAGTGGAGGTGAGGAATAGATTTCAGGGATTAGACCTGATAGACAGAGTGCCTGAGGAACTATGGACGGAGGTCCGTAACATTGTTCAGGAGGCAGCAACTCAATCCATCCCAAAGAAAAAGAAATGCAAGAAAGCCAAGTGGCTGTCTGAGGAGGCTTTACAAGTAGCTCACGAAAGAAGGGAAGTGAAAAGCAAGGGAGAAAGGGGAAGATCTATCCAACTGAATGCAGAGTTCCAGAGAATAGCAAGGAGAGACAAGAAGGCTTTCTTAAATGAACAATGCAAAGAAATTGAGGAAAACAACAGAATGGGAAAGACTAGAGATCTCTTCAAGGAAATCGGAGATCTCAAGGGAACGTTTTGTGCAAAGATGGGCATGATAAAGGACAAAGAAGGCAGGGACCTAACAGAAGCCAGACATCCTAGAGAGTGAAATCAAGTAGGCCTTAGGAAGCATTACTAACAACAAAGTTAGCAGAGATGACAGTATTCCAGCTGAGGAGGGCCTGGTGTGCTGTGGTCCATGGGGTCACAAAGAGTTGGACATGACTTACGACTGAACAACAACATCCTTGTTGTTGTTCAGTCATTCAGTCGTGTCCGACCCTTCGTGACCCCATGGACCATAGCACGCCAGGCCTTCCTGTCCTGCACTCTCTCCCGGAGCGTGCTCAAGTTCATATTCATTGCATCGGTGATGATATCTAGCCATCTCATCCTCTGCCGTCCCCTTCTCCTTTTGCCTTCAGTCTTTCCCAGCATCAGGGTCTTTTCCAGAGAGTTTTCTCTTCGCATTAGGTGGCCAAAATATTTGAGCTTCAGCTTCAGTATCTGTCCTTCCAATGAGCACTCAGGGTTGATTTCCTTGAGGATGGACTGATTTGACCTCCTTGCAGTCCAGGGAACTCGTAAGAGTCTTCTCCAGCACCACAGTTCAAAAGCATCCATTCTTCGGCGCTCAGCCTTCCTTATAGTCCAGCTCTCACAGCCATACATTCCTACTGGGAAAACCATAGCTTTGATTAGACGGACCTTTGTCGGCAAGGTGATGTCTCTGCTTCTTACTATGCTGTCTAGGTTTGCCATAGCTTTTCTCCCAAGGAGCAAGCGTCTTTTAATTTCATGGCTACAGTCACCGTCTGCGGTGATCTTGGAGCCCAAGAAAGTAAAATCTGTCACTGCTTCCATTTCTTCCCCTTCTATATGCCAGGAAGTGATAGGGCCAGATGCCATGGCCTTTGTTTTTGAAATGTTGAGTTTCAAACCAGCTTTTGCACTCTCCTCTTTCACCCTCAACAAGAGGCTCTTGAGATCCTCTTCGCTTTCTGCCATTAGGGTGGTATCGTCTGCATATCGGAGGTTGTTGATAATTCTCCCAGCAATCTTAATTCCGACCTCTGATTCATCCAACCTGGCATTTCTCATGTTGGACTCTGCATATAAGTTAAATAAGCAGAGTGACAATATGCAGCCTTGTCGTACTCCTTTCCCAATTTTGAACCATTCAGTTGTTCCATGTCTGGTTCTTACTGTTGCTTCTTGACCCTCGTACAGGTTTCTCAGGAGACAGGGAAGGTGGTCTGGTACTCCCATCACTTTAAGAATTTGCCAGAGTTTGTTGTGATCCACACAATCAAAGGCTTTAGCGTAGTCAATGAAGCAGAAATAGACATTTTTCTGGAATTCTCTTGCTTTCTCCATGATGCAGCGAATGTTGGCGATTTGATCTCTAGTTCCTCTGCCTCTTCGAAACCCAGCTTGTACTTCTGGTAGTTCTCGGTTCGCATACTGCTGAAGCCTAGCTTGTAGGATTTTGAGCATCACCTTGCTGGCATGTGAAATGAGTGCAATTGTGTGGTAGTTTGAACACTCCTTGGCATTGCCCTTCTTTGGAATTGGAATGTAAACTGACCTTTTCCAGTCTTGTGGCCATTGTTGAGTGTTCCAAATTTGTTGGCATATTGAATGCAGCACTTTAACAGCATCATCTTTTAGGATTTTAAATAGCTCAACTGGAATACTGTCATCTCCGCTAGCTTTGTTGTTACTAATGCTAAGGCCCACTTGACTTCACTCTCTAGGATGTCCGGCTCAAGTTCAGTGACCGCACTATCATGGCTATCAGGGACATTCAGATCTTTCCTGTATAGTTCTTCTGTGTATTCTTTCCACCTCTTCCTTAAATCTATTCCTCACCTCCACTGTATATTCATAAGGGATATGATTTAGGTCATACCTGAGTGGTTTAGTGGTTTTCTCTACGTTCTTCCATTTAAGCCAAAATTTTGCAAGAAGCAGCTCATGATCTGAGCCACAGTCAGCTCCAGGTCTTGTTTTGACTGACTGTATAGAGCTTCTCCATCTTTGGCTGCAAAGGACATAATCAATCTGATTTCGATATTGACCATCTGGTGACGTCCATGTGTAGAGTCGCCTCTTGTGCTGTTGGAAAAGAGTGTTTGCTATGATCAGCATGTTCTCTTGGCAAAACTCTATTAGCTTTTGTCCTGCTTCATTTTGTACACCAAGGCCATGCCTGCCTGTTATCCCGGTGATTTCTTGACTTCCTACTTTAGCATTCCAATCCCCTATGATGAAGAGGACATCTTTGTTTGGTGTTAGTTCTAGAAGGTGTTGTAGGTCTTCATAGAACCGATCAACCTCAGCTTCTTCGGCCTCAGTGGTTGGGGCATAGACTTGAATTACTGTGATGTTGAATGGTTTGCCTTGGATTCATACTGAGATCATTCTATCGTTTTTGAGATTGTACCCCAGTACTGCTTTTCCCACCCTTTTGTTGACTATGAGTGCTACTCCATTTCTTCTAAGGGATTCTTGTCCACAATAGTAGAAATGATGGTCACCTGAATTAAATTCACCCATGCCTGTCCATTTTAGTTCGCTGATTCCCAAGATGTCGATGTTCAATCTTGCCATCTCATGTTTGACCACCTCCAGCTTACCTTGATTCATTGATCTGACATTCCAGGTTCCTAAACAATATTGTTCTTTACAGCATCGGATTTTCTTTTCACCACCAGACACATCCACAGCTGAGTGTCCTTTCGGCTTTGGCCTAGCCACTTAATTCTTTCTGGCGCTACTTGGAAATACCCTCTGCTCTTCCCCAGTAGTATATTGGACACCTTCCGACCTGAGGGGCTCATCTTCCGGCGTCATCTCTTTTAGCCTTGTGATACGTTCCATGGGGTTTTCTTGGCAAGAATACTGGAGTGGGTTGCCATTTCCTTCTCCAGTGGACCACATTTTGTCAGAACTCTCTGCCATGACCTGTCCGTCTTGGGTGGCCCTGGATGGCATAGCTTATGGCTTCACTGAGTTACGCAAGCCCCTTTGCCACAACAAGGCAGTGATCCATGAAGGGGAACAACATGCCAGTTTGCCATTATATGGTTCTGGGGTTATATGGCTTACATTCATAGCCAAAACTGGTCGCTGCTTGGTCCAAGAGAAAGCTGAATTAATTTCATGTGCTTTTGCTCCAAATCCTGCCTATGTGTTGGTCAGTTCAGACAGATGATTACTCATTCCAGATTTGTTTTGTTTGGAGTGAATTTCACCTCTTTATCTAACTACCCTCAAACAAACATGGTTAACACTGGTAGTATAATATAGAGTATCAGGGTGTATAACCTCAATATCATAAAGCAATTAAAAGTGTTGGAGAGAGACCATGAACTATTAGATAAATTCTAATCTAGTGTAATTAATAGAATAAGATTAATTATGCTGTATTAATAATGACCAACAATATTAAATATGTTATATTTTATGGCATTTCATATTAACATACATATTTCTTATGAGCTGCAAATTATGGAAGTAATCTTTTTAAAATTAGATTCCTTTTATGAAGAATGTGATTTTGAGAATGAACTGTGCAATATGCTCAATAATGGTAAGTTACCCACTGACTGGATAAGGAGAAACGGAATGAGCACTGTAGGATCTCCTAACTCTGACCACAATGGAAACAACACAGGTAAGAGCAACATATTTCTTTATTTAGCAATAAACAAGTCTACCATAATATAGAAACATGGCCTTTTAATGTAAGGATTTGCTGCATCATCCTGGCTGCTGTGGGGAAAATCTTGAAAACACTTCCAAGCATGTTTTAGTTATATAGATTGACACTTAATGGAATGTGAAAAGATACTCTGAGCAGATCTAGGAGACTGTTACAGGCAGTTGGCTATAGATTAAATTTTAGGAAGTGATCCCCTTCTACTAGGTGTCATTGGATGGTAAACACACACGGTACACTTAGAAAAATTAAGTTTCATGTATAAAAGCAAAGTTTGAGATCTTTCATAGTCAGATGCCAATACCCAATTATCAAATACAAGTGTGTATTGTAATTATAGGTACACAACACAATCCTGGGCATGTCTATACCATAGTCCCATTGAGATCAATAAGACATATTCCCAAGTGGGTATAAGACTGCAGCCTTAAAATGCAGTCCAATAGGTACTTACTAAGAAGTGTGTCCCACTATGTTCAATGGGGCTTACACACTAGTTGTGTGTGTTTAGGATTGCAGCCTAACAACACGATCCTGTACATGCCTACTCAGGAGTAAGGGCCATTGAGTTCAATGGGCCTTACTCCCAGGTAAGTACATATAGTATTGCAGCCTTAGTGTCTTAATGACACAATGTAATTAGTTGAATTCCAAGAAGAGAGCCATAAGGAACATTTCAAAGTGTATGCAGTTAATGGATTTGGCACAGGAACAATAGGACAAACAAGCCTGTCTCTGTGCAAAATAATAAATAGAAACAAATTGACATAAAAATGGGGACACTTGGAATAGCAGGAGAATATTTCAGTCTTATGGGACACTCTACTGAAGACCTAAAAGTTGCCGTTCTCCTACAGAGGAATTTCATAGAAACACATTAGTGGCTTCATTCACACATAACAAAAAGCCAGGATTCTGGGCTTATCCTGGCGTACTGTGAATGAGCAGCAGCCTGTTTTCTCCTGCTTTGCACCTTCCTTTGCACAAGTAGGTAAAACTAGCTAGAATGGGATAGCTTATGACATCTGAACCTATGATGCTGGTTTGTTGCTCCCAAACAAGCCGGGATTGTAAGCCAGCAACCAACCTCATCCACACTAAGCCAGGATAAGCTAGAGATCCTTCATTATCATTATGCACAGACATGGCCAGCGACTTTTAAATTTTAATCTAAGTGTTTTATATATTAATTGATATTCTTTTGCTTATGGTCCATTCTTGCCTTCAGTGACATGAACTTACGCCTTCTAATTTGTTTTTTACTATGGTTGACACAGCGAACTCAGGAAAAAAAGAATTTAAATGATAAGGAATAAGGCTAACCATGTAGATGGGAAGGGAACAATTCTCTCATTATTTAAGCTGGACATCTCATAAAACCAAAAGTTTATCAATACGAATTTATTCCCCAGAGGATTCTTAGCTGTAGATATTCTGTGAACCTCTGCTAACACTGCAAGCATTTTCAGTATCACATTTGTTCTAGCTGAAGCCCGTTCACTCTACATTTTTTCAAACATCATCTCTTAAACATTTCCCAAGTTTGTAATTTGAAGACTTGGAAAATGTAACAGAAAGCATAAAATTGGTTTTCAACCTAAAGCATTCTTGGTAATTTCATTAAATTTAAATGGTCATCAAAGTAATAGGTTGTTAGTTCCATTAGAAACAAGAAATGGACTCAAATGTAGCTATAGGCTGTGACTTAATACCAGTCAATCTCCACGTGCACTTCCAGGAAATTATTTTTATTCGAACAAGGCTGGTGGTAATATATAATGGTCACAGTCCCTGCCCTACCTGGCTCTCTGAAAAGGTATGGCATGCCACTCTCCTGAAAGAGTTTGCTCTTCACAGCAATAAGTCATGTACTAGGTCAAGGGTAGGGGCTGCCTGACAGCCCAGGTGGAATTCATAAATGTCGAGAAGCGGATATGTCTCTGACCAGGCCAGAGGTCAAAGTCAGGAAATGAAAAGAGAAAAGAGTAACTCATCCAAACAGGATAGTATATTCCTGAAGTTCAAGGTTCAGGGTCTAGGCCATGGCCTGAAGCCAGAAAAACAGAAAGGAACAGGAAGATGGGTGTGGACTGATGGGAGCAAAGCTGTGCTGGGGATGGAGATAAATTTGTTCAGTTCACATTTTAACATGAATTTACCTAATTCAGGCTTCCCAAACCAATATCTGAACCAAAACACAGTTATTCATCGCTATTTGCACCTTCCAAACTTTGTGATGCAGTTCTTCAGTGAAAAGGTGTATACAAAAATGCATATATTCCTGGAAACAGCATACAAAACCACATTGTATTAGGGGAAATTGCTTGCAAATTATGTGTAGGTTAGGAAAAGTACATACAAAAATGCATATGTTAAGTGAAATATACATGAAAATGCATACAAATTTTAGTCCCGTCTTATCATGAACTGCAGAAACAGGACAAAGTAAACTTAAGGTTGAAAAAATGAGAAACTGAATTAAACCAAAACTGACATATTTGTCCATCCATAGTCTAGAGGTGGTTTTAGGCAGCAAGAGAGAGAGAACTATAGAAAGTAAAATAGAAGTGCAACCCAGAGAGGCACCATGAAAATCTGGCTTGTATAAACAAAAGGTAGAAGCAGGAACAATGCAGAGGTTGTTTAAAAGGGGATATTGAAGCTCATTGGGCCCAGAAGCTTCTTTGCTGCTGCAGATCCTTCACTGAAAAGGATCTGTTATGCTCACTATAAGGGCATGGATTCAATGTCCCCATGGCTAAGTGGACCCAGTACAGGGATCAAGCCTCTTCTTCTCTCAGTAATGGTCATAATATTACTAGGTGTGCCAAGCCAAAGCATCCTATGAATGCATAACAAGAAGATAAGTCCTGCTTCAAAGGCATTGCACTCTGATTTCGGACATTCAGAAATGGGATTCAGTGCAACTGCTGCAAAAATAATTTATTTAGCTCCGGTAGTGTGCTAAATATTTTTAGGCCTGCATTGCCGTAGTCCAGGTGGAGATATTATTAGATGAACATGTGAATGTTGGTAGGTGACAAGATAGTGCTTGGTAAACAGTAGTGAGATCTGTGTTACTAGGCTTGGACATTAAAGGTATCTGTGAACCAGAGGAGGAACCCTTCTGTTCATGGATGGTACCGAGATCCTCTGAAGGATTCCACTGGTGGAAGTGGAAATCAGCAAGTTTTGCTGTTTTCCACTCCCCCCCCCAGCCCTTCAGATCAAATTTTCAGGGGCACAAGAAGCAGAAGGAGGAATTGGTGAACGTTTATTCTTCCCTCTGCTGTTGGCAGGAGCATCCATGAGCAGAACTCTCATGAGCAGCAGGAGCAAACTCAGGTTCCCAGCCAAGAGTAGCGAAGGATGTAGGAAAACTGAGGCCATGGTGATTCTAAGGACTTCGCTGAAGAATCACATTTGGAGGGATTTGAAGGAGAGGGTGGTGGCTTGATGGGATGGAGTGGGAAAAGATGTATAAGATGTAGAATTTGGCATGGATGAAGGCAGAACTGATGGAGGGAAAGTAGAAAGCAAAGTGAGCCAAGTGCTTTCTGAATGTTCATCCAAGCTTTTGAACCCCCAAGTTTACAGACAGGTTCTGATTTAGTACAGTGCAGTTTACCACTCTCTTTTTTTGCGTGTCCCAGTATAATTTAAAAGCAGCAGCAGCAGCAACACATGAAACAGAAAAATCTATGAGCAAATGTCACACTGAGTTGCTTGGCTTGTACTAAGAAGTCTCCGCTTTTAACAAATATTTCAGCTGAGATCAATCTGTTCATAAAATATAAAGCAGATAATTTTGCTATGTAATCTGACATGCTACTCCCACTCATCATAGCCTTTGGGGCTCTGCTGGCTTCATTCCAGCTTCATATTCCATAATCTGTTGTATTTATTTCTATTTTTTTCTCTTTTTGAGTTTTCCAGAAGCCTAGAAACTTTAGGAAACTAAAAACTGAACTATCTGTCTTATTTTTCTTATCAATAGCCCATTTCCTTACATTGTCTTCTGAAGCAGTCCCATTTCCTGCAGTTTTGACAACCAGAGTGATCTTTGCAGCTAGTAACCGGCTCACCTGCCAGGTATTTGGATGCATCTTCTCTTCATGTTGTTTGTTGTCATTGCAGTTTGCCAATGCACTTGGACTATTTTTTCCCCTTAGATTTCATTTTACTATTGGATTGGTGAAGTAAATGGGACCCTCATGGTGGGACTTCATACACACTTGGATAGAGCTTTAAATATCATATGGCAAGAAAGAGAAGGAATTAAAAATCAGTGGCAAAGAGCTGAGATCACAGTCAACAACACTCTGAACACTGAGGTATGCAAACTTTTCTGGTGCATTCTGATACTGGGAATAGGTGCTTAAAGAGAAGAACTTGCACTAGAAATTTAATTTGACTGAATAATAAGATCTGGATTCTGATGAAAAATTCATGGCTGGTATTATCATATTACTTGACCTTTATCTCATGATTTAATGGAAGCATTAATTTTGCAATTATGCAGGTAAGTCAAATTAGAATTAGTTGAATTTGTCACATGCTAGTACATTAAGTGGGAAGACATAATAATAAACCCCACTTTACAGTAGTCATGTATTTGTAGACAACAACTTATTTCTTGACAGGCTTTTGCATGCTGTGAATGTTAAACCAGGCCTACGCAACTTCTGACCCACCAGTACGAGTCATGTACAGAAGCCCACCAGGGGCTTAATAAACACCCTATTTCTGCCACCTTCTTGGAATTGACCCCCCTTGCCCCCCCACAGTGAATTTGTCAGTGACTTGCCCAGGATTTGTTTCAGATTAAGGATGTGCAAACTTACCCCCATCCATGTTCTCTGGATGCCCGCCCAACCCCTGCCCCCTCTTGCCAGTTCTTGGACCTCACTTGAGCCTCTCCCATGCTCAGCGAGCAGTCCGCACCCGCCCCAGCAGACTTGTGGAGCTCCGCGGTCATGATTAAAAAAAAAAATGAAATAGCGATCACAAAAATGCACACATTTTTGTATGCACGAAAATGCACAGTAGTGTGTGTGCAAAAATGCGCATTTTTGCATGCGCACAATTTGCACATTTTTGCCATCGCCATTTTATTTCTCAAAAAATGGTGACTGCAAAGCTCGATGAGGCCACCAGGGCGAGTGCAGGCCATTCACCAATCATGGGCAGGGGGTGAGCAGGGGCAGAGGCTCGACGAGCAGGGCTCGGGGGATGCGGGCAGCAGTGGGTCCACCAGTTTCCCAGACTGAATCGAGCACTCACATCATCCCAATCTCAAATAGTCTAGTGTTAAAAAGGGGATTTTAATGTAAATCTCCGAAGTCCAAGGTTAGTATGCCTATCTGTTTGATACCACTGGTGAATATGCATATGTTAGCATATTCCTGATTCTCAGAACTGCAACAGTTTTCTTGAAAACTATTAAAACAATTTAGGAAGATCCATATATTGGTTTAAATGGAAGACCATTTATCTAATAGGAAATTAAGTTATTGTAAAATGTTATAGCATATTTTACTGTTATACCAGCTATTTTTTAAAAACCTAACTGACATTTTCTTCTGCGTACCCTCTGGTTCTCAGAATTCCACCCATTAAGAAAATTGATTTATTCTAATATGCATGTTATTACACAGTAGGGTAATCAATAAGACCATGGAAGATGGAAATGCTAAACCTCTAGATTCAAGCTTCTTGGCTTATAAAAGGGTATGATATCCTTTGGGGTCCTATGTCATGCATTCCATATAGTAAATGTGAAATATACCCTGCCAAGATAGATCAGCTTCAGCTGCCCAATTGCATCCAGAGCTCTAGCTGTTGCAATGCAAACTTCTCCTTGCTCTCCAGTAGCTAGAATGGCATCCTGGATGACTCTGCCCTTCTTGTCTCTGGATGCAAAAGGAAAATCCTCTCTGGCAGACTTCTGCTTGGCACAAGATGGTTCTGTTGTCTGGGCCTTAGAATAGGTCCGAAGGCACTATAGTATTCCTACCTCCTTCTTCATTCTTCAGAAGATACAGTAGAGCTGGAAAAAGTGCAGAAAAGGGCAACAGGGAGAGAAATTCTGTGCCACCAGACAGCATCTTGGCAGGCATAGGATTGTTTGGTTTCCTGGCTCTGAGCTTGGAGACCGGGCTCTGAGCTACAAGTCAGGAAACTGTGTTCCTCACCCCCTCACCCTTGTAGCTGGCACGGAGAGAACCGCGCTGGCTACCTCTCTGTGCTTGGAAAACAGAGCACAGAGACAGCGGAAAGGGGGTGTTCCTGGGGGTAGGGAGGAGACCAGATGAATCTTTTGGTTGCCCCAGCCTCTTTCCCTCCTGCTCCCCTCCCTGAAGCCTCTGCTAGACAGGCAGAAATGCCCATCTAGCTTAAATGCAGAGGGAGAGGTGCAACATGCCTCCTGCTCTGCATGGGATACTCGTAAGCCTCTGAGTTGGGAGGCTTATGAGTAGCCAGGGCACATCCCATAGCACTGTGCCCTAAAATGATCAAGGGGCTGCAGCAACTCCCCTGTAAGGGAAGGTTACAACAGCTGGGATTGTTTAGCTTGGAAAAAGGGAGAGTAAGGGGAGACATGATAGAGGTGTACAAAATTACGCATGGTGTGGAGAATGTGGATAGGGAGACATTTTTCTCCCTCTCTCCTAATACTGGAACCCGAGGCCATGCCATGAAGCTGATTAGTGGGAGATTCAGGACAGATAAAAGGAAGTGCTTCTTCACACAGCGCATAGTCAAACTATGGAACTTGCTACCACGAGACATAGTGATGGCCACCAATTTGGATGGCTTTAAAAGGGGGTTAGACAAATCCCTGGAGGAGAAGGCTATCAATGGCTACTAGTCCTGATGGCTATGCACTAGTCCAGTATCAGAGGCAGTATGCTTGTGTACACCAGTTGCTTGTGAACATGGGTGGGAGGGTGCTGTTGCACTTGTGTCCTGCTTGTGGGTTTCTGGTCAACAGCTGGTCAGTCACTGTGTGAACAGAATGCTGGACTAGATGGTCCCTTGGTCTGATCCAACATGGCTTGTCTTACGTTCTTATTCCCTCCCATCTAGTTTTGGGACCTACTTCTACCATTTGTTTTGGGTGGGCTGGATCATGACTAAGTCAGTTGCACTTAATTGCCACTGAAATCAGTGGAACAGCTTGTCATAATTAACTTGTTTCATTGATTTAAATGAGACCTAAGTGCCACTAACTTATTCTGGACCCAGTCCATTGTTTATATGAAGTATATTGAACCTCTTTCAGCTGACAGCCAAACTGTATTTTGGAGAAGCTCTTGGGGACCGTCTTCCAGTAGTGGGCAAGGCCAAAGGCAAAAGAGGCAGAGCCAATGATTCCAAAAATACCAATGCTTTTACCGCCAGTAACTAAGCCCTAGGCAAGGCATTTCAATCTTAAAAATCCGGGGGGGGGGGAATCAGCACAAGAGCCAGGAAACCACTAAATGATTGGTGGCTGGGGCAAAGAGGGATGCAGCCTGGGAAGGGGGCATGGCCATCTGGAAAAGGGGCCACCTGGGGAACGGGGCGTGGCCATATTGTAATGGACAGGAGTATTACTACTGAATAGTCATGTCATCCTAACATTCTGCTAAACGTTTTGCAGGTTTCCATTCAAGGACAAATATTTGAATCTTGGACACCAGGAGAAACTATTGCCATTGATGATATCTCAGTCACGGAAGGGTGTTTGCTAGCTTTCAGTAAGGATGCGTTCGTTAAGCTGTGCTAAGTTATTTCTCTGATGTTTAATTAGAAATGAAATACATATGCACAAGAATGGTTCGGAGATATCCCCAATGAACAGGGGACTTGAGGCAGCTGCTTTAAATTTACTCACATGGCTGCCCTTAGCTTGTGGTGAGCCTTTGGCGTGCAACAGATGCCACAGGGAGAATTGGATTATTTGTGTGTGTCACTGCCTGAATCTGCCTAAATGTGTGTTCAGGGGAAAAACAAGCTGATTCAAGTTGTGACACCCACCACACCTAAGCAAATCTTGCTGGCATTTTTGTGCAGTGGCAACCTCTTGAGGCTTACAAAGGGCAGCACAAACTGGAGAGTTTTAATGTCTTTGGGTCCGTAATGTACATGGCAAGACTTCAACCTGGTATTTCTTCCCAGAATTCCTTCTGACCTCTCCTAGTTGTATGCCAATCAAATCTAGAATAATTCTTGTGGATTTTGTTTGTTGCTGGTGTTAGCTCCAGGTTTTGGAGCTCCCTGGACAAGATGCCATCAGTGGGTAATCTTCCTGAGTAGCCCCACTTCACCCTCATCACTGTTGCTTCTGCCTACTTGCTTGTCCTGTCCCTCTGCCCCAATCCACACTATCGCCCAGATGGAGAGGGTAAAGCAGGGATCTCCAACACTTTTGGGTCAGTGAGCACAGTTGGAATTTTGACAGCATGTCATGGGTGCTCTCACAAAATGTCGGCCTTGCCCATTCATAAAATGGCTACTGTGGTGGGCGTGGTCAGTCACAAAATGCTCATTTCCCAGAAGCCAAACTGGTGAGACTGAAAGAAAAGTAACATGTCCATGAGCGTAGAAGGCCAAGGTGGGAACTGAGTTCTAAAACACAAAACCACTATGTTGAACCCAAGCAAAGATGGCACTGGAGGGTAGCACTTTGCTCTGCAGCAAGCCTGCCTCCCAGATTAAAAAAAGAAAGAAAAGAAAACTGGAATAAAAATCAGGAAGCGTAGAGAATCTGGCAGGCAGCAAGAGAAGTGTTTGTGGGCATATTGGTGCCCACGGGGACCATGTTGAATACCCCAGGGGTAAGATGAGCAGAGGCTGTCCTTGATCCTGTTCCTGCTCATTTGCTAGCTCAGAGAGGGCAATTGAACAAGCAGTGACAGCAAGGAGGAGTAGTAGCTAGTTCAGAGGACTTCAGGGGTTGGCAGTAGGGATGTATGAAACCCCTTACCTGGAGTCCGCGAGGGGTCCGCAGGGGGGGGAGGTGATCTGTCCCTCCCGCCCGGAATCCTCGCTGGCTGGCTCCACTGCGCAGTGAGTCCACAGAGCTGCCAGCCAGCTCCAGCCACTGGCGGACTTCCGGCCACTGGGACGCAAATAGTGTCCGGTGTAGTGGACACCATTTGCATCCCTGCTCTTTGCTGTGATAGGCTACGTAAAGATTTACGTAGCCTATTACTGCAAAGAACAGGGACGCAAATGGCATCCGCCATGCCATTTGCATCCCTGCTCTTTGCTGTGATAGGCTACGTAAATATTTACGTAGCTTATCACGGCAAAGAGAAGGGACGTAAATGGCGTCCGCTATGCCGCACGCCATTTTCTTCCGCAGACCGGCAGTGGACAGCAGCAGACGGACCGGACCCAGCCTGTGGCAGGTAGGATCCATTCCGGGGCAACTTCATGGGGTGGTGGAGGTGGGTGGTCTGTCCCGCCATGGACTCCAAGGGGCTGGATTCTTTAGAATCCATCCTCATTGGAGTCCATGGTGGAATTCACTAACATCCCTAGTTGGCAGTGGATCCCCTGCTGGAGTGTGGGCCCTGACAGATGCCTGACTATGCCAACCTCTGATGCCAGCAATGCTTGTTGCCTTGCTACTCTAGGTAGCTGCCAATAAACCCAGAGGATTGTTAAGTAGGCAGTTTACTGGGACCACTTCTTTAGGTCAATAACACATCTGCCTTGCAATCTCTGGTCCATTCTTATTGCCCCATGAAGACTGCAGTGAAGAAAAAAACCTGAATGCCAGGAGTACAAGGCAGGTGATTTATTGCCCTAAATAATTTAGCCCAAATAACTGTCCACCCTGCAGTCATTTGGGTTTACTGGCAGGTCCCTGGAGTGCAAGGCACTGGGTAACAACTAAACACTGCAAAACATTCTAGGAGATGTACCAAGCACATTCAAGACCTTGAAGTTGCAGAGTTTAAAGATGACCTAAAATGATCTCTTACAATTAAGCCCTGGGGGCCCATCAGTTTATTTTACTGTGGTGATTCACATTTTATTCTAGAATGCAGTATTTATGTCTCCAATACATTTAGCTCCTGCAAAAGGTTCTGTCCCGAACAACCAAAATCTCCTGAGATGGAAGGAATACCTGACGTCTATGTGGGATACACAATTTCCGGCATTGTCCAGGATACTGAACAATGTGGCAGTGTTGAGCCAACCTAAAAATATATATCTAGAGGGTAATCCTATACATGTCTATTTAGGATTAAGCCCTACTGAGGATTACAACCTTAATATTTTAGGAATTTGGCAGCAGTTAAATTTCCAACCACTCCAAATATCACTGAGAAAGATGGGAATCATTTGTCGCAGGAACAGGACGTATACAGGGCTGGCCCAAGACGTTTTGCTGCCTGAGCTAAGGGCTCCCCATTCGATGTACAGAAACTGGCCAGACTGGCAGTTGAATCTTACTTGAATACAGGTTTCCTCTACCACACCTAAGGGCAGCTTGGGGAGTCCAGGGCAGGCTGTGGGGTACACGTACAGCTCTGTCCTCCAACTCCTTGCTCCCACTCCCTGCCCCCAAGATCTGTCACCTTAGGTAGATGCCTCACTCTGCCTAATGGTAGGGCCATAGTTTGCAGGAGTACATTAGTCATTCTAAAAACCAAGCCCTGCATCCAAAGATTCCATTCCCAGCCCCAGTAGATGCAACAGAAAGTTAGGAAGAAGCAGGACCAGATATCCTAGAGCTGGCTGCTGACTGGTTTTTACAATTGCATTTCCTGTCTTACTTCTATTTTCTGAGGATCACATCATGTCTGACATTTGTGGCCTGGTATGGGTGTCTCAACTGCTCTGAGGGTCACATTCATGCACATCCCTTTAAAATACTGGAGTGGCAGTCTGATCTTTTCCACGAATGTTACACAAAATACACTCTAAGAGGGCAATACTATATATCTTTAGACAGTCACAAGTCCTACAACTCCCAGCATCCCTCCAGTCAGCCAAGCTGGCTGGGGCATGCTGGGAACTGTAGAGTTTTTTCCGGTCTAAACATGCATAGGATTGTACCCGAAGGTAGCATTAGGGATGTACAAATCCTCTTACCTTGCGTCCATGGGGGGTCCGCTGGGGGGGGGAGGTGATCCGTTCCTCCCCCCGGAATTCTCAATGGGGGGAGGTGATCTGTTCCTCCCCCCTGGAATCCGAGCTGGCCAGCTATCCTCCGCGGAGCCACTGGCCGGCTCCATCCCAGCTCCTATCGGCACGGAACAGTGCTCTTTGGATGCAAATGGCGTCAGCTATGCCATTTGCATCCCTGTTTCTTCTCGCGATAGGCTACCTGTAGGGATGTACGAAAGTCACTTACCTTTCCGCGGATTATGTTCATGGGGGGGGAGGCGTTCCGTCCCTCCCCCCCGGAATCCTCGACGGGGGGGGGGAGGCGATCCATTCCTCCCCCCCGGAATCCTCGACGGCCGGCTGTGCTCCGCAGCAGCTCCATGGAGCAGCCAGCCAGGCCCAGGCCAGAGCCGTCCACAGCCGGATTTCCAGCTGCAGAGGGGTCTGGGTAAAAACAACAACAACAAAAAACCCTCATACGCAAATGACTATTACGACGAAAATAAAAGGGAACGCAAATAGCGTAGCGGGCACTATTTGTGTCCCTTTTTGATTTGCCGTTTTAGCCTACGTAAATATTTGCGTTATTTGCGTTCCCCTTTATTTTCGCCGTAATACTCTACGTAAATATTTATGTAGACTAAGATGGCGAAAAATAAGGAACGCAAATGGCAGCGGCCACAGCCGCTGCCATTTGCGTACATGTTTTTTTTTTTAACCCAGCCATGATAAGCTACGTAAATCTTTACGTAGCCTATCATGTCTCTGTAAAAAAAAAACAACAACGACAAGACTGCAAATGGCAGCAGTGGCAGCCGGTGGGAAGACCAGCCTCAGCAGCTGCCGCTGCTGCAGCCGCCTCCAGAGCCGCCGCCAGAGCCGCCACTGCCCGGAACATCCGCCCCAGGTAAGTCTCATCCCAGGGGGGATCCGCGGGGGGGGGGGTGTGGCAGGCCGTTCTGCCACAGATTTCAGGGGGCTGAATGCACTGGCATTCAGCCTCACAGAGATCCGTGGCGGAATTCTCTGACATCCCTAGCTACACATCTCTATTTACGTAGATACTTACATAGCCTATTGCATGAAAAACCAGGGATGCAAATGGCGTCCACTACACCGTTTGCATCCCTTTTTTTTCACGTGATAGGCTATGTAAGTATCCATGTAAATAGAGACGCATAGCCAATCGCGTGGAAAAATGGGGACACAAACGGCGTAGTAGATGCCGTTTGCATCCGATCACTTACTTCCGGGTTCTGCACTGACGACGGAATGGAACTGGCTGGGGGGGGGGGGGATATTCGGTCTGGAGAGGCACAGGTAAGTGCGCTTGTTCCGCCGTGGACTTCAGCGGGCCGAATTCACTGGAATTCCGTGGACATCCATAGGTAGCATTCATATATTTTGTACCTGGATAGGTGTGCCTGAGTACAAAACACGAGGTATCAAGTGGGCCTCAGAAACTGAAGTTTGGGCTGGATGCTGCTGGATAAATGGAGGCAAGAGAGGGCAAGAATCCTCTGCTATAACTTTAATAGCTGTATACAAGGAGGAACTTGGGTAGGTGTGCAGGTTGTAATTTCATAGCACTGCAGGGGTAAGAGAAGCTGTAGCTCAGCCTTCCCATCTGATGTCCTCCAGATATGTTGGCCTGCAACTCCCATTGGCTGTGCTGACTTTGCTGAGAATTATGGGAGTTGCTGTATCTAGTCACTCTCCTGTCAATATTCTTTTAGGGCGCAATCCCGTGCATGTTCCCAGACCAGATTGACCTAAAGCAGCTTTCTCCAGCCTGGTGCCTTCCAGTTGTGTTGGACTGCAACCCCCATCATCCTTACCCAGCATGGCCAATGGCCATGATGTCTGGAGGTAATGGTTGTAGTCCAGCACATCTGGAGGGAGCCATATTAGGGAAGGCTGGGGTAAGTCCTAAGCAGAGTTTTTATGTGCTCTCTGCAAGCCCTCTGTATGAGCTCTGCCCTATTGCCAGCTCCAGGCCTGGCTATTGCTTCCATGGGCTGTGGCAGAGAGTTTACAGAGAGTATTGAAAGAGGCTCTGCTTAAATTTTAGCTCCTTCCAGTCTTGGAGCTTCCCTGAACTTGGTCAGACAAGGAATTGTACAGCTCCTCTGCTCCCAAGGCTTGGAAGCTTACCTGAGCTAAGCCCTGTAGGCCAGCTCAGGGCCTGTAGAATTCTCTAGAGAGATAAGGTCTATCCTTTGGGGGATTTGCACAGCTCTGTCTGAATTGTGTCAGGGACATGGATGAAAAACAGAGGAACATATTTTGGGGCTGTGCTATTTGTGTAGCTGTGTGATGAAAGGCTCTCCCCTATCAAACCTGAAATCTTCAACACCAAACTTGAAATGTATGACAGTTCTGATCAGCACAACCAAGCAAAATATCAAAGTGTGCCACAATTTTCAAAGGCATGTCCATCCTGCTGTAGTGCAGAAAGAAGCAATTAAGCATGGGTCTTGTTGACTTTTCATCAGACTGACCTCCCTGCATTTCATTCCTTCATGGGGATGGTAGTTTGAAGTGTTTAGCATGCACAGTGAGTTCATCTCCTCCATGTGTACTTATGGATGGCAAATGACACACTGATTCCTTCTTATGAGTAAAACTAATGTTGGATAGAATGCCTTAGACATGAGGAAAATGTAATACAGTGGCCACTTGGTGCTTAGTCATGTAGCCTGGAAGGGCCGATGTTTGTGTGTAGCTGTAAGGTTTACAAGGAAACTGCTCTAATAGTTTAAGAATAATTGTCCAGATCCATTATAAACATCCCATTACAAATCCTGATTCATTTCTGAAGGGTTTCTCATTTCAAAAGATTTACTGATCTCATCATTCATCTCTCTTTTTAGTTTAACCTGTTGTGAAAGTTAAGTTATAGGGCTCCTTCACATGGAGCTTTTATCCTGTGATTGAGATTGCTCCTTCACGGAAGTTTGCGGGCTCTTTACACGATGCCGTGAACCTTCAAGGCATCTCCTACACTAAATGTGCTCTGTTCCATATTTAAATAGATTGCAGATAATGAGCTATCAAATTACCGCATTGTGTCCCAGTTGAGTTTCCTCTGTGAAAAGAGTAAAAGTGGCAAGAAGAGGAGTGAGATCAATGAAAGATAATGGAAGACTCAGATGTGGGGAGAAGGAGGGGGAAGGAGTTGGGGGAGAAGGAAGCACGTGAAAAAAGGAACCGTGTGATCCTACATTTCAAATGGAAGCAGAAAGCCCCATTTTAAATGCAGGATTTTAGGCTGGTGTAGAGATGCCCACAGTAGTAGAGCAATGCACGGTATTCACTGTCAAGGAGGAACTTGTCAAACTGGAAGGAGGAAGGAACCCCTTATTAGTCTGCATCTAATGGTGGCTCTGTGCTACGGTAGCTGAAAACATTTCCACTTGCACTAAGTGGGACACCTGATTTTGCCAGTCCCCTCTGACTACTGTATCACTCCATGCCATACCTGATGCTCTTCCAGAGGCTCTCCCAACCCTCAGGAACAGCTTGTTGTGGGATATGGGGTGGGGTGAGGGCTGCAATGGGTAGGGGAGATTAGCAAAAATCAGGTGCCCCGCCTTACATGAATGGAAGTGCTTTCTGCTAGTGCAAAGCCACCATTGGATGTACCTCACTGTTACTATTACTGTTACTTAGGATTGGACACGTCATTCTATTTCACGTATGTTTAATCATTCCATTCAGTTTCTGCATTGATCTGTTTTGTTTTTATCTGCATGGACATTTATATTTAAACGTGCATTTAATACATGTCTTTTGAGCAAGCATATCCTCTAACAAAATATGCGTTCCTAAATGTATTTTCTCTTAAGGTATGCATTTCTAAATCTACTTTATCCTAAAATATTCCTTTTATAAGCATTTTGGTATGTTTTTTGAACCAAAATCTGTGTTGCAAAATTTAGAGAATTGCAAATTCTGACGCACCCACACATTAGTCCCGAAGGTCCAGATCAGGTCAATTGACCTTGAAATGTGGACCAAACTAAATCCAGGAGTATCCCTACTACTATTCCAAACATTTTTATTTGCATTTTAGGGAGAAATTACACTTCACACAAATGTGTATAACAACGCCCTGAGGCAGTTGTTGTTGTTGTTGTTGTTGTTGTTGTTGTTTTAAATGAAGAGCAGTCATGGGAGGCTACAGTGCTGAGTGGCAGAATGGGAAGAGGAAAGAGAGCGCTTAACCTTATCCCTGCCAGCCATGTTTCCACTCAAAACCAAGCTATTCCCACCTCACACCTATGGGGTTGTACATAATAGTTTTCCTCTCAGTTTCATGAGCATGCCAAACAGAATATGAGCTTAATAGTGTACATCTCAATAAATAGGTTTTTATAGAATATCACACTGCATTCTTGTCATAGAGGGTGAAAACTAGTTTCTTCCATTTTCTTCTGTAAAGTACTGCCGGTCCAATTAATTAAATAACTGGAGTCTTCTCTGGTAGCTGCTGTTATTGCTAATAGCTGTTTTTGTTCCTTTGAAAATTCATAGTTCCTGAACCTGTCCTGAACCCATAGTTATCTACAGTTATCTATGCTCTGATAACCTCTCACCTGGATTACTGAAATGCATTATATGTGGGTCTGCCTTTGAAAACAGTCGGGAAAATTCAGCTAGTCCAAAATAGGGCAGCGAGATTGTTAACAGGGACTGATCAACAAGATCACATTACTTTTCCATCTGCGCTGGCTGTCAGTCCATTTCTGAGCCCGATTCAAAGTGCTGGTATTAACATTCAAAGCCCTAAATGGCTCAGGACCAGGTTATCTGAAGGATTGCCTCCTTCCATATGTACCTGCCCAGACCCTAAGATCATCCCCAGGGGTCCTTCTCTGGGAGCCCCTGCTAAAGGAAGTGAGGCGGGTGGCTACCAGGAGGAGGGCCTTTTCTGCTGTGGCACCCTGGTTGTGGAATGAGCTCCCTAGAGAGGTTCACCTGGCACCTATGTTGCACTCCTTCCGGTGCCAGGGGAAGAGCTTTTTATTCTCCCAGTATTTTAGCTTCCTGATCTTTTAGCTTTGGTATTTTAAATCTGTATTTTAAATCTCTGCACTGCTCCTTGGTTTTATTCTGGTTGTACTGTTATATTGTGGTTTTAAGCTTTCATATTTTATATTGTTTTATGCTGTACTCTGTGACTTTAATTTTTGTGAACCGCCCAGAGAGCTTCGGCTATTGGGTGGTATAGAAATACATAAACCCTGTTTCCACTTAATAGATCTTTTTCTGTTGATTTCCTAAGTGCATGACCTAAATATATCCAGCATATTATTTGATTTTATTTGCAAAGTTTTATTGCTAACAAAGGTAGCCTTCTAAACATAGTATTTGGCACCTTTATAATAACTTTCTGCAACATTTAGAGCAGAAAAAGCAACCAATGTATCTTTTCTGGGGGTAAACCTACAAGCAAGTCTGGTCCATTCCAATGTGACCTTTTTCTTGTGCACATGCTCATGGGATCACTTGGGTGCCAAAGTCTGTTAGGAATGTACAAGAACTTTAGTTCAGTTTGCAAATATTCAGGACTTGCCCCATTCATAAGCTGAACCTGAATGGCAGCATATTTTTCAGAAAAAACTTGCACATTCCCAAACTTGCAATTAGGCATGGCGGAGAATTCTGCCATGGATTTCAGTGAGGTTGAATGCACTGGCATTCGGCCCCCCGAAACCCATGGTGGAACAACCTCCCCCCTGCCACCCCACGGAATCCCCCCCGGGACGAAGCTTACCTGGGGCTGATGTTCCGGTGGTGGCGGCGGCGGCTCAGGTGGCAGCTCTGGCGGCGGCAGCTGGTCTCTCGGCTGGCTGCTGCGGCTGCAAATGGCGGCTGCCGTAGTGGCCGCCAGTCCTGCCAGGCTGCCGTGATAGGCTACGTAAGTATTTACGTAGCCTATCACGGTAAAGGCAGCCATGCAAATGGCGGCCACTACGCCATTTGCATAGCTGCCTTTGCCATGATAGGCTCTGTAAATACTTACGTAGCCTATCATGGCAGCCTGGCAGGATGCAAATGGCGGCCGCTACAGCGGCCGCCATTTGTGTCCACTGTAGCTGGCCGTGGCCGGAACTCCGGCTGCGGACAGCCCTGGCCGTCGGCTCTGCAGAGCCGCTGCGGAGCAGAGCCGGCCCAGAAAGGATTCCGGGGGGAGGGATGGAGCGCCTCCCCCCCACCGCGAATCCAAGCTGCAAAAAGGTAAGTGACTTTCTTACATCCCTACTTGCAATCACATTTGAAAAATGCATATTTTGGGGAAAATGTGCACTTTAAAATGCACATTTTCTTTTAAAAAATGCATTTTCATGCTTTAGTCAAATGGGGGACAAGCGCAACTTTTGAAGAATGCGCATGGACATGCATGTATTTCCTGTGTAAACAAAAAGAAAAATGAGTCACAAACATCAAGAGGAGTAAGGCGAGTGGTGCTTCAAAGTGGAGTTTGGAGAATGCCAGTAAGCTTGAACATCCCTGGTTCTCCCATCCTTAGTTAGACCAGGCTCAGAATATTTCCATCTCATATGTCAAACACAGGTTTTTGACAAGTTGCTTCTGAAGATGTCAACATCTTCTCTATGGTTGGCAATGCATATTGCACCCTGGACACTGGACACGTACCTCTGAATCCCCTGATGCTCAGTGGGAGGCAGAGAAAGCTATGGCGCCTCCTGCCAATTCTCACCATGGTCTGCTCCCTCCCTCACCTGCTGTTGCAAGTGGGACTCCTGGTGTTCTATGCAGCTGGTGGGGAAGGGTGGTGAAAGACAGATGCTTTATCTCCCAAAGCACTGTGGGAAAGGGGAGGATGAATACACCTCAGTGGATCAAGACTGATATCTCAGTTTCGCCGTTGATGAACATTTATTTCCTCATCAGTAGGCCTCAAAGCACTTCTTCTGAAGTAGCCATGCTGAACACAGAAGAAACGCATTTATTTATAGCATTTTTATGTCACCCTCCAGCCAAAATGGCTCTCAGAGAACTTTACAAAGTTAAGAAATAAGACAACCCCCTGCCTGCAGGCTTACAATCTCAAAGATACAATACAAAAGGAAAGGGGATTAGAAGGGAGGAGGGGAAAAAAATCCAGATGTTTGATTCTTAGGTGCAAAGTTCATCAGGTTATGGAGTTGGATTTAAACCCAGTGGAAGGGCTGCTGCATCTTCTCCCGCTGATGGCCTCAGGAGTGACAGGTGATAACAGGAGGGACAGAGGAGTTCTCAGCTGGAATTGTGTCCAGGCTCGGTGAAGGGTGCCTGACTGCTGTTTCCTCTCCCTCTGATGGCCTCCGCAAACGGCTGCAGGACTCGAATTGCTAAAATGCTGTAGAGGAACACGTCTTTATTCTCAGATAGCTCTTCACTGTGAATTGGAGTGGAGGAATGGCAAAGGAAAGAGCTACTTAAAGCTTTCTCCATTGACCTTTTTTCCTACTCACAGTCCCACTGAACTGTTTTTCTCCTCATGGGGAAAAAATCAGTTCTGGGATTTTGAGTGGGAAATTGGCCAGCATGGAATGTGCCAAGCAGCCTTCCCTCTCTCATTCTTCTGCTCAGACTCAGATGCTGCTTTTGGTTTTTAAGAGCTGAGAAATTATACACTTAATGGCATGTAATGTCCAGTTGGGCCCTTAGAAAATGCAAGCAGGAGCAGTTGTTATATATTAATTTTGTTTGTGATGGTTTTTGCCCACTGATGCAGTAATTATGATAAATATTTCCTCTTTCAGCCTGTGGCCAATATCATAATGATTTTGATTGATAGGGTGATAGGTAGGTAGGCAGGTAGATAATAAATATGGAGCCATTTCAAGTTTTATTCCTCAAGCTTTCATCTTTCTCTTAGCAGAAAATACTTCACTGGGTAAGGGGAGATGCCATGCTTCTAATGAGTCCTGTGTTCCAGACAGAAAGCTCTTCAGTAATGCAGCCAACATCCCCTTGAATGCCACACGTGGAGGATTCTGTTGTAAGATTTATTGAATATAGCATTTTATGAAGATTATTGTATGAAACTGTCTCATAGAAGGAAAAATAAAATGATTTCTTTTTAGTCTTTCTGTTTATATTATTTCTTTGATATGAACGTGTCCTTCTGAACTAATTTGGATGACCTCTGTAAACTCTCCTTTGTGCTACAATTCCTGAAGGATAGAAAATCCTTGTGCTTAAGGCAGAAAATTTAAAATGGAAAAGGAGGCTGGGGGAAGAAGGTGCTTAAGGAAAGGGGAAGAACAGAGATGGGTGGTGAGGGAAGGATGGAGGAGTTATTAGGTGTGGACTATCTAGAGCTTGGTGTTGGGGTTTTTATATTCAAATAATGTATTTATTATACTTATACCCTGCTCTGATATGGGGCTCCTGGTGTCTTCTCATCCAAGATGCTGATCAGGTCCATCCCTCATTAGATCCAGCAATGTTACATCTTCAGATGCTCTCAGACCATTCAATGGCTCCAGTACTAGATTTCTAGCCTGGTAGAAAACAAACATGGATAACTTTTCACAGAGAGTCAGAACAGGCACTCTTGTGTAGAAGAAGTAACTTTGCTTCCTTCGCTCTGGCTGAAGACAGTGTTGACTGATTGCTACTATTCATATTAGCCCTCTGTTTGCCTACCGCTGTTCATAATTCCATCTAATATTAAAAGCAGCTATTGCAAATAATGAAACTTGATAAATAATGTATTTGTTCTGATCAGCCAAAAGCATACACAGCTTCTCAAAATCTGACATCTCAGGGCAAGGAAGAAAACTGGGTAAGAATCTTTCTCTAGGCATCCTACACAAAGGGTGGTGCAACTAATAATAGCAAATATCCTCCACCTTTCTGTGCCGACAAACACAGAGATGTCAATTCCATAGAACTTTCCTTCCAAACATGTAGTGGGCATAGTTTGAAAGTGCAGCTTAGTAAAATTCTTTCTTAATAAGGGACGTGTAAGCTCATGTAAATACTGTGGCAGAGTGTGATTAATTTTTATACGCCTCTAGCACAAAGAAAACCTGGTATTTGTTATTTTCCTTATCCTGGTTACGATCTTAATTAAACACCTTATTCTTAATCCTTCTTTAAGTCCCTGCAAGGTCAATTGTCCCTAATATCTCAAATGAGAGGTCATAATCTTCAGACATTGGATCTTTCTAACTTTTTGGGCCTAGTTGTTTATGAAAGGATAGTTGTGGTAGCCTATAATCAAGCATTTGCTTCACCTTTTGATATTATATAAACAGTGTTTTACGTATTCTAGTCTTGACAGAAGGCAAACCAACTTCAGCTTGAAATATTACAGCCAGAGTTGTTGTTGTTGTTCGGTTGTTAAGTCGTGTCCGACTCTTCGTGACCCCATGCCCATGGACCATAGTACACCAGGCCTTCCTGTCCTCCGCTCTGTCCCGGAGTGTGCTCAAGTTCATAACAGCCAGAGTAGTTCGAGGCAACCCCAATACTTTTCAAAAATTTGTTCTGTACTACTAGCAAAGAATTTTAATCACCCCTTCCCTATAACTCCTCACTGTACAAGTTCTGGGCAATGACTTTTCCTAGAGAAGTTTTAACTGACGGCATACCAGTTGATACCCTTTACTATGAGAGAAATTGTGGCTTACCTGAACCATTTTAGCTGCTATTAAATATAGTTAAACTGTAGTTTATACATACTATTTATAGGTTACCCTATGACCAAGGTTCCCTGGGTGACTTAAGGGATAATGAATGTTATGATACACAATTAGCTTCATAATGGTCTAAAACATTGTTTTTCTCACTTCAGTTCAGCAGATCTCCAATTTTAAGATTCATGTATGTGACTGGAATTCTGATGAATCCATAGGCTGTGTTTCCTGGGTCCCTGTGAAAGAATTATTTGATCGTGGCTTCAAATCCATTCTTCTGAGAGATGGAAGCAATAACACCAGTGGTAATAAAATTAAATTAATATGCATTCGTTGGCTATTGTGAAACACATAATCATTTTGAAGATGTATCATAGAATCATCATGAATATGCAATGAAAAAGTCATACGTTTTGAATAAAGATAAGAAATTTCAGTGAAAGGAACAGATCTGAAGTATGAGCTCTGATAACCAAGATCTCCTCGCCCTCAGTTTTCACATTATTTGCTCATAATTAATTACATTTTAATTACTTTTTATTACACTTCTTCTTGCTGTCTTGGGGTGAGGGTTAATCTTGCTTTCTTAAGAAATCTAATCTGGCGCTTTTATCATAGCAGTAGAAACAGTAAAGATGGGGCTCTCTATTTGTTTTTTGTCAGAAAAGGAAAGGCTTTATTCTTTTTCTCAGTGACACTTTCCACTGAGCAAACTAGAAAAATGTACATTAAAAAACAAACAAACTGCAAATGTGATAGCCATAAGAACATAATAAGAGCTCTACCAGATCAGGTCAAAGGCCCATCTGGTCCACCCTTCTGTTCCCACTGTGGCCAACACTATGGGAAGTTCACAAGCAGGACATGACTGCAATAGCACCCTTCTGCTCACGTTCCTCAGGAACTGATATTCAGAGACATGAATATCTCACCATTCTGCTTCCTTAGATGACCCCAGGTTCTAGTATTATGAAAGAGGGAGAAAAATGTCCCCAGGAAAAGTACATCACAAGTGCAGGAAAGGGCAACTAAAATGATCAAGGGGCTGTAGTGATGTGTAGTGTAGCGTAGTGTACCAGGAGATGTAGTGATGGCCACCAATTTGGATGGCTTTAAAAGGGGGTAAGACAACTTTCTGGGAGAGAAGGCTATCAATTACTAGTCCTGATGCCTCTATGCTACCTCTGGTATCTGAGGCAGTCTGCCTATGTACACCAGTTGCTGGGGAACATGAGTGGGAGGGTGCTGTTGAACTCGTGTCCTGCTTGTGGGTTTCCCGTCGACAGCTGTGAACAGAATATCCACTGTGTGAACAAAATATTGTACTAGCTCCATCATTGGTCTGATCCAGCATGGTTCTTCTTATGTTCTTACAACCTTTGTGTCCCAAGTGCAGCAATTCAGTTACTAAGCATGGCACACAGAACAGCATTACAAAAAGAGGCAAACAATGGTGACTCCATGTTCCTACCAGGAATTGTGGAGGAAAAGGCAGGGAAGCCTCCCTACCCACCTCCAACCCTGTTCCCAGCTCAGGTTATAGTCACTGTAGCCCCTCCTCTGCTTAAGCAGGTAGTGCTGAATTCAAGTAGAAGGTGTGTCTCCCCATGCTCAGCTATATGGAGCTGGGTCTGGGAAGAGCCACCTCTCAACCACTCCTCTGCCCTGGCTGGGAAGAACATGACTCTAGCAAAGAAGCTGAAGTAAGGCTGGGAAACACCGCAAGGCTTCCCGCCCCCAAATCAATTGCACCTCTCGAGCTTTACTGTCAGATGCTGAGAAGCCCTCGGAGGGATTCCTCAAGCATTTGACCATAATGCTTAAAGGGCTCAATGGCTAGCTCATTCCCCTTACTCAAAGGGGAAAAAAAGGGCTTCACCAAGGGGAAGGGGGTGGTGAATGTCGCAGCAAAGATGTGAGAGGCCTGTTGGGCCTTTCACTGGTAGACAATGACATTGAGTAGTCCTGCTCCGTCATCCCTGGTGGAAAAAGATGCTCATAGCATCATGTCCTGATGTCAGGCCTCTCCCCTCTTCTATGGAGGCCTCTGCCACTTGCTCCCCTGAACCCCAGTGAGGCTTTATTTTTCTTGCAGAACGGGGGAAGGGACAGCAGGCGATGGTGGAGCTAAGCCGAGGCTGTGCCTTCCTCAATGCCGCTCATGTTAATGTGAGCAGGGGTTCTTGCATTCTTGTCCTCGAATTCTTGTCCTGTCTCTAGGCTGACTGTTTCCAGAGCCAGACTCAAGGAGTGGGATCTGGGGGGGATCAGCTTCAGTTGGGTCCATCTCTGAAGGGCTGCAGTGGTGACTCTCCAGGCCTGGGATAGCTTGAGAAATGGAAAGGCTATATTTGTGTGTGAGCTTGTCTGTGGGGGCTTGTCTCAGCCTTGGGCCAAGCTCAATAGCTGGGGGATCTTGCTCCATTACCCCTTTGGCCCACACAGCCATAGCAGAGGCTTGTGCTAGATCAGGGGTGTTGAACCTCTTGCAGATAAGCTCTCAGGGACTTCATTCCAGTGGTGGCCGGGGCTGAAGGCAAAAAGAGGCAGGGCAAAAATACCAGCATATTGTAGGTGGTCTTACTGCCTGGAATCAAGCCTTAGGAGAGGCATTTCAACCTTATAGAATGGTGGTGGGGAGAGGGGTTGGGGGGTTGCAAAAGCCAGGAAACCATGAAGCTATTGGCAGTCAGGGGGAAAGGGGTATGGGCAGGGGAAGGGGACATGGTCCTCTGGGGAATCCCGGAGGGCTGGACCAGGTGGGCTACATTTGGCCCATGTGCCTGAGGTTCAACACCCCTATGCTAGATTAAAGAGGGGTGGGCCTGAAAGGGAGACAAATTAGCCTCATACTATTTGCTTCCTTGACTGATGTCGATAGCCTATATATTTTTAGGAACTGATATGTTATATGATGAAGATGACTAATTTACAATATTTATATACTGCTCCACATCAGAAGATTCTGGAGCATTGAACAACAAGGTAAAAGAACAAAACACCAGGTTAAAACAGTTAAAACATTTTTTAAAAAAGACAAATTCCAATAAGGTCAAATTTAATAAACCACAGCTGGTCATTCAAGGAAGGCCTCTCAAAATAACAATGCCTTCCGCAGATGCCAGAAGGGACACAACGTTGGTGCCTGCCTGGCCTCCAGGGGCAAGGCATTCTACAGGAAGGGAGCCACCACACTGAAGGCTCTTTTCCTGGTGGATTCCAACCAGGCCACGGGTCCATGCGGAACCACCAGGAACCGCCAAGATGCCTAAGTATTGTTATTAAAGTAAATAACCCACTAATGAGGTTTGAAGAGATTTAGCTCATTGGCAGAGCAAATGCTTCGCATGCAGAAGGCCCCACATTCCATCTGTAGTGTCTCCCAGTGGAGGCTGGTGGCTCCAGCTTTCAGTGGGGCTGTGAATCCACTGAAATCGGAGCCACGAGCCTCCACTGGTGTTGCCTGCTTAAAAAAGGTTCCTGGGTAGCAGGACTGGGAAAATTCTTAGAAATCTGTTGCCAGTTAGAGTAGACAGCACTAGGCTAGATGGTCCCAATACTCAGACCCAATAAAGAGCAGCTTCGTATGTTCATACAAAGTTCAGTGTCCTGTCTTAAAACAATGGCTTTAGCTGTGCTAAGTAACTTAAGGTGAGGAAAGAAAAAGCAGAAGATCAGTGGAGGCTGATCAGTGGTTCCAACTTCAGTGGGGCTGTGAATCCATTCTGGGTTTCAGCCAGAACTATAAAGGAGCTATCTGAGGTGCCAAACCTAGGCTGGTGATAGGGTTCAGAACCTTGGATAGCTCCCTTAGAGTTCTGGCTGGTTCTGACTGAAACCCAGAATGGATTCACCAGCCTCCATTGGATAAGATACATAGAAATTATATCTTCATAATTTCTGGAAGGTACCTGAAAGTTTTCATCTTGTTCTGTGTTGCTCAGAGAGGTCATGCACAGAGCTTGTCTTTTCCTGCTGTTTATTAATGGATAGCAATATCAGTTTAATAACTTAAGTGCACAACCCCCTGAACAAAATACTGTCAGTGTCACCTGCCAATGTAAAAAAAAAGCCTCATACTAACGTTAAAATTTGAAAATAAAAGGTTTTTTCCCCCTAATTTTGTTCATCTCCCTCTCGCCCCATAAGTAGGGAGTGCAGAATTAAATCACAATGACTGAGTCTAGACAACTGTATTCTTAAAACAAATTTGATTATAGAATATGAGTAATCTTTTTGATGTACTCAGAAATATATTAAAACCTTTTTTCTGACCTTGACTGATACTTTTCTAGCTGTGTGATTTCTATTTTCTGTGTTATAAAACTCCAAGTTTTATGGCACTTACGCTGGTGGGAACTTTATTGTAATAAATGATCATTGCCCCAAAGACCTTGGACTGAAGAAGAGACTGCTAGCCTCTCGTCAGTTTAATTGTGCTAATGTTAAGAGATCAATCACCTGTTGGTTTATAGTATTTTGTTCTCTGTTGTTCTCCTACTTTTATAATTGGCAGCTTTGCTGTATTTTTTTTTTCTCCTATTAGCATTTTGCAGATATATTGGACAATTATAGTGTTAGAGAATAAGCACAGCATTTTAGCAGCACATTGAATTATGGAGCTTGAATGTTAACTGAGAGTTTCCAGTGGTTTAGTGTTATACTTCAGAAACATATTTTCCTCCTCTTATACATTAAAAAACAAAATAATCCGAGCTACTTATGATGAATCAGTTTTTGCAGATTAGATTGGTTTTCCCAAATCTGATTTACTGAAATACATAAATAACTTTTTCTTCCATCCCATTAAGTGGATGTATTAAAGTCTCTGTTCTCTGCTCATCGATAGTTGAGAGCACTTCACCTTGGGTTGGTGTGAAACTTCAGTGATGTTTAATTCAAGTGGAGAGTGCTTGCCACTGAACTGTCAACCTTAGAACAAGCTTGTATTTTACACAAGCCACCTGGGGGCCTTTTCTGAAAGAAGAAAAGTGTCACAAGAGTGTAATGAATGAATAAATGCAGTGCACTTTACTGATGAAGGTCTGCGCAGCATTTTCAAACTGGCTCTGTAGGACGTTGACTTTGAAAAGTATCTATAGCCCTATTCAGATGTTCCTGTCCATACGATTGCAATCACATGGAGAGGTAGAGTGGGCCACACAGTTTGGCCTCACCCACACCAGTGTGTCCTGCCATACATGCATTAGGACAAGAAGTCTACAAAGGGGACCCGGCTATATGCATGGCAGCTCTCCTATGATTGGGATCCATCCCTGATCACATGGGGTTCTTACCAAATGGAATGAGAATAGTAGGAATTTTCAGCACAGCGCTGGCAGGTCTTGTTGGTGGAGCTGTCGGTGATTCCCAGGTCAGAGGGCAAATCCATGACCTGAGCTTCTTATGTACAGCCACTGTACGGAGCTCCTACCAAGTGGAAGCAATTCTCAGCAGCTTTTGCCTGGCTGCTATAATGTGTAAAATGCACTGTTATGAGAACACCTACAAATTAGGCTTATGTTATCCTGCCTAGAATGGTACCCTTTGGGCATGTAAGTTGGTTTATCATAGCATTTATTCATCAGAGTGACCTATAAACTTGGTCTTTTAAAAATGGTAATCGTCGTCAAGGGAAAGTTTACTGACAGCTCCAAAATGAGATGCAAGTTCCTGTACTGAGTGAGCTTCAAGGATATAGCCATCTCAAAGCATGACTCTCTAACAAGAGCGTTTTATGTACAGACGCATACAAATGAGTGGGATTAGAAAACCTGCTTGAATCTTTCATCCTAGATACAGTCCGTGAGCTGCTTGATCTCAAGTTGCTGAAAAGCAAAATTCAGATAGAAGTGGAGCCTCTGTTAATAGTAATACTACAGTATTGGTCCTGCTATGCCCTGAATGCAGAGGAACCCATCACTAAAACAGAGTTCACTTTCTGAGTTTATTCAGGAATAATTGCTTTGTCTTGGGGCGCAATCCTTTACACGCTTGTCTGGGAGTAAGTCTCATTGAACACCACATAATTTACTTCTAAATCAGTATCCCTAGGATTGTGCTGTTAATATATTGCTCTGCATAGGTTTTGCTCGCCAATACAAATATTTAATACAAATAAACACATATTTATATTCCACATAAGCCAGAACAAGGATCAGTGTCCCATCTAACTGGTCTGTGGTACCTAAGATAATTCTTTGCATAAGGACCAAGCTACACATTATGTTATTCATACTTTAAAGAAGCATGCTTAAATTGGTCACATTTACACAGAAGAAAAACAAGAGGCAAAGGCAGGGATGTCACAGGAGTCCAAGAGTGGGGTGGACTCCAGTGGACTCCCCACCACTTGGCCCCCCGGACCTGGCTCACTGCACCACCACCACTTACTGTACACATTCACTGGGTGCTCCTATGGCCCACAAGCACCCGGTGGTGGCCCATCCCCTTACTGAGCCACCATTTTGTGCAACATGGCAGCTCAGGCTTTTACAGAAAAGTAATGTTGTGTAAATGGTGCCTTTATGGCTAGCATTTAAGAAATATTACTTTTCCATAAAATCCTGACCAGCCATTTTGCATAAAATGGTGGCTTGCTGAGGACAGGTGGCCCCATGGTGCTCACTGGGTGCTCACCGAGCCACCCAAGGGCTTGCATGTCAAGTGGCAGTGGCAGCTCAGTGAGCACCTGGCAAAATTAGGCACAGGTGGGTCTGTCCATCCCTAAGCAAAGGTAGTTGTGTTTTGACCATAAGAAAAATTCTAAAATCCATAGTAATGTAATGCCTTTCTTAGGATAACTAAACGGTCAACAAAAATGTGCAAGGTTTCAAGTAGGAATGTGCATGGATCCTTCATTTCAGATGCTGCTTCAGACCATCCGAAGTGGCCCCACTTCGTGTTGGACCAATTTGTGTTGTTATTTGGGCTTCAGACTAGGGATGTGCAAAAGTCACTTACTTTTTCGAAGGGGTGATTCACGGTGGGGGGGAGGTGCTCTGCACCTCCCCCCGAAATCCTAACCTGGCTGGCTCCACTCTGCGGCAACTCCGCAGAGCCGCCGGCTGGGTGCATTCGCAGGCATGCGGAGCCTGAGGATGCAAATGGCAGCGGCTATGGCGGCTGCCATTGGCGTTCCCTCTTTTTGCCATGATAGGCTATGTAAATATTTACGTAGCGTATCACGGCCTCCGCAGGGATGCAAATGGCATCCCTGCATTAGCCGTGATAGGCTACATAAGTCTACCACGGCAAAAATGGGGAAGCGAAAGGCGGCCGCAGACGTGGCTGCCATTTGCAAAGTGGCACAAATGGCACCAGGTAAGTGCTCCGTTTTGCGTGCCTTTCACGGGGTGGTGGGGCGGGGGGGGGCTTCGTTCTGCCACAGATTTTGGGGGGCCGAATGCACTGGCATTCGGCCTCACTGAGATCCATGGTGGAATCCTCTGACATCCCTACTTCAGACCAAAGCAATGCACAGCCCTAATTTCAGGACCTCCAGATCTCTCCATCTGAAAGCATCCCATGGACCATAAGATTGCTCAGAAAATTCCTCTGAGGTCAGAGACTGCTCCGATCATAGAAGGGGGAGTCAGAGATCTCACCCCATACCCCTCAAAACTGGCTGTCGTAGCCCCCTTTGAGGAGTCTTCTTCTGAGGAGGAACTTGACTTACTTGAGCTCGAGGATTCTCCTTCCTCCAAGGATGTTCCAGAGGCAGCATCGCAGGAGGAACGTGGACGTATAGCTGAACAGGAGGCAGGCCCCTCTGGAATGCCTGCTAGGGACCTCCCTCTTCCTCCACTTCCTCCTTCTCAGAATGAATCAGATTTTGGGCCAGATGTAACAAGGCCACCCAGACAGTAACAAAGAATAAAACACAAACAGCACATCCAACCTCTCTGGAAAAGTATCAGGTTACAATCAAAGAGTTCAGCTCTCTGAAGCCTTCCTTTTATAGCTGGTCCTGCCGGAAAGCTCATGAGTTGCAGCTGGGAGTTGGGTGTGTCCTGGCTATGTTTGCAATAAAGGCAGGCAAGAAGGCTGAACATCTCTTTGAAAACAATGTCCTTATTTGCTTCTGGTGTTTGTGTGTTCCATGATCCTGAACATCTGCCTTGGAATTGGGAGTTCCTTGGGACCTTTGGATTATCTCTGTTTTCTCCTCTTGCTTCACCCTTGTGTAGATGCCATGCTCAGAAGAAAAAGGAGTTTTAGAGTCTCCAATTGGAATTTGCTCCTGTTGACCACAAATAGCATCTTTAGGGGAATATAGAAGATGGGGGCAGGGGATTTTGGCTAAGAAACTTGCACAGGGCCCTGTTCCAGATCAAGAGAATGTTAGATTGTAGACCCTGGCAGTGACTACTTTTTCGTCAAAGTTAAAGTAGTCAGTGTAAGCACACTTTTTAAAAAGTGCAAATAATGTATCACAGGGATGGTGTACTTGTGCTCCTCCAGATTTTTCTTGTACTACAGCTCCCATCATCCCTGACCATTGGCCATGCCAGCTGCAGCTGATGGGACTCTGAGTCCAATAACATCTGTGGGGCCTGACATAGCACCTAGCTTGAGCCTAAGAAAATTATCCATCTTCTAAGTATCTCATTTTAAGTGTAATGGATTGGCAAATGTGCGCACATGACCATATCTATTTTGTAACATGGGAATATTCATGGTAACAATGCTGTACACCACCATGGGTAGCTACACATAACCAATTAGCCCATGGGCACTGTAACATCTGCCTGTTTCATTATGTATGTTTTTATATTGTTAAATTTAACCCAGGTAAGATAGAGTTAATGGCATGCCAGAGAGAGTGAAAGGTGGGAGGGGCCCAAGTGTGTGTGAGGATTCTGAGGTTATATAAGGAATGAATTGACAGGAGGTAGACAGGGTTTACAGACTGAAGAAGCAACATGTAGGTAGTGGGTTTTGTGTGTGGGATTTTAGGAGGGTAGAGTAGGTAAGGAAGTTAGGAAGAAGCATTGGTTAATAATAATATAACTTTTAATGTTTTAAATAAGTTTTTTTTTAAAAAAAAAAATCCAAATTCCCATGTATTTATTTTTATGCTACCTTCATTATATCTATTTCCTTGTTACTTCTCCATAGTGGGTTGAGAGAACCAGTTGAGCACATTGAGTTTCTCTTGAACCTGGAGAGAGTAAAAGGGCTGAAGCTTGTGGGACAGCGGGTGCAGCTGTCCCAAAGTGAAAGCGGGCATTCCTGAGGGGTTTGGTTCTCAGTTTCGGAGGAGGAGGCTGCTGGGGAAAGGTGGAACCTTGGGCGGGAATGTCACAGGCACATAGAGTTGTTGTTGTTCAGTCGTGTCCAACTCTTCGTGACCCCATGGACCATAGCACGCCAGGGCTTCCTGTCCTGCGCTCTCTCCCGGAGCGTGCTCAAGTCCATATTCATTGCATCGGTGATGCTATCTAGCCATCTCATTCTCTGCCGGCACATAGAGTGGTGTGCATGAAATCACATGGGAAGTTCATCTGTAGAAGCCAAGTCATTTGGTAAAGATAATTTTACTGTGCTTCTGCTTCTCCCATTTCTAGCTGGTAGCAAGAATATGGTAATATGCTCCTCACTACATTGCCAGATTGTAAAAATGAACAGCTTCCCATATAGTAATGTGTGAATAACATGGTGAATAACCACATGGTACAAAGTAATCAATCAATCAGTCAATCAATCAATCAAATAAATAAGTGTTTGCTCTTGTAGGATGCTCTTAAATGCACCTTGGTGTGTTTCTACTGGTTTTAGTTCTAGAACAGGGTTGGGCAACTTCAAAAGATCCAGGGGTCACTTCCTCTCTGGACCACCAGAGAGGGGTCCCTCTCCAGTCCCTCTCTGGACTTTTGTTGCCACTACTGAATTTTGGGTGGGGTGGGTGGCAGGGGCTAGAACCTGGGCAATATAGGGTTAGGGTTAATATAGCCTATTATTTGTAGAAGAAGAATTGCTGAAGCTTAAGCCCAAATAGCAAATGTAACAGAAGAATGAGTGGAGGAATGATTGACAACTGAGACCAGAATGGAATGCTGGGTAGAGTTAGTGGCAGTTGGAGAAAGAAGGAGGACAGACACAGTTAGTGAGAGGTCAGGGGTAGAGGGAGTTGAGTTAGGGCAGAGAGATAGTAAGAGGAATTAGGGGCCAGAGGTAGTTAGGGTGCAAGCCTATACATGTTTAGACAGAAAAAAAGTCCTGCAATTCCTAGCATTCCTCATACTGGCTGGAAAATGCTGGGTGTTATAGGACTTCTTTCTGTCTAAACATAGATAGGATTGCACCCTGAGTGAGTAGAAACGAAGACAGGTTGCGAATGAGAAAGGAGGGAAGTTATTGAAAACAGAGATGTGGTGTTAGGTTTTTAGAGCTATTATTATCGATATGTATCAGTTTTTGTTTGTTCTGAATGTTGACCTGTTAATTAAATAAATATATGTTTATTCTTTTAAATACCTATGTTCTGGTCTTGATGGATTTGAAGACTGGCATATATCACGCCACGTGCTAAGGATAGAAAAGGAGAAGTCTACTGCTCTCTCTAAATCAGTAGGTGGAGGCAGCTGATATTTTGGGGAAAGACTGGACTCAGTGACCTGTAGTAGCCATGCCCATATAGAGGATCCCTAGATAAGTTACAATGTGGTGGCAAAATAGTGGGTTTTGAATTTGTGAGATTAGACGTATATATTTTTTATGAAGTAGGATAAATACCTTGAATCACGCAGAGTCTTGATGACCAGAAGTTGTATCTCAACATTTATATTAACAAACTTTGAAACTCCAACAGCAGGAAGCTCTGAAAAATATCCCCTCTTGGCACTATTTGTCCTGTGGGCAAGAAGGGTCCTGAGCTTCTGTCTGAGTCCAGGGGGAAGTGTAGAAGAGGTCAAAGAGCCCCAGCTTTACATGATCAAAAATGCCAGAATGCCAATGATGTTATTGCCTTAAGTTTCTGCTGGCTTGCCAGTCAACTAAAATTAGCAATGTCTATTGATATACTTTACTGCCAAGTTCACGAAAAGAGGTGGAATGTGGGGGTACTGCTGTATGGGAAACCGAATAACATATACAGCAGTCCAGCAGCAAAAATAGAAATGCCTGACTTCATTTTAGAACCTACTGTTGCCCCTTTGGCTGCCGTACCATCTTATTTTCTGTTTGATAGAAACTGTTCAAACAAGCTCTGTTTTAGTCTCAAAAATGATATTCACAGATGATGAAGGATGACACATGAGACTTAATAATAATGAAGGATGGTTCCTAGAAGATTTTAACTCTCATCTACTGAAAATAGCTAGGGAGCCAAATAATTCAGGACAGGAGTAAAAAGTGATGGCATATTTTATAAAGAACAGGTTTCTACTCTTTCTATTTCTGATAGATAAAAGAGAATATGTACGATATAAGTCATTCTCTTAGGCCTCCTTAGAAACGCTGTTATCGGGAGCGAAAGGTCAAAAAGCTCCAAAATTGGTTTCAGGCTTTAGCTGTAAACCAATGTGCTTCTGCAGCTTGGTTGCACAATATCCCAGCTAATGTCTTGGTGTGGAACTACTGTACAGATCTGGCACTGGTCAGATCTCCTATTTCCCAGGACTTTTTTCAGAAAAAAAACCTTAAACCCCCCCCCCCCCCCACACACACACACACTTAAGTACTATAAAAGTTTTAGGCTGCAATCCTCTACACTGTTACCTGAGAATAAGTCCCATTGAATTCAGAAGTAGGACTTACTTCTGAGCAGACATACACTGATTCATACCTACATACATGCATGCCCACACATATACATATAGCCTACAGCACATTGAAAATGAAAGCAGACAGATCCAGACATAATTAGAGGATAGAAGGACTTGAGCAGACGTCTCCAAACGAGAGCACACACAGGCCAATACACCAGCTCAGCCATTTTAACTAGTGTTAAGTGACTGGGCTACGGAATTACATGGTCCCTCTCCCATCTTTTTTGTGCAACAATCCCCCATAATCCTATTCACCATTGTTCAAAATTAAATCTGACCAGTGTAATCCATATTTATCACAAACCCAGGTGTGCTGTGCCCTGAAGTTAACTTTTGGAACTTTCTGGGTACCAAAACTTGTGAGTGGTTCCCAATTCCTTAAGTGTATTAAATGGCTGAATTTCCATTACTTTGGGCCAGCCAGTTGACTGGGCCCTGGCGGTAGTGAGTGCAGTGGGGATTTGTGCTTACAGTTCTTTAGAGGCAACCAGAGTCATCAGTACTAATTTCTAGGCCAGCCTCCTCCCCCAGGTTTATGATGGAAGCATCAAGTCTGCAATCTTTAGGTTCATTTCAATTCCATAGTTCTTTGATCTCCAGAAAGCTGGGGATGCAAAGAACTTTGCTTATGAAAATTGTGTTGGAAGTGACAGCCTCCAGAAAATGGATTTTTCCTATTTAATTACAGGAAACTAGTCATTTGCTTTCAGAAGAACTAATGGAGATTTTCTTTTTCAGGCCACTATAAGTGGGCACAAGCTAAAGACCACGCAACGTACAAAAGCACGCATCTGAATGGTTCATTGTGTCATTGCTTCGATGAGAGCTGCCATTTTTTGTTTTATTACTCCATGGTGGAAAGTAGTGTTCTCAAAGCAGTACTGTATACTAATAAGGTAAAGGGGAAAAAAATCATCTGCAATTCAACTTCGTATAGTAAGACAAATGTGCTTTGGCAAGGCATACCCAATCTCTCTTGCCTTCCCTTTCTGTCCCTTGCCATCCCATCCAGTTCTACAGTAATGGGAATGTTTTTCTAGAAGCTCTTCCATGTCCTGCGGAATCTGTTCTTTGTGCTTTTATAGCAGGAAAAGCTATAACATACTATGGCTGCAGGGATTGGAACCCCTGGAACTCCCCCCCCACCCCCACGATGACTTCTTTTACAGATTTCAGTTTGTTGCTACCTTACATGGTTTTTGCTTTTTCTGAAATGGGATATATGACATCATGGGTAGTGGGAGAAGATAGACAGGATGTACACCTAATTCCTCTGTAGAAGAAGGAAGGAAGGAAGGAAGGAAGGAAGGAAGGAAGGAGAATAGCTTTCTAGCACCTTCCTACGTTCTGTTAGTAGCAGCTTCACAAAAGGTTTATTGCACACTGCACCATTTACTGTACAGATCCTTCACAAGACATGGAGTACCTGCATATCAGTGTCAGCTGCTCCCAAGAATGGTTCACTGGCACAAAACATTGACACCGAAAACAGGTGATGATGGATGTTTAAATCCCAACAGGGAGATTGTAGAATTAAGGCAAACTTCACTTATTAGGGAGGGGCCATAGTTCATTGGTAAGGCATGCAAGTTCCATCTCTGGCACCTCCAAGTTGGGCTGGGAAAGATTCCTGTCTAAAACCTGGGCAGCTGCTGCCAGGCAGTGCAGACATTATGGAATAAGATGGACCAATGGTCTTGCTCAGCAAAAGGCAGCTTCCCAAGAGTATATGCTGCTTGCATGGAAACTCCATGTGATGCAGAAAACCCATGTAGTAAGTGATGTTAGATCCACCTTGTGGAGAACCCACTAGATGGAAATGCCTTTACCCCCCAGCAGCTTCCATATGGGACTTTTAGGATTGGCAAATCTGGTAGTTCTATGGCATAGAGCAGTCTTCCCCAACCTGGAGCCTCCCAGATGTGTTAGACTACAACCCCCATCTTCCCCAGCTAACATGGCCATGTGCTAGGTTGGAGAAGGCTGGCACAGAGCATTTCCTGAAATGGGAATCAAATGATAGGGGAAAGGTTTATCAGCTAAAAGTTGGCTATTTTCCCTGTTTTTTCAAAGGCACAGACACACTGCCTGGGGGGAAAAGGCAACTCACAAAATATGGCTTCCAAAGGATGTTGTTGTTTTAGAAATTAAGCATTTCCTAAATCTCCTCCTTGTCAATTTCAGTAATCAATCCTGTGGCCTTCCCCAATGATGGAGCTCCTCTTCATTGGCGGAAGGGGGCCTCTGCCATATCCTAATATCACCACCTTGAGCTGGCAGATCTTGGGGTTAGGATTGTTCTGTCCTTCATTATGATCTTTTTACAGTCCAAATGTAATAACTGTGGGTTCAGCTAGAATTGCTGTTAGCAATTATCCACTGATGTAAAACACTCTACAGATGTCTCTTAAAAAACCACAAGTTGGTATGAATGCCTCACATTCAAGGTTGCTGCTGTTATTTTAAAAGCAGGAACTGGAAAAAAATGAATATAACCCCACAACCTATGGCACTGAGCTTGATGAGAAATGAACAAGCCACTAAAAATCAGCCACAAAAGTACCAGGAACATATTTTTTTTTAGGATGGAAGCCAATGGAGCTGGTGAACTGCAGGGCAGTGTTCAGAAGACAGTGACACTTAAATGATCTATTACCAAATTACTTACTTTTTCTCCCCAGAAAGAATGGAGAGTGAGAGCCTTATCCAGGGCTTTGTGGTTTGGAAGGAGACTAAATAAGGCTTTCTGATCTGGAGATATAATAAGAGAAAGCAGGGACCAGTCACATCTTGAATTGGCTTCAACTTGGCCCCTTTCTAGCTACTAAATAACTTCATTACGTCAAATTATTTTTTGAGAGTTTATGTGAAATGGAAATTCAAATTTCTAAGGCATTTGCCTATACATCACACAAACTAACACCACCCTTTGCTGGGTTTAGAGCAGCAAAGCTTGTAACTATATGAATATTACCATTTCCTCCCTTTCTGTACACACAGAATCCACAGCAATGCTTTCAAGCATTGTGCTATGATAAAAGAACTGTCAAACATTTCCACCCAAGAACCTCAGTGTCAGGACGCCTGCCTGGAGCAGCAGCCTGGGCTTCAGCCATTACTCATAGGGGCTGGCCGGATCCATCAGCCCAGTGAGGCTGGAGGCAGATGTCACGATCCCTGCTGTGAGCAACAGCCTGGGCTACAACTTTGACTTGAAGGGGCTGGCTGAATACATCACTACAGCAGCACTGGAGGACAATCCAGGGCCCATCATCATGACTAAGCCTGACCCACAGTGCAAGGCCAGTGGATCAGGGCCTCTTGAGTAGGGATGGGCAAATCCGTCAGTTTTGCTTTCACCCACATTCATTTAAAAAAAACCAAAACCCACCTCCTGTTCTTTCTCTTCCAATTATAAATAACTTTGCAAAGTTATTTACTTACTTACTTACTTACTTACTTATTATTTAAAGTATTTATATTCCACTCCACATCAAAGATTTCAGGTCAGGGGAAAACAAGATAAAACCCCACAATTAAAACATTTTAAAAGAACAGATTCTGAACTTAATAAACCTTCAGGGAAGGCCTCTCAAAATAACAATGTCTTCAGGAGGTGCCAAAAGTAGGGATGTCAGAGAATTCTGCGATGGATCTCAGTGAGGCCGAATGCCAGTGCATTCGGCCCCCCGAAATCCGTCGCGGAGCGAAGCCCCCCCCCACAAAAGACGCACGAAACGGAGCACTTACCTGCTCCCGTCCGCGCCGCTTTGCAAATGGCGGCCGTTCGATTCCTCCTCTTCATAGCTGTGATAGGCTACGTCCTGGCCACCATTTGCATCCCTGCGGAGGCCGTGATAGGCTACGTAAGTATTTACGTAGCCTATTACGGCTCAATACAGGGACACAAATGTAGGGATGTACGAAACCCCCCTTACCTGGCTCCGCCGGGTTCCATTGGGGGGGGGGAGGTGCTCCGTCCCTCCCCCCGGAATCCTGGCTGACTGACTCCGCTCTGCGGGGATTCCGTGGAGACGCCGGCCAGCTCCACCAGCAGCCGGACATCCAGCCGGTGGCTAGCAGGGACGCAAATGGTGGTGGCTGTAGCTGCCGCCGTTTGCGTCCCTCTTTCAGCAGTGATAGGCTACGTAAAGACTTACATAGCTTATCATGTCAGGGTTTAAAAAAAACCCACAAACGCGTACGCAAATGGCAGCGGCTACAGCCGCCGCCATTTGCATTCCCTATTTTTGGTTGTCTTAGTCTACATAAATATTTACATAGACTAAGACGGCGAAATTAAGGGGGAACGCAAATAGCGTAGCAGACGCTATTTGCGTTCCCCTTTATTTTTACCATCTTAGTCTACGTAAATATTTACGTAGGCTAAGACGGCGAAAATAAGGGGGGACGCAAATAGCGTCCGCTACGCTATTTGCGTTCTCCCTTAGTTTCACCATCTTAGTCTACGTAAATATTTACGTAGACTAAGACAACCAAAAATAGGGAATGCAAATGGCGGTGGCTGTAGCCGCCGCCATTTGCATACGGGTTTTTTTTTTTTTACCCAGACATGATAGGCTACGTAAGTCTTTACGTAGCCTATCATGAACGGGGGAAAAGAAAAAACTGCAAATGGCAGCAGCGGCGGGCCTAGGGATGTCAGAGAATTTCACCATGAATCTCGGGGAGGCCGAATGCCAGCGCATTCGGCCCCCTGAAATCGGTGGCGAAACGGTCTGCCCCCCCGCCCCCCCGGGACGGGACTTACCTTGGGCGAATCTCCCTGATGGCGGTGGCTCCGGCAGCGGTTCAGCGGTGGTTCGGCGGTGGCGGCGGCCGGTCTTCTGACCGGCTGCCGCCGCTGCCATTTCCAAGTTTAAAAAAAACCAAAAAACGTGATAGGCTACGTAAAGATTTACGTAGCCTATCATGGCTAGATTTTTTAAAAATACCGTGATAGGCTATGTAAATGTTTACGCAGTCTATCACGGCTGACTGCAGGGACGCAAATGGCGGCGGCTACAGCCGCCGCCATTTGCAGACCCGGCTGCCAGGATTCCCGGTGGGAGGGACAGGGCGCCTCCCCCCTGGTCAGAATTTCAGGGGGGAGGGACTGGGCGCCTCCCCCCCGGCCAGAATTTTTTGGGGGGAGGGACGGGACGCCTCCCCCCCAGCCAGAATTTTGGGGGGAGGGACGGAGCGCCTCTCCCCCACCGCAAATCAAATTTTGTAAAAGCTAAGTGTCTTTCGTACATCCCTAGCGGCGGCAGCAGCCGGTCGGAAGACCAGCCACCGCCGCAGAAGCTGCTGCTGGAGCTGCCGCTATCCGGAACATCCGCCGCAGGTAAGTCTTGTCCCGGGGGGGATCTGCGGGGGGTGAGGGGGTGGCAGACCGTTCCGCCACGGAGTTCGGGGGGCCGAATACACTGGCATTCAGCATCACCGAGATCCATGCCGGAATTGTCTGACATCCTATGCAAATGGCAGCAGCTGTGACAGCCGCCATTTGTGTCCCTGCAGGGCTGCCCAGTGGCCAGATGTCCGGCTGTGGGTGGCCGAAGACGACCGTCGGCTCCGTGGTTTGGCTGTGGAGCGGAGCCGGCTGGGCAGGATTCCGGGGGGAGGGACGGAGCGCCTCCTCCCCCATCGAGGATTCCAGGGGGATAGTTAGAGCGCCTCCTCACCACTGCGGATGCCCCTGCGCAGAGCCAGGTAAGGGATTCGTACATCCCTAGCCAAAAGCAACACAATGTTGGTGCCTGCCTGACCTCCAAAGGCATGGAGTTCCACAGGAAGGGGGCCACCACGCTGAAGACTCTTTTCTTGGTGGACTCCAGCTGGGCCATGGGTCCATGTGGAACCACCAGTGATATGCCCTCTGATGACCTCAGTGACCGGACAGTAGGGATGGCAGAGAATTCCGCCACGGATCTTGGTGAGGCCGAATGCCAGTGCATTCGGCCCCCCGAACTCCGTGGCGGAATGGCATGCCACCCCCCCGAACCCCCGCGGATCCCCCCCGGGATGAGACTTACCTGGGGCGGATCTTCCGGGCTGTGGCGGCGGCAGCAGCGGCGGCTGGTCTTCCGACCGGCTGCCGCCGCCACCATTTCCAGTGTTGTAAAAAAAAAAAAAAAAAAAGACGTGATAGGCTATGTAAAGATTTACATAGCCTATCATGGCTAGGTTAAAAAAAAAATAAAAAGGATTCCGGGGGGAGGGACGGCGTGCCTCCCCCCCTCCAGCGGAACCTGGCAGAGCCAGGTAAGGGGACTTTCGTACATCCCTAGTACTAATACCTTAAACCTGGCCCAATAATGAACAGGCAGCCAGTGCAGTTCCCTTAGCAAAGGGGTTACATGCTGAAAAGGGGCCGCTCCTGACAACAGCTGAGCTGCTGCACTGTGCACTAGCTCCAGCTTCTGGACCAGCCTCAAGGGCAGCCCCACATAGAGCACACTGCAGTAGTCTAGTCTTGAGATTACTAATGCCTGTAACACTGTGGCTCAGCTATCCCTATCCCAGAGAGGCTGTAGCTGCTGAACCAGCTAAAGCTGGTAAAAGGCACTCTGAGCTGCCACAGCCACTTGGGCCTCCAGTGACAATGATGGATCTAGGAGTACCTCCAGACTACAAACCTGATCTTTCAAGGGAAGTGCAACCCCATCCAGAATGGGCAATCTCCAGGACTTGAGAACCGCTCACCCACAGGGCTTCCATCTTGTCAGGATTCAGCTTCAGTATATTGGCCTGCATCCAGCCCATTACTAAGTTTAGGTAAAATCTTATGAAAAAATGAACTGAAATGACATTGTCACCCATCTGCACCAGCCAAATTCAACAGGTGCAGCTATTCCCAGCATGGAGAGGACTGTGATGCACCTGTCTGCCATAAAGCTGTTAAAGATGAGGAGCCTGACAGAAAAATGAGGTGGCAACTAGGGATGTACGAAAGTCACTTACCTTGAACGAAATTTTATTCGCGGTGGGGGGGAGGCGCTCCGTCCCTTCCCCAGAAATTCTGGCAGGGGGGAGGCGCTCCGTCCCTCCTCCCCGAAATTCTGGCCGGGGGGGGAGGTGCTCCGTCCCCCCACCCCCGAATCCTGGCCAGCCGGGCCGCAAATGGCAGAGGCTGTAGCCGCCGCCATTTGCGTCCCTGCAGTCAGCCATGATAGGCTACGTAAATGTTTACGTAGCCTATCACAGCTGAGGAAAAAACAAACAAACATACCGTGCGTATACAAATGGCGGCACCCATGGGCGCCGCCATTTGCGTTCCTTATTTTGGCACATCTAGTCTACGTAAACATTTATGTAGACTACAGCGAAAATAAGGGGAATGCAAATAGCGTAGATAGCGTAGCGTAGCCAAAATAACTAGGGAAAATAGCGTAGCGTAGCCAAAATAAGGAACGCAAATGGCGGCGCCCATGGGCGCCGCCATTTGCGTACGCACGGGTTTGTTTTGGTTTTTTTTGTTCAGCCGTGATAGGCTACGTAAACATTTACGTAGCCTATTATGGTATTTTTTAAAAATCTAGCCGTGATAGGCTACGTAAATCTTTACGTAGCCTATCACATTTTTTTGTTGTTGTTTTTGTTTTTTACTGGAAATGGCGGCGGTGGCAGCCGGTCGGAAGACCGGCCTCCGGAGCTGCTGCCACTGCGCCGCTGCTGAACCGCCGCCAGAGCCGCCGCCGCCAGGAGGATTCGCCCAAGGTAAGTCCCGTCCTGGTGGGGTGGGGGGGCAGACCGTTTCGCCACCAATTTCGGAGGGCCGAATGTGCTGGCATTCGGCCTCCCCGAGATTCGTGGCGAAATTCTCTGACATCCCTAGTGGCAACCCTAATTCAGCACTAATGTGGTTCAATACACAGGGATTCAAACCCAGGCTTGAACAGCACAGCACTCAAAGCCCTTGGCCTGGATGGACAAAGCAGTCAGGTTTGGTTTCTCCCACATTTGAATATTTTAAATGCCAAGGTTTTTTGTCCGGAATATGGAGGACTTTGAGAATTTTGAGAAACTCTTATCAAAACCAAACTGAACTGAAATTCTCACCCACACCTACTCTTGAGCCCAAGACCACTGGAGACACAGGGTCTGAGGCTAGCACCTGGTCTAGTGAGCTAACATGGTCGGTTTAGTGTGCTCAGGCCCCAGACAGCACTTCAAGTATAGAAGGGAATAGGGGTGTATATGCTGCATCTCTTCTTGTGATTGCTGGGCCTTCTCAAGCCTCTGAATTGGACCGGACTGATTTAATAGTAGGAATCTCGCCAGTGTCTTCCTGTTTGCTGCACTATGTTCTCTTCAGGTCTAGATGCTGGTATGGATGCCTAAGACACAGCTTGGTCCTAACACGAAACTCTCTATTTTACGTATTTCCTTAGTCTGCTCATGATTTATATCACATATTAGATTCCTGTCTGATGCAGCTCTGTGGTGAAATCATATTTTGTAGGACTCACTTTTTTTGCTTGCCTCCTGACCTGAAAGGAGGCACAACTGAAATTCTTCCTGCTATTCTGTCCTAGCTTCTTTCTGGGCCATACAGAATCAAAACATAAGAAGAACCATGCTGGATCAGACCAAAGGCCTTTCTAGTCTTAGTCTAGAATGCTGGACTAGATGGGCCTTTGGTCTAATCCAGCATGGCTCTTCTTATGTTCTTATGCTTTTTCTTCAAAGAAAAAGAGGGCAATTTAAGCATGCTTTTTTAAAAGTGTGTTTATCACACAGAACTCTACTATTACCTGGTCAACTTGCTTTTGTTCTTGTGAATGTCATGCTTAAGTATGGGGCCCTCCTTGCGCAAGGTTGGAAATGTCCAGTACGACTACTAAGATAAGAAAAGATAAGGTCAGGCCTTGTGTTTCAGAACCCCAATGAATGTCCCTTGTAAGGCCACAAGAACCTGTAGAACTAAGACTGATGTCTCTGCAGACGTTCTATGCACACATTTCATTTTCTAAATAATTTTTTGTGAGTATGGGTAGAGTAGACATCCCCATTAAACCCGCTGCCACGGGGAAAAACACACACATTTATCTTTTTGTCAGCCTTGTAGCTTTGCGTTGCAGTTTATTTTACGTTTACATAGATATCTCCTGATAATTGCTCAATTATTATGCCTAATTACTGTAAATGCCTTGTCTTCCCTGGAGTCCATGAAATCAGAGCAGTAAACACAGCAAAGAAGTACAGATAATTATGTTTCTCTAGCCAGCAGTGATGGGCTAGATGGCCTGTTCTGATAATGGTTTGGAAAGATCACCTAAACTTTTTTTTACAGATTACATATATGCACATTTGTGAACATTTGTACACATGTATGAACATTTGTATCCTATTGCTATCAGGATGAACAAGTGATGCTGTGGAAAGGCAGTTCTCCAACTAACAATGAGTGGGTGAAAGTAGAAATACAGATACCAGCAGGACGTGAAAAAATCAAGGTAAGAGAGAGAAATTCAAGTACACCAACTTTGAAATAGCTTCCCGATGATCTACAACAGGGGTGGGCAGAAAGTAGATCTAGATCCCCTGCTCTATCTCACGGTCATTTTCAGTAGATTGGAAAGAACATCTAACTTCTAATTATCTAACAATAGCAGGAACAAAATTACTTAGCCACCCGAATTATACTGCTGAAATGAAAACAGCTTGGGGGTAACCAGTGGATTTTTGTGTGGAAGGACTCTGAGCTCTGTTCAGTTTCGGTAGACTGATCAAATTCCTGGGCTCAGGATTCTTTAATTCTAAGTGAAACCCCTAATCTAGAGAGTCCACTGCATACATGGAGCTTTCCATGCCCAACACTTGTCTTCTATATTCCCATTCTCTTCTGTGAACAGAGGAATAACCCCAATTCATGCTGGAAATACTCTTCTTCATGTATGAAAATGGGAAGCTCCCTGCATGCAAGGTGCTTTCGATCACAGGTGCCTTTTCAAGCACTTCAGGCATCTACCCAATAGACGCCTGAAATACAGGTGTCTGGAAAGAGAGGGGACTGCAGGTGTCTGGAAAAGAGAAGGGGCTGCCACAGTAATAGGACCTGGCAATCCAGTCCCTCACTAGCCACTACTTTTCACACAGACCCCAGAATTTGCCCACGAGCCGCTTAGAGCCTTTTCAACACAGGGACACAGGGAGCCCATCACAGATAAACCTTCTCTCCACCACATCTAACTTCAACCCCTGCTGTCTCTTTGACTGCTTAATTACATGTTTATCCTACCTTTTTTTCTAAGGAGCTCAGGTGCACATGATTACTCCCCCTTGTATCCTCTCAATAACCCTATGCGGTAGGTTAGGCTGAGAGATGTTGACTGCCATCAAGATTTGCCAGTGAATTTCATGGCTCAGTGGAGATTTGAACCCTGTTCTTTCTGGTCTGATCCAACACTCTGTCCTACACTGGCTCTCATTTTCTTCCAGAGCCATGCCAAGTATTGCAATCATCCGGAGTGTGATGAGATGTAGACCTGCCAGCAGCAGCTCCAATTGATTTTCCCTTTTAAATTTATCTAGCCAGCTGCTGCCAGGCAAGTGCCAGTGCTGTAGCAGGATTAAGCTCTCCATTAGAAGGACAGAATGGAATTGCAGAAACTGTGGGCACACCTGCCACTTTGGAACATGCTACAGGAAACATTACCTCCTGGCTATTCCCTGCATCAAATCATTTCTAGCACAACAAAAATGGACTGCTTTGTTAATCTCTCGCTTTCTTCCTACTTTTAATGTAGTTGTAAAATTCAAGCCTTGTCTGGATGCTAAACGTATAATTGCTCGCAAATGTCCTGGGGTTTCGATTAGGGATGTACGAGAATTTTGTTTCGGTTCACAAATCAACAGAACTTGCCCTGTTTGCAACCCCAAACATGGACGCATTTTTCCGAAAAGGGTCGCAAATTCCCAAACTTGTGATTGTGTTCGGAAAATTTTTGGTTTTTTTAAATGTGCGTTTTAAAATGTATGTAACCCGGCATTTTCACACTTTAATCACCGAGGCAAAAGATTTTGTCAGGATAGGAAATCCAAGTGCTTCTGAAAATATGAACAGAGATGTGCACTTTTCCCATTTGAAATGCATACATTATCCATGAGAACAAAAATAAAATCAGGCCACAAATTAAAATGGGAGTGAGGTAAACCAAGCTTCAAAATGGAGCTCAGAAAATCTCAGTGTGGTCGACCATCCCTGGTTCTCCCATCCATAGTTTTGATATATTCTGAAGTCAATTCAGCAACTACATTCATAGAACTGATTAGGAGATTGTTTAGTGGAATATGGATATGGAGTTCAAGGGATAAAAGCACCCAAATGTCTGACCCCACCAAATCCCGTTCTTGACTCCCTTTTTTGTTTCTGTTTTAAATAGAAGTAAAATGTTTCTCTCCCATCAGAGTTGCAAGATTTCGACCCAGAAACCATGTTTCTCACTTTAAATTAGAAGTGTGTGCAAATGGCCTCTCAAAATTCTCCACCGTAAATGTGGGCAGAGAAATTGGGGAGAAGTAATTCTCGACAGTTTCTCACAGGCAGGGGCAGGACTCCCCATTGGCAGGGGTTGCAGCACAGCTTCTTTGTTTCTCATTTGGGTTTGGGGGTGATTTGTGCTGCCACCAGAAGCAACAAAAGCGTCAACTCTGTTGGCAGGATATCCTCATTTGCATCTGCCACAATGCAGGTGTGAGCAGGGCAGTGTTGTGGCTAGCTCTAAGGAAGAGATGGAGCTAGTGCTGTGCCAAAATCTGCCCTCCAATTTCCTGGAAGTTTTCTTCCCCTTGAAGGAGGCTTCCATTTTTCTGCTTCATTCTCAGGGTGTTTTATACATTCTTCTGAATTTCTTTTGGTGGTGGTTTTGAGCTTGCCTAATCACAGCAAGGTGGCCAAGAGTGCTGTGTGTGTTTTCTTTCTTTCTTTCTTTCTTTCTTTCTTTCTTTCTTTCTTTCTTTCTTTCTTTCTGTTACACATCTCTCCATTGCTCTGCAGCCTCCCTGGCTACCCACACTTCCTGATCTGAAAAAAAACAAAACCCTATGGGAGGAATTACCTTATGCTGTCTTCCCATGGGCTTTAATTGAAGTGTGGGAAGCCAAGGAGGCTACAGGCTGCTGGAGAGGAGATTGTACAATGAAAAACAGGACACTTGCACACACTCCTTGGCCACCTCCTAAGTAAGGTAAGCACAAGAAGCCCAACCCCAACCCATGATATTTCTCTGAAATTTTCTTCACTATTGAATTTCTTTTTGAAAACCATTTCTTTTCTATCAAATTGAATCAGAATGGTTGAAAAAAATTGGAGAAACTTTGAGCACAGCACTACTTCAAATATTCTAAGACTTCAGGAGTATCCTCTGTTTCCCACTCCTGTTTCCCCATTGGTCTTCTTGTCCACCCCAGCCTATCCATTGTGGGTGAAATCAGAGGCCTGCAAGGTGATGAAGGAGGGCAAAGGTGACTGGTGAAGGCATGGGGCGAGTGACTGCCTGCATCAATACTGACTTCATTCCATTGGGCGGTGTAATTGGGGTCTCCTAGGAATCCATAGTTTGGGTCGAGAGCCAATAAATAAATAAATCAGGAAGAGGCATTGGCTAAAAGGGGAGCAAAATATTCTCACCCATTTGAATAGTGCACTTAATCTGGAATGTGCTTTGTAATTTGTCTTAGTAGCATTGTGACTTACTCTGCCCTTGTGGATGCAAGTGGAACCAAGCAATTTAGGAAGGGTAGTATCTTATTCCACTCCTGTTGGAGTTAAAGACCCATAGGGAAATTGACCCAAGAGAAACAGAATTATTGTACGTTGATCTTGTGCCTCTCTAAGGAAGGAGGTTTTTGTAAGGACAGGAGATCTGAGCGTGTGCCTTTCCTCCTTTGCTGATGGCTTTAGTGTGTGTTAACTTGTTTGTTCACCTTGCACGAGCTTTTATTCAGATTGTTATGAGCTAGATATAGATATAGATATAGATATAGATATAGATGCTACATCTCTACAGTTCATTAGTTTAAAGCGTTCTTGAATTGATCCACTTGTGTATATTACACAAATTAAAATTATGAAGCCTTTCCAAAACTGCAAGCCAAGCATATTTATTTATAAGTGGGTCCCAATGAGTTTAATTAGTTTACTACATGTAAGCTGCCAAAAGTCTTAGCAGAGGTGAATTGGGCATAGCCTAGAGCCTCCTATATGCATTATACACATTAAAAGGGGATCACGTGCAGAGAGGGACTGCAGGGCTTTCCCTGGCCCAAGCTCATGTGGGTTCCTCCGGCTTCACCCTTGACACATTAGGAGTGGACCTCTGCAAGAAAAGTCTACACGTGTAGGCTTTCCACATGAGCTGGAACACTACATGACTAGGATTCCAGCTCATGTAAAAAGTCTGCTGACGACATCCATGGACCCTAAAGATGAGTCTGGGGGAAGCTGTCCGACTTCAGGGACAGGACCCATGATGTGGCTATATAACCTCTTCAGGGAGTTTGTGCATGAAAGGAGCTGAAATTTTATATGGAAGTACAATTTGCATCCAAATCAAAGCAATCAATTTTATTGAAGCATAAGCCTGATTCATTCAGGATGTGGGCTTTGAGTAAACCCTCTGTCCATATATCACACATGCCTCACTGCATATAAATGCACATTTACCACCTGAGTTGCTCATTTATCTGTAATGGTAGCACACCAGTATTGTTTGGGTGTGCTGCTGGCATGCTAACGTTACATGCAAATGGGGCACCTTGCATGGAAATTGGGTACATGGGGATCCTTTACATGGATAAGGACTTTATCTGTGGCTCATGACCTACATAAATAAGGTCATATTTACCACAAATGGGGGAATATGTTGTATAAAGGCACTGAACAAGTGATTAGCCCTATTAATACATCAGTCTATATGCATTGCCCTTTCCACTGAAATAGTTGGGCAGATATAAAATGCTACCCCTTCTCTCAGCTTCTTTTAGAAGGAACAGTTGAAAGCAAGAGAAGCAGTGTCTGTCTGGATCACTTCAATTTTGAAGATAGCACAGTATCAAAATTGCCCAAGCTTTGTACCTCTGAAGAATTTGCCTGTGCCAATGGCCAATGCATCGACATTAATTTGGCCTGTGATTACCAGCTGGACTGTTTGGATGGAAGTGATGAAGATCCATCAGCTTGCGGTAAGTTAAAACAGTTGTTTTAAAGATGATATGCTGCCAAACAGACTAGTGGTGTGAAGACTTCTGTGCCATAGAATGGAATATCTGAGAGGATGATTATTAACAGGGATTAGAGCTGCACCAAATATTCTCCACTTTTGATTAATGGGTAATCTGGAGGTAGAGAATTTTCCTTCTGAAAACCACTTAGATTATGTAAACATTCATGCTTCTCCTGTTCAGTGCTGTTTTTCCACTGGCTGCTGCTTCTTCCTCCTTCCTGAATTAGTCACATGCATAGGGATGTCAGAGAATTCCGTCACAGACTCCAGTGAGGCCAGATTCTTTAGAATCCACCCCCATCAGAATCCGTGGTGGAACAGCCTCCTCCCCGCCACCCTGTGGAACCCCTCGGGACGGAGCTTACCTGGCGGCACATGCGGCACTGGTGGCGGCAGTTCTGGCGGCGGATACGGTGGCGGTGGCAGCTCTGGCTGGTCTCCCGGCTGCTGCCGGGCTCGTGCGGCTGCAAATGGCAGCCGTCGTAGCGGCCGCCATTTGTGCCCTTGCAGTCAGCCGTGATAGGCTACATAAGTATTTACGTAGCCTATCACGGCAAAGGTCAGGGATGCAAATGGCGACCGCTACGCCATTTGCTCCCCTGCTCTTTGCCGTGATAGGCTACGTAAGTATTTATGTAGCCTATCACGGTAAAGGTAGCCATGCCAATGGCGTAACGGCTGCCATTTGCATCCCTGCTCTTTGCCGTGATAGGCTATGTAAATACTTACGTAGCCTATCAGGGCTGACTGCGAGGTTGCAAATGGCGGCCGCTACGATGGCTGCCATTTGCGGCTGCAGCAGCCCAGCCGTGGCCAGCAGCTCCACGGAGCTGCCACAGAGCAGAGCCTGCCAGGGAGGATTCTGGGGGGAGGGGGGAGCGCCTCCTCCCCACCGCAGATTACCTGGCACGGAGCCAGGTAAGACTTTCATACATCCCTACACATGCATGATCCCAGCCAATCAAGGATCATGCAGTTAACAAGCTGATGTTACAATGTTACGCAGGCAATCAGAGCTAATTGGCTATGTGATCATGAGACTTCAGGCAAGTGTGAGTTAGCATAATGTAAATGAATAAACATTTTTGGGAAGGAGTTGCAAACCATTCAACAATGCATTTTCAGCACTGCCAATATCAGAAATGTTTGTGACAAACTAAGTAGTTTTGGCTTAGCTTTTTAAGGAAGTGGTTTTTAAGGATTTGGAAATCTCACTGTTTATTGGAGACTCTTACGATACGAGTCCCCTGGACTGCAAGGAGGTCAAATCTAGGGATGTCAGAGAATTCCGCCACAGATCTCGGTGAGGCCGAATGCCAATGCATTCGGCCCCCCGAACTCCGTGGCAGAACGGCCTGCCACCCCCCCGCCCCCCCGCGGATCCCCCCCGGGATGAGGCTTACCTGGGGCGGATGTTCCGGGTGGCTCCGGCAGCGTCTTCAGCGGTGGCAGCTGTGGCGGCTGGTCTTCCAACTGGCCGCCGCCATTTGCAGTCTTGTTGTTTTTGTTTACAAGACGTGATAGGCTATGTAAATATTTACGTAGCTTATCATGGCTGGCTAAAGCAAAAAACAAAACCGCATATGCAAATGGCGGCGGCTATGGCCGCCGCCATTTGTGTTCCTTATTTTTGGCCATCTTAGTCTACGTAAATATTTACATAGACTATGACAGCGAAAATAAAGGGGAACGCAAATAGCGTAGCGGCCGCTATTTGCATCCCTTTTTGATTTGCCGTTTTAGCCTACGTAAATATTTACTTAGGCTAAAATGGTGAAGCAAAAAGGGACACAAATAGCGTCCGCTACGCTATTTGCGTTCCCCTTTATTTTTGCCATCATAGTCTACGTAAATATTTATAAACTTAAGCTTCAGTATCTGTCCTTCCAATGAGCAGTCAGTGTTGATTTCCTTTAGGATTGACTGATTTGACTAGGGATGTACGAAAGTCACTTACCTTTCCGCGGATTATGTTGATGGTGGCGGGAGAGGCGTTCTGTCCCTCCCCCCGGAATCCTCGACGGGGGGGGAGGCGATCCATTCCTCCCCCCCGGAATCCTCCACAGCCGGCTGTGCTCTGTGGCAGCTCCCCAGAGCAGCTGGCTAGATGCAGGCCAGAGCCGTCCGCAGCCAGATTTCCAGCTGCAGAGGGCTCTGGGTAAAACAAAAACAAAACCGCGTACGCAAATGGCGGCGGCTACGGCCGCCACCATTTGCGTTCCTTATAGGGATGGCAGAGAATTCCACCATGGATCTTGGGGAGGCCGAATGCCAGTGCATTTGGCCCCCCGAAATCTGTGGCAGAACGGCCTGCCCCCCCCGCCTCCTCGTGGATCCCCCTGGGATGAGACTCACCTGGGGTGGATCTTCCGACCGGCTGCCGCCGCCGCCATTTGCAAGTTAGTTTGCTTTTTTTTTACACCGACGTGATAGGCTACGTAAGATTTTACGTAGCCTAAAACATCTGGGTTAAAAAAAAAAAGGCGTATGCAAATGGCGGCAGCTATGGCCACCGCCATTTGCGTATGCCTTTTTTTTAACTGCTCTATTTGTGTTCCCCTTATTTTCGCCGTCTTAGTCTACATAAATATTTACGTAGATTAAGACATCAAAAATAAGGAACGCAAATGGCGGCGACCATAGCCGCTGCCATTTGCGTACACGGTTCCCCCCCCCCCAGAGCCCTCTGCAGCCGGAAATCTGGCTGCGGATGGCTTTGGCCTGGCTGGGCCTGGCCAGCTGCTCTGCGGAGCCGCCGCGGAGCACAGGCAGCCAAGGAAGATTCCTGGGGGGGAGGAACGGAGCGCCTCCCCCCCATCCAGGATTCCGGGGGGAGGGACAGAGCACCTCCCCCTTGTCCAGGATTCCAGGGGGAGGGACGGAGCACCTCCCCCCCACCATCAGCATAATCCGCAAACAGGTAAGTAATTTTTGTACATCCCTAGTTCCTTATTTTTGGCTGTCTTAGTCTACGTAAATATTTACGTAGACTATGACTGCGAAAATAAAGGGGAACACAAATAGCGTAGCGGGTACTATTTGCGTCCCTTTTTGATTCACTGTTTTAGCCTACGTAAATATTTACGTAGGCTAAAACGGCGAATCAAAAAGGGACGCAAATAGCACCCGCTACCCTATTTGCGTTCCCCTTTATTTTCGCCATCATAGTCTACGTAAATATTTATGTAGACTAAGATGGCCAAAAATAAGGAACGCAAATAGTGGCGGCCGTAGCCGCCGCCATTTGCATACGTGGTTTGTTTGTTTGTTTTTACCCAGAGCCCTCCACGGCCAGAAATCCGGCTGCGGACGGCTCTGGCCTGGGCCTGGCCGGCTGCTCCGGGGAGCTGCCGCGGAGCACAGCCAGCCATGGAGGATTCCGGGGGGGAGGAACGGATCGCCTCCCCCCCCATCGAGGATTCCGGGGGGAGGGATGGAAAGCCTCCCCCCCATCAACATAATCCACGGAAAGGTAAGTGACTTTCGTACATCCGTTGTCAAATCAGTCAATCCTAAAGGAAATCAACCCTGACTGCTCATTGGAAGGACAGATACTGAAGCTGAAGCTCAAATATTTTGGCATCAAATAATGTGAAAAGAAAACTCCCTGGAAAAGACCCTGATGCTGGGAAAGATTGAAGGCAAAAGGAGAAGGGGACGGCAGAGGATGGGATGGCTAGATAGCATCACTGATTCAATGAATATGAACTTGAGCACGCTCCGGGAAAGAGCGGAGGACAGGAAGGCCTGGCGTGCTATGGTCCATGGGGTCACGAAGAGTTGGACACGACTTAATGACTGAACAACAACATTTGTCTTTGCAATTTTTACAGAAAGGACCTTCACAGTCACTACTCAATTCATTTAAATGAAATACCAGAGTAATTTAAAAATTCATGCCAAGAAAAAAAAATTGCACTGTCATGTGCAATTTTTTGGTTTGTTTGTTTTATATTCCTATAGCTAGGGCATGGCTTAATCAAGATAAACTGTAATTTGTCCATTGACCTATGATATCGGGGGACCATAACTTGGACCATATGTTTTGCATGCAGATGTCTCAGGTTCAGTCCCTAGCATCTTCATTCTAAAAAAGATATCAGATCCAAGGTGAGGTGAAAATCCACTGCTTGAGAGACTGAAGAGCTACTGTCAGTCAAAGTAGAAAATACTGGGCTGGATGTTATTGTAGTTTATGGTTTACTTTTTGTTTTGTGAGCCTCCCAGAGACTTCGACTAATGGGCGGTATAGAAATGTAATTAAAAATAAATTAAATTTTAAAAAATAGACGGACAAATGCTCTGATCTTGAATAAGGCTACTTTCTAAGTCAAAGGATAACTCACTCCTACTGTTCACTTCTATGCATGTCAACTCAGAGGTAGGTTCTTTGGAATGGATTTAGTTGCTGCCTCCTGAACAATGTTACGGACCTCCATCCATAGTTCCTCAGGCACTCTGTCTTTCAGGTCTAATCCCTTTAAATCTATTCATCACCTCCACTGTATATTCATAAGGGGTATGATTTAGGTCATACCTGAATGGTTTAATGGTTTTCCCTACATTCTTCAATTTAAGCCGAAATTTTGCAAGAAGCAGCTCATGATCTGAGCCACAGTCAGCTCCAGGTCTTGTTTTTACTGACTCTATGGAGTGTCTCCATCTTTGGCTGCAAAGTACATAATCAATCTGATTTCGATATTGACCATCTGCATCTGGTGATGTCCATGTGTAGAGTCACCTCTTGTGCTGTTGGATAGCTGAGCATAAGTATAATTAAATTCAGTGGGACTTCTGAATGGACATGCCTACACTAGCATTGTAAAGAACTGGAGATATTGCTGGAGATTTCAATGAAGGGGTAAATATGGATATAACAAATATGAAAGATAATACTTAATTGTCATATCTCATTCCACTTAAATTGCAGAAAGCTTTAGAGCAGCCTTCCCCAACCTGGTGCCCTCTAGATATTTTGGATTACAGCTCTCATCAGCCCCAGCCATATGGACAATGGTCAGGCTGATGGGAGTTGTAGTCCAAAACATCCAGAGGGCAACAGGTTGGGAAAGGGTAGTCCAGGAAGCAATATGGCCACTAGACACTGTCAAGAGGGCCATAGGATTTGTTGGCTTCTGGGAACTGAGCTCATAGCCAGGGCTCCAACCTCGGTTTCCAGAAACCACGGTCCCCACTCCCTCATAGCCAGTGTGGTTTGCTTCTTGTGGGCTACATCTCCACGCTTAGGAACAGAGCATGGAGATAGCAAAAAGGGGGCAGTCCAGGGGCAGGAGGGGGAGGTGACTGTGGAAGCCGTGTTACTCAGGTTCCCCCCCTCCTGCTCCAAAGCTCCCTGGCTAGACAGGCAAAATTGTTTGGACACTAGATAAGCTGATACTTATATATCTATGAAAGATTGCTCATCGATCCCCATAGGCTTTCCAATTCTTTCCACCTGCTTTGATCTGTGCAGGAGATTTTGACTGACAGTCTGAAGCTCCCCAGAGAGCACAGCCTGGTGGGGAGAAAAGCAGGAAAGTTGAAGCCTCTGGTTAACTATCACTGGCTAACTGGGATTAAAGTCAGCTTCACCTAACTGTAGATGGTATTTATGACAGTGGGGTACCCATGTAGTGTTACCCTCCTGTAGTGCAAATCTCACCCTTTACCACTTTCTACCGCTACTCGGTTCTTACCCTGTTGGTAGGTGCACAATTACCAACACTAAGCCCAACTACCTAGCCCAGGTTGGCAATTTGAAAAATTGTCCTGGGCACTGCCATAAAATGGCTGCCATGGGAGACATGACACAGGAGAAGGAACTGTGCAAAAGAATGAGTAAAAGGCAGAGGTAGGGTCAGAGCCCCAATACATTAAATAACTCCCTTGAATCCACGGATTTCAGCACCAACAGAAACCTATTTCACAGCAATCTCAGCTGCCAGTAAGAAAAAGTGTTTTGTTTTTAAGTGAGCATCTGGGTGGGCGTGGGCACCAAGAGAGTTGTCCAGAAGCACATTGGTACTCATTGGCACCACATTACCTATTTCTGTCCTAGGCTGTTTTGCTGTGGCACTGGAGACAACCAAGAGCCTAGCAACAAGCCAGCCAGAATTAGCTATCATCTACTGCTGTGAGTTTTATTTCATGCTGGTAAACTGGCTTGCAGGCTGTTGCAGCAGAAAAGTTGGATATCCCTTTAAGATAAAGACAGGTATGAATCTCCGAGGTCACAATGATGCCTGCACAACAGTGCCCTGAGTTCCACCTGAAGTGTCAGTTGCTGCTTCTCATTTGAAAACACTCTTGGGACAGTTGGGGAGCAGAGTGGATTGCAGAGATTGTTGTTAGGTTCATAGTTTAGCTATGCGTTGTATTTACAGACAGGCTTGCTTTATATTTCATTGTGTTAGCCACTTTCATGCACCACGCACACACACACACAAACTTCCTCTCCCCACAAACCACACACCCATAGCACTGCTCACACAAACAACATGCACCCATCCTGACATAGGCCAATCCATTCACACATGACATCAACACATTATCACCCATCCCCCTGCATATACAACACCCCCATCTACCCCCACATATCCCACACACAACCACCCCCATCCATCCCCTACATACCACAAACATCCATCCCCCATACCCCCACACAGCACATATTTATCCCTTCATTCACCCCCAGAACACAACATACCCATCCATCCACTCCCCCACACAGCACACTCCTACCCCCCATGCAGCCCCACCTCACACAACACACACCAATCCGCCCCATACATCACACCCATCCCCCATCCACACATCCCCACACAACACATACCCATCCACCCTATACACACAACATACACCTATCCCCACCTATCCTGTGTTGTCCATAGGGGTTGATATTGTGGGGGATGGACGTGTATTATGTGTGGGGTGGATTGGTGGATTGGTGTATGTTGTGTGAGAAGGGGGGATGATGGATAAGTGTGTGTTGTGTGGGGGTCGATGGGTATGTGTTGTATCTGGGGAGGTGGATGAAGGGATGGGTGTGGTGTGTCTTTAGGGGTGGATGTTGTGGGGGTGCTTTGGAGTGGATAAGGGTGTGTTATGTGGAGGGGGGTTGGACTCGATAGGTGTGTGTTGCATGTGGGAGGGGGTGTGAAGGATTTGTTGTGTGAGGAGGGGGACGGGTATGTGTTGTGTAGGGGTTGGATGGGGAATGGGTGTGTAGTGTGTAGGTGTGGATGGGGGATGGGAGAGTGTTGTATGAGGAGGGGGGATGGGGATAGGTTTGTGTGGGGTGGATGGGTACATGTTCTGTGTGGGGAGATGGATGAAGGGATGGATGGGGAATGGCTGTGTGTTGTGTCTGTATGGGTGGATGTTGTGGCTGTGGATTGGGGTGTGTTGTGTGTGTGGGCATATGGAGCAGATGGGTGTGTGTTGTGTGTGAGAAGGGGTGGGTTTGTGGCATATAGGGGGTGATGAGGCATGTATGTGTGTAGTGTGTGTGATGCATGTTGTGTGAGGAGAAGGGAATTGGGGATTGGTTTCTGCTGTGTGGGGGTGAGGATGGATGAGTGTGAGTTGTGTATGGGGGTGCAGGGAAATTTATTTTATTTAGCGTATGGCACACATTGCCAGGGAGTCTACAATGTTTTTACACGGTAGATGTTCTGGCGCCAGCAGCTGCTAGACACTGATGCACCACAAGAGGGCGAGCTAACTTTGCACCAGCTGGCCAGCAGTGTTCTTAGGAAAGTCAGCTCATCCGGGCTTTTTCTCCACCACTCCTCCACCGATCACATCCAGGCAGATCCAGCGCCAGTTCCTGCTCCCTGCATAGAGTGCTGCCAGCATTCCCCCCCACCAAAATGGGGGTACCTATTTATCTACTCGCAGATTGCATGCTTTCGAACTGTTAGGTGGGCAGGAGCTAGGGATGTAATGACGGGAGCTCACTTCCCTCACGTGGAGCTGGGCTCGAACCATTGGAGTGTCAACCATTTCTGGCCAGCAAACTCCAGCATCATTAAGCCACTGCGCCACCGCGTCCAGGGGAATGTATATGGGGGATGGGTGTATGTTGTGTGTGAATGGGGTGGACGTTGTCAGGGAGGACTGGGATGGATAGGGGTGTGTTGTGTGTGGGATGTGTGGGTATAGATGGGGTGTGTGGTGGTGGATGGATGGGTGTTGTGTGTGCAGGGGAATGGGTGTTATTGTGCTGACACCATGTGTGAATGGGTCATGTTGTTTGTGTGAGCAGTGCTATGGGTGTGTGGTTTGTGGGGGGAGGATGTGTGTGTGTGTGGTGCATGAATAGGGTGGGGAGAAGGCTGCATTTGGATATGTGTGTATATGGGGGGCATAGGTTGTGGGGTGTGTGTGGAAATGGGTGCAGCAAGTGGCATGGGGAGTTGAGTGTGGTGTGTAGGGACAAGAAGAGATGTGTGTGGGGGAATGGGGAATTGGTGCATGGAGATATGTGTCTATGATGTGAAGTTGGGTAGGATGGGTGTATGTGGGTTTGGGGATCATGCGTGGATGGAAGGGATGGGTATGTCTGTGTCTGTAGACTGGGCTGAGAACCTGAGTTCCCCCCAATGCGTTTACTTACCTTTTATGTAGAAAACCTACAATATAATATGATTAGTTCTGATTTCTTACCTAGTAAGTGTCTTTCCCTGTATAATGAAGGAATACAATCCAGTGGAACAGATTAACCTACCTAGACCTGCTGTCAAAATTCAAACATGAAAAATTGAAGGAAGAACCTTTTAAAAGCAAACTCCTTTCGGCTCAATCAAGGCCAGATTTATTCCAGTTTCCTGCTCTAATGGCCTGGAGGCAATGCTAACTTGTGACAGCTAACCAAGAGGGTATCTCTGTAAATGTTTCTTACCTGCTAGATAGCTTTGCCTGCAGGAAGAAGCACAGTCAAATGTAACATATTCACCTACCTAAACTGTCTTCATAAATTACTATTACCTTAAACCTTGAACAATTAAGGGTGTGTTCCTATGTATGCTTAGATAGAAAAGAATTAGATGTCCTGGCTGGGACATGCTGGGAGTTGTAGGGCTTTTTCCTGTCTAAACATGCATAGGATTACACCTTAAATAATTCAGCTCAGTTCTCCTCACCCCTATGAGCTTACTTGGCCCTTTTTATTGTCTTTAATTTTGCTCAAGAAAGGCTAATCTTAACAGATCCATATCCCTCTCCACCTGCAATCAATTTATGATACCCAGGAGAGAGATACATTTTTGTATTTGGTTCCCCAAAATGTATTGACATACCTTATCTACAGAAAACCTACAGAAAATACAGTTATATTGGGTCTCCTACCTGGTCAATGGATTTGCTTGCATGAAGGAACACAGTCAAATCTAAGATATTAACTCATCTAAATTACTAATTAATTTACATTTCCTGAATTACTAATACTTGAACAAGTGGCTAACACAATGAAACATAAAGCAAGCCTGTCGGTAAATACAGGCTTACTTGGCCCTTTTTATCGTCTTTAATTTTGCTCAAGAAAGGCTAATCTTAACAGATCCATATCCCTCCCCACCCGCAATCGAATTACGCTACATTTCCTGAATTACTAACACTTGAACAAGTGGCTAACACAATGAAATATAAAGCAAGCCTGTCTGTAAATACAATGCATGGCTAAACCAACTATGAACCTAACAACAATCTCAGTCTCTGCAATCCACTTTGCTCCCCAACCATCCCAAGAGCATTTTCAAATGAGAAGCAGCAACTGACACTTCAGCTGGGACTCAGAGCATGGTTGTGCAGGCATCATTGTGACCTTGGAGATTCATACCTGCCTTTATCTTAAAGGGATATCTTGCTTTTCCGCTGCAACAGCCTGCAAGCCAGTTTACCAGCATGAAATAAAAATCAGAGCAGTAGATGATGCAAATTTTGGCCAGCTTGTTGCTCAGCTCTTGGCTGCCTCTAGTGCCAAAGCAAGAGAGGCTAGGGGTGTGGGTCTGGTGTGGGTGGGAAGTGTGCGCTCACCAACAGAACTGAGCTGTAGTAGCAAAAGACGGGATGGAGGTTGCACCACACAGGTACAACCCTACATGGGGATCACTTATCACTAAGCCTTTCCACTACCCAGTTCTTTATAGTCTATTCATATTTAGTGGTCTCAGTGCACAATAAGTTGGTATCCATCTCTGCTTATATACTGTACTTTGTGACGCAGAACCGCCACTGTATTAGAAAAGATCAGTCGTGTATTTGGTTGTAAAAATAAGTATTTGTAGAAAAGAAAGCAAAGAGCAAGTATGAGTTTTAAATGTACTAATAAGGGTAAATTTTCAAGCATGAAGTAGTTGTGTGTAATTCTATTTGTCATCTTCCCTCACTTGTCTGCATCTGAAAAGGGTAGTTGCTGCCTAGAATAGGAAGTAGTGCTAAAGACTCTTCAGTAATTAAGCACGTTGTTTGCTTTTCCAATTTGTTGAATAACTAAGGGTGCAATCCTATGCATGTTTAGACGGGAAAATGTCCTACAGTTCCCAGCATGCCCCAGCCATAGGAGTGGTATGACTTTTTTTTATTTCTAAACATGCATAGGATCGTGCCTTAAATGAAATAGAGGAAATAGATACTTATGAGTATAACATAACTATGGCTAGCAAAATAAAATTATTTTTTTCTGATTAAATTTGGGCACAACAAACTTCTGGATGGGATTCTCAGTTGTTGTTGTGTGTGTTTTTTACTGAACATAAGAACATGAGTAGAGCCATGCCAGATCAAACCAAGGGACCATCTAGCCCAGCATTCTGTTCACATAGTAGCCAACCAGATGCCCATGGGAACCCACAAGCAGGACATGAGTGCAATAGCACCCTCCTGACCATGTTCCCCAGCAACTGGTGTACATAGGCAGGCTGCCTCTGATACTGGAGGTAGCTTAGAGCCATCAGGACTAGTAGCCATTGATAGCCTTCTCCTCCAGGAATTTGTCTAACCCCGAAATTGGTGGCCATCTCTGTGTTTTGTGGTAACAAACTTCATAGATTGACTATGCACTGTGTGAAGAAGTACTGATGTATTGAATGGCTGGACTGTCCGTATTTTGCCACTGTTCCTCTGGGAGGCCCCAGGAATTTCCTCTGCCTAGGATTTGGACAACCCAGAAATCCACTTTGTGCCTTTTAAATTACAAAATACAGCTGCAGCTTCCTCCTCCTCCTCTAGGTCCTGTCATTAGGGATGTGCAAACCCATCCCCACCCAGTATTGGCAGGCGCCCGCTGAAGCGCAGCCTCCGCTTGAGGCCCCCCGAGCTTGGCGTGCCACCCGCACTCACCCCTGGGTCCCATCCACAAGTGCCTGCCATTTTGCTGAGTGTTTTGCTCAGTTTTTTGGGTTGTTGTTGTTGTTGTTTTTACAAAAAATGAGCTAATTAAATATGCACATATTTAAATATGCACACATTCGGGCTGGGAAAGCTTGATCTATGCAGTATTAGAGGCATAATGTGCAAGCAGGGTGAGTGAGGCCAGGGGCTCGGCGGGCGCAGTCTGAGGGTGCGGGTGGGGGGAAGCCCGATGGACTCCCAGACCCAGTCAGGTGTCCGGCCATCCCTACCTGTCATACAACTCCCTTCCCTCGCTGTTTGTAATGGGCATGAATCCAGGTGTCCTACCGAGCAAGTGAGGGAGGAAGACAAAGGATCCCAAGATTAGGCAGGCAGGAGACTGCATGGCTGCCCCATTTCTCCCTTCATTGGGGCACTTGATGGTATAGTGTTTATCTCCAGAGTACAATGCTGTGATACTATTTTTGCCCTTTTGCCCTTTTAATATAGATTCTGAACAGAGCTCATCCTTTGGACTGTGCTGCCATAGGAAAGGTCTCTTGCTAGTATAAACTTTTGATAAATACAAACAATGGAGAAACTTTTTTTAACCTTAGATCAATGGAAAATCTGGTATATTTATGTATTTTTCTTTGTATGACCCCCTCCCACACACGCATCTAATCAATTTCCCAAATGGCAATGCAAAATTGTTTTCCTTTTCAGATTTCTATTAAGTTTTTTCAGTTTGCATCTCATGCAATTATTCCCCTGGGAACCAAACAGTGTTAAGTCTTGCTGTCTGGAGCTATAGGGTGGAGGGCGGTGGGTGCAGGGGAGCCTCTAATAACCAAACATATGTTCTGCCATCTGAGTCATGTGCATATCTGCAAAATGAGTAGTGAAGACAAAGTCCATTATGCCATTTAATCTTTGATTATTGATCGTCTTTCCTTATGGAAATATATACTACATTCTAGACTAAATAAAGGACTTTCCCTGCTTCTAATGCACTGCTCTATCACTCAGAATGTCAGTTGAAGGGAAAGTACATCTCCCCTCCACTGAAATATTTGTAGGCATCTAGGTGCCATGATGTATGGTTCAGGGACCAGCTCTATAGGGATATTGGAAATTACCAATCAAAAAGCCAGCAGCAAAGCAGATTATAGCAGGCATCCCCAACCTTTTTTCCTCAGTGGGCACACTGGGAATTTTGAGAGTGTGATTGATTGATTGATTGATTTGCAGCATTTATATACTGCTCCATATCTACCAGATGCTGGAGTGGTGAACATAAGGAGTAAAAACAAATATATATATATAATAATAAAAAAGATTAAAAAATCAAAACTCCATTATTAAAATTGTTCTTTTAAAAACAGAGTACCTAGGGGTGTATGAACCCCACCTACCTGGCTCCACTGGGGGTTTGCGGGGGGGGGGGAGGTGATCCGGTCCTCCCCCTGGAATCCTCCCTGGCCAGCTCCACTCTGCGGCGGGTCCGTGGAGCCGCCGGCCACTGCCGGCCTTCCGACCATGCCCGGCCTTCGGATACAAATGGCATCTGGTGTAGTGGACGCCATTTGCGTCCCTTTGCCTTACCGTGATAGGCTCTGTAAAGATTTATGTACACCGGACGCCATTTGCATCCAAAGACCGCTGCAGATGGACCCAGCTGGACCCAGACCCGGCGGTGCCAAGTAACATCCAACCGGGTCGGACTTTGTGGGGTGGTGGGGTGGGGTGGTCCGTTCCGCCACATCCTCCGGGGGGGGGGCAGATTCTAACCATTCCTAAGTGTACCAGTAAAAACGTGGCTGGTTAGTTAATGTCTGTTGCGGGGGGGGGGGGTTGTCCATTCACAAGATGGCTGCCATGGTGGGTATGGCCAGTCTCAAAATGCCAATTTTGACAAATTGGTAAGGCTTAAAAAAAAAAAGTAACTTGTCTAAGAACCTTAGTATTAGGGACGTACGAAAGTCACTTACCTTGCCTGAAATTTGATTCGTGGTGCGGGGGAGGCACTCCGGCCCTCCCCCCGAAATTCTGGCCAGGGGGAGGCACCCCGTCCCTCCCGCCGTGAATCCGGGCTGGCCGGGAACGCAAATGGCGGCAGCTGTAGCCGCCGCCATTTGCGTCCCTGCAATCAGCCGTGATAGGCTACATAAATGTTTACGTAGCCTATCACGGCTGTGTAAAACCGCCCCCCCCGCGCGTACGCAAATGGCGGCGCCCATGGGCGCCGCCATTTGCGTACACGCGGTTTTCTTTTTTTACTCAGCCGTGATAGGCTACATAAATATTTACATAGCCTATCACGGTATTTTTTAAAAATCTAGCCGTGATAGGCTATGTAAATGTTTACGTAGCCTATCACGTTTTTTTGGTTGTTTTATTTTTACTGGAAATGGCGGTGGCGGCAGTTGGTTGGAAGACCGGCCGCCGCAGCCACCACCGCCAAACTGCCGCCGCCGCCAGGGACATTCGCACAAGGTAAGTCCCATCCCGGGGGGAGCGGGGGGGCAGACCATTTCACCACCGATTTCAGGGGGCCGAATGCGCTGGCATTCGGCCTCCCCAAGATTTGTGGTGAAATTCTCTGACATCCCTACTTAGTACAAGGCAGAACCGGGGTCTGAACTCACACATGCCTGGGCAGACCTGATCTACATGGCAACAAATGTGAAGGGCTTTCATGTTTAATGTGGATTTTCACAAAATCGGCTTTGTCAGGAACACAACACACAAAGCAAAAAATGTGGAGTAAACACAACCTTAAAACCCACTTTTCACAGGTCAGTCTGCACTTTAATCCACCTAACTTTGCAGCTGAATGGGTGGAGTCCCTCTAGTAGAAGACAATGTCATCAAACCCATAGATGCTGCTCAGCCAGTGAGAGAGGCTTGCTCCCACCCATCTACATGCTCCACTGCTCAGGGAAGTTGGAAGAGATGAGTAATGTTGGACGTTTCACCCTACACCTCTCTGCCTTGCATCCACTGGTTATGAACTGGCAACATTGAAGCCTGACAGGAGGGCAGACAGGAGGCGCCTAGGTCCTGCAAAGGGCTGGAACTGCCTCCCTCTGCTAGCGCTCTGGAGTCAGCAGTGATGGCTACTGCTACTGCTGCCTCCACTTCCCCGACTGGAACTAAGCCTCCTCCTTCTCCTCCTCGCCACAAACACACAGGAAAATCACACACACACACACACACACACACACAGAAACACACACACACACACACACTCACACTCACGGGACTATTCTGAAGGGGATACATGAATTAATCAGAAGTTGCTACTTGTGAATGGAAAAAGTAAACTGCTGCATTACTCTGACGGGGTGACCTAGCGTGATTCTGTGATTGGGGAGGCTTATTCCCAACCCTGTCGATGCTTCCTTGCTGTGCTGGCCACCCTTTCTCCTTCCCGCCTCTGTGTTCCATAGTTGTAGGTGCATTGCATGACTGTGAAGTTGCAGGTGTATCGCCACTGCGAAATAGCGGCTGACTGCCTTTTCTCCTCCCTCCTCTGTGTATTCCTTAGCTGAAGGTGTATCACCACTGTGAAATAGTAGCTGGCTCCCTTTCCCTTTCTGCTCAGTGTATTCTTTATTGTGCACTACATATAAGCTGGCTACTCCAGTATTGTGAATGAAACAAGGCTACTATTATTATGAATGAGAAAAGGAGACTACTTACTGTGAAAGCAGCCCTACTGCAAATGGGGGGAAAGGGGGAATGGGGGGGGAAGGAGCAGCCCCACCCCTTGACCACTTCATTGCCATGTCACAGCCACATCACAGAGGCACGCCCAGGACTGAATGCAGAGGAACTGGCATGCTGCAGGGGAACTGCCTGGGAGATGCTTTAAGGAAGAAATACATAGTAAAATGTCAGAAAATGCTGCTTTTCAAGAGGGATGCAGCTGGTTGGCTGCGGATTAGCCACAACATCATCTGTCCCTAACAACTTTAAGACACAGCAGCAGCATCTGAGAAAACCTCCCATGTAGACAAGCTGACCTGAGACACCCATCCATGCCACACCAAAAATAAAAACAAAACCCAGGCAAAACACACACAGACAAAACCCAGGCAAAACACACACACAACACACAAGAAAACCTCCAGGCAAAACACACACACACAAAACCCAGGCAAAACACACATTATACCAAAACAAGCAAACAAATCAAACAAGATAAGATGCACACAAAAGACACACAGCACAGGCAAAACACCTCCCCTCACCCCCGGTGGATGGTTTTCTTCTGGGTGGCTGGGCACACCCTTCGAAATAAAGCACTGGGCTGCCACCACTCACCATTTATATGTTCTAACAATGCCTTGGGAACCAGAGACATTCCTGGAAATAAAGATGGCACTGGAGCCACCTTGTAGAATGCCTTTGCTTGGCAGCATGCCTGCCTCACTGATGGTTAAGCAATTTTTTCAATTAAAAAAAAACCTTTAATTTTTGTAAGGAAATCAGGAGGGTTGGGGCACCTTGGCAGGCACCAGGGGAGGTGTTTGCAGGCACCACAATTGGGATCCCAGGATTATAGCCTCTCCTTATGCAGAGATAATGTCACGAGCTAAAGTATGAACTGGTAGTACTTATAGGAGACTCAGGGCGCAATCCTATCTAGATAGGCGGCTGCCTCCAAACTCGGAGGTGACTGTCTATCCAAAACAAGGCAGGAGAAGCACAGGGGGGATCATTCCCTCCACTCCTTTCCTGCCCTGCTTTTTCTGCTAGACAGCCGTTTTTGGTTGTCTAGCCGCGGGGCGGGGGGGACCGGGAGAGGAGGCTGCATCGATGTGTCGTACAGGCAGATCCGCTCTCCCTGCCCCAGAACGCCCCCCACCTGCCCCTTTTCAGCCACTCCATGCTCCTCTTCCGAGCGCGGAGGACAGGGCTTCTCCATGCTGCCTCGGAGGCAGTGTGGATGTGGGGGGAGGTCAGTTTTCCAGGAACTGACCTCGGAGCGCCGGCTCCAAGGTTGGTTCCCAGAAAACAGCATATCCTATGGCCATGTAGCCACTGTCTAGTGGCCATAGGATTGCTCCCTAAGAGCAGGAAGATCTAATGAGCTGTGTGGGATGTAACACTTTCTATGATTTAGGAACTTCTTCATCTGGCCTAGGGAGGTGGTGGGCTCTCCCACACTGGAGGCATTCAAGACGAGGCTTGACAGCCATCTGTCAGGGATGCTCTGACTTGGATTCCTGCATTGAGCAGGGGGTTGGACTCGATGGCCTTGTAGGCCCTTTCCAACCCTACTATTCTATGATTCTATGGCCTTCAGAAAAAATGCAAAATGTAGCAGGATACTTTATGTGATATTGTAAGTTCATTTGTTTTGCCATATTTTTTGCCTTGGTAAATTGCCTTCTTTTATCGGCAACTTCTTTGATGTAATCTGGAAATAGCATAACTTTATCTTGTTTCCAAAAAAGGTTTCCAGCCTCTCTTGCCAAATGCAGGATATAATTTTTTGTGGAGATTCTTGCAAATTCGCCTATAATCGTATAGCCAGTCCCTTTGGCATTTGAGACATGGAATGCCTGCTCAATATCAAATGAATAATCAGATGGCACAGGGAGTATCTCATGCAGGAACTTATCTACAAAGGTAGACAGATTTACATCAGTAGGTAAATATTTAATACTAATGATTAAGGATGTACGAAAGTCACTTACCGTTGCGCAGATCTGCTTCGCGGTGGGGCGGGAGGCGCTCCGTCCCTCCCCCCGGAGTCCTACCCTGCCAGCTGTGCTCCGCGGGGATTCTGCGCAGCTGCCGGCCGGCTCCGCCCACAGCCAAGCATATGGCCACTGGGCAGCAGGGACGCAAATGGCGGCGGCCATAGCCGCCACCGTTTGCGTCCCTGTACTTAACTGTGTAACCCTGTACTTAAGTAACCCTGTACTTAACTGTGATAGGCTACGTAAATATTTACGTAGCCTATCACGGCAAAGTAAAAAAAACGCGTATGCAAATGGTGGCAGCTATGGCCCGTTCTAGCCTATGTAAATATTTACGTAGGCTAGAATGGCGAAAAATAGCGAACGCAAATGGCAGCCACCATAGCTGTCACCATTTCCATACGCTGCGCCTGGCCACGGCTGGGCAGGAGACCAGACACAGCACCCGCCGCCTCACCTGCACCTGCCGCCGCTGCACATGCACCCGCTGCTCTGCCGTGCCACACCCAACGCTGCTGCCCCGCCACACCTGCCCCCGCCCCTGCTGCTGCACCTGCCACCGCCACACTCGCCGCTGCCACCCTGCCGCCCCCACCGGTGCCCCCGCCACCAAATCTGCCGCCGCCGCCGCATCCGCCCCAGGTAAGTGCCATCCCGGGGGATTCCACAGGGGGGGGAGCGGGAGGCAGGAGGCTGTTCCGCCATGGATTCCGGTAGGGATGGCGGAGAATTTCTCCACGAATCTTTGGGAGGCCGAGTGCCGACGCATTCGGTCCCCCGAAAGTGTTGGGAAAATTCTCCGTCAGCCCCCCGCCCCCCCCCGGGATGGGACTTACCTTCGGCGAATGTCCCTCTCAGCGGCAGGTCCTGGCGGCATTTCGGCTGCGTTTTGGCGGGGGCGGGGGTGGCGGCCGGTCTCCTGACCGGCTGCCGCCGCCGCCATTACAAAATAAAAAAGTAAACAAAAAACAAAACACACATGCCCGTGATAGGCTACGTGACGATTTACGTAGCCTATCATGGCTAGATTTCCAAGGTCAGCCATGATAGGCTACGTAAATCGTCACGTAGCCTATCACGGGTGACTTTGGGGGAAAAAAAAAAGCGCGTACGCAAATGGCGGTGGCCCATGGGCACCGCCATTTGCGTTCCTTATTTTGGCACGTCTAGTCTACGTAAAGATTTACGTAGACTACGGCGAAAATAAGGGCAACGCAAATAGCGTTCCCTTATTTTCGCCGTAGTCTACGTAAATGTTTACGTAGACTAGACGTGCCAATATAAGGAATGCAAATGGCGGTGCCCATGGGCCGCCGCCATTTGCGTACGCGCTTTTTTTTTTCTTTCCAAAGTCACCCGTGATAGGCTACGTGACGATTTACGTAGCCTATCATGGCTGACTTTGGAAATCTAGCCATGATAGGCTACGCAAATCGTTAGGTAGCCTATCACGTGTGTGTGTGTGTGTGTTGTTTTTTTTCGCGGCTGGGGAGACGGGCGCTCCTCCCTGGCCTGAATTTTGCCAGTGAGGGATGGGGCGCCTCCCCCCCGGCCTGAATTTCAACCGGGCAAGGCGGGGCACCTCCCCCCCTCGCCTGAACTTCGGGGGAGAACCGAAGCACCTCCCCCGCACCGCGAAGCAAGCTGCGGGACAAGGTAAGTCCCTTTCGTCCACCCCTTGATTCCGGGTGGCCAGATTCTACAGAATCTGGCCTCACTGGAATCCATGGTGGAATTCTCCGCCATCCTTATTATCACGGCAAAAAACAAACAGCGGAGGCAAATGGCGGCGGCTACGGGTGGCCTCCATTTGCGTTCCCTTTTTTTTGTTTGCTGTTAATAGCCTATGTAAATATTTATGTCGGATAAAACAGCACAAAAAGGGAACGCAAATAGCGGCCACCGTAGCCGCCGCCATTTGCGTTCGCTGTTGTTGTTTTTGCCGTAATAGGCTACATAAATGCTTACATAGCCTATCACGGCCTCTGCAGGGACGCAAATGGCGTCCCTGTGTTAGCCGTGATAGGCTATGTAATTATTTACATAGCCTATCACAGCTATAATGAGGAAGTGAATGGCGGCTCCGGACGTGACCGCCATTCGCAAGTCAGCGCGGATGGCAGCAGGTAAGTGCTCCGTTTTGCACGCCTTTCGTGGGGGGGGCGGGGGGCTTCATTCCGCCATGGATTTTGGGGGGCCGAATGCACTGGCATTCGGCCTCACCAAGATCTGTGATGGAATTCTCTGACATCCCTACCAATGATACATACATTTGCTTTGTGCGCTAAAGCCTCCAGTTGAGAAATTCTGACAGAAAAATTGTTGAAAAAAGCTTTGCCACGCGATCTTGCAGCTCGTTAACCTTTGCCTCCATTTTTTGCCAAGAAGTGTTAATTAAATCCACAGCCCCTTGCAGGGCAGTGATGGAATTTTGGATGGTATCCAGCCTCTTAGCCTGTTCAGCAAATTGCAAGGACAAAGTTTTTATCAGAGCACATAACTCCTCTGTATTTTCACTTCTCAGAGCCTTTGACAAGGGAGGTGTGTGTGGGGGTAGGCAGAGATTCTTTTTTTCGCCTTGGCGTAGGGATGTATGAAAGTCACTTACCTTTTCGAAGGGTGACATTCGTGGTGGGGGGGAGGCGCTCCATCCCTCCACCCGAAATTCTAGCCGGGGGGGGAGGCGTTCCGTCCCTTCCCCCCAAAATTCTGGCCGGCTGGCTCCGCTCCGCAGGGATTCTGCGGAGCTGCCGGCCGGCTCCGCCAGTGGCCGGGCATCCAGCCACTGGCTAGCAGGGACGCAAAGGGCGGCGGCCGTAGCCGCCGCCGTTTGCGTCCCTGCAGTCAGCCGTGATAGGCTACATAAATGTTTACGTAGCCTATCACGGCTGATTTAAAAGAAAAAAACAACAACGTGCGTACGCAAATGGCGGCACCCATGGGCGCCGCCATTTGCGTTCATTATTTTGGCACATCTTAGTCTACGTAAACATTTACATAGACTAAGACGGCAAAAATAAGGGGAATGCAAATAGCGTAGCGTCTACGCTATTTGCGTACATGCGTGTGTGTTTTTTTCCTTTTAAATCAGCCGTGATAGGCTACATAAACATTTACATAGCCTATCACGGTGTTTTTTAAAAATCTAGCCGTGATAGGCTACATAAATCTTTATGTAGCCTATCACTTTTTTTTTTTAACTGGAAATGGCGGTGGCGGCAGCTGGTTGGAAGACCAGCCGCCGCAGCTGCTGACGCCGCACGGCCGCCAAACGGCCCCTGGAGCCGCTGGAGCCAGGAAGATCCACCCAAGGTATGTCCCATCCCGGGAAGGGCGGGGGGGGAGCAGACCGTTCCGCCACCGATTCCGGGGGGCCGAATGCGCTGGCATTCGGCCTCCCCGAGATTCGTGGCGAAATTCTTTGACATCCGTACCTTGGTGTAATTATCCTTCTCTTCAAACAGATCTTGCAGGTCCTCAAATATTGTTGATATTTCTTAATCCATTCCTCAAATGTTGTTGGCATTTCTTAATCCATAAACTACAATGGAGCACGTCAGCCCTAATTTCTCCTAATTAAATAGGAGGTTCAAACAACTTTGAGTGATGATTAAGCTCTGGCAGACCAGCCCTGGAGTCCAGCCCCCCTACTACCATGCTGAGAGAGCTGTTCTTCCAAAACTTCATCCAGAGCTGCTCCCGCTTCTCCTTTTCATTCCAGGGGAGAGGTAAAAAGGTTTTTCAAACTTTTAAAAAGCTGTTTGAGATAGCGTCCCATGGAGACTCCGCGGGATGCTGCAAGGGCAACATTGGCTCCCACCAGAAGTGAATTTAAATTGCCATTCCTGATGAATTTCGCCTTGAAAAAAGTAAGCTTTTACAACTGTTAGGAAAGCATTAGTATATAAATGCCAAATTACTCACTAGTTAGGAAACTTGCCCCAGATTTTACTGTTAAAGTTGAGGTCTTCATAATGAATACAGATGTCTCCATAAGAATTGTGCTCTGCTCGTAGCAGATGATTTTTTTAAAAAGACATTGGTTATATTTGTTCAAAGGAAATATTTTGGATTTGAATGTAAAACACAAGTGGTTGTTTTATTAAGAGGCAGATTAATTTAAATAATGCAGTAGCAATTCCAGAATGTATTTTTCAGTAAGATCCTTTTCCTTAGCATTTTTTCTTCTCTTCTCAATAGTAAATTACACTGTATGTGACTTTGAGTCTGACCTTTGTGAATGGAAGACACTAAACACAAAGGATGTACAGTGGAGCATAATGAAAGCACAGCTTTCTGGTGATTTTGGACTTCCTACAAGAGATCACACAACTAACAGCAGTAAGGGTGAGTCAAGCTATGGTGTTTTTCTCTGCTTTCAATCACATTTTTTAAAGCTTTCAAATGCATGATCTTGGAAAACAATTTTTTCTGTTTATGTGGAGAGTCCTACTATCCAAATACCATACTGCATGAATCCATCATTCCCAACCATCTGAACAAATTCTAGAGGGGGATCATGCTAGTCTCTAGCAAAAGCAGCAGAGTCTTTGGCAAAAGCAGCATGTGGCATCTTAAATATTAATAACAAATTTACTGTGGCCCAGGCTTTCATGGGAGAAAGCTCAGTTTATCAGATGCAGGGAGTGTTATGTTTAGTTGGCAGACTCTCTCTCTCTCTCTCTCTCTCACACACACACACACACACACACACACACGAGAACAGACAGAATAAGGGGGGATATTAAGTGAAGGCTGGTGGCTCTGATTTCGGCAGGGCAGTGAATCCATTCTGAGTTTCAGTCAGAAACAGCTAGAACTCTAAAGGAGCTATCCAAGGTGCTGAACCCTACCCCCAAACTAGGTTCATCACCTTGGATAGCTTCTTTAGACTTGTTCTGACTGAAACCCGGAATGGAGTCACAGCTCCATTAAAATTGGAATTACCAGCCTCTACTGGGGATATTATTTCAAATTGAGACCAGAAGACTCAGCAATGCAAGAGGCAGGTGTCCATCCAATGGGACACATCTATGTATTAGAATGCTAGGCCTTCTCAAGGCCGGGCAAAGGGCTGGATGTGCCTGATCTCATCTGAAGCTAAGCAGAGTCAGCCCTGGGTAGATGGGAGACCACCTGGGAATCAGGCTTCCTGCACTGAGCAGGGGGTTGGACTCGATGGTCTTGTAGGCCCCTTCCAACCCTATGATTCTAATAGGGATGGCGGAGAATTCCGCCATGGATTTCAGTGAGGCTGAATGCACTGGCATTCGGTCCCCCGAAATCTGTGGCGGAACGACCTCCCCCCCCACGCGGATGCCCCCCGGGACGACGTTTACCTGGGCCGGATGTTCTGGTGGCGGTGGCTGGTCTTTCGACCGGCTGCTGCAGCCGCCATTTGAATCTGCTGTTTGCTGTGATAGGCTACATAAGTATTTACGTAGCCTATCACGGCAAGCAAAAAAACCCAATAGCGTATGCAAATGGCGGCAGCTACGGCGGCCGCCATTTGCGTTCCCTATTTTTCTCCGTTTTAGCCTACATAAATATTTACGTAGGCTATTGCGGTGAAAAAAAAGGGAAACGCAAATAGCGTAGTGGGTGCTATTTGCGTTCCTTTTTTTTTGCCGTAATAGCTTACGTAAATATTTACGTATGCTAAAACTTTCTTTCTTTCCTTTAAACCCAGACGTGATAGGATACTACGCTATTTGCGTTCCCCTTTCTTTTCTTTGTCTTAGTCTACGTAAATATTGACATAGACTAAGATGGCGAAAAATAAGGAACGCAAATGGCAGAGCTGTAATGCTTTGATTTAAGCTGAATTTGGGCACAATCTGCTGAGAAGTTGAAAGGAACTACAAAGAAAGTATAAAACTTCACTACCAGTGCAGGTGAATTTTTCAGGAAATGGTTTCCTCCTGTACTCCACCTTAAACTGGATGAGGAACTTGTGGTGGGGAGGGGGAATCTTCATGACAATAGAATGAAAAGCGCTTTGGAGTATTATCTGGATTTTCATGGAATCGGCTTTGGTCCGTCAGGGACATACCAAACAAGAAAAGCTGAGTGTACCGTACTTTTAAAATCCGTTTTTCATGGGTCACACAGCACTTGAAAAGAACATACTTCTGGGTTTGGTGGGGGAAGTAGAACTGAACGTCATCAAACTGGCAGGGGCCACTCAACCAATGAGAGAGGCTTGTTTTTCACCCCTATCCAGGTGACCCCCTGCTACTACATTATTATGAATGGAGAGTGACTAATTCACAATTCCATTCCAGCAAACTGTCACAGAGTTGGAACTCCCCCGCTTTCCCCCAACATGCACACTTTTGCATGAAGGAGACAAAATCCCTGATTCTCCTGTGCTGCATCTGAAGGCTCCCCCTGAGAATAGCTCCCCCTCCCCATTTTGCCGTATTCCAGCAAACTGTCACAGAGTTATTCCTCTCCCCCCATTTTCCCCAAGATGTGCACTTTTGCCTGAAGAAGGCAAAATCCCTGATTCTCCAGTGCTGCATCTGAAGGCTCCCCCTGAGAGTAGCTCTCCCTCCCCATTTTGCCCCATTCCAGCAAACTGTCATGGAGTTATTCCTCTCCCCCCATTTTCCCCAAGGTGTGCACTTTTGCCTGAAGAAGGCAAAATCCCAGATTCTCCAGTGCAGCATCTGAAGGCTCCCCTCTGAGAGTAGCCCACCCACCCCAATTTCACCCCATTCCAGCAAACTGTGGCAGAGTTATAGTTTCCAAGCCATTTTTGCTGCAAGCTTCAGGGAAGTGAAGCAATGCAAAGGGAAGCAGGGAAGCAAAGCAACATGCTAGGATCAGACAAAGTAAAGCAAACATCAAACAAGTGAAGTAACACAGACATCAGAGAAGCAAGTAAAGCAAGGATCAGACAAGCACCCAGAGGACCGAACTAACATAACATTGGAGAGGCGAATTAACACCACATCAGGGAAGCAAATCAACCCAACATCAGGGAAACATCAAAGAAGTGCATAATGAGGCCTTTTAATGGGGAAAGCAAGGATAGTTACTCCCACTGGCAAAAACAAAGAACAGAGCAAGTCTGAAGGCTCAACAGAGCGCAATAGCGCTTTGTTGAGTCGGGAGGGCAGGCTAGTTACTGTAGTTACTCTAACTACTCTCCCTGGGCATAGTAGTAGTGCCAATGGGGAAAATGAGTGAAAGGGGGAGCAGGGTGGCCCCACCCCTTGACCACATCTCTGCCAGGTCGCAGCCACCTCACACAGGCATGCCCAGGAGTTAATGCAGAAGAACGTGGCACATTGCAACAGAATCGCGTGGGAATCACTTTAACTGAGAAAACGGAGTAAAAGCACTTTCAGATAATGCAGCTTTTCAGTACAGAAGCTGCTGGTTGGCAGTGCTGTGGCCACACTGTTATGTGCTGTGAACAACCTCAGAAAGCTCCGAATCCACAGGAAATGCCTGGTGAAGACAGCCCCATAGCTTCCGTGTTGCATCAATGTGCCTCAGAACTGCTCTGGAGCCATTTCAGGGGATAAAGCACAATTGCTTAGGGATGCTTGTGAAGTTTTGGTGAATTCCTATATGAAATGACCAAGCTTGCACATCTCGGGCTAATGTGCAGATAGGAACATAGCTATCCATCGGATTTTGCATTTCTTTTCTGAAATATTGTGATCCAGTTAATCAGCAGTTTAAACTTAACAAAAAGTATGCATTTAAATCTGTTTCTTGAGAGAAAATACACATTTAAGGCATAATCCTATGCAGTTTTCAACAGAAAAAAGTCCTACAACTCTCAGCATGCCCCAGCCAGCATGGGTGGCCGGGGAATGCTGGGAGTTGTAGGACTTTTTTCTGTTGAAACATGCATAGGGTCGTGCCCTTAAATTTATATTTTGACATGGCCCTGAAATAATAAATAAATCCATCAGAATTTGTCAGTCCCTACTATTGCTGTCACTGAGTGCTTTGTCATAAGCCACTGCCAAAGAAAGTAGTTAGTACCACTAACAAATCTATTTCTCATTAAGATTCTCGTTCAGAATTGAATGGGTGTAATTAATCCTACATGCCCCTGAAATCATTTGGACTTAGTTTAACCTAACTCTATAGCTTTCTATAATATTGTCCAGGTTGTATAATATTATCAGGCATGACTTAGACTCCCATGATGCCTTTTATTTTATTTTATTTTATTTTACTAGGGCTGCACCATCGGCATCTAAAATGCTCCTATTTTCAAGACCCCTTATCTTCTAGCTAGAGCATATCTGACTGTGGTGGTTCAAATCCAGAGGCTGATAGTTTGACAGTCTTCAGATTAGATCTTTAATTATGCTTTCTTCCCTACTAGTCTAGTGTAGACAACAATGTCAAGCCTGTGAGCCAATTCAGAAAAAAAAATGATGCAGCATTGGCTCCCATACTTTGTGGACTGCTAACTTGCAATAAAGCTGCTATTCTGTGCTGGCAGTTTGATGAGGGAAACTGAATGATGTACAGAATGGATGCCTCACTATGGCTGCATTCAGATGATCATAACTGAACTTAATAAGTCAAGATATGAATGAGACTTTTGCCTGCACAGGCAGACCCATTATTTCACAGGGCAAGCAGTCAAATCAGGAAGCTTCTAATTAACCACAGTTCCTTGATTTGGATGACGGTTACCACCAGGCAAGCTTTGGAACAAACCAGCTTCAAACCACGGTTTATTTATTCTGGCTTGCTCCAAAGCTGGTAACCGTACTTTTCAGGTTTAGATGAAATCTTGCCATGAAGGAAGAAGTGAAGGGGCTGAGTGTGTGATTAAAAGGTCCATTCATATCTCTTGCTTATTAAGCTGAGGTATGATGATTCAGACATATCTAATAACTTTTCAGAGACTGGGAGGAAGCAATTGAGAGCTGTTGCTGTCCACAGTACATATTCTTCCCCTTATGCGATCATGGTCCCTGGCTGAGCCAGCTTTGCAGATTTCTTCAGCACTTTGAGTGGTTCTTGGGAAACTAGTTCCTAGCTGTGCTTCTAGTGGTGCAGAAATAAATATGAGTATATACTATAGCTAGTGCCTGTGACTTAACTGGTGATGTGTGACATCACCTCACCTCCTGTAATGCCAGATTCGGTTTTTGCCAAGTGTCTTTCTTTTTTTACTGGAAAAGACTTACATTGTACATTCCTTATATGTACAAATTATCATGCAATGATTTAGGAAGAGAGAGGGAAAAAGCACAGCAAGGTTTTCTACACAATCCCACATTGATTCAACAATGTCCCACCATTTCAAGTGTTTTAATTATTATTTTAAAATCTTTTTTCCTATTAATAGTGTGCAGTAGCTCTCTCAAACACACTCAAGAAGAATGAATCCATTTTTATATCCTTTTCGAGATGGCGCAATCAGAATGTGTGTGTATATGAGAGAGAGAGAGAGAGACTGTCAAATAGGGTAACAATATGCAAAGGAGGACTGGGGTCCTATAGCTTTAATAATTAAGTACCTGGATGAGTGAAATAATTAGGATCTGAATGATGTGATATAGTCAATTTCACCACCAAATAGGACTGGGAGAACCTGCAAGGAATTAGAAAAAGGCAATGCTTCATTACACTGAGGTTCACCCCGTCTTTGATCAAGCTTACAGAGTTATCAAGCCACTGTTGCTGGTTCAGGACTAGTGCTTCATTAATGGTATATATACCCTAGGTGTAAGGTGGAATGTGCCTACTTGGTTCAATATAATTGATTGTCTGTACACCACATTAATTCCAAATATAGTTTACAACACTTTATACGGAAATGAAAATATCCCTGTTGTGCTCCCAAACCAGACCTCTTTTTTTCCTTTCTTATGTACTCTGCTGTTCTCTGGCTCTAAGATCAAGCCCCATGCTAACTGTGGGAGATGGCTGAAAGGAAAAAATAGACTATTCACCATCGATCAGTATTTGAGCAATAAACACTATTTGAGATCTATATAAGGAGTGATGATAGAAGTGGAATACTCCTGGCAAGATATATAATCCTGCCATGAGTTAACAGGTTATGTCTAGATAGATGTTTCAACAACAACTAAGGCCCAAACTAGACAGGATGTCAGAAGATCCATGATCAGCTCTCCATCAGTTTTTAAAAAGGTAAATACAGCCATGAAGTGGTGGGCGTGGGGAAAATCTGATCAGACTGTGGTGCTGCAAGAGGCTGGAGGGGTTGAATAGTCAAGCTTTGAAACTTGATGTGAATTTCCACTGGTCTCCTATTCCCATCTCTTTGTATAGTCTACAGAAATCTGAAATGTTGCCACTGGCTGGGTTTGGATGTAATGTTACATTGGGTGGGATAGCCCTGGAAGACAGAAACAAAATTCAAAGTGATCTTGATAGGCTGGAGCACTGGGCAGAAAACAACAGAATGAAATTTAATAGGGATAAATGCCAAGTTCTGCACCTAGGAAAAAGAAACCAAAAGCACAGTTACAAGATGGGTGATACTGGGCTCAACATCACTACAAGCGAGAAGGATCTTGGAATTGTTGTAGATGATCACAAACTGAATAGGAGCCAACCATGTGATGTGGCTGAAAAAAAGGCAAATGCTAATTTGGGCTGCATTGTAGAAGTATAGCTACCAAATCACGTGAAGTACTAGTTCCCCTCTACTCAGCACTGGTTAGGCCTCATCTGGAGTACTGTGTCCAGTTCTGGGCACCACACTTTAAGAAGGATGCAGGCAAGCTGGAGAGGGTTCAGAGGAGGACAACAAAGATGATCAGGGGACTGGAAACAAAGCCCTATGAAGAGAGTCTGAAAGAACTGGGCATGTTGAGCCTTGAGAAGGAGAGACTGAGGGGAGATATGATAGCACTCTTCAAGAACTTGAAAGGATGTCACAGAAAGGAAGGCCAGGATCACTTCTCCATCATCCCAGAGTGCAGGACACAGAATAACGGGCTGAAGTTACAGGAAGCCAGATTCCATCTGAACATCAGGAAAAACTTCCTGACTGTTAGAGCAATACAACAACCAATTACCTAGGGAGGTGGTGGGCTTTCCCACACTGGAGGCATTCAAGACGAGGCTGGACAGCCATCTGTTAGGGATGCTTTGACCTGGATTCTTGCATTAAGCAGGGGGTTGGACTCAGTGGTTTTATAGGCCTCTTCCAAACTTACTATTCTATGAGTCTGTGATACAGTTTATCATTACAAGCCTTGGGATCATATGCACCCCCCCCCTCTTCTCTCCTCCCTTGGCACAACTGCACAGAAATTTTCATTTCCAATTTCAATTAACCATCGCTTAGCACCTCTGAACCCTGAACAGTGGTTAATTCTAACTATGGTTTATTGCAACAAGCTGACCTCATAATCCATAGTTTCAAGTTGGCGTGTTTGAGTCAATCATGGAAAAGACTAGGTATGTAATGCTTAATTATGGTTAGTTAAAAATAGAGGGAAAGCTTCTTATCACCTTCTCACAGCCATGCCGGAGGAGAAGGAAGGTAGTAGTGTGTGTACTCAAGGCTTGTCTAGGTGTGTTTGCTCACAGAACAATGTTTAGGTCTGAACAAAATCATATAATCAGTGCACCCAAGAACAGCACTCAAGGAATGTTTGTGTAATTCTTGTTTAAGGCACTGAATGTTCCTAACATCCCTCTAATTTTTTAAATTTAAGGAACCTTTGTTCATGTGACTGGCTCACCAGAATTAAACACTAATCCAGTCATTTCTTGCCTCAGCAGTCCAGTCTTTACAAAACTGTCCAATGATGCTACACGTTGTCAGGTAACTTTCTGATATTTTATTACCTTCCTTTACGGTAAGTCATTGTCTGCCTGTTTGGCCAGCTGGATCAACCTCACAGTGCTTCTAGCCCAGGGTTGGGGAACCTGGGGCACTTCAGATATTGTTGGACTTCAACTCCTATCATCCCCAGCCAGCATGTCCAGCAGTTAGTGATCATGGGAGTTGGGGTCCAGCAACATCTGTATGGGCACAGTTTCCTCACCCCTATTCCCCACCCCTATTCTAGACTAATATATATATGGCTTTGGATGGCTTTAAAAGGGGACTGGACACCTTAATTGAGGAGGAAGCTATCAGTGGCTACTAGTCATGATGGCTGTATGCTATCTCCAGTATCAGAGGCAGTCAGCCTATGTACACCAGTTGCTGGGGAACATGGGCGGGAGGGTGCTGTTGTGCTCATATCATTTGTGAGTTTCCCATGGGCAGCTGATTGGCCACTGAGTGAACAGAATGCTGGACTAGATGGACCCTTGGTCTGATCGAGCATGGCTCTTCTCATGTTCTTATGGCCTGCAAGATGCCTCTGGGGACATTGAAGATCACAGGCAGGTCATGATAATTATCCTTGTTATCACTGACAAGCACCAGGCATTTTTTATTTTTTTTTTAGCAGGGGGAAAAGACAGAAAGGGCAACGTGCATTTTTGAAATGGGATGAAGTTTACCCAGCATGTTAGATTTAGAAGAAAAAATATTGGGTGCAGGGAGAAGCCATTTTTCTGTGGTTGTCATTTGTATGCTTATTGTAGACTCCTCTGGGTGGGTCAGGACCATTGATGAGCTATTTTGTGGTAAATTTGGTGTTTAATAATAGCATATTACTTATATAGCATGCTATGCTATATAAATTATATATTTTACATGTGTTAGTTATTTTTTTTTGATAGGCATGTTCATTGTTTTATGTTAGTTTTTTCTCATCAGGAAAATGCTCTATTTCTAGGCCAGAATCCAGAACAGAAATAGGTACACTTAAGCCTATTAATATTAACAGGCTTTTGTGTATCTATCTACCTTCTAGCTTTGAATCTTGACTTTATTATTTGTTGCTATAAATATTATTTTAACCTTATTTTAACTTTTCCTCATAAAAATAGATACAAATCTGAAATAGAATTATCCAGAAATCTTTGCCAGTCATCTAACCATTTGGAGCATTAGTTTATTTTTTCCTCTCCCGACATATTTCTAAAAATCATACCAAGCTTGTTTGTACTGTAGGTCTTAGCGACACTGTGATTTAACCATGGGAGATGGCTGGATGAGGACTATTTATAATGTGAGGCTTGAATTGTGGACAGAATTGCACAGGGGGTTTATGGGCCTTTGGGCATGTGTATAACACTGGGGGCCCTGCCCCGGCCCCGGACAAGGAGCCATGCATGCATGAGGCTGTGGTGAGCGATGTGGCAGGGCCGGGGCAAAGGCCAACAGCACACACAGGCGCTGAGGCAGGAAGCCCCTTGTTTTGCGGGGGCAGCTAGAGCCAATTGTCCCAGTTGACCCCCCCCCACTCCCCTGATTGTGGGGAGCTTGGCATACAACTCCCCACTGCTTAATTAATAATTAAAAAAAGACTGGCTCTGTTTTACGTTGGAGCCAGCCCCCTTCAAGACTGGCCCAACCCAAAATGAGCCTCCAACCCCGCCCCCAGGTCTTTCTGTCATCCCCATCATCCATAAGCAAGAAGTGCCATATCATGGCGGAGGTGACTGACAGGGAGAGTTCACTTTCATATGGGAGAGACCTTGAAAAGCCTCTCCTAATCTGGAAATGATGCATAGAGTGAGCCCCATGATTCCTGGCAGAAAATGGTGTCCCAGCTAAGGAGAGGCACTATTGTGATGCCACTCCTAAGTGAACTGAGCCCTCTCTGCCACCTTTTATGCAGCTCCCTTCTCCCCCACCCTTCTTTTCAAAGAAAAGAAAACATACAAAGGAAATTTGGCAATAAAGATTACAGAAATATTCTTATATGAGGTCAGTGCACATTTTAGTATACAATAAAGTTCATCCATTTGTCTGCTACATTGTTTACTGTAAACCTGTTTTCTATCAGTGCTTTAATTTAGGAATTTATGCTAAATGTAAACACTTTAATAACCATTTCTGAACCATTGGGGGTTGGGATTTTTTTTCTAGAGCCTTGCCCATGCTATCTTAACAGAAATCAATAAATTCCTAACCAATAATTTCACGATACTAGATACATCATCTACATTACAATATTAATAAAGGATCTAGACCAAGGGTATGACCTAATATTTCTGAAATGTTATGTGACATTTGCTGCCAATGCATCCTTGCATATCTTCCTTCCATAAGGTTTCTTAAAATTATTACTTTTCCTTGAAGAAGGCACGGTGGAAGGGACGGGAGCTACAGTTCAGCCTTCTAGCACTTTGAACATTTGACTAGGTTTTCAAGTATTTGACAAGCCATATTAGTGTAATGCCTTTGTTAGGCTGACTGTTACAAAAATGTGCAAGCTTTCAAGATCTCCAGATTTCTTCATCAGGCAAAATGTTACAAAAAAGCAGATTGTTGGTGGGAGCAGTGGGTGGGTGGGAGATTGGAGGATGGAGAAAAATAGGCTGATTTGATGTTGAAGTCATTTATTTATTTTACAAGATTTATGTACTGCTCCACATCAAAAGATTTCAGAGTGGTGAACAACAAAAGTGAAATAATAAAACAGCAGGTTAAAACAGTTAAAATGATTTCTTTTTAAAGACAAATTCCAGTAAGGTCAAATTTAATAAACCATGGCTGGTCATACAAGGAAGGCCTCTTGAAATAATAATGTCTTCAGGAGGCAGGGAAGAAACACAATGTTGGTGCCTGCCTGGCCTCCAAAGGCATGGAATCCTAGGGATGTCAGAGAATACCGCAACCGATCTCGGTGAGGCCGAATGCCAGTGCATTCGGCCCCCCGAAAACTGTCATGGAACGAAACCCCCGCCCCCCCAACCCACAAAAGGTGTGCGAAACAGAGCACTTACTTGCTCCCGTCCGCGCTGCTGTGCGAATGGCGGCCGTCCTGGCCGCCATTCGCTTCCTCCTTCTTCAGCTGTGATAGGCTACGTAAATACTTACATAGCCTATCACGGTAACGCAGGGACGCCATTTGCATCCCTGTGGAGGCCGTGATAGGCTACATAAGTATTAGGAAGTAGCCTATCATGGCGGGGGGGGGGACCCAGCATACGCAAATGGCGGCGGCTACCGCCATTTGCGTATGCTGGGTTTTCCCCCCCCCTGCCGTGATAGGCTATGTAAATATTTACGTAGCCTATCATGGCTCACTGCATGGACGCAAATGACGGCGGCTACGACAGCCACCATTTGCATCCCTGCAGGTCTGCCCAGCGGCCAGATGTCCGGCTGCGGGTGGCCGGAGCCGGCCTGCGGCTCCGCAGCTTGGCCACGGAGCGGAGCTGGCCAGTCAGGATTCCGGGGGGGAGGCACAGAGTGCCTCCCGCCCAGCGAGGATTCTGGAGGGAGGGACGGAGCGCCTCCCCCCACCTGCGGAGCCCAGCGGAGCCAGGTAAGTGGGGTTTCGTACACCCTTATGGAATCCTACAGGAAGGAGGACACCACATTGAAGGCTTTTTTCCTGGTGGACTCCAACTGGGCCATGGGTCCATGTGGAACCACCAGCAACATGCCCTCTGATTACCTCAGTGACTGAGCAGGTTGGTAAAGAAGACATCACTCTCTCAGGTATCCTGGTCCCATGTTGTTTAGGGCTTTGTACACTAGTACTAATACCTTCAACCTGGCCCGGTAGCGAATAGGCAGCCAGTGCAGTTCCCTCAGCAAAGGAGCTACACGCTGAAAAGGGGCATCTCCTTACAACAGCTGAGCTGCTGCATTCTGCACTAGCTCCAGCTTCCAGACCAGCCTTAAGGGCAGCCCCACATAGAGTGCATTGCAGTAATCCAGTCTTGAGTTTACTAATGCCTGTACTACAGTGGTCAAGCTATCCCTGTCCAGGAGAGGCCATAGCTGGTGAACCAGCCAAAGCTGGTAAGAGGCACTCCAAGCTGCCATGGCCCCTTGAGCCTCCAGCAACAATGATGGATCTAGGAGTACCCCCAGACTATGAATCTGATCTTTCAAAGGGGGTGCAACCCCATCCAGAACAGGCAATGAGCCTATCTCCTGGACTTGGGAACCACTCACCCACAGGGCTTCTGTCTTGCCAGGATTCAGCTTCAGTTTATTGGCCCTCATCCAGCCCATTACTGAGTCTAGGCACTGATTCAGGACTTGCACAGCCTCTCCTGATTCAGATGCCACAGGGAGATAGAGCTGCATGTCATCAGCATACTGATGGCATTTAGCTCCAAAATCTCTAGTGACTACTCCCAGCGGCTTCATATATGTTGTTAAACAACATTAGGGACAAGATGGTACCCTGTGGGAGCCCATAGCTCAATTGCCAAGGGGCCAAGGGAAAGTCACGCAATGTTACTCACTGGAATCAGCCCTATAGATAGGACCAGAACCACTGTAACACAGTGCCTCCAATACCCATCCCACAGAATAGATCCAGGAGGATGCAATGGTGAACGGTATTGAAAGCCAGTGAGAGGTTGAGCAAAATTAACAGCATTGCACTCCCACTGTCCCTCTCTTGATAAAGGTCATCCACCAGGGTGACCAAGGCTGATTCAGTCCCATAACCAGATTCAAACCCAGACTGGAATGGGTCTAGATAATTAGTATCCTCCAAGAGCAGCTTCAGTTGCTCCACCACAACCCTCTCAAGTACCTTCCCTAAGAAAGGGGCATTTGCGACTGGGTGGTAGTCGTCTAATACCATTGGATCCAGAGTGGGGTTCTTCAGGAGTGGTCACACTGCTGCCTCCTTAAGGAAAGTAGGGACCACCCCTTCCTGAAGGGAAGCATTTATCACTCCCTGAACCCACCCAGTCATACCCCCTCGGCTAGCTTTATTAGCCAGGAGGGACAGGGGTCAGGAGGGCACGTGGTCAGTCGCTTGACTGCAAGCACCTTGTCCACATGATCAGGCTGCAGCAACTGAAGCTGACACTACAAAATCAGGCAGATGGTGGCAACAGACACCTTGACTGGAACTGTGCTAACAGCGTCAAATGCACTGCAGAGACAAGATATTTTGTCCTCAAAGTGTGATGCAAAACGGTCACAGCAGGTCTTCGATGGGGCCAGGACCCCATTTACTGGAGAAGGTGTTAACAGCCCTTGGACCACCAGGGAGAGCTCTGCTGGATGGCTACTTGAGGATGTAATGGAGGTAGCAAAATAAGCCTTCTTTGCTGCCTGCACTGCCACGCAGTAGGCCCAATTATTAGCGTGCTCTAGAGCGTGCTTGGTCATTTTCGCTTCAAGTCTTATGCCATTTGCACTCTAGCTGATGTCCAGCCTGTTTCATTGACCGCAGCTCCCCAGTATACCAAGGAGCGGAGCAGGCTCTACAGCACTGGAGAGGGCGCTCAGGTACAATCAAGTCACTAGCCCTCTGCATCTCAGTGTTCCACAGTGAGGCTAGGGCCTCGGCTGGATCACCAGCTCTCTCCCCTGGAAAATCCCCCAAAGCATTCAGAAATCCACTAGATTCCATCAGTCTCCTGGGGTAGACCATCCAAATGGGTCCCCCACCCCTGCAGGAGGGAAGTAGCACTGTGAGTTCAAATCTCACCAGGAACTGGTCTGGCCATGACAATGGGGTTACTTGGACACCCCCTCCCCCAATCTTCAGACTACCCAGCTCACAACTTGGAGCAAAAACCAAATCAAGGGCGTGCCCTGCTTCATGAGTTGGGCCGATGACAAACTCAGACAGCCCAATGGTTGTTATGGAGACCATGAAGTCCCAAGCTGGAACTCCAGAGACAGCTTCAGCATGGAAGTTGAAATCTCCCAGAACCACCATCCTGGGTTCCTCCAACACCATACTTGAGATTGCCTCTGCCAGCTCAGTCAGGGAGGATGCTGGGCAGCAGGGTGGGCGGTACACCAGCAGCATCCCCAATCTGTCCCTATGGCCCAGCATCAGGTGCAGCCCCTCAAGACCTGCTCCAAGGTGGAGTGGTTTCCTGGAGATAGAGATGGAGGTTCTATGAACTGTGGCATCTTCCCTGCTCTGACTTGTCTGCGTAGTGAATCAGAGTCTTAAGATGATATGGTGGAGGAAGGTTTGCAAATATTCAAATTGGGATCTATCAGGTGATGTGATGGTTTCAGTGCCCCTAGGCTCCAGGGGAGAAAGAAGGGTAGAAGACAATTGTCAATCTTCCATTTTTAAAAACATAAAATCCAGCCGTTAACTCAGAATTGTCTCCATCCTGGGTGAACCAGGCAGGTTCCTTAGCTAGTGAAAAACAGAAGTACAGATCAATTAGGCAGTCTTTAAATGAAAAAGCTGGAAATAATTTTAGATGCTCTATTTGACAGCATTTGTATTTGACACTAACTCTTGAAAAGCCCAATTGGTTTTCAGGGCAAGCTGGGGTGCTTGCAGCTCAGTAATCAGGACATTAGATTGTGACCAAAGCAAATCATACAAAGAATCTCTGGATTCATAGCTGATTATTGCTCCATGATGTATTTATCTCTTGACATTCCTGAAGGTTGACAGGGTGGTCATAATTTCATTTTTAAAATCATTACAACAGATGAGATTTTGGTATCAGTTGTCCCAAGATTCGCAGTTGAGTGTCTTCATTAGAAGTCCTGTTGATGGGGATTTGCAAAGCTTACATACCCAACCTTTCAAGAGCACAAAGCAGTGGACAAAAGCATCTGTTCCTATAAAAAACACCACTGGGGAGATTTCAGGACCTTTTCAGGTAAGCACCCTCAAAAAACAATATATAAATGTATGCAAGGAATTAGTTCACACTGGCATTTTCTGTTACAAATTAACTTTAAAGCATGAGTTGTATTGAAAATAATGTACTGGGTTGGATCCAGGCTGTTAATTGCACCTATTTCCCATTGAAATCAGTGGAACATAAGTCAAGAGTGACCTCATTTAAATGGGATCTAAGCTCAACCAATGCAAGCTGCAACTCTAAAAACACTTACAAGGGAGTAAACCTTATTGAAGACAGTGGGATTTAGTGCTGAGTAAACATGCATAGGGTTTGTAAATCTGGATTCAACCCAATGCATTTCTTCAGCTGGAATTAAAAATAAAATAAAAGGCAATTCTGCTAACTAGTAGCATATACATCTACAGTAACGGTTTAACGGTGATTCTAGAAAATTCAGAGATGAGATTTTCACATTTCTAGAGACAATTTTTATTCTAGTAGATAGCTGTAAGTAGCATTTAGAGAAGGGATGGAGCCATTCTGTTTTCCAGACACTAATCCAGAGGCCAAAGTGTATTTTGCAGTACCAACCGACTCCCTCACAGGTGGTCAGGTTCTATAGCAAAGTAATATCATGTAGCAGTAAGAAGCTTCTCCGTGATGGAGGTGCGCACTCAAAATTCAAATCAAGATGTGATATTGAAGTCTGCAATATCTCTTTGTTTTGCAAGTTCTGAAAACAGTTTCATTTTCTGTATGAGTGAAAGTTTCTATACATTTTGACTGAAATCAAATTTGGTACGTTTGCCAGGGGATAGTTCAAATTGTTTTGGGGTTAGAACTGGACCCATGGGTCTATAGGAAACAGATCCCTTCAGCAACATGAATCATGGATAGCTGTATATACATATTCAAGTTAGTCATTCTTTTTATGGTATTCCACTTAAAGTGTGGCCCCCTTTTTTATGTCCACTTAATTCCCTATTACTTGACAAAAGGGATGTTATACATAAACTAATAGTATGCCATAACTAGGAAAAAGCAAACAAACTCCCCCAACTCAGTTTAGACTGGGCTCATTCTATCTGGGATTTTTTTCAGGAAGTTTCCATCCACAGAAGGCAGATCCTAGATCCAAGCTGCCACGTGGATCCCTTAAGTGCCCCACTAGTGGTTTGTTTTACCTGTGATTCTGACCTGGAGCCTGCAGTTGAGCTAATATGCCATAAAAAGCACCCTTAAAGCACACTTACTGCACAATTCCACTTTGCTTCACCCAGGACACCATACATCTTTTTAGCACAAGAGAGGCTTCTGTTTTGAAGCATTGTCCTTCAGTCATATTTTACTTCTATGAGGCCCTTAAGCAAAGAGCTATTTCTCAGCAGCACAATGCACAGCCCTCCAGTGACCCTAACAATAAAATGTGGCTTTATTTGTCAATTGGCAGCCATTATGTGTTTATACAAAAATATCACGGTGGATATTATTTCTCATGTGAAAATGTCTCGTTGGCTTCAGCAAGGATGGCAGAAATGAATTCAAGGTGGATTAAACTGAGTTTCAAACAATTGCATCTAAGAAAGAAAAGCATATAATTCAAGCAAGCTGGTCCTATGGTCCCACTTAATTTCTATTGAAAGTTTGTGTCCAGAAGCATGAGACAGGGTGCCTGTAGGGACTTCATGAACCTAAGTGTGAAGCAGCTGCCTCTTTTGCTTTTGCTTAAGCCCCCTTTCTCTGTGGATGTTGACTATTTGTGCTTTGTGAAACTGATCCCCTTTGTTCCAGGTGCTATGCACCCTGTTTTCTTCCATTGCTCATCATTTTGTGTATTCACCATCCAGAGGTGTGGAAGTAGCATGACATTTCTTTGGGCCAAACTAAATGGAACATTATTCATGTGGTCTGGCCAGGTGTGCAGGGGAGGGGGGAAATGAAATAGCCAGTGTAGAGTCAGGGAAGGAAAGGCTTTAAGCTTTTGCCCCCGCTGTGATCCTGATTGGAACTGGAACTCCCACCCCCTGAGCTTGCTGTTTGTGATGGTAGGAAAGCTACCAATGTGAAGGGCAAGAGTTTGTGTGGGGGTCCAGTCCCATTTGGGATCACAGTGGGGTCAAAGCCTTAAGCCCCCTCCTCTATACCAGGGCCCTGATCCAGCTCAGCCCCTGATGTCAGCTATTTAGTTTTAAAAACCTTGCACGCCTGGCCAAACCACATGAATAATGAGACATGTAGTTTGGCCTAGGTGTGTGAGTTGGTCCCTTGCTGAAGATAACATTGCTGAGATTGGATCAGGATCAGTCTAGTAGCCAATCTGCAAACCTGCCAAAACAGTGTGTGTGTGTATGAGAGAGAGAGAGAGAGAGAGAGAGAGAGAGAGAGAGATGGTGTTCGGGGCAGTGAATTGGGTACTGTCAGGTTTGGATTGGAGCCCAGAGAGCCCCAAAGCAGTTCTAATTCTGAGGAAGAGATAGAAACTGTGGGAGAGGAATCTGCGCGCTGTTCAGAGGCACAGCCGGAGGGAGAACCCCTCCCTGCTCACATTCTTGAGAGTGAAAGTGACTCTGGCAGGAAGAGGGAGGGACAACTGGAGCTTCTGGATGCACGGCACCAGTGCAGGGACAAGCGGGAGATGGCGGGTGCCGAGAGGAGGTGCTCAGCCTGCTTGGCACGATGGCAACAGCTGCGCCCCGATGCCCCACAGAGGGGAAAGGGGTGGACTCTCTCCTCCTAGCTCTTAAGTTCAGAGGTTTCCCGCCCTTCCCCTCCAAACAGAGACCAACTGATTCCCTAAGTCTAGAACCCCTTGGTAGGCAGCTGTCTTAAGTTTCTCTCTTAGGCTCAGGCTATTAGCATCTGTAAGCATCGTTAGGATGAATGGAAATAAAGCCTTGGAAAAGATCCCTATTGTCTGCATGTTGATTCTGGCTATCTGAGGATTTCAGAAGGCAGCAAGGGCACTCCTGACAGGTACAAGAGTGGTCTTGGTCCTGGGATGCTGAATAGAATGTTGACTGACCTGGATCCTACATCTTTCCATGCACCCCTTTACATTTACTTGTTCTGCTGGCTTCATGGTGCAAACATCTCCCATTACTGATGCTGAAGCACAGTTTATGATTAGCTCCATGGCTGCAATGTTGCATTATGACATGGCAAGGAAGCTTCAGCTGGAGCCACAAATTACAGCTGACATACGATGGTTGCTTCGTCTCCACCTCTCCTCTCTACCCACCGCCATAACATTTAGGCTGCAATCCTATGCATCTGGGAGTAAAACCCATTGTACCGACCGGGTCTTACCACTGAGCAAACATGCATAAAATTGCCCTGTTCGTCATGGGAAATGCATGACATGATATCGTCGCACTGTGCATTTCCCTCCCCTGCAAATGCAATAGAGTGGTCAAGGGGGAACCCGCAGTGCAATGATGTCATGTCACGGTACATGCTAGGAAACGCTGGGGCACTGCTTTCAGTGTAGTGTGATTCTACCCTCTACAAAGAGCTGCTTGAGAGTGGAACTGCACACATGGCTGAAGCTGAAAGTGTTTTCCCTTGTCCACTCTGTTAAGTTAGTCCCTTTGAGTTCAATGGGACTTACTAGAGAGTGTATTCAGGATCACAGTCTTAATGCTATTGTCATTATGAATGTTTTGACTGTGGGTTCCAAGGATGGCGTTTGTTTGTTTTTTAAATAAATTATACCATTTAATAATCGATGTGATGATTGTGATGCCTCACCTCGTGGAAATGGGAGGTTTAATGCTGCCATCACTTGAGGTGTTTCTGTTCTGTTACTCTGTACCCTCAAGAATTCCAGGGCAACTATGTTGCTGCCATATAAACTGCCAGCTCCAGTTCATCTGGGTATTGACTACCTCGAAGCTACACTGGATAAATAAAAATGTTTTTATTTTCTTATTGAGTACCAGTATCAGTTCATGTTCTTCCAAAGCCAAATAAAATAATAAAACCTGCACACACAAAGATATCTAATTCTTTTCTCCCTCAGCCTTCCAGTCCACTCCCCAAACTGCTCTTGAAACCCCAGACCAATCTCAGCCCAGGGATGAAGCTCAATTGCCAGAACGTCCCACCGTTAGTACAGTGGCAAATATAATCTGAACTTTAATTTTTTTTTTAATTTTGCCACAATGATTAGTCCCGAGAGCTCATTTTAAAGAAATAAATAAATGGATTTAGGACTTGATTAATTGACACCACCATGGTATGTTTTGCTAGATGGCAGTATAAATATAAACAGGCCAGTTGCAAATGGTATTTAACCAATGATATTTCAAATATCAAATACAAATTATATATGTCAATGTAGTGTTTAATAAGGTTATTTCATCGGTATCACAGATAATTCTACAAGCCATTGTTCAAGCAGCAAAAGGTGTTGCTGTGGATGATATCAGTATAACAAGGGAATGCAAGATTAGCTATACACTGCTTTCAAGTTCCTACAAAGAAGGTAAGGGCAAAGCAGTGTTTTAAAATGAGTTTGTTGAGCTGATCTATTTTTCTTCCTTTGCTTCTCTATCCTCCAGGGTCTTATGAAAAAGTTTTTCCTATCGTCTGCTACCTGATCCTTTTAATGGAGATACCAAGGACTGAGCTTGGAATGTCCTGCTTGCAAAGTATATGCTTTGCCACTGAGCCAAGAATGCCCAGTGACCAGTGGAGGCTGGTGGCTCTGAAGTCAGTGGGGAGTGCATTCGCTCTGGGTTTTAGTCAGAGCCAGTCAGAACTCTAAAGGAGCTATCCAAGGCACAAAGCAGTCAGAGCTCTAATGGAGCTTCACACTTTGGATAGCTCCTTTAGAGTTCTCACTGGTCCTGACTGAAACCCAGAGCAGATGCACCACCCTACTGATATCGGAGCCACCAGCCTCCACTGCTAATGACCGTTTTCTCTCTCAGAATCTGAAAGATGCTGCTCTGTATATTATGTTTGCTTGTATACTGAGATTTGAAAACAACATTATTTTTTTGAAGGAGAAGCCAAGATAACCCGCCCTGAGTCTTCATCTCTTCATTGTCCACCTGGATTGTTGCCATGTCAGGATGGAGACTGTGTTATATCTGACAAATTTTGTGATTTCACACCCGATTGCCCAGATGGCTGTGACAAAGCCTTGTGCTGTAAGTGAAAACACATTGATTTGTAATTCATGCTTAATGCTTAAGGATCTTTTAAATGTTCATGTCAATAGTCTCATGGCTTGGTTTCCATTATTTCATTAGGAGCACCAGTTAATTAAGACAAACCGCTAGAAGGTGAAACACTTTCACTCAGAGTCTCTATTGACATTTTTGCGTAGTATTGCAGCAGCTACTTCTCAGATTAAAACTAAAATTGAGAATGATTTGTCAGAGTAACAGAGCCATAGTTAGAAAATGATATTTAGAACTGAACTTTTCAAAATAAGGGATTCAGTGTTATTTTCTTAAAACTATGGGTTGATCCAGATTTTTGTGGGCAGAGTTCTGATCATGGAACAGGGCACTCCCTGGTCTTGGCTGTCCCTTCCCTAGGTATCTGTTCCAGAAGGTTGGGACACACTCTAGAATAGTGTGGGAGGGAGTTGCAGGAATAAGGGGGAATTGGTGAAAATTAATTTCACCAATTCCCCTGTCTCTATTCACAGAAACTTCCACTGGATCCAGTCCCCTTCCATGAACAAATACACCCTTTTCATCTTCCAGTTGCATCTGGTCCAACTGGGTACATCAGTTTTCCTCAGCTTCATGACCTCCAGATGTTTTGGACCACAACTCCCATCAGGCCAATAGTCAAGAATGATGGGAATTACAGTCTGAAGCATCTGGAGGGCACTAAGTTGTGGTGGTGGGAGGGACTGGTTAAACTGACTGATATTCTGTTAGGTAAATAGATTTGCTGTTAGGTAAAATGATGCGAACTAAAATAAAATCTCTGTCTGTATTTCAGCTGCTAAATGTGACTTTGAAAGGGACAGCTGTGGCTGGCTGGAAATGGCCAGTGCTGATGGGTTTGATTGGGTAAGGAGTTCCAGAAGCAGTCTACCCCCTGCTTTCCAGAAACAGGCTCCACCATGTGATCACACCCATAACCAATCTGTAGGTAAGAGCTCCAACAGAGCTAGCTCCAGGTTTCAGTGGGGCCCTCAGCAAAATGCACTTAGTTGGTGGCCTTCTCCTACATCAGAGGACCCACCATTGGGCTTATCTGGCGGCAGCGTTGAGCAGCAAGGGCTGTGCTCCAGTGAGCGACAGATGGCTGGTTCTGGGAGCCGTCATCCATTCGATTTCCCACCAATTCCCTGAGATGACTCTACACTGAGAGTCATGTGGAGAATTAAAACTGTGGTAGCTTCCAGATACATACATCTGGCATTGATCAGAATGCCAGAAAAAAATGTTATTTAAAGGAGAGTCCAGGGCATATGCCTGTGGAGGGCTGTGCTGAGGTTCTGGATTCCTGGTAGCTGCCTGAAGCTGCCACCTCGTGATACCAGACTGGATCTCAATGAATATACAAGAAATCCAAGCCTAGGAATGATTTTCTGTTAGTGCACTTTTAAAGGGTGGGAAGTACAGACATCATAGAATAGTAGGGTTGGAAGGGGCCTACAAGGCCATCGAGTCCAACCCCCAAATGTATATTTTTACATGTATATTTTTACCTGCATAGGTACTTGGGGAAAATACCTTTATCCCTTTCCCCCCTCTTAACAGGTCACTTTATGTTCATTCTGAGAAACAGCAGCAGTATTTCACAGATCGCACAACTACGAAGCCCAAAATTCAGTCAGGCTGGATCAGCTTGCACAATGACCTTCTGGTATGAATGAAGTTTGATTTTTATGTTTACAGGAATACATCACTGCCTCTGGATTGAAAGCAAGGACAGAGTTTGCCATTTGTGATAGGATATGCTTTGTTCTTCAACATATTCCAGTTTTTGCATTCTCTTTGGAAGTAGAGCTGGGATAAATTCACACACCCCTGCCCCCAAAGCTAAAGCCTTTGGACGTATTTACAGCTGTCATGTCTGACTATTTATTAAATTGTGACACTGATTGTGACCCATTTATGCCAGCGTAGCTGCTTCCAGTATTGTATAACTGATGTCTTGCAAAGCGGCTCAAGCATGATTATTAATTTCATCCTATCCTAAACATTTAATTTGTGGGTGAAGTAAATATTCGACACAAGTGAATTAAGGGCATTCCATTAATACTTTGTGTTTGGGTGTCCTCTGCTGGGATTTGGTATTTTTCTTTGTTCTATTCTGATGTGGACAGCAGAATCACTCTCATTTTATAGATTATAGAGAGCTTCAGCTATTGGGCGGTAGAGAAATAAAATAAATTAAAAAATAAAAATTAGAATTTTACTGTGGGCTTTTGTCAGGAATCACTCCGCAATACCTCCCAACTAGTTTGCATTACACATACAGGACTAATTTGTCTGTTTTAGACTTACTAGCCCCAGCCTCCTAGCACCCCTTGTAAAAGGAAGCAGGAAGTGGAAGTGGGAAGAGGACCATAGTAAGCAGTGAATCAGCAGTTCATGTTTGCAGTTCCTTGGCTGTACTTTTCTAGGTTCTAAATCCAGGAATATGTATATTTTGTTTCTTGGGTACTTATCCTCTTTGCTCTTCTTTTCCTATTCGCTATTGTTATGTATAGTTCTCTTGTTGCTGTCCTGATTCTGCTCAAACTTGCATAGAATTTAGCCATTTCTGTCTCAGTGAGCCCTTGGCTATTTTAATTCCTTCCAAAGAAATCAAAGTTATCTTAAACGCAAAAAGTGTTTAAATAGTTAAAAACAATAACCCTGAGGCCTGTTTAAGAGTAGATAAGCCAATGCCCCTGGTCTCATGCACTTTAAATAGCTCAGTGGGTTGGACTTATTTAAGCTATAATTCTATTTAGTACAACTGCATTATACAGGCACAGCATTTGATTTATGTATGTAAGTGTATTTATATACTGTTGCAGCACTGGGAGGGTCCAACAACAGGCAAACTAATGTTGTAAGGCAAAGTTGTCAATCCACTCTCCTCCTCCCATGATTAAATAGTGCAGTCCAGGTACAAGTTGGCACCTCAAGTAAAGCATAGGTGTGATAGAAAAATGGTGCTTGTGAGCAAATAATGTAGGGCCAAACTAGATATGATGCTAAATGCGTCACTTGCAATCTCATCAGTTAAATAATAATAATAGCAGGTGCTTGGGGGGGTGTCTGTGTGTGCGATTTTAATCAGTACTGCTGTGCATGGGGAGGGGAGGTTTAACTCTTTCCTCCACTGCTGATGCTCCGATAAAAATTGCCCAGCTGAACCTGCTATTGGCCCAAGTTGGATGCCTCCTTTGGTGCCAGTTGAGGCTTCCTTCCCAGGGCTAACGGCAGGTTGGGGGTGGGGCCTGTTTTTTGGTGGGACTGTGGCAGGGGAGGTAAGCGTTAAACTTCCCCTTTCCACATGCTGTTTTTAACTGATGTGATTACAAGCATTGTGTTTAAGACCATGTCTAGTTTGGCCCTGAGTTATGTAGTTGAATTAAGCCGGCTGCTGGAGAGGAAGGCTGTAAATATGTAATTTGACAAGACAGTCTGACCTAGAGGAAAAGTTCTTGTTGGCTTGAATCATATATTGGTGAGGACTGAGGAAAGCCCATCTATCACAACTCCAACACTTTGTCTGTAAGGATGTAATACCCCCAGATGAATCAGAGGAAAAGTAGGAAATGGATATGGACATGTGAACACACACACACACACACACACACTGCAATTGTGTGTTCAGGTGTTACAATCTTGTTCACTGATACATCATCCTAAGTTTGATTTTTAGCAAGAGGTACACAATCACAACATTAGGGCCCATAGCTCCGTGTGACCCCTGAAACTTATGCTTTGCAATGCAATATACCAAATGCTAAAGGGTCAAATCTGAGTCTTATTCAATGAAATTGGGTAGCAGGGCTTGGAAAGAGCCCTTTCTGAAACCTGGAAGATCTGCTGCTACTTACAATACACAGTATTGGTCTCAATAGACCAATTATCTTACTCATATGAGGCAGCTTCATATGATCAATGCACTTTAATTCTGATATGTCGGCCCCTGACTTTTATACTCCCCAGGTATTACAGCTATGGCCAGTCAGTCGGAGCAGCAGAAATGCGATTGCTTGTTGATGGACTAAAAGATCCTACAGTCCTCTGGAGGATATATTACAATCAAGGAGATCAGTGGTTAAAGGTTTTAATTCAGCTTGGCCGCCTCACACAGCCTTTTCAATTATCGCTAGATAAAGTCAGTCTTGGATTTTATGACGGTGTTTCAGCCATTGATGATATAACATTTGAGAACTGTGCATTGCCACCTCCGACATTAAAATGTGAAGGCCCCAATCATTTCTGGTGCCGAGACTCAAAGGCTTGCATTGACAGGTTGTTATTGTGTGATCTTGTTGATGACTGTGGAGATGGATCTGATGAGGACAACTGTGGTAAGACCTTCAAACATTTCCCCTTAAATTGTAACGGTCAGTTTCAAGCACTGTCTCAGAGCTTCTCTATATTAAGCAAAAAACCTGCATCCTTACCGGGGCTTTCTGCTTTCGGTTTCCTTGCGAGATTAGGATGGGCTCCTTTACACGGTGGACACTTGATTTGACCTGAGGAAAGCCCTTCCTTGGCAAGTTGTATATGTTTCTATGTGTTTCAATTTACAGCCACTAGATGGCACTGTTAATATAATGCATATAGCACCACGCCAGCATTTCACAGAGCAGATAGGTTGGACTAATGTCCCTTTTTGCATTATATCCGATCTTTCTGAAAGTGGAATAAATGGGGAAGAGTGCAGGAGATATCGCAGAGGTTGACAACGTCACGTAAAGGAGCCGCTCACTACCGTGAATGACCAATCACGAGCATGCAATAAATCGCTCGTGTAGAGAAGCTCACTGTTCCTCGGACTGTGATCAAGTTACATTCGCTTCAGCAGACCTAACCCAAAGTGAGTATGTAGGAAAGGTTGCACCACTAACAAACTGAGGTCTGTGGAAATCGTTTTTACATAAAAATAAAAAGTCTTGTGGCACCTAGACTAACATAGGCATTGTTTTTACATAGACTCTTGTTTAAGGTGCAATCCTTCCCCTAATTACTCACTTTTTGTTATGTCTCAATTGCTGAATTCCTACAAATCTTTAAAGCAGGCAAACATGTAGACTGCCAGAGATTGTTGGACTCCAACTTCCATCAACCCAACCCAGCACAGCCAGTGGTCAGGGATGATGGGAATTGTAGTTCAACAACATCTGGAGGGCCACACATTCCTCACCCTTGATTTAAAGGGTGCCTCATGCAGATGAACTTAGCACAGAGCTGAGAATATACATGAAATCAGTTGAATTTTCTTCATTAGGATTATAAGAATTTAGCATGTTCCATTGACAGTAATCTGTTTAGATTTAGGGCACAATCCTATGTGGAGAGGTAGCCACCTCCAAACTTGGAGGTGACTGCCAATCCAATGCACGGTGGGTGGCGCATGGAGGGGATCTTCTCTGCGCTCCGACTACCCTGCACTCGTGACTAGACAGTCAATTTCGGCTGTCTAGCCACAGAACCTTGGAGTGTGGGTGGGGGGAAGGTTGGATGACACATTGGAAGCATCGTACTGGCACTTCCACACTCTCTGCCCCTCCCCACCCCCGGGAATGCCTCTTATGAGCACAGAGCACGGGCAATGGGGGAGGCAGGGGAGGGGGCGGGGAGGCGGTTCCTGGAAACCGACCAATCCTATAGCCACCTAGACACTGTCTAGCAGCCATAGGATTGCATCCTAAACGTAAGTTGGCCATCACCCATGGATTTTTTTAAATGCCCTAGGTGTCAGGAATGCCCCTGTTGCCTACTGAATCCTCCAATAGCCAGAATCAACACTCAGACAAAAGGGCAGCTTTCCAAGGCTTTAATTCCATTCACTCTAATGAAGCATACAGACGCTAATTGCTTGAGACTCAGAGGAACTACAAAGGAACAGCCATCTAGGGGTTTCTAAGGGTTAGGACATCAGTTGATCTCTGTTTAGGAAAAACGCAGCAACTCTCTGAACTTAAGGGGTGGGAGGGGAAGATCTCCCCCTCTCCCATAAGGCTTCTGGATGCAGCTGTAGAGCCAATTGGGGTGAGCGCCTAAGCTAGGGAAGTCAGAGAATTCCGCGATGGATCTCGGTGAGGCCGAATGCCAGTGCATTCCCAAAGTCCATCGCGGAACGAAGCCCCCGCTCCCCCAACCCACGAAAGGTACGCAGGACAAAGTCCCCACCCCTCCCACGAAAGGCACACGAAATGGAGCACTTATCTGCTCTCGTCCACGCTGTTATGCGAATGGCGGCCGCCCTGCGGCCGCCATTCACTTCCTCCTCTTCATAGCCGTGATAGGCTACGTAAATACTTACGTAGCCTATCACGGCTAATGCAGGGATGCCATTTGCATCCCTGCGGAAGCCATGATGGGCTACATAAGTATTTACGTAGCCTATCACAACAGGGGGGGAAAAACCCAGCGAACGCAAATGGCGGCGGCTACCACCATTGTGTACGCTGGGGTTTTTCCCCTGCTGTGATAGGCTACATAAATATTTACGTAGCCTATCACAGCTCAATACAGGGACGCAAATGGCAGCGGCTACGACAGCCGCCATTTGCGTCCCTGCAGGGCTGCCCAGCAGCTGGATGTTTGGCTGTGGGCGGCCGGAGCCGGCTGGCAGCTCTGTGGCTTGGCCGCAGAGCGGAGCCGGCTGGGCAGGATTCCGGTGGGGAGGACTGGATTGCCTCCCCCCCCATCGAGGATTCCGGGGGAAGGGACGGAGCGCCTCCCCCCCCCACGGATTGCCCGGCGCGGAGCCAGGTAGGTGTTTCGTACATCCCTAGCCTAAGCTTGGCTCCTGCAATCTCTCACTTGTGCCTGTGCCAGCGCCTCACGTCTAAAAGCTCAAGTTGTCCCTCCCTTTCCATACCTGGGTCACTATCGCTCCCAGGGATGTGAGCAGGGGGGGCTCCCCCTCCAGCTGTGCCTCTGAAATCTGAGAGAGTTCCTCCCCCACAAATTGTATCTCCTCCTCAGAATCAGAGCTGCCTTGGGACTCTATGGGCTCAGATACAACCGTGACACTAGGTTAGATACAGAAAGATTAGATACAGAAAGCACTATAACTTACGTAGACTGACTGAAAGTGGCCTCACCAAATTTGTTGCTCCATTCACGGGGAGTGAATTTTGTGGGGGAATCTGCAAAAGGTTCAGGGGGTAGTGGCTAGGTATTGGCCAGTTGGTGATGGCAGTGGCAGTCCTTTTTTACAAACAAAGACCATTTTTACTGCCACAGGCAGGAGCGGAGCTCTTGTCAGCTTCCAGTAGTTGGTGACCACCACTTTCTCTTCTGCAGAATATAGAATTGTTCCAGGACATTCTGTCTGTGTGGGGTGGGGTGGGGTGGGGTGGGGTGGGGTGGGGTGGGGTGGGAATGTCAGCTGCCACAAAAAAGCGGTGGCCACTTCTGGTGTTTAAAACAAACTGTTACATTTACGTGGTTTCAGCACCTGAGTTGCAGTGCAATTTTGAGCTTGGACTCTGCAACTGGGAGCAAGACACGCATGATGACTTCAATTGGACCAGAAACCAAGGACCAACCTCCACTCCTAACACAGGACCAATGAAGGATCATACTTTGGGCACAGTCAGAGGGCACTATCTTTACATGGAGTCTTCAGAGCCACAGATGTTCCAAAACAGAGCAGCTTTGCTAAGCCCACTCTTTAATTCTGCCTTTGCAAATGTCAACAAAAGCTGCATTTTTCGCTTCCATTATCATATGTTTGGAAAGCACATTTACAGGCTGGCAGTTTCCCAGAGAACGGTGAGCAATACAAGGGGACATCTGCTGTGGCACACATTTGGCAATCAAGGCAACAGATGGATAAGGAAAGTGCTGTACATGACGAGTTCAGAGCCATTTCAGGTACAGTCCTTTCAATCTTTGATTTGCTTGCTTTGGAGTGAAATGAATGATTATATGAGGGTTTTTCCTTTTCCTTTCTTTTTTTGAGCTAATGGAAGTTTGACTGTTTGATCACATTTCCTTTGAAGTAGTCCTTTTTTATAGCTGTTCGGATGCACTCTTTGTTGATGTTTTTCACTCTAAAATATGTTATAATCATTTAGGAACAAGGAACACTCGTGCTAAATACTGCTTGAGGTTGCTTAAATTCTCTTAATGGCTGCATCCAGACATAGTCCTAAACTGTGGTTTAGCATTATGAGCACCAGCAACCATAAGCCTCAGACTCATGCGCGCCCATTCTGTTCATGTGTGAGGGGAGATTAGAACATTCTGATTCTGGTTTGTTTGCAGGCAAACTATGGTTTGCTCAGACCATAATTTCTGAGGTTCAGGCAAAAGAGCAAACTATATGTTTTGCTGCAAACCAGAATTGGAAGCTTCTAACTGTGGCATGGAGAAAAGGAGAAGGAGGAAGGGGAATGTTGTGTCTTAGCTAACCCAGCATGTCACAAAACTTCCATCTCTGTGGGTCAGCTCAAATATCGTAATCCTCATTAGGGGTTGGGGAATGGTTCTCTTCATGTGCAAATCTGCAGTCTGATAGACAAAATGATATGTTTATCAAAGCCCATGGACCTCTCCTAAATGATTACTGGATTACATAATTTCAGCTCTACTGCCCCCTCATGCTTTTAAATGTCTACATGAAACCACTGGGGGAAGTAATCAGGAGATTTGGAATGAAGTGCCATCAGTATGCTGATGATACTCAGGTCTACCTCTTTGTTTCCATCTACACATCCCAGGGAGGCTGTAGAATTCTTGAACCATTGACTGGAGGCTTTTGGGGGGTGGATGAGGATAAACAAGCTGAAACCTAATCCATAAAACACAGAGGTATGGTGGACTGGGAAGCCAACTACTCTGGATGGAGGTTTACAACTGGTCTTAAATGGGATTGCACTCCCTCTAAAAGACCAAGTGTGTCATTTGGGAGTACTCTGCACTAACTGGAGAAGCCCAGATGGCTGTGATCTCCAGGAGTCCATGCCAGCCGCAGCCCTATCTGGGGACCTTGCCTTGTGTATCCATGCTAGGGATGTGAGAACCCATCCTAGCTCGGGTTCTCCGGGAACCCCTGAGCTTTCTCCCTGCTCACTGGCCCTGCAAGCTGGCAGGAACCCGCTGAGCTCAAGCCCCAAATCGGACACTCGTGACATCCTTATTCATGGGGCTGCCTTTGAAGACAGCTCGGAAACTTCAGCTAGTGGAGAATGTGGCCACCTGAGTGTCGGTGGTTGTGAGGTGATTAAGTCATACAATGTCTATAGTGTGCCAGCTACGCTATTTACCAGTGTGTTTCTGAGCCCAATTTTAAAGTGCTGGTTTTGACCTTTAAAGCTTTAAATGGTTTGGAACCAAGTTACTTGAAGTACTGCCTTCACCCATATTGCCCTGCCTGCACTTTAAGATCAGCAAGAGAGGTCCTTCTCATTTTCCCACCTTTGAGGGCAGCTGAGTACACAAAAGAGGGCCTTTTCCACAGTGGTCCCACAGGTCTGGAATAAGTTGCCCTTGGGGGTCTGGCAGGCCCTATCATTGCAAGCTTTAAGGAAGGGCCTAAAACTTGCTACTTTACTCCGGCCTTTCTCTGATTAGGTTTTATTGGACTGGGTTGTAGGTGCGGTCATGTGTTGTAGGTTCTATTTTATGCTAGTGTTCATTGTGTTTTAGAATGTTTTCTGTTGTTGCTGTTTTTCTTGTTTTTATTACCATATTTTTTTGTTTTATCATTTTTGCAGCCAGCCCTATCATTAGACAGGGAGAGGTGCTACCTCAGACAGCAGATTTGGGGTGTCTCAAAAGTGACAATGAAAGGGTGGCAATTTATTATTATTGCATTTTTATTGCTAGTGATTTGGAGAAGCGCTTTTGAGATTTCTGCCTCATGTATGTGAAAATAACTTGTCTGGCTTTTGGTACAGTGACTTGAGTGGATGTGGGTTGCCATTTACTGCTCTGCCACAGGCAGCACAACATCTGGGGCCATTCCTTGTTCTCCCCACATCACTCTTGTAACATATAAATAGAAAAATGATGTGATTCCTTTTCATACAAATATTGCCCAACCAGTGCACCACTCTAATAACATATTAAGCCAGGCCACTATCATGGTCCTTTAGTTGATGTTGGCCATCCTGGGACCATGAATGTTAGCAGGACCAACCCAGTTATACTGGAATAGGTGTGGGCTGTAGTGACATCTTTTTTTTTTCACCTTTTGTGTGTAAACGATTAACTATGGAGATGACATCACCACAGTCCACAGCTATTCCGGTGTAATTTCTGTCTTCCTGATCAAAGTGACTGGGTTGGGCCTTCTCTCACACATCGCCCTAGGATGGAAGCATCTGTCACTCTCTGCAGTCTCTCTAAAAATATTTTTAATGGACCACCCAAGTGAAACTCCTAGGCAGTTGACGACATTTTTTGTGTCTTCTCTCGTAGCTAAAGGGTTGAAGAACTCAAAATAGTTTTCTTTCTGCTTGGCATTTTATGAGTAAAGTGCAATATGGAAAGTTTTTGCAAGAGTTCTCATTTTGGCTGACAACTACAGGAATAAACTGCTTGGGGCAGGGAAGCCTCCTGGTTGAATCACAGGGCCCACAATTGATTCCACTGTCAAAAGGTCCAATATAAATAGGATCAACATACTTGTTTCCTTCATAGCACAATGTTATGTTCTGGCAATTCTCTCTCTCACATACTCCAACCTTTTGTTCCAATTGAAGCCCAAACTTAAGAATAATGTTTTTCCCTCACTAGTCTACAAAATTATGAATGTGATTAGGGTGTGCTGTGAGGTAAAAAAGGGAGATGGTAGAAAGAGGTAGAAGTACCTAATTTATTTTACAGGCATATAAGAGGGTGCAAAACTGCTTCAAGTCCCATAACATTCATATGCTCATATCTCTTAATGAGCTATTAAAACACATTTGCCCTCACAGGGATTGCTTTTGATTTCGGTCGTGTTAAAAGTATAAGGTTTTCAAAACTCTTCCTATACTTGTGCTTTCTAAAGGTAAAGTATTTTTTTCTTTTCTTTTAAACTTTTTTTTTCAATTTGGCAGTTGTCACAGGGTCACAGTGCAAGTTCTCAAGACTGGATTTCACTCTGGAAATCTAAAATTTTTGCATCACCCAATTACTACATAAGCTCCTTCATCACCAGATGCCTTCAGTGCATACCTTTGCTAACTCGGTGTCCTCTGTAGATACATTATGCCCAGACTCAGAATTCCCAGAGTGACTGCTTGAGAGCTACGTAGTACTTATATGCATATTTGTCCAGACATAGGTCCAGTTGTGTTCAGTGAAGTTTACTCCCTAGTAGGTTTCTCAGGGTCTGTACAGGAAGGAGGCGTGAGCAACTGGTACAGCGTCTTCCTTTAGTACAGTGGAAGTATGGACCAACCTCTGTTGTCTTCAATTATCATTTTAGCACACACCCCACTGATCATCTCTAACAAGTAATATATAGATCCTAATGCATAAGGTTCTATAATGCATAATCCTTGTGCATTATGAGAGCCTATGTGATGTAGTAGACAGAGTGCCAAACTAGGGGCAGGGAGTCTCATGCAGCCATGAAGTTCAGTGGGTGACCTTAGGCCAGTCACCATCTTTCAGCCTAACCTACCTTGCAGGGGTGCTGATGGGACATAGTGGGAAGAAGCAGAGAGATCTGTTTGTATTGCCTTTGCTGGGATAAACAGGTAGAGTAGAAATGTAATTATTTATTTATTTGTTTATTTAATTTCTATACCGCCCAATAGCCGAAGCTCTCTGGGTGGTTCACAAAAATTAAAAACCAAACACACAATAAAACAATTTAAAATATATAGAATATTAAAACCACAATATAACAATACAACCACAATAAAATCTAGCAGCAGTGCAGGAGTTTAAAATACAGATTTAAAACAGCAAAGATAAAAATTTAGAAAGCTAAAATGCCTGGGAAAATAAAAAGGTCTTCACCTGGCGCCGAAAGGAATACAATGTAGGCGCCAGGCGAACCTCACTAGGGAGCTCATTCCAGAGCCGGGGTGCCACAGCAGAAAAAGCCCTCCTCCTAGGAGCCGCCCGCTTCACTTCCTTTGGCAGGGGCTCACGGAGAAGGGCCGCTGATGATGACCTTAAGGTACGGGCAGGCACATATGGGAGGAGTCAATCCTTCAGGTAACCTGGCCCCAAGCTGTTAAGGGCTTTGAATGTTAACACCAGCACTTTGAATCGGGCCTGGAAATGGACTGGTAGCCAGTGCAGCTGGAAAAGTACTGGCGTAATATGAGCTCGCAGGCCAGTCCCTGTTAACAATCTTGCTGCCCTATTTTGGACCAGCTGAAGTTTCCGGACCGTTTTCAAAGGCAGCCCCACATATAACGCATTGCAGTAATCCAGACGAGAAGTTATCAGAGCATGAATAACTGTAGCTAGGCTATCTCTGTCCAGATAAGGGCATAGTTGGTATACCAGCCTAAGCTGATAAAAAGTGCTCCATGCCACTGAGTTCACCTGTGCCTCAAGTGACAGTTCTGGATCCAAGAGCACCCCCAAACTACGAACCTGATCCTTTAGGGGGAGTGCAACCCCCTCCAGAACAGGTTCAATATCACCTAGCCAGGCAGACGAACCACCCACTAACAGTACCTTCGTCTTGTCTGGATTGAGTTTCAGTTTATTGGCCCTCATCCAGTCCATTACCGTGCCCAGGCACTGATTCAGAACAGCCACTGCCTCACCTGGTTTTGATGAGAAAGAGAGGTAGAGCTGGGTGTCATCTGCGTATTGATGGCACCTCAGTCCACACCTCCAGATAACCTCCCCCAGCAGTTTCATGTAGATGTTAAACAGCATGAGGGATAAAATAGAGCCCTGTGGAGCCCCATGGCACAATTGCCATGGCACAGAGCAATAATCCCCCAGCACCACCTTCTGGAATCGGCCATCCAAGTAGGAGCGGAACCACTGTAGTGCAGTGCCTCCAACTCCTAACCCAGACAACCTATCCAGAAGGATACCATGGTCGATGATATCGAAAGCTGCTGAGAGGTCCAGGAGAATCAACAGGGTCGCACTCCCCCTGTCCCTCTCCCGGCAGAGGTCATCCCACAGGGGGACCAAGGCAGTTTCCGTTCCAAAACCAGGCCTGAAGCCCGATTGAAATGGATCTAGATAATCCGTTTCATTCAACATGTATATATATATATATATATATATATATACATACATGTAATAAATAAAGACAAATAATGCTGTAATATATTTATAGTAATTTGGCATTTTCATATCACAGATGTTCAAAGCACTTCATATATGGTACTTTTAGAACAACTCTGTAAAGAAGGTTAGTATTAGGTTAGTATGAATAATTGTAATAAATAAAAAAAATAAAAAAAATATCGTTATCCCTTTATTGAAGATGGCTGCTTAAAACTGAGTGTGGCTTCACTAAAACCACCTCGTGAGTTCATGGCAGGAGTGAGATTTAGGCTGCAGGTCAGTCTCAGTTTAGCAGCTTCCTAAGTTGCTGCAAAGGAAACATGTATATTCTATTCTTAAAACTAACACTTAAAAGCAATTCATTTCACACATGAGTAGAATGTTTCCAATCACAGTGAGGTTCAGTGCTATTAGCTTTTTCAATACACAGCTTCCTGCTCTCTCTCTCTCTCTCTCTCTCTCTCTCTCTCTCTCTCTCTCTGAAAGCAGTCTTTATCATCTTCATGTTCACACGTTGTGGACAAATGCCTCATTATGGATTTGTGTGGTAGCAATTCCCATAATTGAGGGAGCATTTTTTTTCCATTTGATGCTGGAATTGTTGTCAGCTGTATCCACAATCTCCTGGTTGAGTCATTATATTTGTCTAAGAAAAGGAATGCTGGTGGTGCTCAGGACTGCTTACATGTGGAAGCATGAATGAGCCCTGAGAATTTCTTCTCAGTCACAAAAATGGTTATGGGTTGATAACCATCAGTCTTGTTACCTAATGCAAACTTGTATAAAATGTTTCAGAACAGTGTATTTTCATATTTCCCGTAGTATTGATGTTTGCAATATCTACAAAATATTAAACTAACCAGTGAAGTTCACTGATGCTGAAGATATAGACATGGATCTGAAGTTGCTCTTCTCATCATGCAAGATGGGTGATTTTCATTAAATCCCCTCCCATCTGCAGCCCACAGCACCATATCTCACACCATTCCCAAGGGTCCCCCCCTCGCCCCTCCCCAAGGAGCAGACTGGAGTGTGTGTGCAGGGGGCTGCAAAGGGAAGAGAGAAAAAACCCATTCTATACACCTGAACTCTGTTACGTTCATGGGTAGAAACTTAGAAACTAAGTCATTCAGTCTTTGATTTTGTCTTCAGAGGAAAATTAATTCTTGGTACAATTTTTTACTTCAGAGGAAGTAAGACAGGGGTGGGCAGAAGGTAGATCTCCAGATGTTTTGGACTTCAATCTGATAGACCCCTGCCAGCCTGTCTAATGGTCAGGAATGCTAGGAGTTGAAGTACAGAACATTTGGACATCTACCTTGTGGAACCTGTTGAATATGATGTTCCTTTATACTTCTTTTTCAGATGCTTGTTTTAGTTTCCTTTGTTGTTTCAAACTCTTGTGCATTAAACAAATTTGCCAGTGTTTTACAGCATTCACTGACAAAATGGTATACAAAAAGGTATATCTTAAGACTTTTATAATAGCTATAGAAGATACCCTTAATATCAGCTTTGAGGAATCAAGTGTTTAGTTTATTACTTTTATTTATCATATAACATTTGCTCTAGATCTGTGCCAGGTTTTTTTTGCCTGTTGTATATAGTTGTGAACTCAGTTAACTGCCCTCATGTGGCCCTGCCAAATTAAAAGAATGACTAAAAATACGTTTTATCGCTTATTATTCCATAATAACCACTGCAGACCTTTGTTAATGACTCTTACAAAGTAGTCTTCATACATAGAAACACTGCATAAATTGATTACCCCTGCTGCTTTTGTAATTCTCATTATCTGGGTATCCTAAACTAAATTTGCTGAAATGCCAACAATGGGAATTTAATATGCAACTTTGCATGGAAAAATGCAATGATAATTTACATAACATTTCTGAGTTAAGAATTCTTTTGCGCTTGAAGGAGCAACCTATTTAAATAACCAAATATTTATTCATGAGCCCTCTAATGCTGGACTCCTCTGACATCTTTCAGATGCAATTTATTTTGTTGGTTAGATCACCAAAGTCTGAATTGGAAGGAACTTGATGTACGTGCCAGTCCTCCATATAAACAGAAAATACTACTGTGTGCCAAAATAATTTGTTGCAGATAGCATTGTTTTCAAATAATGGCTAAAGTTTCATGTTGCCTAAATATAACATGAAATCCACAATGCAATCCTATACATGTGTTTGCCCCGGCCATAGGCTTCCAGAATTTAGAAGTGCTGAGAAAGTGATAAGTCAGGTCCAGGTTTGCTTGCAAGGAGACTTTCTTGAGTACTTACAGCACACACACAGGCGTACCCAATCATTGGATCAGACAACAGCTCTGAACAAAGAACTCTGTCACAAGATTACTTTTATATCATACATGTTATTCAGGCATAGTAGTGAGGTAGTATGACAGGTGCAAGCATTAATTAGAGTTCACCTAGAACTTTCCCAGCATAGCCTAACAGTGCTTAGTATCATATTTGGCAGAAGCAAGACTATCGTAATTTTCTCAGCATGGACACCTGTGGCTCAAGATAAACAGAGCTTCACTTCTCAGGCACATCTAGGCTCTGATAAGATAAATGGCACCAGAGCTCATTAGCATGGAATGTGCTGAGGCAGCCTTTGACTCATCTTACAAGCTGAGAGGCCCACCTGCAACTGCAAGGGAAATGCAACTAATAATGAACCAAAGCAGACAGCATTATGGATCTCTAAGCCTCTCTAAACTACTATTAGCTTGCTTACAGGCCTGGGGCCTTACAACATGTTTACTCAGAAGTAAGTCCAACTGAGTTTAATGGGACTTACTCTCAGTCCCAGCTAAGAACAGAAAGAGAACTGTGCTAGATCAGCAATAGCACCCTCCCACTCTTGTTCCCCAGTAGTAACTGGTATTGAGAGGCATACTTCCTCTGATATTGAAGGTAATAATGTACAAACATCATGACTAGTAGCCTTTCATAGCCTTATCCTTCATGAATGATGGAAGCAAGTCAGTAGGTCAAGGTTGGGCAACTTCAGGGAGTCTGAGGTCTACATTCCAACCCCCAGTCCTACTCGTGGGCTGCCCTCCTGCTGTGCTGCCAAAAGATTTGGTGGTTTGCTGCTGAAATGTGGCAGCACAGTGCTATGGATCCTTAAAAAGGGCAAATTAGCTCGAGAACAGGTTAAATTTGTCTTGTTTTAAGGATTTGTAGCAGTTTGATATTTTTTGTTGGCAATGTGGTGAGGGCTGCAGAAGATGACGTGCACACATGCAGTCTGTGGTCTGTGTGTTGCGCACCCCTGTAATGCAGGCTTGCAGCCACAGAAATGGCAACACTGTATGCATGAAATGGCATTTGTAAGCACTGACAGAGGTTAGTGTAAAGGTTAAACAGATCATGTACTCAGAAATTCAGACCAGAAAAGGGGAAGGGCAATACAACTACAAGCACCCCAGAAGGCTCCAGTCACAACAGCTGGTAATTACCAATCAACAATGGCTCACTGCACAATCTTGACACCTTTGGTAAAGGTGGATGGCCAGTCCCCCTGACTTCGAGGTGAGAGTGAGCCCTGGTCACAGCTAGGTTACCTGGTCCCTCGGGCAATTCAACACTTTCAGCATTTAAACTCCACACCACAAACAATTGGCTTCTTCACAGTAGGGGGCCCTTCACTTGACTCTGAAAAGACAATCGTAACCTAAAATCCTTTCAGCATTGTAGTTCCCAGAAAAAGACTGACATACATAAACTCGACACCAAAGTATCATAAACAAGAGTTCATAGAGTTACCAAGAGAATTCAGACTTGGTAGATATCCAAGCATTAAGATGTTGATCTCTGTGAGGTCTTGTCAACTAGGGTCTAGTTAAATACCAGGGTAGGCGTAGGCCTAGTTAACTTCTGTCTTCTGACCAGCATTCCCAACCTGAACTTTTAGCCTGTAAACACAGAGAACGTTGAAGGGTGCATTGCTACTCCACCTTCTTGACATACCCAACCCCCCACCCCTCCTCAGAATCCTCTCGTTCTCTGGTTCCTACCGTCTTGGGCAATAAATCAGGTTTGTGACATGAAGCCTTATCTTGCAGCTGGGCCAGATCTGAAGTTACACTCTTGGTTGTCATGTAATCAGTTGCAGAGTCAGGCTGCACCAGGTTCTCAGGCCTTGAGGTTTGCACTACAATACTGGAGTCTAAATCATCCCTCTCTGATTTGGAATCAGACCCAGAATCCTCAGTGTTAAGGCTGTCTGTGATGCTTGGGCCAGTCCCCACAGCCCTAGACTTTTTCTAGTTGGTTTGGGGTACGGCTTCACTGATGGAACATCCTTGAATCAACTGACCTAGAAGTCCTTTTTGTGTTACTTTGTTTTAAATCAACACACCCTGGGTTAATTGTGTTAGATAATTCTCACTTACAAGAGTCCCTCCACTAGCTGTTCTTTTTATGCTACTTTCAGCAAAGCCAGTATACAGAAATGCACACTATACCCCATTCTATCCTGCAACACTGATGTCATGCAAACAACATAGTGATATTAGCAAATCAGTCCAATGGTGTCAGCAAACCCATATAGTAAGTTCAGCAAGCTCTGTTAAGTAGAACGCAGCTGCTCCAGAAGAACAAATATAAATCCTAATCAATGAGTTCACAAAAGCACTCGCAAAACATGTTGCTGAAGAATTATATTTAGATCTTACCACCTCTACTCCCTTTGTAATGTCTTGTTCCATTTCGTCATGCTCATGTCGGTGCCCAGTTGCATATATATTTGTCTCATCCCATCAGCTTCTTCAGCAGATGTTCATCCCCATGCAAGCACTGTGCACGAATAGCTTTTGTAGGCAGTCCACCTCCTGAAAGCCAGACCTTGTCAACTAGAACTCCATCTTCCCTGGAGGCTTAGGATTTCACATCCATTTGTGGACAATCTTTCATTTTACAGTACTTTTTGATTGTGAGCCTGTGGGAATGACTTGTTTTCATTCTTTAATCTATTGTACAGCATCTAGTTTTTATGCACATAGTGATAATTTGACAGTTTAAAGAAAAGTATGTTCAAAAGTGTTTCAATGTTTCCAGTAGTAATAATATTTATTAATTATTATCTTGACATTTTATTTATGTTAGGTTATATACATTACAATGATAAAACAGATTTTGTGAATATTTTCATTAGTAAGAAACACTGAAGCTACAATAGATAATGGGTCCAGCAAAACCATTTTACTACTATTTGAAGGAGGGGGGCGAAGAGGAGGAAGAAATAAGTTTTGAATTAGTTCCAATACAAAAACTTTTGATTTCAATTCCTACCATGTTGAAATGAAAAATTGTGCTTATTTTTGGCATCAGCAACAACCTGATGAAAAATGACATTGACTGTAAAGTCAATTTTCTTAATCTTGAAATGCTGGAATAAAATTAATTGCTTTACATTTATCATATTTGCGTATATCTTATCTCATTTTTCATCTTGTGGCTTCTGTGTTACTTAAAGGAATGACGAGCCTATCTTCATTTGAAAAGTTTTCAATTCCTCAACTATTTAGCACAGTTTAATGATTTATTACCTATCTCGCATTTGCTTTTCAAAATAGCTTTAGCTATAAGATGTCTTATATGATCAATCAAATGATAGCTGATTCATTAAATTTTGAGAGGAAATGTGTGTGATATAGACAAAGATAATTTACTTGTGATGTCCACTGATTTTCCTCTTATGCAATCTGTGCATGTTGATGTGTTCGGGGGGGGGGGAACTATTTAAGAAAACTGTAAATTGTGCTCTCTGAACATGTAGAATTCAAAGTGAAAACTGGGAAGGACTGAGTTGCTTTGGATACACAACACGTGTTGCTGCAATCAGATGCATGATATCTGTTATGTACCAGAGGTGGGGCAGGGATGGGATGGGAGTGGGACTCAGATGACTCGTGTCCCATCCTTCCACCCCTGAACCAGTTTGGCTTCCTGTGCTTCTTTTGCTTAACAACTAAAACGCAACAAGGGTTGATGTATAACAACAAATAGTGTCAGAGTGAATCAGATGCTGTGTGCATCTGATGCACAGCTGGGTGCTGTCAGGAATGAATTTGAGCATGTGGAGATATCTAGCAGCTCAGATTCAGAATGGGAACAGCCAAAACAGGGGGAGGGTCCCTCCCTTGTGAGTTCAGATATGGCAAGGCCTTCTTCCCAAGACCTTGGCTCACAGATGGCTCAGCCTGAATGCCCCCACCCCCTTTCCTCCTTCATGAGAACCCAGGTTTCAGGTGAGGAGGAGAATGAGGGGCATGACTTGAGGGGTGCTAGGGTCCATCACAGAGCAAAGCAGGAAAAGTTAGAGGTGGAGCTCAGATGCTCCACAAGGTTGGCTATGCATGAAAGCCTATGTAGGAGGGAGCCACCGTAAGGGAGGGGCATCCCTCCTAATCTAGTCTGGCCTAGAGGTTCTTGTTCAGACCGCTGGCAACTTCTCTAACTTCCACTTCGGCTCCTCTATTGATATTCGTAATGCTGTGGCATAGCTGTCTTCACTGTAGTCTGAGGGTTTCCTAGAATTTGCATTTGGAAAGAAGCTAGTTGTTAACTAATAAAGTAGTGAGCCTGAAGCCTGGTATCCTAGACTGTGTTGATTGCAAAACGGGAGGACCAAGGAATGTGACAGCTGCCATGTTCCACTTTGCATGGTAGGAAAAGGAGAAGATGCCCCAGCGGTTGGGACACATGCCAACAGGGGTGTGGTTCCTCTTCCTCCCATTTGTACTGATGCCAATGAAAGCTGTACCTGAGAGGATGCTTATTGCCTCACCAAAAGTGGAACTACTTGCTTTACAGTGGCTGCAGGTTCATGCCTGTGTGTTGTTCTCTGCTTCCAGTGTTTTGAGGCAGCATGAGGACCATAATGATGTCTCCAGCCCATATATGATATTTGGGGAAAGGCTGAGAGTCATTTTAAAAAAAAGAAAACACAAGTATCCTGCTGTCAGGGTGGACACTGAGCCCATGGAGTCCCAGAGTAGTTCTGATTCTGAGGAAGAGCAGTCGCTCCTGGGAGAGGAGCGCGCTCCTCTTTCCCAGGGCCAACAGCTGATGGAGATTCCTCCCACCAGCATTCCTAGCTTAGAAAGCAGTCCAGGGAGTGACAGAGTACAGTTAGCAGACTTGGTGGATGCGCGATGTCGATGCAGAGAGCGGTGCCAGATGGAGGGCGCGGAAAGGAGGCGTAGTGCCCGGTTGGCGCGCAAACAACGGCTGCGCCCAGAGGATCCAAGGGAAAAGGGGAGGGACTCTCCCTAGTCCTTAAGTTCAGGGGTCTGCCAGTAATTCCCTTTCAAACGGGGACCAACTGTTCCAACGTAGGGCATAGGTACTGTGCTGCTCAGATCTAGTTGCAAACGGTATAGTTGTTAAGTTGTAAAAGAAGAATAAAGCTTTGAAAGGAATCCCTTTGTCTGTGTCTGGACTTGGCTACTGGATTAGACTGAGAGAGGCCTCCAAGGAGCCCTTGACAGCCGCTGACCTCAGGGGTTCCTATTTTGCTACCCAGTGCATTTGCACATGACATACCCCATTTGAATGTTGTTGCAGTTGTACAGCATGGTGAGATGGTCCTATCAAAAACCTTTTAAAGAGCATCTTGATGCCTTTCATTCTTCGCTACTGGATAATCAAAGCCAGTAATCAAAGCCAATTTGGAAAATTTCTATCCTGCTTTTGAATTAAAACATTTTTATGCTGGCTCACACATACAAACATTAAAATAGTATTAAGAAATGTAAACAGATAGATTACATAATATAGCTAATAAAATAGTGGAATAAAGCAGCAATTAAACACAGTTAATGGCCCAAATCTTAGAAGATAAATAAATACATTTCAATGGTATTGGTATAGGTGTGGTGCTTCTAAACAAACACACAACAATTACAGGTATTTTCCAAGGTCATCATACCAGCAAGGAATCTTCAACTTTCCTATGTCTTATCAGTAAATAATGAACAATTGACAGTATTTTATCATTAAATCCTTCTGTGTCCCAAATGCCTCCCCATAATGCATTTCTTCTAAAAAACATAATTCACAAAGTTGTAACTAATATGTACATTCTGAAAAACAACAGAAACTATGGAGGCATTGAAAGAACAAAAGGGGAACATCCTACTGTTGGAAGGAATTGCCTTCATATTTGCCAGCAGACTTACCATGTCTTTCCATAGTTTTAGATTTGTCGTTGCTGAAACCCCTTGTAGAGCTCCATGTTGAAAACAGTTGCTAGTTTCTCTTGGATATAATGTATAACTCTTGTCTTACAGAGAATTATTTCTTCTGTAAACTTGTGTTTGACCAAGTACATGTCATCTTTGTAAATTCCATTCAACCTGGATCTGTAGAGTTTTTAAGAGCTGAAGAAATTGGGACTATTTATCCTCATTCAGATAATAAATGAGATGTGAAATTAGCTTCATGGTAAATGAGTTCCCTGGAGGTTGGTATATATAATAGTGTATGAGTTTTGCCAATTTTCAGCTGGCAGATGTGTTTTAAAGTGGTTTGTATTTTAAAGCAGAATTCAGATAGATCTTTCTATTCTGCATGCAAAGTAGATGAGAAAACTATCCCCATTTGCACTTTAACACTGGAAAATATGGTAGATTATATAAGTTTTCTTTGGAGTTCCATGAATAATTGAGTGCTGTATCATGGAGACCAGGACACAAGTTGTCTCAACCAACGTGTAAGCATTCTCTTAGTGATATGCAAAAGCTGACCATTTGGCCAGAACTGTGGGATCCACACTAAGCCCATCAGGATTAAGAAAGTTCTCTGGGGGCGCAATACTATTCATGTTTAGACAGAAAAAGTCCTACAGCTCCCAGGATTCCCCAGCCAGCCATGCTGGCTGGGGCATGCTGGGAGTTGTAGGAATTTTTTCTGTCTAAACATAAGGGATGTCAAAGAAATTTGCTGCGGATTCAAATGAGGCCAGATTCTTTGGAATTTGGCCTCAGGAATCCGCAGCAGAATGGGACCACTTGCCTCCGCTTCAGGAGGACTGTCTGGAGGTGGAACGGCACTCAGCTGCTTCTTGCCAGCCAGAGTCGTTCGCTTCCTCCCAGTCCCTGCTGATTACCATGTCTTTAAAAAAAAAAAAAAAGTGATCAGGAGGATGTGCTTGTAGACGTATATGCAAATAGAGTCATGAATCTTGCGTCTAAGTCTATGTGTCCAAAGGCTTATATGCAAGATTCATGGCTCTATATTGCATATAGGTCTATGGACACATCCTCCTGATTGCCTTTTTTTTTTTTTAAGACATGGCAATCGGCCGGGACAGGGAGGAGGTGAATGGCTCTGGCTGCCAGGAGGGAAGGTAAGTGGCCCTCAAGCCAGTCCCCCCCCCCCCCGAATACGAGTGGAGCTGCTCTGGAGGATTCTGGGGGGGGAGGAATGGATTGTCTCCCCCCTCAGATTCCCCACCAGAACAGATGGTGAGGAATCTGTACACTCCTACTAAACATGCATAGGATTGTGTCCTGAAAAAACTAGTGAAATTTATTTCAAAGTCTGAGAATGCAGTTTCATAGAAGGGTGGATAGTGCATAAGGGAAAGTGGAAACTGTCAGCTGATGACAGACCAGGTGATTGTGGTAGGTAGTCCTAGTTTTAAAAACAGTGACTTCCATTCCCTCCCCCCCCCCAGGCTCAATTCAAGTGCTTGCCTTGGCCTTTAGAAAACCCCTCAACACCTGAGACCAATTTATCTCAGGAATGATCTCCTCTCATATAAACCTGCTCAAGGCCTACGAGGAGAAGAAGAGACAGGCCTCTCAGTTGTGACAGCTAAACAATCAAATCGGGCTATGCATGGATCCCCCAACCCACTTCAGAGGCCGATTCAGACCTTCCAAATCAGCCCTGACCTTCCTCGGCCCAATTCGGACCCAGTCCAAGTTGCTTTGGACTCCAGATCTGAAGTGAGATTCAGACATCCGGACTGGGCTGCCAAGTTGCCCACCAAGCCCCCTGCTACTTATCTGGACCCATTGTGAACACCCACAGCCATTGCCTCTTCAAGGGAGTTGCCATTTTCTTTTAAAATGGTGGCTTGTCTTTTCTGGAAATCAAATCTTATGTAAATGGCAGCCATAAGGCTGTCATGCACACAACATTACATGTGTAAATGGGCCATTTACGCCTGTAATGTCGTGTACATGATGGCCTTATGGCAACCAATTCCATAAGATTTGATTTCTGGAAAAGACAAATAACCATTTTAAAAGAAAAAGGGGTAATGGCTGCCCTTGAGGAGGGCGATGGCTGTGGGCGCTTGTGACAGGTCTAGGTAAGGAGCAGGGGGCTCATGCAGCTCAGCAGGCACATCCGGGGGCACGCAGATGGGGATTCAGAGTGTCCAGATCGGTCTGAAGAGATCCAGAGTTGTTTGGATCAATCTGACCCACTTTGGACCACTTCAGACTGATCTGGACCCACTTTGGATCTGGACTGATTCAGTCCGAATTGGCCTGCTTTGGCTTGGAATTCGGATCTGGATCTAAAGCAATGCACAGCCCTGCTATCAAACAAGAGGGGTTAATCAGGCTGCCATCTTTGCCTGCTTTTAAACAGTCTCTTATGCCTATTTTATTTAAGCAGACTTTTTTTTTTAAAAAAAAATCAGCCTTAGCTATGCTTTTTCATCTGCTGTTGTTGATATTGTTTTGATTGTGTGTGTGGGTGTGGGTGTGGGGGGGAGGTTATGCTGTTCTATTGCTCTTCATTTGATTTCTATTGTTAGGGTTTTTAAAAAAATTGTTTGTGATTTTTAAAAAAATTTTAAGCCATCCTAAGTGTGATTTTATCATAGAAAGGTGGGCTGTAAATGCCTAAATAAAATGAATGTTGTTGTTCAGTCGTTCAGTCGTGTCCGACTCTTCGTGACCCCATGGACCATAGCACGCCAGGCCTTCCTGTCCTGCGCTCTCTCCCGGAGCGTGCTCAAGTTCATATTCATTGCATCGGTGATGCTATCTAGCCATCTCATCCTCTGCTGTCCCCTTCTCCTTTTGCCTTCAGTCTTTCCCAGCATCAGGGTCTTTTCAAGAGAGTTTTCTCTTCGCATTAGGTGGCCAAAATATTTGAGCTTCAGCTTCAGTATCTGTCCTTCCAATGAGCACTCAGGGTTGATTTCCTTTAGGATGGACTGATTTGACCTCCTTGCAGTCCAGGGGACTCGTAAGAGTCTTCTCCAGCACCACAGTTCGAAAGCATCCATTCTTCGGCGCTCAGCCTTCCTTATAGTCCAGCTCTCACAGCCATACATTCCTACTGGGAAAACCATAGCTTTGATTAGACAGACCTTTGTTGGCAAGGTGATGTCTAAACATAAGGGATGTCAAAGAAATTTGCTGCGGATTCAAATGAGGCCAAATTCTTTGGAATTTTGGAATAGCTTCTTCCTATGCTGTCTAGGTTGGCCATAGCTTTCCTCCCAAGGAGCAAGCGTCTTTTAATTTCATGGCTACAGTCACCGTCTGCGGTGATCTTGGAGCCCAAGAAAGTAAAATCTGTCACTGCTTCCATTTCTTCCCCTTCTATATGCCAGGAAGTGATAGGGCCAGATGCCATGATCTTTGTTTTTTTAATGCTGAGTTTCAAACCAGCTTTTGCACTCCCCACTTTCACCCTCAACAAGAGGCTCTTTAGATCCTCTTCGCTTTCTGCCATTAGGGTGGTATCGTCTGCATATCGGAGGTTGTTGATAATTCTCCCAGCAATCTTAATTCCGACCTGTGATTCATCCAACCCGGCATTTCTCATGATGTACTCTGCATATAAGTTAAATAAGCAGGGTGACAATATGCAGCCTTGTCGTACTCCTTTCCCAATTTGGAACCAATCGGTTGTTCCATGTCTGGTTCTTACTGTTGCTTCTTGACCCTCGTACAGGTTTCTCAGGAGACAGGTAAGGTGGTCTGGTACTCCCATCACTTTAAGAATTTGCCACAGTTTGTTGTGATCCACACAATCAAAGGCTTTAGTGTAGTCAATGAAGCAGAAATAGACGTTTTTCTGGAATTCTCTTGCTTTCTCCATGATGCAGAGAATGTTGGCGATTTGATCTCTAGTTCCTCTGCCTCTTCGAAACCCAGCTTGTGCTTCTGGTAGTTCTCGGTTCGCATACTGCTGAAGCCTAGCTTGTAGGATTTTGAGCATCACCTTGCTGGCATGTGAAATGAGCGCAATTGTGCGGTAGTTTGAACACTCTTTGGCGTTGCCCTTCTTTGGAATTGGAATGTAAACTGACCTTTTCCAGTCTTGCGGCCATTGTTGAGTGTTTTCAAATTTGTTGGCATATTGAATGCAGCACTTTAACAGCATCATCTTTTAGGATTTTAAATAGCTCAGCTGGAAGACTGTCATCTCCGCTGGCTTTGTTGTTAGTCATGCTTCCTAAGGCCCACTTGACTTTACTTTCTAGGATGTCCGGCTCAAGTTCAGTGACCGCACTATCATGGCTATCAAGGACATTCAGATCTTTCCTGTATAGTTCTTCTGTGTATTCTTGCCACCTCTTCTTAATCTCATCTGCTTCTGTTAGGTCCCTGCCTTCTTTGCCCTTGATCATGCCCGTCTTTGCACAAAACGTTCCCTTGAGATCTCCGATTTTCTTGAAGAGATCTCTAGTCTTTCCCATTCTGTTGTTTTCCTCGATTTCTTTGCATTGTTCATTTAAGAAGGCCTTCTTGTCTCTCCTTGCTATTCTCTGGAACTCTGCATTCAGTTGGATATATCTTCCCCTTTCTCCCTTGCTTTTCGCTTCCCTTCTTTCCTCAGCTACTTGTAAAGCCTCATCAGACAGCCACTTGGCTTTCTTGCATTTCTTTTTCTTTGGGATGGATTGAGTTGCTGCCTCCTGAACAATGTTACGGACCTCCATCCATAGTTCCTCAAGCACTCTGTCTATCAGGTCTAATCCCTGAAATCTATTCCTCACCTCCACTGTGTATTCATAAGGGATATGATTGAGGTCATACCTGAATGGTTTAGTGGTTTTCCCTACATTCTTCAATTTAAGCCGAAATTTTGCAAGAAGCAGCTCATGATCTGAGCCACAGTCAGCTCCAGGTCTTGTTTTGACTGACTGTATAGAGCTTCTCCATCTTTGGCTGCAAAGGACATAATCAATCTGATTTCGATATTGACCATCTGGTGATGTCCATGTGTAGAGTCATCTCTTGTGCTGCTGGAAAAGAGTGTTTGCTATGATCAGCGTGTTCTCTTGGCAAAACTCTATTAGCCTTTGTCCTGCTTCATTTTGTACACCAAGGCCATGCTTGCCTGTTATCCCGGTGATTTCTTGACTTCCAACTTTAGCATTCCAATCCCCTGTGCTGAAGAGGATATCTTTTTTTGGTGTTAGTTCTAGAAGGTGTTGTAGGTCTTCATAGAACCGATCAACCTCAGCTTCTTCGGCCTCAGTGGTTGGGGCATAGACTTGAATTACTGTGATGTTGAATGGTTTGCCTTGGATTCGTACTGAGATCATTCTATCATTTTTAAGATTGTACCCCAGTACTGCTTTTCCCACCCTTTTGTTGACTATGAGTGCTACTCCATTTCTTCTAAGGGATTCTTGCCCACAGTAGTAGATATGATGGTCACCTGAATTAAATTCGCCCATGCCTGTCCATTTTAGTTTGCTGATTCCCAAGATGTCGATGTTCAATCTTGCCATCTCATGTTTGACCACCTCCAACTTATCTTGATTCATTGATCTGACATTCCAGGTTCCTAAACAAAATTGTTCTTTACAGCATCGGATTTTCTTTTCACCACCAGACACATCCACAGCTGAGTGTCCTTTCGGCTTTGGCCCAGCTGCTTCACTCTTTCTGGCGCTACTTGGAAATACCCTCTGCTCTTCCCCAGTAGTATATTGGACACCTTCCGACCTGAGGGGCTCATCTTCCGGTGTCATCTCTTGTAGCTTTGTGTTACGTTCCATGCGGTTTTCTTGGCAAGAATACTGGAGAGGGTTGCCATTTCCTTCTCCAGTGGACCACATTTTGTCAGAACTCTCTGCCATGACCTGTCCGTCTTGGGTGGCCCTGCACGGCATAGCTTATGGCTTCAATGAGTTACGCAAGCCCCTTCGCCACAACAAGGCAGTGATCCATGAAGGGGAATAAAATGAATAAATAAAATGAATAAATAAATGTAAATTATGTAGGAATATGTAGTAACTTATCTGAATGCGCCAGTACAGTTTGAGAGCATCCACGTCCCTTTATATATGTAGCAGTTTGTATTTTGAAATAATAATCCAGAATCCAACCTTGGTTTTAACAGAGGAGTTGCATGCAAAAATATAATGTTGGCTTGTAATTTGAATCTGCTTCAGGCTGTATAACTAAATTTGAACTAAATTGGGTTTTGAGTGCTCAGAGTTTGGCTTGTATATGCTTTGTGTTATGACATTTACTAACAAATGAGTGCCCTCTCTTCCTTCACCATTAAAAAGAAATTTGATTCCCCAAATTATGTGACATAGGCCTCATTTTAGGACTTAAAAAAAGGGATGAGACCGTATGGCTTCATGTTCATATGTCTAATCATATTATGTAAAAGAAGCTACACAGTTTACTGAAATGACAGCAGCTTTTCATTATAGCAGTAATGTTTCCATTCGCTAGCATTCTCCCCCTAATAGCAACTTTTATACTAGATTAATTAAGTTTAAGAGCATGATATGTTTTTAAATATGTGTGCATATACAAATAGATTTTGCAGAGAATTAAATGCATGGTGGAATGTATTAATCACCTCCATCTTCCCATGAATGAAAACTGTCATGTGCATTACAATTGTCGTGCTGTTGGTGCTTTTACATCTATAGTCAAGTTGTTCTGTGACGTACTTTTGCTTGGGGCATGCTGTGGTTTGAATTGTGTGGGCTGACTGGAGGGAAAGTGGGTGGGTGGGGGAGTCACTAGTGAATTGATTTGGTGAGTGGTGGGCCTTTGATCTGAACTATGTGGTTCTGATTAAGAACATAAAATTTTACATAAAAATATTAAAACTACTTACAGTGAGATCTGAATCCTAACACATCAATCGGATGTGCTACATTCACCATACTTTAAAGCACCACTTCTGCCCATGGAGACTGTGGGGGTCATTCTTTCATTGCTTACTCAGTCTTTGAGATGGGAAGAAACTGACCGGGGAGGTTATGTAGAGAACACTGGGGTATGAGAAGATAGACCTGAAAGTGTCGGTATATCTTGGGGAGGTGGGGAGAGGATGAGGATTAGGAAGTCATAGTTCTATGGCATTAGGGATAGAATGTTGAAGGTTACAAGCAGGTTCAATTCCTGAATGGTTTTGTCTTGGTCTGACCATGACAGGGACGGGAGGCCATGGGATTTGCCAGGTGCCTGAAAGTAGCTTAAGCAGGCAGACAGGGTCAAACTGGAGTTTCAGGACCTTGGTTAGCTCCAAGCAGACAAGGTCCAACAAGACTCCAACAAGGTCTGGAGTGCAACTGACATCTTTTGTCTGTTGGGGCAGACTATGAGCATCTGTACACCGTCCTAAAATCCTGCATTTTAAATGGGGCTTTGTGCTTCTGTTTTAAATGCAGGATCACGATGGACACCCTGTATGCATGTTTCCTTCCCTGCCTTCCCCCTCCTTTCCCCCCTTATCTGAGTCTTCCATATGTTGCATTATACAGCCACTAGATGGCACTGTGGTCTAGCCCCTCTTATTGCAGTATTTCCTTTTCATGGGGGAACTCAAGCGGCACTCAAGCATGGGAATTTGATAGCTCATTATCTCCAATCTTTTTAAAAAATGGAATAAAGGCCATTTAGTGCAGGAGATGCCCTGGAGGTTAATGATGTCATCTAAAGGACCCGCAAACTTCCATGAGTGAGCAATCTCAGTAGCAGGATAAAAGCTCCATGTGAAGAAGCCTTATGTCTCCCAACCTTCACCAGTGGAGGCTGGTGGCTTTGAATTCGGTGGGTCTGTGATTCCATTCTGGGTTTCAGCCAGAACCAGTTATCCAAGGTGCTGAAACCATTTGGGGAATACGGTTCAGAACCTTGGATAACTCCTTTAGAGTCCTGGCTGGTTCTGACTGAAACCCAGAATGAAATCACAGCCCCACCGAAATTGGAGCCGCCAGCCTCCACTGAGCTCCACCCTCTTTCTGAAACGTGGAGAGTCCTAAACCTGTAGTCCTCTGGCCTGGAGCCTAATGCTCTGTGACCTGTCCCTCAGCTTCCACATTGTACATTGCCCATACTTGTGAGCATGTACTAGGGAATGCAAAGCCTCTACAGTAAAGGGAGCACTCCACGGGAAGTGCTGTCTCTGGGGATCCCAGTTGCAGGGGTGGAGGTGATTGCTGGAAAGGACTCCTGGCTGTCAGGCTCCAGCTCAGTACTGAGGCCTGGCTCCAGACAACCTCTCATTGTCTGGAGCCATCTGGTTCCTCCTCATCTGTGTCAGAGTCCTGGCTGCTGCTCAGAGACAGGGTCATGACAATTTTGGAGTCCTGACAGTCCATCTTTAGTGGGTAGGATCAAGCAGTATAGGGTCAGTCCTAGGGATGTCGCGGATGCCCGACTGGGTCCAGGAGTCCATTGCCCCCCTGCCCACATTCCCTGGACTGTGCCCACCAAGCCACTGCCCTCGCTCGCCCCTGCTTGCACCCTCCCAGACTCACCCCAACCCATTCGGCGAGCACTCGCCATTTTGCTGCTTTTTTTTTTTTTTACAAAAGAAAGGGAGCTTAAAAATGTGCATATTTAAATATGTGCAGTTTGCGGCTGGGAAAGCTTCCTATGTGCAATATTAGAGGCATTATGCCTCTAATATTGTGCATATGACATTTTCCTGGCCCCAATCTGCACCTATTTAAATATGCGTATTTGTAAGCTCCTTTTCTTCATAAAAAAAGGCAGCAAAATGGTGAGCGCTTGCCGGATGGGCCCGGGGTGAGTGCAGGTGATTTGCCAAGCTTGTGGGGGCTCAAGTGCAGGTCCAGGAGGTGGTGAGCGGGGGGGGGGGGCACACTTCAGCAGGTGCCCAGAGAACCCGGGCTGGGGTGGGTTCACACATCCCTAGTCAGTCCCCTTTCGTGGTGTTACTGAGAAGCTTAGCCATTATTATTTCTTATTTATTATTACATGTTTATCCCACCTTTTATATCCTGCAAGGAATCCAAGCTGGCTCACATGGTCCTCCTCCTCTCCATTTTATCCTCACAACAACCCTGTGAGGTAGGTTAGGCTGAGAGTCACTGACTGGCCCAAAGTCACCCAGTGACCTTTATGGCCCAGTGAGGACTAGAACCCAGATATCCCAAATCCCAGTCCAACATTTTAACCACTACACCACCCTGGCTCTAATATGGCTTTTACTTGTGTATTTTGTTGATATCACACTCAGACACACTGGGACCTTGCCTAATATGTCTAATATGGTGGTGTTGGTATTGTTTTGGTTCTAGAAAAGACTGTATGGGTTAGATATGCTAGTTACTTTCCTTTATTGTAAGTAAGTTTATGAGCTACGTGCCCTCTACTTTAACTCTATCAATAGGAGTTGCCCTCATGTGAGTAGAAAAACAATGGAAAATCTGGATAATTTTCCAGATTGCCTTCCTGGCCTCTGTCACCACCCTAGTCAAAGAACTCATGATGTAACCTATGAATTGGCCAACCCATAGTCTTGATGGGAAATGCCTTCCAATCCTGAAGCATCCACACCACAAGGTAAATCAACAGGTTAAAGCATTACCTAGATGTCCTTCGTGGTCTCTTGTCCTAGGAACCTCTACTTTGTCCCATGGAAGTCCAGCATTTTTCATGCTTTATCATCCAGCCCAAATGCAATCAAAAAGTCAGGAACCTCTGTAAGGCTCCTGTTCATTCCCCAGAGCTTTTGTTTAACCCCATCCTGAGTCAACCCAAAGTTGTTGTCTCCAATGTGTTCCTAGCCTGAACTCTATAACTGTCCTTGAGTGTAGTTCCCCTTTAAAAGATTTCTTAGAGAAGATCTTCTACAGAATTCAATACACTTGAACACTCTGCTGCTTTAACTCGAAGATTGTCCCAGGGTTTGCCTGGCACACTACTTGTTCCTCAAGGCTCACTCATAGCTGCCCCCCTCTCTTGGCCAAACCCATGTTTCTAGGATCACAGCTCTCCTTTTAGCTTCTGCTACTTTGCTGGCTTGTATGCCCAGATAAAGCTTCACCCACATGAAGCACCCATTGCTGCATTTAGTCAGTGATTCCTTTCAGTAGTGTTGCTGAACAGCACTGGAAGTTGGATAATTGCCTGGATATCTGAGGGACCCTCCACACTGGGTGTGTAGCCACAAGATTGGGACTGCAGACCTTCTGTGTGTGTCAATCAGCATTCAGGGAGCCTGTGTGCCTCAGTCTGGGAGTAAGAAGCTGGAGTGTTGAGGATTGTTGGCTTTACATTCAGCGATTTACCCTTCCCATAGCCAGGCTGAGGGTGTTGTGTTAGGATTTTCACACAATCCTGTGCCAGGCACATCCAGCACCTAACATCTCTCCCCTTCCCTCTTTCCCTCAGTCCCCTTTCCTCTCTCCATGTTTATTTTCCTTGGGTTAGTCAGGGATCAAGAAGCAGCATGGCTTTATTGTTCTGCATTCCAGATTATATTGTTATGACTGTATTTCGTACCATGCTGGCCTCAGGGAATCCTAACAATAGCTTAGCTAGCCATCAGGCTACTTTCACTGCCTGTTTCAGCCTTTGTCTGCAGGGGAATGAAGTATACACAGCAATTTTGAAGCTCATGTAGATTTCCCCTTTGTACATGGTGAATTGGTATCCGAAGCAATGAGCGGCCTGGATAGCGATTGCTTACTGTGAGTGACTTTGATCAACCAGAAAGTGAAGCCCTTTGTGTTCCCTTTCCTCCGAGACACTCTGATAAACCCACTTCTACTGTTTCAAGCTGTGGGTTCTGTCAATGCCCTGCGCTGCAGCTAAGAATGTCAGGGAAATCCACAACTGATTCAAATGAGTTTGGATTTCTATAAATCCAACCTGCAGATTCTGCAGTAGAGTGGTTTTTCTGAGTTGTGCAATTTCCGCAGACTTGCGGACTGGTTTTTTTTTTTTAACTTTTGTGGGGGATGTGCACAAATTCTCGTACATCTCTAAAAAAAATAATAATCCATTTCTATCAGTGAGTGGATGATGGAATGAAAGGTGCCTGACAATCTACAAAACACAGATGGAACGGATTTAACAAAATCTGTACATCCCTAGCTGTAGCTGCATTGTGGGTTTCACCTCTGGATCAGCTCTTGAGCAAGGGTCAGTTTTCTCAGGAAGTGAGATGGAAAAGTAGGGGTGTACGACACCCTGCTTACCTGGCTCCCCTGGGTTCCGCAGGTGGAGGGAGGCGATCTGTTCCCCTATGCCATTTGCGTTCTCACTTTAGCTGTGATAGGCTACGTAAATATTTACATAGCCTATCACGGCAAAAAAAGGGAACGCAAATGGCGGGGGCTATGGCGGCCGCCATTTACGTTCCCTTTTTCACCATGATAGGCTATGTAAATATTTACGTAGCCTATCACAGCTAAAAAAGGGAATGCGAATGGCGGCTGCTGTAGCAGCCGCCATTTAGGGATTTCAGAGAATTCTGCCACGGACTGAAATGGGATCGAATTCCCTTCAATCTGTGCAACGGAATCCTCTGCGGAACGGCACCATGAGGTTCTGCAGAGCCAGCAGTCATGCAGCTTTTTTTTTGTCATCCGCACAGAGTCGCGAAATTTTGGTAAATAAAAATGCAAGGTAGTATATTTCGATAATAAATATGTACTTTTTTTTTTTTAATGAATTGTGCTCACCGCCTTGTTTGTGGGCGTTCTTTTCAGTTGAAATCCTCCGTCTCCGCTTACTTTCAGCCAAAACACTTCCTCCTCCTTGGAGCTTCCCAAAACAAGGCTGCCCTAGGCGTGCCTGAGCGATGCAGTCTTTGTTTAAAGCAACACTTTTTGAAAGAAAGAAAGAAAGAAAGAAAGAAAGAAAGAAAGAAACTTTTAAAATGACCATGCCGGTCTGGAGCCCTGCACAAGTATTATTCCCCCTGCTAGGCTTTCTATTTCCACATCCAGCCTTGTTGGTGACGTTGTGAGGCTAAAATGGAGAGGAGAACCAACTCTGTGCATGTCTACTCAGAAGTAAGTCTTACTGAGTTCAATGCGTCTTACTCCTACACATGTCAGCACCCCACTTGCCCCCAGCTCAGCTTTGTATTTCCACATCCAGCTCATTAGCAAACCTCCTGTTTAGTTATCTGATCTCACTGAGATAACTAACAGATAACTAACAGGATAACTAACAGTCTTCTGAGATAACTAACAGGAGGTTTGATAATGAACTGGATGTGGAAATACAAAGCTGAGCAGAGAGGAGAACCAACTCTGTGCATGTCTACTCAGAAGTAAGTCTTACTGAGTTCAGTGCGACTTACTCTTACACCTGTCAGCACCCCACTTGCCCCCAGCTCAGCTTTGTATTTCCACATCCAGCTCATTAGCAAACCTCCTTGTAGGTATCTCAGAAGGCCCTTGGGTGAATGGGGGGGGGGGGTTTCCAGGGAACAGCTGGATGGAGGGAGATTCCCCCCCCACACACACACACAATGGAAGTTTATAGTTCTTCATATTCCCTGTTATGTTTATTCCTCATTTTGTCCATTCCCTGAGCATGTGCAGAGTGTGCTTTTTATTCAAACAAAGAGAAGGTTGCTGATCTTTCCCTTCATGCTGCATTTGTACAAGTGTGACTGCTTCAGAAAGAAATTTCCATTATACTGTCTCTTTTTCTTCATGAGTTTCATAACAGAAGTGTGGTGCAGTGGTGAGAGGCCAGCCGAAAGTCACCCAGTGAGATAACTAACAGGAGGTTTGCTAATGAGCTGGATGTGGAAATACAAAGCTGAGCTGGGGGCAAGTGGGGTGCTGACATGTGTAGGAGTAAGTCACATTGAACTCAGTAAGACTTACTTCTGAGTAGACATGCACAGAGTTGGTTCTCCTCTCCATTTTAGCCTCACAACGTCACCAACAAGGCTGGATGTGGAAATAGAAAGCCTAGCAGGGGGAATAATACTTGTGCAGGGCTCCAGACCAGCATGGTCATTTTAAAAGGTTCTTTCTCTCTTTCTTTCTTTCTTTCTTTCTTTCTTTCTTTCTTTCTTTCAAAAAGCGTTGCTTTAAACAAAGACTGCATCGCTCAGGCACACCTAGGGCAGCCTTGTTTTGGGAAGCCCCGAGGAGGAGGAAGTGTTTTGGCTGAAAGTAATTACTGCACATCTCAGACAGGGGAAAAAAATATGTAAATATCTACGAAAAATAGCCTTTCTTACAGATGTTATGCAGAATTACGGCTGTTGGTACGGATTTATCTTTTTAATTCTTGGAGCAGAAAAAAAAGAGGAGAATTCCGGGGGCTTATGAATGACGGTACAGGGCACTGGCCACAAACTGTGGAAGTCAAGCGGCACAGAAGGTACACAATTCGTACATCCCTACCGCCATTTGCGTTCCCTTTTTTTTTTTTTTTGCTGTGATAGGCTACGTAAATATATATGTAGCCTATCACAGCCTCCACAGGGATGCAAATGGCGTCCCTGTGTTAGCCGTGATAGGCTACGTAAGTATTTATGTAGCCTATCACATCCATTCGAAAGACGCGAATGGCGGCTGCAGACACGGCCGCCATTCGAGGAGCACCAGAACGGCCAACAAAGGTAGGCTCCGTTCCGGGCCCATTTCGCGGGGTGGGGGGGTGGGGGGCTTCGTTCCACCATGGATTTCGGGGGGCCGAATGCACTGGCATTCGGCCTCACCGAAATCTGTGGCGGAATTCTCCGTCATGCCTATGGAAAAGACCAGGGCCACAGAAAGCTCTGAGTGGGACTGGAAGCCAGAAAGGGTTATCTGTATAAATACAAGTTTAGGTGCCTTTGGGCCAGTTGGCCCCATCTCCATACTGACTGAGGTTTTGTCTCTTAAAGGGGCCTGGCCTGTTTTAGGAATCTCAGACTGTGATGACATGGCAGTGGCTATAGCATGCTACTTTCCTCATGGCCTGAGTCCTCAGAGTTTGAGGGTGGTAATGTGGCTTCCTCTGGATGCAAAGAACTGATGCCTGGGATCTTTCTGGAGAACTGGGTCCTGGGGAAGTGGAAGCCTCATGATGCCTTTCCATGGCTGAGTGCTCTCCCTGAAGCATCAACTGGAGCATCTTCTCCAGAGGACAAGGGGTTGGGATCCTCTGAGGATGAAAGTCCAGGGTCCTGTTCCATGACGACTCTGACTGGATTCCTCTTCCTTTTTCCTTATATTGCTCTACATCTACCCTTCATGCAGCCAAGCCCACTGTGCTTAGTACCACCTCACCATTTCCATAGTGTCCTTCATGCTCCTTATTTGGCAAACTGTAAGTCCCACCTCCATCTAAAATTGTGAATATTCGACGTGATTATGGAATCAATTTGGTATGGCATACATTTAAATACACCTATTTCTAGTTTTAATTGGCTAAACATATGATTATGTATTTACTATAATGCAGTCTCATTATTTTCCTTCCTTTGACAGTCTTTTATAATAGATCCCAACATGTTTTTTTTTTTTTAGTTCTGTTGACAAATTTACTTCAACATCACTGAATTGTAGCAAATTGGATTTATTTATTTTTTTGCATGTCCATCAAAGGAAAGCTCCTGGCATATAAAAATAGGCACTCACCTTTTTTCATGCCTAGCAGGAATCCCACCTGTTTGGTATTCATTATTAGCTTTCTGATAATGCAGGGTTGTTGTTGTTTTTTAACAAGAACTAATTAACTGTAAGACAAAGGATGAAGCAATGCATAATGCCTAAACATACATTCTCAAGATGGCATTTGATCCCAAGATATTAACTACAATCTCCATCCCTCCTTCCCTCAGTGTGATGCCTATGATATGGAACTGCAAAGAATATGTTCTTATGTAAATGTTTGATGGGGAACATTTATTTTTTTTTAAATATCAGTTGCATTATGATTTAGATTGCTCTGTACTGTCTTATATATTTCGCTGTCTCTCATTAGTTTTGAAAAATATGGGTGTATTATCTGAATTACTGCCTGCAACTTATGGTGCATGAAAATCTAATATAGCAACTAAGATGTATCTTTCTGTTTATCCAGACTGTGGGGTTCATGTGTCTGCTTCCTGTGATGGACGAGAGCATTATTATAGGGCATATGCATACAAGGGTTTTATAGGCCCTCATTTCTTCCTGCAAACCACATGGCATCTTGATATACTGTCTGTATTGCATAGTGGATGTAAATTATGGTTTCTCTATAGATGGTACTGCCTAAAATGGAAAAAGATATCTGCTGGTGCACAATCCATCACCATCCTCTTGTATTTTGTATTAAAGTGCTGAAAGACACACTTTGTCAGGTGTAAGCCCCACAAAATTCCTTGTAACAGTAGAGTCTCAGGGAGGGAGGGAGGTCAAAAACTTAGAGGGTTCTTCTGGAGAGAGTTGTGAAAGGGGAGCCAGAGAAGTTGGTAGGAACATAATCAAAGGAAAGCCAGGGTAAAGAATTGGGAAAGTGATAAGCATTAGTGTAGTAGTAACTTTTGAAGTGCAGGCACTCATCATGACAGTCCCCATGGCCACACCCCCAAGGAGGGTCCAAAATGCAGCAGTTGTATTGATCTGTATCAACAAACCAGTTCTAGCTGTTTTCATCTCCACCAGATGCAGGTCTTTATTGGGTCTTAACTGCCAATTCAAGACCAAGCCACCCCCCAAATATTTTGCATAACAAAAGGGAATGATATATTGTTGCTGGGATAATTAATTTCCACCCAGCTATTGTGAAGATTGCAAGTAAGCTCAGGGGGAACAGGGAATTCTGAGGGGAGTGATGTCAGCATCCCTGCTAATCAAAAAGTGCCAGCACTGCATCCCTGCAAGCTCTGGTTCCATTACACCACTAGCGATAAGCACAAAAGCGAACCGGAAATGACTCAGGAGTATCCAGGATTGCATCCTCATAGACCTGGGGTGGGCAACATGTTGACCAGAACATCTGGAGGATCACAACTCCCATCAGCCCTAGCCAGTATAGCCAATGGCGAGGGATGATGGGAGCTGTAGACCAAAACATCTGGAGGGCTAAAGTTGCCCACCCCTGACATAGGCAACCTAGAGAAGCTGAAGGCAGGACATGGGAAGCAAGGAACTGGAGGGTAAATCAAGTGGGAAGAAATGCCAGGAAATAAAAGATCATCTGTAGAGCATAGGGCTTGGTAAGCTCTTCTTGCTCAAGCAAAGGTTGAGTCTGACCTAGAAGCTGTTATTCCCAGGAGGATCATCAGGGTCCAGTCTGAGTATGTAGAGTACTCAGGCATGTGTATGAATAGGGTGTCCTGATGTTCCATATCGGCCCTCTGAAATTCCTCTGTCCTGATCAAAAGTCCAGGTTGTATGGCTCCTGGCAGCAGTCCCTCATTTTACTAATTTTCAACAGACTTTCCAATACAAGGGTTTGATTTGGACCCGAGGGACACACTCTCCACCTGATGATACAACAGAACACACTTGCATGCATTGAACATTGACCACGACTAGCATAGAAGAGCACCCCAATCTAAAACATGTTGGCTGGGATCTAAAGAACCGTTCATGTGCAAAATGTGCTTGTGTGTGTGTAGCGATATTCCTTTCCATGGCAGTGTCATGGCATGCCATTCTAGAGGGTTCCCCAAATTTTAGGAGCAGTTTAATAAGGAGCATTGGCAGTAGTGGGGAAGTTACATCTGGAAGGGACCTCCTCTGTGAGCACAGCCCTTTGAATCCTAGCTATAATGTGGAAGAAATAAGTTTGTTGCTGTATTGCAGTGAAAAAGAGTGCATCACACTGTATTCAGCATAAGATTAAAAACATGATGCAACAGATACTCGTTACAGGTGGGAGCTCCTTACCTCTGAGCAGCTCCTGCATATTCCCAGCTTGATGTCAATTCCATGTGATCAACCCCTGCCCATGTAGGTGAATCATTGAAATGTTTTTCAATGTGTAGGAACTGCTCACAGATAAGTGGCTCACGCAAGGCTGGGATAACATCTAAAGGGCACCTGTGCAGTAATATAGATATAGAAAGTCCATTATTTAATAGCATTTGATTAAAATATTATTACTTGACTTCCTTAGAATGATACAGTTTCATCTTCATTTTGGTTCATTTTAATGGTATTCCCCTGAAATTATGCTTAATACATACGATTGCTGAAATCATTAAACATGATTAATAATAATATAATGATGACTACTGGATGTGCTAGCAACTATAGCACCTTGCTATAATTCTTTATCACAGTGATATTTTAATGGGCTTGCACATGACTGTGTAGCCAACCACACTAATGCTTAAGTGTTCCTTGTGATTAAAATGAACACCAGAGAGAGTTAATCATGATTAGTTTCTCCCACAAACACACCCTCTCCTTAAGAATGGCTCTAAGCTCTTCATAAAAAGACCAAACCACTCTCTCTTTTTTTATTATTTTTCATAAATGGATATTAAATAGTAATTAGAAGTGGAAATCTTCTCAGTGGTGACAGATGGCTTTTTAATTATTGTTTTCTTAGGTCTTGGTGGAGGGTACTGTTGGGGATGGCTTCACTGGTGACATTGGAATTGATGACCTATCTTTTCTGGACTGTACACTTTTCAATGGTAAGGAGAAATGTAGATATAAACTATTGGTGTGGCCAAATGGGGGGTTGCAATCAGCATATGGTTTCCATGCAAATGAAGCACAGGTCCCAATCTTAGATAGTTAAAGATAATGATTAAGTGTTAATAAAAAAAAAAGTAACAGAATCATAGAGCTGGAGGAGTAGTTACCAGACATCTGGTCTTCCTCAGCTTGATGCAGGAAATCCAGAGACAGAACACCCCAGCAAATGGCTGTCCAGCCTCTGCTTGAAGTCCTCCAGTGAGGAAGAGTCCATCTATCACCTTAAATAATTGGTTCCGTTGTTATATTGCTCTCACTATTAAAGGTTTTCTTGTAATGTTCAGCTGAAATCTACCTTCCTATACCTTAAGCCCATTAGATCTATCCCACCCTCTGGGGAAGTGGAGAACTAGTCTTTGTATTCTTCTGTGTGACAGCCCTTCAGATATTTGAGAGTTCTGTTATGTCCCCACCTCTCCTCAGCCTTTTCTTCCCAAGATTAAACATTCCTAGTTCCTTCGATCTTTCCTCAGTTATAGGTCTTGTTTTCCATACTGCTCACCATCTCTCATATTCTCCTCTCTTGAAGCCACATGCTGGCTCTGTGGAAGCTAAGGTAGCTAGTGGTAGCAGGACCTGCAGGGGTCCAAGATTACTGGGCATCATCCTGTGTCAAACGATAGCAGAAGGGGGTGGAGAAGCAGTAGTAAGGACTATTTGTGGAGGATTCCCAGCAACAGTAGGAACTGTTATGAAGTAAGTCAGCCTGCCACAACTTGGTGCCCTCCAGATATTTTGGAATACAACTTCCAGGATTCCTGACCATTGGCCATGGTATCTGGTGCTGATGGGAGTTGAAGTCCACAACATTTGGACAGCACCCAGAAGTAGACACAGAGAAAAAGCTATGGGCTGGGTCCAGATTTAGTCATACTTAAAGTAGACCCATTGAAATCAATGGGACCTACTTTAGTCATGACTAGCAGGACCATTGATTTCAGTGGGTCTACTCTAAGTATGACAAAATCTGGTTCTGATCCTATGTTTTGTGCCTCTTAATCATATGACAATTCTGAGATGCAGCTCAGGTTTAAAACCATAAACCAGTTCTAATCCCAAAGTTGCTGCAAATAATCTTGAGTCACTTAAAAGGTTCAATTTCTGTAGTGTGATGAGAAACAATTGATGTTAAGACCATAAAATATACAGGAATACTATCTTAGAATCTGGATTTCGTGCAAGGCAAAGATCTTTCACATCACTTACTAGCTGAGACTTTTAAGTAGAAATGGCAGGGGTTGAACCTAAGACATTTTGCATGCAAACTGAGCTATGACTAGGGATGGCAGCAGAGTCCAGTTGGGGGCTCAAGCTCAGCAGATTCCTGCCAGCTTGGCCTCCTGACTGGAGTCTACTGACCACCATGCTTGCCTGACTTGGCTTGAGCTGAGTCGAGCAAATGAGACAGGCCTCGCTGCTCTACTGAGCTGCCATTCTGCACAAAATGGTGGCTCAGCCTTTCCTGTAAAGGCCAATTTTACATAAATGGCGGCTGTAAAGAGGCCCATTTATGCAACATTGCAGGTGTAAATGGTCTAAATAGACCATTTATGCCTGGAACGTTGCGTAAATGGGCCTCTTTACAGCCACCATTTATGTAAAATTGGCCCTTACTGAAAAGGCCGAGCTGCCATTTTGTGCAGAATGATGGCTCGAAGGAGGAGTGGGATGCCGGGTGCCCACAGGCCACCTGGCACATGGCAAGCAGGGTCAAGTGGCCGGCAGGGGTCCAGCATGCACGACGCGGATGGGGATGAGTTTGCCCATCCCTAGCTATGGCCCTTTCCCCCAAACAGGCTGACCCTGCGTAAATGTATTGTCTCTTACTTCTCAGTCCTGTCAGAGTTCTAGACAGCCTTAACAATATACTCCACTCACTTTGCTTTAATATGAAACAATGAAGGAGTGGTGCAGTGGAGGGGTAGAACAGAAGAACTTCTACCTTCCTTTTTTTAAAGATACGTATCTCATATGTGAAAAAAATATCATGAAATTTGGGAAACTTACAAGAACTCATTGCAGTCATTTGCAACTTCTTAAGGAAATTTGCCATTTGATGTAACAACTCCATCAGGGACATCCACTCCTGTGACATTGCCTGTGAACAACTGTACAGAACATGAATTCATTTGCAGAGCCACGGGCCAATGCATCAATATCACTCAGAGGTGTGATTTCCGACCTGATTGTTCTGACAAATCTGATGAATCATCTTGTGGTGAGCATACTCATTATTATAGTGTACTACAATTACATTGAATTGACTTGATTCTTTCCATGATGCAGATTGCTATTCTGTGTTCACATGTCAGTATTGGTTTTCTATGTCTCTTCCCCACCCCCTAAAGGCTTCTGTTTAGTTTTATCACTTGAAGACACTGGTGTGTGCTCTTTAGCATGGTGTTGGGGTTTGACATGGTGAATTCCCATTCCAGCGACTTAGAAGAAATACCTATGAGTGTACATTGCTCTTTCCATATCCTATTTTTAAAGTAAATATCGTTGTTCAAGTTAAAGAAATTGCCAAGATGTGCGCTTATTGGCATGGAAAACACTATGGAAATTGGGGACAATTGCTGTAGCCTTGAGCAGTTGTAAATATATAACATTAAATTATCTACTTTGGTTTTATATATAAAATAAACCTATAAGAACTCTGTCTAGTCATTGTTAATTACATAGTACTTGGGAGAGCTAATTTAATAGCTCCTAACCAACAATCTCAACCTAAAATCTTTACTCTGCATAGCACATGGTAGGTCTCAATGGTCCCATAACAGCTAACGAATTAAATGTATTTTTTATGTTTCATGCTTGTTGAATATTCTGGAGTATAAAGGTTTTCAAAACCTGGGGAGACCACAAACTTCAAAACAGTTTTGTGGCTTTATGGATGATTGAATGAATCATTCATTTGTTAAAGACAAAAGCCTTCACACTAGTTATCAGATGTAGGTATGTAACAAATATCCCAGGGTGTCACCAGTACTGTTGATGTCATTAATCATTTAGCAGCAGTAATTGTACAAACAGCAATCCTATTATTGCTTTTCAGAAAGACAGCATTTTCTCTTGTCCAATACTCCAAAACCTAGCGTTTTTAAGTGGGGACTCAAGCAGAGCTATGCAAGGAGCATTCGAGAAGACAGTGTGGCAAATTTACTACCTTGGAAGAGACTCAAATATAAAATCTATAGCAGGGGTGGGCAATTTGTGGCACTTCAAATGTTTTGGCTTACAACTCTTTTAATTAATTAATTAATTAATTAATTAATTAATTATTGCATTTATATCCCAACTTTCTTCCTGTTGCAAGGATCCCAAGGTGGCTTATATAGTCTTCCTCCTCTCCATTTTATTCTTACAACAACCCTGTGATGTAGGTTAGGCTGAGAGTTAGTGACTGGCCCAAAGACACCCAGTGAGCTTCATTAATGAGTCAGGACTAGAACCCAGATGGGTCCCAGGCCAACATGCTAACTGCTACACCACACTGGCTTCATCCCTCGCTATTGGTTATGTTGGCTAGGGCTGATAGGAGTTGCAGGCCAAAACATCTGGAAGGCCACAAGTTGCCCACCCTGAACTATAGGGATAATCAGCGTCTTTGCTGTGGTGGCACTATCACTTTGGAACTCTCTTCTCAGGAAGATATCCTGAGAACATATAACACTACTTAACATATCTCAGGAAGATATGTTAAGTAGGTTTATATATTAGTTATATATTTTATATTTGCATGTTGTTTTAACTGTAAGTTAGCTGCCTTGTGAGGGTAGAGACCCTAAATGATAGGATATTAAATCTATTCAATAAATAAAATAATCATACCATAAACAATGGTGTCAAAATCTTTAGAATAGCAGCCAGCCAGCACAACTGTATTGGTCTGTCTGTCTGTGTTGAAAGTTTGAACATTCCACCTTTCAGTTTAAATCACAACTTTTAGTGTAGCTTCCACTATATATTAAAAATAATTTTAAACACAATGATAATAAAAAAGAAAGATAAAAAGAGCAGAAGAGCTTTAAAAAGAAGCATGGATAAGACTGAAAACAGGTTAAAAGGCACAGGCAAATAAAAGTGCTTTTGCCTGGCCCTGGAACAACATAGGATTTGGCACCAGTCAAACATCTCTGCGGAGAGAGTTCCACGCTGAGAAAGTCTTTTCTCTGGCCACTAGCCACTATGGGGAAATGCAGAGAAGGCCTCTGAAGGTAATTACAACATTTGGGCAGGTTTATGTTGGGAGTAGCTGGTTCTTTAGGCACCCTGTCCCAAGCCACATAAAGCTTCAAAATTTAACAGCAGCATTTTGAATTGTGCTCAGAAATGACCAGCAAGCCAGTGTAGTTGTTTAAGAAGCAGTGAGCTGTATTCCTATTGACTATTCTTGGTCAACAATCTTATATATAAAAAAAATTGTTGGGGAAAAGGGTTGCCAAGGCCATCCTCAAATTATACCTTGATATTTGAAAAAAGGATGCGTGTAGGCCTCTGGCCTGCTTATGAAACTGAAGCCAAGAGGAAACCCTAGATTTTTGGAGTTCAGTCATTGTCACGATTCCCTTAGCCCCACTTCACTTCAATGCCCAAACATACACAGATGAGACGCTTCAGTCTACAGCTTTTAATCCATTACTTCACAGGGTCATACAGATGCAAATTCTCAGAAAAACTCTCCATCTACAAGGAATGCTTTCAGGGGATCCAAATGGAATTTACAAGAGTTGGCCACTGTTTGAAGAGGGAGGTAGTCTTGCTAGCCTAACTTAAGGTGGGGAGGTCCCTCTCTTCTCGTGAAGCCTCTAAGCGCAGCTTCTCATGCAAGGCCAATTGGGTAGACCGTCTAAGTTCCTCCCCTGCCTTCTCTCTCTTTGCTCTGCATCTGCGCCTGGCATCTATTAGGTCAACTTCCTGTTCACTGCCTCTCATGGGGGAGAGGGGGAGGAGGGACCCTCAAGCTCAGCCATCTGTACATTTGTAACCTGAGAAGCAGGCCTACTCATATCTGAACTAGCCTGGGAAAACACTTCCCCCATGTCTGGTGGTTCTCCTTCAGAATCTGAACTGCTATCCCACCCCCTGCGCTCTGAAGCACCCCTGACAGTCATATATCATACTGTGTTACTGAATAACAAAAAAATATTAGGATATGTTGGTATTTGATATTATTAGGAAGGTATATCATAGAATGCCTCCTTTTCAACAGGGCTTGTGCAGGAGAACTTACCAATATATTGTGTCAAATACTCAGCCCCCTGTCCCACCCCCTTCCCCATGGCTGTATTTCAATAAAAAATGTCAGGCATCTTCTTTTGCATATCACCTAGTTTGGTCCTGAGATTAAGGGAAATCCAGCCAGGTCAGAAATACACAGCTATCTAACAAAATAGGCTGCATGGTCATTTAAAGAGTCAAAATTGAAAATTATATGGACATAAGCCTTGCCCCTTGTCTGAAGTTGAACAAAAGTATATCGTTCATCTACTGAATACATGCAGTCACATCTGTGAAGGTAGCTTAGGTAGCTTTCTGAGATCTCATGGTATGGTAATATGTAACTATCATGCCCTCTATTTCTGATGTCCAGGTGTGAGTGCCAATGCTTATGTAGTAAAAAGGGCACCACACACATGCACACACATGAGGAAAGTGTTAGCAGTCTCAGCAGAGGTCTGAGGTTTTCAGAAATGTCCCCCACTCACCAAAAAATAAATAAATCTGGTCTGGAAAAAATCCTAAGTGGTGGACCCCATAAACAACGCAATGGGGACTGAGCATGCTCAGTTGCCACTGACTGACTGTTGAGGGGAAATAATGAAACACCAGGCGGAGAGGGGAATGGGGCAGTATCCAACTGTGTTATTCCATTACCACAAATGATGTTGCAGATAGGCCCCTTCTAATCCTATGATTCTATGATTCTAACTATGTGCAAGAGAAGAATCCAACGAAAGTTATGTTTGAGCAAGCAGTTGTGCATTATGCTTGTGCAACCTGTTGTGCAATGCAATGTGCAAAACTCTTGTGTGACCCATTGCGCAACCCGTTGCGCATAACTCTTGTGTGACTGTTGTGCGATAGCTTGTGCAACTGGTTGTACAACTGCTTGCACAAGCATAACGGGCAACCACTCGTGCAACAGAAAGATTCAGGGGAGCTCTGCTAGCTCTGTTTAGTTTGTGGAATGACAGGGTTGGATACTGCCCATGGAATGGAGTCTCCTGGCTGAGAGATTGGTACACTAAACAGGAGCACGCCATATATTTCGTTTCAGGCCCCACTTGTTAGACCCTAAAAGGAATTACCAGTTTGCTTGGAATATGACACCTTAAATAGTTCTGACCCTGAATACCACTGAGAGCATTCGTAGAGCAATAGCAATTACCATGCCTTGTAAAGAAAGACTGATCAAAGTGCTTCTGACAAGCAATTAGCTCCTCATTTTGGTATTGTTCATTATAATACCAATATTCTTTTCTTTTCTTGTTTCAACAGCTTCGGAAGCTTGTGACTTTGACGACGGGAACGTATGTGCATGGCATCAACCTGCTGCTATTGTGGCTGCAATGGCTTCAGCTCATGCTGTTAATGTGTTCCACTGGGGCCTTGGAAAAGGAGCAGGCATCCACCCAGGCGAGGAGAGCTATAGGCCATTGGCTGATCATACGACGTGAGTGCAATGCTCAAATGTATATGTTCTTCTTTGCGCTGTGAGAATTCAGTCAGCTATGACAGATTTTAACGATGAGCATGCCGCTGCTTGGGTCTGCTTAATGTAATTGCGGTGGATCATTCTAAACAACTGGAACCAGACCAGAAAACATAACTTCATGGTGTCTTTTTCAGCATGTTCTAAATACTATAATTAGAAATTCTAAATGGAATTTGGTGAAAGGTCGTAAATAGCACCAACAGTATATGTGGATCTCTTACACTGCTAGTTCACTCTTTTTTAAAGGGATAATACATAAAATACCCAGAGCCTCCATGGCAGAGGTAGGCAACATGCAGAGGTGCTCACAGTCACCAATGCGCCCTCAGACTCCTTTCTTGGTGCCTGCCAAGGTGTCCTCCCTCTCCCCACAAAATAATAGAACATTGTCTTACCAGCAGCTGGGTTTGCTTCAAAACAAAATGAGGGCCTCCAGCTGCTGCCAGCTGCATTTCCCATGAATGCTTCTGAGCTACATGGTGGGGCTCAGAGACATTCTTAGGAACTGAAGTTGATGGGTGGCCAGCTGCAGATGGATGCTTTCCTCTGCAGCATACCCAGCCACCCAAAAAAGAAGTGGGGAAAGAAAAAGAGGTTCCTGTCACTTCTGGGGGTAGGGGAGTCTAGGAAGCATTTGTGGTAAGCCAGCTGGGAGGTTAAGGAAACCAGCAGGGAAGGGATAGGGAGGCCAGCAAGAAGCCAGCAATGATGGGGGGGGGACCTGGGGTTTTTGGGAGGGTTGGGTGCTTGTATGTCTCAGTGGATGAGGCTGTGTGTGTGTGGGGGGGGTGGTTAGAGGTGATTTTGGAGGTATCCTGAAAAAGAGAGTGTATTTTCATGTGCTTGCAGTGTGGAGTGCTTTGCCACACTTTCCATGGCAACCATTTTGTGGTGGTCTCCAAGACAGTTTCTTAAATTGCCAAATATGCCCAGAAGCCCCAAAAGGTCACCTCTTCCTGCTCTAAGGCCTGGTGCTGCAGATGTTCAGTGTAATCAGGGTTAGACATTGGAATCCAGTCCATGGCTCTCCTTTCTCTTGCTCTTAGGCATGAATTCTCCTCCCTGCTCCCATTTCCTCCCCAGTTTGTGGTTAAGTTTGGTTTGGTCATCATAATCCAAGTATGGTCCTAAATTCACTTTGAGAATCTGGGTTCGGTTTGGCAACAGTTACATGTCAAATTCATGTGCAAGAAGGGATCTCAGGGGGAGGGTGCACAATTATATTTTATATCTAAATAAGGTCTAGGAGAAGGCAACGTGAGGAAAGCCATCCTGGACCAAAACCTTTTACAGGACCTACTCCAGTCCGGGTTACCTAGGATGGCCATCTGTCCCACTTAAAGGCATTTGCTATTGAAGTGCTGTCTAGTCCAAGTCTGGTATGAAGACAGAGAAGGATGAGCAGCAGGGGCCTGGGAGTTGCCCATCAACACTTAGCTCCTGGACAGCAGACTGAGCAGGCACACAGCTCACCTGGTCATAGTCTTCCCTGCAATGGTGAGATGTATTGTATTTCGATTTAAATCATAGTAATTATTTCTAAATTTGCATATATACATATACATTGACATATGCACATCTGTGCTCTCTTATGTTCCTTCTCTCTTTTTTGATAATGCATCAATAGCTGCCCTGTGAACCTCCCCCCACCCCACTTCTTTATAAGGTTATCAAGTGGAGCGGGGTGGAGAATGGATGTGTGTCTTGAAATTGTCTTCACTGGCTAGCCTTCTGAAGGGGTTGGGGTAAAAGCACTTTGGGAAATGGGCATATTGAAGGGATGAGGGGGATCAGTTTGGAATATGAGGGGAACAGTGGTCCATGAATATTTCCTTCTTCCAGGACTCGACAAGGGGCCTGCCCTTCCTGTTGAAGAAAAAGATGTGGTGGTTGATTCATGATGGGTTTCTTATATGAATCATAATCTCCCAGTACAAAGATTCATGTGATTTGCATGTGATATACTGAGAAATAAAAAGATTTAAATTGCACATCTTTTTACGTGCAGTAAAAATTACATATGCTTGCTTGTATATAAATATGAGATCCTGAGAACTGAACTATGTTAATGTGATCATTTACAATCAATTTGTGTGGATAGCCCAATTACCAGAGGCAATCTCAAGTGTATTACTTCCAGCAGAAATTCTAAGAACCTTCATATGGCTTCAGAATGTGATATCAAAGCAGGCATCTTATGTTGTAGTTTCCCAAGTGACTGGAGTATTTTGTCAGATAGACTCTGTTAAGATATTAGCCAAATGTCACTGGTGGCATAGTTGCTAACTGTTAGGTCTGGATATGATTCAGCACGATGGTCAAAAGCAGCATAGGTGTCGTATAATCTTCTACCCTTACGAAGGGGAAGGAATTGAAACTAGTAAAGCATTTGCCAAGTGAAACCACAATTTCACATTGTGCCAAGTCACAGAAGAGTTGCAAAGCTATAAATAAATCATGCCAGCTGTGATTAGATGCTGTGCTGGAATGTCTGCTTCCATCTTTATTACTTGAGAGTGAGATTCTATCCCATTGTTTCCTTTTCCTCTCAAGCTCAGAGGATTTATGATGGAATGTTAATGAGATGTGCTCTGTTTTGGATGAGCCACAGAAGAATTGCGAATTAATTTCAGCTCTTTGTCAGAAGCAGCCAAACTTAAAAACACGCACACACATACACAAAGAACAGCAGCTCCAGTAGAGACATTTTAGCTAGTATTCGGTAAGTATTGTGTTACAGTAAAACTATGGAACTCTCAGTCTCCAGTGCCCTGTGTTTTGCCATGCTGATTTTAATCAGGTGGTGAGAAATTTGAGTCCTTTTGAATTATCAAAGGAAATTAAGTGAGTTAAAATGAGTAAAATCAAAGACACATGAAAGAAACAGGGATCATATTAGTTACCATTCAGTCTTGGCTCAGTGATATAACTGTAATATGTTTACTGTGGCTGCCATCAGGCTTGTCCCAGTATCCTTTCTTGATAAAAAGTATGTTTATGTAAGGTTGTTGATGTATATTTACTCACATTTCTAGACCACCTCAGTCACAAAAGTTCTCAGAGGAGGTAACAGTAGTTTATAAATTTGCACACCCAGCATCAAATTGAAATCTGCTTAAAACAAATCAAATGTGTTGGCTGGGATCAGAGATGTGACACGCACTCTAAAAAGACAACTAGTCACACAGTTGGCGTTCTGTTTGTCCTTTGGGGGTGGGGTGGGGGGCACAGCAGTTTCTACTGCCAAAGATATAACATGCTTTGAAAACAGAAAGTGGCTTGCCTTTGTGGTAGTCGGAGGTAAAATGACAAACCAAAGCTCTAGCTGTGTGCCTGGTCTTCCCCAAATGTCCATGTCGCTTTTTGGACCATGACCATTAACTGAAAAATGCCTAAACATGCTCAGAATGAGCTAAAGCGCTCTTTGTTTATCTGCCGAAAAGCCATTCCACGTAGAGTCCAAAAATGTTTTTTTTTAGCTAAGATGATATGATTGCATTCTCAGGTTAACCTAGCAGTTTTCTTCTGACATGTGGTCCTTTTACAATTAATGCTGTTATTGCTGATTTAAATTATAATTACTCTGTTCTGAAAACACTCTAGTTCCTGCGGAGTTAATTCAGCTCATTCCAGCGCTAAACCAGAAACAAGAGGTTCCTTATTATGAGGGAGTATTGCACAGCTTTTCTTCCTGTGGATTGTGCTACTCAAACTGAACTTTCCAATTCCCGAATCTTCCTTTTGAACTAGTACTAGTGAGGACTGGTGCAATTGTCATGTGGCTCAAGCCCTGATCAGTTTATCCAAAGCTCAGTTGAGCCCCTTTCTTTGTTCCTTGGCCAGATGGGTGTGACAGTGTGCTCCAATGCACTGGCCAGTCGCAATATACACCTTCAATATTGACTTGGGGGAGTGACAACTGGAAAACCGCAGTCCAATTGTAGTGCGGAAAATGTGTCTGAAACCAAGACAGACACATTCAAACAACTTTTTCTAATGAATAAGGAAAGAAATAGGTTCCCTTCAAGATAGGATACATTTACAGTGCCGTATTCTTTTCTTATTTAATGTGCTGACACTGCAGTTTTGTTTGTTGATGAAGTCCTATATGGTGCCACGGTGTTGCCTGGGTGCCACGACGAGGTCATGCTCCCATGCTTGACTCCCCGCATTGCAGGCTGCTGGACCCTCTGCTCCTCACAAGCATTCTGTCCTTTGTCTCTTGGGCTGTACTGTTCTGCCTCCAGTCTCCACTGCCACTTCAAACCCCTGATCATATCTCCTACCTCACTAGATCTACTCTGCAGGATTCCAACAGCACTTCACCCCCATCTCATGAGTTTTCACCCCTCACCTCTTTTTCTCTTCTCTCCAACTGCCCAGTTTTCTACAGTTTTACTGCCTCCCTCCCGAACGCTCCTCATCCCTCTCTCCTTTTTCTGTTTTGCATTTGCGTATTTATTTCCCACTTTCTAGACAAATAGTCCCCACAAAGCAGGTTACCAAACTAATATATTATTTGATCCATATCATAGAAACACTGTAAAATATAAAACACTCATGAAATACATTCAACCTAGAACAGCAACATGGAAAAATGTCCCACTTCAGACCAGCAAAGAATAAACGCATATCTGCCACAGGGGTGAAAGAGATGCCTTGGATGTATATATAGAAGACATGCATAGGTCTCCATTATGAGTCATGCAGGGGCTGTGTGGTCACATGCCTGGCTGAAGTCCTGCTGAAGAGAGGCAGGGATGTTGAGCCCAGTGCCTTATGCAAGACCGTGCTCTTCCATGTACAGTTGCTCTTGCAGGTGGATAGATCATGCCTTCGGTAAGGAAGTGTCCCTAAGAAATTAAGTTCATATGTGGGCAACAATTATGTGATGTCTATAAAAAGCGAAAAACTGAGACTCTGAAATCATAGACTGAAAATCATAGATCTGAGCATTTTTAAAATTTAAAAGCAATTTTATATACTGTTGGGAGTACATCTGCAATTTAGCTTTTCAGCATGGGTGAGTGGGTGGAATAAAAGGATAAATATTTTTCACTGGAATGTGTTTATGTTGGCTGCTTTGGGATGGAATGTGCTGACAAGTGTATGCATATTTTTTAGATAGACATCTCACTGAGGTGGCGTGAAATTAATGGCAGTGCATTCAAATGACACTTTGGGAAGCAGAGATCATAAACAATGCTCAAGAGTATTCCGTATAATATAGTATTTGAATTTGTGCAGAGAAAATGGCTTTTATGTAATGTTTTTTACACTGCACAGATCGTTTCTCAAAATGTTATTTATTTGAAAGCCGGTGTGCACATGCTCTCTCTGTCCCTCTCAATATATTTACATGTGTGTACGTGAATCTGTTTTACTACAGAATGGGGATATATGAGAATTTTGTTTTTGCTTACAAAACATGCAGCATGCCCTGTTTGCAACTTGCAAGCACATGTCTACCGAAAAGGTTCACAAATTGCTGGACATGGGCTTGCATTCAATTTGCACAACTTTTCACATTCGATTTGCTCCAGCTTCCTAATTTGTTCAAATTCCCCCTGTAGACTGAATAAGCCCCATTTTAGTCTATGGAGGAAAAGTGTGCAACTTAGGAAATTTGCACAAATTGGGGGAAAATGTGCGTAAATGTCATGTTTGTTCACCGCTCAATTTGCGCAATTTTCCTGTTCGCGCAGAGCGAACAGCAACTGCAACTGTAAATAGGAGTCAGGCATAAGAGAGAGGCAAACATTCTCTAATGTTTGGAGAATCCTGGTGAGCTGGAACATCACTCGTTCTCTCATTCCTACTGTAGAAAGGTGTGTATGTGTGTGAGCCTGTACCTCAAGCTCTATTGAACATGATCATCTGAAACTTGCAAAATGTAATGAAAGACATACAATCAGTTTTCATGCCCTACTCAGAATTCTTTCTGCCAGTGTTGTTTTCAACAAGCCTGATAATTTTTATATCATGCACAATGTGGAAAGGAGGTGAAAGTGGGTGTTTTGTCAAGACACTAAAGGTTCTTAAGAGGATTCAGAGGCAATAAACACACAACTGGATAGAAGTCAAAAGATGAAATTAAGTAGCAGGCAAAATGATACAGAGAAACTTAAGATACTAAGCAAGATAAGCTTACTTCCCCATTCAGCTGTCGGGAACTCCAGGTGAATGACAATGGAAAGACCCTAGTCAGCAGCCAGCACATAGCACCTCCGTCATTCAAGTCTGTGTCGAAGTTCAGCTCGGGCAAAACTTTGGGGAGCTTTATACCTGAGATCTCCTTTTGCTACGTGCAGTTTTGAGCAGCACCCTAATTAATCACACCTGTTGTGATGGTCATATTCTCAGTTCTTCTGATATGTATCATTCTTGTACCACCCTAAACATAAGCTAAAGAGAGTGGACAATGGCCAGCCTCATTAATTTAGAGATACTCCTGCATTCCAAAGTTGTACCATCCCAAGCAGGCACCTGACCTTGAAAAACAAAGTATCAAGCCAAGAGGATGGTTCAAGCCCTTTACGGGGGCCTGGTTGTTAAGGTTCTCCAGGAGATTCAGGCATAAAAGACCAGTTGTGGCACGCATGCCACCCTATCTCCTCAATGTACTATGGTCTTCCGGTGAATTTCCTTTATGATAGATACTTCCATTTACCTTTCCTAAAATCCCAGTTCAGTTTTTGTTCATGCCTCTTTAATTGAGTAATAGATTTGGAGCACAGCTTCTTAACAATATCTGCAGCATGGAAAACCACATCCAAATCTCTACTCAGCCATGAAGTCCAGTGGTTGGCTTTGGGCAAGTCTCACTCTCTCAACATGGTTGGGGTCTGTTTGTTTGTTTTGCTTGTTTTGTTTGTTTCCAATAATTTATAACACACTTATCAATTCAAGGATACTCAAAGTGGTTTACAGCAGGATCAAAAAATGTCAAACTTGAAACAACCTTGAAATCAAACCATCAAAATAGCAATAATACAACATACAAATTGCAGCAAAACTAATATCATGCATTAAGAACAAAAGCACACAGTACAAAACCAACATTTCAGATCAGCTGGCATAAGCCCAAGGAGCTTGTTAGGATGTTCATCCTCAGCACCACAATGGAAAAATGCCCTCTCTCATGTGCTTAGCTGCCACACCTCTGACAGCAGTGGGAAATGGAGAGGCTGTTCAGTGTTGATCTCAGCACTTGGATAGGCTCATATGGGAGGACGTGATTCTTATGCTATTCAGGTCCCAGGCCATTTAGAGCGCAATCCTATGCATGTTTAGACAGAAAAGGTCCTACAGCTCCTAGCATTTACCAGCCAGGGAGTTGCATGACATTTTTCTGTCTAAACATGCATAGGATTGCATCCTTAGAGGTTTAAATAGTTAGGAGACATCCCACACTGAAGTAAATAGGCAAGAGGGAAGCCTGAATATGGAAGAGCCATTGCATTGCACAAAGGCTTTTGGGCTGGAACCCAAACTTGCGAAGAAGGAAAAAAAAAAATCCAGAATTTAGACTATAAAAGAAGGCAATATGAATGACTCCTAACATTTTACTAGGTTTGCATGTCTCTCTTTTAGTCCCAATATAAAAGCTGTCTCTTCAAATTAACAGCAGTGTGTGCACACACACGCGCACGCACACACACACACACACACACACATATATATTCATTTATTCCCAACACTGTTCTTCTATTAGAATACATCAACAGTAACTGGCACCTCAAGTACATGATTTTGATTAAGCACCAAGAAACACTGCTGAAAGATTAGACTACTGTAGGCTTTCCTCTGCTGATATCTTAGCTATTCTTTGTTTTTTGATAGAAAACTTATCAGTTAATTAGAAAAGAAATTGAAAGTAAACTGTGGTCAGGAGTCTAGATCATTACTTTTCAGGGTAAGTGTTAAATTTTTAATTTGAATTGCAGCAATTAGACTTTAAAATAAATACTCCAACATAATTTTGGGAAATCTACCTGCATAGTCATTTCTCCCAAAGCTTTCATACTTATACAGAAGAAACGTAAAAGCAAAAAATGCCACATAAAAACACATTTTTAATGGCACAGATAGCTAGCCAACTGGGGACAACTTATTTGGTCTTTTCTTATATACTAATAGCGAACTAAATTCTCTGAGTTCCAGTCCTTATGTAGCTACAGCAGCACCATTCACGCACAAGAGGGAGGTATCAGAAGGCTTGGGAGAACCCCAAGCTTTGGATGGGGGGAATGGAAAACCATGGGGGCAGGGATAGAATTCAGTATCCTAGAAAAGGGGTGGGCTGAAAGTAGATCTCCAGATATTTTGGACTTCAACTCCCAGCATTCCTGACCATTGGCCATGCTGGCAGGGCTTCTGGGACCTGAAGTCAAAACATCTACAGTCGTACTCCATACTACAACATTTTGTTGCAGGCCCCACTTTTTATATGTAATCATCAGAGACTCAAGTCAACAAAATGCTTCAGCTTAGACACACATGTTGGCCTTGTCTTATATGTAGGACCAGTCATGCAACTTTATTTAGGTCTCAAATGTAAGGATTGAGCCCAGTGCCTCTGCAGATGTGCCCAAGAAGAATGGATTCTGAGTCAGATGGGGAGGCGGAGGCAGAAGGCATTCTCAACCCGCCAAGGTTGCTGGAGGCCAGTGAGAATAACAGTGCCAGAGAGGGGGAAGCCCAGCTGCAGCCTAATATTTTGGACAGCCAGGTCAAGGCCTCTGAATCTGTGGGAATGCAGCCTCCTAAAGATGAGGAGGAGGGGGTAGGAATACACAGGGTCAGATGTCAGCTGAAAAGGGAGGGCCAGCATAGAGTCACAACATGTTCCAAGATTCTAGCAGCCAGGGGGGTGACCCCCTGGAAAGACCCACTTTGAGGGGGGGACCTAGTAGCCCACTCACATTGAGAGGGGAAGCCTGTAGTAGCCAGTGGCAGTTTCGTAGCAACTCTCTTTCATAGTGCCTTAACCCAAATGATTACCTGAAGTCTGTGTGATCTTGTATTATGCAAAGTCTCTTAGAAAAGCTTGTGTCTAATGGATGCATAAGGATACTGTCTGTAGCCTGTGGCAATGCGTGTTTGCTTGTAGCTTGCATAATAAAAGTAATTGACTGGAAATATGACTTGACAGTTTGACTGCAAAGAAAGCCAGGGTCCGGGTGTCTGACACAACCCAGAGTCTTATGGGTATATAAGGCTCTTCTTACTGCCTGTGGCAGATGGAACACCTGGCATTTCCCCTCTTCTATAATCAATTAAGAGAGCCCACCTTGCGCGTGTGGGACTGCTCCACTGGATTATGCTCCAGCTGTTTAGGTGCTGATTGAAGCTTCATTCCAACTGTTGATATGCCAGCAGCATAAATTCTAGTGAAATAAGACTGCTTTTCAAGTAAAGAAGGTACTGAAGCTTAAATGTTCAGTTCACCACCCTTCATGGAAAACACTTTTGTGTAGGAAAAAGCATGAAGTGTGTTTGTGGATTGCTAGGTGTAACAGTCTTACATGTGTGTTTTTCACTGCATGGACGCTGCATATGAGTGCATTTCTCACATTTTTGAGTAGTCATGTATGTATGGATTTCACAAACAATTGGCAGTGGGGGGGGGGGTTGTACTGCCCCCACCCCCATGTCAGCAGCTGTGCTAGTAACATTGTTTGCCCAAGAATGATGGTAGCTTGCTTGAGCTAGAGATTTGGATGGACTCTGCACAAGCCTTTCTAACTTAAACCCATTGTTAATTATGTATTACTAAGCGATTCAGACAAATCAACCAGCTAACCCATTAAGCAGTCTACCGGTTTGTGGGCAGACCTGATTTGTCTGTGCTAGGTGGATTGAGATGTTCCCTTCCAAGATTCTTGGGATCTTACCATGGGTATGTGTGAGTAAGCCACAATTCACTAGGGTTACAGTGATAGCCAGATGAGGTTCTTTAAGGTACCCACATGACACTTGTACAAGCACATTGCAACAGCCATCTGGTGGGAAAGCACCATATTTTCCAAAGCAAGAAATCTGTTATCTTCCAAACAGAATCACTATCTTGAGAGACGCCACGTGGATTATGCACAACAAATGAGAAACAAAAGTGCATTTATTGTCCAATAAACCGATAATGTGGAAAATCTCTCGGGCACTTCAGAGAAACCATTGCCGCAAAGGATGCGTCACAGTTGGTTTTTATATTTACAAGCTGTAACACAATAACTTCTAAAAACAATTCCTTCTTGACAGATTATATTGGTTTTGCTGAATATGTAGAACTATAATCTACATCTGCATTTACTTACTTCTCAATTGCTACATACGGAAGTATTGAATAGAATTGTGGGTTAATTTTGAGCATTCATAGAACAAAAATTGTTTCTCATTTTTTAAGGGTTTGTTCTTTCTGAAAATGCTGTTGCATGAGAGAGAATATAGTACTTAAAATATAGACTACAAAACTTTAGATGTTCAGAATTTTGACTTCCCACTTTGCTGAAGTAAGGAAAGAATTATGGAAATAAACAGGAAAACAAACTGTTCAACAAAGCAAGGTCAAAATAGTGCAGTTTCTAGCATTCTTTCACAGAATCACTGAGGCATTAAAACACTCTATGAGAGAACACTGGAGACAAAGTAAAGAAATCACACAGTATTGTATTTCTGTGTCTTCTCTCATAAGCATTACTGTCATGAGAGAAAGGAGAATACACTTAACACCCTCATAGCTATTCAGGAGGAAATGTTCCAAGGGCAAAACAGCAGTAAGGCCTGCAAACCCCACCATTTAAAACCAAACCAAAACTAGACATTGATGTGTAAAACGCATCATTTCCCACAGTTGTTGAACTTATAGTATCAAGTTTATATACTCATGAGCTGAATGAATACTTGAAGCTGAACACATTGACCAATATATGGATATATGTTTTTTTTTTTTTTTAGTTAACACATTTTATGCCATCCTTCAGCTTATCAAGCTTCCAGGGGGCTCACACAATGTCCGATTAACACCACCTAAATTAACACAGCAGAGTGTAAAAATGATTTAAAACAATACAGCCAGAAAAAGAAAAAAACCCAGCAAGAGATCAGCAGATTAAAATTGGATAGATGACATACTGAAAGGCTTGGGTGCATAAAAGATCCTTTCCTGGCACCAAAAAACAAGCAAACAAATTTGGTAGCAAGCAAAATGGGAAGGGCATTCAAAATGGGGGTGCCACAACTGAAAAGTTCCCCTTTTTGGTTATCAACTGGCCTAACTTCAGAAGGTGGGGTGGGGTGGGGATTAAGATGAGGACCTTTGATGATTCAGGCAGGATCACATGGTATATATGCATATATAGGTTTGTGATATATGCCCACTGGACTAGATAAAAAGATTTCTCAGTATACTGGTGATGGGAGCTTCTTTTTCGGACTGATAAGCAGACCAATGAAAATCATTGTTAAGAATGTGTTGGATCCAGGATCTGCCTTCTCTTGATGCTGTTGATGGAAGGTCTCCACTCATGGAAGGTGCTCCCACCTTTTGGAGATCCCCTATTCCATAGCTGATCCCATTCAGGAGGGTCCCCTAACCCTCTGAGTAGCATTTTCAGGGAGCTGGAGAGACTGCTGTGGGAAAGAGGGGACAGGGAATTCCACTTCCACCAGCTTAGTTGCATGCTCCTAAATCTGGACCCAACCCAAGGTCTTTACCATTATTATTTCATTTGGCTTTCTTCTGACCTGATATTAGGAATGAAATTCCCCCATTCAGTGCCACATTAATGAGTGAGGAAAAGGTGGGGTGGGGTCATTTGCTGATTTTTTTCAGGGGAACACTTTGCCAATTGGTTAAAGGGGTTCATCCTGGACAGCAGTTTCTTTCTAAACTTTTGCCACTGCCTGTGGCAGCAGATCCCCTCATGGTGATCAGCAGCTATTGGCCAGAATTATTCTCCTCCAGTATACCATTGGAATAAAGCTACAAGACTTGGCCTTATTCCAGGGGTTGCGGTTCTTTGGGCTGGGGCATGGTAGCCCCTGCCTAGCCAAGTTCACATGCCCCAAAACTGTTCACAAAGGTCTCTTTTCCAGGTTCAGACATCCCTTTTGGCATACCCATCCTCCAAATTGAGCCAAAAATTCAAAATGTTGAATTTTGTGCTCATATCTACTCTACATATATGGACCACTGTATCTGTGTATTACTTCGTTAACATATTGAATTGCTAACATAGTGTCCATGTTTTGTAATGTTTGACATTTTCTGCCTTCTAGTCCTGAAAAAGTAGAGGGTGCTTTTGACACATTGAGGCCAGTATAGAGATGCAGCATCTTCACCCATATCTCCTTCATATCTCCACATCCATGGGGAAGACCCTGGAGAAGCATAAAACAACCTTCTGGATGAAAGAGCTACTGGAGCTCTGAGAAAGATTTGGGAATGCCTCTCTATCTGTTTCTATCTGTGCCTCTTCCTTCAGTTTATCTCTGTTGTCAAAAGGGAGGAAGCACACAGAAGCGAGTCTCTTCTGCTACCCCGTCCCACCTTTCACCTCAGCCCATTTCCCCCAAGCTTTGACTGCAGTAGTACAGAACTCTATAGTTTCTCAATGGACCACCGACCTGGCTTAAACTGGATGTAATCTGATAGAATCAAGATGCCTGTTAAGACTGAAATCCAAGACATACTTACTTCCATGTAAACATGCATAGAATTGCACTTAACTCATTTTTATAATCTTGCCATTAATCATACAATTCTGTATGTGTCTACTCAATGGGGCATTTCCAGGCAAACGAGTATTGGGATTCCAGTCGGTCCTTCCTCTCTGGCAGGTACCAGAGGGTAGCACTGGGAGAGGAGGTTTCGGACCCGTGGCCACTCACTTGTGGCCACGATGCTATTTAACATCTATGTGAAGCCGCTGGGGGCTATCATCAGGAGGTTTGGGGTGCGGTGCGCCGGTGTCATCAATATGCAGATGACACACAGCTCTACAACTCGTTCAAATCTTCACCAAGATTGGCCGTAGAATCCCTGTCCAAATGTCTGGAGACGGTGAGTGGCTGGCTGGGGAGGAATAAGCTGAAGCTGAACCCTGACAAGACCAAGGTACTTTTGGTGGGAGACAAGAGGAGTTTGGGGGATGATGACCTGGTGTTGAATGGGGTACAGCTACCCTTGAAAGACCAGGTCCGCAGCCTGGGGGTCATTTTAGACTCCCAGCTGTCCATGGAAGCTCAGGTGTCAGCTGTGTGCCAGACAGAGCTGTAGCAACTCCATCTGATACGGCGGCTGTGCCCATACCTTCCCAACCATCTGCTCCCATCGGTAGTACATGCCCTGGTCTCCTCTCGTTTAGACTACTGTAATGTGCTCTACATGGGGTTACCCTTGAAGATGGTTCGGAAGCTGCAGCTGGTGCAGAATGCGGCGGCTCGCCTGATTACAAGCAGCCACTGGCAAGATCACATCACTCCAGTGCTGAAGGGGTTGCACTGGTTACCAGTTGTTTTCCGGGCCAAATTCAAGGTGTTGGTTTTGACCTTTAAAACCCTATATGGTTCCGGCCCAGCCTATCTTAAGGAGCACCTCCAGCAACACCAGACAGGCCGCTTAACAAGATCAGCCTCGGATGGCCTTCTCTCTGTCCCATCAGCCAGGACAGCTAGGCTGGTGAGGACGAGGGACAGGGCCTTCTCTGTGGTGGCCCCCACTCTGTGGAACTCCCTCCCTAGGGAACTCCGCCATGCCCCCTCTTTAATGAGCTTCCACCGGGCATTAAAAACGTGGTTGTTCAGGCAGGCATTTGGGGTGGGTTAGGGTATTTTTTATAATGTTTTTAATGTAGAATTTTATTGTTTTAACTGTTTTGTTGTTGTACAACGCCCAGAGTGGCTGGGTGACCAGCCAGGTGGGCAATTAAATAAATAAATAAATAAATAAATTTAAAAAATTGTCATCTTTTCTGGAGTAATCGTCAACATTTGCAGGGGGAAGAAACTGTAACTGTAAGCTGATATTACACTTCCTTTTCAATAAAGATTGGGAAGTACATGTATAATATTTTATGGCTGACAGTTTATTAACTCTCATGATTAATGCTTCCTTTATGAAATACCTGATTTCTGTCCTTGACTCTATGGTTGACTAGATCCATCCCAATGCTGACGAATGTTGATATGGCTCTATTTTACCCATTATGAATCATATGTACCACAGGTACTCCAATTATCACATAAGAATGTCAGTAAAAATGACAGAGAGCTGACTACATTCATCTATAGAGCATTTCATTTTGGGAATGTATTCTATATATGCTGGGCTGCTAAGCTGTTTTAACAAATCCTCACCCCAAAAAAACCCTAGAGGCTTTTTTTTTACCCAAATTTGATCTATGATTTCAAATCTGCTACACCATTCAGTTAAATATTTCTGTTTCAAAGTCTGCTTCTTACAAATTGTTTACTTGTTCTGTGATAGCTCATGAAACATCAAGGAAATCTGGGTGTGAGACTTTTCTAAAGTACGTTTATGGATCAAAACTAAACTAAGGAAGAAGGGGCTGGGCATATACCTATGTAGGAGACACGAAGTATTGGCTTTACTAGAACTTTACTAGAAGTGTCATACTGAAAACTGATTCAGTAATACCAGGCTAGTTTAGTATTTGCTAAAACACTTCACAATTCTGCCGTCTTTTATCTGACCTGGAATCTAGGAGAGGGGTTAGGCTGAAAGACTTGTCCAAGGCTACCTGTTGAGCTTCATCTTTGAATAAGGTTTAACCTGAATCTCCAACATGAGCATCCATTGTTACATCACAATTAGAACTGTTTGTTCTAGACAAATATATCACTCCTCATACAGATTCGATTTCCCCCACCTTGTGCAAATCTAGTCAGATTTGTACCACCAATGTACAGGAGGACAGCATCAGCAGACTCAGGGGAAACCTGAGGTTTGTAGGGGTACAAAAATCCTAACGGTGGAGAACAGGAAAAAACAGCCAAATGATAACTCAATGCAATGTGTGGTTTCTCTTGCACCACACAAGATGCTCAGTGGTGCCGGTCAGTATGTGAATCATTGCATCAGTGGCTGTAAAGGGAACTGAGGTGTCAAATGATAGCTCATCTGTTCTCGGAAGCTAAGCAGGGTCAGCCCTGGTTAGTTCTTGGATGGGAGACCGCCTAGGAATCAAGCTTCCTGCACTGAGCAGGGGGTTGGACTCGATGGACTTGTAGGCCCCTTCCAGCCCTATGGTTCTATGATTCTATGTTATGTTTCTGTGGCTTCATTTAAGAGCCCCTTGAAAATCACAAGTTCCACATCATTATTACTATTGATTATGTATTTCATTTCTGTGCCTACCAATAGCCAAAGCTATTGGGTAGTTCAGAAAAAATACACATCACAATACGAGATAATAAAAGCATAATATCAAATCATAATAATAAAACATACAAAATTTAAAATAATTCAAACTGCTAAAACATTTACAATAAAATACTGGACCTGATAGAAACAGCTGACATAAATGCCCCATCATGTGCATATGGCACCAAATGCCTGGGAGTAGGGAACAGTCTTAACCTGGGGCCAAAAACATGACAGTGTTGGCACCAGGCAGGCCTCAGTGGGGACAGTATTCCATAACTGGGGAGCCACCACTGAGAAGGGCCTTTCTCTTGTTGCCACCTTCTGAGCCTCCCTTGGAGGAGGCACTTGGAGGAAGTCCTCTGATGTTGATCATAGCTTCCAGGTAGGTTCAGGTTGTGAGCGGTGCTCCCTCAGGTACTGTGGTCCTGAGCCATGTAAGGCTTTATAGGTTCATTATGTCTCCCCCCTCCCTTTTATTTTTGCTGTCTAGGTGTGTTCATCTGTGAAAAGAGAAATCACTACCTTTTCAATAGTTACGTTTTTTAAAAAGATTAGTTAAAGCATCCTTTAATTTTAGAGATGGATTTTTTTTATTTACAGATCTGACCATTGCTTAGCCCTGTTCATTTTTTTTTTTTTAACCAGTAACTTAATTCATTCCACTTGCTAATTTCTCTCTTCACAGGGCTACTAAAGGAGGCTGGTACCTCTATGCTGACAGTTCTAATGGAGAATTTGGACATACTGCTGACATTATTACCCCAGTAATTTCTCTAACTGGACCCAAGTGCAGGCTGGTGTTTTGGAACTATATGAATGGTGCAACAGTGGGTTCTTTGAAGGTACTGAAAATACAATTCATAGAACTTTTGTAAGAATATTCACTCCCTGCAATATAATTTCAGTGAAGAGCGGACTGGTAATATTGATTTCGGCACAATATAGTGGACTGCTTCCTCTCTTATGGCCCATCAGCTAACAGTACTATAATCATAGTTACTAGAGAGCATCTATTATCCATGATCCACACTGTGACTGAAAATCCACATGGGAAAGTGAGCTCAATGGTTGCTGAGTGACAGTGTAACTCTTTTCTCTCGGATAGTCTTTCAAATCCAGCGCTGAGCATTTTATGAATGCTACATAAAACCTTTCCATATGGCCTTGCTTCTGCAGATTGAAGTTAATCTGGAACTGAGTTGGAGATTATAAATATCTGTCTTTTTTATTTTAATTGTGCTTAATGGGATAATAAATGTATATTAATCTATTTTTATCTATCCTTGATTCTTTAGGAAAGGGAAAGTTGTATCCAGTGGTGGCTTGGTGCTAGTGGAAAGCACTTCCGCTGGTATAGGGCAGGGCACTTACTTTCGCTGATTCCCCATACCCACTTCCACTCCTACATCCCATGAAAAGCAGCTCCTGAGGATTGGAAGAGCCACTGGAACGCTATGGGATATGGCGCAGGGGATACAGGAGATATGAATGATCACCAGAAATAAGGTGCCCTGCCTTACATGAGTGGAAGCACTTCTCACTAACTCAGAAAGACTAACCGTATAAATCTCTGAAAATAATAAATAAAGATATGCCACTGATAGCACTTGGTGCTCCTGATGCAATTTTGATCCCACAAAACATAATGAAGTTGGGGAAGGACTCTGCTGCCCCACACACCTAGAGTAGGTTGCTGATGTAACGTTTCGTTTGTAGCTTCTCACTGTGGCACAACAGATGAGGCAGCAGCACCACAAAACCAGGTTGTCAGCTTTTTCTTCCTATGGAAAGGACAACTTCCCCAATCCAGCAAAGGAAATACATTTCTGAAAGCATCGTCTGCATGTGGGTACCCTTATTGAATTGGGAACCAGACCTGTAGATTGGATGTCAATGTCCATAAACACATGCATTGCAATGAGCTTCGAGTTGTGGAGCATCTGACCCTAGACCATTCACACAACACAGTAGCCCCTTCATTCATTACTCACTCGAAGGGAGCTTCACTCATTGAAGGGTCTGCAGGGCCACACCACTAGCCCTGCTTCCAAAGCTGTGTGGCTCCCTCACCCCCCACATCCATGGACTGAGCATTGATGTCTGTAAAAGAGAAGCCTATGTGTGTAGGCTTCCATGGGACCAGGAACTTCACATAGGTGGTGATACAGGTATGAGTGTATTTCCGACTTAGTTCTGCCTTGGATTTACAGATGGGAACATTCATCTTGGGCAGCACACATGTTGTACAGAACTCTACTGTTGAAAGGGGCCAAGAACCCTTTATTTACCCACAGTGAGGCAACTTTGAACTCTACTTTATATTCTAAAAAAAGAAATCCAAAAGTTAAGGAACAAGCTCCATTGAACACTGTGGGATTTACTTCTGTATACATATGAATATAGGATAATAACTGCAATAATCATCCTTTTGACTGTGTGATGTGAACATAATGTGCTATATGAGAAATAGCAATAAACTACCAACCAGATATGGTAAATAAAAATATTTTGGTTTTCCCCTAAATATTACAATCTGTGCAGGGAGTGTCTCTTATGTTACATCCATAAAATGGGTGAGATAGTTGTTGTTCACTCCTCATGTATATAATGCAAGCAGTAAGAATGTTTTATTTTATGTATACTGCATTTTCACAAATCTGTGACTATTAATATTCCTTGGAATAATGGCAAATAACTAAACTTGTGTTACATGGTGCTGTGACAGAGAGATTATTTAGTTTTTCAAAGAAGGGAAATTTAAGCAGAAATAATGTACACATAATAGTGTTGAAATATTGAAGAGGTTTTTGCATATTTGTTTCATGACCTAGAAGGAAAATAAGTTTTACAGTAAAAGCTTGCAGCTGTAATCCAAAACCTGATTAAGCTGAAATGCCTGGGTTTATGTCAAATCGATGTAAACTGAAGTACTTTCATAAAAAAATACTTTAGATTGCTGATTAAAATAAATTAAGATGCATCATGAGATGTCTAATGTCACTGGAAGAAAACTGGATAAGAGAGAGATCTTTTGGCATGTTTCAGAAAAACTCAACATAATGTACCCTGCCTCAGCTGCAGCTTCCTTGGGGTGATTCATACTATAACATTGGTCACCTCTGGACGATCATAGCTTGGCTTTTTCCTCACAAGCCTTTTGCTCATGCATCGAGCACCTTCTTTCCTTCCTTCGCAGGAACCATGCTTATAGCAGGAAATATCTAAGTAACCATAGTTTCCTGTTTCATCTGAACCAGGAAACTGTGGTTACCAGCTTTGAAGCAAGCCGGGATATTAAACCACAACTTGAAATTTTAGATCCTGGTTTGTTCTAGTCCTGGTAACCGTAATTTCCTAGTTTGAATGAAATAGGAAACTATGCTTAATTACAGGCTTTCTGGTTCATTTGTGGCTCGTGCAAAGAGAAGAGCAAAGAGGCTCTGTGCATGAGCAAAGGGCTTGTGCATATGATAGTTCAATCCAGGCCACAGAGTACTGTTTTCAGGCAAAAAAAAGAGGGCTTGCAAAATGTTTTAAGGCTCAATCCTATGCATGCTTAGAAGAAAAATGTCCTACAACTCCCAGCATGGCTGGCTGGGGCATGCTGGGAGTTGTAAGACTTTTTTATGTCTATATATGCATAGGACTGCGCCTTTAATTCAGAGCAGTTTTGCCAAGGATACCACAGGAGCAATTACCCTGTCTCACCATGAAGATATCAGCTTGTTGCTATCTTATATTTGAGACAGTTAATATGCTGCATTGGGTGTGATGCATTCCCACTCTTGAACACTTCAAGACAACTTTTATATTTCTTCTCTCATTGTGTCTGTTAATATACCAGACTCCTCTGTCATAGTATGAAAACTCCTCCATGCAAAGAGAATGGTTATTTTATTGTGCCATGTTATATGCAACTGGGAGATGATATCCCAGTGCCCCATCTTCCATAAAAAGGAAAAAACACCTAGACTGTCCTAGAGTTGAGATTGCATAACATTATGGCTGGTGATAAATCCTGGAAAGGAAAAGCATTTCTGGGAGCTGGTGATGTATAGTTCTGTCAGAGCTGTCTAGAAACATGATTTGACATACATCACCATACATCTCCCAGTGTTGTCAGTTTGGCTCAGTTCAGACACTTTAGGTTCAGTGAAGCATGTTTAGGATAGTTGGCTCCTGGGAAGGACCTGTCATAATTCCATGAATATTTACTGAGGCAAGAAGCTAGGAGAACCCTTCCTGCACCTTCTGCAGCTCAAACGAAACAAGAACTCCGGAATTAGATTGGAAAAAAAGTTTTTTTATGCAAACAACTGGATGTTTAATGTACTGCTAAATTAAATTTAGTTTTGAAAACTGAATGGAGTTATACCATTTTTTTAATGTTCTGGAGATTAGGATGGTTTTACTTATTTCGTTGGCATAAACCAATATGACTTCTTGGCCAGTGTCATCACTAGTTATTCAGACCAGTTGAAGGGGAAATTATCAAGGCTTGCTTATACCAGGGTTGCTATCCTCTCCCTTCATTACACACCTATCCCTATCAATAATAGGGTTCTAGTCCCCACTCGGCCATGGAAGCTCACTGAGTGACTTTGGGCCAGTCACAGACTCTCAGCCCAACCCACCTCACAGGGTTGTTGTTGTGAGGATAAAATGGAGAGGAGGATGATAATGTAAGCCGCCTTGGGTTCCTTGCAAGAGGAAAAAAGGTGGGGTATAAATGCAATACATTTAATTAAAATTAAAATTAAATAAGAAATTGCAGAGAATTTCAGCCATGCCCCATATAGATTATCATCAGCCATACATAAGCACATACTCAAGCGTCCTGCTGGATCAGACCAAAGGTCCATCTAGTCTAGATCCTGTTTCCCATAGTGGCCAACAGATGTCTACAAACAGGGCAGGGAGGCAATATTCCTTTTCCCACTGATACTCCCAGTAGCCTGTATTCAGTAGCATACTGCCTCTGAACCTAGTATATAGCAATCTCTCTATGTTTTCCTAAGGAACTCTACCCACCAGTGATAACAACTCTACTTCTTTTCAGTGAGCACTTATCACAGGATGAAAGAGAAAGAAATAAAGAGAGTCGGAGAACTTCAGAGGAGACACTTTAAACTCATTTCAGTCTCTGACTGAGACCCCATTCACACATGCCACTAGTGCTAGGGGTGTCACTTCCCCATAGTGAAATTCCTTGTCATTGTGGGGTGTATCCGAATACTGGAGCCAAGTGTGAAAGGCCAGTTCTAACCAAGACTACAGTGACTGGTTCAGAAAGACCAATATGATTGGCTTTGCCCATGTGGTTCTGGTGTTCAGACACATTCTACAGAAGAGTGGGATCTCACCAGGAGGAAGCTGCTAGCACTACATACGAACTGGATATGTTAAAAAAAAAAAAAGCTGGTGTGAATTAAGAGGTTATTATTTCAGATTGTGGGAAAGCCTGACTGTGAACATACCCCCTGCTCAGAGAATTGCAGGATTGCTTGCATGAAATTGTTATAATGATTTCCTTTGATGTGGCAATGAAACAAGGAGCTAATTTGAAGAAGTCAGTTTACTGTTTGTGTTGTGATCTGCAAAACATAAGCTGTTAATTAAAAAAAGTATACTTTCACTGGAAACATTTCTTTTCTAGGTGCTCAGCAAAGTGGGAAACATGACTTCTGAACTCTGGGCTCAGAGTGGTCCCCAGGGTCCCCAGTGGAACAGAGCTGAAGTATTTTTAGGCATCCAGTCTTATTTTCAGGTGTGTCTAATTTAGTTTTCCTACAACCTCACTTAAACATATTCATGCTATTTAAAATTCTTGTTGCACACTTCATAATGCTTAAGACACTGTTGCACCCTGAAGCAATAAAATCAAAATGATGTCGCTGCTGGAGACTGGAGATTATTTGTTAATGGCACATAGTAATACGGAATGGAGACAGAAAATGATGCTCTCTGTGAAATCTCTTACTGGAACTGACTGCTTCATTGTTGCTTTATGGTGTCACGGCCTTACCACCGGGAGCAGTATCCCCATCTTATTAAAAAGGGGTACTTTGGTGACTGATTTTCAGAACTCCTTCATCTCCTTAGTCACAAAAATCTTGCATGCCAGGTTCTTTCACCTTTCTGTTCTTTGTTGGTTTGTTTGTTTTGCGCGGCAGAATAACTGTGATTTTGTACTTGACAAATTTTCTCAGTTCATGAATGTCTGGCCGTAAGACAGGGGTAGGCAACATTTTTGGGCCCGTGGGCACATTTGGCGATTTGAGAAGCTGTCCTGGGCACCATCACAAGATGGGTGCACTACAGATGAAAGCATTGACTTGTGCCCACCTGTCATCTTCTTTTTCCATGACTGTCTCTGAGCTCACATGTGGCCCAGAGGCATCCGTGGGAAAAGAAGATGGGAGCAGCCAGAGGCCCTAACTTTGATTTGAAGTGATCCCAGCTCCCAGTAGGAAATTTGGTTATTTAGAAAAAAAATAAAATAGGTGGGGTAGCTCAGAACATTCCCACCAGTAGAAGTGTGTGGGGCAATTTCCCCCATTTTCCCTTTCCCCTGAACCCCCCAATTCCACCTCCCACACTGGTCCAGAGGTCCCCCCAAGCTTCTACAGAAAATGGGGGTGGGCTAGGGGGCTCTAGGAAGAGGGGGAAATAAAAGAAAATTGTCTCCTACTCCTTTGTCCAGTGGAATTTCTCCACTGGATCAGAAGTCTTCCATGGTCAGAAGGAATTCTTCTGTTCGAAGGAGGCAAAATCTGGATCCAACCCATAATTTCTTTGTTTATTGGAGTTGTCCACCAGATTTCAGTTTTCTTATAGCAACATAGGAAGTTGCTTTCTACTGAGTCATACCATCAGTCTTTCTAGCCCAGTATTGTCGACACTGACTGGCAGTGGCTTTCCTGGGGTTTAAGGCAGGAATTTTTCCCACCCTACCTGGAGATGCCAGGGATTGAACATGGGACCTCCTGCATACAAACGAGAAGTACACAAAACAGGTCTTCTACCACTGAGCCTCAGCCCCTCTCCTCTTTGTGCTTCGCATGAGGCATTTCCACCATTACCATATGAACCACAACTTTGTCTATATTATTAGAGATGCCTGTTCATATCAGAACACAGCCACTTATATTATTAATTTTCACATTGCACAGGTTCTTTTCAGGACAAATCGGGGCATCAGTTATGTGGGAGATGTGGCAGTGGATGATATCTCTTTTGAGGACTGCTCCCCTTTGCTGATCCCAGACAAAAATTGTACGTCTGAAGAATTTACCTGTGCCAATAAATACTGTCTCCCAAAGGATAATCTTTGTGATTTTGTGAATGACTGTGCAGATAACTCAGATGAGAGTCAAAGCATTTGCAGTAAGTATGGTGGTTCCATCTTTTAATGAGCATGTGGTGGTTTTACACTTTAATGAGTAGCAGTTATCATGTCTCCAATGAGTTATTTAATATAATAGCTCTACTGCCAGTTTATTAGAAATGTGAATGAAAAGCATACATTAAGTTAATAAGCTTGAAATGTTGCTTATACTGGGTTCTCTTGCAGACATACACACACACACAAACTCAATCACCCAGATTTCTCTCACATACACTGTGCTCATACTCACACAAGGGCTGGCCTGACCATAGAGGAAATTTGGGCAACCTCCGGGGTGCCAAAATCTCCTGTCTTTGCTTTGTAAATGTCTTGGCAAAACAAAGCTGCTACTTACGATTTAGGATTTAACCACTTCCTCAGGACCTGCTTACAGGTGAAAAAAGCAAGTCATAGAATAATAGAATCATAGAATAGTAGGAAGGAAGGGGCCTACAAGACCATCGAGTCCAACCCCCTGCTCAAGGCTAATCTACTAGTGATAGTGCCCAGGCCTCTGGAGATTCTTCATTCCACATTATTTAGAGTGCAGTAGTGGGGTGGTTAAGTTACTTTTGGGTGCAATCCTATGCACATTTAGACAGAAAAAAGGTCCTACAACTCCCAGTATGCCCCAGCTAGCCATGCTGGGTGGGGTACGCTGGGAGTTGTAGGAATTTTTTTTTTCCTGTCTAAACATGTGTAGGAGTATTGTTGTTGTTCAGTCGTTCAGTCGTGTCCGACTCTTCGTGACCCCATGGACCATAGCACGCCAGGCCTTCCTGTCCTCCGCTCTCTCCCGGAGCGTGCTCAAGTTCATATTCATTGCATCAGTGATGCTATCTAGCCATCTCATCCTCTGCCGTCCCCTTCTCCTTTTGCCTTCAATCTTTCCCAGCATCAGGGTCTTTTCCAGGGACTTTTCTCTTCGCATTAGGTGGCCAAAGTATTTGAGCTTCAGCTTCAGTATCTGTCCTTCCAATGAGCAGTCAGGGTTGATTTCCTTTAGGATTGACTGATATGACCTCCTTGCAGTCCAGGGGACTTGTAAGAGTCTTCTCCAGCACCACAGTTCGAGTGTAGGAGTATGCCCTTAGTTAAATTTAAAAAAATTAAAAATAGTATCCTGGTCACCTCTTCAGCATTTAATGTGTGGCTCGTGTGCTGCTCTGTCTGCAATAAGGCACAGTGCCGACTGGACCACAGCAACATTTTCCTAAGGCAGCAAGAAAACCAGCACTTGGACCAGCCCTGCACACACTTTTCAGACAATTGGGTTTTGGTGCAGTGAAAACACAGTTGACTTTCACATTATGTGGACATCAGCTATCATCCCTATAGACTGCACCTATGTTGTCTGTAGCTTGTCCATTTCCCCAGTTCTGGAAAGGCTTGCAGGTGCAAGACCTGACAGCTGGCTGGCTATTCGCAGATGCCTCCAGCCCTAAAGTATCTGTAGCTTCAGCAATGGTCTGGCTCTGACTGAGAACATATATAGAAGGTGGAGGCACTGCTCCTTTCTGGTTCTCAGCCAGGCCCCTTGGTCTCCAGCACATCCTCCTCCTCCCCCCGAGCATAAGCTCACCAGGGATGGACAAATCAGTCTCTTTCCGGCCTATGTCACTTTCATATGTGTTCACGCATAAGGACTCTCTGCCCCATTTTCACATTAATATCTGATCTTTTTAATCCACACAAAAATGCATCTAAATACATATATAATTATGTATGTTTGAACATACTGTCTCTCTAAAAATGCACTTTAGAAAATGCATGTTGATATCCTTTTGAACTGAGAAGCATGACATCCAGTGAACAGCTACATTCTGATCTGCACATTAGTCTGGGAAGTGTAGAGCAGGTCAGTCTGAACTGGAATTTGCAAAGCCTGAATTCCTCAAGCCTCCCTAGTGCTCACCTGGTCTAATTGCTGGTGTCTTACCATCCAAATGGTTGTTCATTTGAGGATTCGCCTCTTCCTCTTCACCCTGTTTTGGAACCACATAAAGTGCACCACCAGAAATACTTTATAGTCATGTGGTGCAATTTATGTCTTGGGCAGAGTAAATATATTTTAAAATCAAAAAGGTGAAAATGAGCTTATGTATTCATAGGAATTCATTCTGAACAGAAGCAAACTAATAAACTATTTATTGCACCTTAAACTTGACCACAAGCTGGGTTTCAGCTAGTTAAAAGGAAAATTAAATTGTACATTCCTACATTTGCTGTTCACTCCAGTGGCCAACATTTAAATGAGCAAAGGGCTATGATTCATGCATTTTTAAAACAACTTTTACAGTATGAAATTTCTTGGAAATAACTAATATCCCTAGGATCTTCATGCACTTTCAGCGCTCAAGCGTAAGAAAGAAAGATAAAACAACAGAGGGCACAGGGATCAGGATAAGATATGCCACACAAATAATGTATCCAGGCCAAAGGGAGATATAGGGGATATACAGTATCATCCTTCTTACCCAGCAAATTGCAGTGTGGCGCTCCCCTAGTATTTACAGGACAATGAAACAAAATCATGCCGATACATGTTAAATGATTCAGGAATGAATACCTTAAAAATATACTAAATTCATAGAAAGCGTTCATATTGAAGACATTGAGTTTAATAAATTAAAATATTTCATTTTAAGATGGAGTTTCATTTGAAATAAGATAAAAATGCAGCCAAAGAAAAGGAAGAATTCCACATAGCAATTCGACAAGATCATCAATTAGGAAGAAAAAGGGAAGGAAACTCACTGGTTACTGTTCTTAGGATGTCACTCATGGGTGAACGTGTGGGACAGTTAGAGTAAAACTGTGTTACCTTGAGACTGCATAGCTGAAGTGGATGCACACTCTGCTCTCTTCCACTGGCCAGGAGCCGAAGAACCACTGGCAGGCTCCACCTCCTATCTTGGAGGAAGAACGCCATGGCAAGAGAACAAGTTGCTATAGCATGACAAATAAATGAAATAAATACATAAATAATAAAACAGATCCCATCCTGTGAAGCCATTCCGGCCATCTGCCCTGTGAGCAGGAGACGAAGAAGCCAGCGAGGTGAATTGTCACCATTTCTTTCCCCATCTGCTGCTGTTTCACCAAAAATGGACTTGGGCCCTCCTCCCCACACAGAGCCTGTTCCAGGAAAGGAAGAAGAAGTAACGTGTCATCTTGACCATCTCTTCAAATGCCCCTTTTGGTTTTGGTTTTACAATTCATAGATAGATAGATAGATAGATAGATAGATAGATAGATAGATACTTATTTTTGGAAGCCACTCTGAGAGCCTTTTTGGCTAAAGGGCAGGGTATAAATGCCATAAATAAATAAATAAATAAATAAAATATAAGCATGAGTTGGATCCTGACTTGCACTTCCATGCATGGAAGAGCTCCTTCTATTCACAGAGGAAAACTGGGATCTAGCAGAAACTTCCCACTGGAGGAAGGGGGGTACAATGGTGATGTTCTTTCTTTCTTCCATTCTTCACCCTATAGTCCCCAGGCCCACCTCCCACACTGTTCCAGAAGGTTTCCCAGCCCTCCAGAACAATATGGGAAGTGGCACTGGGGACTACAGGGTGAAGGCAGAATGGGAGAAAATTGCCACCCTGCCCCCTTCCTCGAGTGCCAGTGGGACTCTGCTGACTACAAGTCTGGATCAAACCCAATGTCTTTGACATTCTTGTATACTTTTAGGGGATTTATGCTACTCCAGTTACCACTGTGCAGTTATTCCTAAGATGGAGAATATGTTTATTATGATGATGCTAGTTTATGCATTTTGCATTCTTTTTAAATTTAAAACACTTCCAATTTTGTTGGGTCTCTTTTGTCAGGTATTTCTACTAGGCGCTGCGATTTTGAGTTTGATCTTTGTGACTGGGAACAAGATCAGAATGACGACTTTGACTGGAATCTCAGAATTGGAGGCATCCCGAGAGCAGGCACTGGGCCAATTGCTGATCATACCTTGCAAAAACCATCTGGTCATTACATCTTTATAAAAAACTCCTTTCCTCAGTTGCCAGGGCAGGAAGCCAGAATTTCTAGTGTGTTAATAAGCAGAAAGAGCAAAAAGTGCAAGGTATGTGAAGGAATGTCTAGCAGGAATGACAGAAATTAATTACTAATAATTGCAAGAATTCAACATCCCTGAAGCATCCCTTAGAGAAAATATACCTTGTTCTTTCATTCAGCTGAATACTATTGTAAGGCAGTATTTTGTTGCTCTCAGTTTAGTTGCTAAAAAGGTGAATGGTTTCTGTTGAAAAATTCAGTTGTTTGAATGAAATGAAAGACTTACATGGCATTAAAGTCTGGATCTTGGCTGCCTGGAGTAGAAAATGCCTTATAATAAAAATGTACTGAATAATTTGCCTACCTCTACTATTGAAATTAAGCAGGGATACACACATATTTGAATGCAAGAGAGCATTAGTGCAGTTAAAAATGACATCTGGATTTTTTCTAACATCTGGTAGCAAAAGGCAAGTAAATGTTTATTTTCCAAAGACAGACAATACATTTTTTGCACTTGTTGTTGCAACTTCTACAACAGGGTTTGGCAGACTTTTAACTTGGTAGAGGATCTACTTTGGTGTTGTTGTTTTTTACTAGGACCTTGAGGTTCCCAACCAGAGCCAGATGAAAAACAATGGTATGGGTGGAGAGCCACACGTGTAGAATAGAAGAACCGCTCAGCATATGCTCAGCCCAGGAATTTGTTATCAGTACAAACCTTCAGTTCACCCCCAAATCCACTCCTGATTTTCCCCTAGGCTGTTGAAGCCAAGAAGGCTTAATGTAGAAGAGGAAAATAACTTTTGGTTGGTCTTACTATTAAACAGTTGGGAGTCAGAAACACTTACTGATGATCTACTACAAATCCCCCATGTATCTACCAGTAGATCCTAATGTACTTTCTGCCCATAACTGTTCTAAGTAAGGATGGCTCTTTCCAAACTTTGAGAAAAATGTGTGCATCAAACTTGACATGCATTTTTGTGCAGATTTCTCCTAATACATCCATTTTTGTATGCACTTTCGCTCAATATGCACATTTTCCAAGCAATTTTCCTAATACCATGTATTTATGAATGTTATTTTAACTTAATATACACATTTCTGTGTGCACTTTACCCAATATATAAGTGTTTGCATGCATTTTTTATTGGAGAACTTCACTGCAAACTTCAGATTTTGCAAGAATTTTGAAGGAAAACTGGATTTTGGTTTGCATATTGGTTCAAAAGTGCAAAGTTCACAGTAAAATGCGAACAGAGTCAAATTTCTCCCCCATCTCTAGTTCCAATGTACAATGGATAGTGCTTGTTCAGTATGCCACTGAGGTCATGGAACAACCTCTCCAGAAAGTTTTGCTGTCTCCCATCTTAGAGCCAAATGACACAGTATGCTAATTGTGTAGCATGTAGCTCAGGTGTATCTTTTTATTTACTCTAGAGTAAGCATGCATGATCCTGATTTGGATTGGGACTCTCGTACTCTGGAAGAGGAAGATTAAACCTTCCACCTCCACACACTGTTTGCTTCCCAAGGTCCCCCCACCCCATCTCCTGACAAAAGGGAAAAAAGTCTTCCATTGACGCCAGTGGAGGCTGTATTTAAAGTTTTGGCTGGTCGTTCTGTTAGTCTTTGCTGTTTAACTAATTGGGACTGCTGTGTTTTGCTTGTGCTAATTCTTAATTTTTTTAAGAGATCTCTATTTTGATTTGTTTTGTTGATTTCCTAAATTTTGTTAGCCACCTTGGGGTTTTGTAATTCAAAGACAGGATATAAGGGGTAGTATCCAATGTGGGCCTTCTGCAGGAGGCGGTGCTCATGGGGCCCCTGCCCCTACCACTGGTGGCCATGATGTAGCACTCCCAGGAGGAAGCACCGAAACACACCAAAATGCTTGTTTCTGTAAGGGGCAATTTGCGCCCATTCCAGAAATATGCATTTCCGCTTATTATTCCCCCCAGAAGCGCTACATCGCGGCTGCCAGCAATAGGGGCCACCCCACTGAAGCCGCCTGCATCCAGGGCTGCCTGTGCAAAGCCCGCATTGGCTATTACCCAAGTATTTTAATAAGTAGTGTGACTCCAGTACACTTAGTAAAACTCTGTTTAAATTCTTCTTACTGACATCCTCTTCTCATGCAACAGTTTTGAGTCTGAATCTTCTTATATGAAATTAAAACTTGGCTTAACTAGGAAGGGAGCCATATTTAATGCCACTGCTCCATCTTTACTACTACTTTTCTTATTTTTAGATCATATTTTATTACCACATGTATGGAGCCAATACTGGATCGTTAACGGTCTACCAAGTGACAATATCAAATCCCAAAAAAGTTATCTTCAGTCTGTCTGGCGATCAGGGAAATTTCTGGAAAAGAAAAGTGTTGGCATTGGAGGCGGATGAGGACTTCCAGATAACCTTTGAAGGGCTTGTTGGGAAAGCTTACAGAAGATACATAGCCCTCGATGACATTGTGTTTACAAGGGAATGTTTACCATCCTCGTTCTTACCAGATAAACCTACGGAATTACCCACAACAGGTAATTACTTCAGTGGGTTTAGAAATATCTCTTCTTTGTTTACATTGGTTTTCAACAGTACATAATTCATGACACCTAACTAGAAATGACTGTGCTTTGATGGGATGTGTACATTGTAAAAATGTGTAAATATATTCAGTTTTAAAACAGTCAGAGAAAAGGGAGGGGTCCTTTTAACAAACAAATTGTGCCATCACTTGTGAATTTGTACATGGGCATGGTTGCTTGAAGGTTCCCCTTTTGCATCAGTGAACCTCCCCAAATCCCGATTACTGCAGATAATTCTAAAATATTTTACATGAGAGACATTGACCCAGTAAGTGACAGAATACTACAAGGTATGTCGTGTGTGCAGTAGAGCTGAGATAAGTCTCTTAAAATAAGGAGCATATTCTGATTCTGTGCTGGAGAGAACAGTGTCCAGTTACCCTTACTTCTGAGTCATTGCAGTTCATAGCTGAAGGCACAGTATTTTAGTGACTTCTCCTGACCAAACACCATCATCTTAGTGCTAATGAGTTTATACTTCAGGAAACAGAAAAATCTTAGCTATGTATACCTAAGTCAATGCATGGGCAAGGATATTCTCTGGGCCAAGCTCTAAAATTCTTGTTTACAGCACTAAGTGGAAAAACACTATAAATATTTTTAGACCATGATCTAAAATGCAGAGAAAAAATAAATAGCTAATGACATTGGACTTGGATCCTTAGAAGCTTGCAGCAGGGGACTTTCCCATCCCTTCCTCCCCCCTGCACTCCGCAAAAAGCTCCAGAGGGTTGGGGGACCCTCCAAAACAGTGTGAGAGGGGATGCAATGCATGGGGACTGCTGATAGAAGGAGACATTACCCAAAATTGGTCAGAGGCACCTTGCATCTTGCATAAGGTCAGTGGAGGCTGGTGGCTTCGCACCTTGGATAGCATTTTTAGGGTTCTGACTGAAACACTGAGCGCATTCATTGCCCCACTGACATTGGAGCCACCAGTCACCACTGCATCTGGTGCATCTGGCTGATTTTAAGAAATTCTGTCTCCTACTGCAGTTCACTGAGCCCCATTCCACACTTTTCAGGAGGGTCCCCTGATCCTCTAGAGAGGCATTTCAGGGGCACACGGGGAGGAAGGGGCAGGAAAGATTCCCTTTTGCAACCTTCCTTCCACTTACTGTTCACAGGATCCAAGCTCTCTGCAATATAAACATATTTTCTCTGAACATCCTACCCCCATCCACCACCTACCCATTAATTCGTGATAGCTTATTTCTCTCTGCTTTCACTCTAGGTTGTTGTTGTTGTTCAGTCATTAAGTTGTGTCCGACTCTTCGTGACCCCATGGACCATAGCACGCCAGGCCTTCCTATCCTCTGCTCTCTCCCGGAGTGTGCTCAAGTTCATATTCATAAAACCCCTTTAAAAAAAAATCTTGACAAATTACATAATGATTTTAAACCCATTTCATTCAGTGAAACCTTTCTAGTAGGTGTGCTTTAGGATCACAGTCTCAAAGAAATAACAGTGATGGTGATTACCAGACACATTCCTCACAATTTACTGTCTCTTTTACAAGTTATTTCTTGTTATGGAGAAGTACTGAAGCTTGGAGGCATGGGTGTGTTTGACAGGGAGCTGTGTCATGTTATTTCTCCCTTGGGCTTTTATTTAGCATATCATTCTGATATGGTGTTAAGCTGCACTGAGGATTACGAGAATTTATTTTCTTTGCTTTTTAAAAAACAAACCTGTTGCTATAAAGACTTCAAACCAAAGTTCTATGCTCTGGAGATATATTTTTGGCCATGTTCACCTTGCAGCTATAGGTAGTTGCAAGTCTCTTGGGCTACTTTGAAAATTCTAAAATCTATGCTTTTGGACAGTGAAAGCTTTCCAAATCTGCTTATTAGCACACCAAAGCTATGAAAGCCTGACAAACATCGATGTGGGACCATTCCGTTTCTGTGGAATAACCAAGGTTTTAGTCTGCAAAAACTTTACCAGCTCTAAACATTTTCCGATTAACGGAATCGTCAAGATTACAGGAATCTTGTTAATCCCATTTTTCCCTACTCTTAATCACCTGTCATGATCTGGTGCTCAAATTCTGCTCTCCAGAGTTACAAGGTCAGTGCTTTTAATGCAACTTTCCCTTGGAATTGTGGAGAGCCAATGGGATTAACTGCACTAAAGACTCATATCTCTTTGACCTTTATTATGCTGAGCGGAGTGCGGCATTGGACAGGAAACTGTACAGCCAACAAAATTCAGCTTAAAAATGTGGCTTTCTGTTTTGTTTCACCTCCCTGCTATAAAGTTTGTCAGCCAGCATTGGCTGGTTTTGTTTTTTTAATTAAAGAGTATAATGATGAGAAAGTGGTGAATAATTAAGTTCTACAAATTGAGAACCTATAACTCCCTGCCTCTCCCCATTTATTGAAAACCTTAGAAAACTTTATCATAGATACATTTCAAGTAAAATATATCTTTCTGTCTTCATTAGAGGCAGGTGATGATTTCATTTATCTTGCATGGCATTCCTGCTGAGGAAAAGTTACCTTACACTTAAAACACACCAGTCATAATTTATTTGTATTTCTTTATTTGTTATATTTGTTAGTCACTTTATAACATACATTCTGTAAGCAATATATAAAATCAAACATAAAACCATTTTATTTAAAAACGATAAAAATACTGTAATTAACAATAAAGTTCAAATTCTACATAAAAGGATAAAACAAATGCCAGCACCAGTAACATTTAGTCACATAAAGGTGCAATCCTATGCATGTTTAGACAGGAAAAGTCCTACAGCTTCCAGCATTCCCCTCCCATCCGTAGTAAATGAACAAAATGAAAAGCACCAAAAACAGAAACAACGAAAACAGTCAGCAATCATCCTCAACAGAGATTGATAATAAAATGAAGTTAACATTATGTTTAAAACGCCTGGAAAAATAAATATATATTTTCCTGTTGCTGAAAAGGCATTAAAGTGGGTGCCAGGAGAGCTTCTTTTGGGGAAGCATTCTACAGATAGGAGGCAAAAGTCCATCTCCCTTGGGAGGGGGCCACCTTCTGGACTTCAGATTGACCTTTTAGAGTGCTTCAATATATAAATATATATCCCACCCCCCTTTCTCTCTCACACACAGAGCATCATTATTTGTTGGCTTTGGAAATCAGTGATACCTTCCTCCATTTTCCAAAATAATTAAGGCTGCAAACTTTAACGTGTTTACTCAGGAGAGTAAGCCCCATTGAAATCAGTGAGACTTACTTCTAAGTAAGAATATTCAGGATGGAGGTTGTAGAATCATGAGGTGTTTAGACTGCAGGTACAGTATGGCATTTTTTTAGTTCTTTCCAGTGCAAAATAAAATTAAAAAATCCCTGCAAGTCAACCAACACATCAGGAAGTAATGTTTTAACCCAATCTGCTTACTGATGTACTAATTTTCTACTTGCAGGTAGGTTATTTTTATTTGGTTGATTTTTGTCCAGGGGAGCATGGAGAAATATGATCCAGCTCTTCAAGCAGTACACGCCATTCTTCTTCTAATATACTTTTTGTACTACAGTCTATTCTACTATCTCAAGGCTCCACCACCTCACTTGCTCCTCATTCTACTGTAGGTTTAGACCAGGCCCTACCAGGGCATAGAGTCAGTGTGTCCTTTACTCCCTCTTCCAATACTATTCTTGACTGTGATATGCCACAGCAGCATCTCCCACTATAGCTTGCAGTTCTGTGGGGGATTCAACAATAGTGGAAGGTTTCCTGTCTATGTGTGCTAAAGGCCATAGTAGACATGACATTATTCATGCAATTAGCAATTGTATGAAGGGCATTTTTGAAAAAAAATTGCAGGCACTGGAGTAGTGGAGGCAGGCTGATCCAGATCAGGACTGCAGCGGGGGGCAAAGGGTTAAGCCGCTCCCCTTATTCCAAGGTCCCAATCTGAATCAGATCCCGCCCTGCCCCTCCGTCCCTGCCTGCAGTTTACCCTTAAATAAAAGGACGTTCATGCCATTGCTAATTGTGCGAATAGCACCTCGTCCAATTTGACCCTAAGGCTAGATGTAGAAATACAAGGAGGTAAAGAGAAAGAAGTTTGCATGCAGCCAGAATACAGTGTAGAAGAAAGAAACAAAGAAAGAAGAGTTTATTTGACTGTGGGCAGACTGCCTGATATATATTCTGTGTACATGACCCCATCAGGAAAGGCTGTGTACATGCTGTGGTAAGGAGTCAAACAAGCAGCAGAGGCAAATCATCTGTGGAAAGCAAGGACGTCTGGGTGCCAACCGTGAGCAGCACTGTTGAAGGCAGTCAAACATGTAAAGTGGCAGAACTAACACAGAGCGAAGTGTAGCTTAGAGATGTCAGAGAATTCCGCCACGGATCTCGGTGAGGCCAAATGCCAGTGCATTCGGCCCCCCGAAATCTGTGGTGGAATGGCCTGCCACCGCCCTGCCCCCCACAGATCCCCCCAGGGACGAGTCTTACCTGGGGCGGATCTTCCGGGCGGCAGCAGCGGCTCCGGCGGCTGGTCTTCCGACTGGCTGCCGCCACCGCCATTTGTCTTGTAAAAAAACAAAACAAACAACATGATAGGCTACATAAAGATTTACGTAGCCTATCATGGCTGGGTTAAAAACAACAACAACAACAAACCGTGTACACAAATGGCGGCGGCTATGGCCGCCGCCATTTGCATTCCTTATTTTTGGCTGTTTTAGTCTACGTAAATATTTACGTAGACTATGACGGCGAAAATAAAGGGGAACGCAAATAGCGTAGTGGGCACTATTTGTGTCCCTTTTTGATTCATCGTTTTAGCCTACAGAAAGATTTACGTAGGCTAAAATGGTGAATCAAAAAGGGGCACATATAGTGCCAGCTATGCTATTTGCATTCCCCTTTATTTTCGCCGTCATAGTCTACGTAAATATTTACGTAGATTAAGACAGCCAAAAAGAAGGAACGCAAATGGCGGCGGCTGTAGCCGCCGCCATTTGCGTACACGGTTTTGTTTTGTTTTTTCCCCAGAGCCCTCCGCGGCCAGAAATTCGGCTGCAGATGGCTCTGGGCTGGGCCTGGCCGGTTGCTCCGCGGAGCTGCCGCAGAGCACAGCCAGCCATGGAGGATTCCAGGGGGGAGGAACAGATTGCCTCCCCCCCCGTCGAGGATTCTGCGGGGAGGGACAGAACGCCTCCCCCACCACCATCAACATAATCCGCAGAAAGGTAAATGACTTTCATACATCCCTAGTGTAGCTGGCCTTGATCTATGATGATGCACAGCAAGGTGTGAGAAATGTGGGGAGAACTGAATTTGCCACACTCCCACACCTAGGGCACCCATGTGTCCCCTTTTACAGTTTTCTATTTGAAGTAGTGGAGACTGGTGGCTCCTATGTAAGTCTGGTCTGGGTTTCAATCAGAACCAGTTAGACCTCTAATGGAGCTATTCAGGGTGCTTCACATCTTAGCTCCTTTAGAGTTCTGACTGGTTCTGACTGAAACTGGAGCAGATTCACCGATGGGAGCCACCAGCCTCCACTGCTTTGAAGGGCTGCCAGAGGATTGTCTCCTGTTTGAAGGCTTCCTCTATTTAAAAGGCTATCTGGTAGGGCTGTCAGAGTATTCCACCATGGATCTCGGTGAGAACGAATGCCAGTGCATTCGGCCCCCCGAACTCTGTGGTGGAACAGCCTGCCCCCCCCCCCACGGATCCCCCCGGGACGAGACTTACCTGTGGCGGATCTTCCGGGCGGCAGCGGCTGGTCTTCCGACCGGCTGCCACCACTGCCGCCATTTCCAGGCTTGTGTAAAAAAAAAAAAAAGACGTGATAGGCTATGTAAAGATCTATGTAGCCTATCATGGCTAGGTTAAAAAAAAACACAACTGCATACGCAAATGGCGGCGGCTACGGCCGCCGCCATTTGTGTTCCTTCTTTTTACCATCTTAATCTACATAAATATTTACGTAGACTATGACGGAGAAAACAAAGGGGAACGCAAATAGCGTAGCGGGCTCTATTTGCGTCCCTTTTTCATTCATCGTTTTAGCCTACATAAATATTTACGTAGATTAAGACGGCCAAAAAGAAGGAATGCAAATGGTGGCGGCCATAGCTTTTTTGTGTGTTTTTTGTGTGTGTTTTTTTACCCAGAGCCCTCCACGGCCGGAAATCCGGCTGTGGACGGCTCTGGCCTGGCTGGGCCTGGCCGGCTGCTCTGCGGAGCTGCCGCGGAGCACAGCCGGCTGTTTGAGGATTCCGGGGGGAGGAACGGAGCGCCTCCCCCCCCGGCGAGGATTCTGGGGGGAGGGACTGAACGCCTCCCCCCCCCCATAAACATAATACATGAACAGGTAAGTCACTTTCGTACATCCCTATTGTCTGGTTGAATTGTGGTTTAAAGATAAAAGAACTCAAAGAACTGTTGCCCATCAACAGTTAGCACCTAAGCTGAATAGCAGATTGAACAGGTGGGTCACAGTCTTCCACACTATGGTGAGATGTACTGTAATTATATTTTAATTATAATAATTATTCCTAAATTTGTATCTGTACATAAAAATTAGCCCATGCAAAGTGTATGCCAAGTGCTGTTCTCTGGTGATGCATTTCCTCTTTTCTTTTTTCTTTTTGGCAATTCATAAATAGCCACCCTATTCCCACCCAAGGGTTGCCCTTGCCAACAAGATCCCCATAAAAGGCAATGGTGAACGTATCCTGGAAGGAAAATGCATAAAGGATTTTATATGGAATTGTGTTTAATGAAGAGGAAATAACAAATGATGGGCATCTCTGACATGACACAGCTATTTTCGTTGGCAAACGTGGCAGATCTGACATACTTTAAACCCACCAAGTCAGTTCAGTCCAAGTCTCTGCCATGTTTTCGCTTACTTTGTCTGAGACACTGTTTGTTTTTATTTATTTTATTTAAAATATTTATATATGCCTCTCATCAAAATTGATTCCAGGGAGGATTATGGCGTTGTAAAAGGAGAACGGCAAAGCTAAAATACAACAGACTAAAGCAAGCCAACAATAAAAACAGCAGATAAAAACAGTGCTCTGGGGGAGCATAACTAGATTGTTTACACTATTCTAAAAGAGGAATGGATATCGCAGCAAGTTTTTTTCTCTCTCCCTTTGTGAATGACAAAAAATGGAGGCAGGTGAATCAGAATAATAGAATTAGGCCAAGACTGAATGTTTAGTTGAAGCTAGAATATTGACAACTACAACAAACCCATGGTTGCTGGGTCAGATTCTAGGTAAGATAAGAAATAATAAGGGGAAGAACTTTTTAGAGGAATTCTCTACAATCACATCAGGTCTGTAGCTTTGAGGACATACTTTAGCATGCTATGTCTGTTCACAACTGAGCTACAAGACAGAATATGTGACACACAGTTCATTTCTAGGTATAAAGCCTAGGAGATGAATAGAATTTAATGTGAGACTAGAAAATTCTTCAAAAGCCTCAATTTTCTTCCTTCTAACAATCTCTTTAACAATAACTTACAAACTCAGTTTCTGTCAAGAGTTTATATGAGATGAACTTTCACCTCATGAAAAACATGATTCTTCTATGCAAGCTTAAATGTTTTATTCTATACTTCTACCTTCCCCTGATAACCTCAGTCAGTGACCATTTTGTTTTATCTTAACAAATATCATAATACATTGTGTGGGTATATTATGTTATTCAGCTCCATTATCTCAGTATAGTAACCTTGAAGCCTCTCAAGAAATGCTATCTATATATACATGGTTTGTCAAAGGAAAAAAAGACTGCTGACTATAGAACTTGAAGGGTTGCACTGCAAATGTTTGCAGTAAATTTAATTCTACAAGACTGAAGTGATTTGCAAATCCTGCTGTGGCCACCATTAGCAAAATGTCCTATTTGAAATTCTGATAGTTATGTTTACAGCCATTCGATAAAATACAGATAGACTCTGGTTTTGTTTGCGTCGTTTTTGAGTGAATTATTTTCCCCAACCCACCTCCAGTGTTGCATGGTTTCAAAGAACGCTGTGTTTCTGACTGACTGCATCTGATATTAGGATGTCACTAACTTTCATTCCAGGTCATGAAAAAGATTTTTTCTTTCACTCCCTAAATAAGTGTGTGAATCTTTATGATAAACTGTAAATGGACCCCCAAATAGAGGCTCCATATGTTATGTACGTAAGGTACTGGGTCTTTGAACAGGTTGAGCAATAACTTACATAATCCATACGTTATATTTAAATATTTGTTTTAAAAAGAAAATAAAAAAGATAAAAGTTCATAGTGGTTGTACCCCCAGTGCGAACCACCTTAGAGTGGCCCACAATCCACTTTTCAGTGCAAGACCATCAGTAGAACAGTGCTCTAGAACAGCACTGGTGCCCAACCTGGTGCCCTCCAGATATGTTGGACCACCACCCTCATAATTTCTAGCCAGCATGGGAATTATGGGAGTTGCCATTATGGGAGTCTATTTACTAGACTTTAACCCTGGGTTGATCCCAGGATTTGCTCCCCTCCTCTAAGTGGTCTGAAAAGAAAAGGAAATTACTCATTCCTGGTGGTAGAATTCTCTTCTTGCCTCCAAGTGGGACTGGGCTTCTCTGAGTTACTAGAACGTGAAGGGCAAGTAAGCCTTGACATCTGATCTAGGCCCTCTTTCCCCTTTGGTTATTACTAGGGATGGCAGAGAATTCCGCCACAGATCTTGGTGAGGCCGATTGCCAGTGCATTCGGCCCCCCAAACTCCGTGTCGGAACGGCCTGCCACCTCCCCGCCCCCCCGCGGATCCCCCCCGGGATGAGACTTACCTGGGGCGGATCTTCCGGGCGGCGGAGGCGGCGGCGGCGGCCGGTCTTCTGACTGGCTGCTGCCACCACCATTTCCAGTGTTAAAAAAAAAAAAAGACGTGATAGGCTACGTAAAGATTTATGTAGCCTATCATGGCTAGGTTAAGAAAAAACAAAAAACAACGGGATAGGCTACGTAAATCTTTACGTAGCCTATCACGTCTGACTTAAAAAAACAAGCAAACGTGTGTACGCAAATGGCGGCGGCTACAGCCGCCATTTGCATTCCTTATTTTGGCCCATCTTAGTCTACGTAAATATTTACGTAGACTAAGACGGCGAAAATAAGGGGGAATGCAAATAGCGTCCACTACGCTATTTGCGTTCCCTTTATTTTTGCCGTCTTAGTCTACGTAAATATTTACGTAGACTAAGACGGGCCAAAATAAGGAACACAAATGGCGGCGGCCGTAGCTGCCGCCATTTGCATACGCGCTTTTTTTTTTTAAGTCAGACGTGATAGGCTACGTAAAGATTTATGTAGCCTACCACATCGTGTGGTTTTTTTTTAACCTAGCCATGATAGGCTATGTAAATCTTTACATAGCCTATCATGTCTTTTTTTTTCTTTTTTTTTAATACTGGAAATGGCAGCGGCGGCAGCCGGTCAGAACACCGGCCACCGCAGCTGCCGCCGCCGAAGCCACCACCGGAGCTGCCGCCACCTGGAAGATCCGCCCCAGGTAAGTCTCATCCTGGGGGGGATCCGTGGGGGGGCGGGGAGGTGGCAGGCCATTCCGACACGGAGTTCAGGAATGCACTGGCATTCGTCCTCACCGAGATCCGTGGCGGAATTCTCTGCCATCCCTAATGTGCACTCAGAGACTGGAATTTGAAGATAAGATACCCTTTAAAGCAGGGGTGTTGAACCTCTTTCAGCCTGAGGGCCGAATTCCATTTCAGAGAAGTTCTCAGGGGCTGCATCCCAGTGATGAGAAAGGCATAAGGCAAAATGGGCAGGGCCAAAATACCAAAAATACCAGCCCATTTTAGCTTAAAGCTCTTACTCCTCATAACTAAGCCTAAGGAGAGGAATTTTGACATTTTAGAATGGGGGGGAAAAACTGCACAGAAGCCAGGAAACCACCAAACAATTTGTGGTTACGGAAAAGGGGTTGAGGCCAAGGAACCACAGAGGGTTGGATTTGGTCCACGGTCATGAGGTTTTGCACCCCTGCTTTAAAGTATAGGGATAAGTAGATCAAAATATAATACTGTACTCTTAACTCAAGCTAACATTTCCATACTTTTTCCAAGCTGCAGCATTCATGCAAATCATAGGAGCTGCCTGAGCAGCCCTCACCTAGAGGAACTGGTTCTTATAAATGATGCTTAGAATCATAGAACAGTAGGGTTGGAAGGGGCCTATAAGACCATTGACTTCAACCCCCTGCTCAATGCAGGAATCTAAGTCAAAGCATCCCTGACAGATAGAAGTCCGGCCTTGTCTTGAATGCCTCCAGTGTGGGAGAGCCCACGTCCTTCCTAGGTAATTGGTTCCATTGTCGTATTGCTCTAACAGTAGGGATATCAGAGAATTCTGCCACGGATCTGTGGCGGAATGAAGCCCCCTGCTCCACCACCCCGCGAAAGGCGCGCAAAACGGGAAACTTACCTGGTGCTGTTCGCGCAGCTTTGCAAATGGCGGCTGTGTCTGCGGCCACCATTCGCTTCCCTATTTTTGCCATGATAGGCTACGTAAATACTTACGTAGTCTATCACGGCTAACGCAGGGACGCCAGTTGCATCCCTGCAGAGGCCGTGTTAGGCTTTGTAAATATTTACGCAGCCTATCACAGCAAAAAAAAGGGAAAACAAATGGCGGCCGCCGTAGCTGCTACCATTTGCGTTCCCTTTTTTTGCCGTGATAGGCTACGTAAATATTTACATAGCCTATCACGGCGAAAGACAGGGGTGCAAATGGCGGCCGCTACACCATTTGCGCCCCTGGTTTTTTTTTTGCCATGATAGGCTATGTAAATATTTACATAGCCTATCACGGCCAAAAAACATGAATGCAACTGGCGGCCGCTGTAGCCACCGCCATTTGCATCCACAGGCTACACACAGCGCCTGCGAATGTACCGAGCCGGTGGAGCAGAGCCGGCCGGGTTAGGATTTCGGGGGGAGGTGCGGAGCGCCTCCCCCCCACCGCGAATCACCCTGTCGAAAAGGTAAGTGACTTTCATACATCCCTATCTAACAGTCAGGAAGTTTTTCAGCCGGAACCTGGCTTCCTGTAACTTGAGCCCATTATTCTGTGTCCTGCACTCTGGGATGATCGAGAAGAAATCCTGGCCTTCCTCTCTGTGACAACCTTTCAAGTACTTGAAGAGCGCTATCATATCTCCCTCAGTCTTCTCTTCTCAAGGCTAAACAGGCCCAGTTCTTTCAGTCTCTCTTCACAGGGCTTTGTTTCCAGTCCCCTGATCATCTTTGTTGCCCTCCTCTGAATCCTCTCCAGTTTGTCTGCATCCTTCTTAAAGTGTGGTGCCCAGAACTGGACACAGTACTCCAGATGAGCCCTAACCAGTGCTGAGTAGAGGGGAGCTTCTGTGCTCCTGGCCTGGCCTTTTGTGCTCTAAAGGTGCTCATATAGGGGTCTGAACCAAGACCCAGTTTTACTAAGTGGGAAAGCATCAGACTTTTTATGTGTTAGGAATATTTTTGATGTGTATGACAGTTGGGAAAGGACTATTGATGACTTCTGCTACCTTTCAGCAACGAAACTATTATTAGCTGTCTAATAGCTTGTTTCACAGGGTTTGCTTACATGTGACTATAGTGGCTGTTATTACTGCAAAAGTAATTACCTTTTGCCATGGACAGCTTATTACCTGTCTTTTATCTATTGAATGGGAAGTGAAGTACAGCACTGAAGTGATTTCTTCTGGTAGAGGATGAACATAGTATTGAAAATTGCTGAAATAGATATCCCACCCCACCCCACCCCCGGTTTTGTTCTTTGTTTATTATCTTCCTCATTTTTACTTCCTGTGTTCATTCACAGAAGTCTTGCTGCCACTCTAATGTGCTGGAGAGAGAGAGAGAAAAAGTTTCCTGCACTGTCTGAGACTACTGTAACTCTGTTCAGGCATTTTGTCTGGATACAATCTAATGTTTGGGAAGATGCACACCACTTTGGTGGTTTTGTAGCAGATAAGGTGGGGTATAAATGCAAATGAATGAATGAATGAATGAAGCAGAGAAGTCCAACCCTTGGCCATGTCTTCGGGGGTTCTGTTGGAACATCCGTATATAGGCTCCTGTATACAGGGCCAGCATCAAGAGTAGTCACACCCCAGTAGGGGACCACTGACGAGCCCCCTGGAGTGGCTCCTCCTCTTCACCATTGCAATCTGCTTGTTCATTTGGTTTTTGGAATGTGCTCTGCTTGGAAGTAGGTCCATGTGTTATCTTCTTACATGATGTTCTGCCCCATCAAATGACATGGTTGTGCATAGAGAGTTCAGCAGCCGTGGAAATCACTAGCTTTGGAGGAGTAAAAGCCATTGCATCATGCCACTAATCTAGAGAGTGCTTACAGCCACTCTGAGAGAAAGCGAGAGAGAGAGAGAGAGAGAGAGCGAGAGAGCAGGAAGCTGTGTATTGAAAAAGCTAATAGCACTGAACCTCACTGTGATTGGAAACATTCTACTCCCCCTCCATTGAGGTTCCTGAGAACAGGATGAGGCTGTCCTCATCATAATGGGATGCAAAATATGCCAACTGTCCACTCTGGCCATTTTCTGCCAGCAGGTAAAGACGTGTTCACTATTCAAAGCTTTCTCTTAAGCAGGAGATGAGCTTTGATATATTTTTTTTAAAATTGAAGTGTGCTCTTCATTTAATTGCTCTGTTAGTGGTATACAGATGTATATGTTACAATTTAGTGTGTTAGTATTTTAAACATTATTAATGGGGGGTTATGGCTTTAGTGGTTTGTACATCATTTAATATTTTTTCATAGAATATTATACACGTACATAGGAAGGGAGGGAGGGAGGGAGGGTCTGGGTTTGCAATTGTCAAGGCATATCTGCATGGCAGACTAAAGTTGCACTGTGCATGTATGTACCTGTGCCTGGATGAGTGTGGACATGTGTGGGTGGTGGAGGGTCTTTGTGGATGGGGGAGATGTGTGTATGTATTTTCTTAGCAGTTATTTGTTACGTACCATTATTTAGAAAACCTACAATAAAATATTATTAGTTTTGATCTCTTACCTGGTAAATGCCTTCCCTTGCCGAATTTTATTTATTTATTTATTTATTTCTATACCGCCCAATAGCCGAAGCTCTCTGGGTGGTTCACAAAAATTAAAACCAAACAACACACAATAAAACAATTTAAAATATATAGAACATTAAAACCACAATATAACAATACAACCACAATAAAACCTAGCAGCAGTGCAAGAGTTTAAAATACAGATTTAAAACAGCAAAGATAAAAATTTAGAAAGCTAAAATGCTAAAATGCCTGGGAAAATAAAAAGGTCTTCACCTGGCGCTGAAAGGAATACAATGTAGGCGCCAGGCGAACCTCACTAGGGAGCTCATTCCAGAGCCGGGGTGCCACAGCAGAAAAAGCCCTCCTCCTAGTAGCCACCCGCCTCACTTCCTTTGGCAGGGGCTCACGGAGAAGGGCCGCTGATGATGATCTTAAGGTCCGGGCAGGCACATATGGGAGGAGGCGATCCTTCAGGTAACCTGGCCCCAAGCCGTTAAGGGCTTTGAATGTTAACACCAGCACTTTGAATCGGGCCTGGAAATGGACTGGCAGCCAGTGCAGCTGGAAAAGTACTGGTGTAATATGAGCTCGCAGGCCAGTCCCTGTTAACAATCTTGCTGCCCTATTTTGGACCAGCTGAAGTTTCATCTTACTCCCATTTTTTTTCTCTAATGGCCTAATTTAGCACAGCTAATGTGGAGAGTCCCCTTCATGGATCACTGCCTTGTTGTGGCGAAGGGGCTTGCGTAACTCAGTGAAGCCATAAGCTATGCCGTCCAGGGCCACCCAAGACGGACAGGTCATGGCAGAGAGTTCTGACAAAATGTGGTCCACTGGAGAAGGAAATGGCAACCCACTCCAGTATTCCTGCCAAGAAAACCCCATGGAATGCATTACAAGGCTAAAAGAGATGACGCCGGAAGATGAGCCCCTCAGGTCAGAAGGTGTCCAATATACTACTGGGGAAGAGCAGAGGGAATTTCCAAGTAGCGCCAGAAAGAGTGAAGCAGCTGGGCCAAAGCCAAAAGGACACTCAGCTGTGGATGTGTCTGGTGGTGAAAAGAAAGTCCGATGATGTAAAGAACAATATTGTTTAGGAACCTGGAATGTAAGATCAATGAATCAAGGTAAGCTGAAGGTGGTCAAATATGAGATGGCAAGATTGAACATCGACATCTTGGGAATCAGCGAAATGAAATGGACAGGCATGGGCGAATTTAATTCAGGTGACCATTATATCTACTACTGTGGGCAAGAATCCCTTAGAAGAAATGGAGTAGCACTCATAGTCAACAAAAGGGTGGGAAAAGCAGTCCTGGGGTACAATCTCAAAAACGATAGAATGATCTCACTACGAATCCAAGGCAACCCATTCAACATCACAGTAATTCAAATCTATGCCCCAACCACTGATGCTGAACAAGCTGAGGTTGATCGGTTCTATGAAGACCTACAACACCTTCTAGAACTAACACCAAAAAAAGATGTCCTCTTCATCATAGGGGATTGGAATGCTAAAGGAGGAAGTCAAGAAATCACTGGGATAACAGGCAAGCATGACCTTGGTGTACAAAATGAAGCAGGACAAAGGCTAATAGAGTTTTGCCAAGAGAACACGCTAATCATAGCAAACACTCTTTTCCAACAGCACAAGAGGCGACTCTACACATGGACATCACCAGATGGTCAATATCGAAATCAGATTGATTATGTCCTTTGCAGCCAAAGATGGAGAAGCTCTATACAGTCAGTAAAAACAAGACCTGGAGCTGGCTGTGGCTCAGATCATGAGCTTCTTATCGCAAAATTTCAGCTTAAATTGAAGAATGTAGGGAAAACCACTAAATCATTCAGGTATGACCTAAATCATATTCCTTATGAATATACAGTGGAGGTGAGGAATAGATTTAAGGGATGAGACCTGATAGACAGAGTGCATGAGGAACTATGGACGGAGGTCTGTAACATTGTTCAGGAGGCAGCAACGAAATCCATCCCAAAGAAAAAGAAATGCAAGAAAGCAAAGTGGCTGTCTGATTAAGGCTTTACATGTAGCTGAGGAAAGAAGGGAAGTGAAAAGCAAGGGAGAAAGGGGAAGATATATCCAACTGAATGCAGATTTCCAGAAAATAGCATAGAGAGACAAGAAGGCCTTCTTAAATGAACAATGCAAAGAAATCTAGGAAAACAATAGAATGGGAAAGACTAGAGATCTTTTCAAGAAAATCGGAGATATCAAGGGATTGTTTTGTGAAAAGACAAGCATGATAAAGGACAAAGAAGGCAGGGACCTAAAAGAAGCAGATGAGATTAAGAAGAGGTGGAAAGAATACACAGAAGAATTATACAGGAAAGATCTTAATGTCCCTGATAGCCATGATAGTGCGGTCACTGAACTTGAGCCGGGCATCCTAGAGAGTGAAGTCAAGTGGGCCTTAGGAAGCATTACTAACAACAAAGCTAGCGGAGATGACAGTGTTCCAGCTGAGCTATTTAAAATCCTAAAAGATGATGCTGTTAAAGAGCTGCACTCAATATGCCAACACATTTGGAACACTCAACAGTGGCCACAAGACTGGAAAAGGTCAGTTTACATTCCAATTCCAAAGAAGGGCAATGCCAATGAATGTAGAAACTACAGTACAATTGCGCTCATTTCACATGCCAGCAAGGTTATGCTCTTTGGCATTGCCCTTCTTTGGCATTGGAATGTAAACTGACCTTTGCAGTCCCTGGACTGCAAGGAGGTCAAATCAGTCAATCCTAAAGGAAATCAACCCTGAGTGCTCGTTGGAAGGACAGATACTGAAGCTGAAGCTCAAATATTTTGGCCACCTAATGTGAAGAGAAAACTCACTGGAAAAGACCCTGATGCTGGGAAAGATTGAAGGCAAAAGGAGAAGGGGATGGCAGAGGATGAGATAGCATCACTGATTCAATGAATATGAACTTGAGCACACTCTGGGAGAGAGCGGAGGACAGGAAGGCCTGGTGTGCTATGGTCCATGGGGTCACGAAGCATCGGACACGACTTAACAACTGAACAACAACAACAATGTGGAGAGTGCCCTTTAAATTTAAAAAGAAAAGACACGTTTTGTTTATCTGCCCAAATCCTGTTTTCCCCAAATGCCGTATTTGGGGGTGTAGGTGTGGATAGGAATGTGTGTGTGTGTGGACCAACGGACCAACCACGTGCCCTCCTGACCCCTGACCCTCCTGGCTAATAAAGCTAGCCAAGGGGGTATGACTGGGTGGGTTCAGGAGTAATAAATGCTTCCCTTCAGGAAGGGGTGGTCCCTGCTGTCCTTAAGGAGGCAGCAGTGTGACCACTCCTGAAGAAGCCCACTCTGGACCCAATGGTATTAGATGACTACTGCCCAGTCACAAATACCCCTTTCTTAGGGAAGGTACTTGAGAGGGTTATGGTGGAACACCTGCAGGCACTATTGGAGGATGCTGATTATCTAGACCCATTCCAGTCTGGGTTTGAATATGGTTAGAGGACTGAATCAGCCTCAGTCACCCTGGTGGATGACCTTTATCGAGAGAGGGACAGGGGGAGTGCAACGCTGTTAATTCTGCTCGACCTGTCATTGGCTTTCAATATTGTTCACCATTGTATCCTCCTGGATCTATTCTGAGGGATGGCTATTGGAGGCACTGTGCTACAGTGGTTCTGATCCTATCTACGGGGCTGATTTTAGTGAGTAACATTGGGTAGGGATGTCAGAGAAATCTGCTGCGGATTCAAGTGAGGCCGGATTCTTTGGAATCCGGCCTCAGGAATCCGCAGCGGATTGGGACCACTTACCTCCACTCCAGGAAGACCGGAGGAGGAACAGCACTCAGCTGCTTTTTGCCATCCACAGCCATTCGACTCCTCCCTGTCCCTGCCGATCACCATGTCTTTTAATTTTATTTTTTTAAAAAAAAAATGGCGATTGGCAGGATGTGCCCATAGGCTTATATGCAAAATAGAGCCGTGATCTTGCGTATAAGCCTATGGACACATAGACTTAGATGGAAGATTCATGGCTCTATTTTGCGTCTAAGTCTATGGGCACATCCTGCTGATCACCTTTTTAAAAAAAAGAAAAGAAAAGACATGGCGATCAGCAGGGACAAGGAGGAGGCAAATGGCTCTGGCTGGCAGGAGGGAAGGTAAGGCAACCCCAAACCAGCCCCCCCCCCCCGAATCCTCACGGAGCAGAGCTGCTCCAGAGGATTCCAGGGGGGAGGAATGGATTGCCTCCCCCCCACACAGATTCACCACTGGAACAGACGGTGGGGAATCCGTACACCCCTAACATTGGGTGACTATTCCTTGGCTCCTTGACAATTGAGCTATGAGGTGCTGCAGGGTATCATCTTGCCCCAATGTTGTTTAATATAGAATAGTAGGGTTGGAAGCTGCTGGGACCAGTCATTAGGGGCTTTGGAGCCAAATGCTATCAGTATGCTGATGACACACAGTTCCATCTCCTTGTGACATCTGAATTAGAAGAAGCTGTGCAAGTCCTGGATCAGTGTTTAGACTCAGTAATGGTCTGGGTGAGGGCCAGTGAACTGAAACTGAATCCTGGAAAGATGGAAGCCCTGTGGGTGAGTGGCTCTCGAGTCCTGGATATTGCCTGTTCTGGATGGGGTTGCACTCCCCTTGAAAGATCAGGTTTGTAGTCTGGGAGTACTCCTAGATCCATCATTGTTGCTGGAGGCTGAAGGGGCCATGGCAGCTTGGAGTGCCTCTTACCAGCTTTGGCTGGTTCACCAGCTATGGCCTCTCCTGGACAGGGATAGCTTAGCCACTGTGGTACAGGCTTTAGTAACCTCAAGACTGGATTACTGAAATGCACTCTATGAGGGGCTGCCCATAAGGCTGGTCCAGAAGTTGGAGCTGGTGCAGAATGCAGCAGCTCAACTGTTGTCAGGAGCTGCACCTTTTCATCATGTAACTCCTTTGCTGAGGGAACTGCACTGGCTGCCTATTTGCTACCAGACCAGGTTTAAGATATTAACACTAGTGTACAAAGCCCTAAACAACATGGGACCAGGATACCTGAGAGAACGCCTTCTCCCTTACTAACCTGCCCAGTCACTGACATCATCAGAGGACATGTTGTTGGTGGTACCACATGGACCCATGGCCCAATTGGAATCCACCAGGAAAAGAGCCTTCACTGTGGTGGCCCCCTTCCTATGGAATTTCCTGCCTTTGTTTGGAGGTCAGGCAGGCACCAAAGTTGTGTTGCTTTCGGTGCCTCCTGAAAACATTGTTATTTTGGGAAGACTTCCTCAAATAACCAGCCACCGTTTATTAAATTTGGTTTTATCAGAACTCTGTTTCTTTTTTTAAAAAAAAAATAATTTTTTAACATGGCGTTTTTACTCTTTACCCTGTCTGCTGTTCACTGCTCCTAGGTCTTTGGATGTGGAGCAGTATAGAAATATTGTAAATTAAACAAACAAACAAACAAACAAATAAAATAAACCTAACTAGTTAACCCATTCAAGTACATAGCATTTGTAAATATTTCAAAAACAATAATCTCTTTAACTCCCAGTGCTCTTCATCTTCATCTGCAGCATTTGCTCAGTTATGTATATGTCATGTCCACTGTTGACTTCAGCTTGTGCTCTGACTAGGTACATGAAATAAATATAAACACAAACAACCCTACCTGTCCTGTAAATATAAAACCAACTTTTAAAAATCTATCACCAGCTTAAGTAAACACGGTAGGGAAATATTTAAAAAAAACATCCATCTCCATAACCCACACATTTCCCTGACTTCACCAACTGGTCAGTTATTTTATTTATTTATTTATTTCATTTGTATTCTGCCTTTTTTCCTCCTTAAGGAACCCAAGGCGGCATACATAATCCTCCTCCTCTCCATTTTATCCTCACAACAACAACCCTGTGAGGTGGGTTGGGCTGAGAGTCTGTGACTGGCCCAAAGTCACCCAGTGAGCTTCCATGGCCGAGTGGGGACTAGAACCCGGACCTCCCGACTCCCAGTCCAACACTCTCGCCACTACACCACGCAGTTAGAAAGCTGCCCATCCAAGCAGGAACTTCCTGGTGACATCAGCTACATCTCAAACCATTGTTGTGTCATTGTGACCTTATATTGTTGAGATGTAATTCGAACTGTGGGGCTGGAGAAGACTCTTACGAGTCCCCTGGACTGCAAGGAGGTCAAATCAGTCAATCCTAAAGGAAATCAACCCTGAGCGCTTGTTGGAAGGACAGATACTGAAGCTGAAGCTCAAATATTTTGGCCACCTAATGCAAAGAGAAAACTCTCTGGAAAAGACCCTGATGCTGGGAAAGACTGAAGGCAAAAGGAGAAGGGGACGGCAGAGGATGAGATGGCTAGATAGCATCACGGATGCAATGAATATGAACTTGAGCACGCTCCGGGAGAGAGCGCAGGACAGGAAGGCCTGGTGTGCTATGGTCCATGGGGTCACGAAGAGTCGGACACGACTGAACGACTGAACAACAACAATTTATTTTCAGAGTATATCCTATATTTCCTCTACCAGTCTACAAGGCAGCTTACACATGTCAAATTAAAAAAAATCCCAGTAGTAGGTAACAATTTTTCCTCACTTACTGACAGTAGTAGTCCCACAAGCCAAAGCAAGAGATGTTAGGAGGTTGGGCATCAGTGTGTGTGTGTGTGTGTGTGTGTGTGTGTGTGTTAGGGCAGGGATGGATGTTACTCTAGTCAACCAACACAACAAGAACAGAGAGGTGCTAGTAAGAGGCAAGCCTACAAATCAATGAACCTAACAATGACCTCTCTAGTTCACTGTGCTCCCCAGTGCTGTCAATGGCTGTTAGAAATTAAAAGTGAGAACTGGGGTGAGAACACATCATCCCAAACACAGAGCATTGTTGTGTAAGCATGATTGGAACCTCAGAGGCATTATGTATATCTTTATTTTAAAGGTATATCCTACTTTCCTACTGCAAAAGCTTTGAAGGCAGTTTACAAGCATGAAATAATAATTGGAGCAGTAGATAGCAACAGTTTTTAGCTGGCTTGCTGCTAAGTTGCTGGTTGCCTCCAGTGCCAAAGCAAAAGTGTCTACGGGGTTAGATATTTCTGTGTGTGTGTGTGTGTGTGCATGTGTGCAGCAAGAGAGGCAGGCTATTCGTAGATTCTTTGGGGGAAAGCAACGGCTGTTAATAAATTAAACAGAAGCTTTTAGTGTTGTATAACGTCAACAAGAAATTAGGGAGACCACTACTGTAACAGGAATGCATACAGGAATGTACAGCAGAATGTCAGCCCCCACACACACATGATTTGTCATCCCCACATGCAAGTGTGATGGTGTGCATGTGAAGTATACTTCTTCATTGTGAAACGTCTGAGCATTAAGTGGAGACATCAGTGTTAGGTTTAGTATCTTTATCTAAATCACTGCTGTGCAACAAGATGATTTGCAATAATATTAAAAAACAGAATAGAACAAGAGCAGGAGCAATAAAACCCATGGCAATAAAATGACAGCATTATTGTACATTGTAAAGCCTGGCAAACACGCATTTTTTTATCCGGCACCCTGAGATAAGTAACCTGTGGAGACAGAGTTCCAAAGTTGGGCCACCATTACAGAAAAGGCCCGACTCTGGTCATTGCCTGCCTAACCACTGTCAGTAGGGGCGCCTGGAGAAGAGCATCAGCGGAAGATCTCAATGAATAGGACAGGTTCAAGGGCACAGGAACTCTTTGCAAGGCCCTGGTCTCCAGCCACAGAAAGATTTATAGGATAAAACCAGCACTTGGAATTGTGCCTGGAAACAAACTGGGAGCCCATGAAGCTGTTTTAAAACAAATGAGAGGTGTTCCTCCCATCCTATTCTTTTCTTCTATATTTTGGACCCATCCAAGTTTCTAAGTAGTCTTCAAAGACAGCCTCATGTACTGCAATTCATTGTAGTAGTCTAATCTAGAGATGTATGAGAATTTCGTTTTTGCTCACAAAACATGCAATCGTGCCCCATTTGAGGCTCTGAACGCAAGCACGTGTCTGCCGAAAATATGAGTAAATTGTCAAACAACTGCTCATGTTCATCTCATTCCTGATTCCCAGTTTGATTTGCACAAATTTCCTGATTTGTGCAAATTTCCTCTGTAGACTGAATCAGCTCTGCTTTAGTCTATGGAAGAAAGTTGCATGAATTAGGAAATTTAGGCTAATTTGGGGGAGCTTCCGCAAATCTCCTGTTTAATCTCACTGCTCGATTTGTGCATGTTTCCTGTTTGTGCAGAGTGAGCAGTGATCGCAAATGCGATTTGGCCATGAGATGAACGGTGAGGTGATGTTAGGAAAATCCTAGTGATCATGAACATCGCTCATTCGACCATCCCTAGTCCAATCTGTAGGTTGCCAGGGCAAAGATCGCCATATAGCCAGGATATCCCTGTACAGTGCCATAATCCGGACTTTCTTTCAAAAGGTACAATTTTGGACTTCATCGATCCTGAGAGTTTGTGTAGTCATCGTTATTATTTGTTCTAAATCCCCCTCAGTCCATGGATTCGATCTTAGAGACACTAACAACTCCTTTGGGCCTATTACTCTCAATGCATCTGCCAGGCGAGAACAAAAAGTCCACTTGCTAACAATCTCTGCAGATCATTGCTGTGGAAAATGTTATTGAACCTTTACAAAGAAGCCTCTCCTGTCAATTAAATAGCCAGACTGCTTTTTGTGACCTCTCTTTTTTATCAGCAGATAATATTTTGATGCAAGTAATTCTGCAGTGTGTTCTTTCCAGTCCTCCCCATCCCAGGCAAAAAGGAGTATCTCTCACTTTTTAGAGTTCTTTTTATTTTCATATTTTAAAGGCTCGCTGGAGGGCTGAGACTATTGTACAGTTGAAGAGTAGCTAAAAGAGGGCAGGGAGATAAAGCTATCTCTTCAAAAGGAAAATTACTTACTCTGTGGGGAGAAGGGATGGCTAAGAGTCTATTCATACTAAATTAAGGGTAAATAAGGCTGCAAATGGGTTATCACCCCCCCCCCCGACTTTCAAGCTTGTTTGAACGGGTGATAATTGTTTGTGGTGTATACTCATCCCATCTTCACCTCTGATGAACAGATTTTGCCGGGGGAGGGGGTTATATATTTTTTAATCTTCCCATAGTTATTTATTTATTCCATTTATTTTCCACATTTCTGCCAAAAATTGCACTCAAGGCAGCTAACACTAATAAAATACAGATAAAACAGAAGTTTGATTAAAACATAAATCCATTAAGCCAATTAAAAACACAGCAATAATAAATAAATAAATAAATAGCACCCAACCAGTTAATACCCCCTTCAGCAACAAACCAGCTACATGCCAAAGGCCTTCCTGAATAAAACATCTTTGTCTACCACTAAAAGGCCAACCTAGCTTCCCTTGGTAGGGAGTTCTGGAGCCTGGGAGCAACCAGCAAGAAGGGCCTCACTTGCACCCCCACCATCTCGGATGGAAGTGGGACCGAGAGAAGGGCCTCCCCTGAAGATCTTAAAACTCAGGCAGGCTTGTATGGGAGAAGGTGTTCTTCCTTTCCTATAGCTTGATCCCAAGTTTTATGAGGCACTGAGGAGAGGGGAAGAATACATGTGTACATAGAGTAGCCAGACGCAAAAAGTGCAGGACGCCTATGTAAAACTTTTTCTTCGGGGTCTCTAAAGGGACTCACAGGAAAGGCTTTGTACAGGAACAATTAACATATATTTTAATATCTTAAGTAAAACAATAATAATGCACATGTAATAGTTTTACATGCATAACTATACACTTATTACCAAAACAATAAAACAGAGCACAGCCCTCCCAAAGTTCTGTCTTTTTTTCCAGCTTGAGTCCATAACAAAAATATAAATAAAACTGCTCTCTGAAGCTTGATTTTTCTGCTTGCTGAAGGAAACAGTCTCTACTCAGCTCATTCCAGCTCTGCAGCAATCTTCTCAATATAGATCAGGATCCAGCAACACAGGAACATTTTTAACAGCCCTATCTTAAGGGTTCAGGGTCTACAGAGAGGAGAAAGCATGCTTCTTGTACACTGCATTTTGGTAACTGCCTAAAATGGTGGCCACTCCCTATCTCACTCCTTTACTGAGCATGTGCAGGAATATTCCTCAGAATTCTTAAAGAAAAATATACCATTGGGTTACATCTGCACCTTTGATTAGAAGGAGAAATTTCAGCAGGTATAGCTTGCATGACAAGCTCTACCTCCTGAAATTCCCTCTTTTATACAACTGAGGTGTGAGCCAGTGTGGTGTAGCAGCTAGAGTGTTGGACTGGGAGCCAGGAGATCCGGGTTCTAGTCTCCACTCAGCCATGAAAGCTCACTGGGTGACTTTGGGCCAGTCATAGACTCTCAGCCCAACCTACCTCACAGGGTTGTTGTTGTGAGGATAAAATAGAGAGGAGGAGGATAATGTAAGCCACCTTGGGTTCCTTGCAAGAGAAAAAAAGGTGGGATATAAATGCAATAAATAAATAAATAAATACTGAGGTGCAGCAGCCCTGGCCACCCAATGTGCCCACCATGGGAACTGTTGCCTCTGCCACACCACCTTTAACTCCTTTAAAAACATCTGTCCTCTGCATCTAAAACTGCAGCTCATTGTTCTTAATATTGATAGGTCAATTATTATCAGTTGTGTAGAAAAAGATGGGGTTGAATCCAGAGATGCACAGAGTAGAAGTCCATCAACTAGATTATCCTGCAAGTGGAAGCGGGGAGGCAAAGGAATTCTTTCCCACCACCATCACCATTTTTAGTCCCTCTGGTTACCATGACTTGGGGTAGTTACAGATGAGGCTTTTGCTGTGCAGTCACACTGCCTCATTCACAGAATTTTACAGGAGGTATTAGACATCATTGTTTTCCATTTGTAGCCCACCTGTGTTTTCCGACTGCGTCTTCCATTGTTTTTCTTACCAGAAAAAAAAACCATTAAGGAAAAAAAGATGGAATAGCTGCACAATGCCTTTTGTGTGTTAGTGCTAGGACCCCTCCATTTGGAAGCACCCCTGGAGTTGTTCTGGCCTTAATGGGATCTCTATACATCTATATCCTAGTATGTTTGCTTGGACATAAATCCTACAGATTAAGTAGAACTCATTTTCAGACAATGGCTATAATCCAGCCAAACCTGAATACTTGTATATTGTGCTAATTTCAACTGAAATCAGTTGTTCATGCAAAATGATCGCATACATATTTACTTGGAAATAAGTCCCATTGTGTCCAGTGGGGCTTATTCCTGATTAAGTAAATTTAGGATTGCAACCATACAACACTATCCTATACACAACTACTAAGAAATAAGTCCCACTGAGTTCAGTGGATCTTACTCTTGGATAAGTGGGAATGAATTGAAGCCTTAAATGCTTAACTTTGCCTGGATTAGGGCCAATGTGTTTGGAGTGCAGATATTTTTTTTAACTTGGTAATAAACTTTTTGTTCTTTTTTTTTAGCATTTTTATTTCCCTACCATCTCCTCATATGGATTTCCTTCCCACTTCATGTGTATATGTCTGTGATTTAATTTCTTTCATTTCCCTGTAAAAATACAACAACAGCACAGTCCTAAGGTGTTTACTCAGAAAGAGGTCCCAGTGAATTTGAAGGGGCTTTTTTTTTTCTTAATATGTATATTTAGGACTGTATCCAGAGTCTTCCAATCCTGCAAGCACATGCATAAATAGTTTATGTAGTTTCATTATGTGCAGTGTGCCTATTAATGTGTAAAGTTATTCCTGTATTGTTCCCCATTCTCATATATTTTCACAGGGACTTCTCTGGCAAAGCATATTTTTGTTTTGTTTCAGTTTAGTATCTTATATTCTCTGAGCCAGAAATGTTGCAAAGGGGCCATCTTCAAGCCAAATAATTTCAGAAACAAATTTGAAATAATACATCTTGGAGGTGCAAGTCTTACATTAAGTCATCACAGTGCACAGGCTTTATAATAACTTCCAGTGATGCCCATAATGGAAGAAGACACAAAAAGGAGAGAACCACGCAATGGATTTCTTCATGCAAAGTTCATTCAGAAGCTAAAGAGTTAAAGTATTAAAGCTCCTCCCTCCCCTTATCTTTAAATTGTGACAGCTAAAATTCCAGCTTGATTTTTGTAAATGTTACAGCTCAGCGGTGTTCAAACTTTACAGTTTCTTAGGCAATCCTATCTGGATAGGTGGCCACCTCCAAATTTGGAGATGACCACCTATCCAACGCAGGGCAGGAGCAGCATGGAGGGGATCTTCCCCTCTGCGCTTCAGCTGCTCTGCATTCGCAGCTAGACAGCTGATTTTGGCTGTCTAGCTGCAGGAAGTTGGAGCGGGGGGGGGGGATGCAGGATGATGCATAGGAAGCGTCAGAAAGGCATGTCCACCCTCCCTGCCCTGGCCCGGCCCCAGGAATGCCCCCATTTTCACTGCTCCATGTACCTCTTACAAGCGTGGAGTGCAGGGCCAATCCGTGCTGCCTCATAGGCAGCGCGGGAAGGGGTGGAGGTCAGTTCTCAGGGAACTGCCCTCGAAGTGCGGGCTCTGAGGTCGGTTCCTGGGGAACAGACCTATCCTATGGCCTTTTAGCCACTGACTAGTGGCCATAGGATTGTGCCCTTAGAAACCTTTCCACATTGATTCTTCTGCTAAGGAACACCTGCACGTCTGACACCGAACTCCTGAGTGTTGCAAAGGATTCTGGGAAGCATTCTAGGTCACACATCGTTCATGCAGGCTGTTGGTCAGAACTATTGGGCCTCAGCATTTACTTTGCGTGAATTGACCATTTGCTTTCCTGTCCATTGGCGATGCTAGCAAGGGCTTCTGGGAGATGATGTCCAAAACATCTGGAAATCTATCTTCTGCCCACCCCTGCTTTAGAGCATATTTAACACTCCCTTTGACCGTGTGTTACAGGGGATGATTGGATCAATAACAATGGCAAGCTATCTTTTAGAGAGCTTGCCCACCAGCACTGATCACTAGGCCCAGCATCAGCAACTGGCATCCTAGGGCAGATGCCCGGCCCCACTGCCCCAGCAAGGCCCACCAGTCCTGACACCTACACTGAGCCTTCCATCCTGGATGGTTTGTTTTGCAAGCTGGGTCTCCATTTTAATTTTCTACAATGTCCTGGAGTGACACTATGTCAATCACTTTGGGACACTATGAGAAATTAAAGGGGCAGCTCCCAGCCACTGTTGAAGTGGTACAGCTTCTGCCAGGTAACCCAAAAGGGGCTCATTGACGTAAGAGCACCCACCTGAGGGCACATTGCTTAGGGCCCCCTCAGACCTGGAGATAGTCCTGCTGATCACCTGATTAAGGAACCCCAGGGTTTCCTGCACTTTGAAAACCAACCTATCATTGCAGTAACAGCAAATGTCGGCAATTAAGTCAGGTTAGAAAATTGCCAGTGATAGAATGCATGACTGGAGTTTTACTCTCAAGAGTTTTCCAAGGAAAATAGAGATCTATTTGGTGCTGTCTCTTAATGAAACAAACAACATAAAATGACAGTGGGTTGGCACTTCAGAGACCGAGACTTCCTTTTAATAAAAGTGCTTTTGACCAGTTTCCTCTTCCTGAAAGTCAAAGGGATTGAGAGGTAAACTTCCAGTAACTTCAAGTGTTTGTCATTGAAATCTTCCTCTTTTCTTTTCTTTTTTCAGGCTCTTGCTTTCATGGTTATTTGGAATGTCGCAATGGCAAGTGTTACAGATCAGAACAAAGCTGCAATTTTGAGGATGACTGTGGGGATAATACTGACGAGAGAGAATGTGGGACCTCTTGCACTTTTGAAAACGGCATATGTGGTTGGCAGAATTCCCTAGCTGATAACTTTAATTGGGTTATGGGAACCAGCTCACCTCAAAGCCTCAGACCTTCCAAGGACCACACGCTTGGAAACGGGAAAGGTATGTTGCCATTTCAGCAGAGGGAATTTAGCCACATTCACAAAACTTATCATCACTTTGCATACAATACAGGGCAAGTTTTAAATCTCTAATTAGAATCATGTTATGAATACCTAAACTGGTTAAATCCCTAATGCTGGAAATGGTTCTATAATGCAGTTATATCACGAAATGCTGATTTGCAAAGTAGACTCTTCTCAACTGTTGCTTTCAAACAGTGCCGTTTTTTCTTCCTGAGGCAGTTACACCTCTATTTCTTAGGCCCTGATGAGAAGCCACATCACATTTGCAGCACCACACATGCACCAAGGCACATGTAGGGATGGTGGAGAATTCCGCCACGGATTTCAGTGAGGCCGAATGCACTGGCATTCGGCCCCCCAAAACGGCCTGCCACCCCCCCCCGCGGAATCCCCCCCTGGGATGAAGCTTACCTGGGGTGGATGTTCCGGTGGCGGCAGCTCTGGCGGCGGCAGTGGCAGCTGGTCTCTCGGCCGGCTGCTGCGAACTCAAATGGCGGCGACCACACCATTTGCGTAGCTGCCTTTGCTGTGATAGGCTACATAAATACTTACGTAGCCTATCACGGCAAGCAAAACAAAAAACAAAAACCCGCGTACACAAATGGCGGCAGCTATGGCGGCCACCATTTGCATTCCCTTTTTTTCGCAGTTTTAGCCTACGTAAATATTTATGTAAGCTATTACGGCAAAAAAAGGGCAATGCAAATGGCGTAGTGGGTGCTATTTGCGTTCCTTTTTTTCTCGCCGTAATAGCTTACGTAAATATTTACATAGGCTAAAACGATGGGGGAGGGGAGGAATGCAAATGGCGCCCACTACACTATTTGCGTTCCCCTTTTTTTCACCGTAATAGCTTACGTAAATATTTACGTAAGATAAAACGACGAAAAATAGAGAACGCAAATGGCGGCCACCGTAGCCACCGCCATTTGCATATGCGTTGTTTGTTTGTTTTTGCTTACTGTGATAGGCTACGTAAATACTTGTGTAGCCTATCATGGCAGACTGGCTGGACACAAATGGTGGCTGCCATTTGCATCTGCAGCAGCCCGTCTGCAGCAAGAACTCTGCAGAGCTGCCGGGGAGCGAAGCCGGCCGGGCAAGATTCCAAGGGGGAGAACTGGATTGCCTCCCCCCCCCCCCGTCGACGATTCCAGGGGGAGGGATGGAATGCCTCCCCCCCACCGCGAATCACATCTGCAAAAAGGTAAGTGACTTTCGTACATCCCTAGGCACATGCACCAAGGAAAAATGCAGTAGAGGATACTCCTTGGAAAAGGGTGACAGTTAGGAGAAGAAGAACTAGATGCCACTCTGCACCAGTGGAAGCAGTGGAGCTGTGGAACCAATTCCAGGTACTTGAGGATGAGACTGGAGGACAGCCTGCAGAGGAAGAATCACAGAGGAACCTGCATGAGAGTGAGCAAGAGGTTGAAGGTCAGTCAAGCAGAGGCGATGAAACTGAGGCCTACAACAACAAGAAGAGAAGAGTGGTAGTAGTGGGAGACTCCTTGCTGTGTGGGATCGAGACCCAAGTATGTCGTGAAGACCTGTGGACTCACCAGGTATGTTGTCTCCTGGGAGGGATGGATTAGAGACGTGACTGAAAGGTTGCCTCCACTCATAAATCCCACTGACAGGTATCCCTTTCTTCTCATCCATGTGGGAACAAATGATACTGCCAAGCGGAGCTACGAAGAAATCACATCAGACTTTGAAGCTTTGGGAAGGAAATTCAAGAACTTTGGGGCCCAAATAGTTTTCTCATCCATCCTTCCAGTAGTTAGAAGAGGGCTAGAAAGGGAATGAAAAATACTCCGGGTGAATGACTGGCTATGAAAGTGATGCCGATGCGAGAGATTTGGATCCTGGGACCACTGGCTATACTTCCTGGAAGATGGGCTGTTGGCAAGAGACGGGTTGCACCTCACAAAGGCTGGGAAGAATGTGTTTGGCCACAGCATGAAGAACTTCATCAGGAGAGCTTTAAATTGAATCCTACGGGGAAGGGAGATGTAAAGTTGGGGGTAACAATGGACGAAGGCTCATGCACCGCAACGGAGAGAACAGCTCTAATAGCACCCAATAATAGTCTTCAGACACATGTAGGAAGAAAGCCAGACTATGAAGCACATGGTCTTCGGTGTCTATATACTAATGCCCAGAATATGGGAAACAAACAGAATAAACTTGAACTCTTAATACAAGAGGGAAATTATGACTTGATAGGTGTAATGACTTGGTGGGATGACTCTCATGACTGGAATACAGCAATTGAAGGATATAACTTGTTCAAAAAGAACAGGAGGAACAGAAAGGGAGGTGGGGTTACACTGTATGTGAAAAATACGTATCTCTGCACAGAAATACAGGAGGATGAGCTTGGTAGACCCATTGAGAGCATCTGGATCAAAATAAATGGAGCAAAGAATAAAAGGAACCTGGTGGTCAGAGTCTACTACTGGCCACCCAATCAAGGAGAAGACGAGGATGAAACTTTTGAAAAGCAAATAGCCAATGTTTCAAGGAAGCATGATGTAGTAGTAATGGGGGACTTCAATTTCCCCAATATTTGTTGGGAGACAAATTCTGCAAAACATGGCCCCTCCAGGAAATTCCTGACTTGTGTGGCGGATAACTTCCTCCTCCAGAAAGTAGAGGAAGGAACTAGAGGGTTGGCTATCCTTGACTTGATCCTAACCAACAGAGATGACTTAGTGGATAAAGTAGCAGTTACAGGAACTCTGGGGGAAAGTGACCATGTTGTACTCGAGTTCTTGGTTCTAAGGGAAGCAAAAGCTGAGTGTAGTCAAATGCGTACCCTGGATTTTAGGAAAGCTGATTTTAATAAACTCAGAACAATGATCAGGAAGGTCCCATGGCAAGCGACTCTAACGAGAAAAGGAGTCCAAGATGGGTGGGAGCTTTTAAAAAAGGAAATTCTCAAGGCACAATTAGTCAATTACAAACAATTCCAACAAGGAGAAAAGGTGGAAGACAACAGAAGAAGGCAATGTGGCTTCACAAAAAGCTTAAGGATGACCTGAAAACAAAAAAGGACACATATAGGAAGTGGGAAGAAGGCCAAGTAACAAAGGAAGAGTACAGGCAGGTAGCACAGAACTGCAGGGATGGCATCAGGAAGGCTAAAGCTGAGAACGAGCTGAGGTTAGCGAGGGATGCTAAAAACAACAAAAAGGCTTTCTTCAGCTACGTGCATAGTAAAAGGCAGAGGAAAGAAATGGTGGTTCAGCTATTAAATAAGGATGGCAAAATGCAGAGGTGCTCAATTCCTACTTTGGCTCAGTCTTCTCCCCAAAGAGGGTCTATGACCCCCCTGGCAAAGGCAAAGTACAGACTGAAGGGGCAGGATTGCAGCTTGAGAACAATAGGCATATGGTCAAGGAACACCTAATTACTTTGAATGAGGTCAAATCTCCAGGGCCAGATGAACTGCATCCTAGAGTAATAAAGGAACTGGCAGAAGAACTCTCAGAACCACTGTCTATTCTCTTTGAGAAATCATGGAGGATGGGGGAAGTGCCAGATGACTGGAGGAGGGCTAATGTGGTCCCTATCTTCAAAAAGGGTAAAAAGGAGGAACCTGGGAACTACAGACCAGTCAGTCTGACATCAATCCCTGGGAAAATTCTGGAGCAGATGATAAAGCAATCCAGCTGTAAGCACCTTGACAACAATGCAGTGATTACTCGAAGCCAACATGGATTTGTCAAGAACAAATCCTACCAGACAAATCTGATCTCATTTTTTGATCAAGTGACCTCCCTTGTGGACCATGGGATTGCTGTAGACATAATATACCTCGACTTCAGCAAAGCTTTCAACAAAGTGCCCCATGATATCCTGATGAGCAAACTAGCTCAAAGTGGGCTAGATGAAACAACAATCCAGTGGATCCATAGTTGGCTACAGAATCAGACTCAAAGAGCGCTTATCAATGGGACCTTCTCAAACTGGGGAGAAGTAATGAGTGGGGTACTGCAGGGCTCAGTCCTGGGCCCAGTGCTCTTCAACATTTTTATTAATGACTTGGAGGAAGAGGTGCAGCAGGGAATGCTGATCAAATTTGCAGATGACACAAAATTGGGCGGGATAGCGAATACTTTGGAAGACAGAAACAAAATTCAAAGTGATCTTGATAGACTGGAGTGCTGGGCAGAAAACGTAAAACAACAGAATGACATTTAATAGGAATAAATGCCAAGTTCTGCACCTAGGAAAAAGAAACCAAATGCACAGTTACAAGATCAGGGCTACGTGGCTCAACAACACTACAAGCGAGAAGGATCTTGGAATTGTTGTTGATCACAAGCTGAATATGAGCCAACAATGTGATGTGGCTGCAAAAAAGGCCAATGCTATTTTGGGCTACATTAATAGAAGCATAGCTTCCATCCCGGGAAATACTAGTTCCCCTCTACTCAGCACTGGTTAGGCCTCAACTGGAGTACTGTGTCCAGTTCTGGGCACCACATTTTAAGAAGGATGCAGACAAACTGGAGAGGGTTCATAGGAGGGCAACAAAGATGATCAGGGGACTGGAAACAAAGCCCTATGAAGAGAGACTGAAAGAACTGGGCATGTTTAGCCTTGAGAAGAGAAGACTGAGGGGAGATAATGATAGTGCTCTTCAAGTACTTGAAAGGTTGTCACAGAGAGGAAGGCCAGGATCTCTTCTCGATCATCCCAGAGTGCAGGACATGGAATAATGGGCTCAAGTTACAGGAAGCCAGATTCCATCTGAACATCAGGAAAAACTTCCTGAGTGTCAGAGCAATGGAACCAATGACCTAGGGAGGACGTGGGCCGTCCCACACTGGAGGCATTCAACACGAGGCTGGACAGCCATCTGTCAGGGATGCTCTGACTTGGATTCCTGCATTGAGCAGGGGGTTGGACTCGATGGCCTTGCAGGCCCCTTCCAACTCTACTATTCTATGATTCTGTGATTCTAAGGCACTGGTGCCAAATGACAAGCCAACACAATCACCAATCAGATAATTCAGTATGAAGGCAAACTGGGCATAAATTACATTGTAGGTTCAAGGCTAGGCAATCAAGCCTTTGCTAGCTCAAGCCTGTGACCAATTGGTGTTGCCAAGCCAGAAACTGGAAATGGGTGATTGCTCAGTCCATGAGAATTGAAGGGGCAAGTTGGTAACAGAATAAAAATCCTGATACTGAACGCTTGATCTATGAGTGTTGTTAGTCAGAAGGAGAGAGATTCAGAAAGAAAGCCTGAGAATGCCCATAGGGCACAAACAACAACCAGAATTATTGTGTGTGATCTATAAGCTTTTATTGGAATTCTAACAATTCCAGCTTTCAATTTCTAGGGTATGTTTCTAGCCCTCATGGTTAGAAATATGATTTGACCATATGTGGGCAAAAACATCTCACCATAGTCTTTATTGCAGAATGGGTTCCTCATCCTTGTTTTCTTTATGTCATGTAGTTTCCTGTGGCAAAGCAGGGAAACATCAATATAAGGGTGCATTTTACTCCATAAGGAAACTCTGTAATAAATGTTTCAGCTGGCACCTCAAATGCTCCTTTCACAAATGATTTTCCGTTCGTCATATGCCAGTGAACCATATTTCACATTATTTGTATGATCTCTCAGTTCCTCAACATCATTATTTCCGTGGCTGTGATAATACACAATATGCCTGTAGTGTTGGAAGTGACCTTTTCCTTGCTGTGCTTGATGATGATGAGATGTTTCCCCTGGAGATGACACAGTGTCATTCACTTCCCAACAACATTGTTGCAAACATAACACAACAAATGAATGCCAAAGTCAAATCCATGTGGAAAAAAAAAAATCTTCTGATAGCCTTTTCTATCAATACAAAAGTATATTTTTGTTTATATACTGCCATCAATGTACATGGCATGTTACAATGTATATGTGGACAGCTTCTACCCCGAGGATCTTACGATCTAGAATTCAACACAGGAAAGACAAAACGACACAGGAAAGGAAGTGAGATGGAGGCATGGCTGGACAAGGGAAGAAAATGAATTTATTTCAATTACACATACTTAGGCTTGGTTTAGAGCTGGTGAGAAATAGTGATTTCATCCAAAGTTAATGAAATTAACCCAATAATTCGAAGACAAACATTTTCATGGAATCCCACCCCCAAATTTGTTTCTCAAAATTATTTTAGGGCGCAATTCGATGGGTTGCACCCTTGTGAGATGGAAGCCTCCGAACTCAGAGACTTTCATGTATCCAGTGCCCTGCCAAGCTGCTGCTGACAGGGTGAGAGGAACAGCAGAGGCAATTTTCACCTCACCATCCTCCACTTTTTGTTTTTTTCGTGAGATGGGCTTCTGAACCCATCTAGAGAGGATAAACTGGTGTGGGCAGAATTGGGGCTGGAGAGACCATAAGAATCCTTGCAGGTTACAGGTTGGCCTCTCCTTGATCCTCCCCTCTCTGCCCTCTGGAACACCCCTTACAGACCTTCCCAAGGCCACTTTTGTGACCTCGGAAAGCATCCGGCATCGTTCTTTCCATGGCAGCTGTGAGGGGGAGGGGACAGGTGGGAGGGATCAGATACTGGAATCCCCCTTCTGAGGTCATAGCAGTGCCTATGGCCTCAGAGGGGGAATTCAAAGAATTCTGTAGTCCCTGGGACACTTCCCCAGGGCCATAGCATTAGTCTCTTACTGATTCTTTCCAATGGGATTTAATTCTGATTAGATATGCATAGGATTTCACTATTAATCTCTTATCCCCCTGCCCCCGGCATGGAACATATTTTAAACATTTGGCTCTGCTTTCAAATAAAGCATGGGTGCGGGGGGGGGGGGGGTGTTGCCAGACATTCTTTAAGAAAAGAGAAGGAATCCAAATGTTAAAAAAATGTCTTCCCTAGTAGTTTATGTTTAAAATAAAAATAGAGCTGCATGGAACAGCACCTCTCCTTTCTTTGGAGGGTTATTTAACACTGCACCTCTTGAATAATATGAAATGCTGGAGGAATAACCTTCCCACTCTGTAAAGGTGTGGTTTTCTGTAGATATTCAGCTGCTGCTGTGCACTATAATGGTGGCCCGCAGTGAGTGGAAAAGGAGGCAGCAATTTTTTATGCCAGCTCAGACAGGACTTTCCAGGAAGAACAAAATGGGCGCAGCTCTGTTTCTCTTCCACCAAAAAAAGTTTGCCTCACTCCTGAAATATAGCTGAAAAAGAACAGCCAATTCTGATATGGGTGAAACGGTTAAGAAATGGTCCTTGTCAATTTGGTGCAGACCTAGCTTTGTTACAATAGACTATGGGCACTAGAATAAGGTATGAGGAATAACTACATATAAACAGTAAAAACCTGATTAACAATGTCTCTGTATGATTATATTGGTTGGTACCTGCAATAATTCATAGCGGCTGAAGGGAATGGGACAGAAGCAGAAGAGTGCTCCAATGTTTTTTTTCAGTACCACTGTGAAGCTCCTTCAAAGTGTGACCTCACAGATGTGGCAGGTACATCTGTGGAGTAGTGATGGGTCTGTCTACACGCCAGCACCATGGGATCACCAGCAGAAGGATACCTGGTCATCACCAACTCTGCTTCCAGAGCTCCAGGGTGCAGCAGCCTTGTGGCAGTGGCAGAAAGACCCAGCAGACTACCACTACTGCCAAGATACTTGCTTATGGCTTCCCCAGTAATAGCAACTGTAACAATAGTGGTTTTCTGTGCCTCCTTCCTCCAGGAAAAGGCAGGCAAAGTGAGCAAGTTGATCTGGTTTGGGCTAGAGGAAACAGCTGGCCTAGTCCATCCTCCCCAACCTAGGTCACCAGTCACTATCGCAACTGATTATCAGCCCCAAGCGAGTGGGGGTGGTTAGAGACAGTGGCAAGCAGGCAGACAGGTCAGTTACTCCTGCTCCCATCCAATCTAACTAACTTCCTCTCTTCCAAACCATATTATTTATTTTTATTATATACTCTAGCATGGTTAGCACTCCAGCCCCTGCTGCCCAGACAACCCTGGTGGCCTTATGCTAGTATATGCAAACTAGTTATCTGATTTGGGAGATGGGGAGAGTACAGTGGATTGCTGGCTTATTTTTGCAAGGTACGCTTTAAGTGGTTGAAAAATCCGCTTGTTGCCAAAGATAATGCAAATGAAATAAATACAGGAAAATAAAACTATATATTAAGAGTTCCCAGAGCATCTTGATAAATCTAAATTCAACTTCCTTCTCCCACAGTAAAACTATGCATTAGCTTTAGGCAAAAGAGGCAGCTGTCTAAGGCATCTGGTTCAGAAGAAGTGAATATTTTTCTAGTCTTGACTATTGTGACAAGATTCTCCAGAGAATATCATATATTACAGTGGAGTCACGGTTGGGAAAATATTTCATATTCTTAAGTACTGGCACCAAACTTTTTGACAAATTCCTAAGTTCCATCACTTAATCAATTTCTCCTCGCAAACTTTTTTGTCTGAAAATTTTACTGATGAGTCTTTACCAAACAGTCCATACCATTTAAGCAAAGAGAGAGGCAACAGGAATCCATGCCATCAGCCCTGAGGTCCTGCTGTGGTAGCAAGAAGGAAAGGCACTCTGTATGCTATCAGTCAATACTTTTCTTTCCTTTATTGTTACTTCTCATAATATTCACCGTTGGTGTTGAAAACAGAGGGTTGGATCCAGACTTAGTCATGCTTTAGTCCCATTGAAATCAATGCTACTTACGTTAGTCATGACTGATTTGTCCGTTGACTTTAATGGGGCTAAACATGACTAATTTAGTCTAGATCCAACCCAGAGTCTGTGGCTCAGGCCTGGTACTGATTAAATTAAGCCCTCATAATTATACATACATAAACCTAACTGTAAGCCAAAGCAGTTGTTGTTATTGTCCTGATTCAGGCGGGTTCATTAACCCCAAAAAGAAAAGAAAAAAGAATCGATGTATTTTCATTATTTTCTTTGGTTGCCTCTAAATTCAGTGACATGAAAATCAGAAAGGACCATGAGGAAGTCAATCTAATTAAGCAAGCTTTAGAGCTTATACTCAACATCCCTTGTTTTTGCTCTCATTTTGCCAATGAAGAGTTCTGTCAGACTTGAAAGTGTGTCTACCATATTTAATCTAATCTACACACACGCACACACGGAGAGAGAGAGAGAAAGAGAGAGAGAGAGAGAGAGAGAGGTACATAATCTCACTGATCTGATCCAGACATTTCTTTCAAAGTTCATGGTCACCAACATTTGAATACACTTTTGGAATCTTTCCATAAGGTCTCTTCACTTGGAAAGCATGCTCATGCTTATTGAATGGAGAATGTATTCCAGGTATCCCCAGATCTTTGCATGAGGTCTTATTTCATTTCCCCTTTCAAACCTGGCTTTCTCCTTTGGGAACAAATTTGGAAAGGATGGAACCTGCAGATCATCTAATAGAGTTGTTTTGGCTAGAGGAGCCGTCTAGATAGAATTTGGTGTTTTGAAAAGAAGTCATGATTTGGATACTACTTTAGCCTCTTAGAATGGCCAACTGCATAGTTATCCAGATTTACTATAAAAGAAAAGAAAAGAAAAGTCACCTCTTTTTAAAGAACTCACTGCTCTACTCCTAAGTCTCTGTACTGTGGCTGGAATGGAGCAGAAGTGAGAGAAACTGAGTCAAGGTGGTCAGGCCAAAGAGGAATCAAAGAATGTGGAGTTGCAGCCAAGTTGTCACCCATAGATTGTCTACCACAAGGTATTCCCTAGGCATAAGACTTTTGTGTAAGGTTCCTAGCAAATGGGAGGCCATGACAGGAGGCTTGTTAAGGGTTTGAGGAATACTTGAATGAACTGTGAAAAGTGGGGGATTCTTCTTTGTGGCTTCTGTGCAATCCTACATAGGACATGCACAGTACACAACCTTCTCTGTGACTGCATAGAGCATGGGTGGAGTGTCAGGGCCCAGCTTCAGCTCTGCAGTAGGCTTTGTAGTTATAGCTAAGATTTGATTAGAAGTAGCCTGGAAAGGCTTGGGCCTATTCAGCCTCAGAATCTGTGTGAGCTTCTCTCTGTCATTGATCTTCGAGCAAAGCCAGAGGGAGTCACCCTTCTCCCTGTCCACCTGCTGGTCTGGCCTTGGCAGGCAGAGAGGCTGGAAGCTGTCCATGAGAAACTGACAGAGGTGGTGTGGGGTTTGCAGAAGGGTTGCCCAGGGCCCTCCACCACTGATGCCTCAACCTGGGTGACCCTTCTGCAAACCCCACCCCACCTCTGTCAGCTTCTCACAGACAGCTTCCAGCCTCTCTGCTTCCCAGGCCAGACCAGCAGGCGGACAGGGAGTTGGGTGACTCCCCCTGGCTCTGCTCTGAGATCACTGACAGAGAGAATCTCACACAGATTCTGACATTCCAGAGGTTCCATGAACTTCCAGGCTACTTCTAGTCAAATCCTGGTCACAACCTAGAAGGCCCACTGCAGTGCTGAAGCCGAGCTCTGACATGGAGAACCTCAGGCCCAGGGGCAAATCCAGCAGCACTCCTGGGGTCCCAATCCAGCTCTTTGCGGTCCCCAGATGGCCCCAACTGCCAATCGCTTGGAGGTTTCCCAGCTTTTGCAAATGCTTTCCCCCCTTCTAAAAGGCTGAAATGTCTCCCCTGTGGCTTAGTTACTGGCAGTAAGAACTTGATGCTTAACTATGCTGGCATTTCGGGGTATTTCTGGTGTTTGGGGCCCCACCCCCTTTGCCTTTGGTCTCACCCACCACTGCAATGCAGCCCCAAGAGCTTCTCTGAAATTGAATTTGGCCCTCAGAGGTTGAACACCCATGATACAGAGGCTGGGAAAAGTGCAGAGAGGGGTAACCAAAATTATCAAGGAGTCATAGCAACTGAGCTATGAGGAAAGGTTACTTGGGGCATTTGGGGCATTTTAGCTTAGAAAAAAGGGAAGTTGGGGGAACATGATACAGCTGTATAAAATTATGCATGGAGGAGGTGTATTGGGAGAATTTTTTCTCCCTCTTTCACAATAGTAGAACCCAAGGCTATCCCATGAAGCAGATTGGTGGGAAATTCAGGAGAGATAAAAAGAAGTACTTCTTCACACTACATGTAATTAAACTATGGAATTCGCTACTACAAGATAGTTATGGCCACCAATTTGGACAGCTTTAAAGGAGGATTAGACAAATTCATGGAGGATAAGGCTAGCAATGGCTACTAGTCATGATGGCTATATATTACTTCCAGTAGAAGAGGCAATATGCTGGGTTATACCAGTTGCTGGGGAACATGAGCAGGAGGGTGTTTTTGCACTTATATCCTACTTGTGGGCTTCCTGCAAGCATGCATCCAACTGGCCACTGTGGGAACAGAATGCTGGACTATTTAGGCCTGTGGTCTGATCTGGCATGACTGTTCTTATGTTCTTATGACGACTTGAAGGAGGAGAGTTAAAGATAAGTTGCAGTTGCAATTCTTATGGGACTGTAGAGCAGAAGGGCATCATATTGGCTAGGGATGTTGGAGGAATCTGGTTTGGGGGTGGAGCTCAGCGAGTTTTCACTAGCTCGGCCCCTGGACAACAGCTCACAGATCCCTGAACTTGCCCAACTCAGCACAAGCCTAGTTGGGCAAGCTCGCGGTTACCCGCTTTTTTGTGAGCTGCCATTTTGCACAAAATTTCCCATTTAGGGACATTTTGATTTGTGCAGCATTGCAGGTGTAAATAGTGCAAATTGCACAAATTTGCAGGCATAACTACACCATTTATGCCTGCAATTTTGTGCAGATCACAATTTCCGTAAATGGCTATAACCACAATTTTGTGCAAAATTGTGGCTTGCAAAAAAGCAGGAAACCATGAGCTCTCACCGGGCACCTGTGGACCATCTGGGAGCTTGCCCTGTGTGCCCACCAGGGTCAGGCAAGTGGTGGGAATCCAGCGAGTGGCACCCGAAGAGGGTGCGGGGGAGTTCACCCATCCCTAATATTGGCCCATCAGTCATCCAGTATCTGCATGCTCCCTGCCAGAAAGAACACTGATATGAACTTTATAACTAAGAACTAGTGTCTGACTTTGCTTCCTCAAGCCTCCTTCCCAATCCCTTTTCCTTTTGTGTAGTGTATTTTAGACTGTAAGCCTGTGGGCAGGGCAGGACCTGTCTTATTGATCTTTGTAAGCCATTCTGGGAGTCTTTTTTGGCTGAAGAACGAGATTAAAATACTACTAACAAATAAACAGTAAGCCACCTTCTTTTCTAATAGGTCCCAGACCTCCAGATGTGAGGAATGCATCCTATTTTCCAAAATTTGCTTAATGATAAGAGATGACTGAGGTTTTGACTGGTACTTTTTTCTTTTTCTGTGTTCATGCTAAATGTTAATTATGGACATTTTAAGATCCTCTATCACTTTTGATTGTAGGACAATTCCTGTATCTTGAAGCCACATCAGTAGGCGTAAGAGGTGAAAAAGCACATCTGAAGAGCTCCAGGTGGCCAGAGTCTAGCACTGCTTGCACACTGAGTTTCTGGTACTACATCTCTTCAAAAGCAACAGGACATATCCAGGTTCTCATTAAGGTAACAGTTTTAGGGCGCATGGCTGGTCAGGGAATGCTGGGAGTTGTAGGACTTTTTGTCTGTCTAAACATGCTTAGGATTGTGTCCTTACTTTCCTCCCTCCTTGAGATAATTACTTGATACTTCTGTCTGTATCAAAGTGAGTTCTCCAGCAAGGACTTCTTAGCAAAGCTGCTGCTATCCACCAAACAAGCATTTCTTAAGATATTTTCATAGATGTGGTGTGAAGGTATCGTGTGCACAACCTTGTCTCTCATTTCCACCCTTTCAAACCTGATGGATTTTGTTTCAGATGGCACTTTTGCTTTGTATTCAAATGGCACATAAGAGTGTTGCATGTGTGATCATTATAAAAATGATTCATGTGTGGTTAGTGGTTTTCTTACACATGGGAGTTATTTGGGGCAAGACCATAGCTCAGTAGGAGAGCACATGCTTTGCATGCAGGAGGTCCTAGGGTCAATCTCTGGCATTTTCAGGTGGGGGTGGGAAAGGTACCTGTCTGAAATCTTGGGGAGCCACTGCCAGTCAGAATAGACAGTACTGGGCTAGATGGATAAATAATTAGACCTAGTAAACTGTAGGTTCCTATGTTCCTGTGTAAGAAATGCATCATGTGTGATGGCACTTAAACCACTTCAAACTGTGACATGAGTTAAAATGGGCAGATGTACAAGGAACGACAAGCGATATGCTTTCTGCATTCAAGTTGCTCAAGAGTAGGTGTTGAACATACGATAGCTCTTCTCCATTTACAGGTTTTTAAAATGTCATTGTCTTGCTTCAGTGTGAGACAGAGCAAAATGAAACACAGAAAGCTCTTTTGCAGTGTCTCAGACTGTGTGTTAAAATGAAATTGCATGCTGGACCAAAATGGTGTATTAAGAGATATTTCCCTCCCTGCGTCCTTATCTCTTTACCTTCTCTGTGCAACATTTTCCCTTCAACTGACAAACAGCTGTCTGTTTTTGATACTTTTCATGTTAGCAAAATGTTAGCTTTGTACTTCATCCCCAGTTGGTTGAAAGCCATATAAAACCATGCAGTTTTGAAATGGTGGCATCTGTCATCAGAAAATATTCGGCAGCTAACATAAATAGAATGAAAAATATTTAAAAAAACCCATACCTGTGTCATTTCTTTTCTGATTTCTCTCTCTCCCAGCAGTCTTGCCTTTTGAAAATGACATTTCAGCCCTGCTAAGTCACAAGAATGAAAGGATTATTCATTCAGGATTCATGGCATGGCACTTAGAAGGGTGTCATTTGATTTTTTAAAAAATCATTAAAAGAAATAGTATAGCTAGCTGCTTGGCTATTATTGTTTGTACACAGGTTTCGTTAAAATGCAAATGCAGACTAGTCTGAATTGGGATACTCCAGTGAAAGCTGAACTAACTGTCAAAGCTTGGCAAGTTCTTCAGAGAGCTTTTCTACACGAGGCTGTTAATCCACTGTGGCCACTTTCAGTTTTGTAGAATTGAGATCTGAGCTCTACACAAAGAGCTTTTCCTTTCTTGCTTTTACACTATATAATCTCTAGCTGGCGCTGTGCTATAGTGGAATATCACAATTACACAAGTAGGAAAATAAATTTCCTTTCACTTTCACAAATAATGCTCAATTTTCCCCTCTCTAACCCCCCCCAAGTGCTCTTAAAATACAGAAGTGAAACTGGGAGGTCACAATGTCCTCTAAAGAGCCTGTAATCAGTAAGGAATGACAAGCACACAATAAATGCCTCATGTAGAAAAGCTCAAAAAGGCATCCATACAGTTGGAACAGATGGAAAGTGTTTATATGATTGGAAATGGTGTAGATGTAAAGTCAGTCAAATTATGGTTTGGATCCTAAAATAATCTAATGAGGAAGTTCATCATAGGAAAGTTTATCATCCCCTCTATCCCCCTACAGCTACCCGTGCCCCTCTAAAAGCCTTATAGACTGGTGGGGCTCCTGAACAATGTGGGGTGGGGCACAGGGGGGCTGCTGGGGAGGATTTACCCCAGACCAGGTTTGGATCGTAAGGTAAGTTAACTTAAGGAAAGTCCATGGAAAGAAAATTTCCCCTCCCTTCCTGCCCCTAGAAGCTCCCCCTGCACATGTCCCACATTGCTCAGGAGGTACCCAGAGCCTCTGGAGCATGAGCCTCCAGTGAAGTGTCCATGTGCTCCGCTGCACCCACAAGGCCCGTCTGAGGCACCTGCCAAACTACGTTCCCCTTTTGCCAGTGAATGGAGCGATTCCTCCATTCACTTGTATGGAGGGGGGAGTCCTTTTTGCCAAAAAGTAGTTGGAGGTGGGGATGAAGTCCACCCCCACCAAAGATTCTTGGGGCAACAGTATCCTTGGCAGGGTGTGACCTTTGCTGCCTCCAGCTGATTTTCAGCAGGGTTTTTCCCCCTCCCCCTATTCAAGCCAATGGAGCAATTATGGCTCTTCCCATAATTAATTGCCTATATTTTTTCCTGGAGAAATCTCACCCAACACTTCATAACTGTCAGCTGGCTCTGGGGCAACTGTTTACTGATCTCGCTACCTTCTTTAAAATTAGTATGAAGTTCTGTGCTTGAACATTATCTACAGCAAATTACTGCTAAGCCCAGTTGTCTGAGAGTAGGGATGTACAGATTTTGTTAAATCTATTTCATCTGTGTTTCATGGATGTTCAGGCATCTTTTGTTCTGTTGTCCTCTTATTGATGGAATCAGATTGTTTTTAGGGATGTATGAAAATTTTGTTCCACTATGCATTAGCACAGCAGTACATTAGTGCAAGTGAGGATTTGCACAAATCCCCCCAATTAAAAAAGTGGTCCGCAAGTCCACAAAATCCATGCAACTTGGAAAAAGCCAGTCCACTGTGGAATCTACAAGTTGGATTCATAGAAATCCAAACACATTTGAATCCATTGTGAATTTCTCTGACATCCCTAGCTGAGTGTAACTCAGATGCCTGAAGATAAATGGAAATTTCAATATTTAGAGCCCTGGTGATGAGCTGTCAGAAATGTCAAAACAATGGAAAGGTGTTTACCCCATTTGCATTAGTACAAACTCATACATAAGAATCACTGACAAACTTTCAACTAGCTGTTCAATTGAACTGATCATTATGGGAATTGTATATTTCTCCCAGAAGCTCTTGAGTCCATAAATCAAATAAATGTATGTTCTGATTACTGATGTGTTTCCAGAATTAATGTGCCATGCTAATGCAGCCATGGGGATTAAAAAAAAAAATACTCAGAAAAATATTTGGAAATTAAACTTGATCTTGTACCACTCTTTTGCCCAGACACTTTAGACATGGTTGACAGTAGATTTCTTATTTAGGAATTAATAAGCTCATTGTGAAATGAATATTTTATACCTGCCTCGAGCACTATTTTGAGTGGAAAGGCAGAACATACATTTAATAAATACTTTTTTTTTCTTCATCCCACCTTTGAGGGCATATTGCCCTGACAAGGTGAGCATAAAATCTAACATTATGCATGATATTGTTAAACACGAAGATAAACGAAGTGCTTGTAGAAATTAATGTTTCATGGAAGTAGCTATTGCCCAGAAGATTATTGTTATAAAGCATGTGGTATATTATATAGGGTTCTTTCTCTGGAGATGCTGTCTACACTGTTGAATTTAGTGCTGGGCCCGAGTATTCAGGCCAAACCTTTTTTCAGCATTTTCAGCAAAAATGTCACCCGAGCTTCAATTAATCTTCAAGGGTACAGAATCTCAGAACTTTTGGGTAGGGGTGGGCTCGCCTTTAAAGACGAGATAGGAAAATAGCTTTTCCACTCATTTTTCCTGCAGGAAAAAGGTTTTGCCGCTGCTTCAAGCTGCAGCTAGCCTGCTTGTGGGAGCCTGGTGACATTCCCCTCCAAGAATACCCCTGGAAATAATGCTAGATTGTGGCGAAGTGTTGTTCCCATGGGCTGTTCTATCTCAACTAGAAGGTATTGTCTTGTTGGGGCAGGAGAGACACAAATGATCTAAGGCCACAACCCTATGCATGTTGAGACAGGAAAATAGTCCTAGAACTCCCAGCATTCCCCAGCCTGCATGGCTGGCTGTGGAATGCTGGGAGTTGTAGGACTTTTTTCTGTCTAAACACACATAGGATTGCACCCTAAATTTCCACTGCCACTATAAAATGTCTTATTAAAGCCTTATCCCCTTTTCTCAAAGTCAGTAGCGGGCTTCTAGGCAATAGGAATGCAAAGGACAAGGGGATTGATTTAAAAGTTAAAACAAATATATTATTGTTTATTTAAACTATATTTACATATTAACACCTCATAGAATGTTGATGTTATAAATATGCTTTACTGGTTACTCATTTTTAAAGGTACTGTTTCTATAAAAAGTCCTAGAATTCCCAGCATTCCCCAGTCAGCGTGGCTGGCTGGGGAATGCTTGGTGTTGTCGGATTTGTTTCTGTCTAAAGGTGCATAGGATTGCGCCTTGAAGGAACTGAAAGCTGCAACAAACTGCTCATGCTCAGTGCTCTGAACAAAACTGATGAAATACAAAACAGAACAATGAAGAATTCCTAATGGATTGGCTCGCCTTTAAAGACGAGATAGGAAAAGAGCTTTTCCTCCCATTTTTCCTGCAGGAAAAAGGTTTTGCCACTGCTTCAGGCCACAGCTAGCCTGCTTGTGGGAGCCTGGTGACATGCCCTTCCTATGTCAGAAACAAGCCAATGTCAGTTTAGGCCTCCAAAATCTGGGGAGAAATTTGGATGAGGAGAAGCAGAGGCATTCCTACTTTAAATGATCTGAGACTGGAGTTGCTGAGCTTCCAACCCCATTCCTCCACTGGTGCCCTTAAACTCTTGTCTTTGCATTTGTGACACAAAACTGGAGTTCTGGTATCCATACCTGGCTGGGGAGGGGGAAATAGGGTTGAGAGGTGCAGCAGGCACTTTCTCTAGGTGATAACCTGGCAGTAGGGTTGTGTGAGCTCACCCCAATTTCTGTCAAATGCTTAAAAACAATCCTGAAGGGCTTTGCAACCCTTTGATATGAAAGGTCAGAAAGCCCAACTGAGCCTTTGCTTCCATTTCCCCTTCCAACTTCTCCCTGCCTTCCTCAAGTTAAAAAAAAAAAAAAAGCCTTCATTTCAGTACAGTCCTGTGCATGTCAGGGTTTGGAAGCAAGTCTCATTGCATTTAATAGGGCTTACTCCCAAGTAAGTGTTTATAGGATTGTAACCTTAGGGAGGCGTAACAGGTTGCAGATGTTTCGGTTCGACACAAGAAAGGCCTCAGGAGGCCTCTCCTTAGCTGTAAATGGTGTGTGGAGTGAGGCTTATTTCCTGTGGATCAGGGGTCTACTCAATCAGCTCTAAGCAACTGCATCACCTCTTTGAGAAGAGCAAGTCGGTACTTCTTTTTTGCTTTTACAATTACCTTTATCTTGTGCTCAGTTTTCTGTTTCTCTTGAACAAACATCTGGTGTTCATTAACTAGATGTCATATGTATACCCATTTAATTACCAACTTTGTAAGTTGTGTGAGTCGTGTTCAAAAACAACCCACAAAGGACTTTTTCCTTTAAGTCTCAAACTATCAGCTACTCTTCCTTTGACCTAATTTTGACTGACGTAGAGAAGGTTAGCTTCATCTAGATGATAAAATATCAGTTTGTTGGTGCTTTAGTTTCAAGAACACACTACTTTTGCATAAGGATGATGCTCTTTTACTAAACTTTCTCTCTGGCCTACACAGAATCATAGAATAGTAGGGTTGGAAGAGGCCTACAAGGCCATCGAGTCCAACCCCGTGCTCAATGCAGGAATCCAAGTCATAGAAATTCTAAATGATATCAAATAAATGTTCCTTATTTATGTTTGTAAAGGCACAAAAACACAGCATGGGTAAACACAAGGGGCTGGATTAGATGATAAACATACTGAGATCTCTCTCCTACACATGATGGGAAGAAACTGCCCCTCTCCCCTGAACACACTCACCCAATATGCCTTGCCTCCAACACCACCAAATGTCCCCAAGTGGGCATAATATTAAAAGGTTACACATGCGAAGCCCATTGTATTTCAGCACAAACCTCATGAACTGATTTTAATTGGAACATCTATCTTCTGATCTGAGTCTATGATCACTGGGTTTTATTCATGTCCACATTTTCAAATGTTACAGCAGCCTTGTATTTAACAACTGCAGCTGAATGAGTGGGGTGATAGAGGAGGAGTGGATACCTCTGTCTCTCCTCTGCCAGACCACTTGATTTCCATATGAGCTGTGGTGGGATGGGCTTTCCATCTTCAACTCCATCCCTCCTCTGCTAAGACGCTAGTAGTAGCCTACATTTCTGTGCCGGCTGCAGAGGAGAGGCTTCCATCCTTAGCAGTTCAGTAACATTTTTTACAGGCACTAGTAACTCTTGTGGACTAATTTGCAAGGCTGCTTAGGGACCTCCAGTGACATCAGGCATGGAGCAGGTGGGCTGGGTGGGTGGTGAGGCAAAATGCACTCTTGATCCCCACCATGTAGGGGGAGTGAATCTGTTGATCCAGTCCGTTCGAAGGGAAATGTCAAAATAAAGATACTCATTGTCCCCTAGTAGTGACATTCCCGAAACTAACTTTATCTACCACAGCCCCGTGTAGTTTTTTTGTCAGCGATATAAGAGCTGACAAATATTTTCCCAAGGTTGTAGGTGTTAAATAATGGTTGTGTTTTAATTGCTGACAAACTGGCTGGATGTTTCAGGATTTATGCCATATACTGTTAGGTTTTTTGCACTGACTGATGTGGATCATTCTTAGGCTTTTATCGTTCTGCTGTTCTTTTCTAAAGGAAAAACGGTTAACATGTATTAGACATACGTTATAAATATCTGCATATATTTTATAAAATATACATTCATTCTAATGTATAATTCAGGGGAAGTATGCCTCTGCATTCCAGCTTCTGGGTGTGTGAGGGGCAACAGCGGGAAGATGGCTTGCCCGCTTGTGGGCTTCTCAGAGGCAGCTCCTCAGCCACTGTGGGAAACGGGATTCTCTCCTCGAGAGACCTTTGGGCTGATCCAGCAAGGACCTTCTTATGTTTTATTTATTTATTTATTTATTTACTTATTTATTTATTGCATTTATATCCCGCCTTTTTCCCTCTTGCAAGGAACCCAAGGTGGCTTACATTATCCTCCTCCTCTCCATTTTATCCTCACAACAACAACCCTGTGAGGTAGGTTGGGCTGAAAGCCTGTGACACGCCCAAAGTCACCCAGTGAGCTTCTATGGCTGAGTGGGGACTAGAACCCGGATCTCCCAGCTCCCAGTCCAACAATTTCACCACTACAGCATGCTGGCTCCCAAGCTGTTTTGAATGCTTAGAGTGTAATCCTATTCAGATAGGTGGCCGCCTCCGAACTTGGAGGTGACCACCTCTCCAATGCAGGGCAGGAGAAGCACGGAGGGGATCGTTCCCTCCGTGCTTCCCCTGCCCTGCATTTGCAACAAGACAGACGATTGCAGCTGTCTAGCTGCGGGAGGGCTGAGTGGGGGAGGAGGCTGCTGTATGAACACATTGGATGTGTTGTACAGGCATTTCTGCCCTCCCCATCCTGGAACGCCCCTTTTCAGCCACTCTGCACTCCTCTTGCAAGCGTGGAGGACAGGGTTGTTCCATGCTGCCACTGAGGCAGCGCGGAAGTGAGGGGAGGTCATTTCCTGGTAAACCAGATATCCTATGGCCATCTAGCCACTGTCTAGCAGCCATAGGATTGCTCCCTTAATGTGTCAGTATGGTAGTGCCTCTTTGAATGGGTTGACAGAGAAAATGTGTTACTGGTGATTTGGTTGGGTATGTTTAACTTGTTGGGTTTTTTTAAAAAATAGCAAGTTTGTAATGATAGCCCTATGCAGAGGTCCAGACTATGTACAATGAGTGGGAAGGAAGAAGAATCATGGTGTCCAGCCTCATTTGTGTCTCTAATGCACATTCAGTTGAACATCTCCATGGAGCCTCTGCATGTAGGGCTATCTCTATGTGAACACTCTTTGGAAAACCAGGGCGCCAAGTGGTACTGAGAACCCTGTGTATGCTCATGCTCGCATTCCATAGAATGCATATAGGTCCCGCACCCAAGTGCAATGGTTTGTACCAGTTCAACTGTCATTCACTAGGTGTGGAACAGGCAATGGGCTGCCATTGTTTAGGATAACTTTTGCTGACTGGTATGTCATGTCAGATAAATGCCATCATGAAGGGCTGTATGTTGATGCCTGTGACCTACCTTCAGTTTTTCTAATAAAAACAAGTAATAATAAACAAAATCATGTATATGAATAGTGAACTGAGGTGCTGAAATATGATGATACCAGAAGTACAAGCTGGGTTTCGAAGAGGCAGAGGAACTAGAGATCAAATTGCCAACATTCGCTGGATTATGGAGAAAGCAAGAGAATTCCAGAAAAACGTCTATTTCTGCTTCATCTAATTCTTCATCTAAAACGTCTAATTCTGCTATTGACTACGCTAAAGCCTTTGATTGTGTGGATCACAACAAACTGTGGCAAATTCTTAAAGAGATGGGAGTACCAGACCACCTGACCTGTCTCCTGAGAAACCTGTACAAGGGTCAAGAAGCAATAGTAAGAACCGGACATGGAACAACCGATTGGTTCAAAATTGGGAAAGGAGTACGACAAGGCTGTATATTGTCATCCTGCTTATATGCAGAGTACATCATGAGAAACGCCGGGTTGGATGAATCACAGGTTGGAATTAAGATTGCTGGGAGAATTATCAACAACCTCCGATATGCATTGTTGAGGGTGAAAGTGGAGAGTGCAAAACAAAAGCTGGTTTGAAACTCAACATTAAAAAAATGAAGATCATGGCATCTGGCCCCATCACTTCCTGCCATATAGAAGGGGAAGAAATGGAAGCAGTGATAGGGATGTACGAAAGTCACTTACCTTTGCGGAGCTTGGATTCGCGGTGGGGGGGAGGCGCTCCATCCCTCCCCCCAGAATCCTCTCTGGGCCGGCTCCACTCCATGGTGGCTCCGCGGAGCGGCCAGCCAGGGCTGTCCACAGCCAGAGTTCCGGCAGCGGACGGGCTGCTGTGGATGCAAATGGCGGCCGCCATAGCGGCCGCCATTTGCATCCTGCGAAGCTGCCGTGATAGGCTACGTAAGTATTTATGTAGCCTATCACGGCAAGCCAAAAAACCAACAGCATACACAAATGGCAGCGGCTATGGCGGCCGCCATTTGTGTTCCCTATTTTTAGCCGTTTTAGCCTACATAAATATTTACGTAGGGTATTAAGGCTAAAAAAAAGGGGGAATGCAAATAGCGTAGTGGGCGCCATTTGCATTTCCCCCCCCCCCCGTTTTAGCCTACGTAAATATATACGCAGGCTATTATGGCAAAAATAATGGAATGCAAATAGCGCCCATTACGCTATTTGCATTCCCCTTGTTTTCGCCGTAATAGCCTACGTAAATATTTACATAGGCTAAAACGGCTAAAAAATAGGGAACGCAATTGGTGGCCACCGTAGCCGCCGCCATTTGCATACGCTGTTTTTTTGGCGGGGGCGGGCTTGCCTTGATAGGCTACGTAAATACTTATGTACCCTATCATGGCCTCCGCAGGGATGCAAAAGGCGTCCCTGCGTTAGCCGTGATAGACTACGTAAGTATTTATGTAGCCTATCACGGCTATGATGAAGAAGCAAATGGCGGCCGCAGGGCAGCCGCCATTCACAAGTCAGTGCGGATGGCAGCAGGTAAGTGCTCTGTTTTGCATACCTTTCATGGGTTGGGGGGGCGGGGGCTTCGTTCCGCCATGGATTTCGAGGGGCCAAATGCACTGGCATTCGGCCTCACCAAGATCCGTGGCGGAATTCTCTGACATCCCTAAGCAATGACAGATTTTACTTTCTTGGGCTCCAAGATCACCACAGACAGTGACTGTAGCCATGAAATTAAAAGAAGCTTGCTGCTTTGGAGGAAAGCTATGGCAAACCTAGACAGCATAGTAAGAAGCAGAGACATCACCTTGCCGACAAAGGTTCGTATAATCAAAGCTATGGTTTTCCCAGTAGCAACGTATGGCTGTGAGAGCTGGACTCTAAGGAAGGCTGAGCGTCGAAGAATTGATGCCTTCGAACTGTGGTGCTGGAGAAGACTTTTACGAGTCCCCTGGACTGCAAGGAGGTCAAATCAGTCCATCCTAAAGGTAATCAACCCTGACAGCTCATTGGAAGGACAGATACTGAAGCTGAAGCTCAAATATTTTGGCCACCTAATGCGAAGAGAAAACTCCCTGGAAAAGACCCTGATGCTGGGAAAGATTGAAGGCAAAAGGAGAAGGGGACGGCAGAGGATGAGATGGCTAGATAGCATCACCGATGCAACGACTATGAATTTGAGCACACTCCGGGAGAGAGCAGAGGACAGGAAGGCCTGGCGTGCTATGGTCCATGGGGTCATGAAGAGTCGGACATGACTGAACGACTGAACAACAACAACTGAGAATCAAGAGGCTGTATCAGCACGCTCAAGGAAACCCCAAGGTTTTCAGAAGCAGAAAAAATAGTGAGGTGGGGGGGAGGAAGAACCTAAGAGAGCAAAAAAAAAAAAATCTTCAAACATCCCCCAAACTGAGCATGCTTAGAGGCCATTGAATGCTGACCACATATTGGGGGCGAGGAACAGAAAACTGGGAATGGGGTGTTGGGGTGGGGAATGGGAACGGAATGGAGTATCCTGACATTAATACATGGCTGGCTCACTGTAACACTGAACAGGGTCATTTCACATTGCAATCTTCTGTTGCAGCAGGTCTCATTTCTAAAGACATAATTCCTAGTTATCTGTGCTGTAGAGGAAGACCTTTGAACAGCCTTTAAGAGCTCTGAAGCTGAAGGTTGGAAAGGGCTTCCACTGGGAGAACACCCGTGCCATTGATGTTGATGTGAGCCCTCACCCCAGCTTTCTTAGTTTTTTATATTAAGGCTGCAACCCTACACTGCCTTACCTAGGAGTAAGCCCCACTGAAATTAATGGGTCTTACTTTTGAGTAGACATGCATAGGTTTACACAGTAAAATTCCCTTCCCTTTACCTTCACTGGCAAAATAAAAGTTCTGAAGTTGGTGAAATCACACACAAATTATGCATCCAGTAAAATGATTTAAATTGCATAATCATGAGCATATAAATTTTGTCTTGGGGGATATAGACATTCAGGTAGCTATCACGTAATATTAATGTGAAAACCCTAGGGACTTCCAGTGCTCTTACCTGTCACAGACTGTAAATTAATCGCATCTAAACATAAATGAACAAAATCATAGTGGCATTTAGAAGAAGAAGGTATAACAGCCACGTAATGTTAGCCTACACAAGGGCAGTCTGTTCTGCAGCCAAGGGAAGAGGCAGGCAGAGTGCTATCTGGGGGCACAGCTACAATCCCGAACTGTTAATGGATTAATAGAATACTTAATCTGCCACCTGAACACTGTAGCTTCTTACCAGGTGTCATCAGCCATCACAGCTGTTACCTGTTTCAACTAGCATAAGGAAGGGAGGAGAGCAAAAAGCGATAATATATAAATAGCCTGCTTCCTTGGTCCAGATCCAGGTGTTGATCACACAGTCTTCTGAAATCCTGATTAGTTTTAGTAAGGTACAGTTCACACTAGAAATATTAAGAGAGCAATCCTATGGCCCGCCAGACACCATCTGGTGGGCCATAGGATATGCTCATTTCTGGGAACTGACCTAGGAGCCCGCGCTCCAAGGTTGGTTTCTGGAAAACCGACTGCCCCCCTCATCCGCGCTGCCTCGGAAGCAGTGCAGAACAACCCCATCCCCCATGCTCACAAGAGGAGCACGGAGGGGCAGAAAGGGGTGTGGCTGGGGGCGTTCCGGGATGGGGAGAGCGGAGCTGCGCGTATGACACATGTGTCGTACGTCAGTTTCCTCTCCTGGTTGGGCCCCCTGGTGCTAGGCAGCAGAAAACGGCTGTCTAGTGCAAAACAGCAAGGCAGGAGGAGCACGGAGGGAACGATCCCACCCCCCCACCCCCCGTGCCTCTCCTGCCTTGCTTTAGATAGGCGAGTTCGGAGGCGGCCACCTATCTAGTTAGGCTTGCGCCCTAAATCACCCGAACTTTTCCCCTCCCCCATCCATCCACGAGGTATGCTAGAAATGCCCCTCCCCCATTCCTCCCACTCACGTGGTGGCGTTTGCTGCTCCAGTGGTGGTAAGAGAGAGGGAAGAAGGCAGGCAAGCAGGGAAGTCCTGGTCCAGTGCCTGCTGTGCTACTCTGGTTTTTTTTAATGCATTCTTCACCTGCCTTTTAAAATTATTGTCTTCCCTGTACAGCAAGTACAAGTAGCCCTTGAGAAATTTAGCTTCATTAAGGGCTCCTGGGAGGCTGTGTGGGAGCTGGAGGGGCAAAGGAGTAGAAATCTTCTATAGCTTGGATTACAGTCCAAGTTTAAGATGAAACCAGGGGCCATAATTCTCACATTACGGTTAAATTGGATTAGCCCTATCTAGTTATTTTTGTGTATGACCTTCACCAAATCATTTACAGACAGCACCAAAGCTATGTGGAAAAATAGACAAAATAGCGCACACATGAGTTGTCACAAGATAGCATTGATTCCAATGAGGAATTGCTGTTTAATAAGTTTGACTTCTCGTGGGTGATGGTACTAGAATTTATCCAAAATCTTAATTGAAACAAGAGGTAAATAGAAATCAGTAATAATGGAAGCAAATCAGGAATAATGGCAATTCATTAATATTGGAAAATCCTTTGGGAAATTAATGAAATCTGTAAAGTCCGGGCAGAGCATTTTATCATTGGCTGTGTTGCATTTTCTAAGAATTAGAAATGGGAAATTATTCTAGTCTCATTGCAGGTAAATTAACAAAAGAGAATCTCATGCTTTTCTTAAACTGTACAATTTAAACATTCATTCAAAACTTTAGTGACCTAGAATAATCAACCTTTCCAGTGCACACAAAACTGAATTGCTCTGCATAAGGGTTACTAATGTGTTTTTGAGTATCGTGACTTTGGTAAGAAATGGATAAACTGGAATACTTTAAAAAGTGCAAAATGTGTGTGCTTTTTATGGACAGAATCAAAATTTAGGGGAAGAATCGTAAGAACTGAATCCTGAAGCTGGCTTTTTGGAATTATTTGAGCAATTGACCAATTCCACTCCCTACTTCCTAAAACAGTTGGCAGATTTTAAGGTATTTCCATTTTTTTCCTCCCATTTGTGATTATTTGAATCTACCAGTTCTGGCTCTGAAAACAGGAGAAGCCTTCATTATTCTGTTCCCCTTTTCTAGTCATTTCAACCTTGGGAAGGTAGTAGATTTAAACAATGTCCAAGGGCTGTTTCCAGCATTCAGTTACGTACTAGAAGCAGCCAAGAGATGGCTACAGGGTCATAGCAATATAGTGGTCAGATGTAAGTATGAGATGCCTTTCTGGGAGACTTCTCTTTCATTATGTGTCTCAAGAGCTGAAGTTTAGCTGCCAGGTCCCTGGTTTTGAGATCCACAGCACTGTACAAGAACATCTTGTAGAGAGAGCCCGTGTGGTATAGTGGCGAAAGTGCTGCACTGGGAGCTGGGAGATCCGGGTTCTAGTCCCCACTTGGCCATGGAAGCTCACTGGGTGACTTTGGGCCCGTCACAGGCTCTCAGCCCAACCTACCTCACAGGGTTGTTGTTGTGAGGATAAAATGGAGAGGAGGAGGAAGAGGAGAATGTAAGCTGCCTTGGGTTCCTTGCAAGAGGAAAAATGGCGGGATATAAATGCAATAAACAAACAAACAAACAAATAAACAAACGTCTGACCAGTGCTGGCTCCAGGTTGTGGAGGCCACTCGGGCAAGACACTGTACATGGGCCCCTCTGCCACAGTGAATCCACCTTCTCAGCAGCATCATTACCAGCTGTTGTTATTCCTCCATTATTTATTTTATTTATTTATTTATTGCATTTATACCCCGCCTTTTTTCCTCTTGCAAGGAACCCAAGGCGGCTTACATTATCCTCCTCCTCTCCTTTTTATCCTCACAACAACAACCCTGTGAGGTGGGTTGGGCTGAGAGTCTGTGACTGGCCCAAAGTCACCCAGTGAGCTTCCATGGCCGAGTGGGGACTAGAACCCGGATCTCCCAGCTCTTAGTCCAACACTCTTGCCACTACACCACACTGGCTCTCCATTTCCTCCTCCTTGCTACCTCCTGCGCCTGCATGCTTGCCAGGCAAGCAGCCAATGAGCAAGCAGGTAGCGGAGTCTCCTGCTCCTCCTTCACACCATCACTGTTGTCTGTGGACCAGAGCAGGAGGAGGTGGATGAACAAGCAGTTTGCAATGGTGAAGAGGAGGAGCAGGTGAAGGGGGCTGTTGTTGGTGGCTTCCCTGCTCTGTGTGGACCCTCAGCAAGTGCCTGACCATGCCAGCCTTTGACACTGACCCTGTGTCTGACCTCCTTTTTGCAAAGATAAGCCAAGAGCACAGAAAGGTTCGGATATTCAGATGCATCCTTGCAACCCTCTTCTAAGCTGGACTCATGAGGGCTGCAGATACCTTTACCTGCTTTCCTTGTGAGTCCAGCAAGGCTGAGCGAGGGAGGACGCAGACAGCAGGCAGTGACAGCATCCTGCAACAGCTGCCGGGGCCAAAGCACCGTGGCAAGACGCAGTGGCATGGACACCTGCCTCGCCCCACCAGCACTGACATTTTTTGAGGCCAGCCACCTGCTTGGTCCCCCAGCGGCAGGCATATTTGGCCACAGCAACTGACTCTAGAAAACTGCCCGCCATTTCGGTTTTCCCACAAAGCCCTAGAGTGCCTGGCAGAGTGTAAGCCTGTGGCCAGAGGGGCACTGGCTGGGGAGGAAGCCTGCCAAACCTGCAGCCAGACTTGATTACAGGGCAATTTTCCCTATATTTCTCCACACGCACCCCCTTTATCCCACCCTATATGTACTCTTGAGACATTTTCTTCCACTGTTCAAAATGAGCAAATTTGCATGAGTAAGACTGTAGCAAGTATAATTAAAGGGTGCCCAATGCAACAGCTGTGTCTTTAACAATTCTGTACCTTGGAGATCTTGGTTGTGTGCGTTTCTACAGAGCCCTGGGTGTGTTCTATCGCCTAGCAATGGCTTAGGGTAATTTAGCAGGCTTAGAACATCAAGCACAGTGGTCCACAGAACTGTTCAACTAGTTCCGCATGTACTCCCAAAGGGGCTTTGGACTTGTGTTTCTCTAGCAGCTCCCCCATGGTGCTTGGCAAGCCACTTTTGACATGGACGAGAGCTTCAAATACCATTTGTGATATCTTATGCCATGGAAGTCTGCTGTTCAAAGTGGGGGAAACAGTCAAAAAACTGACTGGGCATGCAGAAGCCCTCGGTGTGCCTAAAATAGCAATTTGGATTCCAGCTGATGTGTTTTAAATTATCTCAGCAAAATTGAAAGGTGCTCCAAAAGAAGGAATGCAATCCTTTGCTAACAAGATTTATTTTAATTTCTCATCTCTAGCATAAATACAAAGGTGGCTATTGAAGGAACGGAGATCCTGAATTTAATTTTGGTGATGATTTGGTGAGAGCCAGTGTAGTGTAGTGGTGAGAGTGACGGACTGGGAGCCGGGAGATCCGGGTTCTAGTCCCCACTTGGCCATGGAAGCTCACTGGGTGACTTTGGGCCAGTCACCGACTCTCAGCCCAACCTACCTCACAGGGTTGTTGTTGTGAGGATACAACGGTGAGGAGGAGGATAATGTAAGCCGCCTTGAGTTCCTTGCGAGAGGGAGAAAGGCGGGGTATAAATGCAATAAATAAATAAATAAAATAAATAAATGATCCAAAGCAATTTACCTTACTGGAGATAGCAGAAGCATGTCACTTTCTAATTCATTGTATGAAAGAGTCGAATAAGGTAGCATTTATTTTATTTTATTTTATTTATGTATTTATTTCATTTCTATACCGCCCAATAGCCGAAGCTCTCTGGGCGGTTCACAAAAATTAAAACCAAATGGCACACAATAAAACAATTTAAAATATATAGAACATTAAAACCACAACCTAAAACCTAGCCATGCATTCACAATCTGCATTTATGCCATTCGTAATCTGTGTACAGTCTTCCATGTAGCTGGCAAAACTACAATGTTTAGCGATAATCTAAATGTAAGCCAAGGAAAGTTTCCTTAAATAGAAGCATCAGCTGCCAGTTAAGTTAGAAAATCAAATTTAGGAGCTGTAACATTTAAGTGAGATCTTCCTTTAAAACCTGTATGTATTTTTGACTTGAAAGGTTCTGTCAATCCAGATTTATTCTGCATCACATTAAGCTGAATTCTTTAGTGAAATATGAAAAACTGAACACATTTTCAGTATTTTGTCTTATTTTGTATACTTTATTTTGCTGATTAATTATTATTTTGCTAATCATGAGAGAGGCAAAGACAGTGAAATCTCCAACCACTAAACATCTTATTCCACCACCTCTCTGATTTATGAGATTTCAGAAAACATTGCCCACACACTTTCAAACATATCTTTGCAGCCATTAGGGCTAGCAACTTGCTTAAAAAATGATAGATGATATTCTCAGGAAACTGAATTCTGTGCCCACTGGCACTTTCTGTGCTTCCTTGCACTCCTACAGAATTGCAGTACATACCCACCGCAGTGCATATTTGCATTTGCTCATATCTTGATTGTACTCATCCAGTACACCCAGTCTTTACAAACCAAGTTGTACCTGATGGGATTAATTAGTAAGAATGCCTCCTGTTAGAAAGACAATTAGCAGGGAAAAAAAGGCAAAACAGAATGAGCATTTACCAGTCCCGCATGCACACAAGGCTATTTTAGCACAATAAAAGAGACCACACCCTTCTTTAGTAAAGAAAAGATAAAATAGTTTTACTCACACATAATCTTGCATAAAAATGCAGGTACAGCATACAGTTTGTTCAGTCCATTTTGTGTTCCATTACACAGGCAGGAGCGAGAGCACAAACACATGTGTGCTCCCAGCAATGATAGATGTCAGAGAGAATGGGGAGCGGGGAAGGAAGTGGAGGAGAAAAAGGAAGAAATCAAATCACTGGAAACCATATTGTAGGCTATAGAGATCCTGAGGCTAGATGTAGTTAAAATTCCCATGAACAAACTAACTGCAACACTGCCCCCTTCCAGTAACTTGCAGATGAGGCTGCAATATTCCCAACAGTACCTGACTGCATAGGATATGTAACAGTCCATGTGTCTAAGTGTAAGCAAAGGATGTCATCACATCACCACAGTTTGTAATTATGTGGCTTGCATAAAACTTGTTTTGGCTATAATATGTGGTAAGTGCAGGTGTTTCCCAAAAGTTATTTTTCAGCTAACAATTTAAACTGAGCCAAACTCTCCTTCCCTGGTGCCTTGAATGTTGCAATGGTCACAATAATTCAGTCTGGAAAGGCCATTGCTGATGTATCAGCCAAAGGTGATAAAATCTCCTAGCAACCATGCCCACCTGAGTATCCAGAAAAAGTGATGGGTCAAGGAGAACCCCTAAGCTATGTACCTGCTTCTTGAAGGGGAGTGCAATGCAAACCCCATCCAGGATAGGTGGAATCACTGCGTCTAATTTTACATCCATCTTGTCTGGATTAAGTTTCAGCTTGCTAGTCCCCATCCCCATCTGAACTGACATGACACCCCAGTTTATCACTTATCACTATCAGCCACTGCCAATGGAGAAAGGAAGGAAGTAGGACAGCAGACAGGTCCTGCAGGAGTGGGGAAGAAATTCAGAATCCATGACGCTCATGATGATGTCATTGGAAATGTGTGATGGGGTCCACATTTCAGAACTGGGCTTAGAAGAAATCCAAATTGTTCAGATCCAAATTGAGCCAAGAGGAGTTGTCTCATCCCTGATGTAGAAATCTTTCTTCTGGGATTTTTGTGGTGACATGGAGGAAAAAAGCCTGAAATGCCTAATTCACATGCTCATTTGGCTAGCTATCCATTGTGCACGTGTAATGCCTGCTAAGAGTATGTCAGAAAAAAAGTCAATTTCATTACTCTTACAGTGCAGTCCTATACAGTGCAATCCTACTCAGAAATAAGCCCCATTGATTTAATGGGATTTGTTCCCAGGTAAGTGTGTATAGGATTGCAGCCTTAATGTCTAAGACTTGTACTAAAAATGCATGAAATTTTGAATAGGGTGTAGTCTGTGTGCTTGTAACTATAAAAGGGGCACTCTTTGGGCATTTCTACACGAGGCTCTTATTGTGTGCTCGTGATTGGTCATTCACTTTTTTTTTGCTGGTCCTTTACACGACGTTGTCAGCCTCCAGGGCCCCTTCTGAGCTTTCTGGCCATTATAGCGCCGTTATTTTCAACAGGGAAAAATGTGATAAGAGATTTTATTATGCTTTGAAGTGAGATAAATTTCCAGTGAATTTCCAGAATCTTGCCATATTGCAGATATACCACAGCACCATCTAGTGGCTGTATAATGAAACATATAGAACTTGCCCAGAAAGAACACCACCACCACCCAGGAAAAACCACATGTAAAAGGGTTGAGCTTAATCCCGCAAGGAATCTGGAAGCAGAAGCCCCAGTAAGGATGTGGGATTTTAGCCTCGTGTGGAGAAGCCCTAAATCTCTGCCTGATATTTGCGAGGTCTTCTTGGAGGGATAGTAGTCTTGCCCATTGGAGGGAAACCAGCTTTATAAGCACCAGAAGGTACCTCATTAGAAATACATGTGTTTTTTTAAAAAAAAGCTTTTTTCTTTTCCCCTGTAGCCTCAAGCTGACCTGGGACCCATTTATTTCATTTTTTCAGTCATTATAAAATGGATGCACACACCCTTAATGCTGCATTGCACATCCAGAATCCAGAAACACATGCGCAGCACATCACCACACGTATCAGATCCCCAGCTGGTTGCTTGAATTGGCCCATGTATTGCTCATTTTATGTAGATCTATCATGGCCACTGCAGTTATTTAGTTGAAATTAAAACAGCCTTGGTGCAATGTGTAAACCTACCAACAGAAAGGCAGAGGAGGCTGATAAAATGATAAGATGAAAAATGGCAAAGTAGACTGTAGCAGTTGGGCCTAGAACAGCAATTCATACATTTTTCAACAGATAGGATCTTTAGTTGGCAATTTGGCTACTTGTAATAAGGATAATAATTCTAAGGAAAAGAAATGGGCAGCTCTTTCTAAGTTTTAACTGCCATAGTTGTTCGGGGTTCTTGGATTTTGGCAGTGTTAGGGGCTAGCCCTTGGAAGAGTCAGTAAATTGCCAAATATGATGCATTCATAAAAAAAGATTAAGCAATACCTGGTTTATTCAGTATCAGTATCACCCAGTTCTAAAAGGTTTGAGCAGCTTGCAAAATAGCAATAAAATATCAAGGGAATAGTATAAACGTTGATATAAAAAATAAAAACAAAACAACAAACAGCCTTATTCATTGAGGATGATAAGAGTTCAGTGGCTAAATATGTTTTCAGGAGCATTATTAAACTTAACTGAAAGTACAGCAATACTGACAATTGTCTTATACCAAGTCAGACAATTGGTCCAGCTCAGTATTCTCTACACACTGACTTGCAGCAGCTCTCCTGGGTTTCAGACCGGAGGCTTTCCCAGCCCTACATGGCATAGATAGGGCTGATCTGAATGTACAGTCAAGCTGAATTTCTCCATATTATTAGGCTGGATCATCTTCCTGAAGATTAGGAGGGAGATGGATGTTCAGGTGGAGGGTAGTATGTGCCACTTATGAGGTGGTCTGAGATTCTTCTGTTTTAAGAACATAAGAAGAGCCCTGCTGGATCAGACCAAGCGTCTGTCTAGTTCAGCTTTCTGTTCACACAGTGGCCAACCAGCTGTCAACTGGAAACCCACAAGCAGGGCATGAGCGCAACAGCACCCTCCCACCCATGTTCCCCAGAAACTGATTGCCTCTGATACTGGAGGTAGTACATAGCCATCAGGACTAGTAGCCATTGATAGCCTTTTCCTCCAGGAATTTGTCCAATCCCCTTTTAAAGCCATCCAAATTGGTGGCCAACACTACATCCTGTGGTAGCGAGTTCCATAGTTTAACTACTGTATGTGCTGTGTGAAGAAGTCCTTCCTTTTATCTGTTCTGAATCTCCCACCAATCAGCTTCATAGGATGACCCCAGGTTCTAGTATTTTGAGAGAGGGAGAAAAATGTCTCCCTATCCACATTCTCCACACCATGCATAATTTTGTAGACCTCTATCATGTCTCCCCTTAACCTCCTTTTTTCCAAGCTAAACAATCCCAGCTGTTGTAACCTTCTCTCATAGGGGAGATGCTCCAGCCCCTTGATCATTTTAGTTGCCCTTTTCTACACCTTTTCCAGCTCTACAATATCATTTTTTAGGTGTGGTGACTAGAACTGGACAAAGTATTCCAAATGTGGCCGCACCATAGATTTGTATAGGGGCAGAATGATATTGGCAGTTTTATTTTCAATTCCTTTTCTAATTATGCCAAACATGGAGTTTGCCTTTTTTTTTTTTACAGCAGCCACACACTGGGTTGACATCTTCATTGAGTTGTCCACCACAACCTCAAGCTCTCTTTCCTGGTCAGTCACCATTACCTCAGATCCCATCAGGCTATACTTGAAGTTGGGATTTTTTGCCCCAGTGTGCACCACTTTACGCTTGCTTACACTAAATGGCATTTGCCATTTAGATGCCCATTCTCCCAGTTTGGAGAGACCCTTTTGGAGCTCTTCACAATCCCTTTTTGTTTTACTCACCCTAAATAATTTGGTGTCATCCACAAACTTGGCCACTTCACTGCTCACTCTTAATTCCAGATCATTTATGAACAGGTTGAAAAGCATTGGTTCTAATACAGATCCCTGTGGGACTCCACTACGTACTTCCCCCCATTGGGAGAATTCACCATTTGTTCCTACTCTCTGCTTTCTGTTCTTTAACCAGGTACTGATCCTTAAGAGGAACTGTCCTCTTATTCCATGACTGCTAAATTTTTTCAGGAGTCTTTGGTGAGGGACTTTGTCAAAAGCCTTTTGGAAGTCCAAGTAAACAATGTCTACCAGGTTGCCCCTGTCTACATGTTTACTGACACTCTCAAAGAACTCTAAAAGGTTAGTGAGACAGGACTTACCTTTGCAGAAGCCATGTTGATTCTTTTTCAGCAGGGCTTGTCCTTCTATATGCTTACTAATTTTATCTTTAATAATGCCTTCAACCAATTTACCCAGAACAGACATTAAGCTAACCAGCCTGTAATTTCCCAGATACCCCCTGGATCCCTTTTTGAAAATTGGTGTTACATTGGCCATCTTCCAGTCATCTGGTATAGAGGCTGATCTTAGGGACATGTAGCATATTTTAGTTAGAAGATCAGCAACTTCATATTTGAGTTCTTTGAGAACTCTACAATGGATACCATCTGGGCCCAGTGATTTATTTGCTTTCAGTTTATCAATAAGGTTGAGAACTTCATCTTTTGTCACCACTATTTGGCTCAGAGACTCCCTTCCTGAAAACACCAGTTCAGGCTCTGGTATCTGTCCTATATCTTCTGCAGTGAAAAAAATTCATTCACCTTCTCTGCAGTCTCCTTATCCTCCTTCAGTATTCCTTTAACTCTATTGTCATCCAATGGTCCAACTGCCTCACTAGATGGTTTTCTGCTTCTGATATATTGAAAGAATTCTTTATTGGTAGCCTTGATATTGTTAGCAATATGCTCTTCAAAATGCTTTTTGCATCTCTTATCGTCTGCTTGCATCACCTTTGTGCAAGCTTGTGCTGTGTTTTGTTTTCCTCATTTGGGCAACACTTCCATTTTCTGAAGGAAGCTCTCTTTTCTCTAATAGCTCCCTTAACACTGCTCGTTAACCATGCTGGCGGCGACCTCTTGGACTTGGTGCTACCTTGCCTAACCTGTGGTATGCATTTTAGCTGGGCTTCTATTATTGTGGTTTTGAGTAATCTCCAAGCATTCTGAAGGGATGCAATCCGTGGCGGAACGGCCTCCCCCCCCCCGTGGAATCCCCCTGGGATGGAGTTTACCTGGCGGCGAATGCGGTGGCAGCAGCAGTGGTGGCGGCGGCTCCGGCTGGTCTCCCGGCTGCTGCCAGGTTGCTGAGGCTGCAAATGGTGGCCGTCATAGTGGCCGCCATTTGTGTGGCTTCCTTTTGCCGTGATAGGCTACATAAATACTTACGCAGCCTATCACGGCAAAGAGCAGGCATGCAAATGGCAGCTGCTACGCCATTTGCGCCCCTGCTCTTTGCCATAATAGGCTACATAAGTATTTACATAGCCTATCATGGCAAAAGGAAGCCACGCAAATGGCGTAGCAGCTGCCATTTGTGTGGCTGACTTTTGCCGTGATAGGCTACATAAATACTTACATAGCCTATCACGGCTTGACAGCCACACAAATGGCGGTCAGTGTAGCGGCTGCCATTTGCAACCACAGCAGCCCGGCCATGGCTGGAATTCCAGCTGCGGCCGGCCCTGGCTGGCGGCTCCGCAGAGTTGCCACAGAGCGGAGCTGGCCGGGGAGGATTCCGGTGGGAGGGATAGAGCGCCTCCCTTCCACTGCCAATGCCCCGGAACGGATTGGTGAGTGGGATTTGTTAGGGATGTCAGAGAATTCCGCCACGGATCTCGGTGAGGACGAATGTCAGTGCATTTGGCCCCCCGAAATCCGTGGCGGAATGAAGCCCCTGCCCCCCCACCCCACAAAAGGCATGCGAAATGGAGCACTTACCTGCTGCCGTCCGTGCTGACTTGCGAATGGTGGCCGTGCTGTGGCCGCCATTCACTTCCTCATCATAGCTGTGATAGGCTACGTAAATAATTACGTAGCCTATCACGGCTAATGCAGGGACGCCATTACGTAAGTATTTATGTAGCCTATCACGGCAAGCTAAAAAAAAAAAAAAGCATACGCAAATGTCGGCGGCTACGGCGGCTGCCATTTGCGTTCCCTTTTTTTGCTGTTTTAGCCTATGTAAATATTTACGTAGGCTAAAACGGCAGGGAAAAAAGGAACGCAAATAGTGCCCACTACGCTATTTGTGTTCCCCTTTTTTTCGCCATAATAGCTTACGTAAATATTTACGTAGGCTAAAACGGCTAAAAAAAGGGAACACAAATGGCAGCCGCCAAAACCACCGCCATTTGCATACGCTGTTTTTTTTTTTTTCCTGCAGGCTGCCCAGAGGCCGGATGTCCGGCTGCGGGCGGCCCCAGCCGATGGCTCCACAGAATCTCCACAGAGTGGAGCCAGCCAGATTAGGATTTGGGGGGAAGGTGCGGAGCGCCTCCCCCCCACGAATCACCCCGTTAAAAAGGTAAGTGACTTTCGTACATCCCTAGGATTCGTACATCCCTACACCAGGCAGGCAATTCACCATGCAGTCTAGACGCCCATCACAAACCCAGCTGTCTATATGTGTCAATGATCAAATCTCCCACTACCTCAAGCCTCTTGCCCCCCCCCCCCGGAGGCACATCCTTGGCATGAGAGGATACTTTTCCATCTTCTGAGTAATGGGTCCCTTCTAATGGATCATTTCCCTCTTCCTCAGAATGACACCCTCCTTCCCCGAGACCTGCATTCTCCATGACAGCTGTCACCCTGGGAGTGAGACACAGCTAATGGGTCCCTATAGGTCTCATTCACCAACATGTCTGCCTCTCTTAGCTTCTCCAAGTCAGCAACCTTGGTCTCAAGGTTGTAATGAGAGCCAGGAGCTTATTACACTGAGCACACACCCACTGCTTCCATCCAGCAGGTAGATAGTCACACAATACACTGGATAGCCCCCACCCCCTGCTGGCTATCTACCTTCATAACTGGTTTTTTGTTTGGGTGTGTTTTCCCTGGAAAACTTAGTTGTTTCCTACGAGAAGTTAGGGAAATTATTTATAGTTATTTATTTACAGTTACTTACTATTTTAAATTCTTTTTACCTATAAAGTAAAGCTGTGGTGGAGCATCTGCCAGTGTGGCTACTGGGCACTTTGGAAATGGGGCTAACAATGGCCCTGGGAAACAATGCTGCAAGTAGGGATGTCGGAGGAATCTGATTTGGGGGTGGAGCTCCCCCAAAGTTTTCCCTGGCTCAGGCCCCCCCAAATGCCAACTTGCAGATTCCTGAGCTTGCCCAACACAGTATGCACCGAGTCAGGTAAGCTTGCAGTTTCCTGCTTTTTTACAAGCTGCCATTTTACACAAAATCGTGGGTATAGCCATTTACAGAAATCATGATTTGCGCAAAATTGCAGTCATAAATACTGCAATTTGTGCAAAATTACAGGCATAAGTGGTCTAGACGATTTACACCTATAATTTTGTGCAAATTTCACTATTTACAGCTGCAATTTTGCGTAAATCACGATTTCTATAAATAGCTATACCTGTGATTTTGCGCAACATGGTGGCTTGTGAAAAAGCAGGAAACCACAAGCTCTCACCAGGTGCTCGTGGACCGTCTGGGGGCTTGCCCTGCATGCACACTAGGGTTGGGCAAGCAGCAGGAGTCTGGCGAGCAGTCCCTGAACAGGGTGTGGGGGAGTTCACCCATCCCTAGCTATAAGCATCACTACAATGGGCTTTGGAAAAACGTTGGCTGCTGCCAAGGGGTCATATAAGATCTTTTCCTAGGGACATGAGCAGTTCATTTTTCAAAGCACCCAGCAGCTGCACTGCTGGATGCTCTGCTAAGCCATGGCTTTACCCTTAAAGTGAAAAAAGAAGCTTAAAACAGAGAGAGAGAGATTGAGAGAGAGAGAGAGAGAGAGAAGCAGTCTGAGCACCTTGTAATTCATTGTGTAAGTACTGTTGTTGTTGTTCAGTCGTTCAGTTGTGTCCGACTCTTCGTGACCCCATGGACCATAGCACGCCAGGCCTTCCTGTCCTGCGCTCTCTCCCGGAGTGTGCTCAAGTCCATATTCATTGCATCAATGATGCTATCTAGCCATCTCATCCTCTGCCGTCCCCTTCTCCTTTTGCCTTCAGTCTTTCCCAGCATCAGGGTCGTTTCCAGAGAGTTTTCTCTTCGCATTAGGTGGCCAAAATATTTGAGCTTCAGCTTCAGTATCTGTCCTTCCAATGAGCACTCAGGGTTGATTTCCTTTAGGATTGACTGATGTGACCTCCTTGCAGTCCAGGGGACTCGTAAGAGTCTTCTCCAGCACCACAGTTCGAAAGCATCAATTCTTCGGCGCTCAGCCTTCCTTATAGTCCAGCTCTCACAGCCAAACCAAAAGTCACCCAGTCTTCTTTTACCCTGACCCACCCAAATGTCCCTGGTTCCTCCCCCCACTATTCATTGGGGAAAAAAATCTGACAAAGGTGGGGCAGGCATGGCCCTTTGGTCAGCCCTAACTTGGAGATGCTGGGGATTAAACTTTTGCATGCAAAATGTATGCTTTACTACTGAGCTACAGTTGTTCCTTGTAAGCAGAGTGAAAAACACACAAGGGACAGTTGTTCCGTGTAAGCAGAGTGAAAAACATATTGCTTTCTTAACTGGTTAACATAATCAACTCCTAAAGGATTGAGTCTCATGTGGGAGTGCATTTCATAGGGCTTGGGCCACACATGAAAAGGTACTTCTACATTCCCCCCCACACACATTCTTACATGTTCTGTTGAGGGAACTCTCAGCAGAACTGCCCCTACGTAACTTTAAAGGCTGATGTTAGGGATCATATGACGTGCACCTGAAGGTATGCGGAAACTGAGGCTGCTCAGGGCTTCATATTCAACAACTTGTATTATGCCTGGCAGCCACTGATGCCCCATCATCTGCTCTTCTCTCCTTCACTCCCTGTCTGGCTGAGATGACTGGTTGCTAGCTGGGCTTCTTGAATCTGTTAGAACAGCTACAGTACTCTCCAGTTCTATTTAGAGGTGTTGAGGAGGTGTCTGGGTCATTGCCATCAAGGTGGGACTGGGAGATGGATTTTCGCCGGTTGCCCTCCCTTCTTCCAAGAGCTCTATCCTATTTCAGAAACTTTTGGTATTGGGGCAGAGTCCCCTTGATGAGGTCAATGCAGAAGAAAATTCCACTCAACTGCTGTGGGTTGGTGGTGGTTAAACGTTTTCATTTGGAACTCTGATATTTTCCTTTATCTTTCGACACTGGAATTTTTCAAGTTATTGAATAATTCAAGTTATCAGGATTTGATCATCTGTCTCCGTGATAGTTACTCCTAAGATTATCTCTCCAGACATGTATGTCTGTTTTTCGAAGGAAATGTGAAGACTAGATAGGCTTGCAGAGGGCTTAAAAATGCTTGAAAAATTGATGCATTGGAAACTGCAGCAGAACAGGTGCGAAGAGGCACAGCCTATATTATGCTGGGATCGATGCATCTAGGAACAAAACTGAAGCATCTTGCTGCTTTAAGCCATTTGTTTAGGCATGTATTTTGTACATTTACAGTCACTTTGCCAGCTAAAATGTTACCTGTTCTACAGAGCCAGGGCAAGATGATGCTGCCCTACCATCTGTCAAATGAAAGCCTGTGGCTTACTTTTAGATTTTATTGGCTCTTCACCTGAAGTGTTCACTGGCACCTTCACTTGATCTATACCATTTAACTTCTTCACCTTTTCCAACTTATATTAGCTGTTATCTTGGTGAGAAAGGGAGAATGTGTATGTTTCCCCCCAAATATGGGTTCTGCATTTAACCAAGAAGTAACTGTGTTTAAATAGGACTCCTGTGCTAAGAAACTCATTTCATTGATCACTGAACAGGGAAGGCCCTGCAATTCAACATACCCAAGTGTTTGTCATATTCAAAAGGTTTCTCTTCGTGCAGTGTCATATTCTTGACAGTCTGATTCAGGCAAAGGTTACATTACAGAAAGGAGGGAATTTATTATCTTGAAACAGAGCTTGTTAGGTGCCAGGCAGTACCCTTTCAACCAGGCAGAACCCAAATCCTTCTATTGTAGCTGTGGCAGGATGTTAAACTCCCACCTCTCAATTTTATTTATAATTTAGGGATATTTTAGGCTCTCACTGGATCCTAGACTAGGTTTCTAACCAGCCTGGAACTGTATATAAATCCTTCCTGGATCATGTGGGCCCTAGTCTTGAATATCACTATGACCCATTTAGAAAAAAAGGCAAGTAAACTGGAGGAGAGACATAGAGGGGTGTGTGGAGGAAGTGAATAAGGAGACTTTTTCTCCCTCTCTCATAGTACTAGAACCTCGAGTCATCCAATCAGTGATTGGCAAATCTGCCAGATCCATTTCTGTGGACTTCCCCCATTTCCTACCGTAAAGTCCATTCTGTGCAGATGTTTGTTTGTTTGTTGCATATTTTTAATGTGTATGTTTGGGCAGCATCCAAGGGGGAGCTTACTGATTCTTTTGTGCCCCACTGATTCTGTTGTGCAAGTGGTCCCCACCGCTTGCACAGTGGCGATTTAGCTCTTCCAGGGGCAAATCCGAAATGAGCAGAAATGCTTGTTTCTGGAATGGGGCAGGTCAGCGAACCTTGCATAAGGGAGCTGCACTGATCTGTCCTGATCCAGAAGTTCACATTTCTGTTCATTTCGGGGCTTCCTCTAGGAAGTGCTGAATCTCTGTTATGTAAGCAGTGGGTCCCACTTGTGTAATGGAACTGGCGGGACCCACTGCTTATGGAAGGGAATTGTCGGGGCAGAAGGGAATCAGTGGGGGCAGAAGCACCCCATTGGATACTGGCCTTTGTGTGCATTTTTTCAAATTGTATGCATTTTTGTAGGCATCCACCCATTCACTAAAACGTATTTGTATGCATTTTTGAAATGTACTCATTTTTGTTTGCATGCTTTTCAAACGTGCACATTGCATCAGACATGGTTTTTCTGTTCCATGGAGTGCATCACAACAAGTCTGGCAATGTACAGATTTCTGAATGCAAAATACATCCATTTCCAGTTGATGTGGACTGGAGAAATCCATGTAAAAATCAGACAGAGCAAATTTCTCACACATCCCTGCATCCAATGAAGCTGACTGGCAGGAGATTCATGACAGACAAAAAAACAAACAAACCGTCTTCACATGGCATAGTTAAAGTATGGAATTGGCTATCAGAAAATGTGGTGATGGCCACCAACTTAAATAACTTTTTAAAGGGATTGGGTAGGTTTATGGATGATTGGGCAATACCTATTCATCATGTTGGCTATATGCAACTTCCAGGTTCAGTCTCTGAATGCCAGTTGCTTGGGAACAGCAGGAAGGGCTATTGTGGTCACATTCTGCTTGTGGGCCACCGATAAGCATTTGAATGGCCACTGTGAGAAACAGGATAATGGGCTAGATAGGCCTTTGGTCTGATCCAGCAGGGCTCTTCTTACTTTCTTAGCTACATTATCAGGACTTGTTCTGCCAGACCCACTTGATGCTTCTACGTTAGTTCCCATTCTCCCATACCTGCTTCTTCCTTCTGGGAAACATTTATTCTCTTTACTGGATTTGCCCTAAAGTTGTAGAATGTTCCCCCCACTCTGCATCTGAAGATTGTAAATCTACTTCTTTACTTGCTTTTGGGAGAGATTGCAACTCGTAACTTTTATTCAGCTTTTGGTTTGGCAGAATTCGTTTTTTTAAAGGAGATCTCCTAGGTTAATGAAATGCTGCTCTCAGCGGCACTGTTACCACTGGACCATGGAGTAAAAATCTGCAACCCCATGGCCCAGGAGGCCCCCGACTGATGCCTGGTGGCACTCCAGCAAAGGTGATGGTGCCAGCATGCTGCACGCGCTATGCAGCAAAGCACTGCATTGGTCACATCAAAGTTGCAGCAGTGCATCTTTTTAATATGAAGTATTTCTCCCAGTCTGGAAGAGTGACAGAAAGCTGAGCCAATCAGACAATATCCCTCGCTGCTCCAGTGTTATAATTGACTACATACCCCAGTGTCTGTTTGGCAAAGTTCATTGCCACTTTCCCAGACTTTCCGACAGTGCCTCCATTGTTGCTGTCCACATGTAAAAAGGGGAAAGTGCACACAGAAATGCATTATATTAGTAAACATAATGTTTAAAAATGCATATTAGGAGAATTGCTTGCAAAACTGTATATATTAGACAAAACTGTGTACAGAAATGGATGTACTAGGAGAAATGAACACAGACATGCATATGAATTTTCATGTAACTTTTTTTTAAAATCTCAATGTTCATGATGGACTACAGTCAAGATTGGAAAAATGAGAAACTGACAGAAACTAAAACTGACAGTTTCTTGGCCACCTTTCAGGGCAGAAGCCCTCCCAAGGCAGCTTACAGCAATAAAATACATAAAAACTGTTAAAATATTAAAAGAGATAAAACCATAAAAACATTACAAACAATAAAAGCCAGCAATAAAACCACCATCAACAACAATGGCAGTAACAGCAACAATAGCAGTCATATCAAGACAAAGCCATGGTAAAGTAACATGTTTTCAAGGCCTTCTTAAAAGCCTGCAATGACAGAGCATGGCGGACCTCTGATGGCAGCTTGTTCCAAAGGTGTGGGGCCACTGCAGAGAAGGCCCTCTCACGTGTGGTCACCCACCTGACTGCTCTCATGGGTGGGCAAATGAGAAGGGCCTCTCTTTCTGATCTTAAAGTGCGGGCAGCATGATATGGGTGAAGGTGGTCCTTCAAGTAACTTGGATCCAAACCATTTAAGGCTTTAAAGGTCAAAACCAGCACTTTGAACTGGGCTTGGAAACACACCGGTAACTAGTGCAGCTGGCACAGTATAGGCATTATGTGATCAAATCATCTTGCCCCCACCAGTACTTGGGCGGCTTCATTCTGCATGAGCTGGGCTAAATCTACACCTAGCAGTTATACCGTTATCATACCGTTATCATAACTATTGGTGCCCATTGGTTTCAGGTGTACCAATAGTTATGATAACGGTATGGTAACTCTTACGAGTCCCCTGGACTGCAAGGAGGTCACATCAGTCAATCCTAAAGGAAATCAACCCTGAGTGCTCATTGGAAGGACAGATACTGAAGCTGAAGCTCAAATATTTTGGCCACCTAATGCGAAGAGAAAACTCCCTGGAAAAGACCCTGATGCTGGGAAAGACTGAAGGCAAAAGGAGAAGGGGACAGCAGAGGATGAGATGGCTAGATAGCATCACCGATACAATGAAGATGAACTTGAGCACACTCCGGGAGAGAGTGAGTGGAGGACAGGAAGGCCTGGCGTGCTATGGTCCATGGGGTCACGAAGAGTCGGACACGACTTAACGACTGAACAACAACAACAACAACATGGTAATGGTATAACTGCTATGTGTAGATTCAGCCCTGGAGTTTCTGAACCATCTTCAAAGGCAGCCCCACATACAGTGCATGACAGTAGTCCAGCCTGGACATCACTAGTGAAGGGATAACTGAGGTAAGGTCCATCCCCTCCAGATAGGGTGGCAGCTGAGCTGGCATACCAGCCTAAGCTGGTAACCCAAGCTGTCCTGTCTAGGTTGATGTAAAGAAGTACCCTAATGCCAATTCATTTATAAAACCTGTTTCTTCATATGGATCTGCTGTATTATGTGTGAACAAGATGACTATACAGGAGACAACAAAAAGCATCAAACAGTGTGGATGTATGTCCAGAACCACAACCATTACTGTCTTATCCCCAAGTGGAGGCACCGTGTGCATTAGGCATGACATGCGTCCATGCATGCAGGTTTCTGCTTCTCTGTTTGGCCTCGCAACTGGGGCAAATAAGTTTCATGAAGAAGAAAATGTAATTGCTAGAGTGGAGGTGAAAGTTTTCTTCATCTTCTGAGTGAGACAATGGGTGGAAATGGATGGACTAACGGTAGACCATTGTCAGGGCCAGCCCAAGACATTTTGCTGTCTGGGACAGAGCAGCAAATGGCATGCTCCACTGTGTAAAAAGTACATAGTACTCAAACCTGGTTACGTTATTTTGGCTTCTGAGGCAGAAAAACCCGTAAGCACCTTTCCCTGTCCCTGCAGTAAAAATACAACAATAATAAATTAAATAGCTAACCATTTGCTGCCCTTTGAGAATGCCCAAAAGAAGATGCCTGAGGGAGCCGCCTTTCACTCTGCTTGCTTCACCTACTTAATTCCAGCACATTTGGCAGCTGTTAGATGCAGCAGAAACAAGGTCAGAACAAAAGTTGGCACTTGGCAATTTTGATTGCTTCAGGCCACAATCCTATGCTCACTTACCCAGCAGAACATGCATAGGCTCCGGCTGATCCTAGCGTGGTGCTCTCTATGATTGCTCAGAAATAAGTCCCACTGCAATATTCAGTGGTTCTTACTCCCACATCAGTGTGCATAAGGCTGCAGCCATTCTCACTGGGAAGTGTGTTTAGGGTTGTAGCCCTACCAGGAAGCAAATCACAATTAACTCAATGAAGCTTACTCCCAAGTAAACATATGTTGAATGGGGGCTATTATTGTTTTATAAGATCACTCTCTTCCCCTGTAAGAAACATCCAGCTTGACCCTGAGTGTTCCCAGGCCTGTCGGTTACTGCCTGTGAAGGATAGGACAGCCCAGTTGTTAAACAGTTGGCAATTACCTTAAATCCCAGACTATTTGTTCTGTTCAGCAAACCATGAGAACAGAAGGATGAGGGGAGCAGGGTGGGAGGGATTAATTTCTATTGACAGTAGGTTTCCCCCCTCCTCCTTGCCTTTTGGGCCCCACATTTCTTGTTTCATTCACATTCCCCTCGCTGAAGTTGGTGCCAGGACCAGAGGCTTGCTTCTGTGTTTACGTCTTGGAGACAGAAGACAATATTTCACTCTCTAAAATCCTCCTCTCTCAAAATAGATAGCCCACCACCCCAGGGAATCATCTGCACCCCTTGTTTTGATTCCAACTTAAAAAGCAAGCTTGCCAAACAAATCAGTGGAGCCCCTGCTCCTTAACACACATGTACCCATTTCAAATCTCCTCCCTGTCATAATGCAAAGGGCCAATGAGCACGTACCGGCTTTCCTATTGCCTCTCAGAGCTCCTGGCCCTGAAGGGGCAGAGGGAGGGACTTCATAAGCGTTCCATGGGTTCAGCTAGCTGGTCAGGTGGCAGGACAGCAGCAGCAGCACCCATCCCCTCACCATGCAATGGTTCCACAACACCATTTCCATGTTCACTGCTCATTCTGCTTCGGAAATGGCAGGCCCAGCCATGGAACACCTGGCCAGCAGCTCAGTTTGGAAGCTTCTCTTGGATTGAAAGTCCACTGTGTACTTCAGTCCATAAGAAATCCTAGTCACTGCTGGGTACTCCACAGCCCAAAGGTCCTTGGCTTTCTCTTTGGAGGGTGCGTGAATGAGCAGCCTGGGGGCAGGCAGGTGGCAGAGGGGGCAAGCGACTGAGAGGGTGTGCTGAGCAGCTGGGGGGAGGAGTGGTGGGCAAGCAGCAGAAGTTGTGGCTGGGGAGGAGCTGTGAGTGGTGGCAACCGGCTGGGAGGTGCCAAGTCGCACTCTGCTGTTCCATCCAATCTGCCACCAGAGCCAAATGGCTCGCCTTGGTTCACAGCAGGGCCAGCCGTGACCATTGTCACACAAACCACCAGCCATTTATAAAGCCTTCTTTAGATAGCCTAAGAAAGGATTTCTAGGGTTTGGTCTCAAGGTGTTTTTAACAAATGAAGCTGCCATATTCTGAATCAGACCATTGGCTTCTTACATCTAGTATTGCATCTCAGGATTCTCCTAAGTCTTCTCCAGCCTTGCTGTCTGAGATCTTTGATGGAAAATGTCAGGGATTGAACCTCTACTTGCAGGCAATGCTGCCAAAATACACATTTTCTCTGTTCAGAATACTAGTCTAGATTGTATTGTGAGTTGAGCTGCCTTGCTCTGAAGTTGTTTCCCCATTCATAATCCGAATCGAGATGTATTACTAGCATATGTGGCAATTTAGCACCTGCCTGGCCGACATTCATCAGACTAGGCATTCAAAGTATAGTTTAGCACATGCTAAGAAAATGATTAATTTCAGATGAAACTGCCCTTGCTTGCTGAAATTGATTTGAAAGTTTATGACGGAAATTTATTTACAGAACAGCACCTTGGCTCATAGGCCATCAATTAGCTCAAGAACGTCAGTGTTTGGCTGGGGGCAGGGAATGGCATTGGGTCTGTGCTGCCAACTTGGGTTGAGCTCTTCTACTAGGAAATTTCTCTGCATGTGTTTCATTGCTGCTTGTTTTGCTTATGTGTAGAACTAGTTCATGTGTGTGTGTGTGTGTGTGAGAGAGAGAGAGGGGGGGGGGAGGGAGGGAGGGAGGGGAGGAGAGGGGGGAGGGAGGGGGGAAAGAGAGCACCCCCTGGACCACTTATGGCTTCAGATAGTGGTCTAGAAAATCTGCTGCCTTCCCTCCCTCTGAAATTTCCAAGCAGCATGATAAAAATACACATGAGCAAAAATTGTGGCCAGTTCAAAACTCTTAGGGGGAAGCAACCTTTTCCCTCCCACAGTGTTCAGGCAATTCGTGACTAGGGATGCTGCTGAAACTCAAAATTATGCATTTCATTTGTAGAATCTATTATGTTTGTAATGCTTGTATGTGTCCCGAATCTGGAAGGCTATGTTCTTGAGCTAGTTGATGGCCTATGAGCCAAGGTGCTGTTCTGTAACTGAATTCCCGTTAAACTTTCAAATAAATTTTTGTTATTTAAACTGAGAACAATTACAACTTTATAGCCAGGTTCTGCACCTGCGTGGTCTGCATGACTAAGCATTTAAACTCTTCCATTCCTGGGCATGTCCTGATGTCAGTTGGTTTACCCCTTTGCTTCCTGAAGGAAATGTCAGCATTCTGTTTGCCCCTCTCATTGCACATTGCACATGGAATGATGTCACTTTGCACATGGAATGATGTCACTTTAACTCTTTAGTTACGGTTTTCTAAACCACTCAGCATAAAAGTTTGGATTTGAAATCCATCAGCAAACTAATCAAGTTTAAAGAAGCTGCCATGTAGGTTAGTATCAGCCCCTTGGTCAACATCTCTTTTTTTGCTCACAGCACGGTTTGATTTCTGTATTCAACCAGTCAACTGATGCCATTTCTCTTGAGTATCAGACAGTTTTTTTTCTTGTTTGGTTGAGTTTAAACCTGGGTGCTAGTGGACTGCACTCTGAGGGGATACTGGAAATGGAATCCAAGGAGGAGGACGTCCGAGGGGTGGGGAGGTACACAGCCCAGGGCTGGTGGAGGAGATCCAAGCATCAGCAGATAGAGGTGCCTCTTCTGCAACTCCTGTTCACACTGCAGCCATTTGTATCAGCTCCAGCAGCTCTATACCTATTGTAGGGCAAACAGTAGGGTATGTGAAAACAGCCAATCAGAGAAGGGAACGTAATGTAGTGAAGCATGGCATCATGATGCATAGCGTGATGCCACACTCCAGTTCCCAAGGTGCACTTTGCTGATGCACATGCACAACAGTTCATACATACACAGCGAGATCTCAAAAAATGGAAACATTTTGTCTGAGGTTGGACCAAGGAATTCGTGACTTGACAAGCAAATTACTACTTTTATTGGGGTATGTTTACCTGTCGGTATTGGTGACCCAACTGCAATTTACACCAAGGGGAGTTTACCCAGTTCTAAGCAAAGCATGCGCTTTGCTGCTGAGCTGTGGCTGCTCCCTGGTCAATTATTCTTAATTTTGTTTCTATAAGGCAAAAGGACAGTATTCATTCCTATAACCAGTCAGCATTTCTTTTGAAGGAATGATGATATCTCTTGTCCCATGACTAAGTAATCAAGGCGCCAGAAAAGGAGCCTGCATTACCTGCCAGATGCCACATTTGGAGATCGATCTGTTATACTTCAAGATGTATTGCTATTGTACAGATCAATATGCAAACCCCCAAGAGTTCTGGCTGAATAGCATACTATTTTCTGCCATGAATGATATCTTTTTTGCCTTTGAAACACTAGGGGAAAATGTTGGCAGCTAGCCAAGAAGAGTTTTTTGCGGGGGAGGGAACCCTTCCTTATAAAGTTCAGTGTCTCTGAAACTCCAGTGCAGAAACATTGGCATCTATTATGACACCTATGAAAGAGTCAGGGAAGGCAGAATTTTCAAAAGCTTCAGATTGTTCAAAAGGGATGAACAAATGAGTCTATTTCTGGCTTGTGTCAGTTCTGCATATTTTCATGCATAGGTCCATTCCATCCTGTTTATGCACTAACATGCAACATTTTTAAAATCTCAAAAAATCCTGATTTAAATATGCTTCTTAATAATATTTTTATCTGCACTCTTTCTCCAAAATTCATTTTATCCTAAAATATGTATTTTATTCGCATTTGTTAGCCACAAACTGCATCACAAAATTTGGGGAGATTGGCAGTCTGAAGAATAACTGTGTTCCAATTGGCACATTAATCCTAGCGGTGCGAATCAGAATGGCATGCTTCAAAATGCAGTCTGAACAAAATTTTCATGCATTCCAACTAATATAGAAATTTAGATGGAGGAAAGCGATACTTGTAGATCCAAAGGTTTATGAAAACACTGGCTATCCTAAATTAGGTTAACACCAAGTGCAAAAACACTTGTGGGTTCCTGGTCAACAGCTGGTTGACCAATATGTGAACAGAATGCTGGACTAGATGGACCCTTGGTCTGACTCAGCATGGCTCTTCTTATATTCTTAAGTTCTTATGAGAGGAGAGGAGGGAGCACAAGCCTGAAGCTTGCTGTGTATCAAACAAGTTGTGCTAAACTGTGGGTTAGCACAGCATTCCCCAATGTTGTTGTCCAACCCATCTGGAGGGCACAACTCCCAACATCTCCAGCCAACATGGCTATTGTCCAACCAAGGGGTCAACAACGTGGTGCCTTCAGATCCCATGGGACCTGCGGGGGTTACTAAAAAACCAAGTGTTAAAAATCCTAAGAGAATGTTTGTACAGAAAGGTTCTCACAATCTCAGTCCATGTTTTATCAGACAACCAGAAATGTGGAAATGAGAGCTGTGGTGAAATTGGGCCTGAATTTTGCAGCCCTCTTTACAAGCTGTGAAATTGGACATCATTTCACCAGTTTTGGGGGACATGCTGAAATTCATTCCTGCAAAAGGTGTGTGTGTGTCTCACCTTTAGAAAGCAGGTCTTTGATTTCCCCCCCCCACACACACACACACACACTCTACCTGTAGTGGCAAGTAGGGATGGGAGAACCAGCAATTTTCGAGGCTGCCTAAATTCTCTGCAAATCACTCTGAAGCTGATTTCAGCTTGTTCCCATTTTTATTTTCAACCTGTTTGGCTTGTTTGAACACAGAAAGTGCACATTTCGGATGAGAAAATGTTTGTGCATATTTTTCAGATGTGTGCACTTCCCCCCATTGACTAAAGCATGAAAATACGTGTTGTTGTTTTTTAAATGCACATTTCAAAGTATGCTTTTTTAATGCATTTTAACACAATTCACAAATTCAGGGACACAATTTACAAATTCCGCTTCTGCTTGCATTCAGGATTATGAATGGGACATGTTCACGTGATTTGCAAACAGGTATGAAATTCTTGAATATCCCTAGTGTCAGCAAGAGCAGAGGTCTTTCTTCAGTGATCTGCTGCCATTTTCATTTTGTCAGACTGCCCCAGCATCCAGACCTGGTGTCATTCTGGGAAAATCGTCTGGAAGAGAGGTGCCAGAGGAATTTGGGGGGAAAAGAACATGGCAGAAGGGCTGAAGGAGGCCTGCTTTTGCCATCACCCTGCTCTTTAGCCTTGCCCTTGTCTTGAGCCCTGCTCCTTTACCACCACAAGCAGCAGCAGGAAAAGCTTTTTTTCTCTCGCTCTTTTTTAAAGAGATCTGCCACCCTGCTTTCTCAAGGTGAATCTCAAGCCACCCCCAGGTCTCACTGTCTCCCATGCCCTGCTCAAGAGCAGAATCCTCTCCTCCATGAGGATTTCAGCAATCCTCAATCCAGTCCTAATAGCAATCAAGTCTATGGAGGGGAGGGGTGTGGAACAGAGTTCCTCATACCAATAATGTTTCTTCTCACATAAGGAATGCATCTCCCATTCATGGCTTGAGATTCCCCATGAGTGCCTTCTGGGTCAGTGGGGGACTGGGGCAAGCTGTGTCTGTATGCTGCACAGCTTTAACAAGGTCTTCGTTGCATTGAGTGATTGTCGCCAGCCCCTGGAGGAAATAAAATACTCCACTCCCAGCTCCAAGGTTCAGCAGAAAAGAGAGAGAGAGAGAGAGAGAGAGAGAGAGGTGGTGTTGGTAGAAGCAGTCATATGTGGAGTTAGGTCTGTGTGGCCTAATATTGTCTACTTTGCCATTTCCATCCCTAAAATCTGCAAACCTTTTAACTGGAGGTGTAAAGCACTGAACTGGGGAACTTTTGCATGGAAAACATATGCTAAACCCAGTGGGGGCTGGTGGCTCCAATTCCGGTGGGTCTGTGCATCCATTCCATTCTGAGTTTCAGTCAGAACTAGCCAGAACTCCAAAGGAGCTATCTAAGGTGCTTAACCATACCTCCCAAATAGGTTCAGCACCTCTGATAGCTCCATTAGAGTTCTGGCTGGTTCTGACTAGAACTCAGAATGGATCCACAGCCCAATGAAACTGGAGCCACCAGCCTCCACTGACTATACCTCAGCAGGATTAGAACCCAGGCTTTCCACTCATGAGATCAACTCCATAACCAGTCAGCCATAGGGCCAGGCAGGCACCCATTTTAGGAAAACAAAGTCACAGTACAGCTCTCCTGAAAAATCTGGCTCGCCAATGTATAAAGCTGGGATTATCCTGCTCTTCTGTATTTCCTTAGAAAGAAAAGGCATCACACCCTACCCTTTTCAGTATTCCACATAAAATGCTTCATTTGCCAGTTTAGTACAGCGGAGCAGAACCCTTTTGATATATTTGCAGTGTAAATGCTGTTCCGGATGCTATTGTTGCCCGTCTGAGGTGCATCTAATTACTCTGAGGTTGCAAAGAGAGCTGTTTTGCAACAAAAGAAAATTGGCACTTTCTCAGTCAAACGGATTACCTTTCTCAGCAACATTTTATGTTGCTGAAATTGCTACTAAATTGCAATTTGTCATGGTATTTCTGCTTCAGAGCTGTCAGAGAAACTAGTTCTAGAGTTGCTGTCAGAGAAGGAAAAAAGCAAAATCCCAGAACGTGTGTGTTTATGAGACAAATAATGTCTACATTAATAATAAAATACTACTGAGGTATTGAAAGCACATCTAGATGAAAACCTTGCTACTGAGAACCATATACTATGCTGAGCGCTGTGCAAGGGAACACACACCGTAAACACACATGGCAAAATTAGTGGTATGCTTTATTTATGTCCCATGACTAGGGATGCTGGAGAAATTCAAGAGGGACTAAAATGGGCTCGGATTTCTAAGAATCTCACCTGTGGAATCTGCTACGGAGTGACCCCCTCAGGCTGTGTGGAGTCTGTGGACTCTCAGATATTTTTTTTTTTTACTTTCCCCAAATTTACGCATATTTATTCGTCGGAAAATATGCTGAGGAAAAATTGAATAGAATGGGGGACAATACGTGAAATGTTACGTATTACGGTAAATTATGTGAATTGTTACGAAGCCTCTTACATAATTATTTGCGTATTTTTCCGCATGATGGGAAAAATTCGCATTAATCTGTGAGTGGACAATGGAACAAAAGCCACCTGGCAATCTGCGAAACACAGATGGAGTGGATTTTTCACAATGCAGTACATCCCTATCCATGACATCCTGGGAATGAAAGTGCAGTTTTCTTCATTGTACAAAAAACATTAAAATGAGCAGAACTAAGTATTTCAAAAATATATTTCTGTGCTTTAAAAAGTACCAAGAAAGCCATATTAAATTCACATAATAATTCTGAGGTGATGAGAAGTGGACCACATGAATGATATTTGGTCAGCTTCTCATTTGGCACTCAGGTGAAGCAGTCACGTGGTTGCTTCAGCAGTGCATGCTCAGATCCTGATGCTTCTGTGCCATTGCAAAGCTACTGAAATGGGTCACAGTGGTTATGGGCAAAATGTGACCCCAGATGACTAACAGTGATCTGGATGTGGACTCAACTGCTTGGAAGTTGTGCAATTGTTGTGCATGGTAAATTAAACAGAGCCACAGAATTGAAGGGTTACTCCAAAAGGAAAACAAAATGACTTTGGGGGTTGTTTTTTGTATACTATCTATTCTGTGGCTGTGAATTGTCTGCAAAATGACCCACAAAGATTTGTCAGTGGGCTTGCTGGTCCATTATGTTACTAATCTGAGAAATACAAGTGTGCTCTGGCACCTAACTAGTGTCGGAGGAGTCTAGAAAGCCACCTCGCAAATATTTTTTGCTAGTGACCCCACACACATCCAGACTAGAGGTGTCTCCCAAACTCATTATCTGGATCAGAGGACTGATACAGTGACTGGGCAACCTTCCTTAGTTTGCATATTGATTGCATATTCCTGGCCCAGAATTATGTTGGATGTTTCCTTTATGGCAGGTAATGGTTGGGAGGACTTTGATCTCCCTCATATATTAGCCATCAGAGCTTTGAGAAGGTGATCCCCTTGACTATGGGCAGGGGCTGATGTAAAGGTCTCTGTGTGCGCAAGAACAAAAGAAGCAGTCTGGGACCAGTGAGGAGAGCAGAAGATAAAGATTAGCAAAAACAAAAAGGCTGGGAGCATCTTTCAGAGCCTGGCAATGTAACATATGAAAATAAGAATTGCTGTGATCGGACTACAGATCCATCTAGTCTAGCATTCTGTTGGCCAGCCTGATGCCTCTGGTACGCTCACAAACAAAGCATGAATGCAACAGTCTCCCCTGTTGTTTGTTGCTACAGTACATCTGGTATTCAACAATGGGAATTTGCTTCAATGGGAACTTGCTCCCCATCACCAGTATTACCTTGCAATACAGACATTAAACAGAAACAAGATCCCTGCTTCAAATGGGGCCTACAGGCCAGTCCTACTGTTAGGCATAGTGAGGCAGTTGCCTCAAGCAGCAGATGCTGGAGTGGTGTGAAGTGGCAGTGGCAGCCCCCCTGGCCTTCTCTTCTGAGACTCACGGCCATTCCCTTCTGTTGAAGGGAATGCCATGCGATGCATGCCATGCAACCTGCCCTGTACTCCCTAAGGTAGCCTCTGCCCTCAGGTGTGGTGGAAGATGCTGTCCCATCTCCAGTGTTGAAATAAGATTCAATTGCCAGTCTAGTCGGCTTCTGTATGTGGCATGGGCAGGCTCCATCCAGGGATGGACAAACCAGTCAATTTTGATTCCTCTCAGTTTCTCATTTTTCCAGTCTTAAGTTTGGTTCATCTAGAACTTTGAGAATTTTTCAACTCACAAGTTTGGTTTGTCCTGACATCTGGGATTTGTTTAAAGTTTACATGAAAATGTATAAGCATTTTTGTGCATATTTCTCATAATACATGCATTTTTGCCTGATATACACATTTTTTCAAGCTGTTTCCCTAATAATGTATTTTTGAACATTAGTGTCCCAACTATGCACATATTTGTATGCAGTTTGTTGTTGTTGTTGTTTAGAGAAGTCCATTGCAAAATTTGGAGAAGTGCAAATTGTGATGGATAATTTAAGTTTCAGTTTGCATAGTGGTTCGAAAGTGCAAGATTAGGTAAAAGGTAAAAAAGGTAAAGGTGTCCCCAACCAGTCGTGTCCGACTCTAGGGTGCGGTGCTCATCCCTGTTTCTAAGCCGAAGAGCCAGCGCTGTCCGAAGACGCTTCTGTGGTCATGTGGCCGGCATGACTGAACACCGAGGCGCACGGAACACTGTTACCTTTCCCGCCGAGGCGGTACCTATTTATCTACTTGCAATTTCTTGCTTTCGAACTGCTAGGTTGGCAGAAGCTGGGACTGAAGATGGGAGCTCACTCGGTCACGCAGCACTCGGGTCTCGAACTGCTGTCCTGCCGACCTTCCAGTCTGCAGTTCAGTGTCTTAACCACTAAGCCACCGCATTTTAAGGCAAGATTAGGTAACTTGCCTTAAAATGCAAACTGAACAAATTTCTGCCCTATCTCTAACTCCATCTTCTCCTTCATGTCTAGCAGCAAAATATCTTGGGTCAGTCCTGGGAGCCCACCGTTGTGCCTGGCACTGGGAGGAGCTGCCTTGCTCAGCTGGTGGTGCTCTCACTGCCTGGATTGTGCCACAGCAGTCCAGAACCCACCCCCAGCCCATCAGTTCCTGATTTTTGGCCTGATATGCTCAATCTTTGTATTTTCCTCTGATCCTGTCCTGGCTGCAGGCCCAACCATTATACAGGGATATTCTATGGCCCTGTAGTTTCTGCAATCATATCCTGTTATAGGGATGTCGTGAGCTGTTTGGGGGCTCAAGCTTGGCAGGTTCCTGCCAGTTCGGCCCCCCGAACACCAATCCGTGACTTCCTGCTCTTGCCCAACTTGGCCCATGCCGAGTTGGGCAAGCGCAGAGGCCCCCACTCCTTGCCGAGCAGCAACGGCAGGATGGGAAGCCTTCCCATCCTGCCGCTGAGAGCAACTGCGCCCCTCTCTGCCGGTGCTTGGCAGAGAGCGGTGCAGTAGCTCACGGTGCCAGTAGCGGTGGTGGGAGAGGCCCTCTCCCATCGCTGCCACCACCCAGAGAAACTGTGCCCCTCTGCCAGTGCTCGGTAGAGAGGGGCACAGTTGCTCTGGGCGACAGAAAAGGGAAGCACCGCTTCCCTCTCCTGTCGCCGCACTGCCGCTTCTGAGAGCAATTGCACCCCTCTCTGCCGGTGCTCAGCAGAATGGGGCTCAGTTGGTCTGGGTGGCAGCAGAGACAGCAGGATGGGAAGCGAGAGAGGAGTGGCGCTTCCCTCTCACTTCCCATCCTGCCACTGAGAGCAACTGTGCCCCTCTCTGCAGGTGTTCAGCAGAAAGGGACGCAGTTGCTCATAGTGGCAGCAGCAACAGCGCTCACTGGACCCCTGTGGACCACCAGCTGGCTCACCTCCCAGCGCAAGCCAGGTCTGGCAGTGGGCAGGGTTCTGGCAAGTGGGTCACGAGATGGACTCAGGGGAGTTCGCACAAACCTACCCTATTAAGAGTTCTAAGGTTCCAAAATCTGGAGAAAATGAGATTTGAAGTGGAACAAGATTCTTAGGAAAGCCACTAAAGGGCAACAAAAAAGGTTACCCATTGCCTAATTTTCAGAATGGCCTTGCTTGATAGTAAGGATGGGGAAGAAATTTATTCAGTTTGCCAACTTACCTGATTTTGCACACTCAAAGGATAACTGAGTTTCAGTTGTCATGCAGGTTTGAAATTCACACTTCTCCAAATTTTGTAGTGGAGTTCTCCAATCAAAAAACACATAATGCATATATTAGGGGAAATAACATTAAAAATGAATTATACTAGGGAAACCGCTTGCAAAAAGTGTGTACATTAGGCAAAATGCATACAAAATGCATGTACTAGGAGATATGTGCAGAAAATGGTTATACATTTTCATGTAAGCTTTTTAAAAAATTCTCCAGGTTGAAGACTGGATAAATTCCCAAAATTTGAGACAAACCAAATTTAAGATTGGAAAATGAGAAACTGAGACAAACCAGAATGGACAGGTTGGTCCATTCCTAGTTCATAGGTGAATGCTGTCTCTTTCATACAGCCTTAGAGTAGACTGGATAACAGCTCAACATTTGATACTCAAGTCATTCCCAGTGCCTTTGGCTATCAGCCCACCAAATCGTGTAGTGATATGATTCAGGCTTTTAAGACTGATGTGCCGTAATTCCAACTCACCTTTTGTGACTTCTCAAAAAGACAAAAGAAGTATGGCACCTGAGGTCTGCTCAAAATCTTAAACGTTTAAACATTAACATTTAAAGCATTCCAATGCTTTGAAACATTCCAGCTGTATTTGCATTTTGTTCAACACCTTATTGAACAAGGAAGCAGTGGTAAAGCCTAGCAGTTTGTCATTCTTCCCTGAGCAAATCTTTGCATTTGGAAAGCACAAACGGCTTTATATTTAATGCTACAGGTTAATTCCATGATTCTGAACAAGTGAAATTAATTTTGTAACCGTTAGCAAATAGAAGAATGATTATATCTGATGATCATGTCTTGTTAAGGTGCTCCAGTTCATAACACAGCAATGTCCTGATGGCTGTGTGCTACCTCCAATACCAGAGGCAGTGAACCTATGTACACCAGTTTCTGGGGAACATGGGTGGGAGGGTGCTGTTGTTCTCATGCCCTGCTTGTGGGTCCCTGGTCGACAGCTGGTTGGCCACTGTGTGAACAGAATGCTGGACTAGATGGACCCTTGGTCTGATCCAGCAGGGCTCTTCTTATGTTCTTAAGTGAGGAGGAGGGGGGGGGGCTTTATGTTGCGTGCAGTTTTATTCTAGTCATGCAGAAGGATAACTAAATAATGATAAATTGCTAGCAGGCATTAATTGAGGTGTGGCAGGGAGTTCCTGTTCGTGGAATTCCCTCCACAGGGAGGCTTACCTGGCACAACTCTGACATCCTTTCACCCAGCCTTCCCCAACCTGATGCCCTCCAGATGTGTTGGACTACAACTCCCAACATCCCCCAGCCAGCAGTCCGACTCATCTGGAGGTTACCAGGTTGGGATAGGCTGCTTTAGCTTTTAGGCGAAAACTGTCTATTTTCCCAGGTCTTTGAGGGATTTTAGATTTCAGTCTGCTGTTTTAATTAGTGCTTTATTTTGTTTATTTTTATGCTGATTAGAAAAAGCCCTGGGGAAGGCTTTCTCAATAGTGTCCCCTCCCCAAGATTTGGAACACTCTCCCCAGAAATGCTCGCTTAGTGCCCACTCTGATGTTATTTAGCCCCAAGTGAATACCATTTTGTTTTCCCAGGCTTTCAAGCTTTTTAACTTTTATTGGTCTTTTATTTGGTTGCTGCTTTTACAGAGTTGCTGGCTTCAGCTTATTTTATGTATTCGTTACTTTATAGTACTCTAATGTTTTATTGTAAGCACCCTGATAATGTATTTGAAAAGTGGGGTATATGTCTAAATAAATACATTAAATATTTTAGGTCCCTATGTAAACCAGCCTGGAATCTTATTTTTTATTACTATTATTATGAAGGATGACATAAAAGGAGAAAAACTGGGAACATTAGAGGAAGTGGCAAAATCCCATTGCTTCGTTGCCAGGATTCTGGGTTTGATATTGAAACGGGACCTGAGAAAGAGTGCGATGTATATACAAGATGGGGTTATTAGTAGGTTTTTCTGCAACACAGGTTTTTGGCCATCATTGGTCATCAGCCAAAACCAGACTAGGGTATCAAGTAATGGCCTGACAGAAGATGCAGATGGTATGGTAACTGGGAAAAAGTGCAGGATTAGTTGTAGTCATGTAAAATTAGGGCTGTGCCAAAAAGATGGGCATTTTTTCATGCTAAACATTTTTGGTAGAATTGTTAAAAAAAAAATGGGTGAGGAGATTTCAGTAATTTTTTTCCAGAGGTTTCATCAAAAAGTGTGGGGGGGTGTTTGACTGTGCAGGGTGAGAACAGCTGGTGATCCATGTGACTGAGATTCTGTGGGATCATGCTAGGAAGGAGAAGAAAAAAAATGTGCAGCAGCAGATAGGGAAAACAATGGCAGTGAAAAGGGTGAATATTAAGGGGGTTTTAGGGAAATATTTCCCTCTGCCTTTATTTTCAGTGTAATAGTGCAATCCTAAGCATATTTACTCAGAAGTAATTTTCACTATATTGAGTATCACAATGGGTGACCATTGAGCCTGCCTAATAAAAAATGCATAAATACAGCACAGAACTGAAACAACCTGTACACATTATTGTACCTGGACCTCTTAAGGAACAAAGCTCATTTTTGTTTATTACTTAAATGGCATGCTTGTATTCTTAGTAAGGTAATAAAATCATGTTTGAAGGACAGACTCTGCTCTTTCCTGCTTGGTTGGCTGCCAAGATGCTATTGCTTTCCAAGGGGTTAGGACCAACTTTGTATCAGAAGATGTTAAGTGCTGATGTGAAGAAAAAATAACATCATCTATTAGCTTTTGAAAAATTGGCCCTAATTGTATTTTCTCCCCCTTTCAATTAAGTCAGTCTTCCAATCTTTTGCTGTCTGGTAAACATCTGCAGGATTTTGTATTGTTATTTCATGGTAGCAAGACAATAGAAAGTCAACAGTGCATGGCAGACAGCATATATGATGATGGGACCTCTCAGTTTACTTCATATATTCCTAGAGCTGCAACACATTTTCTATACTATATATAGGATTTGTTAAACATACATGCACTGTATATATACCTGCAGCACTGGGGTAACATTGGTCCAGCATCAGTGTAATGTCTTGTTCTAATAGCATTGTACAAGCCTATTGGTTGGTATCCCATTCCAAAAGCCTTGGGGCACCAATCCTGAAAACTGGGCTGTTAATAATTATGCATATTGCCCTGAACTCCATCCCTTGTTCTACAGGAGAAACAAAAGTAGGCTATGCTGGAAATTCATCTAGATAGATGAGCTGAATATTATTCACCAGTGTCACACAAAAAGCTGACAAAGATAAGCACAACCAGCATCACAACTTTTGTGGCTGCATTCAGCCATAAACAAAAACTACAGAAGGATGTTTGCTGCCTTAGTTCTGTGATCTTGCTTGTGTGGCTAATTCCCTCCAGACTGATGCCTCCAGTGTCTTTAAAAGTGGCTTGAAATACGGAAGCCCTGGCACCCATCAAAGATGCACATAGGGCTCAGTCTTATGGATGTTTACACAGAAAAAAGTCCTACAACTGCTGGAATGCTGGGAATTGTAGGACTTTTTTTCTGTCTAAACATTTGGATTGCACCCACAGTTTCTTTTCTGGGCTCTTGCCCAGCTCCACTCCAGGTCCATTGGCCAATGACATTCTTATCAGATGGTGTAATAGAAATCTCAGGAGTTAGTATGGACCTTAGTAGTTGTCAAGGCTTACAGATGCTCCAGATTTCTGGTTTGGAGGCCTGTGTAATATTCAGCTTCTGAGAGATGTGCTTTGTCAATACTTATTTACTAAGTATCCTTAACTCTATTGCTTTAGTTTTGTTCACAATTTTTGTTCACAATTTGTTCAGCTCACAAATTGGTTCCAGAGGAAACAAGCTGTATGTAAATTGGAGCATAATACCTGTGAAGTTCTCCTGTCAGTGTAAAATGTCACTCCTAGTGGTTATGACACCCTGTCTGGTGACTCAGCATCACAACAAAGAGGGCTCTGAGCCCAACAAGACACTCGGGAATCCCTGACTCAGACCCAAGAACTCTGCCCTCCCATCAATCAATCTCCAAGAATGGCTTTCCCAAAGTATCTCAGGTCCTACAGCCACTTAGGGTGCAATCCTGTGGGAATAGGCAGCCTTCTCTGAACTCGGAAGTGACCACCTATCCAATGCAGGGCAAGAGAAGCATGGAGGGGATCATTCCCCCCACGCTTCTCCTGCCTAGGGGTGCACGAAAGTCCCTTACCTGTCCTTGAAGCTTTTCGCGGTGGGGGGGAGGCGCTTCGCTGCTCCCCCCGCGAAGTTCAGGCCAGGGGGGGAGGCTTCCCGCCTCGTCCGGCAGAAATTCAGGCCGGGGAGGAGGCGCCTCGCCTCGCCCAGCCACGAACTAAAAAGTTAAAAAAAAAAGGCCCCGTGATAGGCTACGTGACGATTAACGTAGCCTATCACGGCTAGATCTGCAAATTCAGCCGTGATAGGCTACGTACATCGTCACGTAGCCTATCACGGGTGACTTTAAAAAAAAAAGCGTACGCAAATGGCGGCCCCCATAGGGAGCCGCCATTCATGTTCCTTATTTGGTCGCTGTAGTCTACGTAAATCTTTACGTAGACTACAGCGACCAAATAAGGAACGGGAATGGCAGCTCCCTATGGGGGCCGCCATTATCCGTACGCGCTTTTTTTTTTTTCAAGTCACCCGTGATAGGCTACGTGATGATTTACGTAGCCTATCACGGCTGACTTTGCAAATCTAGCCGTGATAGGCTACGTTAATCGTCACGTAGCCTATCACGGGGGCGTTTTTTTTTCTTTTATTGGAATGGCGGCGGCGGCAGCCGGTCAAAAGACCGGCTGCCGCTCCCGCCCCGGATGAAGACCCGCCGAACCGCCGGCTGGACCCGCCGCCGGGAGGGACATTCGGCAAAGGTAAGTCCCGTCCTGGGGGGGGCGGGGGGCGGAGAATTTTTCCCCGAAACATGTTCGGGGGGCCGAACACGTTGGCGCTCGTCCCCCCGAAGTTTCCGGGAGAAATTCTCCGCCAACCCTACTCCTGCCTGGATTTGCAGCTAGACAGCCAATTTCGGCTGTCTGGCCAGGGGAAGACAGAGTGGGGGAGGAGGCTGCCGGATGACACACAGCTTCCCCGCCCCGGAACGCCCCCCGGAATGCCCCATTTTGGCCACTTCACACTCCTTTTCCAAGCATGGAGTGCAGGGCTGATCCGAGCTGCCTGTGAGGCAGCGTGGGAGGGAGGAAGGTCAGTTCCCAGAAAACTACATATCCTATGGCCATCTAGCCACTGATTAGTGGTGATAGGATTGCTTCCTTAGGAACTTATGGCTACAGAAATAAACATGGGCCCTGTCATGCTGCAGTCAGTACCCAGAGGGAGCTTCTGAGAGAGCTGAGCTGACCAGCCTACTTAAGCCCTCAGGGGCTGCTAGTCCCTTGCTGCAACAACAACTCCTTTCATGAGGAACTACCCCAGCTCAGCAGTTGCTGCAGACCTTTGTTTGACATGCTAGTAGTCTCTGCCTTGCCACGCCCTTATTTACCAAGCATGCATAACTGCTGACCAAACGTGACCGTTGCCTCACCAGCTGAAGCTTCCTTTGACCAGAGCTGCCTCGAGTACCTGATTGACTGTCCGCTTCCCTGGGGAGCCCAGCTCAAGCCAGGACACTAGCAGTGCGAAACTTGTGGAGAGCACTTGAGAAGACCCCATCTTAGGACTTGGGCCTTTGCATCCACTTTGGAAAGGAGGGGGAGCCATGTGAGGATTTTTTTAAAACTCCCCCTTCTCTTGTCTGAAAACCTAGCCAGAGCAATGCCACATCTAGAGTTCTGTAGCATCGAACGGAAGGGTAAAATTAATGAGGCTTCTGCAGTAGGAACCAGAGAGTTTAATATCATCTGAAAAGTGCTATAAATTCATTCTGCTCATTTTTATAAATGCTAGCTCAGGACTGCTAAAAGACCCTGAACTTTTTAAAAATACAGTGACCTCTAGAAAGATATAGGTAATTGTTAGATCTGAGTCATGGCAGCATTCGAGAGGTGAGAATTCTATGATGCTACCTAACATAAAAATATTTCTATAGAAGTAGCACCAATATGAAATATTGGTAGACTAATTTCAGAAATAAAGTCAAATGAAAGATTGCAGCTATTAAAGTTAGTGAGAAAAGCAACGCCCTGAAGATGAGTATAAATAAATAGTCCTAGGGTGTGATTCAGTGGTTACTTTTGCTCTAGTGACATTTATCTAGCACTTTCAAAAGTTCAAGGCACTTCACATTCCTTATCTTTTTTGGTAATTTTTAGAAATTGGGTTTGTAAAATAGGTTAGTATTGTTATCCCTGCATTACAGATGGGGAGCTGAGGTTGAGAAAGAGTGACTTGCCAAAGGCCATCAAATTAATCCATGGCAGAGGCACTAGTAGAAGCTTCCAAAATTGCACCTTGCAGGGGATGATTTTTGTTGGGATCACAGCTCCTGTTAAACCTTAACTCCCATTAGCCATGGTCTCAATCCTGATTGGGGGGCGGGGGGGGGTGCAGCTGCTATTTTCAGTGAAATAAAACAACATTCAATCAAAACTTCCAAGTGCATTTTGGGTTAAACCAAAGCTATATTGAATCATGTTTTAAGCTGGTGTTCGAAAAGTGAAAGGTCCACATAGGTATTCTGGGAGCGAGATAAGAACATAAGAAGAGCCATGCTGGATCAGAGCAAGGGCCCATCTAGTGCAGCATTCTATTCACACAGTGGACAACCAAACAGGACACTCATAAGCAGGACATGAGTGCAACAGCACCCTTCTGCCCATGTTCCCCAGCAACTGGTGTACATAGGCATACTGCCTCTGATACTGGAGGTGGTATCATCGATGGTAGCCATCGAGGCTAGTAGCTGTTGATAGCCTTCTTCTCCAGGAATTTGTCTAACCCCCTTTTAAAGCCATCCAAATTGGTGACTATCAGTACGTCTTGTGGCAGCAAATTCCATAGTTTATACACCGTGTGAAGAAGCACTTCCTTTTATCTGTCCTGAATCTCTCACCAATCAGCTTCATGGGATGACCCCAGGTTCTAGTATTATGAGACAGGGAGAAAAATATCTCCCTATTTACATTCTCCACACCATGCATAATTTTGTACACCTCTATCATGTCGCCTCTTATTCACCTTTTTTCCAAGCTAAACAGTTCTACACATGAGGGGCAGAAAGGGGGTATACTGAGGCTTTTAGGAGAACAGGAGACTTTGGGGCATCTCAAGGGTGGCAGAATTGTTCCCTGTTATTGTTTCTTAGTTAGAAGCAAGTATGCAGTTCTCTAGTTTTCCTCTTTGGTTGTACACTTGGTGATGCTAAAACTTTGAGAAACCCAAATGGATTTTAAAAAATGAAGAAAATAATTTAAAAAGGGAATGAAAAGATACCTTCAGGAAGCTCTGGACAAGAAGAAAATGAAAGATGACAGTAAGGTCATGAGAATTAACTTTACTTTGAGTTGTGAATGAGGATGAGTTATGAATGAGGATGCTGTCCCTTGGCATATTGTCATTCACTAGGCTGATAACAATTCAATATAGACAGTTCAGTGGCACTTTATAACAGAATTACTGGCAATAACTCATCTCAGTTTTGACACAGCATTCTATTTGGGGGTAAGACCAGCACCATGTATAATCTAGTAAGCGCACGCAATGCAAGGAAAGTAATAAAGTTCAGTATACTAGTCATGTTCAAATATCACAAGAATGGCGAGACTTGGACAGTGTTCTCTAATTAGCATCCCTTAAAAAAAAACCTGGCTCTTTGTTCAGTAAATCAAACCATATAGACTGAGAAGAGAGTAACAGATGTAATTTTCCACCTCTCATCCAATACGTATCACATTTGATCCCCCACCCCCAGCTGTATATGCTTTTCTTCCCAGACCATAGCAGCAACTTATAACTGGGTCTGAAATTCATACATCCTTGGGTTTAGATACAATTCTTGGCAACCTTGTAAAGTTTGCATTAAAGACAAGTGAGCTTTATGAGTTCTTCTCCAGCTTGAATTTTCTTGTCGCATTCCTGGGGGGGGGGGTGTCAATCAAAACGCAGGGTAGGCATATGCAGGGGGAAAATGATGTTCTCCTCCCATCTGCCAGTTCTCCACTGGAATCCCCCCCCCCATACATACATACATACTTTTGAAATTAAATTGTTACTTCCATTCTATCATTGTTTTTTCTTCTTTTGTCCTATAACTTCCCAATTCCTGATGATTCATGAGGTGGTTGTAGAATTGTAAATAACAAGTCTTTTCTGAATTGTTGCATGAAGTGTTTTCTTATATATTGGAAATGTGAAATATATATCACTCCACCTAACAGCAAACTTAGCTGGTGAATGCCAGCAAGATTGTAGGCAAATCAGGGTCGCTGAAAAATAAGAGGGAGGTATCAGCATGGTCACTCACTGGAAAAGACCCTGATGCTGGGAAAGATTGAAGGCAAAAGGAGAAGGGGACGGCAGAGGATGAGATGGCTAGATAGCATCACCGATGCAATGGATATGAACTTGAGCTAGGGATGTACGAAAGTCACTTACCTTGAACGAACTTTGATTTGTGGGGGGGGGAGGCACTCCGTCCCTCCCCCTGAAATTCTGTCCGGGGGGGAGGCGCCCCGTCACTCCCGCCGCGAATCCTGGCCGGCCGGGTCTGCAAATGGCGACGGCCGTAGCCACCGCGGTTTGCGTCCCTGCAGTCAGCCGTGATAGGCTACATAAATGTTTACGTAGCCTATCACGGCTGAGTTTTAAAAAAAAACAAAAACCGCGCATACAAAAACCCATGGGCGCCGCCATTTGCATTCCTTATTTTGGCACGTCTAGTCTATGTAAACATTTATGTAGACTATGGCGAAAATAAGGGGAACGCAAATAGCGTAGACGCTATGCTATTTGCGTTCCCCTTATTTTCGCCATAGTCTACGTAAATGTTTACGTAGACTAGACATGCCAAAATAAGGAACGCAAATGGCGGCACCCATGGGCGCCGCCATTTACATACACGTGGTTTTTGGTTTTTTGTTTTAACTCAGCCGTGAGAGGCTACGTAAACATTTATGTACCCTATCATGGTATTTTTTTAAAATCTAGCCGTGATAGGCTATGTAAATCTTTACGTAGCCTATCACGTTTTTGGGGTTGTTGTTTTTTTTCACTGGAAATGGCGGCGGAGGCAGCCGGTCAGAAGACCGGCCGCCGCCGCACCGCCGCCGCACCGCCGCCGGAGCCGCCGCCGCCGCCAGGAGGATTCGCCCAAGGTAAGTCCTGTCCCGGGGGGGGGGCAGGGGGCAGACTGTTTCACCACCAATTTTGGGGAGCCGAATGTACTGGCATTCAGCCTCCCCGAGATTCGTGGCGAAATTCTCTGACATCCCTAACTTGAGCACACTCCGGGAGAGAGTGGAGGCCAGGAAGGCCTGGCGTACTACAGTCCATGGGGTCACGAAGAGTCAGACACGACTTAACGACTGAACAACAACAATCAGCATGGTCAGGGGAACACAAGGTTTGCAGAACAGGAGCAATCCATTCTGCAACACTCCGTTGCAAGTTCCACTATAGCTGTAACACGCTTTCCCCCACCCCCACCCCCTGGGACTGCATTCAAAATCAGATAGCTGAACAATGAGGTTACATTTAAAAGTGTTTAACTTCCATACCTGACTGGTAAATTTTTCACCCAAATCCTAACTTCGTAATCCTAAATTAAATGTAATTAATTTCAATGTGAGTTTTTCCCTCCTGAGTGGCTTCAGAATTGCAGCTTCTGCATGTGTGGTATGCTGGGAGATAACTGATAGGCATATTTAAGATTTTTCACCACCCTCTTAAATGAGCTTTTTCTTACCAGAGAAGCCCTAGAAAAACTTTGTAAGAATCAGGAAAAATTGTAGTGCTTTACCACTGTTTCCATGGCCTCCATCTATATAGCAATTTCAGTGTCTTAATCCTGTACACCTTCTGATGATATCAAATACATATGGAGCAAGGAAATCATTGAAAAACTTCTGTCATCATGGGGGTGAAGTGGCGAAACATACTGCAGCAGCCAATAATATAGTGCTTCTTAAATGTGGGTTGCAACCCACATTTCCTTGGTGAGTTACACAATGGATTTTATTCTTTTTCACCAGGCTGACAACACACCTTAACAGTTGTGTGCCTCCCCTTTAAGAGACAAGCTTGCTTCTTCTCTATATGTTTTGCATTTTCTTTGCTAGTGGGGGAAAGTAGGGCTCAACAAGTCGAATTCTTTTACAACTGGGTCCTGAAAGATTGAGGAAGTTAATAGAGGGGTTGTTCTCCCCCTTCAAAACATTTCAGAAGCACTGTAATAAGAGTATTCAAGGAATTATCTTTCTCACCTCCATGCCCACAGCACCTTCCTTCATGGAGGAACTTAGCGATTTGTGATGTGTTCCTCAGTCAGGATTAAAAACTCCTTAGAGCCTACCTTTCATTCAGAGTATCTGGATAGCATTTGAGATGATTAGCGATCTGTTATAATTGTAACTTCATAAAAAATTAAAACCTGTGTTATCTAGGAAAAGTAATATATGAAAGAATATGTAAGGTAATAAAACATGATTTTCGCTATTGCCTATTGTTAGAGGTGGAGAGCTTAATTATTAAAAAATGTCAGCCTCACTTTCTAGGTAGCAAAGAGAGCTTATTTCTGCTGAAGGTCTTGATGGCCATGTGCTACCTCCAGTGTCAGAGACAGTTTGCCTCAGTGCACCAGTTACTGGAGAAGGAGTGGCAGGGTGCTGTTGCACTCATGTCCTACTTGTAGGTTTCCCACAGGTTGGGCACTGTGTGAGCAGAATGCTGGACTAGATGGAGCTTTGGTCTGATCCAGCATGGCTTTTCTTATCTTTGCATGAGCTGATCCTAATAGTTTGTTTGTATTTAAATGTACGATCCACTTTACCACAAAGGCTTGAGCAACAACTCTTTTTGAATATTTTGCTTCCATCAGTCTCACAACAAGCCTGAGAGCTGTGACTATGTTCTCCATTTTATACTTTGGCAACTGAAATTGCAGAACACTTCTCATCACATATGATGAAATGTGTATAGACATCACACACACACACACACACACACACGCATGACATAATAGGTTATGCAAAGAATTTGTGCAAATTTATTTATAGAAGGGCAGGAATTGTTTCATGTGAGTAACAGCCCTCGGGCAGGTGAACATCATACAAGGAGTTCATTGCCGAGGTGGAATTTGAACACAGGGCTCTGTAGCCCAAGTCCTCTGGACCAATTATTAAGAAGAATTATTTGCAAGGATGTTTTAAAAACTGTCTACCATTAATGATACATGACATGCAGTGCAGTCCAGTGCATATTTACTCAGAAATAAGTTCCACTATGCTCAACGGCACTTATTCCTAGATAAGTGTGTATAGGATTGCAGCCTCAATCAAAAAATGGATTGAAGTTAATACATGTTTCACATCATGTGAAAATGAATATGACCTGAAATTAGTGGAATATTTTACCTAACACCACAAGAGGGAGTATTATATTCCTCTTTGGAATGGAGGATACAGTGACAGATGATGTCCATTAAATAATGCAAATTAAAACGTATAGTGTTTGCATACTTGAAGATAGGGGCGTACAGATTGTACTCACCCTTGTCCACCCGTGGGTCTGTGGGGAGGAGGCGATTCAGTCCTTCCCCCGTAATTCTCCCCGACCGGCTCCACGCTGCAGCGAGTCCGCAGAGCTGCCGGCCAGCTCCAGCTGCTTGCCAGACTCCTGGCCGCGGCCGGTCTGCGGCCACAAATGGCATCCGGCGTAAGCGGACGCCATTTGCGTCCCAGCCTTTTCCTGTGATAGCCTACATAAATCTTTTTTATGGTGTAGCGGATGCTATTTCTGTCCCTCTCTTTGCCGTGATAGGCTATGTAAAGATTTATGTAGCCTATCATGGCAAAAGCCTGGGACGCTATTTGCATCCCCGGTCTATGCCGGACGCCATTTGCGGCTGCAGACAGGCAGCAGCGAATGGCAGCAGACAGCCGGCAGCAGGTAGGATCTGGCCAGCGCGGATTCCCCTGGGTGGTGGAGGTGAGTCTTTCGTTCCACCACGGACTCCAGGGGGCTGGATTCTTAGAATCCAGCCTCATTGGAGTCCGTGGCGGAATTCTCCGCCATCCCTACTTAAAGACCAGACAGGAGACCCAAGATTCTTTTTCGGAAATGGCCATTGCTAACTACTTTTGGCTATAACAGTTAGGGCATTTCCATATTCCGACTTTCTTCGTTGGCCATAATGCCTCTGTGGGTAACTAGCACACTACCATGACAGAAGCTCGCAAGCCAGACTTAGCTGTGGTGGTTCTTATGCTTACTGCCCATAGTCCAAATATACTAGTATGTGTCCTTCAAATGCACAAGCATCCAAATATCCGCACGGGTGGGATGTCAGTAGGTGCTCAAAATGAGTCACAGGGCTTCTTCACACGGAGCTTTTATCCTGCTATTGAGATTGCTCACTCACGGAAGTTTGCAGGTCTGTTTCATGACATCATCAACTCCAGGGCACATCCAAAGGTATTTCCTGGTTATTCCATGTTAAAACGATCAGGAAAAAATGAGGTATCAAAAAAACCTCGGATTGTTATGCTATAAAAACAGCCACTAGATGGTGGTGTTTCATTGAGTTCTATGGAACCTTGAAATAGGCATGGCGGAGAATTCCGCCACGGATCTCGGTGAGGCCGAATGCCAGTGCATTTGCCCCCCTGAAATCTGTGGTGGAACAAAGCCCCCCCCACCCCCGCGGATTCCCCCCGGGACAAAGCTTACCTGGGGCGGATGTTCCGGATGGCGGCGGCAGTGGCGGCTGGTCTTCTGACCAGCTGCCGCAGCCGCCATTTGCATCCTGGGCTTTGCCGTGATAGGCCACATAAGTATTTCTGTAGCCTATCACGGCAAGCCAAGCAAAAAAAAAAAAAAACGGCGTATGCAAATGGCGGTGGCTATGGCGGCCACCATTTGCATTCCCTATTTTTCGCTGTTTTAGCCTACGTAAATATTTACTTAAGCTATTACGGCGAAAAAAAAGGAATGCAAATAGCGCCCACTACGCTATTCGCGTTCCCCTTTTTTTCGCCGTAATAGCCTACATAAATATTTATGTAGGCTAAAACGGCAAAAACTAGGGAACGCAAACGGCGGCGGCCATAGCCGCCGCCCTTTGTGTATGCTGTTATTTTTTGCTTAGCCATGATAGGCTATGTAAATACTTATGTAGCCTATCATGGCAGCCTGGCTGGATGCAAATGGCGGCCCCTATGGCGGCCGCCATTTGCGTCCGCAGCAGCCCATCCATGGCCAGAACTCCGGCTGCGGATGGCCCTGGCCGGCTGCTCCGCGGAGGTGCCGCGGAGCGCAGCCGGCCGGGCAGGATTCCGGGAGGAAGGACGAGATCGTCTCCCCCCCCCCATCAAGGATTCTGGGAGGAGGGACGGAGCGCCTCCCCCCCCACGAATCAATTCCGCAAAAAGGTAAGTGACTTTCGTACATCCCTATATTTGCGTCCCTGCGGAAGCCGTATTTTATAAGTATATAAGTATTTACGTAGCCTATCACGGCAAAACTAAGAGAACGCAAATGGTGGCCGCTACGGCGGCCACCATTTGCGTTCCCTTTTTTTCCGCTGTGATAGGCTACGTAAATATTTATGTAGCCTATCACAGCTAAAAAAGGGAATGCACATGGCAGCTGCCGTAGCCACCGCCATTTGCGTTCCCTTTTTTTTTTGCTGTGATAGGCTAAGTAAATTGAAAATTGAAAGAGAATGAGAAAGAGGGTAGCAGAGAGAGAGAGAGAAGGGTGATAGAAAGAGAGAATGAGAAAGGGTAGCAGAGAGAGAGAGAGAATGGATGGCAGAGAGAGAGAGAAGGGCGATAGAAAGAGAGAATGAGAAAGGGTAGCAGAGAGAGAGAGAGAATGGATGGCAGAGAGAGAGAGAGAGAGAGAAGGGCGATAGAAAGAGAGAATGAAAAAGGGTAGCAGAGAGAGAGAGAGAGAGAGAGGTGATTGAAAGAGAGAATGAGGAAGGGTAGCAGAGAGAGAGAGAATGAGAAAGAGGGTAGCAGAGAAAGAGAGAGAGAGAGAGAAGAGGTTGCCCCACACACTTGGGTCTGACACCACCCACTGCCAGCATGCAGCCCCTGACAGTTTACCCCATAAGGGAATGTGTGTCTTCAGAAAGAAAACAAGATTCCCCATCTCTGGCTTAATTATTAACAGAATGAGAACTCAGTAGTGGATATCTTTTCTCAATTTTGAAGTTAGCTGTCTAATTTCTCAAAGGTGTCTGTTTCAACTAACATTTAACATTGTGTTTTTCTGATCACAATTTTCTGATTTTCTGATTTTATTTGCAGAGATGACTTTCTTCCATAAACCTCACATTTAATTTTAATTTTATACATTCTGCAAGTGCTAGAGACTGGGGCCATATGAGAATAAGCTCCAGAAGTCTCCCTAAAAGTCTTTTGTCCGTATGTCAGCTTTGGGCACTCTCAGATGGGCCCTCTTCCTACTGGAATGCAACCTTCCCAACCTCTACATCCATACTGGCCCTCCAGTGATAGGTGCAGCATAAGACAAAACACCCTGCTTAGGCATACTGTGATGATCACATCTGAGCCCCTGTGTTAGTATCATCCAGTCATACTTTTGGCATTGTGGTGGATCAGTGAAAATGTCCATGGTGACTGAGGAGTTGTCCTATAAAAGGACAGATGGGTTTGGCATTATAGAGTATTTTTTCATGTCTATCCAGGTGTAGAGGGAGCTGTGATCTCTGACGTGGCCTATGGCTCACTTCTAGATTAAATTTTTTAAAAGAGACTTGTGGCACCTTAAAGACAAACACATTTATTATAGTATAAGCTTTCATGGACTAGAGCCCACTTCATCAGATGCACAGAGCTATCCTCCGTTGGCAGATATATAGGGATAGAGAAAATATTAGATAACGCTGGTTGCTTGATGCTCTAGTGTGGCATCTTCTGTTCCTAGGACAACTTGAGCTATGTGTGAAGGATGGTGAATAGTTTGAAACTGGAAATTATTTTCAATTTTGGGCAGCCTCCAATGGACAATTACCTGTAAAGGTCACAGCTAGGTGAGTAATGAAGCAGAATGGTTAGAAGCAAAGTGTATTGTTCATTTTATTCTCTGCATTCTTTGGGGTTTTGAGGGGTGGAAGCATAAACAAAGGATTACTAAGGATGAAGAAATTCCACTACATAAACTGACATGACCTCTTTATTCCTGGAAAGAAATATAAACTGGATTTAGAAATCACAATAAATAGTTCATGTGAGTCCAGGTCACTGACAAAAGGCAACTAGTGATCTTATTCTTTGTGGAAAACCAAAAACCAAAATGAGAGACTATTTTCCATTCCCCCCCCCCCTATATGCCAGTTGCTATACTGACAGCAAAGCAAAGAAAATTTATGTTAATCTGTCATGTCTGCCTTCAGGTTATTGATTTTATTGTGAATGAAGGGAAGAAGGATTATAAACTATAGCTCTTGCGTTCTGGCAGCAACGGTATTTAAACGTTGTTGTTTTGTAAATTTCAACTTCATATCTTGGTGTAGAACAAAACTTTGTTCCCATCAAAAGTACTGTACAGTTCTCCAAAATGTTGATAATTGCTGCATCACCATTTCTCATTTCATTGTTTGTAACAGAGATACAACAGTGTTGTTGTATGTGGATAATGTAGTAGTGATGCCAGCAAGTCAAATGGTGTGTGTGTGTGTGTGTGTGTGTGTGTTTAAAGACTTTAGACAAAGATTAAAGTCTATTGTCAGGAATACAAAAGGAGGAGAAATTATAACAAATTACAAACATAGATATCTGAATAGATGACAGTGGAATACTATTGGAAAAGTGTCTCATAATTAGACATATCTTTGTTACACTTTCATCCCACCTTTTCTCCAACGAACTCAAAAGCAGCCTACGAAGTTCCCTCCCCTCTATTTATCATTGCAACAATCCTGTGAGGTAGGCTAGGCTGAAAGAGAATGACTGGCCCCAGGTTACTCAGTAAGTGGCTGAGTGGGGATTTGAACCTGGATCTCCCTGGTCTTATTCCAGCACTCTAATCGCTACATCACACTTAAGAGTACAATCCTAATCCCCCTGGTCAGCCAAGCAAGAGGGTCTAGGATGGGGAGGGGTGCCTCTCTGCCAGCAGAAAGAAGCTGTGCTCTTTCTGTCTAGGGCCTCTCTAGTCTGATAGGCCTGCAGAAAGCTCCATGGACATAGATTATTGCCAGTGTTTTTCCTGCCAGGCAGCATAGGCCCCCAAATGGGGTGGTCCAGGGATGAGACAAGGGCGGTTTTAATCTGCTGGATACAAATCTCATCTGCTCCCCTGAGAGGGCCCAGGATGGGGTAACTTGGCTGCACCAGCCTGGAGCTGGTGTTGTTCCCCCCTTCACCCAACCCAGCCACTAATTTCAATGTGGAAGGGGGATTACAAAAAAAAAGATCTTCCAGGTTAAACAGCCCAGCAGAGTCACACCCATAACTCCTGCCCTGGCTGTTAGGCACTGCCCAGGTTTGCAAAGTGGCAAAGGATCCATCACTTCTCTCCTGCAGCCCCATCCCCACCCAATTAGGATTGTTAATTTTCTCTACTTAGGTAATTTGGATGAATCCAGCCCTCCCCACCAATAGGTGATCAGCACTGTCAAAATGCACAGTACCCAACTATCTTGGAGTTGAGCACATGGGTTCTGATCCTCACACATACAACAGCATGCATGTGGTTGAGCACTTACAGTCCCCTAACTGTGTGTGTGTGTGGGGGGGGACCCAACAACGAAAATCATGTGATGAGGTCGACTTTGGGTTTTGGGGTGGGTTTTTTTTGTCATTTGAGTAATACTGTTGGGATCTTTCAAACACAGTTTCAGTTAGGAGTGGTGGTATATTTATGCTCTAAAATTTTCACTGTATTTGATGTTTTATTAAGTATTCATAAATTTTGTAACACTCTGATGGTGATGGACTCTTTTAGTAGCTCCAAATATGGAGATGTGTTCACAAGGTTAGCATAAGTGTTATCTATGTTTCTGCTCTAAATATCCTTTGACTGACCCCATTGATTTCAGTATGGCTACTCCCTGTGTAACAGGGAAAGCATACCTGTAAATGTGTCTGTAGGGTGCAGATGCTACAAAATTAGATTCACATTATTATCCATGAATACTTAAATAGATCAATTTTCCATTATAATTCACCAGTATTAATTTCCACTTCAATTAAAGGTCCTGCTAAATTCCCCAATCAATGACTAGCTCTCTTCTAGTTTTTTAAAATTAATCAGACTCTTCTTATTAATAGTGTTTCAGGATGTTTTCTCACACCAAAGAGATTTCAAGGGCAGACTGCATGTATGTGGAGAGACAATTAGATGCAATTAAGTGCCTGGATTCCACACAATGCACCCTTCAAGTCATATGCTTTCTGCTGTGATGCTGAACTAAGTCCAAAAGTCAAAAGTTTATCAGTCCCATGTGCTTCGCTGACAACTTTGTCTAGCTCCATATTAAAGAATGGCAAAGACATTTTTCTCACATCAGCTTTGATTTGATTTACTCTGTGGTGCATACCATCTTGGAGCCTTTGTTGGGCTCATGCCTATGAGCTCTTTGTTTGTAGTCCATAAGCAACTGCTGGGTCCTACTGGGTCTCAAGATGATCAAAGAGAGAGCAAGAGACCAGGAGTTGGATAAAAGGAGGCCAGAGAAGATAAGAAAGGACCTGAAAAGAATCCACAGTGGTCAAGCAGAGCTTGAGGGTTGCAGAAATGTAGCGCAGAAAGGGTAGTGTTAAGGAGAAAGAGACTGAAGGAAAAAGGAGAGAGGGGTCAGCAAGACACAGTGAGGACTGAAAGCTGGAAGGGCCAGAAATGGAACATAAAGGTAAGGAGAAGCAACAGGGCAGGGGATTTGTAGTCTGTAGGGCATCATTGAGGGAAGCTTTAGGGAGGACCAGGAAAGGGGAGAGATGGATGTTAGAGTGGGAGAGTATTAAATCTGGGAATACATGTGCACTAACCCCAAGGAAAACTTACCTTTCAGGAGATTACTTTTCACAAAAGCATGTCATTCATCCTTCCCCAGCTACAGGGTTGATGCCCACTGTGAACATCACTGATGGAATGTAGTTACATAGTTCCAGCTGGAGGACAAGGAAGAACTGGTGGGCACTCCAAAATAGGGGAGCAGAGGGTGCTAGAGCCCCCCATAAGATGAGCCAGGGGAGGCTGAGCCTCCTCAGGGATGATCGGGCAAGAAAGACTGCTACTGCAGTCAAGGCTAACTGATGACAAAGATGGAGTGATCCAGCCCATTTTCTAGGACCCAGCAACTGAATGCATCATCTGGTTTGCAGTATCTTTGGGTAGAGCTTTGCTGTGGAGGAAGGAGCTGAGCTGCAAGTGAATGTGTGAAGAGGGAGAGTTGATGCTGAGTGAAGAGATTAGTGATGTATGATAATTTCGTTTCAGTTCGCAAATCACTCAAAAATGCCCCATTCACAATCCTGAAAGTAAACATGAACGGGAGCAGATTTTCTCCTCTGATGATCTGAAGATGTGGTGTGTGCTGAAACTCCCCAGGTGGCCCCTGTGTTCTGAGTATTTTACATCAAAGTTTTTGGTATAGGTTAGAAAGCTTGTACTGTCTGTTTATTTTCAAGTACCCATTTTGCTTCCTCTTTTTGTCTTTGACTATATTCCTTTTAATAAACATCTTTCTTTTAGTTTGGCCCGGAGATTTGAGCAGTTTCTGACAATTCCAAGGAAGGCTCCTCTTTCCATCTGCCCAAGTCACTTGGATTCATCTACTGTGCCTACATACTTGAGCCTAAGGGGAGATAAGAGGAAAGCTTTGCTCATGGCAATGGTGGGTTCTAGCTGGGCACTACTTTTCCCAGACAGATAATGATTCTTGAGCTCTGGACTCCCCGCTCCCCCTTGGCCAGAATTAGCAGAAAAGGAGAGATAGTGGCAGAAGCCTACTAATCACATGGAAATGTGCACAACTGGCCTGGCTCACAAAGCAGCTGTTCAGTTCAGTTGAAGCATGGCGAACCTTACACCCACTTCCTCTGAATTTGTTTACATTTTCAGCTCCACCACCACCACTGACAATGTTGCTGAAGAATGCATTAACACATTCGTGGTCTGTGGTGGAGCAGCAAAGTGGGAAAACATTCTTTACCCAGCACTACCAGAAATGGTAATTAGTCCAAAATACAGCCACTAGGTTCCTGACTGGAACCGGGCATTGGAAATATATACCACTAGTGCTTAACAGGAGCTGCACTGGTTGATGGTCCATTTCTAAGCACAATTAAAGATTTTGGGTGTTACCTTCAAAGTCCTGTATGGCTTTCCATATCAGCTTGTCCATACGTTAAGTGAGGCTGTCCTGTGGGTGAAATGAGGGTGAAGGTGGCATGTAAAGGTGGCAGCTGGAGAGAAGGTCTCCTCAGTGGGACTATTCCATTTGTGGCATTCCTTCCCCAGATTGGTTCATCTGGCTCCTTCTTCATTATCTTATAGGTGCCAGGTGAAGGCCTTTTTATTCTTTCAGGCCTTCAAAGCTTTGAGTTCTGGATCTTTTAATCTGCTGCTTTTAATCTGTTGGTTTTGTATTGATTCGCTTGGCTTTTATTGTTGTATTATTTTATACAGGAACCACCCTGTGAACCATTGGTTGAAGGGCAGTACAGGAACATCCAAAATAAATAGAATAAGGCTGCAATCCTATACCCACTTACAGGGAGCAAGCCTCACTGAACTCAAAGTAACTTGCCTTTGAGTAGATAGGATTACACTGCAAATAAATAAATAATAACAGTTAGCTACATATTTTGTGAGTAGGCAATATTTTTAAAATCAATTTTAATTATTCTTAAATTATTCTCAACTGAAACTGATGGATCTCATTACCAGATATGTCCCAGAATGATAATTTTTCATCATTATATTATCTTTGTGTTGCAAGCAGGGAGAAAGAAAAAGCTGACGGTTATACATTCTAGCAGCAGAGTGAGATTCACAGCACAGTGCTATGCCTGTCTACTCAGAGGTAAATCCCACTGAATTCAGTTAAACTTACTCCATGTAAGTGTGCATAGGACTGTATCCTAAGATGCACTAATGCTTGTTCAGTTAAAAATATTAATCTATTTTAATGATACTGGTTGTAGGCCAAAAATAGGTTTGACATAGGTAATGAATAGATCCATAGCATTCCAAGGTAGAAGTCCTTCAGAAGTTACTGTAGGCAAATTAGTTACGTTATATAAATTATAATTGATTTGCATTACCATCTGTATCATTTGTAAAGCAAAGTATCAGTTAGGGTCCTGTTTGTTTTATTTTGCTGTTAACTAACCATGCCATGGTTTCTAAATCGATTGCACATAGCAGAGGGAAGGCTACACATTCAGAAAGTCTATGCTCACTCGCTGGAATCAACTCCACTAGCAAAGGAATGCCATATATACAGTGGCATCAGCTAAATCATGCTACATTTATGTGCCATTGAATTAATATTGAATTTAGCATTCATATAGGGATGGTTATTTTGCTGATTTCATACTTGATCAACTTAGGCTGGATCTACACTTACCACCTTTTTTCACTTCCAATGAGGTTTCACCGCCCGCTAGGGGTGCTCGAAAGCCAGTTACCTGGTCTCGCAGCTTGCTTCGCGGTGGGGGGGAGGCGCTTCGCTGCTCCCCCCGAAGTTCAGGCTGGGGGAGGAGGCTTCCCACCTCGCCTGGCCGAAATTCAGGCCGGGGGGGAGGCTTCCCGCCTCGCCCGGCCGAAATTCAGGCCGGGGAGGAGGCGCCTCACCTCACCCGGCCGCGAAATAAAAACTTAAAAAAAAAAAACGCCCCCGTGATAGGCTACGTGACGATTTACGTAGCCTATCACGGCTAGATCTGCAAAGTCAGCCGTGATAGGCTACGTTAATCGTCACGTAGCCTATCACAGGTGACTTTAAAAAAAAAAAAAAGCACGTACGCAAATGGCGGCCCCCACAGGGAGCCGCCATTCGCGTTCCTTATTTGGTCGCTGTAGTCTACGTAAGTCTTTACGTAGACTACGGCGAAAATAAGGGCAATGCAAATAGCATTGCCCTTATTTTCGCCGTAGTCTACGTAATCTTTACGTAGACTACAGCGACCAAATAAGGAACGCGAATGGCGGCTCCCTATGGGGGCCACCATTAGCCGTACGCACTTTTTTTTTTTTTAAGTCACCCATGATAGGCTACGTGACGATTTACGTAGCCTATCACGGCTGACTGTGCAAATCTAGCTGTGATGGGCTACATTAATCGTCACATAGCCTATCATGGGGGCATTTTTTTTTTAACTTTTATTGGAATGGCGGCGGCAGCTGGTCAAAAGACCGGTTGCCGCCCCCGCCCCTGAAGAAGACCTGCCAAACCGCTACCGGGACCCGCCACCGGGAGGGACATTCGGGAAAGGTAAGTCCCATCCCGGGGGGGGGTGGAGAATTTCTCCCCGAAACTACTTCGGGGGCCGAATACATTGGCACTCGGCCCCCCGAAGTTTCGGGGAGAAATTCTCCCCCATCCCTACCACCCGCCTTTCACACTACGCAGTAGCTGCCTCGAATTGGAACCAGAATTTCCCAATTCTGTGCTCCCGCTTTCAATACCCTAATATCCTGGTATTTCCCCTTAATGTGCTCTGATTTTCCGCCTTCTCTACTGTATTCGGTCATAGTTCCCTCCCTGCCTGTCCATATAAGGCGGTGTTTGTATTTCCCTCCTGTCCAATCACAGCTCTCGATGGCCCCATGTCTTCTTCTGGCTACTGATCACATAGCTTCCTCAGCAGCCCCCATTTTCTCAGCAACAAGCCAAGGGCTGGATGTGTGCACGCTTGTCTGATCTTGGAAGCTAAGCGGGGTCCGCCCTGGGCAGTAGTTGGATGGGCGTCCACCTGGGAATCAGGCTTCCTGCACTGAGCAGGGGGTTATTCTATCCCTTCAAATGAGATTAAGTTTTACCCCCTCCTATCCCCCACTCTGGATGTGTGTGTGTTTTTAAATTAAGGCATTATCCTCACAGAATCAGGGCTTCCCCGCAATGTTTTTTTTTTTTCTAATTCAGGCATGATCTTTGAAGATTCAAAATTGTGATGCTTCACAGCTTCGAATCTTCCAAGATCATGCCTGAATTAGAAAAAAAAACATTGAGGAGAAGCTCCGATTCTGCGAGGATAATGCCTTAATTTAAAAAAAAAAATCTGAAGCGGGGGATAGGAGGAGGTAAAACTTAGTCTCATTTGAAGGGATAGAATAACCCCCTGCTCAGTGCAGGAAGCCTGATTCCCAGGCGGTTGCCCATCCAACTACTGACCGGGGCCGACCCCGCTTAGCTTCCGATATCAGACAAGCGCGCTCAGGAAAACAGCAGGAAAACAGCACAGCGCTTGAGTGTGAACTGAGCTCGCGCATTCGATGAAGCACTGCAACGGGGAAAATGGGTGAGTGTGAATAATCATGTTTTAATGTGAGAGCGTTTAACCCGATGGGACACCGAATTCATTGCGATGGCGGGCACAATGTAGATCAGCCCTTAGTGCAAGTTTGCTAACCCTTTTGGCTGATGCTACAGCAGTAAAGGTTGTATCATGAATGCAGCCATTTTAAATATTGATTCCCAAATGGTGTCTTTCAGGAGCTGCTGAGTTCAGGAAGCACTGGTGTCAGGCTCTAAATCCCCTAGAGCTGAGCCAAAATGTTTCAGAAGAAAAGGCCATTTAGCAGAATTCTCTCTGAATATTCTTCACCCATAGGGTGGAGGGCGGGAGGATGGCAGGGACTGCCTCGGAACAGCACTAGGTCCGGGGCATTGTGAAGGGTGCAAAATGGTGGCCAGATTGCCAGCGCAGTTGCCACTTTTCATGGCAGCAAAAGAGAGCAAAATCCTAGGGAAAAGCAAAGAAGATGTACTAACACTGCTAATGGTGATTCCTACCCCCAAGGAATAGTTGGAGGATGTTTCCTCTTCCTGGAGATGGAGACATTTGGTGGAAAGGTTCCCCAACTTTTCTGCCCACAAATAGGATGGAGAATTTCAAGAGGCCATTTGCACACACCTCTACTAAGTAAAGTGGCAATTTGTCACAGATGGACAATGGAAGAGCTTTGGAGAAAGTGTACAAAGAAAAACTTTCCTTCCTCTCCCATAACATGAGGTCATCCAATGAAAATCGATGGCATGAGATTCAGAATAGAAAAAAGGAAGAGCTTCTTCACAAATTCAGAGTTAAACTATGGAACTCACTTCCACGAGATGTGGTGATGGGCACCAGCTTGGATAGCTTTGAAGGGGGATTAGACAAATGCTGCTAGTCATGATGCCTATTCTACCTCCAGCATCAAAGGCAGTATGCCTTTGAGTACCAGTTGCTGGGGGCTATGAGCAGAAGGGTGCTCTGTGCTCGCGTCCAGATCGGGGGATCCTGTTGACATCTGGTTGGCCGCTGTGGGAAACAGGATGCTGGTTGAGACAGGCCTTTGGTCTGACCCAGCAGGGCTCTTCTTACATTCGTATGACAGATGGATTCTTTCAAAGCTGCTCAACAATGTGGTGGTAGCTTTGAATGTGCATTAACCATAGCCCCCTCACTCCTTCTCCCCCCATTGATCTATGTGCACAGGTTCCCCACATGATTTAGAACCCTGCATGATGAGGATTCTGTATCATGTGGGGAGCCTATGTGTTTAAAGCCGGCTCCTGATTTCAGACCTTTAGCCCTGACATGGAGGACTGAGCCATCAGGGGACTTGACATCAGGGTAGGGCCAGTTAGCACAATTGTAATCATGTGAGGGGTATGATGGGATTATTTTATAATGATGCCTCCTGTTAGAAAGGCAATTAGCAGCCAAAAAACAAACAAAATACAAAACAGAATGAGCATTTTCCAGTCCCACATGCACACAGGGACTATCCTAGAACAATGGAGTAGACTACACTCTTCTTCGGTGGAAGAAAGAAAACTCTTCTCAGAAATATCCTTGCATATACAATGCAGGCACAGCGTAGAGGTTCGAAAGGAGTTTGTTCAGTCTATTTTGTGTTCCATTGCACAAGCAGGAGTGAGAGAGGAAACATACGTGCTCCCAGCAATGGCAGAAGGTCAGAGCAGGGAGGGGAGGGGAGGAGCAGAAGTGGCAGTATCGCAATAGTGGCTTTGCGGCACAGTGGCAGTATCGTAGCCAATGAGGTTAATCAGAGGCACAATTATTGGTAGTTGAAAACATTTTCCAATATCCTGTCATGATTTGTTTTATGGTTTGGCTGATTGCTCAAAGTCATTTTTAGATATATGTTGTCTCTGTGTATACTGTCTGTTGTATGTTTTTTATGTTTTTAAATTTTGCATATTGTATTTTTAATGTTTTTAATCTTTGTAAACCCCCAGACAGCTTCAGCTATGGGGTGATATAAAAATGTAAAGAAGAAGAAGTCACAGGAAACCCCATTGTAGGCTATAGAAATCCTAATGCTAGCTGTGGTCAGAATTCTCATGAACTAACTAACTGCAAGACTGCCCCCTTCCAGTAATTTGTGGATGAGGTTGCAATATTTCCAACAGGGAAAATGACTGAGGAGGGCTCATAGCAGAGAGGGCTGTATTATTCTTCCAGTCACATATTCAAATGGATGGCTGAAGCATGTGCCTTCATAAGTTGCTTCAAGGTGTGCCACTAAAAAGTAGCCTTTAAAGAAGGGGCTTTGAACCTCTTTCAGCATGAGGGCTGGATTCAATTTGGATAAGCTCTGTGGGGCCACATTCCAGTAGTGAGCAGGGCCAAAGTGAAAGAGGTGAGGCCAACATACCAGCATATTTTAGCTTGAAGCCCTTGCTGCCAGTAATGCAACCTTAGGGGAGGCATTTCAACCTTTTAGAATGGGGAAGAAATCACGCAAAAGCTAGGAAACAGCCGAATGACAGGTGGTCAGGAGGGGAAAGTAGGGATGGCTTGGTGACATGGGGAAGGGGGTGTGGCCAGAGGGCCGGATTAAGCCCCGGGCCTGGGATTCAACACCCCTGTTTTAAAGCATAGAATGAGGAAACATACGCTTCAGATGTGTGATGGTATTACCTTGTTCACAATTATACAATTTCTTAGCATAAAACGAAGGGGCTGGTTCACACATGGGCCAGGGGTGTGTAGGTCAAGTGTGGGCAGATGGTAGATCTCCAGATGTTTTGGACTTCAACTCCCAGAATCCCCTGCCACCATGGCTAATGGTCAGAAATGCTGGGAGTTGAAGTCCAAAATCTCTGGGCTTCAGAGTCTACCTTCTACCCTCCCCTGGGGTAGGTTATCCATCCTTCCCTGGTGCATTCATACCCTGCAATGAGAAACACATGTTCCCCTTGTTCTCATTACCATGTGTTCTCATGGCAGATTATGTGAAGAACAGGGCGCACAAGTCCAGCCTCACTCTAGCACCTTGCAGCATGTGCACTCTGCCCACCTGGTCTGTTTGGGGCCAGCCAAAGGGTGCTTATTTTCATTATCAGATATCGGAGGAGATGAATGTGTGCTTTAAAAACTAACAAAAAATTTCCTTGAGAATGTTAGTCTGATGCTCAGGTTTCAGCTGCTTTTGTTACATTTGGTATGAACAAGGACAATGGTTATTGTCTCTGGGCAATTGGAGGGCGGTGTTGGGGTTACTTAAACTTCTGGTACTGCTGGCTCATTGGATGCATCTGTGACTTTGGCACAGTTTTAATTTATCAGTGCCTCTGACATGATGGACCACTGTTTATTGCTTGTGACCCTGTATTCATAAATAGTTCAGGATGCCAGAGTCCTTCCTTAGTATGGGGTAGTGAGGGCAAGGTTGTTTCCTGCGCAAAGAAAAACAGTTGTATTAAAATATAATCTAACCTGTGGGCTTCTTCTTTGTGCAGATTTGCTATCCATGTGAAATTCCTGTATGTACAGTATAGGAAATGTTAACAATCTATAATGTATCTTCAGACAAAAGAATGCCCCGAGGCACTGCATAATATCATATTTTACCTTTAGGTGCCTCAAATTGCTGGTGTGGTTTAATGTGGGCTTTTTCACTGCAACTCTCAATGTAATAAGAAGAAATGCTGATCTAGTCCCTTAGATGATTTTAGGCCTGAAAAAGGAGCAGCTGGGAAAGGCAGCAATGACATAGCACTTTTGAAGTTGGGTCATAAACAGTGGAGGCTGGTAGTTCCAATGTCGGCGGGGCATTGAATCTGCTCTGGATTTCAGTCAGAACTCTAAAGGAGCTATCCAGGGTGCTTTCAGAGTTCTGATTGGTTCTGACTGAAACCCAGGTCAGATTCACTGCCTCACCGACATCAGAGCCACCAGCCTCCACTGGTCATAAATGTGGCAATTTGTGCATTAGAGACATATCCATAACCGTGGGGTGGTGGGAGTTGTTTTCTGACTTATCTGGAGAGCATTTGGTTGGGGAAGGCTGCTGTAAGCTAATATGGTTCTTCTACGATTTTTCATTCTCCCATCAACAATTCATACACACAGCAGGTGCAAGTTTTGCATTCTGAGCTTTATCGTGACCTGTTTTTCTTTTTTAAAACTTCAGACTGAGAGTAGCCTTTTAAAGGTGTGGAATGATTCTGGAGACTATGGCGGCCAATGGAAGAAAGCAGAAATACAACTCGGGAAGATGAGAAATTTTGAAGTCATATTTGAAGGCATTCGAACCAAAGATCTTGGAGGAGGAGCAGCAATAGATGACATTGAATATAAGAACTGCAGCACAAGTAAGGCTAAACACAAAGTTAATTTAACATAAAACCTTGCTCTACTTGACATTTTTACAGAAATACTGCTCTTTAGGAAATCTCCTTACAAGAGCTTCATTTTAGAAATGATGGGTTGGATCCAGGATCTGCCTTCTGTGAGAGGAAGGGATCTTCCATGAGAGGAAGGGCTCTGCTTGCAGAAGGTCCCTCTACCAAATCTTGGGGGGTCCCTCCCCTGTCTCCCACACCACAGCTCACCCCATTCAGCAGAGTCTCCTGGTACCCTGTGCAGTATTTTCAGTGGGCAGCAGGGCTGCTGTAGGAAGGATCGGGTAGGGAAGTCCACTTCCTTCAGTGCAGTTGATCCAGCATAAATCTGGATTCATTCCAATATATGCAGCAACAGGCCTAATAAATAAATCTGTATCCATTTTTGTAAAGAATACATGATCAAATATAAGAATATCCTATCCATGAAATGTCTCTGTGCTTGGAGCAAATTTTGGATAGAGTAAGGAGAACTAAGACTGTTTCCTTGCTAGAGCCCTTTAGCATTGCTGAGGTGTTACGATTAGCTGGAAGCAGAATTAAAATGGTTCCACACAAGTACTTAATATAACCTTATATTATCCAGCAGTGTCCTTCCCCATTGCCAAGATTCTACTACAATATTTATACACGAGATTCCCAGGAAGGTTAAGTCAGAGTTTCCTCCTTGTAGGTTCAGCCTGTTTTATTGCTTCCTGATAAATGCAACTGGGCACTATTGATGAATTGCCTATTAATTGTCCCTTGAATAGCATCTCTTGATTTATCTAGTGTCAGTTTCTGTTCCCACAAAGGGAAGAAGGCTTTAATTACTGGTTTCCTTTCATTATGCTTTTTTATTTCATATTTATGCTTCACTATAAACATTAAAATTTAAAAATGCAAGGAAATCAATTAAAGCCTCTCCCTTGCAGGAACAGAAACTAACATCAGGGTAATGAAGAGTGTCTATTCAAGGGGCACTTAATAGGCTATTCATCACTAATTCTCCACCTTCACTCATCAGGAAGCAATAAAACAGGCTGAACCTGCAAACCAGAAGTCTTTAATAAAAGGAAAGGAGCCCTTAAAAGCCTCAACAGTACTTTGTTTTACCAAAAAAGCACAACAAATGAGGTCTGAAAAAAAAACCTATGGGATATGAACACAGCAAGCACTGGAATACAGTGGGATAATATTGTCTGGATGCTCTGTGAAAAGTGAATGAATTCCAGAAAAGCAGTGAAGTCTGGCCATTCCAGAGAAAGGAGCTAGTGTGGAAGCAGCTCAAGACACACAGGTTGGGTGAAACAGCCCATAACTTCTCATTTGATTAGAAATGGCCACCAGAATATTTGGCAGAACAGATAAAGGAGTAGCAAATGACCACCAAATAAGAGGGAATCCAGCTCAAGCGCTGATTAGCAAAACCTGGAGGGAAGATGACATTAGATAGAGTCTGACACAAGTCATGCACTATTTCCCTTTGACCGCCCTAGGACAGCCTTCCCCAACCAGACACCCTCCAGGTGTCTTGGACTACAACTCCCATCAGCCCCAGCTAGCATGTCCAACAGTCAGATGATGGGAGCAGTAGTCTAAAACATCTGGAGGACACCCAGTTGTGGGATGCTGCCCTGAAAGCATAGTTTCTGTTTCTTGTGCATTGCAGTAATGGTTTGGGTATGCTGCTGGCCCTAAGGACTCTTAAGGAGATCCCTCTTTTAGATGGCATAGGTACTCCATCCCATTTACCTCTTCAAAGTCCCTGCCTAATGTAGAAGCACCAACATAACACCCAGCATTAAGATGCAGGGAATAACTGAACCACAACACTTATTAGAATTATTGTGAAGAATGTTCCCAAATTCTCACCCTTGAGAAAATGCTGTCCTCTAAGCCCAATTGAAACGTTAATATTTTACTTATTAGATTTTTAATATCCTACCTTCCATTCAATCAGAATATTTTTGTTTGAATTAATATTAATGTGAAGAAGTTTATCTGGAAGCTGTAAGTCCAGACTTGTTTATTCCAAGCATTCAGCTCAGTAGTTGAGTGCAGGACAGGTAGATCACTCCATTATCTCAGTGGTGGTCCTTACATTGGGAAACAACGCCAACCATGGACAAGAGGGAGGTATCAGCAGGCTTGGAGGAACCCAAGGTTTCCAGAAGTGCAAAAAATATTAGGGGAGGACAATGCTCCAGGAGGGGGGGAACCCACATAGCCCAGTGAGGACTGAGCATGTCCAGTGGTCGAATGCTGACATATTGGAGTGGGGAATGGAAAACCAGGGGGAGGAGGAATGGAATGGAGTATCCTAGACAATGGCAGAGTTCCAGCTAGCCAGCCATGAACAAAACACTCCACCCTGCAACATTTTGTTGCGGGTCCACTTGTTCCATTCTGTTCTCAACTCCTGGATTTGCTATCCTGCTTTGTGCAGCTCATCACATCTAGCACAGTTTCAACCAGCAAGGGCCTCCAAGGCTCCTTTGGCATTAGATCAATCAAATGAGTGATATATTATTTTGCTGTTTAGTGGTGAGGACAATACTTTTTCCTCCTGCCCCCTCTGCATTATTCTTGCACATTTGCCCAAACTTTACTCCTCTTTGTCTCGAGTGTCTGCCACCACACTTTTTTTGCATGTGATTTACTCTACTTCAAGAAGTGGAAGTTAGCAGAACTGGAAATGTATGAAGTCTGATTCAGAGACAATGACATTTTGACAAATCTACAGTTGTAGCTGGGATTACCAGTATCTCAGTGACTTCGCCAACAAATCTTTGGTTATTGTTGGACCCACCTGTCTAGGCTGCAATAACTCAAGACAGAATTCTTTAAGAGTCGATACAATTTGTTAAGTCTGTTCTATGTCAGAGTCGATGCACATCTTTAGATTAGGCCTGGCCTTCTTCATGACATACATGGCTGTGTAAAACTCCCTACAGCTCTGGAATTGAAAATGCACCTTATTTAATATGACTTCTATCTTCTGCCTGAGGAAATGCTTTATCTAGCATTTCCCAGAGACAACTGTCAAGGTCATCCGCGGCCATAGATGTTATTGATGAACATGCTGATAGTGTGGTGCTGTTCCTGTAAGTATCAGAGCAATTGGCAAGACATCCTGATAGGAAAAGGGGTGAAAAGGAGACCGTTTATCTGAAATATTTTCCAGAACCTTTAAAAAAAAATATTCATGAAACATTATGGAATTTTATGTCTAAGAAACCTTTCTGAACTTGTGCCAAAAAAGTAAAAAAAAAAAACAACAACACCTAACTTTTCTCCCATGGCAGAGCATAATTTTGCTTCAAGTTCTTCTCACAGCATTCTGTTTCTGAAAAGGTTTTAAAATAATGACAATTATCATTATGTGAATATGGGATAGAGAATCACTGACTGTTTTCTTAAGGCACAATCCACAAAGATGTTTTCCTCTGTAAGACTGCAATCCTATGGTCCTTAGAAAGCATCTCCGGGGCCATAACATTGTCTAGAAAACTCCCTCTGAGGCTGTAGAGAGAGCTATGACTTTGGAAGGTTTGTTTTTTATTTTTTAAGTCAGAGACCTCTTCTCTGCTCTGCAGAAACCTCAGTCACCACAGAGGCCTCTACAAAGTTGGAACTTCAACTTCAGCGGGGGGGGCGGCATTCGGTTGAGTGGGAATGCCTGACAATCTGAGGGATATAGCCCTCCTAGGCCCTGACCATGCAGCCAACTGAGAATGCCCATCACAGCACCCTTTGTGGAAGTCTCTGGAGTAGTTGAGGGGAACCAAAAAGATGGCTCCAGTTTTTAAAAAGCCCTAAATAGCTTGGGGCAAGGTTATCTGAAGGATCGCTTCCTCCCATATGTGTCTGCCTGGACCCTAAGGTCATCTTCAGGGGTCCTTCTCCAGGAGTCCCTGCCAAAGGAAGTGAGGTGGGTGGCTACCAGGAGGAGGGCCTTTTCTGCTGTGGCAGCCTGGCTGTGGAACGAGCTCCCTAGAGTACTCCTTTCGGTGCCAGGTGAAGACCTTGTTATTTTCCCAGGCATTTTACCATTTTAGCTTTCTAGTCTTTTAGCTCTGTTTTTTTAAATCTGTACTTTAAATCTCTGCATTGCTGCGATTGTGGTTTTAAGCTTTCATATTTATATTGTTTTGTGCTGCACCTTGTGGTTTTAATTTTTGTGAACTGTCCAGAGAGATTTGGCTATTGGGTGGTATAGAAATGAATGAATGAATGAATGAATGAATGTTTTAGAACCCCCTGAATTCATAGCTCTGACTTTATGGCCTTGGAGGATTTTTTCTAGACAGTCCTTTGGCTACTCAGGTGCCACCTGGGGACTATAGGATTGCGCTCTACGGTTCATTTTGATCAAAGAGTTTCCTGTGAACTTAAAATGCCATTTGGGCGCTTCACAGCTTTTAAAGAGGAGAAAGTTTGGAACAATAGTGGGACTGCTATGCTGGTGGCATATCCCCTTTAAACAGCTTCTCTTTGAGAGAGAGAGTTCATTCATCTTGTTTACCTGTATTTTAATATTCTCTTCTCCTCTTTGTTCTTGCTCCTTCATTTAATACAGGCTGTGCATCTTTGGAACAGAGATGCATCACTCATTATTCTTTCAGATGGAAAGAGTGACATCTAGTCAAATATACTTGCGCACAGTCCATCTAATACAAAGAAAGGCAGGATGAAAAGAAAGCCAAATAAGCAAATAAAATATTAAAGCCTTTCCCTTTTCTGTTGCTTTCTTCTCTGTAATTTCTTGTATACTTGAGGTGACCAAGGTCCTTGTTTTCCTCTGTATTCATAGGATAGCATTTAACCTTCAAATAAACCATATAGCTTCAAAAGGATGAGGGGGACTTCAGAATTTGTTGATTCCATGTAACACTATCTTCACATCCTGATTATTGCCACATTCAAAACGCATCCATTTTGATAGCAGGGTGTCAGTGGATATCTCTAAAATATAGCAGTACAAGCAGTATGTTGAGAATGTCTAAGATCCTTCCGAATTCTAATTTTGATTTCTGTCACAAGAATTTAAAGCTGCCTATTAAAATATTTGTGTTCCTAGCTAAAGAAAACTTTATTCTTGGGACTATGCCACAGACATGGGGTTGTATCCAACTATGCCTACCTACCAGCAGAATAGACACCACTGGTGAAATTGATTCGCTGTCCTCCCTGCACCCCCATATAACCCCCAAATCTGCTCTGGAGATTTGGGGGCCCCTCTTGAGCAGATTTGGGGGTGAATACGGAGGGTGCAGGAGAAAGGAGAGGAAGGAGAGGTCCTGCTGAGTGAGCAGAAATCTGTTCAGGCAACGTTGGATGGAACGCATGGCCCAAGATTCGTAGGTCTTGATTTTTATCATGTGTGCTCATGGCTCACAGTCTGTACTATTTCTGTTGGATATCTCAGTTCCTCCTGTGTGAATGATGCTTTGTGCTAGCTTGATTACGTTTGATAACTGTCTTCAATATCATTAATTAATTTCTGTGGCTGATTTTTTTTCAGATTGTTACAAACTATCCAGGCTTGCTCATCAATAGTATATTATGAATGCAGAAGACCCGGCAGGGGGCTGACGTGATGAGTGAGAAAACAAGAGAGCAGCACACATGAATAGAGCATATAGAAGGCCAAAGCTAAAATAGTACAGATGTGGCTTGTTATATAAATGTCATATAAAATACCATCTGTCCAATTTGAAAAAAAATCCTTATACAGTTACTAGAGAAACAATATAAAAGTTAAACTATCAGACATAATAATACTTGGAAAAGGAAAGGTTCCTCCTGTGCAAGCACCGAGTCCTTGCTGATCCCTAGAGGGACGCCGCTTGCGCTGGCGTTTTCATGGCAGACTATAGCAGGGTGGTTTGCCAGTGCCTTCCCCAGTAGTGACTACCTTTCTCCCAGCAAGCTGGGTACTCATTTTACCGACCTCGGAAGGATGGAGGGCTGAGTCGACCTGAGCCGGCTACCCGAGACCCGGCTTCTGCTGGGATCGAACTCAGGTCGTGGGGAGAGTTTCGGTTGCAATACTGCCGCCTACCACTCTGCGCCACACAAGGCTCTGATAATAATACTTATATTATAATATATATTATATTATATATATATATATATATATATATATATATATAATACTTAGCAAGCATTTATATAGTGCTTTCTAACAGTGCAATCCTATAATATCAACTCAGAAGTGTGTGCGTGCATGTGTGTGTGTGTGTGTATAAATTTACCAGGGGGGATTATAATTCCAAGAAAGGCCACTCAGTTATTCTCATGCTACCATTTTGTAACCTAAGACTAATTTCTTTGAAACTAATTCCTTCTGATAAAATAAGGGCCACTGTTGTCTCATGAGATGGAGTCCAGACGTTGTACTGGATGTGGAGAGGGGGGATCCTGTACTGACAGCTGAACATGGGGATAGGAAGGAAATGTGGGGAGGGGAGTGACATTGCACCTGCCAGCCCTGTCTCAGAAATCCATACATTGATCGGCTCTTTGGCACAGAACCAACATATGCACAAGTTGTGCATGTGAAGGCTTTTTCCATGCAATGTGTGTCCTGCATTTTTGCAGGGTACAGGCTACAAACACAGAACCAATCAATGCGTGGAGCTCAGGCCAGCTCAGTGGACATAACCCTACTCCCCATCCGCCTGTTGGTTATCCCCCTATTTAGTTGCCTGCACAGGGCTAGAACTTGTGGGAAAGCAGGGAACAGCTGAGCCAGACAGAAGAATGTGACCAGAACACTATTCCAGAATGGGATAGTCACTTCAGGAATGTTTTATTATCCTCTGAACAAAAGCATATAAATAAAACAATGTTAGTGTTTTTTCTGTTGCATTGACTTATAATAAAGGCCACAGTGGGAGCCCACTGAGGTGTTTAGTCATAAGGCAAACATAAATGTTTTTATGTATATAATTCCTTTGCCATTTCTATACATTATTCCTAGCACTTGCCAAATTCGTTAATCCCACTAGTTCAAAATTACTTTGTCATGACAAATTCTGGTGTCCTTACTAAGCAGAATAAATCATAATGGTGATGCAACACCCCCTTGAAAAAATTAACAATAACTTAAAGAAAAATGCTTACTAAACTATTGCAAAATCATCATATCCATAATTTTACATGCTTTCCAAGCCTTGCGCACATCTCATTTATCCATAGTTCTTAAGATCACTTGCTGTTCATTGACATTTATAAGAGATTTTTTTCTGGGGCCTTGAATTACAATACCCCAGGGAGATTGCTTTGAGTTTGATACATTGACCTGGTTCACATGACAACCCACCATGATCACCCATGGTAGGTTGTCATGACATCTGAACCCAGCACAGTTTCTTCAGGGTGGCTTATTTTTCATGAACAAGCCACCCTGAGAACCCAAGGCTTATTGTTGGGTGGTTCAGGGTGGTTTGTTTTCAGGGTGGTCTGTTATGACATGCAAACCCAGCAGGACAACTTCATCATGGGATGTCAGGAATGACTACAGAACCACCCAGCAACAGTGGTGAAAATCCCTGCTGCTCCTTGCAATCTTTGCTAGTGCTTCCGCCATCCTCCCTCATCCCTTGTCAGTGCTCTCGCCCCGAGCTCCTAAAAACCAGAATGTCCAGCATGCATTTGCAACCTTTTTTATTATTTACAAGTGCACAGATGGGAAAGTCTGCCACTATGACATTTGTGTAATTTTCCTTCAGCTTCACTGCTCTGCCATGAAATTAGCATATTTTTAGCAATCCGCCTCAATGCTCTGCCATGCAATATGTGTAATTTTCCCCTCAGCTTTATTGCTCTGCCTTGAAACTTGCATATCTTTACCTTGAAATTTTTTATGTCTTTAGTCTCTTTACCAATCCACCTCACTGCTCTGCCTTGAAATGTGCATGCATTTACAGATCCACCCTGCTACTCTGTAACCCACATGTATATCTGACAGCTAGGTATGTAGGGATTTTGTAAAATCTGTTCCATCTGCATTTCACCGATTGTCAGGTGTCTTTTGTTCTGTCATCTGCTCAATGACTGAATTGGATTTTTTCAAATTTCCCAAATTTGTGCAAATGTGCATTTGTGCAAATTTGCATTTGTGCAAATTCGCACTTGTAAAAATGCCCAAACCTCCAAAGTGCACAAATTGCCCCCCCCCTAATGTGCAAATCCCCCAGAAATGTGCATTTTCATGCTTTAGCCTATGGGGAAAATGTGCATTTTTGGTCAGTTTTTTTTTTTTAAGATATTTTTCTGTGACTAAATTTGTGTAAAATTCCAGAAAGTTAAAAAAAAGTTCCACAAGTCCACAGAATCCATGCCACTTGGGAAAAGCTGGTCTGCTGAGGAATTTGTGGGTCATATTCATAGAAATCTGAACTCATTTGATTCTGTTGCAGATTTCTCTTACACTCCTACTAACAGCTAACAACAGAGACCAGTGGAAGGAAGCAACAAGCATGAAGGGGGTGGGGGGAGCTGAAAGTGGCTGGAGAAGAATCTTTTGGGGTGGTTGTGCTTACTTTGGGAGTAGGTGAAGCAGCCTTTGCTGATGTAGAGACCGAGGAAATGAGGAGTTCTGCTGCAAAGTTATATGGGATACATGTTGGGAGCCAGCAGGAGGACTGAGGGGGAAACAAGCCATGGCAAGCCACAGAGTGCCTGATCATTTGTCAATTTAGTGAGCCAACAACTAACCCATGGTGGCTTATTCTCAGGGTGGCTTAGTGTGATGTGTGAACCCGGCTCCCCTCAGTATTTTGAAAATGTAAGTATACTGTGGAGCATTCATTTAGATCTAATTTTTCAATATGAATTTAAGGACTCAGGCATGATGAAATCGAACCTAGAAGCTGTACACCCACAGCTTGTGTTGCTCTTTCAAGACTTCTGTTTTTCTGCTTCAACATTTATTTATTTATTTATTTCTATACCACCCAATAGCCGAAGCTCTCTGGGCGGTTCACAAAAATTAAAACCAAACAACACACAATAAAACAATTTAAAATATATAGAACATTAAAACCACAATATAACAATACAACCACAATAAAACCTAGCAGCAGTACAGGAGTTTAAAAATACAGATTTAAAACAGCAAAGATAAAAATTTAGAAAGCTAAAATGCCTGGGAAAATAAAAAGGTCTTCACCTGGTGCCGAAAGGAGTACAATGTAGGCGCCAGGCGAACCTCACCAGGGAGCTCATTCCAGAGCCGGGGTGCCACAACAGAAAAAGCCCTCCTCCTAGTAGCCACCCGCCTCACTTCCTTTGGCAGGGGCTCACGGAGAAGGGCCACTGAGGATGATCTTAAGGTCCGGGCAGGCACATATGGGAGGAGGCGATCCTTCAGGTAACCTGGCCCCAAGCCGTTAAGAGCTTTAAATGTTAACACCAGCACTTTGAATCGGGCCCAGAAATGGACTGGCAGCCAGTGCAGCTGGAAAAGTACTGGCGTAATATGAGCTCGCAGGCCAGTCCCTGTTAACAATCTTGCTGCCCTATTTTGGACCAGCTGAAGTTTCTGGACCGTTTTCAAAGGCAGCCCCACGTATAACGCATTGCAGTAATCCAGATGAGAAGTTATCAGAGCATGGATAACTGTAGCTAGGCTATCTCTGTCCAGATAAGGGCGTAGTTGGTATACCAGCCTAAGCTGATAAAAAGTGCTCCGTGCCACTGAGTTCACCTGTGCCTCAAGTGACAGTTCTGGATCCAAGAGCACCCCCAAACTACGAACCTGATCCTTTAGTGGGAGTGCAACCCCCTCCAGAACAGGCTGAATATCACCTAGCCGGGCAGACGAACCACCCACTAACAGTACCTCCGTCTTGTCTGGATTGAGTTTCAGTTTATTAGCCCTCATCCAGTCCATTACCGTGCCCAGGCACTGGTTCAGAACAGCCACTGCCTCACCTGGTTTTGATGAGAAAGAGAGGTAGAGCTGGGTGTCATCTGCATATTGATGGCACCTCAGCCCACACCTCCGGATAACCTCCCCCAGCGGTTTCATGTAGATGTTAAACAGCATGGGGGATAAAATAGAGCCCTGTGGAACCCTGTGGCACAATTGCCATGGCACAGAGCAATAATCCCCCAGCACCACCTACTGGAATCGGCCATCCAAGTAGGAGCGGAACCACTGTAGTGCAGTGCCTCCAACTCCCAACCCAGACAACCTATCCAGAAGGATACCATGGTCGATGGTATCGAAAGCCGCTGAGAGGTCCAGGAGAATCAACAGGGTCGCACTCCCCCTGTCCCTCTCCCGGCAGAGGTCATCCCACAGGGCGACCAAGGCAGTTTCTATTCCAAAACCAGGCCTGAAGCCCGATTGAAATGGATCTAGATAATCCGTTTCATTCAACAGTGCCTGGAGCTGTCCTACAACCACCCGCTCAAGCACCTTGCCCAGGAAGGGGATGTTGGCCACTGGCCTATAATTGTTAACATCCTCTGGGTCCAGGTTAGGCTTTTTCAGGAGTGGTCTAATTACCGCCTCTTTTAAAGTGGCAGGCGCCACTCCTTCTCTCAAGGAGGAATTTACAACCTCCTGGACCAACCCCTCCTTGTTTGATTTAATAAGCCATGAAGGGCAAGGGTCAAGCACACAAGTGGTTGATCGGACTTGGCCAAGCACCTTGTCCGCATCCTCAGGCCTCAGTAACTGAAACTCATCCAATAAAACTGGACCAGACGGTGCTCTGAACGCCTCTACCAATGGAACTGCATTAATGGTGGTGTCCAATTCATGACGAATCTGAGCGACTTTATCCTCTAAGTGCCGCGCAAACTTGTCACAGCATGCTACCGAGGGTTCCACCGTCTCTCTCCCTGGCCCAGAATGTAACAGGCCGCGAACCACTCGGAAAAGCTCCGCTGGACGACACTGAGAAGATGCAATGCTGGTGGAAAAGAACTGCCTCTTTGCCACCCTCACCGCCACAGAGTAGGCTCGATAGTGGGCTCTTACCTGTGTTCGGTCAGACTCAGCACGAGTTTTCCTCCACCTGCGTTCTAGCCATCTCCCCTCTTGCTTCATTGCCCTCAGCTCAGGTGTATACCAAGGAGCTGGCCGGGCTCTGCTCAGAGGGAGAGGGCGCTTGGTCACGATCGTGTCAACCGCCCGAGTCGTGTCAACCACCCGAGTGCAGCTTAGGTCGATCCAAGTAAATAGAAGTGTTCTAGCTTTTACAAGGATCTTCTTCATTTCATTCTGCTTAAAGAGCAAACTTGGATTAAAAAAAAAACATTCTGTGTAACAAATCCACTTTGTCCTTAACATTATGAGGCCAACATAGCAATGCCTCTGTCCACCATTTTGTTTGAGACCAGCAAAAGCCAAGATCAGATAATGTTTTATCTCTGCTTATTTTACTGCTAAGTGTCAAAACACATAACAGTCAGCCTGATGTGAAGAATCTGCTTTGCTGCAGCAGCACAGAGACAAATGCGTTGGTAGCAAAAGTAGCATCTGTATTGCATGGCAAGCAAGGCAGAAAAATGCAGCTATCCTTTGCTTGTCATTGAAAGGCTGTAATATCCCCGAACTTTCATCAACAGGGAAGCTGACTTGTGCCCTCAATTAGGATTGTGGATACTGCTCAAGGTGACATTAGGAACCTCTCTCTGATCCATCTTGACCCTACAGTAGCATGCCTGTGCCATGAATGGATCAGGGGAACCACTGGTAGCTGCTAATGAAGCAGTGATGTATGGGATGGAAAGTCAGGGAATGGGAGAGGGCCGTGCATTTGCACCAATGCTAAGCCCTGACTTGTGTGCTCTAAGAGCCAAACTACACATTATGCTGATAGCATAAAGTGTAGGTGAAGGTTAGCTTTTAATTTTCTGTAGTGTAAGTCCACATGGCTCCAATTCCTGTGGAGCTACACAGGAGAGGAAGGTTAAACTTTTCCCCCCACACCATTTTTTTTTCCTGGGGGGGATTAAAAAGGGAAACAAAGCTCCAATGATGCCTAAATAGGGATGGCGGAGAATTCCACCATGGATTTCAGTGAGGCCGAATGCACTGGCATTCCACCCCCCCCCCCCGCAGATTGCCCCAAGGACAAGGCTTACCTGGGGCGGTTGTTCCGGACAGCAGCGGCTCTGGCAGCGGCTCCGGCAGCGGCGGAAGCTGGTCTTTCGACCGGCTGCCATGGCCGCCATTTGTATCCTGGTCTTTGCTGTGATAGGCTACATAAGTATTTACGTAGCCTATCACGGCTGGGCAAAAAACCAAAAACAAAAAAACCACCTCACGCAAATGGCGATGGCTACGGCGGCTGCCATCTGCGTTCCCTATTTTTCGCCATTTTAGTCTACGTAAATATTTACGTAGGCTATTACGGCAAAAAAAAGGGGAACGCAAATAGCATAGTGGGCGCTATTTGCGCTCCTTTTTTTCCAGCCATTTTAGCCTATGTAAATATTTATGTAAGCTAAAATGGTGAAAAATAGGCAACGCAAATGGTGGCTGCCGTAGCCACCACCATTTGTGTACGCTGTTGTGGGGGTTTTTTTTGCCCAGTCGTGATAGGCTATGTAAATACTTACGTAGCCTATCACGGCAGGCTGGCTGGATGTAAATGTGTCCATTTGCGTCCGCAGCAGCCCGTCCATGGCCGGAACTCTGGCTGCGGATTGGACTGGCTGGCTGCTCCGCAGAGCCACCGCGGAGCAGCCAGCCGGGCAGGATTCCGGGGAGGAGGACAGGATCACCTCTCCTCCTGTCGAGGATTCCGGGGGGAGGGACAGAGCGCTTCCCCCCCACACCGCGAATCAATTCCGCAAAAAGGTAAGTGACTTTCGTACATCCCTATGCCTAAATGCTTGTTTGCTAGCCAGAGCGACTAGGAGACATGTCTTGCTGTATATAGATAGCTTTGGTTTATTCCCCCTCTGCCTTGGCCCTACCCTATACCGTACAAGAACTAGGTCTAACAGTGGGGAGATTTACTGATTTGCTCATGCTGCAGGAACTCCTGGCACTGCATTGCAGAAGACATTCAGAACTCCCTAAGTTTAAAACCACTTATAATGTAGTGGTGGTGGTGATCCACCTTTGGGAATATATAAGGAAAAGCCCTACTCTCTGTGAACAAGTCTGTGCACATTCATACCGGGTGTCTTTGCATCACACCCTTTACTCCAGGTCTTTTTATATTTACTTGCAATGGATGTTATCATTAGAGCTGTGTGCAAACGGCCTCTTGAAATTCTCCACCCTATTTGTGGGCAGAGAAATTACAGTGTGTGTGTGTGTGTGTGTGTGTGTGCAAATTCACTCAATTTATCCAGCGGGAGGAAAAATTCTCAACAGTTTCTCACAGGCAGGGCTCACCATTGGCAGGGGGTGTAACATGGCTTCTTTCTTTTTCATAAGAGTTTTGGGTTTTTCTGTGCTGCCACTGCATGTGGCAACAGGATCAATTGTGTTGGCAGGCTGGTCCCCACTTTGCATCCCCCACAATGCAGATGTGAGGGGGGCCATGTTGTATCTGGCTCCAAGGAAGAGATGGAGCTAGTGCTGTGCCCAGATCTGCCCTCTGATTTTCTTCCCCATGAAAGAAGCTTCCATTTTTTCTTCCTTGTTCTCAGGGTATTTTATCATTTCTTTTGAATTTCTTTTGGTGGTGTATTTGAACTTACCTAATCACAGCCGTGGTGGCTTAGTGGTTAAGACGCTGAACTGCAGACTGGAAGGTCGGCAGGTCAGCAGTTCGAGACCCGAGTGCCGCATGACGGAGTGAGCTCCCGTCTGCAGTCCCAGCTCCTGCCAACCTAGCAGTTCGAAAGCAAGAAATTGAAAGTAGATAAATAGGTACCGCCTCGGCGGGAAAGGTAACTGAGTTCCGTGCACCTCGTGTTCAGTCATGCCAGCCACATGACCACGGAAGTGTCTTCGGACAGCGCTGGCTCTTCGGCTTAGAAACGGGGATGAGCACCGCACCCTAGAGTCGGACACGACTGGTTGGGGACACCTTTACCTTTTACCTTTAATCACAGCAAGGCGGCCAAGGGCACTATGTGTGTGTTTTTTTCTTTCTATTACATATCTCTCCATTGCTCTGCAGCCTCCCTGGTTCCCCACGGTTCCTGATTTGAAAAAAAAAAAAAAACCTATAGGAAGTATTACCTTATGATGTCTTCCTTGTGGGCTTTTAATTGAAGTGTGGGAAGCCAAGGAGGCTACAGGCTCCCATAGAGGAAATTGTAGAATGAAAAACAGGACACTTGCACACACTTCTTGGCCATCTCCTACGTAAGGTAAACACAAGAAACCCAAACCCAACCCATGAGAATTTCTTCAAAGTTTTCTTCACCACTGAATTTCTTTTCAGGAGCCATTTATTTTCTATCAAATTGAATGAGAATGGTAAAAAGAAAAAATGTGGGAGAAATTTTCAGCATAGCACTGATTATCATACTCTCATGCACCCAGAGATCAAGTCAAATTAATAGTTGACCTAGAGCTGAGTTGAATTCCAGTTTACGTAAAGCTTTCTGTCCATTAAGTTCTGAATGTTGGCAATAGAGTAGTCTAAGCAGGTATGAGCCATCATTAACAGTGAGTGGGACTGAATAACATCTGTTGGAAGCAGTAAATCACTAAAGTAATGGTGTGTAATGGGTAAACAAATCAAAAAGGGCATTCTTTGATTTAATTAAAGTATTGATTTGGCTGTCCTGTTAGTTTCAGTTGGAGAGGATTCTGGGGTGTGCCCTGCTGTTACTGACTTTGTGTGTTGGAACAAGAAGTGCATTGAGTCTCACCTTGTCTGTGACTACAAGGCTGACTGCAAAGATTGGTCAGATGAAGCCGATTGCAGTAAGTACTTCTATCTGCATTAACTCAAGCTGCCATGTTTTAATCTTAAGTACTATAACACAACTTCTTTCAGCTACTTAGGAGAAAATAATTATCAACATGCTTCTTCTTTGTTGGTTCCCTTTGAGCCCAAGACTTGGTATTTTCTTATACCTGGAGACTTTTCTTGAACAAAGGAAAAATCTAGATGCAACTTGGGCCCAAATCAGATATCCTTAAAGTAGTTTTTCTCCATCTTGGTATGGTCCCTACCACTCAGACGAGTGTGTATGTGTGGAGAGGAATCTTTTGAGAAACTCAGAATTGCCCAAATATCCCAGTATTTAATGTGCCTCAATTTTTATTTCCATCTGCAGCCCAATCCTATGCATGTTTACTCAAAATAAAGTCCCAAAGGTAAATGTGCATAGGACTGCAGCCTGAGTTTGATGTATAACCAGAAATCAGTAGATTGCTCGACAGCTTATTAGCAGAAATAGAAACATGTACTTGATTTTTAACATTAAAGAACAAACTAAACAGATAGCTTGAGGAGTATAGAATTTCAGAGCAGCTGCCCTCTGAAAACTATCAGTATTAAAAATTCTCATTCTTACCTAGATCATTTGTTCTTTGCATCTGCTCATTAAGGGTGTGTAAGGGTGCTTTTCATGACACATGGAGACAGCATCGTGTACCTGTAATTGCCTGTGGTACACACATTGTGCAGGTTTCATAGTGCTTCAAGTTAGGGCTGGGTGGAATTCTGCCACCTTCCTGGGATCTGAATAAACCAGGTTTTATTCTGGTTTTAGTCTGGTTGAATTGTTATACTGTGGTTTTAATGTTTTAATGTTTTATATATTTTATATTGTTGTATTGTGTGCTCTCTGGTTTTAATTTTTGTGAACTGCCCAGAAAGCTTCGTCTATTGGGCAGTATAGAAATAAATAAATAAATAAATAAATAAATAAAATCATTAATCCCTTGTGGAAGTCAACAACTTTCAGGGGCAGGTGAAAGTCACAGCATTTTGGAGTGAGGGGTGAGCTTAATTTTTGACAAGGCGGCCAAGGGGCCAGTTTTTGACAAGGTGGCCAAGGTGGACCTTTCCCTTTCTAAAACAAAAAACAAAAGCTAAGTGGACACTTCAAGTGGTGGCTTGGCTGCGCTTTCAAAATGTGGGCGATAAATTACCCCATTGTAACATCACTACATCATAACATAGGAGAATTCATGGGGGAGGAATACATGTTCCCATTGCATTCTGGCTCACATTTTCAAAGAGTACAGCAGGTGGGTTGCTGCGGGCAGGCCCAAGCCACCACTTGGTGGAATGGCTTAGCATTTTTAAGTTAAAAAGAGGAACAAGAAAATAAAAGAAATCCTTTGGCCAACTCTCTGAAATGTGGGTTAAATGAATCCAATATCATGCTATCAGAGGTTCATTATCACAACAGGACTGTCTCCCTCTCTCCACCCCCATGCCCAGCGGCTCTCCATGTCCCCTGAAAATCTGCTCCAAAGGGTTTCCCACCCCTCTGAAGCAGATTTGGGGGGCACCTCAGGGGCTGCAGGGGTGAGGGGGAATCACCTCCTTCCAGTTCTGCTGACAGCAATGCTTCTATCGGCAGTGTGACACCACTGGATACAAGCCTGTAAATCCAACCACCCAATGAAAAGTCTTTGAGCCCCTCCCAGAAATTAATACAACCTTTGGAGAAGGGTTTCACCTTCTCACTGAAGGTGCCAAAAAAGCCAAATACTATCAAATGCTACCCTTTGAGACAGGCTGGAGAACCTGTGGCCTTCCAGATGTTGTTGGGCTCCAACTCCATCAGCCCCAGACAGCATGTCCAATGGCTAGGGATGACGAGAGTTTGTTTCAGAAAAATTGTATACCGCACTGCATTTTTAATGCAATTAACATAAAGCATTTAATGCAATTAACACAAAGCAGTTCAGAAAGTTGTAGTCCAACAATATCTGGAAGTTTACCAGTTCTCCACCCCTGCTGTGAAAGCAGAAATAAACTCACAGTAGCATGATGACTACAACACAGATGTGCACATTGTTGTATGATTGCCATAGGCACCTAATGGATAGTATCCAGGATAATTGACACAGATCCTGTTCCCAAGCTTAGAGCAGTTTAAAAGCTTGGAAGAGCGAAATTGACTCGAATCTGCTTTCAGTGTGAATTAGTAAGTTTCACATGACTAAGGAAACCCCCTATAGACTTGTATGGAAATAGGAGTTAGAAAAGCAATGTGAACAGGCCTTTCCCCCTGCAGCAAAGCTCTTAGAGGTAGGATTTACTCTCTCTTTTTTTTTTAAGGTAAGAGATTTCTCATGAAACAGGCATATATAATATTCATTAGATAGACACATATCAAAACAAAATGGTTTACCATAAAATGCAGAAATCATGGCATATTGCAGTTCACCTTTGCAAGCTATCTGTATGGACAGATAAAAGCAGGTGGAATCTAATGTTTGCCATAATGTTGTATCCTCTGCCATGCTTTTCAATGAGAATATTTGCCATGCAGCAAATTGTGGTTAACATCGCCTTGTTTAAATTGGACCTGTTTTGAAAGGACGAATTGGCTATGCTAAATAAATTTTAAAATCCTTAGGCACCTCTGCTAAAGTCTTAACCATCTTAATAATATAATGATTACCAGATCAATGCTAGATATTGAACAAATTCTGAAGAAAAGAAAATAAACTTTTGCCACACGAAACTAACATTTGAAAAAACTGTAAATTCAAAAATGCTGGTTTTTAAAGTTTTGTATGTTAAACATTTTATATTATGTATTTTTGTGAACCGTCCAGAGGTTAGTGGGCGGTAAATGAAATGAAATTCCTTGAAAAGTTTTACAGCCACTAAGATGAAAGCTTCACATCTGGAATCTAATGCTCTGTAACAATCCCTCAGGAAACTAATGAAGATGATGATTTATTCTGTAATGCTGTTATAGGGACACTGGGCTTTCTCGTGGGTTTTTTTTTTAAGCATTCGCTGACTGCTGATAGCATCTGCTTTCCCTTCTTATTCAGACAATGAATAGAAGCATAGAATCCCATATATTAAGTCTGATCCTCCTTAAAGCCATCCAGACTTTGTAACAATGGATGAAAGGTTTTCATACAAGATGTAAAAGGACTGTTTCATACAGAATGTAAAAGTAAACATTCAAAGTAGAGCACTATACTTTTGGTTTAATAATAGGCTATGAGAGGACAGGATATAATAGGTGCTCCACCTCCCTCTGATCCTTGGGCATTTGGAGCACTTTCAGGGCAAGCCTACACATGTTTATTCAGATCAGAATTAAGTTCCACTGTATTCAGTGTATCCACTGTTTTCAATGCCGCATAGGGCACAATCCTATGCATGTGTAGACAGAAAAAAGTCATACAACTCCCAGCATTCCTCAGCCAACATCGCTGCCTGGGGAGTGCTGGGGTTGTAGGACTTTTTTCTGTCTAAATGTGCATAGGGATGCACCCTTAATCAGCATAGGATTGCATCCTTTGCTGGTGTATTTTAAGGCTGCAAGCCTATACCAACTTATCTGGGACTATGTCCCATTGAACTCTCCACAGAGACTAGCCTGGCACTTCCTTTATCATCTTTTTGGTGCCAGACAAAGACCTTTTAAATTCACTCAGGCTTTTTAAACAATAGTGTGTGTGTGTACACTTTGCTCCCAATTGGTCTCATTTTTACACTGCTAGAAAGGAAAGGGTTTTTAAAGATGGATTTTACTGTTTGTGTTGTATTTTCATCATACTATTGTTCTTCATTCTTGGTTTTGTAAGTCACCCAAAGAATGTATGTTGATTGGCAGCCATATAAACATGATAAATAAATAAATAAATAAATAAATGGGCTTATTTCCAGGTAGACATGTATAGGATTGCTCTTTAATGAGCTTCCGCCATGCATTAAAAACGTGGTTGTTCAGGCAGACATTTGGGGTGGGTTAGGGTATTTTTAGAAATATGATGTTTTTAATGTAGAATTTTATTGTTTTAAACTGTTTTTATTATTATACATCACCCAGAGTGGCTGGGTGACCAGCCAGATGAGCAATTAATAAATTTAATAAATAGATAAATAAATAAATAGGATTATGATGCAGTACTTGTTTATTTTGCCTTGTATAGGTTCTGTTTCTCCAGATCATGTGTCCCTTTTCTGCTCAGTGAACTGTTTTGTAGCATTGAGTATGACAGTGAGTGTGCAGCCTCATAGCATTCAGAGTACTGTAATTTCCCAGCAGATGTATTTCTGCTCTCGCCATGTGAACTGCAATAAAACAGCACAGGAAAAAATGAGCTAGGGAATGGAAGAATCTGTCTTTTTCCAGTCTGTGTCATTTTTGCATGTGCTTATCTATAATTCTGTTCTGTTCCATTTCTACATTAGTCTGCAACTTTTAAAAATCCTCTCAAAATCCATATTTAATACATGCTTAAATGTGTATTTTTCTCTCAGGTGTATTTATTCCTCCAAATATATATTTAAATGTCTCTTCTGTCTCCAAAGGTGCATTTAAATGCATATTTTGATATGTTGAAACTACTGAAAACTGAGTCATAATATTCAGAAATGCAAAATCTGTTGGATCGCGAAGTTGAATAGCACATTAATCTAAGAGGGGTGGATCAGGACATTTTGTATACGAATGCTTCCTGAAGCATCTCTAGAATGAGCGAAAATAAATAATTGCCTAGGTAGGGTCATTATAAGAGAGCATACCTTGTTGGTTTGCCTGATTTATCATATTGATAATAAGACATTGTTGTTGGCTTGCAGGGTGGTGGTGGACCTATTTGGTCTTTGACACTTGATTACAGTTCTGTAGCATGAGGATGCTTCTAGTAGAGAGCTTTGGGTTGCTCTTAATAAAGTAGAATAAAATAATTTACGGAATGCTCCATTCCCAGTTATGCCATGCCTTATCTACGATTACTGTTCCCTTATTTTCTTGGCTGGGGATGGTGTTTGTGTTACCAGCAAACGAGTGGCTCAAGGTGATTGCCCCTGACATGGCTAGTCATGAGGAGAGTTTACCATTTGCCTCCAGTACTCTAATCTTTTGTACTTCTAATTGTATTCTTCCCTTATTCTCTCAAAAAACAAAGACCTAGGCAGGGTTGACCTCCAATTTCACTACTTTTCCTTGAGGCCTCTGAAGCCACTAACCAAGATTAGCGGCCCCTCTTTTCCAGGGTAAACTGGATTAAATGCATTTTTATATTTCAAATTAGCCTCACTGGCATTATGTATATTCCTATCAATGCAGACTGAAAACACACACTGCACACGGGTAAATTCCCACTTAAATTAATGGAACTGCAGCTGTGATATTATAAGAAAAGCAAAGAAGAAAGAAGAGGAGGCAGTGATTTATTTTTACCATGTGAACATTCTTCCCTGCCTTCCAATTGGACAGTCTCATGAAGTTTTTATGCCCTTTAAAAATCAGTAATGGCACTGATGTAGGGGAAACTGCACACACATTGAAAGCACTTTCAATTTTTTTGAACTGCATTCAATTATGCATAGGTTTTATTAATAGCAGGCCTCAGTGTAGATAAACCATGTAGTCAAATGCCTTGGCATATTGAAATAAAGCAATTTTAGAGACAAATGGAAGAGTCCTTTTCCCATCACCTGTAAATAGACTTGGTTTACATCAAAAAAGAAAAGAATGCCGGGAAGGTACAAGCAGCTAGCTGACTTCATCAACTCTGCACATAATGATCTTAACTGAATTACACTGGCAAGGTATTATAATTAAATTCCTGTAGTCAGGTGATTTTATCATTTTAGAAAGGATGAAATCATGAAGTACAACAATAGGGCAAAAGTGAAGCACTTTTGGCTACAACGCTAAACCCACTAGAATGGGAATAAGTCCCACTGAATTCAACTGGACTACTTCTGAGTAGACATGTATAGGATTGTGCAGTTCAAGCCCCATCCATTTCAGTGGCAGTGATCCTAGAAGAATAGCAGTGTTATCTATCAAAATTTTTGTGACATCTGAAAAGCAAATGTATTGTTTCATGAGCTTTGGTAGCCAAGAGTGTGCCTCATCAGACATACAGTGGGAGAAACCTATGAATGTGCTTAATGCATTCAATAGGATGTTAGTGATTAACAGCACAAACCTTTGTATTTCAACTCAAAAATAATAAGTCCCAATGCATTCAGTGGGACTTACTCCTAGATAAGTGTGTATAGGGTTGCAGCTTAAATTTAGATTTGTCATCCAGTGAATTTGACACCAACTCAAAGGAGGGATCAACACCAAATCTGGTCCCAGTACCAAAGACCCAGATACTGTCTAGGAAGACATGGTAGTAAAGGTGCAGTCTGTTTATACTAGCCACCAAAACTCAGAATTAATTAATTGGTTCATAAGTTGAATCTAGTAAGTTCGTAGTTTTTGAATGTATGAGCCATGGATTTGATCCAACATACATTAATATTTTGACTACACTTTTTGTTGCCTGCTACACTAAGCAACCAAGCTCCACCATCTTTGCATGTGCTCAGATGCTGTATGCTGTAACTCTTCACTTCCTGAGGGAAATGAAAATGTTCCATTGGTAATGTGTGTGTGCTTAGAATGATTTTACTTTAACCGTTTAGTCTGTAGTCCTATACCCATTGACCTGAGAGTAAGCCCCATTGAACTCAGTGAGACTTACTTCTGAGTAGACATATATTGGATTGCTCTGTTAGTTACTTTTTGTCAGAGAACCAATCAGTTATGAAGTTTTAGAAACCTTTTAGAAGGCTATGGGGTTCATGATATGGCTAAAATTGGGAGGAGTCTCAGGGGCTGCTTGTGGAACAGTCTCCTTGCCTGCAAATTTCCTCCTGAGATGAGCAGTCATTCCTGACTGCATCCTTCTCCAACTGGGGATGTTTCCCTTTTTTTATACTTGAAGTCAATTGACATGGAGGTGGGCAGAAGCAGCCCAAATGTCATAGCCTTCTAAAAGGTTTCTAAAACTTCATTACTGATTGGTTCTCTGACAAAGAGTAACTAACAGAGCAATCCAATATATGTCTACTCAGAAGTAAGTCCCACTGAGTTCAATGGGGCTTACTCTCAGGTCATGATGCACAAGGTTAGAAAACAACACCATATATCCTTGTCATGTTCCCTAGATACACTTTGATAAGGTGCATGTCCCAAAATTCAAAGATAGTGTGAAATCTCGTAATAACAGAAAAAAATGGTTTAATTTATAATTATTCATACCTTGGTGAGCAATTATGAATTATGATGAGGTCAGTTTTCCCATTACAAGTTTATACCCCATTTTTAATGCCAAGGTTAGTTACCAAAGTAGTTTACATGCAAAGGTATACCAGGAATATATGGAGATATATAGGGCAGCCTCTTCTGGTCCTTAGCAGTTGGCCAAGCTTTGAGTAGGGATGTCAGAGAATTCCACCACGGATCTCGGTGAGGCCAAATGCCAGTGCATTCGGCCCCCCAAAATCTGTGGCGGAACAGCCTGCCACCCCCCCACGGATTCCCCCCCCCCGGGACAAGACTTACCTGGGGCAGATGTTCTGGGCGGCGGCGGCTCCAGTGGCGGTTTCGGCGGCGGCGGCTATGGTGGCTGGTCTTCCAACTGGCTGCCACCGCCACCATTTGCAGTCTGGAGTTTTTTTGTTTTTTTTTTACAGAGACGTGATAGGCTACGTAAAGATTTACATAGCCTATCACAGCTGGGTAAAAAAAAAACGCGTACGCAAATGACGGCGGCTACGGCCGCCGCCATTTGTGTTCCTTATTTTTGGCTGTCTTATTTTGCATTCCCCTTTATTTTGCGTTCCCCTTTATTTTCGCCATAATAGTCTACATAAATATTTACATAGACTAAGATGGCCAAAAATAAGGAACGCAAATGGCGGCGGCCGTAGCCGCCGCCATTTGCGTACGTGGAATTTGTTTTGTTTTGTTTTTACCCAGAGCCCTCCACGGCCGGAAATCCGGTTGCAGACGGCTCTGGCCTGGGCCTGGACGGCTGCTCCGCAGAGCCGCCGCAGAGCACAGCCAGCTATCGAGGATGCCGGGGGGGAGGGATGGATCGCCTCCCCCCCCGTCGAGGATTCTGGGGGGAGGGACGGAATGCCTCCCGCCCCACCATAAACATAATCTGTGGAAAGGTAAGTACATTTCGTACATCCCTAGCTTTGAGGGTCTTCTCTCCTGAAGGAGGAGTCAGAAGGAGCTGCAGATGGACTCAGGGGTTAGCTAATGGTGAATGTGTCCATTGATCTGCAAAGTCTTCTGGCCCCTGGCAGTTGGCCATTCAATCCAGGCTCCAGGATCCTCCCTCCATCTAGTTCTGCTGAATCAGCAGCCCAGTCTAAGGAGGGGGAAGCCAGGGAGCAGATGGCACTAATGGATATGGACCACCGATCTGGACTGCCCAAGCAGATAGCTGGGTTCCCTGATGAACTACCCCACTAATTGGCACCCCATATTCATCCAGTCCTCTTTTCCTGAGACGCCATTGGTTATGCTGGCTAAGGCTGATGAAAGCTGCAGACAAACAACATCTGGAGTGCCACAAGTTGCCCACCCCTGGCCCAAGGTAAGCTAGTGGTCAGGATCCAGAGAAGGCAGACAAGGATCCAAAGGGGCAGAGGCAGAGGATGTGGTCAATGAAAGGATGGTGATTCCAGAGCAGAAAGACGAGGCTGAGACTAGGCAAGGCAGTGAAACTCAGTGAGGTTAGTTGCTCAGACTGAGAAAACCAGCCTGCAGCAATGGTTATATAGAGCCAACCAGGTACTTATTGGCTCCTCAGATCATCTGCTCCAGCTGGGCTGAAGAGTGGCAGCACTATCGCTGCCCATTGTATGGGTGGCATTGTAGTACAGGCAGCAGAGATGAGACCAATAACTCCAATAACAATGTCTGATACCTGCCCTGGTGCCACAGTGAATGAGGAGTCTGGGCCTTACAGGAGTAAAGAAATCCCAACTGATCAGTGTCTATAGTGCCGGTTGGGGGGCTGGGGACACTATGCAGTTTGCCTAGCCCAGGAGGTTATGTTATTTAACTGCACTCCCTTGTATGAGATCTTCGCTATGTGGAAGCAGCTTCTAGTGTGGCTGGCTATATGTGGAAAGGAAAGGCAGCCTAAGTCTTGGCTTGATCATGATTTGCTGCCTCTGGTGGAACAGGCATGTCTCCCGGGGTTGTAGTAGCACCCTTATGACTACCTGGATGGCACGGCAACAATCTGTGCAATTGTGCTCGTCTTGCATCTCCCTCGTTCAGGCCTAGCCAGTGTCAACAATCCCATTTAAACAAGAGTAATATTGCACTCGTCATTCAGTTGGGAATAGTTTTAACAAGTAGCCCTGCAATAACTATACTTTATGGTTTTGCATTGGTCTGGCATGCTAAATAAATCTCCTTTGCTTCCTTTCTACAAACAATGCTGGCGTATTCTATTATATTTCATTATTGGTTGTTGACGGTACCAGAACTAATCCCGCCTATTTAGATTGATTTCTTTTGCTCAGGTAAGGTGGTTTGTAATTGAAGACTAGATTCATTTTATAGTTACATAATAAAAAAAAAGTGGGGAAATCAAGAGTTCTTGAGGTACCAAAGGAAAAAATCAATTTAAATTAACGTCTTTTCAAATTCAACTTCACTCTAAAGCTTATCAGTTACAAGGATGAACAAAATACACAGGAAACATGTGGACTTTCAGCACTGCAATCCACATTCTGACCTAAAGTTCTTTCATGCGTCACATTTCCCCAAATCTATTTCCCCAGCCTAAATATAGAAATGCTTTAGTCCAATTTCTTCAAGTACGCAAGCATTTGCTCCTTAATAGGCAACAGAGAGTTTGTTTTTCGAGAGTAGGGATGGGTGACAAATTCATTCCATCTGAAGTTTTATGTGAATTACCAAATTCTCAGCTGCTGAACCAAAGAGGAAACCAGAACAGAATTCTGCACCAAAATTTGCACTTTCCCTAATGGAGCACTGCAGTTCCCCAGTCTAAAAATTGCACACAAAAGTGCATATACCAGGGGAAAGTGTGCACAAAAATGCACACAGTAGTGAAAATAATTTACAGAAACATTATTATTAGGAAAATAGCTTTCCATAATGCATACATGAGCAAGAAGGGTGCACAACAATGTGTACAAATTTTCATGCAGACTTTAAAAAATACAATTCGTATATTGATGTGGAATCAGGCTGAGCTGAACTTATGGTCAGCAAAATGAGAAACTGAATGGAACTAAAATAGATTCATAGCTGCTGAACCAATGAGCAAACCAGAACAGAATTCTGCACCAAAATTTGCACTTTCCCTAATGGAGCACTACAGTTCCCCAGTCTAAAAAATGCACACAAAAGTGCATATACCAGGGGAAAGTGTGCACAAAAATGCACACAATAGCGAAAATAATTTACAGAAACGTTATTATTAGGAAAATAGCTTTCCATAATGCATACATGAGCAAGAACGGTGCACAACAATGTGTACAAATTTTCATGCAGACTTTAAAAAATACAATTTGTATATTGATGTGGAATCAGGCTGAACTGAACTTATGGTCAGCAAAATGAGAAACTGAACGGAACTAAAATAGATTCATAGCTGCTGAACCAATGAGCAAAGCAGAACAGAATTCTGCACCAAAATTTGCACTTTCCCTAATTCAAGAGTGACTTCCAAATAGCCCATCAAGTAGTTGCATTTATCCATATGTAAATTCATTATTTCTTTTAAAAATTTGATCTATGCCACTCTCTAGCTCAGGAGCTGGGAAATGTTTTCCTATGAAGGGCTGTTGCCCCCATGGAAAAGTCAGTAGGGGACCATACCTAATGGTGTGCAGAGCCAGAGTTGATGATGGGTGGAACCAGACCTGCAGCGTTACAGGTTTGCATATTCCCTCTCTGTCTTGCACACACACACACACAAAGCAGAAGAGGGGTGGTCCAGACAGCAAAGAGTCGGCCTGCAGTCACAGTGTCTGTAATATTAGATGATGCTGAGGGCTGCAGGTTCCCCATTGCAGTTCTAGCTGATGAGAAGCTCTGGCACAGTGTATAAGAACAACTCTACTGAACCAGACCAAAGGTCCATCAAGCCCTTTTCCCAATAATGGCCATCCTGATGCCTCTGGGAACCCTACATTTGGGGCCTATGAGCTGGAGCCTTCTCCCCATTGTCTGTTTCCAGTATAATATGCAGAGATATACTGCCTCTGGAGGTCTACTTACCTACTGCTGCTATTAGTGATTGATAGACCAATTATCCATAAGTTTCTCTCATCCTCTTTTAAAGCCATATAAACTAGTGGACATCACCACATCTTGTGAATGCCATGTTAATATACATTATGTGAAGTAGTTGTTCTTTTTGTCCATTCTGAACTTACAGTTCATCAGTTTACTATTTGGTCATTGGCTGACCCAAAGTTCTAGTATTTTTGAGAAATTAGAAAAATCTCTCTTTATCCATTCTCTTCATACCATTCATAATATTATGAACTTCTGTCATAAGTTCCCTCCCTCCCTCCACCCCCACCCCACCCCACCCACTTTCCATCCCTCTATTTTCTCTACACACTGAACTGATGTTTTCATTAAACTGTCCACCCCAACCCCAGGATTTACACCCAGTTCACATGCATATGCACATATGTTAGGAGTAATGTGTGTTGAATGGCTAACAGGCATAACAACTGGCCATTGTGCACATTCACCATGCCACATGGAGAATGTGCACATCATCTGTCCATGTAGAAGGAATGGTGCAGTGCCAGTCAATTCCCATGTTGAGGGAATCCCAGACAATATACATTCTCCCCAACAGGTCTTGAGAATGTGCATATCTCAGCAGGGTTCTGTACAGTCTCTGGCCATTACGCATAATCTCCAACAGGCCTTGGGGAATGTGCAAATCTTGACAGTATTTTGTACATTTTCTACACAATATGTATAATGTCCAGCATGCTTTGGGGAATACACATATCTTGACTGCATTTTGTACATTCTCCAGGTAATGTGCATAATCTCAAAGACACACTAGAGAATGTCCATACTATGGGGGAATTGTGTACACTGCCTGGTTAACCATTCAACTCACATTATCACAAATGTCTGAAACTAGGATTTATTTCTTTTTTGCCCTGAATGTACATCACTTTACACATACCTAAATGATCTAATCACTAGCAACAACAGGCTACCCCACTGCTGATGACACTCAACTCTATTTCTCCTTTTCATCTGAGCCAGGTGAGGCTGTGAAGATGCTGAACTGGTACCTAGATGTAGTAATGGACTGGATTGAAGGCCAATAGGCTGACAAGATGGAGGACCTGTGGGTAGAATGTTTTCAAGTCAGGGAAATTGGTATTTGGCCTGTTTTCCTGGGGTTGCTCTCCCTCCCTCTGAAAGAGTAGCTGTCCAATCTGGGTTACCTTTCTCACTATAGATGGTGCCTTTTACTAGCTTCAGCTGGTTTACCAGTTGTGACTATTTCTGGACTGGGATAGTCTGGCAATAGTAATCCATGCTCTGGTAACCTCCAAATTAGATACAGCCCCCAGAATTTTGACTGGTATGGCCAAGTTTATGGATATCATACTTCCTTTGCTACGTGCTTGCTTCCAGGCCCAATTCAAGGTGCTGGTACTTGCAATTAAAGCCCTAAATGCCTCGGAACCTCAATTCCTGGACTAGCACCACTTCCCACATCAGCCTGCCCATGCTTTTACTCAGGTTCTTCTCCAAGTGCCACCTTTATGAGAGGTACACTATTTAAAAACAAAAGGAAGGGCTCTCTCAGCAGTTGCACCCCAATTATGGAATGCCCTCCCTAAAGTGGCACACCTACCTAGCACCCATGCTGCAATCTTTTTGGCAAAAAAATGTTCTTATTGATCCAGGCATTTAATTTCTTGAAAGTTTAGTTCTTTTCAGGATGGTTAGTTTATCTGTAGTTTTAATATTGTACTTGGGGCTGTTTGGGATTTTTTTTCACATACAACCCCTTCTGTTTTTTTTTCTAAAGATTTGTTTGCATATTTGCAAACCTCAGGGTTAACTCTGAGTCTCCTGTGGTGCCATTTTGGTTCCATTTTCAGGAGCATGGGAAGACTTGAGTCAATATTAGAACATACGATTTGTTACGGTTGCTTTTTATGTTGTTCCAATTTTGCTTTTTATTGTTTTACTTGAGTTGTTTTAGTTTGCATGGATTGTTTTCCATATGTATTTTTAATTTGTTGTAAACCACTTTGTGAGCAGGTGTCAGTGATCTATAAATAGCTTTAATAATAAATAAATAAATAAATAAATAAATGTGATGTTTCTTATGTGGGCAGGCCAATATACCATTGTTCCAGGAAGCTGTAACTTTGAAACACAAGGCCAAGATTGGACCACTGCGTGTAAATTTACACAAGATCCTGGAGACAAATTTGATTGGCACATTGGCAACAGGGCTGTCATAGAACATGGAGGCCCAGCCAAGGATCACACACCAGGTAAGATGCCATTCTTCTTAGCCTTTTTTTGCAGGGGGAATGATTGAAAGCTGTTATTCCTCGAACAGATATCCTCAGGCTGTTTGCTGAAGGAATAGCACATCCGGGTTAGTGGTGGACATGAAATCAATTTTGTGTGCGGTGCAAGCAAGAAAAGTACAGTGAGCAAATGCCACCGGGCCCTAACTGCGAAATGCCAATGGAAAAAAAAGGTTATTTTGTTTTCTGTGGTGACAGGATATAAGTAAGACACCACAAAAGACTGAAAAGAACTGGACAACAGTGAGCATACTGAATGTTGTCTAATACTGCTATTTGAATGTGAATAAAATAAAGCAGCCTGATGCTTGCCAGTTATCAGCCATTTTTATCATTGCTTGAGTTAGCAAGTCAACATAATTTATACACTGTTCTTTTCAAGGCAGCCCTGCTCATATCAGTCCTGATTCTTTGCTGTGGCTGGATGCCTTTGTTTATTCATCTCTGAAGATAATGTGTTGCTAAATAAAATGTAAAGATACTAATTAATTAGGACCCCTTGAGAGAGAGAAAAAACTTCTGGTAGATTAAATCAGCATTCTATACCTTTGCATCTTAATACTGTTAATTAAAGTGGTGCTTGTAAACTTTCCCACTTCTAGGCCTATTTTGATGAAGAATTAAGAGTAGCAAGCAGTTTAACTATGGTTAACAACAGTGGCAACTGGTGACAATCCAATCTTCAGTTGTACTACACTTATCATCTAATGATTTTTTCAAGTACTTGTATGGGTCTTCACACAAGCATAATGAGGATAGTATTCTGCCTTGGCCCCTTCATAGATCACTGCCTTGTTGTGGCGAAGGGGCTTGCGTAACTCAGTGAAGCCATAAGCTATGCTGTCCAGGGCCACCCAAGACGGACAGGTCATGGTGGAGAGTTCCGACAAAATGTGGTCCACTGGAGAAGGAAATGGCAACCCACTCCAGTATTCTTGCCAAGAAAACCCCATGGAATGTATCACAAGGCTAAAAGAGATGATGCCAGAAGATGAGCCCCTCAGGTCAGAAGGTGTCCAATATACTACTGGGGAAGAGCAGAGGGAATTTCCAAGTAGCGCTAGAAAGAGTGAAGCGGATGGGCAAAAGCCGAAAGGACATTCAGCTGTGGATGTGTCTGGTGGTGAAAAGAAAATCTGATGCTGTAAAGAACAATACTGTTTAGGAACCTGGAATGTAAGAACAATGAATCAAGGTAAGCTAGAGGTGGTCAAACATGAGATAGCAAGATTGAACATCAACATCTTGGGAATCAGCGAACTAAATGGACAAGCATGGGTGAATTTAATTCAGGTGACCATCATATCTACTATTGTGGGCAAGAATCCCTTAGAAGAAATGGAGTAGCACTCATAGTCAACAAAAGGGTAGGAAAAGCAGTACTGGGGTACAATCTCAAAAACAATAGAATGAACTCAGTACGAATCCAAGGCAAACCATTCAACATCACAGTAATTCAAGTCTATGCCCCAACCACTGAGGCCGAAGAAGCTGAGGTTGATCGGTTCTATGAAGACCTACAATGCTTTCTAGAACTAACACCAAAAAAAGATGTCCTTTTCATCATAGGGGATTGGCATGCTAAAGTAGGAAGTCAAGAAATCACCAGGATAACAGGCAAGCATGGCCTTGGTGTACAAAATGAAACAGGACAAAAGCTAATAGAGTTTTGCCAAGAGAACATGCTGATCATAGCAAACACTCTTTTCCAACAGCACAAAAGGTGACTCTACACATGGACATCACCAGATGGTCAATATCGAAATCAGATTGATTATGTCCTTTGCCGCCAAAGATGAAGAAGCTCTATACAGTCAGTAAAAACAAGACCTGGAGCTGACTGTGGCTCAGATCATAAGCTTCTTATTGCAAAATTCCGGCTTAAATTGAAGAACGTAGGGAAAACCACTAAACCATTCAGGTATGACCTAAATCATATCCCTTATGAATATACAGTGGAGGTGAGGAATAGATTTAAGGGATTAGACCTGATAGACAGAGTGCCTGAGGAACTATGGACGGAGGTCCGTAACATTGTTCAGGAGGTAGCAACTCAATCGATCCCAAAGAAAAAGAAATGCAAGAAAGCAAAGTGGCTGTCTGAGGAGGCTTTACAAGTAGCTGAGGAAAGAAGGGAAGCAAAAAGCAAGGGAGAAAGGGGAAGATATATCCAACTGAATGCAGAGTTCCAGAGAATAGCAAGGAGAGACAAGAAGGCCTTCTTAAATGAACAATGCAAAGAAATGGAGGAAAACAACAGAATGGGAAAGACTAGAGATCTCTTCAAGAAAATCAGAGATCTCAAGGGAATATTTAGTGCAAAGACGGGCATGATAAAGGACAAAGAAGGCAGGGACCTAAAAGAAGCAGATGAGATTAAGAAGAGGTGGAAAGAATACACAGAAGAACTATACAGGAAAGATCCTAATGTCCCTGATAGCCATGATAGCGCGGTCACTGAACTTGAGCCGGACATCCTCGAGAGTGAAGTCAAGTGGGCCTTAGGAAGCATTAGTAACAACAAAGCTAGCGGAGATGACAGTGTTCCAGCTGAGCTATTTAAAATCCTAAAAGATGATGCTGTTAAAGTGCTGCACTCAATATGCCAACACATTTGGAACACTCAACAGTGGCCACAAGACTGGAAAAGGTCAGTTTACATTCCAATTCCAAAGAAGGGCAATGCCAAAGAGTATTCAAACTACCGTACAATTGTGCTCATTTCACATGTCAACAAGGTTATGCTCAAAATCCTACAAGCTAGGCTTCAGCAGTATGTGAACCGAGAACTACCGGAAGTTCAAGCTGGGTTTCGAAGAGGCAGAGGAACTAGAGATCAAATTGCCAACATTTGCTGGATCATGGAGAAAGCAAGAGAATTCCAGAAAAACGTCTATTTCTGCTTCATTGACTATGCTAAAGCCTTTGATTGTGTGGATCACAACAAACTGTGGCAAATTCTTAAAGAGATGGGAGTACCAGACCACCTTACCTGTCTCCTGAGAAACCTGTACAAGGGTCAAGAAGCAACAGTAAGAACCGGACATGGAACAACCGATTGGTTCAAAATTGGGAAAGGAGTATGACAAGGCTGCATATTGTCGCCCTGCTTATTTAACTTATATGTAGAGTACATCATGAGAAACGCCGGGTTGGATGAATCACAGGTCGGATTTAAGATTGCCGGGAGAATTATCAACAATCTCTGATATGCAGACGAAATGCCTAATGGCAGAAAGCGAAGGGGATCTCAAGAGCCTCTTGTTGAGGGTGAAAGTGGAGAGTGCAAAAGCTGGTTTGAAACTCAACATTAAAAAACTCAGATCATGGCATCTGGCCCCATCACTTCCTGGCATATAGAAGGGGAAGAAATGGAAGCAGTGACAGATTTTATTTTCTTGGGCTCCAAGATCACCGCAGACAGTGACTGTAGCCATGAAATTAAAAGACGCTTGCTCCTTGGGAGGAAAGCTATGGCAAACCTAGACAGCATAGTAAGAAGCAGAGACATCACCTTGCCGACAAAGTTGCATATAATCAAAGCTTTGGTTTTCCCAGCATTAATGTATGGCTGTGAGAGCTGGACTACAAGGAAGGCTGAGTGCCTAAGAATGGATGCTTTCGAACTGTGGTGCTGGAGAAGACTCCTACGAGTCCCCTGGACTGCAAGGAGGTCAAATCAGTCAATCCTAAAGGAAATCAACCCTGACTGCTCATTGGAAGGACTAGGGATGGTGGAGAATTCCGCCACAGATTTCAGTGAGGCCGAATGGACTGGCATTCGCCCCCCCGAAACCCATAGCACAATGGCCTCCCACCCCCTGCCACCCCGCGCAATCCCACCGGGACAAAGCTTACCTGGGGTGGATGTTCCGGCGGCGGCGGCTCCAGCGGCGGCTCCGGCAGCGGTTCCAGCAGCAGCTGGTCTCTCAGCTGGCTGCTGCAGCCGCAAATGGCGGCCATTGTAGTGGCCCCCATTTGTATCCTGCCAGGCTGCCGTGATAGGCTACGTAAGTATTTATATAGCCTATCACAGCAAACAGCAGGGGCGCAAACAGCGGCCACTACGCCATTTGCGCCACTGCTCTTTCCGTGATAGGCTACGTAAGTATTTACGTAGCCTATCACGGTAAAGGCAGCCACGCAAATGGCGGCCACTATGCCATTTGCGTAGCTGCCTTTACTGTGATAGGCTATGTAAATACTTATGTAGCCTATCACGGAAAGAGCAGCAGCGCAAACGGCATAGCAGCCACCGTTTACGTCCCTGCTCTTTGCCGTAATAGGCTACGTTAATACTTATGTAGCCTATCATGGCAACCTGGCAGGATGCACATGGCGGCCGCTATGGCGGCCGCCATTTGCAGCCGCAGCAGCTAGCCATGGCCAGAACTCCGGCTGCGGATGGCCCTGGCCGGCGGCTCCACGGAGCCACCATGGAGCGGAGCTGGCCAGGGAGGATCCAGGGGGAGGGACGGAGTGCCTCCCCCCCCACCGTGAATCAAAGCTGCGAAAAGGTGACTTTCGTACATCCCTAGGAAGGACAGATACTGAAGCTGAAGCTCAAATATTTTGGCCACCTAATGTGAAGAGAAAACTCCCTGGAAAAGACCCTGATGCTAGGAAAGATTGAAGGCAAAAGGAGAAGGGGACGGCAGAGGATGAGATGGCTAGATAGCATCACCAATGCAATGAACATGAACTTGAGCACTCTCCGGGAGAGAACAGAGGACAGGAAGGCCTGGCGTGCTATGGTCCATGGGGTCACGAAGAGTCGGACACAACTGAACGACTGAACAACAACACTCTGCCTTGGTGGGTGTAGCTGTCATTGAAAAAGAATTCCGCTGAGACCAGATGTTCACACATACATGATTTGGTCTCTCACCATTTGATGACTGTGATACTCTCTGCATTGGAAGACAGTCACCCTGTTCACTAAATGTTTCAAAGGGGAAAACAGGAATGGAGTAGTAGATCCTCCCCAACTTCCATGAATTTTACTGAAGGCTTGTACTAGAGATGCATGAGAAAATTCATTTCAGTTCACTTTGGACCAGAATTTACCCAGTTCTCACCTCCCAGAACCAAACATGGACCTGAACGTAATCTGCTACCAAAGCCCATACATTTCCTAGCTTACAATGCTATTCACTGAACAAAAAATTGCATTAGGAAAATGCATAAACTTGGAAAATGCACACAAACACACTTTAATCAATGGGAGAAAAAAATAACGAACATTTAAAAAATGCATGCAATTGATGCGTACATTTGGAAAAATGAGCATGAAAAAAACCAAAGCTCGCAATCTGATATTGCACGAACTTTGACATTTTTCTTCCTCACTCATAATGCTAGAACCTGGGGTCATCCCATGAAGCTGACTGGTGGGAGATTCAGGAGAGATAAAAGGAAGGACGTCTTCACAGCACATTGTTCAATTATGGAATTTGCTACCACAAGACATGGTGATGGCCACCAGTTTGGATGGCTTTAAAAACAGGTTAGACAAATTCCTGGAGGAGAAGATTATCAATGGCTGCTAGTCCTAATGCTCTATGCTATCTCCAGTATCAGAGGCAGTATGCCTATATACACCAGTTGCTGGAGAACATGGGTGGGAGGGTGCTGTTACACTTATGTCTGACTTCTGGATTCCTGGTCGACAGCTGGTTGGCCACTGAGTGAACAGAATGCTGGACTAAATGGACCCTTGGTCTAATCCAGCATGGCTGTTCTTATGTTCTTATGGAATCTGGTGAACCTCAACGAGCCACGTTTTGCTGATTTGCACATCCCTACTCTGTACACAATGGCTCTAGAGACCATTGACTGAATGGATATAGAGTGGTAGGGTGGGGCCTCCATTGCAGTCCAACTCTGCCCTTCACATGTACCATGTCCGTTGTCTGAACAGGGCTATTGTTTTTGAGTTTGTCATAGATGATTTTTTTTTAAAAAAAGTATGTCTGTGATGGTGATTATTGCTGGGAATATTGCAACCTCATCTGCAAGTTACAGGAAGGGGGCAGTGCTGCAGTTAATTAATACATGGGCATAGCTAGCCTTAGGATCTCTATAGCCTCTCCTTTCTCTCTCTCTGACTTCCTCCATTGCTGGGAGCACAGGGTTTGCTCTCTCGCTCCCACCCATGGGAAAATAGGGATCCGGGAAATTACTGGCCAGTTAGCTTAATGTCTTTTCTGGGTAAATTGGTTAAAGGCATTATTAAAGATAAAATTAGTAAGCATGTAGAAGGACAAGCCCTGCTGAAAAAGTATGAACATGGCTTCCAGAAATGTAAGTCCTGTCTCACTAACTTTTTAGAGTTCTTTGAGAGTGTCAGTAAACATGTAGACAGGGGTGATCCAGTAGACATTGTTTACTTGGACTTCCAAAAGGCTTTTGACAAAGTCCCTCAACAAAGACTCCTGAAAAAACTTAGCAGTCATGGAATAAATAGGGATATACGAATGTCACTTACTGTTTTGTTTCGTGGCATCCACAGTGGGGGGGAGGCGCTCCGTCCCTCCCCCCGAAATCCTCATTGGGCTGGGGCTGCCCACAATGACATCCAGCTGCTGCTGGGCTGCGCAGGAACACAAATGGCAGCCACCATAGCCGCCGCCATTTGCGTTCCTGCCTTTTGCCATGATAGGCTACATAAGCATTTACGTAGCCTATCACGGCCTCTGCAGGGGTGCAAAAGGTGTCCCTGCATTAGCTGTGATAGGCTATGCAAATACTTACATAGCCTATCACAGCACTCGTGGGGAGGCGAATTCGCAAAGCAGCGGCGAATGGCAGCAGGTAAGCTCCATTCCGTGTACATTTTGCGGGGTGGGGGATGGGGGACTTCACTCCGCCACGGATTCCGGGGGACCGAATGCACTGGCGTTCAGTCTCCCTGGAATCCATGGCGAAATTCTCCGCCATCCCTAGGAATAAGACTGCGTATTCATGGAATAAGGTCCTCTTATGGATCAGTAACTGGTTAAAGAACCGAAAGCAGAGAGTAGGAATAAATGGTATATTCTCCCAATAGGGGGAAGTATATGTGGGGTCCCACAGAGATCTGTATTAGGACCAATGCTTTTCAACCTGTTCATAAATGATCTGGAATTAGGAGTGAGCAGTGAAGTGGCCAAGTTTGCGGATGACACCAAATTATTTAGGGTGGTTACAACAAAAAGGGATTGTGACGAGCTCCAAAAGGATCTCTCCAAACTGGGAGAATGGGCATCTAAATGGCAAATGCGGTTCAGTGTAAGGAAGTGTAAAGTGATGCACGTTGGGGCAAAAACTCCCAACTTCAAGTATAGCTCGATGGGATCTGAGCTAATGCTGACTGACCAGGAAAGAGAGCTTGGGGTTGTGGTGGACAACTCAATGAAGATGTCAACCCAGTGTGCAGCTGCTGTAAAAAAGTAGGGATGTACGAAAGTCACTTACCGTTTCGCAAATCTGCTTCGCGGTGGGAGGGGGAGGCACTCCGTCCCCCCCCGGACTCCTGCCCGGCCAGCTCCGCTCTGCGGGTATTCCGCAGAGCCGCTGGCCGGCTCCACCCGCAGACGGACATCCAGCTGCTGGGCAGCCCTGCAGGGACGCAAATGGCGGCTGTCGTAGCTGCCACCATTTGCGTCCCTGTATTTAGCCATGATAGGCTACGTAAATATTTACGTAGCCTATCACGGCAGGGGGAAAAAAACCCAGCGTACGCAAATGGCGGTAGCCACCGCCATTTGCATACACTGGGTTTTTTTCCCCCCTGCTGTGATAGGCTACGTAAGTATTTACATAGCCTATCACGGCAGGGGGGGAAAGAAATCCAGTGTACGCAAATGGCGGCGGCTACCACCGTTTGCATACGCTGGGGTTTTTTTCCCCCTGCCTTGATAGGCTATGTAAGTATTTACATAGCCTATCACGGCAGGGGGGGGGGGAGAAATCCAGTGTACGCAAATGGCAGCGGCTGCCACCATTTGCGTACGCTGGGTTTTTTCCCCCCTGCCGTGATAGGCTATGTAAATACTTACGTAGCCTATCACGGCCTCTGCAGGGATGAAAATGGCATCCCTGCGTTAGCCGTGATAGGCTACGTAAGTATTTATGTAGCCTATCATGGCTATGAAGAGGAGGAAGCGAATGGCGGCCGCAGGATGGCCGTCATTCGCAAAGCAGCGCGGATGGGAGCAGGTAAGTGCCCCGTTTCGCGCACCTTTTGTGGGTTGGGGGTGGCGGGCACTTCGTTCCGCACGCCTTTTGTGGGTTGGGGGGGAGGGGCTTCGTTCTGCGACGGATTTTGGGGGCCAAATGCACTGGCATTCGGCCTCACCGAGATCCGTCACAGAATGCTCTGACATCCCTACTAAAATGATCAAGGGGCTAGAGCATCTCCCCTACGAGAGAAGGTTACAACAGCTGGGATTGTTTAGCTTGGGAAAAGGAAGGGTAAGGGGAGACATGATAGAGGTCTACAAAATTATGCATGGTGTAGAGAATGTGCATAGGGAGACATTTTTCTCCCTCTCTCAAAATACTAGAACCCAGGGTCAACCTATGAAGCTGATTGGTGGGAGATTCAGGACAGATAAAAGGATGTACTTCTTCACACAGCACATAGTTAAACTATGGAATTTGCTACCACAGGCAGTGGTGATGGCCTACAGTTTGGATGGCTTTAAAAGGGGGTTAGACAAATTCCTGGAGGAAAAGGTGATCTTGATGGCTATGTGCTAGCTCCAGTACCAGAGGCAGTCAGCCTATGTACTCCAGTTCCTGGGGAACATGGGTAGGGTGCTGTTGTGCTCATGCCCTGCTTCTGGGTTTTCTGTGGGCAGCTGGTTGGCCACTGTGTGAACAGAATGCTACACTAGAATGGACCCTTGATCTGATCCAGCAGGGCTCTTCTTATGAAGGAACACAAAAAGGGCTGAACAAACTCCTTTTGAAACCCTATGCTGTACATGCATCTTAATGCAAGAATATTTGTGAGTAAACCATTTTACCTTTTCCTCACTAAAGGAAGGTATGGTGTCTCTCTCTCTTTTTACTCTTTTGTGTCCATGTGGGACTAGTAAATACTCATTCCGTTCTTCCTTTTGTTTTTTCTCTGCTAACTGCCTCTTTAACAGGAGGCAGCATTACCAAATAATTCCCATCAATCATCATTATACTGAGGGTATATCTACACTGCAACCACATATCAGTTTTGCACCCGGTTAACTATCATGAGTTCCCCCCAAAGATTGGGAACTGTGAGGGTGCAGCAAAATCTTCTTTTAGAGATCTCTACTCCCTTTCACAGAACTGCATTTTCCAGAGCTCACTGGAGAGACAGATGATGGTTAAATCAAAGTCTCTAATACCAATACTTTCTTAGCATTTATACAGTGACTGTGAGTGTTCAAAGCACTCCACATACATTATCTCATTTACCCCTTCCAAAATGTGTTAAGGAAAGTAGGTGTTGCTTCCCTCATACTGCAGGTGGTGCACTAGTGGTGAGGAGGCTCAAGCTGAGATAATAGTGGCATACTTAAGGACACCGTATTGAGTTTGTGGCCAAGGTGAGATTGGAACTGTGAACATCTCAGTTCACACTCTTAGCTGTTATGCTACATCAGCTTGTTGTGTAATGCCCCATTCACTAGCTAGCCCTCACTTGATGCCCCAGTCAATGGGAGATAATTGTGCATGAGTGAACAAATCATTTGTAGCAGATTTTATGCATTCATTAAGATGTACTTGCTGGTTGGAGCACCCCAGTCATGAATATAATATCTACAGGATCTTTTAATACTTGACAGGTGAGGAGAAAACAAATTTGTAGAATAGCTTTTTGTGAAAATTCAGTAGTGTATATCTAGTGCTAATTCAATATGATGGGCCTCCTCACTCAAACTTTGATTGTAACTTCCTATAATTTTTTCAACAGGGTTAAAAGTGAGGGGAACAACTGCAACTTTGCATTTCTACAAATATACAATAAATGTCAAGAGAAAATTGAACAGACACAAAGAATAGCAGAGAAAAGAGTAAAATGACTGTTGATATTCTTCAAGTAGCTAATGCTTACTAGTATGGTGGGTTGTAGCCAGTGGAAGCTGGTAGCTCTGATGTCAGTGGAGTGGTGAATCTGTTCTGGCTTTCAGTCAGAACCACACGGAACTCTAAAGGAGCTATCCAAGGTGCGAAGCAAAGTAGAGTTCTGACAAAAACCTGGAGTGGATTTACCACCCCACTGACATCTGAGCCAACAGCCTCCCCTGGTTGTAGTTATGTTCTGTTATTGAAATGAATAGTTTCTGGTCGTTTCTGTGGGAAAATGTAGAGGAATCACTTATAAACATACAAAAGAACAAACATGCTTTCTACTTGAGCTTCTGAATCAGTGCCACTGTCAGGGCAGGAACTTTGGGGCAGAAGCCCAGGTTCCCAACCAGCAGAAGGAGCAGGATGGCCCCCAAATGCAGCAGGGCTGGATTTCCACATTTGAAATAATACACATGTAAAGAGTTGCCCCCTGCCCCCAAGTAGAAATATGAAGGCCTGGACAAAAGGTAGAAGAGTTCAGAAGCAAACACTTTCCCCATTTATTTTAAGGACCTTTTTTTGTTATTTTTCCAGTGGAAAAACTGGAAACTTTGAGGGAACACTGAAAAAATTCGTACAATATTTTCTCTCTCTCTTGGAATGTGTATGCTTTTTAAGGCATAGTTTTCCTTACTCAAAATATGCAACATGAAGATTTTTCTGTAAGACAGTCTATAGCATTAGAGAATGCTAACTCCTATGAATGCAGTGTGTAGACTATACAAGACTCAAATGTTCAGTGCTGTTATAACTTTTTACTCAATATCCAAATGCTTTGCTAGTTTTTGATACTGTGACTGTCTGAGACTTTTACTTTCTTTTGTTTTCTAAGTTTTGTGGTTTCTATTTGCAATATTTATTTTTCCCTACTTCTCAGATGCCCCCCCCCCCAATAAAAATAAACTACAAATGTTTAGGTAGCACAGGGAGCAGCACTTTGCAGCTCTTACTCTAGTATTGGGTGTATTCTTAAATTTGTGTGTACAAAACTAAGGCAATTATAACTTTTGAGGCTGCTATCCATCCATGTTTATTAGGAAGGAAGCTCCACTAAGTGGAGTGGGCCTTACTTCTGAATAAGCATGCATAGGACTGCTTTGTAAATTTCATAAATATGCTAAATAGTATGATTTTATACACTATTTTATATAAAAGATGCACTTTATGTTTTCAAGGCAGTAAAATAAGTTTAGATTTGAGAAGAAGTAAGTATTCACACAGCACATAGTTAAATTATGGAATTCATTTCAACAAGGTATAGTGATGGCCAGTGGAGGCTGATGGTAAAATTGGAGCCACCAGGCTCCACTGGTGATGGCCACAAACTTGGATAGCTTTAAAAGGGGATTGGACAAATTCATGGAGAAGAAGGCTATCAGTGGCTACTAGTCCTGATGGCTATATGGTACCTTCAGTGTCAGAGGCAGTATGCCTATGTACCCCAGATGCTGGGGAACATGGGCAGGAGAGTGCTGTTGCACTCATATCCTGCTTCTGGGTTTTCCGTGGGCAGCTGGTTGGCCACTGTGTGAACAGAATGCTGAAATAGATGGACCCTTGGTCTGATCCAGCAGGGCTCTTCTTATGTTCTTATATTTCAGTTTTTCCCAAAAGTTCTTCCCTGTCCCATCCCCCCAGAAAATAAGCTGGGGGGGGGGGAATTGGTTTCTTTTTCATGCCTTCCAAATTCCCAGAAATGTTATATCTCTACCTATAAGACCATTAAGGCTGGAATTTATGCACATTTACCTGGGAGCAAGTCCTATTGAACTCAATAGACCTTACTTCTGAGTAGGGATGTACAGACTGTGTATACTCCATCTGTGTTTCATGGATTGTCAGGCGCCTCTTGTTCTATTGTCCATTCACAGACAGCTTTGATTTTTTTCATTATATGGAAAAATACACAAATAATTCCATAAGAGGGTTCGCAACAATTTACATAATTTACCTTAGTACGTAACATTTAGGGCGCAATCCTATTGGGGATAGGCGGCCACCTCCAAACTCAGAGGCGACCACCTATCCAATGCAGGGAAGGAGAAGCACAGACGGGATCGTCCCCTCCGCGCTTCAGCAGCCCTGCATTTGTGGCTAGACAGCCTGTCTAGCCACGGGAAGGCAGCTGCTGGACAACACATAGGATGTGTCGCACCAGCATTTCCACTTTCCCCACCCCAGAACACACACACACACACACACCTGGAATGCCCCATTTTGGCCACTCTGTGCTCCTCTTCCGAGCATGGAGGGCAGGGCCATTCCGAGTGCGGGCTCCAAGGTCGGTTCCCGGAAACCGACATATCCTATGGCCGTCTAGCCGCTGATTAGTGGCTATAGGATTGTCCTCCATTCCATTCAACTTTTCCCGTGTTTATTTTCTATTCTCAGCAGAAACTTACATATTTTCTTATGAATAACTCTGCGTAAATTTCAGGAAAGTAAAAAATAAATAAATCCAAGAGTCCACAGACTCCACACAGCCTGAGGAGGTCGGTCTGCAGTGCATTCCGCAGGTTGGATTCTTAGAAATCTGAGCTCATTTAATCTGTCTCAAATTTCTCCAGCATCCCTGCTTCTGAGTAGACATGTATAGGATTGCACTGTTAGTCCAGAATCTAAAAATTGCCTAATGGCAGCACTTTTCTGAATGTTCAAGCACATGAGATCTCTGCCTTTATTGTCTGTGCTAAGGACATCATCTTTAGAAGAACTGGGAGTTTTTCTCCGGTTGCCATTTCAAAATCCTCCTATTGAAAACTGAATGTCAGCAAGAAATTACATAAAATTGAGGGTCGAACTGAGCAAATTTCAAACCAAAAAAGCAACCATTTTCAAGTCTCTGTGCTATACCACAACTCTGAAAACCATTAGATACATTCATTTTAGGAGTGGAAAAGCCAAAATTGCATACAATTGTAGGCAAAAGCAAATATAGCCACTCCAACTAGGAAAGGCCTTCTGAGGTTGCAACCTCAATCCAGCTGCTCCGGGCTCTTTAAGCAATGAAGTAATGGGCTCCCTGACACACACTTTATTTGTGCTGTGTTAGTTTTTGCTTTCTTGAAATGTTGATTGTCAATACAAGGATTGCTGGTTGAATAAGGTGCTAATAACATTTTCCATCATCCAGTACTCGTGTTGGATGCCTTAGTAACAAACACAATGTAATATTCATTAATTACTTCTTTAAACTGCTTCATCAAGCACTGAGCTTGTTGCCTTCCATTCCATTAGAATGCCATTGGAATTAACAACGGAATAATGTAGACCAGGGGAAGGCAGCCTCTGAGGACCTATGAGCACATTTGGCAATTTAGGAACTATCCTGGGCACCACCACAAAATGGCTGCCATGCAGTGGAGGCTGGTGGCTCTGTGTCAGTGGGGTGGTGAATCAGTCAGAAGTCTAAAGGAGCTATCCAAGATGTTTTGTTGGAGTTCTGATAGAAACCCAGAGAGGATTCACTGCCCCACTGACATCGGAGCCACCAGCCTCCATTGCTGCCATGGCTGCCCACCATCTTCATTTCCTAAGAATGTCTCTAAGCTCCACTATGTAGCCCAGAGGCATTCATGGGAAATGAAAATGGCAGCAGCTCAACGCTCTCACTTTGCTTTGAAGTGAACCCAGCTGCCAGTAAGAAAATGTGTTAATTAAAAACAAACTGGGAGGGGTAGAGCAATTGGGGGGGCACCAAGAAAGGTGTTTGGGGGCACATTGGTGCCCATGGGCACTGACAGATACTAGTATATAGCAAGGGTAGGGAATCACTTTTAGGTGGGGGCCCAAATTGCCCACCACTGGGCCTCTGTAGGCCAGATTATGTCAGTGGGTGTGGCCATGCCTGCTGCTGTGATCACCTTGCCCCCCACCCACCCATTTTGCCTTTTGCATGCTGAGAGAGGCATGGCGTTCTCTGTCTCAGCACAAAGAAAGGGACTCAGCCTAAGGCCGGGGTTAATAGCAGGAATTCCTCTGGGGGAATTCCTCTAGGGGGCAGGACTTGGGCCAATTTGCACCCTCTGCGAGGCTCAAGGGGCCAAATGGGGAACCTCTGTGGGCCAGAAGTTGCCCTCCCATGATTTATTTGCCCTCCCATGATTTATAGACTAGAAGATGTAACCAAGTAGCATCTACTCAGGCCCCTTCACACATTCTGTACATGTTACAATCCCACTAAAACTGTGAATCCGCGACTAAATGGGTTTCTGCTTTGACTCAGCTAGGAAATTATTTATGGACCTAATAAAGATACATGACAAATGAAGACAAAAGGTCCAACTAAACATGGCATGGGAGATTTGCAACTGGACCTCATGGGTTAAAGAGAAAAGTGAAAAGCAATGATACTCTTTACCCTTGTCATTTTTTTCAATCTACACCCTCTTGCTGCCTGAACTTCTATTTGCCCAATAGTACCATGTGCAAATTACTGTATTGCACCACCAGTGATAAGTTGTCCTGTATTTTTTTTTCCTGGTGGTTAGTGCTGCAATTGTTTGGATAACTCCTAACTCTTCTTTGGTGTGGCTGTCCTGAGTGGTATTTTGATTCAGACGGTGTCTGACAAGGATTGGGGGTGGGAAGCAAGATTCCTAACGGGAAGCCTGGCTTAAGAGGTGAGGAGAGGCACAGGACATGCTGACGTAGCCTAATGTTGTTACAACACCATTGTTTTGCTGAAAAGTATTATTAATAGATTCTGGATACATGAACACTGTTGCACCGCAGGATAAGGTGTTCTATTCTCCCACATAGATGTGTGTGAGATGGTTGAAGGAGGCCTTAACTTCTAAGGAGGTGCACTCCTTAGAACATGAGATCCGTGGATTTTTCTTTCTTTTAAATTAATCTTAAAAGTCTCTAAAGGTGTATTTGTATTTCTTCTGCAAAGGAGAAGCTGCATGACTCTATACAGATTTAAGTACAAGATAGAAATGTATTGTTCTAATTAAAGATAAGGACCATGAAAAGTATAAAATACATACTTTATGCAGGATCTATAGTTTCTGTGTTGCACTCCCCTAGTATTGACCATGTCTTGTGCTGGAAAATAAATAATTAATGAACACACACTTTTAGGAGTATTATTATAGCTATATATTGTTTCTTTTTTCTGTGTATATAAAATGAAATGGTAAAGTGGGGAAAAGCAGACTGCGGTGTGCTTCTAGAGTGAGTGTTAGTGATAATTTAAAGCTGAGTGTGGAAATTCCTTAATTTTAGTTATAGCAAATAGGTAATTATAAAAGGACACAGTGTAAACATTACAAAAATGATGGTGGGGAGGTTAATTTTTTTTGTTTTTTGTCTAAAGTGTAAAACCGTTTAACATATGTACTGAATTATGGTGTATAGCTAACAATCTGAGGTTAGTGTCCTACTGTGCTCGTGCTCTTGCGAGACCCACTGTTTGCACAACAGGGCTTTTGTGGTTCTAAAATAACCCAAAATGAGCAGAAATACTTGTTTCTGGAATGGGGCAGGTCAGTGTTGCTCACAGAAGGGAGCTCCGCTGACCTGACCTGATCCAGAAATGGGCATTTCCACTTGTTTCTGGGATTATTTTTAAAACTAGAAAAGCCCCATTGCACAAGCAGTGGGTCCCACGAGTGGAACGGAACCAGCGGAGGTGGAGCTGCTCTGTTAGATACTGCCCTGAATATTGTTACACTGATTCTCCTTAATTAGAACACTATTTAGCAACTCTTAACAGCAATGGTTTTCTTTTCCCGGAAGCCTGATGAATTGCCAGAGCCATCGTCAACTGCTATACCAAAACATTATCTAATTAAAGAGTAATACAAAAAGCACTGCCTTAGAAAGCATTTATTTTAGTCTTATAAAGCAGGCACTCTTCATTATGTATTACTGGCTTTTAAATTATTGGAAGTTCGAATTCCAGTCATTTAAGAGCCATATCTTCTTTTGGGGGTTTGTTTCCTAGACCAATAAGGAAGCCACAATGAATGGTTGTGTTTACTCCAACTCCTCTGTCTGAGAGCTGATTCGTAGTGTCATGGAGAGGAAACATGGGGGAGTGCAGATCTGGGAGTGGTAATATCGTCTACCAGAAGTCCAGGGTAATTGATGCCCGTTGGTGCATCCATCAGTTCCACGGAGGACCCGGGTGTGTGCGTGCAATTTGGCCCCCCACCTTGAAGTAGTTCCTCAACCCTGCATATTGCAAATGATAAAAAAAGGGACAATACAGTCAACTGGCTTTTCCTGTGGCTATCATGCACAGATGGTTGTATGAATAGGTGCCAAGTCTCTGCTGCTTGACACATAAAGAGAACACTCCCTAGCCACTCTAGTGGCATGTAATACGACATGTACCATTATTACACACACACATGCTTCAGAGCAATCGAAAACTACTCTTTAGTTCTGTGCTTACAACTGTGATCATAGGTCAGAAATCCCAATTCACCCACAAGCATGCATTGAAAGACTGATCGTGAAGAGAGTAATGTGCTTGAAGTTGTAACTGGGTCACTCCCATTGTATATAGCACCCTAAGAAAAACACACTTCCTTAATTTTAATACAATATGAATACTGATACAGCATTTTTATCTACTCAAAGGTAATGGACATAATTTTTTATATGTCAATTCATCTACTCAACAAGAAGGGGACAGAGCAAGAATAGTTACCACCAGATACTTCCCAGCCAGTCTGGGTATATGCAGACTCCGCTTCTGGTTCTGGCTGTGTAATTCCCCCCAAATTGGAATGTTAAAGGTAAGCAAGAAGAGTGTTTAATATTTAGTAGATTATAGTAGCATTATTCATCTGTTCCTTGGCTCAGTATAAGGCAGCTTCCTATGTTCCCATGAAGACTTATATTCTGGCTCCTTGTCTATAAGAGTTCTCAGATCTATACATTTTAGGTATGGGCTGACTGGAGAGCTTGATACCTTCACCAGCATCAAGAAACTGCACGATTGTTTTGACAATTGTTATTGTGCTTGTCTAATCATATAACAACATGTGGAGGATTTATATAAACTTTAATTTGGCTCCTGATGAAGCTCAGGAGGGCTGTAGATCAGTGGGATAGAGTTGTAGTTCAATGGTACAGCACATGCTTTGCATGCAGAAGGTCTTAGGTTCAATTCCTGGCATCTCCAGGTAGGGTTGGGAAAGACCCCTATCTGACTCTGAAGTCCAAAACAGATAGTACTTCAAATCCATATCTAGCAGCTATGGCTTGGGGGGGGGGGCATTTTTACTGTAGAGTAGGTGTTGGGCCCCCGATCCAGATCTTTAAAGCCTCCCTGCCCTGCATGCTAAGGTCCTAATTTGGATCTGGCCCCTTGCACCTACTTCACACAACTCAGCCAGCGCCTGGATAAGTTTCTCCTCCAGCTGCTGACTGAGTTCTTTTCTCCATGAAGAGAGAGGCAGGGAACTCTGCACAGAGAAAGTCAAATGGATGGGGCAGATGATGGCAGGGGGAGAGGGTGGGGCTTCCTGCATGGCCCCAGCCCCTGATGTCATCCAGCCCATCTCATTGCTCCAGGGGGCAGTTTGGCCCCCAGATCAAGTTAAGTGCTCCATCCATCTTATGGGGGGGGGGAGGGGGAGAACTTTATACATCATCCTGAGCTCTTTTGAGCAAGGATAGGATATAAATGTAATGAAGCAATCTGTCATCTTCCAATGCAAAAATTGGCAATTATCTCTTCTCTCGCCAACTCTTCCAGTTCCACCCGTTGTACTGAGATTCAACGTGTGAAGCTATGAAATATAACAATTTGTAGAGTCCCTTTTCTTAACATTCTTGGTTTCAGACCTCAGTCCCCCATGTTGCTTTGCTATGTAAAATGAGATGAAGAGAGTAATTGCAGCCTCACTGTTCAGCCTCCCTTCACTGCGGTGCTACTTGAACATATTGCCATAGTACTGAGTTAAAGCAAAATTAATTCCCCTTGTGATAATATATGTCCAATATTTCAGTTTTCCAGCTTGTTAGGCAGTTCATATTACATAAATTGCTGTGAACGGGGGTATAATAAATTCCAGCAAAGAACGGGCCAATTTCATTACAGATGACTTTTTTTTTTTTTCTTAAGCTCATTTTTGAGGGGAGAAACACAAACCGGGCAAGCAATTTTTATACTGTTTTCCATGTTTTGGAAGTGATGTTTTTGTGATGTGTGAAATTTTGCTTAACAGATTCATTTTTTATTTGCTTGCTCCTTAGCTCGGTGCCCTCAGGTGGGCTCCTTTTATGCTGATGCCCTCCCTCAGGCTTGCGTGCCCATCACAGCAGTACTCCAAGGCTGAGGATCTGCCATTTTGATTTCCCACAATACCCCAGAGTGCCCAATATAGTGTCACTCCTGGGCATTGGGGGAATTAAAATGGAGACTCACAGACCAAGCGTGAAGGCCCTGGGACAGGTCTCAGTGCTGGCAGCTACCCTAGAATGTCAGGTGCTGATACCAGGCCTGATATTTTTGGAACTTGTCGCTATGAGTTTGTAGAGGAAATCAAAATTTGTTTTTATCACATGTTCCCAAACATGGGCCCTGTTCCATTGGATGTTTAGTCAGATGCAAGTCCCAATGTGTTCAATGGGGATGGTTATGATTACTATTATTGTTTTATTCGACTCTTCCTGCAAGATATTTAGGGTGGTACAAAGTTCCCCTTCCTATTACATCTTCAGAACAACCCTGTGAAGTAGTTGAGTCTGTCTGAGAGAGAATAGTGACTGGCCCAGTGTCACCCATTCAACTTCATGGCTGAGTGGGGATTTGAATCTGGGCATCTCCAGGCACTGCAACACACTGCACAGAGGTAAACACAGGATGGTGCTCAAAGTGCTTTTCCGTAGTACTCCACTGGTGCTTGGCAAAGGCCACTTTGGCATCTTGTGCAGAAAGGTGGGGCTAGAAATCTCTCTTAAAATGAATTAAGCAAATCAATAAGAGAAGCCAGCTGACCTTCTCTACCGTCATACCTCCCTTTTCCAGTGTACTCAGAATGTTGCCGCTAAAGGCACTGTTCTCTCCCCTTGCTAAGAAAAATCCCTTCTTAATTATACAGGCTCATTTTCAGGCTGTGAGTCAACTTCCCCCTTACCTTTTGAAGCTCTTCACCTCTTTGTACCTCCAATTCTTCATTTCCTTTACATTTCCTTTCATCCACCTTTCATGCAAATTAAGCTCACCTATTATATGCCACCCCTTTGTGTCTGTCTCTCCCTTCTGCCTTCCCGCCTTCTATTATGCTGTTCTCTGTATGTATGGTAGCACCCAGTCTTCCCCAATCCGGCGTCCTCCAAATGTTTTGGACTGCAACTCCCAGCCAGTATGGCCCTTGGCCATGCTGGCAGGGAATTATAGGAGTTGCAGTCCAACACATCTGGAGCATGCCAGGTTGGAGAAGGCTGGTATAAACTAAGGCTGAGCCAGACATTGTCCATAGAGAACCCGACCACAGTGGGAGGCAAAAGGGGGCTCCCCCCAGCAAATTTCAGGGACTGGATGATGAAATTTGAGGGACAATGAAACTTGCCACTACCAGAGTTCTTCTTGATAGCCACTGTCTGGCAGCCATCATTTATTTTCTTGAACCCCCCTGGCATGACACCTCGTGATTTTTTTAATGGTGGAAAAAATGGTGGCCGCCCTTCCATTTGCCTCCCAGTTTCACCACAAATAGCTTGATAAATTGCTCTCTCAATTTATCAAGCTATTTCTCTCAGTTCCAATACCTCCTCAACAGCCACTTTTTTTTTTTTAAACGAACAGTGGACTTTCTTAGCTTCAACTTACTTCATCTACTACTGGAGCTAAAATACCCTTACTAGTTATCATAAATCCTTGATTCCTTGTCTTCTTGGGTGTGTATTACAATATTTCTTAGTTCTGTACATCACCTATATGCAAACTCTGGTTCTGGTTCTGGCTGTGATTCCCTCCAAAATTAGACTGTTAAAGGTAAGCAAAAAGAGAGTTTGAGATCTAGGAGCATTTGTGCTTCTTGAGCTCTTCAAATTGTTTAGATCTCATGAATTATAGTAGAATAATGCATCCTTTACTTCATTGCCAGTTTCATGATTTCCCACACGATGGTCCAATCGGGTTGAAAGAACTAAATCCACAATGGCAACACTAATCTTCTAATTTCACAAGAGCCATAAAAGCAGATAGGTTATTGTTATGTGTGAAGCAACTCTTACACATTTATTTTCATATAGCCCAATCCTCTAAGTTAAACAGCACATATAGTAATAGAAATGGAAGGTGAGCGATTTCTCCATGCATTACACTTTCAAAAAGCGCTGTCTGTGTGTGTGTGTGTGTGTGAGAGAGAGAGAGAGAGAGAGAGAGAATCCTGGTTCACTGGGGTCTTGGAATATCTCCCTCCAAATATGCTGAGCCAACTTCCAAAAGCCATAAGGGCCTTCCAGATCATACATCAGATAAATAAGGTTCCTAGGCACAGTCAGTTTTGAAGCAGCAGCACAACTGAGTGAAATTTTTATCAAAAAGGCATGCTACGTGCAATTGCTTAACAATGTATTTTACTTCAAATTAATGTTCTGGCTAAACCAGGATCTAAGATTCATAGCTCATCCGACACCAGCCCCTCTTCTGCTGAAGAGTCTCACATTTCCTCAAACTGGAAATTGGAATAGTTTTGCCTTATAATTTTTTTAAAAGCATATGAGAAAACGCAAACTCGTATCTTCTGAGCAATTGATCTTTGGGCCAAAATATACATGATGGTGAATGCATCTTTGCATTTTCATTCAGGTTTTTAAAATGTAAAAAGCATAATCCTTGGGGCAGCGGGGGGGGGGGGGGGGCTGTTGCCGAATATGAATGGGTGCCAATGGGGAAATTCCCTCCAAAGGAATTGGCGGGAATTCCACCAATTCTACCTCCACCAGCTTCTGAGGAGGGATTTTTCTCAGGACTGCAGCAGGAGAGGAAAGGGTTAGACTCTCCCACTCTACTACTGTGATCGAGCTAATTATCAGCCCCTCACAGCTGATGCTATTTGCATTTTTAAAGAACCTGCAGGTAAAATGCAAGGATGCGTTCCCTCTAGTTTGGCCCTACATCCATAGAATGAGAAGCTTCTGTATGCACTGACATAGTGGTAAAGCTTCTAATTTATTTTCTAAACCGGCACTGTTTGAATTACAGAACAGGTTGTGGGATTGAGTATGTTCAGTGTTCCACATTTTGAGAGTTGTGTTATGATGTCACGGACTGTCACAGCCAGGTGTGAGCATTTTCTGTGTTTTGCAATCAATAGGTGTATACTGTTGAAGAATCTGGAATGGACATTTTGATGTGGGACGCAACCAGAAATAAAGGAAGTACATGGACATATGCCAATGTGGTCCTTTCTAGCAATAGTCCTTTCAAAGTCGCATTTGAAGCTGAAGTAGGAGCTAATGAATTCATAGAACTTGCCCTTGATGACATTTCTTTCACACCAGAATGTGCATCCGGAGGTATGTAATTCTACAAACAGTAGACTTGCGGGGGCTTGAAAAATACCTCGAGAATGAACTTATTCAGCTTATTTGCTTTTATTAATGAATGAATGAATTAATTAATTAATTAATATGCCCTCCTTCAGTAGAAATATTCTTGGGGCTGGTATCATTTTTAGTATCATCAACCCATTGTGCCTGTGATAATCTTCCAATTATTCTCAAACACAATTTAGTCAGACTCCATGAGACCCTCACTTATTACACTTATCTGACATGACTATTAATTTCTATCCCAGAATAGCATAGAGTTAAATAGCGTAGACCTCCAAGGGCCAAACTAGATGGGACAATGGCAGACCCATTCACCCCTTTGCTATCTGACAGCACCAGATAGCATAGATTTTCCCTATCCTGGGCTCAGTTGCACTTTCAGAGTCTGGTGGAGAGAACAGTGTCTTTGGAAGCAGAGAGTGGGCAGGGAAGCCCTGGGCAGAATGGACACCCATGTGCTTATGCTGTCTTTAACCTGGCCTGTCCCCACTGCCTGCTTTATACTCAGAAATAAATCCCACAGAGTTCAATGGCACTTACTCCTAGGTAGATGCATATAGGATTTCAGTTAAAGTTAGGGATGGGAGAATGAGCGAGGCATAAGCTCGACAAGGTGCTCCAAGTAGGGATGGCGGAGAATTTCTCCACGAATCTCTGGGAGGCCGAATGCCAACGCAGTCGGCCCCCCAAAATTGGTGGAGAAACGGTCCGCCACCCCCCCGGAATGGGACTTACCTTTGGCAAATGTCCCTGGCGCTGGCGGCTCCTGGCGGTGGTTCAGCGGCGGCAGCCAGTCTTCTGACCGGCTGCCGCCACCGCCATTTCCAAGTACAAAAAAAAAAAAAGTAATAGGCTACGTAAAGATTTATGTAGCCTATCACAGCTAGATTTTCAAAAAACACCGTGATAGGCTACGTAAATCCTTACGTAGCCTATCACGGCTGACTTTGGGGGGGGGAAGCACGTAGGCAAATGGCGGCGTCCATGGGCGCCGCCATTTGCGTTCCTTATTTGGGCACGTGTAGTGTACGTAAACATTTACATAGACCACGGCGAAAATAAGGGCAACACTATTTGCGTTGTCCTTATTTTCGCTGTAGTCTACGTAAATGTTCACATAGACTACACGTGCCCAAATAAGGAACGCAAATGGCGGCGCCCATGGGCGCCGCCATTTGCTTACGTGCTTTTTTTTTTTCCCAAAGTCAGCCTTGATAGGCTACGTAAGGATTTACGTAGCCTATCATGGCTGACTGCAGGGACGCAAACGGCGGCGGCTATGGCCGCCGCCATTTGCGTCCCGGCCGGCCAGGAGGATTCGCGGCCGGAGGGACAGGGCGCCTCCCCCCCAGCCAGAATTTCGGCTGGAGGGATGGGGCGCCTCCCCCCTGGCCAGAATTTTGGCGGGTAGGAACGGAGCGCCTTCCCCCCACCGCGAAGCAAGCTGCGGGACCAGGTAAGTGACTTTCATCCATCCCTAGGCCTCCAAGTTCCACTTGAAACTTGGTCCACCTTGCTCTTGTTTTTGATTGCGATCTGTTTTTGTTTTCGTTCGAATGGGGAAAGTGTGCATTTTGGAACCCATCTGTTGAAACTGCGTGCCCAAATGTACACTTTCCCGCCACAGACACGCGTGAAAATGTGTATTTTTTAAAGTGTGCTTTTCCCCCCAAATGTGAATGCAAGTTCAGGAACACACGAGCTTCTCCCCCCAAATGGGCTCACATCCATATTCGCATTTGGAGGTGTGAATGGGGCAGATTCAAGTCAAAAATGAAGCGAAATTAATGACATTCTCATTCACCTCTACTTAAATGTACTTCACATTGTAGAAAAGCAATATTACAAAAGCAATACTGAAATCTATACTGAAATCTCCAACACAAGGGATATGATCACCCAGGTAAATGCCTCTATTTGCATGCGAACGAGGTAGCTGTGTGAAAATTAGTCATTTATTTAACTATACATGATCAAGAAGAATATTTTTTTGTATGGCTGGCAATAAGCAGATGGCAGCAGTGGGGGTTACAGCCAAATGAAAAATGATAACAGTGCTGAAAAATATGTTCATGAATAATTTGCCACTAGTTGTGGTCCTCTGATTATGACCTCCAGTTGCAAGACACATGCACCTCTTCAGTGAGTTGCTTAACACCATGTTTAAAACAATGCCTCTTTTGTCACTGATGATAAAAACATACTTAATGGGAAACAAGCAGCCTACTGATTTGTTGTACTTGAAATGCTTCTGGTGCAGCACAACCTTACGCTTGTGAAAAACTAAAGAATTATTTAATATAAATGAACCGTCATTCTTGCAGCATGATTAGCATGTACAACAGTATGTTTCATATTGCTGTTATTTTGGACTATTTGCTTAGGGCACTGGTCATTAAAAATCACTTCTACAGATGTGGAGCCGAGGTTGTAAGATAGTGTTCAACCCAGCCAAAGTTAGGCACTGTTAAATCTCATCGATTTCAAGGGGAGATTCTTAAGCATGTGTTCAACTCACCCCATGCAAGGACATTCTGTCTCTCAAAGGGGTTGTTAATGGATTAGGTAGAGCTATTTTAGATGATGATAGATCCGGTCTGACAGTCTTATAAAACTAAGTTTTACTGTGTCCATGTAACCTTTGCTCAAATCGCTTCAGAAATTGCTTGTTGTTGTCCTTGCTAGACTGGCGGGGAAAACTGACGGACCACTTAGGCTGGTTCTTTCAATGCTCACTCCAGTTGACAACAGAGGTACAGTGCCATAGGGAGAGATGGGTAAATCACCAACTAGACTGTGTATTATGCTGAAATATTTTTGAATTATGGCTATGGCACTGCAGCTGTTTCTTGGCTCATGGCTCGCAATATGAAAACACCAGCATCATCAGAATACATCTCTGAGAAAGTCTGCCTTTGTTGGTGATAGCAAATAGGGTTGCACAAATGTAAAATAAGTGTTGCATTATATACACAATTGGGGGGGAGACCTTAATAGTATAGAGATTTCAGTTCTATAGATACTTTCTGCTGTGCCCTTGGCTCTACTATTTGCTCCAATGTGTTATCCCAGTACCTAGGCTACCATAACTATCCTGTTTGAACTATGAGTAAGACAATCTCATAAAGACTTACTAACGGGAAACTGGCATGGAGAATTTCCAGTGACTTGGTGCTTATTATGGCATTGAATTAGTTGCATCAATTTTTAAAATGAGCAGCAAGGATCTGCAGCTAATTCAGTTGTATATGAGAGAGAGGAGAGACGGTTTCTCACGAGGAAAGGTAGCAGCTCCTTCACTTTTTACATTATACATTTTTTTAAAAAAGCACTTTCTCCCCTCTGTCTGTCTATGTAAAATTTCTACAAAATATTGGATTTCACAAATGGCTCCCCCTTTTTTTCTTTTGCACAAAATGGTTACCTTTGTTCACCAACTGTTCAACTCAAGATAAAGGCACAATATGAGAAATTGCTGTCATGCTTTTCCTGTAATGTTCTCTTCGTTTAAAGGATTGCTTTGTTACTGCAGACGATTTTCCCTCTCTTTCTGCATTATTACTTCTCCAGCCTCACTTTAATTACTTTAGGTTTCCCAGGGCAACATGTTCTAAATGGAAGCAATCACAATTTAGCTGGTTGGTAACTCTAAGCAATAAAGCATGATCAGCTCCTTAAGTTCACCAGAGATTGTTATTTGTTCTTAAGCAGCAAGCCCCCATTAGACAAGAGAATTTTGTGAGAACCCCCCCCATTTTTTTTCAATGTTTGTGACAAAATATGATCATGTGCCTTTCTAGTAAAATGCCAGAGTAACTTCTGGCCATTATTCATGGCAGAATTGAATTTTGCTACCCATTGATGTCAATGAATATTGTTCTCTTCAACATGGGTCTTGCCATTACCGGCCTGATGAGGTGCTGTACATATGAAATGGTGCTGCTGAGACACGTACAGCCTGAATGTACGATCTTACTGTTAATAAGAGGGATCACTTTTTGCCAGTTGTGTGGTTTCCAGTGGTGGTGGTTGTTTTTTTACTTGTACTTTCTAGAATCTTGGAGCTCTCAACTGCCTTTTTAAAAACATAAAAATTAACACAGACTGCAGTGTACAATCCCCTTACTTGGTAATTGTCCTCAGGGCTTTCTTCCTTTTGATTGTTGTTGTTCAGTCGTTCAGTCATGTCTGACTCTTCGTGACCCCATGGACCATAGCACGCCAGGCCTTCCTGTCCTCTGCTCTCTCCCAGAGTGTGCTCAAGTCCATATTCATTGCATCGGTGATGCTATCTAGCCATCTCATCCTCTGCCGTCCCCTTCTCCTTTTGCCTTCAGTCTTTCCCAGCATCAGGGTCTTTTCCAGGGAGTTTTCTCTTCGCATTAGGTGGCCAAAATATTGGAGCTTCAGCTTCAGTATCTGTCCTTCCAATGAGCACTCAGGGCTGATTTCCTTTAGGATGGACTGATTTGACCTCCTTGCAGTCCAGGGGACTCGTAAGAGCCTTCTCCAGAACCACAGTTCAAACGCATCAATTCTTCAGCGCTCAGCCTTCCTTATAGTCCAGCTCTCGCAGCCATATGTTGTTACTGGGAAAACCATAGCTTTGATTATACGAATCTTTGTCGGCAAGGTGATGTCTCTGCTTCTTACGATGCTGTCTAGGTGTGCCATAGCTTTCCTCCCAAGGAGCAAGCGTCTTTTAATTTCATGGCTACAGTCACTGTCTGTGGTGATCTTGGAGCCCAAGAAAATAAAATCTGTCACTGCTTCCATTTCTTCCCCTTCTATATGCCAGGAAGTGATGGGGCCAGATGCCATGATCTGAGTTTTTTAATGTTGAGTTTCAAACCAGCTTTTGCACTCTCCACTTTCACCCTCAACAAGAGGCTCTTGAGATCCTCTTCGCTTCCTGCCATTAGGGTGGTATCATCTGTGTATCTGAGGTTGTTGATAATTCTCCCGGCAATCTTAAATCCGACCTGTGATTCATCCAACCTGGTGTTTCTCATGATGTATTCTGCATATAAATTAAATAAGCAGGGCGACAATATACAGCCTTGTCGTACTCCTTTCCCAATTTTGAACCAATCGGTTGTTCCATGTCTAGTTCTTACTGTTGCTTCTTGACCCTCGTACAAGTTTCTCAGGAGACAGGTAAGGTGGTCTGGTACTCCCATCTCTTTAAGAATTTGCCACAGTTTGTTGTGATCCACACAATCAAAGACTTTAGCGTGGTCAATGAAGCAGAAATAGACATTTTTCTGGAATTCTCTTGCTTTCTCCATGATCCAGTGAATGTTGGCGATTTGATCTCTAGTTCCTCTGCCTCTTTGAAACCCAGCTTGTACTTCCGGTAGTTCTCGGTTCACATACTGCTGAAGACTAGCTTGTAGGATTTTGAGCATAACCTTACTGGCATGTGAAATGAGCGCAATTGTACAGTAGTTTGAACACTCTTTGGCATTGCCCTTCTTTGGAATTGGAATGTAAACTGACCTTTTCCAGTCTTGTGGCCATTGTTGAGTGTTCCAAATTTGTTGGCATATTGAGTGCAGCACTTTAACAGCATCATCTTTTAGGATCTTAAATAGCTCAGCTGGAATACTGTAATCACTGCTAGCTTTGTTGTTAGTCATGCTTCCTAAGGCCCACTTGACTTCACTCTCTAGGATGTCCGGCTCAAGTTCAGAGACGGCACTATCATGGCTATCAGGGACATTAAGATCTTTCCTGTATAGTTCTTCTGTGTATTCTTTCCACCTCTTCTTAATCTCATTCTGCTTCTGAAGCCTCATCAGATAGCCACTTTGCTTTCTTGCATTTCTTTTTCTTTGGGATGGATTTCGTTGCTGCCTCCTGAACAATGTTATGGACCTCCGACCATAGTTCCTCAGGCGCTCTGTCTTATCAGGTCTAATCCCTTAAATCTATTCCTCACCTCCATTGTATATTCATAAGGGATATGATTTAGGTCATACTTGAATGGTTTAGTGGTTTTCCCTACATTCTTCAATTTAAGCCGAAATTTTGCAATAAGAAGCTCATGATCTGAGCCACAGTCAGCTCCTGGTCTTGTTTTTGCTGACAATATACAGCTTCTCCATCTCTGGCTGCAAAGGACATAATCAATCTGATTTCGATATTCTGGTGATGTTCATGTGTAGAGTCGCCTCTTTCTTGTTGGAAAAGAGTGTTTGCTATGATCAGCGTGTTCTCTTGGCAAAACTCTGTTAGCCTTTGTCTTGCTTCATTTTGTACACCAAGGCCATGCTTGCCTGTTATCCCGGTGATGTCTTGACTTCCTGCTTTAGCATTCCAATCCCCTATGATGAAGAGGACATCTTTTTTTGGTGTTAGTTCTAGAAGTTGTTGTAGGTCTTCATAGAACCGATCAACCTCAGCTTGTTCAGCATCAGTGGTTGGGGCATAGACTTGAATTACTGTGATGTTGAATGGTTTGCCTTGGATTTAGGGATGTACGAAAGTCACTTACTGTTTCGCGGATCTGCTTTGCAGTGGGGGGGAGGCGCTCTGTCCTTCCCCCCAGAATTCTCGACGGGGGGAGGTGCTCCGTCCCTCCCCCTGGAGTCCTGCCCGGCTGGCTCTGCTCCACAGGGATTCCGCGGAGCTGCCGGCCGGCTCCGCCCGCAGCCAGACATCCGGCCGCTGGGCAGTAGGGACACAAATGGCGGCTGCCATAACTGCCGCCGTTTGCGTCCCTGTGTTTAACCTATCACGGCAAAGTAAAAAAAAAATGGCGTACGCAAATGGCGGCGGCTACGGCGGCCGCCATTTGCGTTCCTTATTTTTCCCCATTTTAGTCTATGTAAATATTTACGTAGACTATTACGGTGAAAAAAAGGGGAATGCAAATAGTGTAGTGGGCGCTATTTGTGTTCGTTTTTTATCTGCCGTTTTAGCCTACGTAAGTATTTACATAGGCTAAAACGGCGAATAAAAAAGGAACGCAAATAGCGCCCACTACGCTATTTGTGTTCCCCCTTTTTTTCGCCATAATAGTCTACGTAAATATTTATGTAGACTAAAATGACAAAAAATAAGGAACGCAAATGGCGGCCACTGTAGCCGGCGCCATTTGTGTACACCGTTTTGTGGTGTTTTTTTGACCCAGATGTGATAGGCTACGCAAGTCTTTACATAGCCTATCATGTCTGGGTAAAAAAAAAAAAAAAGACAAGACTGCAAATGGTGGCCATGGCAGCCGGTTGGAAGATGAGCCGCCGCCACCGCTGGAGCCGCCCCTGAACCGCCGCCATCCGGAACATCTACCCTAGGTAAGTCTCGTCCCGGGGGGGATCCGCAGGGGGGCAGGGGGGTGGCAGGCCGTTCTGCCACGGATTTCGGGGGGCCAAATGCCAGTGCGTTCGGTCTCACTGAAATCCGTGGTGGAATTCTCTGCCATCCCTACTTGGATTCGTACTGAGATCATTCTATTGTTTTTGAGATTGTACCCCAGTACTGCTTTTCCCACCCTTTTGTTGACTATGAGCGCTACTCCATTTCTTCTAAGGGATTCATGCCCACAGTAGTAGATATGATGGTCACCTGCATTAAATTTGCCCATGCCTGTCCATTTTAGTTCGCTGATTCCCAAGATGTCAATGTTCATTCTTGCCATCTCATGTTTGACCACCTCCAGCTTACCTTGATTCATTGATCTGACATTCCAGGTTCCTAAACAATATTGTTCTTTACAGCATCGGGCTTTCTTTTCACCACCAGACAGATCCACAGCTGAGTGTCCTTTCGGCTTTGGCCCAGCCGCTTCACTCTTTCTGGCACTACTTGGAAATTCCCTCTACTCTTCCCCAGTAGTATATTGGACACCTTCCGACCTGAGGGGCTCATCTTCCGGCGTCATGTCTTTTAGCCTTGTGATACGTTCCATGGGGTTTTCTTGGCAAGAATACTGGAGTGGGTTGCCATTTCCTTCTCCAGTGGACCACATTTTGTCAGAACTCTCCACCATGACCTGTCCATCTTTGGTGGCCCTGCACGGCATAGCTTATGGCTTCACTGGGTTACGCAAGCTCCTTCGCCACAACAAGGCAGTGATCCATGAAGGGGTTTCTTTTGATAGTTGGAGACAAAAGCTTGGAAACATGATTGCACAATAGTAACAATCCAGACAACAGTTCTTACTTCAGTTCTGGACTTCACTGGAACTACGGCAGTGCTGATTTCCCATATGAAGGACCAGGGGGGGAAAAAAACAACTTCACAGACTTTGGGTGATTATTCCTTAGAAAATGCTCTATATTTTTCCAGTTCTAAGAGCACGTGGTAGCTTCATTTTAATAAATTCCCAGTCCCAGTGGCAAACCCAACAAGCCTCATGAAAATCAATGGTGTTAAAATAACATTTGATTTCTGAGATTATTACACAAAACTGGGCTAGGACCAGTTCTGTCTAAAATTAATCTGTGTTGGTTCCATTTGAGGGGGTCCTGGGCAAAGTGCCCTCTAGCAGGCCTTCTCTTCCACCGGTAGCCCCTGGCAGTGCCTACCAATTTAACTACCAATTTAATTCCCCACAGTATCCCCACCATAATGCCACTCTGAGGCCCAGGTACCCAGCGCTGCTTCAAGCATCATACCCCCCCCCATTTTTAAGTGTGGGCCCCGATGCAGGCATCATCAGTGGGCCATACCAGGCTGCTGGCCCTGGCAGCTGCCCACTGATGCTAAGTTCTGGTGCTGGTCCTGAAATCAGTAGGGATGTATGAGAATGTTGTTCCTTTTCACAAATCATGCAAACATGTGCCTTCACGACCCTGATCATGAGTGGGAGTGTAATTCTCAGGAAATTTTTTCAAGTGCATTCGATCTGCATTTTCACACGTTAGCTTGGGGGGAGGAGTGTGCATTTTTGGTACGCAGTTTTGAAAATGTGCACCTTCCCAATTGAAAATGCCCATTTTTCCCAATCAAGAAACAAAAACAAAATACACTTGCCTTCGGGAACACAGAGGAGGTGAAACAGGCTTCGCAGAGGAATTTGGAGAACCTCAGCGAGCTCAGACATTGCATATTTGCCCCTGAATTGCAGACCGGAAGGTCGGCAGGACAGCAGTTCGAGACCCGAGTGCTGCGTGACAGAGCGAGCTCCCGTCTTCGGTCCCAGCTTCTGCCAACCTAGCAGTTCGAAAGCAAGGAATTGCAAGTAGATAAATAGGTACTGCCTCGGCGGGAAAGGTAACAGCGTTCTGTGCACCTCGGTGTTCAGTCATGCCGGCCACATGACCACGGAAGCGTCTTCGGACAACGCTGGCTCTTCGGCTTAGAAATGGAGATGAGCACCACACCCTAGAGTCGGACACGACTGGTTGGGGACACTTTTACCTTTTACCTTTAGGAACGTATTCATGTTCTACTTTCGCTGCAAGTGACTGGAGGCAAAAGGGAAATTTAGAAGGGCTTGAAAGGAAGCTGGAGTTCCGCTGTTATAATACTGGTATCAGGCTATCAAAATTGGGTTGCTACTTTAGTTTCTTGTTTTAAAATGAAGCTGGTGTTTTATACCAAAATGTTTCACATTTTAAAATCTACACACAGATGCACACAGACAGACAGTAACAAGAAAAAGTTTGTGAGCCCCTTAGGATTGTCACATATTTCCAACCTAAAATGTTATTAGATCTTATTCTAACCCTATAATTCCAGATACAGAACAATAGACACACAAACGTGAGGCTTTTTCGATGTTTATTTATCCACAACTGATTCAGCATTCAATATCCATGTTTGAAAAAGTGTGTGAACCTTTATAGATTTATTACTTGGTGGCACCCCCTTGAGCAGCAATGACTTCAAGTAAGCATTTCCTGTAACTGTTGGTCAGTCTCTCACATTGGTTTTGAGGAGTTTGGCTCGCTCCTCCTTGCAGAACTGCTTCAACTCAGTGACATTTGAGGACTTCCTTGCATGAACAGCTTGCTTCAGGTCCTGCCACAACTTTTCAATGTGGATTAGGTCCAGACTTTGACTAGACCATTCTAAAACACAGAATTTCTTCTTCCGCAGTCATTCTTTTATAGATCTGGTTGTATGTTTAGGATCATTGGCTTATGGCATGATCCACTTTCGGTTCAACTTCAGCTCACAGATGGATGGGCTGATATTCTCCTCTAAAATCTCCTGATACACCAGAGAATTCATGGTTGTGTCAATCATGGCAAGCCATCCCGGCCCTGAGGTAGCAAACCATCACATTCCTACCACCATGCTTGATGGCTGGGATGAGGTTCTTCTGTTCAAACTCAGTGTTTGCTTTTCGCCAAACATAAAAGTTCTCCTTGAGGCCAAAAAGTTCTACCTTTGACTCGTCTGTCCAGAGAACATTGTTCTAGAAGTCTTGGGAATCATCTCTGTATTCCTTAGCAAACTTTAGACAGGCAGCAGTGTTCTTTTAAAAGAGCAGTGGTTTCCTCCTGGCTATCCTCCCATGAACACCATGCTTGTTCAGTCTTTTTCTGATCACTGAGTCATGAACACTCACATTAGCCAAGGTGGGAGTGGCCCACAGATCCTTGGATGTTACTCTGGGGTTCTTTTTGACATCCTGGATGATGTGCTAGTTTGTCCTTCAAGAGACTTTGATAGGATGACTGCTCCTGGGTAGAGTGACTGTGGTCTTGAACCTTCCCCATTTCTAGACTATCTCTATGACAGTTGATTGGTAGAGCCTAGGGATGTTGGAGAATTCCACCACGGACTCCAGTGAGGCTGGATTCTTTAGAATCCGGCCCCCTGGAGTCCATGGCGGAACAGAGCAATCCCCCCTGCCACCCCGTGGAATCACCCCGGGACGGAGCCTACCTGGCGGCAGATGTGCCGGCACTAGCAGATGCGGCGCCGGCAGATGCGGCGCCGGCAGATGCGGCGGCGGCTCGTCTTCCGGGCTCTGCCGGGCTGCTGTGGCCGCCATTTGCGTGGCTGCCTTTTGCTGCGATAGGCTGTGTAAATACTTACATAGCCTATCACAGCAATGAGCAGGGGTGCAAATGGTGGCCGCTACACCATTTGCGCCCCTGCTCTTTGCCATGATAGGCTATGTAGGTATTTATGTAGCCTATCATGGCAAAAGGCAGGGATGCAAATGGCATAGCGGCCGCCATTTGCGTCCCTGCCTTTTGCCATGATAGGCTATGTAAATACTTACGTAGCCTATCACGGCTTGGCAGGGACACAAATAGCGCCCGTCGTTGTGCCCGCCATTTGCGGCCACAGCAGCCTGGCAGCAGCCAGAATACAGCTGTGGGCGGCCCCGGCTGGCGGCTCCACAGAGTTGCTGTGGAGCACAGCCAGCCAGGGAGGATTCCAGGGGGAGGGACGGAGTGCCTCCCCCCCACCGCAGATGCCCCAGATCGAGATGATAAGTACATTTCGTACATCCCTAGTAGAGCCCCAAATCCTTAGAAATGGTTTCGTGACCCTTTCTAGACTGATGAGCAGGAATAACTGCTTTTCCGAAGTCCTCAGAGATGTCTTTTGATCATGGCATGACATATTTCCACACAACTGTATGGTGAAGACCAAACTCACAAAGTTTCTGATCCTTTTATAGGGTGGGACCTCCCAAACTCACCCCCGAAGGATCTACCTAATTACTTAAACACCTGATTCTAATTATTCCCTTTAACTGAGCTGATATAACACGGGGTTCACTTAATTTTGCACATACCCCGACTCTTAAGTACTCATTGTTTGCATAATTTATACATAATTTTATTTCACAAGACATGAAATTGGTTAATATAGACCCTATTGGATATTTAGAAAAGGACTGGCTTTGATTCACAAAGACTACCATGGTAAAACTATGGAATTTCTGTAACTATCATTAGGGTTCACCAACTTTTTTCACCACTGTGTGTGTGTGTGTGTTTTAAAAATTAAAGCTATAATATTTTAAAATTATAAAAAAAATAATTAAATCTATATACATTTATAAACTCAATGTGCGACTGGTGGTCGTTCATTTTGTTTTAAAATGGTTTCATTTCCTGGTCTCATTTTTTAAGCCCCTAAAATGCAGTATTTTTTTTAATGCAGTTAAATTGTATTGGTCAATCCTCTGAGCAACAGCATCCAGGTCTAGATTCAAGTATGGATGCCTGGAGCCCAGCCTGATCCTCTTGACACTCATGGTGGTCTGTCAAACTCATGGTGGTCTGTCAAATTATAGTCTGTTTTACTTAATTGTAGTGTAACTTGTCACAAAGGTGACTTCATTTCAGCTGTGCAGTCTAGTGGGAGATAGAATGTCAGAATCAGGGGCATCTGAGGGAAGGGGGTCTGAGTTCTGAACATTTTGAATTACTCTGCAAGTCAGGGAGCCTATCCTGTCTCATCAAACTCTAATGTTTCAAGTGCAGATGGTATCTCGGGTAGATTAGAACTAGATTACCTATTCCTTTATAGACCAAAAGCAAGACCTTGGGCACTCACTTCCTGAATTATAGGCACCAGTAGTCAGTTTAATGCTTTGGTGAACACTCATGATAATTCACAACCCTGTCAGGAAGCCCATAAACACTGAATGTTTGACTTTGTGAATGTTACAATAATCACTCAAGTATGATACTTGTCCTTGCAGAAGTCACTTCTTTCCTGCAAATGAAGGGATACGTGGAATGCTAATACTTTGGCGATTGCTTCAGGTCTTATATGAGTTTGGACTAACTGGTGTGATCTTGGTTTCTTCCACTATTTCAAGATGGCGTTGTTCTCCATAGTTGTATTTTTAATTTTTCACAACTGTTTAACTTGTATAACCACAGACTAAACAGAGGTAAAATTGCCATAATAAATTCAGGGTCTAGCAAATAATTGAAAACCCAGCATTTGTTTTGCAGAGTGTTATTATAACTTGCAGTGCAGGACCCTCCTTTAGGTTTCTATTGATCAGAAAAGGCTTTCTCAATAATAAACAGTGTACCTTAATTCCCTTTAGGCTCTTAGGATGGATGTAGGCACACATATGGAAATAAATCCTATTGATAGGATTGGCTTCCAGTAAGTCTACTCAGGATAATACTATTAAATCATCAAAATATGCATCTTGAGTATTCTTTCTCACAAATAAAGGAGAAAGAAGTACATGCCCATGGGCTTTCTCCAAATATTTGTTAAAAGCTGGGTTTGCTTTTTCCGTTTCTTTCTTTTTCCTTCATCATCTATCCATTTTTACTCTTGTTGTATCCTATTTCTTTGTGGAAGTGTACTCCTTGCTTTAATTATTTGTGCTTGTAGAGTGCTAAACGCTGCCTCAAAGGTGTCTTTCTTCTTTGTCCAAGAGGGATTGTGGGGTTAAACAATACGAGCTTTGTGGCACCTTAAAGGCTATCAGTTGTCATAGTAGTTAAGAGATGGGAAATCGTTGGTTCAAAGTTCATCTCGGTCACAATCAGGAGGCCTGTAGCAAGCCACTATTCTCTCTCTTTCTCTCTGCCCTCATACGTAATACGGGGATGATATTCAGTGATGTAGTGGAGCCAGGACTCATAGGGCAGTGTCCAGCTGTGTCATTCCGTTAGTGCAAAGGATGTTGTGGTAGCAGAAACCAGGTTCCAAACTATGTGCAAGAGAAGAATCCAGCTAAAGTTACATTTGCACAAGAATAATTGCGCAAGCATAATGGGCAACCACTTGCACAGCAGAAAGACTCAGCAGAGCTCTGCTACTGCTGTGCTGTTTGAGTCTGCGGAATGACACAGTTGCATGCTGCCCAGCGCCGGGTGCAGCACCAGCCCTTTTTGATAAGCAGGGACACTGACGCCATCGGCCACCCTCCCGCATTACATTTCTCCACCCCACCTGTGTTGCTGCTGGAGCAGCAAGCCAGGTAAGCAGGAGGGGGGTGGGTTGGAAGGGAAGGGAGCAGGTGGAATTGTGGGAATGAAGGGGAAACAGTTTGGCGGCTCACTGAGGTATTTAAAGGAGGTATTAGACCGCATTGTGCTCCCAGTGACATCACCAGGGGCACAACGGGGTCCAGTTTGGCTCAGTATAGGGCTTGATATAAATCAAGCTATTTACAGAGTTTTGTGGAAAATAATTCCGTTTTCCAAGCCCAGTTTGAAGCCTGACCAGGGAAAGTTGCCCTGTCATGTGTTTTATCAGGCTATGGGTACTGTTCGGGCAGATAGAGGAAAAGGCCCCTGAAAAACAAAGCACCACCACCCAGCTACAGTCCCAAGGCCGTGATCTTAAACACACTTAGTAGGCAGTAATTTCCATTTAACACAGTGGGACTTACTGCAAGGTAAACATGCATAAGATTGTGCTGCAATGTTCTTTCCTCTTGATCTAAAAGCAGTTTGTCTTTATTAATGTCCTGCCTGGAAACCAATCCTAGCATTACAGGTAAATGTTGAGAAGCCATTGGGAAGTACTCTGTGTAGACAGTGATGTCTTGTGTTAGCAGTCAGTCTGCTGGCCATTAAAGGTGCAATTCCTTGTGGCTGGGGAATGCTGGGAGTTGTAGGACTTCTTTTCCGTCTAAACATGCATGAGATTGCACCATCAGAGAATGTAATTTCCCAGGGTTGATAAAGCCCTTACAGTGAGATTAAAGTTCAGTGGCATGCCCGCCTAGTTCATGACTTCATTGCTTTGGCTGCCAGGGCCGATCTACATTGCGCCTGCCATTGCAATGAATTCGGTGTCTCGTCGGGTTAAACGCTTTCTCATTAAAACGTGATTATTCACACTCACCTATTTTCCCCATTGTAGTGCTTCATTGAATGTGCATGCTTGGTTCACACTCGAGCGCTATGCTGTTTTCCTGCTGTTTTCCTGCGCGCACTTGTCTGATTTCAGATGCTAAGCAGGGTCGGCCCCGGTCAGTAGTTGGATGGGAGACCGCCTGGGAATCAGGCTTCCTGCACTGAGCAGGGGGTTGTTGAATCCCATCAAATGAGATTAAGTTTTACCCCCTCCTATCCCCTGCTCTGGATGTGGTTTTTTTTTCAATTCAGGCCTTATCCTCACAGAATCGGGGCTTCTCCGCGATGTTTTTTTTTTCTAATTCAGGCATGATCTTTGAAGCTTCCAGGTTGACAACTTTGAAGATTCGAAGATCATGCCTGAATTAGAAAAAAAAACCATCACAGAGAAGCCCTGATTCTGCGAGGATAACGCCTGAATTTTTTTAAAAAAAAACATCCAGAGCAGGGGATAGGAGGGGGTAAAACTAGGGATGTACGAAAGGTACTTACCTTTCGCGGATTATGTTGATGGGGGGGAGGCGCTCCGTCCCTCCCCCCGGAATCCTGGACGGGGGGGAGGCACTACGTTCCTCCCCCCCTCCCCCCGGAATCCTGGACGGGGGGGAGGTGCTACGTTCCTCCCCCCCCCCGCGGAATCCTGGCCGGACAGCTGTGTTCCGCAGGGATTCTGCGGAGCCGCCGGCCGGCTCCGCCAGCAGCCAGACATCTGGCCGCTGGCTAGCAGGGATGCAAATGGCGGCAGCCATAGCCGCTGCCGTTTGCATCCCTGCAGTCAGCTGTGATAGGCTACGTAAATGTTTACGTAGCCTATCATGACTGACTTAAAAAAAAACAACAACAATGCGTGTATGCAAATGGTGTCGGCCATGGCCGCCGCCATTTGCGTTCCTTATTTTGGCACGTCTTAGTCTACATCAAGATTTACATAGACTAAGACGGCGAAAATAAGGGGAACGCAAATAGCGTAGTGGATGCTATGCTATTTGCGTTCCCCTTATTTTCCCCGTCTTAGTCTACATAAATCTTGACGTAGACTAAGACGTGCAAAAATAAGGAACACAAATGGCGGCAGCTGTGGCCGCCACCATTTGCGTATGCGAGTTGTGTGTGTGTGTGTTTTTAAAGGCAGCCATGATAGGCTACGTAAACATTTACGTAGTCTATCATTTTTTTTTAAACTTAGCCATGATAGGCTACGTAAATCTTTACGTAGCCTATCACGTTTGTTTGTTTGTTTGTTTGTTTAACTGGAAATGGCGGCAGCAGCAGCCAGTCGGACGTCCGGGCGCCGCAGCCACCACCGCCGAACCGCCGCCGAACCGCCAGGAAGATCCGCCCCAGGTAAGTCTCGTCACGGGGGGTGGGGTGGGGGGGCAGACCGTTCCGCCACCGATTTCGGGGGGCCGAATGCGCTGGCATTCGGCCTCCCCGAGATCTATGGCAGAATTCTCTGACATCCCTAGGTAAAACCTAATCTCATTTGAAGGGATAGAACAACCCCCTGCTCAGTGCAGGAAGCCTGATTCCCAGGAGGTCTCCCTTCCAAGCACTGACTGGGACCAACCCTGCTTAGCTTCCGAGATCAGACAAGCGTGCGCACATCCAGCCCTTTGCTTGTTGCTAAGGAGACAGGGACTACTGAGGAAGCTATACAATTGGTAGCCGGAAGAAGACATGGGGCCATCGAGAGCTGTGAGTGAACAGGAGAGAAATACCAACACCGCCGCATATGGACAGGCAGGGGAGGGGACTACGACTGGATATGGTAGCGAAGGCGTAAAATCAGAGCACATTAAGGGGAAATACTGGGATATTAGGGTATTAAAAGTGGGAGGACGGAAGTGGGAAATTCCGGTTCCAATCTGAGGCGGCTACTGCGTAGTGTGAAAGGCAGGCGGTGCAACCTCATTGGAAGTGAAAAAAGGTGGTAAGTGTAGAGATCCAGCCCCAGAGAGTGCACAAATTGTCAGAGAAACCTGCCAACTAAGAGGTAGTGAGCAGTGATTGTTCAAAGTCGCCCCCGCCCAAGTGAGTTTTTACATTTGGTAATTCCACTGTAATTCTTCCAAAACGTCCCATAATTCCTTACTAAAAGAGAGGAAAAAACAGTTACATGCAACAAAGTCTATCTGCTCCTTTTTCTCTGAAACAAATAGTTAAACACACTAGAAACTATGCATAATAAATACTAGTAGCAACTAGCAACAGACTACAATGAGTGTACAAAGACTTTTGAAACTATTCCTGTTCCTGATGTGTTCTGAGCAAATGCTATTATTTGGGGATCATGGAAATCACTAAACGAAAAACAGTTTGGTTAACATATATGTTTCTTTTTCGACAAACCCTTTAAGAACAACACTTTTGCTAAATCCATTGGGAATTCAACTTGTTTCAATTAATGTGTGTAAGCAGAGTTTGTTGGTTATTGTCAAAGCAGATATTTGCCTTCTAATGGATAATGGATAATGGATAGCAGTCATACTTGGGAAAATATTGCCTGCCTGAGTTCCACTGAATTTAATGGGACACGAGAACTGAATTTAATGGGACATGCACTTAATTCCCATTGGATCATTGGCTGATTGAACTTTCTCTGGATTGTGCCCACTGTACTTGATTTAGCTCATTCTTCTATGGAGGAACTCTACAAAGAATCAGCAGTTGAGTGTGGCATATTGGTTAGAATGTCAGACAAGGGGAAAACTGAGATTCAAATCCCCATTGGTCATGAGGTTCACTAGATGACCTTGAAGCACTCCTTCTCTCTTAGCTGGACTGGCTCGCAGGGTTGTTGTGAGGATAAAATGGTGGGGAGAATACGTTGCCTGGAAGATAGGCGAATCTGTCCATTTTGCTTTCTCCCACATCTGGATTTTTTTAAATCTCAAGTTCTTTCTTCTCCCAAATATGAAGAACTTTGCAAAGTTAGGTAAATCTTGCTCAAAAATGAACTGAAATGAAATTCCCACCTATCTCCGCCAGCCAAATTCCATTTGTTGTTGTTGTTCAGTCGTTAAGTCGTGTCCAACTCTTCGTGACCCCATGGACCATAGCATGCCAGGCCTTCCTGTCCTGCGCTCTCTCCCGGAGTGTGCTCAAGTTCATATTCATTGCATCGGTGATGCTATCTAGCCATCTCATCCTCTGCCATCCCCTTCTCCTTTTGCCTTCAATCTTTCCCAGCATCAGGGACTTTTCCAGGGAGTTTTCTCTTCGCATTAGGTGGCCAAAATATTTGAGCTTCAGCTTCAGTATCTGTCCTTCCAATGAGCACTCAGGGTTGATTTCCATAGGTGCAACTATTCCCAGAACGGAGAGGACCATGTTGTACCTGCCTGCCAGCTAGCTGTTAAAGATGAAGAGCCAGTCAGAAAAATGAGGTGGCAACCCTAATCATGTCAGTGATTGAATAGACAGGGATTCAAACCCAGACCCTAACAGCAAAGCACTCAAAAGCCGTCTGCCTGGATGGAGAAAGCTGTCAGTTTAGGTTTCTTCCACATTCAAGTTTTTTTTAAAAAATAATAATCTCAAGTTCTTTTTGTCCACAATATAGAAAACGTTGTGAATTTTTGTAAGTCCTTATCAAAGCCAAACTGAAATGAAATTCTCCCCCATCTCTAGACCTTTGAAGAAGGGTGGGCTGAAAATGTAATTAATACAATAGTAGTGCAGCGCTTTCAAAAGAGTGCTGTTGCTCGTGCAAAAAGCTGGGCACTTTAAGGAATGGCAAACTAGCAGTAGCATACTATGGTACATACCATTTCTAGGATGGTAGATTCTGATTCTGAATCAAACCACGGCCATTCACAAACAGATAAAAGAGTTTGCACATGTGTGATTACAAAGAAGGGATGGATGGATGTGTTTATTACTTGAGCTTTTTGGACTGAATACTAAAAAATTACTGTAAATTAGGATAAGATCTTGAAGGCAGAGAACCATATTTATTACTTGATATAAATAAAAGCATGTTATTCTCTGAAAATTTCTGAGCTGAAACATTTCATTTGTGCTATATATAAATGTTTATTACTCCCTTTGTGTTCAAGGAACTAAATTATACTGCCATGTAGAGCTGGGCCAGCCTAAGAGGCCTAAAAACATACAAGCCAGAGTTTAATGCTGCAGGAAATACTGAATCATTAAGGTTAATGAAATGTTATAATGAAAAGTGCAAGCAATAAAAAATGAGGCTTTATTGTGTTAATTGTTTACTAGCTGACAGCTCAACGCCACTTTGTCTGAAAAGGCCTTGGAAGTGTTCTATAAATCTAGAGTATTCCCACTGATTTCCAAGGTATTACGTTTAGATTTGCACTAGATTAATGGAGATAAGTATTTGATCAACCATCAGATATTTCCCTGTCAAAGCCTCAGGACCACCACTTTTCACTCTTAATCATATTGGCTCCTCAGTCCTAAACACATTTAATTTGATGTACTTCAATTGATTTCTTTTTAAAACCTCCTTCCAAATACGTTTGCTTGAGTCATAGCCTTGGTCCTTCTGTATGCTGACGCCTGTTAAATTCCTCTTCTAAAAAACGCGGTGTCAGAAAGGCATAAATACTTAGGTCCTTATTCTGCCAAGGATTAAAGCTCTCTCATTACTCAAGGTAACGAGGATCTCTCTTTCTTTCTCTTTCGCTTTCTCTCTCTGAACTAAAAAATGGGCACTTTGGCTGGTTGTGATAGAAAAGAGAATTTAGACTGCAGCCCTACACAGTTACCTGGAAGAAAGTCCCATTCAACTTAATGGAGCTTACATCTTAGTAGACATGCATATGATTGTGCTGTAAATTGCAATTATCTAACTTTTTACTTAAGAGTAATGCCACTTATGCCAGTTGCATATCATGATACCATTATGAAGGGGATAAGAAACTGCAACTAACAACAGAATCTTATAGATGTCTACTCAGTCAGAAGTATGCCCCATGGACTTCAATGGGACTTACTCCCAGGTAGGTGTATAGGATTGCAGCCTAAGTCCATCCTGAAGCTTTCTAAAAACAATAGCAAAGGGGGCTAATCCAATAATAAGGTAAGGATGTGCCCTGTAATTCAAGCATTGCATCTGTGAGCTGACATTTTCAACCTTATTGTCTCCTAGGACCAGTTGCACCCCAGCCTCCAACCTGTGGCAGTGACAGATTCACTTGCATGTATGTGAAGCAGTGTGTGCCTCTCACTGCAAAATGCAACATAGTGGAAGATTGTGCTGATGGGACTGATGAAATTGTCTGCCCTACTGAGACACCTACCACAGATTCTCCAAGGCTTTGCCAGGAAACGGAATTCCCCTGTGCTAACCAGTGCATCCCATCACTCTTGAGATGTGATGGGGTAACTGACTGTAGGTTCAATGAAGATGAAGCCAGTTGTCGTAAGTCGCATGTTCTCATGCAGCTGCACCTAAGATTAGTTTCTTAAAATTGTGCACACAAAAAACTACAACCACAAATTAATGTAGAATATTGTCATTCTATAGATAATACTTGATTTTAAAACCTAGTATAATTTGATAATGGAATAATATATTGCATTGATTGATTGATTGATTGATTGCATTTATATCCCACCTTTTTTCCTCGTGCAAGGAACCCAAGGTGGCTTACATTATCCTCCTCCTCTCCATTTTATCCTCACAACAACAAGCCTGTGAGGTAGATTGGGCTGAGAGTCTGTGACTGGCCCACAGTCACCCAGTGAGTGACCATGGCCAAGTGGGGACTAGAACCCAGATCTCCCAGCTCCCAGTCCAGTGGTCTAGCCACTACACCACACTGGCTCTCCAATGTCAAAGATAAGCTGCAGGGACTTATCAAAATGCTTAGAGGTTCCCAGTAGTCATAGAAAGGTGGTGTGTGTGTGGGTGTGTATGCAAAAGATCTTTCTATTACCATATTGATGCTAGAGATATTTTAAAATAAATAGTTTGCCAATGCTTCAGGACCCATTTCTATATTACCACCCCCAATTTTAATGTCTTGTTGAGGTGGGATTAACTTGGGGGGGGTGGAAAATTGTGAGTGCATTACACCTCTGATATAGACTAATATAATTACATCATGTATAAAAAGATGCTTTGATCTCGGTTATTGACTGGTGTAAATTTCAAAATGGTTAACATACGTTGTTAGGAGACAGAAAGCTGCAAGTTGGTACATACCCTGGCTACTACAGGGCTACTACAGAGTCACATAGGCATTCAACAGGAGGCACCCAAATAACATAATTTAATTTTAGATGAAATTTCTTTGGAATCATGGGAACGCTGTAGATATCATATACCTCGACTTCAGCAAAGCTTTCGACAAAGTGCCCCATGATCTCCTGATGAGCAAACTAGCTCAAAGTGGGCTAGATGAAACAACGATCTGGTGGATCCACAGCTGGCTACAGAATCGGACTCAGAGTGCTTATCAATGGGACCTTCTCAAACTGGGGAGAGGTAACAAGTGGGCTACCGCAGGGCTCAGTCCTGGGCCCAGTGCTCTTCAACATTTTGATTAATAACTTGGAGGAGGAGGTGCAGGGAATGCTGATCACATTTGCAGATGACACTAAATTGGGCGGGATAGCTAATACTTTGGAAGACAGAAACAAAATTCAAAGTGATCTGGATAGACTGGAGCGCTGGGCAGAAAACAACAGAATGACATTTAATAGGGATAAATGCCAAGTTCTGCACCTAGGAAAAAGAAACCAAAGGCACAGTTACAAGATGGGGGATACGTGGCTCAACCACACTACAAGTGAGAAGGATCTTGGAATTGTTGTCGATCACAAGCTGGATATGAGCCAACAATGTGATGTGGCTGCAAAAAAGGCAAATGCTATTTTGGGCTGCATTAATAGAAGCATAGCTTCCAAATCCCGGGAAGTACTAGTTCCCCTCTACTCAGCACTGGTTAGTCCTCATCTGGAGTACTGTGTCCAGTTCTGGGCATCACACTTTAAGAAGGATGCAGACAAACTGGAGAGGGTTGAGAGGAGGGCAACAAAGATGATCAGGGGACTGGAAACAAAGCCCTATGAAGAGAAACTGAAAGAACTGGGTATGTTTAGCCTTGAGAAGAGAAGACTGAGGGGCGATATGATAGCATTCTTCAAGTACTTGAAAGGTTGTCACAGAGAAGAAGGCCAGGATCTCTTCTCGATCATCCCAGAGTGCAGGACATGGAATAATGGGCTGAAGCTACAGGAAGCCAGATTCCGGGTGAACATCAGGAAAAACTTCCTGACTGTTAGAGCAATTCGACAATGGAACCAATTACCTGGGGAGGTGGTGGGCTCTCCCACACTAGAGGCGTTCAAGACGAGGCTGGACAGCCATCTGACTTGGATTCCTGCATTGAGCAGGGGGTTGGACTCGATGGTCTTGTAGGCCCCTTCCAACCCTACTATTCTATGATTCTATGATTCTATGAATGTTGGCCTGAGCCAGGGCTCTTTGAAGGCAATGGAAGGATGCCCATTGTCACATGGCTGAGTTAAAAGTGTGGCCTCACTCCAGAGAACATGGAACTCTTGTGTGAGTGGGCTTCTTCACACTTCACTGGAGGGGACAATTCTATTTTTGCAGCCCTTTGGGCTGATCCTCTACTGAAGTGAATGGAATCCGCCTAACAGACAGCATCTTTATCTGCTCATGTCCCTGAAGGATATAGCAACGAATAGAATCCCATCATATTAATAGCTCTGAACCCAAGTACATTAAGGCTGAAATCCTATGCGCCCTTACCTGGGAGTAAGTCCCATTAAACATAGCAGGACTCACTTCTGAATAAACATGCATAAAGTTCTGCCATGATTTACTGAAAAGCAACACACCATATAGTTTATCTTTTAATTCAAGGGTGGGTAGATGGTAGGTCTGGATCTACGGATACATATCTGGGTGACTTGCAACAGATCAGAAGATTTCTGGCTCTCAATTGTTTAGCAATATCAGCAACAAAATGACTGTTCTCTCCCCATCCCCCTAAATTATACTGATGATTGGAGTAACAAGGAGTAGATTTTTGTGTCTAAGGCCTATGGGCACCATTCAGTTCTGATCTGAAAACAAATTCCTGGGCTCAGAATGTTTTAATTCTAAGTGTATGTCTTTTGCATTAGACTCAAGTTGGTGGATCTCAGGGTGCTATACAAACCAAAATGAAGTAGGTGCTTGGATATTTATCTCTTCTTGTAAAATTATTTTAAAGAGCAATCCTGTGGCCCCTAGACAGCATCTGGGGATAGTTCAGATTCCTGGATCCAGAGTCAGAGACAGCAGTCAGACCCAGGAGTTTGAGCTCCCTTCCCCCTTGCAGTCAGCAAAGAGAGAACCATGCCGGCTGCCTTTCCAAAGTTGCAAAAGTGACCATGGAGAGGAGGGAAAGGGGTCGGTTCTGTGGGCAGGGAGGGGACTGAGGAAGCGGGGATACGAACTATCCCCAGCCTTTCCCAGCCTCCTTTGCTCCCCCTCTGCAGAGCTCTAGATAGACAGACAAAAATATCCATCCAGCAAAAATGCAGAGTGGGACAAGAGAAGAGGCAAAGATCACCTCTGCACTCCTTCTGCTCGGCATAGGTGCCCGTCTGCCTCCAAGTTCGGAGGCTGATGGGCATCCGGTTAGGACTGAGCTCTTAAAATACTGTTATTGCTTTTAAAACTTAAAAAAACCCTGCTTAATATGTTTTATCATTAGTTTTATTGTATTCATTTTTATTATGTATGTCACTCCAAGAGCTTTGACTATAGGGCAACTCATAAACTGAATAAAATAATAATGAATAATAAATCCTGCAAGCCTGAAATCTGCCCACCCCTGCTTTAATTCCTTAGACTTCACATGCTACAGACCTGTATTAAAAGTTTGGCAGTCTCCTGAGAGCTGGCAGTCATTTACATTTCTATATGAATTTCAAGACCATATAATAACTTTTGTGTTTTTGACGTTCTTTAAAGTTTTAAGATATCTCCCCAAACTAGCTAGCTACGTGGTTAAAAAGTGGGTTTCTGTCACTGAAAGCACATTGCTTCCCTTCCCATTATAATTCCCCATTCTGTACCGCAGGCCAGCCAGATTCTTTTCTGGGATTTGAGCCCCAAATTTTATCAAGTGAAAACTCTTTTTCCCAGAGAAGACGCTAGACTGAGAAAATAACAGCTCTGTGAAGATAAAACATAAATCCAGAATGAAAAGTGAAGCAATCAGAAAATCTCTCACTCACATCTTTGGAAGCCCTCATCTCTGCCACTCCTGCCATCACAAAATTCTTGCCATATGTGGTTTAAAGGTTTACGTAGACAGGAGATTTCCAGCAGTGCTGACAGAAGAGCTTGATAGTAGGGTATATATGTTAGTGTTGCATTATAGCTATTAATATGGTGGGTTTTATTTCTTGCTCTATCTTGTAGAAGCATGAAATTATCATTTATTGTTACAAATACTGTACTTAGCCAGTCCTTCTGGCATTCTGAATTCTAATTTCACATGGTGTGTGGTTTTTTAAACTGTATGATTTAAAACAATAAAGAGTAAAAATTAAATTAATGCACATTATAGGCATACCTTGCTCACATGTCCCAGTAGGGTGTGGTTTAGCTGCTTGCAGCTGAGTGAGAACTGATTTTTTTTTCCTGTCCTTTGTTTTGCAATCAAAAGAATCTGGACTCTATCCCTGTAAAACTTGAAAGGCAGACAGAGGCCACATTTACACCTTGTGTCATATCAATACGATCCCATCATTGTAACGCTATATCCCTCTTGCGCATATATACTTCGCAGGACACACAATGACTTTTGTTGCAATATTTTGGATAACGTGAAATAAAAAGCAGGAAATAACACTACAAAAGCAGTATATCGAATGTATAATGTGCCTCAACAGTTCTCAGTGCAGTTCAATACCTCAATAAGGCAGTAGTGTAGATCTAGGCAAAATGTTAAAAGGGTTTTTTGGGGGAGGGGTAAAGGGCTGAGATATTTTCCTCCCCATGGTGCAAACAAGAATAGCAGCACCTGTAAAAACTTCATTAACATTTATGATCCTACATATATTTAATATCAGCATCATGAAACATTAATAGGATGATGTTAATTGTCTCTCACAAAAGTCAGTTTTAACTATCAGAGACCGTGGACAGCATGCAATATTCATTAACTGCAAAGCAATATATGCAGCTTAAGGGGAAGGATAAACATTAAAATGGTGAGAGAAGTCCAAGAGTTATAGCTAAGTCTTTCCCAAGAGTTTAACTACATGCAGACAATAAAAGGTACTTGGGTCTCAATCTTGAGGAATCCCTCTCTCTAAGTCGTCACAAATAACAGGATCAGATGCTTAATTCACTGCCAGCAATCCATACAGAGGATGATGTTTCTGCACACAGAACAGTTGTATTATGTGTGGTAGAATGCTGAGTGGTTGGCAACATCTCTGTGTGTGGCAATCTGTCCTTGAGTATCCATGAGAACAGCAACATAGCCGTAGTCTACGGCTGCCGGGCTTGAGCATCCCTGTAAATGCTCAAGGTAAAGCTGTACACAAATGCCCTGCAGGACTATTTTTGCAATTTCTTGGATCACCTGGTTCTTTCAGAGCCCCATCCTACTCCCACATCACTGTCTGATGGCCTTACAAGGTGTGCGTAGAGCTTCTGATACATGGCTTTTGACCAATACCATGCATGGACACACACAATGCAAGGTCTTTTTTTTAATGGATTGGTCTTTAATGATCATGGAGGAGCAGCTGATTCTTTTAGGGATATGATCATTTTTATGAACATTTGATACATTACAGAGCAATCCTGATCTGGGCCAGTAGAGAGTGACGAGGTGGATTGACAGCAATGGGGGCTGGGGGGTGGAATTAGCTATGCCAGTTCCAGGGCTGGCATATCTGATGGGTCTAGATTGGATCCATCTGGGGGAATGGAGCAGATTTGGATCCAGTGGATCCAAACCCGGCTTCTCTCTACCCATGGAATGCCCTATTTCTTGTCTTTCTGCCTGGTTCTGCAGGCAGTAGAACCGCCAGTGACAGCTTTCCACCCACCCCAGCACAGCTGGGACCTCTGCCATGGCAGCCCCCTTCCCCGCAGTGGTGCTCCTTGGGAAGGCACTAATACACCATACCACCCTAACTCCCTCCAGCCATCAACATCAGGCGGTTGGGATTGTGCTCTTGTTGTTGTTGTTCAGTCGTGTCCGACTCTTCATGACCCCATGGACCATAGCACGCCAGGCCTTCCTGTCCTGCGCTCTCTCCCGGAGCGTGCTCAAGTTCATATTCATTGCATCCGTGATGCTATCTAGCCATCTCATCCTCTGCCATCCCCTTCTCCTTTTGCCTTCAGTCTTTCCCAGCATCAGGGTCTTTTCCAGAGAGTTTTCTCTTCGCATTAGGTGGCCAAAATATTTGAGCTTCAGCTTCAGTATCTGTCCTTCCAATGAGCACTCAGGGTTGATTTCCTTTAGGATGGACTGATTTGACCTCCTTGCAGTCCAGGGGATTCGTAAGAGTCTTCTCCAGCACCACAGTTCGAAAGCATCAAATCTTCGGCGCTCAGCCTTCCTTATAGTCCAGCTCTCACAGCCATACATTACTACTGGGAAAACCATAGCTTTGATTAGACGGACCTTTGTCGGCAAGGTGATGTCTCTGCTTCTTACTATGCTGTCTAGGTTTGCCATAGCTTTCCTCCCAAGGAGCAAGCGTCTTTTAATTTCATGGCTACAGTCACCGTCTGCAGTGATCTTGGAGCCCAAGAAAGTAAAATCTGTCACTGCTTCCATTTCTTCCCCTTCTATATGCCAGGAAGTGATGGGGCCAGATGCCATGATCTGAGTTTTTTTAATGTTGAGTTTCAAACCAGCTTTTGCACTCTCCTCTTTCACCCTCAACAAGAGGCTCTTTAGATCCTCTTCGCTTTCTGCCATTAGGGTGGTATCGTCTGCATATCGGAGGTTGTTGATAATTCTCCCAGCAATCTTAATTCCGACCTCTGATTCATCCAACCCGGCATTTCTCATGATGTACTCTGCATATAAGTTAAATAAGCAGGGTGACAATATGCAGCCTTGTCGTACTCCTTTCCCAATTTTGAACCAATCGGTTGTTCCATGTCTGGTTGTTACTGTTGCTTCTTGACCCTCGTACAGGTTTCTCAGGAGACAGGTAAGGTGGTCTGGTACTCCCATCACTTTAAGAATTTGCCACAGTTTGTTGTGATCCACACAATCAAAGGCTTTAGCGTAGTCAATGAAGCAGAAATAGACATTTTTCTGGAATTCTCTTGCTTTCTCCATGATGCAGCGAATGTTGGCGATTTGATCTCTAGTTCCTCTGCCTCTTCGAAACCCAGCTTGTACTTCCGGTAGTTCTCGGTTCGCATACTGCTGAAGCCTAGCTTGTAGGATTTTGAGCATCACCTCGCTGGCATGTGAAATGAGCGCAATTGTGCGGTAGTTTGAACACTCTTTGGCATTGCCCTTCTTTGGAATTGGAATGTAAACTGACCTTTTCCAGTCTTGTGGCCACTGTTGAGTGTTCCAGATTTGTTGGCATATTGAATGCAGCACTTTAACTGCATCATCTTTTAGGATTTTAAATAGCTCAGCTGGAATACTGTCATCTCCGCTAGCTTTGTTGTTACTAATGCTTCCTAAGGCCCACTTGACTTCACTCTCGAGGATGTCCGGCTCAAGTTCAGTGACTGCACTCTCATGGCTATCAGGGACATTCAGATCTTTCCTGTATAGTTCTTCTGTGTATTCTTGCCACCTCTTCTTAATCTCATCTGCTTCTGTTAGGTCCCTGCCTTCTTTGTCCTTTATCATGCCTGTCTTTGCACAAAACGTTCCCTTGAGATCTCCAGTTTTCTTGAAGAGTTCTCTAGTCTTTCCCATTCTGTTGTTTTCCTCGATTTCTTTGCATTGTTCATTTAAGAAGGCCTTCTTGTCTCTCCTTGCTATTCTCTGGAACTCTGCATTCAGTTGGGTATATCTTCCCCTTTCTCCCTTGCTTTTCGCTTCCCTTCTTTCGTGAGCTACTTGTAAAGCCTCATCAGACAGCCACTTTGCTTTCTTGCATTTCTTTTTCTTTGGGATAGATTTCGTTGCTGCCTCCTGAACAATGTTACGGACCTCCGTCCATAGTTCCTCAGGCACTCTGTCTTATCAGGTCTAATCCCTTAAATCTATTCCTCACCTCCATTGTATATTCATAAGGGATATGATTTAGGTCATACCTGAATGGTTTAGTGGTTTTCCCTACATTCTTCAATTGAAGCCGAAATTTTGCAATAAGAAGCTCATGATCTGAGCCACAGTCAGCTCCAGGTCTTGTTTTTGCTGACAGTATACAGCTTCTCCATCTTTGGCTGCAAAGGACATAATCAATCTGATTTCGATATTGACCATCTGGTGACGTCCATGTGTAGAGTCGCCTCTTGTGCTGTTGGAAAAGAGTGTTTGCTATGATCAGCATGTTCTCTTGGCAAAACTCTATTAGCTTTTGTCCTGCTTCATTTTGTACACCAAGGCCATGCCTGCCTGTTATCCCGGTGATTTCTTGACTTCCTACTTTAGCATTCCAATCCCCTATGATGAAGAGGACATCTTTTTTTGGTGTTAGTTCTAGAAGGTGTTGGAGGTCTTCATAGAACCGATCAACCTCAGCTTCTTCGGCCTCAGTGGTTGGGGCATAGACTTGAATTACTGTGATGTTGAATGGTTTGCCTTGGATTCGTACTGAGATCATTCTATCATTTTTAAGATTGTACCCCAGTAATGCTTTTCCCACCCTTTTGTTGACTATGAGTGCTACTCCATTTCTTCTAAGGGATTCTTGCCCACAATAGTAGATATGATGGTCACCTGAATTAAATTCGCCCATGCCTGTCCATTTTAGTTCGCTGATTCCCAAGATGTCGATGTTCAATCTTGCCATCTCATGTTTGACCACCTCCAGCTTACCTTGATTCATTGATCTGACATTCCAGGTTCCTAAACAATATTGTTCTTTACAGCATCGGATTTTCTTTTCACCACCAGACACATCCACAGCTGAGTGTCCTTTCGGGTTTGGCCCAGCCGCTTCACTCTTTCTGGCGCTACTTGGAAATACCCTCTGCTCTTCCCCAGTAGCATATTGGACACCTTCCGACCTGAGGGGCTCATCTTCCGGCGTCATATCTTTTAGCCTTGTGATACGTTCCATGGGGTTTTCTTGGCAAGAATACTGGAGTGGGTTGCCATTTCCTTCTCCAGTGGACCACATTTTGTCAGAACTCTCTGCCATGACCTGTCCATCTTGGGTGGCCCTGCACGGCATAGCTTATGGCTTCACTGAGTTACGCAAGCCCCTTCGCCACAACAAGGCAGTGATCCATGAAGGGGATTGTGCTCTTAATCACTGCCAAATCTGTGCCCAAATTCCTTTGTTTACAAATAAGGGAACTTAACTATTCCTTCCTAAAGCTCATGACAAGCTTTTCTACACAAGGCTGTTAATTGCTCCATCTACTTTCAGTTTCATCACAGAACTGAGATCTGAGCTCTACACAAAGAGCTGGGGGGGGTCTCACTGTACGATGAGTTTTTGAATACTTCTAAAAAAGTCACCTCCGCATTAATGAGTCTGATCAGTTTTTATTAACCAAAGTAACAGAAATAAATAGAAGTCAACTAGTTCTCATAAAATTGAGCTAACTGAACTAATCCTACTCAGATGATCCAAACAAATCAAGGTAATTAATTTATGAAATCATATAGTATGCTGCTGAAACCTTGAATTCAGTCAAGACAAAGGATATTTGATTTACCTCAGTGTTCTCTCTGTGTGAGATCTGACTGAATCTCTGAGATGTGACATTATGGGGTGACACAAGTTATGGTCAAAAGATCCAAAGATTACGTAGTCATGAAGTTCATGTTCACTAATTATCTGCTGTAAATTCAAGGATTGTATATATTTTAAATATTCCTGGGAAATGGAAGGATAATGTTATTTTTGAAGTGCTACTTTAAAAAGTTGTTTCCACTCTACTTGCAAAATCTAGTGTGGATCATTGCGGTGGAAAAGGTAATTTAATCAAGATAGGCTGAATCGTACAAAATCCAATGAAAGTGAAACCAATGTCTCTAATGTGCCTCTCTGTGTTATTGGGTAAATTTCCAGTGCGAAATGTAGATGGGTTATTTCTCCAAATATTTATCACATAGTAGTTAATGTAGGTAATGCAACTGACTGTTGGACTGATACAGTGTGGAAGCCCTGATGTATGAGCAGAGCTCTCAGCCCATAGGTGCCATCAGGTTTGAGGGGTCCCTGGGCAAGATTTGGGGGGGGCTCCCCTTGGCCAGCCTCTTCCTGCAGCCCTGCCAGCCAATCTAGCCCTATTTTGTTTTTTGACCTGGGTGGTGGTGGGAACAGTTCCTCCAGTTGTCATGTCATGGTACTGTTAAAGGAAAATGCAGAGCAGCCAATCAAGGCTGCAGCCTCGCATGTACCATTTTAAATTACAATATTTTTCTTTACTAACTTCAGCTTAGCAGCATGCTGCTAATCCAAGTTAGTAGATAAAAATAGCGTAATTTAAAATGGTGCACCTCAGGGCTGCAGCCTTGGCCAGTCACTGCTGTGGTGCTATCCTTTAGCAGCATGGCATGGATGGCAGGAGGAGTGGCCATTTGGGAGCCTTCCCAGACCTGCACCCTGCGGTCTGGCCATAGCGGCACTTTGTCTCTGCCTATACATCCATTCCCATTCATTTGAAGGAAAACAAGATACAGAGTTCTCTGGAGCCACTGATGCTGTTGAAGTTAAGAGTGACTCAAGTGAGCATACCCCACTGCATGTGTTATTTCTACTTTTACAAGCATTAGTAATGGTTTTGATCGGCTCAGTGTATATCAGCAGTGGAGAGCAGTGGCTCCGATCTCAGTGGGGTGGTGAATCCACTCTGGATTTCAGTTAGAACCAGTCAGAACTCTAAAGGAACTATGGAAGGTGCAGAAGCATCTTGGATAGCTAGAGTTCTGACTGAAACTCGGAGTGGATTCACCACCCTACTGACACTGGAACCACCAGCCTTCACTGAATATCAGTCCTTTACAGTTAGTCATAGACTTGTCTTTCCTTGGTCCTCTTTTATAATCTCATAGACCAATCTTTCTTAATGTGTCAGTGGGGTGGTGAATCACGCACACACACACACACACACACACACATGTACGCACTACCCCAAATACACTGGTGGGAAAAAAATCTGTCCATAGTTTCTTAAATGATGATGTTGAAAAGTAATAATCTTGGACAATGCTACGGAATATTTCATTATTTTTGTTATAATGTTACATTAGTTAAAGTAGGCTTCCTAACAACTGAATGTTGTTAGTTTCTGGAAGAGTAAACATAGGCTTTTGGGTCACATTCTATAGATTCCATCATGAATTAGTTGGAGGCTTATACATTTCCCTCAAGATTATCCCTTTGGAGTTCGTTGAGGTAAGATGATCTGAGAGATTATAACTGAATGTTACAGCATGATGGCATGCAGCTTTAGAAAAATAATGTAGACTTGATATATTTTTATGGTTGTAGGCACCGTATTTTGCTTTGAGCAACACAACATAGAATATTTTAGGATAGTAGATTATTGGTGCTGTGATAAATGTTCCTTTTGTGTAACTATTGAATAACTTAAACAAAATTGTGCTTTGAATTTTTGTGCCACAATATTTTCATCCAGCGGTATAGTTTTAATATGAAATTAAATACAAGTTGCCTCTGGATTGTCGCATAAATTTCTCTGGTTCTAAAATGCAGAAAGTTATCCTCCTGTTGCATTTTTGTGAAGTATATCTGTAATTTTACAACTTGAAAAAACAAAAGAGTTACACACAAACAAAATAAGTGGGTGTTTTACCAATCAACTTGGAGGTTTCAATGTGTCCATTTTCCCACCCCCACTGTAGAAATACAATAAAGACAGAGCCATGTATGTTTACTGATCCCCAACATTTTTAATGAGTAATTTGTTGGTGGGACTAGGGCCATGAGTCACTTAACCTGAATTTGAAGGGTTAACATGTACCTGACTGAGGTGGGAGGGGATCTCCGGGAGGTCATCCTGTCTTTTCCTTGTCTCCTCCCACTACTCTCCCATCCTCTTCCTTCTTCCTCCTGCAAGTGATGCTGACCAGGAGGCTGACCTCAGCCAACTTACCTTGAGATGTAAGTTTGTTATCTCTCCAGTAAAAGGCTGTTCTTAACCCACCCACTCAAGTGTGTTTTGCCTATATTCATGGCTACTCACTGGGGGCCAGTTCGGACTTCATAATTTCTGCATAGACACGATGAACTAAATTGCAGATGGTTAGGCTAGGCTGATCTACCACAAGCTGACTCAGCACTGGTGCACCCAGTCACAGAGTTGTATCCAATTGTGTCCTTCAGCTAGCACAGCACTTCTACTGCTTGCAGAAACAATAGAGCATTTGGTGTTTTCCTGGCGTTTGTGCAGCTTTTTCCCCATTCTAAAAGGTTGAGATGCCTCCCCTAAGGCTTAGTTACTGGCAGGAAGAACTTGAAGCTAAAATATGCTGGTATATTTAGTATTTTCACCCCACCCCCTTTGCCTTCAGCCCCAGCCACTGTCAGGAATGAATCTGAGCTTGTGGAGATGTCTAGCAGCTCGGATCCAGAATGGGAACAGGCAGAACAGGGGGAGGCAACCTCCCCAATGAGCTCAGATATGGCAAGACTTTCTTCCGAAGACCTTGACACACAGGTGGCTCAGCCTGAATGCGCCCCTTTCCTCCACCATGAGAATCCAGGTTTGGGGGGAGGAGGAGATCGAGGGGCATGACTTGAAGGATGCTAGGGTCCGTCGCAGAGCGAATCAGGAAAAGTTAGAGGCGGAGCTCAGACGCTCTGCCAAGTTGGCCACTCGTGAAAGCCTACATAAGAGGGAGCCACCCTAAGGGAGAGGCATTCCTGTAAAGCTAAGCTGGCTGAAAAGTCCTTGCCTAGACTGCTGGCAACTCATCTCACTTCCACTTTGGCCCCTCTATTGATATTCGTAAATGTGTAGATGAGCTAGTTCATTGCAGTGAGAGTTTCCTAGAATCTGCATTTGTAAAGAAGCGAGTCATTAACTACTAAAGTAGTGAGCCTGAAGCCTTGTTTCCTGGAGTGTGTTGATTGCGAAGGGGGAGGACGAAGGACATGACAGCCACCACTGCAATGTGGCCCCCAAGAGCTTCTCTGAAATGGAATTCAGCCCTCAGGCTGGAAGAGGTTCAACATTCCAGGGTCAGGTGTTGCTGCTGCTAGTTGTTTTGGTTGTGGTTGTGTAACCACTAGTGGAACAACGCCAACTCCTGTGATTGTTTAGCTAGTGTAATGCTGGACATAACCCACAATCGTGGACTGGGATAAAGCCCAGTCATGTAACTTGCTCACCAAGATATTCATGGATCCTGAGCATACTCAGAGTTCACTAATGCATATTTATTACTTTATCAAAGAAGCATCAAGCAATGACTTGCATGGGTGAAACAGCCATCACAGATCAAACAATATGCAGAGATGTTTCAGATCAGGTCTTATTTTTAAACAGTCAGGTCAGATGGCTTGCTGTGAGTCATCCAGGGCTGAGCACTCAGAGGATATACATGCATGATGTGAACCAGTCCTCAGGGTTCATCTTTGGAGCATCTCAGCTGGAAGGATCCCAGAGTTGTGGAGAATCTGTTGGGAATAAGTTATTCATGCACTCATATTGTACCCATTTTGAGCATGTAGATTTATTTATTTGAAGCATTTTTAACCTGCTCTTCAGCAAAAATGGCTCCCAGAGCATACATTGGGGCATTCTTTGCAAAATTGGAGGATACAAAGGAGCATAGACTTGTACATATTCAGAACCAAGCAGTTTAGGTTTTTATAGATTAGCACTTTGAACCTAGTGGGCCACACAGTGAGTAGCAGAGAGGAAGGACCCTAGAGCACTGGTTTAGCTTGTAAAGTGAATAACCAGCTATGCATCTTACTACAGGTTTGTGTCACTAAATAATCAAAATCTCTAACCATCTTGTTTGTGTCTTTCATTTAGCTATTAAAGATTGCTTCAACGGGTCTTTGTTGTGTCCATCGACTAAAAGCTGTATTCCAGCTTCCCAGCGCTGTGATGGTATTGTAGATTGCATTGATTTTGCTCCTGATGAATCCAGCTGTTCAGGTAGTCTGCCAGTTTCAAATCAAAATTTCATTCACAGTAAAGACCAACAATTTTTATTATTATTATTATTTAGCCTGCAGAAAATATGCAGAGTTCACTGTGATAAGATGTATTCCAATTTCTGCAGGACAGCATGTGTTGCTTTCAATATATGTATGTATATTCTCTCTCTCTCTCTCTCTCTCTCTCTCTCTCTCTCATTCTCTCTCTTCAGGCCAATTTCAGATAGAGATTTCATGCTGTACCAAATGGAATTAAGCAACCCACATAAAACTAAGCATATTTTAAAATCACTGCAACAGTGACTTGCCGGAGAATAGCAGTCTTTTTAACTGAGAGTAGGGCTGCCAGGTGGCAACGCAGAGATTCCCCAGAACCCTAGGGCAGCAGTAGCTTGTCCTCCAGTGGAGGCTGGTGGTTCTGATGTCAGTGGGCTTCGCACCTTGGATAGCTCCTTTAGAGTTCTGGCTGGTTCTGACTGAAACACAGAACGGATTACCCGCCCCACCAACATTCGAGCCACCAGCCTCCACTGTTCTTCACCCTATGTTTCCCAGAGTCCTTTCTCTCCCCTATTGGCTATAACAAGCTGTACTGTAAGTACAAGGAAGGAGGAAGCAGATCACAAAACTAAAAAAGCTGGCAAGAAAGAACCATGACTGTTTTGTCTCCTTATTTAGTGGCAGATTTAAAGGTGTGGGGGGAGTCTTTTGTTTGTGATCTGACAACACTGATGAGTAATATTAAATGTCATGTTATATGTGGTTTCTATGCCACCTTTGGTGAAAAAGCCCTCCAAGGTGGCTCGCGGATGCAAAATTCATCCAAAGGAATAAAATTCAAATTTAAAACAGCAATATCTCATTTACACAGGTAAAACTCAAAACTCGAAACCCAAACATATCCAAACATACCTAAAAATCGAGTCCTCAAAACACACCAAAAGAGAGAAGGAATAACACCCCACCCCAAGACTCCTTATAAGGTTTCCCAGGTAAGGATGGGGCAAGCAAAGCAAGTGGAATAACTCACACTTGATGGTAACAATAGCCTCTCCCCTGCAGCAGTAAGCATGGATATTTAAAACATAACATAGGAGATAGGGCTGGCACGACGTACCTGCCTGGGTTCCACCTCTTCCCCAGCCTCCACCCCTGAAACCAAGAAACAAACCCCTCAGGAAATGCCTGCTTTCACCCGGATCGCTTGTTCCCACTGACACCCAAGCTTCAGCCCTTTTACTCTCTCTGGGTTCCGGAGAAACTCAATATGCTCAGCTGGTTCTCTCAACCCACTGCAGGAGAAGTAACAAGGAAATAGATTCAATAATGGTAGCATAACAATTCAGTCAACACATGGGAGTCTTATCTATAGATAGATAGATGATAGATAGATAGATAGATAGATAGATAGATAGATAGATAGATAGATAGATAGTAACATGAAGAGTTGTTATTATTCCTTAATGCTTGGTCCTAACCTACCTACCTACTCTACCCCTTCTAAAATCCTAAACACACACACCCCTTACTAACTTGATGTTGCCTCTTCAGTCCCTCAGGCCCTAACTGGCCCTTAATTGTCAGTTCCTGCCTTTTATAAACTCAGTCTCCTCACACACACACACACACACACACACACACACGCCCCTCCCACCTTTCACTCACTCACTAACAGACAGTTAACCCAATCTTAGCTGGGTCACATTTGAAAACACATACATTAATATAGCATGCATACATTCCAGGTGACATTGGGGTTCAGTGCCGCTGGGCACCTGCCGAGGCCCACACATCTGCAGCTGACCACCAGCTGTTGCTACTCCTTCTACCATTGCCACCCGCTCGCACACTCTGTCCCTCTGTTCCAGAGAGAAAGTGCCAGCAAGCAATGGGAGTGAGGAGAAGAAACAGCAGCTATCACCGCCCGCTCACTCTTCTGCCATTTCTTTCTGGGCAGCGGTGGATACTGAGCTCAGTGGCAGAGGCAGAACAAGTGAGCAGTTGTCAGGAGGCGAGGGGCCCACCAAGGGCATCTTGCCCGAGGACCCCCCAAAACCTGGAGTCCGCACTGATAGAAAATGTAGGATTTGCCTCAGTAAATCTGCCAAGATCACCTTCAGAGTGAAATGTTACAGAGCAATCTATTTCTTGCTAGGTAAAAATAAAAGAATGAATGAATTGACTAGAAATATTCAGGGGTAGAAATATTCAGCATGATCCAGCCATTGATTAAATCGCATCGAAATCAATTGGATCATCCCTTTCATAAATGAATAAGGGCATAAGCTTAACCATTGAAACCAATGGGACTTCAAAGTGCAAACTTTGGCCAGATAGTGCATTTCATAACATATGTATGTATTTAAATGTATAGGCTAAGTTGTATAGGCAAATGGGGCAGGGGCAGGGGGTATAAATGTAGATTTTTGTACACCATAAAATATAAAGCCACCACAAATAATTATGGGAGATGGCTCTTTAAATGAAAAATCTTCTGACTGCATGTTGTCCCATGAATATGTCCCAAATTTAGTGTATATCTACACCAGCTTTCCCCCAGCTAGTGTCTTCCAGATGTTTGGTCCACAACCCCCAGCATTCCTGACCCTGGGCCACGTTGGCAAGGGCTGACGGGGGTTGAAGTCCGAAACATTTGGAGGGTGCCAGGTTGGAGGAGGCTGATCTACACTACTACCTTTTTCACAGTTCTAGGTTTTTTTACTCAATCTTTTTCTAGAATGTCCTGAAGCATATTGCAAAAACGGAGGAACATGCAACAAAGATCCTGTTCCCATCTGCCAGTAAGTTTTGCCATGGGCTTCTTTTTCAAAACACTTATTTCAGGGCTGTTAAGACTGGCTAGCCAACCCAGTCTGCACTGTTAAAATTAGGGCTGTGCATGGACCCCTGATCCAAGGCGGAAGCCGCTTTGGGGCTCCTGAGGCGGGCCCGATTCAGCTCAGGCTGATTCATGGGGGCCCCCCATCCTTCTTGGCATATGAATCCAAAGCGGGATTTGGACATCCGAATCCCGCTGCAGCCCCACATACACACGTTGGCCAGCCCCAGCTCCTTACGTGGGCCCTTGTTCGGGGGGTGGTCACTGCCAGGGGAGCCCCCACTGCTGCTGCTGCTGGGAAAGGTGCTGCCGGGGAAGGTGCTGCTGGGGAAAATGCTGCCCAGGAAAATGCTGCCCGTTGCAGCCCGCCAATCTCCGAGAGGCAAAAGGGCAGGAGTCGCACTCCAGCTGTGCTCTCTCCCTTCCTTGGAAGGAGGGGAGGGCTCCTGGTTGGAGGCTGACTCCTGCCTCTGCTCAATCCTTTACAGGTTGTTTGCTTGCGAGGAGCCCATGAGGGCTTGAGTCAGGCAGCAGAGGGGAGGGTGTCCAGTTGAAGGCCGACTCCTGCCAAAGAAGGCGGGCTGCCACCACCAGCTCCTAGGCCCTCTGGACACGCAATAGCAGCCATCTTGTCCTGGGGAATGGGGGGAGCCATTTTCCCCTGTTTTTGTGCTGTGGCTGTGTCCACAAGTGGCCAATCCGTGATTTTTCTGGTTCAGTCTGTGGAGGCAGACATGCTCTGTGATTGGATGGTGGTTTGGGGGATTTGCTCTGCAAAAATCATATGAAATCAAGAGGATCCCTGCCAAGGATCCATGTTTTGTGTCATGGCTGTGCCCACGAGTGGCCAATCCGTGATTTTTCTGGTTCAGTCTGTGGAGGCAGACGTGCTCTGCGATTGGATGGTGGTTTGGGGGATTTGCTCTGCAAAAATCATATGAAATCAAGAGGATCCCTGCCAAGGATCCATGTTTTGTGTCGTGGCTGCACCCACGAGTGGTAGATCCATGATTTTTCTGGTGTAGTCCATGGAGGTAGATGTGCTCTGTGACTGGATGGTGGTTTGGGGGATTTGCTCTGCAAAAATCATGTGAAATCATGAGGATCCCTCTTTGATTTTATGGATCTTCGTTCTACCCAGTCCCCATAGTACGTGCTTTCTTCTCGGCTTCATTCTGCCAAAGGAGAGTGGGAAGGATTAAGGCTTCCTCTGCCATGCCTGGCAGAGACTGTTGCTCCCAGTGGCTAGGACTGGCTGCCATCCCATCCTGCTGCTGCCACCACCACCACCATCTTGCACGCAATGGCAGGTTGTCAGGGCAGTGGGACGCTGATCAATTATCAGGTGGCTCACACCCCCCAATGGATTGTCTTCCCCCCACCCCGGGTGCATGCACCCAGTATGGAGACCAAACAGACAGTCCTCTCCAGTAACACCACCTCTCTCGCAATGAGCAAATGGAGGCTGACTCTCAGTGAAGCTCACTCCCTCCTCCTCCTCCCACTCCTCTCCTCTCCCCTTTCCCCACCTCTCCTGGTGGCCAGACCTCTCTCAAATTGATACATTTGGCGCCTCTGCATCCTCTCACTTTCCCCCTCCCTCCTCCTCCTCCTGCCCTTCTGTGTGATCTTTCAGAAGTTGACACGTTTTGGAGACAGCCTGTCTAGGCTGCTCAGAAAGCATAAGAAGAGCTCCGAATATACGAGGCGGACGAGGTGCTTCATGGAGGGGCCACTTTGCTCCGGGGCACCTCCATGCTGGTCTGATCTGCTTCATATCACGATGAGACACCTCTGAATCAGCCCACTTCACCTCGTTATTTGGGCTTCATACCAAGGTGGTGCACAGCCCTAGTTGAAATTATATCCACTGCTCCTAGGATCCATTCTCTGCTCTGTCTTTCAGAACAACAATCATAACATCTTATTGCCTTAGTTCCAGCCAGATATGAAAATGATGTGATGGTCATTGCAGTAGGTTTGGAGAGGAAGTCAGGGGATGGCAGGAGTGGTACAGATGGAAGCACAGTACATCAGGGGCAATTAATTCCCTAGCCCAGGGCTAACACACACACACACACACCGCCCAGTGCCAGACTGGTTTGTTTTGTTTCTCATGTACAGAATAGACAAGTAGTAGAATGTATTTTTATTTATTTATTTATTTATTTCCTGTCCCACTTATAGCTTGCATTTTGCCATGCAAAGCAAAAAGTGGAAAGAATCAAGGTTCTTATGCTAGTCCAGTGCTGAATGTCAAGGGGTAAAATCCAACTTGCGTCCTATGTAGAGTAGACCCATTGAAATGACTAACTTAAGTCTCATTCATTTCAATGGGTCTACTCTAAGTAGGATGTCAGTTGGATTTTACCCAAGGTGCTGAACTGGTGCAGCAAGTTAGCACAATGCAACAGTATCAGTGCAAGCACAAGCTAGTAAGACATGGGCAGAGAAGAAATAAATAAAATGTCATTGCTACCTTCCTCTGACACTAAACAGACAGACTACTGCAGTGCAAAAGGCATGTATGTTGCACTGCAGAGATGTTTGGGTTATCTCCTTTTCAATAAATGTTCTGTTGTAACTCAACATGTTTTAATGGCATGAATTTTTGTTTAGGAAATATTTCAGGAACATATGGGAAATGATTTAATGGAGGGATATAAACTGGGCTTTTCTCGTCATGTTACAAATCACACATTTGAATTGCCTGGGTTATACATAGGGATGGCGGAGAATTTCTCCCCGAATCTTCGGGAGGCCGAGCGCCGAGGCATTCGGCCCCCCGAAAGTGTTGGGGAAATTCTCCGCCGGCCCCCTGCCCCCCCCCCGGGATGGGACTTACCTTCAGCGAATGTCCCTCTCGGCGGCGGGTCCCGGCAGCGGTTCGGCGATGTTTCATGGGGGGCGGTGGCGGTGGCCGGTCTCCCGACTGGCTGCCGCCACCGTCATTACAAAATAAAAAAGTAAAAAAAAAAAACCACCCGTGATAGGCTACGTGACGATATACGTAGCCTATCACGGCTAGATTTCCAAAGTCAGCCGTGATAGGCTACGTAAATCATCACGTAGCCTATCACGGGTGACTTTAGGGGAAAAAAAAGCGCGTACGCAAATGGCAGAGGCCCATGGGCGCTGCCATTTGCGTTCCTTATTTTGGCACGTCTAGTCTACGTAAAGATTTACGTAGACTACGGAGGAAATAAGGGAACGCTATTTGCGTTGCCCTTATTTTCGCCGTAGTCTACGTAAATCTTTACGTAGACTAGACGTGCCAAAATAAGGAACGCAAGTGGAGGCACCCATGGGCTGCCGCCATTTGCGTACGCGCTTTTTTTTTTTTTTCAAAGTCACCCGTGATAGGCTACATGACGATTAACGTAGCCTATCATGGCTGACTTTGGAAATCTAGCCATGATAGGCTACATTAATTGTTACGTAGCCTATCGCGGGGTTTTTTGTTTTTGTTTTTGGTTACTTTTTCTTTCGCGGCCGGGGAGACGGGGCGCTTCTCCCCAGCCTGAATTTCGGCCGGGCGAGGCAGGGCGCCTCCCCCCCCGGCCTGAATTTTGGCCGGGCAAGGCGGGATGCCTCCCCCCCCTCGCCTGAACTTCAGGGGGAGAAGCGAAGTGCCTCCCCCCCCACCGCGAATCACCCCTGCGAAAAGGTAAGTGACTTTCGTACATCCCTAGTTATACAGTAAATGAATCTGCAGTACTTAGGTGCAATTTTTTGAGGATGGTCCATACAAATCTTTATGTAGTCTTTCATGTATAGATCCATAATACTTTTTTCTTTCCTCTTGCTACGACTTCCAAAACTTAGGCCAGCATGAATGCTGTTCAACCACATTGAATTTTCTTGGCTTGATTACAAACCTGAATGAGGTTAAAATGTCAGTTCTCACAAATATCTGAGGAGAAAGCAAGCAAAAAACAGTGATGGAAATCGTGCTTCTAACATCAGTGCCAGATATTTTGTGCAGAAGCAGATCTATAATTTCTTATTTCTTATTGCTTTGTACATTAAGAAAATCTACATGGATGCAGGATGTTTGTTTACTGCCTAGGTATTCATCCATTCCCACTGTTGTGTCTTCTTACCTGAAATCATAATGCAGCATTGAATATTATAACCATCTTTGCAGCAAAAATGTCTGATGATACCAAAATAGTAGTATATATAAGTAAACTATAATAATCAGGATACAATTATTAAACCAATGATGCTTAATATCTTCTTTTATTAAAGAATTTAGAAGAGCCACAATAAAATATTGCACAAGCAATATAAGCCCCATTATGTAATACACTTACATCTCTGTGAGTATTTAAGATTTGTTTTAGGAGGCTCTCGTAGAATATTTTTCCTATAGCATTTGCTTAAATTGCCTTTGCTGTGTTCAGCATAAGTGTGTGTTTACTGTAAGCAATCATATGAACAGTTGCATTTTATTGAGCCAAGGCCTTTGGAATTTTTAGTTCAGAGTTTATGCCTCTTTACCTGTCTTGCTACTATCTTTATCTCTGATCTTCAAACAGCGATGAGATTGGCAAGAGTCCATGAGAAACCACATTTGTGTACTACCTTTCTTATAGTTTTCCCTCATCTGATCCCTAAAATAAAGATGGCAGATTTGTCTAAAGGACAAGTCATGCACTCAGTTTAAGGTGATGAAGCTATAATGGACTGCTGTTTTTAATGGGTTGAATTCATTGACATGATTGAGATAGTCAGTGTATCCTGGAACACCTTTCAGATGCAGTGAGTCTCACTTCTGTGTACATTCGTTGCCAATATGGTATAGTGACTAGAGAGTCTGATTTGAACTGGGGAAAGTTGGGAGGTGGCATGCTTCAGTGGTAGAGCACACATGCTTTGCATGCAGAAGGGCCTAGGAAAAATTCCTGCCTGAAATCTGGGTAGCGACTGCCAGTTAGTGTAAACAATACTGGGCTAGATGGACCAAAAGACTGATTTGGTATGAGGCTGTTTTTTTACTTTCCTCTGTACCTCAGTCATTGTCAGGGTTGTTTCTGAGTGCAGGGAGTGGGATAGCAGTTCAGATTCTGAAGGAGAACTGCCAGACATGGGGGAGGTGTTTTCCCAGGCTAGTCCAGACATGACTGGGCCGGCTTTTCAGGTTACAAATGCCCAGCTGGCTGAGGATGAGGGTTCCTCTTCACGCACCCCTGTAAGAGACAGTGAACAGAAGAAGCGGGGGTTTGGAGAGTCTGATCTAATAGATACCAAGCACAGGTGCAGAGCAAAGAGAGAGAAGGCAGGGGTGGAACTTAGATGGTCTACCCAGTTGGCCTTGTGTGAGAAGCTGTGCTCAGAAGCCTCATGAGAAAAAGGGTCCTCCCCTCCTTAAGTTAGGCTAGTGAGGCCATCTTCCTCTTCAAATGGCGGGCAACTCTCTTAACTTCCTTTTGAATTCCCCTGAAGGCATTCCTTTGTAGACTGAGAGTCACTGAGAATTTGCATCTGTATGAGCCTGTGAAGCAATAGATTAAAAGCTGTAGACTGAAGCCTCTTGTCTGTGTTTGTCTTCAGTGTTGAAATAAAGTGTGGGTGAAAGGAATCCTGACAGCCATAAAGCTCATTAGATAACTCTGAATTAGCCAAGGGCCTGAAAGTACACATGTTGTTCTGCTGAAGTTAAACAGATCTGGTACTGGAAGGTGAGTTTCACTGAATTCCTCAATGGAAGAATTGGGTATACGTGTAGTAAAGAAATAAATAAACTGTCTCTTAGCTCCCCCTTCTATCAGGGCCAGCCCTACCATGAGCAAAGTGAGGTTGCCACCTCAGGTGACAGAAGCCATGAGGTGGGGAGCAGAGGTGAGATGTTGGAGGCCACATGGCCTGCCCTGCACCCCCTTAAGCTGGCCTGCTGTCCCATGATGGTTCCATTGCCGATCTGATCGCCTTCTGAACATGGAATGGAGGAGTGGGGAGCATTTTGTATAGGCAGCAAAATATCTTGGGCCAGCCCTGCTTCTTATGTTACATTGATGGTATGGAAGCTGCTGTTGAACGGCCTCTTCCCATGATGTGAGAAACACTGGACCACACTGCATCGCCCTTCCTGGAAGCTGGGGTACCAACAGAACATAAGAAGAAGGGGCCACAGACTACCTCAGACTACCCATCTCACAGGGTCTTTGTGAGGGAGTGGTGGGATTACCATTCCCAGTTATAACCTGGGTCCTTTGGATGAAGGGCAGGATACAAATGGGATGGATAGTTGGATGAGTTAGAGGAAAGTAGTGTGTGTTATAAGCTTGGAATGGATAATCTCCAGGGTCCCTTCCAACTTGTTGATTCTGTGATTGTAGATTTGGGTCTGGACAAGACTCAATACTGTTAAAGTGACTGAACTGGCAGGACTGTTCAAGATTACCTTAATGCTTTTGGCGAAGTGGTCAAGTACATTTCCTTTGTTAGGGAAATTGGCTGATTGCTGTCAATAGCTAACTTTCCAATTTACTAGGAAATACCTGAAAGAGGGGTATCTCTCCCAACACCATCCCATCTAAGGATGTAGAAATCCATGGTCTGTGTGTAAAGGAATTGCAGTTTTGAGATAGACTCAGACAGGGTCAGAGAGTGGACCTCTGAAAAGCTAACATAGTTTGGGTGGGAGAGGGGTTTGTATCCCTAGCGATCCGATGTGAGAACAGTGGACTTTAGAGTGTTTAGCTATGCCTCCATCTATGCTCAGCTGGTATATGTATACATAAGCTCAATATAACAAATTGCCAATAAGTTTCCAGTGACACCTTCCAAAGGACACCAAACCTAGGTCAGTGTTGCACCCCTAGTACTTCTTACCATTCAAAGAATTTGGGCTTAACAATATTGGCATGGCCAATACCAGGTTATATTTTACTAATTTTCATCAACCTAAACATTATGCACCTTTAGGAAAGAAGTAATGTGAGAAGTGTTCCTTGCAGAACTATGCATCTGTCACCTTTGAACTAACCCCAATTTGTAAATTTAACCCCAGTGAAGTCAATACGATGTACTTCTAAAAATGTATTCAGTTTCAGGGTATTAGACTGTGATACAATAAAATCGCACTTAAGGGCAGATATGTGCTATTAGTTTTAACAGATGGGATGAGACACTCCTGAAGTTAAATATCGGTACCATTTATTTTATAGTACACGAAACTGTGTTGAATACCAAACAGCAACTACCCGTGAAATATATATTTTAGCAGTCATTCCATTTAATCACATTTTTAAAAATGTAGAGAAAGTTCACTGAATGTATTCAAATAATGATTAAACTTAGAGGAAGCAGCAGTCCCCATCCAGACCGATGACTAACAAAAAAGTGGGCCAGATTCCTTGAGTAAATTTTAAGCTGTGAACATATTTACCCAAATCTGCTTTTGAGTGGATTTTTAAAGGAAATTTAATTGGTAGAGGAAAAAGTCAACAAAGATTTTCAAATGTGATCCTTCTCATTAATTCTACCATGAGAGCTTTGAAGATCTGAACAAGGCTGCCTCATCCTCATATCATATGTATTTCTGTTTCAGTCCCAACTCATTCCCAGTAGTGTAGTGGAAAATTCCAAAGTGCAGGCACTCACTGTGACGGTCCTCATGGCCACACCCCCAAGGACAGTGAAAAAAATGCAGGCAGCTGTACTTTTCTGTAGCAACAAACCAGTTGCGAGCGGAGATGGGTTAAAGAAGATGCAGACAACAAGCTTGGGTTGAAAATTGGGCCACATTTATTGAAATACCTGCAAAGGGGTAACTAGGACGGGCATCTAACTGTGTCAGCAGCTAGCTGGCACTTCTTGGGCGAAAACACACCCAGCCTGAGGGGTGGCGGTGATCTCATCATCCCTCCGGACTGCCCCTTCTGGGGGAGGTAGACCTTCCGGTGTCACCCCCAACCCAGTGCCACACAACACCTGGGTGAGTGAGAAGGGTTGGTCTCCCAGGCAACCCTTATCCCCCTGCCGAGCCACACAACCCGTTCGGGGGGCCTCAGGCGTCACCTGTCACCATAAGGTGCCTCTGCATGCACACCATCCCTACTTTCCTGTTTTGCCCGTCCTAGCCGCCAACTGGAATGTGACCGATGATATAGACCATGTTCCCTTACAGGACACGCTCAACCCGCAAAACAGTGTGACCTAGGCAAAAAAGACTCATGGTAATTAGGCCATTCGAACTGTGAACCAAAAAATTCCTACATGGCTCCTAAAGGGGCAACCGGCAAGAAACCCACACTGCTTAGGGAAGGGTGGGAGGGAGCTGCGTTGAGCCGGAGAGCTGAGATTGGGAGGGGGGCTGAGTTTAAGGCAACTCAGCTGGCCCCTCCTTGCCTGGTGGTGCCACTGGGGTGCACCAATCAGAGGCCCCTACGTCTTGTCACCCCACCCACCCGCAATGCCCCCCCCCCTTTCAGCCAGACAAGCTGGCGCCGGGGTTCAGCATTTCCGGCAGTTTTCATCTCCATCAGGAGCTGTTCTTTTGTAAAGCGAATGGATCTTAATTGCCCAATCAAGAGACCCTAAAATAGTTTGCACTACAACATGGACAATTCACCACAATGTCTTGTTTCTGTGAACATCCATTTCCCCCCAGCTCCTGTGAGGATTGCAGCTAAGCTCAGACAGAACAGGGAAGTCTCAGTGGGACAGATGACATCAATCACATCAAAAATAGAACCAAAACATTCCAGCATTTAGACTCTGCAAACCCTGGCTCCGTTACCCCATGGTTCATCCTGTTCCTGGGACTTAGGGGGTGTTTACATAATGAGGGAAAGGCACTGAGGGGTTGAAGAAGCTTCCAAGTGTTGTTTCTTGACATCTAGTGTTGTAAGGTAAAGAGTAAAGTAAATTACTACCTTACATCTAGTGTGGTATGATAGTAATCCATTCAAAATAATCTGACTCAATTTTCTATTATCATCATCATCAAACTATGTCCCTTTTAGAGCCAACAATTCAAGGTCTTGTTTTTTCTGTAACTTTAGAAAAGTGAAAATAACCGCATGCTGTAGGTGCTGGAATGTTATTCCTTAGAAGTTCTTTCAGGTGACCTCTTTCTCTCTTCAGGGTGGCATTTTTTATGGAAGGCCATTGACCAGACTTAGCCTATCTGTCATCCCAGACACAGCACCAGATACCCAGATACCACCTTCCAGCATGGTTGGTAGCTGGGTCATTTCCTCTCTGCAAAGAAGTACAAAACTCCCCCCCCCCATCGCCCCCAGTACTTTCAAAGTTGAGCCCAGGCACCGATGAAAGCGACATGCATCTTTTCGTATAGGATTTTTGAAGCTGAGGGAAAGGCGTTAACCCCTGCTCGGAGAGTAACAATAGCAGCACAGTCTAAATATTTCCTTAGGCGCTCCTGCTTGTATTTTATCAGCCCTGTCGGATTATGCAGTATCAGAGCCAGAGTTATTTTTAGCATCTGATCCAAATAATTGAATTCTTAATGCAAAAGTAGCACGGGCCTGTTCAATGGGGAAAGGAAAACATTAAGAAACAGGGAAAGTGAGAGTGATTCAAAAGCTTTGGAAGATGGCTGAGGAAGAATTCATTTTGCAGGGCTGAGGTTTGCAAATCTCTTTATAGGACTCTGGGGTAGGCTGTACCAGTACTTGGGATGCTGAGAGCATACTGTAGGTTGCCTGATAAATGCCCAGCATTTTCACTCAGATTCCCACAATTTTAAATTGTACCCAATCAGGCAAAAACACAGGCTTATTTATAAGGCAGTATGCTTCTCCTGGAAGGAGGCAGCTGATAGAAAGCTGTGGAAAGAAGCAGGATGAGAGCCTAAATGTACATGTTTGCATCAAATATGACCCATTAGATCCTATGAAAGCCTTCCTCCTGTGATGACTTGCATCTTCTCTCACTACAAATAAGGGTTTGGGTCAATGAGGCTTAGGAATCGAATAGATCTTTGGATGGCACTTATTACTCTTATGAGCATAGGTTTTATTGCAAAATTTAACTCATTCTGAGAAGGCTTTTTTTTGTCCTTGAGAGGAATATTGCTGAAGACAAGAAAGTGGCTGTTGTGTGGGAGGAGAAGGGTTGCTCACTCTCCTTGTAAAGGAGAAGGCTGATTACATTATTCTGTATAATTTCTTCTGTGAAACTACATGTGGTGGCCATGTGTCCTCTTTTACAAAGAACAGCCCTCTATTTTGATGGGATTATTTAGTAATGATGCCGCCAGTTAGAAAGGCATTTAGCAGAGGAAAAAACAAAAGGCAAAACAGAATGAGTAGGGATGTGCGAACCCACCCCTGTCCAGGTTCTCTGGACGCCTGCCCAGCCCCTGCTCGCTGGTCCCTGGACAGTGCTCAAGCCGCTCCCACACTCAGCAAGCACAGCACACTCACCCTGGTGGCCTCGGCAAGCTCCATGGTTGCCATTTTTGAAAATAAAATGGTGATTGCAAAAAAATTGCATATTTGCATATGCGCAAAAATGGGTGTTTTTGCAAAATGTGCATCTTCGTGCATACAAAAGTATGGACAAATTGCTCATTTTCACATAGGCAAATATGTGCATTTGCAAAATGCACATTTTCGCATACATGCAAATATGTGTATTTTTGTGATTGCCATTTTATTTTTCAAAAATGGTGACCGCAGAGCTCGACGAGGCCACCGGGGTGAGTGCAGGCCACTCACCAAGTGCAGACAGGAGGCGAGTGGGGACAGGGGCTCGGCAAGTGGGGCTCGGGGTGCAGGCAGGTGGAGTTCCGACAGATTCTTGAATGGAATTGGGCACCCGCGCCATCCCTAAGGATGAGTGTTTACCAGTTTCACCTGCACGTAGGCTATCTTAGCACAATAAAGGAAACTACACCCTTATCCAGGGAAGGAAAGAAAAACAGTTCACTCACAATATTCTTTCATATACAATGCAGGTACAGCGTAGAGTTTCAAAAACAGTTTGTTCCGTCTATTTTGTGCTCCATTATACTGGCAGGAGCAAGAGAGCAAACACACATGGTCCCAGCAATGGTGGAAGGTCAGAGAGAAAGAGGAAGAGGAGGAGCAAAAGAAAGAAATAATAGGAAACCACACAGGCTATAGAAATCTTAAGGCTAGCTGTGGTCTAAATTCCCATGAACTAACTGCAACGGTGCCCTCTTCCAGTAACTTGCAGACAAGGCTGCAATATTTCCAACATATTTGAAGGGCTGCTAGCGGACCATCTCCATTTTAAAGACGTCCTCTGTTTGAAGGACTGTCTGATCCAAGTCTGGTTTAAAGGTAAAGAACCATCAGAATTATGCAGATAAGTATTAAAAAGCACTGGGAAGCATGGAGGGGGTAGGGGCATCATAACAGACTTTTTTTCATTTTATGTACAGGAAAGGAGAAATTACCCAAAATAGCTTTTTTAAATTGAATTTGGGGCTAAAACCAAAAATGGCAGTAAAAACTACAGACCAAACGCAGACTGTATTTGTTTTAGTTTTTGAAGAAGTCTGCCATTCATTTTGACATACTGCTTGTTTTTCAAACAATTGTCTATCCAACATCTTTCAGGTATGCCAATAAGAGCACAGATACTCTTGAATCCCATCAAAATAAACCCACGAAGAATGGAATCTGCTGAAGTGGCTGGATTGTTCTTGTTGATTGTAATGGGTATTAATTTTACAATACCGTCATACGAGAAAAAGGTGTGGTATGTCCAAAAAGCACATAAGTATGTGTACTTTTGGTGACACTGTCCCCAAAGCACACATATATGGCTTTCTCCATAGGGGTTTCCATGCCCATCTAATTTAAATAAGGAGGTCAGACAGAATCCAAGGATGTGCTCATTTCCACTGATGGAACAATCTCCAGGAGTAAAACTGTGGAGCTCCCACATATGGAACAGATCAGTGGAACTTGCCCACTGAGTACTATCCAGAGAAAGTTGGATGCACTTACATTCCACTGTAATCAATGGATTTCATGATCTTAAATGTATTTCAACCCTACTGAGTTCAGTGGGAAGTTAACTCACTTAACTTCTCTTGGTTATTCTTAGCATTTGGGGCTTTGTGGTAGTGATTATTTGATGACAGACAGAGTTAAAGGGTTTCTGTGGAACAGGGAATATGTAGGGTTTTGATATAGCATTTATTTTTACGGGATTCCAAAAAGTAGAATTTGTTTTGCTTGGAAATCTATATATGTACAGCTTCTTAAAAAATATCGTCCATCATTATTTTAAAATTTAATTTTAGGGGATCTGTGCTAAAAATGCTTAGTTTAGTTTTCACAGATAACAAAACGCAAGTGCATGGGTTGAGCAACTTTATGTAAAGCTAGCAAATGTACATGCATGTTTTGATTTATGCCATTAATTCTGACTGAATACAGTAGTAAACTCTCCTGGGCACACCATCTGAATAGCCCTAACTTCATTTTTGAAAGAGTCACTTGCCGTTAGGAGGAAAGTGCGAGGATTTGCACCAAGAGAAGAATGTATTATCTTCTGCTCTGTGCTTATGGCCCAGAATACTGACCTCTGACCAGCCCATCTGCCCTTATTAGACTCCCTGTTGGTTCAAGAGCTGCAGGCTTCCTTGCACTCTCTGATCCTACTTTACCATTCTTCTTGCTCAACCAGCATGAGCTCAGCTATCTGAGATTAAACCCTTTATGTCGTTGCTAGGTGGCCAAGGCACTGCTTAACACATGCGAAGTCTAGCAAATTAAGTAGAACTTCTTGAACTTTTCCTGCCAGATCATAGTGTTGACAGACTGACACAGCTCCTTGAATTTTAATTTTATATATATTCTTGTTTTCTCTCTCTCTCTCTCTCTCTCTCTCACTCACACACACACACACACACACACACACACACAGGACTTTTCTGGTTATCCGGAAGTGCTGTTTTATGTTTGCAATAGTGCTAATCGGCCGCCAGTCTGCATTACTGCTAGAAAAGCTGTAACTATGTATTATTCCCACACAGATTTTTCTCAGATATGAATCCATCATTTGTGTCCTATAAAATCCCACATGATTTTTTTTTATATACCCTAGGGCGGGAAATGTGTACACAGTAGTCTACAGATCTTATTGTGGTGTCAGGGATTTCTCTTGCAAATGGAAATATATGACCCTGTGTAACAGCAGAGACATTATGCACCAGCAGTGGCTTATCGTTTGGCTTGTCCGCAGCTACCTTGTCTTTATTTTACCAGATGTCAAAATGGCACTGGAATGCTAAATTTATTTTTAGCTCCCAGCTGAACTAGAATTGCTCTTAAAATTATATTGCGACATTCACCTACTGCTGGCCCAGGAAAGACAGCACAGCTTTTGTCAGGTACCTGCTGGCAGCTGTCCAGCCTTGGAGCAAAACACACGTGCGCAAGGTTTGAAAACTGGGCCAAAATGCAGAATTCGAGCAAGGGATTCATATTAAGCAATGTAAATATCAAGACCCAAATGCAAGATCTGATTAAATGTGGATCCCAGATTCTTCACTTTAGAGAGTCTCTTGTTAGATAGTCTCACATCTATATAGCTTTCATGGTGCACACCTCAAAGGGGGATTCAATAGGGATGGCGGAGAATTCCGCCACGGATTTCAGTGAGGCCAAATGCACTGGCATTCGGCCCCCCGAAATCCGTGGTGGAATGGCCTGCCATCCCCCTGCCACCCTGCGGATCCCCCCGGGATGAGACTTACCTGGGGCAGATGTTCTGCATGGCGGCGGCGGTGGATCCGGCGGCGGCAGCGGCAGCGGCTGGTCTTCCGACCAGCTGCCACCACCGCCATTTGCAGTCTGGTCGTTTTTTCTTTCTTTTTTTCCCCAGACGTGATAGGCTACGTAAGTCTTTACGTAGCCTATCACGTCTGGGGAAAAAAAGAAAGAAAAAACGACCAGACTGCAAATGGCGGTGGTGGCAGCTGGTCAGAAGACCAGCCGCTGCCGCTGCCGCTGCCGCCGCCGGATCCACCGCCGCCACCATGCAGAACATCTGCCAAAGGTAAGTCTCATCCCGGGGGGATCATGTCTGGGTAAAACAAAAAACAGCGTACGCAAATGGCGGCGGCTACGGCGGCCACCATTTGCGTTCCTTATTTTTCGCCGTTTTAGCCTACGTAAATATTTACGTAGGCTAAAATGGCGAATCAAAAAGGAACGCAAATAGCGCCCACGACGCTATTTGCGTTCCCCTTTATTTTCGCCGTAATAGTCTACGTAAATATTTACGTAGACTAAAACGGCAAAAAATAAGGACTTTTACTTTGCCATGATAAGCTACGTAAATATTTACATAGCTTATCATGGTTAAATACAGGGATGTAAACGGCGGCAGCTACGGCAGCCACCATTTGTGTCCCTGCTGCCCAGCGGCCAGTTGTCCGGCTGCGGGCGGAGCCGGTTGGCGGCTGCGTGGAATCCCCATGGAGCGGAGCCAGCCGGGCAGGACTCTGGGGGGAGGGATGGAGCGCTTCCCCCCCATCAAGGATTCCAGGGGGAGGGACGGAGTGCCTCCCCCCCACCGCGAAGCAGATCCGTGAAACGGTAAGTGACTTTCGTACATCCCTAGGATTCAATTCTAAATGCTGAAAATAAAGACAAAGCTGTACTATCAGCTGATTGTTATGATGATCCCATGGGGTTTTTTGGTAGCCTTGGGAATGCATGCCAAAAGTGGTTTAAAGGTTTGAAACAGAAGACACACAACCTGCTTGCAGTCTCCGTTATATCCTGTCCAAGGACATGCTTCTCAAAAGTGTAACCCTGGCATTTATGTCTTCTTAGTCTCACACACCTGTATAACAGTTTGAGAGGACGGCCTCTGAAGAATATAGCCCCTTGATCCCTGTGGAGCCTGATTTGAACTCCCAAAAAGCTTCCAATTAAGGAAATTACAAAATTTCCCTTGACTGCCCTGTTGTTAGATGTGGCTTGGTGCATTCACACCATAATGGCTGTTGATGATGTTTCCATTTGAATGCTTTAAATGCTGCATGACTTATTTACCCAACCTATTACTTAATTTTAAAAATACTTTTAACTGCAAGGCACTCTAGTTTAGCCTTCCCCAATCTGGTGCCCTCCGAATGTGTTGGACTTCATCTCTCATCAGACCCAGCCAGCATGGCCAATGGTCAGAAATCTTGGGAGTTGTCATCCAAAACATCTGGAGGGGGCCAGGTTGAGAATGTGAGCCCTGCTAAGCCCTGTGTGACTTCGACGACCATCCAACTGCTCCTCTTCAACTGACAAGGAGGGCAGACACCTGGATTTACTTGGAAGACTATATTCCTCCACAGTGATGGGCCTTAAAATATCGAACTACCAGGCAGCAATGTCAGGGTACCAGCTACTTCTATGGGACAAACTGGGTCATCTTCTTGAGCATCTTCCAGATGACAAGAAGGAGCTGGATCACCTCTTCCATTCGGAGGATCTGAAGGTGTCCAGGTGGCAAATAAGTACCACCAAGTTGTGCCACCAAGTTGGTTGCAACTCCAAGGTGCTAGTTGGATCCATAGCCCTACATTGCCATGCCTAGTTGAAGTCATCCAGTCTTCCACAGGAAACCAGGAACCAAATCAAGGATTTACCCTTTGATGGGCAAGGCTTGTTCAACACAAAAACTGATGATGCGCTCAAATGGTAGAGAAGGCCTGAACCACGGTGCACCATATGGGTTTTATGTGGCAGCAACTTCCAAGGCAACAGTGCTGGTTTCAGTCATCTACCACTCAGTACCAATCTCACCAGCCAGCTACAGCACAACATCAACAACAATTCTGAATACAGAATGGTCACAGGCAGGGAAGTCAGGAAATCGTTCCCAACTTCAGAATTCCACATTGATTGTGGGAAACCTGACAGTAGATGTAAGTGGTGCCTTTGACTCACTTTCTGCCATCCTTCCTTTCCTTGTGGCCCAAATGCCCACTTTTGGAGCATACCTGTCCACTTACCATCCATCTTGGCACAACATCACATTGGATTCTTGGGTCCTTGCAATAGTCTGGAGGGGCTACCAGATCGAGTTCAATACCCTCACCCCTCTTGGTATCATGCTGGTGATACTAGCCCCTAGACCTATCCTCCTGAAACTTTGCAAACTTCCTGCCTGGGGACACTTCTATGATATATGTGCCATTTTCATACAAATTGACTCAAGAAATGAGCAATCAAGCCTGTCCCTCAAACTCAACTTCAGGATGTGTTCTACTCAAGGCACTTCACTGTACTGAAGAAGGATGAAGGGCTTTGGCCAGTCATGGACCTTTGACACCTGAACTTGTTCATCTCACCCAGGAAATTCCACATGGTTTCTCTGGCATCTATCCTGCCTCTCCTCTCTCAAGGAAATTGGTTTGCCTCTATCAAGCTCAAGGATGCCTATTTTCATGTTGTCATAGATGAATCGAACCAACGCTACCTTCGCTTGGTAGATGTACCAACATCTACCAATTCCGGGTGCTACCCTTCAGTCTCGCCACTGCCCCCGAGGGTATTCACCAAGTGCATGGCAGTGGTCTGCTCCCATCTGTGACTGCAAGGCATAGAGGTCTATCCATATATAGATGATTGGCTGCTGGTGGTGTTAAAAAAAGATCAACTTCTTCAATTGATAGAGGTAATCTGCAGTCTCCTTCAGGAGCTCGGACTGTATATCAATGTGGAGAAATTACATCTTTTCTCCCTGCTTTTTAAAAAATTAATCTTTATTGTGTATTTTTTACAAAACAAAACAAACTGAAAACATTACAAAACCTAAAAATATATATAATTCACATTCATCTTCCCCCCCCCCAATAATGTAATGTGAGAAATCGCATCTTGTACCGACACAGTGGATCCAATTTATAGGGGTGTTATTGAACTCTCAACTGGCTGTGCCTTCTTACCCAACACCAGGGTAAAGGTGCTGATTTCCCTGGCATTAAAACTGCAAATGAGCAGATCTACCATGGTGCTCAAAGTCAACATCTCCTGGGTTTCATGGCTGTGACAACAGCTGTCGTTCCCTATGCTCAGTTGCAAATGAGACAACTCCTAAACTGGCTTGTGCACAACTTCAATGCCAATCGGGATGCCAGTTGAACCAGACTCTGTATGCCCATGGGGCTTCAGAGACTTTCTCCAATGGTGGTTGGTACTGAGCAATCTAACTCATGCCATTCCTTCAGGCTTCTCCATTCAGGGTTGTAACTATGGATGCGTCAGACTCCGGATGGGGAGCTCACTCTATGGGCCTCATGGTTCATGGACGATGGACAGCCAATGAAGCCACACAGCACATCAACTTTCTGAAGTTAAGAGCAGTGGACAAAGTGCTTTGCACATTCAAACTGGACCTGGTGGGCAGACTGGTCCAGGTCACTTTGGACAACATGACTCTCATTGCATATTTGAACAAGCAGGGAGGTACCAGATCTCTCCTGTTACTCAGCCTTAGGCTCCAGTTCTTCGACTGCTGAATTGCCCATCGAATAGGACTTGTGGCAATACATGTGGCTGGTGTCGACAATGTCCTGGACAATCAGCTCAACCAGACCATGCTGACCTCCCACAAGTGGGAGTTGGACAGAACAGTTCTGAACAGCCTCTTCCAGCTTTAGGAGATGCCAGAAATCGACCTTCTTGCCACAAGGGAGAACACAGTTTGCACAGCATTCTGCAGCAGAGTCGCACCCGTCTCTACTCACAAGAGAGAATGGCCGAATCTGACACCAAGACCTGACAACTCTCCATATGGCAGCATGGAAGATCGGGTGAAGGATGTCACTTTGGCTCCGGCAGTGATCCAGAGGATCTTGGATGCCACCCGTAAGCTGTCGACGCAGCATTCCTACTCAAGAAAGTTGGCTGCTTTTTCTGCTTTTGCTCGTTAGCAGGGTTTTCACCTACACCTCTGCTCTTTTAACCAAATTCTCCAGTTTCTCCTGTCTCTTTTTGAGAAAGGACTCAAATTGTTGTCTCTCAGAGTTTACCTCTCCACTGTCTCTGTGTTTTACCCTCCTGCTGAGGGATTTTCCATGTTCTCACATCTAACAGCAAAAATATTTCAAAAAGGGATCAAAAATCTAGCATTACTTGTCCATTCTATGGTACTGAGCTGGAACCTTTCTGTGGTACTTAAGGCACTTTCATCAAAGCCTTTTGGTGACTACAGCCCTATGCCTCCTATTGTGGAAGGTGGTGTTTCTGGTGGCCATTACAACTGCATTCTGTGTCAGTGAGCTCTGTGCACTCAGAATAGATCAGCCTTATCTCACCTTTCACCAAGATGAAGCGGTGCTTAGACCTGACACTGCCTTTGTACCTAAAGTTGTGTCTGAGGTTCATTTGAATCAGGTCATTGTTTTGCCTGCTTTCATTGCTTAGAACTGCCTTCCGCAGTCTACTTGAGCGGTAGCAACATCATTCACGGTCGACAGGGGTGTTGCCATCCCTGAACTGTGCCACGCTGCAACCTGGTCGACACCGTCTACCTTTGTAAAACATTACAGACTGGATGTTTGGGCTAGAGCTGACTGTACTTTTAGCCATGCCGTTCTCTCCTCTGTATTGTAGGAGGGCACCAACCTACCTCAATTGTACATTAGCTTGCTACTCACCCTATGTGTGGTGCATAGAGACCATGAAGAAGAAGGACAGGTTGCTACCTGTAACTGTAGTTCTTCGAGTGGTCATCTATACATTCACACAACGCACCAGCTGTCCTCTCTTCGGTGTCATACTTGAGTTCAGTGTTGAGTACCAAAGGTATTTTTGGTGTAAATTTATCTCTGTTACAAGGCTGCAATGTCTGTCTCAAGGAATTGAGGGAATAAGCAGGAACCCACTAGGGACATGCACACTAGGATGGCGGGGGAAGGGTTCCCACCAAAATTGCTCAGCTATAGAAACTTCCCAAATTGAGGGTCCATGCAGGCACAGAGCCCATATGTGTGAATGCACAGATGACCACTGAAAGAACTACAGTTACAGGTAGCAACCTGTCTTTCATGGAAACATGAAGTGCTGGTCATGTCCTATAAAGCCCTATACAGCTCGGGTCCAGGTTATCTGAAAGACCATATTCTCCCCTATGAGCCTACTCGTGCCTGAGATCTTCAGGGGAGGCCCTTCTTGCCATCCTGCCACCATCACAGGCACGTTTGGTGGGAACGCGGGAGAGGGCCTTCTCGGTGGCTGCCCCAAGGCTCTGGAACTCCCTTCCCAGGGAGGTGAGAGTGGCACCCTCCTTGATAGGCTTTCACAGGCATGTAAAAACTTTTTTGTTCCAGCAGGCCTTTTGGGATAGCTAGTCTGGACCTGTGAGAATATGACGGATGGATACTATGGTTATAGTTCTTGTCTTTTAACATTTTGATACTTTATACAATTTTAATACTATTGACGATTTAATCATATTTTTAACTTTTGTATACTTCTATTTATAGGTTTTAATTGTACAAGTTTTAATGTTGTAAAGCCGCCTTGAGTCCCAGTATTGGGAAAAAGGCGGGATATAAATAAATATGCGAATAATAGTAATAACAGCCATTGCTGTACATGATAGCGATGTGTATCAGATTTGGACAAAGTCCAAAGCCCAAGCAAAATTGGGCTACTTCGTTACAGTTCTGTTATGTCTTGATGCAAAGTGGGTTTCCAGCCAATCCTACAGAACCAAAGTGACTCCAGAATGAGGCTTTGTTACCAAATTGTCTTTCAGATACAATACATGCCTGCAGGAATTCTGTCTCCACTCCAAATAGAATATTTTGATTTCATTTCTCTAAACATTTTAGGGAGGGAGTGCAGTTGAGTTAGTGACAGGTCCACCTTCTTATCCTAGGGCACATTTTATTATAGACTACAATCCCTGTACTTTGATGGGGAGCAAGGATGGTACTGTGAGATAGGGGTGCACGAAAGCCACTTACCTGGTCCTGCAGCTTGCTTCGTGGTGGGGGGGAGGCGCTTCGTTGCTCCCCCCGAAGTTCAGGCCAGTGGGGGAGGCTTCCCACCTCGCCCGGCCGAAATTCAGGCCGGGGGGGAGGCTTCCCGCCTCGCCCGGCCGAAATTCAGGCCGGGGAGGAGGCGCCTCACCTCGCCCGGCCGCGAAATAAAAAGTTTTTTTAAAAAAACGCCCCCGTGATAGGCTACGTGACAATTGACGTAGCCTATCATGGCTAGATCTGCAAAGTCAGCCGTGATAGGCTACGTTAATCGTCACGTAGCCTATCACGGGTGACTTAAAAAAAAAAAAAAAGCACGTACGCAAATGGCGGCCCCCATAGGGAGCCGCCATTCGCGTTCCTTATTTGGTCGCTGTAGTCTACGTAAATCTTTACGTAGACTACGGCGAAAATAAGGGCAACGCAAATAGCGACCAAATAAGGAATGTGAATGGCGGCTCCCTATGGGGGCCGCCATTAGCCGTCCGCGCTTTTTTTTTTTTAAGTCACCCATGATAGGCTACGTGACGATTTACGTAGCCTATCACGGCTGACTTTGCAAATCTAGCCGTGATAGGCTACGTTAATCGTCACATAGCCTATCACGGGGGCGTTTTTTTTTTTACTTTTATTGTAATGGCAGCGGCAGCCGGTCGAAAGACCGGCTGCCGCCTCTGCCCCTGTCGAAGACCTGACGAACCGCTGCCGGGACCCGCCGCCGGGAGGGACATTCAGGAAAGGTAAGTCCCGTCCTGGGGGGGGGTGCGGGGGGCAGGGGGGTGCAGAGAATTTCTCCCCGAAACTACTTCGGGGGGCCGAACACGTTGGCACTCGGCCCCCCGAAGTTTCGGGGAGAAATTCTCCCCCATCCCTACTGTGAGATGGCCATTCTTTCAATGCCACTATGCTTCAGTATGAAAAAACCTGAAACTGGTTCCCAAGCATCATATATCACTAGCCCCTAGACCTATCCTCCTGAAACTTTGCAAACTTCCTGCCTGGGACACTTCTATGATATGTGCCATTTTCATACAAATTGACCAAAAAACCATGAGGGAAAGAAGGGGAAGTGAATCACTTCCTTCTCCCCAAAATTGGAGAACTCCCCTTCCACATGAACTGCTGCACCTATCCCTCTGAAACATTACAGGTTTCTTACTTAGGGAAACCTCTAGGCTGCCTGTAATTTTCAGAGCACTGGTTCATAAAGAACATAGGGGGATAAGCATGTCCTCTTTTAGAGACCCTCAAAATGTCAATACTGCTGTAGCACAAAACCCCTGTGGCTATCGTTCTGAAATGTGTTGGGCTTAAACCCCTCAGGGGGGCAACTGTCTCTGCAATTTTCATCAACTTCTGCAAAGAAATAAAAGTTATCAGAAGTTCCTTTAAAAAAGAAATCAAAATATAAAGTCAGGCAGCACAAAAACCCCTGTGCTATTTTTCTTTGGGGACATTGGGCAGCCGTAATCCCCTCCTAAGGGGCTACTATGCCTGCAACTATCATCCAATTCTGACCAAGAGAAAAAATGTTATAGCCATTTTCAAATTTCCCATGATAGCCAGTCGGAACCACAAAGCCTCAGTATTCTGAACCTCAACTCGGGTTCAGTACTGATTCGAAACAGACTGACTCCAAGTTGATCCAAGCAGAAGTGGGCTGTTTTTCCTCAATTGCCAAATTGGGTCCCAATCAAAGCTGGAGTTTGGTGTGCACCTCTACTTGATACTATAGGAACTATACTCATGCAGTCCAGAACCACTGGAATTTTGGCACTGATATTAGTGGTTTGTGGACTACACATAATATTGTCCAAATTCCTTATGTTTCACTGATTATCATAGAATGGAACATCTAGAACACTACATGATTCCCTAGATTCAAACAGTATAGCTGTACTGTACAAACATGCTCCCATACTGCAATGCCTTTGCAACTTAAGTTCCATTTCTTTTCAAATTGTTCAAGATCAAGACAGAATAATTTCCTTAAAAAAAAACCAAGCTCTGCTCTAAGCTCTGCTGATCTTCTCTCCCCCTGCCCCAGATTCAGAGACTCAGAGAAACCACAACTCTATCTACTTTATACATAAAAGAAAGGGGAGCGTAGACATTGTTGAAATAAAGCAGCCTCCACAAACTGGTACCCTTCAGATGTTTGGGACTATAACTCTCAGCATCCTTGACCATCTGCAATGCTGGCTGATGCTAATGGAAGCTGTAGTCCCAAACATCTGGATGATGCCACATTGGGAAAGGCTGGAAGAACTGCTGTTCCATGCACATTTACTTTGGAGTCCTCTGACTAGGAAATGTCATGAGAAAATAAAGCGGATGCTTAGGTTTTGCATGCTTTGTTTAAGTTATAGTTCTAAGAGCTGGGGAGCTGCTTGCTTTTGCCACATAACCACCTCAAAGTGAGCACATCTGCTCCAGCTCTAAAAGTGGGGTTCAAGTTATGCTTTCCTAATCACGACATATGACTTGTCTGTAGTCTCTACAGTTTAGTTCTCCAGTTCATAAGTACTTAGATTCCAGTGAGGTTGTCGCCCACAATGCATTGTTTGTGCAAGCCAAACTTTTGGCAGTAAATTTCTGAAAGAAGGCTTAGGCCCAAACCATAAGAGACATGTTATCAAACAGTTCAACTTCCTTTTTGCTGTGTGGGTGACCAGAGAAGTAGGAAAGGAGTGTTTTTTATTGAAACCTCCTGGCTAGCAGCTTTCTTAAAGCAATAAAAAAAAAAGCCAAACTAGCATTTAGAGGCAGGAACCAAATGCAAAGTTTCAGCGCTGAACAAAAATAATTACGTTCAAAAGGTAAAGTACATTTTTGCAGTAGGTCACACTCAGAAAAACATTTTAAAAAATCACATTCTTCTTTTCCACTAGTGGCAATTAGAAGGATGTTTGCAGTGTTCTTTTTTCTTTTCTTTTCCATACTTGTTTTCAAAAATTGCGTTTTTCTGGCTGTTACAGTATACAACCTCTTCCGAATGTATTTGGCAATATACTTTAATTGGTTTAAATTATTCAGGCTATAGAAAGATGTATGGGAAGTACAAGACATTTTGCAAGTAGTTTTAAACAGATTTCTTTAGATAGCCATCAACAATATAAATTAATCCATACGCTGTGAAAGTAATCCAAGTGCTGTGAAAGTGAAAACAGAAAGGAGTTGTAATATGGTGGTTTGGCGCATAAGTTATGAACTGAAGGCCCATCATTCAAATCTCAGCTTAGCCATGAAGTCACTGCAATTCTCTCTCAGCCTTATCATATATCTGTCATATGGGGAAACTGGCATGTCTTACAGCAGGAGTAGGGAAACCTTTTCAACTCAAGGAGTGCATTCATTTCTGTGCAACCCTAGCCCTGTTCAGGCATTCAAGAGAAAGCATGAAAGCTCAAAGTGAGTTATTTATTTACTTATTTATTTCATTTCTATACTGCCCAATAGCCAAAGATCACTGGGTGGTTCACAAAAATTAAAACCAAAACGTACAGGATAAAGCAATATAAAAACATTAAAACATATAAAACCACAATATAACAAGACAACCAGAATAAAACCTAGCAGCAATGCAGATATTTAAAATACAGATTTAAAACACCAAAGCTGAAAGACTAGGAAGCTAAAATGCTAAAATGCCTGGGAGAATAAAAAGGTCTTCACCTGGCACCAGAAGGAATACAACATAGGTGCCAGGTGAACCTCTCTAGGGAGCTCATTCTCCCATTCCGGTAATGGGAGGGTGCTGTGCACACCCCCTGTGTCTCCAGGTGTGCCAGCCCCACCACTCTCAGTTCAGACCTTGCCATGTTGAACCAGCAAGGTCTGAACTGGCATTCTACTTGCATTCACTTGAACACGAGAAGAACTTTCAGTGCAAACAGGTACTCTGATAAGGTAGAGTCTGTGATTTTGCAGAGAGTTCTACTTACATTCAAGTGAACACAAATGCAACATGACAAGGTCTGAACTGAAGCGACTGGGACTGGTGCTCCCAGAGATGTAGGGGGCAGGGCAGGGCCCCATCCCAGTACCCACTCCTAGCCCCAACATGTTCTTTTGAACATCTGAACAGGGCTCCTCTGGAGGCCACATGTCAGAGGTGGGTGTGGCCAAAACAAAAAGTTTCTTTCTCTCTCCCTCTTTCTCTCACTCTCTCCCACTTGTCTCTCCCTTTCTCCCACTCTAACTCCCTTTCTCTTGCCTCCTACACCCTCTCTCTCTCTCTCTCTCTCTCTCTCTCACACACACACACACACACACACACACTTCCCCCTTCTCTCTCAATCATCTCTCTGTCTCTCCCAAATTCTCTCACACACCCCTCCCTTTTCTGTCTGTGTAAAAGGGAGCAGCCCCTTTCTCCATGCACAGAGAGGACTACAAGCAATCCGGTGATGGAGGAAGAGACCAATCCCTTCCTGCATCACCAAATAATTGTGGGAGAGGGACAGGTGAGGGGGTGTGGCTGTGAGGGGTGTGGCCTAGCAGGGAGAGGTGGCAGGCTGAATGGGGAGGCTGGATCCAGCATGTGGGCCAGAGGTTTTTCACTGCTGCCTTGCATGATTGCTGCAAGAATCAACAAAATAATGACTGTGAAGTATTTTGAGAACTCAAGAAATGCACTATGCCAGAAATGACGCATTCTTGTTGTTACTGAGTGCTACAATAGTACCCACATTTTCAAAATGCAGAATGCAAAGTCTACCTAAAAGAATGATTCATTGGTATAATGGCTGTTCGTCATATTTGATATGCTCTGAGTTTCCCAAATAAAAGGATACATTACGTCCTTCTAGCCAGGTGTGCAGATGGTGACCACTCAAAGCAGGAGCGAGATTCAACCTGGTCACCACCAAAATTGTATGTGGGAACTCCACCAGGAATCTGCTTTGTCTCACAAAATCAACACCATTTTCTTCTGTTTAGCCCTTGAAAATGTAAGGTAAAGGTAAAGGTGTCCCCAACCAGTCGTGTCCGACTCTAGGGTGTGGTGCTCATCTCCATTTCTAAGCCGAAGAGCCAGCGTTGTCCGAAGACGCTTCCGTGGTCATGTGGCCGGCATGACTGAACCGAGGTGCACGGAACGCTGTTACCTTTCCCGCCGAAGCGGTACCTATTTATCTACTTGCAATTTCTTGCTTTCCAACTGCTAGGTTGGCAGAAGCTGGGACTGAAGACGGGAGCTCACTCCATCACGCAGCACTCGGGTCTCGAACTGCTGTCCTGCCGACCTTCCAGTCTGCAGTTCAGCATCTTAACCACTAAGCCACCGCGGCCCCACCTTGAAAATGTAGCATTCCTTATCTGTAGCCTTCTGTTGGAGAATTCCATATACTCCTAGGTTGGCATCCAAAGAACAGCACAAAGTAGTTCCATACATCTTTAAGCTTGTGTTTTTCAGACGGCAGCCATCCATGTCAGATGAAAATCCACATTCTGAAACCAAAGGTACTTTAAGAAGCAGTTTCTCTTATGGCATGGAGATGGAGGTGAGCATCAACTGTTCAAAGGAGGAAAGTTGAAAATCCTCGGCCACACATAAAGGAACTCTTTGGAACTTGGCCTTAATTTTTACACATTTTGATCAGCCCATTTAAACTGAGCCTTCCTATGTGTCTGATTCCTAGTGTATTTCCATAATGTTTCTATTTGATGGTTTCCAGTAGGTCCAAACCATTGTGCATGATGAGGTGTATTAGATTACAATGAACATAAATCAATTGTGCTTTGGCCTCTTTATTCACTCATTGAAACATTGCTATGTAGAAAGTGCAAGATAAAACCTCTGCAATATTTGCATGTTAGGCAGAATGCAGAGAGATTCCCAATTATTAAGGGTATACATCTAGCACAGTGGCTGATATATCTCTTGTCTTATTATGGGATATTGGTTTGCAGTTTGTACAGTCTGGCAATTCATTGATGAAACAGTGGCTACCAATGATGAAAGTAAGGTGGGTCATTTGTTGATGAGTGGAAATAATGCACTGTGCTTCTGAAAAAAAGTAAGTCTAGCTTTGGAATAAGGAGCCTTACAACTCTCTTCCTACTTGCTTGCATGCTCAAAGTATAGTGTTACATTATAATATGTTCTTTGGACACAGACTGGTAGCTAGATTTTTGATAAGCCTCAAAAACTATTCAAAATCTTTTCACTGTGAGTTGAAAGATTCCGTTATGGAAGAATTCCATAAGTCTAGAACAGGCATCTTCAACTGGTCAAGAGGCGAGACCCACTTGGAATCCCAGCCTCAACACGGCACCCATTTCCAAGGGGCCATATACCTGGGTGGGTGGATCCCAACATTGACAGGGTGGGGCCATTCTCCCCACAAAACAAAATGGTGGTGGCAGCACTTCCATGATCCACCTGGGGGTGGCTCACAACCCACCCCTGGGTCTCAACCCACCTATTAAAGATCTGGATGCCTAGAAGCACCAAGAATATAAAATATGTTTGCTGTAGAAAGAACAGAATGAACAGGTATTACAGGAGACGTATAGTACGGTCGAAATAAGAAGATCCTCAGCTACAGAGAAGTGGATGAAACAGTCAAACAGAATATTTATCTTAAAAGTGTAATGGCTGTAGTAATGAAAGAACCTTTTCCCAAACCTTGAGCTACTTAAAATTTTCAGTGCTTTTAACAACTGACATCTGCAAACTTACATAATTTTAAGAAAAAGAAAACCCATGTTAGGGAGAGCCGTTTCACCTGCATGAGGAGCTCAAGTAGTTGATGAAGCAGACGATCCAGGATATTTGTGGGATCCTGGAATTGTCCTCTCCGGTGGCAGAATATGGTGACTTCCAGGTGACAAATATCTCCGTTTAGCCCCAATTTCAATTGTTTTGTAGTCCAGGTTGCTATGAAAGTTGACAAGAGGTAGAGTGAATTTCCCTTGTTCTAGTCAAATGTGTAAAGAGATCACTTCAAACAGAGTATAAATAATCCTGTAATTTAATATTCAAACTATTTTCCTTTGTTCCATGCAGAAAGAGGAATGTCAGTGTAAAGAAATGTGATATTCAGACCAAAATTGATTGATTGATTTTGGGTGTTTGAAGTAATCTTTCCTCCCACTGCTTATAGTTCTCTTTGTAATTGCATTCTCATCTGCCTACCCTAATACCAGGAAGGTTTTACATAGCAAGGTGATGAAAACTTTTTCCTCATGGCTATTTCTCACCTGTTCCAGATTGAAAAGTCCTGAAATGCAAGTAATATTTTCGCCCCACCATATTTTTCAGTCCAGGTGCTCAATCAAAAAAGGCAGTAAATGTATTAATCCACTAGAAGTTATATAATATGCAGCACAGCAATATTGCCCTCTTCTGTTTGAAACTGGACCTACTCTGTTGGCTCTGGTATTTCTCTGCCTGTTGATGAAGGGTCCAGGGACTCATGTATTGGTGGTATCAGACTTGGGAGGAATGGTTTCAAACTATACTTCAGACATTGTTTTCCTCCAGTTGTTGTATGTGCATTGTGCATACTTTTATATGATGGTTTCATTAGTGTGATATGAGCATTCTAAAAACAAGTTTATAAAAACAGATATCTCTATCTTTAAATAATTACATTTCCAGAAAAAATGGTCATAATAATACCCAGCGGCTGACAATATATTGTTTAGATGTTTACTGAGGATGCTGTCTTTTCCTGTTGTTCCGTTTTACTTCCTAGTGTATATACAGCTTGCTCAGAGCTGGGGTTTTCCATTGTTATCAACCATTTTCTCCCACTCTCTGTTGTTTGCTGAATTTAGTGGTTGCTTAAGCCTAGCAGGGCTGGATCAGAAGAAGAGAAAGTATCTTAGTCATTTATTGTAGCCCTTCCACACTGCGTAAGTCTCCTTTTAGAGACATAAATGCTGGCTCAGTGAATTTTAGGAAAGAAGGAATAAGGGGGTTTTATCTGTGCGACTTGTCTCTACATTGGGAATTTGCCCTTCTCACCATGAAAGGAGATGCAATTTTTTTTCCATTTGTGGCATATTTTCATACTCACTGGAAAACACAAGCCCCGTTGAGGTGTCTCCCCCCCCCCCGTATATTGCTCAAATGGGGGTGGAGAGCAAGGATATGCTCACCAGCCTCATTCTTTCAGTTATATTCCCAACCGACCAGCCCTCCCATCAAGATTCATGAAGAATTGTCCCTTATTTAGTCCCTCTCTCTGTTAAATGACTGAGTTCCTTTTTATTATTTTTCTCTCTTTTCTTTTCATTATAGCAAAGCAATACTAGTTTGCTATAATGGAAAGAAACTATTAATTTAACATCTCCTCCCCCAGTGGGTAACAAAGCTGAGTGAGGGCACAATCTTATGCATGTTTTGGAAGAAAAAAGTCCTACAACTCCCAACATTCCCCAGCCAGAATGGCTGTCTAGGGAATACGGGGAGTTGTAGGACTTTTTTTTCTGTCAAACATACATAGGATTGAACCCTAAATTAGGAGAAAGTCATCACTAATCTCCCAATCATGCTCAGCAGGAAAGCAATAAAATGGTCTGACCCTGCAAAGATTAAGCTATCAGTTTTCAATTTACCTTGAAAAGCCTCAGTAGTGCCTTGCCTGTCCACACAGTTACGCTGCAGTTATTTTTCCTTAGGGAAAAATGCCACAAATCAAGCGTGAAAAAAAAAGGGTGGATAACACAGAAAAACTGGAATGCAATGATTTGACAACAATGTCATATAGGTTCTCTATAAAAGTGAGTGAACAAAAGATGGTATTCAGGATTAATAGACTAATAAGGGAGCAATCCATGTGGTGGATATCTGTACAATGTTTGGAGGGGGGAGTGTCTCCACAAGCAATTTACTGTGAGTTGGTTGTATTTGGAGGTCATTTGGGGCACATGATATTGTGGCCATCTCTCAGCCATCCTGGAGATGACGATGAGGATGAGGATGATTAAATGTTCCTCTTTTTGTTACTCAGAATTCCTCTGGGAGATGTTGGCTGCAATTCTAAACCCACTTACAGGGGAGGAAGACCCATTGATCCCAACGGGGCATACTTCTGAGTACAGAATTGCAATGTTCCCCATTTCTAGCTCCACCCACCCATCCTCCCTAATTTCGCCACATCCAAGCAATCTGCTGTGGAGTTACTGCTCCCCACCCCATTTTTCCCCATGTGTGCACTTTTGCCTACTGCTTCCACCACCACCCTTTCTCCTTCCCCCTGGTGGCAATGAGAAGGCAAGATCCTTACCGCGATAAAGCGGAGAAGTGATTCTACATAACAGAGAAACTACAGAATATCACAAACTCACAATCCTAATCTAAGAGATTATTGCGAAAGAGCACTTTGGGCCGAGTTACTACAGTTAGCCTTTAACACTTTCACTGCAGGGGAGTGAGATTTCTTACTTCTGAGTAAACATGCACAGAAGGGGGGAGTATTAAGGATTGAAAGCAGGCTACCTAAAGTGATTGTGTAACTGAGTGTCCCCACTTTTGCGGTAATGTGAGGGGTCGCTGCTGTGCATTTAGTCCTGCTGCTATTGTGCTATTGCGGTTTTAGACGGAAAATAATTTTTTAAAAATTGGATGGGGAGGGTCAGACATAGGTTGGAGAGGGTGGGGGGAACACACACACTGGCTAGAGAAAGCAGAAGGGGTGGAGCAAGGTGAGAGTGGGAAGGTGGGAACAAGCTCTCTAAATGATGAGGTGGACAAGATTCCACCCAGTAGCCTCCCAAATAATTTGCAGTAAACTGCATGTGACCTGCCGAGAGATAATCTGGGTTTGGGATAATCTGGGTTTTTGACCCCCATGTGTCCGCAGATGGAGCAGATTCAACTCCAGTAAAAACTGCAACAAAATGGAGAGTGAACTAAACCCGTCACCATGGAGATCCCCCCTGGAATATTTCAGCATTTATAAATGGCCACTTCTGTGAAAAAGCACAATGGGCATTTGATAAAGTTCCAAACCTCAATCTGCCAGAATAACATTGAGTGAAGTGATTCAGCTGATCACAAGTGGGGAATGTATGTTGATATCTAACATGTGGTTCCTACAGAATGATCCTGTGAATTTACTATCCCTTGAGTACCATAGCTATAACCTAAAGAGTGCATACACCTGCTTTGGGGGCAGGGGAGATAATAATAGCTCCCCCAAGAAAACCATCAATCTGCATTTTAAACTCACAGATAGATCTATTAAAAAGTTGGCCCTTTGGACATTTGATGTGAGAGTAGATAAAAGTGTATGTGCATTGGCTTTAGGGAGCAATCCTATGTATGTTCAGACAGAAAAACATCCTACAACTCCCAGCATTCTCCAGCCAGCCATGCTAGGAGTTGTAGGACTTTTTTCTGTCTCAACATGCATAGGATTCCGCCCGTAGTCAGTTAATAGTTGGGGAAAGACAGGGTAAATAAAGGGATCCTCTTACCAGCTAACAATCTTCAGGAATAGAATGTTACCACTACGGTTAGCTGGTAAGAGGAGGATGGGCTGAGACTGTAACACTATACACACTTGGTTGGGAGTCAGCCTCATCAAATTAAATGGGACTCATGTGCAAGTCAGCATGCATGGGATTATGCTGTGCATGTTTTATTCTGATGTAAGGAAGAAACTTTAAAAGGTATTCCCCATTCTTTCAACAATTTTACCACCTTTTTAAAATGTAAAATGCAAATTCTAAAAGAAAAGGCATCCCATAATTATGGATGGAATGTGCAACTTCCTTCTGCACCGGTTTTGCCCAATGCAAAGGAGCCGCCTCAGACATCATTGTGTAATGTTGTCTCCTGTGGGAGGAGATGAATTTCCGTTCCCTGGGAATGACAAAATGATTTATTCTCTCCAATATGTACTGCAATCCACCTGGCAGGAGTAATGTCCTAAGTTGGCAAGTTCCAATTGAAACAGGCTATTTCAGCTGATAAGAATACCACACTGAGATTTAAAAAAATAAAATAAAATAAGGGAAGAAGCATAGAATTTTATCACATAATTTTTTTTTAGGAGATGTGTGACACAATACATACAATGAAATACCATCATTGTTCAAGCCTATAAAACAACTGACTGTTACATTTTATCAAGGCTTTGCAGATTCATTCAAGAAAAAGATATTCAGAAGGTAACAAACAGTGGGAAGCAGATACGCAGCATCCTTTGACTGGGATTAATGGTCATTTTCTGCTTTGGGGCATACCAGCATGCAGTTATGACAAATGGTGTCTCAGTAATGCCACACCACACCACATCCCTATCTGCTGTCTGATACCTTTGCAGGCAATCGAGCAGGCATGGGGAACCTCAGGCCCATGGGCCAGCTTTGGCCCTCTTGGGATCCTAATCTAGCCCCCTGGAGTTCCCCAGATGGCCACCCCCCCTTTCCTCTCCCCACCCCTTTTTGCTTTGACCCTGCCCACCACTGGAATTGCAGCCCCCAAGAGTCTCTCTGAAAATGAATTCAGAGGTTCCCCACCCCTGTAACAGAGGCTTGATGACTGGGAACCCAATGCTATTATAGCAGCTCCTACTTTCCATTCAACTGATTCCAATTAACTTGAAAAACCTCAGGAACCACAACCTTTTGATGTATCTAAAGTAAAATTACTGTGATGTCTTACAGCTGAAACCACTAATGAGATACAAGGTTTTGGCACTGGATCAGCCCAAGAAAACACTTGTATTGATTATATTAAAATCAGTAATCACAGGTCCAGCTGACCAGGATAGAGTGGCTGGCTGGCTGGCTGGGTCTGAGTTCATCTGGGGACAATCAAAAGAAGTGTCCACCTCCCACTTGCTCACTAACTTAATGTTTACAGATTTTTCATAACATGAATTTGGCATGAGATATAAATGAATCTCCCAGAGCAGAGATGGTAAAATAGAGGAGTGCGGCGGGGCGGGGGCGGGAAAGGAATCAAACTGGTAGGATTATACTGGGAGCAGACAAAGCAATCAGATGGACTAAAGCAAGGGTGGGGGACTTCTTTTAGCCTGAGGGCCCAATTACATTTTGGAGAAGCTCCTGGGGGCCACTTTCCAGTGGTGGGCAGGACTAAAGGAAAAGGGGGAGGGCCAAAGGCAAAAGAGGGAGGGACCAAAAATACAAAAAAAAACAAACCCACCTCAGTATGTTGTATCTTAAAGCTCTTCCTGACAGTAATGAAGCCTTAGGAGAGGCATTTCAACCTTTTAGAATGGGGCAAACACTGCACAGAAGCTAGGAAACCACCAAACAATTGGTTGTTGGGGGGAAGGGAGCGAGGCTGTCTGGGTAAGTCCAGAGGTCCTGACTGGGAACCCATGAGGCCTGGATTTGGCCTCCAGGCCTCAGGTTCCCCTCCCCTGTACTAACGGGTAGCTTCAGACAACCCTTTAAAATGGGTGGTCAACCTGTAGCCTTTGGTCTAATTGCACATGCCCCTCAGACTCCATTCAAAAGCGCTCTGCATGCCATCAGTTCTGACCTCTGGCAAGAGCAATCTGTCCCTTCTCTGGCAGCCTGCTGCATAGGAATGAAGAGGGCAAGAGAAAAGGGGGTGGCAAAAATATAAAGAAGAGGGAGGGGCAGAAAGAGAAAGGGGGTAATCCACCCACCTTTCACCCTGACCATCGCTGGTTTTGGTCCTGCTTACCACTGACATGTGGCCCCTGACAGATTACCAATGAGGGAATGTGGCCATCAGCAGAAAAAAGCTGCCCACACCTGATTTTTTAAAATTAGTGCGCCATCTGAATAGTTGACATGTAGTTTACATGTAAGCACGACACTAGGGACTGGCTTAATAGTACTACAGCCCTCTACATTAAGGCTATCTGGAAAGGTCCTGCCTCTGATAATAACAGGTTCATGATCAGGTCAGCCTAAGGTAATTTTACATTTCTGATTGTCAAATTCTCAGTGGTTCATGCTTATTCTTCAAACTAAGCACTCCCCCTACACTTCTAAGGAGCAGTCTTGAACAGTCCTGTGATTGTTTGAAAGCCCTTCCAGTGTTAATTAAAGGACTCACTTCATTCAAATGTAATCACTGCCATTAATTCTTAAAACTTCTTCAAGCAGCCATTACTTTTAAAAAGGCAATTTTATCGGCACTGATTACTGCAGTCATATGCAATTTTTTTTTTATCCCTATTGCATTTGTACTGTTTAAACAAAAGCTGCAGTTTTAAGGGACTTGCTGCAACTTTCGGAAACATATATTCTGGGGAATTCAGAGCTTTACCAAGTTATATGGGGCCGATCTGAATGGAAATGCTTTGTGAAGTGATTTGGGCAAAATCTGCATTTTCCCAGAAATGAATAATTAGCTCTTTCCCTGGTGCACACAGTGCTGTATTCCCACACTCTTGCAAGGCAAATGGGAACTGAAGCCACATTAGATGGGGTGGAGTGGGCGAGTCCTGCACAAGTAAAAATGAACGTCAGCAATTGCATAGGTGCAGGGCAGCCAATGAATGGAGGCTTCCCTCACCCATGTTCAGCGAAGTGCAACGGAGGACCGGCTTACAAGTAGACATTCATGACAAACCCACATACACACACACATTTATGAGGCGGGCGGGCAGGCAGGCATCTGCCCCTGCCCAGGGACTGAGCAGAATGAGCAGGAATGTAAGAGGCACTGACAGCCGAGAGCGCAAAGCCAGTGAGGAGGGAGAGCAACTAGCATGTTGTCTTTCATGTAAATTAACTAGGGATGTTGGAGAATTCCGCCACGGATCTCAATGAGGCCGAATGCCAGTGCATTCGGCCCCCCAAAATCCGTGGCAGAACGAAGCCCCCCACCCCGCAAAAGGAACGCGAAACGGAGCACCTGCCTGGTGTCATTTGCATCCCTGCGGAGGCTGTGATCGGCTACATAAATATTTACGTAGCCTATCACGGCAAAAGACGTAAATATTTACGTAGCCTATCATGGCAAAAAAACAGGAACGCAAATGGCAGCTGCCGAAGCCGCTGCCATTTGTATTCCCTTTTTTATGCCGTGATAGGCTATATATACGTAGCCTATTACGGCGAAAGACAGAGACGCAAATGGCGGCGGCTATGGCGGCTGCCATTTGCGTCCCTGCGCAGCCCAGTGGCCGGATGTCCTGCTGCAGGCAGCCCTGGCTGGTGGCTCCGCAGAGTCGCCGCGGAGCAGAGCCGGCCAGGGAGAATTTCAGGGGGAGGGATGGAGCACCTCCCCCCCACCGCGGATGTCCCTGGATGAAACCAGGTAAGTGTTTCATACATCCCTAAAATTAACTGCCCAATCAGTGAGTGACTAGCATGTTGTCTTTGATGTAAATTAACTGCTCAATCAACAGGCTCCCCCCACACACACACACCCACACACAGGCTCAATGAAGTGCTTCTGAGTACTTGTTCATGAAAATCATCCACCCCGGCATCCACCCTGTCTTAGCTATGCAGGTTCGAATCAACAGGCGTCCACCGTTTCTTATCTGTGGTCCTTCGTAGCTGCGCAGTTTCAAAGCTGCAGAACTGGCTCCCCTCCCCACTCCCATGCTCAATCAATATTTAAAGTGAGAGGCAGCGACTGAGCCCACGTTCGCAACAGTGCAGTTTCAAAATAGCAGGGCTGCTCCTATACTCAGCAAAGTGGAATTGAAGGCAATGAGTTATTTCCGGGTAGACTTGTTTACCCCTCTGCTCTCCCCATGCCCACACCTCACAGAGTTTTCCCTTCTGCCAATCAGCGCTGCTTCCACCAGCCCATGCCAAAGACAGCTGAGGTCACACGGACTCCTGAACTGCACTGAAGCTGCTGTGACAGGAAAATCTGGCACAAAATCCTGTCCAGACTGTGAACAAAATCCTGTCCGGCTGGCTCCGCTCCATGGCCAGGCCACAGAGCCGCCGGCCAGGCCAACCCGCAGTGGGGCCTCCAGCCGCTGCCGGGCTGGTGCGGACACAAATGGCATTCTGTGTAGGGGACGCCATTTGCGTCCTACGCCAGCCCTTGATAGGCTACATAAATATTTACGTAGCCTATCACGGCAAAAAAAAAGGAAACGCAAATGGCAGCGGCTATGGCGGCTGCCATCTGCGTTCCCTTTTTTTGCTGTGATAGGCTACGTAAATATTTACGTAGCCTATCAAGGTCTGGTGTAGGGACGCAAATGGCATCCCCTACACAGAACGCTATTTGCGTCCGCACCAGCCCGGCAGCGGCTGGAGGCCCCACTGTGGGTTGGCCTAGCCGGCAGCTCTGCGGCCTGGCCGTAAATATTTATGTAAATATTTATGTAGCCTATCACAGCCTCCGCAGGGATGCAAATGGCATCCCTGCGTTAGTGATGATAGGCTACATAAGTATTTACGTAGCCTATCAAGGCCATTTGAAAGACGCGCGAATGGCGGCTGCAGACGCGGCCGCCATTCAAGGAGCACCGGAACGGCCAACCAAGGTAGGCTCCATTCCAGGCCCATTTCGCGGGGGGGGGGGGCTTCGTTCCACCACGGATTTCGGGGGGCCAAATGCACTGGCATTTGGCCTCACCGAGATCCGTGGCGGAATTCTCCGCCATGTCTACTTGGGGGTGGAATAGAACCAGGGTAAAAGCCCCGTGTAGACGGGGCCATGGCCAAGAAAATAATGCATCAGAACTATAGAGAAAATAATATCTTGAAATTAGTATCTCAAAAGCTCTTTGATAAGGTATGGAGCTTCTTCACTGCCACACTGTAAATCCTGTCTCTAACTGTTCCCTATTTTTATTTTACTATTGTAAGTATTTTATTCTGGCCTTCAGTCATATTCCTAAGGTGGTTTACACAAAGAAACAAACCAATTAAAATGTAAATTAAAAAAAGCTAAAGTTCACAAAATTATAGAAGCAGCACACAACAGTCAGCCAGACTAAAATTGCATGTAAGAAGTTCAGGAAAATAAAAACATCTTCACCTGGCCCTGAAAGTAAGCACTAGGTGAACCTCTCTGGGGAGAGAGTTTCATAACTGGGGCACCACCACCAAGAGGGCCCCTTCTCTGGTGGCCACTACATCACTTCAGATGGCAAAGGCACCCTCAGGAGGCCATCTATTGAAGATCTTAATGTATGAGTAGGTACATAAGTAAACATGCAGTCCTTAAGGTGCTATGGTACTAAGCCACGAAGAGTTTTAAAGATAAAAACAACCATTTTGATTTGGGCCCAGAAATGGACTGGGAGTCAGTGGAGTTGGCATAGCACAGGTGTCCTATGATAATAGTCCTTAGTCCCAGTTTGTAATCTAGCAGTTGCATTCCATACTAACTGCAGTTTCTGAACAGTCTTCAAAGGCAACCCCACATATAGCACATTATAGCTGTCACCAGAGCATGGATAACCTTACACCTATCAAGTTTGGATGGCATCCATGTGCAGTCTATAACATGATATAAATGGGTATATTTTCAAATGCAAATTTGTTTAATCTAGTCTAGTAGAGTTGCCTGTATTTATTCTAACACACACACCCCCGCCGCCGCCGCCACCGCCCTTTATATATGCTGTATAACTTGGACTTTCATTTTTTCATTAGATAGTGAGCTTCTACTAGAGCTATGCACAAATGGCCTCTTGAAATTCTACTTCCTATTTTGGGGCAGAGAAACTGGGAGGACAATGTCACCAAATTTCTGCAGGGGGAGCAGAAAATCACAACAGTTTCTCAGAGGTAGGACTCACCATTGGGAGAACAGTGTCTCTCTCCTTTCCTAAGAGGTGTTTTTTTAGTGGCAACAGGATCAACTGTTTGGCCCCATTTTGCATCTTTCACAATGCAGGTGTGAGGGGGGGGGCAGTGTTGTGTCTAGTTCCAGGGAAGAGATGGAGGTAGTGCTGTGCCAAGGTCTGCCCTCCAATTTCCTGAAAGTGTTCTTCCCCCATGAAAGGGCTTCCATTTTTCAAAACTTTATTTCAAAATAAAATCAAATTTTTATGGATAAAAAAAAGAAAGAAATGTCCTCTTTTGCAGTCACATGTCTGTGGTGAGGCAATTTACCTTACTCTCCTGTATTTGCCCATGTGAGCCGAGGGCCAAACTAGATGAGCCAGCGGTTTCTCTTTCCATGTGACTGTGCCTTTCAACATGTAGAGTACATTTTGGCAGTTGGATGTATAAGGATATGGACGATAACAGGGACATTCCATTGGCTAGTTTATCTCTCATCTTCCATATGCTGTCAGGAAAAGGATGCGCCTTGTCTGGATATAGAAATGTTGTGTGTATGGAAACGGTTATCTCTCTGCTTCAGATTGCAAGTGGATGGCATTTTTATAATAAAGCACAGTTCCAAAAATGTGCTCCTGCTAGTTAGTCATGAAGCAATTAGCCCTGGCAAATTAATTGCTTGTATTTAATGTGGAAATTTTAGAGCTGTGTGGCCTAAGGGATTTCCTTGGTAACTTCTGACAATTGCCTGTCTTCAAAATAAATTGGACTTTTGGCAGGGAGGCTTATTAGGGAATCTTTCCTTCTCCTCTTAGTGTAGAATTAGCAAATTCCATAGAGGGAACATTTTTTATCACTTCCCTGGAAGGTCTTTATTCCACAATATTATTTGTAAACTATCAGGCTGCTAGCAACACACTGAACACAATAGCAGGAATCTGGTTGGGAGAAAGCAACTCATTTTCCTTCCTGATTCAAGGGTTGTTAAATACAGACCATTCGCGGCAAAGGGAGAGAAGTAGTTGTTGATCTGACTGCTAAAGAACTATGTTTATCGACACCACAGCTTGACAAATATTCCTGCATATGGATGACCACAAGCAGAGTAACCAATTTGCATAATATTTGCATATGCAAACTTATATGTATAGGTGCAAATTTAGAAATGGTAACTATTATTAAAATGGAAACACAAGACATCTCAGCTTTGTGGAGAACACTGATGCAGTAACTTGTGTGACTGCCCAGTCTGCTGTCCAGGTGATAACTGTTGATGGGCCTTGCTGCTCTAATGACTTATGGTCCTCTGACTTTGAACCAGACTTGGACTGGAACCTCTCTAAACAGAGAACCCCTTCAAACAGAGGATCTCCAAAACAGAGAACTGTCCTCTGTAAAGTAGGTCACCTGGCCATCCTAAGAGAGACTAACCTTGTCACATAGGTCGTTATTATTGTTCCCAGATTGCAGGTGAGCAAAGAGAGAGTGACTTGCATGAAGCTAATTGGGGAGTTAATGGGAGAGATGCGAATCAACTGAGAGTCTGTTTTATTGTGTTCCCAAGCCCCTTTAGACTGTCATGTATATAGTTTGGCTTGTTCTCTGCTGGGATCCTGGCTCTTGTGATGAGGCAGGCTTGATAACTCAGGTTTCACCTGAAACCTGTGTGAAACCTGTCCCTTTCTTTTCTTTCCACCTTCCTTTACTCTGGGATGTTTGGAACACTTCTTTGCAAAGTAGATAGGCAATTCTTGCATTGGAGATGGGGATCATAGTGGCACATTGGAGACACAGTGTTGCGGGCATGCAGTCTGATTGCTGGGCGGAGGGCAGGATATCACTATGGTTTGTTTGTCCCAACAGAAATGCCTGACCCTGATCAGAATCTGGGATATGGCAAAAGAATGTTAATATTTCTGAATGGATGGCCCAGGAAGGCCAGCCACCTCTTTATGGAAGCAAGCTGTTGATACAGAAATCTCTCTAGAATGTTTTGAATGTAGGGTGGCCACTTGCTCATTGCCAAGAAAGAGGAAACGCATTGCCAAAAATTGATACAGATTTGCATATGCTAATTCATACATATAAATGTAAATTTAGAAATAATTGCTATATTTTAAATAAAAATACATCTCACCATAGTGGGGAAGATTGACTAGGTGACCTGTCTGCCTGCTCAATCTACTGTCCAGTTGCAAACTCTTGATGGGCAGCTTCAAGGCTCCTGCTCTCCCTTCTTATAGTTCTTTATCTTTAATTGGACTTGGACCAGACAGCCCTTCAAATAGAGCACGGCCTCTGACAATAGGACACATGGTCCCCTGTTTGAATGGGTCAGACTATCAGAGCTTTGAAGGTGACACATCTCATCTCCAACTAAGGGGAGCAGCTGATGTAGGGTGAGCTTGTGTCGGTATATGTGTGCAGGAACAAAGGAAGCCATTTGGGGACAGGGAGGGGCAGAGATAAAAGCAGAATGGGAGCTGAAGGTTAGAAGCATCTTTGGCTGTAGGATACCTCTCTCTGGAGATCTGATGTGAGCTCGTGGATCTCTTACCTAGTAGGAGCACCCATGTTCCTAGCCCCCACCAATGCTCCATTTCTAAAATAAACCAGATATCACAAAGATGCCATCTGTCTCCAGTGCTTTCTCCTCCAAAGGAAGCCAAAACTGAATAGTGCTGCCCCCGGAACTTCTCACTGCTTGCAGAAGTGGGGGACACGTAACGATATTATCTGCAGTTCGCTTAAATGGGGCTCATGCGCTGCATCTAAAAGCAGGCAGTGCTGTGATGCAGACCTGAATGAATCTAGACTGCATCACAGCGGCTTGTATATCCAGTTGCCGATTTGACTTTTTGCAAATTCAAGGCTGACCACCGCAAATCTCCTGCCCATTTGGGTCATTTATCCATAACAGTAATGATGTTGGTTTTCCATCACAGTTTTTTTTTTTTAATCACAGATTTCTCTTTTCTCCCTTAAAAAAAATGTTGATCTTCTGCATCTTCCCTCTCCCTTTCAGCAGTCTCTGTAATTCTTTCCCTGATTTCATCACTGTTCCACCCAATCTCCCGAGATCCTGTTTCGTTCCTCCTCTTGCCAATTTCCAGAATTGCAACTTTTGTTTACTTCTTGCTTAGTCTTTAATCTGTGCATCCACATTTTCTGCATTCTAATAAATTCTTCCTTTACTTTGAGAAGAGTTACATGATAATGGAATCCTCTTCCATATTTTGTTTTTAATCATCTGGCTGTACACTAACCACTTTGGCGTTGCACCAAAATCTGTCTTTTCTATAGAAAGATAACCACTTGGGGAAATAATTGGCAATACAATTAACATACTTCTGCACAGAAGTGGGAAACCTCAGAGTCCTTCTCTGACTCCACACAATTGTCCCAATTAATGTGCACCCTGGGCTCAGTCTGGCTTGAGATTTCCTAAAAAATAACACAATCCTGTCCCCAGAAGCCTCCAGCAGTGAATCCAAGTCAGAGAAGGCTTTCCTGAGCACTGCATGGGTTAGCAGGCCAGCTGCTTCAGGACTGAGGAAATGAAAACTATATATTGCCCCTCTTTTTTATACACAGCAGCAGTGGCTTCCTCCTTAGAATCCCCCTAGCAAGATCCCAAGATGTGCCGATTCAGGCATGAGAGAAGGCGGAATACATGGGAGGACTGGCCCTACATTAAGCAGAGCAAGGTGGCCACTTCAGGTGTCAGAAGCCGAGGGATGGCAGCATCCCCCACCCCAGCCATTTATCTTCAGCTCCCCTGGGTGCTGCCATCCTCCTGAGCCAGCACCCCAGAGGTAGCAAAATAACTAAGCTAGCCTCCTGCCCTCAGGGGTGCTGGTGGACACTGTCTCATTGCCAGTGTTGAAGTAAGATTCATTTGCCAGTGTTGAAGCAGGATTCACTTGCCAGTCCAGTTGACTTCTGTATGTGGAATGGTGGTGGGGTGGGGTGGGGTGGGAGGGGGCACCATCTTGTTTTTTGCTCAGGCAGCAGAATATTTTGGGCTGGCCCTGTCTGTGGCCCTGACTATTTGCTGCCTGACCTGTATCTTTCCTGTACCTGGCCAAAATACCTCTGTAGACCCCAGGCTGGAGAAGGGGTCAGAATTTTGGGACAGAGCTTAGCTGCAATATATGCAATGTTAGGTCTCATTCCTATAACTCCTGGATAAAGTGCCTTTGAGCACCTGCAGAATGTGTTTCACTCACAGCCAAGCCCTCCACAGCCGGGTGAGGGTTTCTAGGGAATAGGACATCCTTGCATCCTTGCCAGCTACTGAACTCATGGTAGCTGTCAATGCAGTCAGCATTTAGTAGTGTTGGAAAGAGTGCAGAAAAGGGAAATGATCAAAGGGCTGGAGCAACTCCCCTATGAAGAAAGGTTATAATGTTTGGGACTGGTTAGTTGAGGAAGAGGGCAAGTGAGAGGACACATGATAGTGGTGTAGAAAATTATGCATGGTGTAGAGAAAGTGGATAGGGAGACATTTTTGTCCCTCTCTCATAATACTAGAACCAGGGGGTCAATTCATGAAGCTGATTGGTGAGTGATTCTGGACAGCTAAAGGAAGTATTTCTTCGCACAGCACATAAACTAGAGAATTTGCTACCGTGAGATGTAGTGACAGTGGCCACCAACTTGGATGGCTTGAAAATGGGATTACACAAATTCATGGAGGAAAAGACTATCAATGGCTACTAGTCCTGATGGCTATCTATTGTCTCCAGTATTGGAGGCAGTGTGCCTCCCCAGTTGCTGGGGAACATGAGTGGAACGGTGCTATTAAACCCATGGCTTGTATGTGGGCTGCCCATAGACATCTGGTTGGCCACTGTGTAAACAGAATGCTAGACCAGATAGTCCCTTGGTCTGATTCCACATGGCTGTTCCTATGTAATGGATACTAACAGAAAATTGGTTAGATATCTGGAATACAGTTATTCATGAGCTGTAGTGATTTAACATCAGGGTGTTTTTTTCTGTGCAGAATGTATGCAAGGAGAACAAGGAAGTTTAGATTTGCCTGGCACAAACCATTTTAGAGGATACTAACGTTCCTTCGGGGTTAGCATTGCCTGTGTGTTTTCTGCCAGGACCAAGCCATGCCTGGGCCCTGAAATATACGAGACTTCAAAGGAGGACCCTACAACCAGCTCCCTCTAGCATATACTGGGAGAATGGGGAGTTAGCATACTCTGACAGACTGCCCAAGTCTGCCACCACAGAAAATGCACCACCTGAATCGTCTGCAGAGTCTGAGGATCTTATGCATCCTGATTGGTCACAGCCTTGGGTGGGGCATCTTCCAGCATAGCCGCCTGAGTCTGACTGTCAGTGTCTGCTGACTTCCCCTCCATCCCAGTATGTGCAGGGGCCGATGATGCAGGTGTCCTCCTCCTCCAAGGTCTTGTCTGATTCTGAGGCTGGGCTGGTTTTGTCATCAGCCTGGTCATGCTCAACCTGTTAGTGAACTGATTATTATAAAAGCATCATAAGTCTTATCCAAAGGAAAATAATTCTGCACAGGCTGCCTTGAAATTCTTTACTGTAAGTATCCAGGCTTAGTATCTATTTTGTCTCTATTCTTAAACAGCAGATAAGGCAGTGTAAGAGCTGCTGATAAAATAGAAGGTGGGGTGGGAACAGTAGTAAAAATAAATAAATAAAAGCAAAATGCTGGGTAGAGCTTTCTGGGGAGGATTTGATGAAAAACTGTATATGGGAAGATGTAAAACAAAACAAAACTATAAAACGAAAACAAGATTTGTTCTTTTCAATAATCTCCTTTCTCTCCTCCAAGAAATGTTTCATGTTCTCCTCCAAGAAAATGGTAAGAGGACTGGTAAGAAGATGTGTTTTTGTGTAGGATGGTGGTGTCACTGTTCCATGGATCTGGCTATGGAGATAGATACCGCTGTGTGCTGCTTTCCAACCCTTCCAATTTGTTGGGGATATTTAAGAGGTTGGCCCTAATTCTTGTGCTGGATTCCAAGCCAACCTTACGCACTCCGTTAAATGAACATCAACACAATTTGGATTCTTCTCTGTTGCACTATTGAACATATTCCTCATGTTATATAAGTTCTAGTTCTGCTTGTGCCACATTATACTCTGGATGTTGTAGACTGGTAGTTAGATATTTAGAAAATTCATTTTCCCATGTCTCACCACATTTTCCCCCCTTGTCATCAGATGTGGAAAAGAGTGGAAGGGAAACCGCTGCCACAGGAAAGCCAAGCCTCCTTTGACACCATCTTCTGGTTCTCTACAAAATGGTGGGTCCAGTGAAATCAATAAAATTACTTCAGGAGATTTTGTGGAAATGTTTGCTTATTTATCTCACTCACTCGCTTGTCTCTGCAGATGCTTGGATTGGGCTGGGTATTGGATTAACTTTCCTGTTGATTGAAGCTGTGGTTGCCGTTACATGCATCCTTTCAAAGAGGAAATTGCCAAGAACGTAAGTGAAGCCTTTCATTGCGTACAAAGAAAATCAGGCCTTGGAGTGGAACAAAGCAAGGGGAATACAGCCCATTTTCTTGGTTCAGCTTTTAAATCTCACCTTGGGCTGTTTATTGACAAGAGCAACACAACGTTTTTTCAACCATAGATGACTTTAAGTAGATATAAGACTCAAAAGAGAGTACGTCGCAACTTGATTGCCTAAGCAAACTTGTGGTTTGGATGACATTATAGAGCTGGTTTTCATAGAAATCCATCACCATTAATTAAATGTGTTTATAGGAGGGGTGTTAGGGAGTAACTGTGGCTTTTTGAACAACCTTTTCAAAGGCCAATTAATGCCAGCTTCCATGGATACCTCTACTAGGGCCTTACACCTTTGAGAGCAGACTTGAGTATAAACTATATTTTTAATGTTAAACTTTATTTAAAAATTAAACCTTTTTTAAGGTATGCATTTCCCCTAATGCATACATGAGGGGAAATGCATACCAAAAATGCATACACTAGGGGAAATGCATACATTAGGAGAAATATCTCCTAATGTGTGCATAAATGTGTGCAATTTCCCCAAAGCTACAGATTTTTGTGTGTATTCTTTAAATCAGAGAACTGCATCTCAAAAGTCAAGAGAAGTGCAAAAACTGAAGGATAATTGTTTCCCAATTTGCATGTTAGTTCAGAAAGTACGAATTAGGTTGGTTCATATTAAATGCAAAACAAATGAATTTCTTTCCCATCACTACTTATGGGGGGGGGGGTGTCAGGGGGCAATAGAAACTAGGGAATTGAGTTTCTGTGAGCTACATTACCCAGGAAATCACAGCATTCACACAAAATGGTAATGCAGAATAGCTGAGTATTCTGGCTTATTGGAAACAAGCAAGTGTGTTTGTGCACATTGCCTAATCACTCCCTCTTGGCTCCTCCTTCAAGCTGTGGTGGCTAGAATAGTCAGGAACTTATCAGCCATGGAAAGCTTAGTGTTATGCCCTGGCTTGCCTCTCCTCTAACATGTCACAGTAACAAGCAAGAGTTTCAAGCCAGCAGTTGACTTCCAGATCCTGGCTTGTTAGAAAAATGACAAGCCAGGGTCTGGGTGTAGAGTAGACACAATGCTAAGCTTTCTATGGCTGGTAAGTTCCTGTTTACTGTAGCTGCTCCCATTTGCAGGAGGAGCCAAGTGGGAGTGATCAGGCAGCATGACCAATAAGCCAGAATTCTCAGCAATTCTGGCTTACCGTTTTGTGCGAATTCAGCCTACATATCAGGGGATGTGTTTCAGACAGCATGAATGGGGTGACCTGCACGTTCCTGACCTTCAAGTATGTGTTTGGAAGAAACACAACATAGTTGTTGGTGGAGAGATTGAGCCGCCATTTTACATCAGACTAAAATTTCATAGAGATCTGCCACTTCCAATGAAAAAGATTTCTCAGAACACCTGGCAAGGGTGCGGCTTCCCAAAAAAAGTGTTACATGTTTGCCTTTTTGCGCGTGTATGAAATGTCAACACTTCAGTCAGTCATCTGGAAAAGGCCTTTGCATGACTGGAAGGGATGGTATAACTCAATGCCAGCCAACCCAGAGGCTTGGCAGAAGGATGTGGCAGTGCCAGCATGAAAGGCAGATACAGGAGCAACTCCATGGCTTCGGGTTGGCACAGCGATAAAGGTGTTGTGCACAATTCCCCAAACTGTTGGAACATGAAGGCTTTGCATTTAATGGTGCTTAAGCAGAGGTTTACATTCGGAGCAAAGGACTAGAAAATCTGGGTACCGCAGGGCTCAGTCCTGGGCCCAGTGCTCTTCAACATTTTTATTAATGACTTGGGGGAGAAGGTGCAGGGAATGCTCATCAGATTTGCAGATGACACAAAATTGGGCGGGATAGCTAATACTTTGGAAGACAGAAACAAAACTCAAAGTGATCTAGATAGACTGGAGCGCTGGGCAGAAAACAACAGAATGACATTTAATAGGGACAAATGCCACGTTCTGCACCTAGGAAAAAGAAACCACATGCACAGTTGCAGGATGGGGGATATGTGGCTCAACCACACTACAAGAGAGAAGGATCTTGGAATTGTTGTCGATCACAAGCTGAATACGAGCCAACAATGTGATGTGGCTGCAAAAAAGGCAAATGCTATTTTGGGCTGCATTAATAGAGGCATAGCTTCCAAATCCTGAGAAGTACTAGTTCCCCTCTACTCAGCATTGGTTAGGCCTCAACTGGAGTACTGTGTCCAGTTCTGGGCACCACACTTTAAGAAGGATGCAGACAAACTGGAGAGGGTTCAGAGGAGGGCAACAAAGATGATCAGGGGACTGGAAACAAAGCCCTATGAAGAGAAACTGAAAGAACTGGGCATGTTTAGCCTTGAGAAGAGAAGACTGAGGGGAAATATGATAGCGCTCTTCAAGTACTTGAAAGGTTGTCACAGAGAGGAAGGCCAGGATCTCTTCTTGATCATTCCAGAATGCAGGACACGGAATACTGGGCTCAAGTTACAGGAAGCCAGATTCCGGGTGAACATCAGGAAAAACGTCCTGACTGTTAGAGCAATACGACAATGGAAGCAATTACCTAGGGAGGTGGTGGGCTCTCCCACACTGGAGGCGTTCAAGACGAGGCTGGACAGCCATCTGTCAGGGATGCTCTGACTTGGATTCCTGCATTGAGCAGGGGGTTGGACTCGATGGTCTTGTAGGCCCCTTCCAACCCTACTATTCTATGATTCTATGAAATAGCTGGCAGGCAGCACCTGTTTCCCCTTTTCATTGGCTGCTCTTGTCCTTGACTGAATGAGGGTAAAGCACTATAATGACTTTCAGCTGAATGGTGTGTGGGAGGAAGATATTTATGAGCATCCTAGTTTCATTTTATCTCAAGGTTGAACTATACTTAAAGAAGCCAAAACAAATACACTGTATTGGTTCCTTAGAGCCAATGACAATGGATCGAATTAACCATTTTTTAAAAATTTATTTATTTATTTATTTATTGCATTTATACCCCGCCTTTCTCCCTCTCGCAAGGAACTCAAGGCGACTTACATTATCCTCCTCCTCACCGTTGTATCCTTACAACAACAACCCTGTGAGGTAGGTTGGGCTGAGAGTCTGTGACTGGCCCAAGGTCACCCAGTGAGCTTCCATGGCCAAGTGGGGACTAGAACCCGGATCTCCCGGCTCCCAGTCCGTCACTCTCACCACTACACTACACTGGCTCTATGTGCATAGTTTCTGTCAGCTAAATCACTTCAGTCCAGAGGACCCATGCCACATGCAGAAATAGGTTTTCACATGTAGATCAATAATGCAAGCTGTCCAGTGGCTTGCTGTATTGAGGGGAAAGCAGCAACTTACAGCACAAGCCTATCTGCGTCTACTTAGAAGTAAGTCCCATTGGGTTCAGTGGGACTTACTTCCAGGTAAGTGTGTATAGGACTGCAGCCTTAATAACACACACACACAAGTCTATGCATTACCCTGTACACATCCCCTTTTGAAGCCTGATCATACTCTAAGCACTGTGTGTGTGCATATGTATTAAAATGTAGTCAGCCTCATGGTACTACCAAGGGCTTTCTGGGTTACATCAAATAAGTGTAGCTCCCAGAACTTTTTTGGGGTGCATCATTTTTTTTATGCACTCTTATTTGAGTGCTAGATGGTTTCGTATTTTTGCTATGCTGTTTCTTAATTGTGGATTTTATTGTTGTTAGCCACAGTTTATGGAAAGATAGGATATAAATGTGGAAAAATAAATAGTATGGTTTTCACACAGGCTGCAGGAATCAACTGGAGCATGAGTTCTGGAGAAAGGGAGAAAGGAGACCATACAGTAGTTGCTGGGGAACCTAAGTGGGAGGGTGCTGCTATTGCACTCATGTCCTGCTTGTGGGTTTCCCATGGGCAGCTGGCTGGCCCACTGTGTCCACAGCTGGACTAGATGTACCCTTGGTCTGATCCAGCATGGCTCTTCTAATGTTCTTATGTGTAGGGTAGCAGTTAAGAGTATTGAGCTAGGACCGGGGAGACCTAGGGTAGTATCCAATGTTAGTTCTGTGAAGAATAGCCCCATTGAAATGAATTAGACTTAAGTTAGTCACAATTAAAGTCTCATTCATTTCAATGAGTCTACTCTATGTAGGACTAACCTTGGATACCACCCCTAGGTTCAAATCCCCTTTCAGTCATGAAGCTCTCAGGATAACCTTAGGCCAGTCAGCTTCTTTCAGCCTAATCTACCTAAGAGGGCTGTTGTGAGGATACATGAGTAGGGGCAGAAAAGGCTCTTTCTGTACGCCACCCCAAGCGAAAAATAAATGAGTAATGGTATCTTAGAGGGCAGAAATAGATATAGTTCTGTGGTTACTGCACAGACAATTAAAAGATGTACCTCTTCTCTTAATAATCAGTTTTGTCATTCAGATGTAATCCTTTAATAGCTTCAGAATTATTTTCCCCCACTCCCTGTCAGAAAAGTCCCATCACCGTCTAGTTAAGAAAGCTTTGATTCATTCTGGTTTTAGTCTTCTTCCAAAAGCTTGCCATGAATATGCATCATATTACAGGTTTGTGACTGAACATGCAGGAACTGGGTGAAATGGGTTTTTTTATATATCCAGAGGAAAACAACAAAATCATTTGTCCGATGAAATGAAGTTGGGCGTGACAATGATGAGAGATAGAAAGACCCCATTAGCAATAATATAAAGAGGCAGAAAGTGACTGAGAAGGAAATGAAGTGCAGAACTAGGTGGCCCTGGGCTATATATTAAGAGCCTAATCAAGCAGGAAATATAAAGGTACAGGAATTCTAAGGCAATCAACAAAAGCGTGACTTGACTCAGGCTGCTGTCCATCTTGACCCATGTATCATCAACTGAATGGAATAAATAAGTTCTGTTGTTGTTTTTCCTGTGACTGAAATTGCGTGCAAATTGCAATAGGGCTTCATATTGGTAAAGCAGAGCTTTCGTTTTATTTATGGAACCTTTTAGACATCTTTTAAAAGAATGTATTTGATATGGCTGTGCACAGACCCACCGATCCAACTTGGAAGATGCTTCAGGGCTTCCGAGGTGGTCCCAATTCGGCTTGGGCTGATTCAGCTCCCCCCGCCCCCAACTCGCTTTGGCCTATGAAGCTGAAGTGGGATTCGGACATCTGAAACATGCTTCCCCCCCCCCGCAACACGCCACCCAGCCCCCAGCTCCTCACCTGGGCCCTTGTTCTGTGGGAGGGGGGAAGCTGCCACCGCCAGGGGACCTGCTGCCGAGGGAGCCACTGCTGCCTGTCGCAGCCCACCAACCACCTGTCCTGCCCTCTTTGCAAGGAGAGAAGAACAGGCGATTGGCGGGAGGCACCAGCCACCTGCCAGGCTTGTATGGCCTCCTTCCTTGCACAGGTTGGGCAGGCATGAAGGCAGGAGTTGCCCGCCAACTGCGCTCTCTCCCTTCCTTGCAAGGAGGGGAGGGCTCCCGGTTGGAGGATGACTCCTGCCTCTGCTTAAGCCTTCACGGGTTCCTTGCTTGTGAGGAGCCCGTGCAGCCTTGAGTTAGGCCAGCAGCAGCAGCTCACACTGAGGGCGGTCTGCCTCCAGTGCCACCAGGGGAGCCGCTGCCACCGCCAGCTCCTAAGCCCTCCAGACATGTATCAGCGGCCATCCTGTTGTTCCGGGGAATGTGGGGGGCATTTTTAAAATGGCGGCTTCCTGTATTTCCGGAATAATGGCTCCCCCCCCCCCCAGAACAACAAGATGGCTGCTGGTACATGTCCGGAGGACCCAGGTAAAGAGCTGGGGGCTGGCCAGCAGCAGCGGTGGCATCGTGCTGGCTGGGCCTCCAGATTGCTCCGAAGAGCAACAAAGCACTTCAGAGCAACCTGATTTGCGTAGGGCAGCTTCCTGCTTCCTCTGCCTCGGCTTGGAGGCAGGCCGAAGTGGCCCAAAGTGCCCTGCTTTGACTCGGGCTTCGGGCCGATGTGGCGCACAGCCCTAGAATCTGAGGGGTCAGTTTACCCTGAATAGGTTGGTTGGCACCTTTTGCCTTTCAATATTTCCCCCCCTGTTCATGAAGGAGATGCCTCTGCAACAGCTGCAATTTAGGTCAAAGTCAGTGCTTTACGGCTGCAGATGACATACAATACGCCATTTACAGCTATATGCTTTCCTGCGGTAGGCTAATGGCATTTGCCATTAGCGTATTGCGTCATATAGGGAGCCGGAGAGCCACTCTGCCGGAACTCCTCCAGGCCCGGAGGTAAGTGCGCCCGCTCTGCCACGGACTCTAGAGGTCGGATTCTTTGGAATTTGGCCTCATTTAAGTCTGCAGCGGAATTCTCCGGCATCCCGAGTGGGTCCCCTCCCTCGGTGTGTCTACCTCCTCACCACCATTGTCGCCAGCTGTTAATGCTCCTCATCCTCTTTCTCATCATTTCTGTTGCTTGCTTGACAGGTAGAAAGCCAACGAGCGAGGAGGCTGTGGCCCCTGCTGCTCCTCCTTGTCACCACCACTGTTGTCTGTGCGGAGCAAGAGGCAGAGAACAAGCAGGTGAAGAGGAGGAGCAATTCCAGGTGGCTCTGTGGGACCCCGCTGAAGTGTAGGCCCTTGCTAGATGCCCAACCGTGCCTACCCCCGATGCCGGTCTTGGGTTCTTCCAGGGTGCAGGGCTTGAGCTCTAAGCCCCATCTCTGGAGGAATCTCCGCTATTATCTCTGATTGGAGATAATGGTGGGAATGCAGGCAGTGGAGGACTTGGCCAGCACTGGGAGCAGGGGCCCACTCAGCATATGCTGCCCCCAGGGGAACAATGCACACTGCATGAAGCTGGAACTTGGCCAGTACTTGGAGTCTTTTTGCACACTGTGTACTGCTTAAAGCCCGGGACTTGGCCAGCACTGGGAGGAGTGGTTGCCCCAGCAGAGTCCCTTTCTCTGGGCTGAAGGAGGCAAGGAATCCCGTGCCTCTCCCAGCACAGAGAAAGGTAAAGTGGTCAGGGCAGTGTCAGTGGGTGTGGCCAGATCCACTGATGTCATCCAGCCACAGAGGGCCCAGTGGGGGGCAAGTCATTCTCTCACGCATTTTTGGTTCTGCACCCCTTTTTTAAATGAATGGGAGAGCCATCTAGGGGCTAGAGGGGAGAACCCCTATGCTTCTGTTGAAGCTCCAGCATCCAGAACTGATTGCTGGATCAGGGTGACTAGTCTATGGATGGCTTTGGAGGTTTCAACCAAAGAGGCCTCAGAGGAAGCCTGAGTGACTCCCACGTCGTATGTTGCTGCATCTTTGTCTTGTGTCAAGGTCGGGATGCAAATATCCCCTTCATTCTCTCCGTACAAGGGAGCACACAGATCTTGCTGCAGGGGATATCTGTTCCTCCCCTCCTTTGCACAAGACCCATAAGCCTTGGCAGAGAAGTAGAAGTCACTAAGGCTTCCTTTGTTGCTGCTTTGGGTGAATGCCCAAAGCAACCATATGTTCCAGATTGTATTGTGTGTAGGGTTTGAATTCAGGGCTGGAGCTGTGGGATCCTGAGTTGTCCTCTGTAAAGCCATTGATCCAAAGTATATAGATTTTCCACCTAAGGGTTTGTCGGCAATAGCATTCTTGTCACACATCAATATTCCATTCCATTCCATTCCATTCCATTCCATTCCATTCCATTCCATTCAGGTTTGTCACTCACTGTCTCAAACATACTTTCTCTTCCCAAAACTGTAAGCTGAATTAGGGACATAAGAAGCTGCATTATACATATTCAGACTATTAGTCCATCTAGCGCAGTATTGTCTACAATGACTGGTAGTAGCTCTCCAGGGTTTCAGACCGGAGTCTTTCCAGTCCTACTTGGACTGGGGATTAAATCAGTGGAGGCTGGTAGCTCCGCTGTCAGTGGGGCAGTGAATCTGCTCCAGGTTTCAGTCAGAACCAGTCAGAACTCTAAAGGAGCTATCCAAGGTGCTTGGATTCACCGTCCCACTGACATCAGAGCTACCAGCCTGCACTGAATTAAATGTTCTGCCCTCAACACATGTTGGGCTGTGTGTCTATCCAGGCAGTTAAACTCACATCCAATCTGCTACTATATAACTTAAAACATTGTCTTTATGGAAACATAACATAAACAGTAAACAAGTAATAAAAATAGGATCAATACTTAGTAGCAGAAGGATGGGAAATGGGTAAGCTGGATGGATGAAATGGATGGACGAGCACTCTGGATGAGGTGTAAAAACAATGCAAGCCCAGGCCTTCAAGCTCCAACCCAGAGCTGTAGCAAAGAACCAGGTCTGAGGGAGTTTTTTTTCCAAACTGAAGAAGAGCTGGTGCAAACCATGTTGAAATTCTTTCTAAGGACAACTAATCACTGCATGACAGCAAGGCCTGATCAGCCGCTAACAGATTCATAAAAGGAAAACTAAAGCAATTACAAAATTGCAGGGCCTGGGGGCAACATAACAAATTACATAATGCCCAGTTGGGGCAGAACACTCCCCAACTGAAATCTATAGATTCCACTGTCAACATAATTTGCTGACTATACAATAGTCATTATTAACTACAATAGTTAGTCCACATTAACTATGAGTGCGCCTCGTCATTGGACATGGGTTGCACAAGCTGAACAGTAGGTCTAATAAATATTTTTACTGTCCCTTGCTTTGTTGTCTTGACTTCAGTCTTGTGGACAGTCTTGCCTTCCTCTGCTTGAAATAGATCATCCACTGCATGGGGCACAAATGCCAATTGTGGCAGCTGCTGGGTAGGTCTTCTGGCGATTGGCAAAAGGTGCATACACATATAGATGCAACAAAGGTGCATATAGTTAACAGGAGTGATGTCCACCTGGAGAAGTGATGGAAATGATGAGCACTCAGATAACTTATATGTGTGATGTCGGTCTCAATGGTGGTCACCTACGGATGAATTTTTGCATCTGTATCTGGGTCCACAAGTTCAAACGAGCCTTCTACCACTTGGGAGACGTTATCCTGGCCCAAGAGGAACTCCCCTTTAACCACATAGATTTTATCAGATGAGCTGCTGGAATGGACCTTGTAGTGTGGTCTGCAGGATTCTGGGCTGTGAGAATGTAGCACCATTTGGGAGGTTGCACTGATCTCCTAAGGTGCTCTCTTCTGTTGTTTACATAGACGTATGTTTCAGTTGTGTCTATGGCCCAGCTTTAATTGTGTCTGTAGCCTAGCACTACATTACTGTCAGTGTAAAAACTGACAGCCTCAGGTTGTATGTCCATCTCATCTAAGATTAGCCCTGCTATCTCCATTGCTAGCACTGCACCACACTGTTCCAGTCTTGGAACTGAATGATTAGGTTGTCATGCAAATTTTGCCTTGTCAAGGATGAATCCAATGTGATGATTGCCTTCTGCATTGGTGACCTTCAAGTAGGTGAAGTGAAACTGATGCACAGGTGTATGGTATTTGGACTTTGTGGACAGCCTGTAAGGAATTTTTCCATATTTACCACTGTCACCATTTATCAGTAGACAATGGAGTGTCCAAATCTCGAGTCTCTGAAGAAAGCATTCCCAGCAGGAATTGTTCCTGTATGGTAAGAGGGGCTGCAAATCTATTGGATCAAATAAGCTGTTCACTGTCAGCAAGATGCCACAACATGTGAATGGTTTATCATGTACCTGAAAGGTGAATGTGTCATTGTTAATGTCCCAGCTTAATCCAAGGGCTTATATTGGAGCTCTCAGTCCTTCTGCATGGCCCTCTGGAGCAAAGGCTTTCATTACTGTAGCACTGTTGGATACTATTTTGTGAAGCATCTTCTGTGTTCTCTTGAGTAGGTCAATGGCTTCCTCTGATGAAGGCACCGTTTTTATTATTTATTTTATTTTATGTATTTACAATATTTATATACCTCTCCACAACAAAAGATTTTCGAGCAGTGAACAGCAAAGATAAAACAATAAAACACCATGTTAACACAATTAAAACATTTTAAAAGGAACAAGTTCCGATAAGACCAAATTTAATAATCCGCAGCTGGTCGGAAGGCTTCCCAGAATAACAATGTCTTCAGGAGGTGCTGGAAGGAACACAGCGTCGGCGTCTGCCTGACCTCCAAAAGCAGGGAGTTCCACAGGAAGGGGGCCACCACACTGAAGGCTCTTTTCCTGGTGGACTCTAGCTGGGCCACAGGCCCATGTGGAACCACCAGGATGATTTTACACCATCTATGTAAAAGTCCCTTTCTACTAATTGTCTGTCATCCTGACCATACCTGCTGCTGCTGTGCTGTCCTATGCAGCCTGTAGGTGGCCACTGCAGGTGATGGACTGTTGCCAAAGACGTGAACCCGCATCTGGTACTCAGTTACGTCTGTGTTGTGGTCATCATCACTGTACCATGGAAATCTCAAGTAGTTGCGGTGGTCTTTACAAACAACAAAGGAGTAGAACATCTGCTGGATGTCTGTGGTTATAATGGGTTCTTTTCTGAAATGAATAAGCACTCCTAGGAGGGTGTTAGTTAAGCCCAGCCCAATAAGGAGAACATTGTTCAGGGAAACTCTTTGAAATTGAGCGCTTGAGTCAAAGACCATTCTAATTTGTCCAGGTTTCTGTGGATGATCTATACCAAATGTCAGCAGCTACCAACATTTTTCACCTTCTTTGAGTGGTGGAGCTGGTTGTGAACACGTTTCTTGAACACGTTCCCCATGAAAGCCACAACATTAGCTTTCATCTCTGGCTTTCTTCTCAAATTCTTACGTAGTGAAGCGAGTCAGGAGGCAGCTCATTCCCAATGGTTGGGAAGCTGGCGTCTGGGTGTATGGAATGGGAGTGGGGCTACCCAGCTCTTGGATTCATCTTTAAAGAATTCCGTAACCATCATTTTCAGGAACTCTTTGTCTTCTATTCAAGGGGCAGGTTTGTTATCATCCTTGGTTGTCTGGAATATATGTTCCCAACAGTGTCTACCTGCTTCTGCTGTGCAGGGATATCCGTGCCTAATTGGGCAGTCCCAACTAAGCATACTCTCATGCAGAGATTTTCTTTGACTAAGAAGTGCTCAGGGCATGGTTTGAGATGTGAAGCTCATCCATTCTCTAACACATCTGTTGCAAAGGTATCCACACTCCATCTATGCAGACCTTGCCCACCATGACCTGTTCAAGGTCAAGTCTTTGCTCAAATGGGGCGTCATGTGGGCCATTATGCTGTTGGCAAACCTTGTGGACACCTAACACCTCTGCCAAGTAAGAGTAGGATTTGAGCATTTTGGACCAGTGGTGGGATGTATCTGGCTAGAGACTTCAGCTGAGGATGGTGGAGTCCCATGTTTGGTGTGGGAATTTCACTCCTGTTGTCTGGTAGCTGGTTGCACTCTATCAGTGTGGGGAGCTGAAGCTTGGCGCTGCCATCTGCAGGCTATATTATGTAGCCATTTGCCCATCTTCCTGCTGTGTCTACCACTATTTATTTATTTATTTATTTATTTATTTATTTATTTATTGCATTTATATCCCGCCTTTTTTCCTCTTGCAAGGAACCCAAGGCGGCTTACATTATCCTCCTCCTCTCCGTTTTATCCTCACAACAACAACCCTGTGAGGTAGGTTGGGCTGAGAGTCTGTGACTGGCCCAAAGTCACCCAGTGAGCTTCCATGGCCAAGTGGGGACCAGAACCCGGCTCCCAGTCCGTCACTCTGACCACTACACTACACTGGCTCTCCTGAACACCTGAACATATTTTTAGTGAATATGGAGAGTCGTCCCTTTGAAGACCAAATAAGTCAAAGAATTTTGATTTAGCCAGTGACCTGTTTGATAATGTAAAATGGCATACATCTTTACTGCCTTTGCAGGCTGCCCTTTGGGAATACCTTAGCTAAGCATATTTTTGAGCAGGACCTCCCTGATACTCTTTCCCACAAGCCTGGGTGCACTGGGATGTGATCTCAGATTGCGATTCCTTCCACAACATGCTTCATGGCAGGAGTGGAAACATTGGGAGGCTTAAGTTTAGCAGAGTCTGGATGGAGAGCAGTGATGTGCTTGTCACTACACTCCCCACATTTGATGGGTGTCTTACAGTCTCTAGCAGAGTGATCTGTGGAAGAACAGCATCTGAAACGGATCCCAAAGTCCTTGACTAGGTTTCTGCATTCCTCTAGAGGCTTCTCTCTAAAGTCCTGGCATTTCTTTAGAGGATGATGTTTCTTGTATAAAGGACACTGCTTGTCTGGGTCCTCTATCCTTTTGAGACCAGATGCGGTAGGAGTCATGTCTGTTTTGTAGGCTGACACAGAGGCTCTAAACTTGCCATCTCTTGGGATTGGCCTCTCATTCTTCAGGTAGTTGTATTAGCTGCACTGGCTGTTCCCAAGGAGAAGCTTGGGTCATTCTTGACCCTGCCCATGTCACGGATGGACTTTGAGAAGAATGAGAAAGGAGGGAAAAAACACTTTCATGCTCTTTTTTATATTTTGAGCCTAGTGAGATCCATTTGTCTTGTAAGTTGTGTGGAAATTTCTCCACAGTAGGGTTTGTTCCATAAGCTGTGTCTAGATAGCTGAGCCTTGTTAGGTATGGGTCAGCAGCTTTGGCTCAGGTTCCAGCAACAGGTCTCCCAGTTCTCATAATTTAAGATTATCCTTGTTTCAGATCTTAGGGAAGTTCTCTACCTTTTTGGAGTGCATTCTTAATCACCTCAGGTCTGCCATAACATTTCTCTAGCCTTTTCCATACTGCTTTCAGAGCAGCTGTGTGCTGCTTGAATGTGCTGCCCAGAGCCTCTTCGCATGGATTGAGGACTCGTTACCTAACCATTTGAGTATCAGGTCAAGTTCCTCACCTGCAGTGATATCTAGATCCCTAGTAACATTTTGGAATGTGGACCTCCATACTCGGTCATTTTCAGGTTGGTCATCAAAGTTGGGAAATTCTGTGTTGACAAGCTCTTGGTGGTTCAGATATTTGGCAAGATACTGGAGACTTCAGCTCAATGGAACTGATTCAGAGGTTTCCACCCAACCCTCCACAGATTATATGTTGAGCCATAGGGCCATATATGCCCATAATGAAGGCAAGCTCAATGCATGCTTTGCTACAAATGCAACCATATCTAGGGGGATCCAGATGTACACATGCATATGGAGGCAGCACAACTAGTTTCTGATCTAAGTAAGTATGCACAGGAAGTTGTGCTGCCTTGGACTTAGACTAAAATCATCTGTGAGAACCAGGTTCAACACACAGCAGCCAAAGTATCACCACTGAAGGCATCAGGCATGCATTCCCTGCACCATGCCTACATGTCTCATCAGCAGAACTCCACTCTGCTATTCAATCCTGACACTACTAATAATCTACAAACCACTGTGCCATACCACAGTATGGGACAAACACCTCATCATACTCAGTCTGAAGTCTCCAGTGGGCCTGAGTCACCAGGCCTGCCAGATTGCTGTTTTTTCCACTATTCTGGCCTCAATACACATTGGGCTATGTGGCTATCCAAGCAGCTAAACTCACATCCAATCTGCTACTATATAACTTAAAACTTCATATTTATTGAAACATAACGTAAACAGTAAACAACTAATAAATGTAGGATCAATACTTAGTAGTAGAAGGATGGGGAATGGTTAAGCTGGATGGATGAAATGGAAATGGATGGACGAGCTGGATGGATGATGTGAGAAAACAATGCAAGGCCAGGCCTGCAGGCTGCAACCCAGAACCTGAGGAAGGTTTCTTCCAAACTGAAGAAGAGCTGGTGCAAACCAGATCAAAATTCTTTCTAGGGACAACTAATCAATGCATGACAACAAGGCCTGATCTGTTGCTAACAGATTCATAAAGGGAAAACTACAGCAATTACAAAGCCTAGGGGGCAACATCACAAATAACATAATGGCCAGTCGGGGTAGAACGTTCAACCTGGGACCTTATGCATGCAAACTAAGTCGCTCTGCCACTTCTAATAAATAACTTGCCCACCATGTCTCCATGCTCTGATTCTGAAAGAGGAGGGGTGGGACATCTCCCAGGAAGTGGGACAACTTGTGACATCACAAGTCCTCACCAATCAGCTTAAAGCATTAGTGAGGAATGGAATGTTGCACATGAACACCTGGAACTTAAGCACAGACTGTGAGAGATCTTAGAAAACGCTGTGGATTGCATCCCTCCCGGTGCAAACATCAGTGTATCATGGAGAAACCTAACGATCTGGGGTGCCCTTTAGATGCAGTTGCCGTCACGTGGGAACCAGTTTTGTAGGAAGCGTTCCCATCTTGCTGAAGGCTTTGTCTGAATTATGCAACATTAGGAAGGCCAATCACTTGGTTGTTTCTTATGGCATTGGCAGTTATTTCTGTGGGGCAGACACATGCCATCTGCCCCGCTCAAGTGATTGTCTCATTCAGAAGTAGCCGCACAGCCACATGGGGTTGCTGCATGGAAAAGCAGCTTGGCCTCACACACAGCTCTGGCCATATCTGAAGGTGCCATGAGGACTAGGGACAAAAGGGAGGGGTAGAAATATTTTGAATAAATCAACAGGCACCTAAATGCACCCTCAAATGCATGATACCACTGCATGATCTCTTTAAGCTTTGATTAGGGCTTTTTGTGATTAATATCTCCCATCTCCAGCTATGTTTGGCAATGCTGATAACATGTGCTGTGGGATATGTGCACTGCAGGATGCATATTACATAATCGCTATTTGTTGCTTTTTCAGTTATGAGTTTAGCAAAAAACCAGTTCTCCATATGATCTCTGAGGATCCAGAATGATTAAACTTTTCCTTCTCCTCTCAACGGTGTTTTTGGTTGTGTTAAAAAAAAAAAAAAAACCTCTCTGAGCTCCCTCGCTAAACATTTTTTCCCTCTAGAAATTCAGGCCCTTGGCATTCCCTCACCCCCCACCCCAAACTTCAAACTGATCCCTGCTTTTTCTCTCTAGCCTTGTTATTTTGGAACTTAGTGTATTTTCATTTCATATACAAAGTACGATAATACAAAGCAGTATAATATTCTGGCCTGTCTTCTGATTACTTTGGACAATTTGCAGGCAGAGTGGGTTGGCTCCCTCTTTGCTGTTAAGTGGCAAAACAACTTCATGCTCATTGTGAGATCTTGTGAAGGCTACACCGCTGATTACTTTATCCATGAGCTATCATTTCCAATAAGGGCAATGTCTCTGTTATGGTAGACAACAAGCAAACATTGCTAGAGTGAGATCAGCCCAAGTAACTGCTCTATGCACTCTGGAAGAGTCTTCTTCAGGTCTGTGTTGTTGTTGTAGCATGTATAATGGTTGATTGGCTCATGTGAGGAAACTTCAGCATGGCAGGGCCGATAGGGGAAAAAAGGGGTTGCTAGAACTTATTGGTTGGGAAGAATGCATGTATGGGGGAGGGACAGGAACGGTGTGCGTGTGTATGGTCAGGGATAGTGGATTGGGGGCAAGCTGTAAAGTAGACAGGCAGATATGCAGAGGTGGATAGTCTGAGAACTCCATCCAGTGCTGTAGTGGAGCTCAGACTCACAGGCAAACCAACCACATGGTGCATATATCGTGCGATCCAGATTTGTTGTGGGTCCTTTGCTGGTCCTTTGCATGACATTGTCAACCTCCAGGACGTCTCCTGCACCTTCTGAGCTTTAGCACACCTTCAGAAAGAGTGGAGATAAAGCAATAACGGATGTTATTGCAAAAAAACAGCAGTATGAAATGAAGGGATGTACAAAACCCCTACCTTCCGTTCCGGGGGGGCGGGGATCCACAGGGTGGGAGGCGATCCGTTCCTCCCCCCCCCCCAAATCCTCTGGAGCAGCTCCACCTCCCGAGGATTTTGTGGAGCTGCACTCCAGCTCCGTATCACTGGGAGGAATACAGCCGCAAATGGCGTAGTGGACGCCACTTGCGGCTGTAAAGCCCTGTTTTTTTACCTAAATAGAGCTGTAAATGGCAGCAATTAGGTTAAACTGAGGGCTTTACAGCAGCAAGTGGCGTCCACTACACCATTTGCAACTGTATTCCTCCCAGCGATACTGAGCCAGCGTGCTGTTCTTCAGGAAATCCTCGGGAGGCGGAGATGAGTGAGTCATTCTGTTGCGGATTCCAGAGGCCAGATTCCAAAGAATCCAGCCTCATTTGGGTCTCAGTGGAATTCTCCGCCATCCCTAATGAAATGGCAGTGTTGTGCTAAAATACAGCCACTAGGTGGTGCTGTATAATTGGAACATATAGAACATTGCCGAGAAAGGACTTTTTCCATTCAAAACACATGCCCACTGTGTAAAAGAGTCATCCCTCAAAGAATCCGGAAGCAGAAAGCCCCAGTAAGGTTGCGGGATTTTAGCCTGGTGCAGAAATGCCCAGGGTTGAAGCAGCAGGATTTTTTAATTAGCAGAGATGATGATGTAATCTATCTGCCACCCCATCAGACTTGCCTATTCTCTCTGAATTAAGCTGAAATCCTATAGGAGCTGGGATGGGGCAGAATAGATTTTCCCAGCAACAGTATATTGTTGTGAGCCATCCCTGTTGTAATGCAAAATATTTTGGGGTTGCCTGGTATTGAATAAGCAATTAAGATTCATTAACTTTGCAAAAGACCTGCTCCTGGTAGAGATGAAAACTACTAGAACTGGTTTGTTGATATGGATCAACACAGCTGCCTGCATTTTTGGACTCTCCTTGGAGGTGTGGCTATGAGGACTGTCTTGACGAGCACCTGTACTTCAAAATGTACCACCGTAACACTGGCTCAGTCTATACTTGAGCTATGACTTGCTTAGATGATGAACTATGCCAAGGTCAGCAGATATAGAGCTTTAGGCCAGGGGTGGGAAAACTTTTCTGGGGGGGCACATTCCCCCAGGGATAATTTCACAGGGGCTGCATGCCAACAGTTGGCAGAAGCCAGCATTGGGGAGAAGCAAGCCCAAAAGAGGGCAGGGACATCCCTTTTTTCTCTCTCTCTCTTTCTGCTCCCCCTTTTCTCTCCCACTTCCTTGCCCGGGAAAGGACAGATCCCTCTTGCCAGAGGTCTGAACCATGTCCCCCCTGCCATCCTCCTCCTCTCCCTCTGACCTCCCCCCACTCACGTAAAATTAGTTTCAAGGGCCACATTCTCATGTACGCAGATGGTGAGGCCATGGCCACCTGGTACATGGTGCATAGGAAGGTCATCTGAAGCCCCGTTGAGTTTCAGTACCAATGCAGGCCATTGTGAGACTGGCTGTACCAGCATAGTTCAGCATTCTTGAGCTTGGTGCAGGATTGTCTCTATTCATGTTGTTTAAGAACACAATTCTGTGTGGTTTACTTGGAAATAAGTTCCATTGTGTGCATTGTGCTGTGAACAGTGAAGTTAGTTGGACTGGCTTAGCAAAATGGAAGGCTCCTTAAGGTCAATGGGACAATGTTGGGGCATGTGGTTTTAGAATTCTAACCATGTAATTAAACTGCTAAAGTGACTTTGACTCAACATCTATTTGTCAGAACCACAATGTTAAAACAAACAAACCTTTTCTACACACAAGTGGTGGTTTCGTCTAGCAACGTCCCCACATTTTTGTCCATTTCATCTGTTTCTACTACACTAAACTGTGCTTGCGCTCTCTCTCTCTCTCTCTCACACACACACACACACACACACATGCACGCACATATTCACACGTGTGTGGAAGAGCAAGTGCTTTGAGCTAGGTCAAAGAGGGAGAATCTGATCAGGCTAGGGGGCCAGGAATGCAGAAGGAACTCAGCACTGGGGGGGGTGGGGGGAGAATGGGAAGTCAAATAGCTCCAGAAGCTGCATAAAATCAGGCTGAGAGCCTCATGCAGCCCACAGGCCAGGAGTTGCCCATTCCTGTCTAATTTCTATGAAGTACTTGTTGGGGATGAGGTGGTTATGGAAGAGAGGATTACTGTGCTGAAAAACAAATGGAGTAGAGACTTGAGGACTGGTATAGCAGGAAGAAAAAATGTAGGAGAATATATGTATTAAGGAATTAACTTTGTCCATTGCTACTAATATGTGATAAAGTCATTTTAAAATGTTATAGCAATGGTATATGATGCTAGCAAAGCTAAACAAAATGCAGATTAGGCTAAGCTTTTCCTGTTGGAGATATCCAAGCCTAAATACAGGTTATTGTCACATATGATAGGGACACAAAAAAGCAAAAGGCCATGGGGTGGGTGAGTAAATGGCTCAAATTATCTAAGCTATTTCTGGAATAACTGCCTTTTAATCCACTGATTTTTCTGGTTTGTTTATGAAAAAGGCTATATAGACAAAGCTTAACAAAAATAATTATATCCTTAATAGTTACAGCAAAAATAGAGCTTTGCTTGTAAATGGAAAATGGCAGAGGGTCCAGTAATAGAGGACTGGTTACCAAGGATTTAGTGGTTACCAAGGATTTGATGGTTACCAAGGATTTGGTTCATATTATATACAGTTAAAATGACTCCTCTCAATCTGTTAGGAAGGGAAAAGAGGAACAATTTAGATATATTTGTGAAAAGTCGGAATAATTTTTGTCACCTTGGAATGTTCCTTTGGAATCACAGGTTTTTAATTGAATTTTTTTTGTTTATATGACTATTATTATATCCAAATTATGGCCCTTTTGTTCACAGATTGTGTCACATTGTGTCAAGCGGTATTTAAAATACAATAAAAAACACAGAAGATTCAGTGTCACAACAACTACAAGAGAAGCTAACTTTGGATAGTCCATTTAGAATGCAAGCCTGTATATGTCTACTCAGAAGTAAGCTCCAATGAGTTCAGTGAAGCCTACTCCCCGGTATATGCATATAGGATTACAGCCTTCATTTACTGCTTAGAGGGAAAAGATGCCATTTTAATTATATCTCCCATGCCATAATTATAATGACTAGGATGTCCTTATATCAGAATTTATTTTGATCCTTCTTTTCCTTTTGGCTCCCATCATCTTTGTAACCTGAAGTAGTTTCAGCATGTTGATGGCCCTTTGACTTTATGTCTTTTTATAGGAAACCTGAGGAGGGCCTCAATACTGCATTTGACAACCCACTTTATGAGGCTCAGAGTGTAAAGGTAGGTAGAAACAGCCTGTCATTCACATTTTAAAGTGGATGATATAAGGCTGCAATTGTTTTCCTTGTATATTGCTCATCAAAAGAAGTGAGAGGATCCCTTGATGAATGTATTCAAATGAAGAATACAAGTTTTACAAAAGTACAACATCCTCACCGGCAGTTGAGGAAAGATTTCTATTACAATAGACTGTCAGCATGCTGGTAAACTCCACTTTGTAGTCAATTCAGGGCTAAGGATATCTCTGGAGACACAGTTGTTATTTTCGCTGAAGGCTGGTGAATCTGAGGGGTGCCGACATGAGTTTCCAGTCACATTGTTTTCTGGAAATAGTAATGGCAATCCACCAGGCACTGTTGCTGTCAAAACTCTGTTCATTTCAATGGAGCTTGCACAAGGTTCACTGAGCATCTCTCAGTGATAGAGCAGATGCTTTGCCTGCTTTTGGTTCCATGGCATCTCCAGTTTAAAAAGATCAAGGGCTGGGAAAAGGCCCTTTGCCTGAGACCCTGGAGAACTTCTGCCAGTCAGAGTAGACAAGGCTGGACCTAATGGACAAGTAGCTTGACCTGGTATGGCAGCTTCCTATGTATCCATGTGGAATGCATGGAGATGATGCAACTGCAGTGCCTCATGTTGGGAATTCCCTGTGGAGCCCATGAGCTGTAGTGTCCCCACAGACACCTTTCATTGCACCCACCAGCCTCCCTTCCCCTCCTGATTTGAAGTTTAATTCTTAAGATTTATTTATATTTAAACTGGGAGGTTACCATGCTGCAAAACAAAGTGGTGCCTTCCAACTCCATCTTTTCTTGAGATTATGGATGTATGGATTGTGTAAAATCCGTTCTGTCTGTGTTTCGCAGATTGTCAGGCACCTTTCATTCCACAGCTGGCCCATGGACAGAACTGGATATTTTTTTAGTTCCCGACTTTGTGCAAATGTGCATTTGTGCAAATTTGCACATGCGAAAGTGCGCAAATTCCCCCCAAATGCACAAAATCCCCCCAAATGTGCATTTTCATGCTTTAGCCTGCATATTTTTGGCCGTGTTTTAATTTTTTTGCATATTTTTTGATGATGAAATCTGTGCAAAATTGGGAAAGTTAGAAAAACAGTCTGCAAGTTGGCAGAATCCATCCGACAGGGGAAAAGCCGGTCCACTGCAGAATCCCCTGGTCTGATTCATCAAAATCCAAACTCATTTGGTTCTGTAGTGGATTTCTCCAACATCTCTACTTGAGATCAACAGATTGGTTTTGTTTTGTTTTTTAGAGCTTAGACCCCACCCCTGTCTTGTACTTTGGTTCTTGGGCAAGTTACTTTTCTTTTAGTTTCACCAGTTTACCTCCTGGGAAAAGAGAATTTTGTGACTGGCCATGTCCACCATGTCAGCCATTCTATGAATAAGCCCCCCCCCCGGCAGTCATTTTGTGAGAGCACACACAACACTTCCAAAATTTCAAATGTGTCCACCAACACAAAAAGGTTGGGGACCCTGATGATTGTAGCCAGAAAGGACTAGTGACTTCATTCAGCCAGTTATACTCCTTCAACTCCTCTGAATGTTCTGAGACGTGAAATGCTTTATGTGTAGCATTCTCTTTAATGTTGTACCTGCAGTGTCACAAAATGCACAACTGTAAAATTGCACTGAGAGCAAGCCAAATTCAGCAGAAAATGTACTCTATGCTCTGAGTTTCCTGAAGTCCATTTGCCAATGTTAAGTTAAAGACTTTATTGTTCTTATACAAATCCTACAAATGGAATTAGGAATCCATTTGGTACACATAGCTTTCATGCTTCATAAAAAGGAGGCAAACACTGAGTAACTTGCGGGCCAGAAATTCTACTGTATGTTAAACCTCAGTGATATCCTCCTGATTTCATTTACAATTACTTTGCAATTGTCCTATGACAGCTATTAAGACTATTGATTAAAAACAACTCATCAAAGGGGCTTTATCTGGAATTATTTTGAATCCAAGAAGCAAATTAAGCCTCTTGCATTTTGTCTGCCCAGCTCTGATCAGCACTGCAATGCAGGATTGCAGTGGCAAATAAATTTTCTTTTATCTTTTCATGAATATGCGATAGGATTTCTCCAGCTCTTAAGTCAAACTAAGCATGGTGTGTCACTTACTTTCAGTAAAGGGTTCCTCACATCTGATTTGAGGTCAGATTCATTCTGTTACAATTCTGTCATTCACTTGTGTTAGAAATACTCTTGCCCATTTCACTTGTGCACTCCTTTATTAGTTCAAAGAGATCCAAACAGGATTCATTTAGTAGCAGGTTGAAAAACAGGAACATGATGCTGTCAGAATCAGAAGTCATCCTTTCAGCCCAGATAAGGGAGCTTAAAGTGCTCTAATCAAATTCTATTTGTTTGCCATAAGACAAAGCACATGTACACATTTGAAAGTTACTGGGCCCAATCCAGGGAAATTAGATATGCTTACATTTCCTTAAAATCAGTGCAATTTAAGAACTGAATCCTTTTTGGAAATAAGTTCCAATGAGCAAGGTAGGAGTTCTGAATGAACATGCATAGGGTCAGGCTGCTTTCACCACTTATCTCAATAGTATTTAAATGAGCACAGCTTTTTCCAGATTGTGCCACTTGTTTAATGAACCTGGAAGAATATCTGCATGTGTGTGTAAATGTGTGTTTAATAACACTGTATGTCATGAATTAATCAGGGACTGAGTTCAAAACGTTAATATCATTTCTGATAAGCAACCAACAGCTGAAGTACTATTGCTTTAAGCATTTGTGCTGGAGGACCTTCCTGCCTGGCTCTACACGCAGCATGTTTTGTGATCAGGCATTGCCATAGCTGTTTGGATCCCCAGTTCTAAGCACCCTGCTCTAAGAACATGAGAAGAGCCGTGCTATATCAGACCAAATTTATTTTATTTTATTATTTATTAATAATATTTATATTATATAAATGTCCATAAATGTCACCAAGGTGGCATTCAACAATTCAAATAAAAACAGTAACACTGGTTCAAATACAGATCCTTGGGGACTCCACTTCCCACCTGCCATTGCAGCTACTTAGCATTAGGTCACTAAAATCTCCCTTCTATCTAGTTTCCTGATGAGCAGGAAGCCACTTAAGTCTGAGTTCTGAAAGTAATGCCATTGACTCTCCTAATTTTAGTGGGATGTGCATTCATGACGCTGAGCTGGTCCCTGCAATACCCTGTGATCTTTACTGGCACGCTGTCCGGATAAAGCCACCAGATTCCCTAGGAAGTTTACAAAATGAGTATTTTCTTCTTTTCTCTCTCTCTCTCTCTTTCTAACCTGTAAGCTTTCGGATTGATAGAGGTGGCAATATTACTGTTGTTTTGTTCACTGCTGAATAAGGTTGGCCTGAAGCTAATGTTTGTCTCTTTTGTAGTCTATAGAGTGTGCTGCCTCACAGGGAGTTCAGATCAGTGTTTCTCCGTGGCAGGCGCAGCAGGAGGTATGTGTGAATAGTTTTCTTTTAAAAATGCTTTCTGGAAGAATCCTATTCCCTGGAGCGGGTTATTAAAATGATCCCATTCTGCTGCTAGTAGGTGAAGCGACAGTTCGTTTATTCAACTTTTCTTGACATTTGCATACAAAAGTTTTACTTGCATTTGCTGCAGGGCTGCTAAGACAGTGGCCCAGTTCCATTAGTCGCTTTGTTAAGGAAGTGGCTCATATGAAGATCCTAGTGCTTCTGTGGCAAACAGCCCACTTGCACTAGAGCGACAGTAATCTTTGACCCTGCTGCTGTACCAGTGGAGTATCCCTTTTCCTGCTCCATGTAAGGAATTTACTTGGGGTGAAATGGGATCAGAAGTAGGGATGTCAGAGAATTTCTCCACGAATCTCAGGGAGGCTGAATGCCAGCGCATTCGGCCCCCCAAAAATGGTTGAGAAACGGTCTGCCACCCCCCACCACCCCCCACCCCAGGACAGGACTTACATTGCTCGAATGTCCCTGGCGGCAGTGCTCCAGCGGCGGCGCAGCGGCAGCGGCGGCCGGTCTTCCAACCGGTTGCCGCCGCCACCATTTCCAAGTAAAACAAACAAACGTGATAGGCTACGTAAAGATTTACGTAGCCTATCACGGCTAGATTTAAAAAAAACACTGTGACAGGCTACGTAAAAGTTTATGTAGCCTATCACAGCTGACTTTGGGGGGGAAAAAAAGCACATACGCAAATGGCGGCGCCCATGGGCGCCACTATTTGCGTTCCTTATTTTGGCACGTGTAGTCTACGTAAACACTTATGTAGACTACGGCGAAAATAAGGGCAACGCAAATAGCGGCCAGAATTTCGGTGGGGAGGGACGGGGTGCCTCCCCCCCAGCCAGAATTTCGGGGGGAGGGATGGAGCGCCTCCCCCCCACCGTGAAGCAAGCGTCGGGATCAGGTAAGGGACTTTCGTCCATCCCTAAAATAAGGTGACTTGGGACTAGCATGAATCCTAGGATCTATCTATTGGCCGTTGAAACAGGAACCATGGCACAAAGTTGTACCTACTCTCTGTAATAGGGCACGGGACTTAGATTTGTCTCATTGTCCAATCTTTGACTGCAGTTGTAATACTGATGGGCATTGTAGCAAGGATTCAGACTGTTAGTCACACTTAATTCCAACTAAAGCTTTTTACGGTGATTTTAATGGGACAATGAGATTGTAGGGGCTGTCTCCACAACAACAGAAGGACCAGAGAAGCAAGGCTTACCTGGAATTTTTCAAGGAATTGGCTTTGGTGCACTGTGGCCTGTGCAGGGCTCCACAAGTGAGTGCACTGCTCCAGTATAAGCCGCTTCACAGAACATACTTCCGGGTGGGGTGGGGGGATTAGAGTAAATGTCATCAGACTGGCAAGGGCTGCGCAATCAATAAGAAAGCCTCCCCACCCCCATCCAGGCTCTTCTTTTTCCTTCCCTGTAAAGCGATGGATGGAAGCTTAGCCTCATTGACTACAATGGGAGTTACTTCTGAGGAGACCCCTTCCTCAAGCTATGCCTGATTCCAATTGTTTTCTTTATTTCTTCCCCCTCTAAAACCACTATCTCAATTTGTCGCTATCACGCGATAGCGCTAATGCACGATAGTGCTAATGTGCAATAGTGACATACTGAGATATGGGGCATGACTGTTGCTGGACAAATGTATGATAGTGACCTAGCGAAATTGAAAACCCCTTTGTAGGTGTGCTTTTTTTAACTTCTTCCTTTCTGGACAGGAGATTTCTTTCACATGTCTATGCCTCTATCACACCTTTGCTCTATCACACAATTGTACAATTGCACGATAGCGCAACTGTGTGATAAGGCAAATCCGTGATAGAGGCATAGAGATGTGAAAGAAATCTCCCATTCAGAAAGGAACAAGTTAAAAAAAGCATATCTACAAAGGGGTTTGCAGTGTCACTACGTCACATATTTGTCCAGCAATTGTTATGGCCCTGAATAGTGGCATAGTGAGGTAGTGAGATAGGAGATATGGCTATTACTGGACAAATGCGAGATAGTGACATACTGAGAGGGATAGGGGGATGTGTAGGTACTGCTGACAAAAGTACTATTTTTATTTACCACTTTAATTTTTTAAAAGAAGTTAGAGGCTTGGTTCTCTGCCAGCCAGCCCTGAAATGGCAGAAACAGTGAGGAAACACAGGCGGGGAAAACACTGGAGAAACACCCCTTGACTAGGGTCAGTGAGGTGAAAGACACACCCCTGGGCAGGGCTATCATGCCGGAGTAAATGTGGAGGGTGGTGCACAACACAACAGAAGCACAAACAAGGCGACTTAAGGAAAATAATCAGACTAAAAGTAGTCTCAGAAGAACTGTTTTTTTGGTGCAAAACTCCAGAGTGGCTGCTTGATGGCCACAACGTCATGCATTCCTAACAATGGCCAAATGCAGCCAGCTCGGGGTAAGTCACCTGTGGATAAATCTCCTTAGTCTGGATCCAACTCTATGGCATTTATAAAGGACAATAAGATTGTGGGTGTTTGCTTATTTGTTTCTTATCATTTGGTGAAATCTGACATCAGTCCTATATAAAGTAGACCTATTGAAATGAATGGGACTTAAGTTGTTCATGACTAAATTAAGTTACATCCATTTCAATGGGTCTACTCTAAGTAGGACTTGTGTTGGATTTTACCCATAGAAAACATTTGGTAAATGCACAAATTCCAGCATCTTCCAAAAATCAAGAGATGATTGAAATCCTCTTCTTATTTCATAGCCTATGGTTTACCCACAGGTAGCCTGACAATCAGTGTCCATAGACTTCACGGCAAGATGTTCAGTTCAGCTGTGCAATCCACCATTATATCTCTCAATGTTGTACAGCAAGCAGCCTAGCCCTTTTCAGCCAGGCAGTTGCTTTAGAAGCTGTCTGGAATGACTAAAAGCATAGAATTCATTGCATGGAGGTTGACATTCATCTTCTTCTTTTCCATAAGTAAATCTACATAGTGTGGGTTTTTCTTCCATCTCCTGTAAGAAGTGTGTGTGTGTGTGTGTGTATATATGTGTGTGTGTGTGTGTGTGTGTGTGTATATATATATATATATATATATATACATACATACATACATACATATTCATATATATATGAATCCTACCAAGGATTTAGTCATTACGATGCAAAATTAAGTCCCATGAGCCATGTTAGCAAGGATGTTAATTTTGTAACTGTATAAATGCTTGAAATGTAACTGCACTGTGTGCAGATCACAGACCAGCTGTCCTTCCAGTTTATAAGCAAGCCAGCTCCATATTCCATTCACTGTTGGACTTGCCTCCCATTGCATGGGCAGAAGCGACCTTGGCTTTAAAATGAATGGGAAAGTGCGTGTATGTGAACCACTTATGTGCACATTGGTGCCTTGCAGAACTTAGTTTGGTGCAACAAAAAGTTAGATTGCCCATGAGTTAGAGGGGAAATGTTCCCTTCCAGAGTGATGGCAGTACCAAAACAAGGAGTTTTGCTAGCAATGGCGCTAGAGCTACACCTGCCCCTCACTGCACTGGTGCCCTCATTAGCCACATGCCTCCAAAGTAAGCATCTGATTAGTTCAGCTTGTTGTCACTCCCAGCATTCAGGAGATACGTTGTATTAGAATGGTGCATGCCTGACAGCACTCTTGACTGGCTGGTGCTACACTTTCTTTTGCAGCACACCCTGGTTTGCTTCCACCAGCCTGACAGTTTGCTGCTGCTGTCTGGGAGTCATTTGGGGCACCCTGGACCATGGGCCCCTGGACATGCTCCCCTTGGTCAGGCCTTAGCAACACCTCAGATCAAGCACAGCTCTTCTTGTGCTAATTACTTAGAGATATCTTTTGATATGGCAAGCAGCATATACATTGAAACAATAATAATAATAATAATAATAACAACAACAACAACAACTGCCGCTCAGCCGAAATTATCTCCAGTGTTGACGTGAAGATAAAATGGCCTCTCATGATCAAACCATTTGTGGGCATTACCTGAAAATCAAAGAAATGTTGTAAAATCAATTAAAGGTCCTGTAGCATCTTAAATACTAATAGATTTATTGTCATGTGGGCTTCCACAGGTAAAGCCTACTGCTGCAGATACATTAAGTGGGCACTGAAGTTGTTGGGCCAGCAGCTAGGCAGAGGGAGGCAGCCACCTCAGGTGCAGAGAACAGACAGAGCTGTGTGCCATGCCACCTGCCCTCCATGCCCCCTTAAGGTAGCCTCAGGTTCAGGGAAAGATGTAGTCCTATCACCAGTGTTGATGTAAGATTCAACTGCCAGTCTGGTTGGCTTTTGTACGCTGTGGCCTTTTACCTCAGGCAGCAAAATGCCTTGGACCACCCCTGATTCAGATATGACATATATGAAAATCTCTTCTGAAGTGTATCCCCCCAATTAGTTTTTGTCTTATTTATACATCTGAGTTATTGCTGTATCTTATTGCAACTTAGCACCTTCTTTTGACATAATTTCTCATTTCCATCCCCCCACCACCACCCCAGCTCTCTTGCAGTCATGATGTAATGGCAGCTTCCTTTGCCAACCCTCTATATGGCCTATCTGCAGAAGGAAAAGTGGAGATGCTGTGAGATTTCACTGGAGATCGGCATAAAACAGGACAGATACTTTTTGCAACTTCATCTGGTGTGATGTTTTTCTGTTTCTAAAATTGAATTGAATAATGGCATAGCATTAGTCACTTGAATGAAAATGGAATGAATTTCATATTAGAATAATGATGCTCTCCAAATAACACTTCATTCAAAATAGCATCCACCCACATGGGAAAGCAGTGTCTAATGTGATATTTATGTTGGCAAGGAACAGTCTTGGTGACTTTAGTTTTGAATCGACTACATGGTTGAACAATTCAAATTCCAGTGTATTAATAAAGGAAAGTTACATTTAATCAAAAGCAGGAATGGGGTTTTCTTGGCATTCTAATTTCACTGCTTTTATTGAAAAACAGTGACTCAGAAATGTCCATAATTCCAAATCCTAAAACTTAAAAGGTTATATTAGACACAATAGAACAGCCTTAGTGGCTTTCTTTTCCTGTAACAATGTACTATCTTGTTTACTTGAGAGAAGTTTAACTCATACACTTTATTTCATTTTGTCAGTTCCACATGCTGTTATCAAAGCAAACACAGTCACACTGGCCACGTGATCCCATCAGTGGAGGATGGTGGCTCCAATATCAGTGGGGCGATGAATCCTCTCTGGGTTTCAGTCAGAACCAGTCAGAACTCTGAGGGCACAATCCTATGGCCGCTAGTCAATGACTAGACAGCCATAGGATGCATCAGTTCCCAGGAAGTGACCTTGGAGCCCACACTCTGAGGCCGGTTCCCTGAGAACTGACCTCCACCCCCCCCCACGCTGCCTCACAGGCAGTGTGGAATGGCCCCGCACTCGGAAGAGGAGTGCGGAGTGGTGAAAACGGGGCATTCCTGGGGGCATGCCAGGGTGGGGAGGGCGGATGTGCTGTTCTGACACTTCCTATGCATCATCTGGCATCCGCACTCCCCGCTCTGACTTCCCATGCCTAGACAGCCGATGTTGGCTGTCTAGCCACGGATGCAGGGCGGCTGAAGTGCGGAGGGGATGATCCCCTCTGCGCTGCTCCTGCCCTGCATTGGATAGGTGGTCACCTCCGAGTTCAGAGGCAACCGCCTATCCCAATAGGATTGCGCCCTAAAGGAGCTATCCAAGGTGCTTCGCTGGAGAGGATTCATCACCCCACTGACATTGGAGCTACCAGCCTCCGCTGGATGCCATCCCCTGCTTTCATATTGCAGTGCAAAGGGCCACACTGAACTGGTGCTAGAAGCTCTTTTAATGAAACAGAGCATAGGATCCAGTCTTACAGTCTTGTTTCTTCTTAAAGTCTAACCACCTTTATTCGGGGATAAGCTTTCGTGGAGTATAGCCCACTTCATTAGATGCATGGAGTATTATGGACAGTTTCAGGTTTATATACAATACATATTGAGTGTGTGTGTGTGTGTGTGAATTATAAACAGTGATATTAGAAATTAATTAAATGCAGAAATTAATTAAATGCAAGCCTCACTTCATTTAATTTCCTTCTGACCTTACTGTTTATAATTCTCACCTACTCCCCCACTCCAGTCCACACACACACACACACACCATATGAACTGTATAAAACCCTGAAACTCTCCATAATACTCCATGCATCTAATGAAGTGGGCTATACTCCACGAAAGCTTAATCCAGAATAACGGTGGTTAGTCTCTTAAGGAGCCACAAGAATCTTTGTTGTTTTTTCTGCAATAGACTATCCTGGCTACCCCATGGAAGCTCTTACAATGCAATCCTATGCATGTCTACTTAAAAGTAAGCCCTACTAAGTTCAGCGAGACCTTTTCCCAGGTAAGTGTAGAAGTGAGTATATAATTACAGCCTTAGTGTAATTCATTGCTCTCTGGGATAGCCGTCAATCTATACTTCCCAAGAAGTATACACCAGCTTGGTGTAGTTGGACTAGGAAAGCTTCAGATCCCCACTCAGCAAAGAAGTTCATAGGGTGACCTGGGTCCAGTCACTCTCTCATAGTTTAACCTACCGCACAGGGTTGTTGTGAGGATAAGATGGTGAAAGGTACCATGTATATCACCTTGAGTTCCATTTAGGAAGGATGAGATATAAATGGGATGGATGGATGGATGGATGGATGGATGGATGGATGGATAAATAAGATGTGCTCGGAATTCTACACAGTTTAGACGGTGTTGTACTATTCTCCATTATTTGGCAACTTTTACTCTTGGGAGGTATTCCTCACAATGTGAGCAGAGGTTGAATTGTGGTCACCAAACATTAATAATGAATGCCATTGCATTACTTAAACCCAATTAACCCATTTTACTGCTGAATGGTCCATATCCCCAAACATGCACAGAGACAACTTAAAATAGATCCCTATATAACCATTTGATTTGATACAGAAATTGAATGAATTTTTGAATGTGCTCTTTTTATAGCTTTTGCCTGTCACAGGAAATGAGATCTGTAGCTCTTCTGGACAGTCCCTGCATCAAGGTGGGACTTTTACCTAAAGTCTTCTTCTGCATTTTGCATTTAGATAGCATTTTAAAAAGAAATGTAATAGATGCTTTCCGCCTTTCATCTCTCCCATCTTGCAGTCATTGTTCAATGCTCTTATTGCACAAAGAACAAAAGATGCACTTATATTTCCAAAATTAAAACTGCCTTATACTTGACAGTCCAATAGCAGTAATCTCCTTAGAAACAGACTACTACTGCATTTGAGAAAGCCAGGCCGCTCCTCTACTCCAGGGGTGGGCAAATTGTAGGCCAAGACATCTGGAGGGCCACAACTCCCATCAACCCCAGCCAGCATAGCCAATGGTGAGGGAGCTGTATTCCAAAACATCTGGAGGCCCACAAGTTGGCCCATGTGCTGCTCTACACAAGGACAACCAGTGGACCACATGTAGCTCTCAGACCTATTTAATGCAGCCCCTGGCACCCTCCCCCAACATCTCCAGTACAGTCCTGGACCTTTGTGTGCCTTGCTCAACCTTTCTTGCACCCTGTGGCAAGGAGGGGAACAGCTGGGCAACAGGATTCTGCTATTAAACATAGAAACACAGTGGGCTTGTGGTTCCACCCCTCCTCTGCCATCTCACCTGTTTTGGTGCAGGTGACGGAGGGAGGGGCTCCTGTGCTACGGGAGAGAAGCAGGAAGAAGTAGCAGAAGGGGGAGGGGGAGCAGAATGTAGACTGCTGGACCACACAGGCATGATGGGGATCACGGTAAATCAAAGACATTCCTCATGCTGAGGATTTGGGGGGCTGGGGTGACGGGAGGGATTGCACATGACTTCAATGGCCACCACTTTGGATGGCTTTAAAAGGGGATTGGACAAATTCATGGAGGAGAAGGCTATCAGTGGTTGATGGCTATATGCTACCTTCAGTATCAGAGGCAGTTAGGGATGGCGGAGAATTTCTCCACGAATCTCCAGGAGGCCGAATGCCAACGCATTCGGCCCCCCGAAATTGGTGGTGAAATTCTCCGCCACCCCCCCGGGATGGGACTTACCTCCTTCGAATGTCCCTCTCAGCGGTGGGTCCCGGCGGCGTTTCGGCAGGGGCGGGGGCGGCAGCCGGTCTTCCGGCTGCCGCCGCCGCCATTTCAAAGTAAGGTAAAAAAAACACACACACGTGATAGGCTACGTAACGATTTACATAGCCTATCACGGCTAGATTTTCAAAGTCAGCTGTGATAGGCTATGTAAATCTTTACGTAGCCTATCATGGCTGACTTTGAAAAAAAAAAGCGCATACGCAAATGGCGGGTCCCATGGGCGCCGCCATTTGCATTCCTTGTTTGGGCAGGAGTAGTCTACGTAAAGGTTTATGTAGACTACGGTGAAAATAAGGGCTTCATTCCACCACAGATTTCGGGGGGCCGAATGCGCTGTCATTCGGCCTCACTGAGATCAGTGGTGGAATTCTCTGACATCTCTATTTCTGGAGAACATGGGCAGAAGGTTGCTGAAGCACTCGTGTCCTGCTTGTAGGTTCCTAGTCAACAACTGGTTGGCCACTGTGTGAACAGAATGCTGCACTAGATGGACCTTTGATCTGATCCAGCAGGGCTCTTCTTATGTTCTTATGAGGCCCTGGGGGAAGAGGAGAGGGATGTACGAAACTCTTACCTGGCTCTGTGCCGGGCAATCCGCGGTGGGCGGGAGGCGCTCCATCCCTCCCTCTGGAATCCTCCCTGGCCGGCTCCACTCCGCAGCAAATCTGCAGACCCGCCGGCTGGGGCTGCCCACAGCCGGACATCTGGCCCCTGGGCTGCACAGGGACACGAATGGCGGCGGCTACGGTGGCTACATTCCTTCCTATTGCTGTGATTCCTTTCCCAATAGGCTACATTCCTTCCTATTGCCGTGATAGGCTATGTATATATTTACGTAGCCGATCACAGCAACAATGGAGTGGTTTAAGTTTGGGAAAGGAGTACGGCAGGGTTGTATACTCTCACCCTACCTATTCAACCTGTACGCAGAACACATCATGTGACATGCTGGGCTTGATGAAGCCAAGGCTAGAGTTAAAATCGCTGGAAGGAACATTAACAATCTCAGATATGCAGATGATACCACTTTGATGGCTGAAAATGAGGAGGAGCTGAGGAACCTCATGACGAAGGTGAAAGAAGAAAGTGCAAAAGCTGGGTTGCAGTTAAACCTCAAAAAAACCAAGATTATGGCAACCAGCTTGATTGATAACTGGCAAATAGGGGGAGAAAATGTGGAGGCAGTGACAGACTTTGTCTTTCTAGGTGCAAAGATTACTGCAGACGCTGACTGCAGCCAGGAAATCAGAAGACGTTTAATTCTTGGGAGAACAGCAATGACAAATCTTGATAAAATAGTGAAGAGCAGAGACATCACACTGACAACAAAGGTCCGCATAGTTCAAGCAATGGTATTCCCCGTAGTAACCTATGTTCCTTATTTTGGCACGTCTAGTCTACATAAAGATTTACGTAGACTACGGCGAAAATAAGGGCAACGCAAATAGCGTTCCCTTATTTTCGCCGTAGTCTACGTAAATCTAGACTACGTGCCAAAATAAGGAACGCAAATGGCGGTGCCCATGGGCCGCTGCCATTTGCGTACGCGCTTTTTTTTTTTTTTTCAAAGTCAGCCGTGATAGGCTACGTGACGATTTACATAGCCTGTCACGGCTGACTTTGGAAATCTAGCCATGATAGGCTACGTAAATCGTTACGTAGCCTATCACGGGTGTGTGTGTGTGTGTTTTACTTTTTTTTTCGCGGCTGGGTAGACGGGGCGCTTCTACCCAGCCTGAATTTTGCCGGCGAGGGATGGGGCGCCTCCCCCCCGGCCTGAATTTCGGCCGGGCGAGGCGGGGCACCTCCCCCCCCCTCGCCTGAACTTCAGGGGGAGAACTGAAGTGCCTCCCCCCCACCGCAAAGCAAGCTTCAAGAATAGGTAAGGGACTTTCGTCCATCCCTACCTTGGGGGAGCTGGGGGTGGCGACGGCCGACAGGAAGCTCTGGCGTGGGCTGGTCCATGAAGTCACGAAGAGTCAGAAGTGACTGACCAAATAAACAACAACAAATCACGGCAAAAGACAGGGGCGCAAATGGCAGCCACTACGCCATTTGTGCCCCTATCTTTTGCCGTGATAGGCTACGTAAATATATACGTAGCCTATCACAGCTAAAGACATGGATGCAAATGGCGGTGGCTACGCCATTTGCGTCCCTGCCCTGAGCTGTGATAGGCTACATAGATACGTACGTAGCCTATTATGGCTTGCCAGGAACACAAATGGCGTATATAAATATTGTATATAAAGTATATAAATATTGTAAATAAAATAATAAAATAAAATGGTGGCCGGCGTAGCAGCTGCCATTTGTGGCAACAGCCCGGCAGCAGCTGGAGCTGCCGGAGCTGCCACTGCCACTGGAGCCACTGCCGCCGGCAGAGCTGCAGCCAGGTAGGCTCCGTTTTGCAGGGCTTTCGCAGGGTGGTGGGGCGGATTGCTCCTTCCGCCACAGATTCCGGGGGGCGGCCTCCCTGGGATCTGTGGTGGAATCCTCTAACATCCCTAGAAGAGGAGGAGGAAGGACAGACAGAGGAAGAAGAGAAGGTGGTGGTTTAAAGTTAAAGAAAAGAACCAGCTATAAGAACGCAGAGCCTTGAAGTTGCTCAACAAGGGTTAACACCAGGACAGTAGACTGAACAGGCACAGAGGTCACCTGGTCAGTCTTCCACCCTACGGTGAGATATATTGTGTTTAAGTTATAGATATTTCTAAGTTTGCATTTATACATGTACATTAGCGTATGCAAAGGTGCTGCAAATTGGTGTCCTCTTTTTTGATGATGCATTTCCTCTTCTTTGGCAGTGCGCCGTTTGAGTTAGCCAAAGGCAGTTAAGAACATAAGAAGAGCCCTGCTGGATCAGACCAAGGGTCCATCTAGTCCAGCATTCTGTTCACACAGTCGCCAACCAGCTGTCGACAAGGAACCCACAAGCAGAGCATGAGTGCAACAGTACCCTCCCACCCATGCTCCCCAGCAACTGGTGTACATAGGCTCATTGCCTATGTACAGTCAGGGTGGAAACTGAGCCCATAGAGCCCCAGAGCAGTTCTGATTCTGAGAAAGAGCAACAACCCGTGGGAGAGGAGCCCGCTTGTCTCTCAGAGACGCAGCTGCAGGGAGAGATTCCTCCTGCCTGCATTCCTGAAAGAGATAGTGACCCTGGCAGTGAAAGAGTGGGGGATGGAGCGTTGGTGGATGCTCGGCACAGATGCAGGGAGAGGCGCCAAATGGAGGGCACCAAGAGGAGGCGCTTTGCCGGCTTGGCGCTCCGACAACAGTCGCATCCCGAGGACCCACGGGTAAGAGGGAGGACCTCTCCATAGCCCATAAGTTCAGGGTTTTCCCACTCTTCCCCTTCAAACGGGGACCAACTGCCTTACCCGGAGCTTAGGCTACTCTGCTAACTACCCCAGTGCAGTTCCTTGCTTAGTCGCTGGAAATTAACATCTGAAAGAGTCATTAGGTTGTAAAGAAATAAAGCCTTGGAAAGAATCCCTTTCGTCTGTGTCTTGAGTTGGCTATTGGAGGGGACTTTAAGAGGCAGCTAGGGCACCCCTGACATGTACACCATCAGGACTAGTAGCCATTGATAATCTTTTCCTCCAGGAATTTGTCCAACAGCCTTTTAAACCCATCCAAATTGGTGGACATCACTAAAGGTTTCCCATGGTCAGCTGGTTGGCCACTGTGTGAACAGAATGTTGGACGAGATGCACCCTTGGTCTGATCCAACATAGCTCTTATGTTCTTGTGCTGTAAATAAAATTTAAACGTTGTGGCCTTAGTTCTTACCTGTATTTCAGGCTATATGCAAGTGACTGACAAGCAGCTACTTGGATCTCTACTCTTAGTCAGTAACAACAATGTGGCCTTATGTAGCCTTCATATTTGGAATTTGTCTAACCCCCTTTTAAAGCCATCCAAACTGGCGGCCATCACTACTGCCTGTTGTAGTGAATTCCATAGTTTAACTATGAGCTGTGTGAAGAAGTACTTCCTTTTATCTGTCCTGAATCTCCCACCAATCAGCTTCATAGGATGACCCTGGGTTCTCATATTTTGAGAGAAGGAGAAAAATGTCTCCCTATCCACATTCTCCACACCATGCATAATTTTGTAGACCTCTATCATTTCTTCCCTTACCCTCCTTTTCTCCAAGCTAAACAATCCCAGCTGTTGTAACCTTCTCTCATAGGGGAGATGCTCCAGCCCCTTGATCATTTCAGTTGCCCCTTTCTGCCCCTTTTCCAGCTCTACAATATCTTTTTTTAGGTGTGGTGGTGACCAGAACTGGACACAGTATTCCAAGTATGGTTGCACCACAGATTTGTAGTATGATGTTGGCAGTCCCTTTTCTAATTATGCCTAACATGGGGTTTGCCTTTTTTACAGCGACTGCACACTGGGTTGACATCTTCATTGAGCTGTCCACCACAACCCCAAGATCTCTTTCCTAGTCAGTCACCGCTAGCTCAGATCCCATCAGGCTATACTTGAAGTTGGGATTTTTTGCCCCAATATGCATCACTTTACATTTGCTTACATTGAACCACATGTGCCATTTAGATGCCCATTCTCCCAGTTTGGAGAGACCCTTTTGGAGGTCTTCACAATCCCTTTTTGTTTTAACCACCCTAAATAATTTGGTGTCATCCACAAACTTGGCCACTTCACTGCTCACTCCTAATTCCAGATCATTTATGAACAGGTTGGAAAGCATTGGTCCTAATATAGAATGCTGTGGGACCCCACTATTTACATCCCTCCATTAGGAGAATTTACCATTCGTTCCTACTGTCTGCTTTCTGTTCTTTAACCAGGTACTGATCCATAAGAGGACCTGTCCTCCTATTCCATGACTGCTAAGTTTTTTCAGGAGTCTTTGGTGAGGGGCTTTGTCAAAAGCCTACTGGAAGCACAAGTAAACAATGTCTACCAGATCACCCCTGTCTACATGTTTACTGACACTCTCAAAGAACTCTAAAAGGTTAGTGAGACAGGACTTACCTTTGCAGAAGCCATGTTGATTCTTTTTCAGCAGGGCTTGTCCTTCTATATGCTTACTAATTTTATCTTTAATAATGCCTTCAACCAATTTACCCAGAACAGACATTAAGCTAACCAGCCTGTAATTTCCCAGATACCCCCTGGATCCCTTTTTGAAAATTGGTGTTACATTGGCCATCTTCCAGTCCTCTGGTATAGAGGCTGATCTTAGGGACATGTAGCATATTTTAGTTAGAAGATCAGCAACTTCATATTTGAGTTCTTTGAGAACTCTAGGATGGATACCATCTGGGCCCAGTGATTTATTTACTTTCAATTTATCAATAAGGCTGAGAACTTCATCTTTTGTCACCACTATTTGGCTCAGTTCCTCAGACTCCGTTCCTGAAAACGTCAGTTCAGGCACAGGTATCTGTCCTACATCTTCTGCAGTGAAGACAGATGAAAAGAATTCGTTCAGCTTCTCTGCAATCTCCTTGTCCTTCTTCAGTATTCTTTTAACTCCATTGTCATCTAATGGTCCAAGTGCATCCCTAGACGGTTTTCTGCTTCCGATATATTGAAATAATTCTTTATTGGTGGCCTTGATGTTGTTAGCGATATGCTCTTCAAAATGCTTTTTTGCATCTCTTATTGTCTGCTTGCATCATCTTTGTGAAAGCTTGTGCTCCCTTTTATTTTCCTCACCTGGGCAAGACTTCCATTTTTTGAAGGAACCTCTCTTTTCTCTAATAGCTCCCTTAGCACTGCTTGTTAACCACACCAGCGACCTCTTGGACTTGGTGCTACCTTTCCTAACCTGTGGTATACATTTTAGCTGGGCTTCTATTATTGTGGTTTTGAGTAATCTCCAAGCATTTTGAAGGGATTTAATCCCTTTGACTCCCCCTTTTAGCTTCCGTGGTTCCCTCATTTTTGAGAAGTTTCCTCTTTTGAAGTCAAATGTGACTGTGCTGGACTTCCTGGGCAATTTTCCACTTAAATTGGAAAACTTATTAAATCTGATAACACTGGGATCACTGTTTCCAAGTGGTTCACTGACATTTACATCTTGTACTAGGTCCTGGGCAACACCACTTAGGATTAAATCCAAGGTCGCCTTCCCTCTGGTCGGTTCCATGACCAACTGTTCTAGGCCACAATCATTTAGGGCATTAAGAAATTTAACCTCTTTCTATGGCTGGAACATGCATTTAGCCAGTTAATGTGGGGGCAATTGCAGTCACCCATTATCACAACACTTCCTTGTTTGGAGGCCTCTCTGATTTTGTTTTCCATTTCAAGGTCACTCTGAGCATTCTGGTCTGGGGGACAATAGCATGTTCTTAGTATTAATTAGTTTTGGAGCCTGGAATTGTCACCCACAGAGCTTCCATGGAAGAGCCTACCCCTTTCAGGTGTTCTAGTCTGCTCGACACTATGCCCTCTTTGATGTACAGAGCAATACCTCCCCCAGTATGCCCTTCCCTGTCCTTCCTATAGAGTTCATATCCAGAGATGACCATATCCCACTGGTTTTCTCCACTCCACCAGGTTTCTGTAAGGCCCGCTATATCCAGGTTTTCCTTTAAATTCAAGCACTCCAGTTCTCCCATTTTGGCGTGGAGGCTTCTAGCATTTGCATATACCTATATTTGCATACCTATACACAATATCTTTCCCTGGATGCCTCTGGCATGAGCATCTTTTGCTATGGCACTGTGGTCTCTTTGACTGGCTATTATGTTCTACCATGTGCTCCTGGCCTATTTCCTCCCCTCCTACATTTGGGCAATCAAAAACATTTTCATCTTCATCCTTTTGGGATGATTTAACCCAAACCGATGCTTCCCAGCTCCTGTCGGCTCTCCCCCAGGGTTTACTTTAAAAGCTGCTCTGCCACCCTTTTTATGTTTAATGCCAGTAGTCTGGTTCCATTTTGGTTCCAGTGGAGCCCATCCCTCTTGTACAGGCCCTGCCTGTCCCAAAACGTTTCTCAGTGCCTAACAAATCTGAACCCCTCCTCCTGGCACCACCACCTCATCCACGCATTGAGACTCCTCAGCTTCTCCTATCTAGCTAGCCCTGTGCGTGGGACAGGTAGCATTTCCGAGAAAGCCACCTTGGTGGTCCTGGATTTCAACCTCCTAAATTTGGCTTCTAGGACGTCATGACTATATTTCCCCACATCTTTGGTACCAACATGGACCACGACCACTGACTCCACCCCAGCTCTATCTACTAGGCTATCTAGATGGTGCGTGATATCCACAACCTTCGCACCAGGCAGGCAATTCACCATGCAGTCTACACGCCCATCACAAACCCAGCTGTCTATGTGTCTAATGATCAAATCTCCCACTACTACAAGCCTCTTGCCCCCCCCCCCCCCGAGGCACATCCTCAGCATGAGAGGATATTTTTTCGTCTTCTGAGGAATGGGTCCCTTCTAATGGATCATTTCCCTCTTCCTCAGAATGATGCCCTCCTTCCCCAAGACCCACATTCTCCATGGCAGCAGATGAGCTGCCACCCTAGGAGTGGGACACAGCTAATGGGTCCCTGAAGGTCTCATCCACCAATCTGTCTGCCTCTCTTAGCTTCTACAGGTCAGCAACATTGGCCTCAAGGGAACATACTTGTTCCTTGAAAGCCAGGAGCTCATTACACTGAGCACACACACACGATTTCCGTCCAGTAGGTAGTTAGTTGTACATGTGGCACTCAGTGCATTGCACTGGATAGCCCCCTGCCCACTGCTGGCTTTCTACCTTCATAACTGGTTTTTTTTGGTGGGGGGAGGTTTCCCAGGAAAACATAGTTGTTTACTACGAGAAGGTGGGGAAATTATTTATAGTTATTTATTTACAGTTACTTACTGTAAGTATGGAATAAAGAGGGAAGGGTTCACCGTGGTGGCTTCCTTGTCCTGTTGCTAAACTCGTGCAGTTGCTTAACTCATTTGCTGATGCGTTGTCACTGGGGCTGAGACACTTCATCGCCGTGGCTCCTTGCGCTCAGAGAGCTGGCTCCCTTGCAAGCGTGCCTCCTTATATAGATAGGTCCAACTGCTGCTGCAGTGAATCTGATTGGAGGGCCTCATTTGAAAAGCAAGGGAGGTTGTGTGTGAACTCCTGATGAGCACTGGCTTTCAGTTGTTGTTTCACTTATGCAAGGGGAGGCCAGTGACTTCCAGCAGTCCCCCTCTGGGTCTGCTGCTCCTGGTCTCCAGATCACAGCCTATGCCATTCTGGAAGGTCCCCTGATTCACAGGAATGGTTTTTCAGGGGATTCAGCAAAAGGGGAGAAACTGCATGAGCTGAACTCTGCTTGCAGTTGCCTGGATCCCTCCCAATGTGGGATTGTTTGATTATACACACATTAAAACCAGGTAACTGAAAGGAAAAATAGATTGCTGCCATGAGATTTGTGGTTATCACACTTTATCAAAATAAGGAACCGCACACCAATTTCTTCTTCCCAGGAACAGTTAGGAAAGGATTAAAACACCCACACAAACATAGGGTGGTGGTGGTGGTGTGTGTGTATGCGTGTGTGTGTTTACTGAATTCTAGATTTAGAAGTATTAGCATCATATAATAAATGCAAGTGGTTGGATCCAGATTTAGTCATACTTTGAGTAGACGCAGCAAAATCAACGTGGCTTAACTTAGTCATGACTAACTTAAGCCCTACTGATTTCAATGGGCCTACACTATGACTAAATTTGGATCCAACCCAAGAAATTCAATTTGAATATGTATTTTTTTAGTATAGGTTATCAATAAGCAGGTAGCAAGAACACTGTGGCTATGGGACTGAACTATGAATCCAGAAGTGCCTGGTTTGACTCTCGCCTCTGCCACAAACTCTCTAGGTGGCCTTAGTCAAGCCACTCTCTCTCAGCCTTGGTCCCCCCCATCCCCATCTGCAATATGGGGGATAATAATACAGACTTACCGTACGTGCTGTGTTGTTGTAATGGTTATGACTAGATAATATATGTGAAGCATTTTGAACTAAGGATGTATCAGAATTTCATTTCAGTTTCCAAAATATCCTGAACTTGCCCCATTTGCAATCCTGAATGTGAACAGGAACTCTTTTTTTTTTTTTTTTACAAAAAAAATATGTACACATTCCTGAACTTGTGATTGTATTCAAAAATGCAATTTTTATAAATGTGCACTTTGAAATATGCATTTTAAAAAAAAAATGCATTTTCATGCTTTAGTCAATGGAGTGCAAAGTGTGCATCTTTCCTGTTCAAAATGTGCACTTTTCAAGCAAACCAAAAAAAGGTCACAAATGAAAATGAAAGCAAGTCAAACCGAGCTTCAAAGTGAAGTCTGGAGAATTTCGGTGAACATCCCTAGTTTTCTCATCCCCACTTTGAACACTTGAAAGCAATATACAACTTTGATGATGATGATGATTTATTAGCCACTATTGATGTTTCTCTCTGACCTTCCCTCTCATTGTTCTGCTTCTCTTCCACCACCTCCCACCATCACCCTCCGGTGGGAACTTTTCATATCGCAATATCACAAACCATGTAATCCATTTTGATTTGAATTATTGGCTGTCATCCTGAGCCTACCCTACAAGGAATAAATTATTATTCAGCCCCTGTTTGAAAACTGACACGTACAATAGTTTAGAAAATTAGGAGATATAGTTTCTACAACCATTTTCACTTTGCGCCCTTGTCCTGGCACATTATTAAGCCATTTAGGTGGCCACTTAGGTCCTGATTCAATTTCTCCTGTAATTAATGAAAAGATGTCAAGTAAATGGAGCAAGCTTCTTGCTGGACTCAAAGCCCTTTGCAGACACTTGTATATTATACCCTCTGGCTTTCAGAAAAAAAAGAAATGTATTGGAACTGGCAGAAAGACCAATAATAATAATAAAGGAGAATATGTGTGGGGAGAGGGAAAGCAAATCCATGTAAAATCTAATTTTTCCCCATCTCTCAGAAAGAACAAAAGGCCTTTGCTCACTTGCATATGAAACACATGCAGATTTAATATTGCCCCTTGCCTGACATTTCAGTTTTGAACTTGTCAAATGGCAGCAAAATTTAATTTCAGGTCCTGCTTTCAGAACTACTGAAGGCCAAGGTGTATGATAACATGAAAACAGCTTCTTAACAAGAAAAGAACAGTGAGCTGCTGCTGTTAACTCATGAAAAGATGACAGCATCCACACATTCAGGGGGCAGGGAGAATATTTAATGCCATGAGAAGAGTGACATGTCATAGAATCACAGAATAGTAGGGTTGGAAGGGGTCTACATCCATCGAGTGCAACCCCCTGCTCAGTGCAAGAATCCAAGTCAGAGCATCCCTGACAGATGGCTGTCCAGCCTCGTCTTGAATGCCTCCAGCATGGGAGAACCCACCACCTCCCTAGGTCATTGGTTCCATTGCCGTATTGCTCTAACAGTCAGAAAGTTTTTCCTGATGTTCAGCTGGAATCTGGCTTCCTGTAAGTTGAGCCCATTATTCCATGTCCTGCATTCTGGGATGATCGAGAAGAGATCCTGGCCTTCCTCTCTGTGGCAACCTTTCAAGTACTTTCAAGAAGAGCGCTATCATATCTCCCCTCAGTCTTCTCTTCTCAAGGCTAAACATGCCCAGTTCTTTCAGTCTCTCCTCACAGGGCTTTGTTTCCACTCCCCTGATCATCCTCATTGCCCTCATCTGAATCATCTCCAGTTTGTCTGCATCCTTCTTAAAGTGTGGTGCCCAGAACTGGACACAGTACTCAAGATGTCCTTTCAATGGGGTGCAGAAATAACATACGGTGAGACCCTGAGTGCTTCCAGACAAGGCTTTTATTGTGCAATTGCCCTCATTCACAGAATTTTATGAAGGCTCCAGATGTCATCACCTTCTATTCGTAACCCTCCCATGTTTTCCACTGCTTCTTCCATCTTTGTTCTTACCACAAAAATACCATAGAAAGGCGGAATAGCTGCACAATGCCTTTTGACATGGTAGCGTTAGGAGATCTCTGTCTGACACACGCAAGGCAGTAAATGGCAAGAACAAATCTCTTTGTTGCTCAGACATATGAAGAAGTCTGAGCCAGAAGCCTTTATAGGGGGTCCGGAAGTATCAGTTGGCCATTCTGGAAGGAAGCTTCCTTAGCTGGCATGGGTACTCCCCTGCAGTTTCTCTGCTTGGCCTGCACTAGGTACTGCAAAATCTCTGCCTGCCATCTTCAGACTGCCAGTTCAAGATTTTGAGGAGCCTGGAAACCAAGTCCTGTGAGGAAAGGTTGAAAGAGTTGAAAAGGTTGAAATTCCCCATATTGAGCCTGGGGAAGGGACGATTGATATGATTGCCATCTTCAAATATCTGAAGAGCCATCACATAGACAATGGAGCAAATGGGTTCTCTGTTTAAATTTCACGATTTCAGTGAAATATTAGGAAGACCTTCCTGATGATATGAGATGTTCCACAGTGCAACAGACTGCCTGAGAAGATGGTGGACTCTCCTTTGTTGCAGAGGCTGGGCGGCTACTTATGAGGGCTGCTGTAGCAGCAGTTTTCCTGCATCCAACAGGGGGTTGGACTAAAAGATTATCCTTGATTATTCCAACTCTATGATTCTAAGACTCCCTGCAGGATTGATTCCCATCGAATATTATTTCTACACAAGAGACACGTTGTTGTTGTTTCTATGGTGTCTGATGGCATACCAATCAGCATTATGCATGTTTCCAGAGATTATTACTTGATTTGATAAGAATTATATATTTTCCCTGTGTTAATGCTGCAGTAATCATAATAATAATCATAATAATCACATGTTAAATGGCTATTTTTTCATTCATTATTTCATTGACCATGAAAGTGTTATTCATTTATTTAAGATATTGATATCCTGCCTTTCCATTAAAATGTTACAAACATTTAAAACAATAACATAACAAAAGGAACAATAATAAAAGGCAACAAGAGAAATACAGTAGCAAACTTGTCTATATGCTGCTCCGTGGCAGAGACAAAGGTATACCGGCAGGATGACCCACCATCAAAAGCCCCTCAGCCCTCCACAAAGAGCTCTAATGGTGCAGATAGATATTCCACTGGCAATGAGTGGAAGGAAATGGGGTGGGTGCAGAGACACCACATCCTAAGTGCTTTCATTTCCCTGATATGCCCCAGGAACAAATGGGATTCTACACTAGACCTGAGGCTGCTGTACTTGCCATAGAAAAACTCACTCTAAGGTAGGATCACTACCTACCTTGCAGCGGAAGAGAGCAGAAAGAAGGTGTTAGCTAAACTGGATACATTGTATGGGCCTTTGTTTTTCTGTTGTGTTCTGAATGTTAATGTGAACTGGTCATGTGACCATAATGAAGACCATACTGTTCTGTTGTGTGAAGGGGGCCTCTTTGAGAAGATAGCCCTCCTTGGTCCCAACCAAACACCCTTTTGATGTTGGTTTCTTGAACAGGGAAAGCCAGATTTCAAATGGGGAAGGTTGTTCATTGCTCTGCTTTCTTTTTCTTTTCATCTGTGAAGGCTCTTTCAGCACACAAATGTCTTTCTCTAATCACAATGATAAAAAAAAAATTACGTTGTAGTGAACATAGGCTGAGTTGAAGCTACAAGATTTCAAATAAATGCCTTTCTTCTTACAAATGTATTCAGAATTGCCCAGAAATTCTCTTAATAAAATAGAATGCCTCCAGTGCTATCAAAGTTGCAAAATCCTTCAGTGATGTGCCATATAAAAACATTTCATGAGAGTTAAATCTTTTGAGTGGCGGCTGAATTAATGAAACCAGATTTTTGAGAAAAGAAGGGCAGTATAATCTCTTCATTTGGGACACACTGTCTTCCTCATAACCTTTTCTTAGGAAATATGATGTAAGTTTTGAAGTGTTTGGGGACACTTAGTTTAACAGTGAACAATTTTAAAGAATAGCAGATGACAATTGTGTTTACATTTCATTGAATACAAACCATGTTTGAAATAGGTTCATGAGAAAAGCCTTCATATAAGAAAAACCCTTGTCAATATGGTTATATCTGTTGCTCCCATTTCCATGTTTGTGACTTTGAACAGCTTGGTCATAAATGATCTAAGACCTGATCTACACATCCTTGGGAAAATTTAAAGAAGACTCTAAATTTAGGTGCGTGCAACTGGGTTGATAGAAACAAATCCTGCAGGTACCATCCAAGTCACAGCACTTCGCATGTCACTTCCTCTCCCAATTGTTGGTGGTGACCCAGGTATGAGGAATCCCTTTGTTATCTCCAAAGTTTGTTATTTGTGTGGTCAGAGGTAACAAGGAGATTCCCCTTCATGCCAATCCCCAAGCCCCTAGTCGCCTCCAGGAAGAGGGCAGGGCTTAGTAAGGGGCTTGGTGATTGACTGGGGCCCACAGGGGAGCCTAAGGCTTCATGGGCCAGAGATCTACCATCCCTCCACTAGTAGAACAACTAGTACAACTAGCGCAAGCAACACCTAGCCTAATGAAGTCATAATGAGTTGTAGAAAGCTTGTGGAACACCTTGCACAATACTTTGTGCAATGGCCTGCACAAATGGTATCAAAGGTATTGGATGTTACACTTGTGCAAGTATGAAAAGGGGGTTTCTGCAAGAGGTGATAGCTTTGCATTAACAGAATGACACGATTTAATATAACCCACTAGCTCTATCAGGTTCTCCATATTCCTGAGTTGGGTCTGTATATTTACTGTATATTTGCTGAGATGAAAGCTCTGTCTTGAGTAAGATAAATTTGACACCAACATGGCTTTAAAAAAAAAAAACAGTTTCAGATCATATACCCCCAATAGTTCTTTAACGTGATGTTATTATGACTCTTTGGAGATTGCTTTATTCAATAGATTCAATAGCATCTAGACTATTGAATCTAAACTCACTGTATTAAATGGACTCAATAGCACCTAGATTTGTATTATCCAGAACTTGGACTGAGCTTGGACTCAGGAATGGGCTGGATGGGGGGCAATAAACTGAGGCTGAATCCAGACAAGATGGAGGTTCTCCTAGTAGGTGGTTGTCTGTCGGGTGGCCTTCAGCCTGCCCTAAATGCGGTTGCACTCCACCGGAAGGAGCACATTCATCGTCTGGGGGTGCTCATCGATCCAGCTCTGTCACTTGAGGCCCCAGTGGCACAAAGCGCCTTTTATCAGCTTTGGCAGATATAGTGGCTACGACCTACCTGGACAGAGGCAGTCTGGTTATAGCTATTTATGCATTGGTAACCTCCCACTTGAATTGCGGCAATGTGTTATAGGTGGGACTACTTCTGAAGATTATCCGGAAACTTCAGGTAGTACGGAAGAGAGCAGCGAGGCTGCTTGCTGGGATTGGCCAGTTTGAACATATTCCTCTAGTTCTGTGTCAACTACACTGGCTTCCAGTCAGTTTCCACTCCAGGGCTGATTCAAAGTGTTGGTGCTGACCTTTAAAACCCTGAATAGTCTACCTGAAGGAGCACCTACCCCTGTACGTTCCTGCCTGGTTGCTAAGATCACCTTCTGAGGCTCTTCTCTCGGTGCCGCTGTCCACAATGGTGTGATGGGCGGCTGGCAGGGGGAAAGCCTTCTCAGTAGTGCTCTTTCCCCTATCTGTGGCATGCCTTTCCTTCGCTGTATACATCTTTGGTGCCAGGATAAGGCCTTCCTTTTCTGGGTGGCACCCTATCTTGCTGACTTTATTACCAGTTTTACTGCTGGCTCTTTAATATTTTTAAGGTCTTATTTTTTTTCAATATTTTCATCAACTGGACTATGTTGTTTGTTTCTTTACTGTTGTTTTAGGGCGTTACATTTGTAAGGCTCTCCAAAGGCATTTGTCAATTGGGAAGTCTATAAATCAAAGGAATGAATAAATATATAAATAAATTCAAGATTCAGGATAATTCAATATAAAAGAAAAATGCATACATTACTGAATAAGGAATGTAATTTGGCAACAGTTTCTCTGTACATAAGGGAAATTCCATAGCCAAATGGAATCTCTTCTCTCCCTCCCCCCCCACCTCTCTCTCTCTCTCTCTCTCTCACACACACACACACACATTTTATGCATCAATTTAAAAGAAAATGCTATTTCATTTACACAGTATAAAAATTACTTATCCCTCTGCCAGGTGCTTCTTATATTCAAGGTCTAAAATTTGCTCTTATTGAACACATTTTTAAAGTCCAGCAGTTTTTATTTTTATACAACTAATTTGGGGGCAATATTGGGGGAAATTAGTTTGGGCAGGATCCAGAAAAGTCCTATTGCTTTCAATGGGAGACAATTACACATATGCTCGATGCTCCCATTGAAATTAGTGGAACAATGCCCACGTTTTCATCTGTGAAATGCTGGAGAGTACCACACAGCAATGGGAGAGACTGGTTCAACTTTCCACCAAGTCCCAGTAGCTTACAGGAAGTCCCCTGAAGGCTGGGATGGGCAGCGTGGGTGGGTGGCAGGGAGAATATGTGCTATGAAGTTTAAAAACTCTCATCTCTACACGCTGGGGGAGGGGGGTTCAGGAGGGAGGAAAGGGGGAAAGGACACATTTCCCCCTCCTCATGTTCCAGAAACATCCTCACCTTGATATAGGGCGTGATTGTTGTTAGATTTCTAGCCCACATTTCAGGAGCCATCCACACTTCCCAGGGGAGAGCATTCCAAAGATGTGGGGCCACCACAGAAAAAGCCCTGTTTTTTGTACTCAGCACTGCAGTCTCACAGCTCTCACTGGCACACCAGAGAGCAAAGCCTCAGATGCTGATCTTAAAGGGAAGTATCCAATACTGCCCACACACTAGCAAGATTTCCTGCTAGCGCAAGGGGAGCCTAGTGGTTCCCAAAGCAACTGGGAATGAACCAAAATGCTCATTTCCGAAAGGGCACAGAAAGTACTCCACTGACCAACCCACTTCCAGAAATAAGCATTTCTGGGCTTATTTCAAGTCGCACAAGCGGTGAGTCATGCTAGCATAACAGAACCAGTGGAGGCGAGGCAGCCATGTTGGATACTACCCAAAGCCCAGGAAGGTTCATATATGGTGCAAGCGGTTCTTCAGATAACCTGGTGGCCCCAAACCCAAGTGCATAGGTTCAATGCCGGCAGCTAGCTCTGAAGCTGAACACCTTAGTACTATGTAGCAAAGCTGGGGAAAGTTTCAAGAGAGCTGGAAAGACAGAAAACAAGACCTTGTTTTCTTCTTCCCCTTCTGAAAGAAATTTAGCTTTCTCTCTCCCCATGAGCTGCAATCATACTATAACTATGCTGTATCTCTTTTCTTTTCATCCTAAATCTCCATTTCGACCCCAACTGCCTATCGTTATCACCAGCACCCAAGCTCCCTTGGCCACATAGCTTTCCAGTCTCTTGCTCTGCCATTTCCATAGCACCAACTTCCCCCTCCTTATTTGGCAAACAGTTCCCCAATCTACCTCTTTCTCTATCTGATAGTTAGGTCTTACTAGCCCTGTGCTAGATCAGGGGTGGGCAACATGCAGCCTGCAGGCCACATGTAGCTCTTGCCACCCCCACCCCCTATTATGGCCCCTGCCACCCCAACTGCCCCCACACACTCCATTTTTTTAATGTGATTTTTTTTACTTTTTTTAAAAAAAGGTATCCTAAGCACTATGGACTGTGGAAAAGGTCAAATCTAGCCTGTTTAGGACCCAGTAGCTGCTATATAGCCCTAAAAAGGTCACATTTAGCTTACAAATATGCTAGATTTGACCTTTTCCATGCTCTGTAGTGCTCTGCACAATTTATTTTTATTGTTGTTAAAAATGCTTTTTAAACCATTTTTGGGACACTTTGGGCCATGGGGGGGGGAGTCTGGGGGCAAAAATGGCCCCCAGACCTCCTGAATTTGTCCACTCCTGTGGTAGGGGTGAGTATACTAAGCCATTTTCCTCTTCCATAATGTGTGTGTGTGTGTGTTGTATTTGAAAACGTAAAAATTAAGTCTATGTTGTTGGACTGTAATAAGTGTCTGAGTTAATTTCCCCATTTAGAAGTAGCTATTTCACACTTTGGTAAGAGCATAAAGTATAAATCTGTGGTGTGTGCACCACACCTCTGGTTGAAGGCCCCCTTAGAACTGCATTGGCCATTACATGTTTGTACATGTGAGCTATGTGTCAGTGTGAATGAGGAAGTATGGCAACAAGATACACTGCAGTGTTGGTTACACTTCTCCACTTGTAATTTATTATAACTAAGAATACGACCCAATTTATAGCCCAAACCAGTTCTTATGCCACAGAATTCTGTTGTCTCTAGCAGGAGACTATAGACTCGGGTTTTTGCACTTTAAAAAATAGTGCTTTCTTGCTCTGAATTGGATAACTGAGAAACAGAACTTCATGTCCTCTAAAAATAATAATAATAATAATAATAATAATAATAATAAAGCATTTCTATCCAAAGCGCACAAAACTTCAGAAGGTATTTTGCTGGAAACATTTTGGGAGCCTTATTTAGCTATCAAATTGGTAAAACCCATTAACAATTCACTTTAATGACTAGAAGATTGCAGCTCTTTCTGAAGTGTGTTTGACATAGTTATAAACTGCGGATTGTGAAAATAAGCCTTCCACTCTTCAAAGTGCCATGCTTCACAAGGGAGAAAAAATGAATAAGGCTAAACAAGAAGAAAAGAATAAAGCAGGAGAAGAAATGGGAAACATCCTATAAAAGAAATAAAAATTATCTTCCAAAATCAAGTTTTGTTTATTCCTTTGATTGCACAAGTAACTTTAAGATATATCATTACGATTTCATGATTATATGTAAAAGAAATTCAGGAATGGTAAAGATCTTGGTAATGGCAGCTGGTGGGGTAGAGGTCAAGGCAGCAGCCTGCAGGTGGAGCCATGGGCAAGTGGAGCCAGGGATCACAACAAGCAGAGTCATTTCAAGAGGAAAGTAACTTCAAAGTCATCAGTGCAAAGCAGAGAGTTGGGGGCGGGGGGCTGACCCATACAACAACACTAAAGCACTCATCTAAGCACATATTTTTCTGCTCTAGTCAACCCATTGACCGGAAAGGAAAATTGTGGCAAGTAATTTCAGTCTCATGAGTGCAAAGCAGACAGAAAAATATGGTGAGAAAGAAAAAGGGCAAGATCATTAACACAAAGCAGAAGATTTGCAGGGTGCAAGGTGACCTCACCCACACAACAAAGCAGACTGAAACATAAGGGGGGAGCACAAGATCACAAGCGCAAAGCAGGGTGTTTGGTGGTGATTTGACCCATACAACAACACAGAAGCACTGCTTTGAAGCCACAATTTTCTGCTCTAGCAGCAGTCCATTGCTCAGAAAAGGCAAACTGAGACAAATAATTTCAAGGCCATGAGTGGAAAGCAAAGGATTGGGTGGGGGTGGGGAGAGATCCACACAGCAACACAATAAAACACTAATTTGAAGCTACATGTTTCTGTTCCAGCAACAACCCATTGCACAGAAAAAGGTTGACTGAGGCAATTTCAGGATCATAAGTGCAACGCACACAGAAAAATACAGGGAAAAAAAATGAGGGGAAACTGGAAAAAATAGTAAGGTTTGGGGGTTCTTAAGACACCCCCGTATCCCACAATTGCTCCAACAACCCCAGACACCATTTTAATAATCAAGAAAAATTAGAGAAAAAATGTAAAACTAAAAGAAGAGAGCAAGGGGCTGGGAGCTAGAGGGAAACCCCAACACATCCCATGATCACTTAGATGACCCTGGGCCTCAAAGTGTTTTTTTTAATGTTTTACTAGCTATGTTTTTCTTTTAAAAAAAAGTGTTTTAAAAGCTAGGGGCTCTTAGGGGCTCCCATGCACACAAACAATTTAAATTCACAAAAGAAACAACTTATCTGGATGCTTTTGCTTACCTCCAGTCTTTCTCAAGGGCCCAGCAAACCTGGAAATACTATTAGTACTACTACTAACAACAACAAGTCTACATACACTGATTGGTTGTGGATGTCCTGAAGGGTCAACCTGATTAAAACAAATAACTGGGTCCTGATTAGCTCTGGGAAGCCAAACAGGACCAGTTCTGGGAATCTGGCGGAACAGTCCTCTTAGTTGCTCTGCCTGGCTGCTATCTCATGAGAAATTGAGAGAGAAGGAAGGAGACAGTGACCAGCCAGGCAGGTATGCCCCCCTTGCAGCAGCTGGTCCATCCCAGGCCCAGCCCCTACCAGCACTAATGAAGGTCAAAAGGGGAGGAGACTAGAGCTCAGTGCTGCACGGTCAGGCAGAAAGTGACTCATCTTCTGTGGGGGAAAGGAGAGGTCGAGATCTGCTGGCAGGTCATCACTCCCGCAGCCCTTCATAAGAAATTGCCCCTGGATATTGGATAAAACTAACCATTAATCATTTTCCTATTTTTCTTTTATACAGTAGATAGTTTACCCATTTGGAATTTTAGATATATATTTTTCCCTAAGCAGAGATAATTAACAAAAAGGATTACTTCTGCTTCAGACATTATATGTATCATTCCCCTCTAATTTTCTGTTATGCAGTAGATGTTTTACCAATTTAGAATTTTAAATATTTTTCTATGCAGAAATCATTAATAAAAAGAACGCATGTGCCTTAAAGATTATATGTATCCTTTGAAATGTTTAATCCTCTTATCAGCTGACTAAAGCTAAGAAGATGGAAAAAAGTGGGAGACTTCACTCTAAAGCAGCCTTCTCCAACCTAATGCCTTCCAGATGTGTTGGACCCAGGATGGCTATTGGCCATGTTGGTTGAGGATAATGGGACTGCAACCCATCATCCCTGCTGATAGGCAGCAGCTCTCTGGGGTTTCAGACAGGAGTCGTTCCTAGTCCTCACTGGAGAAGCCAAGACTTGAACTTGGGACTTTTGGCATGCAAATCATGTTCCCCATACAGCCCCTTGCATAAAGAGAGATCTGCAGGCATGAACAGCTTTCTGCATGCCATGCAGATGGATGCCCAACCACATCCACATCATAAGAACATAGGATAATAACACAGAAGAACCATACTGGGTCAAAGCAAGGTCCATCTAGCGCAGCCTTCTGTTCACTTGGTGGCCAACCAGCTACCTACGGTGAGCCCACATGAGTGCAATACTCTCCCACCCATGTTCCCCAGCAACTTTTGCACGTAGGCTCACTGCCTCTGGTTCTGGAGGAGCACATAGCCATCAGGACTAGTAGCCATTGATAGCCTTCTCCTCCATGAATTTGGCCAATCCCCTTTTAAAGGGGATTGCGGTATCTTGTGGTAGTGAACATCTTGCGGTAGTGAACGTTCATTGTGATGCTCATGCAAACCCTATAGAGTTGCTTTTGTGTCTCTTTTAATGTGAATGTGGATTCTTTTCTACATGGATTCTTTTCTACATGGAAGTGATATCTGTATAGTACATCACCATGTGTGAATGTCCTGAAACCTGAGCTCTTTGATAGAAAAAGATGCTTGTGGGCAGCGAAAGCCATTCTGAAGCTGCTTATGTGGAGGCCTGACTCTTACGTTGATGTTTCATATGCTATCATCTGCTGTCTTTGTTGGAGTTACCACGAGCAAACATACCTCATTGTCCGCATTCACATTGCTCTGTGGCCCAAGCTCCAAAATTGGACTCTCCTACATAAAGAACACCATTTGAATCATAGTTGTTTCCACATGGGCACAAATATTTATTTATTTACGTATTAAATTTATTAATCGCCCATCTGGCTTGTCACCCAGCCACTCTGGGCAACGTACAACACATAATAAAACAGTTTAAAACAATAAAATTCTACAATAAAAAGATTTTCTAAAATACTCTAACCCACCCCAAATGCCTGCCTGAACAACCACGTTTTTAAGGCACAGCGGAAGCTCATTAAAGAGGGGGCATGATGGAGTTCCTTAGGGAGGGAGTTCCACAGAGTGGCGGCCACCACAGAAAAGGCCCTCTCCCTCGTCCCCACCAGTCTAGCTGTCCTGGCTGATGGGACAGAGAGAAGGCCATCCGAGGCTGATCTTGTTAAGCGGCCTGTCTGGTGTTGCTAGAGGCGCTCCTTAAGATAGGCTGGGCCGGAACCATATAGGGTTTTAAAGGTCAAAACCAACACCTTGAATTTGGCCCGGAAAACAACTGGTAACCAGTGCAACTCCTTCAGCATTGGAGTGATGTGATCTTGCCGGCGGATGCCTTTAATCAGGAGAGCCGCCGCGTTCTGTACCAGCTGTAGCTTCCGAACCTTCTTCAAGTGTAACCCCACGTAGAGCGCATTACAGTAGTCTAAACGAGAGGAGACCAGGGCATGTACTACCGATGGGAGCAGATGGTCGGGAAGGAAGGGGCGCAGCTGCCGTATCAGATGGAGTTGATACAGCGCTGTCCGGCTCACAGCTGACACCTGAGCCTCCATGGACAGCTGGGAGTCCAAAATGACTCCCAGGCTGCGGACCTGGTCTTTCAAGGGTAGCCATACCCCATTCAACACCAGGTCAACATCCCCCAGCCTCCTCTTGTCTCCCACCAAAAGTACCTCGGTCTTGTCAGGGTTCAGCTTCAGCTTATTCCTTCCCATCCAGCCACTCACCGACTCCAGACATTTGGACAGGGATTCTACAGCCAACCTTGGTGAAGATTTGAACAAGAGGTAGAGCTGCGTGTCATCTGCATACTGATGACACCGCACCCCAAACCTCCTGATGATAGTCCCCAGTGGCTTCACATAGATGTTAAATAGCATCAGGCAGAGGATGGAACCCTGTGGCACCCCACAAGTGAGCAGCCACGGGTCCGAAACCTCCTCTCCCAGTGCTACCCTCTGGTACCTGCTGGAGAGGAAGGACCGGAACCACCGCAATACGGTGTCTCCAATGCCCAACCCCTCCAGGCGGTCCAGGAGGATACCATGGTCAACAGTATCAAAAGCCGCTGAGAGGTCGAGGAGAACAAGGAAGGAGCATTCACCCCTGTCCAGAGCCCTCCTCATATCATCCACCAAGGAGACCAAGGCCGTTTCTGTCCCATGCCCAAGCCTGAAGCCCAACTGAAATTGCCACCACCCGCTCAATCACCTTGCCCAAAAATGGCAGATTGGAGACTGGGTGAAAGTTGTTCAGAACTTGGGGATCCAAGGAGGGCTTCTTTAAGAGCAGTCTTATCACTGCCTCCTTGAGGGCTGATGGCATCACTCCCTCCTCAAGGGAGACGTTCACTACCACCCTGATCCCCTCACCTAGTCTCTCTCTGCAGCCCTTAATGAGCCAAGATGGGCAAGGATCAAGTAAGCAGGTGGTCGGCCTTACAGATGAAAGCACCTTGTCCACTTCATCAGGAGGAAGAAGCTGGAACCGATCCCACAAAACCGGTTTGCCACAGGCCGCCTCTTGCTCACTAACTGTATCCACAGCGTGCAGAGTAACGCTCCTTATCCGATCAATTTTATCTGCAAAGTGCCTTGCCAAGGCCTCACAGGAGGCCTTAGAATGCTCCAGTGGTTCCAGAGCCACAGGACTGACCAGGCTCTGGACCATTTGGAACAGCCTCCTGGGACAGCACTCTGCAGACGTAATAGAGGCAGCATAATATTCCTTTTTTGCTGCCTTCACCACCACATGATAGGGTGAAGATACAGCTCTAACCTGTGTCTGATCGTCTTTGGAGCGAGACTTCCTCCACCAGCGCTCTAGCCATCTCACCTCCTGTTTCAGTGCTCATAACTGCGGATTGAACCATGGTGCAGTCCGAGCCCTGTTCAGGGGGAGAGGACATTTCAGAGCCACCCGATCTAATGCCCCAGTGATTGCGGCATTCCAGCCACCCACCAGGGTCTCGACCAAGTGGCCGTTGGCGTGCTCCCAAGCGCATTCAGGAATCCATTCAGATCCATAAGACGCCTGAGGCAGACCATTTTAATGGGTCCCCCACCCCTGTGGAGGGGTTGTGGAACCGAGAAGTCTAACGTCACCAGATAGTGATCTGACCATGACAAGGGGGTGGTGGATATATCTCTGACTTCCAGATCACTCCCCGCTTCTCCAGAAACAAACACAAGGTCTAGTGCATGACTGGCTACATGGGTGGGCCCAGTTAGAATATGATGCAGCTCCCAGGAAGCCATGGTCTCCATGAAGTCCTGAGGTGCTCCTGTGAGGATAGCCTCCGAATGTATGTTGAAGTCCCGCAACACCAATAAGTTAGGGGACTGCACACGCACATCAGAGACCACCTCAAGCACCTCAGCCAGGGAGTCAGTTGTGCAGCGGGGTGAACGGTACACAAGCAGAATCCCCAGACTGCCCTTTGGCAGAATTTTAAATATTTTTCTATGCAGAAATCATTAATAAAAAGAACACATGTGCCTTAAACATTATATGTATCCTTTGAAATGTTTAATCCTCTTTTCTTATCAGCTGACTAAAGCTGAGAAGATGGAAAAAAGTGGGAGACTTCACTCTAAAGCAGCCTTCTCCAACCTAATGCCTTCCAGATGTGTTGGACCACAACTCCCATCATCCCCAGCCAGGATGGCTATTGGCCATGTTGGTTGAGGATACTGGGGCTGCAACTCATCATGGGCTGCATTAACAGAAGTATAGCTTCTGAATCACATGAAGTACTAGTTCCCCTCTACTCAACACGGTTAGGCCTCATCTTGAGTACTGTGTCCAGTTCTGGGCATTGCACTTTAAGAAGGATGCAGACAAACTGGAGAGGGTTCAGAGGAGGGCAACAAAGATGATCAGGGGCCTGGAAACAAAGTGCTATGAGGAGAGATTGAAAGAACTGGGCATGTTTAGCCTTGAGAAGAGAAGACTGAGGGGGCATATGATAGCATTCTTTGAGTACTTGAAAGGTTGTCACAGAGAGGAAGGCCAGGATCTCTTCTCCATCATCCCAGAGAGCAGGACACAGAATAATGGGCTCAAGTTACAGGAAGCCAGGTTCTGGCTGAACATCAGGAAAAACGTCCTGACTGTTAGAGCAATACGACAATGGAACCAATTACCTAGGGAGGTGGTGGGCTCTCCCAGACTGGAGACATTCAAGATGAAATTGGACAGCCATCTGCCAGGGATGCTCTGACTTGAATCTCTGCATTGAGCAGGGGTTGGACTCGATGGTCTTGTAGGCCCCTTCCAACCCTACTATTCCAAGATTCTAAAAGAAAAGTAACTTCCCCAAGAACCTAAGTCCAGAGCAGAGGTGGGGTCTGAGATCCAAAACACAAAAGCATTCTTTTGAATTGCAATAAAGATGGTGCTGGAGGACTGCACTTCACTTTGCAGCATGCTAACCTCTTGGCTTAAAAAAGTACAATTAAAAGAATGTAAATAAGATTTAAAAAACAGGAAAGGCAGGGAGTCTGGAGAGCACCAAGAGAGGTGGCCAAGGCACATTGGTACCCACAGGCACCGCTGTTAGTGTAGATGCTGGCAATAGCTGAACAATGTTCACAGGAGAAAGGGAATTCATTTCTTTAAGCACTGGGAGGCAGTGGCAGAGGCAGGGAGTTCCCACAGCCATCAGCATGCAAGCACACAAGTGCTGGCTGGACAGACATACCTGCTGAAGTCAGCAGTCTGGATGTGCTTTCGGGCGACAATCAATAATTGATCAGCAGCTGTCTGCTTGCACAGTGCTGGCTATGGCACTCCATGTTTCTACCCCCGCAGTGGTGTAGTGGTAGATTCTGAAGTGCAGACACTCATCATGACAGTACTAATCACATCCCCAAGGAGAGTCCAAAACTTCAGGTGTTGATCAAGGCCAACTAGCCAGTTATAGCAGGTTTCATTCCCACCAGGAGCAATTCTTTTGTAAAGCGAATGGGTCTTCATTGCCATTCCAAGACCAAGCCACGCCAAGATACTTTGCTTTACAACACAGTAAGGAAATATTGATTGATTGATTAATTGATTGGGAATATTAATCCCCCCCCAGCTAGTTTGAGGACTGCAGCTAAACTCAGGGGAAACAGAAAAGTCCATGGTGGGTAGCGAATGATGTTAGCAGCCCTGCTAGTAAAAAAAGTGACAGCACTGCAGTCCTGTGAGCCTTGGTTCCACTACAGCACTGCCTCCTGATACTTCAAGGTATGAACAAGAATTTCTCCCCCCCCCCCAGCCCCCTGCAGTCACAATACAGGGGCTCTTGGCAGTTTTGCTTGGTGAACTGCTTCATCAGCTGCTGCTGCAGCTACTTTCTCTGAGAATTCTTTCCAGAATATGCCTAGGGGAGCAACTCGCCACAGGAATGGCTGATGTTTTTATGCCAAGAAACCTGAACATTTGCAAAGCCCAAAGAGCTATGATAGCTCATTGTAGAGGGAAGAAATAAAAGTGAAATAAAAGTACAACTCAAAAGTGATTCAAAAGCTGCCAATGAATTGGAAGCTATCAAAACAGAAGTATAGCTTCCAAATCCCGGGAAGTACTAGTTTCCCTCTACTCAGCACTGGTTAGGCCTCATCTGGAGTACTGTGTCCAGTTCTGGGTGCCACACTTTAAGAAGGATGCAGACAAGCTGGAGAGGGTTCAGAGGAGGGCAATGAGGATGATCAGGGGACTGGAAACAAAGCCCTATCAAAATAGACTGAAAGAACTGGGCCTGTTTAGCCTTGAGAAGAGAAGACTGAGGGGAGATATGGTAGCGCTCTTCAAGTACTTGAAAGGTTGTCACAGAGAGGAAGGCCAGGATCTCTTCTCGATCATCCCAGAGAGCAGGACACGGAATAATGGGCTCAAGTTACAGGAAGCCAGATTCCAGACTCGCCGCGGAGTGGAGCCAGCCGGGGGAGGATTCTGGGGGGAGGGATGGATCGCCTCCTCCCCTCCGGCAGACGCCCGGACCAGAACGGCGTAAGTAATCCACCCATCCCTAGTTTTCACAGGAGCTTTAGATGACGCCACTGCTCTCCTGCTGCTATCTCACAGCTTCTGCTACCTCTTTCTGTGTTATCTGAGAATGGGGAAAACCCGGCATTTCTGTGCTTGTGACTAAAATCACCATTTCCTCCCTGTGTACTTTCCCTACAGTGCTTTGTCCCGCTTTGTCTGGGTGTGTGCTAGGCAGTGTTGCGGGACGGTGTTGAATAACATTGTCAGGACAACAAATTGGTTGTTAGGTTACTGACTGGGCTTCCAGTGACCATTTCTACCTCTTTCCCATTCCACTATGGGCTCCGAGATCCCCTTGAACACAGCAATGCATACCTATGTGTAACTTCACTGGCTGTAAGGCTTTCCTTTCCTGGGAGTAAGTGCCACTGAAATCTGTGTGGCTTGCTTCTGAGTAGGCATGCACAGGAGTGCATCCCCTTCGATACATTTACTTGGCTTCCCCCTCCCATTGACTTCACTGACTGCTTTTTCTCCCTTTTGCTCACCAGTTTGATGGGCTTTTTTCCTCCCAGGGTGGATGTGGGAGTCTCCCTTCTCAGCCACACAGGAGAAAGGCTTGACAGTTAGGATTTCAATGGGTATTAAAAATGCCTTTTCTCCTCCCCTGAATAAATTCATTATGCAGAGCTTGGAATGGTCATTTTTTTAATAGTTTCCTTTTGGGGTGTGGGGTTGTTTTGGTCAAGGCAGTAATGCTAAGGTAGTTTTCCACAGTAGTAGTACTCTCTCCCACCTAGCCAGCCACTATCTCGCCTCCTAGCTCACCTTGCAGGGTTGTTGGGAAGCCAGAATAAGGGAGAAGAGCAACAACAGCATGGGGCAGGGGGGAAGCAAGCAGGGTCTAATGAAGGTGTCCCCTGTGAAGCGGTCGCGGGAGGTGGGGGGCTGCTAGGGATGGCTTGGTACATTGACTGTATACAAGTCCATTTGTGGATTTCTTACTTCTGTAGTTGGGAACCCGGAAATCAGTATACCCTTCAACGGTATATTGCTTGCAGTAGTGCAAGCAATATACTACATTTAATTCCATCCCACACTGACATATTTAGCAGAGAAAGACTAGCAGTGCCAGCAACCTTGGGGTGAGCCACTGAGAAGACTCTCTCCCTTGGAGGAAGGAGGGGATCACCTCCCATAGCCTGCTATCCAGATCACTTCCGACTCCCCTCCTGCTGTGGAGGAGTGGAGGGATGGGGCGGAGCCATCAATCATGTTACAGGAACCAATGATCAGGGGAGGGGAGGCGGTATGGAGCCGGCAGCCCTCTTCTCTCCTGATTGTTCCATGCAGCTCAGCCCAGCCATGAAAAGATATAATGTGGAAGGACGCGCTATGAGAGATGTCTTGTATGCAGGGCCAGTCTAAATCCCAGAAAGGAACTGGAATCAAAAGGAAAGGTAGTAGTGGAATAAAATGCCAGGTGTGAAGAAAGCCAGTCTCTTCTTCCCCCATAATGATTGATGATGTTAACAGAGAAAGCAGGAAGCAGTGAAGGAAGACAGCAACATTTTTAAACAATTGGGCCCAGTTCTCAGTTGGTAGAAATTAATCTCTAGGCCATTGAGAGTTGGGATGTTGTATGTTATATATGGGGAAATGTAGAGGAGGAAGATAGCAAGGATGTTCTTCGAAGATGGCCTTTAAGAGTGTTTTATTCAAAAATGTACTTGAACAACTGGCAGACACATTTTTCTCAGTTGTTGTGTTATATGATCTTGGTTTATCTGCAATCGCATCATCTTTGTGACACTAGGTCCATTTTACAGATGAGGAACTGCGGCTGGGAACTTGCCCAGAGCCAGAGCCACCCAGCAAGGCCATAGATGAGAAGGAATTTGAACCTGGCTCCACATTTGAGCAGTAATTGTTGTTTTGCTTTATGTATCATGAAAGTTCCTACTCTTGTACAACATATATATATATATACACACACACACACATATATATATATATAGTTTGTTGCATATTTTAGAAAGCAAACACAAGCGTCAACCATTTCAAAATATGTATCAGGACCAAAATATACATTTGTGTAGCTTATATTTCTCAAACAATTGAATGTTCTAGAGGTAAAGAAATAGTAGTACCCCAGCAGGAGGCATACCCAGGAATTGAGAGGTGCACCCAGAGAAGATGCCAGAACATAAAACCAGCATGATCTCAATACCCCCTGAGATTGGCCATAAAATTGCAGGCTGTAAATAGTCTCAATCTTCTTGGAATTGGGCTGATTTTATGACCCTGAAGGAATTTGATAAACAACTAGCTATTGTCTTGGCTGGGCCTTTTTTAGGCCTGTGGAAGGAGATCAGACCTTCTGCTCCTTACATCCTGGTTCTTCTATCACCCTTCTTATCTCCCCTTTCTCCTGTGTTATTCCTTCCTCTGCAGTGGGGTAGTGGTAAATTTTGAAGTGCGGGCACTCATCATGATTGTCCCCATAGTCACACCTGCCACCGGAGATTGCAAAAATCCAAGCAGCTGCATTGATCAAGGTCAACAAACCAGTTCTAGCAGTTTCCAGCATTTTCACCAGGAGCAGTTCTTTTTTAAAGCGAATGGGTCTTAATTGCCCATTCAAGATCAAGTGGTGGCAAAATACTTTGCATTGCAACAGGGAAGGGAACAGTATATTTTTGCTGGGAAAATTAATTTGCCCCTAGCTTCTGTGAGGATTGCAGCTTAACTAAGAGGGAACAGAGAAGTTTGTGGGGGGTGGCAGATAACGTCAGCATCCCTCCAAATAAAAAAGTGCTGGCGCTGCATTCCTGTGAGCCCTGGCTCCATTGTGCCACTATTCCTCTGAAATCTGCAAGTCTTCTTTCCAGTCTCTTCCCAATGTATCCTTGGTCGGCGGGCAACACCACATCCCTGCTTGTGTCCATTCTTCATTATGAAAGCCCCTGGAGATGTTCAAGAACTGTCTCTTCTTGCCAGCCACTTCCCTCACTACCACCACCATCACTATCATGGCCTTCATCTTAAGAAATGCCTGGTAAGGCCCAAGAACCTCAGTTCTCCCTAATTCTGTGCCCAAGGAAGACTCTTGGCTCTTCCATGAGAGCGGGAGAACATATGCAATTGTATCTGGAGCAATAAGCCTTATATGCTTTGACATAAAAAAAACCTTTGACATCCTTGGAAGTCTTAATTTCTCTAATAGGCAGTGAACTCTGTCTTGAACTCACAATGAGACTGACTTAATATCAAATAACCCTAATCTTGCACTGTGCCCATAAGGCTTTTGCAATTCTCATTTCATTCATCTTCTCATCACCGATGTGCGGGAGAAGGATAATTATCCCAGCAGGTGTTCTTGAAACGTATCAAACCAATTACCTCCCACTTTAAGAATTTCACTTTTGAAAAAGATAAATCTGCTAATGTTGCATTAACAGACCAAACAGGCTTCAGAAGCATAACAGCTGTCTTCTTCTGCTAGCAAGAACCATGAGCCACTTGACAATTTCCCTCCTCTTCAGTGAAAAAAATATAACTCCATGCTCGTTTTTTTTTAAAAAAACAAAACAAATGTGGTGACACTTAGCATGTGCATCTACATAAAGAATAAGGGAACAGGTTAGTGATTCTAGAAGTTACTTTCTTTCAAAACTATTGTAACCAACGTTTAAAAAGGGAAAGAAGATAAATGGATCCCCGTGTTTGTCGGCGTTATGAACTGCTTCAGGTTTTGGAGTCAACAAGGCACAAGGGTGGAGTGGGGAAGCTGTAGCCATGCAGATCTGGATGGATTCCAACCCTCATCAACCCCAGCTAGCGTGGGCAATGTCCAGTGGGAGTTATAGTCCAGCAACATCTGGAGCACCACAGGCTCCCCACTGCTGGCATAGAAGAGAAATGCGTGCAAATTTTGTGGACTTTGTCCCATTGGAACTTTAGCAGAATCCCAGCATCCTCCGAAAGCATTGTAAGGCCTTCCTGTTAGGGATGGATTTTATTAGTTTTTGCAGAATGGAAAATATGTTTTAAACTTCATGGGTTCTGAGTTTTTAATCTGCTGCGTCCTAATATCTTTTATCTTGTATCTTACCCCTATTCAGGCAACTGGTACCTGTAGACTTTGAACATATGAAGGCACTGTCAAGAATGTGCAGATTAGCCCAACTCCCTGGAGGCTGATGCACATGCCAGCCATGCCCCCCCCCCCATTTATACACAATCTCCTTTAGTTTGGAGGGATATATTAAGATTAATTAAGATATATGAATGCACTTAAGGCTTTCTCCATGGGATGGCAACCTTGATAGATCAGGGTTCCCATCCCTGTAGAGAGAGCCCTACATGCGTACATCTTGCATAAACCCCCTTCAGACTTTTATTGGTCACACATCAGCTGTAGCGGCATGTATGTTGGCTTCTAGAGGACAGGACTAGCTTGCATCTTGATGGTACAGAATGCCTACCTAGGGCTCTTGTGGCTTTATGTTGTGCATTCCTTATTTTTATTGCTGTTGCCTTGAGCATTTTAATGGCAACGCAGGTATAAATGTTGTACATTTATATGAATTTGCCCTGCTTCAAAACTCCATTTCTGTGTGCCCATTGGAGTGCATCGTATCGGACTTGTACTGTGATCATATGAAAATGCAAACCCATAAACAAAAATCCACCTTGTCTTCTACAGTTAATAACTGAAAAATCTATTGAATGACAACAGAGACTAACAGATACCAGAGTTCTATTTCAGTGTGCCAGAAATGCCATCGCATGAAAGGGTAAAACTATTACTTATACGATGTTGCAACTTCAAAAATCTCACTTAGATAAAATCCGATTTGCTGCTTATCCTTCCGGGCTAATGTATGGCTGTATTTAGCAATTATGTTTGAAGCACTATAGCCTTTTTAATATAATTACAATTTGAAAGGTGAATGGCCTTGTTAATTACCAAGGATAATATTCTCAAAAATTTCCTAAGTGGATGAAGTGCCATGGTATTGGTTTTCAGCAGTGAACAATAATACAATTAGCACATTGGAGCTATATATAGCAGAGGTGCCATGTAGCATGTAAGACCTGCTCACTGTTGGATTCCCTTTGCCATGTGGACAGCCCAGCATCACCACAGCCAGGAAGAACAGATGTGTGGAACAGATGTGGAAACTTTATTTAGCAGTCAAGGCAACCTCCATGGGTACAGATTCTCCACTCTCGTCTATACATATGGTGGTGTAAATCAGCCTTCCCCAACCTGGTGCCCTCCAGATGTTTTGACTACATCTCCCATCATCATTGACCATGTTGGCTGATGGGAGTTGTAGTCCAAAACATCCGGAGGCGCCAGTTTGGGAGAAGCTTGTGGGGATGAATGGCCACTTTTCTAGTGGCTTCCATCTTGCAACTGTAACTTAGGAATGGGCTCTGAGGTGCTGGAAATTTGGATGCTATCGACCAACAGTGAGGCTGAAGACTTGACCCCATATGAAGGACTTGGTTATGAGGTACAGCAGGAAATCCTGTGCATGTGAATGGGAGACTTCTGGGAGTGACTTCAGAAATTGTGGAGAAGCAGGAAAAGTAGACATGTTGACATCATTGCACACAATAAGCCCACATCCAGCATGCATGGTGATCTGTGGACCGCTACACCCCCACCCTGGTGAAATGTGAGTGAACAAGCAGCCACGGTGATTCCATGCAGAATGTTGCATCCAGCTCCAGGTGGAAGACTGGCAGAAGTGGACCTCCCCAACCCCTGCTCCCCATAGCAGCCCCTCCAGACCCTTGAAAATGCTACATGGAAGGGTGGGCGACCCTGCTGAATGAGGTGAGCTGTGGTGTGTGTGGAGGGGGGAAAGGGATTCCCTAAAGTCTGGCAAAGGCACCTTGACTAGAGCCCTTCCATCAACGGAGTTCAGATCCTGGATCCAGCCTCTAGTGTGGAACCAGCACAACACCCAACAGGAAGGAAAAAATTGTGCTTAAATCACCACTGCTTTCTTGAAAGCAGCTTTCGCTAATGTAGAACAGAGGCATTTCTTCATTTCCCATAAGTATTAAAGGTTTCTTGCACCATACTAAAGGGCATTTGAAGGCATAATCCTCTGATTCCTTGGGTATGAGTTCTGATTAGGGATGTCAGAGAATTGTGCCACGGATCTTGGTAAGGCCGAATGCCAGTGCATTTGGCCCCCCGAAATCTGTGGTGGAACAAAGCTGCCGCCCCCCGGGAAAGGCGCATGAAAAGGGACACTTACTTGGTGCCGTTCGCGCTGCTTTGCGAATGGCAGCCGCATCTGCGGCTGCCATTCACTTCCCTATTTTTGCCGTGATAGGCTACGTAAATACTTACTTACTTATTACTTAAATACTTACGTAGCCTATCACGGCTAACGCAGGGGCGCCATTTGCGTCCCTGTGGAGGCCGTGATAGGCTACATAAATATTTATGTAGCCTATCATGGCAAAAAAAGGGAACGCAAATGGCAGCTGCCGTAGCCGCCGCCATTTGTGTTCCCTTTTTTTGCCATGATAGGCTACGTAAATATTTTAGGGATGTCAGAGAATTCCGCCACAGATCTCAGTGAGGCTGAATGCCAGTGCATTCGGCCCCCCGAAATCTGTGGCAGAATGAAGCCCCCCTGCCCTGCGAAAGGCATGCGAAATGGGACACCTACCTGCTGCCGTTCACGCTGACTTGTGAATGGTGGCTGCGGCCGCCATTCATTTCATCACTATAGCCGTGATAGGCTACATAAATACTTACATAGCCTATCACGGCTAACGCAGGGACGCCATTTGCGTCCCTGCGAAGCCGTGATAGGCTGCATAAGTATTTACGTAGCCTATCACGGCAAAAAAAAGGGAATGCAAATGGTGGCAGCTACGGTGGCTGCCATTTGCGTTCCCTTTTTTGGGGGGCTGTGATAGCCTACGTAAATATTTACATAGGCTATTACGGCAAAAGAGAGGGGCGCAAATGGCGTAGTGGCCACCATTTGCGTTTTGTTGTTGTTGCCATAATAGGCTATGTAAATATTTATGTAACCTATCACGGCAAAAAAAAAAAAGGGAACGCAAATGGTGTCCGCCGTAGCCTCTGCCATTTGCGTTCGCTGTTTTGTGTGTTTTTTTGCCGTGATAGGCTACGTAAATATTTACGTAGCCTATCACGGCAAAATACAGGGACGCAAATGGCAGCGGCTACGGCAGCCGCCATTTGCGTCCCTGCAGCCTGCCCAGCAGCTGGATGTCCGGCTGCGGGCGGCCCCAGCTGGCGGATCCGCAGAATCTCCGCGGAGCCAGCTGGGGAGAATTTCGGGGGGAGGGATGGAGCGCCTCCCCCACATCGAAAAGGTAACTTATCGAAAAGGTAAGTGACTTTTGTACATCCCTAGTTCTGATGCATAGAATTTGTTGCTTCTCCATGGACCAACTAAATGTGTATGTGTTTGTGTTGTGGATAACTCTTGTTGTTGGCAGCACCACTCTGCATGTTGCCCAGGGGTGCCCTTTTCCCAACCCTTTACCGGACGGTGCCTTTAGCAGTTGGGCCATCCGCATAGTTTCTCACCACCCAACACAAATCAGACTTGGGCACGGGTGTCCCTTTTTTCAAAACCCACACTCGAGAAAGTTCGAAGGGGATTTGCGTGCGAAAGCACGGACTGGGTTTGTGAGAAGGAACCGTCCAGACGAGCACTTTTGCCATGTGCGCAGTCTGGGCCAGGCTGAAGCCAACAGCCACAACAGCCTAACTTGGCCCTAGGAATGGATCTTGGGGACGAACGAGCCCGCGTTTCATTCCTTTCCTCCCTCGAATAGCCCTCGCCGAGTTCCCTTCCTCCCTCTTTCCAGCCTCCGAGTTGCTCAAATGCTAGGAATTCCGCCCGAGGGAGAAAGACGAAAGTTCAAGCACATGCAGCCACATTCTTCTCTCGGTATACTTTAGATGGCGGCACGACCCAAACAGCGAGACCCGCGCAAGATGGGCTGTTGCTGGAATTGGGGCTTCCGGGGGACATCGCAGCTCCTCAAAGTACTCCAGATCTCTCGACTGCGCACCAATCCGGCTTAAAACGGATTCGCTCCCCCCCCCGCCCCCCTTTCCGATCTGCCGCGCGCCGCTCCTTCACGCGCCCCCGGCGGCTCTTTTCTGCCGCGTGTGTTTGTTTTCGGGGAAGAGCGAGCCGGTGCCTGCGGGCGATCCCGCCCTTCCACGCCGGCCACAGCAGGCGCTGCGCCTCTCCCCCCCTCTCCCTTTTCCTCCGAGCAGGCTGCGGGAGGGAGGGACGCCTCCAGTGATCAATCTCTGCCGGGGGACAAGAAGAGAGCGAGGGAGACCGTCGCACTGAGGCGCTCCTCGCCTGCACGCCGCCGCTCCCGGCTCCGGCAGGAGCCCGACGACGAGGAGGAGGAGGAGGAGGGGAGGAAGGCGCGGAGAGCGATCTGCCCTTCCCGCCCCGGCTTTCCTTGTCTCTCTTCCTCCGGGGACGCGCATCGGCTGGGGCAGCTGGCTTCCGGCAGGGGAAGGTGGGAGAAGGAGGGGAGGGGGCGGCGGCGGCGCTGCCTGGATCGAGGCGAGGCACGGGTCCGAAGTGAGACGAGAGCCGGCTGGGTGGCGGGGCGGGCGGCGAGGCGCTCCCGCCCCCAGCAGCCCAACTATTTCGCGGCAGTCGCCCTCTCCCTCGTTAGCAGCTCCGGAGAGCGAGCGAGCGAGCGAGCGCGCAGCTCGGGGTGGCTCTTCGCAAGTTCCACCTCCGTGGCGGCGTGCAAGGCGCGTCCCTCTCCTCTCCGGCTTTCTTTTCAATTGGGCAGCCGACGGCCCCCCCTTCCTAGACTCAGTTGCGGCCTGATCCTAGCGATCGCCTGCCCTTAAGGCAATCCGGAGAACTGGCATCGGTCTTCTTGAAGGACCCGCTCTCTCTCACGCCCCCCCTCTCCCGCCGCCGAGCCCTCCCATCCCATCCCCGCACAGGAAGAGAGACACAGAAAGGGGGTGAGCTTGTTTTGTCTCGGAGATCATGAGACCTGCCCGTTCGATTGCTCCGCTGGATCGCGCCGCAGGAATCCACACGGCTTGATGAATCGGGAAGAACGCCTGTGTAGGACGGACACTCCCAGGGCGGCGGATTGTTTTGCATTCATTCTGGGCTTATTTCGGGTGTGCTGAGAAAAGAACAGAGCCACCCTCCGCCTGGGAGCCCCGCTCCCCCTCCCCTCCCCTCCCCTCCCCTCCCTGAGATCGGCTCAGGATAAGCAAACAGGGAGGCACTTCGGTGGGGAATCTCCCCCTTCTTTTCCGCTCGCTCCTCTGCAGTTTGGGAGAGTTTGGCACTTAGCCGCCGATTCTGATCTCAGTTTCGCTCGTTCACACACACACGCAAACACGCGCGCGCATGCAAACACACTCCCTTCGCGTAGTGATGTTGTTGGACTAGGATCGCCGGGCTGGAAAAAGAAGAACCATCGGGGCTGGGAAACGCAGGCAGGCGCCTCTCCTGGTCTCAATGACATCGGGCCGGCATAAAAAGTGACTTTTCCTCCACCCAGGATTGAGAGGGGAGGGGAGCGCGAACCATATCTGCGCGCTTTTCCTTGGTTACCCAAAGCGGCGCCCCGAGAGAGTAGCCAGGCCGACCAGGGCCGCCCGGCAAGCGCTATGGCGAGGCTCTGGGGAGCCAACGTCGCGGCGGCGGGGGTGCTTTTACTTTTGCAGTGTTTTGCTGACCGGTTGCAGCTCATCGGAGCCCTGAAGCTGAAGCACTGCCACGGTAAGGGGGGAGAGAGAGAGAGAAGATGCTGGTGCTGGGGGCGGGGGAGCAAAGACCACCGCCAAGCGAAAGAGGCGATGGAGAGGACGGTTTGTAGAGAAGCCGTCGCGCGTTTCCACCGTGGGGAAGCTATTCGTCCTCGTCCAGGCGAATTCTAATCCCGATTGAAGAGACTAAGTAGGTTGGAGACGTTTGGAGGGGGAGGGTTCTGCCTCCTTTGAGCCTGAGGTTTCGTTTAATGGGACAAAATTTATTTGGAGCATGTGCAGAGTTCCTTTGCCTTGTGGGATAACCATAATCCGCTTCCTCATGTGTGGGTGAAGTTTATGAAAAAAAACACCTCGGAGGGTCAGATGTTGAGTTGTTCCAGGCTAAGCTGAGCCATGGCACAGTTAGACCCAGACTAGCTGAGCTCCATCGGGGTACTTCCAAGCCCTGCAGGGGGGCACGCATGACCTGAGTGTTTGAACCAGCTGGGCTTCCTCCTTCAACTGTGAAGGCACCTCTTGTGCGGGGCGTCTTGCTTGCTCCCCCTCTCTGTTTTTGGCACACACCCACATTCCTGTCTGCATGATGGAGTTTGATCATCTCAAAGGGTGTACCATGTAGCATGCATGTGATTTGAGAATCCGGCCCGTTGTCAAGGGGAAATGGACGATACGGTTTTCAGGGTCCCGTCCATCTGTCTCTGTGATTCTGAGTGTTTGAGTCTTTTGAGACCAATTAATCATGTTCTTCCCAACTCTCCCCAAATAAATGTTTGTCATGCCCTTTAATAGTGATAGGGTTGGTGCACTTCCTGCATTCCACTTTTCTGGAATGAGCTGGAAAATAAGCACCTGTTGAATTTCTGTCTGCTTGACAAGTTCTTAGAGACTCTGTTCAGAGTATGTGGTGAAGGAAACATCAGTAGGCAACCAAAGAGGAGTTGTGCATCTTCTTCCACATGGATGGAGAGGAGCATAGTTTTAGTGGAAACTGGTGAATGATCTAAGTGGCTTCTTTCTTTTGCTTTCTCTGTTTTAGCAGCAAGTGCCCTGGTAACATCATCATCTGTAAACTAGCCTGTGTAGAGTGGAGCAAAAGAATTTGTCCCTTGTACCTCTGGTTGCTAACTTTGTTGGGTAAAAGTTGCCTCTGCCTCTTTATGCTATTTTTATGCTATTTTATGCTATAAATTTATGCTATTTATAGCATAAAAGTTCAGTGGATTAATTCCCTCCCCATCTTGTGGGCTGAGAACAGCATCATTTGTTGAATCTTCTTATTTATATCCTGCCCTTTTTCTTCTTGCGAAGAACCCAAGATGGCTTACGTAGTCCTCCTCCTCTCCATTTTATCCTCACAACAACCCTGTGAGGTAGGTTAGGCTGACAGTGACTGGCCCAAAGTCACCCAGTGAGCTTCATGGCTGATTGGGGGCTAGAACCCAGATCTCCTGAGTCCCAGTCCGAGAGTCTAAGCACTATATCACACTGGCTGTCCTTGCCACACAGCTGCTAACAGCGCAAAAACCATGCGGGGGGGGGGGAGGTTGACTACACTATTTACACCAAGGGTCTAGAATGTGAAAGGGTAACAATTGTGCACCTGCAAAATAATGTGTCTCTCCAATCTCCTTGTGTCACTTTCATCTCCATCTGTACTAAAGGAAGAGGCACCCTTGGCCTATTGGCAGTAGCTGCTTTTGCCTTCCTTCATCAGTGCCTGTGATTAGGGGAAAAAGTGGATTGCAGAGCTTCTATTCCTCCCTTCTCTCCATGAAGTCCAGCTCCTTTTTTTAGTAGGCATTCTGTTCTTCTCTACCTTTCTTTATTTGAAAAGATGGGTAGTTAGTTGTCAAAGACACAGCTAGAACCTATTCCTCTCTGTTTCCTGCTCTTACTGGGTGGAAGCAAGAATTTTATTGACTGGTGTGAATATGTAAGGTGTTGTTGTTTTATTCCCAAAGGAGTGGCACAAGGTTTCACATTCTTTACAAATATAGTAATACTGTATATGTACTAATACTCCTGCCCTTTTGTTTCTTGCTTGGGGGGGACAGGGTAGAGAAATGGGTATAGGAGGGTCTGCTAGATCAAAGGTTCATTGTGGAGGTGGTATACATTCTACAGGATATTGTACCCCCTGGAATCTTCCTCAAGACTAGCTATGTTACAGAGTAATCCTATGTATGTTTACTCAGAAGCAAGTCCCATTGAGTTCAATGGGGCTTACTCTCAAGTAAGTGTGCATAAGATTGCAGTGTTTGAACATTGCAGCAAAAGCAACAAAGAGACTTGCTGCATCTTCGAGACTAAGAATTTATTGTTGCTTATATTTTTGAGGACCAGAGCTCACATCATCAGACACATGAAGTGTTATCCATAGTTGGCAGACCATACTCTCTCTCTCTCTCTCTCTCTCTCTCACACACACACACACACACACACACACGTATATTGGGGGGGGGGATTGTAGACAGTAAAAGGAAAAGGCCATGAAATTCAAGACGTACAGAAGGCTTATGACATACCTATACAAGGCTCGACTAGATGCAATACTATTCACAATAATCCTGCGTCTTGATTTAGACCTAAATGAATAGAAACAAATTTCCTGATAAAAACTAGTTCAGCCATTTTGCACTGGAGTCTCCCTTGGAAGTTTTTCTGGGGGTGGGTGGGTGAAGAATGGTGAAGAATTTTCTTGGTGTTGTCATTTTTTTTAGTGTCAGACTTTTGTTGGCTTATTCTTTCCTGTAGAAAGTGAACTCCTCATTGTTGACAGCCAATGGCATATATCATATTGGAAGATGAACAAGTAATTGAGTCCCTGATGGTATGACTGATGTTGTTAGCTCTATAAATTACGTGACATTTTTACCTGGTGTTTGTTAACATCCACAGCTAAGTACTTGACTAATTTTATCAACAGAATTGTTACAGTGTGTTAGTGTGCTCATCCAATCCTATATTGGGCAAGGCCAATAAGTGTATCTATGTTTTAGCTGGGATGTGCACCCAGTCTTCTAGCTCCAGAGTCTTACTATGCCTAGTGAAGCTTAAAATAGGAATAAAATTTAAGGGTGTGTGTACTACATCTCACTCATTCTCTCCAGGTGAATACATCTGAAATAACCACCATATCATGGTAGTACACAATTATTACCATTATTTAGGAGTTGCACAGTATCCATAAGCACTGGATGAAATCCATAATTTTATCTGACTGGGAGTACAAAACAGTGATTAAAATATATTGGGGTATATGTAATTTTTCAGTGCTCCTGGGTATGCAGTTTCAGTCAGATTGTGTTAAAGAAGAATCCCTTTTTGTCCATTCTTGGTGTTTGTCTTCGTCAGGCTAATATTTGACTACAGACAACCTCCTATAGGGTCAAAGAATGGTCTGAAGGGACATGATGTGGTTACATTGTTAAAGCTAAGTAGGTCTCAGCAGGACAATGCCTAGGTAGAAGATTGCTAAGGAGCTCCATGGAAGCTACTGTGAGCTTTACACACACACGAAATAAGAGGGGGGGAAACGGTAGAGTAGCGTGAAACAAATACACGAGAGCACCTCACCTCATCAGTGGCATGAGGGGTTGTAGTTCAGTGGTAGAGCATTGCATCCTTTGCATGTAAGAAAGGCCCTGGTTTGATCCCCAGCATCTCTAGGTAGAGCAAGAAAAACTCCTGCCTGAAACCCTGGAGAGCTGCTGTCAGTATCGGCAGCTTGCTGCATTCTTACGAATAAGTTCTGTGGGAATATCGTAGAATATTCTCAGATGTTCTTAAGCAATTGCTAGGAAACTTTTGGGCTGTCATAGGTAATAAAATATTGTATAAATATAGTGCTTTTATGCTATAGTTCAACAGTTCTTTCTAGCTTTGATATATTTGGATTTCAGCGAGGACCATTCCTTACCCTCTTTGTCCTCATTACAACTTTGTATGAGGCCCAAATGTTCTTCAAATCAGATTATTGAGTATTTACTTCAGTGGAAATGCATGTGGCCCTGATTTGGATCAAGATCATGGCACTTTGTGTGTGTGTGTGTGTGGGGGGGAGGGTTTTAGGCTTTCCCCCTCTCATTTTCATCCCGTAATTCTACCCTCCCCCCAACCTGGCAGTTTTTTTAAAAAGTCTCCATTGATTCCAATGGAGATGTTTTTCCTTCTTTCTTAAATTGAGCTTAAGTTAGACTAACATTGGATGCAACCTGTTGGATAAACCCTACAACTCCTGGCATTCCTGACCATTGGCCATGCTGGCTGGGGCTGATGGGAGTTGACATCCAGAACATTGGAGAGCACCAGATTGGGAAAGGCGGCTGTCGAGCATTGAGGCCGAAGGGCAGTGAGCTATTCCAGGCCACCCCATGAATCTATGAGTTGGCTGGGATTTGAATTCGCATCTCCTTGTTCCAGTGTTTTTCTATCTGTGACACCACGTCTTTGTGTTTCATTTTAATGTCTTTCTTTTCTTATGCCATCTCTTTTCTTTTCTCATGCCATTAAAAAATATATAGCATGCATATGCGTCCTGGTGTCTGTAGCTTCCTGGGACTCTGAGAATAGGAAATCGGCATGCATAATAAAGGTAGAGTGCAATGCTATGTATGTTTAGACAGGAAAATGTCCTGCAACTCCCAGCATTCCCAAGCCAGCCATGACTGGCTGGGGAGTGCTGGGAGTTGTAGGGCATTTTTCTGGCTGGCTGGGGAATGCTGGGAGCTATAGGACTTTTTCTGTCTACACTTGCATAGGATTGTGCTATTAGTGGGAGCTTACTGGGGACCATAGCTCAATAGTGGAACATACGTGTTGTATGCAGAAAATCTCTGGTTCCGTCCCCAGTTCAAAGGATCCCAGGTAGCAGGGCTGGTCTCTCTGCCTGAGTCCCTGGAGATCTGCTGCCAGTCAGAATAGACAATACTGGCATAGATGGACAAATACTCTGGCCTGGATTAAGATTGTTTCCTAACTGCTGCTGCTCAGTTTCTCCTAAAAATCAGACCCTTAGTGGGAAGGATGCCAAGAACGCAGCCCAGCCCACTGCAAGAAAACAACACACCAGTTTCCAAAATGCTGCGCGATCTTTCTCAAGGCTTCTTTTCAAAAAGAGGCTGTGGTTGACAGACCAGACAAAGTAGATTAATGCAGATGATTCTTAGGGCTGGCTGCTGCTATTATCCAATAGAGGAGTCTTAAAAGACATATAGTTGTGTTTGGAAAAGTTGACTGGTGAAGGAATGGAAGCTCTTGCTTGACCAGTTCAGAGACAGGCATTTGAGTCCTAAACTTTCAGGCTGATGTCCTTATAGCAGCAGCATCATATCAAATTCTGTACCGGCCAGTTTACCCAATTTAAGTGCTTATGGGGTGGTACAGCAAGTGTTAGGCCTGATTAAGTGATACTAGCTGGGCAAGAAGGATTTACCTCTGCCTTCTGGCATGCTCCCTGCATTACATTTAAACCAGGCCTTCAGCCACTCTCCATGTAACATCAGCACACCTGTGTAGTATCCACCCCCTCTACAGCGCCCTGGCATCCTAACACTGCATGCAAAGGTGAGGTTCCCTGGTTTAAAGAAGACATGGGCAGTGCTGGCGTAGGGGGACACTGCAGGCGAATGCAGCTCCAGAACGTTTTTCAGAGCAGCAGTCATGACATCATCTGCCAGGAGCACCCAGGGGTAATTGGCAGGCCTTCCTTACTCTGGCAAGTGAGTGAGGTGACAACAACGCTTTCAAGTTTTGCTACTGTTTGCTACAGATTAACTTGGAGGTAGTCAGAGAAGGAGGAAAATGCTTAAGGAGAGGCTAGATACGTATCTCCTTTTCTTTGATGGAATTCCTGCTTCATGCTTGCAGTTTAAATTGCAACATTTCTTTGCAAGATTGTTTGCATTCTTAATTAAAAACAGCTGGTTGCATTTCAGTTGGCTTTTGTCGAAGCTCGATGTGTTTTACAAGTTGATCCTATGCAGTCAGATTGAAGCCCCTCTGAATTCAATGGATCTTTACCCCCAGGGAGCTAAGCATAGCATTACAGGCACCCCTTGCAAATAATTGTGAGATTTTATTCCCGGTTTGTTTATTTCGGATGTCTGTGTGTTGTGATAGTTTTTAACAAGAGCATTGGCTCCCTTGAGTATAAATAATAGAAAAGCAAGATACAAATCTATCTATCTGTCTAGCTTGGTGACATTTTAAAATTGGGATTTAGAACTGGCTAGTTGTGAACAGAGTAATGGCAAATGTGGGCTCTCTATTTTGTTTATGGAGCACTGATCATATTTTTACTGACATTTCACTGAGGCTGCAATCTTACACACATTTACTTGGGACAAAGGCCATTTCTTTGCAGGGGATCTGAAGACCCACCTGTTTTCATTGGCTTTCCCATAATCTGTGGGCTGCAGGTTTTATTGGGGTTATTTGTTTTTATAGTGTTTGTAGCATAGTATTGTATATTTATTGCCTATTTGTATAGTTTTTATCCTGTATGCCACCTTGAGAGGGTTGTGGAATGACCTCCGCTTGGAGGCCCGATTAGCGCAGACATTGGTTTCATTTCAGCGCCAAGTAAAAACATGGCTTTTAACTAAAGCCTTTGAGGGATAAAATACATTCCCTAAAGTAGCACACTGTTTTAACTCTTTTATTGTTTTAGATTTTAATTGGTATTAACTTGTTTAATAGTTTAATATGTTTTAGCTGTTTAAATTATTTATTGTTTTATACTGCTTAAATTGACTTTATCTGTATGCCGCCCTGAGATCTTAATAATATAGGGTGGGATACAAATGCTATAAATAAATAAATAAATACCCTGAAACATGGCCTAGAAAGAGTGTTAAATAAACTCGGTAGGATTACCTTCAGAGTAGACCCGCACAGGATAGTGTCAGATTCCACAACCTTCATCACACTCTTCCGTACTCCCCACCCCCTTTTAATGAATTATGATCAGACTGGGCAGTGTGAATTACTTCTAAATAAAGAGTGACAAATGCACACTCTTTTTTATCTGAACATAAGATTTTCTAGGTGAGGTAGGTAGTTAAGGAGCAACTGACATGTAAAAAACTGAGTTGTGAGCCTGCAAAATCACGCTGGCAGTGTACCAGATTAGGAAGCTCACTCTCCCAAAGACACATAGAAGACTTGGAGGAGGAGGAGAGAAGGTGGTTGACAGAAGTTTAGGGCTTGTTAAATGACAAGTTAGTCGAATAGATATCCGAGAGCTAATCAAGGGTCAGGGGTCCCCAACCTTTTTGTGTCAGCAGGCCCATTTAGAATTTTGCGAGAGGGTCATGGGTGCTCTCACGAAATGGCTGCCACGGGGGTTGCCTTGCCCATTCATAAAATGGCTACCTTGGTGGGCATGGCTGGTCACAGAACACTTATTTCTCAGGAACCAAACTGGTCAGAAACATAAAAGAAAACATAAAAGAAACATAAGTTGTCCATGAACCTAAGTACAAAAGGGGGGGGGGTCTGAGCTTTGAACTACAAGCCCGTTCTTTTGAACCCAAATAAAGATGATGCTGGAGTGCAGCTCTTTGCTTTGCAGTGAGCCAGCCTCCTAGTTTTTAAAAACATGTTTTAATTTAAAAACACCTTTAGAAATAAAATAAAAATCAGGAGGGGCAGGGAGCCCGGTGGGCGGCAAGAGAAGTGTCTTTGGGCACATTGGCACCCACGGGCACCGTGTTGGGGATCCCTCCACTAGGTGAGGCCAGGGGGGAAATCCAGAGGCCATATGCCCATCACAGACACGTTACCGTCTTTGTCAGGATATTGTTATGTGGCCAATGGAGGTGGCAGTTCTCATCGAGTGATAAGATGTGGCACTTGATAAGCTTTTTCCCACTGTAGGCTCTATGATATTTTAAGAAAGCTTTCTCTCTCATATCTGATCGATGATAACCAACCAATCAATCAAGTTTAAGACAACACAGCTATGCTGCACCGAATGCGGCCATTTAACTCTTCTAATTGTAAATGTATTAAGTTTAATAATATCTACCACCGCGGCAGCGCAGGCTGGCTTACTGAAATAGCTGATATTTATTCATTAAAATGCTATTGATTTCTTCATGCTGTGGGCTTTAATAGGATAAGGCAAAAAAAATACTTGAGCTTGGAGCAGCAAGGGGGTTAGACTGCCTCTTCATTGCCCCTTGAGATGGAACCCTGTTCCCACAGAAATTGATGGCGAACCTTCCCCAGTGGAGCAGGAACGCAGCTCTCTTTCCTTGCATCTTGGAGATTCGAACCGGTGTGCCAACAGGTCGCCACACAGCATAGCACTGTGATTCAGTAACACCTGCACTGCAGGGAGATAGGCCGACAACCGTGCTTGAAGAACAGGCGGTCCGTCTCTCGATGAAACCAAGGATGTTGGCATCCAGAATAAAGGAAATTGTGTGTGTGTGTTTTCTAAATAACTTAAAAGGTATGGCATGTATATTTAATCTGAGGGAAGGAACCTCCTGGCCCAGAAATTAGCTCTAGTCCTGGAGCAGGACTTGGAGGGGAGCAGGTACTTGGGCGGGGGGTGCAGACTCTTTGCTGAGGCCCAGACAGCCAGAACTGCCATGGACATCAGTGAGGGAGGAGGGCAACTCCGTCAAGCCCTCTCATGTGAGAATTCCAACTGCCATCAAGTCAGCCATCTGAGGGAAGAACTGTCAACCCTCCTTCCTATCTGATGCATTCCTGAATTTGGTTGTGGGGTGGGAGAAATGGAGCCTGTGCTTCCAGAGTCAGCTTGCTCTCTAAGGGTGCAATCCTATGCATCTTTAGACAGAAAAAAGGCACGCAACTCCCACCTTACTGGGAGATGGAGAACTTTTTGTGTCTAAACATCTCCCAGTAAGCTGGGAATTGTGTGCCTTTTTTTCTGCCTAAGATGCATAGGATTGCACCTTTAGTCACCCAGAACCTGCATAGACCAGCCTTCCCCAGTTTGGCTTCCTCTAGATATTTTGGACTGCATTGCCCATCAACCCTGGCCAGCATGGGCAATGGTCAGGGATGATGGGAGGTGTCGTCCAAAATATCTGGAAGGCTTAAAGGTGGGGAAAGCAGTCGTAGACAATCAGGTGTAAGGTGAGGGAGACTGCCCCATTGATGGAGGGTGGAAGATCTACATGCGAAACCCCAACCCTGCTGAGATGGTAAATGAGTTCATCAAAATATGTGTACAAGCCACCTTTTCACCATATAACCTCCTCTGAGAACTTTTTTGTTGAAAAAAATTGGAAACATTCTAGATAAATAATGTTGCTGGGATTCCAACTCTCATCAGCCCCAGCCAGGTGGCCAGTAATCAGGGATGAGGGGAATTGTAGGTCTACAAAATCTGGAAGGCCACAGGTTTCCACACCCGTGAAATAAAGAAACATTTATAGCTGTGTGTTTTGCCAAGGAACTCATGGGGAGAAGCCATAACTTAGTGATACCAGTTTATACGTTTTGTGTTGGTGGTCCCAGGTTTGGTCTGTGCTACCTCCAATTAAAAAGATTCTCAAGTAGCAGAATGATTGTGGCTTTAGAGCAAGGGTGGGGAGCCTGTGACCCTGCTGATGTTGCTGGACTACAACTCCCATTATCCATGATCAGTGACCATGCTGATAGGGCTGAGTTTGAATCCAATGACATCTGACGGGCCACCGGTTCGCCAGCCCTGGTTTAGAGAAACAATGCCAGCCAGAGCAGACACTACAAGGCCAAGTAGGCCAATGATGTGATTCTCATAAGGCAGTGTCATACATTCAAGGTTCCTATAAGACTGGCAGCTGCAGGTAAACTCTATTGCCAGCTTTTATTGATCATGGTTCCTTTTCTATATTGCTGTTTTTATTATGCTGTGTGTAAGCCACCATGAACTCTATGAGGAACGGCAAGGTATAAATACAATAAATAAATAAACAAACAAACAAATAAATTAAAAATTAAAAAAAACATGGTTCCAGTTTTGGCTTCCTCTAGATATTTTGGACTGCATTGCCCATCAACCCTGGCCAGCATGGGCAATGGTCAGGGATGATGGGAGGTGTCGTCCAAAATATCTGGAAGGCTTAAAGGTGGGGAAAGCAGTCGTAGACAATCAGGTGTAAGGTGAGGGAGACTGCCCCATTGATGGAGGGTGGAAGATCTACATGCGAAACCCCAACCCTGCTGAGATGGTAAATGAGTTCATCAAAATATGTGTACAAGCCACCTTTTCACCATATAACCTCCTCTGAGAACTTTTTTGTTGAAAAAAATTGGAAACATTCTAGATAAATAATGTTGCTGGGATTCCAACTCTCATCAGCCCCAGCCAGGTGGCCAGTAATCAGGGATGAGGGGAATTGTAGGTCTACAAAATCTGGAAGGCCACAGGTTTCCACACCCGTGAAATAAAGAAACATTTATAGCTGTGTGTTTTGCCAAGGAACTCATGGGGAGAAGCCATAACTTAGTGATACCAGTTTATACGTTTTGTGTTGGTGGTCCCAGGTTTGGTCTGTGCTACCTCCAATTAAAAAGATTCTCAAGTAGCAGAATGATTGTGGCTTTAGAGCAAGGGTGGGGAGCCTGTGACCCTGCTGATGTTGCTGGACTACAACTCCCATTATCCATGATCAGTGACCATGCTGATAGGGCTGAGTTTGAATCCAATGACATCTGACGGGCCACCGGTTCGCCAGCCCTGGTTTAGAGAAACAATGCCAGCCAGAGCAGACACTACAAGGCCAAGTAGGCCAATGATGTGATTCTCATAAGGCAGTGTCATACATTCAAGGTTCCTATAAGACTGGCAGCTGCAGGTAAACTCTATTGCCAGCTTTTATTGATCATGGTTCCTTTTCTATATTGCTGTTTTTATTATGCTGTGTGTAAGCCACCATGAACTCTATGAGGAACGGCAAGGTATAAATACAATAAATAAATAAACAAACAAACAAATAAATTAAAAATTAAAAAAAACATGGTTCCAGTTTTTTTTTTGCTTTGTGTTTGACTGTGAAATGTGTACATTGGCCACAATCCAGTGCAGCGAAAGGACTACTTAAGCCCATTAAAATGAATGGATTTAGGTGTACCTAACTCTGTGCTGGATTGTAAACATGAAGATTAATCTCTCAAACGGATCTATACCTTTTTTTGGGTGCTTCTTCTCCCGTGCCATTTTGGATACAATTTTAGGGCATGCCATGTAGCCGTAGAGTTATGAACGAGAGGGGTCAAAAACACACACAGCATTTTGTTGAAAAACAGTAGCTTTGCCAATTTGCCAAGAACAAGTCAAGAGAAACTGGTCATGATGATGAAATACAATCTTACTGGATAATACCAGCCACTCTAGCCATTGCCGTCATAGAACCCTGGAGATTCAGGTGCCGGGACTCTGGCCTTAGTGTGTTGACACTCCTGCCATTGGGTGTGTTGTTCTTATGTCATAGTATGCACACAGACACTCTAACTTTTTAGGCATAAAATGGCATATTTAAGGCCTAGAGTAGCCTTCTCTGAACCTTGGGCCCTCCAGATGTGTTGGACTACATCAACTACATAGGTTCCATCATCCCCTAGCCAGCATGACTAAGAGCCTTCCTGCTTCTGTTGGGAAGGGATGCAGAGTGGCAAAGAGGAGTGAATTTTTGATATGCCTTCTGCTTCCTAAAGAGGATTTATGTCCCTTTTTAGTGGGCTACCATCATTATGGAAACCTGGACAAGAGTTCTGTCTGTAAGAGTGCGTGGCAACGTAAGCACGTGTGCTGTTGGTGGGAAAGAGGCACCAGAGAGGTGAGCAAGACTAAATTTTGAATGAAGTAATTATTGGAGTTTGCATTGAAATTGGAAATCATTCAAATTTCCTGCATGGGTGACTATTGCATCCATATGAGTGGTAATTATAATGAAAGGAAGTTATGAGAAAATTGAACGAGGAAATTGAACGCTTAATGAAAGGAACTTACAAAGAAATTAAATCCAACTCGGAGTTAGGTGTGCTTACACCAGCAGAGTCATAACAGGTGGGGAAAGGGTTAAGTGTCCTGTCTCTCCCCTGCTCCTTCTCTGCTCTAAACCCCTCTTCTTCTTTTCCTCTTCCTTCCTTCCTTAGAAAGGGTGTGGACACTTTTAGATGCATTCCTAGCCCTATTCAGTGTTGTTGTAACTGGTTAAACTCAGCAGGCCGAGCTAGAGGGGGCAGCCCAACCCCCTGATATCACATCACAATATAGCTGGGAGTCCTTTCCACATACAGATCTGTCTGTCTTATTATGTAGGTTGCTTGTAGTATCTCTAAAGTGTAAACCGGGGGTCCCCAACATGGTGCCTGACAGACCCGCAAAGCTTTTCTTTTTAAATCCAATTTTTAAATATACACACATGGATTTGTATGTACCCACAGCAATGAATACATATGAAATGCCTATATATGAAAATACATCTTTCTAGCAATTATACTTAGCCTTGCTATTTCTTTCCACCCGATCCCTTCCCCGGCTATTTCTCTCCCATCCCTAGGCTTCTTTCTCTCCCTTCCTAGCCTCTAGCCTTGCTCTTTGTCTCCCACTCGCCCCTTTATCTTGCTGTTTCTCTCCTCTCCCAGCCTCTAGCCTTGCTATTTATCTCCCCACACCTCTTTTGATTAGCCGGACTCCCATGGCAGCCGTTATGTGACTGGCCACATCCTCCATGGGAGCCATTTTGTGGTGTCCAGAGCAGTTTCTCAAATTCTTAAATGTGCCTACGGGTCCAAAAAGGTTGGGGACCCCTGGTTTAAACCATAGATTTTTATAGCTCTCCCCACCCCATTTCAGAATGTGTTCCCTTTGAACGGCTACTGTTGGATCTGTATATCAGTGTTATGGTTTAACCCAGGGCTGGCCAGACTTCAGGCTTGCGGGATTTACTTCATTTTTTACCAGGACCCCAAGACCCAGCAGCCGGAGCCTGGTGCAAAAGACCTACATGTAGCATTAAAGAATTCTGAGCCAAAGGATTTGTTTTGAGTACCAGACCTGATCAGAGTTCATAGTCCTTATACACAAAAATCCACTCCTAGTTACCTCACACTTTCTTCATTTCAACAGAATAACTTAGGGCAGAGATGGGAAGGAGAGACATTCTGTTGCTGCTATTGCTAATTAATTGGAAGTCAGAAATCCTTGCAGGTCTGCTGTTGATAACCTGCAAATCAAACTGAACAAATGAAAGAAGAGTCTTGATTGTAAAATATAGGGCGTGTTTGTCCTGCTGGTAGTTGCGCACTAGAGGGCAGAATGGTTGCCTCTGTACAGTTTCAGGAGAGGGCTTCTATTAGCATAAACAGTCTCAAGTTTCTCTGTGATCCCCTTTGCGCACTTGAACATCAGCCTGTTTTTGCCAGCTTCTCAAATTTTAAGATTCTGGGTATTATGGCTTCCTAACAAAATTGTGTTTAGTGCAGATGCTTTTGCAGAAATTGCAGAGGCACTGTAGCTGATCCAGGAAGTTGGGCCACCAAAACGTATCGCCTTACCTGCTTTGCATCAGTCAGACTAAACACCAAGCAAGTTAAATGGACTGAAATGAATATTTGATTGGAAGCCAATCCAGCAATGAATTAAGGCTCTCGGTTGTTTTGACTGAAGACTGAGGAAATGCTGAAGTGTTTCCGAGGGTGGGGGAAACACATTCTGGCTTTGTTGTGTGTTTTTTGCTGAGCAAAATTGTTTTCTATCAAAAGCCAATTGTTTTGTATATAAAAAAAAGTATGCTGGAATTGTGTTGCACTAAAATAAGAATTGTTTCAGGCAGGGCTATTTTAACAGCGAGCAGAATGATTTTGCCACGAGACAAACAGTGACACAGATTTTAGTCATCCACTTCCCTGGTTCTCCTTACTTGACAGCAGGCAGTCTTGCCAATTGAGCTTAAAGATTATGTTTGCTGCTGTTTGAAAACTTGCTAAAAGTAGCCAGAGGAAGAAAAGATTAACAGAGCAATGCTAGACATGTCTACCCAGAAGTAAGTCTCATTGAGTTCAGTTGAGCTAACCAGTGGAGGCTGGTGGCTCTCATGTCAGTGGGGTGGTGAATTCGCTCTGGGTTTCGGACAGAACCAGTCAGAACTCTAAAGGAGCAATCCATCTTGAATAGCTCCTTTAGAGTTCTGACTGGCTCTGACCGAAACCTGGAGCAGATTTACCACCCCACTGACATCGGAGTTCCCAGAGTCCACTGGGGCTAGCTCCCAGAAAACTGGGAATAGGAGTGCAGCCTAACCATTGTACAATGATGTAGAATGGTTGTTGTTATTGTTTTTAGTCAGCAGTTGTTTTGTTTATCAGAACCAATTTTATTTTAAAGTAAGACATGTAGATTGAGGGTTGTTTAGCTAGGAAAAAGGAATGTAAGGGGAGACATGATAGAGGTCTACAAAATTACACATGGGGTGGAGAATGTGTATAGGGAGATATTTTTCTCCTTTCAAAATACTAGAACCCGGGGTCATCCCATGAAGCTGGTGGGAGATTCAGCGCAGATAAAAGGAAGTACTTCTTCACACAGCACATAGTTAAACTATGGAACTTGATACCACAGGATGTAGTGATGGCCACCAATTTGGATGGCTTTAAAAGGGGATTGGACAAATTCCTGGAGAAGGTGGCTATCAATGGCTACTAGTCCTGATGGCTCTATGCTGCCTCCAGTATCAGAGGCAGTATGCCTATGTACACCACTTGCTTGGAAACATGGGCAGGAGGGTGCTGCTGCACTCATGTCCTGTTTGTGGGTTTCCTGTGGGCAGCTGGTTGGCCACTGTGTGAACAGAATGCTGGACTAGATGGACCCTTGGTCTGAAGATCATGGCTCTTCTTATGTTCTTATGGCTGGACTTTATTTCTGGTTAAAGCTGATGTAGCAAATATATGCAGTTTATCATATAAACCAGGGATGTGGTTAGCTTCTGCATTCTTAGGATGACTCTGTTCTCCAGACGCATGGGCTGGGTTGGGGGTGTAGGGGCAGAAGTGTATTTTGTCAGATAAACTGAGCCCTTCGTGATTAGTTAGCTCCATGATGCTCCTGTTCAGCATTAAGGATTTCAGAGCCTATACACTCAGACATAGTGGCTGCATTCACACATTATGCTAAATGAAGGGTATCCCAGTCCAGTCCTCCAGGGCTCCCTCCATGGCCATACCCCCTTCCATTAGACACCCTCCCTTTCCCCCAACTGCCAGTCATTTGGGGGTTTCCTGGCTTTTTCATGCCCCCCCTTCTGAAAGGTTGAAATGTCTCTCCCAAGGCTTCGTTACTGGCAGTCAGCTAAAATATGCTGGCATTTTTGGCATCTTGACCCCACCCCTTTTGCCTTTGGCCTCACCCACCTCTGGAATACAGCCCCCAAGAGCTTCTCTGAAATTGGCCCTCAGTCTGAAAGAGATCTGTGTTAAACCATTACAAGGATGAGCTGTGAGGAAGGGGTCGAAATTTTCTGCTTCTGTATTTGATTAAACACAGTTTATTTTTAATGTTTGAACTCTAAAATGCAGTTAATCTTAACTGTGGTTTACTAAAACAAGCCTGATTCATAAACCAGTTTGAAGTTGGCTCATTTTGGTAAACCGTAGTTAAGGCTAACCATGGTTTGTTCAGGCTTTGCTGTAATGCTGCGTTGTGGTTAGTCAAAAACAGAAGCAGAAAATAACTCCTGAAGGCTGTGACAGAAGAGGAGTGGGCAAGCTTGAGGCTCATCCCTGTAATGCTAAAGAAGGGTTACTTAGAAATATATAGATTTACATTTCACAGTGCTCCCTTGAATCTTGAACGCAACATTTTACAGTGGAATACCATTGTTTCTAACAACTTGAAAATCTCCCTCCCTTTCCCTTACAAACAAAAGTGGGCAAACCTTGTATTAAAATTTGGGGCTATATATAACTGCCTCAGGGTCCAAATTTAGATGTGGCCCATGATATGCCACTTGGCCCTTCCTGGTGTGTGTGCATGCGTATGTGTACATAAGCCAAGTTAATCACTCCCTTATGGGATGATGTACTATTTTCTGTAAATGAGCATTATACAGGTCCTGATTCAGATCTACTTTATACACACACACACACATACACACACACACACACATACACACATCTTCCATAGTTTCTTCTGTGAATGGAACTCCTCCTTTGATGGAAAGTAGATCTGGTTGGATCCAAGACCTGCCTTCCACTGTAGAAAGGGCTCTGCGCATGGAAGGTGCCTCTGCCCAATTTTTAGGGATCCCCCTTCCCCCCTACACATCACAGCTCACCCCATTCAGCAGGGTCCCCTGACCTCCTGTGTAGTATTTTCAGAGGGCTGGAGAGGCTGCTTTGGGAAGGAGTGGGAGGGGAAGTTTGCTTCTGCCAGCCCAGTGGCACACGCAGGATTCAATCCGTGTATGTGTGTGTCTCCACAGAAGGCTCAATAAATACCACTCCCTGAAACCAGTTTTTAGCTTGTGTGCAGCAATGTTTAAACTTGAAAATATTTATGTCTGATCACTAGAGCAGTGTGCTGGTAATTAGGAATTCGAACATCATTTTTACAGTTAAAGCCAGTCCCTGGTGAAACTCATTGTAATCTCTTATTAAGTTAAAGATCTTGCAGGATATGAATCTTTTGGTTTGGATGGGGAAATTGCCTTTTTGTGGAGAATCTTAAAGACAATAATCTGACAGAAGCATTCATACGACTTTGCCCTTCTAGTTTTTTTGGCTGCTCATTCAGTTTATATGTAACTTTAATTTAAATACCGAGTCTCTACTTAGCATTCAGCATGTGAGCTTGGATGCTAATGAAATCAAGTAGTACACAGGTATATAGTTGCCCAAACATCTGTTCCTTTCTTTCCAAGTATTCCATTGCAATCTAACCCCTGCTAATTACTGCTTATAGCCTTTACTTATAATTGATAATCACAGAGTACACGATTTGGTCCACCGATTTCTCAGATCAATAGTATTCCACTGCCACCTTCATTTTATTATCCCTTGTAAAAATTTATGGTTCAGACTTTACAGTTTGTTTCTTTTGAATATGAGACTATCAGTCATGCAGATCTTGTACGGACAAGTTGACACATGGAACTTGCAATTCTGCCATACCATCGTAGGAAAATGGTTTACTAGACTTCAAGTATTTGTAGCTTCTGCTGGCATACAGGAATTTAAATTTAAACTTGGTCTGATTCAGTATTCGATAATTTCTCAGTTGAAATAACTGCATATGTCTCAGTTTTATTTTAATGCTTAAATTAAATATTTATTTTTCTTAGATATGTCAGATTTTACCCAGAGCAGAAATGGTATTCAAGAACCAATACATTCAATGGTATTGAAATGGTATTTCAAGAACTTGAAGGACAGGAGAATACCTACATTTTGGCTTCTCCCATTGCAGTTCTACATCTGTTTTTTTTTTTTTACTTTGAAATTTTGTTTTGTACAGATAATTTGTCACAAGATGATGAGAGTGAACAGCTCATCTCTTTCCAAGCAGTAAAGCCTGGGTTCATAGCATATTTCTTATTCACGTTTGCTACTTAGTTAATGTGGAATTCATTAGGGAAATAAATTAAGAGAGCACGCTTCCAGATTGCAGCTGCCATAAACATAATAGATTAATAGTTTATTTACAGTGCAAGAATTTATGGACTGGAAGCCTAGCATCCGGCATGCTACACAGTCTGACCTCAATGCCAGGCCAATATATTACTGGCTAAAACTTTGTAGCCACACAATAGCTCTGTTCAGATGAGATATGAATGACCTTTTGCCTGTACAAACAGCCCCTTCACTTCTCGTTGCTTCCTTTGCATAAGCTGCAATTAAACAGGAAGTTTCTAATTAACCATAGTTTCCAGTTCCATGGAAGCTGAATTCACCTGAGTCAGGAAACCCCTTTTTACCAGCTTTGCAACAAGCCAGACTCTTAAAACGACCGCAAACCATGGTTCATGATCCCGGCTCATTCAGAAGCTAGTAACTGCAGTTTCCTAGTTTGGATGAATCTATGATTAGAGACTTCCTGATTTAATTCTGCCTTGTGCAAAGGGACTTTTGCACAGCCAAAAGGCTCATTCATATCTTGACTTGTTAAGCCAAGACTGGGCCAATGCATCATTTGTGCTATCTTAATGGGTTTTTTTTAATACACATATGAAAAGAAGGGGCAAGTATGCAAAATTAATCAAAATTAAACACAATTGTGTAATAGCAGAATAGTCCAGCAATCCCATAATGACCAGAATATTAAATCATGGATCATTCTTGCTGTATATTTTCCTCAGTTTTAACTTCTTTTATATTAAGCAAAGGGAGACCAAGTTGCAAAACATAATCGGTGGAATGTATTTTCCCAACCAACAAATGCCTCAAACTATTAAAAACCATCAGCTGTGCTCTTCCAATTATTTGCCATTGTTTGTGCAACTATTATAGTCTTAATAGTCAGTAACTAAACTGTTAACTAATGCAAGAGATTTCATGCTCACAATAACTTTTAGGTAACCTAAGAGAACTACAGCTGGGCTTAGCAGGGAATCATTACCTATTATTTCCTCTAATAATTCTTGGAATATTTTGCCAATACCCTCCTACAGTTCACCATATGTGAAAGAAGATATGAGGCATCTGCGGATCTACATCTCTAACAATACCCTATACAACTGGCATACATTTTATTCATTCTGGGTATATAATTCCAATGATACAAAATTTTGTAGACATTCTGTCTCACTGACACGCTCAGTGGATAATTGGGGCCAATCTTACTTGTATAAATTCCAGCATTTCTTTTAGTGATTGTCATTTCCAGATCCCTTTCTCATAATTGCCTAGATTTGATGTCTCGTGACTCTGTTTTCATCAGGATGGCATATGTTTTAGATGGCAGGCCCTTCATGTGCATTGCATACTATTCAAATTCAGCTAACAGCCTATTAATATCATGTGATCCCTGAATTTTAGTAATTATTTGCAAATATTGGGGGAAAGAGAACAGAATAACCACCTGCTACGAGAGGACACAGAAGAGACACCTGCCCAGGTAGATCTCTGGTGTCAAGAGACATGCTTGATCTTGTCTGATCTCGGAAGCTAAGCAGGGTCAGCCCTGGTTAGTACTTAGATGGGAGACCGCATGGGAATCAGGCTTCGTGCTTTGAGCAGGGGGTTGGACTTGATGGTCTTGTAGGCTCCTTCCAACCCTATGAGTCTATGAGTCTAGACTGCTAGTGAGTTTCTGTCATGCTTTCTGTCTGCTACCTATGGCTGCTCCAGAGAGACTTTCTGGAGCCAGAGAACAACTGTCCCTTCACAGGAAACCCCCCCTGCACTCTCTCTGGAAGCTCTCCTGCCACCTTGCAAAAGATTGTATCAGCTTCCTGCAGCTGGTGCATAAAAGATGGGCAGCCTAGGGCTGGGCCCACCATTGGAGGGGCAGCACCAAAGGGGGTCCCCCCTTTGGGGGAACTACCTCGGGGAGAATGAAGGTGGGGGCCATCCAGTCTGTTGGACAGAGGGGAGGAGGGGAGGGACTGCCTGTACATCTGCCTCCTGCTGTGTATATGTAGCATTATTAGACTTACAATTTTTGCCTGTTGGTGGGAGAAATGTGTTTTTAAAAAGCACAGAGAGGCGGAAGGGTGCAGGGAGTGGCCACTGAAACAGTAGAGGGCAGAGGGAAAGCGGGTGGCGGGAGGCAGCTGGGTCATTATGGGGGTGGGGAACGCAACAGGGTGCTGGTTGCTCCCAAGCTGTCTCCCATATCAGAGAGCCCGAGTAGCCCTTGTGACAGCCCCTCTGGGCTGAAGGCACTGCTGCTGAATGCCAGGCCGATGAATGGAAAAGCAATTGTTTTAATCAATTTTAGTTTTGCTTGTAACCGCCTTGAGTGTCATTCTTTTGGTAGAAAGACAGGGCACCAATCAAATAAATAAATAAATAAAATCATATCTCTTCCTCATTAAATGTAATAATATAATAAAATATTAAATTGATGATTCTAAAAAAGGCTATAAAGTAAATGACCATACCAGGCTGTAAAATCTCAAAGGGCACAATCCCATGCATGTTTGGACAGAAATAAGTCCTACAACTCACAGCATCCCCCAGCCAGCCATGCTGGCTGGAGAGTGCGAGGAGTTGTAGGATTTCTTTCTGTCTAAACATACATGGGATTGCGCTCTTACTCTCCTAGCCACTTTATATCTTTATCATAAAAGATGGTTGCTGAACAGAGGAACATTCCTTGTATTTATTCCAGAGAGACAACACAGCTGCAATCACCTCGTTCTTTTAAAGGCTTATTCCTATCCTGCTTTTGCAGCCACCCAGTCCTGCTTCAAGGCCCAATAAATGTTATTACCTTGCAAAATTTACTGCTGCTTCAACTAGAAGCCTGCTTGGTTGTGCTTCGCCTGCTTGTCACATTCTCCCTCCCAGCTTGGACTTTTGCCCATATGCAAAATACTTTTATCTTTCCCCCAAAGGTCTTTCTGCAAGTAGCTGCTTGCTTGGGGGGACATTAATCATATACATGAACAGCAAACTCAGTTCTCCAAGTGTGGATCCCAATGTAGCTAAAACGACATCATGCATGCACAAGAGGGAGGAATTAGCAGGCTTGGGAGAACCCCAAGGTTTGCAGAAGTACAAAAAAGAATTTAGAAATATTTAGAATTTAGGTGGGGGGAGGGGGGGACTGTAAACAGTTCGGTGAGGATTGTGTATGCTCAGTGAGTACGGAATGCTGGCTGACTGTTGGAGGGGGCAAAAATGGAAAACCAGAGGGGTAAAGGAAATAGAATGGAGTGTCCTAAAAAAAAGGGCCTGGCTGGCTGGAATCCTGCACAGAACTCTGCACTGCAACATCTTGTTGCAGGTAGCACTTGTAAAACAAAACATTTGTATAGTGCAGAGGAGGGTGACCTCGAGAGGTCTTGGGTCCATTTTTGCCCCCAGACGCCCCCCATGGGTGCTAAAAAAAATTATTTTACAAGTGCCCCAACTTTTTTTTTTTTTTTAATGGCATCTATGGGAGCTATAGAGTGCCCGAAGGGTCAAAATTAGCTTGTTTGCAAGCTAATTTTGACCCCTTTGGTGCTCCATAGTGGCTACAGAGCACCAAAAGGGTCAAAATTAGCTTGCAAACAAGCTAAAATTGACACTTTTTGTGCGCTGTAGTGGCTTCAGAAGCCATTTTCCCCCCACCCCCATTTTTTAAACTGAATTCAGTTAAATTCAGGGAGCAGCGGGGTTAGGATATACTGTAAATGTAACCAACTAACAAAGAAATAAATTGTAGCTCTGAGGCAAGGGGAAATCTGCTTTGCTGATAAGGCAGGGATGGAAGCATTAGTGCTGGCATACCTGAGGAGCGCCTAGAAAAATGCTGACTGCGACTCTTTGCACTTGTGCAACAATATCCGGTAATAAGGGAGGCACCTGTATTTTCTGAATCCAGAGAACTCTTGACACACACAAGTCCATTCACAAAGGATTAACCAGGCCTTTGTGCATCCATGCCGCCCATGTCATGCTGAAATACTCCAGCTGAGAATCTGTGCCACTGAGTTTGCTATCGCCCTGCACACACAGCCAGAGCCACCGCAGAAGCTCAAAGGCAAATTATGACTTGCTGAATTAGAGGCAATATCCTGAAAATCCAGCCCCCATAAATTATGGTCTAAGCAGGAAAGGAGGAAACGAGTGACAATAATAATTATTCAGAGGAAGAATATTCAAATTAGTCTTCTTACTGTTCAGCTGATGTGTGGCACTCCTTTATTTATTAAATGTATTCCATTGTGAACAACGATGGAAGAATAAGTGTTATTAAAAAAGGCAGAATAAATTTGAGCATTATATTGCATAAATGTAATGGCACCTCTTATTAGAAGTGCGTCCCATGAACTTTTAAGTACAGCCATTACTGAAGAATGTAGTATAGCTTGTGCCTTGTGCTTTCAAATTAATCATGTTTAAGTTTTCTGCGGAGTGAAAGGTTATGAATACAAATAGAATAAACCGTGAGAACCTCTAATAAAATTACAGAGGAACAGCCCTGTTGGTATTATGCAGCAAAAACAAGCAAGAGTCTTGTGGACTGATTTATTGGGGCAAAAGCTTTCTGTGAACTACACCACCCACAAAGTGGGTTCTTGTCTATGAAAGTTTTCGCTACAGTATATCTGTCAGGGCCCAATCCTATGCATGTTTAGACAGAAAAAGTCCTACAGTTCCCAGCATGCCCCATCCAGCATGGCTGGGCAGAGGGTTGCAAAATCTTTTTGTCTAAACATGTGTAGGATCATGCCCTTAGTGACCTTAAGTTGCCACAAGAACCATTGTTTTTACTACTGTTGGCTGTTTTTACTACTACAATTAATTGTATTTGCGGTGTTCCCCCCTCTCTTTTTAAGCAATGGGCTATGTTATGTGCTGCATTTTCCAATTTACGTGACTTGGATAATGTGAGCGGAGAGATGGAAGTGGAGATTAATCTGAAAGAGTGGCTCTTGTTCTGTAACATTAAAATATTATGTGCTTTATGATAAGCTGTTCACAGATGTTTTGGACTTCCAGCTCCCACAATTCCTGATGACTGGTCATGCTGTCTGAGATCGATGGAAAGTGAAGACCAAAACATCTGGAGGGCACCAGATTAGGGAGGGCTGTCTTAGGCCAAGGGAAGAAGCGGTTGACCACATGGATATGAATTCTGCATTGCATTCTTTTCCTCAGTAAATAAATTAATAGTTACTACCAAATAAATTAGGAAGCTACTTTATACCAGGTCAGTTAGGACACAATCCTATGCACATTTAGACAGAAAAATGTCCTGTGATTCCCAGCAAGCCATGCTGGGGCATGCTGGGAATTGTAGGATGTTTTTCTGTCTAAACATGCATAGAATTGCAGACTTAGGGAGCAATCCTACAGTCACTAGACAGCAGCTAGATGGCCATAGGATATGTTGTTTTCTGGGAACCGATCTCAGAGCCCGCGCTCCGAGGTCGGTTCCCGGAGAACTGACCCCCCCCACACTTCCGCGCTGCCTCGGAAGCAGCGCAGAACAGCCCCGTCCTCCGCGCTTGCAAGAGGAGCACGGAACGGCCGGAAAGGGGCGTGGCTGGGGGCGTTCCAGGGTGGGGAGAGTGTAGCAACCTGTACGACACATCCTATGTTTTGTACAGCAGCCTCCTTCCCCGCTCCCACGGCTAAACAGCCGCAATCGGCTGTCTATCTGAAAAAGCAGGTCAGGAGAAGTGCGGAGGGAACGATCCCTTCCATGCTTCTCCTGCCCTGCTTTGGATAGGCGGTCGGCTCCAAGTTTGGAGGTGGCCACCTATCTAGATTGGATTGCGCCCTTAGACTATTAGTATCAGGGTTGCCTCTGAGAGTGGCAGAGCAGTTCAGATTCTGAGGAAGAGCTGCAAAACGTGGAGGAGGAACTTTCCCAGGCTTCAGAGGCACAGCTGGACGGAGAGGGCCCCCCTTCTCACATCCCTGTGACAGATAACGAACAGGGGGAAGCCGGGGCAGGAGTACCTGAACTTGTAGTCGCCAGGCGCAGACGCAGACACAAGCGGGAGATGGCAGGGGCAGAGCTTTGACGGTCTGCCCGATTGGCTCAGCATCAGCAGCTGCGTCTAGAGGTGTCACGGGAGAGAGGGAGATCTTCCCCTCCCATCCCTTAAGTTAGGATAGTTTGCCGCCTTTTTCCAAATGGTGGTCAACTTTTGTAGCTTCCCTTTGAACTCCTTGAAGGCTATTCCGTTGTAGTCTGGGAGTCACTAGCAGTTTGCATCTGTATACGTCATTAGAGTAAATGGATTAAAGCCATGGAAATAAAAGCCTCTTGTCTGTGTTTTGATTTGGCTTTTGGAGTTCTCAGCAGGGCAAAAAGGGAATCCTGACAATTAGTCCATCTATCCCAGTATTGCCTGTTCTGACAGGCAGGAGCTCTTCAGGCTCTCAGGCAGAGGTCTTTCCCCATCACCTGCTACTTGATCTGGAGATGCCAGGGATTGAACCTGCTGCGACCTTCTATATGCAAAGCAGGTGCTCCACCACTGAGTTAGGGTCCCTCCTCATGATTTTTCTAAACAAAGATTGTGCTACAAGTACCCCTTGCTTTTCTCTTTGGGAAAGCTGCTTTGGAGAAGTGCTACAGTAGCCGGTTTGCACAATCATAGCTGTGGAAATAAGCCACAATGCCTTATTCCCCCACCCCCCGAATATGCCGGTTGCATGCCGGAGGGTGGGATTTGCATGACTACCCTTGGCAGTGCAGCTTGTCATGTCGCATGACCCTGGCCAGGGTGGCTTATTGCCGTGGGTAAGAAGCCACCCAGGACCCATGGGCCCAGAACCCATTTGTAGTCCAGCACATCTGGAGGGCACCAAGGTTGGGAGGTGAGGAGGAGGAGGACATTTTCAAGAACAAGCAAGAAAGGAGATTTCTAGGACACAATTCTAGCAGCATCTGCTACTGGAGCGCAGGGCAAAGGGCCAAACTAGTCACAGCACCATTTATGCAATTAGCAGCTGCATTTATTTTATTTATTTATTTATTGCATTTCTATCCCGCCTTTTTTCCTCTTGCAAGGAACCCAAGGCGGCTTACATTATCCTCCTCCTCTCCATTTTATCCTCACAACAACAACCCTGTGAGGTAGGTTGGGCTGAGAGTCTGTGACTGGCCCAAAGTCACCCAATGAGCTTCCGTGGCCGAGTGGGGACTAGAACCCGGATCTCCCGGCTCCCAGTCCAGCGCTCTAGCCACTACACCACGCTGGCTCTCGCTGGCTGCATGAGTAGTTGGTGTTTTTTTAAAAAAAGTAATTAGGCACAGAGACCCTGATCTGGACCACCTTCCACACTGTTCTGGAGGGTTGCCCAATCCGCTGGAGCCAATTTTCTGGTGGCTGCAGGATGAAGAGGGAACCTCTGGCTCCAACCCCACTGTTCCTGTCCATGTAAATGTTTGAGCTGGACCATGTTATTATTCTCCTCGTAAGTTCTTTGCTGAATGCTAATAAAATCACCAGTTGAAACAAACATGATTAATCTCTCTTACCCATTGCTCTATAAAGATGGTTTATCTGATGCACTTGAATCTTTCTTCCTTTCTTTCCATGTTAATTCATGTGCGCATCAAAAAGGAAGTTTTATATTTGTTCCTTGCCTGTATTCCCTTTCTGGAGTCACTGATCTTATCATTGGCTGTTTTGTGTTTGTATCTGAGAGAAGAATGAAAAGACTCATTGTCTAAGTTATCTACTGGGATGTCACCTCTGCATTTTTGGCTGATTGTGTCCTTTTAATTACAAAACACCTGTTTTTACTTGCAAGAAAAGTGGAAATCTTTTGACATTCCAAGGGGTATAATTTTCTGAAGATACTAATACATAGATAATCATACAAACCTGCTTTATATTGAAGGAGAGATTGAGAGTGAGAATGAGTGACGACGATGATGATGGTGATGATGATGATAATAATAATAATAATAGGGCTATGGTAATAATATGGTAATAATATAATTATTATATTATGGTAATAATATAATTATTATTATATTATGGTAATAATATAATTATTATATAATAATAATAATAATAGGGTAATTATTATTAATAATTTATTTATTATTTATTATTTATTATTATTATTATTTATTAATAATAATAATAATAATTAATAATAATAATAATATGGTAATAATATAATTATTATATTATAATAATAATAGGGCTATGGTCAGATTTTTTTTTCACCCTCTGGGAATTTTCTATATACAGTTGTACTGTGGAAGTAACGGCTTGGCCTGCAGCAAAGTATTTTCTATCATTCTGGTTTTCTTAAGAATTTCAAAAGGGACAGGGTGAGGGTGCGGGGAATAGAGTCTAACAAGAAATCATATCTGTCTTTTGCTGGAGATGCTGAAATGTAAACCGCTCCTTCTGTAAATGTGCATCCGTCTGCAATTGTGGGTAACTTGTTAGATCATTTATCTACATTTGCCAAAGCAAACCCTTGACAGCCTCTTGCTTTCCCATGAATTATATAGCATTTTTTTCTTCTCTCCACAGAAATGTTTGCTCATAGTAAGAGCCTTGGTGCACACCTAACAGGGATTTAGTAGAAAGTTCATGGAGCTGTATGTTTTTCCTGTAGCTTATTTCCCCTGTATCTACCTAAAAGGCCAAGTGATAATGATAATTTTGTACATAGGCGTGGATTCATTTGTTTTTTGTTAAAGGAGTTTACTTAACGAACTTTTAACAAAATATTATTTACATTGGCTGGTGTCCAAAGAGCTACATAAGCTTATGTGAGGGGCATGCACTAGCCCAGTAGAATTTTGGTTGGCTAGACACCCCCTCTGCCCTCCAAATGCCATCGCACAAAATAATTTTGAAGCTCCTGTCAGCCCCAAAAGCAGTATGCGGTGTGGCATTGAAGACTGATTATCTGAAAAAAAAAACACGATTCTAGAGGCCCCTTGAGCTTGCAGAACTAGTTCCACAGATTTTAGCTGATATTTCTAAACCTTTTCACTCTACCATGGAACTTCTAAAAACTCTAGAGCCAGCTGCCAATACATTAAGGACACAATCCTATGTATGTTTAGACAGAAAAACGTCTTAAAATTTCGAGCATTCTCCAGCTGTCTAGGGAATGCTGGGAATTGTAGGACTTTTTTCAGTCCAAACAGGCATGGGATTGTGTCCTAAATCAGGGATAAGCATCTGGAGGGGGGAGGGGATGGCCCTGCCCACTTTTGGCTCTCTCCCTGCCCACTGCTGGCCTCAGCTGTGCCCACCACAGGAGTGTGGCCCCTGACAGATTGTCTCCAAGGGAATGCGGCCCTTGACAGGAAAAAGGTCCACTGCCCCCGATCTACAATGAGAAGATCTGGTAGAAGGGTGCAAATACGATAACTTCATGCTCAGTTCAGATTAGACTGAAAGATCTGCTTTAAAAAGATCTGCTTCATTGCTCCTGGAAGATGCGAAGACTTGGTCTACAATGGCGTGTTTTTAGGGAATGGGATTCCAGAGCAGCCCCCATGACTGTCCTCGTTGTTCATATTTGACAGATGGAAAGCACAGTCCCAGAGGGGCCGTGGCGTTGCTTTGAGGATGCTGATGCAGAGAAGAGGTATATGCAGTGGAGGCTGGTGGCTTTGATTTCGGTGGTGCTGAGAGTCCATTCTGGGTTTCAGTCAGAACCAGCCAGGACTCTAAAGGAGCTATGTATGGTGCTGAACCCATTTGAGGGGTAGGATTCAGCACCCTGGATAGCTCCTTTAGAGCTCTGGCTGGTTCTGACTGAAACCTGGAAACCCACTGAAATTGGAGCCACCAGCCTCACCTTGGGTATATATGTGGGTTGTTTTCAAATCAGGGATCCACTCTTGTAGACTGGTCTTGGTAGCCAATCCCAAAATGGTGGTTGCCAGGAACTGACCCTGCCTTTGCTGCTTTGGTTGCTGTGCAGCTGCAGAAGCTCTTGGCCATTACTTCCTACTGTCAGGGTGGAAACTTAGCCCATAGAGCCCCAGAGCAGTTCTGATTCTGAGGAGGAACAGCAATCAGCGGGAGAGGAGCTTGCTCATCTCTCACAAGCACAGCAGCTGGCAGAGATTCCTCCTGCCGGCATTGCTGGGAGAGATAGTGACCCTGGCAGTGAGAGAGCGCTGGAGGGGGGCTTGCTGGACGCTCGGTGCAGATGCAGGGAGCGGCGCCAGATGGAGGGCGCTGAAAGGAGGCGCTCCGCTCGTTTGGCGCGCAAACAATGGTCGCGTCCCGAGGACTCAAGGGAAAGAGGGATGATCTCTCCATAGCCCATACGTTCAGAGTCTTCCAGCGGTTCTCCTTCAAACGGGGACCAACTGCCTTACCTGGAGCTTAGACTACTCTGCTATCTATCCCCAGTGTAGTTCCTTGCTTAGTTGCTAGTGATTAGTATCTGTAAGAGTCATAAAGGAGTAAAGGAGTAAAGCCTTGGAAAGAATCCTCGTCATCTGTGTCCTAAGTTGGCTATTGGTGGGGACTGCAAGAGGCAGCTAGGGCACTCCTGACACCTACTTTGGAGCAGAAAGGGGGGCTGGCCAATTTGGTCCCACCTGGGGGGACAGGGAGGTGGTGATCTTGTTGGGTTCACCTTGGCCCTTCAGGCACCTCAGTAATGCGGCAGCCAAAACAGTGTGTCATGCTTCACAGCAGGAAGGGGTGGCAGGGGGACTTGCTGGTTGGGTCCTGTGCAGCTGAGGTGTTCCGGGTGCTTTGGCAATGCAGCAGCCAAGCAACCCCCCCCCCCCGCCAGCTTTGGAGCGGGGTGGGGGGTGGCTGCGCAGCTGCTGGAACAATCCCCACCCAGCTTTGCAGCAACAAAGCCAGAAGAAAGGCTGGGGTTTGTTATCCTTGACATAGGGCGGCAGCACACCCACCATGGCTGCGAAAACATGGAAGCCTGAATAAAATGCAATTTTGCAGATACCTGAGCAGTCACTGAGAGTGAAGCACATGAAGAGTGCAGTGTGACAGTCACGTGCACAGACTTGAGAGAGTTCTCCTTGTGCAGTGGTTTTATCTGGATGTATGACTGTAGCATGGCCCACTCAGCTCTCCTGTGCCTGGTCAGTTTCTTTTATCACAAGGACATGTCTTGTATGGTCCACTTCTAATAATGCATGAGCTAGAAACTGAGTTATAGCATGCAGAACCACAGCCTGAATGTAGGTCAGAAGCAGGTGTCTTGAAAGCAGTGGTAGTCCTAACCCGTGTGCTTATTATTTCAGAAGAGTCTTTTTGTATTGATGCACAGAAACTGACTTAGGGAGCTTAGAACATTCTGTTGTGTTTCTTTCCTGCAGGTATATCATATGGATGCAGTACATCAGTCATGTTTTGAAATGTCTTGATAGAAAGGTGCCAAATGATGGGAAAAAATGGTTTCTATCAAGTAATGGAGATTTCTGACTAAGAAAACTCCTAATTTTCTTGCATACCTGTATACACAGCCAACTCTTGCTACTTAATTTATAGCTTTTTGTTGGTATAAAATTAATGGTCTGTACTGCTTGCCTACAAATTAAATCCATCAGTTGCAACTTTTTCTTTTTCTGCTTGAAGAGCAATTATCCAATTTGAGGATTAAAATTCAGTCAGCAACTAAAGGCCTGTGCATACAATGGATTTCATTGTTGTCCACATGTACAGTTCTGGCCTTTGCCAGGTACGCACTATCACGGACAAATGAAATGTGAGTGGTCACAAAAAGGAGTGTACCCAGAAATGTATTTCCCTAAGGCCCCAAGCATCTTCCAAAGTACCTACATACCAGTGATCAGGGATGGGGAAGCAGTTGCTCTCCAGATTTTCTTGGACCCTAATTCTCATCAGCCATAGCCAGTAAGCGGGGATGATGGCAGTAGTCAGGGATAGTCATAGCCAGTAGTCAGGAATGATGGGAGTTATACTTCAACAACATCTGAAGGGGTGCATGATCCCCACACCTCCCTTAAATATTGCCCACCTTGGGATGAGAGAGGCAGAAGAAGGACCTTGTCAGGGCCAGCCCTACCATTTGGCACAGTGAAGCAGTTGCCTCAGGTGGCAAGTGTTGGAAGGTGGCAGCAGGTACGGGAGACCTGTGTGACATGCAGCCTGCTCTGTGCCCCTTAAGTGAGCCTGCTGCCTTCAGGTGCAGTGGAAGATGTTGTCCCATTGTCAGTGTTGAAGTAAGATTCAACTGCTGAAGTAAGATTCAAGTCCAGTAGGCTTTTGTATGCGGAATGGGAGGGGGCGCCATCTTGCCCTTCGCCTCAGGCAGCAAAAGGTCTTGGGCCACTGCTGGACCTTGTCATACATACCTGCAACAACAGTGAGTGATGGAAACAATATTGCTTAAGCTAAGCAGATCAGGATCTGATCAGTGCCTGCCCAGGAACCCCATGTATGTTCCTGTCAGGGTGGACACTGAGCCCATAGAATCCCAGAGTAGTTCTGATTCTGAGGTGGAGCAGCCGATCCTGGGAGAGGAGTGCGCTCATCCTTCCCAGGGCCAACAGCTGGCAGAGATTCCTCCCACCGGCATTCCTAACATAGATAGCGGTCCCGGGAGTGAGAGAGCGCAGGAAGAGGGCTTGCTGGACGCGTGACGCCAACGCAGGGAGTGGCGCCAAATGGAGGGCGCGGAAAGGAGGCGTAGTGCCCGGTTGGCGCACAAGCAACGGTTGCACCCAGAGGATCCAAGGGAAAAGGGGAGGGACTCTCCCTAGCCCATAAGTTCAGGGTCTGCTAGTGATTCTCCTTCAAACGGGGACCAACTGTTCCAACTTAGGGCATAGGTACTCTGCTGCTCATATGTAGTTGCTAACAGTAGAGTTGTTAAGTTGTAAAAGAGGAATAAAGCTTTGAAAAGAATCTCTTTGTCTGTGTCTGGACTTGGCTACTGGATTAGACTGAAAGAGCCGCCAAGGAGCCCTTGACAGCTCCTGTGATCCTGGAGGAAAGTTGACATATTGTGTTTGTCATTGCTTTCACTGATGCTTCGTTGTGGAGCAATTGCCCCCTTATCTGTTCAGCACTTGAGCTTGAGCCCATGGTTCCCAGAGTGGGAACAGGCAGGCGCGCAGAAACCAGCACGCATGCTCACTCCTCTTAATGATGTTGAGAATGTAATTATGAGTTCAGAACTGGGCCTTTGTGTGATTCACCCTCAAGGATTGTTCAAGATATCTGCAAAATTTATTTTATTCAGACTTCCACATTTTGGCCAGTCGTGGCGAGTGTGCTATTGCCCTCTATCAAGTGTGACAAATGCCACTGCTCCCTGTGTCCACTGTAAATGTGGAGAAGATCTGAAAAGGACCAAAACCTCCTAATTGTCCAGGGGACACTTTCTTCATTTTCAGCTTGCTTCATTAACTCTTTGCTCCTGTAAATAAATTATTTATTTTTATTTATTACATTTATGACACTGCCCAATAGCCAAAGCTCTCTGGGAGGTTCACAAAGATCAAAATCCCCAAATAGAACATATTAAAACTCTAAAAGCATTAAAGTTTTAAACAGAATAAAACCAAAATAAAAACCAGAGTAAAAGCCAGTGGCAGTGTAAAGATCTGAAACACAATGACAAAACATTAAAACATAAACCATAAAATAAAAAAGGTCTTCACCTGTTTGTCGAAAGATCCCAACGCAGGCACCAGGCAAGCCTTTCTGGGGAAGTCATGGACAACTGGGATGCCACCACTGAAAAGGCCCTCTCTGTAGTAGTCACCCACCTTACCTTGTTTGGTGGGGGCACCCAGAGGAGGGCCTTTGTAGATGATCTTAGGGTCTGGGCGGATAGATAGGCAGACAGACAGATGGACAGACAGACAGACATAGATATATATGGCAGATATATATCTACCATCTAGATATATAACTGCCATATTCCATATATATGGAAGGAGACAATTCAAAGATTTTAGTGAATGGCACCTAAAGTAATCTTTATGTCCCACAAATAAGCTGTTGGTCAACAGTAGCCTTCTAATTGGATCCTTCATGTACTGCATATATGCTAAAAAGTTAAGTATAGTGTGGTCCACCATAACATTAACAGTGGTTGTGTTTCTTCTCTGGGAAGCTGAGCTTTTTGCTGTTCTGCCAGGATACTCGGTATACTCATACTCTGGTTTTGTTGTTGTATTGCTCAGCGCCTAGCAAATTATTAGTGCTACAAAAGTGCTAATAGTAGGAACTCTGAGATAATATTAATTGCAGAATCAGAACACCAGAAAGACCAAACTCATCTACAGGAAGTGACAAAAGCAACCCAACAGTTTTGGGGGAAAAGATGAGAAAACACAGCAGCAACAGTACCAGCTGCATAAATGATTTTAAAAGTTTATTTAATTCTTATTCTATTTTAGTTATTGGCTATGTTTGGACATAACAGCACCCCATAGTTTTTTTTGGTTTAACTGTGATTTGATTGTATGCCTGAACCCTCCCTGGCCAACTAACTTTGGTTTATTTGTGGCCAACAAACCACAGTCTGAAACTATGGTTTGTGGTTGGCTTGTGCATCTCAGCTTGTATTAACTGTGATTGGTAGTTATGTCTGAACTTGCTATCCTGGCTTAACCCTAGTTTGTTTTGTTTGCTTCTAAGGTTTGTAAGAGCACAATAATGCTTACAGTGCTGCTTTTTGCACTTAGAAAAAGGAATTTTTGAGAAATGAAAGTGGTTGGCAAATATAATTATGTCCTGCTTTTAATGGCTTTACAGCTTCTCCGGCCTTGATTTCCATTTCTTTAGGTGCCATTCTCATTTGGCTGAAAAAGGAATCGACTAAGAAACAGTGGTCAAGTGGGATAGAGGCCTTATGCTTCTCCTAATACTATTAACCACACTTTATAACTAGTTTCCCATAATTGTTAGTTTGCCAGCATAATATACCTTCACAGAGATCCATTATGTATCTGTCATGAACTATACTTCTTAATAGTACAGATAAGAATCCTTGTTTGAAGATTATCATAAGGGAGCATCATGAAAGTTTATGTTCAAAAGGACGTTATCACCCCATCCTGACATTTCCATCTTTATGTTCCATCGTGACGAATGCAAGAAAAATCATTCAAAAGACCTGACTTAATCCAGAGAATATATTTTCCACGTGCTTCACGGGTCAAGCTTGTTCAGTATGGAGTTATTTTAAATATACGTGATGCTTATGAGGTTTGTTGAAAACACCCTACTTTTTATTGCTTAAATTTTACTGGTGTTTTCAAAAGGGTTTTATTGGTGGGGGCAGTCCATGATGGCATAGTGTTGGTCCGCGGGGACTTTTGGGCAGGGCTGGCATCAAGGTTCGGCATGGTTGGGCACTTGCTGAAGGCTCACAACCAGCAGGGGCCCACTGAGAAGAGCAGCCTAGAAGTACTCTACCTCTTCACCATTGCAGCCTGTTGTTGACCCATAACTTGCTCTAGCCCAGACAACTGTGGTAATGAGAAAGAGGAAGATGCCACTGCATGCTTATTCGCTGCCTGCCTGCCTGCCTGCCAAGCAAGCAAGTGGTAGCAATGATGAGAACGAGGAGGAAGAGCAAGAGCAGCTGGTGACAATGGCAGTGAGAAGGTAGACTCATAAGGGAGGGGGGCCACTGAGGATGTCTTGCCCAAGGGCCCTCACAGACCTGGAGCCAGCACGACTTTTGGGTACAAAAGATGGGCACCATTCACCAAAAAGAGAACTGCTGCCAGTAAGTTCTTTTGCCCCCAACCCCTGAAAAGAACACTTAAAGTGCTCCCCACCTATTTCACCACCTGTGAATAGGTCTGCAAATTGGAGTGTGGGTGGGTTATTTCAACTCAGCATCTTGCAGGTAAAGCCTGATTTCAGGCTGACCAAAAGCAAATCCTTAAAAAGACGGGGATTAAATTGGGGAACAGCAAAACTGAATCTGAACATGTGAGAGAGTATTTCTGGCAGAAGTCTTTTATTGGTTTTTATTGGTATTCTCTTCTTTTTTAAAAAAAACAAACAAACACCTTTTAATATGGGGGTTTATGCTGTTTATTTTTTATTGTTCACCACTCCAGAACATGTTTGGATGGGGAGCGGTATATAAATATTGTAAAGAAATAAATAAATCTGACTTTACAGCAGAACAAAGGTGGTAATTTTCAGCCCGCTCAGAGGAGAGAGTGCAAAATGTAATGTGAAAAAGAACAAGCCGTGATGTGAGTGTGATGCTTTGTACCACCAGAGAAATGTGCCAGAAGAAGGGCATCTGTTCTGCATGTCGTTTTACAGTCACCCCTTGCTTATTCATTCCTCTCTACCAGCTCTCACAGGACTGGCTTCTAATCCTCATGTTTGCATGTCACAGAGGGCTTTGAACATTTTTTACACGTTGGCCAGAGTCTTGCTATGTTGCCTTTCCTTTCACCTTCGGTGCACCTGCTCTCCCTGTTCCGTAATGCATTCTGACAGGTTACACTGCCCTTGTCTATTCCTCACTCTGTTTATGATCTTACATGTCTGCGCTGCTGGCTCTTGCACAGTGATATTCGCTTCACGGCATAGCAGCGTTTTGTTCCACACGCTCCCTCACATTTTACATTACTTTGACTTTTGCCTTGCCCTGACACAGGCCTGTGGCATTTCTCAGTATTTTAGCTTCTGCAGGTGTGTGTGTGAGTGTGCGCGCGTGTGCATGTGTGTGTGTGTGTGTGTGTATATATATATATATATATTTAAAGGCATTTTGAAAAAAGGTGTTTTTTTAAAGTGAAGGTATTGGACTGGCTTTGGGAAGTTGGTTCTGAACAGTCTGTGGAAAGGCAAATAATAAACTGATTGTTTAGCTTGGAAAAAAGGCGAGACATGATAGAGGTGTACAAAATTATGCATGGTGTGGAGGAAGTGGATGGGGAAAAAAAATTTCTCCCTCTCTTATAATATTAGAACCCAGGGTCATCCCATGATGGTGATTAGTGGGAGATTCAGGACAGATAAATGGAAGGACTTCTTCACACAGTGCATAAACTATGGAATTTGCTACCACAAGACGTACTGATGGCCATCAATTTGGATGCCTTTAAAAGGGGGTTAGACAACTTCCTGGAACATAAGAACATAAGAAGAGCCATGCTGGATCAGACCAAAGGTCCATCTGGTCCATCATTCTGTTCACACAGTGGCTAACCTGCTGTCGACCAGGAACCCTCAAGCAGGGCAAGAGCGCAACAGCACCCTCCCACCCATGTTCCCCAGCAACTAGTGTACATAGACTCACTGCCTCTGGTACTGGAGGTAGCACCAGTACCAGTTGCACATAGCCATCAAGACTAGTAGCTAGTGATAGCCTTTTCTTCCAGGAATTTGTCCAACCCCCTTTAAAGCCATCCAAATTGGTGGTCATCACTAATGGTTTCCTGTGGGCAGCTGGCTGGGCACTGTGTGAACAGAATGCTGGACTAGATGGACCCTTGGTCTGATCCAGCATGACTCTTACAGTCTTATGCGATAGACAAAATTTAAAAGCTGTGGCCTTAGCTCTTACCTGTATTTCAGTCCATATGCGTGTGACCGACAAGCAGCTACTTGGATCTCTGCTCTTAGTCAGTAACAACAATGTGGCCTTCTGTAGCCTTCATATAAATCATCATCGGGACTGCCCTTTTGCCCTGAGTGTTCTAGCTGCTTGCCATGATGCAACGATGTAATTCGCTGCTTATCTGGGGATAAGCAACTGAGTGGCAAATGCAGCCCTTGCTTCTCCTTTGCTCTTTGTGCCTGCGCTTGAGACTGGCAGCTGCCATCTCTGTAGTTATACAGTGGTGCTGTCATGCTGTTGGACCAGCACTTTGCCAAGTATTTGCTCTTGCTAGCAGCAGATCTCAAGGGTCTTGGCTGGGGGTTTTGTGGTCATTTTGCTGTGGGAAGCAGGGATCACACCTGGACCCACTAACAGGTGTTCAACTACTGGAGCCTCTCCATAGCATCATGTTTTCTCCAAATGGCAGGGGACAGAAGGGAGAGGAGAGCGAGAGAGAAAGAGACTACCTGCTGGAAAAAAACCATAATGCTCTGCTTTTCTTCTTTGGACAGGTAAACTAAGACTGGTGTACTGTGGATGCTGCTACTGCACACCCTTTCAGGTGGAAAGATGGTGGCAGGCAGCTAAAAACTAAATACCCACTATTGAGATAGCTGGAAACTCTAGCGCAGGGGTGGGTAACTTGTGACCCTCCAAATGTTTTGGCCTACAACTCCCATCCTTCACCATTAGCTATGCTGGTTATGGCTGCTGGGAGTTGTAGGTCAGGTTGCCCACCCCTGCACTAGAGTGCCCGAGGGATCCCTCCCAGCTCTGACAAAGTACAAGCGTACCTATCCTTAGCAGCTGCTATTCCCACTTCAAAATGGTGTCTCATAGCCTGTTCCTTTGATTCTACCCACCATTTATGTCATGTCTCTACCTAGATCAGAACTTGGTTATCTAATATGGTAACCACAAACCTTAGCTAGCAACTGTAATCCCAAAACCTAGCCAGTAACCCAGCTGCACCCAAAGCTATTCTCATTTTGGAATACCAGTTTACTAACAATGCAACCCTACACATGTCTTCTCAAAAGTCAGCCCCACTGAGTTTAATTTGACTTGCTTGCAGGTAAGCATGTATAGCAGGGATGGAGAACCTCTAGTCCAGGGGCTGGATGCAGCCTGGGAGGGTTCCCCATACCTGATCACAAGCTTCTTCGGCCTGAGATAAGAGGGTATTTAAAAGCATTTGTGCTGTCCTTTGGGGGCATAAAACTGTTGCATAGAATTGAACTGCCCAATCCTGAAAGCCGTTGCCTTGGGACTTACTCCTGAGTAGACATGCCTAAAATTGAGTGGTGTTTTGTATGCTTGTGGGGGAAATGTCCAAACTGGTAAGAATTATGTCTGGTCTTGCCCGTTTTGCTTTCTGTGTCTTTGGCTCCACCCCCATGCACTTAGCTCTGCCCACTACTAGAATGTATCTCCTGAAACTCTTCTGAACTTGGAATTTGGGCCCCGGGCCCCTATGCACTGGGTTTGTTGTCCCAGTGTATAAGATTGCAGCCTAAATTAGGTCATTATATTTTGACAACCCTACTATTCTATGATTCTAAGTGGGTCACCAACAAGACAATGTAGTTTTACTACATCAGAGAAGGCAACCAAAAGTGTACCATAAACTCTGAATAGAAAAACTGAACCAAGCTGCAAACAGACAAATGGAAATATATCACACTGAAATATAGCCAGAACATAGACCAGCAAATTGACTCAAACCACTAATAATTAAATTGATGACTAGCTGACTACCAATGGAAAGATCGTCTTGGTCTCCAAATAAAGTGACCTTCAAGCTGAGAAAATGGCAGAAATAGTGGCTCTGTCACTGTGCCAAGTGAGGGGAAGTGAATTATAGCCCTTAAGGGTGCAATCCTATGCACGTTTAGACAGAAAAAAGTCCCACAACACCCAGCATTCCCCAACCAGCCAAGCTGGCCAGGGAATGTTGGGTGTTGTAGGACTTTTTTCTGTCTAAGCAAACCTAGGAGTGTGCCATGTCTAGATAAATCGATGGATAGATATTACATAGACAGATATTATGTGGACATTTATATGCTACCCTTTGGTTTAAAAAAACCCAAAGCACCAGAAAATCCTACAAGCAATAAAATCAGCAGAACAATAAAAGCATACAAATCATGGCAGCAGGACAAAACCAATTCAGCTAGAGTTTTAGAAGGACTTGGACAATAAAAGGTCTTTACCTGGTGCTGAAAACACACAAAAGGAGATGCGAGGCCCCTGGAGAAGGTATTGCTCAAGTGAGTTGCCTCCTCTGAGAAGGCCCTGTCTCTGGTAGCCACTTGCCTAACTGCAGAAGGCTGGGCACCCGGAGATTATTTTAATATGGTAGTGGTCCTTCAAGTCCTAAGCTGTACAGGACTTTAAAAGGTAAGCACCGGCACTCGGAATTGTGCTCAGAAATGGTCTGGCAGCCAGTGCTTAAGAACCAGCGAGATGTGTTTCCACTGGCCATTCCCAGATAGTAGCCTAGCAGCTCTATTTTGGACTAATTGAAGCTTCTGGGCAGTTTTTTCAAAGGCAGCCGCACATACAACACATTGCAGTAGACTAATTTGAAGTCAAGGGGGGCTTCCCCCCATTTTTAGCCCCCACCCACCCAGGGGGGCAGTGGAATTTCAGGAAAAATGGGCATGGGAAAAGTTTAATCCTCCTCTCCCAGTGCATGCTGGTCCCAACCTGAATGAGGTGCATGTGCGAAGGAAGGGCAAGTGCAATTACACTAAAGTAAAGAAACCGATCAGGCTCAGCTATACAGTTAACATAATGTGTAGTTTGACCCTCAGCATAATGCTGAAAGGGTGCTTTAAAATTAAATAGAAGATCAAAGTGCTTGACTATTCTCAGGTGCCATCCCCTTCTTAGCTTATATTTATTTCCTGTTAATGACAGTTTGGCTATGAAATCAGTACTCTTGTCTTTATGTTGAATTATACCTTTAAAAATCAAGGGCAAAACATGATAAACAACAACCACCATCACCTCCAGGTTCCACCAGCTGTTTTGTGAGTTCTGCTTCTGTGAAATATACCTTCCAACAGGTGTGCAGGCCACATCTTCCCTTTGTGGTTCTTCTTGCTATCCTGCCATGCTTTTAATCAGAAAACTATTCCTATAATTTGAGCTGTGAGTTAGGACATCCCCAGTCAGCAGCTCATCCTGTGTTTACTTAGAGGTAAGACCCACTGGGGCTGTTCACACAATATGCTAACCCACACTCAGTGAGTATGGGTTGTTTTGAACTGTGGGTTTTGTTGAAGCGTGGGTTATCGTGTTGTCTGAACGCAGCCAGGGTGGCTTGTTAAACCATGGAGTGGGGCTTGTTAACCACTCTGAACAGCCCAACAACAAACCATGGGTTCTCAAGGTGGCTTCTTCAAGAAAAAATAAGCCACACTGCATGGTTCACAAGGCACCCCAGCTGTGTTCAGACAACATGATAACCCATGGTTCAACAAACAATCCAGTTTAAAACAACCCACACTCAACCACTGAGTGTGGGTTAGTGTGTTGTGTGAACAACCCTGCTATATTCAGTGGGGCTTACTTCCAGGAGGGTGTCTCCATGACAACGGCTGGAGAAGGAAGGAGTGGTTTACCTGCATTTTTCAAGGAGTCGGTTTTGGCCTGGGCAGGGCTCCATGAGCGAGTGCATCACACCATTCTGTCACTTCACAGAACATACTTCTGGGTAGGCTGGGGTGTGTGTGTGTGTGTGTGTTGGAGTGAACATTATCTGACTGGCAGGGGCTGCTCAAACAATAAGAAAGGCTTCTCTCCCTCCAGGTTCTTCCCCCTTTTCTTCTTCTTAATTACAAGCCTCATTGAGCACAATGGGAGTTACTTCTGAGTAGACACTAATTGGTTTGTGCTGGGAAAGACATGCAAGGAAAACATGGGAAACCAGCCCCTTTCTAACCCGATGCTGCCATTTTATACTGCCTTTCGTATACAACATATGCAGGCAGTTTACAATACTAAAATTGCAATGCAAATATAAATTAGGCTGAAATGACCACTATACCAGCCTTAACCTAGCACCCTCCAAATGTGTTTGGACTGCATCTCCCATAATTCCCAGCCAGCATGGTTGAATTGTAGGAGTTGCAGTCCCAACAAATCTGGAGGGCACCAGGTTTGGAAAGCCTGCACTATACAACAAAACGAATGGCCATGAAGAATCAACAAACGCCAAGGTGAATAAAACAATCTTCAGGACAGCGGAGGATGGTGGCTCTGGTGTCAGTGGGGTGGTGAATCCACTCTGGGTTTCAGTCAGAACCAGTCAGAACTCTTGGATAGCTTTCTTAGAGTTCTGACTGAAAATGGAGTGGATTTACCGCCCCACTGACATCAGAGCCACCAGCCTCCACTGCTACAGCATGTGCTAAATTGTATGAGTTGACACATGTTTTATTTCTGAGTGAACAGTGGGGGAAACCCATACTTTTTTATGCCCACACCGACACCATTCCCCTTTCCTGAAGCATCACTGAAACCCAAACTGCTTTGGAATTCAGATGCAGGCCCCTTTCTTGGGCTGGCCTTGGGGATCCAGGACAGGGTCTCCCAGGGACCAAGAGATGGAGCTTTGGTACACTTATATGGCTACTAGTCCTCCATCTGATGTACCCTACAGAAAGTAGATCTCCACATGTTCTAGACTTCAACTTCCAGCATTCTGGATCATTGGCCTTGCTGGCAAGGATTCTGGGAGTTGAAGGCCAAAACATCTGGAGATCTACCTTCTGCTCACCCCTACTCTACACAACTCAGCCGTTGCCACTTTTTTGGAAACCATAACACTTCTGTTCCCAAGAATCAGGTTACGTAAACACACACGCTGCCTCTTGTAAGTTATGTTCACTCTTCTTTTTTTTAAGAATATACACTTCAGGAGCTTTTCAGACTCTATTTTTTCATTTTTTATTTCTCTGTTACATCACCCCTACACCCCCTATGTAATATCTGTCAGTAACCTGGGGCTCAAATGTTCCCAAAGAAACTCAAGGCTGTAATTATCTCCCGGTGTGATGCTTTTGAAAGTAAGCTTTTGCCGTTCTTGACATGAATACTCCTCTGTGGAATTACAACTTTAGAGTGCATGAGAAATCTTGTATGTTTGTTTTTTACTGTATTTTTTATTTTTCTTTCTTTCTTTTTGTTTTTTTTACTGTTCTTGTACCTCTAGCAACAGTTTAAGCTGAAGGCATGATCATAGCCCTATTCAGGCGTTCCAGAGTAAGCATGATGGAACAGGGCCAAATACATCTCTGGGGGCCCCACCCCTCAATTCAGACCATGTTGAACTTGCAAGGTCTGAACTTCTGTTCAATTTGCTTGAATGCGAGTAGAACTCTCAGCATGATCATGAGCCCTAATAAGGCAGGCTATGCAGTTATGCAAAGAGTTCCACTTGCATTCAAGCGAATATGAGTAGAACTCCCTTACAGACCTTGCCAGTTCAACATGGCAAGGCCTGAGCTGAGAGGCTGGGGCCAGTGTACATGACCCCATCCCTGTACACACTTTAAGCCTCCACATGTTCTCCTGAATGCTTGAACAGGGCTCATATTTACCGCCATAATGTGAACAGTTTCACCTGTTGATTTCTGCAAATTGGGATTTGTTTGTAGGCACAGCAACAGGCCACATTAGTTTGGGCAGTTGGCAAACCAACTTCCTTGTTCCGGTAAGCAGCCAGGTAGTTTCTCATTCATGGTTCCACCACACTGAACGTAACCTGCAGTTACTCAGTCGATGTGCAGGGACCTTACTGGCAAAAGAAATTGTTGTTGTTCAGTCGTTCAGTCGTGTCCAACTCTTCGTGACCCCATGGACCATAGCACGCCAGGCCTTCCTGTCCTGCGCTCTCTCCCGGAGCATGATCAAGTCCATATTCATTGCATCAGTGATGCTATCTAGCCATCTCATCCTCTGCCGTCCCCTTCTCCTTTTGCCTTCAGTCTTTCCCAGCATCAGGGTCTTTTCCAGGGAGTTTTCTCTTCGCATTAGGTGGCCAAAATATTTGAGCTTCAGCTTCAGTATCTGTCCTTCCAATGAGCACTCAGGGTTGATTTCCTTTAGGATGGACTGATTTGACCTCCTTGCAGTCCAGGGGACTCATAAGAGTCTTCTCCAGCACCACAGTTCGAAAGCATCAATTCTTCAGTGCTCAGCCTTCCTTATAGTCCAGCTCTCACAGCCATACATTACTACTGGGAAGACCATAGCTTTGATTAGATGGACCTTTGTCGGCAAGGTGATGTCTCTGCTTCTTACTATGCTGTCTAGGTTTGCCATAGCTTTCCTCCCAAGGAGCAAGCGTCTTTTAATTTCATGGCTACAGTCACCGTCTGCGGTGATCTTGGAGCCCAAGAAAATAAAATCTGTCACTGCTTCCATTTCTTCCCCTTCTATATGCCAGGAAGTGATGGGGCCAGATGCCATGATCTTAGTTTTCTTAATGTTGACTTTCAAACCAGCTTTTGCACTCTCCTCTTTCACCCTCAACAAGAGGCTCTTTAGATCCTCTTCGCTTTCTGCCATTAGGGTGGTATCATCTGCGTATCTGAGGTTGTTGATAATTCTCGCGGCAATCTTAATTCCGGCCTGTAATTCATCTAGGGATGTATGAAAGTCACTTACCTGTTCGTGGATTATGTTGATGGTGGGGGGGAGGCATTCCATCCCTCCCCCCGGAATCCTCGCCGGCCGGCTCCGCTCCGCAGGGATTCTGCGGAGCCGCCGGCCGGCTCTGCCAGCAGCCGGACATCCGGCCGCTGGCTAGCAGGGACGCAAATGGCAGCGGCCATAGCCGCCACCATTTGCATCCCTGAAGTCAGCCGTGATAGGCTACGGAAATGTTTATGTAGCCTATCACGTCTGACTTAAAAAAACCAAAAAAACCACGCGCGTATGCAAATGGCGGCGGCCACGGCCGTCGCCATTTGCATTCCTTATTTTGGCACATCTTAGTCTACGGCCGCCTTATTTTGGCACGTCTTAGTCTACGGTCGCCGCCATTTACGTTCCTTATTTTGGCACGTCTTAGTCTACATCAAGATTTACGTAGACTAGATGGCGAAAATAAGGGGAACGCAAGTAGGTACACTACTTTTTTAAAACCTAGCCGTGATAGGCTACGTAAATCTTTACGTAGCCTATCACGTCTTTTTTTTTTTTTAACTGGAAATGATGGCGGCGGCAGCCGGTTGGAAGACTGGCTGCTGCAGCCACCGCCACCGCACCACCGCTGGAGCCGCTGCCGCCTGGAAGATCCGCCCCAGGTAAGTCTCGTCCCGGGGGGGTGGCGCGGGGGGTGGCAGGCCATTCCACCACCGATTTTGGTGGGCTGAATGCACTGGCATTCGGCCTCCTCGAGATCCGTGGTGGAATTCTCTGACGTCCCTAGATTCATCCAACCCAGCGTTTCTCATGATGTATTCTGCATATAAGTTAAATAAGCAGGGCGACAATATGCAGCCTTGTCGTACTCCTTTCCCAATTTTGAACCAATTGGTTGTTCCATGTCTGGTTCTTACTGTTGCTCCTTGACCCTCGTACAGGTTTCTCAGGAGACAGGTCAGGTGGTCTGGTACTCCCATCTCTTTAAGAATTTGCCAGAGTTTGTTGTGATCCACACAATCAAAGGCTTTAGCATAGTCAATGAAGCAGAAATATACATTTTTCTGGAATTCTCTTGCTTTCTCCATGATCCAGCGAATGCTGGCGATTTGATCTCTAGTTCCTCTGCCTCTTCGAAACCCCGCTTGTACTTCCGGTAGTTCTCGATTTGCATACTGCTGAAGCCTAGCTTGTAGGATTTTGAGCATCACCTTGCTGGCATGTGAAATGAGCGCAATTGTGCGGTAGTTTGAACACTCTTTGGCGTTGCCCTTCTTTGTCCTTTATCATGCCCGTCTTTGCACAAAACGTTCCCTTGAGATCTCTGATTTTCTTGAAGAGATCTCTAGTCTTTCCCATTCTGTTGTTTTCCGCAATTTCTTTGCATTGTTCATTTAAGAAGGCCTTCTTGTCTCTCCTTGCTATTCTCTGGAACTCTGCATTCAGTTGGATATATCTTCCCCTTTCTCCCTTGCCTTTCGCTTCCCTTCTTTCCTCAGCTGCTTGTAAAGCCTCATCAGACAGCCACTTTGCTTTCTTGCATTTCCTTTTGTTTGGGATGGATTGAGTTGCTGTCTCCTGAACAGTGTTACGGACCTCCGTCCATAGTTCCTCAGGCACTCTGCCTATCAGGTCTAATCCCTGAAATCTATTCCTCACCTCCACTGTATATTCATAAGAGATATGATTTCGGTCATACCTGAATGGTTTAGTGGTTTTCCCTATGTTCTTCAATTTAAGCCAAAATTTTGCAACAAGAAGCTCATGATCTGAGCCACAGTCAGCTCCAGGTTTTGTTTTGACTGACTGTATAGAGCTTCTCCATCTTTGGCTGCAAAGGACATAATCAATCTGATTTCGATATTGACCATCTGGTGATGTCCATGTGTAGAGTCGCCTCTTGTGCTGTTGAAAAAGAGTGTTTGCTATGATCAGCGTGTTCTCTTGGCAAAACTGCATTAGTCTTTGTCCTGCTTCATGTTGTACACCAAGGCCATGCTTACCTGTTATCCCGGTGATTTCTTGACTTCCTACTTTAGCATTCCAATCCCCTGTGATGAAGAGGACATCTTTTTTTGGTGTTAGTTCTAGGTGTTGTAGGTCTTCATAGAACCAATCAACCTCAGCTTCTTCGGCCTCAGTGGTTGGGGCATAGACTTGAATTACTGTGATGTTGAATGGTTTGCCTTGGATTCGTACTGAGATCATTCTATCATTTTTGAGATTGTACCCCAGTACTGCTTTTCCCACCCTTTTGTTGACTATGAGTGCTACTCTATTTCTTCTAAGGGATTCTTGCCCACAGTAGTAGATATGATGGTCACCTGAATTAAATTTGCCCATGCTTGTCCATTTTAGTTTGCTGATTCCCAAGATGTCAATGTTCAATCTTGCCATCTCATGTTTGACCACCTCCCGCTTACCTTGATTCATTGATCTTACATTCCAGGTTCCTAAGCAATATTGCTCTTTACAGCATCGGATTTTCTTTTCACCACCAGACACATTCACAGCTGAGTGTCCTTTCGGCTTTGGCCCAGCCGCTTCAGTCTTTCTGGCGCTATTTGGAAATCCCCTCTGCTCTTCCCCAGTAGTATATTGGACACCTTCTGACCGGAGGGGCTCATCTTCCGGCGTCATATTTTTTAGCCTTGTGATATGTTCCATGGGGTTTTCTTGGCAAGAATACTGGAGTGGGTTGCCATTTCCTTCTCCAGTGGACCACATTTTGTCAGAACTCTCTGCCATGACCTGTCCATCTTGGGTGGCCCTGCACGGCATAGCTTATGGCTTCACTGAGTTATGCAAGCCCCTTCGCCACAACAAGGCAGTGATCCATGAAGGGGAAAAGAAATAGGACTATGTAAAAACTGTGGGCTTTAACCATTGCTTTCAGCAGTAAAATCTTTCAGGTTTCAACCTTAAAAGAGTAGCTTGTCAGGTTTTGCTAGTCTGTCTTACTGATGGTTGTTACATGATGTGTTCTAGTTAGACCCATGTACAACCTTGCACACGTTCCAGCGAGGCTCACACACCTGATTATAAGCGATCTTTGGACATTGGCAATGGAGCGTCTATGGCTAAGAAGGCAATTCCCACCCAAAGAGATTCACACTCAGCCACTGTTGGAGAGGATAACGCCACAATGGCACATTTATTGGGGCTAACAAAGATTCAAATGCACAAGCTAGTTTTGGGGTAATTAGCTGAGCAAATGGATTTAACACTTAAGACCAATTGAGGATGCTCCAGCCTTCACCAAGTTAGGAGTCTTCCTGAAGCCTGAATTCTACACACACACACACACACACACACACACGGTGGGGGGGGGGAGCTACAATTTCTACAAAGGCACCTAGTGATTTCGGCAGCATGGCCCCCCACCTCTGCGAAGAGTGGGACTGAGGACTGCCCCAACCTGAGGCTTCTTATTAGGGATGTTGGAGAAATCCTCCATGATAGAAATCCTTCTATTGAATCCAGCCCCCCAAAGTCCGTGGAGGATCGGATCGCCTCCCTCCGCCTCCCTCGCGAAGTCCTCACCGGTGGATCCTGCCTGCCACTGGCTCCGAAGTCCGGCATAGTGGACGCCATTTGCATGCCTGCTCTTTGACGTGATAGGCTACGTAAATCTTTATGTAGCCTATTGTGCGAAGGAACAGGGATGCAAATGATGTATTTGCATCCCTGTTCCTTCGTGCGATAGGCTATGTAAAGATTTCCATAGCTTATCACGTCAAAGAGCAGGGACGCAAATGGCGTCTGCTATGCTGGATGCCATTTGCGTCCGCAGTGTGTCAGTCCAGCCAGTGATATGGCAATGGCAGCCGTATCGCTGGGGCTTCGGAGCCGGCCAGCGGCTCTGCGGAATTGCTGCAGAGTGGAGTCGGATGGTGAGGATTCTGGGGGGTGGGGGAGGAACGGATCACCTCTCCTGCCCAGCGGACCCTCTGCGGACAGAAAGGTAAGGTTCGTACATCCCTACTTCTTATACAGTTCAGAGAAAGGCAGTGACATCACAATCTGATGAGCCAGATACTGCTCACAAGTACTGGAAATGGTGCTGCTTGCCATGTGATAAAGACTGAGTTGGCCTCCCATCCCACATAACAAAAGAGGGTGCTTGGGGACGATGGGTTGCCAAAAACAAAAGTCCTACTTACTGTCTCTTATTCACTTAACAAAAGATGACCTTGCATCTTAATGACTGTGTAAAAGACAGGTGTCAAGGCTGGAGTTCAACAATAGGAGCATACTGCAGGTAGTTGACTAGGGTTGTTGTTTATTTGGTCAGTTGCTTCCGACTCTTCATGACTTCATGGACCAGCCCACGCCAGAACTTCCTGTCGGCCATCTCCATCCCCAGCTCCCCCATGATCGAGTCCGTCACCTCCAGAATATCATCCATCCATCTTGCTCTTGGTTGGCCCCTCTTCCTTTTGCCTTCCACCTTCCCTAGCATCAGCATCTTCTCCAGGGTGTCCTGTCTTCTCATTATGTGGCCAAAGTACTTCAGTTTTGCCTTTAATATCATTCCCTCAAGTGAGCAGTCTGGCTTTATTTCCTGGAGTATGGACTGGTTTGATCTTCTTGCAGTCCAAGGCACTCTCAGAATTTTCCTCCAGCACCACAGTTCAAAAGCATCTATCTTCCTTCGCTCAGCCTTCCTTATGGTCCAGCTCTCGCAGCCATAGGTTACTACGGGGAATACCATTGCTTTAACTATGCGGACCTTTGTTGTCAGTGTGATGTCTCTGCTCTTCACTATTTTATCAAGATTTGTCATTGCTGTCCTCCCAAGAAGTAAACGACTTCTGATTTCCTGGCTGCAGTCAGCATCTGCAGTAATCTTTGCACCTAGAAATACGAAGTCTGTCACTGCCTCCACATTTTCTCCCCCTATTTCCCAGTTATCAATCAAGCAGGTTGCCATAATCTTGTTTTTTTTGAGGTTGAACTGCAACCCAGCTTTTGCACTTTCTTCTTTCACCTTCGTCATAAGGTTCCTCAGCTCCTTCTCGCTTTCAGCTATCAAAGTGGTATCATCTGCATATCTGAGATTGTTAATGTTTCTTCCAGCAATTTTAACTCCAGCCTTGGCTTCATCAAGCCCAGCATGTCACATGATGTGTTCTACATACAGGTTGAATAGGTAGGGTGAGAGTATACAACCCTGCTGTACTCCTTTCCCAATCTTAAACCAGTCCGTTGTTCTGTGGTCTGTTCTTACCATTGCTATTTGGACATTATACAGATTTCTCAGGAGGCAGACAAGATGACTTGGTATCCCCATACCACCAAGAACATGCCACAGTTTGTTATGATCCACACAGTCAAAGGCTTTAGAATAGTCAATAAAACAGAAATAGATGTTTTTCTGAAACTCCCTGACTTTCTCCATTATCCAGCGGCTATTGGCAATTTGGTCTCTAGTTCCTCTGCCTTTTCTAAACCCAGCTTGTACAGCTGGCAATTCTTGTTCCATGACTTGCTGGAGTCTACCTTACAAGATCTTGAGCATTACCTTACTGGTATATGAAATAAGTGCCACTGTTCGATAGCTTGAACATTCTTTGGTGCTTCCCTTTTTTGGTATGGGGATATAAGTTGATTTTTTCCAATCTGTTGGCCATACTTGTGTTTTCCAAATCTGCTGGCATATGGCATGCATCACCTTGACAGCATCATCTTGCAAGATTTTAAACAGTTCAGCTGGGATACCGTCATCTCCTGCTGCGTTGTTATTAGCAATGCTTCTTAAGGCCCATTCCACCTCACTCTTCAGGCTCTAGCTCACTGACCACACCGTCAAATCTATCCCCGATATTATTATCCTTCCTATACAGATCTTCTGTATATTCTTGCCACCTTTTATTGATCTCATCTGCTTCTGTTAGGTCCTTGCCATCTTTGTTTTTGATCATACCCATTTTTGCCTGGAATTTACCTCTGATGTTTCTAATTTTCTGGAAGGGGTCTCTTGTCCTTCCTATTCTATTATCTTCTTCCGCTTCTGTGCATTGCTTGTTTAAAAATAATTCCTTATCTCTTCTGGCTAACCTCTGGAATTTTGCATTTAATTGGGCATATCTCCCCCTATCACTGTTGCCTTTTGCTTGCTTGCTTTCTTGGGCTACTTCCAGTGTCTCAGCAGATAGCCATCTTGCCTTCTTGGTTTTCTTTTTCTTTGGGGTGTTTTTTGTTGCCGCCTCCTGAACAATGTTGCAAACTTCTGTCCGTAGTTCTTCCGGGACCCTATCTACTAAATCTAGTCCCTTAAATCTATTCTTCACCTCCACTGCATATTCATTAGGAATATTAGTGAGCTCATATCTAACTGATCTCTGGGTCTTCCCTATTCTCTTTAGTCTGATTCTAAATTGTGCAATAAGAAGTTCGTGATCTGAACTACAATCAGCTCCAGGTCTTGTTTTCACCAACTGCATAGATGTCCGCCACCTTTGGCTACAAAGGATGTAGTCAATCTGATTTTGGTGTCGACCATCTGGTGAAGTCCATGTATAAAGTCGTCTCTTAGGTTGTTGGAAGAGAGTGTTTGTTATGCACAGTGAGCTGCCTTGGCAAAATTCTATCAGCCTATGTCCCACTTCATTTTGCTCTCCCAGATCATGCTTGCCTGTAATTCCAGGTGTCGTTTGACTACCCACCTTAGCATTCCAGTCTCCTGTAATGAAAATAACATCTCTTTTTGGCATATTATCCAATAGGTGCTGCAGATCCTCATAGAACTGATCTACTTCTGCTTCTTCAGCATCTGTAGTTGGGGCGTATATTTGGATCACTGTGATGTTAAATGGCTTGCCCTGAATTCAAATTGAGATAATTCTATCAGTTGACTAGGTGACTTAGCAGACATCACTCTTGCTATCCAGCACATTCATGTTTTGCTGAATTTTGACCCCCACCTTTGCCTTTGGGGAATGCATTTTAAGCAGTCCATTAGAAACTGAATTGCTTGATCTAGTCTTGCATGTTGCTCTCAATCCCATTCCTGTGCCTTTCTCCCACCTTTGCTGAGGCTGGGGATGAAGATGCCTAGCTTTGTAGCTGTGTTTCAAAATGGAGTCAGTATTGTTCACTCAAAAGAGAGCTACTTTGTAACACTGTTGTATAATATTACTGATGTTTATATTCTACTTTATAAACCACCTTGAATTTTTCTGAATGAGTTATTAAATTGAACAACGAATCCTATGCACTTTTACCTGGGAGGAAGACCCATTGAACATAATGATACTTAATCCTGACTAAACACTCATAGGATTGAACTGTAAGGCTTCAGTCCTGTACAAACATAATTGGGAGAAAGCCCCATGGAACTCAGTGGGACTTACTCTAGGTAAAATGGCATAGAGAGGGTCTGCATGGCTACGTTCCGTGCCAGGGATCCCCAAACCTTTTGTGCTGGTGGGCACAATTGGAATTCTGGGAGTGTCAGGGGTGCTCTCACAAAATGATTGCTGTGGGAGGGGGCTGCCCATTCATAAAATGGCTGCCATGGGTGGCATCACCGATCACCAAATGCCCATTTACCAGAAGGCAAACTGGTGAAATTAAAAGAAAAGGGGCAAGATCTGAGTTCCAAAACACAAACCCACTTTTGAACTCATGGTTTTCTGCTCCACCACAGAGGGCAATTTGGTGATGTTCAGAGAATTACACAAACATAGCACAGGGAAAACACCTCCCCTCCACCCCCTCTATCCCCCCCACTCCCCGCTGTTCCCTACCATTATTTGTGGAAATAAAGATGGTGCTGGAGGCCAGCATTCCCCTTTGCAGCCTGCCAGTTAAAAAAATCTTAAAAAGCAAAAAATATCAGGAGGGACAGGAATCCAGGCAGGCACCACTGAAGGTGTCGGCAGGCCCACTGATGCCCATGGGGACCACGTTGTGGACCCCAGTTCTGTGCTTATTTAGTTGGGAGTAAATAACACTGAACGTAAGTGGGCTGTATTACGTTTAGTAGGAGTAACCATGCTTAGGGTTGCACTGGACAAATAGTGAACAACACGAGTGTGTTATGGTGAAGGCAAAAGAAGGGTTGCTACAGCAAACCAGGCATGGCCCAGTTTGGAAGAGGAACATCAGGGCATTAATTCAAAATGTTGGCTAATTCTTCCTTGCTACTAATGAGAATCCAGGTTTGGAAACTAACATTATCATACATTAATATCGGCAGATCAAGCTGCTGTTAAATGCACAGGAACAGGGCACGGTAAGCAATTGAATTGTTTATTGCGGTCACAGGCCAATACAAGTTTTTAATGCAAAAGGAGGATACAACTGATTAAGCGTAATTAGATAAAAACAATAAATTTTAAAATGGGGCCAACATAATTTCCCCCCTAATTTGCAATGAATCCTGGTCTTCCTGATCTCATCTGATCTCAGAAGCTAAGCAGCACCAGCCCTGGTTAGTACTTTGATGGGAGACTGCCTGGGAATCAGGCTTCCTGCATTGAGCAGGGGGTTGGACTAGATGGTCTTATAGGCCCCTTCCAACCCTATGATTCTGTGATTCTATGAAATAAGGAAAAAAAAACATTCAGCCTTCTCAGTGATACAGGATGAGTCATACTTCAAACAAAACATCACCAGCTCTTCAGAAGGTTGTCCCAGGAGAGTTCTTAATAAGGGGAGAATCAGCTTTTCTCTGCAGTCTCTATACAGATTACAGTACAGGAATATGATCAACAGATTCTGTTGCATCCGTTCTGCCCAGACATCAACATTTGTTACTGAATGGTCTTACTGAATGGTCCACTTAACAGTGCAGAGGGGTAAGCAGTTTGGCAACCCTACAGATGACACTCTCCAAAGTGCAGTGATTTATTTATTTTTTTTAACTTCTGGTGTGTGAATGCACTATGCTACCTGTAATGTGACTTGCTGTGACATTTCAGTACCAATGTCGTTATTTTTAAGCAGGAACTACAGTCAGGGCCAGAAATATTGGAACAAGGATAACTGTTTTGGCAGTTGGCCTCTGCACACCACCACATTGAAGTTGAAAGGAAACACACCCAGATGGCAGCGAAGGCAGGACATTCAGCTGTAATTCAAGGGGTTTGGCAAAAGTGGGGCACTAACCATTCAGGAAGGACAGCCAGTGGCATACACACCCACCCATTGTTGGTGGCTCATAAGTAATGGAACAAACCAACATCATTTCAAACTTAAGGATCGCCTTTAATACCTGGATGAAAATCCTTTGCAGTCAATGACTGCCTGAAGTCTGGAACCCATGGACATGACCAAATGTTGAGTTTCCTCCCTCGAGATGCTTTGCCAAGCCTTTATTGCAGCTGCCTTCAGCTGCTGCTTGTTTGTGGGTCTTTCTGCCTTCAGTCTTGTCTTCAGTAAGTGAAAAGCATGCTCTATTGGGTTGAGATCAGGTGACTGACTTGGCCATTGAAGAACATCCCACTTCTTTGCCTGGAGAAACTCTTGGGTAGCTTTTGCTGTATGTTTTGGGTCATTATCCATCTGCAATATGATGAAGTGGCATCCTATCAGTTTGGCAGCATTCGGCTGAATCTGAGCAGAAAGTATAGTCCTATACATATCAGAATTCATCCTGCTGCTTTTCTCAGCAATCAGGTCATTAATAAACACCAGTGACCCAGTTCCATTGGCAGCCATACATGCCCATGCCATAACACTGCCTCCACCATGTTTGACAGATGATGTGGTATGCTTTGGATCATGAGCTGTTCCTTCCCTTCTCCATACTTTTCTCTTCCCATCATTCTGGTACAAGTTAATCTTGGTTTCATCAGTCCAAAGAATCTTATTCCAGAACTGGCCAGGCTTTTTTAGGTGTTTGCTGGCAAAGGCTAATCTGGCCTGTCTGTTCTTGAGCATTACCAGTGGTTTGCATCTTGTTGTGAAGCCTCTGTATTTACATTCATAAAACCATCTCTTGACTGTAGATGTTGACAATGACATGCCTACCTCTGCAAGAGCGTTCTTGACCTGGCTAGATGTTGTGAAAGGGTTCCTCTTCACCATGAGCAGAATTCTGCATTCATCCACTTTAGTTGTCTTCCGTGGTCTTCCAGGCCTTTTGCTGTTGCTGAGCTTGCCAGTTAATTCCTTCTATTTCAGGATGTTCCAAACTGTCGTATTGGCCACTCCCACTCTTTTTGGGAGTGATCACCTATCTCTCTGATGGGTTCATTTTGTTTCTTCAGCCTAATTATGGCCTCCTTCACTCTCATGGACACCTCTTTGGACCTCATGTTGGGAGTTCCAGTGAACAACTACCAAATGCAAATGTGACACTCACAACCACCTCCAGGCCTTGGTTGGTCTGCTTGATTGGTCATGGAGTACCCAGGAAACAGGCCACATCTGGCCATGCAGCTGCTTGTCAGCCATTCGTTCCATTACGTATGAGCCACCAACGATGTGTGTGTGTGTGTATGCCACTGGCTGTACTTTCTGGATGGTTAGTGCTCCGCTTTTGTCAAACCCTTTGAATTACAGCTGAAAGTCCTGACTTCACTCCCATCTGGGTGTGTTTCCTTTCAACTTCAATGTGGCAGTGTACAGAGGCCAACTGCCAAAACAGTTATCCTTGTTCCAATAGTTCTGGCCCTGACTGTATGTGAAATAATTATTTTTTGTCCTGAAGACTCCAGCTGGAGAGACCTTTAATTTTTTAAATGCTATTTTAAATAACAGAAAGATGTGTCAAAATGAATTACATCTGAGCTCTCTAAATTAGCCTTCCCCCAACCTGGTGCCCTGCAGATGTTTTGGACTACAACTTTCATAAGCCCTGACTGTTGGCCATGTTGGCTGGGGACAATGAGAGTTGTAGTCCAAAACATCTGGAAGACTTCCGCTTGCGGAGGTCTGCTCTAAATTGTTGGGCTATGGCAATAATACCATTTAGCACTTTTGAATGTTCAAACTGCTACTCATTCAGTGTGTCAGTAAATTTTCCAACCACTGCATTGGGTAGGTGAGAACTGAACCCAGGATGTCACGGTCTACATTATCAGCCACTTTCACCTCATCTGCTCTTAATATTGTTACTTCTCTATCCCTCAAGGGTTGTGGATCCCCACCCCACCCTGGTCAGCTGTTACGGTTTGGGGATTCTTTGTAAACTAGAGGCTGTATTAGATTGTTCTAGTTTCCCTAGTGTGTCCAGCGTTCTTTTTGATCAGTGGCCTCTAAGTCCTTTCAGCTTTATTTTGACGGCAGCTCTTGAGCTCTTTAATAAACACCATTGTGCCGTGCTTAAAAAGGAGCAAACAGGAAACTATTGATTTCACAGCCTGCCTGCATTACTGAGCTCAATAGTGGATGAACAGAAGGAATCTACTACGGAAACCTAATCCTGTGTTCTCGGCAAGCATTTCCCATAGTTTAGTGAGCAGCAGATATGACGGCGTGCCCATTTTGAAATGGTGCATTGTCTGTTCATGCATTTCCAGTTGCCAAAGCCTTGACATGCAGGTGGTTTTGAACAGATTACTTCTGCTTCTGCACTGCAAAGCTCAAGTCTATTGTACTGGGATGGTAGACCATGCTTCTTGTTTGACTGGAAGGATGAAAGTGGCAATTGAGGTGTGTCCTGTTTTTCATCCAGGGAAAAATAAAAAGGTGTGTCCTGTTTTTCATCCAGGGAAAAATAAAAAGATATGACTGACATCTGTGAACAGTGCAAACCCTGCTCTTTTGTTGTAGAATTAAACTGTCTACATCCTGTGGTCAAATTTACTTTCACACGTCATGCAATTGGCTTCAAAACAGCCATCAAGTGAAATCCTAGGGCTCATTTTATTAAGAAGAACTGCTTTTCTTGGGTGGGGGGAAAAATGGGGGAGGAGAAATTAAGATTAATTTATTAAAAGGTTTGCAAGTTTAGAGGACACACACAAGACTCACAGAAGTTCAGATTATGGGTTGTATCCACTGTTAGTAGACCCAGTGAAATGAATGGGACTTAAGTTAGACAAACATTGGATACAATCCTGTATGGTTTTATTACACCAACTACGTTGGTAGGTTAACCAGCCTTCAAGTTGCACAGAACACTTCCTTTTACCATCTGAAGAATAGCTGTGTCAAATTGAAAGCTTCCTAACTTATCAGCACAGCTGGTCCAATAAAATATATATTCCCTGTCTTATCTTTTGGAACCATACTTGCAGAATTCCCCATGGACCAGTAAGTGCTGAGGTTGCTTAGCTGTCATCTCAGGTTGTGAAAAATTCTGGTTGCAGAAGTTTAAAAGTTGCCTCTGGTGTGTTTTATGGGCTCATGGTATTTTATTGATAACTTTTTTTTAGCTGTTCTAAATGTTTGTATGTTTTAATTTTGTTGTCAGTCACCTTTAATCTTTTTTTGTTTTTATTTTTTTGAGAAAGGTGCCCAAGAAATTTAGGCTTCAAACCTATAGCCATTTACCTGGTAGTAAATCCCATGAACTCAACGGGACATCGGTCTGAGTAGACATGCATAGGATTCTGCTGTTAATAATAACAATTATTATTATTATTATTATTAATAATATATGATGAACTCCTGATTTTACTATATGTAAAACCTTTGAGCAGAAGATGAGCTTGTTCTCTTAAAGCTGAGTTCTTGACATGTGCCAGCTCTCTAAATGTTTTTCTTAACACATGAAAAAGTTCTGTTTCCATTCTAGTGCTTAGTGTTACTAGAAGCTCCATACAGTCAGTAAAAACAAGACCTGGAGCTGACTGTGGCTCAGATCATGAGCTGCTTCTTGCAAAATTTCGGCTTAAATTGAAGAACGTCGGGAAAACCACTAAACCGTTCAGGTATGACCTAAATCATATCCCTGATGAATATACAGTGGAGGTGAGGAATAGATTTCAGGGATTAGACCTGATAGACAGAGTGCCTGAGGAACTATGGACGGAGGTCCGTAACATTGTTCAGGAGGCAGCAACGAAATCCATCCCAAAGAAAAAGAAATGCAAGAAAGCCAAGTGGCTGTCTGATGAGGCTTTACAAGTAGCTGAAGAAAGAAGGGAAGCGAAAAGCAAGGGAGAAAGGGGAAGATATACCCAACTGAATGCAGAGTTCCAGAGAATAGCAAGGAGAGACAAGAAGGCCTTCTTAAATGAACAATGCAAAGAAATCGAGGAAAACAACAGAATGGGAAAGACTAGAGATCTCTTCAAGAAAATTGGAGATCTCAAGGGAACGTTTTGTGCAAAGACGGGCATGATAAAGGACAAAGAAGGCAGGGACCTAACAGAAGCAGATGAGATTAAGAAGAGGTGGCAAGAATACACAGAAGAACTATACAGGAAAGATCTGAATGTCCCTGATAGCCATGATAGTGTGGTCACTGAACTTGAGCCGGACATCCTCGAGAGTGAAGTCAAGTGGGCCTTAGGAAGCATTAGTAACAACAAAGCTAGCGGAGATGACAGTATTCCAGCCGAGCTATTTAAAATCCTAAAAGATGATGCTGTTAAAGTGCTGCATTCAATATGCCAACAAATCTGGAACACTCAACAGTGGCCACAAGACTGGAAAAGGTCAGTTTACATTCCAATTCCAAAGAAGGGCAACGCCAAAGAGTGTTCAAACTACCGCACCATTGCGCTCATTTCACATGCCAGCAAGGTGATGCTCAAAATCCTACAAGCTAGGCTTCAGCAGTATGCGAACCGAGAACTACCGGAAGTACAAGCTGGGTTTAGACGAGGCAGAGGAACTAGAGATCAAATCTCCAACATTCGCTGCATCATGGAGAAAGCAAGAGAATTCCAGAAAAACGTCTATTTCTGCTTCATTGACTACGCTAAAGCCTTTGATTGTGTGGATCACAACAAACTGTGGCAAATTCTGAAAGTGATGGGAGTACCAGACCACCTTACCTGTCTCCTGAGAAACCTGTACGAGGGTCAAGAAGCAACAGTAAGAACCAGACATGGAACAACCGATTGGTTCAAAATTGGGAAAGGAGTACGACAAGGCTGCATATTGTCACCCTGCTTATTTAACTTATATGCAGAGTACATCATGAGAAATGCCGGGTTGGATGAATCAGAGGTCGGAATTAAGATTGCTGGGAGAATTATCAACAACCTCCGATATGCAGACGATACCACCCTAATGGCAGAAAGCGAAGAGGATCTAAAGAGCCTCTTGTTGAGGGTGAAAGAGGAGAGTGCAAAAGCTGGTTTGAAACTCAACATTAAAAAAACTCAGATCATGGCATCTGGCCCCATCACTTCCTGGCATATAGAAGGGGAAGAAATGGAAGCAGTGACAGATTTTACTTTCTTGGGCTCCAAGATCACCGCAGACGGTGACTGTAGCCATGAAATTAAAAGCCATGAAATTAAAAGAAATTAAATTTCCTTGGGAGGAAAGCTATGGCCAACCTAGACAGCATAGTAAGAAGCAGAGACATCACCTTGCCGACAAAGGTCCGTCTAATCAAAGCTATGGTTTTCCCAGTAGTAACGTATGGCTGTGAGAGCTGGACTATAAGGAAGGCTGAGCGCCGAAGAATTGATGCTTTCGAACTGTGGTGCTGGAGAAGACTCTTACGAGTCCCCTGGACTGCAAGGAGGTCAAATCAGTCCATCCTAAAGGAAATCAACCCTGAGTGCTCATTGGAAGGACAGATAATGAAGTTGAAGCTCCAGTATTTTGGCCACCTAATGCGAAGAGAAAACTCCCTGGAAAAGACCCTGATGCTGGGAAAGACTGAAGGCAAAAGGAGAAGGAGACGGCAGAGGATGAGATGGCTAGATAGCATCACGGATGCAATGAATATGAACTTGAGCACACTCCGGGAGAGAGCGCAGGACAGGAAGGCCTGGTGTGCTATGGTCCATGGGGTCACGAAGAGTCGGACACGACTGAACGACTGAACAACAACAACAAGGACTACTCCACCCTACATGGCTTTAAGGATTGAAGCTGTTATTTTAAAAATCTTTCCATGTTCTCTAGAGCCGTGTTTCTTTTGTAATTAGAATCCCAATCAGCATTGGCTGGAGGTGGGAGCAATAAAGCTGTGAATCAAGCCTCTAACTGACTTCCAAGGCAGAATTAGCTGCTCTTGTACAAAAATAGCAGTGGACAAGCTCTCCTAGCTTGATTTGCAATTGGCTCAGTTTTTCCCCTTTTCCTCTTTTCCTCAAACCTTTTCTTCGAAAGCTTGTGTTTTCCCCTGAAGGTTATCAGAGACAGTTCAGGCATACCAGGCCAAGATGAGCTCCTGGCAGATCCCTGCCACTGCTGTTCTCCCCCACTTCTCAAATTTATCTTTTGTGGAGGAGAACAAGGGTGATGGTGGAGGCCTTTTGCAAGTCTAAGTTTGGATGACCCCAAGTAGAGCCCAATATGAACTGAGCGGGCCTATACTTCAATGGGGGTTTGAGTAAGCAAACTCCCACTAAATAAGCAAAAGAAGCAAAGCCCTACCAAAGAAGCAAAACCCCACTAAATAAGCAAAAGAAGCAAAACCCCACTAAATAAGCAAAAGAAGCAAAACCCCACTAAATAAGCAAATAAGCAAAGGAAGGAGGGATGGTGGAAGAAAAGAGAAATGGAAGTTAAGGGGAGGTTCTACTGCAGCCTCCCATGACCTAGTGCCTGCCAGATGTTTTAGACTTCAAGTCCCATCAGCCCCCAGCCAGCATGGCCAATGGTTGGAAATTCCGGGAGTTGTCCAGAACATCTGGAGGGCACCAGGATGGAGAAAGGTGCTGTTTTGGTTTAAACCAGGAGTAGGCAACATGGTGCCCTCCGGATAGTTTGGATTAGAACTCCCTGAACATAGGCTGTGTTGGCTGGGTTTATGGGAATTGTAGTCCATACCATCTGGAAGCCACTAGATTGCCAGGTTTGAACTATGGCAAATCGTTAAGAGGAGCACCAGCACCTCTGGCTTCAGATAATTCTGCCCAGGGAATATGGACCAAGAGCCAGCGTGGTGTAGTGGCAAGAGTGTTGGACTAGGAGCCGGGAGATCCGGGTTCTAGTCCCCACTCAGCCATGGAAGCTCACTGGGTGACTTTGGGCCAGTCACAGACTCTCAGCCCAACCCACCTCACAGGGTTGTTGTTGTGAGGATAAAATGGAGAGGAGGAGGAGGATAATGTAAGCCGCCTTGGGTTCCTTGCAAGAGGAAAAAAGGTGGGGTATAAATGCAGTAAATAAATAAAATAAATAAAACTTAAGGGACATGAAAGTTGCCATCAGAAAACACACAGAGAGCAGGAAGAGCTCTTCAAATATGAAGGTTCACTGAAGGTGAAGGCTCGGGGCGCTATTTAAGATCTTGGCAGAGAACAACTCACAGCTAGGTTCAAGGCATTGCTCTTGAATATAGTCAAGATTCATTTGCAAGAAAAGGCAGTGTGTTTTAACAGCATTATGATAAAGAATGTTTTTAAAATTAATAAATCAAGTTTGAACATTCATTTACCTCCCTGAATACTCAAGTTATAGTTGTCTGATGAACACTTGCCAACTTTAGAAATCTGCTCAGAATATTTCATTTTCAGATCTAACGGTCAACTTCCTTGTAAGTGACCTTTATCCAAGGCACAATAAAGCAGGCATCGAAATCGCAGTGGTATCCACGCTAAAAGCTCTCTTCTGGCCAGTTTTAGAAAAGAGAAAGTAATCAAAATAATTTGGGTATTGGATACATTTCAGAAAAGCCATTTCTGTAACTACTATCCTGTGCTTGGCCACCTAGCTTTGGAGCTGCTGTTTCTCTTGCTAATTTATTGGGTAAGAAAAATACAGATATAGACTGTTAATAGTTCTTAAAAGGTTCCGTATTAAGAGACAAGTAGAAAAGGAGAAGCCTTTTATCAGGTGGCACTCTGTGTCATTGACTGGCTATGTAGCTTGCCCCCAAAACTTTGTTTAATTTTGTCACTGCTGTATTGTCTGCCTGCCAGTTTTGGGGCGAAATGCAAGATGCTAGGATTTAACCTTTGAACAGATCTTCAGAACATAAGAAGAGCCATGCTGGATCAGACCAAGGGTCCATCTAGTCCAGCATTCTGTTCACTCAGTGGCCAACCAGCTGCCTATGGGAAACCCACAACCAGGACATGAGTGCAACAGCACCCTCCCACCCGTATTCCCCAGCATCTGGTATACACAGGCATACTGCCTCTGATACTGGAGATAGTATAGAGCCATTGGGACTAGTAGCCATCGACAGCCTTCTGCGTATCCAGTGTACTGCCAGGCTGCTGTCAGCAGGGCAGGAGGAGCAACGGAGATGATTTTCACCTAGGGATGGCGGAGAATGCCACCACGGATTTCAGTGAGGCCGAATGCACTGGCATTCAGCCCCCCGAAATCCATGGCGGAATGGCCTCCCACTCCCCACCACCCTGCAGAATCCCCCCGGAATGAAACTTACCTGGGGTTCCGGCGGCAGCAGCTCCAGCGGCGGTGGCGGCTGGTCTTTCGGCAGGCTGCTGCGGCCGCTATTTGCGTCCTGCCAAGCTGCCGTTGATAGGCTATGTAAGTATTTACGTAGCCTATCACGGCAAAGAGCAGGGACGCAAACGGAGCCGCTGCGGAGCAGAGCCGGCCCAGGGAGGATTCTGGGGGGAGGGACGGAGCACCTCCCCCCCACCGCAAATCCAAGCTGCGAAAAGGTAAGTGACTTTTGTACATCCCTATTTTCACCTCTCCATCCTCCTTTTAAATGCTTTTCCTCTAGACGTGCCTTTGAGCCCATTTAGAGAGGGTGCACTGGTGGGGGCAGGGCCAGGTCTGGAAAGGCCATAGGATTTCTCCTAACCTGGCCTCTCCCCTCTCTGCCTACTGGAATGCCCCCTTTTCCTTCCCTCCGAAGCTGCATTTGCGACCTTGGGAAGCATCCTGTACCATTCTTTCCATAGCTGATGCAAGGGGATGAGGGAGGAAGATCAGAACTCAAGAGTCCCCCTCCCAACATCGTAGCAGTGTCTACAGCCTCAGGAGGGGGACGCTGAACAATCCTATGGTCATGGGATGCTCTCCCAGGGACCATAGGATTGCTCTCTCAACTCTGAACTGAAAGGGCAGGCCTGGCCTACCTAGTTATTTTAAAAGGTAGGCCAAACCTAACTAGTCATATTAACTTGGCATCTCAGTATTTAGTGTTTTGCTTGTGTTAGGTTAACAGAAAACAATAGCAATATTTAGGAAATTAAATTTCACTCATGCATTGTAAAATGGGTGTAGAAAAATTTACCCGTTTTATAAATGCTTAATTCCTTGACAATACGTGACATACCTGCATGCTATAAGCTCTGTTACTTGATGTGGATGAGTTTGTGTGGCTCTGTGCATAGATTGGCTCTGTGCATATTTCAAGTTCTTGTTTTGTGTGTGTAGCAGATGGATGATGACTGATGGATAGTGGTGGCCTGATATCATCTGTGGGGCCTACCTTCTTCTTGAGTTAGATTTTCACTCCCGCTTCTGAAGCTTTTTGCAGCTTGAGACCTATGTACCCCAAAGACCTCCTCTCTGCATATGAACTTCAGCACAGGCTCTGCATACGTTACTTTCAGTACAGTCCTTTCCCAAGATCTGCTGGCTGGAGGGGGTTAAGATAGGGTGGAGGTGCCCCTCCATTGGCAGAGAGGAGCACAACAAGCACTGAGGTGGGGGGACGGACACATCCACCCCAGAAGGCCCCAGTTATTAGGGTAGCCATGTGTCCTCCTTTACAGACTACAGTCCTCTATTGGAAGGGCTGCTAGAGGGCTGTCCTCTATTTTGAAGGTGTCCCCTATATGAAGTCTAAGTCTGGTACAGATACAAAGAACCATCAGAAGGAAGAGCTGGGCCTTGGAGTGGCCCATCAACAGCACTTGGACAGCAGACTGAACAGGCAGGCACACAGGTCAGCTGGGCACAGTCTCCCACACTGTAGGGAGATGTGCTGTATTTCTGTTTAAATTATAATAATTATTTCTGCATTTGCATCTATGCATATAAATTAGCATATGCGACATTTATGCAAATAGACATATAGCATATGCAAAAGTCTCCTCTTTTTTGTGTGATGCATGTCCTCTTTTTTGGCAATTCACATGGCCAACCTAGCGGGTGTAGACCTAGTTCCTGTGGTATTCCCACCAGCTGTAGGCCTCAAACTGGGGCATTGTGGGGGTGGCTTTGGATCTGCTAGATCCAAAGTCCCTTTGTTCCAGTGAGAGGCTCACTGGAACAAAACCCCCCACCCTTTGATTTCAATGAGGAGGGGATTAAAAAATAGAGGTTGGCTGGGCTAAAAAGCCCAGTAAAGCCACCCCCATCTCCTGCCCTGGCTGGTGTGACCGGGCAAAGCTTTGGAACTGGCGGATGATTTGCTAGTTTACTCCTCACCCTAGGATTAATCTGCCTGTGTGGTGGGGCAGTTACTGCTGCTGTATCACCCAAGCTATGATCTCTGAGTACATTCTTCCAGCTTATACCCAAGGCTATAAAGCAGTGGAGGCTGATGACTCTGATGTCAGTGGGGCGGTGAATCCGCTCCGGATTTCAGTCTGAACTCTAAAGAAGCTATCCAAGGTGTGGACACACTTTGGATAGCTCCTTAGAGTTCTGACTGGTTCTGAGTGAAACCTGGAGCCCCGCTGACATTGGAGCCACCAGCCTCCACTCCTATAAAGCACATTTGGTTACTACAAACGTGGATGTGATTTCTGGTTTAGGATAGGGATTAGTCTGGTGCTGCTGTACGTTGCTGTACGTTGAGTGTATATGATTTTTGTGAATGTTTTTGGGTTGTGATTACAGCTCATTAGTACTGGCCTGATAACTGCAGAAAGGTTGGCCTCTCCAGCAAATGCATAGGTTCTTAATTCTAAACTTCATTTCAAGAACTCAAAAGACAATTGAATTGTTGAGGGTGTTTTGTTTTGTTTTGTTTTGAGAAAGAATGGCAAAATGCCTTTTCACAAAGCAGGTCTTCAGGGCAAACAAAACCTGCACTATTTTTGGCTTTTGCTTGCTAGATGCTGTCTTCTTGCTCTCAACATTTTAAGGCACAGGGCAGCAGCGACAGAGCCTTGCACAAAACAAAAACATGGGGACAAACCAGACACGGCATTAAGTGCGTCTTTGCATTGAATGCCCACAGTTCTAAAATGGTAAAGAACAGCCACTGGAATGCAGATGAAATATTAGGATCTCAGCAGGTGAGAAGGGGAGAATTTCCTATCAATGAAAATTGCAGCTTCTGGGGAGTGTTTTTGGTCAGGGCCTCATCAGGAGAAGAAAAAGTTAAACTCTCCCTCCCTTCCTCCCTGCTGTAATCATGCAATTTCCATTTTTTAAAAAGTGCATGTTCAGTGCAAAGACGTATTTAATGTCATGCTTTGTTTGGTCCTCAGACTTCTCTTTCCAAAGCCCAGCCAGTCCTCCTGCTTTGTTTCTCAGGAAATAGAATGGCTGCATTCACATGTAATGGTAAACCATGGTTTATGTTAGCCATGATTTATATTAACCATGGTTTATTGCTTTAGTTATGAATTGCCTTGCAAATGAGCAAACAAACTGGAGCTTGTTTTCTCTGTTTCTGGTTTGTTTCTCTCCCACCCATTTTGCCAACCTTTAGAGTGATTTTGCTTTCAAGCTGCTCTTGCTGGGTGCCTCTGTTTTAGGGTGGACACAAACAAATCAGGGATAAGCCACAGTTCTGGGTTCAGACATCACAACAAACCATGATTTAAACAGCCAAACTTCATAAGCCAGGAACAAATTAATTTTTGGAGAAGCTGTTGGAGGCCGCTTTCCAGTTGTGGGCAGAACCAAAGGCAAAAGGAGTTGGGCCAAAATATCAAAACAAATCCAGTATATTTGGAGTTAAAGCTTTTTCTGCCAGTAACTAAGGCTTAGGAGATACATTTCAACCTTTAGAATGGGAAAAAACTGTACACAATCTTGGAAGTCACCTAATCATCAGTGGTTTGGGGAAAGGGAGTGGGGCCAGGGAAGGGGGAATGGGCATCTGGGGAACCCCAGAGGGCTGGATTGGATCCACAGAAGGGGCAGATTGGGCCCCCAGGCCTGAGGTTCCCCACCCCTGCCATAAGCCAACAGCAAACCATCGCTTCTATTTGTGGTTTGTACCTGGTTAACAAATGATGGTTTGCTTTCAGGGGTAGGTTCAGATAAAGCGGCAAGCCAGATTTCAACAAACCACACCACTGCTTACCATTATCTGTGAACTAGGCCAGTATAAGCTCTAGTGGAATGCACTTTTCCTAAATATTAAGGATGATCTTTCTTATGAAAATTCATCAGAGATATCTTGTAGTTGTGGAGAAAGAACTTGACTGAATGGTTTTGGGGTGTTCTTCAAAGTTATTGTATCACCCAAACCTGTTTTAGTTTACTTACTCATCCCTGGTCTGTGGTTACCACGTCATCCTCTTGCTGCCAGGTTATCCTAGTGGCCATCACACTGGGAAATAGTACACCGGCCACTCTATTGGTAGCTATGCAATGGTGACCATAGAGCCTGGCCATGCTGTCTAGAGCACGGCCGGAAGTGGTGGACGCTCTAGGCTGTTGTCTCTGTGGTTGCCATGGGTTTTTTTGCAGAGTGGCCATTTTTAACAATGGAGATCCTGCCACACGACATGGTAAGCCACCCCAGACCCCACCCCACTGCAGAGGGGTAGTTAGCTGGAGTGGTTTCCTAGCCGTCGTGGTTGGGGTTTTGACCCCACAGATGACACGCTAAGCCACTATGGTTTGCTCAGAAAGGCGAACCATGGTGGCTTAGTGTGACATCTGAACAGGCCCTTAAGTTTCATAACTTTAAAATCTTCTCCAAAAGGAAAATATTGAATACACCAGTGAATATTTCAATATGTTGGGTCCAGGCTACGTTAGTCATACTTAGGTCCCATTGAAATCAGTAGGACAAATTAGTTGTGATTTAAGTTCCACTGATGTCAGTGGATACTAAGTGCAACTAATGTGGGTTACAAACTTAAATCCACTTATCTGAAAGCCCAGCTGAACTTCTTATTTGGCAGGCATTCTGTGTTTTAGACCTTTTGTTTTGAATCCCCATTGCAGTTTTATTTTAAAAAGGCACTGCTTTTCTGTGTCTATTCTTGTTTCAGTTTTACTTGTTCCTGTTGTTTACAGCAAAATCCTATACATGTTTAGTCAGCAATTAGTCCCACTGTGCTCAATGTTATTTACTCCCAGGCACGGGTCTGTAAGGTGTGGGTTTGGTGTTTGTTTGTTTGTTTCGCAATTTCCCTGTAAGTAGCTTTGGTAGCCACTTTTGGGACCGAAGAGCAGGATATCAATTTCTGAAATAAAGAAAAACGCATGAATTTTTCCAGGGTTCTCGGATGATAGGTGATGCAAAGCACAGGAAAGCCAAAGTAATGCATTATGCAAGCTACAAAATATTTAAAGTAGTTAATAATTTATTTAAATTAGTGCTGTATTGTTTTGTGTGCATTCTGGCATAATATAGCCAGCTGTTCTGAATCCCAACTGTTCTTTGGCAAATGCTGACTCCCCAAAAGGCATCAGTTGGAAGGCAAGTGAAAGACGGATACTGGTGGTTGTTTGTGACATTGCTCTCTAGATATTCCTTTCTCTCCTGTGCTGAAATTTATTTCCCTACAAAACTACAGCTCTGTATTTCTGCCCTGCATATAGATTTATTTATTTATTTATAATTTTAAAGGACAGGCTGACTCCAGATTGGCTCACATTGTTTTCTTTAAACAATTCCATGTCTCTTATAGCTACTATTTGTCTGCTTGTCTCTTATTTAAATATAATGGTTTGAACTGTGGATTTTCCTTATTTTCTGACAAAAATGTGTGTGTGTGTATATATTATATTATATATTACATTCCTACACCTCCCAGTAGCTGAAGCTCTCTGGGTGGATCACAAAAATTAAAACCACAACTAGAGCATAAAAACGATATAAAATATAAAAGCATTAAAACTACAGTATAAAAGTACAACCACCATAAATCCTAGCAGCAATGCAGAGATTTGAAATATAGCAACAAATTTAAAACAGCAGAGCTAAAAGACTAGAATGCTAAAATTCCTGGGAAAATAAAAAGGTCTTCACCTGGGGCCAGAAATAGTACAACGTAGGTGCCAGGTGAACCTTTCTAGGGAGCTCATTCCACAACTGGGGTGCCACAGCAGCAAAGGCCCACTTCCTGGTAGCCACCCATCTCACTTCTTTTATATTATATATTAATATAATATTAATATATAATTTAATATAAACATTATATCTATCTATCTATCGTGTGTGTGTGTATGTGTGTGTGTGTATATATATATATAGCATTTCTATACCGCCCAATAGCCGAAGCTCTCTGTGCAGTATACACACACACACACACAACTAATAGTCCCCTAAAGTATTTGCAGATATGGTCCACTCACCTTCCTATCCTCTGGCTTCCTTATTTTGCCAAGGAATTCAGCTAACAAAACGTTTTTCTAAATGTCAGGGTGGAGGTGAGGAGCTAATTGTGTCCATATGCGCTTCTGCTTTAGACAAGCACATGTTTTACAGTTGGCCATATTCTGTGGAATACAAATATGCAACAGAAGATGTAAAGAATAATTACATCCTAGCAGGATTGACTCAAGTTTGAAATGGCATCTTGGCTTTAGAGGGGATCCTGTTCTGATAGTACTCATCAATGCACATTTATACTTTCTGTAAAGAAGATCGTTGTCAACTTGTGTGTCAACACCAAACACAGAAAAATCTCATGTGGTAGTTGATAGAAGGGATTGTTTGAGGTTTGGAGGGTCCTGGGTTCAAGACCCACCTTTGCCATAAACTGCTTAGGCCTTTTTCATGTTATAGAATCCCGCTGCTCTGATAGTGTTTGAATCTGGAAGATCATGTTAAAGGGCCCACATATGTATTACTTCCCATGCCAACATTGCTGCACTGTACCTCTGTTGAGAAACTTCTATGTCTCCATTTGTTTATAATTGTCTTCAACATCCACCTGATGCCGTGTTCTGTGCAACCCAATGCTCACATGTGGCATTGTGAACGAGGAGTTGTTTTACTGACCTTATGGATTCAACTTCAAATGAATGTGAATTTTGTTTGTTTCGGTCTTGTTGTTCTTTTATATACAGTAAATTAGCTAGTGAAGACTTTGCTGGAGGGATCAGAATTATGGTGTGAGCGCAGCCTACCGTTAGGTAATGGGGCCTAGAGGACAAGAAGGCAAGATTATATTTGTGTCACTAACTTGCTCAGGAAAGGCATGGAGATAAAAACAAACACAAGAAGCAACTACAGGCTAATGTGCACATGGCTCTCAGCTCAAAATTGAAGTCTACCAAGAGAGCTGATTGTGGTGAGGGGGGAAATAATAGCTCTTTCCTGTACTACATATAACTTACTTAATTTTTTAACAACAGCCTTTGAATGAAAAATGTGAAGGTCTTAAGACATAAAGACTACGGCTGCAAGCTTTAATGGGTAGATTATTCAAGCATTTGAAATAAGTTCGAGAAGCTTGTTTATGTACATCATTTAGAAAAAGGAGCAATGTCTCACCCAGTGTATAGAAACACCTCCATCTTTCTTGCATGGTGGCAACTCTCACCTGCTAAATCTTGTTTAATGAGCTGAAGCTTTACTTGATTAATTTGTGGGGCAATTTTTAATTGGCGAGGCTGTCCGTTATTTGTTTTGAGGCTATTTTTGTTCTGGTGTGTTACTATAATGGGGAATTGTAAAAAGTACTTAAAGGAGCAATGTTGTGCATGTTTAGGCAAGAAAAAAAGCCCCACACCTCCCAGCATTCCCCAGCTGGCATGGGAGTTGTAGGATTTTTTCTGTCTAAGCATGCGTAGGATTTGCCCTAAGATGGCTTTCCCTTGCAACAATGGATGGGGCAGTCATAATGCCAGATCTTTGTTTAGTGCTGCATCAGAGGTGGGCAACAGGTGGCCCTCCAAATATTTTGGGCTCTAATTCCCATCAGCCCTTGTCAGCTTAACCAATAGTGAGGAGAGTTGTATGCCAAAATATCTGAAGGGCCACAAGTTCCCCAACCTCGTGCTACCTGAACAAGCTGCCAGAAGCCCTGTGCTCCTACACTCCCTCCTCCCCTCCCATACTAGAATTCCCTGCCTACTATCCTGGTTTCAAGCAAACCATAGTTTGCCATTCTACCTAAACTGGCAAACTATGGTTTGGGGTTCTCCTGAGAAACCAGGATTGGAAACTAGGGTTTGGTACTACCTGTGTGCTAACCTGCAGATTAACAAATGCTATCTCGTATTTCCCTCATATCTCAGAAAAAAACCCATCTATGTTGAGGTTGTAATTTTTACCCACTCATTACATTTATATCCTACCTTTTCTCAAAAGAGCTTAAGATGGTCTCTCCCCCTTTCCCCCCCTCACAACAACTCTGTAAAGTAGGTTAGGCTGCAAGACAGTGAGTGGTCCAAGCTCATCCAATGAGCTTTGTAGCTGGATGGAGATTTGAACCTGGATCTCCCCGGTCCTGGGGTGATAATATGCAAATTATTTAAATGAAATTGATTAGCTTTGGGGTGGTTAAATGGGCCTACCAGGGCAGCACAAGAAGAGAGAAGATAAGGTTTTGTGGAGATAAAAAGTGGTTAAGTGGCAGATGATTAAATAAACAACTAAAATGTCTCAGTGATTTTTTAGCCATAATAAAAACAGAATTATTTATTTTCCACTTCTTGTCCCAGGAAACCAAAAAAAGAAAAAAGAAAGAAAAGAAGAAAAAAGAATTTCTAAGAAGGGCCAAGGCAGATATTTGTGCTAAAGCTATGTTGACAAAAACATCTGCCTAGATTCCAGTGCAAAACTCCTCTTAGTTTGGGGAATTGTCACAGTAACAGCTGCCAGCTGACATTGCAGTACATGGAGCCGGCATTTTTTTTGCAAGTGGTTTTTCTTCATGTTGCTGGGATTCAGACAGCTGGTCTGCTTAGACAGTGGCATTGAGAGCTGCTGGCAAAGGAAATACCAGGCCAGGCGTTCTACTTGGTCTGAATTTTGCTGCCCCACCGGAATGGGGGCATTGTGTGTGAATATTACAACACCAGCAAAGTGCTCTGTTACTACCATGGCCAGGGAGGTGTTGGTAGTGAGCAGTGGGGGCTGGTGACTCCAGTGTCAGTGGGGCTGTGAATCCACTCTGGGTTTCAGTCAGAATCAGTCAGAACTCTAAAGGAGCTATCCAAGGTGTGAAGCATAGCTCCTTTAGAGTTCTGACTGGTTCTGACTGAAACCCAGAGAGTGCACCACCCCATGGACATCGGAGCCACCAGCCTCCACTGTTAGTGAGTCATCTAAGAGCTTGACACCTGTTTTACTAGATAGCTTTATTGGTAATTTATGGTTTTACTGATTTTTATTGGTAATCTTTATTGCTATGGGTTTTTTTAATTGAATATGTACTTATTGATTTTTATTGTATCTGTTTTCTGTGGTTTTTATCTTGAACACTACTGCCTTGAGAGGCAGCCTGAAATAATTTTAAATAAAAATAATAGGAATTGGCTCCTGACCCACTCATACTTGGAGCACGCTCATTGAAATAAATGGGATCTAAGTTAGTCATGATTAATTTAGGTCACATTGATTTCATTGGGCCTACTCTAAGTATGATTAAATCTGGACCCAACCCTGGATCTCTTTAAAAACAAAACAAAAAGTCTCTTCAGTCTGTGGCAATTTTACCTAAAGCACTAATAGGGCATTTTCTCCAGATCATACATAGCAGAAAGAAACATTAATGAGGCTGTACTCGTTGCTGACATTTGCTGCATAGAGCAAAATTGGAACACTATAATCAAGGCTCTCTTTTGGTGTTACCACTATGGTAACTTCCTAGGGTATGCTTCCACCCTAAGAGTTTACTCTGGAATAGTTACTATTTGTTCACTCACTTTTTTACAGTGTCACCATTAAAACATAGTTGCCCCATGCTTTTCCTGTAGTTCTTCCATCTTTTTTTTCTTAACACCTCCCCCCCTCCCCAGACTTTGGGGAAAAACGTTTTTGCGTTTTTTTCTCTTTGCCTTAAAACAAACAACAACCCAGCACAGCTAGGAGTTCTGTTGACCTCACATCCGCACGTACATGAGGTAGGAAAGGTGGGAGGAAGAGGGGATAAATGGTCCTTTCCCAACCCACATGGCTATCTTCTGCCTTCTACTTTAGATGGAACATAATGGAGATGTAAATATACAAAAAGCACTATGTCGCTCCTAATACAAAAAGTGAAATGCTGTTTTGCTTGCACCTTATAGTGGAAGAGGGGTGATTCAGGAGTGCTGTGAGCTGTCTGTCTGGAAGCACCCTAGTAGATATGCAGAAACAAATTGTTTTTAAGGCTGCACTCCTATCTAAACTTACCTGAGAGTAAGTCCCATTGGTCTTGCTTCAGAACAGACATATATGGTATTGCATTGCACATCACGAGAAGGTCTCTAGAAGAAATTAGGTGTTGGGTACTGTGGACACTGACAGATGGAAGCCCTGTTCAGGAGTTCTGAACCAGAATAGTGCAAATGTGTGAAAAGGAGCGCTTCAGCCCTGCTCCACTCTATCACTGTATTTGTCGCCCTCAATTTGTGGAGGGCAACATTCTGAAGAGGAGAGCCTCCTGTATCTGTGGAGGCTTTTTATGTTAGCCAGAACACTGGAAAATCAGCATTTTGGCTTGCGTGGAAAGCCTCATAAAATCATAGAATAGTAGGGTTGGAAGGGGCCTATAAGACCATCGAGTCCAAACCCCAGACCATCGAGTCCAAACCCCTCTGTGGACGCAGAAGGCTCTCCTCTTCAGACTGTTGCCCTCCACAAGTTGAGCGTGACAAATGCGACAAGGGTGAGATGTGGGCCTGGAACACTTCTCCTTATGTGTTTGCTCTGCTCAGGTTCAGAATGCCTGAACAGGGCTGGATAAAGTATACAAATGTTTCCTTAAAATTACCTTCATAGAATATTGGGCACATAGAAGAAAGTAAGAATGGCAGCTGTGTACTGGCATGTATTTTTATCTATCACCACATTGGCACTGTAGGATAGCCAACTCAAACTGTGCATAGGAAGAGCTCTGGCATAATCTCATGTTTGATTTTGGATTAAGTTCTTAAATCTCATTTGAAAGGTTCTCAACTCAGTAATGAAGAGTTAATACTATCTAATTTTAATGTTCAGTGAGTTATCGTGCAAATATGCACTCCTGTAGTTCAAGTTATTCACTTGAAACCTAAGCATTCATTCTCACCCGTCAGCATTAAAACAAGGCTTTTTTGACAAGGTTAAACATTAAAAGGGTTGGACTCTTTATGAAGCAAACTAACAAGGTACTGATCACCAATATTTATGAGGTGGGAATGCACGGGGTTTTCAAGCACTGAAGGTTTTCAAACATCGCAGAATGCAACAAGAAACAAGAACATAAGAAAAGCGCTGCTGGATCAGACCAAGGGTCCATCTAATTCAGCATTCTGTTCACACAGTGGCCAACCAGCTGTTCACTGGAAACATCAGCATCTGCATCAGCACCTTCCCACCCATGTTGCCCAGCAACTGGTGCACACAGGCATACTGCCTCTGATACTGGAGGTAGCACATACCAAGCGGGACTAGTAGCCATTGATAGCCTTCTCCTCCATGAATTTGTGTAACCCCCTTTTAAAACCATCCAAATTGGTGGACTTCACTACATCTTGTGGTAGCAAATTCCATGGACAAGGAAGATGACTTTCAAAAAGTTCTGTAACTTTTTGTAGGTCATCACTAGATTTTGCTATCACCTTCTCAAATCTTTTTCTGTCTCTTTTATAAATACATTCAATTGACTGTGCCCAGAGTCTCTAGAATACAGTTACAAATTTATTCCACTTTTGTCTTGAACCAATTATGTTGAGTACTTTTTGAACCACCGCAATGATAAAATTAAAGATATGAATATATTTGGGGTACAAATTAGGATCTTTCTTGCATATGTATTCATATGTATGCAAATACACATACTCAACAGATACTTTGAAAATCATGCCTTACAAGTCCCATACTGCTGTTCTTAAGATCTCTGCTATAGAATCATTCCTACCACATATAATAATATATGATGTTAAAATATTGATTTGACAGTATAGGAAAAGTAATGTATAGAGTCTGGTCAATTGCATTCTTCAGTTTCATGGCAGTCTTTCCATGGCACTGCAGGTTCTAATGCCTGAAATCTTAGTGCAGGATTTTTCTGAACCTTTACTTTATTTATTTATTTATTTATTTATTATTAAATTTATTAATCGCCCATCTGGCTGGTCACCCAGCCACTCTGGGTGATGTACAACATACAATAAAAACACTTTAAAACAATAAAATTCTACAATAAAAACATTTTCTAAAATACCCTAACCCACCCCAAATGCCTGCCTGAACAACAACGTTTTTAATGCACGACGGAAGCTCATTAAAGAGGGGGCATGACGGAGTTCCCTAGGGAGGGACTTCCACAGAGTGGGGGCCACCACAGAAAAGGCCCTCTCCCTCGTCCCCACCAGTCTAGCTGTCCTGGCTGATGGGACAGAGAGAAGGCCATCCGAGGCTGATCTTGTTAAGCGGCCTGTTTGGTGCTGCTGGAGGCACTCCTTAAGATAGGCTGGACCGGAACCATATAGGGTTTTAAAGGTCAAAACCAACACCTTGAATTTGGCCCGGAAAACAACTGGTAACCAGTGCAACTCCTTCAGCACTGGAGTGATGTGATCTCGCCGGCGGCTGCCTTTAATCAGGCGAGCCGCTGCGTTCTGTACCAGCTGCAGTTTCCGAACCATCTTCAAGGGTAACATAGAGCGCATTACAGTAGTCTAAACAAGAGGAGACCAGGGCATGTACTACCGATGGGAGCAGATGGTCGGGAAGGAAGGGCGCAGCCGCTGTATCAGATGGAGTTGATACAGCGCTGTCCGGCTCACAGCTGACACCTGAGCCTCCATGGACAGCTGGGAGTCCAAAATGACCCCCAGGCTGCGGACCTGGTCTTTCAAGGGTAGCCGTACTTTAATGGCTCAACAGATGTTTTCCTCCATGAAGACATTGCTAAGTATGTAGGACTTCCAAAGAAAGATGAAATATAACATACACTTCAGACAGAAAGGTTTGTTTGTAGAGAACTTACACTGGGAGAAGAGAGACAGACAGATCTGAGCAAGTTGTTCCTTTGAATATTTAACTCACATGTAGGACTAAGTAGGATTGAGAGAAAGTTGACGTGGCCGGCCCTACCATTAGGCAGAGTTAGGCAGCTGCCTCAGGCACCATAGGCTGGGCAGTGGGGAGCAGCACCAAGATGTTAGAGGACAGAGATGTGTGTGTAATGTGACCAGCCCTCCGCCCCTTAGTCTACTGTCCTCAGTTGTGATGGAGGACCTGTCCCACCACCAGTGCTGAAAGAAGATTCAACTTGTATAGATCGAATTGGGGGGCAGCACCATGTTTTCCTTTGCCTCAGGCACCAAAATGTGTTGGGCTAGCCCTGAAAATTGATGTAGGCACTCCTATACACACTTACCTGGGATTAAGTCCTCAATAAGATGTGCATAGGAGTACACTGATAGTTTTTTTTTTATTGTGTCAACTTATTTCCATAAATACAGAGTGTTGATTTCTCTATATCAGGAATGAGGAACCTGTGGCCCTCCAGATGTTGAGCTCCAGCTCCATCAGATCCAGCCAGCATGACCAATACTCGGGGATGATTGTAGTCCAATAACACCTGGAGGGCTACAGATTTCTCACCCCTGTTCTGGATTTTCAACTTATCTTTTTCTTGTGAAAAAGGTCACCAAATGAAGGAGGTCACTAATATGCACCAGAACGCCATATGGTATGTTACAATGGAAATTGTTAGTTTTTTCTTTTTTTTATTACAAGTTTCCTCCATGAATCTGTAAATGAACACCAGAAAATCAGTTAGACAAAATAGTGATGGATTGACCTTAATCAGAGGATAGACTAGCTTCCTCAAAATAAATAAACTAATGGAGGGGCGTAAAGTTGATTGTAACGTAATGTTTGAGGCTGCAGTCCTGTACCCATTTACTTGGGAGTAAGTCCCACTGAACACAATGGGATTGTGCTGTCAGTGCTTTAGGCTGAGGAAAGAGCTCTGTGCCACTTCATACTGTAGCAGTGGAGGCTGGTGGCTCCAATGTCAGTGGGGTGGTGAATCTGCTTCGGGTTTCATTCAGAACCAGTCAGAACTCTAAAGAAGCCATCCAAGGTATGAAGTACCTTGGATAGTTCCTTTAGAGTTCTGACTGGTTCTGACTGAAACCAGGAGCGAATTCGCCGCCTCACTGACATCAGAGTTACCAGCCCCCACTGTACTGTATTGAACGAACATTATTTGTGCCGCTCTTATACATCATACTGAGCATCAGCCCATAGCCAATGTAGCAATTTTAAATGTTTACACACATGCCTGCAACAGCTATGTAAAATTTCTAGAGAAGTTCTGTACGTTCTTGGTATATTCCAGGTGGCAATTGCAAAGTTGGACCCATCATACTATATCTAACTGCCCTCTTAACATTGATTCCCCCCCCCCCATCATTGGATTCTATCATAACTAAGAGAGAGAATCCCCATTGGGATACTCCCAATACCCAGTTGAGACTGGTTACTTCTATTTTATAAGAACAGTGTATCCTCCTGTTTATAAGGAAATTCATTTGGTAGACACTGTCAAAGCCTATTTTTTCCAAGTGATTGCTGAAAGGACATTCAAGAAGATTGCTTCCCTTCACCTCAGAATAGGAAACCAATGTAGCATAAATGGTTATAACAACAACTTATACAATAGACACAAATGAGGCAAAATTATTTTAATTGTGAAACATATGTTGGTTTCTAAGTTTCTCACAGCATTGATGTGCCATGGAAAATTTATCAGGGTTTTGTCTCTATTCCTTTCTGAGGAAATTGCGAAGATTTCCATATGGTAGATTCACTTCAGCTCAACTTATACTGACTGCTAATTGTGGAAGCTAATTTAAGCTAATTGTTTAATAATCACTGACAGCTTCAGCACAAACAAGTTGATCACAATCCAAGTTTGCTGGAGGCTGGACAGTCTATGCTGCCTCCTTTTTTGCAGAATGCCTCTGAGCCCGTGCAGATTATGTTATATAGTGATGTTATAGAAAGGCAGTCAGCCACAGGCATGGGAGATTTGGCTCTCATCAAAAGAGGTGAAGGCTTGAGCCCTGACATGTCTCATTTTAAAAACTGGGTAAATCAGAAGTTTCTAAATAAAATTGGTTTACTTGTGTATTAGGATTTGAACCTTTTTAAGACTTAGTGGCCCAGTTCAGACACCAAAGTTTTGTGTGAAGGGAATGAGCTTCAGTGAGCCTGCTCATTCTCTGGTATGGTCATGAGGAAGAGTACAGCCATTTCTAGTTTAGATTAATCACAGCTTGTCATGTTATCCAAACCCAAGAAACTGTGGTTAATGTTGACTATGGCTTGTTTAAAATTGTACTGTGCCGAAACCTCACCTGCCCTTTCACAACCTCTTTGTTTCCCTGTGAAAGAGGCAGTAGTTTTTCTGCCTCTTTTGCAAGGATGTTAAGAATTTGGGAGAAATTTCTCAGGGTGCAGGGCCTTTGTGCTTACCTTACTATAAGGAGGTGGCTGAAGGGTTTGTGTGTGCTCTTTATTTTACAATTGTTATCCTGTTCTTTTAACAACAACAAGAAGAACTCACTCAGCTTTCAGACACTCTGCAGGCAGCACTGGAAAGCCCCAAGGCAGGAAATCCTGATTAAGTCCTCCAGAGGGCTTTTCAGGAAGCTCAAACAGCCAGAGAGGCTGCAAGGACAGAATGAGGTAAAAATGTGTAAAATCAAGAGTGCAGACATCACCACCCCCCTCAGTGACCTCCTTATAGTAAGGTTAGCATAGAAGCTCTGCACACTGAGAAATTTCTCTGAAATTCTCATTCCCTCCCACAATTTTTGGGTGTAATTTCTCTTTGCCCCTCCCCTCAACAAATGGTCAAAAATAAATAAGACTGAAAAATTTGGCAGAGTGCTAGTTTAAATAAGCCAGCTTCATAAAACATAGTTTGATGTTGACTTGTTATGGAGCTGCTTTATTTAAACAAGCCATAGTTAACATTATGCACAATTTAGGGCAGGGATGGCCAACTTGTGGTCCTCCAGATGTTTTGGCCTACAACTTCCATTAGCCTTAACCAGCATAGCCAATAGGGAGGGATGATGGTAGTTGTAGGCCAAAACATTTAGAAGGCCACAAGTTGTCCACCGCTGGTTAGGGTTTGGCTGAAATGGTTAACGGAAATCATTAGCAAAAATGTTCAAGCTCCTCCTTGCAGCTGCACTGGAAAAGCGGGGAGGGTATGAACCTGAGGCTCACTGTGATTCCTTCTCATCACACTTTGGTTTAGTAGGCTGTCTGAATGCAGCCAGCGTTTTGTTTGTTACAAATGTCATTTTGTTTCTAACAGGGGGAAGTTTTCCCAAATGTTTGTGGGCTAAACTTCCTTAGTATTTGGAGAATGAAAATCCTTGTTGAAAATTTGCGTTCAATTATGTAGTTTCCTTTAACCGAATGTTACGTGTCATACCTCCAACTTCATGTTTTCAGAAATGGAAAACCTTGTTTTGAATTTCTATTAAAATATGTTGAATAATAATTTGGGAGGAGTAAGAGACTAGCTAGGGAGAATATTCCTTCCACATCTGGAGACTCCACATCTGGGGTTAATACCCTAGCTCTTCCATTGTGGCAGAGTAGGGTGTCACAAACATAATGCATTAAAATACTGTGAAGTCAAACACCAAGCACATGTCAGGGAAGAAAGAGGGAAGGAGTGCTAGATTCTGTCCCTGCATGTGCAGTTCAGAAGCATCAGGTGGCCTCTCATGTGCACATGTGACCCCGTGCTGCATCGGGTTTTTCTATTGATTGTTTAGCATTAATCTGATGCCTATTTAAAAGGTTGTTTTATGATTTGTATTTTCTGGAATAATCAAATGCCCAGAGAAAGAATCCCATCTGATGAAACAAGACAACATCAATAGTTAATTCTAACTAGTATAAATTTACTCTCCTACTTAAGTCTGCAGAATGGCTGAAAAGTTTAGAGACAAAGAAATTACTTTCTCAGTAGGGCTTGTGTAGGTGTGATGTGCATTTGCTACTTATATATGCAGCACATGGAGCCTAATTGAATGCAGAATGTGGTGCTGTCACTAATGTCTTGATTAACTGTTGCCAAAATCTGACAAAGAGCAAAGAATGAGAGTGTGATGATTGATGCGGTTTCTGAGTTTTCCTCCATTTGGTGAGGCTGTGAGTTCAGTGAGTAAATGCATGATAAAGGTACAAATAGACTTTTGTGTGTGTGAAAGATCATGAAACAATGCAGCAGTTTAATTGGAAGGAAGCATCTGTAAGTTTAGCAGGGAAAAAAGAATTATTTTTGTTGTTGACAGTTTAGATAGCAAGTGCAATGGAAAGTTCCATCCATTTTTATACTGGTTTAGAACAGTCTGCAAGAAGATGGTTAATGCTTTCATTTAACAGTCCGAAGGAAATGGTTAATGCTTTCATTTCAGCCATGATACTGTGATCCTTACAGACATCTGCAATATATCTCCCATTGCTCCCCCAAACATCCATTGCTTTTTTGATGTGTGGGGCAGATGCTCTACTGGAAGACCTTATGAAGTGGTGTCCAATACACAAGAAGAAGCATGCCATTCAGGCTTCATCACATACAGGCCTTATTTCTGGAGGATAGGGCTATCAATGCCTAGTAGTCATGATGGCTATGTATTTCCTTTAGTATCAGAGGCAGTATGCCTCTCAATACTAGTTGCTGGAGAACAGTGTGAGGGTGCTGTTGCACTTGCTGGCTTCCCGTTGGGGCATCTAGTCCAACAGAATGCTGGACTAGATAATGCCTTTGGTCTGATCCAGCAGGGCTCTTCTTATGTCCTTATCTGAGGTATGTGTGGTTGGATGGGGGCATCCACTGAATCATTCTCAGCTGGGGTTGGCTACTTACATATCACATGTTTCTAGCCAAAATGCTCCATGTTTTCTTTTCTTTTGTGTGTGTGCTGTGAGTAACTACTTATTGTCAAGAAGACAATCAATTGCATTTCAGTGTTCTTCAGTAACTCAGAGAACAAGACCCTTTCTCTAAAGGACAATAATTGAGATTATCCTGTTTTCACATCCGTTTTAGGGAGCTGCTGTATACCAGGTGAGACTAGGCAGGTCCTCCTGCTTTCCCTTCCCTTCTGCTCCCTAGTCAGCCTCTTATTTTTTTTAGCTTGTGACAAACTGCCAAGTGTTTGCAATACTGCCTTTACAGGCCAAAACTTCTAATCCTAATGCTTTATTAGAACCTCTGTTGGAACCAACAGTTTTCCCTGGCTAAGCCTTAAACACTGTTTATCTCTCAGGTAATTAGGAACTGAAGTTATTATCACAGAATCATAGAACAGTAGGGTTGGAAGGGGCCTACAAGGCCATCGAGTCCAACCCCCTGCTCAATGCAGGAATCCAAGTCAGAGCATCCCTGACAGATGGCTGTCCAGCCTCGTCTTGATTGCCTCCTGTGCAGGAGATCCCATTACCTCCCTAGGTAAAATTATCGTATAGCCATAATAAATATCGATCTCTGTTGTTGTTGTTGTTGTTGTTGTTTTTGAAAGGAGGTAGAACATTTAGCATCTTCTAGGCACCTTGAGTAGATAGCTCTATTATCTCTTAAGTTTACATGTCTTAAGTTTCTTATTTTATTTATTTATTTATTTATTTTATTTCCTCAAATAAAAATGTGTGTGTTTTATGTTGAACAATTAAAAAATCAGAGAGTATTGTCTGTCTATAATTGAATTTGATCGCTGTCTTGTATTGGAAGCATCATAATGCATGTTCAGCAAACGTGTAGATCACTGGTGCTGTGTGTGGACTGGTGTTATTTGCCACGTAGTTCTTCATGCAAGAAAATAAGAGTGCAACATCATGCTTTGCTAAAAGCCCACTTCAGGCATTCTACCTACTGTATTGTTTGAACCCGTGAAGAGAGGAGCGCTCCAGCCCCACCTCTCTCCATCGCCGCATCTGTCGCCCTGTAAATGTGGACTATGGCAGTTTGAACAGGAGAGACTTCTGTATCTGTGGAGGCTGCCCACACAATTAAAATCCTTTATTTTCCATGGATTAGTTGTCTCCTTTCTTTTCACCTGCATGCCTCCCTTAGATCTTTCTTTCACATGCATTTCTTCCTCGTCCCCACTGCTCAGCTCATTAATTTAAATGAGACCACCTCCCTATGCAAGATTGAATTATGTGTGAAGGAAGGGCTGCCACATTGTGCCTTAAACTGATATCATAAATGGTAAGCATGTACTGTTAGAGTGCTTGAAGATAAGCAACCATTTGCCTTTGCGCCAGCTAGAAAATAACTCTGTTCGAAATTATTAATGGCCATGTGATACTTCCTCTCACTTGATTTACCTATATTGGCATAGCAGTTTGCTAGGTACTTTACTGAAAGTGATACTCAAGTCTTCAGTCAAACAGACAGAAGAACTCCCATAAATCGAAGTGATGGCCTAAAAATCCTAATCAATAATGAAAGTCCAAAACAGCTCTTGATTTTTAGTGACCATTTCCTGGTTATTGCATTCTTCCACTGCCTCATGGTTGTGCAAATTAAATTGGAAAGGTGTTTAATTGAATTTGACACATGGGAAGCTGCACCATGCCATAAGAACGTAAGAAGAGCCATGCTAGAGCAAGGGTCCATCTAGTCCAGCATTCTCTTCACAGAGTGGCCAACCAGCTGCATACGGGAAAGCCACAAGTGGGACATGAGGGCAACAGCACCCTCCCTACCAAGTCCGACCATTGTCCATCTAGCTCACTGACTGGCAGAAGCTCTCTGGGGTTTCCAGAGGCAGAGCATAAGTGCATTGAGAGGAGAAATTTGGAACATATATGACTACCCATGAGTCCTAAAATATCTCCCTTAGCAGGAGCTTTTTTCATGGTAGATTTTGAATGGAGAATAGTATTGGGAAACATATGAGTGGGTTATATTGCAATCCTATAACCACTTACTTTGGAGTAAGCCCCATTTAATTCAGTGGCACTTCTGAATAGATGTGCATTGGATTGCACTGTTAGTTTTGGTTTAGTGAAATGGAAAGATCTGTGGAAAGGGGAAGAATATATAAGTTACTAAAGTTACTGAATCAAGAAGGGCAGACAATACCCCTTTTCATTTTTTAAATTTTTTTTAGGTTAGGCATTATGTGAGGTGAAAATTGCAAGTCATATTGTTTTGTGCGGGGAGTTTAGGGAGTTTACCATGATGATGGGAGAATGCCCCTCCCCTTTAATATTTTTGTTGTTGTTTATTTATTTTATTTAAAACCCTTCTGGCCGCCTTCCAGGGCAGAAGTCCTCCCAAAGCGGCTTACAGCAGTAAAATACTTAAAATATTAAAAGTGCTAAAAGCATAAAAACAATAAAAACAACAATAAAAGCTAACAATAAAACCAGCAACAATAACAGTAGCAATAGCAGTCATATCAAGAGAAAGACATGGTAAATATGTTTTCAAGGCCTTCTTAAAAGCCTGCAATGATGGAGCATGGCAGACCTCTGATGGCAACTTGTTCCAAAGGCATGGGGCCACTGCAGAGAAGCTCTCTCATGTGTGGTCACCCACCTGACTGCTCTCATGGATGAGCAAATGAGAAGGGCCTCTCTTTCAGATCTTAAAGTGAGGGCAGGCTGATATGGGTGAAGGTAGTCCTTCAAGTAACTTGGTCCCAAACCGTTTAAGGCTTTAAAGGTCAAAAACCACACTTTGAATTAGGCTCAGAAACACACCTGTAACTAGTGCAGTTGGAGCAGTATAGGCATTATGTGATTGAATCACCTCGCCCTCACCAATACTTGGGCAGCTGCATTCTGCATGAGCTGGAGTTTCTGAACCATCTTCAAAGGCAGCCCCACATATAGCGCATTACACTAGTCCAGCCTGGATGTCACTAGTGCGTGGATAACTGAGGCAAGGTCCATCCTCTCCAGATAGGGCCACAGCTGGGTTACCAGCCGGGTAAAAAGCACTCCTGGACACCTTAGCCACCTGGGCTTCCGCAGTTAGCTCAGAGTCCATGAGAACTCCCAGACTGCACATTTGGTCTTTTAGGGGGAGTGCAACCCCATCTAAGACCAGTTGTAAACCTCCATCTGAAGTAGTTGGTTTCTCAGCTCTCAGTACCTCCATCTTGTCTGGATTAAGTTTCAGCTAGTTCAACCTCATCCATCCCAAAACAGCCTCCAGGCACTGGTTCAAGAGTTCCACATCCTCCCTGGGATGTGCAGATGGAAACAAGAGGTAGAGCTGAGTATCATCTGCATACTGATGACATTTCAGCCCAAACCTCCTGCTGACTTCCCCCAGCAGTTTCATGTAGATGTTAGAAAGCATAGGGGACAAAATAAAACCTTACAGCACCCCATAGGCTAATGACCATGGGGTGGGACAGAAGTCCCCCAGCACCACCTGCTCAGAGCACTCTTCCAGAAACAACTGGAACCACTTGAAAACTTTGCATCCCAAGCCCAATCCAGATAAATGATTCAGAAGGATACCATGGTTGATGGTATCGAAAGCCTCTGAGAGGTCCAAAAGAACCAACAGCGTTGCACTACCCCCATCCATTCCTCGGCATAGTCATCAACCAGGGCAGCCAAGGCTGTTTCCATCCCATAACCAGGCCTGAAACCTGATTGGAATGGATCAGAGCAATCAGTTTAATCCAAAATGGCTTGGAATTGTGAGGCCACCACACGCTCCAGCACCTTGCCCAAGAATGGCAAATTTGACACAGGGCAGTAGTTATCCAAAAACATAGGATCTAACTTTGCTTTCTTCAGCAAGGGCCTCACCACAGCTTCTTTCAAAGCTGCGGGGACCTCACCGTCCTTCAGGGAGGTATTTACCACCTCAGAGGTCCAGATATCCAGCCCAGCTCTGGCAGATTTCACAAGCCAGGATGATCAAGGATCTAAAAGGCAAGTAGTAGGCCTCAGTCCTCCAAGTAGTTTGTCCGTGTCCTCAGGTTGCACAAGCCAAAAGGTATCCATAACATGACTAGATGGTGCACCAGTCCCATCCATATCAGACTCTGTCAAAGCAGTGGCATCCAAGTCAGCACAAATACATTTAAAAGCCAACAGATCTGCTGCCAGGTTTGACACAGCCGCTGGAGTCTAGCTGTGAGTGCTACTATGACCATTCTTCCTTCCCACTTTCAGGGATGTTTTGGTCCTGCTGCCATGCCACTGAAATCACTAGCAGAGCTGCTGGTTTTAAAATGTTAATGTAAATGGAAAAAATAAAGGTAAGAAGCCCTCCACTCACCATAGTAAGCCTCCACCCCTCACCCTGAAAGCATTTCAGGTATTGAAAGCATGTCAGGCATCCCTAAAACATCAAAATGGCTGCTGCCAATTCCCCACCTGCGAATTGGGTGGTGAATCGGGATCAGCCGTTTCAGCCCGTGCCTAGAGCCTGAATCAATAGTCAGGGTTCAACAGACAACACAGTGTTGATCTTCTGTCATCGTCCACCATGTCCAAGTATTGCGCACCATGCACAAGCATAGGGCATGGGGTCCCAAACATTGTTTCCCAACACCCCCTTCCCTATAAGGCATCTGTTTTATGTGTGTGAATTAATCCTTTGAAAGTAACTGCTGTAGAAAGACTTCGAGAGCCTTAACATTTTCTCCTGTGTTATAAAACGGTATTATATCCAGGCTGCAGTATGTACAACTTCAATTTTACCATTTCCGGTACTTGGCTCAAATAGGTTGTGAGCCACTGGTTTTAAGAATAACCTCTTCAAAGGTTGCCTTAAATAGGTCCCTTGAACATAGGAACGTAGGAAGGTGCCTTCTACTGAGTCAGACCAATGGGCCATCTAGCCCTGCATTGCCAACACTGACTGGCAGCAGCGGCTCTCCAGGGTTCCAGGCAGGAATTTTTCCAGCCCTACCTGGAGATGCTGGGGATTGAACCTGGGACCTTCTATATGTAAAGCGCCTGCTCTATCGCAATGAGCTGCAATATGCACATGCACATGCTATGTTGAAGCAAATGTAGTATCTTACTATGGATTCAGTAGTAATCTGTACCAAATCTATGCTGAATAGTAGGCTTATTGATATCAATGGGACAAGTAAGTCATAACTAACTTGTTCCATTGACTTCAGTGCATCTACTCTAAGTATGACTAAGTCTGGAAACAACCCTATGATTTTTCCAGCTGTATTCTATTCTGTTTTATTTGTCTCTCTTGTCCTGGCTGAACAGAAAATACTGTTTGTGAATCTGCTTTGTTGTTGTTGATTTTATGCAGTTTTTGTGGCTCTCTTAAAAAAATACAGAAAATAATAAAATTTGTCTTTAAAACTTTGAGTTAAAAGATGGCTTTGGAAAGCACCGCCCCTTGTACAGTTTGTCCTAGCTTCAGGAAGTGATGGCTCATCATTGTAAATGGCATTGCTCAGACGACTGCAGAGGGGGTTCCATGGGGCACCAGAGGTCAGATTAGGTACAAATAATGGCTCAGAATTGTGCTTGAGGCGTTTATAGTATCTATTTAAGTCTTACAGGTTTTTTGGCAGGGTTTTCTTTTTGCATTTTCATACTTGAACTTCATGCTTTTGTAAAAGAAATGATATTAAAAAAAGTGAGTAGATAATGCAGAGGCACACTTTTCTGGGTTTATCTTGAGTCCATCTTCGGTCGGACAATTTATTTCACAAGTTGTAAGCAGGTTGATAGGGTTGTAATCATCTTGTCCTTTTACACGTCTATTTCATCCAGTAGGTATTCATATAATGATGGGTGCAGAAGTGGCTGTGTGAACATTTCCTCCTTTTTGTCTGTGCATTCTTTGGCAAATCTTAAGAAAAAGCTATGAAACTGTGCAGAAATACACATTTCTGACCTTTCAGATCTACGAATAATATTGTGCCCTTAGCAAACAATTCACCTCCGTATATGTCTCCCATTATTTCATCTGCACAGTGAACATAGTAAATTGGGCCCAGAATCTGGAAGTAACACATAGCTTGCCTGATTTTTTTTCTTTCTTGCTTTTTTTAAAACAACAACAACAACAACCCAATATTAAATATGGACAGGATGAACTTGCAGAGTTGAAACAGAGTTGAAGAGAAACAGGCTTAATGGAGGACTTAAGACAGAAAGAGCTTGAAAGCATGGAACAAAACAAAAAATTAAAGAAGGAAACAATTGCTTTGTGGAGAGGGAGAATAAAGGATTTTCTAATCACGATTAGAAATTCCAAACAGGGCGTGTGTCTTTTGGGAAATAACAACTTCTGTGGCAGACGAAGTTGTGAGACAACTTCAGGCGTTCGTAGGGGGGCAGTATTATTTCTATGTGGTCTATGTTGTTTTCATATTTAATTACTTAATTACCATTTACTGTACATTCTAAGAGCAAAGCCCTTGCATTATTCCTGGTACAACAATGTTGGAAGGTCTGCTGGGGCTGCACTCTGCCTTTTCCCGGACTAAGCAGAATTCATTAATGCGTCCATCCAAGTAAATAAAATGATCTTTTGTACCATTTGTTGTTTTGGCTCCTCTTGTGGTTTTCTCAATTGTTTGGTGACCTTTTTGAGTTAACAGCTTTGCAAATAGAGGGAGCAGCAAATGATGGATTGGTTTGTTTTCGTGCTGTGGATACCAACGATGCTAAAAAGTTTTTTTTTAAGTATTAGAAAATGATACCAATCAATCCAATGTTTAGCAGAGAGTAGCAGATTTCCATTTTTCAAGTCCCAGTCCTTGATTTGTTGGTTATTGATCTTTGCCGGCCACTGGAGCGTGCTGTTTGGAACTTACCGTATTAACAAGCAATTCAACTGTCAGGTGTTTTTTTTTGAAGAACAGTTTTAACACCTTACTGGGTTTAAGAAATGGTGTAGCCATTCATTAAAATTGTTCTCGGTGAGTCAGCCTAAATACTTTTTATAGGAGCAGTTAATTAAGTGCATGTCATGGCGTAGCTTGTTTTTATCCAGTCACTCAAATGGCTTCAGTGTACAACTCCGATTTTTATTTAATTTTTTATTCTATTTTGCCTTGTTAGAAGACTGAGAGGAGTTCAGTCTACTTGTTCCCAACTGCAGTTTGTATGGCTCGTTGCGGATGAATGACAGCCTTCAATGTGCCAGCCACCATGATTTTCCTGTGTCTTGGTGGTCTTACTAATACATTTGGCTGTGTTCTCAACAAGGCTCCAAAGGAAGTTTGGCTGAGTTGAGTGAGGAAAAGGAGAGAAAGGGATTCATTAAAAAAATGTTTAAACAAATCCGACTGGTTTGGATGAGGCTTTTAAGGAGAAGGAAAGCTTGTTAGCAGTGGCGAATCCTGCATTGCATTCTTTTGGCTCCGATTACCTCAAGCGGTGGCATGCCAAGTGCGCTAAGACACTGAGCAAAATGGAAACTAGTTTCAATGAATAGGGGCATATTCTTTGGCTACAGGCTCTGGGATTGTTGCTATCTATGCTGAACAAGCGCCTCTCTCTTTTGCAAGGCTGCCTCTGCCCAAATGTTAGAGGGCAACTGGATCAGCTAGTATTTGGAGAGAGCAATCCTATGTCCCCTAGACAGCATCTGGGTGAGATAGGGTTTTTTGGTTTCCGAGCTCCAAGCTCGTAGGCAGGAGGGAAACCATGCTCCCCACCCCCGCCCCCTTGTAGCTGGGGCAGAGAGAACTGCGGCAGCTGCCCCTCCATGCCTTTCCATGCTCGTAACATGGAGCATGGACAGGGCAAAAAGGGGGCATTCCCGGGGGCAGAGAGGGGAGGAGACTGTGGAAGGTGTTTCAGACAGCTTCCTATGCAGTCTCCAGTCCTGGTCCCGCCCCCTCCCCGAAGCCATGCTTAGATGCCCGAAATCGGGCATCTAAGGAAAACTGCAGGGCAGCTGGAGCACGGAGGGAATCCTGTCGTCTGTGCTTCAGCCACCTTGCATTGGATAGGCGGTCACCTCCGACTTCAGAGGAGGTCAGAGGCAACCATCTATCTCAACAGGATTGCGCCCTAAGGAATGTGACCCTGCCCCTCAAAAACAAAAACCCACAGGTAAAAGCAGGGGCCCAAAGGTCCCTAATATTATTATCCGTGTCCAACGTAATTCGCTCAAGATGGTGAGCATAGCCACCTCCACACCCTGTGGTCCAAGGAACTTCCACCACTGGACAAGGGAGGAGTGGAGCTACACATGGAATCTCAAATCTCTCCCATTTCTTCTGGTGTTGCAGCCGGAATGATGTGCTGTGAAATGGGATATGGGAGAAAGTATCTATGCCCCCTTTCTCCAGCAGGGGTGCCCCTGCATTTTGCTGCAGGGATGAGAGCCAGGATCAGTCACATTCATTAATTCATTCAGTTTATAAGCTGCCCTATAGCCGAAGCTCTCAGGGCGACAAATATAATAAAAGCAAGAACAATGCAACCACTGATAAAAACCAATCATAAAACACATTAAAAAGTTTTATTTTAAAAACAGCAACAAACCTCCAGCATTTAAAAGAGAGAAATATCTGAACAGTTAAAAACAGAGAAGTTGTTTTTAAAATGCAGCAGCAAACATATTAAAAATAAAGCAAGCAGCAGTTTAAAGGCCTGGGAGAATGAAAAGCCCTTTTCCTAGCACTGAAAAGGTAGCCAGGTAGACCTCTTCAGGGAAGGCATTCCACAAATTGGGGGCCACCACAGAAAAGACCTGCTCATGAGTAGCCACTCACCAAATCTCAGTGTGTGGGGGCAATCTGAGCCAGGGCCTCAGATGCTGATCTCAGGGCATGGGCATATGGGAAGAGACTGTCTTTAGATACTATGGCCCAAAGCCGTGAAGAGCTTTGTAGATTAACACCAGCACCTTGAGTTGGCCCAGAAGTGTACTGGGAGCCAGTGGAGAAGGTACAGTACTGGCAGAATATTATCGAAATGCCCAGTCCCAATCAGTATCCTAGCTGCCATATTTTGTGCTAACTGAAGTTTCTGGACTGTCTTCAAGGGCAGCCCCACATTTAATGCATTGTAGTAATCCAACCAGGATGTTCCAAAGGGCATTTCTCACACACCCATTTTGGACAGTGGGATGACATTTTGGACAGTGTTTCACCTCTGCTCTAGGTTGAATGTGGATGGAAGGAAATGTGCACCGCATTTATTCTTTACATTTTTATCCTGCCCTTCTTCAAAGGTGCTCAGGGTGGCAAACATGGTCTCCTCTACTTTATCCTCAGGAAGGCTGCCCTATATCCTTTACAAAAGTGGGCAGCTGGCAATACAGGTATGTCTCTGTTCTGGTAGGGGTGCAAGCAAAGGGGAAAACCAGCAGTCTACAGGTTTTCTACCTGTCCTGCCTGCCTCTGCTCAGCTCTTTAGCTCCCTTAAGCCATGGCTTTAGAGTCCAGCTCCCTGGAATTGCCTCTCCTTACACAGAAATACCAGCCAGGGAGTTGTTAGAGACTGCAGCTCTTCCATCTCCTAAGACACATTTCGTGTTTCATTTTAATTAATGTGGGTATCAAGATGGCTTGGCAGGAGTGGAGGAAGGAGTTTTGGTCCAACAAGCTAGTTTGGATATTGGAAATTTCCTGTCTACATAACTCGGATAAGCATCCCTCTATTGGTACTCCAATATTAAAACAGCTGTATCCTTTTGGTGCCACTGATGCCAGCATAAAGTAGTATTTTGTGACCAAGCTCTTAAGTACTGGTTACAGTAATTCTTGTAAATATGGATATTTTAAAGGCATAATAATACTGCTAGTGACGTTTGTATAGGATTTAATCAAAGTTGAAAGCATGGTTAATGTAGCAACAGTATGCATATTTTTTTGCACCTCGAATGCAGCTGTGATCAATGTGCAGTTGCTTCTAATAAATATTGTTTGCCTTCATAGCACACAGATAAAGTGACAGCAGTCTTCTCCCCTTTTCTGCTTGTGGTCTGGTTGGCCCTTGTTTTGTTTGTTTGTTTGTTTTATGTGGATTGCTGTAGTTCAAGCTCTGTTCCTTCCTGAGGTATTAGAAGACTTGGTTCTGTTTTTATCTACTAAAGGGTTTTGTGCTGACCTTCATTACTGTGAAAAGCAGTAATAATCCAGCTTTTGATGGGACTTGACAAACACAATCTTATCTCACCAGTCACGCTTTTTGATAGGCTTTCATCAAGTTTGGTGTGGAGGATTTACTTTAGCATATAGCCTGTGGAAGCTTTTGCTGCGGCCAGGTGGTTGTGCGATTTAAAATCACAAGGCAATTCACATTATCCCTAATCCTTGTGCTGCTCTGTATATATAAGGATTATGACTTTTTTTCTGGGTGTGGGAGGGATGCACAGAAGTATCTGGTATTGTTAAAACCCAGTGCAACTAACAAGTAAATGCATTTATAAGCCAGAACAACCAATTCACTTTAGTCACCAATATTTGCTTGATATTCCCAACATGAGGGCAGAGTGAAATGGAGCCACATTTTCAGTTCCAATTTTTTGTATAAGCTTAGAGGGGCTTACTGTGATGCCTGGTAATATGCCAGTGAGAATTTGCAACTATTATGTATTTTTCTGATGTGGCTCAGTTTTTATTTATACCATTTTAGCTTCACTGTTCCAAATGGACAACCTATTCCATAGAAGACTATCACGGCAGTGCGCACACATACACTAAATCATTCCAAAAATCATGTTTCGAAGTCATTAGCAGAGCATGATTGGTCCAGGCTCATTACGGAGTGAATTAATAAAAAAAATTAAATCACAAAATGCATTAAAGAACTTCAGATTTTATGTCAAGGAGACATATCCTGGGCCTAGATGTGGCACGGGAGATAAACTTTTGAAGTGAAGAAAACAAAGCTAGCAGAATGGCAGAAAAAAAAAAACACGGCAATGAGATTTCTTTTTTCCCTTGAACACATTTAATCAAATGCAACAAAATGTGTAATACAACACATGAGGCCACACAGGTGTAACCTGGTCTTCCAGGAAACTAGTGATGCTCTTGACAGGCCTTGTGAATGAGGGCTGTTAATGATACTCATCCTTCCTCTTCCACAACTACAGCCCCAAGTGTGGTCAAGCTACCACAGAGAGACTGGAAGTAGTGTGTGTGTGTGTGTGTGTGTGTGTATGGTGATGATGATGGGGAATGGCATAGTGAACATGTGTTTGAGCACTCTAGGTTATCATAGCCACATGTGACAAAATTGCAGATTCCTGCTTTTTGGCTTGCTCCACATTTCAGAGAGCATTGGCTATAATTCAGGTATAGAGCACATACTTTGCATGCACACAGTTCCCCAGTTCAGTCCCCAGCAGCTCAGGTAGCGTGGTTGGGCCCTCAGGAATGAAATTGCCGAGAGGCCCCCTGCCACCAAATGTCTGCCCCTACCACCCGCCCTGCTTCTGCCAAACTCCCACCCAACACTGAACCTGTACCCCACCTCACTTCCTTTGACGGGGCGCCTGAAGAACAGCTGAATATGATCTTAGCATCAGGGCAGGTATATATGGGAGTAGGGATGGCTGAACTCACCCGCCGCTGCATTGCGCCCCACTTGCTGGACCCCCATCAGCCACCCTACCCTGTTTGGCGCATGGGGTGAGCTGCTGGATGGTCTGTGGGCACCTGGCGTGTTCCTGGCACCCAGATCGGACTGATCCATCCAAAGTGTGGAACTTGACTAGAACTTGGAGAGCTGTTGCCAGTCAAAGGTAATAGTACTAGATGGGCCAATAGTGCTAATTCGTACAAGTCAATTTCATGTGTTTCCACTTAACTCAATGAGAAGCTGGAATGTGACATGGATGTGACATGCTGGGCATTTCCAAATAGTCATCGTGTCCAAACTGTTGTAGGTTGGTGGCTTCATCAGCTCTCCCATTGCTCCATAAATCCACCATCAGGCAGACATTGCCTTGGCTGCTTGGGAAAGATGTGCAGGGCTGTTCTCTTTCAGAGCATGTTCCCCCTGTCCTGACCCAGTTAAACTGTCTGCAGCCAAACAGGTACTGCAAGGTAATATATTTTACTTGTGGGGACACTTTTACATTTCAGATGGATCAGTCTTATCATCTCAGTGCAGCTTTTTACAAACAAGCCAGGAATCCTGTCTTGTACTGAATCTGGCTGGCAAAGTTGCCACTATCAAGACCAGCCTTCCCCAACCTGGTGCCCTCCAGATGTTTTGGACTACAGCTCCCTTCATTCCAGATTCTTGGCCATAGTGGTTGTGTCTTGAAGGGCACCAAGTTGGGAAGGCTGACCTAGCCTATTATAACAGAAAAACTAGCTTTTATGTAATAGTGTTCTACCTCCTTTGTAAACATAGCTTTCCCCCCCTGCCATCTCATATTTTCCTCAGGGTGAATGAGTTGTGTGCTGTCTCCAGTTGAAAGACACATGTTGTTTAATAACTGGACTTACCAATTTGGTTAATTCTAGGATGGAGGTGTGAGCTCTGTCCTTCTTTTGTTGGTGCCATGGGGTGGTTTCTGTAATCATGGACCTCAGTGGGAACACAAATAAACATTACATGTTTGTGGGAGCTGGAACAAGCTGTTTGCTCTTCGCTGTCTGGCTATAATCGAGGAAGAGCATAGGAGGGCTCTAAAGCTAACAGAGATTTTCCTCTGGCTGAGAGGTGGAAAACCTACTTAGCTCTGAAGACTACAGAGAAACCTATCATTAGCTGGAGTGCTGTAGCTAAATTATATACATGTATTAACATAATTGGAAAGTGTGACGAGCAATGTGACAACTCCCTGCTGAATCCTCCCACTAGCTGATATGACCACGAGCCAGCACCAGAAGTTCAAATAGAGAGGGATGGCAGCCATGGCTTCCATCTAAGGCTGGGCTGAAATTTCCCACTCTGTTTCTTGAAAATACTCTGCTCGTGTGAAAATGAGCTGATTTTCTGCTGTAGCCTTCCCCAACATGGTGCCCTTCAGATGTGTTGGACTACAACTCCCATAATTCCCAAGAATTATGGGAGTTGTAGTCCAGTATATCTGGAGGGAACCAGGTTGGGGCAGGGGGGGTTACTTTATTTCAACTTAGGATGTGACTGAGGGTTTCCTATTTTCCCTTGCTTTGTTTTGTTCTTTTAAAGGTCTGTGTCACTCATAGAGGCACTAGGCTAATTCTGCAGCTTCTTGTCAGCTGCACTTCCTAGAATGTCTTGGGAGTGACGTCATATGACATCTTGTTGGTCCCAAGGCATTCGAGGAAGTGTGGCTGGTGGGAAGCAGTGGATAAAGCCTCATGCTGCTTCCCACCAGCACACTTCCCAGAATGCTGTGGAAGCAATGTGCTAACAATGTGACTTGGCATTGCTTCCAAGACATTCCAAGAAGTGTGGTTGGTGGGGAACTGCAGAGTGAGCTTCTCTCGCTGCTGTGAGCAGTACTTAAAAAAAAAAGGTTTAAAAAGCAAATCAAGAAAAAAGTAGGAAAACCTCATCTACCTGGTGAGGTTAAGGCTATAAATTCTATGCATGTTTAGACAGAAAAAAAGTCCTACAACTCCCAGCATGCCCCAGCCAACTCCCTGTATGCCACAGCCAGCCATGCTGGCTGGGGCATGCTGGGAGTTGTAGGACTTTTTTCTGTCTAAACATGCATAGGATTGTGCCTTAAGTAAAGTAAGTGGCACCCCCTCAAAATTTTGAAGAATTCTGCCCCCCCCCCCGTGATATTGGGTCGGTGGGGGTCATTTTGCTCCATCCCCACCCAGCAGATGGTTGAAGAAGAAACATTTAGCCCAGACTTGTACACATCAGTACAGTCGAGAGGGAATAGAAAAGGCCATGTAGTCTGACCCTGGCTGCAAAGCAGATCCAGTTACAGATGTGAAGCCCTGGAAAAAAACCTGGAAAAACTTCCCCAAACGCTGATTTTTTCCCCCAATATGTTTTTTGTTTTTGACCTTGGGAAAAAATGGTTTTTGAAAAACATCAATTTCTCCCCCCCCCCCCCCCCGGCCATCACTTTTCTAGGTCCAGCCAGCCCTCGGCACTTTTAAAGCTCAAACTGTACATTCCAAAGACCCACTGTTCACTTTCCAGCTGACTGAAGCAAGTGAACCAAGAAATATGCTGCAAGCACAAACCATCTAGGATCAAATAGCCTATCTGATCTGGGGAACATTCTTCACTAATTCAAAACATGGTGAAAGAGAAAAAGAGCAGGACCAGCAGACTTTTCCCAAATGAAATCTCACTATTAAAAACCTATATTCATTTTATTTTCTTTCTGATATATGAACTTTAAGACAGATTGCTTTCAAGAATATTGATCTTTCCTTTTCACCCATTCATACCATTGCCTTTCTCTCTCTTCTTTCCCTCCCTCAAAATAAAGCTGGAGGTACTCCCTGCAGATCGTGTAACAGTAAGACAACCGTAGGCCAGCCCTGAGTACTGTATAATAGTTACACATTATTTTAAATAAATACCTAATTTATTTAAATTAGGTATTTATACCTAATAAATGACTAATTTAAGTCCTATTCATTTCAGTAGGTCTAAAAAGGACTAATGTTGGATTTTACCCTATGTCCTTAATCTTTGTTCGGTATATGTTGTAAGATTTCCTAAAAATATACTCATTAATACAGCTCCTGAAAAGACTGCTTCTAGGGATGACCAAATCTATGAATTTCAGCTTCTCTGTTTCCCATTTTTCCAGTCTTAAATTTGGCTCGTTCTGAACTTTGAGATTTTTTTAAAGTTCACAAGAAAATTCAAGAGCATTTTTGAGAAATTATACATGTATTTTTCTACTCCATTTTGTCTAATACACATATTTTTTTAAAGCAGCTTTCCTAATATAATACATTTTAATGTTATTTTCACAAGAGTATGCATGTCTGTGTGAACTTTTCCCTAATATATGCATTCTGAATGCATTTGTTTTTGAATACATTTTTATTTATTTTATTTTTATAAATGAAATAATACTAAAATTACCAACAACCTAATCAATACTTCAATTTCCCAACAGTACAATATTCTGATGAGGACACCACAATAACAAAGAGAGAAGAAAAAAGAGAGGAAAAAAAAGAGAAAAGGGGGGAAAAGGAGGAGGAAAGGAAGTGAAGAAAAAAAGAAGAAAATTTCCCTCCCCTTCCCTCCCCCTCTCCCTCTCCCTCCCCCTTAAAAAATTAACTTTAAACTCCAACACCCCCCAGCCTCCGATGCCATTCTGTGTTAAAAACTATATCTGTAACCTTAACAGTCTTACAGTTTAATAAACAACCTTACATTTCTATATCATATCATCAATCTTATATCAAGGAAACAGGTCTACAATTCATTCCTAAAAGTCTGTATACATTTTTTGATTGGTGAACATCATTGCAAAATTCAGAGAAGTGTGAATTGTGAAGGATAACTGAGCCTAAATTCGCATATTGGATTGAAAGTGTGAAATGCTAAACAAATGTCTTTCCTGCCAATAGTTTACTAAGAAAACCATGGCTTTACACTGGTAGAGGTACTGTTGCACTTTGGATTTGGAAAAATAATCATTAGATTTGCAAAGTTCCTTTAAGGAAGTCCACTGCTTAACAGAGGTTTTTAGCAGTAATGGTACTCCTGTTGCATGCATGACATGATTTAATATGCATTGGGGGGTTTGCATGTAGATGCTTGCTTAAACAAGGATGTGGACTTCTGACAGCAATTATCTTAACCACCCAGTCTGATCAGCAGCCTAATGCAAAACCTCTTCAAATCAGGCAGTCTGACAAGGAAATGTCAATGGTTGCTAGCACAAATAAATATTTTAAAGAATTATTCAATTAACAAGTTGTGCTAATTAGAAGGAACAATTTTATAATGAACATGTCAGCATTTTCACTAGGTGCATAAATAAATGTAAAAGAATATGGGTGACTGAATATATACATCAGGGTAGCCATCTTTGGGGGGCTGGTCCCCCATGGACTCCCCCACATGTCACCCAAAAAAACCCTGCTGGTTTGCTGCTGGTGTTTGGTGGCAAACCACGAAGTAAGCCTAAAATGGCCAAATCTCACTTGAAAATAAGTTAGATTTGGCCATTTTAGGCTTCCTTAGTGGTTTGCCACTGCAAATAGGCAGCAAACCGGCAATCTTTTTGCCACTGTCATGAATTTTGGCAGTGTGACACTGGGGAGTGGGATTGGCTACGGCCACATGTGCTGTCCACCCCCGATGAACTTGCTAATAATTGAGGGTCAGTGGGGTCTGTAGAGCCTCAACTTCACTATTACAACTGTCCCTTCTTAATATTAACATGCTCTATCGGCAGCTGGTGTATAATAGCAGTGTGCTCATAGGGGAGTGCTAAAGCCACCTTTTCTTCCAGCCATGGTTCACTAGAGAGCTACATTTGTTATGTCTTGGATCAAAAGAGCTGTGAGCAGTGTTTGGCAGCACATGGAATGGGACTTTCCTGTCCTCTCCATCCTTCTGCACCTCCTAGTGGCCTCTGAACAACCAATCCTGAGGGTCAGGAGACACTTGGGAATGGTTTGGGGTTTGAAATACATGGGGGCTGCAAATGGAAGGAGTTGGCTGAAATCATGGAAACGCCTCTCTTGCATGAATGGGAATTTTCTGTTCATGCTCTGTAATAGCCTTTCCTAACTTCCTGCCCTGTTGATGTTTTGGACTTCAACTCCCATCACCCTCAGCCAGCATGGCCAATGGTCAGGAATGCTGGGAACTGCAGTCCAAGACATCTGGAGAACACCAGGTTGGGGAAAGCTGCTGTGTAACTTTGGATCATTTCTATAATGCTATAATACACAAAGTGCTTTACAATGCTATGTAATGTTATCGTTGCAACACTACAGTAAGGATAAAGTCAGGGTAAGTAAGGTCTGCAGTGTGATTATATTCCCTGCCTGTCCACACATAGCCTGTGCTAGCCCTTTGTTGGCAGCCTGAAAGGGGAAAAAAGAGTCAGTCCTCTTCCAATTTATACATCCTTACCCCACAACTTATTTCTGCCCTGGTATGAACTATTTCATTTCCTCCTGTCTTTGTTTTTTTATATCTCCCAATGTTATTTAGCCATGTGTGAGTGTGTGCATGTGTGGGAGAGAATAATAGATAATATTGTTGAATATTGTGGTGATCTGCTGTGGCAAAAACGTAAATTTCGTAATGGTATGGCTGGCAATAAGAGCAAAGAAATTGCTTGGAATGGGGCTTGATGACTGCCGAAATGGCTTCTTCCTTTTCCACCAATCAGAGACTGTTTCAGATGTGTGAAGGCAGAACTTCCACATCCCAATAGCCCCTTCTGTCAGCGCTTTGACTTCCTCTGTGCTCGTTTGTCAGCTGCTTTTATTAGGCAGACTTCATGTCCTGAGTTTTAAAGGGAATAAAATTGTCTATAGTAGGGCTGTAATTCGATTTAATGAATCGATTTAATGAAATCTTAGTTGATTAATCTTATGCATTTCAATAGATTCATCTGTTAATATATTAAATCTACCTTGATTTGCATATGTATAGAATGATTGTTTGAAAGAAGAAAGGAGCATTCTTTGTTTTGAGATGATGCCTGCATATTTTGGCAAGCATCAACTGAGATGTAACAATTTTCAGCAAAAACAAAGAGTCTTGTGGCACCTTAAACACATAACACATTTTATTATGTCATACGTTGTTGTGGAATCCATGCACCTGATGAAAATAGGCTGTAGTCCACAAAAGTTTGTGCCATAATAAAATTTGTTATCCTTTTAGATGCCACAAAACCCTTTGTTGTTTCTTCTAATATGGTGCTTCTCACCAAGGGTTTTGTTGAGAGCCAGTGTGGTGTAGTGGCTAGAGTGTTGGACTGGGAGCCAGGAGATCTGGGTTCTAGTCCTCACTTGGCCATGGAAGCTCACTGGGTGACTTTGGGCCAGTCACAGACTCTCAGCCCAACCTACCTCACAGGGTTCTTGTTGTGAGGCTAAAATGGAGAGTAGGAGGGTTATGTTCGCCACCTTGGGTTCCTCAAAAGAGGAAAAAAAGTGGGATATAAATGTAATAAATAAATAAATAAATAAATAAATAAATAAGTACTTGTATTCAGAATAATTAATGAAATCTTGGCCAAGTAATTGGGAAGGTTTTCAATTGATTGTCCTAACCAGGTAATCGACTGATGCAGCCCTAGTCTATATAGCATTAATACATTTCCCATCAGTTCGTTACTGCTTAGTGAGGATATCTAAGCCTACCAGCAAAGAGCTGGAAATACATATGGCATGCCCAGGTTGAAATCCGCATTCTCCAATGAAGTTGACTATGTGGCCTTATCTTCTGTTGTACTCATGAGAAAATTAAATGAGAAATGTATTGCAATGTGCCTTAAGATCTTGGATTATGGTGAGGGGAAAAAATCTAATGATATAAATTGCAACTGGATTACTAAAGTAGTGTTGTACAGCTAGATTTTGGAAAAACCACTGACTGCTTTATTCAACCTTTGGGTTTAAACAACTTCTGAATTGTAGGGATGTGTTGCTGTCAGCACAGTCTATTAATTCCAAAGATGTTCTTTTTTTTAAAGTGTGCACATGCCTTTCGTCTTTCATGCATATAAATAGGCTGTGCCTCTTCTGAAAGGGAGTGATGTATCAGAGCTTAGAATATATGAAGCAACTCTGACAACCAACTGCTCCATAGTGCAAACGTCAAAAAGTGTTGGGCACAGAAAACGATTTCCAAGTTGGACAATCCCAAATTCTTGAATGATATCAGAAAGTCATCATGCTTAGTTTATCATAGAGGATTTGGAATATTTGGTAGCTTTGTAGTTTTCCAGTATAAGTAGAGTTGAAGTAGTTTCTCTGGAGGGATGTGAAACCATGGAGCTGAACAAATTAAAATGGGGATAACTCTGCAGAAGTGCTGTGTCAGCTCTCAGCTTCAGTGCAGAGAACAGCATTATAAGAGCTTCCACATCTGGATAGCCAAACATGTCCAACTCTTTTGAAACCTGGAAGGGAATTCTTTAATGTGCCACTAATGTATAATTCTTGCATTTTATGACTTTATGAACCTCTTTGATATAGCATATAGCAGAATCAGGCAATCTTAGGGGAAAGGGTAGTCTGAAATTAAGCAAGACTAGACAAGAATTTATTCATTGTGCAGGGGGAGCGGGAGAAGGGAAAATGGAAATTTTACAGTGTGTGAAGAAAACTTACACTGGTGTTACATTGTGTGATACTAATTTTAAAAGTTTTTTGAAGCAGTTCTTATTTCTTACTATTCATACCAGCATTGGGATTTCCATTGGGGTAGTCAGTAGGTTGTATTCAGGCACAGTGCACTCTCTCCATAAGTATTCATTCAATTTGAGTCGCCCTAAAACTAAAGTTCTTGGGGCAGCATATATAATACAAATATTATAAGGTTGGTTTTTTGTTTTTTGTTTTTTACAGATCCTGGGATTTATTGTTAATTGTTTAAAATTGTTCTATTTCTGTATGTAACCAGTTTTATATTATGGTATTCTATTGTATTTTTAGGGTTTTAATCTTTGTAAACCACTGAGAGAGCTTTGACTAATGGGTGGTAGAAATGTACTGAATGAATGAGAAACAAATATGATAAAACCAATTATAAAACACATTAAAACCATTTAAAACCAGCAACAGTAATTTAAAATAGTTGTTAAAATACATAGATAAATATGAAGGCAGCTAAAAGATGTAAATGGATGGTTTTTAAAACTCCGCCTTAAACATATTTTTAAAATAAAACCAGCTGCAGTTATTTTTTTAAAGGCTTTGGAGAATAAAAAGGTCTCTGCCAAAAAGTGAACAAAGTAGGCACCAGGCAGACCTCTCTCATCAAGACATGTGCAGAGTTCCTCCATGCCAGGGTAGTCAGGGCTTTGGGGAAGCATTTCTGTTGCAGGTGCTGAAGGGGGCGTGGCCATGGCATGCATCAGTGGTGGGGGTGGGGCTAGCTTGTGTGCCTCACCCCCCCATGTGACCCTCCATGACGACATGCAAGGAAATAGTGACTACGACTAAAGGAAGTGAATAAGGAGATTTTAAAAACACTACTGCCAGCCCCTGTTCAGTCATTCAATCTGGGAATGAGGGGGAAAGTACCAGAGGCTGATCTGGCAGCATGGCTTATCTTCTAATAGGGAAATATTTAAAATCAACAGAAGCACAAAGGCAAAATACCATGCTTTCTCCTGGCTAGAAGCTGTGCCCCAATTCTTATCAACAGAATTACATTCCTGGTCTCCGTGGCAACAGTGTTTTTGAGCTTCTGTTTATACTATGTGTTTGTATGCACACTTCATAACAGGAGTCCATATACGTTGAAAAACCTAGAGACTCGGCAGGGGGGATGTTCTGCTCAGCTGAAGCCTTTTTGTTCACAATCCTCTGATTGTGAGAATCTCATTCTACATTAATGAGTCATTCAGTTTTGCAAGTATAGTTCTCTTACTTTATTACTTTGTTTCCATTTTCTCTTAATTGTTGGTTGCTGATTGGTCTCAGTAGGGAAAAAAGGTTTTAGGAAATCTGGATTTCCTTTGAGCTGTACATTTGCTGCGTAAGAGTAAATAACTAGCAGTTGCATTGTATTGTATGCAGTGATACTGTCAGTAGTTTGCATTTGAGTAGGCTGGAAGTGATTTTCTATTTAACAGAAATACCAGCAGGTGGAATTCCCTGTTTTCTGATGCTTTTTATGGCTGGAAAAATGTAATGAGCAGTTTGACAAAGTTCCTTCCCTTTTGGTCAGTTGTGGGCAACTGTCCTTCTTAGCGGCCTCTGGCAGCCCAAATGGCTGCTGCCACAGTTCACAATGGTTGCCAAATGTTGGTCGCAAGTGGTGGTGAAAAAAGTTTGCTTCAAAACAAGGTGTGTTGGCTCAGAAGCTTCTTTTGCTGTTATCTCCAGTGGAGGATGGTGGCTCCTATTTCAGTGGGATGGTGAATCTGCTTTGGGTTTCAGTCAGAACTCTAAAGGAGCTATCCAAGGTGCTGAACTCTTTTTGGGGGGAGGGACAGGGTTCAGCACTTTGGAAGCTCCTTTAGAGTTCTGACTGGTTCTGACAGAAGCCTAGAGCGGGTGCACTGCCCCACTGAAACAGGAGCCACCAGCCTCCACTGGTTATCTCCAATCGGAGATCAGAGAGAAGAAGATATTTAAAGGCAACTCACCTTTAAATACTCTGTGAAGAATTGCACTGTACATTTTGCAGAGCTGTTGCACTGGAGCTTATGCCTGAGTAGACTTGTTTAGAATTGAGCTGTGTTTGGTATGCTTGGGAGGGAAATGTCCAAACTGTTAAGAATTACACTTGGCCCTATCCACTTGAATTTCTCTGTCCTTGGCCTCACTTTGTGCCTTAGCCCCAGCCAGTGCTGGAATGTGCCCCTGAGACCCTGCCCAAATTGGAGTTCAGCCCCTGGGCTGAAAAAGATTCAACACCACTGCTCTGGATTCTGTAACCAGTATCAAAATTTTGGCAACTTCATAAAAACAATGTACCTCTGAAAATGTTCTTGGGACTTAGCTTTTTAAATTTTTATCTTTGCTGTTTTAAATCTGTATTTTAAACTCCTGTACTGCTGCTAGGTTTTATTGTGGTTGTATTGTTATATTGTGGTTTTAATGTTCTATATATTTTAAATTGTTTTATTGTGTGTCGTTTGGTTTTAGTTTTTGTGAACCGCCCAGAGAGCTTCGGCTATTGGGCGGTATAGAAATGAAATAAATAAATAAATAAATAAAAAAAAAAATATACTTAATATTTAATTCCATGACAGCAAAAAATAAAGACTAATGTTATTTTATTTATCCTGTTAAAACTGACATTCTGTTTTCATCCTGTTAGTGACTTCATACGTATTAACATACTTATAAGTCAAACATTTTTCCTTGCAAGAGGAAAAAAGGCAGGATATAAATGCAATAAATAAATCAACAAACATTTGAGTAAAATAAGAGGCTTGTATGTTGTTGCTTTTCAGATACATTTCGTTCTTTTCAAAACACTTTAAATGAATGGGGTACCACAGATAAGTGTGTGAGGTAGCAAACACCCAGATATCCAGCCTGACAAAAGTTTCTAGCTGTGTACATTACTATGACTGACTCTTATCTGCAGGAATATAAATTGCCTATAGCACTTAGATTGATAAAAAAGGATGTTTTTGTTATGAACCGAGAACATTTATTCTCCCTCCTTAGCAATGTTATCTTGCTGCAGCACATGCCATTTTATTTTGAAAGTTACGAAAGGCGTGCGTGAGTTTTCAGCATTTTTGCAACACCAATATGTGTATAAAATTATAGGAGAATAGTGGTGTGTTCTATTTTTATATTTGTCATTTCCTCTAACTTGTGCCTTTGGTGATCCTTGTCCAGACAAAAGTAATGGTAATTTATTAATCTCAGTTTCTCTCAGTTGGAACTGATGTATTGTTTTTACTGTTTAATGCAGAGGCAGTAACCATGGATGACTAGCCTTGTATTTTTCCTGCTTTTTCTCTCCAGTCAAAGAGCAGTTACTCTCCTTCTCCCTTGCTCCGCATCACCAGGTACAGGTCATGGTGAAATGCTCTGTTCTTTGTATTAGTCCATTCTGACAGACAGCAGTATGAAAAGCCAGGGACTTGTGGTGTGGGGGTAGAAGTCCTCCTATTCTTTACAACTCATTGGAGCCTCAGCCCTTAAACACTTCTGTCAGTATGTCTAATTAAGAATGCTGGAGTAGCATGCCTGCAATGTAAGGGAGAGCTTAGGTAACCATTCTGAACCAGTGGTGCAAAGATTGTGTGGCAGTAGTTTGCCTTTTTCCTTCCTCAGATGCTAAACAAAACTATTACGTACTTTTGTATCAAGCTAGGATCCTCTAGAAGGCTCCTGTTCATTCGCCAGAGCCAAGCTATTTAATTCTTAATTTTCCCCTATCCTGACTATGCCCCATAGTCTCCTTTGTGCTCCTAGCCTGAACTCTACACCTGCCCTTGAGTCTAGTCCCCCTTTGAGAGATTTCTTAGAGAAGATCATCCACGGAACTCAGTGCACTTCGATGCTCTGCTGAATTGACTCTTAAGTTCCTCTTGGGTTTTCCTGGCAAGCTGCTCATTTCCCATTATTTGTTCCCAGCATTATCTCCCTCTCCCACTCTGGGGCTGAACATGCATTTCAAGGACCAGAACTTTCCTTCTTGCTTGTACTACTTTGCTGCCTCGGTGGCCTGGTATAACCAAAAAGAGCTTTGCCCCTGTGAAGCTCCCACTGCTGTATTTAGACTATGTCCATTTCAGTGGGGCTACCTGAACACACTGGGAGCTCACCTGGCTGCCTGGCCCAGCTGTGGGATCTCCACACTGACCACAATATTGGGACCACAGAAATTGCAGCCCAGGAAGCCTGTGCCTTGCAGTGAGAATAAGCATTGATACTGTTAAGGATTCTTGGCTTTAAGCTTTGTGGTTTATCCATCCTGCAGCCAAGCTAAGAGTTTAGGATGTTGTGTTAGAGTTTCCACAAGATCCTGTGTCAGGCACATCCATCACTTAGTTAATATCCCTCCCCTTGCCTCTTTCTCTCAGTCCCTTTGCCTCTCTCCCTGCTTGTTATTTTCCTCAGGTTAGTTAGGGACCAAGGAGAGACAATGCCGTATTGCTCTCCATTCCAAATTTTTGAACTACATTCCTTGAACTGCTCAGAAGTTGCTAATAACAGTTCATCCTGCTGTCAGTCACCCATTATCACCTATATCAGCCTTGCTCTCCATGGGACTGAAAATTACTGTGCATACAGTGGTCTTTGTTCCCATGCAGGCACAGATGTTATTTGGGCATTAAGTGCATATTCCGAAGCTCAAGAAACCCAAAGAGCCACTGCTCATCATAGTTTCCAGGTGACTGTGACGAAGCAGAGTGTGAAGACATTTGGGTTCCCACTTCCTCTGAAACAGGTAAATATACCCACCCTGACATTTTTTCTCTTTCTCCCGTACTCATTCTAAATCACCCTGTTCCATCCCTTGCAAGGCTCATCCTGTGCCATTGAAACTCAAGATACCCTGTTGCACTTAGGACTACAAGTACCACCTTGCCATTTCCCTAGTGGCTTCCCTACTCCTTATTTGACAAATTGTAACTCCCAGCCTTCATCGGCTTTTGTTCTGTCACTGTTGGTAGGAACCATAAAGGAATAATCTGCTGGTCCAGTGCTAGGGTGTGGTGTATTAATGCCTTCCTTTATATAAACATTTACGGGACAATGAAACCTACGTGCTTTCATCTGAATCTTTGCTGGTGAGCTAATTTCCCCAATTTGTCTACATACAGTCCATAATCCGCCATGTGCACCGCACACATCTGCACAAGATCCCAATATTTCCATGCTAGTCAAGGACATGTATATAAATGCAAGTTCGCATATCCGTGTGAACTAGTGCTGTGCTGAAAATTTCTCCCTCATTTTTTTCAGCCATTCTCATTCAAAATTGATAAAAGAGAAATTACTTTCGAAAAGAAATTCAGAGGAGGAGAAATTTCGGAGAAATTCTCAAGGGTTGGGTTTGGGTTTCAGGGGCTTACCTTACTTAGGAGGTGGCCAAGGAATGAGCACAAGTGTTCTGTCTTTCATTGTACAATCGTCTCTTTGGCAGCCTGTAGCCTCCTCATCTTCCTACACTTCAACTAAAGCCCACTTTAGGGCACCATGAGGTAATTCCTCCCTTAGGGCTTTTTCAGATCAGGAAGTGCAGGCAGCCTGGGTGGTTAGCTGTGATCAGGTAAACTCAAAAACACCACCAAAAGAAATTCAACATAAATTATAGACTGTCCTGAGAGTGAGGCAGAACAATAGAAGCCCCTTCGTGGGGGAAGAAAACTGTCTCGAAACTGGAGGACAGATTTTAGCGAAGCACTAATTCCACCTCATTGCTGGAGCTTGACACACACATCTGCCTTGTTGTGGTGGATGTAAAGTGGGGACCCTTTGAAACCCTTACCAAAACCAAAATGAGCTGTGCTACAGGCCCTGCCAATGGGGAGCCCTACCCGGGAGAAACTGTTGAGAATTTCTCCTTCCCCTGGAGAAATTTAGTGAAATTATCTCCTAAATTTCTCTGCCCACAAATAAGGTGGAGAATTTTGAGAGGCCATCTGAGCACAGCTCTAGTGTGAACAAAGGCACATGGAAAACACTGCCTAAAGGGAAGATGGGCATTGGAAGGGCAGGGAGAAGGGAGGGAATATTTTGTGCCTTTGGGTGGGGGCATAACTAGTCCTGTTACAGCAGGTCTAACTGTTAAAGCATTTACTTGTGTGTATTGGACATCTCATGAGTTGTAGGACATGAGGCAGTGGGCAGGAGGAACCTATAAACTTACAACCAAGTTTAACTTTGGCTTGGTTGTCTGTCTTTTTCTTTCCTTATCTTTATATCTTTCCTGAAATATTCCCCCTAAAATATTAGAGAGGGAGTGAGAATGATTTTTTTTTAAAAAAGTGACCTCCATGTCGATTTTCCGCTTCACGCTTTACCTTAGGTGCATGGTGAAAGGCAAGTGTGTGCTTCCACTGCCACTTCTCTTGGGGAAGAAGACGGTTGGCCAGATGAGTGTTCAACCAGCTTTTAGGTCAGGGGTGGGGAGCTAGAATTAGGTGGGGTACTGGAAGACCCCTCCCCGCACCTGCTTTCTGTAAGTCTGATGATGTCAAGGTGTGAGGTCACCCCTGACATTATTCAGTCCTCAGCTGAAGCATTGGCTGGAGCTCCTCCAGTCCATGCTTCAGTCAGGGACCTGGTTTTGCCTGCTCCATGTCTTCACTTATGGGGGAGGACCCAGAGCAAGTGAAGCTGCCCTGACTGAGGGGCCGGGTTGAGGAGCACTCCTCCACCCAGTGCCATGGCTTTTCCTGTCCTACACCTTTTCCTATTGGGGATGACATGGGGCAGGGAAACCTCTTAGCATGCTATTCGTCCTCCCAGTTGGGATGGTGAGCGTCCCACTAGGGGAAACACTGCTGTCATTTCCAATCATTGATCAGATAGATAAATTTTATTACCATTATAGATCAGCACCTTACATGTACATATACAATACTTACACACAACATACGTAATTATACAGAAACTTAAAAAAAAAACTCCACACACCCTAACATGACACCAGAGTATCAGAATATTGGAATAATACTATTGATCAGAGATAATGGCCAATGATGATCAATGGTAACTGTGCAGGCAGCAGGATCCCCCCTTAACCTAAAGGGGTGGGGATGGAGCTTGGGGGAGGAGGGCTTTGGTAGGCCAGCGGTTCCCCAACTCTGCTTCAGATTCTCTGTAAAGTATTTTAGGGGTTTCCAAAGATAAATAATTCCCGAACTTTAAAAAGGGCATGTCGTTTTGCTGGATGTAAGGAGCTGCACCATATCAAGGTGATCAGATAAGCAATATCATTCTATTGTGTTGTTTTATTTAATTATAAATAAAAAGAAAAGAAATAAAAAAAAGAAAAAGAAGCGACATCAGATTTTGGGCTGAAATAGTTTGAAATTTGGTCTCCTTATTTGCAGCTGAGCAGCCCCTGAGGGAAAAGCCTCAGAAAACTTCTGATTGATTTTCAAATCTTGTTCTGCTCAGACAAGTATTGTACATTAGGACATGATTTCTTCCCAATGTTGTTTGTTTAAAACAATCTTGCAAACATGAGGGATGACAGCATATATATCAAATTCATTCTCCATTCCCTTTTTGTATTAAATCATCCTGAGTCACATGGCATTTCCTATCTAGAAGGCTGAATGATCATGTAAACTCTGCTGGCAATAGCACCACAATTTGTTTGGAAATTTTAGTTTTATCAAATTAATCGCTACCTGGATCTTGGTAGACAAAAGCAGTGCACAAATTTAGCTGTGAAGGATGAATGAAAATTGAGTTGCAGTCATGACTGGGGAAGGCAGTGGCAAACCACCCTGCTATAGTCTGCCATGAAAACTCCAGCGAAAGCGGCATCCCTCTAGGAGTCAGCAATGATTCGGTGCTTGCACAAGAGGAACCTTTCCTTTCCTTTGCATTGAGTTTTTGGGATAATTAGGTGGGTAAGGTGGTGACATGTCCCTGTCATTAATCGATGGGACTTACTAAGCTGCTATTAGGGTGCATGGCTGGCTGGGGCATTCTGGGAGCTGTAGGACTTTTTTTTCTAAATATGCGTAGGATTGCACCCTTACTATACTTAAAATGGCTTCAGATACTGAATATATTTGGCCTGCAGGACCGTTACGTTGACAAGTAGATAGAAAAAATTCAGACTTCCATCTGCCATTTTCAGTACAAAAGGGAAAATGTCTGTGTTTGAAGAATTAACCACATACACACACTGTCATGTGCTTGGGCCTTGTCAGAGGAATTTGTGTGTCAGCACAACATGCTGTTTGGGCATAAATGAGAATTAATGGTTTGTTTTTTCCACTAGACAATAAAATTGTTGTTGTAGTCCTGCTGTTACTCTTGCTCATTAGGCTGGAGTTTATTCAAAGTAGATCTAATTTTTCCCCGATTTGTTAAGCATAGTTGACAGCAGAAATATGTTTACAGGTTGCATTTTTATACAGGATAGACAGTCATAAAAGAACGTAGAGATACTGTGATGCTAGTTATGTATATGCACAGGGAGGAGCCTCTTCAACAATTACTAGGGTGAAATTACAGGATATTGTACAGTGAATTTCCTCGTCAAGTTTCAGTACTTCTTGACTTCAGCTGGAGTCAAAAAGAATTCTATCCTCCATGTCCAGTTCCTCTGAGACATTAGAAATGGAGCCACGGCTAAAGAAGAAATATTGGTTAAGATGGAGAGTGATAGCATAAAATATTGAGGAAATTAGGAAAAATTAAGTTGGGCCTTTTTTACAAACTCAAAAGGCCTCTTCATAAGTGATTTAAAATATTATTGTTGGGAAAGTTTACCTTAAAAGGTGGGTCATAAATCTTTTAAGTAAGTAAATAAATAAAATTGTGGTGTTGGACCTACTGTGGGGTAGCTTCTTCCTACACAGAAGTGGTAATGTGTGGTTTCTCAGGCCACATGGGCAAAACCCACACTGTAGTTCCTTCCCACAGGAGCATCTTCCTGCCTGGACATTTGGGCAATGTTGGTACAAAGAAGAGTTGATGTGTGGGTACCTCCCTTGTGACCAAGGGCTTTTCATATTGTCTGTGTGGTGTGGGAAGGAACTACTCTGCAGCAGCTCCCACACTACAAAGGCAATGTAAGAAGAGGCATAGGAGCCTTATCGTATGTTGTTTTTGTCCAAAGGGGTTATCGTCATTCAGTTATTTTAACTATCCATGAATGTATTTTAACTATCCATGAAACTACTCTGTAGTTAATGACTGCTGTGTTCCAACTACAGATGGATGGATCACTCTACTTCTGATCTGTGTCAATTCCACACATGTTCATTCATAAATCCATTCCATCCCATTTCCATGTTAATGTGTGGATTGGTTTTTAAGAACATTCGTAAATAAATATGTACTGAAATGCATTTTCTCACAAAATGCACTTTTATGAACGTATGCATTTCTAAATATGTTTTATTGTCAGTCATTTAAAAATGCATTTTGATACATTTTTTTGAGCTAAGAACTGCATTGCAAAATGCAGAACTTCAGAGAAGTTTGAAATCCAGTCTGGGAGGGTCAGATCAGGTCAGCAATTCCTCAGATATCCCTAGTCTCTGCCTTCCTTCTGAATGGTATGGTCTTGATGTCCTCTGCAGTAATTGTGTGTTCATTACACAAGAAGCTGGACTACTGTCTTTGTTTTAAAGTGGAGGACATACCCTTTCTTTGGAGCAGTCAAATCAGTTCCTGTATGTGCAGGTGATTCTAGTTGTTGGTAAGCATAGATGACAACACAGTTGAATAGCTGTCCTGCTGCAGCCATTCTTCTGAAGAATTAATCATTATCTATTTACTTGTAGGCACTAATGGAAATCATATATCTATAACTAGTTCTCATAAACAGCAGATGGAGCGGTAAGCATGTGCCTGGAATGGACCACTTTAATCTGAAGTTCAGACTCATATAACGGAATGTTCTACCATACACCCCAGTCTCTGCAAATAGCAAATGAAATGTCAGGAAGAAGAGTTTCAGACCAGCCCTGCCTTAGGCCTAGTTTCAAAACCCTCTGCAAGCAATGGTTTCACACCTCAGGAGGGGGAAAGAGAAAGAACGAGAGAAGGGGATGTTAGAGAGAGAGAGAGAGAGAGAGAGAGAGAGAGAGAGAGAGATGAGGTGGCCCTGCCCCCTTTTGGCTCTGGCCCTGCCCATTTCTGGCATGTGGCCCTCAAAACAAAATGGAGGCACAGGTATGTAAAGACAACCAAGAAGTGCTAAAGAACATCCAAGTGGTATAGTTAAACCACTAGACTCTGTTTATGCACACGTCTTATTTACATTTTATTATAATCATTCGTAATTTACATAGAATAAAATGCAACTATGCAATGCCTGAAGGCTAATAAGACAGTCAACCCCAACAACAGATCCAGGTACTGAAATACACATATAAGATGTTGGAATAAAGGCACACAGTTCTAAATTCTTAAATCAATACATGTATATTTTTAAAGAAATAGCACTAGTAGTTCAATTTTCCCCTCCATGGCACTCATGCCGTTATATTACCAACACAGTTGTTTACTAACAGATTTAATTGTTCTTGAATCTCAATATACGGCAACTTCTTTCTTGTCTCTATGATTAGAACTTTGTGAGTGGAATGCAGGGTGAATACTAACATTGTACTGAATTCCGTAAAAGGTATATTACAGTTCTGGTGTGTGTGTATAGCTAACTCAGAATTGCAGTGCTTTCTGTAGTGGCTGTGAGGGGGAGGGGGAATGGGCCAACATCTTACTTCCCTTCCTAAGGTCATAGCAGTGTCTAAAGCCTTGGGTCGGGGAATCCAACATACCTTATGGTCCCTGGGACACTCTCCCAGAAACCATAGAGCTGCTCTGTACTCAGGATCCATCAGAACCCAAGTCTTTTCCTCATTCCATATTTCTGTTTTGCTGAATTGGGCTGTGCCCCCCCCCAACTGTATTCTAGCTAGGGATGTACGAAAGTCACTTACCTGTACACGGATTATGTTGATGGTGGGGGGGAGGCGTTCCGTCCCTCCCCCCGGAATCCTGGCCGGCTGGCGCTGCTGTGCAGGGATTCTGCGGAGCCGCCGGCTGGCTCCGCCAGCAGCCGGACATCCGGCAACTGGCTAGCAGGGACGCAAATGGCGGCGGCCGTAGCCGCCGTCGTTTGCGTCCCTGCAGTCAGCTGTGATAGGCTATGTAAACATTTACGTAGCCTATCACGTTTTTTTTTTTTTTAAACCTAGCCGTGATGGGCTACGTAAATCTTTACGTAGCCTATCACGTCTTTTTTTTTTAAACTGGAAATGGCGGTGGCGGCAGCCAGTCGGAAGACCGGCCGCTGCAGCTGCTGCCGCCGCCGAACCACCGCCGCAGCCGCCGCTGCAGCTGCTGCCGCCCGGAAGATCCGCCCCAGGTAAGTCTCGTCCCGGGGGGGGGTGGCAGGCCACTGGCATTCGGCCTCCCCGAGATCCGTGGCGGAATTCTCTGACATCCCTAATTCTAGCTGGCTGAGAGACATCTTGAACTATAGTAATGCTTTACTTTTTCAGATGTATTTAGCTCTATCAGTCTCCAAATATGAACATATTTGATGACTTCTTCATTTGGGGAAGGCAGTAATAAAAGTAATTTGTTATTCCTTTAGAAGGGAGAGACTTTGATCATGTATCACCCCCCCTTTTTTTCTTTTACTGTTTGTTGGAACTCAACCTTTGTACCTTCTACTGCAACTTGCTTTTGACTTACCCCACTTTTGTGTTTTAAATCTATCCAGCCACACTCCATCTTTGGATGACAGTTCCGAGGAGGTGAGCCAAAGGTCAGTTCCACAGTAAATTTGGTAAAGAGGTGAAGAGATGTAAACTATATTGTAAATAAAGGTTTCAATGTCATTGCAGGCAGTTTTGGAAAGCTTTTAAAAAGGCCTTCTTGTATTTTGCTGGTAATACATAGCATTCTCATTTGACATTTTTTCTTTAATAAAGATACCTGTGACGTATCATCCTTCCCGCACCTGTGATTATTATATCATCACCACTCCTCATAAATATTTTTACAACACCAAGTACAAATTCTAGTTCCAGAATTTCAGTATCTGTATATTCTCTCAACGTCTTCCTTGATATTATACCTTAGAGAGAGAGAGTGTGTGTGGAAGGAATACATCAACTATAACCCCAGCAACTACTACTGTTGTGTTTTTCTCCCTTTTTTTAATAGAACATCTTTTTATAAACCTTTATTAGGATGCTGTCACCACCCTCCTTCTCATGAAGAGAGACCCTTCCATTTTTGTGTGTGTGAGTGGGTGTAAATTCATAGAATATGGCTCATTTCTCTCATAGGGCATCTCTACACCAGCCTAAAATCCTGCATTTAAAACGGGGCTTTCTGCTTCCATTTTAAATGCAGGATCACAGCTGACTCCCTTTACACGCGCTTCCTTCCCCCTTCCCCTTCTCCCTATATCTGAGTCTTCCATTATCTTTCATTGATCTCACTCCTCTTCTTGCCGCTTTAACTGTTTTCATGGAGGAAACTGAAGCAGAATATAACGGGGTAATTTGATAGCTCATTATCTGCGATCTATTTAAAAATGGAACAAAGGGCATTTAATGCAGGAGATGCCCTGGAGGATCACGGCGTCATGTAAAGAGCCCGCAAGCTTCCGTGAAGGAGCAATCTCAATAGCAGGATAAAAGCTCCATGTGATGAAGCCCGTTGTTGTTGTTGTTGTTCAGTCGTTCAGTCGTGTCCGACTCTTCGTGACCCCATGGACCAGAGCACGCCAGGCCTTCCTGTCCTGCGCTCTTTCCCGGAGCGTGCTCAAGTTCATATTCATTGCATCCGTGATGCTATCTAGCCATCTCATCCTCTGCCGTCCCCTTCTCCTTTTGCCTTCAGTCTTTCCCAGCATCAGGGTCTTTTCCAGGGAGTTTTCTCTTCGCATTAGGTGGCCAAAATATTGGAGCTTCAGCTTCAGTATCTGTCCTTCCAATGAGCACTCAGGGTTGATTTCCTTGAGGATGGACTGATTTGACCTCCTTGCAGTCCAGGGGACTCGTAAGAGTCTTCTCCAGCACCACAGTTCGAAAGCATCAATTCTTCGGCGCTCAGCCTTCCTTATAGTCCAGCTCTCACAGCCATACATTACTACTGGGAAAACCATAGCTTTGATTAGACGGACCTTTGTCGGCAAGGTGATGTCTCTGCTTCTTACTATGCTGTCTAGGTTGAGTTACGCAAGCCCCTTCGCCACAACAAGGCAGTGATCCATGAAGGGGGATGAAGCCCGTAGTTTCATCTAAACCTTTTTCTGGTAACAAATGAGCCCAAGAATGGTGTGGTTTGAAAGAACAAATAAAAAATGAAACTATATTTACAAGGTATAAGATGTTTCAGAGAAGTTTGAGTTTTATGTGGTAAAATTCTTGTTTCAAGTTTTTATTAATTCCTTACCTATTCTACCCCTTCTAATAGTAGTAGTAGTAGTAGTAGTAGTAGTAATAATAATAATAAAATTACCTCCCATCACCTCTCAGGGGAATCTAACCACTTCCCAGTGCTCTAATCCTAACCCTCAGAAAGCCAATCCCTATCTACACCTCTAAAGAAAACCAAGGCCCAATCTACACATAGCAGTTTTACCATTATAATACTGCAGTGATAAATATTGGTGCACATGACACCAATGGGCAGCAATAATTATCACTGCAGTATGATAACGGTATAACTGCTACGTGTAGATTCAGCCTAAGTGCCCCCTTTCCCCTCAGTCTCCCAACTGAAAAAGGAACAGCCAATCAGGAGACACCATTTAAAATCTGAACATTCTAGCCCTGCCCCTTACCATAGCTTTAAGGATATATTAAAATACATCAATCATGCAAACAAACTTTCAAACATACAATTAAACAACAAAACAAATTACAATTTCATCACAATACCCAATATAAGAACTGGGCAAAAACTGGAGGGGTAGGTGCATGTTGTCAAAAGTCACCTACATGGAACACCCCCTGGTTCCTATTTCCAGAATTCTTTGGGGTTCATTGTGAAACTGAACACAAATGTTTAGGCACTCAAATGATGAGAGCAGGAAGCATCTCCCACAGTCTGATAGCTTTATTAAGTCATCATTTGGTCATATCCGAATGATGATGGTATGTGATTTGGTGGGGTTCCTTTAGGAAAAAGTGCCTTGTTTGTTGTTGTTTTTATTGTTAAATGGCACCAAAGCTTCAGTTCAGTGAAAGAAGTAGCTGCAAGTAGGGACCAGTACTTCTTGATTGGTTCATAAATGACCTGGACTTAGAGGGGAGCAGTGAAGAAGTCCAAACGTATCTCTCCGAACTGGATGAGTGGGCAACAAAAAGGCCAATGTGTTTTAATGTAAGTCATGCACATTGGGGCAAAGCATCCTAACTTCACATATACACCGATAGAGTCTGAGCTGGTAGTGACTGACCAGGTGAGGGATCTCGGTTTGTGATGGTTAGGTCAATAAAAACATTGATGCAGTGTGTGGCAGCTGTGAAAAAAGCAAATTCCATGTCAGGGATAGTCAGGACAGGGACTAGAAATAAATAAGCCAATATCATAATGCCTTTATACAAATCTGTGGTATGACCACACTTGGAATACTATGCATAGTTCTGGTTTCTGCATCTCAAAAAGGATATTGTAGAACCAAAAAATGTGCAGGAAAAAGGCAACCAAAATTATCAACAAGTTGGAGCAATTCTTGTATGAGGAAGCGTTACAATATCTGAAGCTTTTTGGTTTAGAAAAAGGTGACATAACAGAGGGGACATAACCGAGGAGTATAAAATTATACATGGTATGGAGAAAGTGGATAGAGAGAAGTTTTTCTCTGTCTCTTATAACACTAGAACCCAGGGTCATTCAATTCAGCTCAGTGTTGAGAGATTCAGATAGACAAAAGGAAGTACTTCTTCACACAACACATACTTAAATTTTGGGATTTGCTTCTGCAAGATATGGTGATGGCCACTAGTAAGGGTGGGCGGATCACTCACTGTCTGTTCTGCGATGGTGTCTGCAGGGGGAGGGGAGGCGATCCATTCCTCCCCCCTCCCCCAGAATCCATCCAGGCCGGCTCCGCTCCACCTCGATCCTGCGGAGCCGGCCACCAACTCCACATCCCTGGCAAATGTCGATACAGCCGGCAGCCACTGCCATGCCGTATCGCTGTAAGTCAGGCTCCGGACACAAATGGAGTAGTGGGCGCCATTTTCAGCAGTAAAGCTGGTAGATTAGCCTAAATGGAGCCGTAAATGGCTGCATTTAGGCTAATCTACCAGCTTTACGGCCGCAAATGGCGCCCACTACGCCATTTGCGTCCGGAGCCTGACTTACAGTGATACAGAACAGCAATGGCTGCCAGCTGTATCGACATTCGCCAGGTACGCAGAGCAGGTGGCCAGCTCTGCAGGATCGAGGCAGCGAGGGATCCGATCTGGACGGATTCTGCGCAGAGGTGGAGTTGAGTGCTCCGTTCTGCCACGAGCCCCAATGGGGCCGTATTCTTGGAATCCGGCCTCATTGGGGTCCGTGGCGGATTTCTCCCCCATCCCTAGCCACTAGCAGATGACTTTAAACAGGGATTAGTCAATTTCATGGAGGATAAAGCTATCCATGGCTAGTAAGGATGTAGCTATCATGACATCCCCAGGATGAGAGGCAACATACTTCTGAATACCAGGTGCTGTGGAACAAAAGTGGGAGAAGGCTATTGCCATCATGTCCTGCTTGTAGGCTTCCTGTTGGCATCTGGTTGGCCACTGTAGGAAACAAGATGCTGGACTAGATCGGCCTTAGGTCTGGTCCAGTAGGTTTCTTCATAAGTTCTTATTGATGTTTACAATTCTTTCAAAATGGGTTAGGTTTTGAGGAACCCTTGTCATGCAGCTTTGTAGCTGCCAACAGAGCAGCTAGATATCTCTAGGAAATGCAGATGTATGTAACGTTTCATTCTAGTCTAGGATTGTAGCAACTGGGTGTCATTCCCATCAGTATAGCATGGTTGTTGATCAGATTTTTTGAAATGAGCTGTTGTGTTTGGCCACGTCTATTAGGAATGTTGGCAATTAGAAATGACACACCAGCTGTTAGACTTGTTGACAGAAACAACCAAGCTGTTGACAGTAATATGATTGAATTATCTTTTCCATCTGAATATGGCCATCTAGATCAGGAGTGGGCAGACTTCAGGCCTGCAGGATCTACTTTGTTTTTTTCTAGAATGCTGAGATCCTCCAACTGAAGCCTGGTGCAAAAGATACACACTTAGCATTCTGAGCCCAGGACCTTGTTTTGAGTTCCAGAACTTAATGGAACTCTTAGCATTTCCACACAAAAATCCACTCCTGGTTACCCAAAGCTTTCTGCATTTCAACAGTATATTTTAGGGAATGAGGGGAGTCATTTTATTGCTGCTATTGTTAAAACAGTTGGCAATTAGAAATCCTTGGTGATCTACTGCAAATTATCTAGTAGATCCAGATCTACCTTCTGCTCACCCCTGCTCTAGATCATGCCATTGACAAGCATACTGAGATATACTATTGCTAATATTCTACTCACCCCCTAGATAAATATATACAGGGTTCGAGTTTGTAAACGTGTCCATTGTAGTGCCTTTCACGGATGCTTTTTCCCCCTCAAATGTTTTTTTAAGGAATTTGTGCCCTCTGTACCACTAAGATCAAGAGGACTATTTTTCTTTTAGTCCCTTGCTTTTTTGATGTTGAATAAAAGGAAAAGACGCCATTATCTTCTCTTTTCCCCACTTCTTTGAAAAGCGACAGCAAATGTGTTGGTATAAGGTGATGTTCATCGAAGTCTTGCCAATTGTATTCAGATTTCACTTATCACTGTAAAGAAAGTTAAGATAGATGCCTTTTTTATTTTGGGTTGCTGAAACTCATGGTAAATTAGTCTTTGACGCCTGACTCAGGAACAAAATGATTTGGAGATATGATGACAGTCCAGGCTGATGCTGCAGACATAAAATTAGATGGAAATATTTTAAAATGAAAGCACTGCTAATAAATTATTTTTTGTGTAGAGGAAGCGCCTTCTGTTTGTTCTGCTATAGAACAAAGGCTATATTTGTGGATAAATATAGATAAAGTAGATAAAGGCTATTTTTGTGGACCTCCTTTTCCCAACCTGGTGCCCTCCAGATGTGTTGACTGCAGCTCCCATAATTCCCAGCCACCATTGGCCATGCTGGCTGGGAATTATGGGAGTTGCAGTCCAACACATCTGGAAGGCACCAGGTTAGGGGAGACTGTTGTAGATTGCATTGGATAGCAGGGAGGGGAAAAGGGAAGGAGGAGGACTTGAGTTGACCACTCCTTCCTTTATTTCTTCATTGTGCCAGGTCCAGCATGGAAACTCTTAGGCACAATTGCTATATGGAAACTCCATGTTCAGAAGCAACTTGCAAGAGAGTAGCAGTGGGACAGTGCTGTTGGGCATCCTGGAAGCTTCTGGTTGGCCACTGTACGAAGCATGATGCTGGACTACATGGACCTTTTGTTCTTACGTATGAAACCAGAAGGACTAGAGTGAATATAAGCTGCCTGTAATATGAAACAAATTCTTTTCTTGCTGTTCATTAACCAAGAGGCTACTTGCAGAGCAAACCTATGCATGTCTCATGAGAAGTAGTCATTGGGTTTAATGGGGTGTATTTCCAGGTAAGTGTGTATAGCAGGAGTGTAGAGCCTCAGGCCAAATCTTTCCTGCCCCAGGTTCCCTAGATAGCCACACTCTTTCCCCTGACCACTGATCATTTGGTGGTTTCCTGGCTTCTGTGCAGTTTTTTCCCATTCTAAAAGGTTGAAATGCCTCTCCTAAGATTTAGTTAGTGGCAGTAAGAGGTTTAAACTAAAGCGTGCTGGCATTTTTGGCTCTGCTCCTTTTGCTTTTGGCTCCACCCACCACTGGAATGTGCCTTCTGAAGAGGTTCTTCAAAACAGATTTCAGCCCTCAGGTTGAAAGAAATTCAACACTCCTGGTGTGTAGGATTGCAGCCTTAGGCAGGTGGTTGCCTGTAGCTCCTGTCCAGAATTTATTTCTCAATATGTGTCCCATTCATCCTGCTGAGGTGGCTTCATCGTCCTTCATCATCATCCTACAACCTTCATCATCATTCTTCTGATCTTAGTAATGTATTTGCATGTCACTTGCCAAAACTCTGTGTGTGTGTGTGTGCACTTGCAGAAGGGGTGGGTGGGTTCTGGATGTACAATAGGAAAACCCATGTGGATAATAATCACTACATAATCAGATTTAAAATATTACAATTCCTAAATATTTCTCCCCAAATGAAGAAGGATGCTGATGATTCAGAGAGAATGGAGGCAACTAAGGATAGGCAACCCTTGGCTTCAACATGAGTGGTGCCCAGATTCTGGTGAGAGATGAAACTACAAAGTTGATCTATTTGCAAACAAACAGTATACACAAGAGGAAATCCTAACAATAATAATGAGGGGATTAGTTAAAAGGAAGTTGAAAGGGGCAGTCGGAGGGATCAGATCTCTTCAGGACACTTGGATGTAGGGATGGTGCAGGTGCCTGATTCTGTCCGGGAATCTGGCGGAAACCCCCGCCCCCGCCCACACCTCCAAGCCTCACTTGCTGAGCCCCTCCCCCACTTGTTCCCTGCCCACACTCGGCGAGTTGCCCAGACTCACCCCAGCAACCTCGGCAAGCTCTGCGGTTGCCATGTTTTGAAAAATAAAATGGCGATTGCAAAAATGCACATTTTCGTGCATATGCAAATATGCACATTTTTGCGATAGCCATTTTATTTTTCAAAAAATGGTGACTACAGAGCTCCGCAAGGCCACTGGGGTGAGTGTGGGCTTCTCGCTGAGCGTGGAAGGGACTCGCGTGCAGTCCAGGGACTGGGGAGCAGGGACTGGGTGGGCGCCCAGAGAACCCAGACGGGGGTGGGTTCACACATTCCTCCGTGGAGGTCATTTAAAACACTAGACACTCAGATACAATGTGTGTATCACATTTTAGAAAAAGGTACAATAAAATCCAAGAGGATGGCAGCGTAGTTAATGAGCAGAGGGAAGGAAGCTACAGAAGGCAGAAAGCCCCCCTTTAAAAAGTGGACATCTTACCCAAATGATGAAAATAAGGAACATAAACTCTGGCAAAACAAATGTAAGCTTTTGTGGTGAGGAAATTCCTCTTGGTGGTCAAAGGATATCTTACTTCCCGTAATTTTAGAGGTTCTTGTCACAGAATTGCTTCTTGAGGTGGGGGGTGGGGGACCTATGAGCTGTGCCCATGTTTTAGAAGTTGCAATGCTGTAGCCAAGCTGAAATCCAGGGCAGAAAAGTTATGGTGACTTTGGTGTTGCGTCGGCACTTGCCAGTGTGTGACTTAATGTCCTTACAGAGTCAGTTCAAAAGTCCTTCCAGGGCATATGAAGTTCACATTCTCAGACCTTCATTTGAGATTTGTTAACCATTAAAGAATGGTTTCCATAGCTTTTTGAAGTCAGTGCAAGTTTGGTTCTTGCCAGATGTCTCCCCATAGATGAGGATTTAATTGATAGACAATCAGGCTTTTGGTTTGCCAGCAAAGAAGCCAAACGGAAAAGACATTTTTTTCATGCCGGTTTTGTTGTTGCAGTTTTAGTCAAAAGTTTAGTTTTCAAAAAGTCCCTTTATTGGTGTTCTTGTTCAAAATCACACTCGTGGGTGGGAAACAAAGATTTTCTTTGAAAATGTTGTTTATGTTAGTTTTAGCATACTGAATTTGAAAATTAGAGCATATGACCTTTTGGCTTTTCACTACAAGTAATTCCATTGGCATTTTGGATTGCTAGTTTTCTGGAAAGAAAAAGAATGTCAAAGGCTCTAAGAAATGGGGTGGATGGCCATGTGCTTTACAGGAAACACTGACAAGCCTAATCTTTTAATGTCTGCACTGAACTAGTGAACAGCTGTTGATCTTCAGAAGAAGAATCAAAAACAAAGAGTTTGCAGACAGTTTTGGTACACATGCATGTTGATGTTTTATGGAGGAGATAAAATATGCTAATTATTTCTAGTGGATCCTTTATATTGTGGTGCATTGATATTTTTTTCTTTGTGAAAAATGGAAGAGAGGTGCTAATCATGGGGGCCTATCAACAGCACTTCAAATAAAAATGTAAATTCGCTGATTACAAGCCAGCAGTTTCCAACATTTGTTTATTAATGACATATGTAGCTTTGAATGAGCTAAGGGATGACAAATGGCCTCATTTTGCCAGGACAGTGCAGAAAATGACTCTCATACCCTGATTAAAAAAGACCATGCCCCTGGCCGAACAGAGCAATTTCCTGAATTCATAAAATAAAGAGGGAAGAATCAATACTCAGTGGCTGGTTTACTGTTTATTCTCTAAGTAAATATATTCTTAAATCATAAATTCTTGGACTTGCCACTTATTAAAAATGTGCATGAATACCTGTGAGTATATGCTACACACTCAAGAGTAATTTTATTACTTTCTGTGCTTTGGTTTAGTCTGTATTCTTAATTCATTTTTAACATACTGTCACCACAATGTGACTTGTCTTTTCCCCATTGAACATTTCTTCTGAATACATTCTGATGGGCTGAGTTCATTCATTTATCAATGCTTATGTGTGCATACATGCACAGACAAACATATACATACATGTACACACACCAAAAGTTAGAGTTCTCCAGGATTTGGTAAATTGCCATGTGGGAGTCCAGTCGGAAGAAACTGTCAACATGCAAAAATGGCAGTGAAAAGCTGCATTAAGGTAATTTTCTCATGTAAAAACTGATCATAAGAATTGGGCTGTAGTCAGGTCCACTGAAGAGGCCACTGGCATTTGTCAAATACCATGTTGTCAAGTCAGCAACAGTCAAGTGCTGTTTGACATAAACTCAGAATCTGTTAAAATGATCAATTTGTCCTGTGGATCAATCTCTTTAAAATGCCTAGTTCTGAGAGATTTTTTGTTACCTGCTATACCCCACTTTGTCCCAGTCGCTCCCGACTCATCTTCCCGACATAGTCATTGTGTTGACAGACTGGTGGGCCCTTGAAAGGTTTTCCCCTTAGACTCAGTTGTGTAAAATAGGAGCACTCAACAGAAGTCAGTGGTCAGGGCCATCCTGAGACATTTTTCTGCCTGAGCTGGAGCAGCAAATGGCATCCCCTCCCATGCTACAGTTTCCAAGTTGGGGAAGTTATTTTGGCACATGAGGCAGAAAATCCCACAAGTGCCTTTCCTCCTCCCTGGTAGTAAAAAATGCAATCATAATAAATTAAATAAATAACAATTTGTTGCTTTTCCATGACACCCAAAATCAGTGGGCTGATGCAGCCATCTTACTCTGCCTAATGGTAAGGCCACCCTACCAAAGGGGGGAAAGAGACATTAATTTAAATAGGAACCCCCTCCTGTGGTGAATATTTCTCTCCTGAAACTGAGAAATCAAAAGTCTCAAAGGCCGCCTTTATCTCAGGGGCTTTGCGCCAAGTCAGACAAAATCTAAACGACAGAGCCATTAATCATAAGGATTCATTTCTACCAAACAGTCCTTTGAATCAACTTCTTCAGCCTGTTATCAAGCTTTACCAAGATATCCTGAGAACACTTATCATAGTCCTGATAACGGTATTTAAGACAAAATGCTTACTATGCCCAGTTTTCTGTTGCTCAGACCATAGAGAGAGGCAATCGAACTCTCAAGTCCCTTTTGACATTTTACATTAATTTAAATTATTCACGTGCCTCTTGTTGTCTAACTTCAATTTGCTCTGAAATGTAACTCTGGATCCTTTGATCTTAAGATGTCTGTTTTTCTACTATATCATTCTGTATTGGGCAATGCTATATGTTCCTCCATTTTAGATACAATTTTGGTTTTACAGTCTTCTGATTGTTTTTATCCAAAATATTTAATTTGCTCAATACTCTGTTCCAGATGTTTCATTTCAGAAAGAAAAATATTGCTTAAATTGTCAGGAAACTATGATGAAATTGCTTCCACATTATCAGTGTCAATACCTTGTGCAGCCAAATTATTTTTAGCTCCTGTTTGTGCAATTTTAGCTTCTTTCCCTTTCCCATCCTCCTAACATGCAGTCAATGAACAATAGAAGGTTAAATTAATCCAGACAGTTCTCTGATTACAAATCAAATAACCAGTCATTTGAATGGATCAATGCAAAACAATGGCTTGCATCCAACATTTGCCTAACTTAAGTCCCATTTATTTCAGTGGGTCTACTCTGAGTAGGACTAACTTTGGATACAACCCAATGAGTAAACCATTAAACAATTAATAAATTAGAATCAGAAGAGATCCCTAACAATCACATTTAACCCTCTGCCTCCATGGGCCGCAGTGCAGGCACAGCTGAACCAAAGCAGGTGTCCAGCTCTATGTGTTCTTGCTTGCTCATTCTCTGAAGTGGAAGGGTGCAAGTCATTCATCTAGCCCAGTATTGTCGACACTGACTCCCCTGGAGCGTTTTTTCCCAGCCCTACCTGTAGATACCAGGGATTGAACCTGGGACCTTCTGCCTGCAAAGCAGGTGCTCTACCACTGAGCCATGGTTACTCCCCAGGGACTTTCCCCACTCTTTGCTAGAAAAAACATTTGGCTCCAAATTGCCCTTGAAATGCAGAGCTGAAAGAAACCACACTTGATTGGCCAGCGGTCTAAGGGCTGCTGGATTGTGTGTGTTTGTGCTTCTGTTATTCCAAAGTTTTATAGCTGCCTGGAGGATAATTAGATCTAAAGTCAGGGTCTAAATCTTGTAACTAAATATAAATTAAGGAAACAGGTAGTGAAAATTAAACTGAAATATCCGATTTTTGTTTTTGAACTGATGTAACAAGATCCTCTACTATTCAAATTTTTATTAACTTTGAAAATTAAGTTTAACACAGCGGGGAATCAACAACAGCCTACTAAAATAGCCTCATTGTGCCAGATCTTCAAAATTAGAACAATCTGAATAATAACACAGGATTTTAAAATAGCATTACTCTAGTAAGAGGGTTTTCCTACATTTTACCTTCTGGTAATCACATTTTTGTAAGTTTCCATTCATAAAAAAAATAGAATTTTTAAAGTAGTAAAAAAAACATAGCTAAAATTAACTCATTATGATATTTTAAATTAATTTGAAATACATTTACAGCACAATGCTATACATGTCTACTCAGAAGTAAGTCCTATTCAGTTCAGTGGGCTTACTCCCAGGTCAGTGGGTATAGGCTTGCAGCCTTACGGAGCAATCCTGTGTCCCCTAGACAGCATCTGGGGGACACAGGATTATTTGGTTTCCTGGATACAAGATCGGAGACAGGGCTCCAACCTCATAGCCAGGAAACCACACTCCCCATCCCGTCCCCCTTGTAGCTGGCATGGGGAGGACCACGCCGGCTACTTCTCCACGCTTTCAAAACAGAGTACAGAGACTAGGAAAAGGGGGCGTTCCTGAGGACAGGGAGGAGAGGAGACTGGGGCAGCTGCCTTACACCTTTTCGTATTGCCACCCCAGCCTCCTTCCCTCCCCATCCCCCAAGCCTCCACTAGACAAGAGTGTCTAACTAAAATGCAGAGAGGGAGGAGCGAGGTACTTCGCACTCTGCATAGGATACTTGTAAGCCTCTGAGTGTGTGGGTTTATGAGTACCCAGGGCGTAACCCGTAGGATTACGCCTTTAATCTTTAATCTTCCAGAACCTTATCTCTTTGTTACTAATTTAGAATCAGCTCTGATGTAATCTCTATTGTAGGTTAAAGATATTTCCATATGTAAACAGTTTGGTTGTGCATGTGTGTATGCGCGCATGCGCGCACACACACCAGTCCTGTTCTGTGCAGGCTATTTGTTATGATAAATTAATACAAGATGCATTTTGTTTATCTTTTAAAAAAAAGCATTAGGGTTTCTTGGTGGTACCATTTTAAATCCCCCGTCTGATTCCACACTTGTCAATTATTTCCACCACAGTTGCATTGGGCATTGTTTTTGTTAGTTTCATAGGGCAGAAGGTGGGCAACATCCTGGCTTCTGGGGGCCAATTCCCTCCCCTGGACTCACCAGAAGCTGCACCCCACTGCTGTTGCACTGCCAAGTTTTGACAGCAAATTGGGTGGGGCATTGGGGGGCCACATGCAGCCCAGGGGCCCTGTGTTGCCCACCCATGGTGTAGGAGTCCATAAGCATGTAATTCAATTCTGTGTGCTTCTATGTGCCTCATTGGAGGCAATTCTGTATTTTATATTGTCTCCAATTCTATATTACCTCGAATGAGTTGTAAATATGTGCTTAGGTACTCTGAGTATGTAAGATACTCTAGAGTATCTAAGCACATATTTACAACTCATTGGAGGCAATATGTGAAAACACATGCCTCAGGTTAAGCAAGTAGACACTTTCGTATGTGCCGTAGCCCATGAAATTTGACTTTGGTTTAATAGTACATAATGGTAAGGTAGATCCCTCCAGTGCAGCATAATTATAGACCAAAGGCGGTGTCATTTGAATATACAGCAAGTCCCCACAGGATAGATCCTATTAGCTTGATAATATAATTATCATTTTCCCACAGTTCACTACCGTGTATGATGGATGCTGTGTAATAACGTTGTTGATTGGCAGAGTCAGAATTAGTTTCAAAATGAAGATGCATACTTTCTTATGGCTCAAATAAATCTGATGGTGCATTTGAAATAAGCAAGAAAAGATTAAGTTTCAGGGTGTTTGTTTGTTTTTCCTGTGGGCTCAAATAACATTTTAACCAAATATCTCCTTTAGAGCGTAATCCAGAAAAAAAAGTCCTAAAATCCCCAGCATGCCCCAGCCAGCCTCTGTCTAAACATGCATAGAATTGCGCCCTTAGATTGGTAGGGTAAAGAAAAATCAATATTCATAATCTCACAATTGCTGTGAGATTGATTTAAGGGTATGGTTATTTCAATTTTATAGACTGATATAAATACTAGTATACATATTCTTTTTCCCATGAAGAGGCTGTTTGTATTAAATGCAGAAACTGCATACTGCGCAGCTTTGGAGAGGATTGGTAGTTAGAAAAAAGGTAACCGCCCTCCCTTCATGCGTTACTTATATGTACAGGGTTTGTAGAATGAAAGGGCAATGTCTCCTGCTCCCTCCCAAGATTGTGAGCTGGGCTGGCCCCACCTCCCCAACTTCAATGCATTGCACATGGATGTCTGCAAAGGGATGCCTTTATACTGAGCACCTGCCCACATATAGGCTCTCCATGTGATCAGGACTCTTAATCATGAAGGAGTCCTGTTTGCATGAAGCTCCTATGTGTGAGCAGCTGACATCCACATTTGAAGGCATCCATGTTCAAAGACATCCATGTTCAATGTGTGGATGTTGGAAAAGGGGCCAGGAGGCACAGCCCTCTTCCCTTTCATCACATGGAGCCTCTTCATGTGGGTAGCATGAAGAGGCTCCATGTGCATAACATAGGTAGGGGCCCAAGGGCATTGCTAGGCTTGGCTCCCAGGCCCTGAATGTATTTCCTAGGACCCCTGATCCCTTCCCCAGGGCCCTGAGTCTCCATTGGTGCCCATGGAAGGAGATTGTGACTGGGGAGTAAAAGGTTAAGTCTCCTCTCCCCACATTCTGCAACACACACAAGTCTCTACTTGCATGGAAATTAAGCTGTTTGGGTGGGGGAAATCCCATTGGTTTGGGATGATCTCAGGCAGAGTGCAATTAATGGAAGAATTTATTTGATTTGATAAATGAATTGGGGGGCTTTGCTTCCTGTGAAATTTAAATCAGTCCTAATAATTATTTCTACATGTGCATATACAGATATAAACCAATGTATGCAAATTTTATGCAGATTTGTGTCCTATGGGCCTGGGCCCCGAATCTCTTAAGTGCCAAGTAATGCCCTTTAAGGGGGCCAAGGCTATGGGGGGAACACTTAAGGGGCTGGATCTGGGTAGTTGTATTTGGCAGGAGAGAAGGGAGTTGGAGAAAGTGCAAAGACATTTGCACTGGAATTTTTCATAGAGTTTTTTGTTGGAAGGAATATATTATTACCTTGGGAAGGCTTAGAAAGGAGTTGGGGAATGGGAAATGTTTTCCCTTCACCATGTGGCTGAGGTGGTACAAGCCAAAGAGAGAGAATTTGCCAGCATATGCCATCACAATGTATGTAGTCAAACAGACTCGTGTTTAAATCTAACAGAAAGTAGATGACTCACAATAAATAAATAAGCACATAGATTGGTTCTGTTCAGAGCTTCCCTACTATGTACATTATTCTTTTTATGTAAAGGAGTAATAGATGGGAAGAGTGGTTCAGATGGCACTTTTCTGCATGTGTCTGTATGACAGACAGTGCTGTGAAATGTTGTGTTTCTATGAACGTGGATTGTGAGCTATTGATTGAACCTGGAAGATATACTAAACAGATGGTGCACGCGTGTGCACACACACACACACACACACACTGCCAATAAGCTCGAGAAGTGTAGTACTGCCAGTCCTGGAACTGAAAACAGGTGGTTGCAAAAGTTCCTCCTAGAGAATTGACATCTGTATGTAATCAGTTACTTTAAGGGTCTTGGTCAGGCACAAATTAGGTTCATTATCAAGTATAATTTCAGTATCTAACAGAGATGGTAGGGCTGTATTTAATTAGGATTGCATTGTACAGTACAAAAAAATAACTGATCACTTTAAATTCTGATTTGTGTTCTATGATTTTAGCTAAATATATGATCCATTTTGTTGTTGTTACATTTCATTATAGCTTTGTCAGTATGAGCAGGGGTCCAAAGAACTACTTAGTGGAAATTTTGGGATTATGACCCCAGTGATATTGCCCAGTGGAATTATTGTCAATTATTTATCTTTGAACAGTGGACTCCCAAACCATACTCAAGCTGCTGTCCATTCCTGAGGTTCAAAAGTGGTTTGACACATGGCATTGTGGGCTACAGGTTGTTTTTGTTGTTTTTTTTAAGTGCCAGCCTAAGTTATCCTTGGACATGTGGTGGAACTAGTTGTATGGTCATATGGATCCCTGCCATGGTTCTGTAGGCTAGTAGACTATAGTTCTTGTTCCCTAAGTGTGTGGGCATGAAGGCAAATAAACTGAGACTCAGTACAGACAAGACAGAAGTACTCTTGGTCAGTGAGCCATCAAGCCAGGTAACTGGTGTTCATCTTGTTCTAGATTGGGTTGCACTTCCCCTAGGATCAGGTTCACAGTCTAGGAGTGCATATTGATCCTGAATATCATTATTTTATTTATTTAAACTTGAGTAAGTAAGAAAGCAAGTAAATATACAAATTTAGTAAGTAAATAAGTAATTTCTTGTTACCTATTGCATAGTATCTTGCCTCAAGAACTTCAAGCACATCTGTTTTCCTGCCATGAAACTGAATGTCATAATGTATGTGTACTACAAACCTACCTATAAACAGTAGCTGCTGTGGTCTTTTCTGCTTCAAGGGGACAATCAGACAGGGCTTTTAATCTGCTTTTCTTGTGTCCTGTTAGCAGGGTTATTTTTGCTAACTATACGATGTTGTCAGCATTCTGTTGTCTGCCTGTGTCCACTCATTTTCCCCCTTCAGTTTCTCCATAGGTTTTCATGTTGGGGAAAATCCATTAACTTCTTCATGGCACAACATGTTCCATGAAGAAACTCATGTGTGGTTGTCTGAGAGCGGGTGGTTGCAGGTTTTCCTGGGATGAGTGGCTGTGACAGGAAGGGTGATGCTTTAGGGGGGTTATGTTCATGTTTTTCTCATTTGCTTTCTTCTGTGTCACTTCACTGGAAAAAGCTAAGGCAAACTGTAGACATGATGTTATTGCACACTTGTTATTAAACTCCCCCCCCCCATGCATAGATGACTTAGAATCACCAGTGCGCATGCCCAGTACAGAATGCATAATGTTAAACCGAAACTTGGCAGTGAAGGCAACAAGGGAAGGGGTTACAGTTAGGTATTATGATTACCGCTATTTCCCCCACCCACGAATGTGGACAGCCATTCGCAGAATGTGCCAGTTTAACATAATTTTTAAAACCTGGGAACCTTCTATGATGCGGAAATGAATCATGAAATACCGTATAGTCTTGCAAAACAAAAAAGGGAGAAAGCAACGACCCACTACCTCAACAAGGCGACCATCTCATTGTGCTCTAAGATAAACTCAGCTTCTTCCTATGTCTTTTCATTCTGCAAGAGTTGCCACAGACTTAGAGGTCTACAGCAATGATTGAATGGCAGCTGTAGCTAGAAACACTCCTCTGTCCCAGGAGCGGTATACAGTGTTTTACAAATTGTGTATTTGTGCATGTTTAAAGTGCCTCTATGAACATTCATGCATTTATTCATTCATTTGGAAGAGGAGGATAAATGCACAATCCATTTGCAAAAACTACTCTGGAGAGGAAGCTCCGAAAAAAAGTGCCCAGTGATCTAAATTAGAACTGTTTAGAACTGAACATTGTCCATATGTTTTATTTTTAAAATTAGTCAATGAATAAAAAGGGTTGGATCCAGACTTAGGGGGTATTCAGACAACCATGTGGGTAAAAGAAGCCATTGTGGCTTCTCCCCCTGCATGTGCTGTGCACGTGACCATAATTTGTATAATTACCTGCACTACAGTACGGGTTGCCATGTCACCCGAACTGGGTGCGAGACGCCATGGAGGTGGGTTCATACCCACCCTACAAGCCCTACTGCATGTCATGGGTTGTAGGATGGGTACAAAGCTACCCCCACCACAGTGCAGTCCAGGTAATTATGCAAATTATGGTCACATGCGTGGCACACACAGGGATGGAGAAGAAGCCATGATAGCTTCTTTTACCCCCATGATCATCCAAACCCAGACTTAGTCATACCAGAGTAAACCAACTGAAATCAATGGGACAAGTTAGTCATGACTGACGTAACTCCTATTGACTTCATTGGCTCTGCTCTCAGTATGACTAAGTCTGGATCCAAACCAATGTGTTTAATTAGCTAATAGGTCATACCAAGAGAGTGTGTGTATGTGTTCTGTGTGCAAGCTCATACACAGTCATGCCTACATACAGAGTTACTACCTGAAATCTTTGGCATAACAGTAAGCAGCTATTGAATAGATGTCCTGGTCCAATGAACAGTAGAGCTATCTTAGCAGGTTCCGTCTCTTCTTCTGTGTTCAGACTCTTCCTGCCACCATCCTTCTCACCAGAGGAACATGCTGGACCAGGCCCAACTTCTGCTCAATAGGACCACCATTCCATAGGACCACCACTCCCATGATACCACAGAAATGTAGCTGGGGCCAAGCCACAATGCTCCTTCCTGAACCAATATCTGGTTATTACAATCTCTTCAAAGAAAAATTATTATACAGACCTGGGGCTCCCAGTCAGATCAATTGCTGCTTAGCCCAGGCCTGTAGCCGGGGGGGGGGGGGAGGCCCCTCCTAAATTTTATCTGCCCTCCTATTTTTATTTTTATTTTACAAACAACTAATTAAACAACAGTTTACATTTTTGTCTTTAAAAAGGCTTTAAACCAGATGAACTGCCCGTCCCCCTACTTTCTTGGTTCCCCCACCCTGGACTTTTAGGCTGGCTATGGGCCTGGCTTAGCCTTAGCAACAGGGAAACAGTGAGTTCAGTTTTCTTTGCAAGCTGATGGCAGCTAACCCTGGAGCCCAGAATAGGGCAGAACATTCATTACAAACTTTACCATAGTAAAGTGCCCCCCCTTCCCCAAGGGTTGCAGAGAGAAACAATTGATGCTTGTATCTCCTCTCAGACTGTGCATGTTTACGTGAAATGTGCTTTCTCTGTAAGATTGTTATCTGCAGGATTAAATGGGAAGAAGGGTTCATCTGTACATGGAAACAAAAGTAACTTAAACAGATGTTTTAAATTGCTCTGGGGTATTATTTAACTAGCATATAATAATAAAGCATATTGCATATGGAAGCCTGCCCTTGAATATACCCAGTCAGGAATGGAATTGTGACAATGTTGTTTCTGTGCTGTTAATTTTCGAGTGGGAGGAAGTGGTGACCCTATGGTTGACCACCAATGGAAAGAGAGTGAGTGGGCATTAGCACTCTGGTCAGACCAAATATTGTTGGCAGGGTTCATGTCCTTGGAAGTGGCCAGTGGTTTCTGAAGCCATGTGCTGTCTAAACAGGAAAGCCCAGCCTAGAAGAAGCTGTTACAAGACTCAGACTAAGAAGGGATTGGAGTTCAGAGCAGAATGATCCAACTGGCAGCTGGAGAGTGATTCCTTTCATCAATTATTGTCATCAGCTTGACAGTGTTTCATGCGGCTCCTTAGATAAAGGTATCAGACTCTGCTGTACCAATCCTCTGTATGTCAGTTAAAAGCACTGTCCGAATCTACGAAAGATCATTTAAGAATGTATAGAGAGCAACATTTCCTGCTAGCAGTGCTGACTCTAATCTTGCACCCAAGGCCTGGCAGACTAAAATAAGAAAGCAGCAGCAGAGTTAAGGAAGCCAGAGGACAATTGTTCTAGGAGGAAGCCTTTGTGGCAAAGGCTGAGTGTCCACTTTGGCTCCTATGCAGTCCAGCAGTGTAAACCAGTGGTGTCGAGTTTGGATTGGTCTAGGGGCCGGTTTCCAACACAGACCAGTCTGGCAAACCAGATGACATCAGGCACCATGCCCCCAAAGCCCCACCCACTCACTGATGTCATCTTGTCCTGCCCCCACCCATTTTGCTTTTCTTCGTGCAGGGAGAATAGCACAGAGCTCTCTGCATGGAGAAAAGAACTTAACCAGCATTTGGCGCAGTAGCACCTCCAAGTGCCGGCTGAGTCCCTGGCTTTGCCTGCTGCTTTTCATCCCAGTTGGGACGATGCATGGTACACAAACAAATTCAGCTGACACTTGGAAAAACAGGTCCTTCAAGCCCTGGCTGAGTCCCCAGGTTCACTTGTCCCAACTGAGATGAGGAGGGGCGTGCAAAGCCGAATCCCTGCTGTTATCTCCAATCACTGACTGGAGATAACTGCAGGGATTCCTCTCCCCCAGGTATATGGGGCTTGGAGGAGGGGGGCTTTGTGAGCTGGAGGGTCCCCATTACTGGTATAAACAATGCAAATGTGCAGTGTTCATCTATTTATTTAAAACATTTCTAGGGTGATCTTCCTGGTTGTCCAAAGTGGCTTACTCAAAATAAAAATGCAGTGAAACTAAAACATCACATAAAGAGTAAATTACTGTGTGTGTATGCATGTACCCAGCTAGACTGTACAGTAGAGAGAAAGCAATTGCTTGCAGCGGCCTCACTTGTTTGAGACTGACACATCTATAGCAGCAACTAAAACCCATTTTGACAAGTAGGCCGGACTAGGGCCAAGCACTGGCATATGTGTCCCTTTGAAGAAACTGCCTTAGAATTCTGCCCTGACCCCTCCCGCTAGAACTGGGCTTTCCTTCATACCAGTTATTTTCTTCTTCTCCAAGAGTAGAGTATCTCCAATCACTCATAAGGATCTTTGGTCATTTTTCAAGTTGGAAGCAGGGTGCAAAATGGTGGATCCACAACTGAAGATGAGAGAAGGCGTTTAGAAGCAGCAGATAAACCTGTCAACAAGTAAAACAGCATCACACAAGTGAACATCTTTTTCAAGAGATTAGAGATCAACATTCCCACTTGTGTGGTAGATCGCACCACATTTTATGATGTATGTATCGCTTAAGACTAATGTTTCATAGCCCAAGGTGTATGTATTATATACAATTGGGGATGACTCTGGGTTTACGGGTGTTAAGAGGAGTTTCTGGTCAAAAATCTTAAAGTCCTTGAGTGAGTTATGCTTGCTTTGGGAGTGGTATACTCATCCCACTGGAGCAGATTTGGAACCTGCGGTTTCTGCTCGACCTTATGTTGTTCTTGGAAAAGCACATAGTATTGGTGGCCAGAAGTGCCTTTTACCAAATACACTTGTAAAAGCCCCTCACCCCTTTTGGAACAGAAAGATCTCACCACAGTTATCCATGTCTTAGTAGCCTCAAACATTGTGTACTGTAATTTCTTTTCCTGCAATGGCCTTTGAAGGAAACTTGGAAGCTGCAGCCAGGAGGTGAAAATGTATTCAGCTCTGCAGCAACTAGACTGCTGCCAGTGTTTTTCTAGGACTGCTTCAAGGTACTGGTGCCTACCTTTAAAAATCTTCATGGCTTCAGAGACTGTCTCTCTCTGTATGAACTCTTGTTCCAGTTAAGTCTTTCTGATCTAGCCCTTCTGCGTTTACCGTCATTGCGTGAGATGAAATCATCAGTGCCTGCAAAGGAGCGAGGCCTCTACTTCCTTTGAGTTTCTAGAATCATCTCCCTGTTGAGATCAGTAACAGACACTCCCACCTTCCCGGTAAGCTCTTTTGAAAGGGCTGCAACATCCCACCTGTTTTGGATCATTTTCAAAGGCCAGTGTAAATTGGAGGCCGTCTGTAGCAACACCCTGTGTTGTCTTTTGGATGTGAAGGTCTGAAGAGGATTTCTAAGTGTGTTCTGCTGAATGTGCTTAGAAGCTTCCATGCAATCCAGAACCCTGTTCCCAAACACATCAACATTTCTAAGTACGTTCTAAACCAAATGTGCTTAGACTTTTGCAGTCAATGCACAAAGGTCTAAAATGGAGCCTGTGCACACTGGGATATTGGCAGGATATTGGCAGATATATAGCACTCTCCCTTTAAGCAGTCATGTGTCCAGGCAAGTTCCTGAACAGGATTATTTTGTTTTATGTCAACTGGCTTGAGCCTGGGACAGTTTAAACAGGGATGCAACCTTTAATCAAATAAGTGGTTGGGTTAATCAATTTTATAAACTCCTGATTGACTAAAGAGATGACCCAATTAATTGGGCAGCTAATGTTTTGGGATTCCCCTTCTGAATTCCCCTTGTATCGCACACAGGAGAGAATGCTTCGTCTAAAACAGGGGTGGGTAACTTGTGGCTCTCCAGATGCTTTGGCCTATAGCTCCCATGATCCCTCACCGTTAGCTATGCTGGCTACGGCTGATAGGAGGTGTATGCCCAAATGTCTGGAGGACCACAAGCTGTACCCCTGATCTAAAATGTGCACATGTACATCATCTTAAAAGAATTTTTTTATTATTAATAACCATTAATTTACACAGATGCAAGTTTAATCAGTCAATTAACTGACTAAAGCTCCTATGATGATTAATTAACTAAAATTTCTTTAGCTGGCTGACGGACATAATTTTAAATAAATAAATAACATGCCTGACCATGATCTTCTATGTAACTCTGAATTTTAGTAAGGCAGGAGTAATAGAAAGATTTCACTCAATCTTATACAATGAATTTTGACTTCCCAATTAAATGCAGTCCAACCTCTGAAAAGATCCAGTTCCCTATTTTGATTCATAAACACTTCTCTTCTCAGTTGCTTAGTGCCCATTATCTCTTGCCACAATAGATTAGGCATCTGCCTGTTTAGAAGTGCGATGTTTAAAGGCATTCTCTGTTCTTCAGTAGGTACAATGTAATAAGGCTAAGCACATTTCCACAGCACTCAACAAATCAGATTATTTCAGAATCTGTTCTTTACCACAAGATGTAAAGAGTTTGTTTCCAAACCTGATGTTGGCTTCTGTGGTTGAAGATGGGCTGTCAGCCAGTCTGTGGGTTACAGCCTTGGCAAAAAAAGAGACTATGTTAGGCAGACGATTGCCAGGCTGCCATAAATTTTCTCTGTCTTTATAGTTGGCTGATAATTTACCTTAACGGAAACTGGAGGGAATGAAGAAAGATGCCTGTTGGCCATATTCTTACGTTGGCCAGGAAGGAACTGTCTGTTGGGTCAGTATTGCTATAGGCTTGTTAGAAAGTTTGCATTTCTTTGGTGGAAAGAATTAGGGGTAAAAAAAACCCAGAAGGCTTATTTGATCCCCATTCCAATAAGGCAGACCACTTCCTTCCAAATTACTATTCATTATGCATAATAATGGCTAATTCATTTTGACTGTGACAAATAGGAAGGGAATTGTTCAAACTCTGAAGGTTCCTCTGTCCTATTGTTTAAGGATGCGCTATTTCATTTAACTCTAAACAGCCACTGTAGATATTTTCTACTATTTTTTCTTCTTTGAGAAAACTGAAAAGGAAAAAAAGCAGCTATCTTCTAATATAGGAGATTACTATTGTTGTTGTTGTTGTTCAGTTGTTAAGTCGTGTCCGACTCTTCGTGACCCCATGGACCATAGCACACCAGGCCTTCCTGTCCTCCGCTCTCTCCTGGAGTGTGCTCAAGTTCATATTCATTGCATCGGTGATGCTATCTAGCCATCTCATCCTCTGCCGTCCCCTCTTCCTTTTGCCTTCAATCTTTCCCAGCATCAGGGTCTTTTCCAGGGAGTTTTCTCTTCGCATTAGGTGGCCAAAATATTTGAGCTTCAGCTTCAGGATCTGTCCTTCCAATGAGCACTCAGGGTTGATTTCCTTTAGGATGGACTGATTTGACCTCCTTGCAGTCCAGGGGACTCGTAAGAGTCTTCTCCAGCACCACAATTCGAAAGCATCAATTCTTCGGTGCTCAGCCTTCCTTATAGTCCAGCTCTCACAGCCATACATTACTACTGGGAAAACCATAGCTTTGATTATACGAACCTTTGTCAGCAAGGTGATGTCTCTGCTTCTTACTATGCTGTCTAGGTTTGCCATAGCTTTCCTCCCAAGGAGCAAGCGTCTTTTATTTTCATGGCTACGTCACCATCTGCGGTGATCTTGGAGACCAAGAAAATAAAATCTGTCACTGCTTCCATTTCTTCCCCTTCTATATGCCAGGAAGTGATGGGGCCAGATGCCATGATCTGAGTTTTTTTAATGTTGAGTTTCAAACCAGCTTTTGCACTCTCCACTTTCACCCTCAACAAGAGGCTCTTGAGATCCTCTTCGCTTTTTGCCAATAGGGTGGTATTGTCTGCGTATCTGAGGTTGTTGATAATTCTTCTGGCAATCTTAATTCTGGCCTGTGATTCATCCAACCTGGCATTTCTCATGATATACTCTGCATATAAGTTAAATAAGCAGGGCGACAATATACAGCCTTGTTGTACTCCTCTCCCAATTTTGAACCACTCGGTTGTTCCATGTCTGGTTCTTGCTGTTGCTTCTTGGCCCTCGTACAGGTTTCTCAGGAGACAGGTAAGGTGGTCTGGTACTCCCGTGTCTTTAAGAATTTGCCACAGTTTGTTGTGATCCACACAATCAAAGGCTTTAGCATAGTCAATGAAGCAGAAATAGACATTTTTCTGGAATTCTCTTGCTTTCTCCAAGATCCAGCAAATTTTGGTGATTTGATCTCTAGTTCCTAGGATATTACTAGCAGGAAGCTTTTGTGCAAGTCATGCCAGTAGGGATGTGGGAAGCAGCAAAACTTGAGCTCGTCAAAGTTTTCCGAGTTCCACCTTGAAGCTTGGTCTGACTTGTGTCCATATCAGATTGGGAGCTTTTTCCCCCTATGAAAACCGCAAAGTAGTTGAGTGTGTACTACGGTACACATTCGAAAGTACGCAATCTTGTCCCATGGATTACAGCGTGTTTGTGTGCACTTTTTAGTGTTAATTTTTTCATGCATATTTTTCTAATGTACGCATTTTTCAAATACATTTTTTCCTCCTGAGGACAAGGTTGCAAGCTTGGGAATGTACAAGCTTTCACTTGCATTTGGGAGACACAGACAGGGTAAATCCTGGTCGTATATCCTTACATGCAGATAGATTAACTAGCAGCAGCAGCTAGGTTTTAACTCACCTGGACAATGTACATCAGGGAAGGAGGGGTGGAGCTTGCTGGAAGAGCACATGCTTTGCATGTAGAAGGCCCCAGATTCAGTCCTTGACATCTCCAGGTAGGCTGCTAAAGACTTGTATCTAAAACCTAGAGAGACCATACTGAGCTAGGTGGACCAGTGGTCTCACTCATAATAAGGCAGCTTCTATATTCCTATGTACTGTATGACCCATAATGCCTAGCACAGCCCACCAGCCATGTCCAGAAACTACGTGGGACTCATAATGTCCAGTTTGTTATGCCTGCCTAGAACTGAAAAAACAATAAGGGCAGGTGTTATCAAGCACCTAATGGGCCATAGTATAGTCTTGTGTTTGGCTTGATGAGTTACACACTTATAAGGTCAAGTTCTGCAGGCCTGTTTTAAAGGCATCTTCATTTTGCCATTGTCTTTGTTATTGGCATTAGTTTGACACCGCTATTCCAAGGGTTTCTCTAACTGTCAGGCATATCTATATGGCCAAACATTGCTTGTTATTATTTTACACAATCAAGAGGCCATCTCTGGAGGCCATAGCACAGCAGCAGAGCCCATGTTTTGTATGCTGAAGGTTCCTGGTTCAATCCCTAGCATATCCAGGTAGGGCTGGATCCCATCTGAAGGTCTGGAATTCTGCTGGTAGCTTGTGTGTAGACCAAGGGTGGGCAGGTTCTGGAGAACTGTGAGCCATTTTGGACCTCTGGACTTCCTGTAGATGATTTTGAGCCAGATAGACCAATCGTCTGACTTTACAGTAAACCAACCTCAGTTTCCAAATGCCAGGCAGAATACGTATATCTTCACTGCCTTCCAAAAGGAGGCCAGGGGAGAAGATGAATGAGCTTCTTGAGGAAGAGCATTCAGTAGCTCTGGCCAGAGCCAGCCCTGCCATTAGGTAAAGTGAGGCAGCTGCCTCAGATGATAGAGAGCAGGGAGTAAGAGTGAGGTGTTGGAGGAGAGAGCTGTGTGTGATATGCAGCCTGTCCTGGGCCCCTAAAGCTAGCTTGGTGGCCTCTGGTGTGGTGGAGGAGGTTGTCCTAGGTCAGTTTATGTATGTGAAATGCGAGGGGTATTTTGTTCTCAGCAAAATGTCTTCGACTGGATCTAAGAGCCACAAAAGAGAAAGTTTATTGACCTGCCTTATAACATACATGTTTGGATTGATTAGCCTTTATGTTCCTTCTGAATTGATAATGCTGATTGTCTTCATTAGACCTGTTGGCAAAATTAAAACAGGGAGGGATACCAGATTGTTATGCTGTGCACTCGAACTGTGGTAATAAGTTTAACACAGATCCGCTGTGTGGCACTGATGCATGATTACACAAAGATACGTTTGATGAAAAACACATTTCTTTGCCTTCATCTCAGTTACATTTAAAGAAGTCTAACCTGGTTGTGGAAAATATAATCAGAATCATTCTCTTACTTTGAATTGTAGCACCTGTGTAAACTGTCTAATTAGTGGCAATAGGCTTTTAAAATTAGACATCTGTCACTTCCCTTAACAAAATGAAATGCTCTTACATATAAAAGACTACCACTTGTTCTAAAACTGAGCCAAAAAACAAGTTTTTCTCTCTTCATGGGTGGCATTGTTTTGTGACAGCCTTGAGAAACCCAAAGCAGGCTGGCTTCCAAGCAGGAGAAGAACCGACATGCCTGTATTATAGATGCTCTGTGAAATGTAGATGCTTGATCTTGCAGAAGTATTTATAATCCAGTAATTGACTGGAAAAAAATCCTTCTAAGTATATGTCCAATGTGTTTAAATAAGGCGGAGTTAGCATTCTTTGGAAAATCCTCAAGAAGAGAATGAGAATTTGCATTTAAATGGAGGATTAGCTGGTTCCACTTTTTCTTAAATCGTAAACGATTCTAAAAACAAAGATTTGGGAAGCAGTCCATTGATACTGTTTTGTATATTAATTTTGTTATAATGGTTTTATTCTCCTGCTTTTTTGTGCCATGTTTAGGTTTTATGGTTTTACCTTTTTCATGTAACTGTTTTAATTTTATTTATTTATTTATTACATTTATATCCCAGCATTTTCCCTCTTTTAAGAAACCCAAGGCAGCGTACATAATCCTCCTCTCCATTTTATCGTCACAACAACAACCCTGTGAGGTAGGTTGGCTCTATAATTTTATTGTTAGTTGCCCAGAGAGGGTATTTCCCCATCTTTCCTAGGTAGCATAATCCAAAACTAATCCTAGAATTGATATGTTCTCTTTACGTTAAACATAAATTAGTCTTATAAATATTTCTAGAGTGACCAGGTGTTTGCTTAATGGCTTGCCTGGCTAATGGCTTCCTGCTACTTCCACGGCCCATCTGTTATCTGGTCATTATATTTCCAGCAGTGGGGTGGGAAATACTATGGTGTGACTGCTCCTATACCTGTTCTGATAACATTTGAAATGAGCCTACCATCTGCTTGGGACTTGTGGTAACTTTCCCACATGGCTGGCCTCCAGACTGGGACAATGCTGGCCTAGGAAGTAGCTATATGGGTGCCCCAACCTGTGTGTGCATGGCCTAGCCATGCTTCAACATCTCCAGTTCTGCTGCTTAGGGCAGCCTTCCCCAATCTGGTATCCTCCAGATGTGCTAGACTGCAATTCCCATAATTCCCAGCCAACATGGGCAATGGCTGGTAATTATGGGAGATGCAGTCCAACACATCTGGAGGGCACCAGGTTGGGGAAGGCTGATGTAGGGACTGGGTCTAAACTGCATTCCAATAGAAACCGGTGGTTCTTAAAATTGCTTAACTTTGCATAGATATGTTCAATCGTGAACTATAGCTGTGGTATAACTAAATTCTGAGAAACAAACAAAGGGCAGAATCCAGTGCTGCCTGCATGCTAGCTGAACCTACCGCTAGTACAGCAGGAAGCTAGTGGTCCCTGAAATAATTGGAAACAAATGAAAACACTTGTTTCCAGAATGGGGCATGCCATCCCATTCCAGAAATGACCATTTCCGCTCATTTTCAGGGTTGCTTTTGGAAGCACAAATTCCTCTTGCACTGGCGTTTGGTCCCACAGGTGCAACGGAACAGGCAGAGACACAGTGGTAGTATTGGATACTGCCCATATGCTGCATATCTTGAGTAGTGAGCCTGTATAGTGAATTTGCACTGATCCCTATTTTGATAAATGTCCAAACTGAATCAAGCTCAGGAGGAAGGATACTGGAGGAAGTCCATGGGTCTGCATTCTGAAGAAAATGCACCCAATCCGTGCCTCCTGGTTTTCTTTGAGGGTTGGATCATGGCCCTCTTCAGAATCCAAGTATGCTTCAGTGCTCCCAAAGAAGCAAATCGGTGTAGGAGACTGCTTATTTTAGCCACAGCTCTGCACATTCATGGCTCTGCTGTCTGGTAACGGGTGAATAATTCAGCATTATGGCAGTCTCCCCTTTCTTCTAACATCAGCTTGGAAGTGTGTAGGCCATGCCTCATGAAAACTCAGAATGGAAAATAAATGCATGTTATTATCACTAAGAATAAATAGGTGTAATTTACCTAATACATACCTGTTGTAGAATTTGGTATGTAATATATGTTTTTGTACAGTTTTTTGCGTGCACATGTAGCTCAGTGCAGATGTATCACCAAACCCTGGTTTGTTGCTGTGACTTATACCCAACTATGTTGGTCTGCCAGTTAAATGAACACTGCTGGTGGGACCAGTTCCCTCTCCCTCCTGAGGCTCCTGCATACCTCCCAAACCTACTCCAAAGGGTTGAGAGACCCTCCAGAGCATACCTGGGGGGGGGCGCATGGGACGTGCAGGGGGGAAAAGAGGAGGGGAAGTCCCATTGTGCAAGCAGATGTCTGCTTCTGTTACATTGAAGGAACCCATTGTGAGTGGGTGGCACACTCCCTCCTCACCTCAGGCACATTGTCTTCTTCTCTCTCACACTTCTGATTTAATGGCAAACTATAGTTCAACATTTGAATTGTGGTGCTGGAGGAAAATTCTGAGAGTGCCTTGGACTGCAAGAAGATCAAACCAGTCCATACTCCAGGAAATAAAGCCTGACTGCTCACTGGAGGGAATGATATTCAAGGCAAAACTGAAGTACTTTGGCCACATAATGAGAAGACAGGATACCCTGGAGAAGATGCTGATGTTAGGGAAAGTGGAAGGCAAAAGGAAGAGGGGCCGACCAAGGGCAAGGTGGATGGATGATATTCTGGAGGTGACGGACTCGACCTTGGGGGAGCTGGGGGTGGCGACGGCCGACAGGAAGCTGTGGCGTGGTCTGGTCCATGAAATCACGAAGAGTCGGAAGCGACTGACCGAATAAACAACAACAACAACAACATAGTTCAACATTACATCTGAATGGCAATCAGTAGTTTCCATAAACTATAGCTTTGTATTCAGATGCGTATGGTTTCCCACTAAACCAGAAGTGAGTGGGGAAATTGGATAGAGCAACAGGAGGAGTGACAGGGAGGAGGCAGTGTGTGTGCACAGGGCTAGTCCATAAATTGGCCTGAAGGCTGGATCAACCCCTACTTTTCATTAACCATATTTTGTTAATATGTTACAACCTTTAGCAATACACTCTTGAGCATTTCTCTTTCCCAAAGAACAGTCATTTGTTTTTTATCACCATACAAAAATTGCTCAGGAGCTCCTGTGTAAAAACTGTGTCAGTTCTCCACCTTATTCAGGATTTCTTTTTGCTAAGAGCAGTTTCTTTTATTTGAGAACAAACTTAGTAAAGGTAAACCTTGTAACTGTGCTGTCCCTTGGAGCTATATACTTGGCTTATGTACATTGTTAGTTTTATTACAGTCCTTTAATGTGTATTGTGTCTCCAAGCACTACTTACAAAGGGCAGCCATTTAAAAACAAGAGTAGCTGTCCCAGAACAAATGGTTGGTTTGTGTTTCTAGGAATTAAGCAAACTTGTCTGCCAATACTTTCTTCTTAAGTACTGAATGGTTCATATTTGTATTTGTATTTTTCTCATATACAAAAATTACACCCACCACCCATTCGCTTATAATACCAATAATCTCACACAAAGACCATTAGATGATGCTGGCTTTCAATACACAATACTCCAGGGGTCCCCAACCTTTTTAGACCCGTGGGCACATTTGGGAATTTGAAAAACTGCTGTGGGCACCACCACAAAATGGCTCCCATGGAGGATGTGGCTAGTCAAATAATGGCTGCTGTGGGGGCCTGGCTAGTCAAAAGAGGTGTGTATGGGGGGAAGAAATAGTGAGGCTAGAGGCTGGGAGGGAGGGGGAAATAGCAAGGCAAAAGTGTGAAGGGGAGGGAAAGAGCGAGGCTAAAGGCTACGGGGTAAAGTGGAGAGAGAATGTGAGGGGTAGAGGCTGGGAGAGAAACAGCAAGACAAAGGGGTGAGTGGGAGAGAAAGTGCAAGGTTACAGGCTATAAAGGGAAAGAAAGAAGAAGGCTAGGGATGGGAAAGGGAGAAAAATAGCAAGGAAAGAAACTGGCTAGAGAGAAATAGCAAGGCTAGAGGCCGGGAGCGGAGAGATAGAGAAAGAGCAAAGGGAAAAGTCTGTGTGGATAGAAGAAGATTGGGTGGGGTGAAGAAACAAGTCTTTCCTTCTCCTCCTGCCTGCTGAACAGCTGATCAGCAACAGGTTCAGGACCAGGAAGGAGAACCCAGCTTTCTAATGTTTCTCAAGGTTTTTTAATATTAAAAATAAATTGTTGAAGGGGGCAAGGAGTGGAGAGCTTTGCAGGTGCCACTGAAGGTCCCCATGAGTGCCATGGTGCCCCCTGCTATACATAGCCCAAGAGAATTGAAAGCACACTGTAGCTTCCGAGAGATGTACATGTGGCAAAATAAGACAGTTGTGCCATTTATCCACATTGCGCATTGAAACTCTGCAGCCACCATTCAGTGGCAGAGCACGTTTTTCATGCCAAAGGTCAAAGGTTCAATTCCCACCAACTTTAGTATTTTAAAAGCAAAAATATTTAAAGGATCAAGTCATAGGTGATGAGAAAGATCTCTGCCTGAGCCCCTGGGAACTGCTGCTGGTCTGAGTAGGACAGCTTTCCCCAACTTGGTGCTCTCCAAACGATTTGGTTTGTGGTGCCTATCATCCCCAGCAAGCATGACCAATGACTATGCTGGCTGGATATGATGGGAGTTGTAGTCCAACATATCTGGAGGGCACTCAGTTGGGGAAGGTTGGAGAAGACAATACTGGGCTAGATGGAATGATGGCCTGACTTGGCATTATGTTCATATTTAATGCTCTCCCTGCTGTACTCAGCCCTGTGTACACCTTTAAGGATAATGGATTGGATCCAGGGTTAGTCATACTTGGAATAAACTCCTTGAAATCAATGGGTCATACTCTGAAGAATGACGAAGCCTGGATCTAACCCTACAGTTTTTCCACATGTATATCCTAACTGGATGAGTTTACCTTACGTGCAAATGGCTTTGGTACAGGTAGCTCTGGGAAACAAATTAAGAATCTGTTTTTGATGGAATCTAGTAAAATGGAATGGGATTCTTTATTTTCCTTTGACATTTGAGTGTGTTTTCTAGTCTCTCTTTTTATAGGAAGCAGCTTGGCCCAGATGCCTCCGAGGCAGAATAAGACCTAGCTGGTGGCTATTATCTTTCTTTAATAGAAGTTTCTTTCCTTCCCCCTGCTGCCACTAAAGTATTCTTTTTTAAACCTGTCTGGGCTGAGTGAATTATAATGCACACATTCCTGCTGCAGTGCTTCTCGTTGATTGCACTGACTGGAGAGGGCTGGATTGATCAACAGCAACCACAAGTGGCCCTGAATGCAGCCAACAAACCATTCATTAATTCCAACTGATCTCAGAGTAGTAAGAGCTTGTCAAGAGCACCGCTTCCCCCTTCCCCTTCTTCCCCTCTCTCCACCTTTCTCAGAGGTAGAGCCGCAATCTCAAATTTAAATTCAACATAAGCGGGGAATAAGATTGCCAGCCTAATGACTTTTGCTCCTAATTTTATGCAGACCTCAAGGACAACTGCTCAAATCATTAGAGCAAAACGCAGGCTTAATTATGTGTTCATTATAAACCCCCTTGCTGCTAATCTTGCTTCTTCCAAAACAGGGCTATGAAATCTTTGCTGTAGAAAGCTTCACGCTAGGTTTCCTCCTGTATGGCAGTGAGTGAAGGGATTTATAAACGGCAAAACCCATGTGCATTTGGCATTGTGCTTCTAATGCATAGGCTTGAAAGGTTGTTGTAGCCTGTCCACATAAGTTGCTAGACAAGTTAGTACTAATCTGTGTATGTTCTCTTATGATTGAGTTATTTGTTGGACGCCCTTACAATATCTGGCTTGTTTTCCAGCTGAACTGAATGACATTGCTGTGCTAATTGAGTGCAAACTCCGAGATCTCTGCTGATACCAGTCAAGTCCTTTGTAAAATTCCCGGCGAGTCTAATGTCTTTCTATCAGCAGAGGTCATTAGTGCCATTCTCATTGAAGAAAGAGAGCAAGTTAATAGTGGAAAATCTAGGATGTTAAAAATCTATCCCTTTATTACTGTGGTTGTTTCCCCCTTCCCACAAACTGGCACTGTTGTCAGGACACTTGTGCACAAAAGCAGATACACTCTTTCTACAGTGTGGATCTGAATAATGTTGCACATCATTTGTGTAGTATTTAACTGCAACAGGCATATCTGTGCATTGTGGTCCCCATGCCAAACCACAAACATCTTTCTAAAGAGTTGAATGCAACTGGGAATCATGGTTGTGTATTGCATTGCCCTGTCAGCTTGATAGTGCATTGCCCTGTGCATCCATTTGCTGCCTTTTTTTGCAGATCCAGCAGTAATATTTTCAGACCTGCTACCTATTCAGGACACTTACTCACAACAGCTCATGTGACATTTTTGCAGCAGGAGCAAATAACTATGGATATTTGTGTCATCCTCACAGAAATGGTACACTTCCTTGAACAGGAATTGTTCTGAAAGGATTTTTCATTGCCAACTTTGATTTGGCCCATATCGTTTCATTCCATCGATTATATTTCTATACTGCCCAACAGCTTAAGCTCTCTGTCCAAAAATATGTGTTAAAATTGGGACCTGCAACAAAACATTGCACTGTGATTTCAGCTATTCCATCCCAGCCCCACGATTTCCCCCAGCCCCACATCAGTCAGTCAGCATCTGTGGTCACTAAACATGCTCAGTCTTCATTTTGGGCTGCTTTTCCCCTTTAGGTTTTGTTTTTTTCCTAAATATGTTTTGTATTTCTGCCTGCCTTGCTTCCCCCAAGCCAGCTGATACCTCCCTCTTGTGCCGGGGTGGTGCCATTTTGGCTACACAAGCAACAGCGCTTGCAGCCTGAACATTGGAAATAGAGGAAACAGCCATCAGTTTTACGTGACCAAGCATGCAAGCTTGCTATTATTTCAGTGCCATACCACATTTCAGTGCAAAGGTATACAGGCACCCTCGGGAGCATTATCTTGTTGAAAATTATAATAGCTACAACTATATCCTACCAAAAGTAGATCCATAGATCTAGGACTATGTTCTTCTCTCAGAAAACCCTATACGGTCCAATTATGTCCATTAAGGATTCAACAGGGACATTAAGACTGCATCAGTGTTTGAATATGAACTTGAGGCCAGAAGCAGTGTGGGCTCAGTTTCACATAGGCTATACAGAGGTTTATGAGGAGCTAGGAAAAAAAACAGAGACGGACCTTATATGGTGGTGGCGACGCAGCTGAAGGCACACTTGGAAGAAGCTGATTATCTAGATCCATTTCAGTCGGGCTTCAGGCCTGGGCATGGGACAGAAACGGCCTTGGTCGCCTTGGTGGATGATATGAGGAGGGCTCTGGATAGGGGCGAATGCTCCTTCCTTGTTCTCCTCGACCTCTCAGTGGCTTTTGATACCGTTGACCACGGTAACCTCCTGGACCGCCTGGAGGGGTTGGGCATTGGAGACACAGTATTGCGGTGGTTCCGGTCCTTCCTTTCCGGCAGGTACCAGAGGGTAGCACTGGGAAAGGAGATTTCGGACCCATGGCCGCTCACTTGCGGGGTGCCACAGGGTTCCATCCTCTCCCCGATGCTATTTAACATCTATGTGAAGCCGCTGGGGGCTATCATCAGGAGATTTGGGGTGCGGTGTCATCAGTATGCAGATGACACGCAGCTCTACCTCTCGTTCAAATCTTCACCAAGGTTGGCCATAGAATCCCTGTCTAAATGTCGAGATGGTGAGTGGCTGGATGGGGAGGAACAAGCTGAAACTGAACCCTGACAAGACCAAGATACTTTTGGTGGGAGACAAGAGGAGGTTGGGGGATGCTGACCTGGTGCTGAATGGGGTACGGCTACCCTTGAAAGACCAGGTTTGCAGCTTGGGAGTCATCTTAGACTCCCAGCTGTCCATGGAGGCTCAGGTGTCAGCTGTGAGCCGTACAGCGCTATACCAACTCCATCTGATACGGCGGCTGCGCCCCTACCTTCTCGACCATCTGCTCCTATTGGTAGTACATGCCCTGGTCTCCTCTCGTTTAGACTACTGTAATGCACTCTACGTGGGGTTACACTTGAAGACTGTTCGGAAGCTGCAGCTGGTACAGAACGCAGCGGCTCGCCTGATTAAAGGCAGCCGTCGGCGAGGTCACATCACTCCAGTGCTGAAGGAGCTGCACTGGCTACCATTTGTTTTCCGGACCAAATTCAAGGTGTTGGTTTTGACCTTTAAAACCCTATATGGTTCCGACCCAGCCTATCTCAAGGAGCGCCTCCAGCAACACCACAGATGCTGCTCAACAAGACCAGCCTCGGATGGCCTTCTCTCTGTCCCATCAGCCAGGACAGCTAGGCTGGTGAGGACAAGGGAGAGGGCCTTCTCTGTGGTGGCCCACACTCTGTGGAACTCCCTCCCTAGGGAACCCCGCCATGTCCCCTCTTTAATGAGCTTCCGCCACGTATTAAAAACGTGGATGTTCAGGCAGGCATTTGGGGTGGGCTAGGGTAATTTTAGAAATATGATGTTTTTAATGTTGAATTTTATTGTATGAACTGTTTTTATTGTTGTACATCACCCAGAGTGGCTGGGTGACCAGCCAGATGGGCGATAAATAGAATGAATGAATGAATGAATGAATGAATGAATGCTCACCTCTGGTCTAGAATCTTGTCCTGCCTAGTTTAGCTCACGGTTCCCAGGAGAGCTGATCGGAAGCAGCTGCCCTTACTAGAAGAGTAAGACATGGGCAAGTCCAGCAAAGCAGAATGGCAAGGCATCGGTGAGGACCTTGAACAGAACACTGTGGCAGTTATGGGCTAGAACTTACTCAGGAAGAGCTATTGTTTCAGCAACATGGAGAGGCCTTCTGAGGTTTATGAAGGCTGAACTGCTGTTACCTCCGACCCCTCTAAACAGCTGTCTATTTCTTAAAGGCTTTTGTCTGATTCTCAGCTTCTGGCTCCTACAGTGTGGAGGCAGTGAAGACTGCATCAGAGGAATGCTCCCTGAGTCCAGGGAGTCTGGTAAAGCCATGGCCTCTGGCCTGGAAGGTCCCAGAGCAGAAGATGATGGGTTACTGGAGACTAAAACACTAAAATGTGTTTTAGCCTCTTCCCCCACCTGAGTCCTCCTCTGAGCCAGAGAAGAGATCAAGGCTTATTCTAAAAAACGGTATCTGAGTCCTGGACTTAATTGTCATTTGTAGCATGTATATGTGATAGAAATGTAATAAATAAATAAAATAAATAAGACATGTTATGTTAGGTAATATAAGTCAAAAACTATTTTCAAAGATGTCTTTGCAAACTCCATGCCTCCAAATCACATTATTCTCCCAATGTGAACTTGTCATGCAGACAGGCCACTAGAACAAAGACACATGTATTTATCTAATCAAGGTTATCTACCACTGGCTTTAATTAATCTGCTGCTGCCTATCTGCTGCTGCCTATTTTAGCCTTGCTGAATATTGTTGTGAGGGGCAGGCAACACCGCAAGCCCTGTTATGAATATATTTATGAAACTGACCTCCGAAAGGTCCCCTGTACTCAAATTAGGTGCTAGGAATTAGTCCTAGGAATAGTTATATTAGGAAGAGATGTCTGTTAGCAGATTAATACCAGCTGTAGCTGCAGAATGGCATTCAATGTTAGTGGTTGAAGCTAGGTAACTTCAGAATAAAGATATTGGGTTAGACCTAGATTTAGGCACGTGCAACTGGGTTGGCAAAAGCAGACTCCTCCCACTCCTTCCTTTCAGTAGTCCCCTGTAAATGCTCTACAAAGGATTGGGGGACCCTGCTGAATTCCCCCCAAATCGGGCAGATGCAACTCCCATGAATGGAGCCCTTCCAACAACAGGACGCAGATCTATTGTGCATGTTTGTAAACATGATGGCAAAGTTAGACCTGATATAAATTCTTGCTGTTTGGAAGTTTAAAATGAAGGATAGAGGTCTTGACCTAAAAGATGGCACCTTTCTCTTATTGGTTGGTCAGACCTTAAGATAGTAAGAACCTTGTGTAGCATAGCTCTGCAGACTGTTATCGAAAAAAGCAAGGTTTCTACCTGTTATTTATAGGGCCACAGTTGTTCCCCATTTTAAGGATGACTTAGATGAATCATGTTCTGCCATTATAACCAGAAATCGGGGCCAGTAGCAAAAGTGATCGTTACCTTGTGGTGGTGCTGGAGCTTGAGCACCTCAATGTCGTCATGAGCTAAACCGTGAAGGGACACCCAAGACGGGAAGGTCATGGCAGAGAGGTCAGACTAAATACGATCCCTGGGGAAGGAAACGGCAACCCACCCCAGTATTCTTGCCGTGAAAGCTAAATGGATCAGGACAACCAGAGATATGTCGGTATACCATCGGCAGATGGGACTCCCAGGTCAGAAGATGGTCAAAATGCTACTGGGGAGGAACAGAGGATAAGTTCAACTAGCCCCAGATGTGATGAGGCAGCTAGCTCAAAGCTGAAAGGACAGCTAGCAGCCGATGGTGCTGGTGGTGAACAACGAATCCGATGTTCTAAAGATCAACACGCTATAGGAACCTGGAATGTAAGATCTATGAGCCAGGGCAAATTAGATGTGGTTATTGGGGAGATGTCAAGATTAAATATAGACATTTTGGGTGTCAGTGAACTGAAATGGACTGGAATGGGCCACTTCACATCAAATGACCACCAGATCTACTACTGTGGACAAGAGGACCACAGAAGAAATGGAGTAGCCTTCATAATTAATAATAAAGTGGCTAAAGCAGTGCTTGGATACAATCCAAAAAATGGCAGAATGATCTCAGTTCGAATTCAGGGTAAGCCATTTAACATCACAGTGATCCAAATATACGCCCCAACCACAGATGCTGAAGAAGCAGAAGTAGATCAGTTCTATGAGGATCTGCAGCACCTACTGGATAGTACGCCAAAAGAAGATGTTATTTTCATTACAGGCGACTGGAATGCTAAGGTGGGTAGTCAAACGACACCTGGAATTACAGGCAAGCATGGTCTGGGAGAACAAAATGAAGTGGGACATAGGCTGACAGAATTTTGCCAAAGCAACTCAGTGTGCATAACAAACACTCTCTTCCAACAACCTAAGAGACGACTTTATACATGGACTTCACCAGATGGTCGACACCGAAATCAGATTGACTACATCCTTTGTAACCAAAGGTGGCGGACATCTATGCAGTTGGTAAAAACAAGACCTGGAGCTGATTGTAGTTCAGATCACGAACTTCTTATTGCACAATTTAGAATCAGACTAAAGAGAATAGGGAAGACCCAGAGATCATTTAAGTATGAGCTCACGAATATTCCTCATGAATATGCAGTGGAGGTGAAGAATAGATTTAAGGGACTAGATTTAGTAGATAGGGTCCCAGAAGAACTATGGACAGAAGTTTGCAACATTGTTCAGGAGGCGGCAACAAAAAACGACCCAAAGAAAAAACCAAGAAGGCAAGATGGCTGTCTGCTGAGACACTGGAAGCAGCCCAAGAAAGAAGGAAAGCAAAAGGCAGCAGTGGTAAGGGAAGATATGCCAATTAAATGCAAAATTCCAGAGGTTAGCCAGAAGAGATCAGGAATTATTTTTAAACAAGCAATGTGCGGAAGCAGAAGAAGATAATAGAATAGGAAGGACAAGAGACCTCTTCCAGAAAATTAGAAACATCGGAGGTAAATTCCAGGCAAAAATGGGTATGATCAAAAACAAAGATGGCAAGGACCTAACAGAAGCAGAAGAGATCAAGAAAAGGTGGCAAGAATATATGGAAGATCTGTATAGGAAGGATAATAATATCGGGGATAGATTTGATGGTGTGGTCAGTGAGCTAGAGCCAGACATCCTGAAGAGTGAGGTGGAATGGGCCTTAAGAAGCATTGCTAATAACAAGGCAGGAGGAGATGATGGTATCCCAGCTGAACTGTTTAAAATCTTGCAAGATGATGCTGTCAAGGTGATGCATGCCATATGTCAGCAAATTTGGAAAACACAAGAATGGCCAACAGATTGGAAAAAATCAACCTATATCCCCATACCAAAAAAGGGAAGCACCAAAGAATGTTCAAACTATCGAACAGTGGCACTTATTTCACATGCCAGTAAGGTAATGCTCAAGATCTTGCAAGGTAGACTCCAGCAGTTCATGGAACGAGAATTGCCAGCTGTACAAGCTGGGTTTAGAAAAGGCAGAGGAACTAGAGACTAAATTGCCAATACCCGCTGGATAATGGAGAAAGCCAGGGAGTTTCAGAAAAACATCGATTTCTGTTTTATTGACTATTCTAAAGCCTCTGACTGTGTGGATCATCACAAATTGTGGCAAGTTCTTGGTGGTATGGGGATACCAAGTCATCTTGTCTGCCTCCTGAGGAATCTGTATAATGACCAAGTAGCAATGGTAAGAACAGACCACGGAACAACGGACTGGTTTAAGATTGGGAAAGGAGTATGGCAGGGTTGTATACTCTCACCTACCTATTCAACCTGTACGCAGAACACATCATGCGACGTGCTGGGCTTGATGAAGCCAAGGCTGGAGTTAAAATTGCTGGAAGAAACATTAACAATCTCAGATATGCAGATGATACCACTTTGATGGCTGAAAGCGAAGAGGAGCTGAGGAACCTCATGACGAAGGTGAAAGAAGAAAGTGCAAAAGCTGGGTTGCAGTTAAACCTAAAAAAACCCAAGATTATGACAACCTGCTTGATTGATAACTGGGAAATAGAGGGAGAAAATGTGGAGGCAGTGACAGACTTTGTCTTTCTAGGCACAAAGATTACTGCAGACGCTGACTGCAGCCAGGAAATCAGAAGACGTTTACTTCTTCGGAGGAGAGCAATGACAAATCTTGATAAAATAGTGAAGAGCAGAGACATCACACTGACAACAAAGGTCCGCATAGTTCAAGCAATGGTATTCCCCGTAGTAACCTATGGCTGCGAGAGCTGGACCATAAGGAAGGCTGAGCGAAGGAAGATAGATGCTTTTGAACTGTGGTGCTGGAGGAAAGTTCTGAGAGTGCCTTGGACTGCAAGAAGATCAAACCAGTCCATACTCCAGGAAATAAAGCCAGACTGCTCACTGGAGGGAATGATATTCAAGGCAAAACTGAAGTACTTTGGCCACATAATGAGAAGACAGGATACCCTGGAGAAGATGCTGATGCTAGGGCAAGTGGAAGGCAAAAGGAAGAGGGGCCAATCAAGGGCAAGATGGATGGATGATATTCTGGAGGTGACGGACTCAACCTTGGGGGAGCTGGGGGTGGCAACGGCCGACAGGAAGCTCTGGCGTGGGCTGGTCCATGAAATCACGAAGAGTCGGAAGCGACTGACCGAATAAACAACAAAACAGAGTCTATGGCTTATATTCAGAAAGTGGCTTGACAGATTGATCTGAAACTTGGCAATGTAGGAGAGGTCCATTTAAGGATGATCCGTGCCAATTTTGAGATAGAAAGGGAGTGAATTATTTATAGATGTTTGATGCAAGACCTCCAGCAGCTTAGCAGGTGTTGTCTGTTTTCTTTTTCATAGACTTTACTGGGCTAAATTTTATTGGCTGATTTTTCAATTTCTGCAGCATCTTTTGGGAAATGGTTTGTTGTGTCAGGTCAGGGGGAAGGTCTAGTACATGCTGTTGTTCCTCATAGTGGCATATTATGTTTGTAGGTTTTATTAAAAATGTGATATTCCTTTCCCCCGCCCCCCTCTGGCCCAATTTATCCTATGGCAGTTCATAAGTTCTGTCCCTGGGCATGCTCAAAATGATCCTGCTGGAGGAAGAGGGTAGAATGGGAGTGAGTGTTGGCTGGTTACCAGGGAGGAAGGGGAGCAGGGTTAGGCAGTTGGAAGAGAGTGAGGGGTTTTGTGTAAAAATTAGAGCTGCAGCTGCATTCTACCCTAAACATTTTTTAAAAAATCAGTAATCTAAGCTAGCGACCATCTTCACAAATTTGGCTTCGGTTTTACCTCAAAACTGACAGTGCTTGGTTTTTACCAGCCCTCCAACTTTTTGTCTCCTAAAGGGAAGGGACTGTTGAATAGTGCTAAATTTCCTGAAATAATAATGACCAGTTCATATTAAAATACATGCATCACAATATTTCTTTGTTGGAATAAATGTATGTTTCAAACATGTTATGTTAAAGTGCCTCTATGTGAATTCTTGCCCTTCTTGAACAGGATTCAAAGAATGGTGAACTTATAAATAATAAATAACCCCCCAAAAGTGTTGCTTTCACCTCGGTTAACAACTCTTTAACTTTCTTATTTCTTTGTCAAATAGGTGCATTTTATGAAACAGTCCAGAGCTTCCCTCGAGTGGAGGAGAATGTGCGAGTGGATTCCTACAGATATAGCCACAGATGGAAACGGCATTCAGAGTCTCTCAAATCAGTGGACACCAACAGAGCCAGCATGGGGCAGGACTCCTCAGAACCTGGAGGCTTCACGGACTTGCTGCTTGACGACACGCATGACAACGCTACACAGATTGAGGTAGAGGGCTATTCTCTTCATTGTGTCAACTTAAGTTGGCCATGCTGTGTATTGGGATATGAAATCTTGTCACCATCCGTGCATATTTTTTTAAGCCAAGAGATCCATTCGGGAGATATGGCCTACACTGATATGAACTGCCTGGGCCCTGAAATCATCCACATTTCTGGCCTGCGGTGGTGGTAGTAGTAGAAGTTGTTTTTGTTGTTGTTATTATTATTTATTATAATTATTTATATCCCAGCTTTCAGGATACAAATCCATCCAAGGTAGCTTACAGTTAGCATAAAGATACATGAATAACCGCTCAATAAGCGTTATTAAAATATAATGATTCTTAAGGATCTGCAACTCCACAGGAGAGTTACTGGTGAAAGAGGGGAGGGAAAGTCCAGTTGGAGCAGGCTCTGAAGTAGTCTTAGCCTGTCTCTCTTCTGGAATCCTTCCCTCAGGGTGGTTGGTGATATTTTCCCTGTGGGGGAGGGGAAAGTTCAGCTGGAGGAGGCTCTAAGAACCATCAGATTTGCTGGGAACAAAGGAAAGGGCCTTTTCAGTGGTTCCCTCCACCCCATCTGCACATGGCCGCCTCATCAGTGGCTTTTAAGCGGATTTTTAAAATGTGTTTTATCCTCAGCCTTTTATTGATGGTTTTATGCTGGCATCGTATCTTAGATGTTGTTGTAGTTGTTAATTTACTGGTTTGTTTTTATGTTTTGATTTTTTGCTATATTGTATTTATTCGTTGTAGTAAGCAAGCTTGTGAGGGTTATTCTCTAAAAGGCAGGATATAAAGACCTTTACTAAGTGATAGATTGTAATATATTTGTCTTCACAGAAGTAATAGATTTTTCATCATAGAATTGATTCATGATTAAGACAGCCATATATTTATTTGTAGTGCAATTCTCTACATATCTACTCAGAAGTAAGTTCCATTGTGTTCGAGGGGGCTTACTCCCAACTAAGTGGGAATAGGATTACAGCATTGGTCTTTTATATTAAATACATAGGCTGCCTTCTGGCCTAAAGCAGCAGACAGTAAAGTAAAATACAAATTTTAAAATAACATGAAATGTAATAAAGAATTAAGCAGCAGAAAAGCAAAAAGAAAAGTACAGTCAAACCCAGACCAAACAGCAGTCAAATGGAGGTGGGAGGACAAATAATCCAAGACAAAAGACCCATCAGAATAAGACATTCTTTACCAGCTTCCTGAAGGCTGGCATGGAAGGAGCTTGTAGGATCTCTCGAGGAAGGGAGTTCCAGGGTCTCTGTGGCACAACCAAGAAGGCTCTCTCTCTCATACTCACCGGCTGTACTTCAGACTGGTGGGATGCAGAGCAGACCTTTCCCCAACAGCCTCAGTGGGTAGGCAGAATCGTTTCTGAACACCCTTCAATGGCAACCCCACATAGAGCATGTTGCAAGAACCTGGATGTCACCAAGGACAATGCTAAATGCACAAAATACAAAGAAGCTATACAACGTAAGAAGCATGATAGCATGTGGCAGGTCTGGAGTTTCATGTTCACAGTCACCCCAACTTCTGCCTTCAGTGCTGATCTTATTAGTAACACGGGTTTGTATCTGTCTCCATGACACAGAGTTGTCAGTCTCCATTTCAGCCAGCCTTCCCTGAATGTATTTAAGATGTGCAAGCAGTTGCTAGGAGAGGAAGGATCTCATCTCAACCCCTAAGGCACAATTATGTGTTTTATAGATGGAAACAGGAACAAAAATACAAACCAGTTCATCTCACTGGATCTAAATCATGGCAATTTCATATGAGAAGTTTTAGCTGGCAGAGAGAGATATTTACAGTTTCAAATTACTGTTTTCTCAGAACACTAGTGACGGGATTTGCCTACAGACTGAAATAATTCTCAGGCATATGTATGGACTAGTTGAGCCTTCCATGTTAGTTTCATTAATGAATGCTGCTTGGGACCAAAGAATAACCATCTCTTTTTGTTTCCTTGGCAATCTTCTCTATAAAACAAATGTATCCATATATCAGGTATACAAGGATTGCTCCCTGCTTGTCTTTTGATCTGACTACTTTGGAACATCAATAATTAACAAATTGTCTTTGTTTTGTCCTAATCGGGGAGGTTTGACAATGTGTGTGTTTTTCCCTTCAGCCTTTATCTTGTTTGACTTTCTAACAACCCTGTTTGAGAGGTCACCCTTTTACCCAATTTACAGATAGGTAACTGAGGATAACAAACAGTGCTGGATCCAGGGTTTTTGAGGCCCGCTCCCTCAAGTCTACCTTTTCACCAGTTGCTGCTCTTTCTCCTCCTTTTTCTCATCATTGCTATCATCCGCTTGCTTGCCAGGCAGAGAAACAGTGAGAAAGCAGGCAGTGGCATCTCCTATTTATTTGTCCTTCTCACTACTACCGTTGTCTGGACCAGAGTGAGAGGCAGGTGAACAAGCAGTTTGCAGTGGTGAAGGGGAGGGGCTCCTGTCAGTGGGCCCCCTGCTGGAGTGTAGCCCTCAGCAAGTGCCCACCATGCCGACCCTTGACACCAGCCCTGATAACAAGACAGAATCCACAGCTCTCCAGTCTTTCAACTGAGATGAGGTTTGAATGCAGTTCCTCTGGCTTCAAATCCACAGTGACTCTTTCAAAGTACTGAAAAGAAAACATGAATAATATTAGGATAGAATGCATTTCTTCCTGTGATGGTGATAATATTTACCATTCCTTGCCACCCACTCCAGACAACAAATAAATTGACCACGGCACTTGTTATCCTTTCGGTTTTCCCTCTTCCATGGTGCCAATTTTCATAGTATGTTGGATAAAGACACTAATTCCATGTGTGCCATTAGATAATAGTTGATTAAATGTCATGCTTGGCCTGATAGGTAAGGCAGAGGCTTTTCTTGCATCTAGTTCCTTAATGCAATTTCTTCCACATATTTCACACAGTACTTTCTCCTGATTGTTTGGAAGGAAATAATGTGGAAGGAAATCACAGGCAGAACTACAAACAAGTATTTGTAGCTGAACTTTTCATGACTCATCTGGAGTCAATGCAGTGTGTCTTGCTTCACTTTACCAAGTGTTCTGAACTCTATTAAAAACTGGATTGTTTTTAACATATATAATATGATGCTGCTGGGCAGGAGTGTGCAACAAACTGATGTGCATGGCAAAGACTCTTCCTTTCCCTCAAGTGGGGCCATGGCTCAGAGCACCTGCTTTGTACGCAGAAATGTCCCAGGTTCATTGCCTGGAATCTCCAGGTAGTGCTGAAAAAACTCCTGCCTGAAACCCTGGAGAGCCACTGCCAGTCAGGGTCCACAATACTGGGCTAGATGGACCAATGGTCTGACTCAGTGTAAGGCAGCTTCTTATGTCCGTATATGTTTTCCCAAATCTGCCTTAACATTACAGGAATAGCACATACGTGCCTGTGTTAGGGTTGGCACGCTGGTCAATTGACGGGTTGGATATTGTCATAAGAACAGAAGAACCTTCCTGGATAAGACCAGTCTATCCTGCTTTTCACAGTGGCCAACCAGATGCTCATGGGAAGCCCAGAAGCAGGCCAATTTATTTTTATTTAAAATTATTTTAGGCTGTCTTTGAGGGCAGAACCCTCCCAATAACCCACTCCTGCTGTTGTTCCCAAGCACCTGGTACTCAGAAGTATGCTGCCGCCTTTCCTGGAGGTAGCACATAACTGTCATGACTTATAGCCATTGTTAGCCTTATCCTCCATGAATTTGTCTTATCCCCTTTTAAAGTTGGTTTCCATCACCACATTCTGTGCAGTGTGGAGAAAGTCCTTCCTTTTGCCTGTCCTGAGTCTGGACCAATATGTTGGTGGCAACTTAATTTTTAAAGGTTTTCATTATGGTGTCCTTTGTTAGCAAGGGCAGGAGTGAGGGATGCTTTTCCTCTGGCCCTTTAGCAGTCAGGGGGCAAACTTAGCAGCATAACAAAACTTCTCCTTCTGGACACCTGCTATAAGTGTAAGTATCTCCAGATGAGGACAGGAATACAAGGGCCGTTTAAAACCGTGTTTTGATCAAATTGGATTTACTCCTCCCGTGGTAATTAAAGTGATGTAAACGTTTATTTTGAGGGCCGCGGTGGCTTAGTGGTTAAGACGCTGAACTGCAGACTGGAAGGTCGACAGGTCAGCAGTTCGAGGCCCGAGTGCTGCGTGACAGAGTGAGCTCCCGTCTTCAGTCCCAGCTTCTGCCAATCTAGCAGTTCGAAAGCAAGAAATTGCAAGTAGATAAATAGGCACTGCCTCGGCGGGAAAGGTAACAGCGTTCCGTGCACCTCGGTGTTCAGTCATGCCGGCCACATGACCACGGAAGCGTCTTCGGACAGCGCTGGCTCTTCGGCTTAGAAACAGGGATGAGCACCGCACCCTAGAGTCGGACACGACTGGTTGGGGACACCTTTACCTTTTTTACCTTTTAAACATTTATTTTACTATATTTGACTGGTCAGTTGACCAAATATTTTCTGACTCATCAAATGCCTTATCCTAGCTCAGAGTGGGCAACTTCCAGATGTAGCCTTCCAGATGTTTTGGCCTACAGCTCCCATGATCCCTCACCATTGGCCATGCTGACTAGAGCCGATGAGAGTTCTAAGCCGAAATATCTGGAGGCCACATTTTAGCTTGCATATATATAAAAACATGATGTTCCCTATAATTTGTGAGAGCCACTCTCTCTTTGTTTTTACACCCATATATCCATGTGGTTAAAAAAAATCCAGTCTGATTCTTGTGCTTTGTGGGTAAATGTGTAGACACCCAACTGGGTACAGCTCTGAACTCACCAATTTCTGTAACCTTTCAAGGTGTCCCTGAGTCATATTGCTGCAAAACAGGGGTGGGCAACTTCTGGCCCTCCTGATGCTTTGCCGCCAACTCCCATCAGCCCTAGCCATCATATCCAGTGGTCAGGAGTGATGGAAGCTATTGATTAAAACATTTGGAGGGCCACAAGTTGACACCCTTGCTGTCAAGTGAGGCTATGCAGTGATGCGCTTTGTGTTTGGTTGGTTAAATCCAGCTTCCTCCCTGCTACTGCTTCTTTTCTAAAGGCTTAACTGCAGAATAAAGGAACTCACTCATCCCCTATGCTTGACTGGTTTCCATTTTAAATCCTTATAACACCCATGGTAGTCCATCCCTCATACATTAGGAGTCCCATAACAAATATTAATAGTAGAAGTAGATGTGTATAATAGCCAGCATTTCTCCTGCATCTTATCAGAATAAGCTTATTAGAAGTTCTGCAAAAGCACATTGATTTTAGCTGCACTTCTTTCCCACATTGTGAAATTCACATTTAAGATTATAGCCTCTAATTCATATTTAATTATGTTCTTATCAGGTGAAATTCAGTAAGATCCAACATTTTCCATCAATATAATGCAACATACTTGGATACACTACCAAAACAGGGCATAGTCTGAAGGCACATGAGGCAGCCACCTTGCTGAAGATAAGCAGTTTTGGGTCTGGGCAGTGTTTGGAGGGGAGACTATCTGGGAACCACATGTAGCGGTGTTGAGTTCCATGATGGAAGAAAGGTGGGATAGAAAGAAAGAAAGAAAGAAAGAAAGAAAGATAGAAAGAAAGAAAGAAAGAAAGAAAGAAAACATAGCTATCTCAAAACCCAAACATAGCTATCTCAGATTCTCCTCATCTCCTAATCTATTCCCTTAATCCCTTGTAATGCTATCTTTTGCTCTTTGGTTCTTGCCACCATTAAAACACTGGAAGGAACAGGCCACGTTTTATATACATTACTTTTACTTAATGAAACGTAAGGGGGGGTTAATACTGTTTCCTGTAGACACAGTTATAAATATTTCTGCTTCAACTGCTGCTGTTTAGCAGCCCAACTGATTTCCCATTGCTAAGATGGTGTAGTTAATTCAGACTGTTCCATGAATTGGCTACTTATTTGATTTGGCTAGTACACAACAGAACTGTGCATGTCAAACAAATTCATCCCACAGCTGCTACACTTCAGGATATCTCAGTGTGCAGTTGTAACAGTTTGAAATCCATTTCCTAAAGTTGACACCTTATTAAAATATTTCAAAATGGATTGCGTTTTATTTTCAAATTCATCTGAAATTGGCAAGGGAGTAAGGAAACCAAATGGGTCCTGGTTACGCACGTACAGCTATTTGATGTTTGCATGGAGGGTTTTAGTGACCTGTGCCTACTGATGGCATAGTCACTGCTCAATAACAGCAAGTTGCAAGTTACAAAAAAGCACTGCCAAATGCATGAGTTACTTATTATGTGTTGTTTAATATGTAATGTGAAAATGTAGTTGCCATCCTTAAGCTCACACCTTCCCTCCTTCTTTTACATGCCCTGATTTTCTCTCTGACTTCATGGATCATGGTAAATATTAATTTTCCACTACATCCAATCTGGGCAAACTATGGCTTGTGAAAACCGTAGCTTGCCTGTAATTCAGCATTTGAAACCATGGGTTGTAGTGTGTTTCCAATTCTAGTTTTCTGGCAAGACAGTTTACCTGGTTTGGATGTAATGGCAAACTACTGGGGACCCACATTGGGGACCCATAGTTTAGCATTATATCTGACCCAGCCCCCTGAGTGATTATTGTTATAAGCAATTAAATATGCCAAAGACAGAAATCCCTTTGCTTTAAAAAGGGATAATGCTTAGTTTGTGTTTATGGCAATGCTATGATTATCATGAGGTATTAAAAAAAATAGCCACAACAAATGTGCTTAATATACCCAGTTCTTATTTATTTATTTATTCATTCATTCATTCATTCATTCATTTCATTTCTATACTGCCCAATAGCCGAAGCTCTCTTTTTTTTCAGTTTTTTGTAACTTAACCTTGAAGAGCAGGTCTTTGAACTTTGCTTTGGACCTTGTCCATTCCCCTGAAATCCAACATGGTGCCCTTGGCTGCTTTGTTGCTTTTAGGAATGCTGCACCTCACCTCTCTCACAAACTATGGAGTACATAACTTGTTTGCAGTGTTGACCAAGGGTCTGCTTTTCCCACTTATGCCTTGCAGGAAGATTTAGGAGAGGTGTGGTGATTACTCATCATCTCTTCTATTAGGCCATGCATGATTTCATCTTCTCACACATTGTAAACAGCTAAAAGCATTCCCTAAGGAATGGGCTAGTAAATTCTCTAATCCTTGTTTCATTCTCCAGCCAGAGCCTCAATTCCAAAATAAATAACACCGGGTTGTTCTTCTAACATATTTTAAGGAGAATACAATCAAATAACATACCAGCCTTGTGAATAAGTCCACAAAAGCTATAAGCGCACTTGCCCACACATGCTTACGTTAATAATTTGTGCCACTGCCTGAATGCTAGAGGTCCCCCCACCCCCGAAAAGTAATCTAATTTCAGGTCCAATATAATATAAATAACATACATACATACATGGAGTGAAAACTGTTGTTTGAAAATTACAGTAGTGTGTGTGTGCGTGTATATATATACAGTATATATAAAAAAAATTGTCAGAGCAGGTTGGCATTGTAGGCACTCTTCCATATGTATATAGGACAGAATGATTGATTGTTTTAAAAGACGAAATAGAGGGAAAATGCTCAAATATCATTTCACTTGTTAGTATGGATGGACAAATCAGTCTGTTTCTGGTCAGCGTCTCTTTCACATCTCTTCTGTTATAAGTCTGTTCCTTCCTGTTCCTAAATTAATTTGCTATTTAAAAAAAACACCATGAAAATCTGAATTTAAACCTGCATTTGAAGATACATTATGGAATGTATTTTCTAAAAAAAACCCATAGGCTTTTCTCACTGTATTTTTCCCTCAAAAAAGCAGAATTTAATGCATTATTGTTGTTGTTGTTATTTTGAGTCCAGAACTGAGGACAATGGGGACATTGATGAAGCGCAAAAGCCGAAGGAGAGCTAAGTTCTAATCAGCACATTAGTCCAGAATGTACAGGTGAAGTCAGTTCATATTGGAATTCACAAAGATTGAATTCCTCATCATCCTTACTTGTTAGGGAGAATTTCAAAATCCCCTGGAAGTATTAATAGTGTGGCTCTGAGGAGATTTAGATTGCCTGTCACACTGAGAAACACACTGCTCTCTCGCTCACTCTCATATGCACTCAGACACACATACCAGGAGGAGACTTTACAGCCAGAGAGCATAACTTCAAGGCAATTATGGTATTTCTGATTTTGGGAGGAGCAGATAGCAATCAGCCATGGGGAGAGGGACATCCCCTCCCTGCCTTAAAACCTTTGAGTTTATTATATATGAAAGCATAAGAGAGTTTCAGCTATGGGGCAGTATAGGAATGTAATGAATAAATCAAGCAAGCAAGCAGCTTCTAGTCCCGCCCCTTCCCCTCTCTTCAAAACTACAGACAGCTCAGATTCACAGTTTACAGTTCAACTCACACCCAACACTGACTCTGTTATAGGATTTTTATTTTTTTTTAAGGAGATGAACAGTTACTCCCGGCTTAACCAACACAGTGGTTCCACCTAGGTGCGAAAAGGAGGGATATAAACTCCTGTTCTAAGCAAGGGTAAGTTGTTGGTGTGTGTGTTATTTTAAAGAGTACTTTGTTGGAGTGTGTGTTTAAAAACACGCACACCAAACAAAGAATGAAGACAGACCAATATTAACCTTTTCATATGTTCCTTCTGCACATATATAGAGTGGAATTGTGTCTGCTAGCTGTACCCAAACTTCCGTATGTTCAGCAGCATGTACAGATGTATATTTGGAGAAGCCCCCTTCACACTTCTACTGAACACATGGAGGATGGGAGCAGAGTCAGTGGGTGCAAGCGAGCTTCCCCCTCAGCACACACATGCAGGGAGTATGTGGAAGGGACTGGTGGAAGTGATTTGTACATGTTCTGTACACTGAAAATAACTGGTTCAGAATGCAGGAAATGTGTATCAAAACCTTATTCCTAATATTCTTTCTAGAGTATTATCAGTGTGCATAGCACCTTAAGAGTTACTGTCATAGACTGGCAAAGACCTGTTTTGTGAGTGGGAAAATAGGCAAAATAGTATGTTCTTACTCTTTTTGCTTTTCCCTTCCTGGGAAAACAAAAGCAAGAGGACATGCCATAGGATGTCTGTCTGTCTTCACCAAAACAGAAGTAGACTTTTCAGGCCTGAAAATGCTGGCTGTAGTGAGCATTTGGAAGCAGCGTTTTTTAAATAGCCAGGCTGATGGCTGTAGGAAAGCTGAAAGCTTGAGATTTGGGAGATCATTTTCTAGATATCAGTGGTGACAAGGAGAACTCTTAATTTTTAGCCTGTAATATACATAAATAACAGGTATTATTTATTCATTTTTTTAAAATTAAAGGTATTTATAGATCGCTTTTCTGCCCACTCAGGGCCCTCAAAGCAATATACAATTTAAAATAGCAAGACCACAGTACAATAAGATCAGCAAAGCACAACAGCGACATAGGAGCAGTAATGGCCTCTTCCTTTACAAAAAAGCCAAAGAGAACATTAAAATCCATCACAGAACTGGTAATAGAGTACAGCTTTTATTGCCCGTCTAAAATTTAGTAAAGATGAAGCCAACCTGCTCTCTCTAGGGAGAGAGTTCTATAGTTACAGTGCTGTTAGAGAAAAATCCCAGTCTCTTTTACCTACCAACCTGTCTCCTCTTGTTGGTAGAGGATACAACAGGGCCTTTGATGAAGACTGCAAATTACAAGCAGGATCATATGGGAAGAAGTCATATTTCAGATATCCTGGACCAAAGCTGTTTAGGGTTTTATAGGTCAAAACAAGCACCCTGAATTGAGATTGGAAACAAGTTGTAAGCCAGTGTAGTTGGTGATATATGGTCTATAAAGTGCATGTCTGGCTGCTACCTTTTGCTGGTTTTGCTAGTTGTAATTTCCAAACACTTTGCAAGTGCAGCACTATGTAGAACATGTTGCAGAAGTCTATACTAGAGGTACGTAAGGCATGGATTACTTTCTGGGAATGTTCAGCCAAACAGAACCAGAACCACCGCAAAATGGTGACACCAAGTCCCATATCAGTCAAATGTCCCAGAAGGATACCATGACTGATGGTATGGAATGCTACTGAGAAGTCCAACATAACCAGTAGAACCAACCCCTTTCTAGATCCCAGCATATGTCATACATCAAGGCAGTGAAAGCTGTTTCTGTCCCAAAACCAGGCCTGAAGCCAGATTGGAAAGGATCCAAACAATCGGCTTCATCCAAGCAAGCCTGGAGTTGAATCACCATCACTTGTTCTAAGACCTACTTAAATAAGGAAGATTAGAAACTGGCAGCTAATTATCTAGGGTGGTGGGGTCCAATTAAGCCGTCTTTAGCAAAGATCTTTCAACCAGAGAAGGCTGGTGGATCCAATTTCAGTGGGGTGGATATTCCAGTCTGGGTTTTATTCACAACCAGCCAGGAGTCTAAAGGAACTATCCAAGGTGCTGAAAACTTTGGGAGGATAGTATCCCTCACCTTGGATAACTCCTTTAGACTCCTGGCTGGTTGTAAGTAAAACCCAGAATGGAAGCTGTGCCCCACCGAAATCTGATCCACCAGCCTCCCCTCCTTTCAACCCCTTCTTTTAGAGGAGCTGGAACATGACCCTCTTTCAAAGAAGCGTTTACAAACTCCACCATCCAGTTAGCCAGCCCCCTTCTAGCAGCTCTTATCAGCCAGGATAGACAGGGGTTGAGCAACCAAGTGGTTGGTCTCATTCCTCTAAGCAACTTGTTTACACGATGAGGCTGAACAAAACAAAACTCAGCTATCAAAACTAGACAAGTGGTTGCCTCAATTACCTCATCAGAATCTGTTCCCAATGTGGAATGCAAGTCGGAATGGATTATTAGCAAAGTGTTTTGCAAGTTTATCACAGTGGTTTCTGAACGACCTGAAACAACTCCACTACACTGTGCTGATGCAGTGGAAACAGAAAAGAGCAACTTATTCACTGCCCTCAATACCCTGGAGTAGGCCCTTAAATGGGCTCTAGCCTTTGTTTGACTGGATTCATCCCAAATCTGTCTCTACCATTGCTCTAGTCATCTACCCAAGCATTTCATTGCCCTGAGCTCCTCAGAAAACCAAGGAGCCTGCACTTTGCTCACGAGTAGAGGGTACTTAGGAGTGGTTGGGTCAGTCACACAGGTCATCTCCCCATTCCACAGATCAGCCAGGGCTTCAACAGGATCATCAGCTTTAGTGGCTGGAAATCTCCAGAATATTAGGAATTCTTTGGGATCCATTAATCTCTGGGGGCAGCATTTTTTAATAGATCGCCCACTCCTGAGGAGGTTAAGAGTCTCAGTAATCTAAACCCTATTAGATAGTGATCTGTCCACAACAGTGGAGTTTTTCCAACCGACCTCCCCACTGATCACTTTCTGTAGAGCAATATGGTGACTCATTCAGCTGATACCATGTTTTTATAGGAAATAACTTGTAAAGAATGCTCTGTTATCCATCCTACACTCAACATCAAGTTCTTGTCGCAAATGTAAGTGTTCGAATTATCTGTGGACAGAGCATTTTCCTTGTAGAGGCTTACTGTTCAATAATTAAATGGTAGTGGAAATGGAATCTACTCCTGAGCATAATATGTTGCGGCTTTGAATAAAATTTCAACATAAATGGTTAGACCATTTGGTAATTGAAAGCAAAGACTTTCCCTGTTATTCCTAGAGGACTGCAGAAATAACTTTGCCATTTTTTTTCTTAGAAAATTATTCTGTTATTGCTTAGGAGTCCCAGGTGCTGTGTTAAATTGTTTTCATTCAAGCTTTTCAACAGTTTATTCCAGAAAATTACCTTGCCATTAAATAGAGAATACAATTTATTCCATGCATAATCAAATCTTCTATGTTCAGGCAGTGAGAAGGTGGGGCAGGGGGGGAATGATTTTTGCCTCCTTACCATAGAGTTAAAAGAAGAGGGGAAGCCTTTTCAAGCACATTGATTTTTCAGATGTTAATCACAAGCAAATGTAAATCAAAATTGTTTCTAGTACACCCTTGGTTTTCTTTCTTCTTTCACAGTACTTTTTATAAAGAAGGATCAGAAAGTGAAATTTAACCATTTGCCCACCCCACTGTTTTTTGTTTTTGTTTTAATGGAGCTTTTGTTATTTGGAGCTGAAACCAGGATTCCTCTATGACAATAATTAATTTACATTGTTTTTGCAGTCCAGTTGATTTTCTTGTACCCAGTAATGTCATATGTTTCTAGGCAATCAGTGAACTAATACATCACAGTCTTATTTTCTTCTAGGCCTTCCCCCCCTCCCCGCCCCTTGAATTTATTCATTAAGCTAGCATTGACAAATATGCTTGGTAGGAGGTCTGGTTTCACTGGCCTAATTTTATTAGAGAGGTAGGATTAATATGGCAAAAAAGGCTTATGATGACTTATTTGCAATAATTGTCACAAGCATTTTTATCATGAAAAATGAAGAAGGAATGTTTGAGATTAACTAAGGAATATTTGCACAATAAGACGTAACACACACTGGTAGCCTTTGCAATAGCAACCTGATCATTCTAACAAAGACTGAGGTAGTAGGCTGAGAATTTGGCAAAACTTTCCTCAGATGCTTTAACCTTTATATAAAAAACACCAACCCCCTGCTGTTCCCCACATGCACATACTCTGTGCAGGGCCGTATTCTGACAATCACTGAAACACTTGATTCCTCTGTTTGTTTTAGAATTTATAGGGATATAGAATTTATATGCACCTTTCATGCATTAGACAGGTGAAGGGGGCTCCACACAATGACTGGGGAACAAGGCTACACCACTGCCTCCTGGACATCTGTGCTTCTCACATAGAGACTTCTACTGTGCAGGCATCTGCACCAGTGTATGGATGTTCAGGGGGTAGGGCCAGTGATACAGCCCCAGTCATCACTTTGAGTCCCTTTCGTGCCCTAACATGTGAAGGGGACTAAATTTGCAGGACAAATACAAGCAAAACTGGCGCCCACATTCCATGACTAATCCTCCAAAACATTCCACAATCTAACAAAACTTTGCATTTAACCAAATAACCTCCACAATGTGTAGACCTAATGAACATTCTCTGTGGTGCTGAAAGTTCTCCACTGGCTCTCAAGTCTCTTCCTGAGTACAAATTCAAGACACAGAACCACTGTTAAGTACAGGTAGTGCTTACCTGTTAAAGCTCTATGCAGCTGGGGAATGAGGAACCAAAAGCTGGGATGAGGAACCTAAAGCAGAGATGAGGAGCACGTGGCTCTCCAGTGTGGATGGCAACTCCCATCAGCCCTAGCCAGTATAGTCAATAGTGAGGAATCATGGGAGTTGCAGTTGAACAACATCTGGAGCGCCACATGCTCCCCATTGGGGAGGCTCCCATCTGGGACTAAGCCAGCCACGCTTTCAGCCACTAGCTCAGCCACGGCAGCTTTGTCTGCCACGTGTCATCTCTCCAATGGAAGAAGGCCTGCAACCAAACTGGTTCCCAGTTCCTGCTAGGGACCAAATGATGTCAGGGGTGCAGCCACATCCCCTTTGATGTCACTTGACCTACAGGGGGGGGGTCATCCAACTCCCCCACCCTGCCCTAGGATCCATGTTGCACTCTGGCCAGGAGTGGGGAAATGGCTGTGGACAGCTCCTTGATACACATTGAACTGGTGCTTAGTGCCTCACTCTACATTTTAAACAGTAAGTGGAAATTATACTGGGGCTACTTACCAACAAATGAGGTAAAACTGGCTCTGTCCCATTTCCTTAGATTGGGAAACTGTTTCAGCTGCAGCAAAAGAACTCCTTGTTTATTCTTCTGTGGCTAAAACAAAACTTTTAGGACAAGGCAGTCTGGGGAGACTCCAGATCCATTTGGGAATGAGTTCAGTAGGATGCAGCCAGAGTGCTCATGGATTGACGTGGCTTCAGCTTCATACAAGAAAGCTTTTCTACTATTGCTATGACTGGTTTCCTTGGTAAATTACAAGCATTGTAACCTCTGGAGATCACTGAGTTAGGCTTGGTGCTACTATCAGTGAATAATATGGTCTCTTCAAGGAAGATAATAAACAGAGATGTGGCTAAAAGCCCAGTTTAAAGGGGTGAGAATGCTGAAAGTGGAGTCTGAAATATGTGCTTGTCATAGCTAAATGGAATTAGGTAAATGTTGTGAACAGTTTGAGAAGTGCCTCTTGTCAGCTCATGCAGTTCATGTGCAGTGTGATTGGAAGGTAATGTAAACTCCAATTTTAGGAATCTTTTCAAATCTCTGGCATATAGCACTGCTATTCTTGCACAATATATGAATTTATTTTGAAAGGGTCATGACCTGTATCTTGTATTTATAAGCAAAGCTTTAGACATTGCTAAGTCACAAAAATAGTATGCTTAAGACCACTCTATGAATTACATTTTTACTCTCTATTTTATTTATAACATTTGTATCTTCCCCTGGCTGCCCTAGTAAATGTGAATAACTATTGGTCAATTACAAAAGTGAGGCTAAATTGTGTCATTTGGTGATTCTTGAGATGTACCAGTAAATGTCAGAAGGAAGTGAGTCACAAAGCTTGTATTTGACATGTACACCCATGCCCTCGTACATGTTATGATGGGAACAGGGACAAGATTTGGTTATTTCCCAAGGCTAATTGGTGAAACATTTTAAATGTCTTCATTCTCGGGTCCAGGTTATCTGAAAGACCGTATTCTCCCTTATGAGCCTACTCGTGCCCTGAGATCTTCAGGGGAAGCCCTTCTCGCCATCCCGCCATCATCACAGGCACGCCTGGTGGGAATGCGGGAGAGGGCCTTCTCAGTGGCTGCCCCAAGGCTCTGGAACTCCCTTCCCAGGGAGGCGAGAGTGGCACCCTCCTTGATATGTTTTCGCAGGCATGCAAAAACTTTTTTGTTCCAGCAGGCCTTTGGGGATAACTAGTCTGGACCTGGGAAAATGTGACGTATGGATACCATTTTTGTTGTTCTGGTTGTCTTTTAAAGTTTTAATATCTTTACAATTTTAATATTGATGATTTAATTATATTTTTAACTTTTATACAGTTGTATTTATATTTCTATTTATAGGTTTTAATTGTAGCAGTTTTAACGTTGTAAGGCCGCCTTGAGTCCCAGTATTGGGAAAAAGGCGGGATATAATAATAATAATAATAATAATAATAATTCTCTGAATGTTCCCACTGGCTTCCTGAAAGCTTAAGAATTATTAGTAGAATTCGGAGACTACCCCCCTACTTGCACCAAAAGTACTTACAGTGTTTGGTGTGTTTGATTTGGATATAGAAAAAGCTCTGGGAAGCAACCACCACTACTGCCTCCTCCTCCTTCCCCTTCCTTAAGCCCCCTCCCCCAATTGGCTTGAGGAAGGAGAAGGGGAAGAAAAAGCAGGCATTCTCAATGATATGCAAAGTGCCATCTTTTCCTTCTGGGAATTAACTGCAAGTCCCCAGATTCCTGTTGGGAAAAGATGCTGTTCAGGTTCTTTGCTGCCAAGGAGATGGACCAGGAAGGCATCACCCTTGGAAGGAACTGATGTGTGAAATGCCCATCTCTACTATGATTTGCTGTTCTGTCTGAACCACTTCAGTGATTTGCATGTGTTCATTCAGTAAATGTGCCCCCTGTTGCAGCTAAACAGATATTCTGGAAGTGATGGTGGGGACAACTGAAAATCAATGGGACTACTCAGTGATTCCCTTTAGCTGGATTGTGATCTGCATCACACTTTAAAAGCATTTTAGGCTAGGTTCTGCCACATGATGCCCCCAAAGTTTGCATTTATTTATTTGTGTGTTTGTTTATGGTTTTTCTGTACCTCCTTTCTGAAACTAACCAAGGCGATTTTCAAAAAAATCAGAAAATAAAATAGTAATAAAACAGCAAACATAGTAAAATGCTAAAAAGCAACCTTAAAAAACATAACAATTTTAAAAGCCAAGATAAAAACATGTGTCTTGACCCCCTTCTTGAATGCAAAGAAAGGGAGTGCAACCTTTTGCAACTCCAAAGGGAGTGTAGTGTGTTCCAGAATTTAGGAGCAACACAGCACCTGTTCCCACATGCCCGAGAAGCAGGCCTCTGCGGGTGTACCTAGCTTGTAACACCCACTTGTCCCATTCATAATGCTCAGCAGCATTGCAAAGTGAGTGGAATTTGCTACCCTTCTGCTCCCAATTCTGTTCCAGCTCAACAATGGTATCCAAATTTAGAATTGAGCTCGGGGGACGGTGGGAGCATATTTATTTTATTTTGAACAACTCAGTTTTCCTGGCCCCGTTGCAGCTGAGAGAGGGGCAAATGTGTGCATCACTACACACTACCTTTTGCTATGAGAAGAATCTTTAGCCTTGCAGCTAAATTCAGCAATGTAGCTCTGATACAGACTGCTGCTCAATGAACAAAACATAGCCAGTGTGGCTTTGAAAACCTTTGATTAAACTTCATCCCCAAAGGTAAGAAGCAAGCACTTTATCTAATGCGTGCCCCAGCTTTGATCATTTCTTCATCAGCAGCCATGTGCGTTCTTAGAATGGAACGATTCACCATTTCCTCAGAGCATCCTGATAAATCTGTGGTGCGCTGTGTTAACCATTCAGGAAATTTCGCACATAGGGAAAATTGTGAAGGCAAGGTTTCCTGTGCTGACCGTAGTAAAGCTCTTGATCAGTGGGAAGGACTTGCTGCTACTAGATTTTCTCACTGCTTTTCATCCTGCTTCATAGATTAGTGACAGACTCCCACTTATTCAGGGTCGCATGAGACATCTGGCTACTTGTTCCTGAAATCCACCAGGAGACCATTTCTCATTTCTTGGCAGATATGTAGAAACAAACAAGGAGATGGTAGAGTAATACCACCTGTGATGCTTTATACAGGGGCCATTAAAGGACAACCCTCATGTATTAAATAGTTTTCTGTCTGTGGATTGTTGTTGTATGCTCAGGTCAACATTTTGACTTCCATATGGGTTTTCTAAGACTCCAAATCCTGCCTGGAATGGAGGAGGGAACTGGCCCGTATTTGTGTGGTATCAGGTTAAGAACCACATTTCATTAATCAGAAGCTTCCTTTTGTGTTAGTATAGAAAGCACTGCAGTGTTTATCTTAATTAGGCTCAGGCTAGGAAGCCAGGATTAGCTCTGCCTTTCACTTAAGAAGTGTCACAGGGCACTTTAATTACTGTCTATGCTTTTATGTCCAGTCTGCAAGATATCATACAATGCAGAGACTCAGAACACCAGGCTTGTGCACTGGATTAGCACTTACTTATAAAAAGAACAGAGCAGACAGCACAGTGTGCATTTAACACTTGTTTCATTCTTCAGGGGCCACCCCCATTTAACAGGGGTTTTTTTAGGTTATGTGAGGACCAATTAAGTGCACTGCTTAAGTTTTGGGCCTAGATAATCCTACTTCTTAATTCTGTCCATAAGGAAATAACGGTGTGTTACTTCTACCATAGGTTCCAATCACAGCCATATTCTTCACTGCAAACTCTCAGGAAAGTGATTTGATGGTGCACTGAAGCACAGTCTGAACCACTCATAGACAGCCCCACAACAACACCCATCTTGCCATAGGTGAAAGGCAATACAGCACAACGAACTACCCCTCTACTATGGTACCAAGTGGTCATATGAATTTTCCCTTATTGTTTCAGTCATGTGCAGTGGTGTAGTGGTAAATTTCAAAGTGCAGGTGCTGATCATGACAGTCCCCATAGCCACACCCCCAAGGAGAGTCCAGAAACGCAGGCAGGCATTTCAACAAACAGCTCTAGTAATTTTCATCTCCACCAGGAGCACGTCTTTCATAAAGCTGATGGGGTCTCAATCACCCATTCAAGACCAAGCCAGTCCAAAATGCTTTGCATTACAACAGGGAACAATATGTTTCTAGACTTTTAGCTTTGCTGTTTTAAATCTGTATTTTAAATTCCTGCACTGCTGCTAGGTTTTATTGTGGTTGTATTGTTACATTGCGGTTTTAATGTTCTATATTTTTAAATTGTTTTATTGTGTGCCGCTTGGTTTTAATTTTTGTGAGCCGCCCAGAGAGCTTCGGCGATAAATTTTATAAATAAAAATAAATGTTGTTGCTGGGAAAATTAATTTTCCACCAGCTATGTGAGGATTGCAGCTAAGCTCATGGGGAACACGGAAGTCCAAGGGGGGTGGCGGATGAGATTGGCATCCCTGCTAATAAAGAAGTGCTGATGCTGTGTCCCTGTGAGCCCTGGCTCCACTACACCACTGATCACAGGAAGTTGTTAACCGAGCCGTAGTCTAATTGAAAATCTGCTAACGCATTAGGTCGATCCACATATTGGCAGGTGCTTATGGCCCCTCTGACTGCCAAGAAATGCTATTTCCAGTTCTTTGGTTCGTTTTTCTCCTTGGTTCTGCATACTGTAGTGAAGTGCTGTGTTCTTTCTAGAAAGAGGGCAACAATTTCACAGAGTTGTGCTTGTATTTTATTTTTAATTTATTTTTTGCTGTTCCACTCTCCTGCTGGAAACGAATTTAAAATAGCAGGAATAGCAAAACTGTCGTGCACAAGCTAAATGTAGCTCAGTTCCTGAGCAGCTGAAGAAATTGAATAGATGGGAATAAATTGAATAGATCTGAATTTAGGGCACATACTCACCTAGTGAGTATGTGCCCCAAAGGTACCATGAGGTCTTGCCTTTCACCTTTTCTCTTCCAGCCAAAGGTTCAGAAAAGGAGGTTCAGGACTAAATATCCAAGTGGCGTAGACACACTTCAGAACTGTGGTTACCTACTCTGAGCAGCTTCATTTCTAAAAATGCTAGTGAATGTAGTGGGAGCTGATACGAGTCAATAGCAGACTGGACATAGGAACCAGATTCCATAGTTTTTCATTTCAAAGAATTTATCTGCTCTGCTGTTTTGCTAGTGTAATTTACAGCAACCATTTTTCACTGTAGTGAATTGCAAGTGTTTTCAATATGACACTGCTGCTTCCTATTTGGAAAAGAGCTTTCCTGTAATTAATATTTCCAAGACAGTTTTTGTTTTTGGCTTTTTGATGGTATCAGCTGTGGAGGAAAATGTCACCTACCTGTGGATTTTTATCCCAAGGAACGATCCCAAACTGTGGAGCATCTGACTCACCAATTCTGCCTCAGACTGTATTTTAAATTCATTTTAATTCCTATCCCTTAAATTGCATTGCCGCCATAGAAACCTCGAATAAAACCTTTCTCTTAGTAAACCATCGATATTACAGCAGTGAGATTTTAGGTTTTATGCATAGGATGAACAGACACAGATAATTGTTTAAAAGATAAAGCAAACATAGAATCATAGAATCACAGAATAGTAGGGTTGGAAGGGGCCTATGAGGGGCTGCGGTGGCTTAGTGGTTAAGACGCTGAACTGCAGACCGGAAGGTTGGCACGACAGCAGTTCGAGACCCGAGTGCCGCGTGAAGGAGTGAGCTCCCGTCTTCAGTCCCAGCTTCTGCCAACCTAGCAGTTCGAAAGCAAGAAATTGCAAGTAGATACATAGGTACCGCCTTGGCGGGAAAGGTAACAGCGTTCCGTGCACCTCGGTGTTCAGTCATGCCGGCCACATGACCACAGAAGCGTCTTCAGACAGCGCTGGCTCTTCGGCTTAGAAACAGGGATGAGCACCGCACCCTAGAGTTGGACACGACTGGTTGGGGACACCTTTACCTTTACCTTTTAAGGGGCCTATATGACCATCGAGTCCAACCCCCTGCTCAGTGCAGGAATCCAAGACAAAGCAGCCCTGACAGATGGCTGTCCAGCTTCATTCTGAAAGCATCCAGTGTGGGAGAGCCCACTACCTCTCTAGGTAAGTGGTTCCACTGTCGTATTGCTCTAACAGTCAGGACGTTTTTTTCCTAATGTTCAGCCGGAATCTGGCTTCCTGTCACTTGAGCCTATTATTCCGTGTCCTGCACTCTGGGATGATCGAGAAGAGATCCTGGCCTTCCTCTCTGTGACAACCTTTCAAGTACTTGAAGAGCGCTATCATATCTCCCCTCAGTCTTCTCTTCTCGAGGCTAAACATGTTATTTTTTAAATTAAAACCTTATTTGCTTATAATATTTATAAATTATATGAGCATAGATGTTATCAATAAGTTTCAATAGGTACTTTAGAGTAACTGTATGCTGAGACTTTAAGGAAGCTGTTATATACATTATTATTATTATTTTATTTACAACACTTATACCCTGCCCTTTAGCCAAAAAGGCTTCCAGACTGGCTTACATAGATAAGAAGAATGGCAGTCCCTGCCCTCAGGCTTGCAATCTAAATTGTAACACACACACACTCACACACACACTGTTCACACACACACAACATACAAATAATAAGGGATAGGGGGTTATATCCTTAACCAAGTTCACTTCTTTTAATAAAACTCACACCAGTTGCTATTTTCCTAGCTCCACCCCAGCCAGCTCCCCTATAATAATACAGAGGAAAAGTCTTGAAGTTGTCCCTCTAGTCAGGGATTCTCTGGAAGGATATAGGGTTGAACATAGTCTCTCAGCTGTCACTCATGATGGATCCTCAGCTTCTTGAGACTGATGCACCTTCTGTGTCAGGCTTTCTTCAGCTTCCCCTGGACTCTGTTCGGGGGACCAGGACACAGCCAAGAAGATGCCATAGCTGGCATCTCTGAAGTCTCCCTGCTTCCTGAGGTCACTTGCCTTTTGCTGTCACTTTGGCCAGAAGCTATTCTGATTCTAGAGTCTTCTGCACCTGGTTCACTCTTATAGCTTCTGTCTCAGCTCTTCTTCCTCTTCCTAGGCTCTTCTTCTGTGACTGCTGGCTCTGCTGACCACCAGACCACACTGCCCTTGAACACTGCTGTGGCTGCTCTTTTGTACAGTTTCAGTCAGGAGCCCTCTGTCCAATGACCAACAATTACCTCATTGGCCCATTGTTGTTCAGTCGTTCAGTCGTGTCCGACTCTTCGTGACCCCATGGACCATAGCACGCCAGGCCTTCCTGTCCTGCGCTCTCTCCCGGAGTGTGCTCAAGTTCATATTCATTGCATCGGTGATGCTATCTAGCCATCTCAGCCTCTGCCGTCCCCTTCTCCTTTTGCCTTCAGTCTTTCCCAGCATCAGGGTCTTTTCCAGGGAGTTTTCTCTTCGCATTAGGTGGCCAAAATATTTGAGCTTCAGCTTCAGTATCTGTCCTTCCAATGAGCACTCAGGGTTAATTTCCTTTAGGATTGACTGATTTGACCTCCTTGCAGTCCAGGGGACTCGTAAGAGTCTTCTCCAGCACCACAGTTCGAAAGCATCAATTCTTTGGCGCTCACCCTTCCTTATAGTCCAGCTCTCACAGCCATACGTTACTACTGGGAAAACCATAGCTTTGATTAGACGGACCTTTGTCGACAAAGTGATGTCTCTGCTTCTTACTATGCTGTCTAGGTTTGCCATAGCTTTCCTCCCAAGGAGCAAGCGTCTTTTAATTTCATGGCTACAGTCACCGTCTGCGGTGATCTTGGAGCCCAAGAAAATAAAATCTGTCACTGCTTCCATTTCTTCCCCTTCTATATGCCAGGAAGTGATGGGGCCAGATGCCATGATCTTCGTTTTTGTAATGTTGAGTTTCAAACCAGCTTTTGCACTCTCCTCTTTCACCCTCAACAAGAGGCTCTTTAGATCCTCTTCACTTTCTGCCATTAGGGTGGTATCGTCTGCATCGTCTGGCTTTCTTGCATTTCTTTTTCTTTGGGATGGATTGAGTTGCTGCCTCCTGAACAATGTTACGGACCTCCGTCCATAGTTCCTCAGGCACTCTGTCTATCAGGTCTAATCCGTGAAATCTATTGCTCACCTCCACTGTATATTCATAAGGGATATGATTTAGGTCATACCTGAATGGTTTAGTGGTTTTCCCTACATTCTTCAATTTAAGCCGAAATTTTGCAACAAGAAGCTCATGATCTGAGCCACAGTCAGCTCCAGGTCTTGTTTTTACTGACTGTATAGAGCTTCTCCACCTTTGACTGCAAAGGACATAATCAATCTGATTTCGATATTGACCATCTGGTGATGTCCATGTGTAGAGTCATCTCTTGTGCTGTTGGAAAAGAGTGTTTGCTATGATCAGCGTGTTCTCTTGGCAAAACTCTATTAGCTTTTGTCCTGCTTCATTCTGTACACCAAGGCCATGCCTGCCTGTTATCCCGGTGATTTCTTGACTTCCTACTTTAGCATTCCAATGCCCTATGATGAAGAGGACATCTTTTTTTGGTTAGTTCTAGAAGGTGTTGTAGGTCTTCATAGAACCCATCAACCACAGCTTCTTCGGCCTCAGTGGTTGGGGCATAGACTTGAATTACTGTGATGTTGAATGGTTTGCCTTGGATTCCTACTGAGATCATTCTATCGTTTTTAAGATTGTACCCCAGTACTGCTTTTCCCACCCTTTTGTTGACTATGAGTGCTACTCCATTTCTTCTCAGGGATTCTTGCCCACAGTAGTAGATATGATGGTCACCTGAATTAAATTCGCCCATGCCTGTCCATTTTAGTTCGCTGATTCCCAAGATGTCGATGTTCAATCTTGCCATCTCATGTTTGACCACCTCCAACTTACCTTGATTCATTGATCTGACATTCCAGGTTCCTAAACAATATTGTTCTTTACAGCATCGGATTTTCTTTTCACCACCAGAGACATCCACAGCTGAGTGTCCTTTTGGCTTTGGCCCAGCCGCTTCACTCTTTCTGGCACTACTTGGAAATATGCTCTGCTCTTCCCCAGTAGTATATTGGACCTTCTGACCTGAGGGTCTCATCTTCCGGCGTCATATCTTTTAGCCTTGTGATACGTCCCATGGGGTTTTCTTGGCAAGAATACTGGAGTGGGTTGCCATTTCCTTCTCCAGTGGACCACATTTTGTCAGAACTCTCTGCCATGACCTGTCCGTCTTGGGTGGCCCTGCACGGCATAGCTTATGGCTTCACTGAGTTACGCAAGCCCGTTCGCCACAACAAGGCAGTGATCCATGAAGGGGCATTGGCCCATACTTATGAGCTAATGAGAGCCAACAGAATGTTCATAGATGTTTTATCAAACTTGAGGGGGGTAGGGGAAGCCAGCCAATGCAACAAAATAATTTATCCGCTGAAAGCCTGAGTATACAGGACAGACTTTGCCTGGCACCCAAAGGATAATAACAAAGGTTCCAGGCAAATCTTCCTTGGAAAGGAGTCCCACAGAAGAGGGCCTTACCTTCCATCCACAGATGAGAACATCTGAGGAAGGGCCTCTGATGGCACATTTAGCTGCTGGGCAGGTTCATAGGGGAGCAGGTGGTCCTTTAGGTACAGGCCCTGGACCATTTCAGACTTTAAAGAGTAAGAACAGTACTTTGCATCACGCCTGGAAACCAACTGAGAGTAAATGAACCTTCACACCACCCAACCTTGTTTGGGGGCTATTCAGTTGTTGGGGGACTATGGGTGGCCTCCCGATTGCCACTCCCTGCCCTAGATACCTTCCTTTAATATACTTAGTAGCACTGGTGAAGCAATGCTGATTACTGTTGCAGCCCAGTACAGAGGGCAAGCAGCAAACAATAGGAGTCAGTGTCCCCTGCAGTAGTGCTTAAGCTGCCATCCTGTGCATGCAATCCTGGGAGTAAGCCCCACTGAGCACAGTGGGACTTCCTTTTGCATAGATGTACATCAGATTGTTTGTGCTCTTCTGCGCTGCCACTTTGTACAGCAGAGCACAACACTGGGCTCCATAGGGAATATGTGGTGGCACAGGCTACGCTTAAGAATTTTAGCTCAACTCTGGTGCAGAATGTAAACATTACAAGATCTCCATGTATTTTCAGGCCTTTGTGTCTTTGGTAGATTTGCTAATAAGATTCAAAATGATTAGAAATACAATCTAGATAAAAAGAGTTTATATGGTTTTTTCTAAGGAGAAAAAAAAAGAACCCAGCATGTGCCAAGATGAATATTCTTCGTATGGAGAAAAATCTCTATTAACTATGTGCATCCATCAGTGAATGTCGGATAAGGAGCTCTGGACATCATGAAGCTGTCAGAGTTGTTTACAGATTTTACCCCTGATGTAGAGCAGATGCTTGGTGCTTCCCCTGCCCCATAGCTGTTTGTCTTTTGCTTTCTATCTGCTAGCAATTTAGCTATCTGTGATGAGGACACTTTCCAGGGTCCTGGTTGGATAATGCATGAACACCTTATACACTGTCATTTAGAAAGAGCATTACACTCCTTTTCTGCATGTCTTCTTTTCTTATTATTAAAGTTTCCCATCCACTAGGGAAAGTTCTAGGGGGAAAAAACTTCACTATGCCAGGTATTATACGCCTTATAAGTGACACCTTATGTGGTGTCACTTACAAAGAGTGTGTGTGACTTCTCTCCCTGTTGTTAAAGTTTCACGTCCACCAGGGAAAGGTCTAGCGCTCACCCTTCCTTATAGTCCAGCTCTCACAGCCATACATTACTACTGGGAAAACCATAGCTTTGATTAGACGGACCTTTGTCGACAAAGTGATGTCTCTGCTTCTTACTATGCTGTCTAGGTTTGCCATAGCTTTCCTCCCAAGGAGCAAGCGTCTTTTAATTTCATGGCTACAGTCACCGTCTGCGGTGATCTTGGAGCCCAAGAAAATAAAATCTGTCACTGCTTCCATTTCTTCCCCTTCTATATGCCAGGAAGTGATGGGGCCAGATGCCATGATCTTCGTTTTTGTAATGTTGAGTTTCAAACCAGCTTTTGCACTCTCCTCTTTCACCCTCAACAAGAGGCTCTTGAGATCCTCTTCGCTTTCTGCCATTAGGATGGTATCGTCTGCATATCGGAGGTTGTTGATAATTCTCCCAGCAATCTTAATTCTGACCTGTGATTCATCCAACCCAGCATTTCTCATGATGTACTCTGCATATAAGTTAAATAAGCAGGGTGACAATATGCAGCCTTGTCGTACTCCTTTCCCAATTTTGAACCACTCGGTTGTTCCATGTCTGGTTCTTACTGTTGCTTCTTGACCCTCGTACAGGTAAGGGTAAGGTGGTCTGGTACTCCCATCACTTTAAGAATTTGCCACAGTTTGTTGTGATCCACACAATCAAAGGCTTTAGCGTAGTCAATGAAGCAGAAAGAGATTGGGTAGCAATACACAACTCAGGCCAAAAGAGCTACCAGGGATACTGGAACAACCAGAGCTCAGGAAGACCTTGTTGCGTGAGCAAGGCTCAACTGGAACAGGAAGCCACCTTATACTCCTTCCTGTCCAGGAGGATCCAAGGACCAGCCTGGATGGGTGGAGCCAGTCCAGGACTTGAGGGTACTTCACTGAGAAGATGCCGTGTGCTGTTCAGAGGCGCACTACGTGGGGTAGCTGTGCACATATCTCAGCAGGTCCTGATAGCTGTGGAAAGGACCATGGGCTGGTAGTGAAAGAAGAGGACAGGAACTTGTTGATTATGCATAGTGGTGCTGGAATTGGAAGCAAGTTGCCACTTTGAGTGACATATTCTAAGGTAGGGTGAGGAACCTGTGGCCCACCTGATGTTGATGGACTCCAATTTCCATCAGCCCCAGCCAGCATGGCCAGTGGTCAGGGATAGTCCAACAACAACTGGAGGGCTGCAGGCTCCTTACCCCTGATCTAAGGGCACCAGCTAGTGATGGAAAAAAACAAACTGCTTATTATGCAAGGCCTCACCTATCCCTCTTCTGTGCTTCTATGCACATTCCCACCATTTGGCTGGCAAATGAATATAGTGCATATTATATAGGTTGCAGTTTAAAGCTGAAATGGCTGCTGCATTAAGGATGCTGCTCAGTGACCTTCTGTATGCAAGCGACATCATGCTTAGATTCCTGCATCCTTGCCCCATACACAAAGTGATTTTGAGCAAGCACCCAGTTTTGATTGATTTTTAGAGTTAATGTACTCCCAAACTCATGGCGTAGGGGCTAAAGTTAGCTCCTTGTTTAGGAGGCCAAACTGAACAAGAAAAAAATCAGAGCCAGACAAGCAATTGCTGCCTCCTCTCCTAATAGAGCAATGGATTTCTCTCCCTCCTAATTGCTCCATGCATCTCTACGAAAGACATATGGTACCATTTGATTTCCCATCTTTGAGCTTTTGTTTTTCTTGCACAATAAAGAACAGTGAAGAGTGAAGACTATTCCACTGTGATTCTAAGGGGGTTTCTGGATAGCAGTTTTTCTTAGCAATAACCATGCTATGTTATTGCTAAGAAATGTATGTGGGGTGGTGGTGTAATTTGTATTATTATTATTATTATTATTATTATTATTATTATTATTATTATGTTTATATCCTGCTGTTTTTCCTCTTTCAAGGAAGCCAAAGTGGCTTACACGGTCCTCCTCTCCATTTTATCCCCACAACAGCCCTGCGAGGTAGGTTAGGCTGAGAGTCAGTGACTGGCCCAAAGTCACCCAGTGAGCTTCATGGCCAAGTGGGGACTAGAAGGAGAATTTCCTGAGTCCCAGTCCTACACTCTACCCACAACACCACACTGGCTCCTGACATGGTGCTAATGTCACTTAATAATGTACCGGACATGGCTCTGTGATCTGCTTTTGATTCATCTACTCCATTTGAACTAGCAGTGATAATCAAGCAGATCAGCGTAATCCCCATGAAGCTAGTGGGTGTCATGCATGCTGATTCAACATACCGCACTCTCACAAAAACCTCTATCTGGAAGTGCCATTAGAAAGATAAACCTTAGAACTGAGGCCCATGATTAGTGGAATCACACCATGTAGCTTTTCATGGACTGTACCACTTCAGATAGTAGCAGGGAAACTCCTGTGCTTGAACATTTTTCCATATCAAAAATAATTCTGTGCACACAGAAGAACTCATTGTCAAGGACAGCATGTCCCTGATATGCGAATTTTGTGTGGGCAGGGCAGGAAGGTGTGAATGTCAGTTCAACCTCCTATCTGGAATAGAGAATAAAAGAAACCAAGGTGTGTGCCATATCAGAAGTTCCTATAGCACACATAATATGCTTAATGTAATGTACCCAGATGGCTAAAGCAAACTATATTAAAGCAAAACAAATATTCTCCTGTCCTGTGAAAAAAAACTTCAAGCTTCTTAAATCCATTATTAAGTAACTTTCTAGCACTGTGTGGAAGTATGTTCTGCAAGAGAGGATTTATTGGCAAACCAAGATGAAGTTAGATGTTCAGTGGTTTGTAAATACATTTGATCTTCCTTAACATCTACTTTTGACAGCCTGGTACCCAGGGACTATATGCTTGCACTTTCCCCAGGAAATGAGATAAAAGCCAAGGTTAAAACATACAGCCAAAGCACACCAGATTGTCCTTACAATTCAGGTCAGTGAGAGAGATTTGGGATAGTTACACAGAATCAGGACTCGAACTCCGGAGAGATTTGTGATGCAAATACAGGTTTTAGGGAACAAAAAATGAATCTAAGAGGCCCCAAGCTAGTAGTATGGTGACAAGGGGGAATGTCCTGAGTGGGCTGCATTCATTAATTTGTAGCACTCACTCTTGGCAGCTCATGTGCTATGGAGATGATGGTGGGATAGTTGAGGAAAAACCTGTTCTCTATGGCTCACTTGGCTCTGATCACCTGGGATCACACTGGACGCATTTGCTCTTCTCATGCTAGCTAAAGGTGGGAGTAAGGAGCAGCACTGGAACAGGAAAGAATGGCGCAGTGAGTGTGACCCCACATAACCATATCTTCAAATCTTACTGAGAACGTTGAGCATTACTACTGACAAGCAGTTTTTGTGGCTACCACACTAGCTCCATAATGCTGGAGATGAGCCTCATGCTACTGAGAAAACATCTATTTTTCTCTTGGAAATTCTTCTAATCCAGACCTCTCTCACAGAGCAAGCTGTTCAAATTGCTGGCATAAACGTATTTCAAAACAGCTGTCTGGAAAAGTTAAGGTAAAGGTAGGAAGAAAAATGGGGTACCTTGGCATCATAAGCAATTTGCAGGGAAGGGCCATAGCTCAATGGGAGAGCGCATGCTTTGCACTCAGAAGAATGTGGATTCAATCCCTGGCATCTTAAGTTGAAAGGATCTCAGATCACAGGGCTGAGAAAGACTCCTGCCTGAGATGTTGGGGAACTGTTGTCGGAGGAAACAAGAGGCAGGTGCCTTCCAGTTGCTTGGCCTACAACTCCCATAAACCTCAGGCAGCATGGCCAATGGTCAGGGATTATGGGAGTTGTTGTCCTACTCCTATCCTTAGAGACAGTGCTAGAGATAAATGAGCTAATGGTCTGTCTTGGTACAAGACAACTTTATTTATTTGTTGCATTTATATTATGCCTTTCCTACATGATCCTCCTCCTCCTCTTTTATCCTCACAGCCACTGTGTGGGGTAGTAGGTTAGGTTCAGAGTTAGTGACTGGCCCAAAGTCACCCAGTGAACTTCATGGCCAAGTGGGAACTAGAACCTTGGGTTTTCCCAGTCCTGGTCCAACACTCTAGTCAGTATGCCACACTGGCTGTGTTTATATGAGCAGGTCCTAAGCAGAACTGAGAGCTGTACTTTGGTTCGTCATGTTTTACACTTCATGATTTTACAGCCCTGGTTCCAGTAACTGCTTCAGATGCAGTTTGGGTTACTTCACTCAAAGGTATTTAGAGCTTAGCAGTGTATATGATAGCAATCAACAATTAGTTCATGGTACTTGTATTTCCAGATGGGAAAAGTCATCCTGTTCTATGTGACAATAAGTTAAAAAGGTAATGACAACATTCTGTTTTGTTTCACTGATTTCTTGGCCAGAGACCTACCAAATAATTGGAGGCATTTGAGAGCAATTATACAGTTATTTTGAAATCCAACACTTCTTTGGTGTAGCAGCTTATCTAATACTCTGCCATATGTTTGAAATCTTGAATCAGTCAAAAGAGACCAATTATCATCTGGAATATGGATGTTTTCCCTCTCATGAGCAGGGTGCATTCTGGGATATATTGCTGTACCATATATGATACGGCAGCTGTATAATTTGGAAGATGAGAATGAGGCTGCAATTCTATATACATGTATCTGGGAGTAAGTCCCATTGAATTTGGGACTTGCTTTGGAGTGGGCATAAATAGGTGTAATTTTTAGGAGTAGAGCTTACAGTGCAATTCTATGCATGCCTTCTCAGAAGGAAGTCCCATTGAGTTCAGCTTCCAGGTAATGGTGTATACTAGCATTGCAGCCTTAAACTTTAATCATACCAGTTGCACTTACTTTAACATTCTGATCCAAGCAATACAGCATTTTCTCACATGTCAAAAGCTTTTGTATGAAAGAAACTATTAGCATCTCAAAAGTCACCTGGCTTCCATTCTTGAGACAGCTTTGCCACTTTCTCTCCTGCCAAGATACTTCTAATGGCTTGTTGTTGCAAATGAACATCTTTGCAATTCTCCTACTGCCAGGATCCTTGCAATGACTTAATTTTCGGTATATTCAGAGTCTCTCCATGATCAAGTGGCAGTAGCTGCACTTTCTGGAAATAATCAACAATATGAGGACTGTACAATATAAAAATCAGCTGAAGTCCAAAGCGGCATGACATAGAATCATAGGATTGGAAGGGGCCTACAAGACCATCATGTCCAACCCCCTGCTCAGTGCAGAAAGCCTGATTCCCAGGCTGTCTCCCATCCAAGTACTAACCAGGGCTGACCCTGCTTAGCTTCCAAGATCAGACGAGATTGGGCGCATCTTTCTGTTGTGCCTGAAACTCATGCTGCAATCTTCTGAAGTGGTTGCAGCATGAGCATTGGGAAGTGAAGTTCCCAATGGAAGTGGGAACTTCATTCTTCATCATGAGTGGATTGTGCAAATCCTTACACAGGGGTGGCATAAATTATACATCTGTTCTACAAACTATTATTGTCTGACTGATGCCATATACTTCTTATAGTCCTTCTCTTCTCTGTCTGTATGCAGTGCGTACTCATGTTAAGGATACTTTTCTGTCATGTTTTATATAACATTTGATGCTGTGGTCCTACTCCATTGACAAGGCTGAGAAAAACTCAGCTTTTATTCATTTCTATCACATTCACCACTAGAAAACAAAATAAGACACAGAATTCATTTTATGTTTGTGGACCATCATGCAGCACTCTTGCTTAAAACAGTATGAAATTAATTTTAGACACACAATAAAAGAGAAGTCTCCATGAAAAATGAAGCAGAAGTGTTTCATATTTTCTGAAAGCCCTGGTGGCACAGTTGTTCGTGAGGCATATGCAAAAGTTAAAATTTTCACTACACTGCCATCTTCGCACTGGGAGAGCCCATTAAATAAAATTTGTATCCAGCAATTATAAGGAAACCGTTTTCCCTTACAGCGTGGTTATTATGTATTGTGTGGTTGGGGCCTCTAGGCAGAGGTCTGCAAGCTTTATTTAGACAAGACTACTGCTTGAGGTGACTGAGGAAAGAATAGAAAGGCTAATAGTATCTAATGGGGTGATTCATGGGAAGCTTAAAAATGGTGGTCCTATGTATTACATTTCTCATGTCTTTTGGAGTGAAGATGTTGATTATTTTGCCCTGTGCTCACCCCAATATGGTCAATGTAACTTCAGTAGGAGGTCTCTGAGGGTGAGACTGCATGAATATTTAGCATAGAAAGTCATCAATATGTAGGTCATACTCAGCTTCTTTGCATCTGACCAGTTCCTGTTGTCTAAGTTCTTATGTCTCTTTTTACTTGTATTTTATCATACATTTTGATGTTTTTATTAGAAGTTGCTTTTGAGAACACCAAATGGCCAATAAGTAGGAAATCCCTTTTTAATGAGTTGGATCCAGATAAAATCAGAGTAGACCCATTGAAATTAATGAGACTTAACTTATTCATGGCTAACTTAAGTTCCATTGATTTCAGTGGTTCTACTCTAGATGACTAAGTCTGGATCCAACTCAATAAATGATTACTGGTGCGTTCCTGTGTATTTGAATGATCTAGCTGAAGTTGAATCCAGAGAAGTAATGCTGGTTACAAGAGTTCAGTCGTGAAGCACATGTTTCACTTGTCTAACCATATTCAATTAACAAAAAAAAAACCCTTTGATTTCAACATGTTTTGTTAAGGGCTTTCCATGTTCACTCAAGCTCCAAAATGTTGGGATATATAGGTGTTAATGGCCATGCCCTTAACAGACATGATGTTTAGGCAATATGGATATAGTGTAGTATCTTATGCTGTGGCTAGTTCCAGCTTCCCCACTATCTTGGAGCTGGATGGCTGTCAGTGGCAGAGTGGTGTACCTAAGTCCCAAACTTGTCTTTTTACTAGAATGGACACATACTGTAGAGTCCATGCAACTGAAACTATTTGTTAACTGAATTTGATTACATTTTGACAAGGCTATGCCTAAAACTCTCTGATCAGACAAACATGAAAATGATGAATTCAGTGGAATAAGGAAGGAAGAAGTATAATTAATAAGAAATCACACACCATTTAGAAGGAGAAGGATTCACACAGACGGTAGTGTAGTGGAGCCAGGGCTCACAGGGACGCAGCACCAGCAAAAAATGTTTAGCAAGGATAGTGGCGTCATCTGCCACCCCCTCAGACTTCCATGTTCCCTCTGAACTTAGCTGCAATCTTCACAGTAGCTGGCAGGAAATGAATTTTCCCAGCAACAATATATTGTTCCCTGTTGTAATGCAAAGTATTTTGGGGTGGCTTGGTCTTGAATGGGTAATTGAGACCCATCAGCTTTATGAAATAACTGTTCCTGGTGGAGGTGAAAACTACTAGAACTGGTCTGTTACTATGCCTGCATGCATTATTGGTCTCTCCTTGGAGGGCATGGCTATGGGGATTGTCATGAAGAGCACCTGCAATTCAAAATTGAGCACTACTCTGCACACAGACGCACTTTAACTACATTTTAAAAACATATACCTGGTAAGAGTACTGCCCCCTGTGCCCCTTACGAGGAACTCAGCAGCCCCTTTCCTTTATGAGTTACAGGGTTGAAGAGCTGTTCACCAAATAGCAACACTGAGGCCTAGTGATTTTGAGGTAACGATGAAGCCAAATGAGGAACATGTTATATGACTACTGGGGCACAGTGTATACCAGACTTTCACCCTGACCTTACACAAAAACCATTTCCCGAGTGGTGCTGTCCAAACAAAGAAATGGCTTATGAATTTTAACCCTAGCAAAGTATGTGAGAAAGAAGGCAAGCAATACCTGTCACATTCTCATATCAAACTATTAAGTAAGCAATTTCTTTCTGTTTCATATGGGAATCAGCACAGACCATTCTCAAACTGACTTCTGCTACACTGTCAAGTTTCAGATCAATCTGTTGAGACATTTTCTGAGTGTCAGCTGTAGAACCTACTTCCCCCTATTTCTGTTTATAATGGCAGATTGCGATTAATTTGACCCACCCTTAAAATAGGGCCAAAATTGTGGCCCTATAATAAATTAGTTTTTCATATTCTTATATGACATTGCCTAGGATTCAGGCTCCCAGCTATGGGAAAACTGGGTTCTGGAATCATCCCAGAGCTCCAAAGCAACCCCCCCCCCCGAGAATCCCATGGATCCTAAAGCCAGCAATAGGGATGTGTGAATCAGCAAAACCTGAGCTTGCAGAAGTTCTCCAAATTTCCTCTTGAAGCTCATTCTGAACTGCGTTCATATCAGATTGTGAGCTTTGCTTTTTCCTTTCGCATATTTTTCCAAATGTATGCATCAGTTCTGCGCATCTTTGAAATGTACACATTCTTCTCCCATTGTTTAAAGCGTGTTTCTGCACATTTTCCAGAAGTACCCATTTTTGCATGGACATTTTTTAAATGTTCACTTGTTGCTGAATGCAGTTTTGTCCACAAATCACATTGCAAGCTCAGAAGTGTACGGACTTCAGCTACAGATTGCATTCCAGTCCATGTTCGGTCTGGAAGGTGAGAACTAGGTAAATATGAACAAAACTAAACTGAAAGGAATTCATCATATGTCCCTAGCCAGCGATGTCTCCATCCTCTCTGACTGAACAGATGGCTCCGCTCCTCTCCTTTGACTCAGAGGACTCTGCTCAGAACTATCTGCAGCATCCCCTCTGCTACTGCACCACAATCAGGAGTAGAAGGAGCCTGTGTCTGTGAAACAGGGTGTGGCTTCTTTAAGATTAGTTAATGGGGTGGGCTTATCCTACTGAATTGACTCCAGACTATTGCTGGAGCAGTATGCCAAGCTCTCTGTTTCTTGGTTTGCTTTGTAATCGGCCACACACTGGCCCTGTTCACATATAACACAAAGCCATGAGGGTTAGGGAATTTCCGCTAACCATGGGGGATTTGCATGTTGTGTGGGGGGAGAAAATCATGTTCCCTATGGTTACCAAGCCACCCCTGCTAGCCACCCCTCTGCAAAAGGGTTAAGGAGCCCCTGGTGTTAAATGATCTCCAGATGACTTCCAGGCTGCAACAACAGAATCCACCACTACAGTGTCCACCGCTGCGGGCAATGCTGTAGCCATCATGGACTTCCTCTATGGTCCTCTTGCCATTTTGGATGCTGGAGTGGCCGCCGGGAGCCCATTCGCACTGCAGAGGATGTCAGGATACTCGGTAACCACACTGGGAAGATAGCCAGATAACTACAGAGGTGGGGTGGTTAGCGGAACCACACAGCGCCACATGGTTCTTGGTCATGGGACGGGCACACGCATCATTATTTCGTTAACCTCCCCTCTGTAGTTACCCTAAACACCCTCCCCCCATGTGTGTCTAAATAGGCCCTCTGTGTTTTGACCAGCGGTTACTTAGCTTGAAATCTTGCCATGCTTGCCCAGAACACTCCTGCTCTTCCCGGTCTGGATGAGGATATTATATTGGCAGTAATGACCTGATATGATTATGATCCATTGATCATGGATAAGGCTCAACTTCTCCTAACAATTTCACAGCCATAGGATCCTGTACTGGTCAGAATACAAAAGACTTACTTGCTTTGATTCTGGTTTAACCTGCTCGCATTAATGCCTGTGATGAGGCTAGTCTGCTATAATGCACTCTTCATGGGTTTAAAGGTGATGATTCTTTGGAACTTCCATCTTACACAAAATTTTAAGTTGTTAATGCGAATGCATCACATCAATGCTTAAGTATATCCTTCTGTACTCTGAAAACTTCAAGACACAGTTCAGGATTCTGGTTTAATCAGTACATTTCTAAATCACTTGTGGGCATTCCCTTTTATCTTCTTCCCTTATGTCCCATTGCAATTTCTCAGATCAACCCAAAGTATCTTTGTGATTCATACCATCCAAACACTGTCCATTCAACCAGGACACAGAGAGAGACATTCTACATGGCTGTTCCACAACCATAACACTTTGTGTCCTTGAATGTTCCTCGAAGCCAAACTATATGGCAGGTTTTCCTCCAACGCTTTCATATTTGGACTCCCCTTCAAGGGCTCATTTGAGCTTATGACATTTTGTTTTGTTTTAAATGTCCACAAGAAAGCAATTGGGCTAAGAAATCCATGTTAAGTTTATTTTACCACCCTGCCCCCATTCTTGTAATATTTCTAATTTTTGATCTTGCTCCAGACCTTTTTACACTATCCTCAGTTCTACATAAGATCTGCAGCACTGCGTGTCCGAGGACAAATGGAAATAAAAGCTTTATATCATTTATCTTCCCTTCCCTGAGACCTTTCCAAGATGCTTATAAATCTAGCCACCATAGATTGCATTACAATACAGGTATGCAATGCTGAGACATAAAAATCCAGCAGAAGAAATGATCTGATTATTTTTCAGAAAAATAGAAATCTGTTTATGGAAACTTTTTATACAAAGTAGAAATGTAAGAGTTGGATGCTTCATTGATAGTACAGCCAAATTCTGAGAACACTTCCCCTATGATCAATTACTAAATTCTGTACATATTAATAAAATATAAAAATCCTGACTGACTGATTTAGAGCAGGGTAGGGCAACCTAATTTCATGTGGCCGTCTGCAACTTATCAATTTAGGCCTCTGGCAAGAGCTGTCTCTTCCTCTCCTGGCAGGGGAGTTGGATGTGTGTGTGAAGTTGGGGGCGGGGGGAGAGAGAAAGAGAAAAGAGGGTGGCAGAAAGAAAGAGAGGCTTGAGTAACTTAAAACAGAAATGCAAGGGAGGACTGATTGGGGATATTGGATGCATGCAGGCCTTCCGCTCCCCACAGTGTCTTGATGCACTGGAGGGGGGTGGGAATAAATTGGGATATTGAAAGGAAGGACCATAGTTTAGTGGTAGAGCACATGCCTTGCATGCAGCATGTCGCAGGTTCAATCCCCAGCATCTCCAGGTAGAACTAGGAAAGAATCCTGCCTCAAACCCTGTAGAGCTGCTGCCAGTCAGTGTTGACAGTACTGGGCTAGATGGACCAAAGGTTTGACATAGTGTAAGGCAGCTTCCTATGTTCCCAGCAGTCCTACATAGATTTCACCACTTGCAGGAAGGACTGTCTGTCGCTGGGAAATCCGGCTCTTTTTGGCTAAGCGGAATTCCGTGGTATGACTCGCTTTTCGGCTGAACTTGTTTGCGCATTTGTTGAGGAAGGTTCTGCAATTTGTGCCAATTTCTGAGCAACTGCACAAATTATGGCCAAATTTGCATAAATTCGGTTGTAATTTGTGGAAATTGCTCAGAAATTGGTGCAAATTGCAGAACCTTCTTGTCAGGGTTGGATCGGAGCCCAGAGAGCCCCAAAGCAGTTCTGATTCTGAGGAAGAGTTAGAAACCGCAAGAGAGGAACCCACACACATTTCAGAGGAGCAGCCAGGGCGAAAGCCCCTCCCGGTACACATTCCTGAGAGTGATAGTGACCCTGGCAGGGAGAGGGCGGAGCAACAACAGTTTCTGGATGCTAGGCGCCGGTGCAACCTCAAGCGTGAGATGGCAGGCACTGAGAGGCGGTGCTCAGCCCGCTTGGCGCGATGGCAACAGTGGCCGGGAAAGGGGAGGACTCTCTCCTCCTAGTTCATAAGTACAGCATTTTCCCGCTTTCCCCTCCAAACAGAGATCAACTGATTCCTAAGGTTAGAACCCCCGAGTAGGCAGCTCTCTTAAGTCTCACTCGTAGGATCAAGCAATTAGCATCTGTAAATGTCATTAGGTTGAATGGGAATAAAGCCTTGGAAAAGAGCCCTATTGTCTGCGTGTTGATTCTGGCTACCTGAGGATTTCAGAAGGCAGCGGGGGCGACCTCCTGATGCTTCTCTCCCTACCCCCCAATGTGCAAAATTCACAGAAAATCTGCAAACTGGCCCGACTTACTGCAGATCAGGTCAGGTGCCACAGCGGGACTGAAATGAAGTCCGGGGGACTTAGCTTAGGAAAACTCATGGAATTCCACCCCCCAAACGGATTTTTCTGACATCCCTACTTGCAAGTGCTGTGCTCTGGTGCAAGGAAGGGTTGTACCTTAAATATATAGACTATTGATTATAGAATACATCCTGTTATAGTAATCTTTAAATTGTAAAATTTTCTTCTAGCTATTTAAGAACAATACATTAAACAAAATAATAAATACACAAACAAAATGTGATGTGTATACATGTATTCTTCTTTTCTTCCTAGAGTCCTTCCCGCCCCACCTAAAATCTCAAGATAAAAAAGCTTCTCATATTATTTTTATTAAACAGGTTTCATTCCTTTTGCAGTAAAAAGGTCTATGAAACTTGATTTGTAACAGGATCTGAGTTGGTATCAGTTATTACACACATGCCCATATAACTTAGATGATTGAGCTGGAGGCTAGAATTAGAGTCTTTGATCTACTGTTTGTTAAAAGTAAAGCATGAGTTAAGGTGCCATTTAAAGTGTGCTTTTGTAAAGCAATACATTGACTTTTAAGTTTATATCCTGCACAGTGCTGACATGTTTGTGTGAATTCTAGAACCTAGAAATGGAATAAGTTTTGATCACTTATTAGAAACTGATTTCACTCAGTAAAATATATGGGCAGACTGAAGACAGATATTAGGAGTGTAGCTCTGGAAGAGCTAGTATTTTTCACATTATTTGTGGGATTTGTCCTAAGATAACAAGGTTTGGGCTTTTAATAGGGTGGCCACTTACAAATCACCAAAGAAGAGGTGATTTGTAAGTGTGATTTGTAAGAAGTGATTTGCATACATAGAATCACAGAATAGCAGGGTTGGAGGGGGCCTACAAGACCATCAAGTCCAACCCCCTGCTCAGTGCAGGAATCCAAGTCAAACCATCCTGACAGATGGCTGTCCAGCCTCATCTTGAAAGCCTCCATTGTAGGAGAGCCCACCTCCTCCGTAGGTAATTGGTTCCATTGTCATAGCCGGAATGTAGCTTCCTGTAACTTGAGCCCATTATTCCGTGTCCTGCACTCTGGGATGATCGAGAAGAGATCCTGGCCTTCCTCTCTGTGACAACCTTTCAAGTACTTGAAGAGCGCTATCGTATCTCCCTCAGTCTTCCTTTCCCAAGGCTAAACGTGCCCAGTTCTTTCAGACTCTCCTCCTGGTGCTTCGTTTCCAGTCCCCTGATCATCTTCGTTGCCCTCCTCTGAACCGTTGCCAATTTGTCTGCATCCTTCTTAAAGTGCGGTGCCCAGAACTGGACACAGTACTCCAGATGAGGCATAACCAGTGCTGAGTAGAGGGGAACTAGTACTTCACGTCATTTGGAAGCTATACTTCTATTAATACAGCCCAAAATAACATTTGCCTTTTTTACAGCCACATCACATTGTTGGCTCATATTCAGCTTTGCGATCTATGACAATTCCAAAATCCTTCTCACTTGTAGTATTGTTGAGCCAAGTATCCCCCATCTTGTAACTGTGCCTTTAGTTTTTTTTTTCTTCCTAGGTGCAGAACTTGGCATTTATCCCTATTAAATGTCATTCTGTTGTTTTCTGCCTGGGTGCTCCAGCCTATCAAGATCACTTTGAATTTTGTTTCTGTCTTCCAGGGTATTAGCTATACCACCCAATTTGGTGTCATCTGCAAATTGGATCAGCATTCCCTGCACCTCCTCCTCCAAGTCATTAATAACAATGTTGAAGAGCACTGGGCCCAGGACTGAGCCCTGTGATACCCTGCTCGTTACCTCTCCCCAGTTTGAGAAGATCCTATTGATAAGCACTCTTTGAGTCCGATTCTGTAGCCAGCTGTGGATCCACCTGATCCTTGTTTCATCTAGCCCACTTTGAGCTAGTTTGCTCATCAGGATGTCATGGGGCACTTTGTCGAAAGCTTTGCTGAAGTCAAGGTATATTATGTCCACAGCATTCCTACAGTCCACAAGGGAGGTTACCTGATCAAAAAATGAGATCAGAGTAGCCTGGCAGGATTTGTTTTTGACAAACAAAATGTTTTGACATGTTGGCTTTGAGTAATCACTGCAGTGTTATCAAGGTGCTTCCAGATGGATTGCTTTATCATCTGCTCTAGAATTTTCCCAGGGATTGATGTCAGACTGACTGGTCTGTAGTTCCCAGGTTCCTCCTTTATGCCCTTTCTGAAGACAGGGACAACATTAGCCTTCCTCCAGTCATCTGTCACTTCACTCATCCTCCATGATTTCTCAAAGAGAATAGACAGCGGTTCTGAGAGTTCTTCTGCCAGTCCCTTTATTACTCTAGGATGCAGTTCATCTGGCCCTGGAGATTTGAACTCATTCAAAGAAATTAGGTGTTCCTTGACCATATGCCTATCCATCTCAAGCTGCAATCCTGCCCCTTCATCCTGTACTTCTCCTTTGCCAAGGGGGTCATGAACCCTCTTTCAAGAGAAGACTGACCCGAAGTAGAAATTGGGCACTTCTGCCTTTTCTTTGTCATCTGTTATTTTGCCATCCGTATTTAATAGTTAAGCCACCATTTCTTTCTTCTGTCTTTTACTGTGCACGTATCTGAAGAAAGCCTTTTTGTTGCTTCTAGCATCCCTCACTAACCTCACCTCATTCTCAGCTTTAGCCTTCCTGGCGCCATCCCTGCAATTCTGTGCTACCTGCCTGTACTCTTCCTTTGTTGCTTGTCCTTCCTTCCACTTCCTATATGTGTCCTTTTTTGTTTTCAGGCCTTCTCTAAGCTTTTTGTGAAGCCACATTGGCTTCTTCTGTTGTCTTCCTCCTTTTTTTCTTGTTGGAATTGTTTGTAATTGTGCCTTCCTTTCTTAAAAACTCCCACCCGACTTGGACTCTTTTTCTTATTAGAGTCACTTGCCATGGGACCTTACTTATCATTGTTCTGAGTGTATTAAAATTGGCTTCCCAAAATCCAGGGTACGCATTTGGCTACACTCAGCTTTTGCTTCCTTTAGAACCAAGAACTCAGGTAAAACGTGATCACTTTCCCCCAGAGTTCCTGTAACTGCTACTTTATCCACTAAGTCATACAATTTTCATATGATAATTTATATGAAATATAAATTTATATAATATATAAATATTAATTTATATAGATGCACATTTAGAAATAATTATTATAATTTAAATAGAAATACAGTACATCTCACCATAGTGTGGAAGAGTGTGACCAGGTGACCTGTGTGCCTGCCAGTTCAGTCTGCTGTTCAGGTGCTAACTGGTGATGGGCAACCATTCCTCTGGTTCTTTATCTTTAAACCGGAATTTGACTGACAGCCCTTCAAACAGAGGACGCCTTCAAACAGAAGAGTGGTTAAGACGCTGAACTGCAGACTGGAAGGTCGGCAGGACAGCAGTTCGAGACCCGAGTGCTGCGTGACGGAGGGAGCTCCCGTCTTCAGTCCCAGCTCCTGCCAACCTAGCAGTTCGAAAGCAAGAAATTGCAAGTAGATAAATAGGTACCGCCTCAGCGGGAAAACAGCATTCCGTGCACCTTGGTGTTCACTCGTGCCGGCCACATGACCACGGAAGCGTCTTCGGACAGTGCTGGCTCTTCAGCTTAGAAATGGAGATGAGCACCACACCCTAGAGTTGGACACGACTGGTTGGGGACACCTTTTACCTTTTAATCCTCTGTAAAAGAGCACACATGGCCATCCTGGACTAGTATTAAATGAGATTAAATCAATTTGGGGATATGTGCTTCCAAGAGAGCCACTAATCATTCTTTTTGGATATCTTGAGGGTAGAGTTGCTTCTGAGGATATTGAAATGGTAGTTCATCTTTTAACAGCAGCCCAAATGGCAATTAGTTTTATTTGGAAGAAGCTTAATCTGCCATCAATTAATGACTGGTGTTTTAGAATTTGGAATATGGCCATCGAGATAAAATTGATCAATATCGTAAGACTTAGAGAGGGGAGTTTAACAGAAGACCGATGTATAGAAAAGTGTTTTATTATTTATTGGGATGAAAATGTCCAGGAAGCATATGAACCTTTTTCTCTATTGGGGATGATTTAGTGTTTGCTTGTTTCATTAAAACACATATTGTAATTATTTTCAATGTTTAAACATTGTTCCTCTTTTTTATTATGATTTTTTGATGTCAAGCTTTGATGTTTGTGTTTACAATATTTTCGTCTTATGATAATGAATGCATTTAATAAAATATTAATAAAAAAGAAATTGAAAAAGGTAGTTTACAGTTGTGTATTTCTTATACTACAATCCAGTGAGGCTCAGTATGATTAACACAACATGTTACCTAAGCTGTTCGGGGCCAAGGTGGGTCAGCTTGATTTCACCTTGGGTTGTTTGTTTGTTTTTATATTAAAGGAAAAAAATAGAGTTGTGGTATTGACATGCATTTCTTTACAGATTCATTAGACTTTGTTTTGTTTAGCTTCTGTCCTTTGTGGAATATGAGGTGTCATTTTAATGGCACGTAGAAAAGCTCTTGATCGTCAATAGCTGCACATTTATTATGGTTCGTAACCATAACAGCAACATTTCTTGACACTGATTCAGAAAGAACACTTCTCATTATATGGCTTGTGTGTTGTTTCTCTGAGGGCATTACGGATCATATCATGCCAGTTTGTCTGGAGACACTGTTGACGACAATTATCACTGAGTAGGCAGCCTGGGAGGCAAAGCAGGAGAGGTGCTGGGGGAGAGGAAGGCAGATGGCTACGACATGAACCAAGAACATGGGGTCTGGCAGTAGCATGACGTCCTCCATAAAGTTCCTCAGAGTGAGGAGCCAAAAGGTCTCAGGCTTTTTAGGGCCAGGTGAAATCTCAGCAGCCCCTTATGTCACGAGGCAACCATTGAATCAGCAAATGGAAGAAGCTCCTTGTGCCAGCTTTTTTGTGGTACCTAATCATAGGGGATAACAGGCTAGGGTCTCCCTCTTCTGGTGAACTGCCATGGTTTTATTTATTTTTTATTGTAAAATTTCATAAAAAGAAAAGGGAAAGAAAAAATTGTGGCTACACAGATTTGAATATAAAGATTTCAGTGTGTGTGCGCGCGTGCACGTATATATATATGTGTATATATAAGATATAGATATGAGTGAAAATATCACTCCCATAGTGGCACCAACCAGAAAGTTCTTGTCACTAGCTGACAGCCCTGATGGCTGACATATTGCCTGTTTTTATATCTCTCCCATTTTCTTGCGAAAGCTGGAGGCACATTTCAAAAACAATACCAAATAATAAGGTGCTTCCTAAGATTCTCAATAAATTAGTGACAAAAGCAAACTTTTATTAAGCACTTTTTCTGTCTGCAGCCCCCTCCCACTTTCCATCTTAAGGGCCAAACCAAACATTCTTCAAATCATGCATAACAGAGCTATATGTGATTTTCTTATTTACTTCAGTGTAAGTGCACATGGCCCCAATTCAGATTGGGACCATGACACTCCAGGAAGTGTGTGGGGGGGGTAGCTTTCCCTCGATCTGTTTTCATCCTGAAATTCCACTCCCCAAAACACCAGCTATCTCCACCTACTGATATTTATTTATTTATTACATTTCTATACCACCCAATAGCCAAAGCTATTACAGAGAGCAGTAGGACTCTCCTCTTTATATCCTTAGTATGTGGGGCGATATGTGCCAAGCTTAAAATCCATCCAGACCAGAACATAGGTATTTAACAGGATAAATGTATCTTTATTTATTAAGATGTCAACATTCAGAACAAACAATAACTGATAAATAATAATAATAATAATGGTTCTAAAAACCTAACACCACATCTCTGCTTTCAGTAGCTTTTCTCCTTCTCTTCTCATTTACAACCTATCTCTGTTTCTACTCACTCACTTAACTAACCTACTCTGGCCCCTAGTTCCTCTCACTATCTAATTCTGTCCTCACTCCAACCCCTGCTTCTGTGACCTCTCTCTAACGGTCCCTGTCCTCCTTCAAACTGACTTTCCCCAACTGCCACTAGCTCCACCCAACATTCCATTCTTGTCTCAGCTGTCAGTCATTCCTTCCACTCACTCGTCAGTTGCAACCATCATCCATACACATCCGCAAGAGCTCTGTGGAAAAGCCAAGGTTTTGCCTTTGAATTGGGCTTGGAAGTGAATCGGCAACCAATACAGACCAAACAATATTAGAGTTGTAAGCTCCATTAGTCTTGCTCCAGCCAGGATTCTTGCAGCTGCATTTTGAACCAGTGGAATTTTCTGAACAGTCTTTAAAGGCAGCCCATGTAGAGTGCATTTTGGTAGTCTATCCTTGATGTTACTAAGGAATGTATGACTGTGGGCAAGGCTTTCCCATCCAAGAAGGGGTGCAACAGAAGTATGCAGGCCTGATGGCTATGGAAGGTGTAACATCAGAAGTTGCTCTGAGATGGGCACAACATGGGCAACATGAGTCAGTTGTGAATTAGATGCCCATTCAGTTCTCCCTCCCCTATAAAGTCCAAGCAAATGTGTTTTAGTGAACATCAAAAAGAGGGTAAATATCTCAAGGGTAAATCAATGTTGCTGTTCAAACAGTGGATACTAAGGTTTCATAGTAATCGCTAATAAATTATAGCATTGTGTTGCTGCTTTTAAGAAGAAGCAAAATTTATTATCTATATTTCTCAACATAGAGTATACGCTAGCATTATGTCTTTGAAAATCTTCAAACATCTCATTATCAAGCTATCAAATTTGTGAATATGAAACACTATGCAGTAGGGCTTAAAGATGTGGATTCATATAGCTGTTCATGAATTTGAAGAAGTTTCCATTGTCATTTCCATAGATCTCAAATGGCAGTGGTTGGTTCCTTCTACCTTTGGTGAACATAAAATGAGAAATGGGAAATTGAATGAGGGAATCAGAGCAATTAGATAACACCAGTCAAAACACTGCTGTACAGTCTTTTCCCACTCATCATGATAGCATCATTAAAAAGGATCACACTCTAGATTTGAAAATGTCAGCTACTTGTTCTGCATGAAGCATTCAAGTTTTGAACCAGTGCAATATTAACTTCTTTCTATAACATTAAATAGCTGCAGTGCTTAAATGGCTATGTCCATGTGGACTAGATCTGCATATGTGTTTTCAGTTTCAGTTTCCTCCAGTAGCAGGTATTACTGACAAACTACAAAACTGCTTTTTCTACTTAGAGGAGTATTAAAAAAAAAAAACAACGGAAAAAACGAGTTCATTGCTGTAAATTATTATACTAAAGGAAATGCTAAGTGTGTATGCCAGCGTAAAAAATCAAGGTATGAATTAGACTTGTGCCCATGCATGCTCAGTTAAACCTGGAAGTCTTCAATTAACTAAGTTCCCCGTTTTGTCCAAACAAAGAAATTATTGTTACCAGGTTTGGAATAAGCCAGGCTTGAAAACCAATTTCAAACCATAGTTTAAGATCCTGGCTTGTTCCACACCTGGTAACTATAGTTTCCCAGTTTGGGTGAAACAGGAAACTATAGTTAATTGAAGACTGCCTGGCTTATTGCACAGTGCCAAGAAGGGAAGAAGAAGGGGCAGCGTAAAGACAGAGCACACAGGTAAAAGGTTAATGCATATCTTGGTTTATTAAGCTGAAATAAAATAATCCAAGCATTACCTTGTGCATGTGTATGTTCAGTCATATGCGCTTGTAATCTATAGGTTATGGCTTTTAAAAAAAAGAAGTTGCAGAACTCAACATATAAGTGCTCCAGCTGAGAGCAACTACTATACTTTAGGGTGACTGCTAAACAACATATAAAACAGAAAAGGGGGGGGAGTTGTGCCGAATATTTCTTTTGGTTTAAGCATGCTGAAATATTAACCTGAAGGTTCAACTAATTATTTCAGAAATGTCTGTGGTCAATTTACTTTAGCACATCACTAATGCCTTTTTTTCTTGATGGGAGGATCCAAAAAGAAATAAAAGGGGAGCCATAGGGGGCAGGACTCAAGTAAAAATTAAAATGTGAGATTGCTTTTCATAAAGAAGATTATGTAGCACAGCTGCTTTCTTTTTTATTTAATGGAGCAAGCATGGAAACTATCAGTTTCATGTTAACTTAAGATGAAAAAAACTGGTACACACTGGTATCACAGCAGTACTTTTGGTTATTAAAAATTCACATTCTAATTAAAAAAACAGATCAGTAAAAAGAAAGAGGAAGTGAAAATGTATCAAAATCTAATAATTTAAAAGCTATTTTTGAAAAAAGTTACTTCTTGTCATACCTATTAAAACAGAAGTTGTCTCCTAGGATTTATTGGTGATCACTCAATCAGAAACCAGCAGTTATTTTTGCATTTGTGGGACCCACTTATTTGACTTCTTAAGATGCCAAAATTGCATTTGTAAAATCAGATTTATCTCAAGCAGAGTTGGTGCTTCGTTCTCCTGTTTTAGAACTGATATAATAACATGGTCTGTGTTTTTCTCTTTCTACTTTAGTCTTCTTCATTTATGTGGCAAGGAAATAGAACTTTACTGGTTTCTGTAAGGAATGAATAAATCTTGCATCGATAAACAATTAAGGGCACAATCCTATACATGTTTAGGCAGAAAAAAGTCCTACAACTCCCAGCATTCCTGGCTGGAGAATGCTGGGAGTTGTAGAACTTTTTTTCTGTCTAAACATACATAGATTACACCTTTTAAAAATAAACAAGGATTCATGTTGATTTTTAACTGTGTTTGGCCTTTTTTTCAGGAGGATATGGATCACAATTACTACACTTCTAGGACATATGGTCCATTCGATTCTACAAGCCGAGATCTATGGGTGAACATAGACAAAATGGAGAAAGATAAGGTGAAGATTCATGGGATCCTCTCCAACACTCATAGGCAAGCAGCGGTAAGGCATTTCATATGCATTGCTATGTAATCTTTTTTGTTGATATGCTGGCTACCCCTGTGATGCACACTGTATTACTTGTGTAGAACAGCTACTAGTCAAGGATGTTCACCTCTGAGCCTAAAGCTCAGATCTGTAACTGCTTGTCTTTTTTGTTTCCTTTTTTAAATAAAGAGTTGCTTTTGTTTGTTTCTAGGAATATATTGCCCAGGAATATATTCCTACTGACTCATTGTCCAAATGAGCTTCAGATCTCTCTGCAAGTTGGAACAAGATGTAGCGATGGCTACCAATTTGGATGGCTTTAAAAGGGGGTTAGAAAAATTCCTGAAGGAGAAGGCTATCAACGGCTACTAGTTCTGATGGCTATATGCTACCTCCAGTATCAGAGGTAGTATGCCTATGAACACCAGTTGCTGGGAAACATGGGCGGGATGATGCTTTACATTCATGCCCTACTTGTGGGTCTCCTGTCAACTGCTGGTGAGCCAGTGTGAACAGAATGCTGGACTAGATGGACCTTTGGTCTGATCCAGTATGGGTCTTCTTATGTTCTTAACAAATTTACAAACTGCTATGGGGAGAAAAAGCAATCTTGGTGTCATTCAAGTCAGTGGCTGTTTTGACACTGAGTTCAATTGACAGAAGAATTACATTACAAACTGACTAGCTTAACTGCCATATTTAGAACTAAAAAGTAGCAGCCCTGTATTTACCCTTTTGAAAATCCGATGCTGTAAAGAACAATATTGTTTAGGAACCTGGAATATCAGATCAATGAATCAAGGTAAGCTGGAGGTGGTCAAACATGAGATGGCAAGATTGAACATTGACATCTTCGGAATCAGCGAACTCAAATGGACAGGCATGGGCGAATTTAATTCAGGTGACCATCATATCTACTATTGTGGGCAAGAATCCCTGAGAAGAAATGGAGTAGCACTCATAGTCAACAAAAGGGTGGGAAAAGCAGTACTGGGGTACAATCTCAAAAACGATAGAATGATCTCAGTATGAATCCAAGGCAAACCATTCAACATCACGGTAATTCAAGCCTATGCCCCAACCACTGAGGCCGAAGAAGCTGAGGTTGATGGGTTCTATGAAGACCTACAACACCTTCTAAAACTAACACCAAAAAAAGATGTCCTCTTCATCATAGGGGATTGGGATGCTAAAGTAGGAAGTCAAGAAATCACCGGGATAACAGGCAGGCATGGCTTTGGTGTACAAAATGAAGCAGGACAAAGGCTAATAGAGTTTTGCCAAGAGAACACGCTGATCATAGCAAACACTCTTTTCCAACAGCACAAGAGGCGACTCTACACATGGACATCACCAGGTGGTCAATATCGAAATCAGATTGATTATGTACTTTTCAGCCAAAGATGGAGACACTCCATACAGTCAGTAAAAAGAAGACCTGGAGCTGACTGTGGCTCAGATCATGAGCTGCTTCTTGCAAAATTCTGGCTTAAATTGAAGAACGTAGGGAAAACCACTAAACCATTCAGGTATGACCTAAATCATATCCCTTATGAATATACAGTGGAGGTGAGGAATAGATTTCAGGGATTAGACCCGATAGACAGAGTGCCTGAGAAACTATGGACGGAGGTCCGTAACATTGTTCAGGAGGCAGCAACTCAATCCATCCCAAAGAAAAAGAAATGAAAGAAAGCCAAGTGGCTGTCTGAGGAGGCTTTACAAGTAGCTGAGGAAAGAAGGGAAGCAAAAAGCAAGGGAGAATATATCCAACTGAATGCAGAGTTCCAGAGAATAGCAAGGAGAGACAAGAAGGCCTTCTTAAATGAACAATGCAAAGAAATCGAGGAAAACAACAGAATGGGAAAGACTAGATATCTCTTCAAGAAAATCGGAGATCTCAAGGGAACATTTTGTACAAAGACGGGCATGATAAAGGACAAAGAAGGCAGGGACCTAACAGAAGAAGATAAGATTAGAAGAGGTGGAAAGAATACACAGCAGAACTATACAGGAAAGATCTGAATGTCCCTGATAGCCATGATAGTGCGGTCACTGAACTTGAGCCAGACATCCTCGAGAGTGAAGTCAAGTGGGCCTTAGGAAGCATTAGTAACAACAAAGCTAGCGGAGATGACAGTATTCCAGCTGAGCTATTTAAAATCCTAAAAGATGATCCTGTTAAAGTGCTGCACTCAATATGCCAACAAATTTGGAACACTCAACAATGGCCACAAGACTGGAAAAGGTCAGTTTACATTCCAGTACCAAAGAAGGGCAACGCCAAAGAGTGTTCAAACTACCGCACAATTGTGCTCATTTCACATGCCAGCAAGGTGATGCTCAAAATCCTACAAGCTAGGTTTCAGCAGTATGCGAACCGAGAACTACCGGAAGTACAAGCGGGGTTTCGAAGAGGCAGAGGAACTAGAGATCAAATCGCCAATATTCGCTGGGTCATGGAGAAAGCAAGAGAATTCCAGAAAAACGTCTATTTCTGCTTCATTGACTACGCTAAAGCCTTTGATTGTGTGGATCACAACAAACTGTGGCAAATTCTTAAAGTGATGGGAGTACCGGACCACCTTACCTGTCTCCTGAGAAACCTGTACGAGGGACAAGAAGCAACAGTAAGAACCAGACATGGAACAACCAATTGGTTCAAAATTGGGAAAGGAGTACGACAAGGCTGCATATTGTCGCCCTGCTTATTTAACTTATATGCAGAGTACATCATGAGAAATGCCGGGTTGGATGAATCAGAGGTCGGAATTAAGATTGCCGGGAGAATTATCAACAACCTGAGATACACAGACGATACCACCCTAATGGCAGAAAGCGAAGAGGATCTCAAGAGCCTCTTGTTGTGGGTGAAAGAGGAGAGTACAAAAGCTGGTTTGAAAGTCAACATTAAAAAAACGAAGATCATGGCATCTGGCCCCATCACTTCCTGGCATATAGAAGGGGACGAAATGGAAGCAGTGGCAGATTTTACTTTCTTGGGCTCCAAGATCACTGCAGACAGTGACTGTAGCTATGAAATTAAAAGATGCTTCCTCCTTGGGAGGAAAGCTATGGCAAACCTAGACAGCATAGTAAGAAGCAGAGACATCACCTTGCTGACAAAGGTTTGTATAATCAAAGCTATGGTTTTCCCAGTAGCAACGTATGGCTGTGAGAGGTGGACTATAAGGAAGGCTGAGTGCCGAAGAATTGATGCGTTTGAACTGTGGTGCTGGAGAAGACTCTTACAAGTCCCCTGGACTGTAAGGAGGTCAAATCAGTCCATCCTAAAGGAAATCAACCCTGAGTGCTCATTGGAAGGACAGATACTGAAGCTGAAGCTCAAATATTTTGACCACCTAATGCGAAGAGAAAATTCCCTGGAAAAGACCCTGATGCTGGGAAAGACTGAAGGCAAAAGGAGAAGGGGACGGCAGAGGATGAGATGGCTAGATAGCATCACCGATGCAATGAATATGGACTTGAGCATACTCAGGGAGAGAGCGCAGGACAGAAAGGCCATGGGGTCACGAAGAGTCGGACATGACTGAACAACTGAACAACAGCAACAATTTACCCTTTTACATTTGTAGGAGATGCCAGGATGGTACCTGAATTTCTGAGAACTATTAGATCCATGTCAAAATATTGTTGTTTTAAGCTGTTGATTCTTGTCATATGATAACAGATGTGGCAGATGTAATTCCATTTCCATATCAAAAATCTGCCTTGGCTGATTCTGATCACACACTCCTTGTAGCCAGAATGCTAAACTAGGCTGCTAACTTACAAGTATAATTGGATGTTGCATGGCTTCCAAATAGTATTCCCATAGCTGACCAAAGTACCAGAAGCAGCTTGAAGAAAAGAGTCAGCATTGGCCTTAAAGGAGATGTAAATTCAATAGCAGAAATGACGACTCCGTTGTCATGATGGAACAGATTCTTGCTCTGCCGGCCTGAAAAAGCAATTGGACTAAGTTCTGACACCTGGGGGAAAAGGTCCAAGTAATAGCTTTAAGGGATAGCTCACTTAAAAATACATAAGGAAGTATCTGAGGCTGTGAGGAAGGAAGGGAAAAAAGAGAAATAAGGGAGTTAGAATTCTGCTCTCCATTGGGTTGTGTCATATCATTTCCCAGGGCCAATAAACTCACCAACCAGGTGACAGGCTGAGAGAAGAGTACTAGACAGATGAGAATCTCTGTAGGATTTGGATGGAGAGGGAGGTAATAAACCCTCTAGATTTAGACTGACACAACATAATTTATAGAAACTCTCTTTTCCCAGCCAAACTGAAAAGAATAGCTAATAAATGGATGGAGCAAAGTGGAAATACTGGCGTTTGGCAGTTCCCTGAGTTAGGAATGAATGTAATATAGCACAATATGGGTTATATGAGATTTCTAGACATGCCTGGTTGTTTGGTAATAAAAAGCAAACCCTGCTCTAAATAAGAATGTTTAATGGTATGACTATTCTGCCAACACATCTTTCCTTGAGCTCTCTTGGAAACTCAGGAAAGAGACCAGGATAAAAAAAGCAAGAACATTTCATCAAAGGAATTGCAACCATTGTGCGTATGTGTGTTTCTTTTCCGAACCAAAACAATGTTGTCAGAATCCTTGAGCCTAGGTTTAATACTAAATTCAGATGAGTTGTGGCAACAATGAAGTTGCAAGGATTGTACCAAGGGTTTACATTTTTGAAGGCTTTTGTGGGAGCTTTGAAGCTAAACATGAGATACAGCAGCCCAAAAAGAAAATAAGAAAACTGTGTGCTAAAGATGAGTGAGCATAAGGCGAACTCTTGAACAAATAGATATGCAAATTGAGAGTGTGTGATGAAAGTGGTTATGTCACACTCATAGATACATATATATGCATTCATACATAGAACCTTAATTCTGTTGAAGTCCGAGATTATAGAAATAATCATGATGCATATTAATCGCATCGTAGTTTGCTGGTACACCTAAAACTTGTAATATGTGGGAATGCAATTCTGACTTCAGTGATCTGAGGATTTGACCTTTCAGGGTCTGATCCTTTTGAAAGCTAGCCACTTCTATTTGGGCAAGTCAAAATGGATGGCTGAGATTAGAAGGAAGTTCACATAGCTAGGCAGACTTGACCTGATTGCTCAATCTGAATGTGGATAAATCTGGATATGTTCAAGCAAATGCTACAGCAACCAAACCTCTACTGAAATGGAGAAGAAATGTAGCTATTTCTGATTGTGTTGAAAAAGGTGGAGCATGTTAGCCCCCTTCATATGGTGGTCATATGATGATTGTATGAATGGGGCATTGAAAGGGAAAGGCCACACCTCAGCCTGCCCCCAGTGTCATGGTTTCCCTGGTCCCATCCCCACTATGTGGATGTCTGGACTCCGCTTTTCTGCTCCAGACATCTGAGGAAATGCATGAACATTGGGGGGAAGGGGAGGTCAGGGATATTTGGAACATGTAATGTCAGGGCCAGGAGGTGCAACCCTGTTTTCCTTTCAGCACATGCCTACCCACCCCTCAGGTGAGTAACTTGTGAAGGGGACTATTGAACTTAGCCAAAACTGACTAGGCACATGCTCACTTAGGCCAAACCAATACAGAAACACACATTTTGTGCTCCTTGTTTGTAAGATATTCAGTGTGAGCTCAGAGTCTGAAGTTTGCATAGGATGTGGCCATTTTCGTCAACCTTTTGGAAAACCACAAGTTACATGTGATCCAAAGTTATGTGTGGCTGCTTTCAGTGGTAGCTTGCTTTGACTTGAGTGACTTTTCTGGCCTGTAGAATATTCTTAGAATGTTCATTCCAACGAGATGGAAGTCTGTATGACAGAATGAGCTCATATAAACAATGTGTTTGTTTCCCTCATTTTAATTAGCATAGTTAATAATTATGTGAACTCTTTCCACCTTCCCTAAAAGATCAATCATCATTGTAGCTTTCCTATGAAGATTTTGGGAATGAGAGCTGAGGGCCACTTTGGTCAGTATTATTTTGGCTTAAGTCTCTATCAAGAAAAAATAATAACATTAGTTACTGTAATATCACATTTGCTCTCGTGTGGTAGCTTTTTTAAGCTCTTTGCAAATGCAGTTTATTCAGAAGTGCTAGTCGGAGCATGAGGACCAATATGAAAAGCGGAACGGTGGTAGCAGAGGAGGCTACCATATATGGGAGGCAGTGGTAAGAGAGCAGGTGGGGACTTGGTAGAGACTGGTGTGTCCCTCACTCATATTAGTTGAAATATCCACAGGTGCATATATTTATAATAACAACAAACATGAAACATCTGAAGTGATAATTCAGTCTTAAACTATTAATCACAACCACATATGTTGTTTTAAATATGGCGGATGTAAACTTAGGGCAGTATCCAACCAGGCCTCTCTGTCTCTGCTGGTTGCATTGCGTTTGTGAAAGGCTTTCGCACTTCTAAAAGCAACCTCAGAAATAAGCGTAAATGCTCATTTGCAGATCAGGACAGATCAGCAAAGCTTCCTTCTGTGAGCTCCGCTGACCTGCCCCATCCCAGAAACGAGCATCTGTTTGTTTCTGTTTAGAAGTGCCAAAGCCACACTGTGTGAGCAGTTGCTCCTGCGAGTGCATGGGCTCAAAAAGATCCCAGTCAAATAATCAAGCACCTAGGCATGAACCCAAACTCCTGATCTACATAAATAGATCCGTATTGCAGAAAATTGCAATGCAGAAGAACCTCTGGCACAATTTTGCCATTTACAAAACTTGCAAGGAAAGGGATAGATTGCATAGGCATGGAAATCTTTGCTTTTTCTCAATAATGTCATCCTATGAATTACCAAGAGACGGGTTAGTAATCTAGCACAGTGAATGGTTATCTGTTTGGCCAATATGGTTTTATTTCCTATTAGCGTGTCAATACCTTTGTATGAATGATCTTGTACCTATGCCATCCTAGAACAATCGTTTTACAATTACATACTCTTGAAGCAGATCCAAATTAAAATGACACTTTCGTAGTAAGAGGCTGTGCAATCAAATTTGTGTTTAATGTCACCTTGGCAATCCATTTGGTGTACAAGCATCACACATAGCAAATTCTTCCATTCCAACTTTAAAAAAAAAATGGAATACTGATTATGGTTAAATCAAGATTTTAATCTTGCACCTGCAGGTGCAAGAAGAAAAATGTGCCTTGTAGTTGGACTTGACGTCTCTTCACTGTTTTATGCTTTCTTCCAACTTCTCAAGATAATAAATTTGGGGGAGGTGGGGGGGAGAATCATAAAACTGTTAGAGTGTTAAAAATGGTAAGGGCTGTCTTGTCGGAACTTGCCCGTAATGTCTTCTTTGCCCTTGTAAAGAGATGAATCTCCATCATTATGCAATAAAGGACAATTTGCATATCATGCAAAGATTAAGTGATGAAAATACAAATAGCTTCTTAAGGTTTGTTCTCTAGTTTGCTAAAAAAAAAAGTAGTGGTCTAAATTTGTTAAAATATAATTCATAAGGCACTTTCTAAATTGAGAAGGCTGAATCAAAATAGAAAAAAATGAATGATGTTTAATCTCTTCCACTAAACTGAATTTGGGATATTAATGAATTGTGGGGGGAATTGCTAATATGATGACAGGAAAGAAGTCCCAGGTAATTTAAATTTTCCCTACAATTGCAGTAAGCTGAGTTGTGGATAACATGTATATTTCGATAAACATTGCATTCTTATTGAACTGGTGGGGGGGCAGGATGCAATAAAAACATTGTTGTTTAGTATATGTATTTTTCATGTTGGCTTCAGAGGATTAGAGGCACAAAGTAGGTAGGATGATTTCTTTTACTGGAACAATGTCTCTTAGTAGCAAGCTATGGACACTTTTATGATTCAGAATTCTTGAAGCAGAATTTAAAAGCATCAGAAAACAAGAGCTTGTGTACATAAAATAAATGGGGTAAATTAACACTGTCATTCGGATGTGCAGTGTCTAGGAGAACAAAGGAAAAGTTGTGTCTCTTTCAGCAAAAGTTCATAAACAGTGGTTTATCAAGCTTCCAGTGATAATCTACAGGCCACTTGAGTAGTTGCAGTTACCCAACTATATGGATTCCTTCCATATGAAAAGATGCAGGAAGGGTAAAAAAAAAATCCTAATATCTTCATTAGGACCAACTGCAATGGATTTAAAGATCACCAGAAATCTTTTTCAGGCTGGAATATAAAGCGAAACAAAAACAAAACAAGTTGGAGTCAAGGAGAGAAAGGGGCCCTATTCAGATGTAATGTAGGATGCAATCCTATACCTACTTTCCTGGGAGTGAGCCCCATTGAACTCAGTGGGACTTACTTCTGAGTAGACATGTATAGGATTGCACAAAATTAGTTTTGATTGTGTCTGGAGCAAAAAGTCCTCAAGGCTGCAGTCCTATACCTATTTACCTGGGACTTAAATAGGGGCGTTTGTCTGAGTAGACATGCATAGGATTGTAAGTTGTAAGGGCGAAAGAACAATGGCTGCTCCCCTTTGAAAATAGGGGGGAAATCAGTTATTCTGACCTGTCTGTAGCACTACACACTGGGCCCTTCCTTGTATGGCTGAGAGCAGAAGTAAAAACAAGTAGAATTTCAAGAAAGCCTTGTGGAAGAAGTAGACTTTGAGGGGTGGCTGAAAGATCAAAAAAGTGTCAGAGTGTATGTTCTATAGGAGGAGTTCTGGGATTTCAGAGCAGAATAGAGTAAGTGTAGCATAATAAGAAGAAAAAGTGAAGAGCGTTGAAGGGAAAGATTTGCCTTTCACTGGTAAATAAGAAAAAGGCTCTGAGGAGGTCCTTGAATAATTTTGTATGATGCCTGAACAACTGCACTTCAGAAAGAGGTGACTGAACCTTTTCCATTAATTTGAATGTTGGCCAAATTGTTGGAACTCTTGAGTTGAAATTATCAACATTCAAATTTAATCTAAATATATAAAGAATAGTTTTCAGGGAAATGTGCTTGACGCTAACTTAAACTGCAGTCCTAACCATGCTTTTTTCAGAGTTAGCTTCACTGAACTCTGTGGGGCTTACTTCTGAGTAAACATGCATAGGATTGCAATGTGTCTTTACCCATGCAGCCTCTATTTAAAAAAGGGGGAAAACATAACAACATTATCCACCAAATAGCTTACTTTTCTCTCTCCCCTTTTAACTCAGACAGAACAGTTTCTTTATACTGTTCTATGAATTGTTGTTGTTCAGTCGTTCAGTCGTGTCCGACTCTTCGTGACCCCATGGACCATAGCACGCCAGGCCTTCCTGTCCTGCGCTCTCTCCCGGAGTGTGCTCAAGTTCATATTCATTGCATCGGTGATGCTATCTAGCCATCTCATCCTCTGCCGTCCCCTTCTCCTTTTGCCTTCAGTCTTTCCCAGCATCAGGGTCTTTTCCAGAGAGTTTTCTCTTTGCATTAGGTGGCCAAAATATTTGAGCTTCAGCTTCAGTATCTGTCCTTCCAATGAGCACTCAGGGTTGATTTCCTTTAGTATGGACTGATTTGCCCTCCTTGCAGTCCAGGGGACTCGTAAGAGTCTTCTCCAGCACCACAGTTCAAACGCATCAGTTCTTCGGCGCTCAGCCTTCCTTATACTCCAGCTCTCACAGCCATACATTACTACTGGGAAAACCATAGCTTTGATTAGATGGACCTTTGTCGGCAAGGTGATGTCTCTGCTTCTTACTATGCTGTCTAGGTTTGCCATAGCTCTCCTCCCAAGGAGCAAGCATCTTTTAATTTCATGGCTACAGTCACCATCTGCGGTGATCTTGGAGCCCAAGAAAGTAAAATCTGTCACTGCTTCCATTTCTTCCCCTTCTATATGCCAGGAAGTGATGGGGCCAGATGCCATGATCTTCGTTTTTGTAATGTTGAGTTTCAAACCAGCTTTTGCACTCTCCTCTTTCACCCACAACAAGAGGCTCTTTAGATCCTCTTCGCTTTCTGCCATTAGGGTGGTATCGTCTGCATATCGGAGGTTGTTGATAATTCTCCCAGCAATCTTAATTCCGACCTCTGATTCATCCAACCCGGCATTTCTCATGATGTACTCTGCATATAAGTTAAATAAGCTGGGTGACAATATGCAGCCTTGTCGTACTCCATTCCCAATTTTGAACCAATCGGTTGTTCCATGTCTGGTTCTTACTGTTGCTTCTTGACCCTCGTACAGGTTTCTCAGGAGACAGGTAAGGTGGTCTGGTACTCCCATCACTTTAAGAATTTGCCAGAGTTTGTTGTGATCCACACAATCAAAGGCTTTAGCGTGGTCAATGAAGCAGAAATAGACGTTTTTCTGGAATTCTCTTGCTTTCTCCATGATGCAGCGAATGTTGGCGATTTGATCTCTAGTTCCTCTGCCTCTTTGGAACCCAGCTTGTACTTCCGGTAGTTCTCGGTTCGCATAATCGGTTGCTGAAGCCTAGCTTGTAGGATTTGGAGCATCACCTTGCTGACATGTGAAATGAGCGCAATTATACGGTAGTTTGAACACTCTTTGGCATTGCCCTTCTTTGGAATTGGAATGTAAACTGACCATTTCCTGTCTTGTGGCCACTGTTGAGTGTTCCAAATTTGTTGGCATATTGAGTGCAGCACTTTAACAGCATCATCTTTTAGGATTTTAAATAGCTCAGCTGGAATACTGTCATCTCCGCTAGCTTTGTTGTTACTAATGCTTCCTAAGGCCCACTTGACTTCACTTTCTAGGATGTCCGGCTCAAGTTCAGTGACCGCACTATCATGGCTATCAGGGACATTCAGATCTTTCCTGTATAGTTCTTCTGTGTATTCTTGCCACCTCTTCTTAATCTCATCTGCTTCTGTTAGGTCCCTGCCTTCTTTGTCCTTGATCATGCCCGTCTTTGCACAAAACGTTCCCTTGATATCTCCAGTTTTCTTGAAGAGATCTCTAGTCCTTCCCATTCTGTTGTTTTCCTCGATTTCTTTGCATTGTTCATTTAAGAAGGCCTTCTTGTCTCTCCTTGCTATTCTCTGGAACTCTGCATTCAGTTGGATATATCTTCCCCTTTCTCCCTTGCTTTTCGCTTGCCTTCTTTCCTCAGCTACTTGTAAAGCCTCCTCAGACAGCCACTTGGCTTTCTTTCATTTCTTTTTCTTTGGGATGGATTGAGTTGCTGCCTCCTGAACAATGTTACGGACCTCCGTCCATAGTTCCTCAGGCACTCTATCTATCAGGTCTAATCCCTGAAATCTATTCCTCACCTCCACTGTGTATTCATAAGGGATATTATTTAGGTCATACCTGAATGGTTTAGTGGTTTTCCCTACAATCTTCAATTTAAGCCGAAATTTTGCAACAAGAAGCTCATGATCTGAGCCACAGTCAGCTCCAGGTCTTGTTTTGGCTGACTGTATAGAGCTTCTCCATCTTTGGCTGCAAAGGACATAATCAATCTGATTTCGATATTGACCATCTGGTGATGTCCATGTGTAGAGTCGTCTCTTGTGCTGTTGGAAAAGAGTGTTTGCTATGATCAGCGTGTTCTCTTGGCAAAACTCTATTAGCCTCTGTCCTGCTTCATTTTGTACACCAAGGCCATGCTTGCCTGTTATCCCGGTGATTTCTTGACTTCCTTCTTTAGCATTCCAATCCCCTATGATGAAGAGGACATCTTTTTTTGGTGTTAGTTCTAGAAGGTGTTGTAGGTCTTCATAGAACCCATCAACCTCAGCTTCTTCGGCCTCAGTGGTTGGGGCATAGACTTGAATTACTGTGATGTTGAATGGTTTGCCTTGGATTCGTACTGAGATCATTCTATCGTTTTTAAGATTGTACCCCAGTACTGCTTTTCCCACCCTTTTGTTGACTATGAGTGCTACTCCATTTCTTCTCAGGGATTCTTGCCCACAATAGTAGATATGATGGTCACCTGAATTAAATTCGCCCATGCCTGTCCATTTGAGTTCACTGATTCCGAAGATGTCAATGTTCAATCTTGCCATCTCATGTTTGACCACCTCCAGCTTACCTTGATTCATTGATCTGACATTCCAGGTTCCTAAACAATATTGTTCTTTACAGCATCGGATTTTCTTTTCACCACCAGACACATCCACAGCTGAGTGTCCTTTCGGCTTTGGCCCAGCCGCTTCACTCTTTCTGGCGCTACTTGGAAATACCCTCTGCTCTTCCCCAGTAGTATATTGGACACCTTCCGACCTGAGGGGCTCATCTTCCGGCGTCATCTCTTTTAGCCTTGTGATACGTTCCATGGGGTTTTCTTGGCAAGAATACTGGAGTGGGTTGCCATTTCCTTCTCCAGTGGACCACATTTTGTCAGAACTCTCTGCCATGACCTGTCCGTCTTGGGTGGCCCTGCATGGCATAGCTTATGGCTTCACTGAGTTACGCAAGCCCCTTCGCCACAACAAGGCAGTGATCCATGAAGGGGGTTCTATGAATTACCTACATGAATTACCTACATTATGAATTACCTACATTTAGATCACAATCATTCAAACTTATGTACACAGCTTGAGTGGAGCTTGTATTTCCTCCCAAATTAACTTGATTTCATATCCTAGGAGACATTTTCAGTCATCAAGATGATAAAGGAGCACAATATGAACTAGGTTCTTAGGAATCAGAAGGCTGTATAATGCCCAGCCTTGGATGAAATAAAAGGTGTGTGAGTGGGTGGGTAGGGAGTGTGATTAGAGGTAAGAAGAAAAACACAGGCAGAGAAATCAAATATGGGGGGTGGGAGAGAACATCTGTGGTGATGGCTCCACCACCTGCAAAGCCCTGCCAGATCAACGCAGCCAGGACAGAGTTGGAGGGTGGGTTTGTTTTAACCTTTTCCCCTCCTCCCATTAACTCCAATGAGAGGGAATTTACTTCAGAGGGGCCATAGCTCAGTGGGATAGAGCACATGCTTTGCTTGCAGAAGGTCCCAGGTTCGATTCCCCGCTTCTCCGGGTAGGGTAAGGAAAGAATCCTGCCCGAAACCCTGGAGAGCTGCTGCCAGTCAGTGTTGACAATACTGGGCTAGATGGACCAAGGGCCTGACTCAGTATAAGGCAGCTTCCTATGTTCCTATGTTTGCCAGCTCCAGGGCTGGTGTAGTTCTGGACCTGTTTCGGGGGCATGTCATAGGAATAGGAAGGCCTTAGGATCCATGGCTGCCCCCACCACATCCCCAGAACATCCGTTTCTAGCCCCACCATGCAGCAAAGCCAGTAGCACAGAGACAGCGGTGAAACTTTCCACCACTGCACCAGGGAGGCTTCTGGCAGTGGACCTTTTCTCTGCAGCCAGACAAGGAAGTCTGCAACTTCCTGGGGACTCTTAACTACCCTCCATGGAAGTAAAGGATCGTGCCCCAAAATAAATCAGTATATAAAAGTTCATTGACATATTGCCAAAATACTTACTGAGGGGCAAGATTACTCTCATCTGGATTACTGCAATGGGTTATACGTGGGGTGCCTTTGAAAATGGTCCAGACACTTCAGCTGATCCAGAACAGGGCAGCAAAATTGTTCATGGAGCCTGGCCAACATGATCATATTATGCCAGTACTTTTCCATCTGCACTGGCTGTCAGTCCATGTCCAGCCCGATTCAAAATGCTGGTATTAACGTTCAAAGCCCTAAACCATTTGGGGCCAGGTTACCTGAAGGATCGTGTCCTCCCATATGTATCTGCCTGGACCCTAAGATCGTCCTCAGCGGTCCTTCTCCAGGAGCTCCCATCAAAGGAAGTGAGGTGGGTGGCTACTAGGAAGAGGTTGTTTTCTGCTGTGGCACCCGGGTTGTGGAATGAGCTTCCCAGAGAGCCTTGCCTGGCGCCTCTACATTGTGCTTTTTCCGGTGCCAGGTGAGGACCTTCTTATTTTTCCAGGCATTTTAGTTGTTACAGTATTTTAAATCTTTGCATTGCTGCCAAGTTTAATACTGTAGTTTAAAACCTTTTAATTTTTATATTGTATCTCATGTTGTATTTTATGGTTTTAATTGTTGAGAACCACCCAGTGAGCTTCAGCTATTGGGCGGAATAGAAATGTAATAAATAAATAAGATCACTTGTTGAAGCTCTAAAGTAGGCTATTTTAATGGCAATAGCCTGATTCCAAATAATATTTCCCTTTGACTGCCTCCTCTTCCCACCAGTGAAGTAATGGAACCAGGGCTTGTAGGGATGCAGCACAAACTCCTTTTGACTGGCAGTGATGTTGACGTCATCTGCCACCCACCCTCAGAATTCCCTGTTCCCTCTGAGCTTTGCTGCAATACTTACAGTAGCTGGGGGAAATGAATTTTTCCAACAACAATATTGTTGTACAGCAAAGTATTTTGAGGGGTTTCTTGGGCTTGAATGGGCAATTAAGATCCAGTCGCTTAACAAAAACCCTGCTCCTGGTGAAGATGAAAATTGCTAGAACTGGTTTGTGACATGGATCAACACAGTTGCCTGACGTTTTGGACTCTTCTTGGGGGTGTGGCTATGGGGACTGTCATGATGAGCATCTGCACTTCAAAATTCACCACTACACCACTGCTCCCTGCCCATCTGGCCGTGACAAAGTGATGCATGCTATGTTTTGCTTAAACCTATCAAGACTGCTCAGGGACCAGATAAGGCTCCAAACTGACTTTTCCAAATGTATTTTGCATGTAGTTCATGAGAGGGCCAGCATGAAAGCTGATTAATATTTCATATTATTTGTTAAATACCGTTAAGTCATGAAAAGGGGATAAAAGAGCCAGCAAGGAATATATTTTTCAGTTAGTAGAAATCTTGCATCTTGGACATTCCTTTTTTGCCTAGGGATGATCTGTTTATGAAATGAAATTAGTTCTTCTGGTTGTAAATAGAATATGTGTTAGCAAATCCTTTCAAATTCTGTCTTCCAATGAAGAAGAGAAGGAAATCTAATTTGAAGCCATTGTAAATATTCAATGATTCATTTCCTACCAAATAAGTCATTAAAATACCTAATAGATAGAGAAAGTAATCTTTTCTGCAGAAGCAGGGGGACAGCAGGGGGACAACTTAAATCCAGGGCAATATAACAGTTACAAAATGAGACAGATGTAAGCTTAAGGGGAAAATACATTTGAAGGATTGTATATGTGGTCCACTGCTTGCAAAAATTAGGATCACCATTATCCTTTCTTGTGCTATCCCCATGTATTCTTGAAATACCGATTATTTTCATTTGAAAGATTTTGAGATTTGCAAAGCATCACTTTCCAGATATTTGGCAGTGTGGAAATAAAGAGTAGCCAAATTGGCAACACTGAGGCCATTTTATTTACGTGAATACCACCAATTTAATGCCAATGAACTGGCAGGCCCTCCCTTCCCAGTTTTCCTCACATTGGCTCAGAATAAACTGAGCTATTTCCCAAGTCAAATTTAGCCAATCCAAGTCAAAAGAGAGCAATCACACCCACTGTCTTAAGCATTCATGAGCTCCCAAGCACCTTCCTTCACCCCATCCTCTCTCAAGCCTGTTTCACCACCCATCCACCAGTGAGTGCCCAACCATCCACTGAAAGTGCTAAGAAAACTATATTTCCCAGTTCTCCTGGCACCTGGTGTGCTGCCATAACAGCACCGAGGGGACAACATCCCTTCCTTCTTCCTGCTGCTGCTGCCACTAGTGTAGCAGCAGCGACAAGGCAAGGAGGCAGGTGGGCAAGAGTTGGAGACTTGTGGGAGGAGGGAAGGAATCGTTTTTCTCCAGTTAAATTAAGGCAGAGAAGAACTTGGCATGGGGGTTGTGGAGAATTATGAAGCCAGGCAGTATCTTTAGTAGCAAGAGGCCCTGAGCAAAAAGGCTTGCACACCAAAGGAGAACACCAGGTAGCAGCTAAGCAGCTGTGGCAGCACAATGCTGGGTTGGGGCTTTTAATTGGCCAGCTGTGCCTGGTGCAGCACACTGATGGCAGCAGGCATAGCATAAGGAAGGAATGGGCGGAAGGTAGATGTCCAAAAGTTTTGGACTTCAACTCCCAGAAGGCCCTGCCAACATGGCTAATGATCAGGAATGCTGGGAACGGAAGTCCAAAACATCTGGAGATCTACTTTCTGCCCACTTCCGGTATAAGGCATGGCTTTTGAAGAGCTGCCTCCTGCTCCTGCTGCTACCTGGTGGCTTCCTTCAGTAGGGATGTGGGCTCCAGTCTCAGCTGATGCTTACCAACAGCAGCCTCTTACCACTTCCCTCCTCACCCCTCAGCAGCCAGGTTGGTAGCATTAAAGACAAAAACAGACTATATAAAAGTGTCCATTGTGAAAACATTTCCGGTCCCTTCCTTTGAATGCTTTGTGCTGTATCCAATGGGATTTATTCACAAGTAAGTGTGTATGTACACCAGTTCTCCAGCCCGGTGCCCTCCAGTGGCCATGCTGGCTGGGATGATGGGAGTTGTGGTCCAGCTTGGGGGAAGGACACCAGCTTGGGAAAGGCTAGTGTATGGGATAGGAGCTACATGCAGCCCAATTCTATGCCTGTTTACTTGGAAGTATCACTTCATTAAGCGGGGATGACTCCAGCTGTGTTTAGGATTGAAGCCTCAGTCTCCACTGAGAATCCTAAATTTGCTTCCTTTATATGTTGCTGAGCCTTGTCTGCTGTATAGAATTGTTTCCAGTTTTAGTACTGAGGAATGATTCTAAATTGAGGTGGCAAAGCTACTGTAAAAACTCTTAAGGCAAAAACAGCAGCTAACAGATAGATCACCTTTTGAAGTGAATGGGTCTCTACTATTCCTTACATTATTGATTTTCTTTTCTGGTGTTGTTCCTTGCAGAGAGTGAATCTATCCTTCGATTTTCCATTTTATGGCCATTTCCTACGTGAAATTACTGTGGCAACTGGGGGTAAGTGGCTTTCTACCCGTTCGCTTTGGATAACCTGACAAGAGATTCAGATGTTTAAAATCAGATAGATAGATAGATAGATAGATAGATAGATAGATAGATAGATTTTTTTTTCAAATTTTGAGAGATAAAGTGAAGCACAGTAGAGCTTGCATTATCTAACAGTTGAGAGCACAAATCTCCAGTTAATTCAAATTCAGCATGTCTCCTGTGTAGGCAAAAATCTATAAATAGTGGTTACATTGATCAGAAGTTTTGATTAGCTGGACATTTTGAAAGAAAGTCCTCTTACTACTCCGTTCCCCTTATCAAGGTGCATGGTGGGAAGGAGAGGGCACAGCTAGCGCTATGACAGCTATGTTACCATATCACATGCCATTCCCCATTTTTATTTGGGAAATCTTTGGCCTCTTCACTCACCTTCCCATATGAACAACAGTTCATTAAACAATTTAGAAATGGAACAATTGCACTGTTAATTGGCTGATAATTCATTATTATATTCATTCAAAAATAATAATTCATTATGGATATTCATTAAAAAAAAAAGATGCAACAGCAAGTGACATGTTTAGCATCACATCTAGTTTGGGTCATAGAGGGATGTGTCTTTTGTACCGGCTTCCACAATTTCTTCTCTTCTGCCTCAACAATGAACACTGCTGTCCTATTATTAAAATAACAGTTACACAAATAACTTCTTGCTATCAAGGCAGATGTGTGGCAAACCGTATGCATTCTAATTAATTTCTGGATTAGTTGAAAATACAGTTAACTAGCATTGGAGATGTAACTTCAAGAGAATTAAGAAACATGAATTATGAAACCATTAAGGGCGCAATCCTATGCATGTTTAGACAGAGAAAAGGCTGGGGAATGCTGGGCACTGTAGGCCTTTTCTCTGTCTAAACATGCATAGGATTGCACCCTAAACATAGTGTGCTGGCACTTTTTAAAAAAAATGAGAATGAATGGGATGATGCAGGAGACTCAAAGCAAAGCTGTCTTGTCGTGCTCTTTGAAAAAGGTGGAGCGAGTGGGCAAAGAGCTGCTTCTGCAAAGGGAAGGGATGCCTAACAGACAGGAGCAGGAGCAGATAATGATAATAACAGATGTGCTTCAGCAATGGAAGGAGTTAATTCATGATGAGAAATAGGAGAACATTAATTCTAAGGGGCAAACTGATCACAGCAGCTGACACTCCTTCACTCAAACATAGACAAATTGGTGGTGGATGTGACCAGGACCAAAAGTGGGTGGGCCACCCCTTTTCTCACTCTCTTTCTAACACCCCTTTTCTCTCTTTCTGATACCCTTTTCCTCTCTCTTTCTGACCCCTCTTTCTTTCTTTCTTTCTTTCTTTCTTTCTTTCTTTCTCTCTCTCTCTCTCTCTCTCTCTCTCTCTCTCTCTTTCTTTCTTTCTTTCTTTCTTTCTTTCTTTCTGACCCCCCTTTTCTTTTGCTTTCTGACACCCCTTTTCTCTCTCTTTCTGACATCCCTTTTCTCTCTTTCTCCCTCCCACTCTTTCTCCCTCTTCTTACTGACCAGTGGGCTGCCAGGAAAGGGACCGGTTGCTCTTGCCAGAGATCTGAACTGATCATTTGCAGAGGCTTTTGAAATCAGGCCAAGGGCTGCATGCAACCCTAGGGCCGCAGGTTGCCTACCCGTGATATAACAGTTAAAGCCTAATGTTGGCAGAAGTCCAGTTTTGTTTCCACTAGTTGTGCAATGTTCACAATTCACTATCAAACTGCATTAGTAATAAATTATTATCTTTGACCCTCAATTAATGAAAGAGAGAAAAATGGGCCAGCTGGGCAATTAGCATATCCTTGCCCTCAATTCATGTTTTACCAAGGTTACTTGATTCATGACTGTGAAGTAAATCTGTTTGCACTGCCATTATTAGTATAATTAATCAAATCTTGTTCTTCTAGAGGTGGATATCTGTCATGTGGGATTCATACCTGGGAAACCACTAGAGGTTTTCAAGCTCTCAGATAACAGAAAGGCTTCCTGACAGAATGTTTCAGATGTTTTAATTTAGAAGAGAGCAGTAGCATTGGCAAGGGACTGAAATATCAGGTGGGGGAGTGGATTGGCAGTGTGGCAAAGAACAGGAAGAGCAACAACAGCATAGCAGACTAAAGTACAGGACATTTGTGTGCCCCCTAAATGTAAGGCTGTATTGAACTATAAAATCAGTTTTGCATCATACTGGGATCATATATTTCAAATGTGAGGGGCTAGCATATCCAGGCAAAGGTTTTGGACTTGGAATAAGGCTGGTCTGGGTATTATCTGAAGATACAGAGCTCTAACGTCATTCCTTTTAGGACTGTCATCTGATTTAAACAACTCTTGGTTGATTAATATGAACTTTAGTCAATTAATTGATCCATTGATCGATTCTATCAATCTGCATACACTCTCATCCAGACCTATTAAAAAAACTTATGCCAATGGCTTTGGGAGACCTTTTTCTACCCAAACTAATGTTCCAATTTTACCTGGGGTAGTAAAATGGTGAAAAATTAAAGTAATCGGGTGGTGTCAGAAGAAGTCTGCTTCCCTCTGCTGGTTTTGTTTAGAAAATTTCATGGGACATTTTTTAATCCCAGTACATTAACATTGGTTGGGACAAGGAACGCCCTGATCCCTGCTACACATATCAGTAGATTTGGGGTTGGAGTGGGGGCTAATTTTTGTCCCAGGTCTTCAACAAGAAAACTCTGTATGGACACTTTAGTTTACATCACTAGATCAGTGGTTGTTGGAAACATTGAATCCCAATATGTTACATTGGCTGGGACAAAAAAGCACCCCAGTGGCAAAAATCACTTCTTGGGCTATTCATTGTCCCACGTGCTCTTTGCGTATAGAACAAAAACTGTAAATGGTAAGTGACTGCAATTTGGGGACATGTTTACCTTGGTACAACTGACAATGAGATAGATCTGGTGTCTGTGTGTATGCGTGATTCAACCCCAAAGGTTAGTCTGGGAATAAATTAACCTATAAGAAAAAGACACAATACATCTGAAGAAATAAGCAGAGCATCTTTGTTTCTGGATGGCACACACATGTATCACAGTAGGTATACTCTTAGAAGAGACATTTCCCCTTAACTGAGGAGGAAATGATTGTTTCAATATGGACCTTTCCACCTGCAATTGTTATAAGTACTCCTCACACACACTTTTTTTTAATTGTCAAGCCTGTTGCCTGATTCATATGTGGCCTTTTTTTTCATTGATGTTTTAATGAATTTATCTGAGTGATTCAACATTGCCATCCTAATACTTTGATTAGATCCTGCAGGTCAATGTTTTTGAGCCCCCTGTGTCACCCATTCTCCTGCCTGTCTGCTTGAGAAAGGAAAGGGGGTGGTGTTTTCTTTTCCTGTCATATGGGCTGAGAGTACCTTTTAGGGGGAAAAGCACTTAGCTGGCTGGTCATAATCAACAAACATTTGTGAACCTGAAATTAGCTGTCAGGAAGAATAGTGTTCTTGCTTGCTTTCTATTTCATTCTTAGCCATTTTGCAGTCAGATTAGACTTTAAAGATCACATTCACTTAACAGAAGTTCGTTTCACTTATTACCCATTTTAGAAATGGAATAAAGGCTGGCCTTTCTGCAGCAAATTTGTGGGTTGTTGTTTTGCTGTAGATCACATGTAGATGCCTTCTATCTGTTTTCTCAACAAACACATTTCTGGAGTTATTTCGTTATGCAACGAGATTGGAAGAACTGGCTACCAATTTCCTGACTGGAAACATAGCTAGTGACCTAATGAGGGAATGTGTCACATATCCCCCCTCCCTTGATCCTTTCAGCAGCCTTTCTCAACCTCTTGCCCTCCTGGTGTCATGCTGGCTGAGGATAATGGGAGCTGTAGTCCCAAGGGCATCATATTTCATTTATTTCATTTCATTTATTATATTTCTATACCACCCCATAGCCAAAGGTCTCTGGGGAGTTCACAAAAATTAAAAACCATTAAAGCACATTATACAAAGTACAAAAAAAAGTATTTACATAAGAACAATATAACAGATAGAACACACACAGTCCTATATATACCTAAAAGCAATTTTTTAAACAGCCAAAGATGATCCAGAACCTAATTAAAAGCTCATTGTGTGCTGCCAAATGCCTGGGAGAAGAGGACAGTTTTAACCTGGGGCTGAAAAGATAACAATGTTGGTTCCAGGCAGGTCTCACAAGGGAGATCATTCCATAATTGGTGGGCTACCACCAAAAAGCCCCTCTCTCTTGTTGCTACCCTCTCCCTCAGAGGAGGCACACGGAGGAGCACCTTGGATGCTGAACGTAGTGTTTGGGAGAGGTGCTCCGTCAGGTATTGTGGTCCCAAGACTTCTGGGAAGGCTTCTTTTAGTATAGCCTTTGTTTTTGCCAAACAGCACCCTCTGGTGAACCCAGCTTATAGGACAACGTTTCTTATTTAGTTTGGTTTTTTTAAGCATTTATATCCCACCTTTTGGCCTACCACACAGGCCCTCTAATTCTCGTACAATTCAATTAATCTAATGCTGCTGCTGCTGCTGTTGATGTTCAGGTGTTCAGAGCATTCCACACACATTATCTAAGTTATCCTGACCATTTCTGGATGATAAGTCAATATTATTAACCTCATATTGATATGGAGGGACTGAGGCTAAGGCCACCTAGTGAATGGGTAGCTCAAGTACTATTTGAATGGAAGTCGTCTCATAATCTCACTGGATATTCCTGTTGTAGTGCTGTGGTAAAGCACTCTTCAAGAATTTTTTCTTCATATCTGGTAACCTCTATGAAGCATTTTTAACTGTATCTTACAAATCATATTTTTAAACCACAATGTTTTAACAAAAAGTAGAAAACGGTTTTAGTTCCAGTTATTCTAAAGAATTATATACTGACTGCTGCTTTAATAGCATTAGAGTCCATCCCAGTCATCAATTCTGAAAAAGGAAATGATAATTCATGACGTATTTCATGTCATAGAATCATAGAAATTAAGGGGTCCTTGTAGGCCATCAGTGAAGGAAATCCAGAGTTAGAGAATCCTCAACAGCTTCCCACTGGAGAGCTTCAAGCTACTGCTTGAAGACCTCCAGTGGCTTCTTGATAATCAGTTCCATTGGTAACTGGTTGATCTGCTCCTACCCTCAAAAAGTTATTTGTAATAGATTTCAGCTGAAATCTAGCTCATTACATCTAGTCCTGCCTTCTGGGGACAAGTCATTGACTTTTTCTATACGACAGCCCTTCAGATGTTTGATGAGTGCTATCATGTTCCCCCTCAGTCTTCTCTTCTCCAGGCTAAACATTCCCAGTTCCTTCAACCTTTCCTCATAGGACTTGTTTTCCATATGTTCGACCATCTCAGTTGCCTTCCTTTGAACCTGTACCAGTTTATCTATCTTCTTCTTAAAGTGCAGTGCCCAGAACTGGCCACAGTCACCTGCTCAAGTAAAAAGGACTAAACTGGAAGCAGTAGGCTAAATCCATTATTTTGTGAAGAGACATGTAAGTAGGCTCCAGCTGAGTAGCTTCACAATGATAAACCCCAGGAGGAAACAAATAACAGAATACCCCTGTATTGTGAGCTGACCAGAGAAGATCTAAGGAGACATTAAGCGAGAGGATCTTGTTATATCATCTGGGAAGTATCCATTTATTTATTTGTTGCATTTATATCCCGCATTGTTTCATCTTGCAAGGAACCCAAGGCAGCTTACATTATCCTTCTCCATTTTATCCTCACAACAACAACCCTATGAGGTAGGTTAGGCTGAGAGTCTGTGACTGGCCCAAAGTCACCCAGTGAGCTTCCATGGCCAAGTGGGGACTAGAACCCAGATCTCCCGGCTCCCAGTCCAACATTCTCACCACTACACCACACTGGTTCTCATGTATCCATGGAAACATTTGAAGACATAAGTAGCCCATAAAATTGCTTTCAGTTTGGATGGGTGATAAATATAAAAGCAACATTGGGATGGACCACCTGCCCTTCCACCCACGCCCCATCTCCAAAATGTAGTGGGTGTGCAGTGTCCCCTGCATTCTGTACATTGTGAAGTTTCCATAGTAATGTCACTGAAAATTGGCAGGTGGGTCACGGTGTGATCCAGTGTCTTGCCCACCAGGTAAGGATTAAATCAGATGTATTTTTATTTTTTTAAACCCACTACAGTTATCAGTGTTGGCAGATACTTTGTGTAATGCAGCAGGCTACTGAACTTACTTCAGAGATATCTCCAACTTAAACCTCCAGTAATTCCCCTACCCCCTTCATGGATCACTGCCTTGTTGTGGCAAAGGGGCTTGCGTAACTCGGTGAAGCCATAAGCTATGCCGTCCAGGGCCACCCAAGATGGACAGGTCATGGCAGAGAGTTCTGAGAAAATGTGGTCCACTGGAGAAGGAAATGGCAACCCACTCCAGTATTCTTGCCAAGTTAACCCCATGGAACGTATCACAAGGCTAAAAGGCATGACGCCAGAAGATGAGCCCCTCAGGTCGGAAGGTGTCCAATATACTACTGGGGAAGAACTAGGGATGTCAGAGAATCCCTAAATCCGTGGCGGAACGAAGCCCAAACACCCCCCCACCCCACGAAATGGGCCCGGAATGGAGCACCTACCTGCTGCCGTACGCACTGACTTGCGAATGGCAGCCGCATCTGCAGCCACCATTCGCTTCTTCCATATAGCCATGATAGGCTACGTAAATACTTATGTAGCCTATCACGGTTAACGCAGGGACGCCATGTGCGTTATTTACATAGCCTATCACATAGTATTTACATAGCCTATCACGGCAAAAGTAAGGGAACACAAATGGCGGTGGCTACGGCAGCCGCCATTTGCATTCCCTTTTTTTTTTTTTTTGCCGTTTTAGCCTACATAAATATTTATGTAGGCTATTATGGAAAAAAAACAAAAGAGGGAATGCAAATAGCGGCCCCTACGCCATTTGCGTTCCCTTTTTTTTTTTGCTGTAATAGCCTACGTAAATATTTACGTAGGCTAAAACGGCAAAAAAAGAACACAAATGGCAGCTGCCGTAGCTGCCGCCATTTGCGTTTGCTGTTTTTTGTTCGGTATTTTTGCCATGATAGGCTACGTAAATATTTACGTAGCCTCTCACCGCCAAATACAGGGATGCAAATGGCAGCGGCTACGGCAGCCGCCATTTGCGTCCCTGCAGGCTGCCCAGCGGCCAGATGTCCAGCTGCAGGCGGCCCTGGCCAGTGGCTCTGCGGAATCTCTGCAGAGCGGAGCCGGCCAGAGAGAATTTTGAGGGGAGGGACGGAGCGCCTCCCCCCCACGGCGAATGTCACCCTTAGAAAAGGTAAGTGACTTTCGTACATCCCTAGGAAGAGCAGAGGGAATTTCCAAGTAGCTCCAGAAAGAGTGAAGCGGCTGGGCCAAAGCTGAAAGGACACTCAGCTGTGGATGTGTCTGGTGGTGAAAAGAAAGTCCGATGCTGTAAAGATCAATATTGTTTAGGAACCTGGAATGTAAGATCAATGAATCAAGGTAAGCTGGAGGTGGTCAAACATGAGATGGCAAGATTGAACATCGACATCTTGGGAATCAGTGAACTAAAATGGACAAGCATGGGTGAATTTAATTCAGGTGACCATTATATCTACTACGTGGGCAAGAATCCCTTAGAAGAAATGGAGTAGCACTCATAGTCAACAAAAGGGTGGGAAAAGCAGTACTGGGGTACAATCTCAAAAACGATAGAATGATCTCAGTACGAATCCAAGGCAAACCATTCAACATCACAGTAATTCAAGTCTATGCACCAACCACTCATGCCGAAGAAGCTGAAGTTGATCGGTTCTATGAAGACCTACAACACCTTCTAGAACAAACACCAAAAAAAGATGTCCTCTTCATCATAGGGGATTGGAATGCTAAAGTAGGAAGTCAAGAAATCACCGGGATAACAGGCAAGCATGGCCTTGGTGTACAAAATGAAGCAGGACAAAGGCTAATAGAGTTTTGCCAAGATAACACGCTGATCATCGCAAACACTCTTTTCCAACGGCACAAGAGGCGACTCTACACATGGACATCACCAGATGGTCAATATCGAAATCAGATGGATTATGTACTTTGCAGCCAAAGATGGAGAAGCTCCATATAGTCAGTAAAAACAAGACCTGAAGCTGACTGTGGCTCAGACTTTATTTATTTATTTATTTCACTAATTCACTAACTTTATTTTATTTTTAATTATTTATTTAGTGGAAAACCACTAAACCATTCAGGTATGACCTAAATTATATCCTTTATGAATATACAGTTGAGGTGACAAATAGATTTAAGGGATTAGACCTGATAGACAGAATGCCTGAGGAACTATGGACGGAGATCCGTAACATTGTTCAGGAGGCAGCTACTAAATCCATCCCAAAGAAAAAGAAATGCAAGAAAGCAAAGTGGCTGTTTGATTAGGCTTTACATGTAGCTGAGGAAAGAAGGGAAGCGAAAAGCAAGGGAGAAAGGGGAAGATATATCCAACTGAATGCGGAGTTCCAGAGAATAGCAAGGAGAGACAAGTAGGCCTTCTTAAATGAACAATGCAAAGAAATCGAGGAAAACAACAGAATGGGAAAAAGTAGAGATATTTTCAAGAAAATCGGAGATCTCAAGGGAACGTTTTGTGAAAAGATGGGCATGATAAAGGACAAAGAAGGCAGGGACCTAAAAGAAGCAGATGAGATTAAGAAGAGGTGGAAAGAATACACAGAAGAACTATACAGGAAAGATCTTAATGTCCCTGATAGCCATGATAGTGTGGTCACTGAACTTGAGCCGGACATCCTAGAGAGTGAAATCAAGTGGGCCTTAGGAAGCATTACTAACAGCAAAGCTAGCGGAGATGACAGTATTCCAGCTGAGCTATTTAAAATCCTAAAAGATGATGCTGTTAAAGTGCTGCACTCAATATGCCAACAAATTTGGAACACTCAACAATGGCCACAAGACTGGAAAAGGTCAGTTTACATTCCAATTCCAAAGAAGGGCAACGCCAAAGAGTGTTTGAACTACCGTACAATTGCGCTCATTTCACATGCCAGCAAGGTTATGCTCAAAATTTTACAAGCTAGGCTTCAGCAGCATGTGAACTGAGAACTACCGGAAGTACAAGCTGGGTTTCGAAGAGGCAGAGGAACTAGAGATCAAATCGCCAACATTCGCTAGATCATGGAGAAAGCAAGAGAATTCCAGAAAAATGTCTATTTCTGCTTCATTGACCAAACTCTGGCAAATTCTTAAAGACATGAGAGTACCAGACCACCTGACCTGTCTCCTGAGAAACCTGTACGAGGGTCAAGAAGCAACAGTAAGAACCAGACATGGAACAATCGATTGGTTCAAAATTGGGAAAGGAGTATGACAAGGCTGTATATTGTTGCCCTGCTTATTTAATTTATATGCAGAGTACATCATGAGAAATGCCGGGTTGGATGAATCACATGTCGGAATTAAGATTGCCGGGAGAATTATCAACAACCTCAGATATGCAGACGATACCACCCTAATGGCAGAAAATGAAGAGGATCTCAAGAGCCTCTTGTTGAGGGTGAAAGTGGAGAGTGCAAAAGCTGGTTTGAAAGTCAACATTAAAAAAACAAAGATCATGGCATCTGGCCCCATCACTTCCTGGCATATAGAAGGGGAAGAAATGGAAGCAGTGACAGATTTTATTTTCTTGGGCTCCAAGATCACCACAGACGGTGACTGTAGCCATGAAATTAAAAGACGCTTGCTCCTTGGGAGGAAAGCTATGGCAAACCTAGACAGCATAGTAAGAAGCAGAGACATCACCTTGCCGACAAAGGTCCGTATAATCAAAGCTATGGTTTTCCCAGTAGCAACGTATGGCTATGAGAGGTGGACTATAAGGGAGGCTGAGCGCCGAAGAATTGATGCGTTTGAACTGTGGTGCTGGAGAAGACTCTTACAAGTCCCCTGGACTGCAAGGAGGTCAAATCAGTCCATCCTAAAGGAAATCAACCCTGAGTGCTCATTGGAAGGACAGATACTGAAGCTGAAGCTCAAATATTTTGGCCACCTAATGCGAAGAGCAAACTCCCTGGAAAAGACCCTGATGCTGGGAAAGATTGAAAGGAGAAGGGGACAGCAGAGGATGAGATGGCTAGATAGCATCACCGATGCAATTAATATGAATTTGAGCACACTCTGCGAGAGAGACTAGGACAGGAAGGCCTGGCATGCTATGTTCCATGGGGTCACGAAGAGTCGGACACAACTTAACGACTGAACAACAGCAACAACAATTTCCCCTACATTTCTTCATTCACTGGTTTCCCCAACTATACGAGATTTAGCTGACTTGCTGTGGCCTGTGGCAGGATATTGATGATAACCTGTGTATAATCTGTGCTCAGAATATGAAAACTTTGTGTTAAGGTAACCTAAATTCTATCGCAAAAGAGACTGACTTCTTCTAGGTGTCTAAGGTGACAATCCTCTATGCACACTTGCCTGGGCGTATACTCCAATGAACAGAGTAATACTTCATTCTGGGTAAGCCTGCAGAGGCTCAGGTGGCATATGTTGTAATTAAGGTTGTCAGAAAATCCATTTGAAGGGTGGAGTTTGATGAGTTTTCCTAGGTTCAGCCCCTTGGATTTTGGTTTGGTTCCCACTGCAGCACCCAACTCGATCTGCAGTGAGTTGAGCCAGTTCACCTATTTTCCAGGCATTTTGTGCAATTTTTTTTTGCAGGTTCCACAATTTGTGGAAATTTCTGAGCAATTTGCACAAATTTGGTCATAACTTGCACAAATTCGGCCATAATTTGCACACATTGCTCAGAAATGTGTGTAGATTGCGGAACCTGTGGGAAAAATGCACAAATAAAGTTCTTGGAGTTCGGGGAAAAGCCTGTAGCTTGGCTCATAAACACAAATCGAGACATACACACCATGAAACTCCATTGAATCAGAAAGGAATCGGATTTTCCAGCAACAGACATTGCTAGCTGTAATTGAGCAATTTTGCACAGAATGGCTTCTTTTGAATAATTGCAGCTCTGCTAATCTTGTGGAAGAGTTATACAGGTCACTGGCATTAATACCTTGGGAATTATAGCAATACTCCCCATCTTCTTCAATGCCACCAGGTGTTGCCCACTTAGTTTCAAGGATGCAACCCTAAAAATGTTCGTGAGTGCATTGGATTTGGTTTTGGAAGAATGGAGGGCAGTCAGGTTTACCCAGAGTCATATGCAGTATTTGCAGTAATTAACAGCATAAGTACACTAATTTGTAGTTGGTAATATTTATGGTTTTAGAGTTGGTTCTCATAGCTGTATTCACATATAGCAAAGGCCACACTTTTTGCTACTAACAGAAGCTAAAACAATGCATAGTAGTCACCCTTCACACTGTATACCTTCTAGCTCATAAGGGATGCTTCTTTCTGTACTGTGAAAAACTTATTTTGCTGCCAAGAGAGGAAGGCCCCCACTTTCTCCTTCTGGGTGAAGGGAGGCGTTTTCTGACAGTTTGAACTAAATGATGAGACAAGGCCCTATAAAATCCCAAGCAGATTGGCCTGCTACCTGTTTTCATCTGAGGGGGGAAGGTGCACCACCTGCTCAGATAACCAGCCCCACTGGATGGCATCACTCCCCTGGGAACCAGAGTGACTGAACTGAGACTTAAGGACACATATGGTTCTTTGCTTTTATTCTCTCTGTATCCATTTTCCATCAATAATAACTCTGTCATACCTTCACATAAGTGGACTTGAGTCATACTGGTATCCTCGGATCTGGTTAGTCTGGGTCCTGGCTCAACCAGGCCCCAGTTTAAAACAGTGAGTAAGCCTCATTGAACATAGCGGGACTTCCTTCTGACTAAGCATGCATAGGATTGGGCAGCACAAGATGGAAACTTGCTTGAAGCGGGGGCAGGGAGAGAAAGAAAGCTGAGGTTCTCAGGGTGCTGATTATTGCACCCAAGATTAATATTTGTAGTTGAAACTATGGAATTGTAGCATGCTCAGAGTCCTCTGTAACAGCTTTCATAGCACAAGGACAGAAAACGAATGGGGATCGACTGCATTTGTAACTGCTTTTCCATTACACTATCCTTTGTCCAGCCATGCATGCTACCTCTCGTATGGCCACACTATGGCTAGAGTGTGTTTCCATCTAGGGACATCGGCTAGCCCATATGTTCTAGAGAGCCCATTCACATGTACCCGAATAGGCCTACTAAGTTGGACCTCAGAAAATGTCTGCATGAACAGTTCGTGTTGGAGAACATGGTACTTAATACTTGTGTGCTGGAAGGGAGGGGCAGGACTGAATGATCAGAAAGCGGAAAAATTGAGAAACTATGTAGATGCTAGATTAGGTTCAAAGATAAGCTTCTACTGGGGTCACTATGGGATGGAAGTAATTTGATCCTTGAGAACCAGCAAACATGGTTGCTTTGAGAGAGCGCACATGCTCCAGATGCCTCAAAAGTATTTCTGCAAATAAATAAACATATTTCAGCTCCTAGTAGGTTTTGCTTCTTTTTTCTTTCTTATCTCCTTCCTTTTTTTTTCATTAAAAGGTGGACCCCAAATCTGGACTACTGTTTGGCTGCAGAGGAACTGACTCTGACATTCAAAACCACCTCTTGCCAGGAGAAATTTGCTGGATTTAAACAGACACGCACACACACAGCCCAAACAGTGCTTATTGAAAAGGATTGTTTTGTACCGTGTTCTGAATAAAGCTAGAAAGCTTAAGGTTTTGTTAAGTTGTTGTTGTTTTTCTAAAGAAGTTCCACTACCAGGGTCATGTTTGCTGAGATACGTGTGCCTCTCGTATAGAAACAGTAGAAGTTACTGAACATTAAATTAAAATTATAGAGAAGGAAATATCAGGATAGCACACACGTTCTCTAATTAACATGTGGGCTTGGCTGAGAAAATAAGATGTCACGCTGTGTGAAGTTCAGTTTTAAACAAACTAAAACCACACGACAAGCTTAATTAAAATGGGAAGCTCCTTTAAATGTTTAGTGAAAGCCAGCAGAAGACCAACAGAGAGGGACAGAGACAGAGGGGAGGGGAAGGAGGAGGAGGAGGAAGAAGAAGAGGAAGAGGAAGAAGGAATAATTTAAAAGTGAACAGATTTAATTAATTGATTTATTAAATTTGTATTCTGACTTTTCTTCAGGGTAGTATACCTAGGGTTATCCCATTTTTTATCCTCAAAGCTCAGTGAAACAGAGAGAGAGACGCCTTTTAAAGATTTTTTCATGCATTGAGTAAATGCGCATGGGCACATTGTATCAACAGTCTCTATCCCCAATCCACATTGTAAGATCTGAAAAGCATTCCACATGTACAGCAATACACACAGGTGCCTCCCTCCATGCATTCAGGACCCTTGCTTTTCAGGACCTTACAATGAACACATATAGGTTTATGGCAGAGCCTGCCACCATAGTGGTACTCCCTCCATGTCATGGGTGGGCAACATCTGGCCCATCAGATGTTTTGGCCTACAGCTCCCATCATCCCTCACATTGGCTATGCTGACTAGAACTGAAGGGAGTTGTAGGCCAAAACATCTGGTGGGCCAGAAGTTGTCTGCCCCTGATCTGCATAGTCACTGAAGATGCAAGGAATGTCTGAAAAGAACTAGCAACTCACCCAGTCAAGCCAAGGTCTCCCAGCCCAAGTTCAGAATTCTATCCAACATACAAAACTTGATCTCATAGAAGTAGTATGAAAGGGAGGCATTCCTATAATTGAGGATTACAAAATGTATGGTGAAAATGCAGCCCAGTCTTGTGCATGTTTACTTAGAAGTAAGTTGCACTGATGTCAATGGGGCTTACTCCCAAGTAAGTGTGGATAGGATTGCAGCTTTAGAAGGATGCCAAGGATACTTTGATCTTGACAAAAGAATATACTCGGAAAGTTGAAAGTTCTAAAGCCAGAATGGAGAATCTGTGATGCTGCAGATGTTGTTGGACTCCAGCACCCATCAGCCCCAGCCAACATGGCCAGTGGTCAGTTATGATAGAAGTTGTAGCCCAACAACACCTGGAGGTCCACAGGTTCCCCATCCCTGTTCTAAGAAGAAATTGCCAACCAAAAAATGCAGACCTCCTATTCTGAGTTGACTTTGAAGTTGTTTGTGGGTGTTCAACCGCTACAAAATGATCCAGCCACTACAAAACACTTGCCAAGAAATGAGTTCCATTATCTAACTCATCTGAATTTGAAGACATTTCTCTTGAGTGTTCTCCAGTGTAGAAGTTATAATGTTCCTAAAAGTGTATTACCATATGGATATTATTATGTAAACAGAGCAATATTAGTATAAGATGCAGGTAAATAATACACCTAAATGAAATGCTGCTGTCACCAAATGCTAGTTTAGATACAGTGACTCCAATTTCCTGACTTTAAATGTCATTGGAATTCAAGCTGTTTTATGGTCAAGGATCTGTCAGAAACTCTGTAGCAACATCTGGTAAGAAGACTTTGGAGCATTAATTAAAATACGTTTTGCTGTGAATACCCTTTCCAAACCAGCATGCAGCCTAGTGTCAATTATATTTAATAGTGCAATTTTTTTTATATCCAGTACATTATAGGAAGTAACAGAATGTCAGCATTGGTAAATTTTGCAATGTGAGCATTTAGTTTAGCCTTCTCCACCTTGGTGTCTTCCAGATGTGTTGGACTACATTTCCCAATATCTTCAACCACACGGTCCTTTGCTAATAGCCAAGGTGTTTTTGTTTTCAAAAACACATAAAGGAATCCTGATATAAAGTCCCTTCCAACTCTATGGGCAGATTCACACTATCACAAATAGGCCTCGTTTTTCAGTCTATATTTCAGTCTATTTTGTCTTCTGAATGTCAACAGGGCTGATTCGTATGATCGAACAGCTCACAGTGGCTTATTTAAGTCACAGTGGGTCGTGATGCAGGTGGCAGCCATTTTGAATGTTCAACAACCAGCCATAGCTTGTCATGGCATGCAAGCCTAGAGACCGTGAGTTCTGTGAAGGTTAAACAATCCGCACATAAGTCCTACTTAGAGTCCTTACTCCAAGTAAGGACTTAGTAGGACTTACTTACTCTAAGTAAGTCCTACTTAGAGTAGGTACATTGAAATAAATGGGACAGAAGTTAGCCATGACTAACATAAGTCCCATTCATTCCAGTATATCTACTCTTTGTTGTTTATTCGGTCAGTCGCTTCTGACTCTTCGTGACTTCATGGACCAGCCCACGCCAGAGCTTCCTGTCGGCCGTCACCACCCCCAGCTCCCTCAAGGTCGAGTCCGTCACCTCCAGAATATCATCCATCCATCCTACCCTTGGTTGGCCCCTCTTCCTTTTGCCTTCCACTTTCCCTAGCATCAGCATCTTCTCCAGGGTATCCTGTCTTCTCATGATGTGGCCAAAGTACTTCAGTTTTGCCTCGAATATCATTCCCCCAAGTGAGCAGTCTGGCTTTATTTCCTGGAATATGGACTGGTTTGATCTTCTTGCAGTCCAAGGCACTCTCAGAATTTTCCCCCAGCACCACAGCTCAAAAGCATCTATCTTCCTTCGCTCAGCCTTCCTTATGGTCCAGCTCTCACAGCCATAGGTTACTATGGGGAATACCATTGCTTGAACTATGTGGACCTTTGTTGTCAGTGTGATGTCTCTGCTCTTCACTATTTTATCAAGATTTGTCATTGCTGTTCTCCCAAGAAGTAAACGTCTTCTGATTTCCTGGCTGCAGTCAGCGTCTGCAGTAATCTTTGCGCCTAGAAAGACAAAGTCTGTCACTGCTTCCACATTTTCTCCCTCTATTTGCCAGTTATCAATCAAGCTGGTTGCCATAATCTTGTTTTTTTTTAGGTTTAACTGCAACCCAGCTTTTGCACTTTCTTCTTTCACCTTCGTCATGAGGTTCCTCAGCTCCTCCTCACTTTCAGCCATCAAAGTGGTATCATCTGCATATTGAGATTGTTAATGTTTCTTCCAGCAATTTTAACTCCAGCCTTGGCTTCATCAAGCCCAGCATGCCGCATGATATGTTCTGCGTACAGGTTGAATAGGTAGGGTGAGAGTATACAACCCTACCGTACTCCTTTCCCAATCTTAAACCAGTCCGTTGTTCCGTGGTCTGTTCTTACCGTTGCTACTTGGTCGTTATACAGATTCCTCAGGAGGCAGACAAGATGACTTGGTATCCCCATACCACCAAGAACTTGCCACAATTATATGCCCTACTCTAAGTAGGGCATATGTTGGATTTCACCCCATATTACATTTCATTTGACAAAACTACAAGAACGTTTTGCATCCCTTGCCAGCTCCAAACGTAAAGATGCTCCAAGCCCTGTTTTCCTTCCCGGCGAGCCACCTCTCTCCCGCTTAACCTTGCTGGCAGCGCATCCCCTTGAGGCACAGTAGTGCCACCCAAGGGGAGAGGACGCTCCCCAGTGGGCGCATAGTTGCCCTTCCCCTGAAGGCCTAGCTGGACATGGGGAGCTGGTTCCCTCCGCTCCACCTCCGAGCGCAAGCCCTCCGGGGGGCAGTAGCTTGGCTTGGCGCCACTCTGTGTATCTCCACTCAGAGTGCGTGGTCCTCTCTGCCGGGGAGGCTCGGCTGGGGCGAAGTCGCGCTCCGCCTGCTTCTTCACTCAGCTGCCAAGTTCTTGCTGGAGCTGCTGCACTTTCCTGGAGTCCTGGAACCGTCTCACGCGCCCTCTCCCTGCAGGCCGTGTTGCCCAGAAAGCAGCAGCAGCTGGAGCAAGCAGAGCTGGGAGGGAGCAGCCAGCCAGCCACATGAGTAGCCAGCCCCTGGTTCCATCCAGGTCTGCTGGTCCCAGTGGAAGATTCTAGAGCAGACAAGCGGCTGGGATTCGAACTCTCTTCTTTGTGGTGAAGCCCCCTGATCTCGGCCTTCCTTGCTCAGACAAGCTCTTCAGCTGCGCTGCTCCAGCCTGGCGTTCGCTTGCCACGGGTGGCGGGAATTCTCATGTTGGAAATGCATCGAACACTTTCAAGGAACCGTGGGGAAGGATGAAGCTACCAACTTCATGGTCTGTTGTTGGGTTATGCAAGGGTTGTTTAACCCTCTCCTAACCCACAGTCCTGGGTTCACATGATATGACAAGCTACAGGCAGATGTTGAATATTTAAGATGGCAACCAGTACGCACAGCAGCCCATCTTAGCTTAAGCAACCATGGTACACTGTTTTGATAGTGTGAACCAAGTCAATGAATTAGTATGTTTGCCACCAGTACAGATCACTAGCATTCCCACAAGAGTTGTGAGGGGAGACAATCGAGATCAGTTATGATTGCCAGAGTAATTTTTGCCCTTTGGTTATCCATTTCTGTATGTGGTTTATCAGAGTCAGAGGCACCTTCAGTGCAAGGGAGCAAAAAGTCTGTACAGAGTAGGCCCATGGGGGTTCTCCATCTGGCCCACCAGCTCTTTTGTCAGACCCTGCCTCCTTCCCCAAAAGCCCCACCCTCACTGAGTTTTCCACAGCTCAGAACTGTAAAAAGGGTTGCCTTTCTACAGCTCTGAACTGGGAGTCCCAGCTCTTCAGAAAGGCAGGGTTTTTCGGAGGTCTAGGCTGTGCCTAAGCTCTAAAAATGTGGTAGCTGGTTACAAAACAAAAACCCTCAAGTGATGTTGATCATGGATCTCGCACGCTAGGCCTGGCTGAGCCCCAATAACCTTGAAAACTGCATCCTTGGCATTAATACATCTAAAAAGTGAAGTCCCTTGTTTCCAAATGATAAAAAGATATGTCGTGTAAATAGAGTGCTTTCCCCTGTCACCAGAAATATTATGGCCTGAGGATGTGAGGAATAGTTGCAGAACAGGCAGTACATAAATATTGGTAGCCCAAAGTCATTTCAGTTGCATTTCTCCTTAGTGAACAATTGGATGGAATGCCACCAGCACACTTTCCTTTCTATCTTCCCAGGCAAAAGACCTAGAGATTTTATTATTGAAATGAAAGCTGAATATTCAGAGGGGTCCTGGAGTATCTGTCAGGGGACGTGGCAACCTGTGGCTACAGCCATGATTTTCACCAGCTGTGCCCCTCATACTTTGGCCACACATACATAGGAAGCTACTTTATCAGTTCAGATTATTTCTCCATCTAACCCAGTATTGTCTACTCTGACTAGGTAGAGCAGCTCCCCAGGGACTCAGGCAGAGGCCTTTCCCATCACCTTGTATGAGAACCTCTTAAATGGAAATCTCAGGGCTTGGGATTTTGTGCATACAAAACATATGTGCTACTGTTCGGCTATGGCCTCTCGCTGCATCAGTGAATATGAGGTTAAATAAATAACCTAGCAGATATTTATGCAAAGTAGCAATTAAATCTGAATCTCAAGAGTGCAATCAATTCTCAAAATATGTCAGATCTCTTTTATTTTGGACCAAACAAGCCCCATAATAATGAATTTATAACTCTGCAGAGGGGGTCATGTGGGAGAAAATTTCCTACAGATACAGTGGACCCAGGATATTTAGGGCTTTGAATGCCACAATGCACCTTGAACCATGCCAGATATTCAGTTAGTGGGTTAAGAGGTGATAGGAAGAAGGAGCCAACAACACCTGTGCTCAGTTTGGTCTAGTGACTACGGCAGTGGTTGCCACCTTTTGGGGTTGTTGGGTACATTTGGAATTTTGAGGGTGTGTTATGAGTGCTCTCACAAAAAGACTGCCATGGATGTGCCTGATCTCATCTGATCTTGGAAGCTAAGCAGGGTCAGCCCTGGTTAGTTCTTGGATGGGAGACCGCCTGGGAATCAGGCTTCCTTAATTGAGCAGGGGTTGGACTCGATGGTCTTATAGGCCCCTTCCAACCCTATGATTCTATGATTCTGTGGGGGCTTCCCCATTCATAACATGGCTGCCATGGTGGGCATGGCCAGTCACAAAACTCTCCCAAAATGCAAACTGGCAAGGCTAAAAGAAAATAAGCTTGTCTAAGAATCTAAGTACAAGGCAGAGGTGGGGGATATAAACATTTAAAACACAAAGCTACTCTTTTGAACCCAAATAAAGATGGTGTTGAAGGGCAGCACTTCACTTTGCAGCATCCCAGTTTAAAAAATAATTAATTTTTAAAAAATCTTAAATAAAATAAAAATCAGGAAGGGCAGAGACCCTGTCTCGCATCAAGAGAGGTGTCCACCCCAGGAACAGGGTCTAGATTTGGAGGGAGCAATTCTGCGTGGGTACACTGATTTGCTCTCCCCATTTAAAAGAATGGGGGCATAAATAGGCAAGGGCCTTCTGGGGTTTTACAGATTGGAACACCTGAGGTAGCACTGAAGACATCTAGTGATGGAAATGTTTTGGGTTGGGCTATCAAGCAATCTTTAATGCATACACTAATCTCGATTTGAAAAGAATGAATGAAATTGACTTGAAAAAAGCAAGTAGCAGCTAAATAAGAGCAGTAACTGTAAATATCAGGAAGAAAAATCTCTGTTGAGGGAAATCTGTTGCTGCTGTGCTATGAACAGTGTGTAGTTTCACAGTACTAATAGTGAACATTAAGGAGAGCCAGTGCAATGGAGTAAACATTTGTCTCCTTGATCTTTTTTCAGGAAGAGAACCAACACCACATTTCTTTTGAACTATACCTTTCTATTTACCTTATCATATGGCCTGTCTCTCATTTTCTGGCCTGTGCTGCCTGCCCTGGTCACTTAACTAGGTGTCTTTAAAAAGAAAAGAAAAAAGTCATCATTCCCATGTCAGTCCACAGTGCGGGTTGGTAGCCAGTTGACAAACAGGCCGAATGTTGTAGGTTTTGCTAGCTGGGTTTATAAAAAGAAAATGAAGAGTTACAACCTGAACTTTATTGATTTTCATTTAAGTATAGTGCACAGAAGATTACATTATGGACTCAGTAATTCAAAACAAGAAGGCTGTGATATTTTTTGTCACTCAGTAAAATAGATAGGCAGACACTTATGGAAGATGCATCTTAAGCCATCAGAAAGACCTTACTCCTATTAAGTTGCTTTAAAAAAAGCAATGGAAAAGTTGTCAAAAGTAAAGGTTTTAGCATTTATTAAAATTGGCAACCATTAGTCTGGTTGTGAGATAAAGGAATTCCAAGCCTGTTCTGATGGTCCAACCCAATTTCTCAGTTGGTTTCATGTATCTAAGCATGTGTCAGACTTAAGAACATAAGAAGAGGCATGCTGGATCAGACCAAAAGTCCATCTAGTCCATCATTTTGTTCACACAGTGGCCAACCAGTTCATGGGATGACCCCAGATTCTATTATTATGAGAAAAGGAGAAAAGTGGCTCCCTATCCACTTTCTTCACACTATGCATAATTTTGTACACTTCCATTATGTCTTCCCTTACTTGGCTTTTCTTTAAGCTAAACAGACTTGTTTGGATGAATGCAAATGACTATGGGTGATCCCATGTGGGTTTGCCATTCATTCATTTAATTGGGCATCCACATGATGCCATTATCTCATCATTGTCATCCTATATTTTTCCTGCAGGTCTTCCATCTTTTCTTAGACTGCAGAAATTCGTACGTTTTTCAGAATAATGGAAGAGTAGCACAATCTTCACAGGTATATATACCCATAGCGCTACTCTTCCATCTTTTTTAAATGACACTGTTTTGATGTGAGTGATGACGTATTTGTCAGGCAAACGTATCCCTAGCTGCACAACATTCATCATAAGCTTTGAGGTGGGTACCATTTTGTCACCCCATCCATTTTTTTAAATGATCTTTTAATTAGCACTAAAATGTTTTTAAGACTATTTAAAGAGTGTTATAGTACTCCAACAGCATGTGATACTATGTCAATTTTTAAAAAACCATTTCTGATCACTGCCATTAACCATGTTGCTATAATGGCAGTCATTTAAAAAAGGCTTATTGTATTATAGTTCTATAGCACTCATATATATATATATATATATATATATATATATATATATTTGTTGTTGTTCAGTCATTCAGTCGTGTCCAACTCTTCGTGACCCCATGGACTATAGCACGCCAGGCCTTCCTGTCCTGCGCTGTCTCCCGGAGCGTGCTCAAGTTCATATTCATTGCATCGGTGATGCTATCTAGCCACCACCTCATCCTCTGCCATCCCCTTCTCCTGTTGCCTTCAGTCTTTCCCAGCATCAGGGTCTTTTCCATATATATATATATATATACACACACTCACACACATGCCAGAAAAGTGCTTTAGCACTATAATTAGAAACCTGAATTTAAAAAAATGGGGTGATAAAATGGCCCCTACCGCAAAAGTTTTAACTCCGTGCCAAGCTTGAAATGGCTTCTCTGGTGACTTGACCCACAACAACTATGACACATCACTTGTGTGGATGAAACATAGTGGGATGTGCACTGAAAAAGTGCAATATTCCTGATAATGTGGAAAGTCAGTTTCAGTTCTGCTTGCAGCTTGCACAGAAGGGCAATGATTAGGAAGAGTTAGGGGCCACTCATCTGGAAGCAGCCCTTGTAGTAACTGGGTGGTTGCATTAGACCTAGGTTAGCGTAATAGCAAAAAACGTGAAATGTGAGCCAGGAAGTTCCTGGTTCAAGTCTCACTTCTACCAGAAGCTCACCAAGCAGCCTTACACAAGACACCCACTCTTAGCCCCTCTAGGCTACCACTATCGGCTGTGCATTCATTTTTAAAGCAAAATAAATGAGCCTCATTCCCTTAATTCGTGTTTTTATAGAAATGAATTCAAATGAAAATTCCATTGATTTCTCCTTCTTTAGTTTTGTGTCTCACTTGTTTCTCTTGAAATAAAAAACTGAAACACACTGGAACAGTGTGTTATAGGTCACGGAAAGAATATAGGGAACAGGTAAAAAGAGGTATAGGTATAAAATGGAGACTTTTTGTCTTGACATTTGACAAAAGATCTGATCCTTTGTAGTAGAAAGTATAAAAACTGCAGGCCAATATAATGTGAAACACAGATGTTCCAAGCAGAAAGGCTGCTTGAGCTTTTACTGAAACACCTTTTTAAATTGCTCCTACCATGGGCACCCTTTTTCCAAACTGTCTGAAATTTGGCAGGTATGATGCCTTGATAAAATAGTAGAACATCTAACAATCCCATGCTATTTGAATAGAAAACCCCAGAGTTACGTCAGCAGAACTGTGATCTTCCATTGAAATCAATGTGTAATGAAAGGGATTAATTAAAATAGTTCTGAATTATTTATTTATTTTGTTTATTTGAAATTATTTTAGACCGCCTTTAAGGGTAAAATCCTTTCAAGGGAGCATACCAGATTTTAAAAAACACCATTCAAAATATACAAATAAGCAATCAATATACAATAAAATACTATAAAACTATAAAAACAAATTACACCAATGAAAATGAAATGAAACAAAAACAAACAAATGAAACTTTAAAAATAAAAACAAACGAAAAAGTATTATATACTCCTAGAATAATATATAGATCTACTTTACAACCTTAAGTTTCTGAACAAAGGAAAGGAAGGAAAGGTTCCTCTTGTGCAAGCACTGAGTCATTACTGACCCCCAGAGGGATGCCGTTTTTCCTCAGTGTTTTCCTGGCAGAGTGTATAGTGGGTGGGTTGCCATTGCCTTCCCCAGTCCTAACTACCTTTCCCCCAGCAAGCTGGGTACTCATTTTACTGACCTCGGAAGGATAGAGGGCTGAGTCAACCTGAGCTGGCTACCTGAAAACCAGCTTCCGCTGGGATCGAACTCAGGTCGTGGGGAGAGTTTCGGTTGCATTACTGCCGCCTTACCACTCTGCGCCACACGGGGCTCTATTCTGAACAAAGGCATGTGTAAATATTTCTATTGTTTTGGTTTGCCTAAAATTATAAAAGAATATTCTCACGACCTGCATAAACTGTTCAGTTCTGTGCTTTGAACTATGAAGAGTAGTTTGATTTCTGGATAACTGCTGTTATGGGAAAAAGTACCATAAGAATATAATTGAGTAGACGTGGATGTGGACGGGGAGGTTCGTACATGCATGTGTGCTTTTGAAAAAATTATTTTCAAAGATAAACTGCAACATGAAATGGCTAAGCTCTGGAGTAAATTATGGGATGGGGGAAAGAATGCTTAAAAAATATAAGAGACCTCTGGCAACTTCAATTTCCTGACGCAATATTTGTAGATAAGGAAGATGTTTGGGAGGTCTGTTGTGTAACAGCAGCCACCGGAATAACAATTTATGCATACACAGGTTCAGAAAATCACACACTGTGTGTAGCTTTTTACTCTGAGGGAAGCAATATGATAATAGTTCTAAGCTGGCAGCTTCTCACATCTAGGGTTCCTGTAGCTGAAGTGGCACATGGAGGCATTTTTTTTCCACCTGTGCCTGGCTCCGCAAGCTTCATGAATTTAATTTTCTAGAAATGCTTTGGAAAGAGAAAGAGCTGCACATACAAAATGACTTCTCAGCAGTTTGTACAAACCTGCAAGTAAAGCTGGGCTGAACACATTTTTAATCTTTTGAACTGAAAGATTTTTCCTACAAGTAACAGACAAATTCAGAGGTAAATTTAAAATATGATGGCTGTTACTATGTGCATAGTTGCATGCACATAAGTTATATTATAATTAGGCTGCAAACAAGGACTCCAGATCCTTCCATTGCAGGACAGCATGCATGTTTCTTAACCATGGTTCAGTTATTGGGAGCAGGCAGTGTGGTGACACATTCCCTCCCCAGATTGAATTCTGCCTTCCTTCTGCCTTAAAATGCTTAAGCCTAATTAGGTTTCCTCATTAAACCAAGATTCTTAGCCTGCTTCAAACCCTGTTGAAGAATCCTCGTTAAGTGGGAAATCATGGTTAATGTCATTGTCAACATATCCCTTAACTGTACTGTGATGATGGACTACTAGGGGTCGCCACCCCTCACCACCCCCTGCCTCAGCCAATGAAGAATCCAGGTGGGGTCAGCTGGAAATGGCTCCCAGGAATGGTGTCATGGCTAGGTGCCATCCACTTGTTGGCCTGCCTAGTGTCCAGCAGCGCCACAGCTGTGGCTGATTGGGGAGGAGGGGGCAGGACAGCCAGGGCTGGGGAGGCTATTAAAAGATTATCCGGGAGGTTAGGAATGGAGAGGAGATAATAGAGAGATGGAGAAAAAGGAAAGAGAAGAGAGGTGAAAGGTGGAGAAAGAAGGAGTGACCAATAAGAGAGAGAGCACAGAGGGAGGAATACCGGACAAGGGCAAGGGCAGAGGAGGAGCATGGAGAAGGAGGATGAAGGACTGATGAGATAAAAGACTTCAAGGAAGTGGAAGCCAGGAGGAGAGAGAAAACTCAGAGTAAAGGATAAGTAAGGAGAACAGAGATACAGAAAGATACAGGAAGAGGAAGACCACTGGAGGACAGGGGGAGACAGAAGGTAAAGAGGAAAGAATAAGATACAGGAAGCCAGTTTCTGTGTCTGCTTGCATGGAGGAGGCTGAACCCATATCATGGTTCACCTCCCTACAAACCAATGACTAGACCGACCTTGTGGGAAGGCTTGGTTAATGTTTCTGAGGCTTCCTCACTCAACCAAAACTATCAAACCTCTCAAACCCCAGTCTTCTGTCGGCCATAGGAAGAGGCTGGACTACAGGATCTAGGGCCACCATTGGGCGCCAGCTATCCAGAGAAGCAAGAGGGTCCAAGATGTTATAAATTCCTTCTTGAGAGAGGGGGTCATGCCAGCCTCTTTAAAAGAAGTGGTAATTAGTCCACTCCTGAAAAAGCATAACTTCCATTCCACTTACTTAATGCCATAGGCTATATACACAACAAATAAACAACTAAAACATATTAGGGCAGATACAACATCATGTCAAAATCAAAAATGGTTGAAACTAAAATACAGTCACAGTATATAATTTAAATGGATTATCTAGATCCATTTCAGTCTGGCTTCAGGCCTGGTTTTCGAACGGAAACTGCCTTGGTCACCCTGTGGGATGACCTCTTCCAGGATAGGGATGGGGGTGAGTATGACCCTGTTGATTCTCTTGGACCTCTCAGCAGCTTTCAATACCGTTGACCATGGCATCCTTCTGGAAAGGTTGTCTGGGCTGGGAGTTGGAGGCACTGCACTGCATTGGTTCCACTCCTACTTGGATGGCCGATTCCAGAAGGTGGTGCTGAGGGATTGTTGCTCTGTGCCTTGGCAATTATGCTGTGGGGTGCCACGGTGCTCTATTTTATTCCCTGTGCTGTTCAACATCTACATGAAACCTCCAGAGAGGTTATCCAGATGTGTGAGCTGAGGTGTCATCAATACGTGGATGATACCCACCTATACCTCTCTTTCTCATCAAATCTAGGTGAGGCAGTGGCTGTTCTGAATCAGTGCTTGGGCACTGTAATGGACTGGATGAGGGCCAATAAACTGAGACTCAATCCAGACAAAACAGAGGTGGGTGGTTCATCTGCCTGGCTAGGTGATGTTCAACCTGTTCTGGAGGGGGTTGCACCCCCCTAAAGGATGAGGTTTGTAGTTTAGGGGTGCTCTTGGACCCAGAACTATCACTTGAGGCACAGGTGGACTCAGTGGCATGGAGCACCTTTTATCAGCTTAGGCTGATATACCCACTATTACCTTATTGGGACAGAGATAGCCTAGCTACAGTTATCCATGCTCTGATAACCTCTCATCTGGATTACTGAAATGCCTTATCCATGGGGCTGCCTTTGAAAACAGTTTGGAAAGTTCAGCTGATCCAAAGCAGGGCAGCGAGATCATTAACGAGGACTGGGCAACATGATCATATCATGCCCCTACTTTTCCAGCTGCACTGGCTGCCAGTCTATGTCCAGGTCCATTTCAAAGTGCTGGTATTAACATTCAGAGCCCTAAACGGCTAGGGGCCGGGTTATCTGAAGGATCATCTCTTCCCATATGTACCTGTTTGGACCCTAAGATCATCTTCAGGGGCCCTTCTCTGGGAGCCCCTGCCAAAGGAAGTGAGACCAGTGGCTACCAGGAAGAGGGCCTTTTCTGCTGTGGCACCCCAGTTGTGGAACAAGCTCCCTAGAGAGGGTTGTCTGGTGACTACGCTGTACTCCTTTCAGCGCCAGGCGAAGACCTTTTCCAGCATTTTAGCATTTTAGTCTTTTAACTTTGCTGTTACTGTATTTTGAATCATTTATTGTTATGGTCAATGACCAGCATAGTTAGTAATTGTATTTTAAATATCTGCATTGCCGTTAGGTTTTATTGTGGGTGAAAGGAGGGAGTGGGGAATAAAGAGATAAGACACAAGTAGCTGGTATAAAATTTGGGCCACATTTATCGAGATTGATCAGATCTGCAAAGGGAAACCAAAGCGGGCAACTTTTCTAAACCAGTGACTAACCTGCCATTTTATCAGCTGAGACATCCGATGCCTGTAGAATGGCATCTTTGATTGCCACCCCTCAGGACTGCCCAGTTTTGGGATGGGAGGCCTTCCCTTGTCACTGCCCCCCAGGCCACAAAACTCTGAGTGGGCAAGGTGATTTGGCTTCAAAGGTAATCCTTATCTTCCAACTGGGGCTGCAAAACTCTTTGCTGGAAGCCTCATGCCAGTCACCAGAAACAGAATACTCACCAACCCTATTCCCCACCAAAGGTGCCCACACATACCTGTCACAGGAGGATGACAAGCCTCTGCTTAGTCATTCCCTCCCCAGCTGCACCAAATTAATTCCAGCAGACCCTTCACAGATCGGACAAAAACAAATCATTGCTGATGTCAGACAACTGGACCCCATCTTACCTATAGAGCTCCCTCCATGAATCAGAAATATTGGGATGCACTATAACCCCATCACCCTGTTTGGATAAGGAATTGCCTATTTCCCTACTCACCTTCTTACAGGCCCTGTGAAGGGCCCAAGGATTCAGCCCATACCAACCGAGGCAATACCCTGAGTAGTTAATAACAATTCCCAGAAACTTTGCCAGATAACTTGCATGTCGGCCAAAGCCTGCAAAATAAGGGCCTTGCCCTTTAACCAAAGATAAGGGCTTTCTCCTTCAACACTCAGGTCATTCCCCCAAGGTGCCACACCATACCCACAGGGAGACAGAAACCAACCTTGCTGGAATAATATGGGCAGGAGGCCAACAATTCAACAATTGAATGTTGGCACGGCTGAGTCCAAGCTGGCTCCACAGCTTGACCTGGAAGGCCTCTGTCTATATTACAGTCTTTTAACTTTTCTGTTTTAAATCTGTTACTGTATTTTGAATCATTTATTGTTACGGTCAATGACCAGCATAGTTAGTTGACTGTATTTTAAATCTATGCATTGCTGCTAGGTTTTATTTTCGTTGCATTTTTATACTGTAGTTTTAAGCTTTTATATTTTATTCTGTTTTCATTCTGTACTTTGTGGTTTTAATTTTTGTGAACTGCCCAGAGAGCTTCGGCTATTGGGCAGTATAGAAATGGGATAGATAGATAGATAGATAGATAGATAGATAGATAGATAGATAGCATGAGGTAGTGGGGAAAGGACTTGGACCGACCTTGCTGGTACTGATGATGAGTCCTCAGCTACATTTATTCACTTGCATGTATTATGGAGGCTGGAGGGGAGAATTCCTTCCATAGAGGAGAGAGCTCTGGCTATTGGGCGGTATAGAAATGTAATTAATTAACGCATGCATGCATGCTGTGGGGATGAAATATGTAATCATCATGGCCTGCTGCCCTCTTCTCAAAAAGGGTTAAGAGATTGGTCTGGCTATGTAAATCAGAGAAGGCTCTCTGACTTCATGAAATAATGTTTTCTTTGCATGAAAAGCAAATGGGGTTTTGTGGTAAATGTGATATAATTCCATATCATAATTACTGTGTGTTAAGTCTAGCCATAAGTATGTTGTAAGCTGCATTCTAACTGGGGAAGTGGAAACAGCCCTGCACATACCCTCTAATTTCACAGTATTCACTTGGAAGGTATCATAGATGTTTTGCCACAGTTTGTAACTTACCATATGATTACATTACCCACATTTGGCCTGGGGATAAGGAGACAGTCACATGCTATTTGGATGCCATAAAACACTGTTGGAACTTGAAACTCTCTCATTCATAGAAGCATAGAATAGTAGGGTTGGAAGGGGCATATAAGACCATTGAGTCCAATTCCCTGCTCAATGTAGGAATCCAAGACAAAGCATCTAAATATACAACTAAATATATTGGGATGGATACAGATTAACCCAGGATCAACTGTGCTGGCAGAAGTGGACTTCCCTGCTTCTCCTTTCCACAGCAGCCCCTTCAGGCCCTTGAAAATGCTTCAGTCAAGAGACCCTGTTGAATAGGGTGAGCTGTTGTGGGGATGAGAATCCCCAAAAATTGGGCAGCAGGACCTCCCATGAGCAGAGCCCTTCCTCTTGTGGAAGACAGATCCTGGATCCATTGCATTTTCTTTCTAGTTGGTTACGTTACATGATGTTATTACATGATATCACATTATTACATGTGTGTCCGTGCATATGTAGTACTCTGAGCACCATTGCAGGAGGATCAACACACGCTCGCCATCTGTCTTGCTCTTTGCCTGGAATTGCTTTTAGGGTTCCTAATATAAAACACTGAATGCATAGACAATGACCTGTCCTTGTAGTCATCATAAATGCTGTGCATGCTTATTAAACAGATTTTATTTCCTTGCGTTCTTACTGGATCACAGAGATGCACAGGCATTGGGATGATATTTATTGAACAACGTAGTGTGACTAACAGAGACAACACTGGTCTGAGTTAAAAGTGCCAAGGGATTCACAAACTGGCAACTGACCCTATCTCGTAAATGTCAGAAAAGTGAGTGTGGGTGTAAAGTTGTCTAAACATACAATAATAAGCGGACCTTGTGAGAGCTGTGAAGAATTTGAGTCACAGATTGGTTCACAAACTGAATCCTGACATTTAACTTAGAAGGATTGGGAGGGAGTCACCCCCTTAGTGTGGCTGTTGGTCATCTATAAAATTCCCAGATATACAAGCTAGCTTGTCATCACTAACTATACACCCTGGCACTCATTATTACCGTTTGTGTTATATGGAGAAAATGAAATGTATGATTTCCCATAATGGGAAGATGAAAATGACCATACAGACTGCACTTTTAAATTATGAGGCCCATTTTTTAATAAGAATACACAGGTTTCTCCCCCACCCTTTTTAAGCATTTAACTAAAATTAATTCATTAAATTGTAACCTTAATGTATCTAACCGTATATCTTCAGGTTAAAAACAATAAAGAGTTTTGTAGCACCTCCAAGGCTAACACTTTTATAATGGCGTGAGCTTTCATGGACTAGAGTCGGCTGCATCAGATGCACCTGATGAACACTAGCCCATGAAACTTTGTGGCATAATGAACGTGTTAAGTCTTTAAGGTGCCAAAAGACTCTTACTTGTTTTTGCTGCAACAGAGTAATATGGTTAACCCTCTCGAAACTGAATTAGGGATGGGGAAGAATTCATTTGGTTTGCATCTTTAAACGAACTGACCAAATTTGCACGTCCTGAACTCATATGCAGATCAGAATACTAGCCTTTGGACAGTGCGCTTCTTCAGATTTTGTGGTGCAGTTCTCAGCTCAAACCGTGTATACAGAAATGTGTATATTAGGAAAAGTTGGGTACAAAACTGCATACAAAATCTGTATGTTAGGGGAAATTGCAGATTTAAATGCAGATTTTCATGTGTGTGTTTACACCACTGATGTGGAAATTGAACAGAACAGACTTATGTTTGAAAACATGCAAAACTGACATGGGATCCCAGTCAGACACTTGCATGGGTTGCTGCTATCCTGTGGAAATGCCCACCCTGAAGAGGCCTGGATCTTTGCCAGCATGGCCATTGGGAGTTGTAGTAGAACTCTTCTGGAAGGCACCAGATTGAGGAAGGCTGATACTGATGTGATTATTTAGTTATGATGCCTCCTGTTAGAAAGGTTAGCAAAGAAAAACAAAAAGACAAAACAGAATGAGCATTTATCAGTCCCACGTGCATACAGGTTATCTTATAACAATAAAGGAGACCACACCCTTCAGGGAAGGGAAGAAAACCATTTTATTCAAAATATTCTTGCATATATAATGCAGGTACAGGGTAGAGTATCAAACATGTTTGTTCAGTCCAATGTGTGTTTCATTACACTGGCAGGAGTGAGAGAGCAAGCTTATGTGCTCCCAGCAATGGGGAGAGAGAGGGAAGGAAGGAAGGAAGGAAGGAAGGAAGGAAGGGAGCGAAAGGACGAAATTACACGAAGCTACATTGTAGCCTAGAGAGAGCCTAAGGCTAGCTGTGGTCAAAATTCCCATGCATTAACGCTGCCCCCTTCCAGTAACTTTCAGACAAGGTTGAAATATCCCCAACAGATACCTGTGTGTGTTCTTTTCTCAAAGGCATCCTTCCCAAAAGAGGAAAGAAAATAGATTCCAGCTTTATAACATCATGCTAAGACTTACTGGGCCATCAAACAAATGCCTAGGGAAAACATTCACCGATCTTTGCCCCAGTGCAACATCACCAGGGCAAAGTGATAACTGAGTGCTGGTGCTGCAGGGATGTTAGGAGGTCGTTGCTGGCCAGACACAAATGTTTATAAATGGCGTGCTAGTCGGCTGAAAGAAAGCAAAAGGAATCTCCAGGCTGCTCAGGAATAAGGCAATACAAAAGAGCGTGGGAGACTTTCGTTCATTCCTTCCCCAATCTTGAGTGCGAGTCCCAAGCTCATTATTCTCTTACTTAAACACTCTTAGATTGTGTTAAGGATGTGGAATCACTGCTGTCTTTTTGTTTCCCAACTCACTAATCTTGGTGTAATTATAAAGAAAATGGCACTCGTCCAGAGCAAGACTGTTGAGCACAAAATTGCAGTCCTTTGGTGGGAGTGAAGTCCAAATTAACATTCCTTGCTGAAGCAATAAAAAAAACCACCAACTATATAAAAGTAATAATTATGTTAACTTCTAGATCACAAAATCTGTATTTTTATTAGGGGAAACTTTGTAAGCATCTGTCCTTGATAGAGAATTATTTAGATTAAGCACCAGTAAAACATTTCTTGCTGTTGTTTAATGAATATGTGCGACATGGTTCCCCGTGAATTTTATTTCCCCAGTGTTCCCTTTTGCTCATTTTCCTTATTGCATTTAAGATCTTGGCGGAGCGCTTCTGTGATGTGCCCCTGACAAAAAAAACAACAGCCCCAGCAGGTTTAGTGCCACTAATGCTACGAGATAGAAGAAGGAATTATTGAAGGGGAAAGGCAATGTGTACAAGGGAGGATAAGAATTAGGCTGAATGATGCACCCCGCTAATGAAAAGTACACTTGCACTGAAATTACATCAAGTTCATCAGCACAAACTCAAACTGGCAAACCACCCATATGAGTAAGGCTGCTATTAAGTGCTAACCTTTTAAAGATAATTCTGTCCACAAAAACACCATTGTTCTAGAAAGGCTGGATGGATGTCTGAGAATGAATTCTGTGTTGCAAGGTTGAGTCAGATGAATCACATTCTGCCATTATAACCAAAAATTAGGGGGACAGTAGGTTCTACACCTTATATATATCCAGAAAATGGCAGAGAGAATTGATCTGAAACTTGGCAGTGCAGGAGTGGTCTGTTTGAGGGTGATCTGTACTGATTTTGAGATAGAAACGGTAAGAGAATGCTTATTTATAGGAGTTTAAAGTTTGACAAGTGACTAACAGCAGTTTTGCAGGTATGATCAGGGTTTTTTCCTCCATAGACTTTGCTGGAATTAAATGTATTGCCTGATTTCTCTGTTTGTACTGGGTCTTTCTGGGAACAGTTAGCTGTGCCAGGCCAAGGGGAAAGCCGTGTATGGGATTTGCCCTAGAGGTTGTCTAATTTGTTTGAAGTTTTTCTTTGCAATGCCATATTTCTGGCCTAATATAGCCTGTGGGAGCGCATAACGTTTAGTTTGCATGTGCCCAGTTCATATTGGCCAGGAGGGACGGGGGCTATAGAATGGGAGTGAGTGTGGCTAGTTACCAGGGACATGGGGGAGGATATCTTATCTACTCTGCCTAAGATAAGATTTTAGAAGAAATCCAAAACTGACCCTGCCCCCCAGGAAAGGAGAACTTTCTTGAAAATAAAAACAAAATATAAACTAAACTCCATTCCTGTTTTTCAGAAAAATACAGGTGCGTACTGTTTTCAGACAGAACCTACCTTATTGTAGGCTTTGAACACAACCCCTTCGTCCTGGAAATATTGTCATAATAGCTCCAGTGTTGTCTGTTCGTAACTTGAGGAAAGCTGAATTATGGTTCCCCGCTACAATGAAATCACTGTGGGAAAGACTTCCTTCTTTTCCAAAGAGGGTTGATATATCATTATAAAATTGTCTTGAGAAAAGCTGAAATATGGAATATGCTGCTACTAGGAAAAGTAGGAGCTACAGAATTAATTCTACTTTAGTAAATATATACGTTATTTATTTATTGTTATTATACTACAGGGTGGGGAATCAAACTGTGGGACGTTTAAAAATATAACTTAAAAGTCGACACATTCTGAAATCTGGCTTTCCCAGAGTTTTCCTTGACACAGCCACTCTATTACTCTATATGGAATGATATTTCTTTGTTGAAACTCTAGGACTTCTTATTTGAGAGAAAGAGAATAGCGTGCCTTCCTATGAGATATGGTCTCTTAAGAACTACACGTCCCAGAGTTTCTTCATTCATGCTGGCATTTTCTGTTCTTTGCAAGGAGCCATTTCTGCTGCTAAATTTACAAGCCCCAGAAGGCTTGAAAACAAAGGCCTCAATTTTTTCTTTTTGGTCCAGAAGAACTTATCCTTAATTTATAAGTTTATAAGCCTATCAGAGATTTATGCCACTAGGATTTTGTAATAAAAATTATTTCAGAATTCTAGACATTTATAAAGTAGTGATAAATTTCCTGAAATGATAAACAGGAATTTATATTAGAATGCATGCATCACAATATTTCTTTGTTGGAATAAATGTGTGTTTTAACAATGTATGTTAAAGTGCCTGTATGTGAATTCTTACCAATCTAAATGGTGTCTGAGGGCCAAAATAGACATTACTTTAGAGACATGGCCAGCAGCTACAGCTATTTATTTTTTTCATTTTTACTCTAGAGTAGGGACAGGGAGACCAATCCAGATCAGGACTGATGCGTGAGGGGTATGAGGCTCTAACCTCCCCCCGCCACCAGTACATGGATGATCTGGATTGCACTCCCCCCCGCCCCATGCCTGCAATTTCTAATGCAATATATTCATCCATAAAGCAAATGGATCACTATTTTGCAATAGAAATTGCAGGTTCCTCTCCTGCCCCATCCAAATCAGGCCTATAGCAGGGAAGAAGGGTTAAAGCCCCCGTACCCACCACACGAGGGTCCCAAACCAGATTGGGCCTCTGTGCTTACTCTAGAGTAAAAATGAAAAAGAGACATAGTTGATAGCTTTGTTTTTAAAGTAATGTCTGTTGTCCCTGATACCTTACTAAGTATGATACTTCTTCCTTTCTTTTTTTACACTGAAGTTCTTATTTTCAGTTTGATCAGAGAGTTTTACTGATAGCCTTGCCAAAACAGAATCAAATTCAGTCAACAAAAAACCTACCAGCTTAACATGTTGTGTTAAAGGTTTTCCATGTTCACGCAACCTCCAAAATGCTGGCAAGTTACAGCTGTTCAGGGCCATGCTCTTAACATGCATTATTTAGGCAATATGGATATGGCCTCCTAAGATGTGGCTAGTTTCAGCAACCTTGCTTGGAGTTGCATGGCTGACAGTGGCAGAATGGTGGATCTAAGCCCGAGATGTGTCTGTTCATTGCAATAGACACATGGAGTATGTGCAACTGAAGCTACCATGCAACTGAAGGTACCATTCCACATTACAAGTACCCAACTGGTAGCCAGTACCATCCAGTAGTCCAACCCCCTGTCACAGGTATCTTAAAGTCACAAGAATTTCAAAGCATCTTTCCTCTTAGGTAATTAACAATGCAATCCTATTCATATCAACTCAGAAGTAACTCCCATTGAATTCAGTCGGACTAACTCCCAGGTAAGTGTATATAGGATTGCAGCCTAAGGATGAAATCCTAAACCGGTTTAGACAAAATAAATGCCTTATTTTCTGCCTAAACATGCATAGGATTGCACTCTAAAAGAGTTAACAGACAGGATGGAGGCTAATGTTGTGGTACTACACTGTGCATGGAGGTAGCGCGATGCTGTGCGCTCTAGATTTAGAGCAACACTGTGGCGATCATTTTCTGTGCTAGCTCCGTGATAATTGTATATCACTTTGACTTCCTTAGGTGCAATAGAGTATTCTGTCCACATTAGCTTCCTGCTTGTGCAGTTTCACCAGTGAGGAAGAGGAGGAGGAGGAAGATTATGTTGTTAAAATGTAGATCTAATGAGGCAGCACATCTCTACATCAACTTTTTCCAGCATTGCTTTCTTTTCAAAGCAGTTTTGGGTTATTCTTTCTGAGAACATCCCCTAATATAATGTATTCTTTTTCTGTGGTAACATTCAGTGGTTTCTCTTGTGACATAAATTCTGTGGGTTATCTGAGCATAGATTATCACATGGCCAATGAGCCAAAAAGAAAATTACATAGGTTGTGTACCACACCCTACTGAATGTGGATACTTGCCATTTTAGAAGGTTTCATAGGCACCATTTAAAAAAATGGTGCCTACTAAATCAAACAGTGCCTAATCCTCAATCTGAGAAAGTGAGTTGCTCTTCAACTGTTGCAGTCTCAGTTTACAGCCTTGACTGAACATAAGAACAAAAGAAGAGCCCTGCTGGATCAGACCAAGGGTCCATCCAGTCCAGCATCCTGTTCATACAGTGAACAACCAGCTGTTGACTGGGAGCCTACAAGCGGGACACGAGTGCTTCAGCACCCACCCCTCAACATGTTCCCCAGCAACTGGTATACAGAGGCATACTGCCTTGGATACTGAAGGTAGCATACAGCCATCAGGACTAGTAGCCACTGATAGCCTTCTCCTCCTTGAATTTAACCAATCCCGCCTTAAAGCCATCCAAGCTGGTGGCCTTCACTACATCTTGTAGTAGTGAAATCCATAGATTAACTATGGGCTATATGAAGAAGTACTTTTATCTGTCCTGAATCTCCTACCAACCAGCTTCATGGGATGACCCCCAGTTCTAGTATTATGAGAGAAGGAGACAAATGTCTCTCTATTCACATTCTCTGCACCATCCATAATTTTGTACACCTCTGTCATGTTACCTTACTCGCCTTTTCTCCAAATGAAACAATCCCAGCTGTTGTAACCTTTCCTCATAGGGGAGTTGCTCCAGCCCCTTGATCATTTTAGTTGCCCTTTTCTGCACTTTTTCCAGCTCTACAATATCCCTCAAATATTGAGGTCCCAAGCCGTTTAGGGCTTTAAATGTTATCACCAGCACCTTGAATTCTGACCAGAAGTATATTACCAGCCAGTGCAATTCCTTTAAAACTGGTGTTATATGAACTTTGTGAGATGTTCCAGTCAACAGTCTAGCTGCTGCATTTTGCACTTCCGAGTCATCTTCAAGGGCAGCCCCATGTAAGGTGCATTGCAGTAGTCTAATTGGGAAGTTATCAGCATGTGCACTACTGTAGCTAGGTTATCCCTGTCCAGAAAATGCTGTAGCTGGCAAATCAGCTGAAGCTGGCCCCAAGAATATGAGCCTCAGAGTTGGGATGCTTGAGAAAATCAGTCTTTGCAAATTCTGAAATAAACTGACCCAATTTACACCTCCCAGATTAATGTGTGAATTGGAATTTAGTTATCCATCAGACTTTGCAGGTCTCTTGATGTTATGACATAGTTCTCCACTAATCTTGTTTTTTTTATGTATCAATCTGAGATTATTATTATTTTTAAAAACTGGCATAAAATGCAGAAACAGCAGCATCTGTCCAATAAGATTCCAAATATGAGGTGCCACAACCAAGAAAGCCGTGTCTCTGGTCACCACACACGTAACCTCATGTGCTGGTGGAACTTTAAGAGGGGCCTCTGATGAAGATCATATGGTTTGGGCAGGCTTACATTGTAGAGGTTTGACAGAAAGTCTGATTCTTGTTTCCAATTCAGCCTGTGAGGAGTTGGAAGGGGCAATAGCTAATATGCTCGGCATCTGTACAGTTAATGAGAAAGTGCAAAGATGCTGAACATGGCACCATTCAGCCATCCTAACTGGAAGCAGTGGAAGGATCTTGTGGACTCTAGTTCTGTTGTGTAGTAATCAAGAGATGTGTGTGGCTGGTTACAATTTGGAAATATCCAGTTCATAGGCCAGAACAAAGTCATCTATCCTATGAATCACTTCCACCCACTTGCAATTTCATTGGAATTATTTCCTGATGGAAATGAGCAGTAGGGACTTTGTACTTTCTTGGTTTAAATAAGAACTGGAAAGGTGATAAATCTTTAAGAGCACAGCAAGTGGGAGTGAGTATTATATATCCTGTTATGCTCACCATTGCATTTTTGGTATAAAGTTTTGAGGAAAGCTTTAAGTTTTACTGATTCCTGAAGCAATATGGTAGCCTTTGAACACTCTAGGCCGAACAGATGAGGTGACTTCTCGGATCTCATCTTTTCAAAGGAACTCTTTGTGCTTATTGACCTTCTACTTTATATGCGGCTACAATCTAACCAATAAAGCCGCATCAGCTTGCATGCTCAAATGGCCAGTCTTTGCCCAGTGGAAGCCTCTGTCATGCAGAACTGTTCATTGTGCCATCCTCACTGGCAGGCAGTTACTTTTCCAGCTAAATAAGCACAGCTCCCTGTATTAGGAGAGCTTTTAACATATGGTTTTGCCATGCACTGTATAAATTATAAAAAATAAATATAAGTCTCGTCTTTGACAAACAGCCTGATTTTTCTGTATAGGTTTGAAATACAACTCTGAGGTTATGGAGCCTCAGCTTAATGCAGCTTAATGCTTTAGGTAGATGCAAAGCAGCTTAATGCTTTAGGTAGATGCAAAGCCAGCCTACGTTTTAAACAGGCTCCGCTTTTCAGTCCACGTGTCCTCCACTCCACATTCAATTACTCCTAGGACAGGGGTGGGCAGAAGGTAGAGCTGAAGGTAGATCTGGCTTTCAAATTTTATATTGTTTTATGCTGCGCCTTGTGGTTTTAATTTTTGTCAACCGTCCAGAGAGCTTTGGCTATTGGGTGGTACAGAAAATAAATCTGTCTGTCTATCTGTCTGTCCGCAGATCTCTCTGTGATTCGCAGTAGAGCCACAAGGATTTCTGACTTGTGTGTCTTTAACAATAGCAACAATTAAAAGGCCTTTTTACACCCCCCCCTCCCCTTTTGTAAATTAGATGAAAGGAAGGTGGGAAGGAAAACCTGGGATTTATTTGTGTGTAAAAGAGCTCAGTGCTGGAATTAAAAAACAAATTCCTGGGCTGAGCACCTGCTTAGAGGCATCCTGTCCCTTAATTCTAAGTGTATATCCACCCCTCACCACACACACACACACACACACACACACACACTATTTCACACGTGTAAGGTTCTCTAGTAAAAAAAGCAAAGAAGATCCTGCCATCCTGAAGTTTGCCCACTGCTGACCTAGAGAACTTGGAGCAACACAAGCTGAACTCGTAGCTTAAGCTTCAATGCACTGGCCCAGAGGTGTGGGGAGGAGATACCCAAAAACAGTCTTATAGTACCCCCACATTATACAAATGTGTATAAACTAACACATTTATAATGACATCAGCTTTCGTGAACTACAGCCCACTTCAACAGATACATACAAGTAGGGAGAAGAAGGCTTTATGAAGGAATGAGTGATGGCCTAAATTGGAGTTGGTAATGATTTGGCTGGGCCGCGGTGGCTTAGTGGTTAAGACGCTGAACTGCAGGCCGGAAGGTCAGCAGGACAGCAGTTCGAGACCCAGGTGCCGCGTGACGGAGTGAGCTCCCATCTTCAGTCCCAGCTCCTGCCAACCTAGCAGTTCGAAAGCAAGGAATTGCAAGTAGATAAATAGGTACCGCCTCGGCGGGAAAGGTAACAGCGTTCCGTGCACCTCAGTGTTCAGTCATGCCAGCCACATGACCACGGAAGCGTCTTCGGACAGCGCTGGCTCTTCGGCTTAGAAATGGAGATGAGCACCACACCCTACATGACTGGTTGGGGACACCTTTACCTTTTACCTTTAATGATTTGGCTGAGATCCAAATAGCTACTTAAGGGTATTAAGTAGTTTGGATGTACCCTGTGGGATTTCGTAGCCCCTCCACCCTTTGGGTGACTCCAGTGCCATATCACAAATTGCTTTTTAAACTTCCCTCTGTTTCAAAAAATTTTTTGCCATGTGACATGATGAGCTGTTGTTTGACAAACACAACTCTAAAGCTTTCTTGGCTGTGCAGATCAAGTCAGGCAGTTCTTTTGATCCAGGCCATCAAACATAAAAACTCTGCATAAAAACATTGCAGGTGTGTGAATGATGTTCTGTGCTGCTTTATGCTGCAGAATGAGGGACAGTCCTTTAAATTAAGGTTCATCTGTGCTAAATGCACTTGATTCAGCAGTTGGCCAAAGCCATCTCTAATCAGTCAATACTTAGGGTTGAACTGAGATTTAGGGCGCAATCCTATCAGGATAGGCACTCGCTTTCGAATTCGAAGGCAACCACTTATCCAATGCAGGGCAGGAGCAGCGTGGAGGGGATCATCCCCTCCACATTTCAGCTGCCCTGCATTCGCAGCTAAACAGCCAATTTGGGCTGTCTAGCTGTGGGAAGTCGGAGCAGGAGGGGCGGACGCCGGACGACACATAGGAAGCGTCAGAACAGCACTTCCGCCCTCCCTGCCCTGGCCTGCCCCCAGGAATGCCCTGTTTTCACCTCTCCGCACTCCTCTTACAAGCGCGGAGCATGGCCAATCCGTTGTGCCTATGAGGCAGCGTGGGCGGGGGTGTAGGTCGGTTCCCGGGAACTGACCTATCCTATTGCCGTCTAGCCACTAACTAGCGGCCATAGGATTGTGCCCTTAGTCATACTTAGAGTAGGCCCACTGAAATCAATGGGACTTACATTAGTCATGGATCCAACCCTTAGGGTTTTTTTTTTATAAACTCCTGAGCTTAAAACTTTTAATGAAACTATGTGGTGTACTTTTTAAACCACCCTTTCAACAATCTTCCATTTGATTTATTTACTCCAGCAGTTTAGAAGGCAGTGTCTTATATTTCAAGCTGCAGAACATTTCCAGAAGCAACAAACCACTCCCACAAAGGAAAGAGTAAGTTGTTCAGGAAACTGTAGAGTTTGAACATGTTCACTGGGCTGCAATGAATCAACAGAGAGCAAGTACAACCATCAGAAAACTGGGTCATAGGCAGTGTAAGCCAGCCCTTGCCAAATGTCTGTGGAGACCTATTCAGGAATACGCTTAGTTTACATCTGCAATTTACTCAGGGTATTAGCAGAAATGATAAAAAAAATCAAATTCAGCAGGAGTCCATTCAAGCTTTTAGTCTGTGACATGCATTGACTTGTGTGTTTCTTTCCAAGTTGTACTGAAGCTTGACTGGAATTGTGGTTTGATCCCAGAAATGCTGCCTGGCTTGCAGTTATCCACCACTTTACTCTCCCTTTCTTTCTTCTTTTTGTCTCTTGAAGCAAGGGCTTCAATCATCCACAGCACAACACCCACTGAGCAGGGCTTTTTTACTTAGAATTGCTAATGTCCTTTTGCCTGGTGAACCTAGTTGCAGCATTGATCAGATACTACTCCATTGCTTTGGATCAGCCTCCCCCAATCTGGTGCTCTCCAGATGGTTTGAACCACAGCTCCCAGAATTCCTGACTATTGGTCATGCTGGTTGGGGAAACATCTGGAAGGCATCAGGTTCAGGAAGGCTGATTTAGATGAAACTTTGTGTGTGGCACTGTCTAGCCTGAATCAAGATAAAGGGTAGTATCTGATGTTAGTCCTATGTAGAGTAGACCCACTGAAATGAATGAGACTTAAGTTAGTCACAATTAACTTAAGTCCCCTTCATTTCAATGGGTCTACTCTGTGTAGGACTAACATTGGATACTACCTGTAGGGTTTAAATTCTACTACACATTAGTTTAATAATGCCAGAATATGTTATCATCTACACTGCTTTATGAATGGTCACTGTAACAATTTCACATACATTTAAGCTTTCACATAATTGTCACAAGCCCTATTCAGGTGTTTGTGCCCTGGGTAGAGGAAAAGTGTAAGGAGAGGGAGCGCGCCAGCCCCGCCCCCTCTGCTGTCACATTCGCCACCTCTCTCCACACGATGCAGAATGCTGATTTTCTAGAGTTAAGGATTGCATGGAGAACCTCCACAAATATAGGAGGCTCCCCATGCCTCCTCTTCAGAAAGTTTCCCTCCACATGTAGAGGACAATGAACGTGACAGTGGAGCAGGACAGGGATCGTGTGCTCCCTCTCCTCACGTGTTTCCTCTACCCAGATCACAAATGCCTGAATACAGCTACAGTATGTAGTTTTTGCATTTTGTTTCCCCCTGATCTCACTGCTTACAAGCACACACACCCCACCCCATATGTATATATATCTATAGCTACTAACTTAGATAACACTTCATGCATCGGATGATGCATCTAGTCCATGAAAGCATTATGCCATGATAATGATGTCAAGACTTTAAGATGCCACAAGTTTCTTCGTTGTTTTTGTCTGAAGACTGGTGTTGATTGTAGTATGCAAAATCAGTTAAAAGAAATTCTACATCTTCCTTTTCATACAATTCACCATGTGATTGCATAGGCCAGACGTTTTGCATGCACAAAAGTAAATAGGGTGCACTTAGTGTATTGCAGAGTTAGTGTAGTATAACAGCTTAAGCTGCAATCCAGTGCACTCTTGCCTGGGAGTAAGTTCCACTGAACACAGTGGGAATTATTTCTGAATAAACATGCTTAAGATTGCGCTGTAGGAGACTGAGCTATGAATTATTATTATTATTCATTAATTATTATTATTCCATTATTATTATTATTATTATTATTATTATTATTATTATTTCTATACTGACCCATAGCTGAAGCTCTCTGGGTGGCTTACGGAAGTTAAAAAATGGTCTTCCATGCAATATTTTCAACTGTCGTTATGCTCTTCCCACCTCCCAAAAGTGGCCTGAAGACAAACACTGCCCCGAGCTATTTCTCTAACAACTGTGACCTCTTTCATTTGTTCATCTTAGGAATCCATTCTTCTTTCCGTTTTTATGATGTTTTTCCTGTATTCTTTTGCAGTTATTTGATTCATTATTAAAACCTGGTGAGGAGATTAATTTTCTTTCGCTAACTCTTTGAAGGTCCGGCAACACCTAATTAACTCTGGCGTGTATTAACTTTTCAGCTGTGGTTGACATGGTTTTGCTATTTCGTTTCTTTATTACAGGTTTTATATATACAGGAGAAGTTGTGCATCGAATGTTAACGGCTACACAGTACATTGCACCCTTGATGGCCAACTTTGACCCTAGTGTGTCAAGAAATTCAACTGTCAGATACTTTGATAATGGTAGGTATTAATCATTTCGCTAGATTATCCTTCAGATGTTCTCCCCCCACCCCACCCCACATTTGTAAGAAAATATACACTGAAGTCTATAATATTTAGCTCTCAGAATTTTAACAAATCTGACTAGCCGTTCATGAGTCAAAGACCATGCTCAATTGGTAGAGTCTGTTGGCAAACGTTCCCCACTATTATAGCCCATCCCGGCTGTAAAAATCCTACATTGTACTTAAATCTCCATTAACACAATTGGTTGAAAAAGGCAAAATTTGAGTCTTCCAAAATTATATGCCCCCTTTGGTACCATCTATACAGTAAATAGCCATTAAGGAAATTAGAGCAACTTAGTATGCTTTGTATCATATTTCACACAGTGACAGAGCATGTCTGAAGTTAATTTACCTCATAAAGAGGGTGTGCAAAGTGCCACTATATAATAATCTAATAAATCTCACTTTACCTACAGCTCTCGAAGGTCAAATACATGGCAGGCACTTAAGTGATAAAGCAAAATTGGATGCTGTACTCTATGGCCTGGTTCAGATGAGCATACCTTGGCTTGTGAAGCCAAGACCTGCACAAGCCAGTTTTGCCCATACACTCCATCCTCACACCAATCTTTCTTTCCCCTTTCTCAGTGTACAGAATACAACACTTCCTGGGTTAATTAACCATAGTTTCCTGTTATGTCCAAACCAAGAAACTATTGGGCGGAATCCAGCAGGGTGCTTATGCCTCTGCCGATTCTCTCATGCCCTGCCAATTCATGTCTGCAAGCAAGACCCACTACTTGTGGAAGGCAGATTTAGGGCTTCCAGGACAAGTGGAAATGAGTGAAAACGCTCATTTCTGGAATGGGGCAGGTCAGCAGAGCTCACATAAGGGAGACCTGCCAACCTGTCCATATTGAGAAACGTGCGTTTCCGCTCCTTTCAGGGCTTTCTCTGGGAAGCACTGAATCTCTGCTGTGCAAGCAGTGTGTCCACTCGCACGACAGAATCTGCAGGACCCACCACTTGTGCAACAGAAGCAGCAGGGCACAAGAGAATCAGCGGAGGCACAAGGGTCCCATTGGATTCTCTCATGGTTACCAGGATTGGAACAAGCTAGGATCTTAAACCAGCTCCCAACCGTGAAGTGTTGAATTACAACATGCCGAGAAGGGAGGGGAGCAGGGGTAGCGTGAGAATGGAGCATGCAGGCACACAACTCGAAAGCATCTCAGCTTAATAGGTCAGAGGGAAATGAAATGCTGAAAAGTACCAGTACTGACAATCACATTATTAACAGTGGCCACCTACAAAACAGTTGTTGCTGATAACACAGATCCTGGCATTGGGTAAGCCATGTAATGTGATTTTTTTTTTTAAAGCCTTTATCCTGATTCAAGCCACAAGAGATATAATTTAAGGTCTTGATGAATTGTAACTCAGCTATCTGTTTTGTGATTCAGCTATTAATTTTGTGAATGGCCAGTGTTAACTTAACAACGTGATTGTCACTTCCTGCATTTCATTTCCCTCTGACCTTACAATCCCCCACCCAGCCATGTGGATATATACCTGTAACTCTGGATAATACTTCATACATGATGAAGTGAACTGTAGACAACAGCCATAAAAAAATTGTTCATCTTTAAGTTGAAGACTCTTTGTTATTAAATATGAGGATCTTGGTTAATTAATGTGGCAAAAGCCAATTAAAATCACAATTTTGAAAATGGTTGTGTTTAGTTAAAATCTTCAACTGGGTTTTGCTTTTGCCACAGTGGGAAACACTTGTATCTTCCATGCAACTGTTCAGGCTAAATGTTTGCAAATGTGGAGGTTAAAATGCATAGAAACCAATGAGGTAAAATGATGTTTGGGATAGACCAAATGAAAGTGGCAGAGGATGGCTGTAGAAATGACTGGGTTTTCAGAGATAATTAGAACAAAGAGAATTCCCTCCAACTTCCACAAAAGGTAAGAAATATGTAGCATCCATTATTTCCCATCCACTGTTGATTGTCAGGTTTCTATTCAGTGCTGATAGACCTCAGACTAAGGTGTATCACATCAGGCAGCCAGTTTGTGATGTTTTCTAACCTAAATCTTGTTCTCTAAGGTTTGAGGTGGGAGAAGGATGACCGTTTTAAGTATTATAGGGGAATATGTGTACTGCCTGAGGAATTACCAAATCTGCTACATAATTTTGTGGACCTGTATATGCATGCATAGTGTATGCATAACAAACAAACAACCATTTGAGGAACAAAATAGATTTTGACATAAAAGAAGTGCTTTTAAAATAAAACAGAAAGCAACCCAATCAGTATTTAGAAAGTAAGTTACAAATATGTCTGTCTGTTTCACACCATCCAGTGATACACTGTACGGTGAAATAATTTAGGCAATGAGATTATGAAAGTTCCACTTGAAAATAACGTAATGCTTCAGTTTACCCCACCCCCATCCCCATAAAAAGCTTGTTTCCTCTAATGTCCTAGTGAGAAACAAACATAAATTTTAGTGTGTTGTTATTGAACTGTACCTTGACGTTTCAAGATTTCCTCAAAGATGTAGTTGAATCATACCAGCCTCTCTTGATATGTCTTTTGGTCACTCTAACAAGGAAAATTATTGTGAAGATGTGACTGTGTGTGTGTGTGTGTGTGTGTGTGTAGATAGATATCTGCCTTTTAGTGTGCTCTAAGGAAAAGATACAGCCCTGAAAACAAAAGACATTTTCAGATGCCTGAAAGAAACTTTAATATGTTTACTGAAGAAGTCTTTTGTATAAAGGACGGTGTAAAGATTTTAACCATATTTGCATATTATGCTACTTTACTGGGAGCACATTTGTAAGATAGTAAGCCTGTACAACTGGTGAGATGCCCCAATGCAGCCTGCTAGCTGTGCAAGCTAGCCCAACAGGGACTTGAAAAACTTGCCGAAGCTACCTGCATAGGACTGCAGAAATGGGGAGGGAGAGCTTCAAGCACATGGCAGGCCACAATGCCAAGCTAGTGGGCTACATTTGGCTTGGTAGCTCACAGACCATTGCAGTATGGTCCACAGGGGTTTAACAAGACTACTTTCATAAAGAATAGAGGGGCTGTTGTAACTAAAAAGCTCCACACCATCATTAATGCGGGCACCACCGATGAAGTCATAGTGATTCTATTTAGCCAGAGCACTTAATATTTACCACTAACACTGTCTATTATTTTATATCTCTCACTCTGAAAGCTTGCAGTAGATAGAAAAGAAAAGAAAAATCTATGCATAATAGATGAACAGAATGAAAATGGAATGCTTTAAATATAAACTTTTCTGCATCAGCTTTTCTGTAAACATCCCTAAGTTATATAGCCAGTGGGTTGTGAACTAAATAGCACAATATAAAACTGTGATTAAAGCAAGAAAACAGTTGGCAGCACGTGTTCTGGGAACCAATTTATACCTCTTATTAGACAGTGGTTGCATTCGTAAATAACTTTGGATTTTGAGCAGCCTTTCTCAACCTTGGGTCCCCAGATGTTGTTGGATTACAAATCCAAACATCCTCAGTTAGCCTGGTCAGTGGTCAAGGATGATCAGAGTTGTAGTCCAACAACATCTGGGGGCCCACAGTTGGGAAAGGCTGATTTAGAAGAAACAACATTGCAATCTCCTGCAGTCCTTGTCTACCACTTTTTTTTTTCTTGCATCACTCATTCAGTAGAGCCGCTGTTTGAAACATTTATGTATGTATGTATGTATGTATGTATGTATGTATGTCATTTTTATACTGCCCAGTAGCCGAACCTCTCTGAATCAAATATAATAGATTAAAAACTACAGAATAAAAATACAACCAGAGTAAAACCTAGCAGCAGTGCAGGTTTTAAATGCAATTTAAATGCAATAGCAGATCTAAGACAGCCAGTGCTGAAAAACCTGGAATGCTAAAAAGGGCTGGGAAAATAAAAGGGTCTTCACCTGACACCGGAAAGAGTACACCATAGGTGCCAGGCAAACCTCTCTAGCGAGTTCGTTCCACTACTGGGGTGCCACAGCAGAAAATGCCATTTTCCTGGTAGCCACATGCCTTACCTCTTTTGGCAGGGGCTCCCAGAGAAGGACCGCTGAAGATGATCTTAGGGTCCAGGCAGGTACATATGGGAGGAGACGATCCTTCAGATAACCTGGCCCCAAGCTGTTTAGGGCACTTTGAATCGGGCCCAGAAAGGGACCAGCAGCCAGTGCATCTGGGAAAGTACTAGCATAATATGATCTCGTTGGCCAGTCACTGTGAACAGTCTCGCTGCCCTGTTTTGGACCTGCTGAAGTTTGCAGACCATTTTCAAAGGCAGCCCCACATATAATGCATTGCAGTAATCCAGATGAGAGGTTATCAGAGCATGGATAACTGTATCTAGGCTATCTCTGTCCAGATAAGGGTGTAGTTGGTATATTAGCCTAAGCTGATAAAAAAAGTGGTCCGTGTCACTGAATTTACCTGTGCTTCAAGTGACAGTTCTGGGTCCAAGAGTACCCGCAAACTATGAACCTGATCTTTCAGGGGGAGTGCAACCCCTTCCAAAACAAGTTGAACGTCACCTAGATGGGCAGATGAACTACTCAATAACAGTACAGCATTTAATGCTTAACTAAGTTCCTAGACACCAGCTAGAACCTTTTTGGAGCCAGTGTCAACTTTTAGGTACTAGCCTAGTGAGAGCAAAATAAATATATCAGATTCTTTAATGCCACCACAAAATTTCTAGGAAGTTGGGCATGTAATAGCTGAAGGTACTTTTCCAACCCTTCATGGATCACTGCCTTGTTGTGGAGAAGGGGCTTGCATAACTCAGTGAAGTCATAAGCTATGCTGTGCAGGGCCACCCAAGACGGACAGGTCATGGTGGAGAGATCTGACAAAATGGGGTCCACTGGAGAAGGAAATGGCAACCCACTCCAGTATTCCTGCCAAGAAAACCCCATGGAACGTATCACAAGGCTAAAAGACATGACACCGGAAGATGAGCCCCTCAGGTCAGAAGGTGTCCAATATACTACTGGGGAAGAGCATAGGGCATTTCCAAGTAGAGCCAGAAAGAGTGAAGCAGCTGGGCCAAAGAGCTCAGCTGTGAATGTGTCTGGTGGTGAAAAGAAAGTCCGATGCTGTAAAGAACAATATTGTTTAGGAACCTGGAATGTCAGATCAATGAATCAAGGTAAGCTGGAGGTGGTCAAACATGAGATGGCAAGATTGAACATCAACATCTTGGGAATCAGTGAACTAAAATGGACAAGCATGGGCAAATTTAATTCAGGTGACCATTATATCTACTACTGTGGGCAAGAATCCCTTAGAAGAAATGGAGTAGCACTCGTAGTCAACAAAAGGGTGGGAAAAGCAGTCCTGGGGTACAATCTCAAAAACGATAGAATGATCTCAGTACGAATCCAAGGCAAACCGTTCAACATCACAGTAATTCAAGTCTATGCCCCAACCACTGAGGCCGAAGAAGCTGTAGTTGATTGGTTCTGTAAAGACCTACAACACCTTCTAGAACTAACACCAAAAAAAGATGTCCTCTTCATCATAGGGGATTGGAATGCTAAAGTAGGAAGTCAAGAAATCACCAGGATAACAGGCAAGCATGGCCTTGGTTTACAAAATGAAGCAGGACAAAGGCTAATAGAGTTTTGCCAAGAGAACACGTAGATCATAGCAAACACTCTTTTCCAACAGCACAAGAGGCGACTCTACACATGGACATCACCAGATGGTCAATATCGAAATCAGATTGATTATGTACTTTTCAGCCAAAGATGGAGACACTCCATCCAAAGATGGAGACACTGGAGCTGACTGTGGCCCAGATCATGAGCTGCTTCTTGCAAAATTTCGGCTTAAATTGAACAACATAGGGAAAACCACTAAACCATTCAGGTATGACCTCAATCATATCCCTTATGAATATACAGTGGAGGTGAGGAATAGATTTAAAGGATGAGACCTGATAGACAGAGTGCCTGAGGAACTATGGATGGAGGTCTATAACATTGTTCAGGAGGCAGCAACTCAATCCATCCCAAAGAAAAAGAAATGCAAGAAAGCCAAGTGGCTGTCTGAGGAGGCTTTACAAGTAGCTGAGGAAAGAAGGGAAGCGAAAAGCAAGGGAGAAAGGGGAAGATATATCCAACTGAATGCAGATTTCCAGAGAATAGCAGGGAGAGACAAGAAGGCCTTCTTAAATAAACAATGCAAAGAAATGGAGGAAAACAATAGAAAGGGAAAGACTAGAGATCTCTCCAAGAAAATTGGAGATCTCAAGGGAACGTTTTGTGCAAAGATGGGCATGATAAAGGACAAAGAAGGCAGGGACCTCACAGAAGCAGATGAGATTAAGAAGAGGTGGCAAGAATACACAGAAGAACTATACAGGAAAGATCTTAATGTCCCTGATAGCCATGATAGTGTGGTCACTGAACTTGAGCCAGACATCCTAGAGAGTGAAGTCAAGTGGGCCTTAGGAAGCATTACTAACAACAAAGCTAGCGGAGATGACAGTATTCCAGCTGAGCTATTTAAAATCCTAAAAGATGATGTTGTTAAAGTGCTGCACTCAATATGCCAACAAATTTGGAACACTCAACAGTGGCCACAAGACTGGAAAAGGTCAGTTTACATTCCAATGCCAAAGAAGGGCAATGCCAAAGCGTGTTCAAACTACTGTACAATTGCGCTCATTTCACATGCCAGCAAGGTTATGCGCAAAAACCTACAGGCTAGGCTTCAGCAGTATGTGAACCAAGTACTACCGGAAGTACAAGCTGGGTTTCGAAGAGGCAGAGGAACTAGAGATCAAATTGCCAATATTCGCTGGATTATGGAGAAAGCAAGAGAATTCCAGAAAAATGTCTATTTCTGCTTCATTGACTACGCTAAAGCCTTTGATTGTGTGGATCACAACAAACTGTGGCAAATTCTTAAAGAGATGGGAGTACCAGACCACCTTACCTGTCTCCTGAGAAACCTGTACGAGGGTCAAGAAGCAACAGTAAGAACCAGACATGGAACAACCGATTGGTTCAAAATTGAGAAAAGAGTACGACAAGGCTGTATATTGTCGCCCTGCTTATTTAACTTATATGCAGAGTACATCATGAGAAACACCGGGTTGGATGAATCACAGGTCGGAATTAAGATTGCTGGGAGAATTATCAACAACCTCAGATACGCAGATGATACCACCCTAATGGCAGAAAGTGAAGAGGATCTAAAGAGCCTCTTGTTGAGGGTGAAAGTGGAGAGTGCAAAAGCTGGTTTGAAATTCAACATTAAAAAAACTCAGATCATGGCATCTGGCCCCATCACTTCCTGGCAGATAGAAGGGGAAGAAATGGAAGCAGTGACAGATTTTATTTTCTTGGGCTGCAAGATCACCGCAGATGGTGACTGTAGCCATGAAATTAAAAGACGCTTGCTCCTTGGGAGGAAAGCTATGGCAAACCTAGACAGCATAGTAAGAAGCTGAGACATCACCTTGCCGACAAAGATTTGTATAGTCAAAACTATGGTTTTCCCATTAGCAACATATGGCTGTGAGAGCTGGACTATAAGGAAGGCTGAGCGCCAAAGAATTGATGCCTTCAAACTGTGGTGCTGGAGAAGACTCTTACGAGTCCCCTGGACTGCAAGGAGGTCAAATCAGTCAATCCTAAAGGAAATCAACCCTGAGTACTCATTGGAAGGTCAGATACTGAAGCTGAAGCTCAAATATTTTGGCCACCTAATGCGAAGAGAAAACTCCCTGGAAAAGACCCTGATGCTGGGAAAGACTGAAGGCAAAAGGAGAAGGGGACGGCAGAGGATGGGATGACTAGATAGCATCACCGATGCAATGAATATGAACTTGAGCACACTCTGGGAGAGAGCGGAGGACAGGAAGGCCTGGCGTGCTATGATCCATGGGGTCACGAAGAGTCGGACACCCTTCTGTCCCCTTGGAGCCCACCACCTCCCCAAGTAATTGGTTCCATGTTGGTATTGCTCTAACACTCAGGAAGTTTTTCAGCCGGAATCTGGCTTCCTGTAACTTCAGCCCATTATTCCGTGTCCTGCACTCTGGGATGATCGAGAAGAGATCCTGGCCTTCCTCTCTGTGACAACCTTTCAAGTACTTGAAGAGCACTATCCTATCTCCCCTCAGTCTTCTCTTCTCAAGGCTAAACATGCCCAGTTCTTTCAATCTCTCTTCATAGGGCTTTGTTCCCCTGATCATCTTTGTTGCTCTCCTCTGAACCCTCTCCAGTTTGTCTGCGTCCTTCTTAAAATGTGGTGCCCAGAACTGGACACAGTACTCCAGATGAGGCCTAAGCAGTGCTGAGTAGAGGGGAACTAGTACTTCCTGGGATTTGGAAGCTATGTTTCTATTAATGCAGCCCAAAAGAGCATTTGCCTTTTTTGCAGCCACATCACATTGTTGGCTCATATTCAGCTTGTGATCGACAACAATTCCAAGATCCGTCTCGCTTATAGTGTTGTTGAGCCACGTATCCCCCATCTTGTAACTGTGCATTTGGTTTCTTTTTCCTAGATGCAGAACTTGGCATTTATCCCTATTACATTTCATTCTGTTGTTTTCTGCCCAGCGCTCCAGTCTATCCAGATCACTTTGAATTTTGTTTCTGTCTTCCAAAGTATTAGCTATCCCACCCAATTTTGTGTCACCTGCAAATTGGATCAGCATTCCCTGCACCTCCTCCTCCAAGTCATTAATAACAATGTTGAAGAGCGCTGGGCCCAGGACTGAGCCCTGCAGTACCTCGCTCATTACCTCTCCCCAGTTTGAGAAGAGAAGATCTTATCATCTGCTCCAGAATTTTCCCAGGGATTGATGTCAGACTGACTGGTCTGTAGTTCCCAGGTTCCTTCTTTTTACCCTTTTTGAAGATAGGGACAACATTAGCCCTCCAGTCATCTGGCACTTCACCTGACCTCCATGATTTCTCAAAGAGAATAGACAGTGGTTCTTAGAGTTCTTCTGCCAGTTCCTTTGTTACTCTAGGTTGCAGTTCATCTGGCCCTGGAGATTTGAACTCATTCAAAGTAATTAAGTGTTCCTTGACCATATGCCTATCGATCTCAAGCTGCAATCCTGCCCCTTCAGCCTGTACTTTGCCTTTGCCAGGGGGGGTCATAGACCCTCTTTGGGGAGAAGACTGAGCCAAAGTAGGAACTGAGCACCTCTGCCTTTTCTTTGTCATCTGTTATCGTTTTGCCATCCTTATTTAATAGCTGAACAACCATTTCTTTCCTCTGCTTTTTACTATGCACGTAGCTGAAGAAAGCCTTTTTGTTGCTTTTAGCATCCCTCGCTAACCTCAGCTCGTTCTCAGCTTTAGCCTTCCTGATGCCATCCCTGCAATTCTGCGGTACCTGCCTGTACTCTTCCTTTATTGCTTGGCCTTCTTTCCACTTCCTATATGTGTCCTTTTTTAATTAGTCTGACACATCTAGATGGCGCGGTTGGGGAAGGCTGCAGAGTAGCATTAATTGCAGTTCTAACAGAAAGAATATATTCATCCAGCATGTAATTACCTTACGAAATTTACTGCTGCAAGATCTGGGGATGGCCATTGCATTGAATGGCTTTAAAAAGGCTTTAGACAAATTCATAGAGGATATGACTATCAATGGCTATTAGCTGCAATGGTTGTATGGAACCTACAGGTTAAGAGTATGCCTATCAGTACTCATTGCTGGGAAGCAAACTACAGGGGAGGGCTGTAGGATTAGAGCTCTCTTGCTTCAGGGGAGCTGTGGGTTCCCCAAAGCATCTGGCTGGTCACTACTAGAAATAGGATGCTTGACTAGATGTCTCATTCAGAATTGCTCTTACTTAATAGATCCTTGTGACCTCTGCCATAACCATTGCTTACTTATCGATGAGAAGTATATATGTTAGAGGTAATGAGGTGAATGGCTAGTGGGCTTAATTATTATGCAAATTACCCACACTGCATGGAGAATGTGCATATTATTTGTCCATGTGCACATTTTCCATGAAGCATGGTGAATGTACACAATAGCTGGTTGTTATGCACATTAGCCATTCAACTCAAATTTGTTATTGTTGTTCAGTCGATCAGTCGTGTCCGACTCTTCGTGACCCCATGGACCATAGCACGCCAGGCCTTCCTGTCCTGCGCTCTCTCCCGGAGTGTGCTCAAGTTCATATTCATTGCATCGGTGATGCTATCTAGCCACCTCATCCTCTGTCGTCCCCTTCTCCTTTTGCCTTCAGTCTTTCCCAGCATCAGGGTCTTTTCCAGAGAGTTTTCTCTTCGCATTAGGTGGCCAAAATATTTGAGCTTCAGCTTCAGGATCTGTCCTTCCAATAAGCACTCAGGGTTGATTTCCTTTAGGATGGACTGATTTGACCTCCTTGCAGTCCAGGGGACTCGTAAGAGTCTTCTCCAGCACCACAGTTCAAAAGCATCAATTCTTCGGCGCTCAGCCTTCCTTATAGTCCAGCTCTCACAGCCATACATTACTACTGGGAAAACCATAGTTTTGATTAGACGGACCTTTGTCGGCAAGGTGATGTCTCAGCTTCTTACTATGCTGTCTAGGTTTGCCATAGCTTTCCTCCCAAGGAGCAAGCGTCTTTTAATTTCATGGCTGCAGTCACCGTCTGCGGTGATCTTGGAGCCCAAGAAAGTAAAATCTGTCACTGCTTCCATTTCTTCCCCTTCTATCTGCCAGGAAGTGATGGGGCCAGATGCCATGATCTGAGTTTTTTTAATGTTGAGTTTCAAACCAGCTTTTGCACTCTCCTCTTTCACCCTCAACAAGAGGCTCTTTAGATCTTCTTCGCTTTCTGCCATTAGGGTGGTATCGTCTGCGTATCTGAGGTTGTTGATAATTCTCCTGGCAATCTTAATTCCGACCTGTGATTCATCCAACCCGGCATTTCTCATGATCAACTCAAATTACCCTTAACGTATTCACAACTACCATGTCTTGTTCTACAGAAAATGATGCTTCTGGTGTAGCAGCCATATCGGGGGTCAGACTAAGTAGCCTCATGCAGTCTCATGCTTCATGTTCTTGCTGAGCTCTTTCTCCTTTGAATATATTGTTGTAAGCTGACGAGACACAGAATTCCTTATCTTGTCAAAGGTCATACAGTTGTATATCTTGTTCTCTGCTGTTCTCTTCTGTTCTCTCCTTATCACGGCTACCCTATAACCCAGTTCTTGTATTATAAACAATAGTGCTAAGAGAAGAAATGTTGAGGATTGCAACCCCATGCGGGAGGGAGAGGAGGAGCCGTTTCATATATGTCACAATGTCTATAAAACCAATGTGCTAATGTAAATCGGGGCTTCTGGCTCTTTGGAAATGATTCCAGCCTTAAGCCCGTGCGTTAAATAAAGAATCTCTTTTTCCTTCACTCCGTGGTCTCTCTGACTCTGGGTTCTGCAACATAAATGGTGCCATGACTCGGATGTGGCAGGCTCTGAGCCAGACAGGTGGCAGTTGCCTGCTCTTGATCGCCGCACCAGGAGGACGAGCTCGGCGCATGCCTCCCTTTCTTGGCGCCACCGACCTTTTTGTCGAGTGAATGGGAGAAAGCTTGCACCGGGATCGCCCAAACGGTAGCGAGCAGCAAGAGAACCTTGGGAAGCAGAGGAAGGAACTTGAGCCCTGCCTGTATCGCAGCTGCAATTGAGTTGTAACCCACATTGGAAGCCTTCAGGAGAAAGGCAAGTATATGGGAAAAAGAGGGCCCCGCCTTTAGGGAGAAAGGCCACTGGGCAGAAAAAAAGAGGGCCCCGCCTTATGAAGAAGGTCAGTGTTGGTGGTATATGTATACAAAAGAACCTACTCCTTGCGGGTAGAAGGGGGGCCTGATCACACCCCCGAGTGGGCGCCAGTACCCAGCACGCCAGTACTCAGTAGGAAGCTGGGGAAGCCGTTTTCCGCTCTGGTAAAAAGTGGGAAAAGTGGGTGGCAGGGACATATGGATGCAGTGGAGAGAATGATGATTGTGTGAGTGGCTACTGCGGTTTCTGAAGCATACCGTTGACCGTCTGGGTGCCCAGGCCAGTAGCAAAGTGCGTGGTATGAAAAATCCTCTTGTGTCGGCCAGTGAGACCCCTTACTCACTGACCAATTCCCATTCCCTAATTGTGTCTGTCTTCAATTTAAGAGGGAGGCTATGGGTGGTGGGGGAAGCAAACCTTGCACCCCCTTGAGATGTATGTCAAACAAAGAAAGAAAAAGGTTTTTTTTTAAAGATTCAGAATAGAAAGAGAAAACAGCAAAATGCTCAAGGTCGAGCTGAGAGGAAAAAAAAACAAGATCTGAGGCTGTTAATTAGAAAAATGTTACAGGACAGTCTGGCTTTTAACAAAGCGTGGGAGCGTGAGAGTGTAAGGCCGAAGAAGTAGCTGTTAGCCTAGCGTGCCGAGAGGGGGGGGACAGGAAAATTGCCCACAACGTTCTGAGTTGTGCAACATCATCACCTCGCCTAATTGAGATAAAATCCCTAAGAAATGGAAACTGAAAATGAAGACCCAGAAGATGAAGGCAAAATAGAAAATAAAGGTGAAGAATCAGCCCCCAGAGCACAGGCTAGACCCCTCTTCGAGTGAAAAGTGTGCCATAAGACTGTCCCAAAGCAGAATGAAGCGGAAAGACCATGTTGAAGATCTCTGTCAAGGTAACCGTGTTTAGCTTTGAACTGTGTTAAAATTGCATAGAGCCTGTAGCTACTGACCATCGGCTATATGATTTCTGAAGAGCGTAACCATTAAGCTTTTGCCGTGGGATTCCCTGCAATGAAGAAATCTCACTGATTTGAGTGTCCAGTGTTACACTGCCTAAGTGTGTGTGCTAAAGAGACCGAGAAACCAGACAGCATGTTCCTGGCCAAGCCAAAATCACGCTACTGCCATGCTCCTGGAAGCTGCAATAAACTGTGTAAGCTGGGAGACCCAACCTGATTGAGAAGAAAAGAAGATATTGGAGCAACTGTCTTAAAAAACAATGAGATCTGTGTAGCTGGCTGGCTGACGCTGTCAGTGATGTTACAACTTTAAATTAAGACTGTTTTCCTGTTTGAGACCCCAGCGAAGAAAGCTGACCCGAGTTATTTGTTGCCCGTGCCAAAGCAAGAATTTGGCTGCCCTGTACCTCATCATGTCCTGTTTTAAGCTTGGGATTTACAAATACAGACAAACTGAGAAGCTTGCCTTTGAAGTCCTGCAAATCACCCCACCGCCTCCCCGAAGATTAATGGCTGCCTGAAAAATGCAAGGATAAGGCGATGCCCGTCACCCCCCAGCGTCCTGAGTTTCAGCACTCAGTGTTTCAGTGCTTTCGTGTACCAGGTTAGAAGAGAAAAAAAAAGAGTAAGTTTTTAAAATGTCTGTAAGAGAACCTGACAGAAGTAAAATAAAATTTACAGAGGAGTTGCCCAAGTTAAAGTGTCATGGCTAGAGAGCTGAGCTGTGCCGCTCTGTTTAGACAGAGGCCTTGCTAAAAAGTTAAAGGCCCTTGTCTGTCAGAAGGGGTGTAGGGCCACACTTTCCCTTTTTAAACTGATGCAAAAGTGGAGAGCCTTTGCTGGAAACATCTCATCTTCATTGCCCAGAGCCGTCTCTGTTTGCTTCCATCAATGTCTGGGCTTTTTAGAGACACTCTGCACATGGACTAAAATTTTAAATTGTCAAAGACTTGCCATGGACAGTGCTGTGAAGCTTTTGATGAACTCTCATCACTGTGGACCGTGTGTCTGTGTTTGTAGTCAGCTCAGTGTACAGCAGGCTGAGTTTGATTTATAACTTTTAGATTTCCTTCTGCTAAAACTCATGCAGCATAGAGTTGCCAATGCAAAAATGGTGACCTAGAACTCTTTGCGTGTGTGGGTATGCCCGTTCCTTGATTTTAATGGGCCCTGAGCTTTCAGCCAGAAGAGCAGTATGATTGCTGGATCTGCTCCATCATGCCTTACCATGCAAAAAGTGTTTTCCATTCATTGTGTTAAATTGCAGAAAAAAGTTTGTTGTGTATATTTTATGATTTCTTAAATATCATGAAATATATGTGATATTTGCAAATTAGTGTTAGTTGCAACTCCAAATAATACTAAGTGTGGTTCCCGATGGAAAACAAGGAGAAAAGACAGAGGCAAGTAGAAAAGAAGCGTGGCCATAGTTGCCCCCAGGGTAAATTAAAAGCAGCTGATTGTGCCTGGAGCTTATTACCTGGGGTAAAGTAGCCACAATAATGTAATAGTTCTTTAAGATAAAAAAAATGTAACTAGAAGGAGAAGAAGAGCCTATCCCAAATGTGTGTCATTGAGACTAGTGTAAGGCAGAAAGGTTTAAGTAAGTGAGTTTAACTTGAAAAAGACAAATAAAGAAACAAGGCTGGTGCATAGATCAGAAAGTTTTATATAAAAAGTTTGAAACATGATCTGCAATACAGGCAGATCAGCAAAGAAAAAGAAAGCAAAAGAAAGAGAAAAAATTTGTCTTCCCATACTAATAAATAAAAGTGTTATCAAGCACTTTAGGAAGCGAAGTTGTTTACAGGAAGCTGTGCCTGAGAACCAAACACTTCTAGCCTATGCTGAAAATGCTTGCTAGTGTTGTGCTGCCTCATGGGTAACATGTATAGTATAAAAACCCATTTAGCCCAATAGCTCGTGGTTCAGAGAAGCTGTCTGATCCAACAATTAAGTACGCCTGTGTGCTGTAAGTTACCCAATAAAGTCTCCTTGTAAGTAACCCCCCCCCCCCCGCTGGAATCCCAAAACACAAGTTGGGCTAGAGCGCCTCACCCAGTATCAAACCCTGCTGTTAGAAGCCATGAAAGCAGGTATGAAAAAGTCAATTAATATGACCAAAGTGTTTAAAGTGCTGCAAGGTGCCACCGAGGCCCCAGAGCGTACTTGGAGCGTCTTTCAAATGCCTATCGCCAGTATACCTCCCTCAACCCAGAGGCCCAAGAAGACGTAAACGAAAAAAGAAAAGAAGAAGACCCGGCAGAGGCAAAAGATTCTTAAAAAAGAACCAGTGTGCTCAGTGTGGACAAGATGGACATTAGTGGCATGAATGCCCAAATAAAATAAATCAGATACACAAAGGAGAAAACCAAAGGGGCCAGAATGGGCGAAGAGGGAGACAGCTTGAGAGGGGCCGTGACATTGACTTCATAATTGACACTGGAGCAGCATCAAAAGCAAGCAAACGTTAGCCTTAAACAAGAAGTTCAAACACTGAGCAAAGTTCTTCAAGCCCAGCATCGCTTTGTCTTAAAAAAATAAGCCATTCCCATCACAGAAGCTCATGCTTTCCAACCAAGAGTTAAAGTATGAGTTAAAGAGGGAAAAATAACCCTTTGACTCCCAGATGGAGAGGACTGAAAACTGTCATACTTTCCACCCCAGCAGCTATGAAAGCAGCTGGAGTTAAACCCTGGATACATTGGACACGAGTCAAGAGAGCGAGAGGGGGAGAGTAGACTGTAAACAGAAATCCTGAAAATCCTTTAAAAATCATTCTGAAAAAGCAGTAAGAAGACTCAGGCTAGACTTTACTGTGGACACACCGGGAGACTATCCCCCTGCGTACGGTCAGACCTGCAACTGGAGAATTGAAGAAGGGGACTAGACCCTACTGCAGCTTGCCAGGTGAATAGCTGCCCAGCGTACGGTCAGATCCCAAAGAAGATCAAACATGTGTGTTGTAGTGTTAGTAGTGTTGCATTGTGTCTCCTTAATAAGGTGCAAAAAGGGGGGCCAGCCCCTAAAAGGAAAGGTTTGTCCCAGTGATTTGCTGATAATTACTGGCTTCACCTGGCTAACATCACGAGAGTAAAACATTTTTGTTTGCCAAGAGGTATACCTGCAAACAGGCTTATTAGCTCTTGCCTAATACCTGTCTGTAGACATCCTGGGAACATTCAAAAAGATACCATGTTAAGAGTTTATGGTGCAAGTTTAACTTATTCCCAAAATGCTAATTGGGGCGTAGTTGCAAAGATCCTACCCCCTACAGAGTTCACTCTATGCACCCCCATCGTTGCTGAAACAAATGCTACGTGTGCACGAATGCTTAATTGTCAAAAAATTTTCCAGAAAATATGAAGCTATCCCTGGCCCCCTTCCACTGTAATAAAATTCAAAACATATCTTTTAATAATGCCCACATACTTTTGCCTCATGGATGGTTTTAGACATGTAGTTCCCGCACTTGGTCATTCATTCCTGCCAACTTGTCTAATAACCACCCATGTTGCCTCAGCCGCCAATTAAATTGGTGCCAATTCTTCCCCTGTAGCCCGAGAAAATCCGTCAACGGCAGCCTCGAGCACTCCAACTAACTAAAAATTGTAATAGTCATGTGCAGTTATATTTTGACTCAGAAAAATTGGCCTTAGCAATGTCACTGGTTAAGGTTCCAGGTTTAGCCTTGGCTGATGGTCTGGAAATCAACCGGTTAGCTTGCAGCTTAGCCAAAAGCATAAATGCCACCTCACAAGCATTGTCATTGTTAAATAAAGAGTTGCGTGATCTAAGAGGTGCAGTTCTAGAAAATAAAGCTGGTATAGATTACCTCTTCCTTCTTCATCATTTAAGTTGTGAGACACACCAAAAGCTCTGTTGTTTTAACTTAACTGATAATGGCAATGCTGTAGATGAACAGATCAACAAGCTGCACAATATAGTAGCTAACAAAACAATAAGACAAAACAATTAGCTAAATTAGTTAACCCCTTGGCTTCCAGATCTTAGCTAGCTTAAAAGCATTGTTCATCCTAATTCTACCAGTGTTGTTCATAAAGATACTGTTATGTCTCTGCGTTCCTTGTCTTATGAGCTGTTTAACCAATCTGTTTTATGTCTCAGCTAATAAAACTGCTGCCCTCTATGCTCTAATAGCCCAACAAGAGGCTAAGTAATATGTATGTCACAAAAAGCTTTGTATAGTTATCAGAAATGCTATAATTGTAATAAAATTATGCATTTAAGGGGGGAATGTAGCAGCCATATCGGGGGTCAGACTAAGTAGCCTCATGCAGTCTCATGCTTCATGTTCTTGCTGAGCTCTTTCTCCTTTGAATATATTGTTGTAAGCTGACGAGACACAGGAATTCCTTATCTTGTCAAAGGTCATACAGTTGTATATCTTGTTCTCTGCTGTTCTCTTCTGTTCTCTCCTTATCACGGCTACCCTATAACCCAGTTCTTGTATTATAAACAATAGTGCTAAGAGAAGAAATGTTGAGGATTGCAACCCCATGCGGGAGGGAGAGGAGGAGCCGTTTCATATATGTCACAATGTCTATAAAACCAATGTGCTAATGTAAATCGGGGCTTCTGGCTCTTTGGAAATGATTCCAGCCTTAAGCCCGCGCGGTAAATAAAGAATCTCTTTTTCCTTCACTCCGTGGTCTCTCTGACTCTGGGTTCTGCAACACTGGGACCTCTAGAACAATCATCGCCATGTCAGGAATCATAAAAAAAACCCTCCGTGCATGTATTTATATCCATCAGCAATTGTGGGCCACTTGACATCTCTGCATCTGTTTACTATTTAAAATACTGATACAGTGATATCTACTGTATGGCCCATTTTACAAGATTAAGATATTACTACAAGTTAAATAGTTACTGTATTAGATTTTACTGTGTGGCTACTGTATTTACTGCAGTATTTTCCTCTCTTCCATACTTTGGACTTGATAGGTACTGCATTGGTCGTGCAATGGGATCATGTACATCTACAGGATAATTACAATCTGGGAAGTTTCACATTTCAAGCGACCCTTCTCAACGATGGGCGTATCATTTTTGGCTATAAAGAGGTGAGTTTGATCTGACAATTACTTAGTTTTATATCCCACAGCATCTAATAAAATATCTGTTTACAACCAAATAAAACATGTTACAAATGCTAAAATGCTGATGCTCTGACATCTTAATGCAAAATACTTTCTCTGTGCCAAAACTTATTGCATGGATGCTATCGTTAAGAAGGTGATGTACTTGGCCAGTTGTAAGAGATTGCTGTGGGGTACAGTGGAAGAAGAGGTCTCTCTTATCCAGTGATTGGAAACCTCAGGACCATGGACCAGATCCACCCCTCCTGGAGCACCAGTCCAACCCTCTGGGGTTCCCCAGATGGCTGCACCACCTTTCCCTGCCCCCACCATTTTTCCCCTGACCGCCAATTGTTTGGTAGCTTCCTGGCTTTCGTGAAGTGTTTCCCCCATTCTAAAAGGTAGGAATGCCTCTCCTAAGGCTTAGTTATTGGCAGTAAGGGCTTTCATCAAAAATATGCTGGTATTTTGACCTTGCCCATTTTGTATTTAATCCCAGCCCTTTTGCCTTTGTCCTCACCCACCACTGGAATGCACCCACCGAGAGCATCTCCAAAATTGAATTTGGCCCTCCAGCTGAAAGAGGTTCCCTACTCCTGCTCCTATGTATATTGGACCACTTAGGACATCATAGGTCAAAAGCAGCAACCTGAGTTGTGCCTTACACACCCGCTTACCCTGGACTGGTTCCCTCTATGTGATTTATGTCCACAGGACCATCGAACATGTTGTTGATTTCACAATAGAAAACTTAGAGAAGACTTCAGATGTCATTGGAGCAGGTTTATAAATGTAAATAACTGTGCATGCAGGGGCCTTTTGATGTGACAATGTAACATCAGAGAGAATATTCACAGAAGGTCACAGCAGCTTCTCCTGTGAGCAGGGCATTAGGGAAATTAGAAATCCATTTTCATGGAACAAGGTGCTAGACCTTTTGTGCCCACGTTCTTTGATATATCACTGCTCACATGAGTAGACCCCTTATGTGAACAGTCATTTATGCAGACTAGCCAATTCTAATAGCATCTCAACCAGCGCTGAGAAAACATTGTCTTTGGAAATATTTCTATCACTACCACGTGCATTAAGAATGCCTCTTTTATAGAGCTATAAATATTAACAAGAAAAGGAATAATTTTCCCTGTCAGCTTGTCCATTGCCTGTCATCAAAAGTTGCTGCAGTCCCTTTGTACCAACTTAATGATTTTCTTGTCATGCTATCAACATAAATGATGGATCACAGTTTTCAATGGAAAATTAAAAACAGACCCAGTCTTAAAAACACAGAGCACAATCTGTTTTCCCTTTGCCAGGTGATACCAGGACTAGAATTGAGAACCTTTGGTTTTGTGTACAGCTGCTTTGTGTGGTGAGCTATCAGAATTTGCTCTCTGCAATCATCATACAGAGCCGTCCTGAGAGTGCACATTGCAGTAGCATATGTCGTATTGCAGCACCCAGCTTTACCAGTTGACATTAAAAGGGGCCCACAGTTCTGATGTTCAGATGTCTTCTTAAAACTCATCTCTTTACACAGGCTTTACCTGAAGTGTGACCCAGCCAGCTATAGTTTGTAGCACACAGTAGAGCGTGTGGTTTTACTGCTGATGAATTTGCACTGTGTTGTTCTTATAGTTATACTTATTGTTGTTTTTGTGCCATTGTATTGTATGTTTACCATTTTGATACCTTTGTGGAAAGCGGTATATGAATTTGAACAACAATAATAATAACTACTACTACTACAGCTTGGGACATCTACCCAGCAGTGAAGTGCTCTCAGGCTATTGACTGGTCCCACTTATCCAGGCTTGCCATTGGGCTCTCCTGGGCAGGATGGACTTTCCTGTTTAGGTTGGGATCGTGCTTGAGCAAGGTCCTCCAGAGGGTCCACTCTGCCCTATAACTATATTTGGGTTTGTGCCTCTGTTCCCCCCACCCCATTTACAGGAATACATCCCGTAAATGCATCAAATCTTAGAACTGCTATAATGGATCCATGGTGATTACATGACTGAAGGGTTCATTACTGCCTAACGAGCAGGCAGAACCTTTACATTAAGAACACTTGGAAAAATGCACCAAAAAATGTTGAGATCTTGCATTGACCATATATTAATTATGTGTGGAAGGAAACACAGGAACAGTTGCACTACTGAGCATTATCACTACTTCTTTGTTGTGTTCTGTTCTTTGTTTTATTCATGCAAAGATTAAAAGGTTGTTTTCTTCAACAGAGAGCAAAGCTCTTAAAGATAGACCTACTCGTAGATTTACTGTATAAAGACTGATGTCCCATTTCCCCTCTTTTAGCCCAAATGGGTTATTGCTTTACTGTTTACAAAAGTTAACAGAATTTCTGTGAAATATTCAGTAATAGAAACTGAATTCATTTCCCACCATAATATACTTTCTGTGTGGCTATGTGTGCAGAATTTCATTAGGTGTTAGCAAAGCAGCATTAAAAAGAAAGCTATTTACACAATAAGAGAGCTAAACTGTTTGAGGAAAATATTCATTGTACCTCAAGGGTCTGTATGTTTGTTCCTTGCAGTGAATTGACAATGAGGCCTATAGTTAGTTTATGTAAAGTAAATTTACTTTCCCGCGTTGATTACTGAAAGGTAAACTAGAAAATGTAATTGCTAAAGTACTTATGAGGGATTGATTAACAGGTCTGCCAAACCTTAAGTACTAGATTAAACCAAATATCATAGTGCACTTAAATGTTATTTTCATCATCCCAATTCAGCTGTTCCTTTTCCTGAATGCGGGGGTGGGGGGAGGAGAGAAGGCAACAGGAAGGAAGCCAATTTCTAGATGTCTGACAAATGCATATCCCACTAGCAAGTTAGGAGAGGCGATTATTTGTTTAATTATTTGTTTAATTCCAGAGGCTCTGTAGTGCACAAAGACCAGACTCTGTGTTGGTGAATGATCTATGAGCCCAATGGTATTTGGATTGTGGCACATATTCAGTTCAAAAAGCCAGCCAAATACATTATGCACGGCTTCTATAATTGGAAACATGCTAAATATTATTTGGCAGCATTGGGCCTCTGTTTGAAAACTACCACCTGTCATGGCAGATAACACCTTTATGCAGAGATAGTCATGTACAACTGGGTGTTGAGCACAACTAGTAATACAGGGGTAATAACTGCACCGTTGATAGCAGACGAGAGTGCACATTCCTGTCTTTATGATGATATGGAAAGGTGCATCCCCGTACACAACGTAGAGTGCCGCTGATTAGAACTGCAGCCACGGCTTGGCAACTTTGGGCAACTGTCAAGGCCCATACACCAGCAGGTATCTCTGCCTGTTCACCTGCCCTCTCTGAGCAGGAAAGCAGTAATAAGGAGAAGGAGAAGGAGCAGCTTCTGCTTGCTGTGCCCCTTGTGGGTGGAGATGAGAACTGGGCCTATAGCAAGAGGACAAGAAAATGGGCAGCAGCAAGAGTGAAGAGGAGAAGGTGGGCCAAGTCAGAGAAGAGGGGCCCCACTGTGTATATTTTTCCCAAGTGCCCCCCAAAACCTGGAGCTGGCATCGCTGGTGGGGTTCACATGCATCGGATTGCATTGTTTAGCATTTGATTCCATTTTATCATTTCACCACTTTCTATTAAAGGGGTACAAGCCAAATGAAGATATTTAAATTACATATTTCAAAGAAGATATCATTTACGTATCTTCTTCTCTTTCTTTTTTTGTATTGCAGATTCCTGTCTCAGTGACACAGATAAGTTCAACCAACCACCCTGTCAAAGTGGGTCTGTCAGATGCGTTTGTGGTCATCCACAGGATCCAGCAAATTCCCAGTATGTTGTTCATGCATGCTAATGAATGTCATGTGAGCCAGTGTGGTTGCAGAGGGTCATGTGTGAGGAGAAAATAAATTCAAAGAGATTAAAAGAATGTTTTAATTAAACAACAACAAGAACAAACCTTAAGTAGCTTCAGTTTGCTCATTTAAATGTAATTTTATTTGGTTTACAACTCCCACTGTGACTAACTGCTGTATTGTTTGTCTGGAACTGATAAACAAAAGTCAACTGTTGGCCAAAAGGGATAGTTCTGTATTCTTCAGGATACTCTGTTATATTTTCCAGAATACATATTGTATGGTTGCTGTTCCACTGTCTTGGAATTTCACGCAGGCAATTCCTTCATACAGTGAAGGGAGATTAAGGAGAGGCTGAAATTAACTATAGCTATCTGCTCATGTGATCAAGTAGTACAGATTTCCATCTCTTTAAGTTTGCATAGTTTAGAGCAAATACGGAATACTGTCATTATTTTCTCCTTGTGTTAATAATACTTCGATCACATCATCTTTGCATTGGTTCTCCAATTGTGCGTTAAAGTGTCCAGTTTGCACTCACTCTCTTTTCCCCAAGGTCTGCTCTTGGTTAAGTACTATGAATGACAATGCCAGATTAAAACTGATGCCAAATTATACCACAAATAACTCCTGCCTAACCAGCCCATTCTGTGATCATGGTGACCCAGTGTGGTCTGTCTCAGCACAGACCATTTGAAGGGCACTCTGGATTCAGAACAAGGTGCACTTTCCCACATTGTCTAGCGCACAGTCAGATTGTACAAAGGGAGAGGTGCCCATTCTCAGTCCGTGCTTCAGCGCTCCCCCCAAATCCTACAATGCCATGGCACTAGCCTACTTAGCATTATCATGGTATTTATGTATTAAGCTCAGCCAAGCGGGTAAACTGTATCCTGTCCCAGCTTGCTTAATGCATACTCAGCATTGTGAAAGCTCTTTCTAGGACAGCCTTTCCCAACCTGGTGCCCTCCAGACATGAGGAAGGCGGTGCTAGAAGCTCTAATGTGTTGGGGAGGGGCCTAGACTTTATGGCTGTAGATAGACAGATATATTCATGTGCTGCTTGTTGTTATTTTTTTTGTAATCTGCCCAGAGAATGTTTGTTATGGGGTGGATTAATAAATAAATAAGGTTGGGCAGCCAGCAATCCTACAATTTCAGGATCTTGGAAACAAAATTACTGGCTTATTTGAGAATTCTCTTCTATACAAATAATTATCTTTTATATATCCTGGTTTCTGTAAGCTATTTGTTGCTTTAAGCTCCGCTGGGATGTGCTATTCAAGAATGGCGCATTCATAGCCATATTTTGTGAAACAAATGTATTTTGTCTTGCATCTGTTTGACAAAACCATCAAGTTGAGCCACAGAGAGCCAATGTCATATTTTCCTGAAGTATGCATGTTCCTTAAGCCCTGCATACAACAGGGCTGCCTGCATTTTTGTCTTTTTAGAGATGTTAAATGAACCATAACCAGCCCAGTCCAATTACCTCAAAGGGGAAAAAGCTTTGTTGCTTTTATAGCTTTTTGTTGCTTTTATAGGATGCAAAAAGAAATAGTAGTTACTATTTGTTTCTTGCAGGGGGTTGAAAGATAGAAAGGTTTCACTACTTACTTACTTACCTTACACCTAAAAACATAGTGGGTTGGATCCAGGGTTGTGCACATCACAGAGTCTCAAGCTATTCATACAAAGGGCTTTCTTGCCCCCTCCTTCCGACTGCAGCCTCCTGTGTCTTTACCCCACCTAACCTGTCCAAGATTCTGAAGATCTTCCAGAATGATGCTGGATGTGGTTCAGAGGTCTGCAGTGGGAGGAAGGAATAGATGGAATCCGAAGGGGTACCTTGCACTAGCAGAGCTCTGCTCATGTAAGGTGCCCACATACAGTTTCTGCCAATTCCCCACTTCCAGTGGAGCCATCCACAAAACATCCCTCACCATTCTAGGGAGGGGCCCGACCCTACAGAGCAGCTTTTCAGAGAACCTAATGGGGCTTCAGTCAGGAGCAGAGGGCGTGTAAACCCAAAGCCCACACAAGAGTGGATCTACTATGAAATAAATTATTGGGTTGAGGCCAAAATCTGTACCAGCGCATCATCACAAATTGTTATTATGCTTCTGTTACTGAGTTGTCACTTGCATGTTACATGCTTACATAGATCGACACACACACACACACACAGCCAAGGTGTTTCAGACTGGTAATAACTAATCAATAACTAATTCAACTCAGCTTTGAGCTAGTATATCAGGAGTAAATCTGAAATAGTAGCATATTCTTTCAACTTCTACACCACAAGAAAGTTTAGGTTCTGTGACATATAAACTTGTAAGGCACCTGAAAATGTAGTTATAGGGCAGCATATAAATGCCTTAAACAAACAAAATTTAGCCTGAATTTGATATTTTCAGCTCATGCCTGTTTACTAAAAGTTATTAGCTATGGTATGTTGGCTGCTAGTAGTAATAGTAGTAGTAGTATTTAGAAATTGTAATACATTTTGTGTTATAACAACAACTGACAATTGAACTGGGAGAAAAAAATACTTGAAGCACAGATATAGGCTAGGTAAAAGTCAATTTGCCCTGTGGTGGCTCCTTGTAACTCACCATGAGACAGCTAAACCACAAGGAGAGCTAGTTTTTGGTAGTGCCTAGCCACATGGTATTGAATTTTTACCATAACCCTGCTACCACTGCTACTAACTAATGTAAATTAGGATCATGGATCTACATATTAGATTCCACTGAATGAAAGGAGTTGGAATTCTATCATTTTTCTGGCATTAATCATGCAGTGTGTGTGAACAAAGGGGCAATGAATGTGTGCTAAGGGATAATTAATCTACATTAAGTCATCTTAAGCATACACAGTATAAATATTGAGCTGGCGTACACGTTTTTCATAGATGGCTAGGCACTGCCTCAGTTGTAAGGAAGAATCAGTTCAAATGATTGTCTTAAAAACAAATCATTCACTCATATAGTTATCATCTTAAAAATTAGTTAGGAATATAGCTAACTTGAAGCTCTTGTGTCTGATAATAACTCATAGAAATCAATGACTTTGGATTTAGTGCACTCATTTGTTTCTCTCACAAACTCAAGATAAGACCTCTAATGATGAGTATCACTCAAAGCTCTATGATATGTCCATACAACAGAAATAGGCCACAATCCAGTCCCTAGGGCATGAGTGCAGAGACCTGAGTTTAAGGCACCCCCCACTCCATTTTTGCTGATTTCCCACTCCCAATGCTGTTGTTCACAAAACATCCCTCATACTGATCTCTGACTTAAGGGGAGGATATGCATGGGGAGATGCCCACCTCCCCAACCCACAATGGGTTGAGGCTTCCCAACAGCTACATACACAGTTATTTCCTGCCTTTCCTAGTCCCTATGACATGGCAGGGGAAGGACCTGGGGAAGGGAGAGTGCATGTTTTGCATGCAGAAGTTCCCAGGTTCAGTCCCCGGCATCTCCAGGAAGGGCTGGAAAAACACCTGCCTGAATCCCTGGAGAACCGCTGTCAGTAAGTGTTGACAATACTAGGCTAGATGGACCAATGATCCATTTAGCTTGTTATGTTCCTATGGCATGGGTAAATCATAGACCCTGACATGGAAGTTAATGGATTTCTCTGTACACATGTACTAAGCAAGTTCACATACTCAAAAACCCATTGCATAGAGCATTCCAGAACTTTCATAGTTACTGGGCAGAACAGTGAGGAGACATGATGCAGACACCTTACTGGAGCTAAGCAGGTCCACGTCTGGTCAGTACCTGGATGGGAGGCCACCTGGCAACCCCATGTGTACATGATCGAAGTAAAGCAGGATAGAAATGAACTGATTAAATAAATAATGAAAGTGAGTATTGCTGCTGGGTAGGTAACGTCATAAGTATTCATAATTTGCAGAGCCACCACAGGGCAAATTGACTTTTACCCAGCCTATATCTGCGCTTCAAGTATTTTTTCTCCCAGTTCAATTGTCAGTTGTTGTTACAACACAAAATGTATTACAGTTTCATCATCATCATCATCATGCAGAGCTCAGATAGTGGGATGAAAAGAGGAGCACAAGATGGATGATTCAGGGAAGACAAGAGGATTGTAGCTAAAGATAAACATAATGGGTTTGATTCTAAGATAAATTAAATTAAGGATGTCCATGGAAGGAAAATTTCCCATCTCCTCTTCTCCCAAAACCCTCGCCAAAGGGTTGTGGGAATTCCTGAACAAAGTAGAAGGGGGAATCATCATTGCTGGGGGTGGGGGGGGTATGAGTGGATGGGAAGCTTTCCTTCCATGAACTTCCTTAAAGGTGCAATCCTATGCATGTTTAGACGGAAAAAAGTCCTAGAACTGGCTGGGGACATATGCTATCCCAGAAAATATACATGGGGAAAAGTCGAATGGAATGGGGGACAATACACTAAATGGAATGTACTCATGTAAATTACATAAATTGTTGTGAACCCTCTTATGGAATTATTTGCTTATTTTTCCGCATAATGGGGAAAAAATTGAATCTGTCTGTGAATGGACACCAGAACAAGCAACACTGCACAACCCACAAAACACACATGGGACGGATTTCACAAAATCCAAACGTTCCTACCAGTAACTAAGGCTTAGGAGAGGCATTTCATCCTCATAGAATGAAGGCGGGGGGAACTGAACAAAAGCTGGGGAAATGCCAAATGATTGGTGGTGAGGGAAAATGGGGTAGGGCCAGGGGAAGTGGGCATGGCTATCTGGGGAACCCTGGAAGGCCAGATTTGGCCCCCAAGCCTGAGGTTCTGCATCCCTACTCTAGATTCCTGACTTTCCCACTGTTGCTCCATCTGTCTGGAGGAAGTCACAATGTGCCCACCTAGCCAAGGGCCTGAGACAGAAGCAGCACAACCAACTCCCATGTCAGGCACCTGCTGCCTGCAGGCCCCTTTGTTTGCTTTCCCAGGCCGAGGAGGAGGTGGCGGTATTGGGCGAGTGATGGAGGGACCCAGTGGAGAGGGGCAAGATGAAGGCGCTTGAAGCAGCATCCATTTCTCTGCTTTGTTCATCTAGCAGGTCAATAGAAAAGATGGACTTGCACTGCTGTGGGTGTGTAGGGCGTCCTCTTTTTATATTACACCTGTCTTCAGTCTGTATCTCCTGCTTCTTGATGATGTTTCAGTAGGAGGCCTTTTCAAGGCTCATAATAATAACTGCACTATATGACTTATTGTGCCGTATTTGTGATGCTTGATCTTATTCCACGAGTGTTTATCTCTTTTAATTTCTTTTTAAAAAATGAGCTTTAATTCCAACATTTTTGACAAAGGGTTGTGATTATTCAGTTTAAAATATTAGAAGATGGTTGTATTCAGGCATCCCTGGACAGCGACTGGTGCTCTGCAGCTCCAGCAGGGCCCAGCAGTGCTGACCCCTGCTCTGGGCCTCAGCCTCCCCCACCTGCCCATCCGTCCAGGTTCAGGCTTGCCTGGTGGGTCAGGTGAGCCTCTGGGAGCTGCCTGCTATTATATATTTCCCACAATGCCCTGGAGCAACATACAGAAGAGCACTGTGGGTAATTAAAACTGTGGCATTGCTGTTGCCCATCACTGGTAAGCCGAGTGGAGGAGGGTAATTATGTAGACACTGACGTCAGAGGGGGCCCAAAGGATGACACTCTGCTGGGGTGGGAGGCGAAACCTAGAGCCAGTTGTGTTAAATTTAGATCTCACTGTAAATTAATTTTTTTAAGTAATGCTTCGTATCCTTGAAATATTTTAGAACGAGGGAGGGGGTGTTCACCATCAATTTTCCCCACCCTGTCAGAAGAATAACAAAACTTGCAGCACAATCCTATTTATGTCTACTGAGAAGTAAGTCCCATTAATGACAACGGGGCTTACTCCCAGGCATGTGTAGCAGCCCTCCTTAACGTGGTGCTTTCCAAATATGCTAGACTGCAACTCCCATTATCCCCTTGGAGGGTGCCAAGTTGGGGAAGGCTGTTGCATCCTTAAACCATTACTGCCAGTCAACTTAGTAAAGTTTGGGTCTGTTTTTTGTCTCACAGGTATTATAGCTTCCTAAAATCCCTTTCTCATACTGTTCCTGATGAGCACATTCAGTATTCACGGGCATATGCCAAACCTGCATGCCCTGCATTAACCTTTGCTAATGATTGAACACTGGAAGGTCCAGCAGAAGTGCCAATGCCATCATTTTTATTTATGTATTCATTTGCTTGCTTTTTTGGACCAAAGAACCTGACTTCTTTTGGGGAAACAAATTAAAGCCTCCGGCTCTGGCAGGAGTTCATTTCAAACACATCCCTTGAATGCTTTTGATTTGGCAGGTACATCATATGGACAAGTCACCATGGGAGAATAAATCATTCCTGCCCTGCTTGGCAAGAAAGGTGCTCAAATCCAGCCCAAATTAGCTTAGCCTCTGCACACCCGTTCTGGTCCTATACATTTGGAGCTCCAGACAGATATCAGACCTTCCAGGGTAGCTATCTGAGCCAGAATCTTCCTAGTAGTTCATTCCGACTGGCTTGGTGGCAGTAATTTATTCACTTAAGAGGATGTTAACGTTCACATTGGGGGCGGGGAGAGAGAGAGAGCTTTCATCAACAGGGTTTAAAAGAATTGGCCCATAAACTAAATAGCAAGTTGAGTTAATTGGCAACGACAGTGCTCAGCCATGATAAGAAGTTAAGTAGAATAATTTGTGCGTTTGTTTCTGTGCCACATCCTGCCAATATGTGCCTATCAAATAAGATACGAACAGAAGTGCCGTCCATTGCACTCTGGGCGTACCGAGCTTTGACAGTGTGGAACAGAAATTGCAGCTGCTGTTTACAGGCTGTACTATTGACTGCTTTGTTAAACACATGACTACATCTTGCTTGCTGGTAAGCAGGAGCAATATTCATTGTTTTAGAGGCTAATCATAGAGGCTAATCACTGTACCTCCAAAAGCATATTGTAGAACATACTGTAGTTGCCAGGATCATTTCAGTGTATGCACACAGACTGAGCTGGTTTCTTTAGGTTAATTTTTTGTAGGGAAAGGTACCATTTCAGGGAACACAAGCTCCCAGTCAGCCTTCTGTTACCTGCTCCCTGCTCATTATCCACCTAAGTGCTGCTTCTTCATGCTGGGCTTCTTTGTGGGGTCTAATAATACATAATTTCTCTGATGCTGCCATCTTCTCCAATCTAGGGATGGGAGAAAAATTTGTTCAATTCACATTTTAATGCAAACTTAATCTAATTTTGCACTTTCAAACCAGTACACAAACCAAAACTCAGTTCTACTTCAAAATGTGCACTTTTCTGAATTTTGTAACGGTGTTATCCAATGGAAAAATGTGTACAAAAATGCATACATTAGAGAAAGGTGCACATAAAAATGTGTATATCAGTGAAAATATCATTCAAAAATATATTAGGAAAATTGCTCAAAAATGTGTATATTAGGCAAAATGGCATATAAAATGCCTGTAGCAGGAGAAATGCACACACAAAGAATCCTCCAAATTTTCATGAAAATATTTAAAATAAGTCTCAAAGTTTAGGATGCACTAAACTTAAGAATGGAAAAATTATTAACATTTGGAATGAATCGAATTGAAGTTTGGAAAAATGAGAAAGTGAAATTGACAGATTTGCCCATCCCTCCTCCTGATGCGGTTGCTCCTCAGTGCTCCACCTACTCAGTCTTCCCATACCCCACATTGCAATCAGCCATTAATCTAGTCATGAAAGCTTCATTCCTGGCCTGCCCCCTAAATTGTGCCTCTCCTCCTGTGCACATGAGTTTAACTGCATTCAATGGAAGTTTGTAATAAGAACCAGGAAACCCAAAGAAAAGGTCATCATGATTTTATACTGATACATTATTAAACTATGAGCTTGTCTTGCAGTCATGAAGCTAATATCAACAACCCTGAACATGACCAAAATAATAAAATATTGAATAGACAAGCAAGAATTAGATGGTAATTTTTATCGTACCATTTTTGTTTGTTTCTGAGTGGTATTTGCAGAAGCCTTTTAAAGCATCCCATTTATGGCTTTACAGTTAATATTCTGCCTTGAAGGAATGGTTTAGTATCAGTTCTATACTGATTTAAACTTGGATCCTATCCAAACTTACTTCCAAGAAAACATAGGATCATGCTGCATGCTAGTGCCTCTCATCTGTCAGGATTTGGCTCAGGCTCCCTGGTTTGGTTTCTGACTCTGATTTGGAGATGGAGCTAGAAGAAGCCCAGCAGGGGAGGAAATCCCCCAACACAGGGAGCGGGGGAGGAAATCCCCCAAGACTCTCAAGGAGCCAGCGAAGAACCTTTCCAAGGGCTTATTAAGCAGCAGGGCCAGGCTCAGAGACTGTCTTCCCCCCTCCCTGTAGGAACCAGGCCTCTGTCAGAGGGGAAGCACCAGAGTTGACAGATGCCAGAACCTGCTACCAAGTTAAGTGGACAGAGCTGAGAGGAGGTGGGAGGCATCCCACCAGGTTGGCTGCCTATCAGGATCCTCCCTGAAGGAATGAGCCCAGGAAAAGCCGGCGGAGTATAGCAGGGAAACCCATCCAGTAGTTGAAAGGCAACTGCCCTGCATTCAGTAGCTCTCTTAACAAAAGCCCTGTTTAGCTAATTAGGCCCAGAGGAGAGCTCCCAGCTTTTGTAGTCGCTTCAGGTGTGAAGAAGTGCTATACTGAATGAAAGAGTTTGTGGATTACATAGCAAGTCTCTGTTGCCTCATTACTCAGTGGGAGGGCTTGGAGACCCTGACAGCACTTCCTTTACAATGTTTCATTGGAGTATTTTAATCTCCTTTTAGACAAAGGTTTGCATTACAAAGAAGGAGGCGGCAAACAAGTATTGCTGTTATACTTTTATCCTCTGTGTTTTTATTTATTTTGAAGAATGCTTAGCCTACTTTTCTATCAGCAATGACCAAAGTGGCTTACACATTGCAGGAAAAAAAATACAAAACAATGCTATAGAGAAGCCTTTCCCAGCTTTGTGCTCTCCAGATGGTTTGCGTTACAACTCCCAGCATTCTTCACCGTCGGCCATGCTGTTTAGGGCTGATGGGAGTTCAAGTCCAGAACATCTGGATGGCATCAGAATGGGGAATGCTGCTATGAAACAGCCAGATAAAAGAACACTGTACAAAACCTGCGTCAGAAGCATCAAAATAAACATTGACTCAGCTGTAAAGTGCCTGTTAAAATAACTGAGCCTTGACTCAGAAATCATCCAACAGTGGAGCCAGGTGGATCTGCACTTTTGTAGTCTGGTCACCACTACAGAAAAGCATTCATTGTGTTTGTAAGGAAATGCATGAAATTTTCAGTGTAAGTGTTGGAAGTATTTGAGAATGCCCCCCCCCCCTCAAATATTTGAATAGTGGTTTCACTGATGAATAGATCATCAGATGAGAGCTGTTAACACTTCCCAAATTAAATCTATTTCCCATGTGAGTGACTTTAAGAGTTCATGTATGTCTTGACTTTATTTATTTAAAAGATTTGTATCCTGACCTAAAACATTAATATCTTGGGGCAGCATACAGATAAAATGAATTCAAACAGTATAAAACAATAAGTAATTTAAACAGCTAAAAGCATATTAAACCATGAAACAAGTTAATACCAATTAGAAAATATAAAACAGTTCAAACAGTGTGCAACTTTAGGGAATTCAGTTAGCCCTCAAAGGCTTGGGTGAAAAGCCATGTTTTAATTTGGCATCAAAATGAAACCAATGGCTATGCCAATCAAGCCTCCAAGGGAAGGGCATTCCACAACCGGGATGCCACAGCAGAGAAGACCTTCTCCTTTCCATGAGAGTGGCAATATTGTAATGCAAAAAGGAGGACACTCAAATGGAAATTCCACTTTGAACTATGGTATTGAACTTTTGTCTTTCTTTCCTGGTAGATGTCCGTAGAAGAACAATATATGAGTATCACAGAGTGGAGCTTCAGATGTCGAAGGTCACCAATCTGTCAGCTGTGGAGATGATTCCTCTACCCAGTAAGTAAAGTCCAACAAGTGTGTGAAATGTAATGTTCTTAAAGACTGTCTGGTGGTTTCAAAATCCTGTATAGATGTATTCACTTTTGGCACACAATGTTCTTCATGGTCTCTGTGTATCACATATATGGGCTCTGCACCTGCATGGCGCCTCAATCGGGAACCTTCTAAAGCTGAGGAATTTTTGGTGGGAATGGTCCCCCACCATCCCAGTGCACGTGTCCTTAGTGGGTTCCTACCTGTTCCCTCAGTTCTCTTTTGACTGCCATTGTGATAGCCTCATAGAGAACTTTCTTTATTAGTTCACTATTTCTTGAGGGAAACTAGAACTTGCTGAGGAAAATCCTTGATTTTTTTCTTTCTTTTTCTTGCTATCCCTTCTTTCCCTTGTTATCTGGTACTCTTCAGATGTTTTAGACTACAGTTACAATCAGCCCCAGCCAGCATGGCCAATGGTCAGAGATGATGGGAGTTGTAGTCCAAAGCATCTTGAGGACATCATGTTGGGGAAAGTGACTGCATACCATCTCTATAAATAGATATCTCATTTTGATATGATACAGTGTGGTTTAGTTAGTAGATAAACAGAGTGGTGGTCTTAAATCAGATAGATAAACATAGGCTCAAATTTGTACTCAACCATGAAGCTCACTGGGTGATCTTGGGTCAGCTTTGCCTACCTCACAAGGATGCTGTGAGGTGGGACAACCACATTACTTTCTTTCTGCTCTTTGGAAAAAGGACACAATACAAATGGGATAAATAAATAGTTTAAATATTGCACAGTTTCAGCTACTTTAGAATCCCAGTGTCATGGCCACACCCACCAACTCAAACATTGACTCAAAGGAAGGGGCAGTACTATACTTGGGCCCCTTGCACAGCTCCTAACCTGAGAGGTGGGAACACAAGTGATAGAAAACACCATTCAGACTCTTCTGTGGTGGCTGTTCCCCCAATTGCCCTGAACTCCACATTCACCCAGTCCTCATTGCGTGAGGTGCTACACATCTGCCAAGGAACACAAAAGGGTGCTAGACCCTTTATGCTGCTAGAGTGTGGTCCCTTTAAAGGGTTACTCCTCATGAAAGGCTTGGTTCAGACTTCAGACCTTACAGTAGTATATAAGGCAGCCTTCCCCAACTGTCCTTGAGATGTGTTGGACTGCAACTCCCATTATTCCCAGCCAGCATGGCCATTGATATAAGGGCTAAGTTTGGCTCTGTCATTGATGATTCACATTTTCTAACATGGAGTTGTGGTCAGTGTATGTCTGATCCCTGTATCTTCTCTCCTGATAATTCCACTCTCCAATTGCCCTTTACCAGCTTATTGCAGGCTGCTGGTCTTCCACTCCCTGCCACCTTCTTTCTTCACCTTTGTGACCTTGGACTTTCTTTCTTTAGCAGCTCATCCTGCAGGCAGAGTGGGTTGTAGCACCAAGCATCCTCAGGCAGCTGTCATCAGTGTCTTGGAGTGCATCAAACCCACCTGCTGGCCTGCCCCAGTCTTAGGGTGTTTTTTTAACTTAGTGGTGGATGACTATGTGACACCTGACGTATTAAATATCCCACAATAACTTGGAGAGATGTTGTGTCAAGGAATTGTGGGAGATGCAAAAGGGCAAGGTACTTGCAAATACTTGCCACAGATCACAGCACTGCTGATGGTGGTCACTGCCACTACTAGTAAGTCCACCAGGGGTGCTGATGTGGGGGAACTCCCCAGGTAGAACTTTGCCAGGAGCCACCTGGAACCTGGAGTTGGTGCTTTCCACATGCCTCCAGAAGCCAAGGCAGGATATCCACAACACAAAAGATTCTATCCCCCTCTCTCACTGCACCAAAACAAACTTATTACCCAGCAGAGTTACTGGTGTGTGCATGTGTGTGCGTGCGTGCGTGTGTGTGCGCGTAGATAGCTGTTTGGGTGCGTTATCAGTTGGAGGGGTTTAATTTGTCTTGGGCTAATGAGCAGGAAGACACATGAATGAGCAGGGGATGCTTGATGACATTAAGGGCATCAAGCCCTTGCAGGTTTAGACAGAAAGAACTCCTACAACTCCCAGCCTTCCCCAACCAGGACTTTTTTCTGTTTAAACCTGCATAGGATTGCGCCCTAAGACGCACAACCAGAACAAAAATCTGAAGCGCTACAAAACAGGGTCACTGGTACAGACATACCTAACTGGATTATCTATTAGTCTCTGAAGAATAGCCAGTGCATACATTGTCTGGTGATTGTATATTTGCACAGTACTGAGCAATCATAGGTGCTTAATAAATATCTCTTAAGGATGTCTCATGTAATGGCAAGCTTACTTTGCTTGTTTGTTCTCCAAAAGAAATAGCAGCAGGCGCTTACTTTGCAGCTCATCCACCTCCCTTTTTGTCCAAGGTAAATCTACCTCTCTCTTTTTTAAGGCCTGGAATGTAAATTGTCAGACAAACCCTCACGAGAAACTGGAGTCAGCTACCATCCTCCTCTTAATCCAATTATAGCTCTTACACAGTTTCCTACCCCAGCTTATTATGTCTATATGACAAAAACATTAGCTATATGCTGCAAAATGTAAGAACCCAAAAGGAAATAGACATAAAGAAATAATTGAATGCTTTCATGGCAAAAGCCAAATTTAGGAGCTGTCCGAGAAATGAGGATTTGTGGAAATGGCATTACATTTACAAATGGGATTAAAATTGAATCCCAAAGATCAATCTTTAATATGTGTGTATGTTTCCATAGAGTGTGCTAGTAGCCTGCTGCTTAACTGTAGCCCACCAGTTCTCCAATTATGTTGAGCAGCATAAATTCTTGGAGTCCAGAGAAAACTATTGATTGTTGGAAGTGTTTTTAAGGTGAGCCATTTATTTGTTTGTGGTGTTTTGTTTTGTTTTTTACAGCCTGCCTCCAGTTTAACAGCTGTGGGCCTTGTGTCTTGGCCCAGATTGGCTTCAACTGCAGCTGGTGCAATAAACTCCAAAGGTAAGAAAATCTATTCAATGTTGGCCTTTCATATGCAGTGGCACTGATAATTAATCAATTTTCCAAGATAATGCATAGGGGTCATTTTAACTGGGCTGATATATTTCCTGGCGACAAACAAAGTGATGCTTTTGACCTTATAATCTGTAATATATAAAGTAATAAGGTTCCTTTCTCAGAGTCACAGAAGGACGTAATTGTCAGCCAGACACCACTAGAACAATCAGTGCTCAGAAAGAAGGGCTCAATGCCATGCTTCTTAGGAGTGCCTAGAAATACTGGAATATTGGAGAGAGTTATTACTTATTAAAAGTATGACAGGCTATCAATTAGGGGTGGAGTCAACAGTTGTTTTGCAGGGTAATCATCAAAAGTATATGATAAAGAGGCTTATATGGCAAGCTTAGAAGGATAAACACTCACCACCGATCATCAGTGTTTGAGGATCTTACTGCTCTCTCCACATTTGAATGTATAACCTATTGTCATCAATCCTGTTTGGATACCTATTCAGATATATGGACTGCTTATATTAATCCACATACAGTATTTAAGATACGAGTATTGGTTTTCTGTTAATGTTATTGTGAACTGATGGGTTTTGTTATTTCTTTTCTTCATTACATTTGCGTATTAAAAATTAATGACAAAGTGTATGATAAAAGAAGAGCATGTATTTATATGGTATGCACTAATAGATGAAAAGACAAATCAGGCTGAAGCGTGGAAATGTTAGCTCCCAATATTCCTGCATGGCTAAAAACAAAACTATGGGACTTGAACACAGAGGAGAAGGTTGCTTGCTTTGTTAAGTTAAGGGAGAGATGAGCTTACTCCAATAATGTAATGATAACATGGTGGCCTTTTATCAGGTTTTGGAGATATCATGCAGATTACGTTTTTATACATATTGCTGCAGATTTGGATAATTGTGGTTTAATTTAATTTTGTTCTGCTTTACTACAATGTGTGTATTTATTATATTTGCATTTCACTTTTCTTCCATGAAAACCCTTAGGCAACATCCATAGGGTTCCTAGGCAGTCTGCCGTCTACACACTGACCAAACCCAGAGCTGCTGGTGCCTATGCCTTAAAACCATGAGACTACTTGAATTCAGATTCCTGCATACTAAAACTGGTAACATGCTACTGATCCAGAGAGAGAGACTGGAGCTACTTTGAAAGCTCTTCAACTTCTCTTAATATCTAGGGCCTTTCTAGATGAGTCATATTACTGCTCAAGATAGATGAAGTTATTACAGGAGGGAGATCAAAGTCTATCAGCCTTCCCCAATGTGGCACTTTCCATAAGTGTGGGACTACAATTCCCATTATCCCCAGGTGGCCTGTCCAATGCCCATGCTAGCTAGGAATGATAGGGTTGTAGCCTAACATAAATGGAAGTCATTATGTTGAGGAAAGCTGTTCTACCTTCTCTCCTGCAGATCTCACAGCATATTTCGTTGCTGGCAAAATGAATTCCTCCTTTCATTATCATGAATATTGTGTGGAATGTCCTCAATCACCTGTTAGATAGACACTGGTGATAAACATTACACAGTTCCCATGCCACTTTGTGACATCCCTCCTCCCTCTTTGTACCACTGAAACACTAGACTTTACCTAATCCTTTATAGAATCCAAAATGGCTACACCTTCCCCTACTACCAACACCACAGAAATACCTGCTATTTTGTGAAAGATCTGATTTTTTGGGGAAAAAAATATTTGAAATGTAGAGCTTTGTTTTATTTATTTTGCTTTATATCCCACTCTTTCTCTAAAGATGTGGAATGGCTTACATATGGTTCTCCACTACCCATGTGGTCTCCTATCCAACTCGATCTCCTTAGTTACAGCTGCAGAACTGCATACTATGCCTTCATGCCATTTTCTTTTTAAAGATCTCCAACACAAGAGCACTTATTTCCACCTTTAATTAAAAAAAAACATCAGAAAGGCTAAGCCAACCTTCCCCAACCAGTACCCTCCAGATGTTTTAGACTACAACTGCCATCATCCCTGACCACTGGCCATGCTGTCTGCAGCTAATGGGATTTTTACTCCGAAACATCTGAAGGAAAACATTGAATGAGGACAACATATTGTACCACTCTTACCTTATTGCAGGCAACGTGGTGCTCGCAGATACCAATGTGCCCCCAGACACCTTTCTTGGCACCAACAGACATGCCCCATCTCTTCCACTTTCTTTTAAATTAATACATTTTCTTGCTGGCAACTGGGATTGCTGTGAAACAGGTTTCTCTTGGTGCTGAAAACTGAGTTCAGTGGAGATGTTTAATGTGTTGACACTCAGATCTCACCTCCGCCATGTATTCAGTCTTTTGGGCAGGTTACTTCTGTGTTGTAACTAGCCATGCTTCCCTTGACAACCATGTTGTGGTAGCACCCAAAACACTTCCTCAAATTGGCAAATGTGTCTGAATATACCCACTGTGAACAATTCACTATTGTATTCAGTATGGCAGCTGCAGGAACAGTTTGAGAGTCACAAATTTCTGGAGTGTAAAGAACACAATAATTCTGCCGTCTTAGGGTTTAAAAAAAAAAAAAAAACTCCCCCAGCTACTGACCTTGTTAGCCTGAATGAACTCAACAGCAACTTTGCTATGAAAACCAGGCTGTATTATTGTTTTGTTCTTGTTTTAGATTTTGTTGGACTTTTAGCCCTAGGCATTAAATTCAGAAATTCTACTTGTTAATAACAGGAGCGTGAACAAAGGGGGAGGCAGGGCTCTTAGCTTTTCCAGTGATCTAATGAGGATCCAGGAGGGGAAATTGACAAAGAACAGGGTAAGAAGCCTTTGTCATTAAAAGGCTGTGTTTGCTTATTCATTCTGAGAGTCTGCTCTTGGGATGGGTTGTGTCAATTAGGTGGATTTTTCCCTTCCAAAATTAACCTTGTCAATTAATTTTGTCAAGATATTGTACGATGAAAGGATTTTATTTAGGCATAAGATTATGACATAGAGACTAAAATACAGAACTGCATGTAACAAAGAACATGAAAAAGCCACCCCGTGTTGGCTTTCCCCCTTCCGCTTTGAAATGCATTGTTCAACTTACCCCATGTTCTGACAGCGTTACAGCATCCATTTCCCCATAAGCCAAAGTATAAAGTTCACATTGTGTATAATCTTCCTTGCAAACCCAGCCCTAGTTATCAAAATCTGAGCTGATGTGCTTGGAGTTAAGACTGTATAGCAGGATCCTGTCAGGTACTCTATCCATCTTTGTTAGTGTTGCAACATTCTGTCCCAAAGTAAACTCTTCTTTCAGTGAACTCAAGCACACACTTCCATTCTTTCCAGCACAATTCCCCATCAGCAGAGGATGGTGGTTCTGACGTCAGTGGGGTGGTGAATCTGCTCCAGGTTTCAGTCAGAACTCTAAAGGAGCACCTTGGATAGCTCCTTTAGAGTTATGTCTGGTTCTGACTGAAACCCGGAGCAGATTCACCACCCCACTGATACCGGAGGCACCAGCCTCCACTGTTTCCAGTATGTCCTCCCTCCCCCTGTTGCCCAGGGGTATGGGTGTCTGTCTTTAGGGAATTGGTGATGGCTTTTTGACGATCACCAAGTCAAAAGAAGAACCAGGAAGAACCATTTTTCCCACAGGACCGATCCAGAGACAATGGCTTGGATCCAGAATTTCTGTAAGCAGAAACTTGATCACAGCATAGTCCTGCTGCAGGACAGGAGGAGGTGATATCTGTTAATTCCTCCTTCCCCCTGCAGTCCCCTGTGCCTCCTAAAAATCTACTCCAGAGAGTTGGGGGATGCTCCAGAAGAGCATGGGAGGTGGTATGAGACTGCAAGGGGAAATCAGTGAAAATTGCCTTCCCCCCATCCTTCCTCCATCAGGAGCCTCCACTGAATCACAGCCCCCTCCCTCTCTTCTGCTTGTGGAATGGCGACTCTGGATCCAACCCAATGACTTGCAAGTAAGTATGCCAATGACTTTATGCTCTTTTATGCTTACAGAAGGGAAGGGGCTTCCTTCTTTTGAACATCTTGGGCTTTTATTTCTCTTCCCGCTGTTGCCAGGGTCAGGTTATATGACCTCTCTGGGACCCAAGATGGCTGATTTGAAAGGCAGCTCTAGCTAGCTTGTTTGGGCAGAAGAAGCTTTCAACACTGACTTTCTCCCTCCTTTCTTCTCCAGCAGCTTTTTGACCCCCAGACTCTGCCTTCTCTCATAATAGCCAATCAGGACAAAGACAGATCTCAAACAGCCTCACTGGATTCAGAGAAGAATAGCTTTTTAGCTATAAGTACCCCTGGTCTAAGGTCGGACTTGGGGTTCTTTCCTTATTGTCAATATCCCAAAAATTGAACGGTACTGCTTATCGGTTGTCAGGATCAACTGGAAACAACCTGTTGGGTAGCTACTAAGAAAGGAGCCTTTTCTGTTGTGGCACCCTGGGTGTGGAATGAGCTCTCCAGAGAGGCTTTCCTGGCACCTGCATTGTTATCTTCTCTGCACCAGATGAAGAGCTTCTTATTTTCCGAGGCATTTTAGTCTTTCATTTTCTGTAGTTTAAAATCTGTTACTGTATTTTAAATCTTTGCACTGCCGCTAGGTTTTATTTTGGTTTTTATCTTTATTTTATACTGTAGTTTTAAACTTTTATATTTATTTTATCATGTTGTGTTTTATGGTTTTCATTGCTGTGAACCACCCAGAGAGCTTCGGTTCTTTAGTGGTATGGAAATATAATTAATTAATAACCAAAATTTGTTACATGCTACAGCAATGCCCCCCGCAAAGTATAATGTTCAAGCAGGTAGTCCTTCTTGCGGCAAGCACACACACGTGCAGCTCACTTCCCTTCTTGCTGGCATGATCCCTAAAATACTTGTTCTGCCTGTTCCTTTCCTGAGAGCAACAGTGAGGTAGGGTATATAAAGAAACACACCAGAAAGAAGGAAGTCAATGGTGGAACCCTCTGTTGCATCCAGGCAGCACACTTATCCCCAGAAAGAGTGCAGTGCTTTGATACAGGGTAGTTGGCCACTGGAGGGAAGAATGCCTGGAGGATGGCAATTTAAGGGGTCCAAGACAGGGAGCCCCAAAAATCCTAGATCCCAGCCTCCACAAACGCACACACATACATTGTTCAATGCATTATGCAGCGTGCTCCATCTTTGGTTTGGTGATTTCTGATTTGATCTGAAAACTAACCAGAGGGAATTCCTCAGAACCCTGACCTGATGATGCTGTTGTCCAACAAAATGAAGAAGTTGAATTGGTGGTGGTGTCTGTGTTTGTCCCATTTTGAGGGCAGCTTTACTTTTTATAAGCATACACAAATAGTCAGCAAAGTCCACAAAATTCTCTCCAGTGTTTTCAATACATGCTGTGTATTTTCAAATTTAAATTATCACTTTCGATAAAGTACATCATTGTCCCATTGCTTGTGGTAGAAAAAAGTACCCCAGGGTGGGCTGACTGAATAGCCTAGTCACAAATTACTGTGGTAAGGACTGCAATAATGCCTCTAAATTGATTACTGCTGTTTCATTGCATTAGTGCATTTCACTCCTCGTTCACAGTATTACTGCTTTTATGAACTGCCATTTCAGTAAAATAACATGGTCTTGGATTTTTGGCTCCTGCTGTGGAAAAACTATACCTTTTACATCAAAATAGAATGTGTATCTGGAAAGCAAAGAGCAATTCCCAACATCACAAATTAGTGCTTAGCACAATTAACACAAGGAGTGTCTGGTTGCAATTTGTGATGTTGCCTTGTTTTAAGAAAAAATGGAATATTTGCCCAATCAAGCAAAGACCTGGGCCTGATTTGGCGGAGAATGAAGGAACCAAGTTATTACAGCTAATAACGTAAGATGAGATTGCAAAAAGGCAACATACAACTCTAAAAATGTAACAAATTGTAATGCATAGCTATCTGTGCTGGCATAGCAGCTCTTCATTTCATTTATTACATTTTTGTACCGCCCAACAGCTGAAGCTCTCTGGGTGGTTTACAAAGATCAAAAACCTTAAAAATACATTATACATATTATAAAAACCATTTATAATCAAACATATGAACAGGCATCACACACATATCGAAATAACTGTAAATAATCAACAATAAGAAAAATCCAGGACTTGATTAAAAACCTCATTGTATGCTGCCAAATGCCTGAGAGAGGAAGAAGGTCTTAATCTGGCACCAAAAAGATAACAATGTTGGTGCATGTGTTGGGGAGATGATTCCATCATTGGGGGGCCACCAAGAAGGACCTCTCCCTTCTTGCTGCCTTCTGAGCCTCCCTCGGAAGAAGCACCTGGAGAAGGCCCTTAGCTGATGAATGTAGTATACAGGTAGGTTTATGCCAGGAGAGGTGCTCCATCAGGTATTGCAGTCCTGAGCCATGTAAGAATTTATAGTCAAAACTAGCACCTTGAATCAGGCTCAGAAATATATAGGCAGCCAGTGTAAGCAGGCCAGAATCGGGGTGTTATGTTCGGACCTTCTTGTCCCTGTTATCAATCTGGCCGTCAGATTTTGCACGAGCTGCAGCTTCTGAACTGTCTTTAAAGGCAGCCCCACATAGGGCGCATTGCAGTAATCTAACTTGGAGGTTACCAGATCATAGACAACTGAAGCCAGGTTATCCTTGTCCAGGTAGGGGCATAGCTGGACCTCCAGCCAAAGTTGGTAGAAGGCACTCTGTGCCACTGAGGCCACCTGACATCACGACATAGGTGGCTCTAGGAGAACCCCCAAGCTACAAACCTGTTCCTTCAAGGGGAGTGCAACCCCATCCAGAATAGGTTGAGCACCCTCCATCCACCCACGAACAGCATCTCAGTCTTGTCTGGATTGAGTTTCAGTTTATTAGCCCTCATCTGGTCCATTGTCACAGCCAGGCACCGATCTAGCAGATCTACAGCCTCACCTGATGAAGATGAAAAGAAGAAATAGAGCTGTGTGTGATCGGCGTGCTGATGACAACACACTCCAGAACCCCAGATGACCACACACAACAGTTTCATGTAGATGTTGAATGGTGTGGGGGAAAAACCAACCCCTGTGGAATGCCATGCTGGAGAATCCATGAGTTCAAGCAATATTGCCCAAGCACCACCTTCTGGAGCTGACCATCCAATTAGCAGCACAAGCACTGCAGTGCAGTACCTTCCACTCCTAACTCAAGACAATCATCCCAGAAGGATACCATGATTGATAGTATTGAAAGCCACCAAGAGATCAAGGAGAATCAACAAGGTCACACTCCCTCATCTCTTGCCCAGCATAGATCATCATACAGAGCTTTTCCATGCCAAAACCTGGCTTGGACCCGACTGACATGGATCCAGATAATAGGTCTCATCCAAGAGTGTCTGGAGCTGGTTGGCAGCCACTCACTCGAGTACCTTGCCCAGGTCTGCATGCCTATCCCTTTGTGCATACGGATCATCTCCCTGCATTGAAATGAACTGAGCTTCCTACTGGTGTCCTTGTATAACATTGCTGGAACAAAACTCTTGGAGAAAATATTAAGAAGGGCACGAGAGAAGGACATCCATGGGAGCTGGAACTTTCTAGCCTCCCAGATCTCAGAATTCAGTTACATGGTTCAGAAAGGAGGGCAGAGCAACTACCTTCCCTTGCCACCTCCGAGACTGGGAATTCTTTAGAAGGTTAGTAAAATTTGCTTTTACTTTTCTTTTACTTTTACTTTTCTTTTTCTTTTTTACTTTTTCTTTTTACTTCCCCTTTATGGATCACTGCCTTGTTGTGGCGAAGGGGCTTGCGTAACTCAGTGAAGCCATAAGCTATGCCGTGCAGGGCCACCCAAGACGGACAGGTCATGGCAGAGAGTTCTGACAAAATGTGGTCCACTGGAGAAGGAAATGGCAACCCACTCCAGTATTCTTGCCAAGAAAACCCCTTGTATCACAAGGCTAAAAGAGATGACGCCGGAAGATGAGCCCCTCAGGTCGGAAGGTGTCCAATATACTACTGGGGAAGAACAGAGGGTATTTCCAAGTAGCGCCAGAAAGACTGAAGCGGCTGGGCCAAAGCCGAAAGGACACTCAGCTGTGGATGTGTCTGGTGGTGAAAAGAAAATCCGATGCTGTAAATAACAATATTGTTTAGGAACATGGAATATCAGATCAATGAATCAAGGTAAGCTGGAGGTGGTCAAACATGAGATGGCAAGATTGAACATCGACATCTTGGGAATCAGCGAACTAAAATGGACAGGCATGGGCGAATTTAATTCAGGTGACCATCATATCTACTATTGTAGGAAAGAATCCCTTAGAAGAAATGGAGTAGCACTCATAGTCAACAAAAGGGTGGGAAAAGCAGTACTGGGGTACAATCTCAAAAATGATAGAATGATCTCAGTACAAATCCAAGGCAAACCATTCAACATCACAGTAATTCAAGTCTATGCCCCAGATGCCGAAGAAGCTGAGGTTGATCGATTCTATGAAGACCTACAACACCTTCTAGAACTAACACCAAAAAAAGATGTCCTCTTCATCATAGGAGATTCGAATGCTAAAGTAGGAAGTCAAGAAATCACCGGGATAACAGGCAGGCACGGCCTTGGTGTACAAAATGAAGCAGGACAAAAGCTAATAGAGTTTTGCCAAGAGAACACGCTGATCATAGCAAACACTCTTTTCCAACAGCACAAGAGACGACTCTACACATGGACATCACCAGATGGTCAATATCAAAATCAGATTGATTATGTCCTTTGCAGCCAAAGATGGAGAAGCTCCATACAGTCAGTAAAAACAAGACCTGGAGCTGTCTGTGGCTCAGATCATGAGCTGCTTCTTGCAAAATTTCGGCTTAAATTGAAGAACGTAGGGAAAACCACTAAACCATTCAGGTATGACCTAAATCATATCCCTTATGAATATACAGTGGAGGTGACGAATAGATTTCAGGGATTAGACCTGATAGACAGAGTGCCTGAGGAACTATGGACGGAGGTCCGTAACATTGTTCAGGAGGCAGCAACTCAATCCATCCCAAAGAAAAAGAAATGCAAGAAAGCCAAGTGGCTGTCTGAGGAGGCTTTACAAGTAGCTGAGGAAAGAAGGGAAGCGAAAAGCAAGGGAGAAAGGGGAAGATATATCCAACTGAATGCAGAGTTCCAGAGAGTAGCAGGGAGAGACAAGAAGGCCTTCTTAAATGAACAATGCAAAGAAATCGAGGAAAACAACAGAATGGGAAAGACTAGAGATCTCTTCAAGAAAATCGGAGATCTCAAGGGAACGTTTTGTGCAAAGACAGGCATGATAAAGGACAAAGAAGGCAGGGACCTCACAGAAGCAGATGAGATTAAGAAGAGGTGGAGAGAATACACAGAAGAATTATAGAGGAAAGATCTGAATGTCCCTGATAGCCATGGTAGTTCAGTCACTGAACTTGAGCCGGACATCCTCGAGAGTGAAGTCAAGTGGGCCTTAGGAAGCATTAGTGACAACAAAGCTAGCGGAGATGACAGTATTCCATCTGAGCTATTTAAAATCCTAAAAGATGATGCTGTTAAAGTGCTGCATTCAATATGCCAACAAATTTGGAACACTCAACAATGGCCGCAAGACTGGAAAAGGTCAGTTTTCATTCCAGTTCCAAAGAAGGGCAATGTCAAAGAGTGTTCAAACTACCGCACAATTGCGCTCATTTCACATGCCAGCAAGGTGATGCTCAAAATCCTACAAGCTAGGCTTCAGCAGTATGCGAACCGGGAACTACCAGAAGTACAAGCGGGGTTTCGAAGAGGCAGAGGAACTAGAGATCAAATCGCCAACATTCGCTGCATCATGGAGAAAGCAAGAGAATTCCAGAAAAATGTCTATTTCTGCTTCATTGACTACGCTAAAGCCTTTGATTGTGTGGAGCACAACAAACTGGCAAATTCTTAAAGTGATGGGAGTACCAGACCACCTTACCTATCTCCTGAGAAACCTGTACGAGGGTCAAGAAGCAACAGTAAGAACCAGACATGGAACAACTGAGTGGTTCAAAATTGGGAAAGGAGTACGACAAGGCTGCATATTGTCACCCTGCTTATTTAACTTATATGCAGAGTACATCATGAGAAATGCCGGGTTGGATGAATCAGAGGTCGGAATTAAGATTGCTGGGAGAATTATCAACAACCTCCGATATGCAGACGATACCACCCTAATGGCAGAAAGCGAAGAGGATCTCAAGAGCCTCTTGTTGAGGGTGAAAGAGGAGAGTGCAAAAGCTGGTTTGAAACTCAACATTAAAAAAACTCAGATCATGGCATCTGGCCCTATCACTTCCTGGCATATAGAAGGGGAAGAAATGGAAGCAGTGACAGATTTTACTTTCTTGGGCTCCAAGATCACCGCAGACAGTGACTGTAGCCATGAAATTAAAAGACGCTTGCTCCTTGGGAGGAAAGCTATGGCAAACCTAGAAAGCATAGCATAGTAAGAAGCAGAGACATCACCTTGCCGACAAAGGTCCGTCTAATCAAAGCTATGGTTTTCCCAGTAGTAATGTATGGCTGTGAGAGCTGGACTATAAGGAAGGCTGAGCGCCGAAGAATTGATGCTTTCGAACTGTGGTGCTGGAGAAGACTCTTACGAGTCCCCTGGACTGCAAGGAGGTCAAATCAGTCCATCCTAAAGGAAATCAACCCTGAGTGCTCATTGGAAGGACAGATCCTGAAGCTGAAGCTCAAATATTTTGGCCACCTAATGCGAAGAGAAAACTCTCTGGAAAAGACCCTGATGCTGGGAAAGACTGAAGGCAAAAGGAGAAGGGGACGGCAGAGGATGAGATGGCTAGATAGCATCACCGATGCAATGAATATGAACTTGAGGATGAGATGGCTAGATAGCATCACCGATGCAATGAATATGAACTTGAGCACGCTCCGGGAGAGAGCGCAGGACAGGAAGGCTTGGCGTGCTATGGTCCATGGGATCACGAAGAGTCGGACACGACTGAACAACAACAACAACAAAATTTGCTTTTCACCCAAGGCGGTGAGGAGAAGGTCATCACATCTCCAACATGTAAAATAGTGTGTGAATGGTGGATGACTTCTGAAGAAGGGAGGTAGGGATCCATCTTGATATTTGTCTTGTGCCTCATGAACACACCTTCCCCAGCTGTGAGGTGATTTTGATGTGGGGCATTCTGCTGCTGCTTTTTTTCCTGTGAAGATTTTTTCTTCTTCAAGCCCCGTGGGACTACGGAAAGGGCAAGTGAATAAGAATAATTGGGGGACGGGAGTGTTGTTTCTTTGTCATCGTTTTTTTAAAGTTCAGCTATGAGCTCCAACAGAACACTGTTTTATGCTAGCCAGTTTGTGAGCTAGGTAGTCCTTCCTCCTGGTATTCTAGCATCTTACAGTGCAATCCTATACATGCCCACTCAGAAATAAGCACTGTTGAGTTCAATAGGGCTTACTCTGAAGCAGTGGAAGCGTTGCTTTGCACCTTGGATAACTCCTTTAGAGTTCTGACTGGTTCTGACTGAAACCTGGAGCAGATTTACCACCCCACTGACATCAGAGCCACCAACTTCCACTGCTCCCAGGAAAGTCTGTATATGATTGCAGCTTTACCCCTGTTTATGAAGAGGAAGTGTCGTTCCAGATGTGGCAACTGGCACTTCGGGAGAAATAGTCGAACTCTAAAATGTGTCTAAAATTCTCAAATTCTATTGGGCCTCTTGGAAGGAGGAAATGTGGTCTCTCTAACACTCAGGGTCTATACAGAGAAAGGCCTACTGGAGTTAGTTTATGGGTCAGAAATATGCAGTTCACCTGTATCAAACAGATGGAGGTTCTCTGTGTTACATACATCAGGTACTCAGGCAGCTCAGGATAGAGTAGAATGTGGGTTAATCCCAACTGCAATGTGTGTTTAGTTCTCTGTCATTATATATCAATTTAAATGAGCACAGATGGGTGTTAGTAGATTACCAAAGAAATGCTACTTAGAGCAGCAAAAATACAGTGATGGAAACAGCCAACTGTCTTAAGTATAACCATAAACTACAGCTTTAGGGACTAGATCTGCAAAACCTAAAAATATGCTTCTAAAACATGCACAGGAAACCATTAAAAAATAAATTAAGGGGTTATTTTATTCAGCAAGATATGGAACAGATCCAGACCTCATCTTATTTTCAGCATATTAAAGAGGTACATGTTTTGGAAAGTTATTTCCATAATTTAATTGTTGGCTTTCTGCAAAGAGCCTTCATAGTATACACTTTAAAGACCATATGTCACTGGTTTTGAACCAACTGCACTGGCTTCCAGTTCGTTTGCAAGCCCAATTCAAATTGCTCATTTTTACTTATAAAGCCCTAAATGGCTTGGGGCCATGATATCTGAATGACCGCCACCTCCTATATGAGTCTGCCTATAATCTGTGATCTGCACCAGAAGCCCTGTTGTATATCCCACCACCAAGGAAAGCTAGGTTAGTGGGTACAGAGCCTTTTCTGTAGCAGCACCTCCACTGTGGAACTTCTTCCCAAGGTAGGTCTGGTTGGCTCCATCCCTACCAAGGTTTGGACAGGAAGTAAAATGTTTTGTTTCTTCTTTTATTCTGTTGCAATTTATTTAATTATTGTTGTTTTAAATTTACATTGCTTTGGGAGCCCTGGTGAGCAGAAAAGTGATTTATAAATACTTTAAAAAATAATAATTAAGTTTCAGCTGATGCTGACTCTGTACCTGTAGAACGGAGATTATGCATCTTTAGAATGCAGACTGGAAGATTTAGGCTTACTATATCTTGCATTGTCCCATATATGCATTACCTTTTTCTGTGGGGAAAAAAAACTCTTCCCCAAACCCTTTAAAACCAAAGAAAGGGCAAGGAAAGAAAAATCAAACTCCTGTGTGACATTTTTGACTTAACAACAGAAGCCAGTGAGTTGATGCAAATAAACCCCTATTTTGCAATATGGATTAATACTTAACACATGAAATTGCCAGTTTTGCTGTAGTGGCACAAAATCTGAAATGTACTTCTGTAGAAGGAAATTAGGTTCATTCTCACGGGCCCTACTTATTTTAATGCTGTTATATAAAACTTTTTATTGAATAAATATATGAACATTTTATTATGATCATTCTAATGACCTTTATTATATAATAAACAGGTTGGCTGATTTTATAAAACTATGTAGTTTTAGAAAATCAGCCAACCTATTTATTGTGAGCTGATTCGGACAATCATATCTCAGCTTAACAAGCCACAATATGAATGAGACTTTTGCCCATGCATATGCATTTGCTCTTTCCTTTGCGAAAGCCATGATTAAACCAGGGAGTCTCTAATTAACCATTGTTTTCCATTCCATTCACAATGGGAAACTATAGTTACCAGCATCAAAACAAGCCAATATGCTAAACCAACTTCAAACCATGTTTTAAGAACCTGGCTTGTTCTGAAGCTAATAATCATAGAGACTTCTTGGTGTAAACACTGCTCATGTGAAGGAAGGATTAAACAGGCTGCAGGCAAAGGCAAAAGGCTCACTCATATATTAAGATTCCTCCCATATTAAAGTGGGAGGAGCCATAATTCAGTGCCAGAGCAGAAGGTCCCAGGTTCAATCCCTGGCATCTCCAAGTAGGGCTGGGAAAGATTCCTGTCTGAAACCCTGGAGAGCTGCTGCCAGTCAGTGCTGACAATACTGAGCTATATGGGCCAATGGCCTGACTCAGTATAAAGCAGCTGCCTATGTTCCTATGATTTTTATTGTCTTTGTGTTTATTTGTTTGTTTGTTTGCAATATTTATATACCGCTCCATATCTAGAACAGATTTCGGAGCAGTGAACGTAAAAGATAAAACAGTAAGAGCATAAAAAGATTAAAACACCACATTAAAATTACACTTGTTTAACAACATTTGGTAAGTGTCTTGTTAGGCTTGCTAATAAAACTGTTGTATATGACAACCCGTAGAAGTTTAACTTGTTGCTAATGGTTCACAGTGATTTGTATTTTGCCATTTTGGTCCTCATTATGTGTACATACAATTCGAAAAGACTTTTGCTTTGAATCTAGATGTCTCTTTACATGCTTGTCATTGCAATTGGCAATGAATCTGTTAGTATTATTTTATTAGGCCTAACCAAGCATTTCTACAAAACGGATATGCCATCACACCATATCCATAACAGCAAAAGCTTTTTAAGGATAGCCTTGATTAAAGGGCATGCACTGTCTCCACAGCTTGCTCATGCTAATGAAATAATTAGTTCTCTTGAAAATAAAGTTAATTGCCCAAGAAAGAAATTACGTTGAAGTTTATAAACAGACACTAATGTAACATGGAATTCAGTGTATGTGGTGGTACCTCAGGTGAGATTTTGTGAAGTTACTCTGGTGAGTTTACACTGTAAACAAGGTTTACACAGACATACAAATGTAGTGACATATAAACACTTTTCTAATATTCAGAGAATATGTGAAGTCACCTATTATTTGAAAATGTAGTCTTGATATTAACATGATTGCGTAGGACAGTGGAGCTCATTTAGATGTGGACCGAAGAAATCTATCAGACATATTTATCTGAGTTGGCCATTACATTATAGGCATGGTAGGTGCAAGGTTTCACAAAGTACAGAAATATGAAAGCTTGCATATACCCGTTGTGCCTACAATGGAAGGTGCAATTCAAATAATCTGTGTGATCTTTCCCAGCTTTGTGTGGGTGGGGGAGGGGATCGATCATCCAAACTATTTACGAATTGGGATATGTCACACATTACATTGTTGGAGCATGTCCACATTTTGTTGACATTGTGAGAACATTCACACTTAGAACCTGTAAAAAAGAAAGGGAGGGAGGGTGGTAAAACAGGGGTCCCCAATCTTCTTGGGTCAGTGCACACATTTGGAATTTTGGGAAAGCGTTGTGGGTGCTCTCACAAAATGGCTGCCATGGTAGGCATGGCCACTCACAACAACAGTTTCCAATAATGGTTCTATCCTTAACCACACTCAACAGTGAAGCAAAATAGGTATAAGGAAACTTTTACGAATAAAAATGTAACAGCAAGATTACAGGTTTTATTACAATAACTAATATATCATACAAAGTTTTGAAAGAATATTAAAAAAGAACAATTAGCAGTCCAATGTTTTTCATACATAGTGACAGTACTGGTTTCCAAAAAAGGCTGTATTAATATATAATATTCAAAAAAACCAAACGCATGGCCAGATTTCCCAGAAGGCTAAAAGAAAAGTAACTTACCTAAGAATCTTAGTACAAGGTAGAAGTGGGGTCTGAGCTCCAATATACAAAAACACTCTTTTGAGCCCACAGTTTTCTCCTACAATGCCCATTTCATAGAAAGCAAATCGATATGGCTCAGAGACTTGGTCAAGAGTGCCACATGAGGCCCAGACAGCTCTGGCACAAGCCCTCCTGCCACCTGAGGTGGGAGAGCAGACGCATGCTGATGCCCTGTTATCACACACCCCATCATTGCTGCCACCACGTCACCACCCCTCCAATCACCATTACTACATCCCCCCACCCCTCTCCTCAGTGTTATTGCCTGCCCTCTCGCAGCAAGCTAGATGGCAGGCTTTCTGACGAGCGTGTTGGCCGCTTCGGCCAGTGCGGGTCTTCATAGAGCCAGCTACGCCCAGGCCCAAATGCCTGACTCTGAGGGGATCCTTTTTCAGAGCCAGGCAATGTGGAAGGGCTGCCCCAGGAGACTGCCTGTACCCACCCTTTGAGGACTCCCTCAAAGCCAGGCATTTGGGCCTGGCTGGCTCTCTGAAGAGCTGTGCCAGCTGCTTTCTTTGGCCACCACAGCTCTACAGAGAGCTCACTCACCCCCTGGCTCATTCTGAAATTCTCAGAGTGAGCCACAGGGCAGGTGACTGCTCTGGAGAGCCCCGCTGGTCACTCTCCAAAGCAGGGCTGGAAGGGCTCTCCAGAGCACCCACTGTAGTGCAGCAGTGGGAGGCACTTCTGGCAAGTGGGGAGCATGTAACTTGTCATTCCCCCTCATGCTCACCACATGAGAAGGGAAGCCGTGAGCCCAGAGGCATTCTGGGCAATAAAGATGGCCCTGGAGGCTGCTTCACTTTGCAGCATGTCAGGTTTTTTAAAAATGTAAAAAAAATAAAAATCAAGAGGGACAGGGAATCTGGCGGGCACCAAGAGAGATGTCCTAAAGCACAGTAGTACCCACAGGCATCACTTTGGAGACCCCAGTTGTAAAGTATCCGTTTCAGCTGGTACTTAGAATCCTGTTCAAATAGGATAAGAAGTTTTTCTCAGTGTGTTTAAATCTAAGTGTATAGACCCCACATGGTAAAATAGAAGATGTAGCAAAAGCCTTAAAAGCTATGGTGCAATGTATTGAATTTTCTGATTATTATCTTTGCTATGTATTTTTGTATTTAAAGGTAGTGTTTTTGATTTAAGATTTGTACATAAACTACGTTTGTAATTTAAGATTTTGTCTGTGACTAATACATATGTCTGGCCTCCATCTAGAAGTGCTTTCTTTGTTCTGTATACTTCACATGCTGACCTGCAGTTGGATGCAATCTGATGACTGGTGTAGATACAGCATGAGAAATTAGCTATACACAGTTCATATAAGGGCAGCTGATACAGCTGTCCTCTGTATCTGACTATCCCATCTGTGATACTTCAAAAAAGTTGTGGTGCTTTACTTTCCATAGTTTTTCCCACCCTGATTTCTTCTTGCTTCATACCTAAGTACACAAATGTGTGATATCAATTTTGAAAGGCACACAGGTGTATTAAAGGACCCAGTGCCAAAGAAAATACACAGAAAATGATGACTGGGAAAGGATTTGGCACATACTTCTACATATTTTAAAGGGAAACATGGCTACATGTGCATACATACACCCTCTACCATAGAGGAACTATGGATGCATTATTCCAGTATCTAGACCAAATACAAAAGATTCCATGAAAAGCTACCCTCAGTTATTCTTTGCTGCTAACTTCTCCAGCGTACACGTTACATAATAGCAGTAATTAAACCATTTCCTTCCCACCTCTAGTTATAATGAGTGCTAATGGGTATTCCTAATGAGAAAACTGATGAGCCCCTACTCTTCTATAATTCATCAGTAATCAGCATTTGACTGATTTTGCTGTGTGTTCACTTTAATTTGACTTTGCATTCATCTAAAGACAAATGTGACCTAGAGGTTGAGGAAAAACCGATACACCTGAAACTTAGAGCTCACACCATCTAAGCTCTATGAACGCCATCTGTCTTAGGATCTTCCAGCCTTTCCTTAGCTTGTTTCTTGTCTGTGTTGATTAAATCAGTACAGGAGTTTTATTATGTTCCGCTTTAACCAGCCTTTCCAATTCATTTATGCTTTCCATAGCTGGAACAGGAGAATAACACTTTGACATGAATCTACAAATGCTCTCACTTGTGGTGGGCATATCTTTTATTCTGGTGAGCACAGTTGTGGTACCAGACCCAAGTGAGAGATGGTTACAGGATCATTCTGGATCCTGTGCTGTCCTTCAGGGGGAAATAGAAGCAGCAAGCCATCTTGGTACTTTTGAGTACCTCCAAAGCTCAGCTGAATATCAGAGTAAAACCTCAAGTTGGGTGAGGGACAAGGCTGGTGGCAATGACAAATTTGGGCTGGCTACCAAGGCCTGCCAGAATTTTCAGAGCCCTGCCCAGCAATATAATGTGTAGCCTTAAGAATGAGGTTTGTTTTGTTTATTTATTTCATTTACAAGATTTATGCACCACTCAACATCCAATAAAATTCCTGAGCAGTGAACAGTAAACAGAAAGAAAAAATCAAAATTCATTGTTAAAACTCAAATTATGCTAATAAAATTCTGGCTGGTTAGTCAGGGAAGACTTGTTTAAATAAAATAGGTTCCACATGGACCTATGGCCTGGTTGGAGTCCACCAGGAAAAGAGCCTTCAGTGTGATGGCCCCTTTCATGTAGAATTCCCTGACTTTGGAGGTCAGGCAGGCACCAACATTGTGTTCCTTCTGTCGCCTCCTCAAGACATAGTTATTTCGAGAGTCCTTCCTTGCGTGACCAGCCATGGTTTATTAAATTTGACCTTATTGGAATTTGTCTTTAAAAAAAACAAAAGAACATTTTAACTGTTTTAACCTGGTGTTTTATTCTTTTGCCTTTGTTGTTCACCACTCTGAAATCATCTGATGTGGAGCGGTAGATAGATAGATAGATAGATAGATAGATAGATAGATAGATAGATAGATAGGCAGGCTGGCGCCAAAAATAAAACAATGTTGGTGCCTACCTAACATCAACAGACAGGAAGTTCCATAGAGAGGGAGCCAATACAGTGAAGGCTCTACTCTGAGTCAACTCCAAACGGACTGCAGGTCCATGCGGAACCACCAGGAGTGCCTCATCTCATGACCTCAGTGATCCAGAAGGCTGGTAAGGGAGAATGCGGTCTCTCAGATATTCTGGTCCCATGTTGTTTACGGCTTTGTACACTAACAATAAAACCTTAAACCTGGCCCAGTAGCAAACAAGCAGCCAGTACAGTTATCTCAGTAAAACTGGTACATGCTGAAAAGGGGCATCTCCCAACAACAGTTGAGCTGCTGCATTCTGCACTAGCTGCAGCTTCCGAACCAACCTGCAGTGCAGCCCCACATAGAGCGCATTGCAGTCAGATGCAAAATTAATGGTGCAGATGACTGAACTACCTGCAAATCTCCTGTTTCATCAAATTTTTAATAGACCACTGATACATTTCTCTCCATTAAAGATTCTGGACCGAATAATAGATAAAATTGCCATAGAGAGGGAACACGGGCACATCCTTTAAATGAAACGACCAGTCAACAACAGACATTAACATCACAAGATCAGCTGAAGTTAGACTTGTGCTCTCAGCTTTCTCAGCCTTTTTTTAGAATGATCTCTGTGACGCAGAGTCATAGCTACTCAGTCAGATTCTTGTAACTTAATCAAAGTCACAGGTATCAAGCAATGTCTGTACTTATGTGAATTAGCCTCTAGATTCCTTGATCGGATGCTTTCCCTGTTGAATCACTGATACTTTCTACTTATATAAACCAGCTGTGAAACAGAATTCATAGCACAGTTCTTCAATCACTGTAAGGTGGACCAATTTAAATACATTGTGTGCATCCCTCAACTGGCTGATGATATTAGGCAATGTGCCTGTCTACCTATCCATCCATATGAATGTGACTGCCTCTATTGTGATTTGTACTAGAACTGTGCCAATTTTTTAAAATCTATTTATTTTTGACCATTTGCTGGGGGGGGGGGATGAAAAGAAACGACACCCCAAAATTGTAGGAAGGGCTGAGAATGTCAGAGAAATTTCTCAGCATTTCAACACTTACCGTACTGTAAGGAGGTGGCTAAGGGTGCAGGAACACTCCTTATTTTACCATTTTTATCCCGTTGTTCTGTCCTTACAGCTTCTCCAGCTGCTTGAGCTTTCTGAAAAGCCCCCAAGAGAACTTATCCAGGACTTTCTGCCTTGGGGCTTTCCAGTGCTGCTGCCTGCTGAGTGCCTGAGAGCTGAGCAAGGCATTTTTGGTTTTGTTCTGCTGTTGCTAAAAGTCCTTTGAAGAAGTCCTTGTTCAGCTTTCAGGTGCTTAGATGGCAGCAGCACAAGGGGGGGCTTTTCGGAAAGCTCCAGCAGCCGTAGAGGCTGCAAAGTCAGGATGGGATAAAAATGGTGAAATAATGCTCATGTGCACACACACACACACCCCTCAGCCCCCCCCTTACAATAAGGTAAGCACCGAAGCCCTGCACACTGAGAAAATTCTCAGAAATTCTCAAAATCCTTGCAAAAGAGGTAGAATAATGACAGCTCTTTTGCAGGGAAACAAAGGATTTGCAAAAGGGCCAGTGAGGTTTCAGCACAGCACTAATTTGTACCAGCGCAGCTATAGATGTGTCCTGTACTTGATAACTGGAGCAAGACCCTTGTGCTCTGGTATCTGTGAGTCTTTGATTCAGAGCAAATGGTGATTGCTCATTATTAGCAGGGTAGGGCTGAGCTGACATTGCTAGCTTTTTGGTGGCCAAAGCATAAAAAAGAATGCTACATAGGTGATGCATTCTCCAGTCCATCCTCTCCAGTATCGTGCAGTAGCTCTGCTCCAGATCATCTGATTTAGGAGGGGTGTGATGTAATGGTTAGAGTGTTAGGGTAGGATTGCAGAGATCTACTTTCAAATCCCTCACTCAACCACATTAAGACTATTTCTCAGCCTAACATACCTCACTGAGTTGTTATGAGGATAAAATGGAGGTGTGGAAGAATAGCATATGGCACCCAGGCAGGAGGGGTGGCATAAAACTAATAACTAAATGATATTCCAAAGTACAGTGCTATGACATAGCATTTCATTTGAAAAGTACATTTGATTCAAGCTTTTATTAATTCAGTGTGCCTGGAGTTGAAAATAAATAATTTTAGATCTCCTTTCTGCAGATTTTCACTCATTTCAGTAACTTTCTCAGGTGAACCATCCTTAACTCCTTCAATTTTGCAGAACTTTTTCTTTCAAGGTGCCTGTTTTCAGACCGGCTGTTAACATCTTTCTACTGACTGCTCTAAAAGAGGGAGAGATGTAAAAACTTTCTGGAAGCATAGTAAATAAACATCCAGCCTTGTTTCTCTGTGCCATCAATAGGGGCAAATGACCCCTAGGAAACCACAAGGTGTTTATAGCTTCTTTCTATCTCTCACATTCACCTCCCTAGAAGAAATTGACTCAGTTCCCTGTGGTGCTCTATCAAGAGCCACTAGCCAAATCAAACCATCAGCATTATGCCTGTAAACATTTTTTACAACCCACTGTGACTCCTAAAATCACATTTCTGTGTTCCGTGTAAACAGAGAAGCCGAGGATTCTCAGGTTGTTGTTTTCCCCTGAATAAGGCCCTTGTTCTCATGTCCTAGAATGTGGTCTGTTAATTGCTTCACTCAGAGCAGACTTGGGTTATCCTCTGAGAATGAAGTTGTTATAAAACGGCTGTGTTGACAGATGGTACAAATGGCATAACTAATCAAATCGGCCATGGTGTTTTTGTGGCAATGGGGAATTATCGCTGTGCCAGTAAATGAAAGGCTTATTAAATGTTGTGTTCTAAGCGGGAAAATACAATGTAGCGATGGCTTGCAGAGTCATAATTTGGGAACACAACAATGATTATATGCTCCATGACTGATGATTCTCTGACATATGCCTTGGAAACATTTTGCAGATAGCACCACTTGGAGCCAAAACTATCTTGCTCCTGATAAAGCAGCTTTCCAGTAAGACTGTTTAGGCTCACTAGCGTGTCAGCAAGAAGCATCGAAGAAGCAGGCCCCCTGGGTCTTTCATGTTCCTTAGGGCAGAGCAATCCAGATTAACTGGCTTGCTCCATGTGGTTTGGATGAGAATTGTTTCAATTCCTCTCATACAGTATAGGCATGCAGTTAATGAAGATTGCCCACTTCAGTCAGTGCAGAAAACAGCCTTGATTTGTACGAAGTCACAGAAGGATGAAAGCCTTTTAAATAAAAGGTTGCAAACATGTTTCAAGATTGCAGCTTTCCAGTGCAATCCTATGTGTGTCTTCTCAGAAATAAATCCCTTGAATTCAGTGGGACTTACTCCCAGGTAAGTGTGCATAAGACTGCAACCTTAAGTCTTGGGTGTGTTCCTATTTATTCAGTTATCTACATTTTTAACTCTAGCTGCCCCTATAGATTCGTAGCGAAATACACAGGCAATATAAGCTTTTTCGTTAAGCCTTGAACACTAAGCTGATTAATAGTTTCATATGCAAATAACTGCCAAGAACACAATCTGTTTCCATGGGTGCTATTGACCCTTTGTTTCCTCCCCTTGGCAGCTCTCAGCCATGCAGGCTACCACTTTAGAAAATGTGGTATAGAAAGTGGTTTCCTATAGAAGGAAAATGTGCCCCGAAAGTATGAATTTCTTTTCAAAAAAATTTCTTTCTTTTAGAAAATCGCAGGCTTATGCAGAAACAGGATGGAACCAGCTTGACCTTAAAGATCTGACAATCTTGGTGAGACCGAAATTGACAGATCCGTCCATCCCTAGCCATATGTTTTAGCATTTTGGCATCTTTACTAGCATAAATTGGTACCTTACTGTTGAGCATTAATTCAGTTACTGATGAGTAGGTTCTTCGGTGCAGTCAACTGTGTGCAGTCTCCTCTTAGTCATGTCAGCTCACGGTGTAGTCCAGGGGCATTGCTGCTAGGTACTAAAGTTTCCCAATGTGCACAGAATTTGAATATGCTAATTTATATGTATAGATGCAAATTTAGGCCAACTCATAAACTGCACATACTGGAAGAACTGCTGCATATGTACACATTAAAACTAAAACAAGTCTTCTCCAACATCTCTCTCTCTCTCTGTGTCACACACACACACACACACACACACACACTGAAACACACACACAGCATCTCTGGGGGGTCTTTTCTGGCCTCTCCTCTCACTGTGAGCAAGGCAGCTGAGTGGTGCAGTTAAATAAATAATGGTCTTACAGTCCCTGCCCCACCCCATGCTTTAGTTGTTAACATTAATTACTTCACTTACTTTAAAGGGGTTGCATTCCCACCCTTCAACTCTATGCTTTAAAACAGCTATGTTCATAATATGGTGAAGTAAAATAAACAAAGACATAAAAATTGGCAATCCTGATAATCTAAGAACAAGATTATATGTGCAGGGTTTCATGCAGCATCATGACTACAGTGATAAAATGGGTTTTCCTTCTGCTGCTATGGCGCTAAACAGATTTACTTAACAGTAAGCATCATTCAGTAGTAGAAATGGATCAAAAATATTTTTGAGGAATTAATGGGAGGAAAACTAGAAAGCAAAACACACACATGCCCATACAGTGCCCAATGTAGCAACCTCTCTCTACACAACCACCTCTTGTCTCTTCAGCCCTGTATCCTGTGGGATGATGAAGATGATGAACATGAAGATAATAACTCTGTTTCAATAACTCTACATATACCACAGCGCCAAACATGCAATTTGATGGTCCCACTGATACGGGTGGGGTTACTTTCAGGTCACATATTCAGCGTAAATGTAAGGGTGACTGTTCACACGTTATTATAGACAATTATGAATGATAATTTCCAACCGTAATAATTCATTGCACTTATTGAACACAACTAATGCTTGTCATAAATCAATATTTTTAACAACAGTAATACAATTGAAGAAAAGAGAAGGCTCCTAAAAGTACAGGCAGGGATATTATAATCGGGGATTATGTTGGGGAAGTTGGGCTTGAGGGAGGGACAGATGAGTAGGAGTGTCCTCTCCAGTGAAATGCTAGAATTAGACATACCCACACTATGAGCTTTTCTACACAAGGCTGAAAATCCACTAGATCTATGTTCAGTTTCAGCACAGATAAAGCAGTAAACAAAGAGTGTTTCCTTTTCTGCTACATAACCTCTAGGTGGCACTGTGGTATAGTGGAATAGCACAAATACGAGGAAATCATTCTTTTTTCTCCTTTCACAATTAAATGTCGCATTATTCCTGCTCAAAAAAAAACTAGCCAAAAGCACTCTTTAAAAACAGAAGCAAAACTGGAGGGTCACATCTAAAGAACCCATAAACAATTTCAAGGAGGGAATGATGAGTGCACGATAAATGCCCTGTGTAGAAAAGCCATATTTCTTCAAAATCAGGGAAATGTAGTTGAAAAAAATGTCCTATGGAAATATTTATATTATAATTAGGCACTGCATTCCATACTCAGCATTTTGTAGACCCCAGTCATCGCCCCTCCCCCTTTCAAATAAAAAGTTTAAAATTTTGTTTTCTCTCCCACCCACCCCACCCTCAACCATGGCTTGTATTGCATGAGGCGATGGGCAGCAAGAAGAGGTCTGTGGATGACTTGTTTCTTCATCCTTCAACTTTCAGCAAGTTGCAACTATCTTCTCCCACTGCCCCATCCCTCGAAAAAATATGGTCCTACATCTTCACATCTCCTTCAAAAGAATGTTTCAAGTTGGCAGAGAGAGACCTGAGAGTGTGAACTGTTTACATTGTGGCTTCCCATCTAAAGGCAGGCAAGAACACACCATGATCCAGCATAGCCTTTTGCTTTTAAAAATCAGTTTTTGTCTCCATGGGAGGCTGGGATTCAACAACAATCTCTATAACTTGAGCTAATGCTGCAGGCTACAGCAGCTGAGGTGTCTAGTCGCCACCCATTTCTGGCCTTTGGTATCTCCAAAGCTTAGTGACTAGCACAGAAGTGCTGGTGTTCAAATTCATGTGAATGGCAACAGCATCTGAAATTACTTCAGGTCATTGCCTTTTCTTTTTTTGATAAAGGTATTTAGGAACATAAGAACATAGGAAGCTGCCTTATAGTGAGTCAGATTACTGGTCCATCTAACCCAGTATTGTCAACGCTGACTGGCAGCAGCCGCAGCTCTCCAGGGTTTCAGGCAGGAGTTTTTCTTGCCCTAGCTGGAGATGCCAAGGATCGAACCTGGGACCCTCTGCATGCAAAGCAGGTGCGCAACCACTGAGCAACAGCCCCCCCCCCTTCCCTTTATTTCTAGCCAAGGAGATCATGATGATAACAGTGTGCAGAGTAGGAGCAGCAATTGACTGAGTTTTCAGAGGCCCCTGAGACTGGAGAATGGGGGAGAGATTGGGGGATAGCCGTTAAAATAGCATTTTTTTCAAAAGCAGCAATAAATATAAAGAGGCGACCCAAACAATTACCTATTCCATACAAAGTAGAAGGTTCCAAAAGAGGCAGAAAGCCTTCCAAATAGTGAGGCTGAAATATGCTGGATTTTAAAGAAGGTTTTTTATGTATTAAGTTTTACCGTAAAGTCATTGCACAAATAAGTATAAAGGGCATTACCTCCTCACTTGCTGGGGATAACGATTCTTGCTGGAGACGTAATATAATTTACAAACAAATAGTGGAGAAGGAAACAAAGGGTTTTGTCACCCTTAAAACATAATACAAGTTATTTATTTAATAGTGCGATCCTATGCATGTTTAGACCAAAAAAAAGGCTTACAACTCCCAGCATGCCCCACCAGCCGTGCTCCCTCAGACACATGCCTGCTGCACTTAAAAATCAAAACCAGGCAGCCAGCTGCTAATTTGAAAGTGGCGCTGACAGGAAGCAGGAAGAGAACCGAGTCCTTTCCCATTTCAGCTCCGTTGTTTGTTTTTTTAATAGTACTTAGCCGCCCAGTTAGGGTGGCTACCACTCCAATCCTTTGCCAAAGCTACCACTTGGAACTGTGAATTGGATTTTAAAGTGTATTTTACCCCCTTTGCTTGCACTTTAAAATGCACACTGTGACTCCCAAGTGGCAGTTTTGCAAGAGATTGGCAGCAACCTAGCAGCCATCCTTGATTCAATCCAGAGCCAGGGTGGAGGGAAATGGAAACCCACAGCATTTCATTTCACTCCTCTGTAGAGTGGGGGCAACAGGGCCCCAGACTTCCCTAGCAGAGGAAGCCTGAAGCAGAAGGAGCTGATGGTGGTGGTGGTGTCACTGCCTGAGGCAAGAAGAGCAGGAAAGGCCTGCTGCTAGAGCAGAAGGAAGGTGGTGGAGTGGCAGTTAAAGGAGCCCATTGCCCACCTGAGGAGGAGGAGGAGAACAAGGAGAAGCTCCCTGCCCATTGTCTCCCAAGAAACCTGCTCCAGCAGCCTTTTTCTGCAGCAGTGTTGGTGGTGGTTGACAGGAGGAGAGGGCCATCATGGCTGCTGAGGAAAACAATGGCAAGGAGGAGCAGTCACCTTGGCTGAGGGGAGGAAAGATGTGGGGCCATATGGAGCCAGCAGCAGCAGCTTCCTCACATGGTGGGTGCCAAATGTGGAGGCCAGGCTGTGCTGGAATCCTGGCATCATTGGCAGCTCTATTTATTTTATTTATTTATTTATTGCATTTATACCCCGCCTTTTTTCCCTTGCAAGGAACCCAAGGCGGCTTACATTATCTTCCACCTCTCCATTTTATCCTCACAACAACAACCCTGTGAGGTGGGTTGGGCTGAGAGTCTGTGACTGGCCCAAAGTCACCCAGTGAGCTTCCATGGCCGAGTGGGGACTAGAACCCAGATCTCCCAGCTCCTAGTCCAACACTCTTGCCACTACACCACACTGGCTCTCGACGGGACAGTGTAGCAAAACCCCTTCCTGCTCCTTTTCAATTGCCACCCCTTATTCACTCTTCCTCTTCTGTTCCTCCTTCCCGCCCAGCCAGCCCCGATGACACACTGCTGTTACTGCTGTCACCAACACTACCAATAAAATAAAACAAGCACTGGAGCCAGCTGGACCGTCATGGACTCTGCTGGTAAAAAACAAACAAAAAACAAAACAAACATCACAGTAGTGCCACTGCCCAAGCTAGCCATTCAGGGCTCTTGAGAAAAACATTTGGGGCCCATTGGCCAATAGTTAGTAATGGCTATGATGTGGCCCTGGGAAGATCTTCTGAGTGATGTTGCTTGTCCTAACGTTGCAAATGTGAGTGAGATGGATTTTTCATATTAAAGGTGCCAGAGAAATGTTTCCCAATAATAAATAAGAGATATAATGTTGTCTACATCCTATATAGTCATAGTGCACTCATGTTCTAAGTGCCAATTATTATGTAACCAAAATGGAACCATTCATGCATAAGGGTCAGGGACAAGCAAGCTTGAAAAAACTCCCAGGCTCCTTGCAGAAATACAAAAGAGTTCAGAAAAAGAACCCTAAGGGTGAGGTGGGGGAGACCCAGAACAGTTCAACGATGACTGAGCATGCTCAGTGGCCACAGAACACTGGTGGTGGTGGGTGAAACAGAAAATGGTGGAGGGGAAACAGAGTATCCTGAAAAGGGGCATGATTGGCTGGCAGGAACGCTCCACACTGCAACTGGAAGATTGTCTCTTCCCCAAGTGCTGAAAACCTGCCTAAGTGCTGACATCAACATTATTGCTCCATGTTCCACTACCAGCAGAGATGTGGCATGTGGGCACAGGAACACTATTTCAGTTGTGAAAGGCCTTTTCAGTTGTGATGCCAAAGTTGTGGAATGCCTTCCTGAAGAAGACCCACCTGTTCTAATGGTTCTTTGGGACAAATGCCTGCTGACCTGGAACTGTGTTTTAAATTATGCTTCTGAAACTGATATATGATATTCTCCTGTTGTGGCTTGCACAATATTGTGAGTTTTAGGATTGGTTTTGGTGAGATGGTATAATTTATTCTATTGTTACCTGGTTTGAGGATTTCTGAATAGAAAAGTATGGTATATATTGTTTGAAATAAATAAAATAAAGGAATGCAGGTTAATTTTTTTAATGATGGGTGTCAAATAGTCTCTTCTCCCAAAATAGTACTTGTTTTAGTTTTATATCCAAGCAACATATTGCAAATATTGATCTAGATTACACTGTACTTTCTTGGCGTAAAGGTTGCATTCTTGTGGTACTTTCTATTCCAAGATCTCATGCTGTCTTAAAAATATTCATGACAATTCTTGTGCAATTGGATGCTCCATGGGAATAATTAAAGTATAACTCTACCAGCTGGTTTGAAAATATGCTTCTTATATCATAAATTATAATTTGGAGAGAACCTCATTAATTTTTAGTTAATTGGGATAAAGGTTTATGAGCATCCTAAGTCTTTGCAGTGAAAATGAAAGTTAAAGCATATAATTTCTTCTAAGTTGCCCTTGAGAGTCTTTTGGATGGATTCTTGCTCAAAAACTGCCATGCACTGTTGAGACATGTATGGATGCTTGATATCTCTGATCACCTAGTAAGATGAAAAGAAAGCCATAGTGCCTGGTACATTATGTACTTTGTAGTATGACTTTATACAAAATGAAGCAAAAAACCTGGGCAGAATACATTAAATTGGCTTAAATCCACAGGTTTGGGATCAGACCTTAATCTCCCACTTCATAGTACAACGAAGCTATTAACTATCCAAAGCAAAAAGACACTGACATCTCAAATTGTCTAATTATGGAAATTAGTTCCTTATATAAAGCATAAATCATTTTAACCAAGAAGATAATCCCAAATGAAGTGAATACGATGTTAATCATAAAGATTTAACAGTAAAGGTCTTAATTACTTTCTCTCCCCCACCCCTCTGTATCCAACCAATCTATTTTTCATTTGCGTCTGGACCATTTTAATCTCTTCCATCATTTAAAGATGTTCCAGCGGATTTGATCGTCACCGACAAGACTGGGTCGACAGTGGCTGCCCTGAAGAGGTAACATTCAGATGCCCTGTATTTATTATTCTTGTGTGAACGGTTAGGACCATGAAAAGGAAATCTGAGACTGTAGCCCTGGAATCAGTTTTCCCCCACTGAAAAGATTATCGGTGTTGAAAGGGGAGTTTTAAGAATCACACCCACCCCCGTCCCAGATTATCAGTATTGATGGCTGAACCTCCGATTGGTCGGTAGTGCAATGAACACCTAGTGCTGGATACAAATCATAGAATAGTAAGGTTGGAAGGGGCCTATAAGACCATCAAGTCCAACCCCGTGCTTCCCCCTGTGCTTTCACATTCCCTGACAGCACTTTTTGTACACAAAACTTAAATTCAGAAATGTTATCCATGCATCGAATCTGTTTTTATACATAGACTGACCTTCTTGTGTTGGAATGTGTGCTACAATTCTCTGTAAATGTCACTTAAAAGAAGCAGTTACATATTTTATTAGGCATGTGCAATGCTTAAATATTATGAGAGATACAGTGGGATTTGGATATTAACAAAATAAATGGTTTGGTGCAAAAGCCTGAACATGTCTGTGATTTTGTATGCTTTCATTAAAATTTTCAGGGATTAACGTCAGCAAGGCCAGATCTCCGATTGGGAGCATGTGTGGCACTCTTCCCCTACCTGGTGCCCTCCAGCTGTTTTGGACTCCCAGCCAGCACAGCCAATGGTCAGAAATCCTGGGAGTTATAGTCCAACATACCTGGAGGGAACCAGGTTGGAGAAGACTGATGTGAAGTAATAATATAAAGAATTATTTTATTTCTGGCATTTTACTTCCAGACTTTCAATGGCCAATTGTCATTTCCACGATGGCTAAGAATTTGAACGTGTGCAGAGAGGCTTTCCCTATATCACTGTCAGGGATTGCTAAACCCTCCCGCTGAGTAGTGAGGTAACAGAGACTCACTGTGCAATCCACAAAACCATTATTCAGTTAATAATGCCTCTTCACACCTGTAGCATTACACCTAAATAGCTAAACAAACAAGCAAGGCAATTAGTTGCCTGTCAACTCAAATGGATGGTTTCCTGCCATGACCAGGCTTTTACTGGGCTCCTCCTTCAGGGAGGGTCCTCCTGACCCAACTTCTGACAGGCAGCCAATCTGGTGGACCAAGTCCCACCTCCTCTCAACTCTTCCCACTTAACTCTGTGCTGAACTCTGACATCTGTCAATTCCGGTGCTCCCTCTCCCTCTGACAAAGGGTGAGTTCCCATGGGGAGGGGGGATGATGGTCTCTGAACCTGGGCTTTCCGTTCGATAATCTTTCTGGGAAGATTCATCTCTGACTCCTGGACAGTCTTGGGGAATTTCCTTCCCCGCTCCCTGTCTTGGCTGGGCTTCTTCTAGTTCAGACTCCGCATCTGAATCAGTGTCTGAAACCAAACCAGGGAGCTCGGGCCCAGTCCTGCCACCAGTGTGATATCACTTGTCCTCACTGATCTTAGAGATTTCAGTGCTGCTTTTAAAAATAAAAAAAAATCAAGGCCGAAAGTATCCTGTTTAAATTAAACCTTTAATTTAAGGTCTCAATTTTCATTCACTTTGGTCTGACATTTTGTGCTTGCTTTATATGTCTGTAGATCAGAGACAAATGGCCTCCATTGAGAACCAATTTTCTCCTTTCTTGTTTGTGTGGTTCCCCCACCCCACCCCTGCAGTCTAAAGATAAGATTTGTGAGAAGAATGTAGACACAACTCAAATGCCTCCTCACACCACCATTGCTGTACAGCAAACTACAATGAGATTCAGAGTTTTATCAACTACCAAAGGATCCACAACATCCCATCTGCCAACTAGCCTACCCACTGAAGGTAACTCCAACTGGATTATGTTATCTGTAATGCTAAATATTCTTAGGACAAAAATGTCACATGAGATTTGCACATTTGGGAAAAGTTATTATTGAATAGTGTTTATGATCCAAAGACATTATAGACCAAAGTGTAGTGTGTGTCCCACCACAACCACAAAAAAACTTCCTGTAACTCCTAAGAAAATTCACAACTCAGACCTTGTTTTGCGCTGATGTTCTATTTGTAATGCAGTTAAATAGTACCAAGAAATCCCTAAAAAGCTGGAATGCTACATTATAAAGCCAGACCTCCCTGCCTCCTCCTCCCCACAGAATTCCCTTCAGCCCCCTGAAAGTGCTCTCTGAAGGTAGTTAGTCTGAAAAACACAGCTTTATCTTATTTGACTTGAGATAATTGAAATGGGTAAAATTTGAGTACAGCTCCTGTATTCATGAGATGGTAGCAAACATAGTTTTTTGTTTATTAATTTATTTGATTTATGTACTGTTTACCATATTTAAAAAATATCTCTAAGCCGTTTACAAAGACAATTCATTAAAACAGATTAACAGAGCCATCCAATGGAGTGATCTCAGTTGGCGTCAGACACAGCTATGACCTTGAGGGAGGGAATCTGACCACAATCTCTGCCCCCTGCCACTGCCACTGCCACCACCACACACACACACACACATACAGCCACTGCGGAAAGCATCGCCATGGCTTCTCTTCCAAGGGTGGAAGAACATCTTCAGAAGGGGTCAGAAAGGGTGAAAAGGGGACATTCTAGTGGGAGGAGAGGGGAACGGAGAGATGTGGATCTGGAGGATCCATGAGGATCTCCATCTTCCCACCCCCAGGTGAGTGAGTGGCCTGGACGGGCTAAGAGGCCTTTGCTGTCTAAACAGCAAAGCAGAGAGTTGAGAGGCTGAACAAACCCTCTACTGCTGCTCTTGCTCTGCCTGGCTCTGGATGGCAGAGCATAAGAAAGACAGAGAACTCTGAGATCAGCAGAGTATCTATAGAACATCTGTCTAGAGAGCAGCCTTCCTCAATCTGGTGCTCCCCAGATGTGTTGGGATCCTAACTCCCATAATTCGCAGCCAGCATGGGAATTATGGGAGTTGGAGCCCCAACACATCTGGGGAGCACCAGATTGAGGAAGCCTGTTATAATCATCAGTCCCATAGAACTGCACTCTGAAATACATTACAATAAAGTTCTTATAAGAACATTACAATCAAGTACTTACAATACCATTATTAACAAACAATTAACAAACCCTCTTGTCTGTGTTTATTTTATTTTCCTAGCTCCATGCGTTCTGTTTGTTAGAAGGGAATATTAAATATTCTTAACTTCAGTGGATGCTGAAGAGTGTATTAACTAGAGTTGTGCACAAGTGGGGTCTCAAAATTCTCCAGCCTATTTATGGGCAGAGAGATTGGGGGGACAATTTCACTGAATTTCTTCTAGGGGAGGATAAATTCTTCAACAGTTCCTCAGATACGGCTCACTATTGGCAGGGGTTGTAGCACAGGTTCTTTCTTTTTTCTAAGGGGTTTGGGTTTATTGGACTGCTTCTGTAGAAGATGGCAACAGCTTCAACTGTGTTGAGGCTTCCACTTTTTTGAGGCAGAATTCTGTATTTCTTTTGATGGTATTTTTGAGCTTACCTAATCACCGCAAGGTAGCCGAGGGTGCTGTGTGTGTTTTCTCTTTCTATTGCACATTTTCCATTGCTCTGAAGCCTCCCAGGCCACCTGCACTTTCTGAACTGAAAAAGCCCCATGGGAGGAATTGCTCATGATGGCTTTAACTGAAGTGTGGGAAGCCAAGGAGGTCACAAGCTGCCACAGGCTGCCATTGTGATTATTGCACAATGACAGACAAGGCACTCATGCACACTCCTCAGCCACCTCCTAAGTAAGGTAAGCACAAGAACCCCAAACCCAACCCATGAGAATTTCTCTGAAATTTCTCCTCCTTTGAATTTCTTTTCGAAAGCAATTTCTTTTCCATCAAATTGAATGAGGATGGTCAAAAAATGTGGGAGAAATTTTCAGCACAGCGCTAGTATCAACACTACTTTAATGACAAATGAAGAAGTTTATGCTAGGCTGTGGCAAGAAGTTGTGTACTTATACTGTAGGCAATGGTTGCAAAGGATTTTGTCAATGGCATTTCAGAATATACAGAGACACAACAGTTAAGCTTTACAATCCCCCAAAGATAACACCAAGTGGAAGTCTCGTAATGCAAAGGGCTATCTTTCAGTGCAGTAACACTGAAGGTTTAAGAGCTGTCAGTGCAGGCTTTTGAGCTTTAATTCTCAGTATACCTCTGCTAATAATGTCCCACTAGCTCCTGGCTGCTCAAACTGACAAGTAATAGCAGAAATCTGGAAACAGTGAAAGCATTTAAAATTGGTAGCATGTATTGTAGCTTGTGCTGTGCTGCCAAATGATAACTAAGTTCTGAAAATCTCAAGTGATTGTACAAAAGAATACAAATAAAAATATACAGCAAAGATTAGTATTGCCTCTGAGAAAAATAAAAGCATTTGTATATATCATAGGCCAGATTTAGATTATTGGTTCTGTAACTGATTTTTCTACAATATGTAATCTCATATAGACATGACCTGAATTTTCACCTGTGAAAATTGGGGAGGAGGAGGTTTAGGGAGTACGAAATACCCAACAATGACCCCAAGCATACTTCTTTTCCCCCTCTATGGTTGTTTGCAATTCCTGTGTTCCCCATCTGCTGCTCTTCCAGTGCCATTTTCTTCTTCCTAAAAACATAATCCCAACCAGTCAGGGAACAAGATGATGGCATGATGTTAAGTAGTTTGTCAGAGTTGCTACATAATATTACCACTTAGTGCAAACAAATTGCTCACTTAGGGAGGGAAGAAACATATCCCTGTGTTGCTGAGGCGATCAGGCAGTGCTCCCTATCTTCCGTGGTGTACTGCATGGTACAGCAATGGCATAGTATGGCAAGACAGAGAGTGTCATTGAATTGCCTTTGCTTTGTCAGATACCTTTGCCTATCTTGCATACTGCATCACAAAGATGGGCAGACAAATAGCACCAGCCTTAGAAATACAGAAATGTTCCTTCTCCCCACTCCACATAATGGGCAAACATTTTCACCTGTGGTTATATTCTTCCTTAAAAAGTCATAAAATAGGCAAACGCATTGAAGCAAAGCACTCCCCATTTCAGCTCAGTTCTAATGCTTTACTGCATTTGTTTTTTTTTCCCCTCAGTACTGTGGTATAATCTATAAAATCTTTGATATCATTGGGTGAGTGATGGGGGGAGAAATATTGATCTCTCTCTGTAGTAGTCAGCAATATAAAGATATTTCTTCACTGTAAACATAAACTGTTAATTATAATGAACTTATAGTTAATTATAGTCAATTATAGATAATTATAATTGCAATTAAACCCCATTTAATTATCATGGTTTCCCCCACGGAATCCCTGGGACTATAGTGTTATAATGATGTAGTAGAGAATTCTTTGAAGTCACACTTTGCTTCACAGAACTCGAGTTCCTAGGTTTTGGGAAAGAGCGTGAATCAAGTTTGCCCAAACTGTTTAAAAATTACTTTATAGTCGTAGTACAGAAGTCTTCAAAATTATTGAAGTGTATAGCCCATTGTGAATGTGAAACCAAATTGTCCAATGGGTAAATCATAAAATCACAAATAAAGCATTATATGAATAAAGTTCCCTGCTCTAATAGCTTTGAATTTCTTTTTCTAGATGATACCAAGATAGCTCTACACCTAAAAGATAATGGAGGTAAGAGCTACTATTCTTTGTGTTCAGACAACATCAGAAAATTACTTAACTAATATTACATAGAACCTCATCAATCTATGTCAGAGAAATACCTTGTACTGGGCCCTCAAGACACTTCATTCATCCACTTATCTGTGCCACAATACTATGAAAGACGTTCCGAGAGACTCCTCAGTACAATAAATTCTTATTATATGCATAACTCATTGTCACAGTTAGCCAAACCTCTTTGAGACTGATTGATTAATTAATTCTTAGAGTATATATCCTGTCTTCCCTAACTAGGAAATCAGAGATCAATAATGATACTTACCTGTTAATATCAAGCCACCAATCTGGTAAAAGCAAAGATACTTTAACAGATTAAAAAAACATTGATAAAAAGAGCCCAATATTGTCATTCCTGGTCATCATAACTATATAGTTTTGGACCGCCTTCTTGGCTTAGGTTTTGATCTGATTAACTATTAAAGGTACTAGGCCTCTTTCTACCACAATGACCTGGCTCTGATCTAGAGTGGCCACTTATGAATAGCCAAAAAATAGGAAATGCACAACCAAAAAGAGGACACCAATTTCCATACATTTTTCATATCCTAATTTATCTATGTGTGTAAGTTTAGAAATTATTACAATTTAAATAGAAGTACAGGACATCTCACCTTAGTGTGGAAGACTGTGACCAGGTGACCTATGTGCTTTGCTCAGCCTGCTGTCCAGGTGCTTTTGATGGGCAACTTCAAGCCCCTAATGCTCTCCCTTCTTATGGTCTTTTTCTTTAAACTGGACTTGGACTGAACATCTTTTTTTAAAAGAGGACACCTTCAAATAGGACTGTCCTCTGTCTGCCCTTTAAAGAGAGGACTGTCCTCTGTAGGACACATGACCACCCTACTCTGCTCTGATGAACTGTTAAAGGTCTTGGGTTTCCTGCTACTACAGTGGTGTCTCCCTCAGCTTTCCCTTTTCATTTCTCCCTTTTAAGAACCTCCACTCCAGCTCACCCAGAGTGCCTTTCCAATACATTTCATATTCTTGCAATAAAGTGTCCTCAGAGCTCCGATACGTATTATAACCAATAATACAAAAGTACATGTACTTCTTTTGTTGTGTAATTTGCAGCTGAACTGTACATTTCCAGTGAACACAAGAAAACTCCATGATGCACGTTGCATGAGTTTATACAACCACAGAGGCTGCAACATCTCCATTTCGGATCTGACTATTCGGGTTCCCAGTATAAAACATATTTCACTTCTCAGCTGCTTCAGCTTTGAGCACCTGTCTGCATAGGCAGGCAAAGAAATACTGTATTGTTCCCCCACTGGTGTTGTGGAGAAATTTGGGGGCAGGACAATAATGCCAGCCAGTCAGCAACACACTCCCTCCCCTCTGCACCATGTCCACACTGATGGATTGTAAGTCTTGATCACTTGGTATTGTGGGTCAGAATTTCAGGGACGTTGCTGGTGTTCATCACTCGCCACCTTGTTCTTTTGTTTCCTTTGGACGTCATTGTTTATTTTTGAAGTCCTGCTGTTTGTTTTCTGCCAGCACGTGTGTTTCGGAACCAATTCCCCTCCCACCCACCCAAAGATGGAGCAAATCAGCCCCTAATTGCTTCTCATCTGCGCTACGTATCTTTAGATTGTTTCACGGCAAAGGTCACAGTGTTTAACGCAGAGTGCGTTCTGATTGCTACTTTCCACACCTAAAAGAGGCATGCTTCATGCCATTTGCAATACTGGAAAACAATGTCATGTAGAGTTTTTTAAAAAGAGCAACATATTTCTTCCTGGTTTGGTTGTTGTTCAGTCGTTCAGTCGTGTCCGACTCTTCGTGACCCCATGGACCATAGCACGCCAGGCCTTCCTGTCCTGCGCTCTCTCCCGGAGCGTGCTCAAGTTCATATTCATTGCATCAGTGATGCTATCTAGCCATCTCATCCTCTGCCGTCCCCTTCTCCTTTTGCCTTCAGTCTTTCCCAGCATCAGGGTCTTTTCCAGGGAGTTTTCTCTTTGCATTAGGTGGCCAAAATATTGGAGCTTCAGCTTCAGGATCTGTCCTTCCAATGAGCACTCAGGGTTGATTTCCTTTAGGATTGACTGATTTGACCTCCTTGCAGTCCAGGGGACTCGTAAGAATCTTCTCCAGCACCACAGTTCGAAAGCATCAATTCTTCGGCGCTCAGCCTTCCTTATAGTCCAGCTCTCACAGCCATACATTACTACTGGGAAAACCATAGCTTTGATTAGACGGACCTTTGTCGGCAAGGTGATGTCTCTGCTTCTTACTATGCTGTCTAGGTTTGCCATAGCTTTCCTCCCAAGGAGCAAGCGTCTTTTAATTTCATGGCTACAGTCACCATCTGCAGTGATCTTGGAGCCCAAGAAAGTAAAATCTGTCACTGCTTCCATTTCTTCCCCTTCTATATGCCAGGAAGTGATGGGGCCAGATGCCATGATCTTCGTTTTTTTAATGTTGAGTTTCAAACCAGCTTTTGCACTCTCCTCTTTCACCCTCAACAAGAGGCTCTTTAGATCCTCTTCGCTTTTATCCATTAGGGTGGTATCGTCTGCATATCAGAGGTTGTTGATAATTCTCCCGGCAATCTTAATTCCGACCTCTGATTCATCCAACCCGACGTTTCTCATGATGTACTCTGCATATAAGTTAAATAAGCAGAGTGACAATATGCAGCCATGTCGTACTCCTTTCCCAATTTTGAACCACTCGGTTGTTCCATGTCTGGTTCTTACTGTTGCTTCTTGACCCTCGTACAGGTTTCTCAGGAGACAGGTAAGGTGGTCTGGTACTCCCATCACTTTAAGAATTTGCCACAGTTTGTTGTGATCCACACAATCAAAGGCTTTAGCGTAGTCAATGAAGCAGAAATAGACGTTTTTCTGGAATTCTCTCGCTTTCTCTAGCTTGTACTTCTGGTAGTTCTCTGTTCACATACTGCTGAAGCCTAGCTTGTAGGATTTTGAGCATCACCTTGCTGACGTGAAATGAGCGCAATTGTGCGGTAGTTTGAACACTCTTTGGCGTTGCCCTTCTTTGGAATTGGAATGAAAACCTTTTCCAGTCTTGCGGCCATTGTTGAGTGTTCCAAATGTGTTGGCATATTGAGTGCAGCACTTTAACAGCATCATCTTTTAGGATTTTAAATAGCTCAGCTGGAATACTGTCATCTCCGCTAGCTTTGTTGTTACTAATGCTTCCTAAGGCCCACTTGACTTCACTCTCTAGGATGTCCGGCTCAAGTTCAGTGACCGCACTATCATGGCTATCAGGGACATTCAGATCTTTCCTGTATAGTTCTTCTGTGTATTCTTTCCACCTCTTCTTAATCTCATCTGCTTCTGTTAGGTCCCTGCCTTCTTTGTCCTTTATCATGCCCGTCTTTGCACAAAACGTTCCCTTGAGATCTCCGATTTTCTTGAAGAGATCTCTGGTCTTTCTCATTCTGTTGTTTTCCTCGATTTCTTTGCATTGTTCATTTAAGAAGGCCTTCTTGTCTCTCCTTGCTATTCTCTGGAACTCTGCATTCAGTTGGGTATATCTTCCCCTTTCTCCCTTGCTTTTCGCTTCCCTTCTTTCCTCAGCTACTTGTAAAGCCTCCTCAGACAGCCACTTTGCTTTCTTGCATTTCTTTTTCTTTGGGATGGATTGAGTTGCTGCCTCCTGAACAATGTTACGGACCTCCGTCCATAGTTCCTCAGGCACTCTGTCTATCAGATCTAATCCCTGAAATCTATTCCTCACCTCCACTGTATATTCATAAGGGATATGATTTAGGTCATACCTGAATGGTTTAGTGGTTTTCCCTACGTTCTTCAATTTAAGCTGAAATTTTGCAAGAAGCAGCTCATGATCTGAGCCACAGTCAGCTCCAGGTCTTGTTTTGACTGACTGTATAGAGCTTCTCCATCTTTGGCTGCAAAGGACATAATCAATCTGATTTTGATATTGACCATCTGGTGATGTCCATGTGTAGAGTCGCCTCTTGTGCTGTTGGAAAAGCATGTTTGCTATGATCAGCATGTTCTCTTGGCAAAACTCTATTAGCCTCTGTCCTGCTTCATTTTGTACACCAAGGCCATGCCTGCCTGTTATCCCGGTGATTTCTTGACTTCCTACTTTAGCATTCCAATCCCCTATGATGAAGAGGACATCTTTGTTTGGTGTTAGTTCTAGAAGGTGTTGTAGGTCTTCATAGAACCGATCAACCTCAGCTTCTTTGGCCTCAGTGGTTGGGGCATAGACTTGAATTACTGTGATGTTGAATGGTTTGCCTTGGATTCGTACTGAGATCATTCTATCATTTTTGAGATTGTACCCCAGTACTGCTTTTCCCACCCTTTTGTTGACTATGAGTGCTACTCCATTTCTTCTAAGGGATTCTTGCCCACAATAGTAGATATGATGGTCACCTTAAATTCGCCCATGCCTGTCCATTTTAGTTCACTGATTCCCAAGATGTCGATGTTCAGTCTTGCCATCTCATATTTGACCACCTCCAGCTTACCTTGATTCATTTATCTGACATTCCAGGTTCCTAAACAATATATTCTTTACAGCATCGGATTTTCTTTTCTCCTCCAAACACATCCACAGCTGAGTGTCCTTTCGGCTTTGGCCCAGCCGCTTCACTCTTTCTGGTGCTACTTGGAATTTCCCTCTGCTCTTCCCCAGTAGTATATTGGACATCTTCCGACCTGAGGGGCTCATCTTCCGGCGTCATCTCTTTTAGCCTTGTGATACGTTCCATGGGGTTTTCTTGGCAAGAATACTGGAGTGGGTTGCCATTTCCTTCTCCAGTGGACCACATTTTGTCAGTCATTTTGTCAAATACATACTTCCTTCTTCCGAAATCACTGAAAAGGAAATGAAGTAGATACAGCAATTATATATGGCAGGGGTAGGCATCCTGGTAGGCATCCTCACTGTTGGCCATGCTGGTGGGGGATGATGGGAGTCATAGTCCAGAACATCTGGAGGGCACCAAGTTGCCTTTACCTGATATATGGGATCAGGATTCACATTCCTGGTTATTTCTTGAGTCCCAGCTGTTGCTTGAAGCATTTGGACAAAAGGGTTGGTTCATTTACTGACCTGGAGAGGCTGCAAATTATGCAGCATGGAATTATGGGTCAGTGACTGTTGGCTTTTCACAATTATTGCAATCATGGAATTGAGCTTAGAAACACTTGGGTTGATGGGGGTTTTTCCATTTCAGTTGGCCTTTATTTGGCTTGGAAGAGTTTATAACCTGACTTTTCTCTAAAGGTCTGTAGGCCGCTTCAGCGTTAAAGCTGTTTGATTTCAAAAATAGAAATCAAAGAATGACCTGATTTTTTTGAGAGCCGGTTTGCTTGGACTTTTTCTTGCTACCAAAAACAAAAGAACAGAAAAGACAAACCAGCCTTCCACGTGGCATGGAAGCAAAGTCACCCAGCATGATTTCTCATCCAAATACTAACACCCAGCTTTTAAACTGGGAGATTTTTGTCATGATGCATTGTCAATGATGCATGGAATTTTATCAATGCACTCAGATTAGGCTGATAAAACCTCTCTAGCTGCCAGCCTTCTATTTTTCTTTCTTTTTTACTTGCTGGCCTTTGTCAGATTTTCAGACAAAACAAACAATCCCAAGCCAGACAAATAAAGCCATTAGCTTTTCCAGAATAGATCCTCTATTAAACTCTTATCAAAGTGGAGAAGGAAGTTATATCTGATCAATGATGCTCTGTCGTTAGTTGTGCTCCTTGGGGGCACAGTAGTCAATACCTGATTAGAAACAGCCAAAGGATTCTTAATAATTCCACCGTACCTTTCACACTGTAACATTTAAAGCCATAATTTATCACACAGTAACTTAATCACATTTTAAATCATACTGCCAGTTTAGGTCAAACGCTACTGACCGCTTTATTTTTTAGGTGGAAATCATCTGTAATTAAAAGCATGAAACACCTGTGGTAGCACTGAGTAGCTTCTCGCAGTAAATTCCACTTTGCTTTTATCTGCTTCTCCCGGCTTCCAGACATGGTCACTTCTGATTCACCCAGATGTGTTGTGTCTTTTGAAGTACAGGCTGCCTACTATGTATCCCACAGATCAACATTTTTGATATTAAAATGTTGATTGATAGAAGCAGCAAAGCAGGAATAACTGGTCCTGCCTGGTAGCAAACTCTTAATTTGGAGAGATTCTTCAACTTCAGATTTGCGTCCCTGACTTTTTAGAAGTGAATTGCCAAGCTCAAACAACTTCAGACGTAAAGCTTAGCAAGATATTTTCCTATCTTCAATACTATTAAAGCATCTGTTAAGTACCCTGAAAATGTAAGATCTTTGGAAAATAGTGTCAGTGTTGATCTTTATAATTTAAATGTAGAAAAACAGAAGTTTTACCTCAAGGGAGCTGCTCAATTGTAGATAATACATGTAAGTAATGCAACATACTGATAAAGAGTGACATCCAGTGTTGTGCGAGCAGAAAACAAACTTGTGCAACAGCTTCTTCTGCTCCTCCTCCTCTTCCTTCTGTGACCTCCTGTGCCCACCAAAAACCCTCTCCAGAGGTTTGTGGGACCTATCAAAAATTATGGGCTGCGTCTTATGGGGCAGCAGTGGGAGAAAGGGGGTAGCAGTGGGATGGCGAAATTTTGCACCGTTTATGCAAAGTTCCTGATTCCAGCAATTCCCCCCTCCCATTGAAGCCCCATAAGACACAGCTCACAATCTTCAGTAGTTCCCCCTGACAACCCTCTGGAGAAGCTTTACAGGGGGCCTCAGAGGGGAGAAGGGGAAGGGAGAGATCCGGTGCTTAAGGTAGCCTTCAGCTCACACAACAGTGATATCATCCACAGTAATAGCAACACAATAATAGCAACACATTCCAAGAGAAACATTATTGGATGGCTACTTTAGAGTTTGGTGGACAGCCTGAACAAAGATATTTAGAATTTGCAGTGCCCCAGCCCAGCGAATACCTTTCTTCACGGAATGTGGTTTCTGCACATAGATTAGTCCTAAGAGCAGGTGTGAGGTTCGGTGGCACTGTACCCAGCAGTAAGGGTGCAATATTACTACACCATGCTCACGTTGCCTTAACATGTCATCTTTACTGTCTGATAGCACTGACAACCTTTTACATGGGGGACAAGGAAAAGGAAGAGGAAAACCATAATGGCATTTGATGTACTGATAACTATACAGTCAGTGTAAGATCTGGTCTCCACCCACTCGACGGGTAGAGCAGTAAAGGTTGCAGGAATATCACATGTTACACATGTTACCCTTCCATTTCTGAAAACAGACTGGTTTGTGTCAACAGTTTTTCAGTACTGGTCCTGTCAGCAGGCTGGTAATTGTGTGCTAAGCATAAATAAAAAATATAGAAATATTTGTGCCATAAAATTGTTTTGTTTACTCTCAAGAGTTTTCCATTTCTGGATGATAATGGTTCAGTCCTTTTTCATTATGAAGTTCTTAGAAAAGTGGTGCAATTTGTTTCTAGAAATGATGAGCTGCATGTTTAAAACCTTATTTCTCTCGCTCTCTTAACAAAGGGCTTGTTTAAATTCTCTGCCGGAAGAGAAACTGCTGAAGTCATTCATCCTGGGGAAAAAGCCTCCCAGATTAATAATCTTTACTTTGAGGAAATTTAATCTAGTCACACTGATAAATTGCTTTCACTTCAGCTTGTTTCATGGGGTTTGGGAGTGTGCTCAAAAGAGTATTGGTGTAAAATGCCTGAATTTGCTCCAGATTTCTCACATCTTCCCCCTGCACCAATCACCATTTTTTTATTGCAAAGACTGCTGCAGAAATTGTGCAGAATAATGTATAAATTGCATGAAGAGATGTGTTCTTTTAAGTGATGGGTCTGCTACTTATTTTCTTCATTGAGTTCAAATGCTGAAACTTTTTTTTGCTTTGAAAAGTGGTTGTAAGCGGAGAGTTGGAAAGTGTATACTTGCTTTGTATCTCAACAACTTCCAGGATGGAGCATATGCAGAATTCCTACAGAAGAGTTTTGTCACATTCAGAAGCGTGCACATCTGGTCAAATAGAAGATGTCTCCTTATGCAGTTTACTCATTTGCAAACTGTAATCCCAAAGGAGTTAACATGTATTTCACAAATCATCTACTTCTGCAGCAATTCTGTTGACTGCAGTGAAAATTAATTCAGAGTAAAAGGTTGGATTGTGGTTTAATTTTCATTTGGTTCACAGCAGTACAATTCTTGGTTATAACCTTTCTTTGATTTCTGCTCTTGCTATTAGGCTAATATCCCAGTGATGTTCATGCAACATTACTGCTGCATTTCTGGGTGTTGAGCAATTATATGAGAGAGGGGGGCAGATACTCCAACTGATAGCGGATCAGAGGAGTTTTTAACACTCCTCCTGCCCCCCGCAGCTGTTTTCCTGACCGAAATCTCTCACCCCCAACTGCCATTTGCCCCACAGGGAGAAACATACAGGCAGATGCCTATGATGGGTTTTTATGTATCAGTTATTTTGACTGTGGTCCATATTCATGTTTTAGTTGTTTCATTATATTTGGCATTTTTAATGGATATTGTTTTCAGCTATTTTATATTTTGTAAGTTTTAATAATTCTGTTGTACATTGCCTTGGGTATTTCTTAAGGGATGGGGAAGTGATGATGATCGTGATGGTGATCATGATGGTGATGCAAATAGCTGCCATTTAGATCAGGAAAATGGTACAGTAGGGAAAGGGTTAAAAAAAAAAACACTTCCTTTCAGCATCATAGTTACAATCTGACTCCTTTAGCATCTTGTTTACTTTGGCCCTCAAGCAAAAGTCTTTCTCACCTGAGACTAACTGGAGTTATTGGTGACTGAAATGTGAACTTTTGTGTACAGGTTTTCCTTTCCCTGCATGTAATAGAAACACAACTGACCCCTTCTACAGTTGCTGAGCATGTTGCTTTGTATCAAATGTCATCATTAATGTTCACCAGCCTTGTAAAGACTTAACGTACTCTCTGTTATGGTGACCTTAGATGCAAATGGAAATGTGCAAAGATGATTAGGAGAGGAGGGGTCATGAAGCCAAGCAGTGGTCAGTTGTGCTGGCAACAGCAGATGGGTTATACTAAGCTTAGTAAGTTCTTTTCACCTGCAAGAAGGTTCTGAGATGTCTTTCATCCCTTCTGTTCCATCACTTTGTAAAGACATTGTTGAGAGATATCTGCAAGTGAAAATATTTCAAAGTTGACAACAATCTTCATTGTCTGTGCAAACAGAGTGGAACCAATTTTCCCCTGTTACATTTTAACCTTGAGGCTATCAATTTATGGAACCTCAGTTATGTAAATTACGTGTTAGTTACACTTCTTAACACTTAAAAATATATTATTTTTCATTTTGCATTCTGATCTCTATGTTTAATACATATCAAATGCTTTTCAAGTGGAGACCAGAAGAAATATTGACAAGATGTCATCATAAATATTGTCTGGAAGTGATGGAATTCTCATTTACAAACCTGGATGCTAAACACTGTATGAATCTTAAATCGAATGGGATTTTTATTATAATTCTTACTCTCTAGGTTTTTCTGTTTCATTTTTAAATCTGGAATTATCTACGATGTCTGTGGCATGAATCACTTATGAATAGAGCTTGTATTGCTTGCTTGCACCTTTGTGGCCGATGCTGTTTGATGTTTGGAGGTTGGTTTCCCAACTGTGGAGCGATCAGCAAGCATGGATGGACATTTTAAACTATTGCCTACATTTACTGTGCTTACAACCATAGGTCTACTACCATTGTTGCTGGCTGATACATTTTCTGTTGAAGACCTGGCAATCTAAATTGGCTAATTGCCTCTCCCAGGAATTAATGGTTACTTTAGGGTACTCTTAAGCCAAAACATGCTTGTGGCAAAGGCTTTTATATAGGATGTATGTAGGCTGTATATGTAATATATTTAATTTGATTACCTTCCTTCTACTGTGGAGAAGTTTAACTTAGGGTGCAATCCTGTGGAGATAGTCATCAGCCTCCAAGGCTGATGACTGTCCAATGCAGGGCAGTCCTCGCCTCCATGCTCCAGCCAACCTGCATTTTTGGCTAGACAGGCAGTTTCACTTGTCTAGCCGGGGAGCCTTGGAGCAGGAGTGGGGGAGGCCACACAATGCATAGGAAGATGTGTATTGCAGCTTCTGCAGTCTCCTCCCCACCATGCCCCCAGGACCACCCCCTTTTCGCTGGCTCTGTGATCCATTTCCAAGTGCAGAGGTGCAGCCAGCATGGAGAGAACTGTGCCAAATGGGAGGGGGAGGGGAGGGGGGCACGGTTTCTGGAAACGGTGGTTGGAGCCCTGGCTCCAGGCTCAGTACCCAGAAACCGAAAAATCCTATGACCCGCCAGACAGTGGGCAATGTAATGAGTTCCAGACTGCAAATTTTGAACTCCCACAAAATGCATCTGTCTGCTCATCAATTACTACTTATTAACTCCATATCAGTGGGGAATCAGAAATATACCATCAAAGGACCATGCCCCTATGCTGTAGCATTTAGATTTATGCCTGTAACAGGCTGGTCAGATTCCAAGGCTAAAACATCTGTACTCTGGCCTCCCATTCCTGGTGGTTACCTATCTGGGACTGGATGTTACTCTTGAAACGCATGCCTCATTCAGGCCTACTCATCATGGAGCAATGATTGGCTACAACTCCCAGTTGTACACTTAGTTTTAAACCAAGGTTTGCCCCGAGTAGTGGTCCTTTGGGCTTTTTGTGTTAATATGGATGCTGTGTTTGAATATTTACAATATTTACTCAGCACTCCAACCTTCTTTTCATGCTTCTTCTCTTCTGTTATCTGACAGTGTTGATCAAAATGTCTGTGCAGTGTTGTTATTTATGCCATAATAGGCCGAACAATCCACTGTTATTGTTTAACTATCCTTTTAGAAATTATTCCAGTTGTCCGGACTGTCCAAAACGGGAATTGTTCTTAGCAATCTGCAGTTTAATGCTAACAAACTAATTGTACTAAACTAAATGGCAATAGCGTTAATTGACGTTTTAGTTGGGTAGTTTGGGAAGAGTTTGTTCGGCTGTAGGACACACTTGCTCTGATTTGTCCATTTCTCCTTTGTCAACATGTTACAACATGGAACACAGTGCAATAAAGCTTAGCAAAATGATGGCTTTCAGCAATATTTTTATATGGTACTTAGGCTCTCTTCATATCAAAATATTTGAGGGCATTTAATATCCATCTGCTCCACAATAGAACAGAAAGTTGGAAATGATGCTCCATGCTTTCCAGATTTTATTGACGCTTCTTCAGAAGAATTCGTGACAGCTCTTAACTTGAAGGCTAAAAGACATGATGATGACATACAGCTTTGAAAATAATACTCAATTAATGCATGTCTGTAGGCAAGTGTGAATACATTAGTGGGAAAGCAAAAAGTAGATTCATTATGTGCTTTAATTTGGAAAGACTAGAATGCCTACATTACATTTGAAAGGTGGATATTAATATTGTTTATTGAGCTAGAAATAATAAAACATCTGAAAATTATCTTCTTGTTGGTTGCCATTATAAGACTACACAGCACAAGAAAAGGAGTGTGCCCATTTACCAGCATAATAGCTTACTGCATGTGTGGAAAAAATGGGAAAATAAAATGAAATCTTGCCAAGCTTAATTCATACTCTTTCCTTACAGCCTCAACAGATGATAGCGCAGCAGAGAAAAAAGGTAGAACTCTTCATGCTGGCTTAATAGTTGGAATTTTCATACTGGTCCTGATTGTAGCAGCAGCAATACTTGTGACAGTTTACATGTACCATCATCCGACATCCGCAGCCAGTCTCTTCTTTATTGAGGTGAGCTATTTACCATAATGGATCAACAAGGGTGCAGTCTGTTCCCTGGTCAGAGGCTGGTCTGCCTCCTATAAGCCAGAACTCTGAAATACTCTCAGAGTCCTGAGGACCACTGGCATTTGTCTTCTGCTGTCATGTTGTTATTGTTTTTATTTGATTTACACTGCATGGCCTTTAGCTGGACTGCATGATAACTGGTAAGGAATGTATCTCCAGCTATTGAAATCGCAGTGCACTTGAGCTTGACCTTTTCCCCCACACAACATGTAAAGTGACAGGTTTGGGAGAATCATGGACTTCTATGAATAATTGTTGAAGTCAAGTAGACCCTGTCTTTGATTCATCTTCTTGGAAATAGTTCACCATATCAACATGACTGTGCCACGATCTACTGATAGATATTTGGTTAGTGCACAGAATTCTCAATAGTAGCAGAAATAATTAATCTAAGTCAAGGTGCATTTATTGCATATCAGAATGTTCAATTTTTCCCTTTTTTGTTTAAATATTAAAATATTGCAGTTTCTTTATGAGAGCTTAAATAGTCCAAATCCAGACATAGTCATGGATAACTACACAATGTGCACAATTGCTAGTTTTTGTAAGAAAGTTTTTTTTATTTTTATATACCCTGCTCTTCTTCCAAGAGGCCAGAGCATAAGCACATGAGAAGATCCATACTACATCAAACCAAAGCCCTATCTAGTCCAGCATTCCTTGGGTAGTATTCAATAGGGGCCATGTGTGCACAGCCAGCCCAGGTCCACGTGCAGCTGTGATATAGCACTTCTGAGGACAAGCGCCAAAACGAGCGAAAATTTATGGAAGAGGCAGTTTGCACTCCTTCCAGAAATGAGTGTTTTCCCTCATGTTGGTGCTTACCCCCAGTCAGCAGTAGAGATAATTGATAAAGGATGTGATAGAGCCCAATTAAATGCTGATTGATTTCAATATGGGAATGCAATCCTAAGCACAGTTAGAGGGGAGTAAGTCCAACTGAACTCAGTGGGGCTTTCATCTGAGTAGATGTGTATGGGATTGTGCTGTAAAACATGTCTTGTTGAAAGCAATGAGACTTAACATAAATACCATCCATTACAATCAGTTCATATGGCAAGATATGCTGGATAAAGGCCATGAACCAAGCAGCCACATTCTTTGTGTTCTAGGGGCCTCTACCACCCAGTCCTCAGGGTACCACCTCCCACCACAGACTGTTCATTGGGGATGATACTCAAGAACACAGCTACCCTAACCTGATCTTTGCATGTAAGGCCTGCACTATGCCCTCGGAAAGCTACTTATGATGATTCTTGACACTACTTACATGGGTGCATGTGTGTTTCAGATGCAACATCAGATAACTGCAGACATCCATACCCAAATCTGCTCTCGAAGTCTTGATACAGCTATCACTGATAAGAGTGCTAACTAGGGGCGACTGGGATATTTGTCCATTTCAAAATGTGCACCAAAAGGGGCCCTTTTGACATCATAGCACATCTTGTCAAAAAAGGCAGGCCACCTTCAGTATCTTACTGGAATCTGCACAGCTCTTTCTTGTGAGGTTGCCAAGCCTTCTGGGGTGGGCAACACACACCCCACAGGCCACATGCAGCCCCCATTGCCCCCACTCCCAAATTAATAAAAATAAAATTGCAAACAAGTTAGTTTTTACCCTTTTGGTGCTCCATAGTCACTATGGATGCCATTTTAAACATATACAAATATATTATTTTTCATTTGGGGGCACCTGCAGGAGAGGGGGGTTTCCAGGGGGGGTGCCCAACCCATTTTAGAGTTTGCCTGGAGGTTTGTTTCATGATTCTAGCAAAAAAAAAAGTGGTGGCGGGAGGAGAAAAATCCATGGCATCGCTTATATCCAAAAATGAAACTGAAACACTATCGGTGTTTTTTGGTTCCATCCTACTCCTATCATTTTCCTGTCCTTTTAATTTAAAATTAATTTACATTTTTCTGCATACAGTCAGGGGCAAAAGATGTTTAATATAATGGAGATCTTTCATGATAAACTGCTGCATTTCTGGCTTGGCCAGCCTCACAACATGCAGAATTGTTTCAGACACCCTTACTGTGTGCCTGGATAGATGAAACAGTAGGTTTTCTGAAACAGTTATGAGCTTATTGTGGAATAAGCTCATGGAAGGAAATGCATATAAAGAGATTATTTAAAGTCTCAGCAAACCAACACTGAATCAGAGAATATGCAGCACTCATAGTTGCTGTAACTGAATTCTTATAATAGGTGAAATATACTGCATTATTGGCGAACATAAAACATTATACAGCTCTTTGGAAGACTTAACAATATGCTTCTCAGTTTCTTCAGGAGCCAAGGGAAAGCAGCCGTTAAATTCCAATATCCCCATATCCTTGTGCTTGCACAATATGTGAAAATCATTATACCCCAGTGAGCACATCTGTGCAGTCATTCTATAACCAATCTTCTCCTTCATCACTTATCCCCTAATCTTTATCTCCTTGTGGTGTGTGCATAATGGATCACCCCCACTCCTTGTTTGCTCACAGCATTCAGAGCATTTTCACCTTCTTAATGGATTGTTGTGCATCCAAAATCACATAAAACTTCCCCCATTGACCTTAGTAACTTTTCCTATGTAAGTCTGTATCTACCAACACACACACAGAATGAGAAAGAGAGCTGAAAAGATGGTTCTGTTTTAGAAATAATACTCTGCTGCAATCCTATACTCACATACCCAGGCCAGGAGTAAGTCCCAATGTAGTCAATGGGGATTACTTCTGAGTAGGCAGGTATAGAATCGCATTGTTAAACGGTTTTAGAGATTTTTCAGCAAATCCTCTTGGTTAGATCAATTATTTCTGTCCAGACAGTGGCGTGTTTGCGTCGTATTATGCTAGCGGTAAATACATGACTAGATGAGCAAAGTGGCTGATTTATTTTGGAAAGCGTATATAAGAAATGGCTCATTTCTGTTTCACAGGAATCTAGACACTTAAAAATATAGAAAGATATAGAAAAATGAGAAGAATGTTCAGTTTCAGGAAAGGGATTGATTGTGTTTTAAAAACTAGACAAAAGGAAACAATATATTTTTAATATATCCTGTGGGCATTCTGGATACTTCTTGAACTGCAGTAGTATGGAATGATTGCTCATAGTTGCGAGGGCTCTGGGACATACTGGGCTTTATCCAACTTTGTGAACTATGTGCAAAGAGGACAATCCAACTAAGGTTACGTTTGCACAAGTGTGAATGCATAATCCATTGCACAAGTGGTTGTCCATTACACTTGCACAACCCGTTGCACAATCCGTTGCACATGTTTCTGCAACCCATTTGGCAACCAGTTATCTATTACACTTGTGCAATCACTTGCACAATGAGTTACACAATCGTAATGTGCAAACACTTGTGCAACTGAAAGATGTGGCAGAGCTCCGCTAGCATTATTTGAGTTTGTGGAATGACACCACTGTATACTGCCCTCAGCTACAAACTCTCTCCTTCCAGATATATGAATATATGAAATTGCTTTATATTGAGTCAAACTATGGTCCTATCTAGCTCAGTGCTGACTACTCTGGCTAACAGCAATTCTCTAAAGTAGGCTTGCCCAACCTGGTGCCCTCCAGTGTTTTGGATGTGGTGTTTTGGCCATCAACTTCCATCAGTCTCTGCTAGCATGGCCAATGATTAGGAGTGCTGGGAGTTGTAGTCCAAAACATCTGGAGGGCATCAGGTTGGGGAAGGCTGTGTGAATGCTTCAGGCAGAGGTCCTTTGCTACACTTCTGCCTGAGATCCTTTTTAACTGGAAATGTGACTGATTAAGAATGTAATCCTATGCATGTTTAGACAGAAAAAAATCCTACAACTCTCAGCATTCCCCAGCCAGCCATGCATGTCCAAACATGCATAGGATTGTGCCTTTAATTAGGCAAGTTGTAGGTGTTTTAAAAGTTTTAAAGGGTTTAAAATCAGTATTTCAAGTGACAAGACCTAATGGAAGACAAAGACTAGTGAATATGGCCTGGAATTTGATCTCTTTCCCCTCCTTTTTTCCTCTTAGTTTTGTAGATGCTGTTAAGACTAAACATGGTGAGAAATTCATTAGGTTACTCCTGGTCAGCTGCAATAGACTGATGAGCTGCAAATCCCACAAGGCCAATTAACATTTTTGTTTTGTTCTATCAATTAATAACTGAAATATTTTCACACTTGAGTCTGGGTCAGCAGCCCAGTCAAGTGAACTAATAGCATTTGTCAAGGTTTTGTTGTTGAGAGGTGCATTTAGAGAACCCCCTTCTTTTTCCTTATCGTATTAGTAATGGGTAACTTGACAAGCAAAATTTTTAAAAAGATTACATTTCTCATCTCAAGCATGAGAAGAAATGATACAGAAAGCTTCATTTTTTGATGGTGCTGGTTTAAGTCGAGTATTTTAAGTAACGTGAAGAATTATTTGCTTCATCAGTTCATTGTTCATCAGCTGTTCCTTATGCTATATTCCTTCTTACATAAGCTGACAATTTTTCTCTTTGCTTTGCAACACCAGAAAGGATAGCGTAAGACTGCAATACTAGAAGTAAGCCCTACTGAATGCAATGGGACTTATTTCTTAGAAAATTTGTATAGGATAACACTGAAAGCAAATCATGTGTTTATTTCTTGGCAGCTTTGCTGAAAATCTAGAATCAGTTTGATTTTATGTTGTTCGACAAGATTCATAGAATTATGGCTCAAAGGGGCTGAGAGGCTTTCTAATCCAGCTCCTAGTCAATGCATGTTTGCCCCATACATTTAACTCCCCTGTACATTGCAGCACAGCAAATTAGCATTGCTAGTCTATTTCAGAAGCAAAGTAAGGAGCAGACATGTGATACCGTAAAGAGTAACTTATTTTGGCACTAGACAGCTTGTTCAGATGCATGGAGTAAACACAGTGAGCGATACAGCAGGTAGAAAGACACTTTTACAAGGTGATAACAAGAGATACATCACATGATTCCATCAACTTAAGTCAGAGAGTATACTAAACTGTTAAGGGTGCAATCCTATGGCCACCAGACAGTGTCTAGACAGCCGTAGGATTTTTTGGTTTCTGGGAACCGAGCTCGGAGCCAGCACCCCAAGTTCAGTTCCCAGAAATATGACTCCCTGCCCCCTGCCCCCGCCACCTCGTAGAAGGCATGGTTCATCTCCAGCTCCGCACTCGGAAGATGCAAATGCAGGGCAGCCAGAGCACAGAGGAGAAGATCTCCACGCTCTGCCTGCCCTGCATTGGATAGTCGGCCACCTCTGAGTTTGGAGGCGGCTGACTGTCCCCATAGGATTGCGCCCTAAGGACAGTTGATATCAGTGAGAACCACTGTGCAGTTGTAATAACTTCTACCTGAATCTGTATCAGCCTGATTCTATTCCAGCGGGGTAACCATGTTAGTGTGTTCCAGCAAATACAAAACAGAGGCTTCAATCCAGAGAAATCAAGCATAAGTCAGACCCCTTGAAATCAAAAGGATAATTTAGTCATGACTAACTTTTCAATGGGACTTAAGCATGACTTTATCTCTGGATCAGGGCCATTGTGTTGTGGCATATTAATGATTAACAGATCTGTTCTAGCATAATCTTTCACAGACTAGAATTCACTTCATCAGAGCTTATGCTACAATAAACCCATAAATTTTTAAGGTGCCATAGGACTTGTGTGTGTATCCAGATTCAGTCAATCAATCAGCCAGTGTATTTTTCAAAAGCTTGTCCAGGCCAGAACAAAATAACATCCACATTACATAAGTAGAACAGAAATTAACAGGGCAATTTTTCATAAACCAACACTAAACAAAATGGTATTGGATGTTTTATTGACTTTAAAGGCTCCACTCTGGAATAGAGCATCCCAAATTCTCCAGGCAATTACCATAAAATTTGCAACTCTCAGAGTAACAGGTTTAGATTTATTTCCCAATTGATAACTCATGATCTGCTTAACAGGGTATCCTGGGACCTTATCCAGGAAAGGCTGTAAGAAGGAATTCCAAGGAGCAATATACCCAGGGAGGGGGACAGTAAAGAAAATGAAGAACGTCCCCTATAATTCCTGACACACGTAAACACAGCTGTTTCTTGCAGGTAGTCCTGTTATACTACCTTCAACAGTCTCCAGTGAAAGAGTTTGAAGTCTAGCAGCTGTAAAAAGCTATCCCGTAGAATGGTTTTAAAAATCAGAAGAAGAACCTGAAGCCAAGCCCAGGAGAGCATACCAAGGAGAGATCCTGCTACTCTCAGCACTAGCCCAGCTTTCCTGGAGGCCTATGTCTTGGATCCTTCATTTGAAAGCAGAGTTAGCCTGCAAAAGCCCGAGTATCAAGCAAATTGATTTCTGGAAAGCCACACTGATTAATGGTTTCCTGCATCCTTTGTAACCAGCGGTTTGAATTCCGAGCATCTTTCTAAAACATCTCCTGCAAACAATTTCAGGAGCCTTTGATGTTCTAATAATTGCAATTTGAGCCGATAACTCACAATAAGATTATTTAGTCTTATTAGGGAGCAATCCTATGCACATTTAGACAGAAGTCCTACAACACCCAGCATGGCTGGCTGACGAATGCTAGGACGTGTAGGACTTTTTTCTGTCTAAACATGCATAAGATTGTGCCCTTAGATATTGTTCTCATATTAGTCTCTAGGCTCACCCAGGTCAATGGAGGGACAGCTAAAAGAGAGCACAGAGATTGATTTTGTACTGTCTCCTAAACCTGAGGTTAGTGTGGACCCCAGACATCTGCCCCATAAGCCAATTGGGGAAAAAGCATTTCCAGAGCATGGGCTGCCAGCTTTACACCTCATGTCCTAAAAAAAAGAAATTGATATCCTCCTTGAGGTATTCTCTGCTTTGCTTTTGATGCAGTCAATGTGGCTTTTTTGAGATTCAGTTTGTGAGAAAAGAGCTCCAGGATATTTACAGCTGGGTATTTCAACCAAAGGCTGGTTGTCCAATTGCCATTGGTGAACTCACAATCTATTACTAAAAAGTACTACCTGCAAGTTAACATAATTAATTAATAGCTTCTCTTGCTTGGCGTAACGGTCAAATATTTTCAATAGACATCTAAAACCGACCAGGGCCTGCAATTAAAAAACAGCCTCATCCACATAAAAGGGAACTGAGAGGAAAAAACTTGTCTCCCATAATGGCTGATATCATGTTTTTCATGTACAAATAAAAAAGCAAGGGAGCCAATAGGCAACCTTATGTGATCTCTGTGGTAGCCTCATTAGGGTCACTAAGTTGCCCTTCCATTCCTGTCAAGACCTGAACTTTGGTATGGCTATACAACAGCCTTCCTCTTCCTAGTGTCATCCAGATATTTTGGACTTCAACTCCCATCAGCCCCAGCCAGCATGGCCAGTGGTCAGGTATGCTGTCATCCAAAATATCTGGAGGACATCAGGTTGGGGAAGGTGCTATACAAGGTCATAACGAAATGCAGAAGACATTGATCAGTGGTTAGTCAGTGTCTTCCAAGTTTGGCCCCTTCCTCCATCAATGTGGTCAAATGCAGAGGGCAAGTCCGTAAAACCCACATAAAGATAACATTCTTTGCCCATTGCATATTAGTGAATAAAAAAGAAAGAGTGAAACAGTGATCTGTGGTGGCACGCTCCACCCTAAAACCTGTCTGCTCGTCCGCTATGATGTTATTCAAATAGACCCAGGTTTCCAGTTTCTGTAATAGCAATCGCAACCAGATTCTAGTGTGCTACAAACAGAAGTGTGCAAATTGGCAGGAAGCAGTACATCATGTAAGGCATTGAATACAAAAAGTTCTAGCAATCCAGCCAAAATACTCACTACAGGAATACTTTATTTTTCTTTGAAATATATTTAGAACTTTCTAGTGCAGCTGGGCAGTAATATATGTTTGCAACTTGTAAAGACCCAGGAACCCTCACTCCATAGAGCAACCCCATAGAAGTAGGCATTTCTGGTAAATTGCCTGGTGAGTGCAACTTCCGTGCAGAGTTTTGAGAACATTGGCTGGCGTGCGTGCGTGTGTGTGTGTGTGTGTAAAATAACAATATGCATAATTTGGACAAGACAGTCTTCTATTTTTCTATTTTAAGGATGCTTTTCCTTTCCACTCATAACAATTATATATATTTTGCTACAACTATTGTACTCGGTGACTATGGCTTGATGTGTAATTATAATGTAAAACTTGAATTGCACAATTAGTGCCATATTTGTATCTAAGACTGTGTGTATTTTCCCCATTACCTGTTTCCAAAATTCTTATATCGGTTTGTATTCTCACATCATTTGTACTAAATCAGTACCGAATAAGCCCATATTTCCAGTACCTGGAAATAGGCGCTTTCCATTTTACCTAACTTGTTAAGTGTCAAATAAGCACGGGGAGGGCAACTGCTGCCCCTTCCATGCTCTCCTTTCCACTGAAGCTCTTTGCATCCTCTGAAGAGCTGCTCCCAAAGCTGCTTCCAAGCAGGATTCGATGCAAGACAAAGGGCTGCAGTCAGAAAGCAAAGTTGGCACACTCAAAACAACCCAAAAAACCTACATGGGCAAAAACGTTTTTCACACTGTTTGTGTCCCAGCCCTTTTCTGCTGGATTAAATGTAAACTAATGCTGCAATGCTGTGCCCACTTGCCTGGGAATAAGTCCCACCAAACTCAGTGGGATTTATCTCTAAATAGATAGCAGGGGTGGATGGAAGGTAGATCAGGATCTAGTGGTAGATCTCTGGATGAGCTGCAGTAGATTGGAAAGGGTTTCTGACCCCCGAGTTTTTTTAACAAGAGTAACAGCAAAATGACTTTTCCCACCTAAATTAGGCTGCTCAAAGGAAAAAAATCGTGAGGTAACCAGGAGTAGACTTTTGTGTGAAAGCAGTTCAGTTCTGATACTGAAAGAAAATTCTTTGGTTCAGAATGTGCTCAGAGGTTCCCTGTTTTTTTTAATTCTGAGTATAGGCCTTTTGCACCTGGCTCTGGTTGGTGGATCTTCAGGTCATAGTAAAAAATAAAAAAAAAAGTAGATCCAATGGCCTGACATCTGCCCACCCTGGGTGTATAGGAGTGCACTGCACATAGTCAAAAGTGATTCATGCCACTCCTGATCTGAAACATCAGTCTGCAAATCTTGTTCATAGTTTTGTTTTGATTAAAGATGCTTAAACCCCAGTAAAACGGTTCTATCCTTAACCACTCACAAACAACAAAACAAAATAGGTTTAAGGTGGATTTGCAACACTGATTTCCAGATCAAAAAGGTTGTACAAATATACAATGCCTCTGTCCCAAACACATTTTGACCAAACTGGTCCTCATCACTGGAAAAAATATAAACAGTAATTACAGCCCCTGTTAAAAACAACCTTTTCATGACGTTAAACTTTTTACATAGATCCTGTAAAGCAAAGTACACAGATTTAGAGATACCTGGGATAATATTCCTTACTCAAATAATCAGATAAATGCAAACTAATAAAAAATCAGTTTACCAGTAAATATTATCTATGCAAACTCTGCAGTCCTCATTATGTGGTTGTTGCAAATATGTACTTATACTGTTGGGCTGCTAATCTTTTGTTTTAAACTTTGTGTGAACTATTAGTTTTTGTATTAAATTTTTGCGATATATATTTTTATACACATAATTTTCCCTAAACCCATTTTGTTTTGCTGATTAAGGATGGTTCCATTATATCATTTGATGTGCCCTCCACAAGAGGAAGGGCTCCATCTGCAGAAGGTCCCTCTGCCCAATTTTGGGGGATCCCCTCGCTCGCATGCACACCTGACTTTCTGTGTAGCACTTTCACAGGGCTGTAGGGGCTGCTGTGGGAAGGAGGGAGTGGAGAAGGCCACTTCCATCAGCACAGGTGATCCAGCATAAATCTGGATCCAGACCCATATTTCTACATAGATTTGTACAGAAATAAGCAGTTGCACAGCACTATTCCAAGAACCTGACTTCCTTGTTTTGTGTCTGCTATTCTAGCGGCGACCGAGCAGGTGGCCTGCCATGAAATTTCGGAGAGGATCTGGACACCCTGCGTATGCTGAAGTGGAACCTGTTGGCGAGAAAGAAGGCTTCATTGTATCAGAGCAGTGCTAGGATTTTTTAAGGCAGATCACCAGTACTGGCCTACAGGTGTAAGACATTTACTCTGCCTCTCATTAAAGAACAGGAAACCTAACCTGCTGTGACCCGAGAGAGACAAAACGGAATCCTGGATAAATGTTTCCAAGGAAGAAAGAAGTATATATGATAACCATTTACCCTTCTCAGAGGGATTTTTTTCCCCAAGGCAAATTGGCATACAATATTTCAGCCACCTCCTTCAGTCACCTCCAAAACACCTACAGCATGAGAATGATGGACACAATTGCCACGTTCTTGGTTTAGGTAAAGGAGATGTAGAGCAATCCAGGAAATGTATACAAAGCTTTAGTCCAGAACAGTGCTTCCCTGTTTGATCCAGCACAGTGGTGTTTTGTTGTTTTTTAACTGTTACCAATGGGTGCCCTTTAATGCCCAGAGGTAACGCTCATCATTGACAAGGCTGCTAGTGAGATCAAACTGATGCAGATAACATAGTTTAGCAAATTTCTTTACTTCCACAAGTAATACAGTTTTTTATTTTTACATCCCATGGACATGATATATATCTGGAAATAGCAGAGTGTTTCTTGTATTCTGTAGGCTTATATCCCTTGAACTGTGATTTCTTTAATTATTATTATCACAACTATAGTTCTATAGTTGACAACACACTAGAGAGTTTTGTGTTTGTAGAAAAGAAAAGCAGCAAGGTTTTTCACTATGGTGAAATTGGGCTGTCCAACTGGAGTATATGGTGAAATTGGACTAATATTAAGTTTCAATGTTCACAAAAGTGACACTGAGGCTGCTGTGCACCACTCACTTGGGAGTAAGACCCTTGGAACTCAATGGGGCTTATTTCTGAGGGACTGTGCATAGGATTTTATTGTTAGTTTCAGGAATATGGCTTACGTCCCTGAAGGATGGACTGAAACAGAAGTGGTGGATGTGTCCGGTTGATGCTGGAAAAAAACAGCCATGGAACTCAGGCAACAGGATGGGGAAATGTTACCATTTTTAACTCTTGCCATTCTGTCACAGGGCTCTTCAGAACAGCATCGTTCATTGGTTCCAATGCACCCCTTGCCTAAATAAACATTGAATGTGTTGCAATCCCTGCAGATTCATTTACAAATATTGTTTAATGCACATAGTAGCTGCGTAAATATATATATATAAATATATATATATATAAAATATATTTTTTTTATAGCTAACACAAGGCAGGCTCTTGTGACTGTTAAAAGTGCATTTTTTTGCCATCCAGACGATGGAAATAGATTGCATTGCTGCATATTTCCACTGAGTTGTAAAATAATCCTTAATATTAAAATAAATTTTTATGTTGTATCGGGAAAGTGGTCCATTTAACTGCAGTGCCATAACTTTGCCTGCCTCTTGGAGCCACGGTTTCTTTAACAACAAAACCCTTTCCTTCCCTGACTAGGGAAAGATAATATTTTTTAGAAACTCCCAGTGACATATTCTTTTGGATGGAAAGGGGAAAATATACATTGAGCTACTAAACCTTCTATTCAGATTTTGTACAAACATTGCATTGTGGACTTACCCATTCACATTTTTCATGTACCATGTGAGCAGAGGCAATTGAATCGTAGTAAGGTACAATCTGCAGTTTCTGGTTTCAAGTTGTTCAGATACCTTTTCAGGTACCAGCTTTATAACATAGTTCTCTACATTTTCATGTCAATACTTGTATGGTTCTGTTTTTTAAAAGCAACAACACCATGATTTTTACTTGTTATTTCCTTCAGTAAATAATACAATACCGTTTTTTCTGTATTCATTAGTCTGTTTAATCCATTTTGCTGTTTGTTCACAAGTCATTAAGAACGCATTCTTGAGATCAGTGGTATTACTCTGAAAGTCCAGTCATTATCCTTTCCACTATAGGTGGGTTTTACCATTTCCAGATAACAAACTAGAACAGAAGTGTGTATGGGGGGTTCCCATTCCCTTCTGTGAGAGAGAAAAACTGTGCGGGCAGCTGCATTGCATTGTGTGATAAAGTATTTCCCTCTCCTAGAAAAGAATCAGAAGCTTCTTCATTATTTATTATTATTTATTAAATTTATTAATCGTCCATCTGGCTGGTCACCCAGCCACTCTGGGCGATGTACAACATATAATAAAACAGTTTAAAACAATAAAATTCTACAATAAAAAGATTTTCTAAAATACCCTAACCCACCCCAAATGCCTGCCTGAACAACCACATTTTTAATGCACAGCGGAAGCTCATTAAAGAGGGAGCATGATGGAGTTCCCTAGGGAGGGAGTTCCACAGAGTGGGGGCCACCACAGAAAAGGCCCTCTCCCTCGTCCTCACTAGTCTAGCTATCCTGGCTGATGGACAGAGAGAAGGCCATCCGAGGCTGATCTTGTTAAGCGGCCTGTCTGGTGTTGCTGGAGGCGCTCCTTAAGATAGGCTGGGCTGGAACCATATAGGGTTTTAAAGGTCAAAACCAACACCTTGAATTTGGCCCGAAAAACAACTGGTAACCAGTGCAACTCCTTCAGCACTGGAGTGATGTGATCTTGCCGGTGGCTGCCTTTAATCAGGTGAGCTGCTGCGTTCTGTACCAGCTGCAGCTTCCGAACCATCTTTAAGCGTAACCCCACATAGAGCACATTACAGTAGTCTAAACGAGAGGAGACCAGGGCATGTACTACCGATGGGAGCAGATGGTTGGGGACGAAGGGGCGCAGCCGCCGTATCAGATGGAGTTGATACAGCGCGGTCCAGCTCACAGCTGACACCTGAGCCTCCATGGACAGCTGGAAGTCCAAAATGACCCCCCAGGCTGCGGACCTGGTCTTTCAAGGGTAGCCGTACCCCATTCAACACCAGGTCAACATCCCCCAGCCTCCTCTTGTCTCCCACCAAAAGTACCTTGTTAAAGAAGCTTCTTCATGCTTAGGAACCAGTAGGTCAGCTTTCCTGGTGCCCTCCAGATGCTTCAGGCTACAATTCCCATCATCCCTGACAATTATCCATGCTAGCTGGGGCTGATGGAAGTTCTAGTCCGAAACACATAAAGGGTTGAGGAAAGCTCTAGTAAATCATAGCCCTTGACCTTCACAGGAAAGTGAGTAGAAAATGGCTTGGATCCAGACTTAGTCATCCTCAGAAGAGACCCATCACTAACTAAAGTCCCACTGATTTCAATGGGTCTATTCTAAGAATGACTAAGTCTGGATCCAACCCAGTAAAAGCAAGTCCATCTGAGTGGAGATGTGCTACTTGAAGTTGCTTTCAGTTGTCATATCTACCTCATACTTAAGTAGTGGTACGTCACCTGGTGGTATTCTAGCATCATGACTGATGGATTCACAATACTTCTCAAGATCATTTTCTAATTCACTGCTGTGGTGAAGAGTCCCTCTCCCACTCCACACGTGAAAGACTATGTGTGTTTTGACACCTAGTTCAGTTTCTCCATGAATGTTTGTAGGACTAACATGAAAGGTATGTCTAAAGGTGTGCAAGAATTTGTAAGAAGTGTGCCTTCATACGTTTCTTTGTATAAAAGTAACACAGCGAGTAGCTGTTAATATTTATGGACAGGGACAACTAGCCTCAGGATAGGAAGTTGGGGTATTCATTCATTTAAAAAACAAATGAAAAACAAATGAGCCCTATTCGTTTCATTCATTTGAATAAGGAAAACAAATGGAAAAAACAAAAATGAATGGAAAAACCAAATGAAATCCCATTTGTTTCATTTTCCATTTGTTTTCATTCATTTTCAATTGCTTTGCATTGGAGGTGCAATTTTGCTTTGGATGCCAGGTCTGGAACACAGTGTTCAGTTCACAGGTTGTGGGGGGAGAGAGAGAGAGAACACGCGCTCGCACAAGCAGCAAAATCAACAGGCTGGACTATCACTGTAGCTTCCTGACCAGTAATGTACCTGCATATCCACCACCTCCCTCAAGCCATTTAGTTTAGTAGCTTTGTTATGGGGCAAGAGCTAAGTCCCAAACTTTAGTGAGAGGATGTGTGTAACTGAATTAGACCCACTGTGGTGACAAAACAGTACGAGTATGGCAGGTGTTCAGTTTAGATTGCAGTTAGACTGTGTCTGTGTGGGGCTGGATGCAAACTCCCTGTACCATAGCACCAAGACTGCCTGTACCATAGCACCAAGACCAAGAAGCCTAGACATCTAAAACTTGGCCTGCATACTAAGGGGACCCTAGTGTGCACATCAGGGTTATTTGGTTTTTTTAAATGAATTAATTAATTTTAACTCATTTAAATGTGTCTGTGTTTGACGCCTGCAGTACCAACATCAGTTACTAGGTGGTAGATGTCCCTAACCAGCACATAGCTTGCAGTTGATATACAGTTTGAAGCCAGGGGCAAGTAATCCAAAGGGCAGAGCTATACAGCTGCCCCCTCCCCTTGATGTGGGACAGCCCACCTTTGGGGAAATTGAGTGGACAGACCCCTCCCCCAAGGGGCTAAAGTGATGTGCCGTGCTTAGGGGTGTCAGTTGCCGTGGCTTCACTCAGGTGGGCTAGGCGCAACATCTCCAACTCTTGACACCTGTGTAACTTTGCTTGAAGGCTTTACTGTATCAAACTAAGGGCTATTCCAATCCGTGCAAAGCTGGGTCAGTTTGCTAGTTCTGTAAGGAAGAAAGACCAAGGGAAATAAGTGGAGAGGCATCACGTCTTCTGCGCAAGAATCCACAGCAGCCTCATTATGACACCAGAAACTCAGCAAAACTCCTGAACTGTGTACTGTAAGGTAAAGTAGTAGCAAATGACACCAACCTTGTGCAGCCACCATATTCACTGTCTGGGGCATGCCAACAACATAGGGTCAAAGTTGCGGGTGAAGGTATTCTGGTTTTGCTTCTGAAAACCTTTTCTTACCAAAGGCTGTTAATTCAGATGGTAGCAAACACATGTATAAACCTGGAAAATGCTCTCCTTAGCAATCACTGATAGAAAGGAAAAATTGGTCTCATAGAACAATTGCAGAATATTCACTTGCCATTATTTTGAACCAGGAATGAATACACATCACTGGTTCCAGGCATGATATTTCTACCACTTAAAATTCATGTCACTCCAGATACTCATTTGGGTCAACACAGAGCAGTTATAATGTATCATCTTTCCCAACTGATACTTTCCATAGTATTGATGTTAATTTATCTGATTTAAGGGTCTTTAGCAGTAAAAAGCAGTCACATGAGAGCAGATTGAGCATTTTGAACGGAAGCCACTGTGAGGTTCTCTTACCATGCCTTTGAGTTGTTGTTGTTGTTCAGTCGTGTCCGACTCTTCATGACCCCATGGACCATAGCACGCTAGGCTTTCCTGTCCTGCGTTCTCTCCTGGAGTGTGCTCAAGTTCATATTCATTGCATCGGTGATACTATCTAGCCATCTCATCCTCTGCCGTCCCCTTCTCCTTTTGCCTTCAGTCTTTCCCAGCATCAGGGTCTTTTCCAGGGAGTTTTCTCTTCGCATTAGGTGGCCAAAATATTGGAGCTTCAGCTTCAGGATCTGTCCTTCCAATGAGCACTCAGGGTTGATTTCCTTTAGGATGGACTGATTTGACCTCCTTGCAGTCCAGGGGACTCATAAGAGTCTGCTCCAGCACCACAGTTCGAACGCATCAATTCTTCAGCGCTCAGCCTTCCATATAGTCCAGCTCTCACAGCCATACATTACTACTGGGAAAACCATAGTTTTGATTAGACGGACCTTTGTCGGCAAGGTGATGTCCCTGCTTCTTACTTTGCTGTCTAGGTTTGCCATAGCTTTCCTCCCAAGGAGCAAGTGTCTTTTAATTTCATGGCTACAGTCACCATCTGCGGTGATCTTGGAGCCCAAGAAAGTAAAATCTGTCACTGCTTCCATTTCTTCCCCTTCTATATGCCAGGAAGTGATGGGGCCAGATGCCATGATCTTCGTTTTTTTAATGTTGAGTTTCAAACCAGCTTTTGCACTCTCCTCTTTCACCCTCAACAAGAGGCTCTTTAGATCCTCTTCGCTTTCTGCCATTAGGGTGGTATCGTCTGCATATCGGAGGTTGTAGATAATTCTCCTAGCAATCTTAATTCCGACCTGTGATTCATCCAACCCGGCGTTTCTCATGATGTACTCTGCATATAAGTTAAATAAGCAGGGTGACAATATGCAGCCTTGTCATACGCCTTTCCCAATTTTGAACCACTCGGTTGTTCCATGTCTGGTTCTTACTGTTGCTTCTTGACCCTTGTACAGGTTTCTCAGGAGACAGGTAAGGTGGTCTGGTACTCCCATCACTTTCAGAATTTGCCACAGTTTGTTGTGATCCACACAATCAAAGGGTTTAGCGTAGTCAATGAAGCAGAAATAGACGTTTTTTCTGGAATTCTCTTGCTTTCTCCATGATCCAGCGAAAGTTGGCAATTTGATCTCTAGTTCCTCTGCCTCTTCGAAACCCAGCTTGTACTTCCGGTAGTTCTCGGTTCGCATACTGCTGAAGCCTAGCTTGTAGGATTTGGAGCATCACCTTGCTGGCATGTGAAATGAGCGCAATTGTATGGTAGTTTGAACACTCTTTGGCGTTGCCCTTCTTTGGAATTGGAATGTAAACTGACCTTTTCCAGTCTTGCGGCCATTGTTGAGTGTTCCAAATTTGTTGGCATATTGAATGCAGCACTTTAACAGCATCATCTTTTAGGATTTTAAATAGCTCAGCTGGAATACTGTCATCTCTGCTAGCTTTGTTGTTACTAATGCTTCCTAAGGCCCACTTGACTTCACTCTCGAGGATTTCCGGCTCAAGTTCAGTGACCGCACTATCATGGCTATCAGGGACATGAAGATCTTTCCTATATAGTTCTTCTGTGTATTCTTTCCACCTCTTCTTAATCTCATCTGCTTCTTTGTCCTTTATCATGCCCGTCTTTGCACAAAATGTTCCCTTGAGATCTCCGATTTTCATGAAGAGATCTCTAGTCTTTCCCATTCTGTTGTTTTCCTCGATTTCTTTGCATTGTTCATTTAAGAAGGCCTTCTTGTCTCTCCTTGCTATTCTCTGGAACTCTGCATTCAGTTGGTTATATCTTCCCCTTTCTCCTTTGCTTTTCACTTCCCTTCTTTCATCAGCTACTTGTAAAGCCTCATCAGATAGCCACTTGGCTTTCTTGCATTTCTTTTTCTTTGGGATGGATTGAGTTCCTCAGGCACTCTGTCTATCAGGTCTAATCCCTGAAATCTATTCCTCACCTCCACTGTGTATTCATAAGGGATATGATTTAGGTCATACCTGAATGGTTTAGTGGTTTTCCCTACATTCTTCAATTTAAGCCGAAATTTTGCAACAAGAAGCTCATGATCTGAGCCACAGTCAGCTCCAGGTCTTGTTTTTACTGACTGTATAGAGCTTCTCCATCTTTGGCTGCAAAGGACATAATCAATCTGATTTTGATATTGACCATCTGGTGATGTCCATGTGTAGAGTCATCTCTTGTGCTGTTGGAAAAGCGTGTTTGCTATGATCAGCATGTTCTCTTGGCAAAACTCTATTAGCTTTTGTCCTGCTTCATTTTGTACACCAAGGCCATGCCTGCCTGTTATCCCGGTGATTTCTTGACTTCCTACTTTAGCATTCCAATCCCCTATGATGAAGAGGACATCTTTGTTTGGTGTTAGTTCTAAAAGGTGTTGTAGGTCTTTATAGAACCGATCAACCTCAGCTTCTTCGGCATCAGTGGTTGGGGCATAGACTTGAATTACTGTGATGTTGAATGGTTTGCCCTGGATTCGTACTGAGATCATTCTATCGTTTTTAAGATTGTACCCCAGTACTGCTTTTCCCACCCTTTTGTTGACTATGAGTGCTACTCCATTTCTTCTAAGGGATTCTTGCCCACAGTAGTAGATATGATGGTCACCTGAATTAAATTCGCCCATGCCTGTCCATTTTAGTTCACTGATTCCCAAGATGTTGATGTTCAATCTTGCCATCTCATGTTTGACCACCTGCAGCTTACCTTGATTCATTGATCTGACATTCCAGGTTCCTAAACAATATTGTTATTTACAGCATCGGATTTTCTTTTCACCTCCAAACACATCCACAGCTGAGTGTCCTTTCGGCTTTGGCCCAGCCGCCTCACTCTTTCTGGTGCTACTTGGAAATATCCTCTGCTCTTCCCCAGTAGTATATTGGACACCTTCCGACCTGAGGGGCTCATCTTCTGGCATCATATCTTTTAGCCTTGTGATATGTTCCATGGGGTTTTCTCGGCAAGAATACTGGAGTGGGTTGCATTTCCTTCTCCAGTGGACCACATTTTGTCAGAACTCTCTGCCATGACCTGTCCGTCTTGGGTGGCCCTGCACGGCATAGCTTATGGCTTCACTGAGTTACGCAAGCCCCTTCGCCACAACAAGGCAGTGATCCATGAAGGGGTGCCTTTGAGTAGCTTGTATTTATTTCTACAGGGTATGCATAGGAGAATCTCCCACTAAATTTTGCCTTTGGGATATAGCTTAACAGAGCAATCCTATATATGTCTACTCAGAAATAAGTCCCATTGAGTTCAATGGTGCTTATTTTCACGTAAGGAGATACAGGACTGCAGTCTGAGAAACCAAATCTAGGTCAGTTTATACTGGTATATGCCACTATCATGAATTGCAAACTCATTTGGGGCAGAAAATTGCAAGGTTGGTTAGGTACACAATTACTTTTTTCCAAAATCAAGGTCTTTCAAAATTTGTATATTGATTTATACAGAAATTTAACAAATCAGATTAAAGCACATCAGATTACTATTATTTAAAACTTTGCCTAGCTCCAGAAAGTTGTTGGTAGGCTTTAGTGAACAGCTGGCATGTGAGAACAGGGCTAATGCATTAATCCCATTGTATTATAGAGAATACACTAAGTTGGATACAGGATCTGCCTTCTGTGGATGGAAGGCTCCGGCCACAGAAGGTGCCTCTGCCCAATTTTTAGGTTCTCCTCCACACCACGTCTCACCTCATTCAGAAGAGTTCCTCTGTAATATTTTTTGTTTAATCTGAATAGATATGCATCAGCAAGCTGCTTGACCTAACCCCCAGGTGGGTCAAGCCTTCTCAAATCTGGGGTCGAATGGTCATCTGGCAGAATCAAATAACAAAACAGAAAAAGAAGGGAGAGAAGGTTCTGTCCTTTTTTTCATTAGCTCCTTTTTATTATTTAAAACAAACACCTGTGATAAAACAAACAAGATATTAAACTATTAAACATTTTAAAAATCTATTTAAATGAATAACACAATAAAAAATGTCCAACACTCTCTTGAAAAGTCTCATTGTCCTTATGGTTTAAGGCCTAGAAACCCATGAGGGCAAAACCCCTGCCAAAGTGACACCCTTGATTCTATTCCAAAGGCTTTCTCACCTTCCTTCTAGTCCCCTTTTCAAGGTCATTATGCTCCTGGATTCTCATACCAACAAATGCTATCTCCGTATTCTGAAAAGAGTTGAATTATTATGACTTCGTTGTTTATGATAGCTTTCTGCTAGGCAACATGATGTTTTCTTCTTAGATGCCAATTAAAAATGTGGCCTTGGCTCTACAAGCAGGCAACCAGAAGAGAGCCAAGGATTCAATTAATAGCTTATCATGGCATCACATAGGCCAACCTCTATTGGTATGACGCTGGTAGCAATTATATTAATTCATCAGGTGAGATGTGACACCCCCTGGCCCTCTGTGTAGCATTTTCAGGGCCTGGAGGAGTAGCTGCAGGGAAGAGTGGACATGGAGGTTTGCGTCCACAAGCCCAGTTACACCTAAAACTGGATCCAACCCACTGAGATCAGTTTCTGGATTCATTCTAGATGGGCATATTCCTGTGACTGTGGAATAATGATACCTATAGGGAACTATATTTCTTGAAGATTGTTCTAGAATATCATCCTTATCTGCTTTAATATACTGTGTGGTAAATTCTGCCTCTCCTGTGAAGCAAGAATGTAATGAAGTTATCTGTGACAGCCTTGCGACTCCATGTAGTTTTCTATATTTTTAAACTGGATTAAATGAAATGAACACAAATGACTGAATTAAACTGGGTGGATTAAAAATGATACAAATATGATATTTTACTCCAAAGACTGGTCAAACATGGACATTGGCAAAGACTCCTATTATCATTTTCAACACAAATTTTGACTGAAAGGCCATCCAAGGCAAAAAAAATCCAGACTGATTTCTTCATGTGTATGGCTTTTAATGGTGATTGTTTTGATCCAGCAATCAATTAGGAACCTCATGGCTCAGCTGTTCTCTTCATATATACCACTACTTTTCAGTGTATATGTGATTCACACAGGTGTTGTAAAAATGAGGTTTCACATCACAAGATACCAGTGTGTTGCTTCTTTTAAGTATGTTTGCGTGTGTTGCTACTTTTTAGTATATATATGATTCACACAGGTGTTTGTGAACATAGGCTTCATGTCATAAGACAGCCATTTCTAACAGCTGCTACAGCCACATCAGAAAGTCCTGTCCCAGCTATTTCTCAGTACATACATCACATGATTTACACACATAATGTACACACATACACATAATGTATATTTACACATACTTTAGGAGCCTCATGGCTCACCTGTTCCATTCATATATATACTCGTGATTCACACAGGAGTTTGTAAAAATACAGCTTCATGTTGTAAGAAAGAAGTTTTCAACAGCTGCTACAGCCACCTACAGAAAGCCCCTCCCACTATTTCTCAGCACTGCTGTCACCTTGTTCCTTACCCTCCATATAGCAATATCCAGCTTTTCTTAGACTTGGAAGAGCTGTGGAGAAAAAAGGAGCATGAACAGGCTGCCAGATGCTGGGGACCAACATCAGAGGCTTGCTGTCCTCATCATTCCTTCCTTATGATCTGGACTCATCTGGCTGTTAGAGGCAGAATGCTGAACTGGATGGACCTTCTATCTGATCCAACAAGTTCCCAATGTTCAGATTCACTTTTTTAAAAGCAGAAACCAGGGCAGAATGGAAGATCTGTTATCAAATCCAGCATGTGGCCAAAGTTCCTCCTGATCCTCAGTGTGTTCACACTCAAAAGTAGCAACAGAAATTAAAGTAGCCTATGTGCTAAAAACATAGGAAGAGCCTTGCTGAATCAGACCAAAGGCCTTTTAGTCTACTGTCCTGTTTATTATGGTGGCCAACCAGATGGTTCTGGGATGCCTACAAGCAGAGTATAATGGCAATAGTCCTCTCTGGCTGTTACTCCCCAGCAACTGGCCCTCAGAGGCATACTGCCTATGAACCCAGAGGTTGTCTATAGCCAGCCTTATCCCCCATAAATTTGTCTGACCCCCATTAAAAGCATTTAAGCTAGCATCCATCACCACCTATTGACTTGTACAGAGAATTCCATAAGTTATCTATGCACTGGGTGAAAAAGTACTTCCTTTTGTTACTCCCAAATCTCCAGCTAATCAGCTTCATTGGATGAGCCCTGGTTCTAGTGTTCAGAGAGAGGGAGAATAAGTTCTCTGGGCAGTATCCAATGATGTCATTCCACGAATGCAAAGGATGTTGCGCTAGCATAAGGGACTTCTAGCACTGCACCAATATTATTAGCTTGTGCGACAGGATTCCCCATAAAACCTGTCATGCAAGCGAATGCTATTGGTGTTGCCCTACAGGTCCCTTACAGAAGCACAACATTATTTGTGTTAGCAGAACGACATCATTGGATCCTGCCCTCTCCATTTTCTCCATGCCATGCCTATTTTTATAAACCTTGATTTCCCTCGCCCTGTCTTATGTATCTTTGTTTTTCTAAACTAAAAATTTACTGAGGGAGTGTTGCTCATTGCAATAACAGAAGGAGATGCTCAAGGTCAAAGCATATGAACAGATCAGGGCTCTGACGATGCCTGCACTGCTGATGTATCATGACTTGCTCAAAGCACAAGGAGAGAATGTATTAAGACACTACTGCAAAATGTGCAGAGACACTATTTCTGCTTGCACCAACATGACACCAGTCTGCCTTGCAGAAAAAGAGCATTCCATTCCTTTGGCAATGGCTGAAGGACCAGCTGTTCTTCAGTGAAAGGTTTATACAAAAAGATTAATTTCTGTCAGAATGTTTTTTGGGGACACCCAATTTTAGATGCTTAGCAAACTGGTGCTTTTAGGATGATGGGTGTAGTGTTTTCAGGCATTAGCCAAGTGGTCCTTAAAAGGCACAGCAGATTTGAGGGGAGCAAAAAGGCACATTAGAGTCCAGATGAAACAAAAGCACCAACAAATCTGCAGATAATATGTGAGGGCAGTTTTGACAGTGGCACAGCTGCAACTCCAGTATATAATGAGATGATGACTTGCCATTTTTCCATGGGATATTTGTGTGTGTGACATAAAAACGTGGCTAGGGCAAAAGTCCCAACATAATGACTTATGCAATGCTGTTCAAGTCCTTACATGCACGCTGGTGAATTCCTAGTTTATAATACAGCATGGCCCCCATGCTATTAGTAAACTAAATTCTAAATGTGTGGATACATTTAATTAATATATGTGAACGAGGAATTGGGATGTTTTAACTCTAGAAGAGGAAGTATCGGTCCTGAAGGGCAGGACTGTCGGCACAGAGGCAGTTGACTGGCAATGCTACCCTACTTCTTGGTTCTTCAGGGACAGCCTTAAGCTGGCCTAGGGCATTTTGATGATGATGATGATGATGATGATGATGAACTTGCAGTAGCAAATGGAGAGTGACATTTACATTTGAGTAGCTCTATGGTGAGTAGACCCTAGTTTATCATTTTCATTTCAAACAGCAAGCTGGAGTGACAACCCATGGCTGCATCTAGTTGAAGATAAGCTCTCCAGCCTGCCATTAATAAGACACTGAGTTTCCCAGAACACAACCCTGAAGAGGAGTGATTAATCAGATGAGGTGGAGATGGCAGCAACTGATCCCAGGATACATACTGGAAAACAGCAGCTGGTATGGACATGCATATCAGTCATGCTCATTAATAACTCAGAATGACCCATGCTATCTCAGGGCATTCTTTTTCATCACTCCCTGTAACAGGAAACTCAGGTGCTGAGTGCCAACAGGACTGGAGCCAAAATGAGGCCAGTAAGAAACAAGACAGAGGTATCAGCATGCTTGGGGGAACCACAAAGTTTGTAGAAGTTGAATTAGAAAACTAGAAAACCCAGGGAGTGGGGGGCTGGTATCCTGGAACAGGAGCACTCTGAAACAATGGGGCTGTTCACCCAACATGCTAACCCACACTCAGTGGTTGAGTGTGGGTTGTTTTGAACCATGGATTGTTTTGTTGAACCGTGGGTTAGCGTGTTGTTTGAACACAGTCAAGGTTCCATGCACCCTAGTTAACCATGCACCCTGGCTTATTTTCTCAAACACGCCATCTTGAAAACCCATGGTTTATTGTTGGGTTGTTCAGGGTAGTGAGCAAGCCACATTGCATGATTAACAAGCTGCCCTGGCTGCATTCAGACAACACAATAGCCCATCCTACAGAAAATGTGCTGCATTCAGATAACATGCTAACTCCTGGTTCAACAAACAGCCAAAGGTACAAAACAACACACACTCAACAACTGAGTGTCAGTTGGAGTGGTGTGCGAACAGCCCCATTGAAACATGTTGCAGGTCTAGCTTGTATCTGATCAACCAAAGACTGACAGACCTATGTGAACCCAATAGCCGAGGAGAGCTTTGGTTATTGGGCAGTATAGAAATGTAATAAATAAGCAAGCAAGCTAGTAAACATGCTGACACCCTGGTTGCCTAACTTTGGCAGAAGATAATCGGACTGTGATTCTCTATTATCATTCATGATTTTTGCTGTCATTTATTTCAAACAAATGAGAGAACTCTTAAATAGTTGTCAGTGAAAATACTGCATCAAAATGATTGGGATGACTATTTAATTACTGGCGGGGAACTGCAAAGACAACTCCAAATCATCATTGGGGGAGTAAAAATCTCAGGAAACACGGTTGACGTGATGGCTTTAAACTGTGTTTGTGTTTGTAACAAGGGGTGTCAGTTCCATTTGTGTTAGCAGAACTGGTAGACAGATGAGTCATCAGCGGCACTGATTTTTGACAGACCATCCCAAATGGACAGAGAAAAGTAACTACACTGGCAGTCAGAGCTCATTATTGAGACAGATAGTGAAAAAGACGCGTTGTCTAAAACTAAATTCAAATAGAAAACTAGGGCTTCCCGAACATCCTCTCTAGAGAGCCCAAAGTGTAAGTGGGGAAAAAAGAATTCATTTAATCGCTTTCAATGTGTCAGTGGCTTGTGCACCTTTTCTTTCTGGTGTGAACACAAGAGCCGTTTATTTCAATCAGTAAAGGCAGCATTTGCACAGAGAGGCTCAGGTTTATTGGGGAGTTTGTAGTTTTACCGCACCATCCCAGGGAAGCAGTTGAATAACCACCAAAATAGCATTGTGGGTAGGCTAGCATAGTTGGTGGGTTTCCTAAAGTGTATGTAAGATAAAAGAACTGGAATGGTAGCAGCTGCTCCATTTGATAAATTACAAGCAAAGTTCATGCTGCCCATTTATTTGTATGGGAGAAAGAAAGAGGCTACAATCAGACACCCAGTTTAAGTGGAGGCCCAAACCTGCCTACCCATCCCAGATACCTGTGACACTAGTGGAGTAAAGAAAAGTGTGGTGTGGCCACTGCCACCAAGGCTAGGTGTTCCTAATTGCTTAACAAGAATTGTTCAGATTCTCTGGATTTTAACAAACTGGTCTCTGATAAAAGCTGTTCACGTTGTCTAGATGTTATAAGAAACAAAATAGGAATGCTGGGATCTAATTCCAGTAAAGGCCTAATTCCAAATTATTTCAGATGTTCCCTGTAATATGCATTTGTTTCATAATGAATGAAAAATGGAAACAAATGGGGTTCATTCATCACTCATCCCATTGGCAAGGGGAAGGACTTGTGGAAGTCCATAAACGGAGGAGACCAATACTTTTAAAATAATTACATATGTGAGTTCTTTCTCCTTGGAGAGTGAGCTTTGTGGGCTCCTCTGCTGATCTGTATTTGATTGGCCTGTTTTGTGGGAAAACATATCCCATCACTTACAGTTCCTTTGAGTAATTTCATCCACTCCACACTAAATATTTACTATTCTCTTATGCTTAGTTGGTTGTAGTTCTATCTGCAGTTAGTTTACAGGGTAGTTTGGCTGTCTGGTTGTCTACCTTTTTTTAACTGCCTTTAAAGTGGGAAGCTTTTTTCCTACTTGTCTGAAATTTGGCAAGTCTGATCCCTTGGAGGGGTAGCAGTCCATCTGAACACGTTATGCCATTTAGACAGAAAACACGGCTGGAGGCAGGGCAACGGTGAAGCTGCTTGATCTACCCCTGAAGCAACAGGGACAAGAATGAACTGGAATAATGAAAATAATTTTAAACAAATGAGATTTTAATAACATTAATTAATGTAATAACTAAAGGAACACATGCATGCATACCCGTAAGTTTATCTAAATCCACAGTAGGCACATTTGCTTGAATGATAACTTCTGCAACATCCAAAAGAGAGCACGTATTTTTCAAAGAACAAATTAATGACTTCCTAAATGTGTCCCCCAAAGCAAAGATGATTCTCAAACTCCCTTGATTCCAACAGATGGTTAAGCCAAAGTGGCCAAGAAATCCCACATTATTTTCCTTTCTAGCAACAAGCTGCATTTCCCTCACTTATTACAAAACAGCCATAAAAACTAAGATTAAACTAATATCTGTATAACAATGAGATTTCTGCCATGAATCAAAGAGGTTCTGACGTACGTATGAAGTTCCCATGTGAATAGAAACACTTCCATTCATGTTCATTTGGGGACCAGCTCTGTGCTTGCATCTCTATTATGCCCCAAGCACTGAAGTGAGCTGGGAAGCCCCTGCAGGAGGCTACCTGCAGGACCTCCACTTACACTCCCGATCAGATGCTGTGTTTCTCTCGCCAACAAAGGCAATTAATGGATTCAAGCATTGACATAAGGCAAGTGCCTCCCTGAAGAACCCAAGTGGGAACTCTAAAGCAGGACAGGAACAATGTGGGTATAGAGACTCTTCCTGGAAAAAAAAGAGAAACACTTGAAGGATTTCTCATCATAAAAAATACTTATTAATATGTATTTAGACATAAATGAAGGATTTTTAAAAAATGTTTTGTTTTTCAACTTTAAAAAAATCTGAAGAGCTGCAGAAGGCAGTCAGTATTCTGCTGAAAATCCTTCTCTGTACACTAAACTCATGTTTCTGTCACTTTTCCTCCTTTTTCACTTCAGTACCCTTGAGTAGCAATTAAACAACACTATCACTGAATCTCACATAAATCTGCTTTGGGAGCTACTCCCTGTACCACAGGAAGACACCAGAATGAGATTCTCTGGAAATGTAAAATATGCTTTGGGATCTTGTACTGCAGATGTATTGGTCCTCTGACACCTGCTAGAACCCAAATGGTAATCATGGGGTTATTAAGCTAGTCAGAGGGGTTCCAAGAAAATTGGAGAGCAACATCTTGATCCTTTCAGATAGAGCCTCTAGAATAATTTAATCTGGTGAGTTGCCCAAGATCACCAACACTAACCATCGTCAGGAAGGCAGGAACCCAAAAATGCTCTTAGCAAGTGAATCTATACTGGAAAAGAAATAGCCCATGGTTAAACCAAATGTGCACACTAAGTTTATGGCACTGCAGAGCCAGTGTTGACACAAGCATTGATTTTCACTACTGTAACAGCAAATAAATCTGGAACAGGCTTACAGTGGGGTACCCAATATGGTAGAAGAAACTCCATCTTGGAACTGGATATTCTGGACCAGACCTGGTCAGCCACCACACTACACAGGTTGACCTATCCAAGTTGCCGCTGATTGTTTCAAGGGACTTGAACAGAGACACTAAGGCAAGCTCTTTTCGGGACCTCTAGGAAAACCAAAGGTCTACTCTAGCCCATGAACGACTCCATACCACAAGGCAGGGCATACAAGCAATATCTCATTTTGTTGAGGTCTATCTGGGAAGGGTTTTTCCATTATCTAGAAATATCAAGAAAATGCCATTGGGTTGGATCCTGATTTAGTCATACTAGATAGATAGATAGATAGATAGATAGATAGATAGATAGATAGATACGTACATACATAGAACTTTATTATGGTCAAAGACCAGCCGAAAATAGATATTCATACTTAAAGTAGACCCAGTGAAATAAATGGGATTTAGTCATGACTAAATGGGACTACTCTAGGTATGACTACATCTGGTTCCAACCCATTTTATTCATTTATTACATTTATATCCTGCCTTTTTTCCTCTTAAAAGGAAAGGAATACATGATCCTCCTCCTCTCCATTTTATCCTCACAACGACCCTGTGAGGTAGGTCAGGCTGACAGTCAGTGACTGCCCCAAAGTCACCCAGTGAGCTTCATAGCCATGTGGGGATTAAAACCCAGATCTCCTGAGTCCCAGTCCAACACTCTAACCATTACACCACACTGGTTCTCCAACATCACACTGGCTCCATTGACTTTGCTGGAACATTGCATTCAGAGTCCCACCATCCACAGTTCCTGCTGGTGCAATCAATGCATTAGGCAGGTTCATGAAGCCAGTTAGAATCCACCGACTTCCTCGACTACTTTGTTAATAGTCTTACTGAACGGTTGATTATCAGGATCGCTCTCCAGGCACAATCCAAGCTAAAGAAGGTAATTTCAAAAGTATGAAACAACATGGCAGGAAATGGAAAGGCAGGTATGATGGGGGGGGGGGGAGAAATGAGCAATCAGAGTGGTTGTTAACACAAATTTTGCAGGCCACAACGATTCTAAGATTAGTTTTGCACCTGTTTTCCAGAGATGTTAAAAACATCTTTCTTTTCATTGCTGTTCAGAAATTGCTTTCACACTCTTGATTTCTTGATGCATTACCAAACTTGTTTTTAACTTCATTGTGTACTACACCCTTAGTTCTCACCTACTTGCCTTTCAGCAATATTATTCTCAGTACAAACACATATTTTTACTGCTTTTCCCTTTCCACATTTTCCTACTGGGAACTGAGGCCTCATTAAAAAGATCTGAGAGCTCTCTCAAGGGAATAGGGTGCTTGTAAAGAGAATTCAGCACTGTGAACTAGAGGGCTGTAAAAGGTACTGAAACCTATGGTTAGTTTCTCTCTTGTTTTTAGTCATGCTGGATGAGAGAAAGGTTAAAACTGTATATCACATCAAACGATACTTCCTTTCTGGACATATTAAAAACTCATCCATATTAAAAATCCTCTAGCAATTTTTGCCCACCTCTAGATCCACTAGTTATAGACTTGTCAATTCTACCTCTGAGTTGTTGTTGTTGTTGTTGTTGTTGTTGAGTCGTAGCCACGTGCAATTTTTATCAGAATTCTTGCTGTGTGCATAAGCACACCTGCATTGGCAAAGCTCATCAAATTCAGTGAAGCTGCTGCAATGTATGTATTCTACAGCTGCTTACATTCTTATACTGATTATCCATCTCCTATCATGGACATGGTACTGTGACTGTCATATTGGATCAGATAAATGGGGTATCAAGCTCAGTATCCCGAATGAAGAGAGGAGTTGACCAAACTCCCTGCAGTGTAGGCAGGGGCAAACAATTACCAGTAAAGTGCCACCACCCCTTACTTCCACCTGGGGATATAAAGACTTTGTAAAAATCCCTTCCCTCAGCATTTCGCAGATTGTCAGGTGCCTTTCATTCTATCATCTGCTCATCGACGGAACCGGATTTTTTTTCCAATTTCTGAATTTGTGAAAATTCTGATTTGCACAAATTCACACTTGTGAAAATGTGCTAATACCCCAAAATGCACAAATCCCCCCAAAATGCACGTTTTCATGCTTTAGCCTATGGGGAAAATGTGCCTTTTCGGATGGCGTTTTTTAAAAAAAATTATATATTTTTCTATGACTAAATTTGCCTAAAATTCTGGAAAGTACAACAAAGGGTAGGGGTGGTCCGCAAGTAGTGGAATCCATGTAACTCGGGAAAAGCCAGTCTGCTGCAGAGTCTACAGGTCAGATTCATGGAAATCCAAACTCATTTCATTCTGTTGTGGATTTCTCCCACATCCCTATTTCCACCTCAGCCTGAGCCAGGAGAGTCTCAGACCCCTCAGGACACAGTTCGGGTGCGGAAATAAGGGTCCAAGCTGGCACCCTCTATTTCAGGCCCCAAGCATGAAACTTTACACGATAACCATTAGCCAAGCAGAAGGAGCTGAATTTAGTACTGAGGTTTACCTGGAGGAAAGCACACATACCTCTAGGGGTAGAAATGAAGTTTATTTACAAAGGGATAAAAAGGTATACAATAATGAGGGAACACCCTTGGAGCAATGCTCCAGGCAAAAATAACAAAGCAATACCTAGACCTATCCTATATGTTACCTAAGCACCATCTTCCAACAGGACAAGGCCCAATCCAGGATCCAAAAGCTCACAAGCCCAAAAACAAATTGACGCAGGCAGCTGAAGACACATGGGCAGCTCCAAGCCTCCCCCTTTTATGCTCAGACCCTTGACAACTCAGGGAAGTTCTCATTTAGCCAATCACAGGCTCACTCCAGCAACATTCTCAAACACTGTAAGGGAGGGTGGGAGTTCCCACAGGAATGCAGCACCTGAGATCATTCAGCCCAATTAACCGAGTCTTACTCTGGCCTTGACAGTCAGAGCCATCTTGAGATAACAGACCTACAGTTGCTTACATCCCTGCATGCTGTTTCAGCTTGGCCGAACGGAGTGGTCACACAGTGAGCACACAGAAAGAACACGGAGTTCTGGACAGCGTGTCTCCCATACTAACACTTTCTTGCTGTGTTAGAGATAGTGTACAAAAAGCAACCCCTTCATGGATCACTGCCTTGTTGTGGCGAAGGGGCTTGCGTAACTCAGTGAAGCCATAAGCTATGCCGTGCAGGGCCACCCAAGACGGACAGGTCATGGCAGAGAGTTCTGACAAAATGTGGTCCACTGGAGAAGGAAATGGCAACCCACTCCAGTATTCTTGCCAAGAAAACCCCATGGAACGTATCACAAGGCTAAAAGAGATGACGCCGGAAGATGAGCCCCTCAGGTCGGAAGGTGTCCAATATGCTACTGGGGAAGAGCAGAGGGTATTTCCAAGTAGCGCCAGAAAGAGTGAAGCGGCTGGGCCAAAGCCGAAAGGACACTCAGCTGTGGATGTGTCTGGCGCTGAAAAGAAAATCTGATGCTGTAAAGAACAATATTGTTTAGGAACCTGGAATGTTAGATCAATGAATCAAGGTAAGCTGGAGGTGGTCAAACATGAGATGGCAAGATTGAACATCGACATCTTGGGAATCAACGAACTAAAATGGACAGGCATGGGCGAATTTAATTCAGGTGACCATCATATCTACTATTGTGGGCAAGAATCCCTTAGAAGAAATGGAGTAACACTCATAGTCAACAAAAGGGTGGGAAAAGCAGTACTGGGGTACAATCTTAAAAATGATAGAATGATCTCAGTACGAATCCAGGGCAAACCATTCAACATCACAGTAATTCAAGTCTATGCCCCAACCACTGAGGCCGAAGAAGCTGAGGTTGATCGGTTCTATGAAGACCTACAACACCTTCTAGAACTAACACCAAAAAAAGATGTCCTCTTCATCATAGGGGATTGGAATGCTAAAGTAGGAAGTCAAGAAATCACCGGGATAACAGGCAGGCATGGCCTTGGTGTACAAAATGAAGCAGGACAAAAGCTAATAGAGTTTTGCCAAGAGAACATGCTGATCATAGCAAACACTCTTTTCCAACAGCACAAGAGGCGACTCTACACATGGACGTCACCAGATGGTCAATATCGAAATCAGATTGATTATGTCCTTTGCAGCCAAAGATGGAGAAGCTCCATACAGTCAGTAAAAACAAGATCTGGAGCTGACTGTGGCTCAGATCATGAGCTGCTTCTTGCAAAATTTCGGCTGAAATTGAAGAACGTCGGGAAAACCACTAAACCGTTCAGGTATGACCTAAATCATATCCCTGATGAATATACAGTGGAGGTGAGGAATAGATTTCAGGGATTAGACCTGATAGACAGAGTGCCTGAGGAACTATGGACGGAGGTCCGTAACATTGTTCAGGAGGCAGCAACGAAATCCGTCCCAAAGAAAAAGAAATGCAAGAAAGCCAAGTGGCTGTCTGATGAGGCTTTACAAGTAGCTGAGGAAAGAAGGCAAGCGAAAAGCAAGGGAGAAAGGGGAAGATATATCCAACTGAATGCAGAGTTCCAGAGAATAGCAAGGAGAGACAAGAAGGCCTTCTTAAATGAACAATGCAAAGAAATCGAGGAAAACAACAGAATGGGAAAGACTAGAGATCTCTTCAAGAAAATTGGAGATCTCAAGGGAACGTTTTGTGCAAAGACAGGCATGATAAAGGACAAAGAAGGCAGGGACCTAACAGAAGCAGATGAGATTAAGAAGAGGTGGCAAGAATACACAGAAGAACTATACAGGAAAGATCTGAATGTCCCTGATAGTCATGATAGTGCGGTCACTGAACTTGAGCCGGACATCCTAGAGAGTGAAGTCAAGTGGGCCTTAGGAAGCATTAGTAACAACAAAGCTAGCGGAGATGACAGTATTCCAGCTGAGCTATTTAAAATCCTAAAAGATGATGCTGTTAAAGTGCTGCATTCAATATGCCAACAAATCTGGAACACTCAACAGTGGCCACAAGACTGGAAAAGGTCAGTTTACATTCCAATTCCAAAGGGCAACGCCAAAGAGTGTTCAAACTACCGCACAATTGCGCTCATTTCACATGCCAGCAAGGTGATGCTCCAAATCCTACAAGCTAGGCTTCAGCAGTATGAGAACCGAGAACTACCGGAAGTACAAGCTGGGTTTCGAAGAGGCAGAGGAACTAGAGATCAAATCGCCAACATTCGCTGCATCATGGAGAAAGCAAGAGAATTCCAGAAAAACGTCTATTTCTGCTTCATTGACTACGCTAAAGCCTTTGATTGTGTGGATCACAACAAACTGTGGCAAATTCTTAAAGTGATGGGAGTACCAGACCACCTTTCCTGTCTCCTGAGAAACCTGTACGAGGGTCAAGAAGCAACAGTAAGAACCAGACATGGAACAACCGAGTGGTTCAAAATTGGGAAAGTAGTACGACAAGGCTGCATATTGTCACCCTGCTTATTTAACTTATATGCAGAGTACATCATGAGAAATGCCGGGATGGATGAATCAGAGGTCGGAATTAAGATTGCCGGGAGAATTATCAACAACCTCCGATATGCAGACGATACCACCCTAATGGCAGAAAGCGAAGAGGATCTCAAGAGCCTCTTGTTGAGGGTGAAAGAGGAGAGTGCAAAAGCTGGTTTGAAACTCAACATTAAAAAAACTAAGATCATGTCATCTGGCCCTATCACTTCCTGGCATATAGAAGGGGAAGAAATGGAAGCAGTGACAGATTTTACTTTCTTGGGCTCCAAGATCACCGCAGACAGTGACTGTAGCCATGAAATTAAAAGACGCTTGCTCCTTGGGAGGAAAGCTATGGCAAACCTAGACAGCATAGTAAGAAGCAGAGACATCACCTTGCCGACAAAGGTCCGTCTAATCAAAGCTATGGTTTTCCCAGTAGTAATGTATGGCTGTGAGAGTTGGACTATAAGGAAGGCTGAGCGCCGAAGAATTGATGCTTTCGAACTGTGGTGCTGGAGAAGACTCTTACGAGTCCCCTGGACTGCAAGGAGGTCAAATCAGTCCATCCTAAAGGAAATCAACCCTGACTGCTCATTGGAAGGACAGATAATGAAGCTGAAGCTCCAATATTTTGGCCACCTAATGCGAAGAGAAAACTCCCTGGAAAAGACCCTGATGCTGGGAAAGACTGAAGGCAAAAGGAGAAGGGGACGGCAGAGGATGAGATGGCTAGATAGCATCACGGATGCAATGATTATGAACTTGAGCACGCTCCGGGAGAGAGCGCAGGACAGGAAGGCCTGGCATGCTATGGTCCATGGGGTCACGAAGAGTCGGACATGACTGAACGACTGAACAACAACAACAAGAAGCAAAGTTAATGAGGAAATAAATATTGAGCATACTTTATATATACTTTGACTAAATGCAGCAGAAAAAAACAAAACGTACAGTAGCACAGCTAGAACTGGACCTCAGGAACAGGGGCTGGGCCAGCAGCCCAGGGGGCCCCAAATGACTGCCCAGGGGCAGCAGCAAAGATGCCCGGATCAGCACGTGGGGCGGCGTGGGCATGCCAGAGCCCTGCTGGTTGCTGCAGCATCCAGTGGAGGCTGTTGGCTCTGATGTCAGTGAGGTGGTGAATCCGCTCCAGGTTTCAGTCAGAACTCTAAAGGATAGCTTAGAGTTCTGACTGAAACCTGGAGTGGATTCACCGCCCCACTGACATCTGAGCCACCAGCCTCCCCTGGCAGCATCCTCTTTCTCTTCTTATTTTGAAAACACATGCATGGACATGACTACAGATGTACTTTTTATTTTATTTTATTTTATTTTATTTTTAAATCTAAGCAATTCTAAGCATTGTCAGTAGGTGGTCTTACCTTTAAATATTAAGTGGCTAAGGGCTTTCCTTCCTTTTCTCTTGCTGCCACTTCAAGCAGGAGCGTGTTGCTCTTGGGCTCAGTTAAGATGTAGCGTTGTCCCCATGGGGCATTCTGTCCCGGAACTTGGACTAGGCTGCTTGAAGCAGCGGCAAGAAGACTTCTTCATTTGTAAGAAGGAGGGAAGGGTCTTCTGAAGGACCCTTAAAGAAAAAAGTCCTACAGTTCCCAGCAGTTCCCAGAGGGCTATGCTGGCTGGGAAGTGCTGGGAGTTGCAGGACTTTTTTCTGTCTGAACATGCATAGGATTGTGCCCTAATTGGAAGACCTTTTAAAGGTAACAATCAGGGCTGGCCCCACCATCAGTCAGAGCGGAGTGGCAGATGCTGGGAGGTGGTAACAAGGGGTTGGAAGAAAGAGCTGTGTGCCAGGCAGCCTGTCCTGTGTCCCCTATGTTAACCTGCCACCTTCAGGGGTGGTGGAGGACGCTGTTCCATCCCCAGCATTGAAGAAAGATTCAACTGCCAGTTCAGCCTGCTTTTGTGCATGGAGCCAGGGTGGGCACCATCTTCTTTTGCCTCAGGCAGTAAAATGTCTTGCGCTGGCCTGGGTCAGTTTACATTAAAATTCATGCACCAGTCCCCCAAAAGTTGCCGAATATCCCCCTCACTTTCATGGGAAATGAATAGTCCCAGGAAAGGGGTGGGGGATATTTTATTTTTTATATAAAATAATCCTCCATTGAGAATGTGGAAGAAAAAAATACCAGAGGAATCAATCTGCTAACCACTCCATAGCAACCAGGGCAATGATTCCTCCCTCACCTCATATTGAACTCTTTCACTAATGAATCAAGCCATTTGTCTCCAAATCCTGCTCCACAGCAACCTGATTTTGCAACAAGATCCTCCTATTACCTGTGGTTCTGGGACATTTGCATTTTTTAAAGTTATGCACATTGTGCACGTTGCCCTACATTTGCATATAGTGCATAAATTATTCTACTTCTGTTAGCCCTGAAAATGAGCTATGAAGCAGGGCCCTCTCCACTGACTTCTTGGGTTCTACCTTTACAAATGTACAGTCTACTGGGGCTTACTCCCAGGTAAGTGGGTATAGGATTGCAGCCTTAGCCTTGTAGTCATAAAATCTGGAAGCTTGCCCTTTAAAAATGTATTATCAGGCCAGTGAAGCCTGTGCCCAAAATTAAACTCTGTGTTTAGGGGGTATGATCACAGGATATACTAGGGATGGAGGAGGAATCTCATGTATTAGGATAAATATACACAAAAGTGCTCATGCATTTAAGATTAGAAAAAAAATGAGAATGTGAGAGAAGCTGAAATGGAAAGGTCTGTCCCTCCCTAGACTATACAGAACCCTAGGAAGGATTCCTCATGGTGGAGTTCAGGTAGTGGAGCTCTCACTTCTAGGGTGGCCATTTATGAACCATCCAAAAAAGAGGAAATGCATCACCAAAAAAGAATACAGTGGAGGACTGTCAGGGTTCCCCTTATGACCTGGACCCCCTGAGCAACTCTTTAAGGATCTCTTGCCTCCTTAAGAGTCCCATCTTCCTTCTTTTAACTTCCCCTTTCCAATAACATGGGGTTTAGGCTGTACAGGTGGGGCGATAATTAGCACTTCAGACACTTGGGTTTTAGCCACAACAGTTTACTGGTAAATTAAAGCAAGTGAATTACAACAGAAAAGAGCTGAGTGATACAAAAGGCATTAAGAGAAATAAAATTTGCAAAGTGCAAGTTCATTTACCCTAGCTGTACTTAGACTTTTCTAGGCTGCTTCTTCCTGCTCCCTCTTCAGGCTCTGGTCTCCCAGATTCTACTCTTACTGGTGCTCTCACTCTCTTTATATACCCTCCTCCCTCAAAACCAAAAGTAGTGCTTCAAACCTGGAGAAATGAAACTTAACTGGGGAAATGAAACTGAAACTTAACTGGGGAAATGAAACTACTTCTCTCAGGGATACCCCCTCCCAACTAAAAACTCTAGGCCTCTAGGCCTGACCTTTTCCCCCTTTTCCTCTGTAGGCCTCAAATCTTCACAAAGACACTTCTCAAATTTTACATATGCTAATTTGTAAGTATAGATGCTATTTTATAAATAATGACTGTAATTTAAATAGAACTACCGTACATCTCAACATAGTGTGGAAGTCTGTGACCAGGTGACACGGGTGCCTGGCTGTTCAGTCTGCTGCCCAGATGCTAACTGGTGATGGGCAAAAGTTCTTATGGTTCTTTATCTTTAAACTGGAATTGGACTGGACAGCCCTTCAAATAGAGGACGACTTCAAATAAAGGATACTCCTCTGGCAGCCCTTCAAATAGAAGACTGTCCTCTATAAAAGAAAACTTCCACTGTAACGTGGTCCATATGAGAACCATTGTATCCAAAGTGTCAGACCGGCTCTTTTTCAAAATGTTTAGGCAGATACAGATCAAGAGATCTGTATCTCTTGTAACTAGTGACTCACAGTGACAGTTTTGTTTTGCTTAAGGTTCACTCAATGAGCAAGCTATTTTTAAAATTGCATTTTTAGCATAAAGGAACCCTACATCAGTCTTGACAGCCCCTGCACTTAACTCGTCATTCATACCTGGAAATGTATGAACTCGAACTATATAAATAAGTGGGGAATAACATCTGACAACAAACATCTTCATTGAGAACATTAATCATTAAGTCCAGAATGCAGAGAAGTACCAGTTAATCTCGATTTCCTTGTGGGTCTCAAGAGCCTGAAATGTGTGAAAGGAGTTAACACAGCCTAGCTTACAGCAGAGTTCTCCTGGGTAGTGGGAAACCACTGCAACAGAAGTAGTGGACGTGACCTTAAGGCTTTGAAAAAGCTATCATAACTTGCCACATATACGTGATCGATTGCATGACACAGTGTGGCACCCCCTTTATTACCATTCAAATTAAAGGTGATAAAGGGGTGCATTCCAGCCAAAGTGAAGAATGTTAAAGTTGCATTGATTTTGGGCGCAATCCTATTGGATCCGCCCTGGGTGCTTGTAAGCCTCTAAACTCAGAAACTCTGCATTTAAGTAGGGCTGGGCATGGACCCCCCCCCAATCCACCCCAGAGGCAACTTTGGGGCTTCTGAGGTGGGCCTGATTCACTTCAGACTGATTCGGGGGGGGGGCACTTCGAGATTCAGACACCCAAATTCCACTTTGCTGCCCTGATGGCCCCGACACACCGCCCAGCCCTCAGCTCCTTACCTGGGCCCTCTGGACATGTGCCACCAGCTGTCTTGTTCCAGGGGAAAGCTGCCGCTGCCACACTACACCACCACACCACTCCACCACGGCCAGGGGAAGAGTCTCCGCCAGCTCCTGGGCCCTCTGGATGTGTGCCACCAGCCATCTTGTTGTTCCAGGCAGGAGGCATTTTTAAAACCCAGAGGTCCTGAGTCCCAGTCCAAGACTCTAAACACTACACCACGCTGGCTCTTTTGGTAATAATACACTGTTGCTGCTGCAGCATCTGCTGTTGTTAGTATAGCGCCATCCATGGACATGGTGCTTTACAACGAACAGGTCTGACAGATCCTTACCCCAAGGGACATTCAGTCTAAAAGCAGACACAGGGAAACAACAAAGGGGGGAATGGTGGCCGGAGTAAACTGGTGGCAGGAGGGGAAGAATATGTGATTATTTCAATTATGCATACTTTGGCTTAGTTACATACAATACAGTGTATGTATTCAGACATGGCCTAGCTGGATAAGGGCAGAGATTTCAGAAAATATTTTTTAAGTAATTAAACTTTATATTAAACTCTTTATTCAAATTTTAGCTAATATTCCATCAATACATTTCTTATAAATGATATATTTTGAAAAAGGAACTAGATATTCACAGTCACAAATCAAATATGTTTTTATTTCTTTTGATGTAGAGTGAGCTAAGATCTTTGCTAGGTAGTAAAAGTTAACAGTCTGCAGCCATTTCACATTTCTGCTCAATTATTGCTTGCCATCCATACAGATGGCAAAAAAATGAATTTTCATGCCTTCTTATAAATATGGAAATCACTCAATCAAGAGTGCCGTTCCAAACCTCTGCGAAGTATATTTAGGCACTATAATTACTTGTTTGTATTTGTTTTGAAGCTGATCATTTTCATGGCAACTCCTAAAATTATGCAGGTTATTATGAGAAATACTATGTGAGCTGCCTTTTATCAAATAAATATTTATCAAATGGGTACTGTGAACTCTAAAAACATGCCACTTTTGTCTAATGCAGACACATTCAACTACTTTAAAAAAAAAAAAATACCAGTTTGTGCTTCCTAAGGAAAAGACCACCAGAACTGAGTTTATCTCACTGTACTTCTCTATGATGAGATTCTGCTTTCTAAATGTATTTTGGAGAAGAAAGAGGCTATGATATTTATCTTTTATAAGTATCCTAAAGCATAAAATGTTGTAATTCTTCAAACAAGCATCATGTTATAAACTGTAAAGGCCCCTTTGGTCTTTAAAAGATAATTAATGGAATGCACTTGGTGAATGAATACAGCAGCCCTGTCTAGTATTTGGCCCCTTGTTCATTTTGTGGCTTTCGAGGCCGGTGTTGGCAGCTGGCATGCTCAGGCAGGGCTCTGGCAGAGCCCACCACCGATGCTCGCCTTGTGCAAGTTGAGAAAATGTCATGAGGACCTGCATGCCTCCTTGGGTGGAGTCATATAATGGTCTTTTTCTGCCAAAGTTAACTGCATTTAGTTCAGCCCTTCACAATCTTTCCCATGCAATGCTCACAGACTATCCCTCAGAGACATTCATGTAGAGAAGGCCACCACATGACCTGGACCATCGATGGATGCAGCTTCATCTAGTAGTATCTACCCAGAAGTGATGCCTGTCTTCTAGGCAGTTGAAACATGTGTTACCACGATAATGGAAATTGCTATCAGGAAGTTATAGCTCTACCCATGGATATCCTTAGTGACAGGGTGACCATGTGTCCTCTTTTACAGAGGACAGTCCTCTATTTGAAGGGCTGGCAAAGGAATGTCCTCTATTTTGAAGGCAGTCCTCTATTTGAAGGTCTGTCCTGTCCATGTCTAGTATAAAGATAAAGAACCTTCAGAAGGAAGACACACAGGTCACCTCATCACAGTCTTCCACGTTATGGTGAGGTATACTTTATTTCTATTTGAATTATAATAATTATTTATAAATTTGCATCTATACATATAAATTACCATATGCAAACAAGTGTCTTCTTTTGTCCTCTTTTTTGGTGATGGATGTCCTCTTTTTTGGCAATTCACAAGTGGCCATCCTACACATGATGTCCTCCTCTGCCAGCATTCATTCTTAGTGCATCATTGTGGAGAAGACATTGAATGTTTGAAGCAGTATGTAATCATCTCAGGATGGATATCCAGCTCCGTCCTGGTCTTGTGAATGCTTCCATATGAAATCAGAAATCTTCCTTGCACGCAGTCTGATTTGGTTATGTAAATCCAAATGCTGCTTGGATTGTGTACAGATGTATATTTGAGTTCTAAAGGCAAACCTATTTTTAAAATGTAGTGGTAGTTTGATTATTATTCATTATGATCAGTAGGAATTGCCCCACGCACACATCTTCTCCCCTACCCAGCATGAGAACAGCAGGGCTTCATGTGGCATGGATTCTTCTCCACTACCACCAGCCCAGCCCACCCTCAACCTCTGTTATGCTGTTTTTATTATCTGTAACTATTCTATGCTGTACCTATTGTTGTTGATAGAATCCAGATTCAGGTATGTGCAGCTGGGATGATGGAAGTGGACTTCCCCACCCCCTCTTCCCTACAGCAGGTCCTCCAGTCCCCTGAAAATGTTACACAGAGAGCCAAAGGGGCTGCTGAATGGGGTGAGCTGTGGTGCCAGCGGGAGGGGGTCCCCCAAAACTGGGCAGAGGCACTTTCCATGAGTGAAGCCCTTCTGCCCACAGAAGCTAGATTTTGGATCCACCTTTGAACTGAATGTTATTTCTTCTTGTGAGCCACCCAGAGAACATTGCTAGACTTTGGCCTATAAAGAAATAAAACCATAAATACATTTTGACCTGGTGACTGAACAAATATAAGTCTGGAAGGCTTCCCTGGGAAGAGTGTTGTTCTCAAGAGGGTGGGATTGGAGTTTACAGCAGGACTTATGTCAAATGGCCAATGATCCAAGCAACATTTCCAGTGTGGAATGCTGTGCACGGTGGAAGCTGATGGCACTGATGTCAGTGGTGTGGTGAATCCACTCCAGGTTTCAGTTAGAACCAGTCAGCTTCAGCACCTTGGAGAGTTCCTTTGAAGTTCTGACTGAAACCCGGAGGGGACTCACCGCCCCACTGACATCGGAGCCACCAGCCTCCATTGGCTGTGCATGTATGTGTGTACTCACCCACAGGGGCATGTCTGCTGTTACGGGCAGACACTTTGGATCTGCTCTCAAGTCCAGCAAAGCGGGCCACTTGCATGATATGTCCCTTAGCTGCAGTGTGCATACAGACTTGCATTATCTGTGGGCATATTGGTATATTAAGGCTACGAAGGGAAAGTACTTAGCTTAAGAAGGATAAACAAAAGAGGTCATACACTGATTATTCCTGTACTTTAAAAGCAATCACTGCAGAGAGATTAAAACTAGCCACTACCATGGTAAAGGGATTGCTGCTATCTTGTTAAACTTTTATTATATTGCAACATTAGATCTTCAACTGTTTCTCTCCTAAAGCTAGCATGGTATTTCAGTATTGTATAGTATATTGAAATGATATTGATAATGATTTCATCCTGCAGACACATTTATTATCTATGTATTATATTTAGTCTATCATTGTGGGAAGGGGTTGTTCCCTCTTGCTTAAAAGAGGCAGGAAGAAGACCTTTATTAAAGAAACCTTTCCTTGATACAGAAAATCTGTCTAACTATAGGCCCATCTCAAATGGACCATTCTTGCTAAGGTGATCGAGAAGGTGGTGGGATTGCAATTCCAGATGCATCTGGATGGAACTGATTATCTGGATCCATTTCAATCAGACTTTTGGCTGGGATATGGGACTGAGACTACTGATGGATGACCTACACCAGGATCTGGATGTGGGGAGGACAACTATTAGTTCTCTTTGACCACTTAGTGGCTTTTGTGGATACAAGCCTGGTATCCATCTGGTCCGCCTGGCAGGGCTAGGCCTTGGGGGTGCTGTTTTGTTGTGGTTTTGGTCCTTTCTGTTGGGCTTTGTCCAGAAGATGATGCTGGGCAATTACCGCTTGACTCCACAGCCACTAGTCTTTGGTGCTCAACAGGGTTCTAACTTGTTGCCTGTGTTGTTTAATAGTTACCGACAAGAAATCAACATGAGCAAGGTACTTCTCTCTCTCTCTCTCTCTCTCTCTCTCTCTCTCTCTCCCTCTCTGATAGTGAGCACTGCTCCAACTAGGGATGGGAGAACTCACCCTGGCCCGCCATGCATGCAGCTCACCAGACCCCCACCGAATGCTCAACCCTGTTCACCATGCATTGTGAGAAGCCAGATGTTCCACCAGTGCACATCCCACTGCTCTGGCAGCTGCCATTTCGAGCAAAATGGAGACTAGGCCTTTTCTGTAAACCGCCATTTTGCACAACATGGCAGCTGTAAATAGGGCCAGCTATGCAAAATTACAGGCATAAATGGTTTAATTATACCATTTGTGCCTGTAATTTTGCATAAATGGCCCTATTTACGGCCTCCATTTGCACAAAATGGCGATTTTTGGAAAAGGCTTACCCACGATCTTTATACTAATGGTGGCTCAAGGGGATCCCCATCACTGCCCACCAACCCCTTATTCTCTCCTTGCAAGTAGAGAATGAGGGGTTGGCAGGCGACATGGGACTCCTGCCCCTACTGTCTGTCAACCCCTCACATTCTCCTTGCAAGGAAGGAGAGCACAAGGGATTGATTGATTGATTGATTGACTGATTGGTTGATTGATTGATTCAAAACCATTTGTATCCTGCCCTATATCATTAAGACCTTAGGGCAGGAGTCCCTGTCACCACCTGCTTAACCCCTCACGCTCTCCTTGCAAGGACAGTGTGAGGGGTTGATGGGGGGGCAGGAGTCCTGCGCTGCCTGGCAACCCTTCATTTTCTCCTTGTAAGGGTTGAGAGCATGAGGGGCAGGCAGCAGCAGCAAGAGTCCCCGTCGTCACCCACCAAACCCTCACGCTCTCCTTGCAAGGAGAGCACAAGATGTTGGTGGGCGGTGATGGGGACTCCTGCCCTCACTGCCTGTTAACCCCTCATGCTCTCCACCCTTGCAAGGAGACTGCAAGGGGTTGTCGGGCAGTGGAAAAATGTGAGCTTGCCCGACTCACCGTGCAACAAGCCAGGCAAGCTCAGGCATGCGCAAAACGGAGTCTGGAGGTGGGGGGATCCAGCGATAGCTAGCTGAGCTCTACCGCTGACATCCCTAGTTCCAACACTCTGCTGTTTTTGACCTGAGCTACGAAGGAGCTCATATGAGCTCTTTGTTTCCATCATAAGGTGATATTTTTTTATTCACCTCCTGGCAACATGCACATGAAGGGTAGCCATGGACAGGGTGTCCTCATCGCCATTTGACCATCAGAGCTATTGATGTTTTTATGAAAGCTCATCTCAGTGAGAACATAGTGGCATGTGACTGCAGTGCACATGAAGCAAGATGCTCTGATGCACATCAGCACTGCTTTTCCTATGTAGTATGCACTATGTAGGAAAGGCAGTGGATATATACTTCCTTACAGACAGATGGACTTCGGAATTTTCTAATGGAAGAGTTTCTACCTTAACCTAGCTGGTCTAAACAGAGAAGCATTGACAGTATTTTTTCCAGTCAGATGAGCTTGTGCCCTGCCAATCAGATGTGGTGCCTTCTGGATTTATTCTGAAGACGTCTGCCTAATCCTTAAATGTGTCACTGAAAAAGACTGTAGTGTCGTAACATTTGGCGTTCATGTATGTGCATCTGTATTACGTGTTGGTTTGTTTATAGTAAGTAGCTGTCTCTATCCTTCACAATATATAGGTTGTGCATGTGGAGGTTTAAGTTGCTTAATCTAAATTTTTGGTCACTGTATATTATTTTAGTGTACTCTTATGAATGCTTATAGATTCTATTGTGTTATTCTGTGTATAAAGTCTTTGATTTTTCCAGCAACAGTTGTAGCTTTTGTTCTGACCTTTTTGTACTCAAGGTCTGAGTGTGAATGGTGAGGACATTATTCCTCTTTGTTCAACTCAGGGTGGGGCCAGTAACACACACATCACTGAGATTGGGGCCAGTAGGACAGCCCTGTTTTCCCAGTAATCACATGGAAGCCTTTAATGCATGACTATGTCCCACTGAAACCATTGGAACAAATTTGACATGACAAACTCAACTCTCATTGCTTTCAATGGGACTTGGTAATGATTAACAGTGCAATTTATCTCAGAGTACTCAAACATACTCTGAGGTACATGGGTATATGTTTGCAGCTAATGGTTTGCTAGATTGGGGCCTATTTGTGGGGTACCTTGGTGCCACCCCAAATCTCCAACAAGATGGGAAGGATCTCTGTCTGTTGTGATAGATCAGGTTGCACACATTATTGATACATGTTTTCTGGGGATATTGTACATGGCATCTCACACAAGAGTTAGCAAACCATTTTAAAAAATATATTGGAACACTTATTTACATCAGTCTCCCAACCCTTGAAATTCTAAGATTTATGTATTTATCTTACCACCCCTTCATTACCAATGCACATATGTTTTTGTGGTGTAACATGTATAACTGCCCTTAGATTTGATTACATGGGAATCAGCCCACATTTATACGTTGCTAATCTCCACTATATTTAGAACGGCAGTCTCCACTATATTTAGAACGGCAGCATGAGGAAATGAAAGATAAGAGTTCATTGAAGTAGACAAGAGTGGGGATAACATTACTCAAAAGTCAATGGGAAATAAGTGTAACATTGTACTTTATGTATCATACTGTTTCTGTTATTATTTATACACATACCAGAAGGTTTTCCATACTTACTACCATGAGTACTGCCCCTGCAATACTATATGGTGCTAGCAACTTCTGCTGATGGAACAAGATTGGGGGAGCTGGGAAAAACAGGGAGAGGGACAAGAGGTGAAGGCTATAGGGGCTGTTAACCCCTGCAGTGTTGGTACAGCCTAATGGGGGCCAAACCGCTAACCCTTGTACTGTTGGTTGCTGGCTTTCTCTCTGTATCCCACCTTCCTCTCTGCTAGCCTATGCTCAGGCCGATAACCCCTTCACTGCTACAGAACTATAGGCAGCTCATTTTCAGGTACGGAGAAGGCTACAGAAGCAGACACCCAGAGATGCCTAGTCAACATGAAATGGGGGGGGCACTCTGACTTGGCATGTGTATTATCTCACAGGTCCGAGCACTCAGGCTGCTGACTGAGAGGTCCAGAGCCCTGTGGTTCAACAGTCACGTGTGCATCCCACTGGGCTCCTTCCCTTCGTCACTTGCCACAGATGTGCTGGTCCTGTTGCCCAAGGCGTGTTGTGGGTTGAAAGGGGGCGGGCATTATGGTTGGAAAAATGATTTCCCAGCGTCTGTGTGTTCAGTTCAACCGTAACTCACAAACCACGGCAGGTTTTGCCACTGATTACAATAATCATTGCAAACTGATTGATACATATGCAAAGTAATGGGTTGCCCCAGGGGTGCTGGGCACGCATATCATAAACACCACTGAAAACACTTGTCATGTTTGAACGGGAAAGGAGGCTGGATGCGGCTACCTATCCTATACTCCTAACCTGGGAGTAAGTCTCAGTTAACTCAGTGGGATTTAATTCTGAGTAGACATGCCTAGTATTGCATGGTAACTTACCTTGCCAAAATACAACACACACCTAATATTCTGCCCACAAGATCTCAGGATGCTATTGCATTCTGAAGAGCATACCTGATCAATGGCATATCATTGGCCCATGCTGGTAATGCATTTATGGGAAAATCAGATCATATACACAGGTTATAAATTATTCAAGCTGTTTCACACTATATGCTTCTGTTGTTATATCCTGCTTTGAGCATTGAAGGGGGAATAGCATTACAGTGGTACCTTGAATTTTGAATGCATGTTTCAAATATCACTTTCTATTATTTATGATCAACCAAGCATTGACGTATGTTCTTCATTTCTGCAGAAAGGGAATACATGTCATTAAAAACAAATCTAAAGCCAAGTAAAGGATTTATTTTTAAAAAAAATGTCCTGACAGTCAAAGATAAATGCCATAGTAGATGCTACAATCACTTTCCTAAAAGGTGTTGTTTTATGTCCTTGTAATGAGTTCTGAATGTCAATCTTTTCCCCTTTTTGATGTTTGAAATGTGCATCTTTGTTTTAGTTCAGAAATAGCCAATTACAGTTACCGTGTGTTTGATCAACTTTAGGGTAATAATGACATACAGGTCAGTATCAAACTCAGTTATTGCCATTCCAAGAATAGTTACCAGGAGGTGCTCAATTCTTTCCCAGATTACACACAAAACAATTCTGGTATGGTTCTAGTCCTCTATATTAGGACTGGACACATGTCTGGTTTACGGGATGTACTTTGTCTTTTACTAGAACCCTGAGGTCCACCAGCAGGAAATAGGTACAAAATAATGGGTTATTCTTAGAATTAAGGAACAGGGTGCCTCTGAGCACACACTGAGCACAGGATTTTATTTTATTTTTTTACAGTATCAGAACTGTTCACAGTCCCTTCTCATAAAAATCCACTCCTGGCTTTCCCTAAAGCTTTCTTTGATTCAGCAGCCAGGGCAGGGGGGGGGGGGTCTTGTTGTCAACATTATATATTAATAAGTATTTATTTACTAATGAAAAATATTTATAGATTGCCTGTCTGCCCATCAGGGCCCTCAAGGCAATATACAATTAAAATGCAACAGTACAACAATACATGTCCAAAACAACCAATTTAAAACAAAACAGAGACAACTTAAGACAAAAAAGCAGAGAGCAATTTTAAAATATATCAAAAGAGAGGTGGAATAAAGCAGGTTGTTGTGCTTAGGGATTCAATGGATTCAAATGCATTTGGATTTCTATGAATCCACCCTGCGGATTCCTCAGCAGACTGGCTTTGTCCAAGTTTCATGGACTTGTGGACCGTTTTATTTAAAAAAACAACCTTTGGGAGTGATTGGTGCTAATGCACATTAGCAGAGGTCAACATTAGCACTAGTGCACATTGCGCATTAGCACAAATGCACATTTGCAAACAAAATCCTCATACACCCTTTAAAAAAGAACCTGATTCTGTCAATGAGAAAACAATGGAAAGAAAGACACCTGACAATCCATGAAACACAGACAGAATGGATTCAACAAAATCCGTACATCCATAGTTGTATTGCCCACCTAAAGCAAGGCAAAGAGTCCCTTCCCTCTAATTGGGCTTATTGTTGTTCTTGAAGACCTGCTGTTAAACAACCAGGAGTCAGATACCCTGGCAAATCTACTGCAAACCACCCAGGGATTAGATCCCAATCTACCTCCAATAGATCCCAATCTACTTCCTGTCCATTGCCCAGCATTATATTGGTCATTCTTTTAACATTCTCATCTATTAAGAATATACCACAAAATAGCCAATAAGAACGGGGCGGGGAGGGATGCTTGACTGAGTGAAGATGTTGCACAAATTTGCAATGTGTCTGCGCGCGAGCTGAATGCTGTGAGATAACCCTTCTCCAAATGCATTATCATTATTTGCTTCAGCTGAGGGCAGAATTACACTCTATCCCATAAAACTGGGTTCTCAGAACCATATTTGCTGAGATAACATGATCGTGGGTGCAGGTATGTGCCAGGGAGAACCTTTGGATTGGATCCAGATTTAGTCATACATAGAGTAAATCCACTGAAATCACTGTGAGTCCCATTAACTTAAGTCCCATTGATTTCAATGGAACTACTCTAAGTATGACTAAATCGGGATCCATAACCCAATAGGTGGAAAGGGTGGTGGTTATGGTGCTTCCTTTCCCCATCTACGGATTCTTCCTGGCAACAGATATTCCCTTTCTCTCCAGATATGCTTATTTCTGTTTTTGCAGGCCAGCTGGGGAAAATTGTTAAAAACAACCCAGGGGGAAGCATTGTGGAAAAGAATTGGCAAGCAGTGGGAAAGAGTTAAGCACTCCCCCCCCCCGAAACACACACCCTTTGATTATCCACAGCAAATGACCCCATTAGGGTTATGATGCAAACACTGTTGGGAATATTGCAACCTTGTCTGCAAGTTATGGAAAAGGGCAGTGTTGCAGTTAGTTAATGCATCGGAATTTTGACCACAGCTAGTCTTAGGATCTCGATAGCCTATATTTCTTCCTTTTGCTGCTCCCGTTCCTCCCCCCCGCCGATCTCCTCCATTGCTGGGAGCACGTGTGTTTGCTCTTTCACTCCTGCCAGTATAATAGAATACAAAATGGACCAGCCAAACTCCTTTTGAAACTTTATGCTGTACCTGCATTTTATATGCAAGAATACTTGTGACTAAAACTGTTTTCTTTCCTTCGCTGAAGAAGGGTGTGGTCTCCTTTTTAGCCTTGTGTGATGTGGGATTCATTCTGTTTTGCCTTTTTGTTTTTCTCTGCTAATTGCCTTTCTAACAGGAGGCATCAGTACTAAATAACACCATCAAACACAAGGTCCCTATATCCTGTATTCTCCTCCTCATGTGTAATTTTATCCTATGTTAGCAGCACTTTGTAGTCCCCTTACTGTTAATCCTTTTATATATATAATTCAAAGTTGGGAGTTAGTTGGTTATCACTTTTTGACTGCCTTCCGGTTGACTGATTTTCATGAAACACACTTCATTGGAAAGCTCTTGACTCACAGATCCCATGAATAACAATGGTTTTCACTATAATTCAAAGTCGGGAGTTTATGTCCATAAAGCTTGGGCGGGGGTTGTTTAAAGAATGAGACTATTTTCTATAACAACATACTATAAAGTTTTATCTTTAATATCAAAAAATGTCACGTATAATTAAACAAACATAATTAATTACAAATTGCAACTATGAACACAAAAAAGTCTCTGCACAACTTTATAAACAGAGGTCCAGGTCAAAGTACCTGTTGACAAAGTATATGTTTACAGTAACATATGGCCTGTAAACAAATCATGAAGGGATTAAGAAACACCTACAGTTAAAAGCAACCCAGTCAAAGTTTAGTTATTGCTCAGAAAGGAAGTTTTGAGCTGTTAAATTTAACAAAACAACATTTAAAAGTCTCTGTACACCTTTATAAACACAGGTGCAGGCCAAAAGTACAATATGCCAGTAACATACAGCCTGTAAAAAAAAAATCATGAGGGATCTACGTTGCCATGAGTCATGTGCACTCACTGACAAACCTCAAGATTCAAGTTGTTCATGGACCACAACAAGGAAATTACCATGGCTGCCCCGGAGTTTACACCAAGGACATTAATTTAAATGTATTTAAGGACATTTTGTAAAGATAAAAGATGTAACACTTTAAATGTTTCTATAAACACAGTTAGTTAAGTTACACTTTTGTTAGATTTTATTTTTCTCCGTGAACTGCGTTTGTGCGTAACAAACTTGGGATTTTAATTTGATTTACATTCAATGCCACAGGGTGATTTGCTCATTTTCTGTTACACATTGTTTTTTAATATATAAGGCTGTGTTCTTGATTGTTGCAGCTGACCTTCACAATACAGGTTTGATTCCAGCTATGAAGCCTCCCATTTAGCGTGGCGGGTTAATGCTGTTATAAAGGCTGATAAACAAAGCTATGCTAAGTAAGATTGAATATTGCTGTAAAAGTTGGTTTTAACAGTGCATTGCATTCAGGTTTGTAAACGCTTGTGAGCCGCAATTAAGTAAGTCTATGTAGCTTCAAATGCAAAGAGACTGGCCATTTTTGTGGCAGGGAGAGGAACATGTGGCCCCGTTGCAGGATGAAGCTCCAGGCCTCTTGGCACATCATACGCATCTGGAAGAAACTCAAGTCAAGCGGATAGGCCTGCCTCTCTAAACCAGACCGACCGATTTCAAATATTCATGTATCACTTTTCCGGTATAAACAAGCCCAATGTTTGAAGAAGCTGGGTAGGTTTATCCTAGAGAGAAGACTGAGGGGGGAAGTACCTGAAGGGCATGATTGAACACCGAAGAGGGCAAAAGACTAAAGGTGCAATCCTATGCATGTTTAGACAGAAAAAGTCCTACAACTCCCAGCATTTCCCAGCCAGCGTTAGATCTAGACCTGCTCTCTGGGCAGCAGAGAATAAGGGTGCAATCCTATGCATGTTTAGACAAGATTGCAGAGTCATAGAGCCTAAGAAGAGGCAAAGCCAAGTGCTTTCAAGTTATTTAACTTATTTTTTGTGCGTAGGAGTTTTCACACATTTTCCAAACAGATGCAAATAATGAGAAGTTTAGTTGGACATGATATATTTGCCCTTTCTGTATTACTTTTCTCTCTTTCTTAAATCCAACAATTGTGTAAATTGATTAATTAATTTCTCTTCAACTGCCTTCTGCTCTACCATAATTATTTGTGAGATAATGTATTTGCCTTCTGCCATGTGATGAAAATGCAGGTTTATTTTTAGATAAGACATAATTATATTTCATGTCCTCTCACATCTTGTTTCCTATCTAATCAAAGATTGTCCCTTGCCTTCCACCAGTATGATGTTGAAGCAAAGCAGAAGAAGAGAAGATGATTCCAGCAAGAACAAAGAAGGCCAAAGTAGTAGAAATCAGAGGAGAACAAGAACAAGAAGAGGATGAACTTGTCAAAAAGAAGAAAAAGGAGGCCAAGGTTTCATAAGCCTGGGAATTCCAGTATTGTGCCCATGGGCACCAATATGTCGACAGACACATGTCCACAGACACTCTTGGCACCGACCAGGCTCCCTGCCCCTCCTGATTTTTATTTGATTACTTAAGGGATTTTTTTAAGATACATTATTATCTTAAATGGGATGCCTGCATGCTGTAAAGCAAGGTGCTACCCTCCAGCGCCATCTTTATTTGGGTTCAAAAGAGTGGTTTTGTGTTTTGGAAACTCCCACCTCTGCCTTGTATTAGGTTTGGGGGCAAATTACTTTTCTCTTAGCCTCACCAGTTTGCCTTCTGGAAAATGAGTGTTTTGTAATCGACCATGCCCATGATGGCTGCCATTTTAAGAATGGGCAGCCATTTTGTGAGAGCACCCACAACACCCTCTCAAAATTCCAAATGTGCCCAGTGACTCAAAAAGGTTGGGGATCCCTGTGACATAAACCATGGTTTGTGGAGCTTTGGATGAGTACTGAGGCCATGTGCTCCTCTCATGCTCTGCCCTCACTCCTCTCCTCCCATCAGGCACTGGCTACTGCATGAAGATTCTGGCTTGCTAAGCCAGAGTTCCCCATTACATCTGAACCAGGGATCTCCAGCTTAATGTCAGTTAACAAGCCAGGAAGATAAACCAGGATCACATCTGTGTTGTATTTCATGGGACAGTGTACAGTTAATAAGTCACTGTACCTGAAATACAACAAAGTCTCCCTACGGAGTTCCAATTAACAAGGCAGGAACCCAGCTGGGAGGGCCCTAGGGGTGGCTGGTGTATACAGAGCATAGGGGCTTCGAGGCAGCTGATTTATATTGTTTTTTTACTTCTGCATGGTCCCAAATTTCTTTGAAGGGACCAATGATAACACACATTCTTCTCTTAAATATGAAGAAAGGAGTCATTAGGAGTGGGGCCATAGCTCAGTGGTACAGCATATATTTTGCATGCCTAAGGTCACAGATTCAATGCCCAGCAACTCCATGGAAAGATGTTCTGGGAAAGACTCCAGTATGAAACCCTGGAGAGCCACTGCCAGTCAGTGCAGACAATACTGAACTAGATGGAGTGATGGTCTAACACAGTATCAAGCAGCTTCCTCAGACATGGGAAGTGGTCAGCATTGCAGAGGTCTGAGGACAAATTCTTTGTTTGCTGTTTGGCATTTTTCAGTGGAAGCTGCAGTAACAGCAGCTTATGCTTGTAATGGGCAGGTTTGGCAAGGAGGAGGCAAGAGCGTTTGGCTCTGGGTTTCTGGGTTGTTGGTGCATAGAAACTTGGCTAGAGGTATGGAAAAGCAAAGTCAGTAGTACAAAGACATTCCTCTGGATTAATTTCAAATCATGTTTCTCTTACTTATCTGGCACACATAGTGATAGGATAGGATTTTAGCTAATGGACTGTTGGCCTGGTTGTGTGATTTTTCAGGCCCAGTTGTGAAATATCTAAGCTGAACTATGTGCTCCTCTGCCTTTTTGTAAAATAAATATTTGGGGTCGGGGGGCTGCTGGACCTCACACACCTGTTGGTGGTTGCAAAACTGCTCATTCCTTCTGATTCTCCATGAATTAATGTTGTCCTGATGCCATGAATAGCCAGCATATCTCTTGTACCCAGCCATGATTACTGTACAAATTGCTTGGCCCTGCTGGGAGGAAAACCCCCAGGAACTGAACCAGATGGAGACTTTAGTTGGCAGTTCTTGCCAGGTTCTTTCCTAAAGCAAAGGGAGGCAAGGATGACAAAAGAACAGGCCACTTTTCTGTGACCCACACTTCTGGTCCTTCCCCCTCACCAGCCCAGCAAGACAGTCTGCACTTGTTTTGCTTATGTTATATCTTGGGGATATTGGAGATAGCCCTGCAAAGTGGGGGAAGGGGGATCTACGCTGGATTTTCAAGCCATTTTTTTCAAAGTACAAAAAAGGAGCACCAAGGCCCTTGTGTTACTTCCCCACCAGGACACTTTTATTACTTGTGAGAGAGGGGGGAGAACTTGGGGAATTCAGCGTAGTGCTGATTCTTCCTTCACCCTGCAGGTCCATCTCTCTGCCCATTTAGACCCCAGTTCTAGTACAGACCTTTACTCTGGAAAAGTGCATTGGCTCTGTGTAAGTGTAATTGGACCTAGAACAGTGTCCAAGAAGGAATGGAACTGCCCTCGCATATATACGGATGGTGAAGAAATGCATTCCGTTTGCATTTTAATGCGAACATACCTCACGTCACACTTTCGAACCAATATGTGAACTGAAACCCCATTATGCTTTGAAATTTGCACTTCTCCAAGTTTCACAATGGAATTCTCTAATTTAAAAAAAAAAGCTTTCCAAAAGATGTATATTAGGGGAAAGTGCACAAAAATGCATATATTTGTGAAAATACCATTCAAAAAGGCACTATATAAGGACAAATGCTTGCAAAAATGTGTCCCATTATGCAGAATTGCATACAAAAATGCATGTGCGCAAAAAATGTGTACAAAGTTTCAAGTGAAGGGTGTGTGTGTTTTTCCATTCTCAGTGTTTGGGATGAAGTGAATTTCAGATTAGAGAAATTCTCCAAATTCAGGATGAACCAAATTTCAGATTAGAAAAAGGAGGAACTGAGAGGAATTGACATTGACAGACTCATTCAACTCTACCCATGTATTGACATAGCTTTATTTACTTAGGGTGCAATCCTATGCATGTTTTGATTGAAAAAGGTCCTACAGCTCCCAGCATTCCCCAACCAACCATGGGGAATGCTCGGAGTTGTAGAACTTTTTTTCTGTCGGAACATGCATTAGGATTGCACCCTTAGGAAGCTTATCAGAACTTGTTGAAATGATGAGCCCAGATGAGCATGCAATATGTCTTGGAAAGTATGATAAAAAAATATAGAAAGTGACACACATACACACACAGTGTTTTTCTGTAGTCTGTGTGCCAATTCTTAGACTGTAACTCTTTCAATTCAGTTGTTTAGTATAGGTAGTCCATAATGTGCCATCAGAATGCAATTTAAAAAACAACAACACAACTTTAGTATGCATTTGAGAAGAATACTGTACCAAAAACTAAAATGAAAGGGATTAAAGTTAGCAATTTTTTGGCACCTATTCTGTAGGATTAGGCGGCGGGGGGGATCCCTTTCTGCTATTCAGTTTTGATTGACAGCATCATTATGCAAATTGCCAGTTAATACCACAAATGGAACCAAGAGGTTCAGGATCATTTAATTTATTCACATCTGCCTGTGTTCATAAAATAGGTATTAGAAAGATGCTCAGTGTGGATTGTGACGCATTTGCAGGTGCTTTTCGAACTATTGTACTTCATGGCAGAGGAAAGGAATAACAATGAAGAGCTCTGCTCAATTATAGATGCTGGTGGTGAACTGAAAACATATCCAAAAACCATTGGTCTGGACCTTTAAGGATTGTAAAGAAAAATGCCTGGTTTGGAGATCTGAAACAGTGCCAGGGCTATTCCATTCATTTTAAGATTCCTTACATTGTTGTGGAAATGTTAGCCATCGTTTGTCTATTGTTCAAGAGAATGGTGGATGGGAAATGTGTACCAGCATTTCTCCGGTTACTGCCTGAGACTAAAAGTAATTTGAGGGTGTTGTTTTCCATACTGTGCATTCCCTAATTTCAACACAATGCTCCCAGGCTAACCATACTGCTTTTGTGTGTTCGCTGCAACAAGACTAACACAGCTATCCCTCCAGGAGAGGTGAAAGCTCTGTTCAGGGATTCATCTCCCTCACACAAGGGGAAGGGGAGGCACGCTTGCTGGCCCTGCTGACTCTGTTGTATCCCTGTCACCTTCCACACCTTGCAGGAGAAGGTGTGATGCAGGGAGCCGGATCTACATGTGGTGGCTCCACACACAATTGAAAACACAGACTGTATGGGGTTCTAAATAACACGGGCAGCCTACAGCAGGCTCCCTGTTTCAGACCTTGCCCCCCCCCCCAAACAATGTGTAAGGTCACTAGGATTCTCTGAACATTATCTCGCCACTCGTCTTGTGTCCAATTGTGAGAGCCAGTGTAGCATAGTGGTGAGAGTGGCGGACTGGGAGCCGGGAGATCCGGGTTCTAATCCCCACTTGGCCATGGAAGCTCACTGGGTGACTTTGGGCCAGTCACAGACTCTCAGCCCAACCTACCCCACAGGGCTGTTTTTGTGAGGATAAAACGGAGAGGAGGATAATGTAAGCCGCCTTGGGTTCCTTGCAAGAGGAAAAAAAGGCGGGATATAAATGCAATAAATAAATAAAATAAATAAATTCATTTTCACGATTGCGATCACTGCTTGCTATGTGCAAATATGAAACTTGCACAAATCGAGCAGCGATTGGAAGGGAGATTTGCATGAATCTCCCAAACTTTGCACAATTTTCCTCCATAGACTATTTATTTATTTATTTAATTAATTAATTAATTTCCATACCACCCAATAGCTGAAGCAGGGCTGATTTAGTCCAGTGAGGGAAATTAGGAAATGTGCGCAAATCAAACTGGGAATTAGGGATGAGACAAATGCGAGCATGTGTTCGACAATTTGCAATCATTTCCGGTGGAGACATCCTCGCACTCGCATTCGCAGCTTCGAACAGGGCATATGAGCAAAAATGAAATTGTCATACCTCTCTATGGACAGGGGATGTGGCAGCAGCATCAGTGAGCATGGTCCTACTCTTCCCCTCATCAGTAATCGTGTGAGTAATTAATGCCTGAGCGGGGCCAAAGAAAGAGCTCTAGCTTTCTGTAATTTACATTTCAGGAGCAAACACAAGTTCAGTCTGATGAAAATGTAGAACTCAAGATGGCTGTAAAATATTTGGGAGGGGCTGTAGCTCAGCGGTACAGCACATACTTTGCATGTAGAAGGTTCCCTGGTTCCATCCCTGGCATCTCCAGGTAGGGCTGAAAAATTTCCTGCCTGGAACCCTGGAGAGCCACTGCCAGTCAGTGTGGACCAATGGTCTAACTTGGTATGAGGCATCTTCCTATGTTCCTAATAAGTACAAACATGGTCAGCAATGGACCTTCACTCTAAGAATGTTGAGCAGAGGTCAAGAAATGTTGGGAGGCTGTTTGCAGTAATATAAAGGAAATGAAAGATAGGCCAATCCACCAAAGTTCCTAGCATCTCTTTGCATAGGTCCAAGCATACTGTCTGGCCCTTATTCCCCCAAGTGCTACAAAAGACAAACCATGTCATTTGAATATCTGGAGTTTCCAGCAGATTCTCCAGTCTAGTTTTCCTTCCTTTTAAAGAGATGGGGTTGCTAGAAGTGTCCCCAAATTCCTCACTCTTCCACATAACTCCTGATAAAACAGCATGTTTTATCACGGATTAACCTGCAAGGAGATTGTTGTTCTCAACGCACACCTTAGAGAGGGCAAGAGAAGATCAAAGTTGTAACCCATAATGCAATGGCTTCGTTTTGTTGGGCCTAAATTTAAAAAACTAATTTTACTTTTTTGTTTTATGATTCATTCAGTCTAACATTAAAATGCAAGGTCATTTGTTTTGGTTTCCACTAAATAATGGTTATTCATTTTGTTGCAAACATTCTGGTGATTGCTCATTGACTCCTTCCACCTATTTGTTATATTTGCTGACAGTCGATTTAGGTTTTTTTTCAATAACTTCACCTCTGGTTGGGCATTTATAGCACCCTTAATTGCTAACTTCATACACAGACATTGCAAAGTGAACAACAAAAGAACACTTTATTTGCCTGCTGTCAAACTCAATGAAAGAAGAAGAAAGAAGAAGGAAAGATTAAAAGGATGACAGCCAAACAAAAAAACCTGCTGAAATGGAGTCATGGCATTCTTAGTCCTGCATAGCATTTTTTTTTTCTTTAACAGCGAGTGTGTGGGGAGTGGGGGGGGGCACAATCAGGACCATGGCTTCAGGGGAGGGAGGGGTTTAACTCTTCAGTCCACTGTGGTCCCAGTCTGAACTGCCTCCCTATGTGCCTGGTATTCGCAATGGGGGGGAAAGCTCCCATTAGCGCCAATGGGAGTTTTCCTCCCATTGCAAATAGCTGGCTGTGCAGGACTAAACTGCATGATGGTTTGGCCCTAAAATGTATGGTTTATTTATTATACTCATATCCACTGTTCCTTCTTGAAAAGCTCAAAGCACCTGACCGTCTAGCAGAGCGAAGCAGTCACCACAAGCAGCGGATGCTGAGGGTCACGGAGCAGTAGCAAGGTGTTGGAGGACAGAGGGTGGGAGTGTCACAGATGTGGACTCAAGATGTTCAGAGTTATGGTGGGGAAGGTAGATATTAACAGGACCGTAAGCACTTAGGAGAAGTGGGTTCGCATTTCACAGGTCTTCTGACGTCTGTTCTGGTGGCTTCTTGAGCCATGGCTGTTTCCACGGTATACTGTGGATATTATAATATTCTCATTAGTAAAATAATGTGAAGTTGCTCTCTAAGAATGAATCCCTTCCTCCCGAACCCCCTCTCTTTTGCGTTGTGTCATTTAGATTGTTAGCTTGTGGACAAGGACTCTCTTATTGCTTAACATTGTAAGCCACTCTGAGAACCTTTTTGGCCAAAGGGCAGGATAGAAGTGCTATTAATAAATTAAGAAATAACACATTTCCCTCCTAAAAGTTCTGAGATTTTTCTTTCTTTACCCCCTAGAAATGAAAGGCTACTTCGCAGAATTTTCTCCAAATTTTCTTTAGCATTTTGTTTTGTGCAGTGGCCACCTTCTCTCTCCTCCCCTTCTTCCCCAGGAATGATGCTAGGTGTGGGGCACTGTGGGGGCCAGACTGCCGACAGCACCAAAAAATCAGAACCCTCAGAGGAAAAAAAAGAAAAAAAGCTGTGTTACAATTCCTGCCAATGGTGAGCCCCACCTGTGAGAAACTGTTGGAGAATTTCTCCTCCCCCTGGAGAAATTCAATGAAATTGAGGCGCCTCCCCCCATTTCTTTGCCCCAAAATAAGGTGGAGAATTTTGAAATGCCTATACATACAGAAAGAGAGAGGGAGAGAGACTAACTCCAATAATAAGCCGCATACTATGAGAATGAATGCATGGTTTGGATACCAGCCATATTATGGAAAAAATAATGGTTGGTTTTATTTGATTCACCAGACCATACTGCCCTTTATCTGCAAATGAACAGATGCACTCACTAGCTCCAAATTATCAAACTGCCACTTCAAAACAGACTTATCTCTCCAGTAAGCAGATTTACAAGTAAAATGAACATCTTCCCCCTAGGTGGCATAGGGCTCAGCTAATTCTTCATAAATATTCACCTATATATAAAAAAGCGGTTGTGGCCTAAAAAATATAACTCAGTTCATGCTAGCTTTGAAAAAACGTAGTAAATTAAAAGTAGGTCATTTGCCAGCACATATGCTGGTATAGGAGATGGCCACCAGCAGCATGGATATATAAAAAAGGGGGAGATTGGAGAACAGTCTGGGTCATCAGTGCCAGCTCTAGGTTTCTGAGGGCCCTCAGGCAAGGCACCCACAGTGGGCCCACTCCCTCAGTGAGTCTACTTTCTCATCACCATTGTCTATGCCACAGTTGATCTTAGCCACAAGGCCAAACCACTATTGTCACCAGGTGCTATTGTTCCTAGGCCTCTTCCTGATCATTGCTACCACATGCTTGCTTGACAGGTATACAGCCTGGGAGCAAGGAGGCCGTGACATCTCCTGCTCCTCCTTCTCACTACCATCTTTGTCTGGGTGAGAGTGAGAGGAAGGTTGCAGTGGTGAAAAGGAGAAGCAACTCCAGGAAGCTCTTGTCAGTGGGCCCCTGCTGGAATGTGGGTCCTCAGCAGGTGCCTGACCATGCCTACTCTTGATGCCCACCCTGCGAGTCATGACTAAGAACCCCAGAAGAGCCCTGCTGGATCAGAGCAAGGGTCCATCTAGTCCAGCATTCTGTTCACACAGTGGCCAACCAGCTGCCCACAGGAAACCCACAAGCAGGACATGAGTGCAGCAGCACCCTCCCACCCATGTTCCCCAGCAGCTGGTGTGCATGGGCACACTGTCTTTTACATAGGAATGTGCAATGCATTGATTTATGATTCATAGGGTTGGATCCATATTTAGGCATGAGCAACTGGGCTTGTGGATGCAGATGGCCACTCCTTCCTCCCCATGGCAGCTCCTCCTTCTCCCCCCCCCCAGTGCTATTCAGAAGATCAGGGATCCTGCTGAATGGAGTGAGCTGTGGTGTGTTGGAAAGTGTTATCCCCTCAAATTTGGCAGAGGTACTCACCCTCAGCTCCCCACCCCACAGCCTACCCCATTCAGCAGCAAGGGGTGACCCTCTGGTTTTATTGTCCACTTGAGTATATTAGGAGGAGATCCAGCAAGTTGGATAATGTGTATTCAGTACCTTCTGTTTATGAGATCATCCCACAAATATTTCAGTGGATAGCTGTTTTAGTGTAACTTTTTCCATGTATTTGGGAAACATTTCAGAAGCATCACTTGGTTAAAAAAACACTGCTTTGGGATGAGCTCCTAGGCCCTATTCTGCAAGCCCATGACATACTCAGTTCCTACTTAATTTTCATGCTTCCAGAAAGGTAGTGCCAGCCCAGGTTACGTTCAAGTTCCCCAAACAAAGATAAAATCATTCAGTCAAAGAATGGTTCTAGTCTTGTGGAATATCAGGCTGGCATGATTTTTCAATTCATTAAGACTGCAGTCCTATGGCCGCTTACTTGGGAGTAGGGCTGTATGGATTTGGTTAAATCCATTCTGTCTGTGCTTAGTGAATGATCAGGCATCTTTCATTCCATCATCCACTCACTGAAAGAATTGGAATGTTTTCACAAGAATTCCATTCTACTTGTGCTAATTCGCCTTAGCGCTAATGCAAATGAGCGCAAATCTGCCAGCCCAAAATGAAAAAATGGTCCACAAGTCCATGGAATCTGTGTGACTTGGAAAAAAAAGTCAGTCCGCTGTGGAATCCACAGGTCAGATCCATAGAAATCCAAACACATTTGAATCCATTGTGTATTTCTCCAACATTGCTACTTGGGAGTATTGAAGTCAATAGAATTTACTTCTGAATAGGCATTCAGAGGATTGTACTGTAAGAACATTTACTGCTAGAAGGATAACTGATACACCAAGCAGAAGGGAGCACTGGTAAAATTGATCATATTCTTGAAAGATGAGTCAGCAGAAGCACAGAGAATTGACAGCCTATTTTTTCAAGAATTATACTAAATATTGTCCTATAGATCCTTTGTAGTTGCTGCAAAAGATGCAAACAGTGCTATGAATGAGAAATGAAAAGAGAGTTAGAAAATGTTAGGTCTAATCATTGCATAGCAGAAAAACACAACATGGACTAATTTATTAGGCTTCAGACTAATTAGGGATAATGCATCTCAACCAGATGGTATGTCCCTAAGAAATATTAGTTACCACCAGGGGAAATGGAAGATTATGTGATTTTTGGTTTGAGATGAAGAAATATGTTCATCTAGTAACAAAAAAAGGAAGTAAATTCTGAAAGCTGAATTCACTGCAGAATTAAGTGCCACTGAGATCAATCAAACAACAGAGGCTTTCTTCTAGTGGGTGTCAGTCCAATAGGATTGTGCCTTAAGAGACTAAGGGTCTACAGGGTTTCTGAATGAACAGTTTCTGAATGTAAGGATTCATGTGGTGCTATGGCAAGAATGGCCAGTTGGCAAACCCTAAGCCACATCCAATCCCTACCATTTTTATTGGACCTTGCCACACCTTCCTGGATCAGATTCTGATGGTCATCACTGGCTCTTACCTGGCTAGCATGGGCAAATAAGGGTGCGATCATAGGGATGTTTAGACATGAAAAGCGTCCTATCAGTCCCCATGCTGGCTAGGGAATGGTGAGAGTTGTAGGATTTTTAGTGAGGAGGGCACAATTGAGAAAGATTTTGTACCTACTGTTTGTTTGTTTATTTGTTTGTTTATTTAATTAATTTCTTGATCACCCATCTGGCTGGTCACCCGGCCACTCTGGGCGATGTACAATAATACAACAGTTTAAAACAATAAAATTTCACATTAAAACATCGTATTTCTAAAAATACCCTAACCCAACCCAAATGCTTGCCTGAACAACCACGTTTTTAATGTGTGGTAGAAGCTCATTAAAGAGGGGACATGGCGGAGTTCCGTAGGGAGGGAGTTCCACAGAGTGGGGGCCACCACAGGGAAGGCACTCTCCCTCATCCTCACCAGCCCAGCTGTCCTGGCTAATGGGACAGAGAGAAGGCCATCCAAGGCTGATCTTGTTGAGTGGCCTGTCTGGTGTTGCTGGAGGCGCTCCTTGAGATAGGCTGGGCCGGAACCATATAGGGTTTTAAAGGTCAAAACCAACTCCTTGAATTTGACCCAGAAAACAACTGGTAACCAGTCCTTCAGCACTGGAGTGATGTGATCATGCCGGCAGATGCCTTTAATCAGGCGAGCTGCTGCGTTCTGCACCAGCTGCAGCTTCCGAACTGTCTTCAAGGGTAACCCCACGTAGAGCACATTACAGTAGTCTAGACGAGAGGAGACCAGGGCATGTCCTACCAATGGGAGCAGATGGTCGGGAAGGGAAGGACACAGCAACCGTATCAGATGGAGTTGGTACAGTGGTGTCTGGCTCACAGCTGACACCTGAGCCTCCATGGACAGCTGGAAGTCTAAAATGACCCTCAGGCTGCAGACCTGGTCTTTCAAGGGTAGCCGTACCCCATTCAACACCAGGTCGACATCCCTCAACCTCCTTTTGTCTCCCACCAAAAGTACCTCGGTCTTGTCAGGGTTCAGCTTCAGCTTATTCCTCCCCTTCCAGCCACTCACCATCTCCAGACATTTGGACAGGGATTCTACGGCCAACCTTGGTGAAGATTTGAACGACAGGTAGAGCTGCATGTCATCCGCATATTGATGACACTGCACCCCAAACCTCCTGATGATAGCCCCCAGTGGCTTCACATAGATGTTAAATAGCATCGAGGAGAGGATGGAACCCTGTGGTACCCCACAAGTGAGTGGCCACGGGTCCAAGACCTCCTCTGCCAGTGCTACCCTCTGGTACCTGCTGAAGGACTGGAACCACCATAATATGGTGTCTCCAATGCCCAACCACTCCAGGCGGTCCAGGGGGATACCGTGGTCAGTGGTATCAAAAGCCACTGAGAGGTTGAGGAGAACAAGGAAGGAGCATTTGCCCCTATCCAGAGCCCTCCTCATATATTTGAGCTGGACTAAAACATCTTGTTTTTAACTTAAAGGTTCATGCAGCAGCAGCAACAACAAGAACAACCAGTTAACAAAGTAATCAACAAAATTGAGCAAATAAAGATATGCTAGCATCAAACTCAGTATGCCACTCATTTTAAATAGTGCAAATAATGAAGGACAAATAGTGCACATAATGAAAGGCATAATAAAATAATATTGAATGTTGGAATATTCCATTACAGTAGGTTTTTTCTGCCATAGTGGCCAGTCCACTTCTTTATTTTTGGTATTATGTGTTACTCAAGACACAATCCTCTGCTCACCAAAAGGCCATAGGATGTGGCAGAAGTGCTGCTCCACCAGTGAAGAGGGTGTCATTGACCAGGACTCTGATCCCTGGTCCTCAGAGGATCCCAGCCCCTTGTCTTCTGAAAAAGAGGCTCCAGAGTTTACTGCTCAGGGAGAGGATCTGGTCATGGAAAAATGTCACGAAGCTTCAATCTCCACAGGACCCAGTTCTCCAGAAAGATCCCAAGGGTCAGCTCCCCTGTGCTCAGAGGAGGTTGTCTTTCCATCTTTGGACTCTGAGGATTCCAGCCATGAGAACGCTTACATGCCACAACCACTCCCAATAGGGATGGCGGAGAATTTCTCCACGAATCTCGGGGAGGCCGAATGCCAACACATTCGGCCCCCCGAAATTGTTGGTGAAATTCTCCACCACCACCCCGCCCTCCCCCCGGGATGGGACTTACCTCCCTCGAATGTCCCTCTTGGCGGCGGGTCCCGGTGGGAGTTCGGCGGCGGTTCGTCGGGGGCGGGGGCAGCAGCCGGTCTTCCAACCGGCTGCTGCCGCCGCCATTACAAAATAAAGGAAAAAAAAAAACCACCCGTGATAGGCTACGTAATGATTTACGTAGCCTATCACGGCTAGATTTCCAAAGTCAGCCGTGATAGGCTACGTAAATCGTTACATAGACTATCATGGGTGACTTTGAAAAAAAAAAAGCGCGTACGCAAATGGTGGCGGCCTATGGGCGCCGCCATTTGCGTACGTGATTTTTTTTTTCCCCAAAGTCTCCCGTGATAGGCTACATAATGATTTACGTAGCCTATCACGGCTGACTTTGGAAATCTAGCCGTGATAGGCTACGTAAATCGTTACGTAGCCTATCACGGGTGGGTTTTTTTTCTTTTCACTTTTTTTTTCGTGGCCGGGGAGACGGGGCGCTTCTCCCTGGCCTCAATTTCGGCCGGGCGAGGCGGGGCGCCTCCCCCCCCGGCCTGAACTTCGGGGGGAGAACCAAAGCGCCTCCCCCCCACCGCGAAGCAAGCTGCGGGACCAGGTAAGTGCCTAGTCCCACATCATCACAGCTTGAGGCTGTTAAAATAGGCAAGACCCCTTTAAGAGACAAGACCTCAGTCAGTGTGGAGCTGCAGTCAACCAGCCTTAAGACATGCAAACTCTTATTTAAAGCTCAGTCTTGATCGGCTCCTTATTGGAGAAACATACAGACAATGCTGTCTGGCCTCCAGCCCCACTCAGAGCCTTCTGCAGTGCTGATCTCTTTGCATCTTGCTTCCTGGAGAAACCTGACCTGTACTAAAGAAATGCAAGGAAGCCAAGTGGCTGTCTGATGAGGCTTTACAAGTAGCTGAGCAAAGAAGGGAAGTGAAAAGCAAGGGAGAAAGGGGAAGATATATCCAACTGAATGCAGAGTTCCAGAGAATAGCAAGGAGAGAGAAGAAGGCCTTCTTAAATGAACAATGCAAAGAAATCGAGGAAAACAACAGAATGGGAAAGACTAGAGATCTCTTCAAGAAAACTGGAGATATCAAGGGAACGTTTTGTGCAAAGACGGGCACGATAAAGGACAAAGAAGGCAGGGACCTAACAGAAGCAGATGAGATTAAGAAGAGGTGGCAAGAATACACAGAAGAACTATACAGGAAAGATCTGAATGTCCCTGATAGCCATGATAGTGCGGTCACTGAACTTGAGCCGGACATCCTAGAGAGTGAAGTCAAGTGGGCCTTAGGAAGCATTAGTAACAACAAAGCTAGTGGAGATGACAGTATTCCAGGTGAGCTATTCAAAATCCTAAAAGATGATGCTGTTAAAGTGCTGCATTCAATATGTCAGCAAATCTGGAACACTCAGCAGTGGCCACAAGACTGGAAAAGGTCAGTTTACATTCCAATTCCAAAGAAGGGCAACGCCAAAGAGTGTTCAAACTAGCGCACAATTGCGCTCATTTCACATGCCAGCTAGGCTTCAGCAGTATGCAAACCGGGAACTACAAGCGGGGTTTCAAAGAGGCAGAGGAACTAGAGATCAAATCGCCAACATTCGCTGCATCATGGAGAAAGCAAGAGAATTCCAGAAAAATGTCTATTTCTGCTTCATTGACCACGCTAAAGCCTTTGATTGTGTGGATCACAACAAACTGTGGCAAATTCTTAAAGTGATGGGAGTACCAGATCACCTTACCTGTCTCCTGAGAAACCTGTACGAGGGTCAAGAAGCAACAGTAAGAACCAGACATGGAACAACTGAGTGGCTCAAAATTGAGAAAGGAGTACGACAAGGCTGCATATTAACTTATGCAAGGCTTATTTAACTTATATGCAGAGTACATCATGAGAAATGCCGGGTTGGATGAATCAGAGGTCAGAATTAAGATTGCTGGGAGAATTATCAACAACCTCCGATATGCAGACGATACCACCCTAATGGCAGAAAGCGAAGAGGATCTCAAGAGCCTCTTGTTGAGGGTGAAAGAGGAGAGTGCAAAAGCTGGTTTGAAACTCAACATTAAAAAAACTCAGATCATGGCATCTGGCCCTATCACTTCCTGGCATATAGAAGGGGAAGAAATGGAAGCAGTGACAGATTTTACTTTCTTGGGCTCCAAGATCACCGCAGACGGTGACTGTAGCCATGAAATTAAAAGACGCTTGCTCCTTGGGAGGAAAGCTATGGCAAACCTAGATAGCATAGTAAGAAGCAGAGACATCACCTTGCCGACAAAGGTCCGACTAATCAAAGCTATGGTTTTCCCAGTAGTAATGTATGGCTGTGAGAGCTGGACTATAAGGAAGGCTAAGCGCCAAAGAATTGATGCTTTCGAACTGTGGTGCTGGAGAAGATTCTTATGAGTCCCCTGGACTGCAAGGAGGTCAAATCAGTCCATCCTAAAGGAAATCAACCCTGAGTGCTCATTGGAAGGACAGATCCTGAAGCTGAAGCTCCAATATTTTGGCCACCTAATGCGAAGAGAAAACTCTCTGGAAAAGACCCTGATGTTGGGAAAGATTGAAGGCAAAAGGAGAAGGGGACGACAGTGGATGAGATGGCTAGATAGCATCACCGATGCAATGAATATGAACTTGAGCACATTCCGGGTGAGAACTCAGGACAGGAAGGCCTGGCGTGCTATGGTCCATGGGGTCACGAAGAGTCGGACACGACTGAACGACTGAACAACAACAACAACAAAAATCAACAGAACCCACAGCCTGAAATTATACAGAGGAAGACTTGTCAGTGGGACAACACATCCTCCACTAGAGGTTTACTGGCTGTCCCACTGGCAATATTCCACTGACTGCGTTGGCTAAAACAGGGCATTTTGGGGCCATGTTGTGGTGTGTGTGTCACGGGACACCATGGGATGCTAAGCTCCCTTGTTTCCCCCAACACATCCCAAAACAGGCCCAGCCCTGGAGCTTGTGTAGTTAATAGGTCTTGCCTTTAGACCACTTGAAGGGTAGAACCTCTCTCCTGCCCTGGGTGCAAGGAACTAGCAGGGCTGTGGATGTGTAGCACAGATTCTCTCCCTACCCCGCAACACTAGCCTCTATAGGATTGCTCTTCCCATCTTCTAGCTGTGGCAGTATTTTGATTATAGTACATTGTTGTAGCTTCAGCCTATTAGTTTAAATGAGGGATCTTTAAATAGATGATAGTACTGTTGTTTTTCCAATTACAAGCAAGTATAAAAGCATGGGAAAACATTATAGAGATGAGGCTACTTGCAAGTATTTCTAGTTTCTCAGCACTTTTTCGTATGGATACAGTTGAGCTGACAAAATTCACTTTTCCTTCTGCTGAGCACTATATGAAGTACAAATATCATAAACCTGTTTTCTAGACTGGCCAAAATAACTGTAGTAGTGGACAGAGAAACTAGATTCCTGTTCTCACAATATAAAGAGGTATTTGCTTTCAAATTATTTTCTGTTATTTCTTATGAAGCAACAAATAGATAAATAGATACAGATAAGTATTCAGCCCCTTATTGTTCGTCATTTTTTTTACTCTTAAACATGGTAAGAAAATGATTGAAATAGTATATGGAAGGAACAGAAGAGAAGATGAAACCTACAACTATTTCACATAATGCATTTTCTATTCACAGGAACGGTACCAGCCTCTGTTAAGAAAACCAACCATTTCATTTTCTCTGACTACCCTGTATATTGTGGCATTTCAGGGCATTCTGGTGGGGAAATGGCATTTCCTCCTGGCAGCCATCATTTGTAACTCAGAGGGACCTGGAATGATGCAGTGTCCAGGTCATTCTGGGACAATAACATGTTGAGAGGCAGAGTTAATATATGGCTTGCTGTTACGTCTTTGCTGTAGCAAGTTACTTCAGTTACCCTCACATAGACTGGATAAATACATGTTCTGATCACAACAAACAACGTTTCTAGATACCCTAAACAACTGTATTCTAGAAGTTCTAGTCATTGAACCAATTAGACAACTCTAAGTGATGCCCAATGACCTAGTGTGAGTGTGGTTAAAACAACTGGAAACAGTGAACACAATACTAGCACATTTAGGGTGCAATCCAATAGGGATAGTTGGTTGTCTCCGAACTTGGAGGTGACTGACTTTCCAATGCAGGGCGGGTGGAGTGCAGAGGGGATCTTCTCTTCTACACTCCAGCCACCCTGCATTTGAGGCTAGACGGCCAATTTTGGCTGCCTAGCCAGGGCACCTTAGAGCAGGGGGGAGGCCAGATGGCACATTGTAATGGCACTTCCGCAGTCCCCCCCACCCAGGAAAACCACCTTTTTGGCTGCTCCGCACTACTCTTACAGGCACAGTCAGGGACAAACCACACTGCCAATGAGGTGGCGAGGGAGGGGGAGGGAAGTTGGGTTCCCAGAAAACAAAAAGCAAAGGATTGCACCCTTAAGGGATGTATAAGTGGAAAATTGACAAGGAAGTCCAACACAGTTACACTTGACTTCAAAAAGAGGAAACTTCTAAAAAATGAGGGGATTATTATTTTTTTTTAAAGGATGTTGAAAGGGAATGTCAAGAAGGTCAAATTATTTATTTTATTTTATTTTCATTTCTATACCACCCAATAGCCGAAGCTCTCAGGGCGGTTCACAGAAATTACTCCAGAACACTTGGGGGCTACTCAAAAACAATAATAGAAACTCAGCTAGAATGTGTACCACAGGGCAGAAAAGGTACCACCAAGTCCAAAAGGACACCAGCATGGTTAATAAGCAGTGTCAAAGAAGCTGTTAGAGAAAAGAAGGCTACCTTCAGAAAATGGAAGTCTTGCCCAAATGAGAACAAAAAGGAAAACAAATATGTACAAAAGAATCCAAGCAGACAATAAGGGACAGAAAAAGAAAACTGGAGGAGCATATTGCTAATAACGTTAAAGCCAACAATTTTAAAAAATCTTTAAGAGAGCAATCCTATGGCCCCTAGACAGAGTGGGGGGGGGGGCATAGGATAGTTTGGATTCCTGGATCTGAGGTCAGAGACAGTGCTCCAACCTCAAACCCAGGGGTCCCAGGTCCCCTCCCCCGCTGTCTCACAGCTGGAGTGGAGAGAACTGCGCCGGCTGCCTCCAATGTCACAAATGTGACCTTGGAGGGGAGGGAAAGGGGGCGTGCTGGTGGGCAGGGAGGGGAGGGGATGGCTTACGCCACATCCCCAGGCCTCCCCAGTCTTCTTCCCTCCCCCTTCCTGATGCCTCAGCTAGATAGGCAAAAAAGCTGTCTAGTGAAAATACAAAGCAGGAGGCTCGGTGGAGGCAAGGAGTACCTTCACCATGCCTCCTGCTCTGCAGTGGATACTCATAAGCCTCCGAGTTCAGAGGCTTATGACCATCAAGGGTGGATCTGATAGGATTGTGCTCTGAATGCACCAGAAGCAAGAAACTTAAAGAAGTTGTTGGACCACATAATTAGAAGGAATTAAAGGTGTGTCAGAGGAGAAGGAGAGCGTAAAGAAGTTGAATGATTTCTTTGCATCAGTCTTCCCTGCAGAAAATGTACAGCAGATATCTGTGCCTGAACTGATATTTTCATGAAGGGACAAGAGATCTAGTGGTGGTAAGAGATGAATTTCTAGACCTTATTGACCAAAAGAAAACAATCGAATCACCAGGTCCAACTGGTATCCATCCAAGAGCTCTTAAAGGCTTAAATGCAAAATGCTGATCTTCTAACAAAAATATGTAACATGTCCCAATTGGCCTCTATACCAGAGGATTGGAAAAAGGCCAATGTACTGCCAGTTTTCAAAAAGGGATCCAAATGGGATCTAGGAAATTACAAGCTGGTTAGCTTCACATATGTTCTGGGTTAAGCAATGGAAAACATTATTAAAGATGAAATTATCAAGCATATAAAAGGGCAAGTCTTACAGTTCAGACAAATCAACATGGCTTCCGCAAAGTTAAGTCCTGTCTCACTAACCTTTTAGAGTTTTTTGAGAGTGTCAGCAAGCAGAGAATGGGGTGATTTGGCACACATTGTTTACTTGGACTTTCAAAAAACTTTTGACAAAGTCCCTCACCAAACACTCTTGATCAAATGTAGCAATCACAGGATAAGAGGAGATGGCCTCTTATGGATCAGTAACTGGTTAAAAAACAAAACACAGAGTAGGAATAAATGGACAGTTTTCCCAGTAGAGGGATCCCCCAAGGATCTCTACTGGGACCAGTGCTTTTAAACTTGGTCATAAATTATCTAGAGTTGGTGGTGGGCAGTGAAGTGGCCAAGTTTGCTGATGACATCAAATTATTGATGGTGTTTAAGACAAAAAGAGATAGCGAAGAGCTCTAAAAGGATCTGTCCAAACTGGGTGAGTGGCATTAAAATGGAAAATGCAGTTCAATGTAAGCAAGTGTAAATTGATGCACATTGCAGCAAAAAAATCCTAATTTCACTTATATACTGATGGGGTCTGAGCTGGAAGTGACTGATCAGGAAAGGGATCTTGGGGTTGTGGAGGATAACTCAATGAAAACATCAACCCAGTGTGTGGCTGCTGTGAAAAGGCAAATTCCATATTCGGGATCATTAGGAAAGGAATCAAAATAAAACTGCCAATATCATGAAGTCTTATCATGATGTCTTTACCAAATCTATGGTACGCCCATACTTTCAATGCTGTGTACAGTTCTGGTCACCATACCTCGAAAAGGTAGAAATGGAAATGATGCAGAAAAGGGCAACTAAAATGATGAAGGGGCTAGAGCAACTCTCCTTTTTTTCCCATGATGAAAGGTTACAACATCTGAAGCTTTTGAATAGGCGAGGGCATGCTAGACATGTATAAAATTAAAATAATGCATGGTGTGGTGAAAGTGGATGGTTTCTCTCCTTCTCTCATAATATAAGGATCAGGGGGAGCTGAATGGTGGGAGATTCAGGACAGATAACTAGGGAGTATTTCTTCACAAAGCGCATTGTTAAACTATAGAATTGATGAACTGAACTTAAGACTGAAATAATGAGAAATTGAGAGAAGCCAAAAATGGACAGATTTGTCAGTCCTCTTCAGAGTGGAGAGAGGAGCTGGAAGAGACAATTGGAAACAGCAGAAGAACAGGGAGGAAGCGAAAGTCCTTGGCTGAGAAATCTCCATTGTTTTGCTGCTGGACTTTATCAGTGAATAAACCATTTATTTTTGTGATCCTAATCTGGAATGCGCAGGCTGCTTATTTAAATGCCTGCTTAGCCTAGAAGAGGACCATAAATTTGGAGGAGCATCTCCGACTCAGAACAGACTGTACAAAAAACCAGAGAAAGGGCTCTGTTTCATACAGCCCCTTCCTGTCATCTGAAGGACTGCAATTATATAATCATCTCAGGCTTTACTGTCCTTCACCATCCCTGCCTTCCAGGCAAAAGTGTTGAAAAAGAACAAAGGTTCTTCCTATCAAATACAGGCCAAACTTCAAAAATCAAGCACTTTATTTTACTTAGAGGTACTACAGTATTGTTGCAGTAGAAAAGAAAGCTGACAGCGGAGCTCCAGGGTTTTCTTCAAGATAAGGGACGTCTGTAGAAAGCTCTCTCCCCTCCACCCTCCAGCAGCCCAAGTCCATGGTGTCCAATTACTTTTCACTTTCTGTCCACTCACACGTTGTGCTCTAGGTCTGAGGTGCATTTTTACCCCTGGTTGTCCTTCTCTTGCCTAAGAGAATTGCACTGAAACAATTCTGCAGCTGGTTGAATTCACCTGGACACAGAATGAGATGCACGGGCTCAAAGGGAAGTACCAAACACTGTAAATGTGTTTTGGGTTCATAATGTGATTATGAAACAATTGTACAGTTGATATAAACTTACTCTGGGCAATTACTTGTTCTGTATGAACAGGTTGTGGGAAATGCATGCTTATAGTTATAGCTACCTTGCTACCATGGCTTATTGCAGTCAGATGTAGTTTGGAGTAAGCTAAGTGTGGAAGAATGCCCTTACTGGCAAGACCCCACCCCCCCCAGAGCCCATTTAGCATATCTGCAATCCTTGAGAGAGCAACATATCTCCCAGCCTCAGCTAGGGATGTTGGAGAAATCTGTAATGGTATCAAATGAGTCTGGATTTCTATGACTCCGACCCATGAATTTCACAGCAGACCGGCTTTTCCCATGTCACATGGATTCTGCACACTTGTGGACCAGGTTTTTTTACTCTCCGGAACTAACGCAAAGTCAGTCATAGAAAAATATGTAAAATAAGAAAGCACCTGCCGAAAATGCCTATTTCTGCCATAGACTAAAGCATAAAAATGCACGGGGGGGGGGGATTTCCACATTTGAGGGGATTTCTACAAGTGTGAATTTGCACAAATGAGAATGTGCACAAATTTGGGGAACTTGGAAAAAAACTGATTCCGTTGGAATGAAAGGCAGCTGACAATCTGCAAAATGCAGATGGAACAGATTTTCCAAAATCCAGACATCCCAACCATCACCTTTGGCCTATGGAGAGCTAACCCATCACAGAGGTAAAAGTTTTTACTATGCCTCCTCCCCAGATCAATAAATCTATCTCCTAGTACCCTAACCTCTACCAGCCTCTAGGAAAACCAAGCTTGCCTTAGTCCTCATCAGTCTCCACCACATGGACTTCCAGCTCTCACTCTTCCTTGTCTCTCTCCTGTCTCTCTCTTTCACACACCCACTGGCTGCCTTCCAGGAAGAACATCCTGGCAAGAGGGAAGCCAACCTGGTCCTATACATCAACCAAAGAAGGAAGAGCTGCAGGGAGCTCACCCCACCCCTTCCTGCTAGAAAGAACACGCAGCTCCATCTGAGAATTTCCTGGGACTGCAGACTCTGGCCTTATCCATTGACCAGAGAACCCAGGACTGCTGGGAGGCTGCAGCTCCTGCCTCCCAGGAAAAGCACCTTGACAACAGGGAGACGAACCTAGCCCAATACTTTGGTCAGCAATGTATTCGCTTTCTTTCCCCTCCTCCCTCCCAATCCCTTTTCCTTTTGTGCTGTGTAAGCCTGAGGGCAGGGACTGTCTTAATATTAACCTTTGTAAGCCACTCTGGGAGCCTTTTTCGGTGGAAGAGTGGGGTAAAAATGCTCTAATTAAATTAAAAAAGCAGCCTTTGTGGCTTGGACTTATTGCTTGCCCCTGACGTCTCACTCCCACTCATTTCCGGGATGTCGTAATCAACTTCAGGTGAATCAATATCAGAAGCCAGCCGTCCACCCTCACATAGTCGCTCACACTAACCCATTTCCCCCCCAAATCAAGTGTGAGAACAAGCACTTTTCACCCACCCCCCAGGGTGGGTTTCCCGGGGACCAATGGATTTTTCAGATCTCTACCTCCAAGACGTCCACCAGAAGAGAGAGAGATCTGACCTCAGATACCCTCACACAGCCACCATGGAAACTTCAGCTGCAGTTCTTTTCTGACACTGGAACTCGGAAATGAGGAAAATGAGATGGGGGTGGGGTTCCAGGGAGGATGCCAGAAGGATCCACAGCACCCTTGACCTCCAAACACCCTCCCCCCCGCAATGCCTGCTGTTCTCCACCAGCCCTAGAGCCGGTATAGATCAGTTCCATTCCACTGGCTTCAATGGGAAGGAATTCATAGAAAAGACCATTGCCCTGGGAGGGGAAAAAGCAGAAATGTCACTTCTCCCTCCCTTCCACTGTGCTGAGCTCATGCCGGTAGGGCTTTGGATTAATCAGAAGCTTCAAAACTGGAGTTCTCTGCAACAATAGGTAGGATTGCTATTTATTTATTTATTTATTTATTCATTCATTCATTTCATTTCTATACCACTCAATAGCCGAAGCTCTCTGGGCGGTTCACAAAAATTAAAACCAAACAACACACAATAAAACAATTTAAAATATATAGAACATATATTACATGCTCTGTAAGAGTCTCATTTTATATAAAAATGAGTATTATATAACTGCTTTCTCTAAATGTTATATGGCCTTTTAAGATTCACTATTACTGCTTTAGCATGACTAAATTTAGATATTTAGGTCATAAGGTACTACAAAAAGGGCATAATAAATGCAAATGTTACAAGGCTGCCGAAATCCCTTGGAAATCAATGTAACGTTTAGCTGTGCACTGTAATTCCATTTGTCTCAATATGAGGCATGCGTATTCTCATTGGATTACATCTATATTCATTAACAAAATGAATGTCCTTTTGAAGCATGCTATTGGAGTGTGATTTTTTGCCACATATTCCTGTTATTAGATATATAATGGTAATTCCCTCAATTTCTTTATAATTTTAGTCATTGTAAGAAGATCTATCACCAATTCCATATATTCTTTATTCACAAACTTTTAAATTATCCAAATAAAGCATGCAGATGTTCTACTGGTATTAACCAATCCAACACTTCTTTTATAGTCCATAATGCAGCAGAATTTTCAGTCTTTCTAACTGATCTCTAAGTCTCACAGCACAGCACTGTTGTTGACCATTTTGCAGCAACTGCTCAGGATAATGGCTGTTGCTCAGGGACACTCAGTGGTGAGAGCGGGGATCTAATTGTTTACATCAAAGGGGACATATGAGTGAGAGGTATCTGACCCCCACTCCTGGGATGTCAAAGAAATCCACAATGGATTCAAATGAGTTTGGTTTCTATGAATTGGATTTCTATGAATTTGAACAGTGGATTCTGCAGCAGAACCGCTTTTTCCGAGTCACGCAAATTCTGCAGATTTGCAGGCCATTTTTTCACTGGGGGGTAGGGGTGGCACTAATTTGCATTATCACTAATGTGCATTCGTAAATTAGCACAAGTAGAACGAAATTCTGGTTTTAAAAAATCTGATTCCGTCAATGAGTAGACAATAGAACGAAAGATGCCTGCCAATCCATGAAAGAGATGGAATGGATTTCACAACATCTGTACATCCTGACCCTCTCCCCTTACTTCCCCACACTCCATTGCCCCAGAACCTTTCCTCCCAGCTTGGCTCCAATACTGGAATTAATCCAGGCAGGTAAAAGACTGTCTACATTGATGGAATATGGGGGAGTAAAATGGGAGAGGGGAGCAGGTTCAGTTCCCTTATCTGAATGGTCCTTTTGATGTACTGCATTTTTAGGCACCACCACCACCACTCCAGCTTGATATTTCAAGGGGGCAACATGTACAGAAAGCATACCTGTTATGGTAATCTCTAGCTTAACCCTAAGTGATGTCAGTCCCTATGGAAAGGATCCTCACAGCTGTTTATATGGTTAATATTGTTTATTGTGATTTTATTAATGTATTTTGATGCTACATTTGAGCTGCCTTGGAAGGATTTGTACCCTGAAAGGCAGGATATAAATAACTGTAATAAATATATAATAACATAAATAATCATGTGAGGGAAGCTGAGAGCTGAATTAAGGTCCAATGCTATGTTTGTCTAGATAGATAAAAAAAAAAGGCCTACAGCTCCTAGCAGTAAAGGCAGCCACCCAAATGGAGCCACCGTGGAGTGGAGCCGGCAGGGGAGGATTCTGGGGGGGAGGGACGGAGCACCTCCCCCCCCCACGGATTGCCCAGCGCAGAGCCAGGTAAGACTTTCATACATCCCTAGATTGTCAGGCGCCTTTTATTCTCTTGTCTGCTCACAGATAGATGTGATTTTTTTGTCATACGAAAAAATACGCAAATAATTACATAAGAGGTTTCATAAGAATTTATATGATTTACCTTCATATGTAACATTTAGCGTGTTTTCCCCCATTCCATTCAACTTTTGCTCAGCAGAAACTTGCATATTTTCCTACGAATAAATATCAATACATCTCGGGGAAGTAAAAAAAAATCCAAAAGTCCATGGACTCTGCCTGAGGGGGTTGCTCTGTAGCTGATTCCGCAGGTCAGATTTTTAGAAATCCAAGCTCTTTTTAGTCTGTCTCTAATTTCCCCAGCATCTCTAATGCTATCTGAATTTAAAAAAAAATCTTAATCAATACTTTGAAAACTGGCAGTAGATGTGTAGCCCAACCCTATGCCTGTTTCCTTGGAAGTAAGTTCTGCTGTGTTCGACAGAGCTTTAGGATTCTTGCCTTAGATGTAGTTCTAACAGCGATGCTTTCCATTTTCTGCTGTCATGTAAACACCAGCAGAGCTCCAGCATTCTGTGACACCTGTCCCGATGATTCTTCAAAAAGAGAAGAAAAATACACCAATACAAATACAGGAGGTTATATCCAGGTTGTACCTTCCGTTGACGGAAGGGCTCCACTCACAGAAGGTGCCTCTGCCTGATTTTGGAGGATCCCTCCCTCCCCTGGCACAGGCTCCCCCAGCTCCCTGTGGAGCATCTTCAGGGGGCTGGAAGGGCTGCTGTGGGAAGGAGGAGATGGCTAAGTCCATTTGCATCAGCCCTACTGTATGTGCTTAAGGGCTTCTTCATACAGAGCTTTTATCCTGCGATTGATATTGCTCACTCACAGAAGTTTGCAGGCCCTTTAGATGACGTCGTGAACCTCCAGGGTGTCTCCTGCACTAAATGACCTTTATTCAAGTTTTTAAATAGATCAGAGATAATGGGGTATCAAATTACCCCTCTTGTGTTCCGCTTGAGTTCCCTCTGTGAAAAAGGAAAAGCCACAAGAAGATGAACGAGATCAATGAAACATATGGAAGACTCAGATAATGGGGAGAAGGAGGGGGAAAGGGGAGGGGGAAAGGAAGCGAGTGTAAAGAAAGTCCATTGTGATCCTGCATTTAAAATGGAAGCCGAAAGCCCCATTTTAAATGTGGGATTTTAGGCTGGTATTGTTGTTGTTCAGTCGTTCAGTCGTGTCCGACTCTTCATGACCCCATGGACCATAGCATGCCAGGCCTTCCTGTCCTGCGCACTCTCCCGGAGCATGCTCAAGTTCATATTCATTGCATCGGTGATGCTATCTAGCCATCTCATCCTCTGCCGTCCCCTTCTCCTTATGCCTTCAGTCTTTCCCAGCATCAGGGTCTTTTCCAGAGAGTTTTCTCTTCGCATTAGGTGGCCAAAATATTTGAGCTTCAGCTTCAGTATCTGTCCTTCCAATGAGCACTCCGGGTTGATTTCCTTTAGGATTGACTGATTGGACCTCCTTGCAGTCCAGGGGACTCGTAAGAGTCTTCTCCAGCACCACAGTTCGAAAGCATCAATTCTTCGGCGCTCAGCCTTCCTTATAGTCCAGCTCTCACAGCCATACATTACTACTGGGAAAACCATAGCTTTGATTAGACGGACCTTTGTTGGCAAGGTGATGTCTCTGCTTCTTACTATGCTGTCTAGGTTTGCCATAGCTTTCCTCCCAAGGAGCAAGCGTCTTTTAATTTCATGGCTACAGTCACCGTCTGCGGTGATCTTGGAGCCCAAGAAAGTAAAATCTGTCACTGCTTCCATTTCTTCCCCTTCTATATGCCAGGAAGTGATAGGGCCAGATGCCATGATCTGAGTTTTTTTAATGTTAAGTTTCAAACCAGCTTTTGCACTCTCCTCTTTCACCCTCAACAAGAGGCTCTTGAGATCCTCTTCGCTTTCTGCCATTAGGGTGGTATCGTCTGCATATCGGAGGTTGTTGATAATTCTCCCAGCAATCTTAATTCTGACCTGTGATTCATCCAACCCGGGATTTCTCATGATGTACTCTGCATATAAGTTAAATAAGCAGGGTGACAATATGCAGCCTTGTCGTACTCCTTTCCCAATTTGGAACCACTCGGTTGTTCCATGTCTGGTTCTTACTGTTGCTTCTTGACCCTCGTACAGGTTTCTCAGGAGACAGGTAAGGTGGTCTGGTACTCCCATCACTTTAAGAATTTGCCAGAGTTTGTTGTGATCCACACAGTCAAAGGCTTTAGCGTAGTCAATGAAGCAGAAAGAGACATTTTTCTGGAATTCTCCTGCTTTCTCCATGATGCAGCGAATGTTGGCGATTTGATCTCTAGTTCCTCTGCCTCTTCGAAACCCAGCTTGTACTTCCGGTAGTTCTCGGTTCGCAATCTGAATCCACCCAAGGACTGCAAGCACCATGGCAGGTTATCTCACACAGCCCTCGTTATCATTGGATGTCCATTTTGAGAGAACAGTACATTTATTGTTGCTTTGGTGTGTGGTGTTTTATGGCTGCAGACTCTCCCAAGGGCCTCTGCCACTTGGGCAGCGTATAGATATGGAATCACTCAAATGAGGCATCATGAAACTGCTTTGTAGCTTTTTTTCGCCCTGCAAAGCAGCTTGTTTATTTTTATGTTTCTATCCAATGAAAGTGCATGTGGAAAAGAAATCCATTCGCACCTGTTAACTTCTTATTTGTTTTTCCAGTTATAAGACAAGAACTATGGTATCTCTAGAGTTTGTTCTATTGCTACCATTGTTTATAGCGGTGAAATGGCACACCTCGTTCCGAAAGCTGAAACTGATCACATTATATTTCAAAGATGACTTCAGCAAGGTGACAGCTTCTATACCTTCTGAGCTTATTGAGATTGCAAAAGTGTTATCCAGTGAGAACTTCTTTCTTAGGAAAATGCAACACAGAGATAGTCTGCTATTGAAAGCTGGACCTATTACATATAATAGGGTTCAGCACCTTGGATAGCTTCTTTAGAGTGCTGGCGGGTCCTGACTGAAACCCCGAATGGATTTACAGCCCCACCAAAATAGGAGCCACCAGCCTCTACTGACCTTTATATTTTATAAAGGCCACTGGAGGCTGGCGGCTCCTATTTTGGTGGGGCTGTAAATCCATTCGGGGTTTCAGTCAGGACCAGCCAGCACTCTAAAGAAGCTATCCAAGGTGCTGGACCCTATTTCCAAAATAGGTTGACTCCCACTCTGCCTCAGAAGCTGATTTCTCTTCCTTTCCAGAAGGAATATCCAAAGGCATCACCACTGAGGGTCCTGGACCATCTTGAGTAGTGCCAGGGCTTTCTGAGGGGCCAACTGACTTTGAAGGTTCTGGCTCCTCCTCTGAAGATGACTCCAATGTTGGCATGACACCTGGGACCATGACAACAGGTTCCTGGCCCTCTGGGCTAAAGACTTGCAGATCAGTTAGAAACGTCAGAAATTTTTTGAACTTACATATAAAAGGAAACAAATGTACACACAGAACTATCCCTGTCATTTGTGGTCCTGTGGCTCCCACAAATGGCTTGTAAAATAATGGCAGACTGCCTTGTCACCCATGTGAGCTGAAGCACTCAAAGCAACAGCAAAGGTTCTGTCTTCGTAATTTCCTTATACTCAAATAAAGGTCTTAATTGGATCACGGACTATGCCAGGAAGATGGCAGGGAGGAGATAGAGGATGGGATGGTAGGAGTGTGGATCTTCTCTTGGCATGCGAACATTCATTAATTGGTGAGGGGAGAGAGGTATTGCATTTAAAAATAACATTGGTTTTTCCTTGTATATACCTCAATGAAAATGGTTCTTGTTAAAGAGAATCAACTACAAAACAATTGTGACAAATGCAGAAAGCCCCAGCCTTTCTTCTTTCCAGGACTTTGGAAAGGCTTTGCATTAGTACTGAAGAGCAAAATGCTTGCAAATAAAGTCAGTCATCTTTTAGTGAATTCAACCATTCGGCAGAGTGAGGCAGCCACCTCAGGTGGCCGGTGTCGGCTGGTGTAGAGGAAGCAGTGACAGCACTCCCTGGCCGTTCCCCTCTGTGGAAGGGTAGACCGGAGTGTGTCAGCCATCCTAACCTCTCTTGCTAAGCTGCCTTCTACCCTCAATGGAGGATGCTGTCTTATCAACAATATCAAAATGAGATTCACCTGCCAGTCTGGTCACCTTCTGTAGATGGAATGGAGGGTTGGTGCCATCTTGTCCTTTGGCCTCAGACAGGAAAATGTCTAGGGCCAACCCTGACTAGCAGATCAGTTTTAATCCTTTCACTTTTTGCATCAATGAAGAATCAACAATGGGAAGAGCCAAATCGTGTTATGAATGTTTATCAAAAGAGAAACGCTATACTTATATTTCTAAGAAATGCATTTTGTTCAAATTAATTTTCATTTTTTTGCATCCAATATATGAATCCTTATGATGACCAAAGAAAGTGTCAAGATGATAAAGACTGCAGAACCTCCAGGACAAGAGAACATAATACAAATATTTTTAACCAATTAAAATGACAAACAGTCTGCTTCAGTAATTTAGTCATTCCTATGTTGGCAGTAATACTCTACTTTGCTGTATCATACATTCAGAAAATAAGAACCATTCTACTACAGTATATTTGTATATGGAGATCTAAATTTAATGCCTTAAGATCATTCAAAAAAGTCACCTTTGTAATAAATTAGATCCTAGAATTAAGGTAAGGAAAGTGCTCAATTAACAAATGCTTATGGTAGTACGAGAGGCTTAGAACATCTGTATTTATTTATTTATTTGTGATATACATGCTCTTCTTTAGAATGATCAGTCTAAAGCAGCCTAGTGCTGTCCAGATGGACCTCAGCCTCCATTAGACCCAGGCAGCATGGCCAGTGTATAGACAGTGTGTATAGATAAACATTTCTGTAGAACAACTGATAGCAACTGGTCTGGAAGCAGCAGCTTGATGCAAGTACAAGCATACTGCAGAACAGGAGCAAGGGCAGCCTAAATGCATGGAGGGAAACCCCTTTTCCTCCATCACTTCCTGGCATATGGAAGGGGAAGAAATGGAAGCAGTGACAGATTTTACTTTCTTGGGCTCCAAGATCACCGCAGACGGTGACTGTAGCCATGAAATTAAAAGACGCTTGCTCCTTGGGAGGAAAGCTATGGCAAACCTAGACAGAATAGTAAGAAGCAGAGACATCACCTTGCCGACAAGGGTCCGTCTAATCAAAGCTATGGTTTTCCCAGTAGTGATGTATGGCTGTGAGAGCTGGACTATAAGGAAGGCTGAGCGCCGAAGAATTGATGCTTTCGAACTGTGGTGCTGGAGAAGACTCTTACGAGTCCCCTGGACTGCAAGGTGGTCAGATCAGTCCATCCTAAATCAACCCTGAGTGCTCATTGGAAGGACAGATACTGAAGCTGAAGCTCAAATATTTTGGCCACCTAATGCAAGAGAAAACTCCCTGGAAAAGACCCTGATGCTGGGAAAGACTGAAGGCAAAAGAAGGGGATGGCAGAGGATGAGATGGCTAGATAGCATCACCGATGCAATGAATATGAACTTGAGCACGCTCCAGGAGAGAGCGGAGGACAGGAAGGCCTGGCGTGCTATGGTCCATGGGGTCACGAAGAGTCAGACACGACTGAACGACTGAACAACAACAACAACAACAATTGCAGCCACTTCCCCCATTTTATTACCAGGGAGTAGGTATTAACTGCAGCTACTCCCACATTTCCCATGCTAGTCAATGGAAAAGTAACATTGACTAGACCAGTATGCAAGCAGCCTCTGGTCCAGTCAATTTTATTTCATCCCAAATGGACACTGAAAGAGGAGATGAAAATTCTTGAATGTTGCTGGAAGAGAGGACTGAACACACAAAGTTCAAAGAAATATTGGGTAGGGGGGTTATTCTAAAAAGAGAGAGATTATTGAAATGGTGTGCAGGGTTTTGCACCTCCTCCTCTGTGCCCCCATTCCCCAAGTGAACTAAGTCACTTTCACTTGGTTTGTCATACGGCTATCAAGAGATCAGCACAGACTATGCATGGATTTATTATAGCTTGCAGGGATCAGAGAAGTGCATCAGAGCTTGGAGGAGGGGGCAGGCAGACATGCCCTGATCGTCTGATCACATCAGTATTCTGTGAGGAAGCTTCCACTTGCATTAAACATATGGCCACTCCAATGAGAAAGGGTGGCACTCAGACTTCACTGAAGCTAACTGCAAATGTGAAGCGTTATGATCATCAATAAAAGTGAGGATGATGCCTGCTATCTCTTTTTTCCCAGTGCCCAAAGATGTGTACTTTGAAATCTGAAAATACAAGGGAAGTGTTGAAACAATATAGTTCCACAAATCCTGATGCCATCCTGTGATTTAACTAATAAAGAATACAGAAGACCAGCTTCTCAAAAAGATTAAAGTGCCTGCAGACCTTCATCATCAAGGTGACGTTTGTAGCATTCACATTCCCTGACTTTTTAAGGCTGAGACTTGAAAATGAAGGGAGCAACAGAAACAAATGTTGTGACGTGCTTCTGGAAAGCTTCCATTTCCCATGTATATTTTTAAAAGAGAAAAGGTGAATGAAAATATTTTTGATCTCTAGAAGCTGAATAATGAAGCACAGAGTGCTCGACTGAGTCGCATACTGAAGCTCTAGTGATGGAAATTAACATTTTCAGTGACTGTATCATTGCTGTGTATTGAAACTGATAAGAGCATACCACTGACACTGTATATCTGGCATGAGCAGATATACCAGAAGCTGGATGTCAGATTTATTTATTCTTCATATAGTCATCCGAAGATTCACTAACGTACCATCATTCCTTGAAAGGTGAACAATCTTAAGGTCAAGTATGATTTGTGCATTTTTTTTTTAAATAGCTGTTTTGGATAGGTACCAATATATATTTGCAGCAATATACAATATTGAATGCTTGTAGAAACACGTCTTCAAGTGTACTACTCACTTTACTGAACCACATTAGCCTCTCACGCCATCACTGGGGAACATGCCTGCACAACTGGCCCTGACCCAATGTTGTGCTTAGGGATGGGTGAGAATTTTCAGTTCAGTTCAGTTTTGATATGCTTTTACCAACATTCACAAAGTTCTCCATATTCAGGACAAAAAGAAGTGGAGATCTTTAGAATGTGAATGTGTGAGAAACCAAAAGTGAGAGATTTGTCCATCGAGGCCCAGAACTTTGAGTGCTTTGTATTCAACCATGTTAGTGCTTAATGGGGGTTGCCATCTCTTTTTTTCAGATAGGCTCCTCATCTTTAACTGCTACATGACCGGCAGGTACATCTTGGTCCTCTCCTTGCTGGGAATAGTTAAACCTACTGCATTTGGCTGGTGCAGATGGGCAAGCATTTCAGTTCAGTTCATTTTTAATTACAATTTAGCTAAATTCACAGAGTTCTTCATATTCCTGAGACTGATGGATTGAACCCATCCCTAGTTGTGCAGCTTCCTCTGGCCCAGCTGCTGACGTCCACACATTAGGTCTGGATGTCTTCTAACGGAAAGCCTATTCATATAGAACTCTATGGGAGTAGGCTTTCCCAGGAGCTGGAACAGTGCATGGTCATGGTTCCAGATCCAGGGAAGCCTATGTATGTAGGCTCCTTACCCCCCAGCCAATGGGCATCACATGACCTTGAGGCATAGCCAGTGGTGTGGCCCTGCTCCCTGATAATCTCATGAGCACCCCTTGATATGTACAGTACACCAGGTGTCTTTTTGTCAACTGATAATAACTGAATCCAGTTCTTCTGGCTTCCTTGGAAATGCTAATATTTGCAACTCCTGTTTGCAATATATATTTGCAGTATTTATCCTGTTGACTTCATTAACCGAATGTGATACCTTCAAGAGAGATAAAAGCTTTCTTCTGCAGTGTGAGGAAGTTCTTTCTCCATGAGCAATGTTGACAGGGCTCTGGCCCAGGGTTTGCAAGGCAACTTAAAAAAACACACCTCCTGTAATTTCATAAAGCTGAGGCTTCTGCGAGGTTTCTTGCAATGCAAAAAAGTGCAGCAGATGTGATGAATTCTGCAGAGCTATTTAGAATGGGAGCAAGAAGCAGAAAGAGGAAATCAGTAAGGACATGCTGTTTTCACCATGCTAAGGCTAAAGCACCTTTGAGCCTTTCTTCCTATTTATGTGCATGTCTGATTGTTGTTAATATGGAAGAAAATGCACAGGAGGAGCATTTGTAATGTGAATGACCATTCTGGCCATTGAAGGGTTTACATTCGCATTGCAGAGTAATTGAAGCGCTAGCTGCTTTAAACTTCACAGCTGAGAGTGGGGAGGGGGAATGTCTAAGGATAATAATGAGAAGTGCCTTCTGATACCACTTGCCCTTCCTCTAAACCTGTTATCTACACATTCTTGGGAGACCATGCAAGAACTGCAGATAGATGGACTCTCCACTTCAGTGCTCTTTTTAGCTCAGGGTTTTTAATCATAGAATGGCACAGCACCCACTCCTAAGGTCTATACAATGGATGTGATGTCCCAGAGAGATGACGAGGGGAAAAAATTCTCTGTAGCAGGCTGTGCCTAGCTGTGGATGATGGGAGTTGCAGTCCAATGCATTTGGAGGGCACTGGTTGGGGAAGGCTGGCATACAGCAATGAAAACAAAAGAATGCCGAATTCTCACCCTCAGTAGACTTCATGGCTGAGTGGGGATTTGAACCTGGATCTCCCCACTCCTAGGATGATATCCTAACCAATATACCACACTGGCTCTGATATCATATCATATCATATTGTATGTTATTCCAAAATGGCATAGATTTCTTCTTTTGATGTGCCTCTATGTGGAGAGGCATCAAAGGCTAAATATCAGCTCTTCACCATGTGAGGATCTATTCAGATCATGCAAAATGACATGGAAAATGTATTTATTTAATTGTAGTTTTATCCCACTTTTCAGACACATATTGTGTCCCAAGCAGGGAGAGGAAGAGCAGGAGGAGGAGGCAGAGACCTATGCTTACAAACTAAAGAGGCAAGACACAGACCTCCCAGAGACTTTCAGACCTCTGGCGGGGAGCAAAGGCCAGAATGTGCTTACCTTCAGCACTGCAGTCCCTGCCTGCCTTGGGGGCGGGGGATGCACTGTATAGTGCAGAATTGCAAGCATATCCAGTGAAGCAAGAACAAATAGTAAAACCCAGGAGACATTGAAAGGGAAATGAGGGGCAGCTTGAGCAATTAGGTACAGATCATGGATACTGGAGATGCTCTGCTGGTGAGGCCCACAAGCTTCGAACCCAGTCGGGTATCTCTTTTCTTCCCCAGGGTTAGGGAAGTGGCTGATTGTTTTAACATCATCCGTCTTAACCAGCATCACCTGCCTCTCCAACTCAGCCAATGCCAGCAATGGCAAGGTCAAACAGGCAAGCAATCTTCCTCACACAGATGCAGGTCCTTTTGTTCTGAGGCCACCCCTGTACTAGACAGGGTTAAGAGAGTGTGAGTGGTGGCATTTCTAAGGCTGTGGTAAATCATGATTTCACCACAGCAAATATAAATATGAGAATTAAACTGAAGTGAATTCGGGCTCCATGTCATTGGGTAATGTCATTGTTTTATTGTTATCCTGTTTTTTATGTTTTTACTTTGTCTTTACATTACCCACAGATCTTTGATCATTGGTTGGTCTAAAAATGTAATCAATCAATCATTGCAAGTGATTACCTTTCCCGTACAACCATGATCTGGTCCTCTATTAACGAGATCACTTTAATAATTTATCGCTTATGACATTTTACATCTTATACAAAGGCAATACATGTTAAAGAAGAGCAATTACTGAAGAAAGACAAACATACAAAATTGAAAAATTCTAGTAGAATGGAGAAGAGCTTTCAGTGGGTTCTGTGTGTGTGTGTGTGTGTGTGTGTGCATGTGTGTGAGTTTGTGTGCATGAGCGCATGTGTTTTCCTAGCCCTTAAAATCATCATCTGTCCTGCTAACCGTTCTTGCTCCGTATAATCTGGACAAGAGGTCCATTTCACTTCTACACCACAATGCCTCATTTGGTCTGTAGAGCCAAAATGGAAACGAAGATCTTAAAAAATATCTGTTTAAATATAAAACTATATTTAGCTTTGAATTTAGCTCAAAAAGTGGATATTTACAAATTGAAACCCTATAACACGCAGAGGGATGCGTGGGTTTTTTTTTCCCCAGGTGCCTTGAAGTTGTCTAAAATATTGAAACTGAATCTGTTTTTAACATAAATTTCATGCTTATCAGTCAGTTTTATCTAGTGTAAAATTCTTTCCTGGGGTTTCTGTCATCATTTGTCATTTAAAAGCATGAGTAGTGACAAAAGTAGAACATGATTTTTGCCCTTTGCTATGCTCTTGTCAAGAGGGAGGTTCTTGTAAGAGAAGGCCAGACAAGTTTCACATTAATTCCTACAGTCCCGTGGCAGATGTTAATTTCATGTAGACACAGGGTGGCCAAAGGAGAGGAAATGCACCACCAAAAAGAGCGTAAAATTTTGCATACGCTAATTTATATTTACAGATGTGAATTTTGAAATAATTATTATAATTTAAATAGAAATACAGTACATTTCACCATAGTGTGGAAGGCTGTGCCCAGCTGACCTGTGTGCCTGCACAGTTTGCTGACCAGGTGCACTGGAGGGGCAACTTTAAAGCCCCTGTTCTTCCTTCTTATAGGTCTATATTGTCATACCAGACATAGACTGGACAGCCCATCAAATGGAGCATGCCTTCAAATAGAGGATTGCCCTGTGCCAGCCTTCAAATACAGGACTGTCCTCTGTACAGTAGGACACATAGTCACCCTTGTTGACCAAGGCTGGGGAATGTGTGGCCCTCCAGATGTTATTGAACTGCTTCCCATCATCCCTCACCATTGGCTATGCTGGCTAAGGCTGATGGGAGTTGCAGTCCAACAATACCTAGAGGATCATACATTCTCCATCACTGATATAGACTCTGTACACATGTACAGAGGGAACAGGATTGCACATGCTGGCCCTGCTCCATCACGGGTTTAGCACAAAACCTACAGAGAGTTTTGCACACAAATAGGCTCTGTGAGGTAGTTATGCTGAACATGCTTAGGGAAAGGAGCAGGCCAGTGGGTGCAACTGATTCTGTATGGAATATCTGAAGGGTCACCTACTCCCACATGATCTCCAGCCATCAACTGAGGAATGCTTTGGTAACTATGCAGGACAGGGTCTTCTTGGTGGCAGGGCCTAGGCTCAATGGTGGTATCAGGGCAGGACTTTGAGTTAGATGTCCAGGGCCCCACTCAGCAGAGTGAGCAGGAGACACCCCCCCCCCCAAGCGCTGGCAAACCACATTTTGAAGTGAAATAATATATATTATCATCTAGCGAACATAAGACCATTAATCCCATATGACAATTACATTACTTGATTAGGCTGGGTTCTGTTCCATGCATGTTCTGTTCCATGCATGTTTGTGTAGCTCTGACCAGTGGAGGCTGATGGCTCCGATTTCAGTGGGACTGTGAATCCATTCTGGGTTTCAGTCAGAACCAACCAAAACTCTAAAAGAGCTATCCAAAGTGCTGAAGCTATTTTGGGGATAGGGTTCAGCACCTTAGATAGCTCCTTTAAGGTTCTGGTTGGTTCTGAAACCCAGAATGTTTTCTCAGCTGCACCAAAATCAGAAACACCAGCCTCCATTGGGTCTAGCTGAAGTATTTTCAGATTTTTTTTCCCTACATGAAAGTTACTGTCAAGCCTAAAGATTCATGCATTCTTTGCCTTCAGCTTCAAACAATGTAAATGCTTCTTTCAGGAGCACAGAAGATAAAGGTGAAAGTAATGCAGCACGCATCTCCTTCCTATTTCTGGAAGGCAGCCTGTAGTTTTTCATCCAATCCCAATATTTCTGGACAGTAGGCAATACTCATTTTCTTGAAATGAAAAATAAATGCTCACAGCAAAAAGAAAACAAACAAAAAAAAAATATCACTGTGTATGTATGGAACTGTGTATGAGAAGTCCCTTGGTTTTAGAACGACAAAAATACACTCCCCTCCTAATCCTTCCCCCATTTTCTCCAGTGAAAGAATGTATTAAGTCTTGTGATAAAGGTCAATATATTCACAGTCCTCTGTGTTGGCTTATTCATACTTGTGAACTGAAAAGACCTTTCAAAACCAAGCCATGGCAAGTCTATGACAGTTCTTCACTTTGGTGGTGGGGAGGGAGAGTTTGAGATTAAACCACAAAACACACTATGTTTTTTAGAAAGCTTAAGATGGGGGAAAGTGCTGTTATGGATAGTTTTTAAAAAACATGTTACTGAAACATAAAACAACCCCACAAAAAGGGATTATAATGCTTGTTTACTCAGGGCTTATGTGCAAGAGATACTATACCATTTGTTATACCAAGAGGAAGCTGGGTTTTAGGTAGAGTAGAATTTTAGGGTGCAATCCTATGCATGTTTAGACAGGAAAAAGTCCTACAATTCCTAGAATGCTGGGAGTTGTGGGACTTTTTCCTGTCTAAACTTGCATAGGATTGTGCCCTTAAATTGTAATTTTAAGTGCTTCCTGTCCCAGCCATTTTACTCTATCCATAGTTTAGGAACATGGGGAGCTGCCTTAACCTGAGTCAGATCACTGGTGCATCCAAATCAGTAGTATCTACACTGATTCCAAGGAGCCTTCAGATGCTGCACACAAGAACTGAGGATTTTGGCTTCTCAAGGCAAAAGTGTGGAAAAATGGGGGGGAGCAATAACTCCATGGGGAAAAAGGGGGGAGCAATAACTCTATGGCAGATTGCTGGAATGTGGCAAAATTGGGGTGGGATGCTCTCAGGGGGAACCTTCAGAGGCTGCACTCATGATTTGGGGATTTTGGCTTCTACTGGGAAATCTATGCACATGGGGAAAAATGGGGTGGGAGCAATAACCCTGCAGCAAATTGCTGGATTGGTGCAAAATTGTGTGTGGGTGGGAGTGCTCTCATAGAGGACCTTCGGATGCTGCACTTGAAAATTGGGGATTTTGGCTTCTTCAGGGAAATCCTCACACATGGGGAAAATTAGTTGCTCTCCATTCATAATAATGTAGTAGCAGGGGGGAGCCTGGACAGGGGTGGGGAACAAGACTCTCGCATTGCTTGAGCAACCCCTGCCAGTCTGATGATGTTCAGGTCTACTCCTCCCACGCACTCACACTCCTCAGAAGTATGTTCCTTTCCAGTATTGTGTGACCTCTGAAAACCAGATTTTAAAGGTACGGTACACTCGGCTTATCTTGCTTTGTGTGTCCCTGATGTACCAAAGCCGATTCCATGAAAATCCAGATAATGCTCCAATGCACTTCTCATTCAATTGTCATGAAGTCCCCCCTGCCCCCGGGGTTCAGACAGTGGGCTTTCCCAGGTCTACTTAGAGATGCCAGGATTGAATCTGGAAACATTTGTTTGTTTGTTTGTTTGTTTATTTCTATGCTACCCAATAGCTGAAGCTCTCTGGGAAGTTCACAAAAATTAAAACCAAACGGCACACAATAAAACAATTTAAAATATATAGAACATTAAAACCACAATATAACCACAATAAAATCTGGCAGCAGTGCAGGAATTTAAAATATAGATTTAAAACAGCAAAGCTAAAAGTCTAGAAAGCTAAAATGCTAAAATGCCTGGGAAAATAAAAAAAGTCTTCACCTGGCGATGAAAGGAATACAATGTAGGTGCCAGGCAAACCTCACTATCAGGAGCTCATTCCACAGCTGGGGTGCCACAGCAGAAAAAGCCCTCCTCCTAGTAGCCACCCACCTCACTTCCTTTGGCAGGGGCTCACGGAGAAGGGCTGCTGAGAATGATCTTAAGGTCTGGGCAGGCACATATGGGAGGAGGCAATCCTTCAGATAACCTGGCCCCAAGCCATTAAGGGCTTTAAATGTTAATACCAGCACTTTGAATCGGGCCTGGAAATGGACTGGCAGCCAGTGCAGCTGAAAAAGTACTGGTGTAATATGAGCTCGCTGGCCAGTCCCTGTTAACAATCTTGCTGCCCTATTTTGGACCAACTGAAGCTTCCAGGCCGTTTTCAAAGGCAGCCCCACGTATAACGCATTGCAGTAATCCAGACAAGAAGTTATCAGAGCACGGATAACTGTAGCTAGGCTATCTCTGTCCACATAAGGGCATAGTTGGTATACCAGCCTAAGCTGATAAAAAGTGCTCCATGCCACTGAATTCACCTGTGCCTCAAGTGACAGTTCTGGATCTAGGAGCACCCCCAAACTACGAACGTGATCCTTTAGAGGGAGTGCAACCCCCTCCAGAACAGGTTGAATATCACCTAGCTGGGCAGATGAACCACCCACTAACAGTACCTCCGTCTTGTCTGGATTGAGTTTCAGTTTATTGGCCCTCATTCAGTCCATTACCATGCCCAGGCACTGATTCAGAACAGCCACTGCCTCACCTGGGTTTGATGAGAAAGAGAGGTAGAGCTGGGTGTCATCCGCATATTGATGGCACCTCAGCCCACACCTCCGGATAACTCCCCCAGTGGTTCCATGTAGATGTTAAACAGCATGGGGGATAAAATAGAGCCCTGTGGAACCCCATGGCACAATTGCCAGGGCACAGAGCAATAATTCCCCAGCACCACCTTCTGGATTGGCCATCCAAGTAGGACCAGAACCACTGCAGTGCAGTGCAGTGCCTCCAACTCCCAACCCAGACAACCTATCCAGAAGGATACCATGGTCGATGGTATTGAAAGCCACTGAGAGGTCCAGAAGAATCAACAGGGTAACACTCCCCCCATCCCTCTCCTGGCAGAGGTCATCCCACAGGGCGACCAAGGCAGTTTCCATTCCAAAACCAGGCCTGAAGCCTGATTGAAATGGATCTAGATAATCCATTTCATTCAACAGTGCCTGGAGCTGTCCTGCAACCACCTGCTCAAGCACCTTGCCCAGGAAGGGGATGTTGGCCACTGGCCTAGAATTGTTAACATCCTCCGGATCCAGGTTAGGCTTTTTCAGGAGTGGTCAAATTACCACCTCTTTTAAAGTGGCAGGCACCACTCCCTCTCTCAAGGAGGAATTTACAGCCTCCTGGACCCAGCCAGACATCCCCTCCTTGTTTGATTTAATAAGCCATGAAGGGCAAGGGTCAAGCACACAAGTGTTCAATAGGACTTGACCAAACACCTTGTCCGCATCCTCAGGCCTCAGTAACTGAAACTCATCCAATAAAACTGGACCAGACAGTGCTCTGAATGCCTCTACCAATGGAACTGCATTAATCGTGGTGTCCAATTCATGATGAATCTGAGTGACTTTATCTTCAAAGTGCCTTGCAAACTCATCACAGCATGCCACCAAGGGTTCCACCATCTCTCTCCCTGGCCCAGAATGCAACAGGCCATGAACCACTTGAAAAATCTCCACTGGATAACACTGAGAGGATGCAATGCTGATGGGAAAAAAACTGTCTCTTTGCCCCCCTCACGGCCACAGAGTAGGCTCAATAGTGCACTCTTACCTGTGTTTGGTCAGACTCTGCACGAGTTTCCCTCCATCTGCATTCTAGCCATCTCCCCTCTTGCTTCGTTGCCCTCAGCTCGGGTGGATACCAAGAAGCTGGCCGGGCTCTGCTCAGAGGGAGAGGGCGCTTGGGTGCAATCGTGTCAACTGCCCGAGTCATCTCTGCATTCCACAGAGCGACCTGGGCTTCGACAGAAGCACCAGCCATATCAGCAGGAAAATCCCCCAGAGCCCTCTGGAATCCATCGGAATCCATTAATCTCCGGGGGCGGACCATTTTAATAGGTCCCCCACCGTTGCAGAGGGGGAAGGCTGCCAGGAGTCTAAACCTCAACAGGAAGTGATCTGACCATGACAAAGGGACAGATGTTAATTCCTCCACTTTCAGATCACCATCCTCCTGCCCCGTCGAGAAGACCAGATCAAGTGTGTGTCCTTTTATATGCGTTGGGCCAATGACATGTTGGGACAGCCCCATGGTTGTCATGGCGGCCATGGAGTAGGGGTGGCAGAGAATTCCGCCATGGACTCCAATGGGGCCGGATTCTTTAGAATCCGCCTCCCCCTCCAGAGTCCGTGGTGGAACGGATCACTCCCCCCCTGCCACCCCACAAACTTCATCCCAGATGGACCCTACCTGGCACCGGCTGGGTCCAGGTCTGTCTGCTGAGTCCTTGCATCCGCTGCTGGTGTGCAGATGCAAATGATGTCCAGTGTAACGTAGCATATCTTTACGTAGCCTATCACAGCAAAGAGCAGGGATGCAAATAGCATCCACTACGCCATTTGTGTCCCTGGTCCGTTCGTGATAGGCTACGTAAGGATTTACATAGCCTATCATGAAAAGACCAGAGATGCAAATGATGTCCGCTACACTGGACGCCATTTGCGTCCGCACACCGGCAGGGCAGCAGACGGAAGTCCAGCTGCGGATGGGCCCGGCTGGTGGCTCTGTGGACTAGCCGCGGAGCAGAGTCGGCCAGGGAGGATTCCAGGGGGAGGAACGGATCACCTCCCCCGCCCCGTGGACCCCCCAGGCGGATCGGTGAGTGGGGTTCGTACACCCCTACCATGAAGTCCTGAGCTGCCCCAGATACAGCATTCAAGCAATCTACCATTGACCTGCCACAGCCCTGCTACAGTATGTTTTTCTTCATATGCATCTGGAACCCAACAGGGAGGGATGGCTTGGGGGGGGGGGTTACGGGGGAAAGCAGTGAGTAAGGGAAAAGTTAAACATTTCTTATCACTTGTCTGCTCTAAATTGCCTCCTCCTGATAAAGAAATAGACTGCTGGGTTTTCTAGCACACATTTACATGTAACGTGTACTTGAGCCCTCCAAAATCCAATACTTGAAACTCAGAAACCAGGTACGTACAAGGCTAAGTAGTCTTCTTTGGATTCTTCTGAAACTAGTCACTTACTCTGTCTTCTGCCATTTAGGAAAAGAACAACTCATTCTACAAAGGAAAATCTAATCTCGATCATCCATAAAAGGGCCTGAACAACAAAGCCAAATTCCTTTGTCATGCATTTCAAAATGCTGTACATTATTCCAGGAAATAAAAGGACTTTGCCTTTATGTTCAGTTTGAGAATCTTAACTTGATCAAATTGATGGATTTCAACCGCTCCCTACATGCATTTACACTCATCTGCTTTAATATACCTTTTAATGAATCTTAGAAGAAATGAGTTGTTTCAGGAGGAAATTATGAAGCTGTGGGCCTGGAGGGAACACCATTTTAGTCTTCTTGTATATAAAAATATTATTCTTCTTAAGGCCAGAAACTGGAGGAATAGTCATGGGCTGTTGTGTAAACAATCCAATTATCCAGCCACCAGTGGAGGCTGGTGGCTCCGATGTCAGTGGGGCAGTATATCTGCTCTGGGTTTTAGTCAGAACTCTAAAGGAGCTATCCAAGGTGCTGAGCCAGCACCTTGGATAGCTCCTTAATATTTCTGACAGATTCTGACTGAAACCCAGAGTGGATTCACCACCCCAATGACATTGGAGCCACCAGCCTCCACTGCCAGCCACCAGTCATGGTTTCCATTTTTCACATTACAGACACACAACCAGTGTGGCCTTGTGCCAGTAATCAGAGCTGAACCTACTGTCCTGTTGATGGTAATTAAAACTAAATCATTTACGTGATTGATGAATGTTTCTTGAAAGTACAATAAAGTTACTTTATTGTTTGAACATATGTAAGATCGCTGAGATCTCAGTCATCTTCAGGATTTTCTCTTAACATTGCATCTGAAAGGAACTCCAGTCCCCAATCCACCATCTAAACACTGTTCCAGTACCACCACCACTAGAAATGGTTCCAACTCCTCTAGCTGGATCTTGTTAGTATATAGATGATTAGGGTGGCAGTCCTAAACACACTTACCAAAGAAGAAGCCCCATTAACAATGGAATCCTATATATGTCTGCTCAGAAGTCCTACTGAATTCAATATGGTTTACTCCCAGGTCTAGATTGCAGCTTAAATGTACTAAGTAAATAATAGAGACTTGAATACAGTGGGACTCACTTCTGCATAAAGATGCATTGGGCTGTGCTGTAGGTCGGTAAAGAATATTTTTAGGCCAAACAGATGGCAATTTTATGCAACAAAGACATAAAAGAGAGAAGGTGAAAGTAGGGCAAAGTATTTGCAAACTAAGGGATGTACAATTTTTTTATATATATCCGTTCTGTCTCTTGAGGATTGTCAGGTGCCTTTTGTTCCATCATCTGCTTATTGACAGATTTTACTCTTTTTTAGGGATGTTTCTCAGACATCCCTTCTCCCAGTCAAGCATCTGGTGATTTAAATGACACTGATTGCCGAAGAGCATTCCCTTCCCTGGCATTTTAACACTCATGCCTTCCTTCTATATAACAGCCTGCTTGGAAACACAAAAACAAAATATAACATTCTTTATCTGAGTTCAGCACAGGATTTATTAAAAATGCAAAAGAAAGGAAATAAGGAAGTCAAAGCCCAGCTAGCTTAGAGGAGAAAAGCAACAGCAAAAGAAAAAGTAATTTCTCTTATGACTTTTCACCATCTCCGCCTTTTCTTTCCCCAGCAATGCCAAGGGCTCTCAATGACTTTGTCTTTCATCTCTCACAAAACCAGAATTAATGTTTTACAACTCCTGATTCTGGTTTTTCTTACACAAACTCCTGTTGAACAAAAAGTCATTTTCCCATTCACACATCTTAGCTCATTTTGACCACATCATCTACCCAGCCAATGCAGGTACCATCCAGCAAGCACTGTATTAAAGGAGTTGCGCCTGATGCCTGAGCTTCTGTTACAGAACATTAGATCTCTTTTAATTTACTACTTCAGTCAGTCCTGAAATCTGCCTGAAGGTACAGCCTGTTTGTTGGCTGTATATTGCAGTCCTGCACGTTTCCTTCATGGGCTTGTGTCTTCTGGTTAGGACATCCTTCCTTGGTGCTTATTTTCTTGACAACCTCAATGGGTCCACAAAATGGCATCTGCTTGATGTTACTTCCAGTTCATTAAGGAAGCTGCATAAAAATGATCAAAAACTATCCCCCTGCTGCACTAGAAAATTTGGAATAACTGGACTATAAACATAATCTGATTTAACTCTAGGGACCAGGTACTCTACTGGTAGCACATAAGTAACAAACTAAAACCTGGGAGGGGCTTTAATAAAATCAGAACTGCAGAACAGTACCTAAGATTTAATAATAAGGTATTCATAAATTTATTTATTCATTTATTTTACAGCATTTGTATAGTACTCCACATCTAAAACAGATTCCAGAGCAGTGAACATAAAAGGTAAAATAATAAAAAGATAAAAAGAATGAAAACACCATATTAAAATTGTTCTTTTTAAAAACAGAATACAATAAAAACCATGGCTGGTCAGTTAAGGAATGCTTCCTGGAAAAGAGCCATTTTCAGGAGGTGTGAAAGCAACACAGTGTTGGCGCCTTCCTGACCTCCAGGGGCAAGGAGTTCCAAAGAAAGGGGGTCACCACACTGAAGGCTCTTCTTTGGCTGGACTCCAGTTGAACCAGAGGTCCATGTGGAACCACCAGGATCATGCCCTCTGATGACCTCAGTGACTGGGCAGATTGGTAAGACAGAGGGTGCTGTCTCAGGTATCCTGGTCCCAAGTTGTTTGGACTTTGTACATTAGTACCCAAACCTTAAACCTGGCCCAGTAGCGAATAGGCAGCCAGCCAAAAACGAATGCTGCAAATTTGGATCATCATCACCATCTCTAATTTATTGAAATGATATGGTTTTAGAAGAGAGAGAGAGAGAGAGAGAGAGAGAGTATACAATGGCCATCGATAGCAAGTTTTCATTTGTACGGTTTTTTTAAAAAGTGGAATTAATAGTTTTTGCATTTTAACATGGATTTTCCTGAGCAGAATCTAAATAGACCTGATGTAATACCAACCTTTTAAAATTACTTTTACTACTCAGTCCATAATCCATACAGACAGACATATTTGGATTTCATGTTGTTTCGCCTCAGCAAAATAAACTGGGATAGACTTGCTTATTTATATCTCAGCACTGCAGGTTAACAGCATTGAGGATCAATCTCATTGCCATATTGTTTAAATAAAGTACTGTTAGCATTTTCTTCTGAGAGTTTGCATGCTTTATTACTCTGATATTAAAGAAATCCAGCTTTTTCTTGAACATTAATTGTTAGCATTTCACATCACTTGGGTTTCATTTAACAGCTTCACAAATTATTATGCTAATTCCAATTTTTCCTAATTCCTTCAGTTATGCTTCTTTCATCTCTCAGAAGTGGTGCCAATTTGTTATTTTTTTATTAGATTGTGAACTCACTTGAATAGTTGGAACATAGTTTTATCCTCTCCAGAGATATGGGGGGGGGAGAGATTTATGGTAACGCCTTTCATTTCTACCCATATTTATTGGTGTTTTTATTTATTTCTGTACCTTTGATTTTGCAACTCTAATCACCCCAGGCCAGTTCTTTCTCATCTTTTATACATGCATCTCAAAGATTTTTGAAATATATAATAGCACAAAGCAGTTACATTGCGTTTTTTCCTGAGAATATAAGAGCCTTGCTGTATCAGACCAGCTTCCTCTTTCCCACCATGGCTAAACAGATGCTTGTGGGAAGCTCACAAGCAGGACATGAGGGCAATAGCACCCTCCCTCATGTTTCCCCACTACTGGTATCTAGACACATATTGCCTCTGTTCCTGGAGGCAATATATACAGTCAGGGCCAGAAATATTGGAACAAGGATAACTGTTTTGTTGGTTGGCCTCCATACACCACCACATTGAAGTTGAAAGGAAACACACCCAGATGGGAGCGAAGTCAGGATCCTGAAAAAGAAGGAATTAACTGGCAAGCTCAGCAACAGTCAAAAGGCCTGGAAGTCAGTTGAAAGGAAACACACCCAGATGGGAGTGAAGTCATGATCCTGAAAAAGAAGGAATTAACTGGCAAGCTCAGCAACAGCAAAAGGCCTGGAAGATCATGGAAGACAACTAAAGTGGATGACCGCAGAATTCTGCTCATGGTGAAGAGGAACCCTTTCACAACATCTAGCCAGATCAAAAACACTCTTGTGGAGGTAGGCATGTCATTGTCAACATCTACAGTATGGATGTCAGAGAATTCCGCGACGGATCTCGGTGAGGCTGAATGCCAGTGCATTCGGCCCCCCGAAAACCATCGCGGAACGAAGCCCCCGCCTCCCCAACCCACGAAAGGCATGCAGGATGAAGTGCCTGCCACACCCACCCCACGAAAGGCGCACGAAATGGAGCACTTACCTGCTCCCGTCTGTGCTGCTGTGCAAATGGCAGCCGTCCAGCGGCCGCCATTTGCTTCCTCCTTCTTCAGCCGTGATAGGCTATGTAAATACTTACGTAGCCTATCACGGCTAACACAGGGATACCATTTGCGTCCCTGCAGAGGCCGTGATAGGCTACGTAAGTATTTACGTAGCCTATCACGGTGTGGGGGGGAAACCCCAGCGTACGCAAATGGGGGTAGCCGCCGCCATTTGTGTAGGCTGGGTTTTTTTTCCCCTTGCCGTAATAGGCTACGTAAATATTTATTTATGTATAAATAAATATTTATTAATCTATCACGGCGGGGGGGGGGGAAACCCCAGCATACGCAAATGGCGGCTACCGCGATAGGACGCCGCTTATATTGCAGATGGATAATGACCCGAAAAACTACCCAAGCAAAAGCTACCCGAGAGTTTCTCAAGGCAAAAAAGTGGGATGTTCTTCAATGGCCAAGTCAGTCGCCTGATCTCCACCCCATAGAGCATGTTTTTCACTTACTGAAGACAAGACTGAAGGCAGAAAGACCCACAAACAAGCAGCAGCTGAAGGCAGCTGCAGTAAAGGCCTGGCAAAGCATCTCAAGGGAGGAAACTCAGCATTTGGTCATGTCCATGGGTTCCAGACTTCAGGCAGTCATTGACTGCAAAGGATTTTCATCCAGGTATTAAAGGTGATCCTTAAGTTTGAAATGATGTTGGTTTGTTCCATTACTTATGAGCCACCAACTATGGGTGTGTGTGTATGCCACTGGCTGTCCTTCTTGAATGGTTAGTGCCCCACTTTTGTCAACCCCTTGAATTACAGCTGAAAGTCCTGCCTTCACTGCCATCTGGGTGTGTTTCCTTTCAACTTCAATGTGGTGGTGTGCAGAGGCCAACTGCGAAAACAGTTATCCTTGTTCCAATATTTCTGGCCCTGACTGTAGTTATTATGACTAGTAGCCATTGATAGCCCTGCTCTCCATGAATTTGTCTAATCTGTAATAGAACCATTTTAGGGGTCACATTAATTATATAACATACAACTGACTGGCTTGTTGTTTTTTACTTGAAAGTAAGCAAATGGGCCTCCAAGGGTCCATCTAGTCCAGCATTCTGTTCACACAGTGGGCAACCAGCTGTCTGCGGGAAGCCCACAGGTAGGACATGAGTGCAATAGCACCTTCCCGCTCATGTTCCCCAGCAACTGATACTGGAGGCAGCATGTAGCCATCAGTACTAGTAGCCTTTAATAGCCTTATCCTCCATGAATTTGTCTGATCCCCTTCAGAAGCCATCCACGTTGCTGGCCATTTCTATATCTTGCAGTAGCCAATTCCATAGTTTGACTGTGGGCTGTGTGAAGCAGCACTTCCTTTTATCTGTCCTGCATCTCCCACCATTCAGCTTCATGGGATGACCTCTTTGGGTTCTAGTGTTATAGGAGACGGAGAAAAATGCCTCTCATACTGGAGGTTGCATATAGCCATCATGACTAGCAGCCATTGATAGCCTCTAACCACTACACTGCATCGGTTTGTGCGGTTTGACTTTCAGGGGATTATGTTTATGTTGCGAGAAAACTGAATAAAGAATAATCCCTGAGACAAACACTGGGGCAGTCTACTGGGCATCAAATCACACTGTTACTAGGGTAGTCATGTGTCCTACTTTATAGCGAGCGGGCCTTTCTCTGAAGGGCTGTCAAGGGACAACCCTCTATTTGAACGCGTCCTCTATTTGAAGGGCTGTCCAACCCAAGTCCACTTTAAAAATAAAGAAACATAAGGAGGGCAAGTAGGAAGGGGCCTTGAAGCTGCCCATCAATATTGAGCGAATGGACAGCAGACAGAGCAGACACACAGGTCACGTGGTGAGCTGCATTTTCTATAGCATAAATCAGCTCATGCAAATGTTATGAAAATCTGGGTCCCTCTTTGGTGATGCATTTCCTCTTTTTTGGCAGTGCATAAGTGGCCACCTTGTTACATCTTAGTCTCTCAGCTGCAGCTTCAAAGTATGGCATTATCTTTCAAAATCTTCCCATCACAAAGCCATAGAACATATATTTGGGCCATGTTATGACAGCTCCTACCATCACCACAATTTCCATTAGACAAACAGTATGACACTTCAGTATGAACATTTCTCTGTTCATCTGAGGAAATAATGGGGGAAATGTATGTCTTGAGACAATTTAAGGCAAATCCTTTAACAATTTAACATTTCTTTCTTTTGCTCCACAGTTTAATTATTTAGCAACCTGACTTGGATAATTACCTGCATTTAAATGCATTCAGCAGAGAAGGAAAGAATAATGATTTATCTTTTAAAAAATATAAATGAGAATTCTTGCTCAAAGTACAAAATATTAATTAAGCCGTTTGCAGCAGTCCACAATTAATATGCCTGATATTAAACATTATTGTTTGAATAAGTCTAAAAGTACAGGAAAATGGAATGTTTCTTTTCTTTTTTGTCAGCACTATTTAGAACACATTGTACAACTGTTTTTGTAAGTCAGCCTTCTTAAATCACTGAAAATGCCCATTAATCTGTTAAAAGAATTCCAGCCAGCGTAAATGTAAAAACTTGGACTGTGCACGGACCACCCACTTCGTTTCAGATGCCACTTTGGACCTTCTGAAGCACCCCCCCCCCTTCACTTAGGACCAATTTGGGCCCCATCCACTTCACTTCGGATTCAGATCGAAAGCAAGATTCGTATATCCAAATTATACAGATTTGTCATTTTCCCATTGACTAGCAGTGGAAAATAGAAATGGCCAAAACGTTTTAAGTTTTTATGATAAATACATGAAATTTGGAACCTGTCAGCCCACATGGATGGAATTTCAGACAGTTTGGCCCAGGCAGTTTTGTGCTAGGCAGAGGTAAAATTTGATTTTTTTCAACAAAAACTCTCAAAGCAAAGAGCTATAACTTCTCACGGTTTCCACAGAAGTGCATGACATTTTGGGACCTGTCAGCCCCATGGAGGGGATTCCACCTGCCAAATTTCAGACAGTATGGCCCAGGAGTTTTTGTGCTAGGCACAGATAAAATGTGCTGTTCTCAGAAACTCAAACCAAAAGTCATTAAAGGGATAATCAGAGGAGTTACATGTTTAAGCAGTGATTAGGAGGAGGTCACTATCCCTAATCTCTGCTGTCGGTTACTTTGAAGTGCAAATAACCCCTCTCCCCTACTACTTTCCTATTCAGCTTCACAGTGGATGACCTCAGGCTCTCTTTGGCTGAATGGAATACACACTACCTGGGAATACACGTTACCTGGATGTAATGTCCTTCAGCAGGCTCCCCTTTTCCATTACAGAAGGAGATGATGCTCCTTTGGCAAGAGTCCTACTGCTGCTGCCTGCACCAACCTCCTCAAACAGTCACCTCTGGGCACTGCGGCTGGCCTCTGCTGCCCTACACCAGGACGCGCTATCTGGACTCTGGGCGACCCAATTTGGCTACCAGTGCTGCTGGTCCCACCAGCACCTTGCCTGCCTCTGCCTCTGCCCCTGCCAAGGCCCTGAAGATGCCTCATTATTGGGCTTGATTTGCCACACGGTGTAGTATAAAATTTAAATAATATATGTTGTGCAGTGCTTTGCCCACTGTATCTGAAACGTGGACTGTGTAGTGCTGTGCCACATGCTGTTTGCTTGTCCACAACACAAGCACGCACGCACATGCACGCACCGAGCAAAAGAAAAGCAAACACTGAACTACCTACAAGCAAAGGGGGGACTGTCTATAATCCTAGTACGAAACAAAAAGGGTTCTTTATTTTTTATTATTATTGTTTGTTTGTTTGTTTGTTTTAGGGAAAGGGATCAAAATGGGAAGGGAAGGAATACAGGAATTGAGAAGGGTGGGGTGGTGGTGGAGGGGAGCCGAGAACAAGGAAAGGAAAGGGATGGATGGATGGATGGATGGATGGATAGATAGATAGATAGATGGAAAACTAATGGTTGAGAATTGAAAAGGGGGAGAGCTAAAGAACAAGACAAGGCAAGAAAAACTACAGTGCTTTACTTTAAAAAAAAAATTTTTTTTAAATAAACAATCAAGAAAAGAATGAAAGGTAAAACCTATTAGAGAAGGAGGCGGGGAGAGACAAAGAACCAGGCAAGGACAAGAGGAAACTCAGACTAAGTACTTTTAAAATGTTTGGTTTTTTAAATAAAGAATCTATAAAAAAAAGAAAGGGAAAAGTTGAATTGGGAAGGAAGAAGAAAGTCAAAGTTGCAGTACAAACGCACACGCACGTATGCACACAACTCTCTCTAACAACACGTAAACCACCACTTCCAACTCTAACCAGAGCAATCTCTCTCACAGGGAAACAAAAGCAGGGTGATCTCTCCAATATATCCAGTATTCCTCCCCCTCCTCCACCACTGTCACTGATTGGAGACCGCTGGGTTAAGTTCAGCCCTAATTTGTCAACTAGAATTGCCATTCACCAAGACTCACCATTTCCCCCTCCCCCCGCCCCATGTTCTCCTCCTTGCCCCTCCTGGATCTTTCACAAGTTCATACATTGAGAGACAAGCTTCTGGGAATGGCTTCAGTAGCTCCAAAGCATCTTGGCGACAAACTGCTTTGCTTCGGGGCACCTTGGTGCTGTTCTGATCTGCTTCAGAATCAGATCACGCCAAGGCACCTCCAAAGCAACCCACTTTGCTTTGGGATTCAGGATTCAGACCAAAGCTTTGCTTTCTTTTGCTCTAGCAAAAACGTAAAAATTTCCCATTATATACCCAGGCAGTTGTGTTGTTTTTGCTTTTTAAAAAAACTGAAAATATTTAATGCATACATAAAACATCACTGTTAAATATAGAGAGGGAGGAAGCTTAGGGCAGTATCCAATGCAAGTCCCATGTAGAGTAGACCCATTTAAATTAATGCAACTTGAGTTATTTATTTATTTATTTATTACATTTATATCCCGCCGTTTTTTCCTCTTTAAGAAACCCAAGGCGGCGTACGTAATCCTCCTCCTCTCCATTTTATCCTCACAACAACAACCCTGTGGGTAGGTTGGGCTGAGAGTCTGTGACTGGCCCAAAGTCACCCAGTGAGCTTCCATGGCCGAGTGGGGACTAGAACCCGGATCTCCCAGCTCCCAGTCCAACACTCTAGCCACTTAAGTCTCATTCATTTCAAGCTTAGGGCAGTATCCAATGTAAGTCCCATGTAGAGTTGTTGTTCAGTCATTCAGTCGTGTCCGACTCTTCGTGACCCCATGGACCATAGCACGCCAGGCCTTCCTGTCCTGCGCTCTCTCCCGGAGCATGCTCAAGTTCATATTCATTGCATCAGTGATGCTATCTAGCCATCTCATCCTCTGCCGTCCCCTTGGGACTTGAGTTACTTCTGATTAACTTAAGTCACATTCATGTAGGACTGCCATTGGGTACCACTCTTAGATTCAGAGAGAGAAGCTGAGATTCCAAATCAATAATATATGATTCTGTTACCTTATGATCTATCATTAGACTCCATTCATCCCTCGGTTTGGTTTTGTTTGTAGTGTGGCCTTTGATAGATTTTGAGTTGAACCAAGGTAACATGTAGCACAGTCCTCAAAAGTAAGCTCTACTGAAGTAACAGTGCAATCCTATATGTGTCTACTCAAAAGTCAGATTCATTGACTTCAACGAGACTTACTCCAAGGTAAGTGTCTATAGAAATGCAGTCTAAGGATAAATTAATATGCATAATTTTCTCACTTCTTTCACTCATCACTCCAGAAGGCCTTTCCTCTATCAAACAAAGAACAAAATAATGCCCCACTGAGGTTCAGCACAAAAACCACGCTCTCCATTATTATTTGTATATATCTTGGGTATTTTCCAAGGTGGTGGTTGTTGTTGTTGTTCAGTCGTTAAGTCATGTCCGACTCTTCATGACCCCATGGACCATAGCACGCCAGGCCTTCCTGTCCTCCGCTCACTCTCCCCGGAGTGTGCTCAAGTTCATATTCATTGCATCAGTAATGCTATCTAGCCATCTCATCCTCTGCTGTCCCCTTCTCCTTTTGCCTTCAATCTTTCCCAGCATCAGGGTCTTTTCCAGGGAGTTTTCTCTTCGCAATTTTCCAGGGTGCAAGGTGCCAATACATTGCTATTTTGGAACAGTTTTCACTTAAATTTAAATTCATTTAAATTAAAGAAACTTTCCTAAATAAGTCACAATACTGTAAATCTACAACTGTACATTAGCTTGTACAATAAATTGTGATATATTTTTATAATACCTTGTTATTTCCACCTAACAATCAATTATTCCCAAAATTAATGACAGCTGTTCATATATTGCATTTTCTTCTTTGAGTGAATACACAAAAACCCTGCTTTGTAAATACTGAAAAATGCATTTCCCTACTGACAAAGCAACAACAATTGTATAACATTTCAGGATAAGCATACTCCATATTTCAAAATTCCCACAATACTGGTCTATTACTGAGCTCATCCTTTAACATCAATGTCAAAAATGATACATTTGGAGCTATTTTCTTTCTATATTTGTTCCACAATAACATTCAAGATATTTCCACACACAACTGCAATTTGACCACTATGCTGGATCAGACCAAAAGTCTATCTTTTGGCAGGTAGAGGGTAGATCTCTGGGTGGTTTGCAATATATCAGCAAGTGTTTCTGATTCAATCGTTCAACCACAGCAAGTAAAATAGAAAGATAAAGAACAAAACAAAAACACAAGTGGCCTTGTGCTAATTGCTAATCTCTTTGCTTCAGCGTTCGTCATCTGTAAAATATGATTATTCTAGCAATTTGGTTTAATGTATCACTATTTGGCAATAGAAACTGCAGCCACAGAAAAGGGTTAAAGCCCCCATGCTTGGATCCAATCTAGACTGGAGGGTCCTGTGCCTCTTGATTGAGACCCAAGTATGTCTCGAAGACCCATGGACTTCCCAGGTATGCTGTCTCCCAGGAGGATGGATTAGAGATGTGACAGAAGGGTTGCCTGCACTCATAAAGCCCACTGTCAGGTATCTCTTCCTTCTCATCCATGTGGGAACAAATGATACCACCAAGTGGCTACGAAGAAATCACGTCAGACTTTGAAGCTTTGGGAAGGAAACTCAAGAACTTTGGGGCCCAGATAGTTTTCTCATCTATCCTTCCAGTAGTTAGAAGAGGGATAGAAAGGGAAAGAAAGATACTCCGGGTGAATGACTGGCTACGAAGGTGGTGCCGACGAGACAGATTTGGATTCTGGGACCACGGGCTATACTTCCTGGAAGATGGGCTGTTGGCAAGGGATGGGTTGCACCTCACATAGGCTGGGAAGAATGTGTTTGGCCACAGCATGGAGAACTTTATCAGGACAGCTTTAAACTGAATCCTACGGCGAAGGGAGACGTCAAGTTGGGGGTAACAATGGATGAAGGCTCATGCACTGCAATGGAGAGAACAGCTCTAATAGCGCCCAATAATAGTCTTCAGACACATGTAGGAAGAAAGCCAGACCATGAAGCACATGGTCTTTGACGTCTATACATTAATGCCCAGAGTATGGGAAACAAACAGAATGAACTTGAACTCTAAATACAGGAGGGAAATTATGACTTGATAGGTATAACTGAGACTTGGTGGGATGACTCTCATGACCGGAAAACAGCAATTGAAGGATATAACTTGTTCAAAAAGAACAGGAGGAACAGAAAGGAAGGTGGGGTTGCACTATATGTTAAAAATACATATCTCTGCACAGAAATACAGGAGGATGAGCTTGGTAGCCCCATCGAGAGCATCTGGGTTAAAATAAATGGAGCAAAGAATAAAAGGGACCTGGTGATCGGAGTCTACTACTGGCCACTAGGGGTGCACGAAAGTCACTTACCTGGTCTCGCAGCTTGCTTCGCGGTGGGGGGGAAGTGCTTCACTGCTCCCCCCAAAGTTCAGGCCCGGGGAGGGAGGCTTCCCTCCTCGCCCGGCCGAAATTCAGGCCGGGGGGGAGGCTTCCCGCCTCACCCGGCCGAAATTCAGGCCGGGGAGAAGCGCCCCATCTCCCCGGCTGCGAACTTCAAAAGAAAAAAAAAATGCCCCTATGATAGGCTACGTAACGATTAACGTAGCCTATCACGGCTAGATCTGCAAAGTCAGCCGTGATAGGCTATGTTAATCTTCACATAGCCTATCACGGGTGACTTTGAAGAAAAAAAAAGTGCGTACGCAAATGGCGGCCCCCATAGGGAGCCGCCATTCGCGTTCCTTATTTGGTCCCTGTAGTCGACGTAAAGATTTACGTAGACTACGGCGAAAATAAGGGCAACGCAAATAGCCCCTGCCCCTGTCGAAGCCCTGCTGAACCGCCGCTGCGACCCGCCACCGGGAGCGACATTCGGGAAAGGTAAGTCCCATCCCGGGGTGTGTGTGGAGAATTTCTCCCCGAAACTACATCGGGGGGCCGAATACGTTGGCACTCGGCCCCCCGAAGTTTCGGGGAGAAATTCTCCCCCATCCCTAACGGAATGACATTTAATAGGGATAAATGCCAAGTTCTGCACCTAGGAAAAAGAAACCAAAGGCACAGTTACAAGATGGGGGATACGTGGCTCAACAAGACTACAAGCAAGAAGGATCTTGGAATTGTTGTAATTCACAAGCTGAATACGAACCAACAATGTGATGTGGCTGCAAAAACAGGCCAGTGCTCTTTTGGGCTGCATTAATAGAAGCATGCAGCCCAAAAGAGCACTGGCCTGTTTTTGCAGCCACATCACATTGTTGGTTCGTATGGGCAAGAATCCCTTAGAAGAAATGGAGTAGCACTCATAGTCAACAAAAGGGTGGGAAAAGCAGTACTGGGGTACAATCTTAAAAATGATAGAATGATCTCAGTACGAATCCAAGGCAAACCATTCAACATCACAGTAATTCAAGTCTATGCCCCAACCACTGATGCCGAAGAAGCTGAGGTTGATCGGTTCTATGAAGACCTACAACACCTTCTAGAACTAACACCAAAAAAAGATGTCCTCTTCATCATAGGGGATTGGAATGCTAAAGTAGGAAGTCAAGAAATCACCGGGATAACAGGCAGGCATGGCCTTGGTGTACAAAATGAAGCAGGACAAAAGCTAATAGAGTTTTGCCAAGAGAACATGCTGATCATAGCAAACACTCTTTTCCAACAGCACAAGAGGCGACTCTACACATGGACGTCACCAGATGGTCAATATCGAAATCAGATTGATTATGTCCTTTGCAGCCAAAGATGGAGAAGCTCTATACAGTCAGTAAAAACAAGACCTGGAGCTGACTGTGGCTCAGATCATGAGCTGCTTCTTGCAAAATTTCGGCTTAAATTGAAGAACGTAGGGAAAACCACTAAACCGTTCAGGTATGACCTAAATCATATCCCTGATGAATATACAGTGGAGGTGAGGAATAGATTTCAGGGATTAGACCTGATAGACAGAGTGCCTGAGGAACTATGGATGGAGGTCCGTCACATTGTTCAGGAGGCAGCAACGAAATCCGTCCCAAAGAAAAGAAATGCAAGAAAGCCAAGTGGCTGTCTGATGAGGCTTTACAAGTAGCTGAGGAAAGAAGGGAAGTGAAAAGCAAGGGAGAAAGGGGAAGATATACCCAACTGAATGCAGAGTTCCAGAGAATAGCAAGGAGAGACAAGAAGGCCTTCTTAAATGAACAATGCAAAGAAATCGAGGAAAACAACAGAATGGGAAAGACTAGAGATCTCTTCAAGAAAATCGGAGATCTCAAGGGAACGTTTTGTGCAAAGACGGGCATGATAAAGTACAAAGAAGGCAGGGACCTAACAGAAGCAGATGAGATTAAGAAGAGGTGGCAAGAATACACAGAAGAACTATACAGGAAAGATCTGAATGTCCCTGATAGCCATGATAGTGCGGTCACTGAACTTGAGCCGGACATCCTAGAGAGTGAAGTCAAGTGGGCCTTAGGAAGCATTAGTAACGACAAGGCTAGCGGAGATGACAGTATTCCAGCCGAGCTATTTAAAATCCTAAAAGATGATGCTGTTAAAGTGCTGCATTCAATATGCCAACAAATCTGGAACACTCAACAGTGGCCACAAGACTGGAAAAGGTCAGTTTACATTCCAATTCTAAAGAAGGGCAACGCCAAAGAGTGTTCAAACTACCGCACCATTGCGCTCATTTCACATGCCAGCAAGGTGATGCTCCAAATTCTACAAGCTAGGCTTCAGCAGTATGCGAACCGAGAACTACCGGAAGTACAAGCTGGGTTTCGAAGAGGCAGAGGAACTAGAGATCAAATCGCCAACATTCGCTGCATCATGGAGAAAGCAAGGGAATTCCAGAAAAACGTCTATTTCTGCTTCATTGACTACGCTAAAGCCTTTGATTGTGTGGATCACAACAAACTGTGGCAAATTCTTAAAGTGATGGGAGTACCAGACCACCTAACCTGTCTCCTGAGAAACCTGTACGAGGGTCAAGAAGCAACAGTAAGAACCAGACATGGAACAACCGATTGGTTCAAAATTGGGAAAGGAGTACGACAAGGCTGCATATTGTCACCCTGCTTATTTAACTTATATGCAGAGTACATCATGAGAAATGCCGGGTTGGATGAATCAGAGGTCGGAATTAAGATTGCCGGGAGAATTATCAACAACCTCCGATATGCAGACGATACCACCCTAATGGCAGAAAGCGAAGAGGATCTCAAGAGCCTCTTGTTGAGGGTGAAAGAGGAGAGTGCAAAAGCTGGTTTGAAACTCAACATTACAAAAACTAAGATCATGTCATCTGGCCCTATCACTTCCTGGCATATAGAAGGGGAAGAAATGGAAGCAGTGACAGATTTTACTTTCTTGGGCTCCAAGATCACCGCAGACGGTGACTGTAGCCATGAAATTAAAAGACGCTTGCTCCTTGGGAGGAAAGCTATGGCCAACCTAGACAGCATAGTAAGAAGCAGAGACATCACCTTGCCGACAAAGGTCCGTCTAATCAAAGCTATGGTTTTCCCAGTAGTAATGTATGGCTGTGAGAGCTGGACTATAAGGAAGGCTGAGCGCCGAAGAATTGATGCTTTCGAACTGTGGTGCTGGAGAAGACTCTTACTAGTCCCCTGGACTGCAAGGAGGTCAAATCAGTCCATCCTAAAGGAAATCAACCCTGAGTGCCTATTGGAAGGACAGATCCTGAAGCTGAAGCTCCAATATTTTGGCTACCTAATGCGAAGAGAAAACTCCCTGGAAAAGACCCTGATGCTGGGAAAGATTGAAGGCAAAAGGAGAAGGGGACGGCAGAGGATGAGATGGCTAGATAGCATCACGGATGCAATGAATATGAACTTGAGCACGCTCCGGGAGAGAGCGCAGGACAGGAAGGCCTGGCGTGCTATGGTCCATGGGGTCACGAAGAGTCGGACACGACTGAACGACTGAACAACAACAACAACAATAGAAGCATAGCTTCCAAATCCCCAGAAGTACTAGTTCCCCTCTCCCCAGCACTGGTTAGACCTCATCTGGAGTACTGTGCCCAGTTCTGGGCACCACATTTTAAGAAGGATACAGACAAACTGGAGAGGGTTTAGAGGAGGGCAACAAAGATGATCAGGGGACTGGAAACAAAGCCCTATGAAGTAGGGATGGCGGAGAATTCCGCCAAGGATTCCAGTGAGGCCAAATGCACTGGCATTCGGCCCCCCGGAATCCATGGTGGAATGGCCTCCTGCCCCCACGCCCGCCCCGCGGAACCCCCCGGGACGTCACTTACCTGGGGTGGATGCGGTGGTGGGTGCGGTGGTGGCAGCGTGGCAGTGGCGGCAGAAGGTGCGGTGGAGGCGGCGTAAGGTGTGGCAGCGGCGGAAGGTGCAGCGGCGGCAGAAGGAGCAGCGGCGGGTGCAGCAGGTGTAGCGGGGATGGCAGCGGCGGGGGGGCGGCGGCTGGTCTCCTGGCCGGCTGCGGCTGGTCGCAGCGTACCCAAATGGCGGCAGCTACGGCGGGCCCCATTTGCATTTGCTATTTTTAGCCATTCTAGCCTACATAAATATTTACGTAAATATTCGCTACGAAAAATAGCAAATGCAAATGGCACCTGCCGTAGCTGCCGCTATTCACGTACGCATTTTTTTTATTTTGCTGTGATAGGCTACGTAAATATTTACGTAGCCTATCACAGTAAAGAACAGGGATGCAAACAGTGGCGGCTATGGCCACCGCCATTTGCGTCCCTGCTGCCCAGAGGCCAGATGTCCGGCAGCCGGCAGAGCCGGCCGGCGGCTCCACAGAATCCCCATGGAGCAGAGCCGGCTGGGCAGGATTCTGGGGGGAGGGACAGAGCGCCTCCCCCCCACCATGAAGCAGATCTGCGAAACGGTAAGTGACTTTCGTACATCCCTACTGTGAACAGAGACTGGAAGAACTGGGCATGTTTAGCCTTGAGAAGAGAAGACTGTGGGGAGATATGATAGTACTCTTCAAGTACTTGAAAGGTTGTCACAGAGAGGAAGGCCAGGATCTCTTCTCAATCATCCCAGAGTGCAGGACACAGAATAATGGGCTCAAATTACAGGAAGCCAGATTCCAACTGACCATCAGGAAAAACTTCCTGACTGTTAGAGCAATACGACAATGGAACCAATTCCCTAGGGAGGTGGTGGGCTCTCCCACACTGGAGGCTTTCAAGATGAGGCTGGACAGTCAGGGATGCTCTGACTTGGATTCCTGCATTGAGCAGGGGGTTGGACTCGATCGTCTTGTAGGCCCCTTCCAACCCTACTATTCTATGATTCTTCTAGAGTTAAAATGAGAAAAGGACATAGCTGCTATGTAATGCCTGTTTTGGCCCTGAATCATTTACCTTTGACCAGGACTTTGTGCGCAGCTCTACCGGCCACTTCGAGAGTTTTGTGCACAATCCACAATATTAATTAGCTCAGATGTTGATCTGTATTTGTAGATACTGCATAGGGCTCATGGGATACAGTAGGTAATCAACTCTACTGCTCCTCCTGCACCCTAGTTTGCACATGGCTCAGATCAGGGGACCTCAGAGTTCAAGTAACAAACAAACTGGATCCTACAAGCCAAAAATCTGCCCATTCCTGATCTTGTCCAACTCATGTTTTCCATCCACATACGTCTCACAGACCCATAGCAGGGGATTAAGGCAACAGTCCTACCCTACTGTTGCCTCCTAGCCACTGCTATTCACTGGTATCATGCCCCTGAAACTGGAGGTTCCATATCACTTTCACAGCTAATACTTATCATCCATGAATTTGCCGACTCCCCTCTTAAAAGCATCACCACATCTTGTGGCAGTGAATTCTATGAGTTAATTGCTTGTGGTGTAAAAAAAATCCTTTCTTTTGCCTGTCTTGAATCCTACTGCCAATCAATTTCACACAATGGGTTGTGGTATCCAGTGGTGTCATTCCACTAGCGCAAACCTTCTACCACTTCCGGCAGCCTTCCCCAAGCTGGTGCCTGTCAGGATTGATTCTGAGCGCAGGGAGATAGTTAGCAGCTCAGATTCAGAAGAGGAACAGCCAGAACCAGGGGATGCATTTTCCCAAGCCAGTTCAGATATGGGTAGGCGTGCTTCTCAGGTTACTAACTCCCTGAAGGCCCCCCCTTGCCCTCCCCTGTGAGAAGCCGGGAGGAGGAAGAGGAGAGTGGGGGCTGTGACCTAAGAGATGCTAGACTACGGCACAGAGCTAAGAAGGAAACGTCAGGGGCGGAGCTCAGATGGTTGACCCAGTTAGCAGTGCATGAGAGGCAATATCACTGGATACTGCATCACTGGAAAGGCGGGACATCCCTCCCTATGTTAGTCTAGCCAGCAAGCCTCACTTCAAACTGTAGGCAACATCAGTGTTCCCATTTGAATCCCCTGGAAGCATTCCTTTGTAGCCTGAGAGTCTTCAAGGATTTGCATCGGTAATGAACCTGTTGATAATGAATTAAAGGCCTGAGACTGAAGCCTCTCTATTTGTGCATGTGAGTGCATCAGGAAAGAAAAGAGGGGGACCAAGGGAAACGTGACAGTGTCCTCCAGATGTGTTGGACTGCAAGACAGCACATCTGCAAGGCACTGCGTTCAGGAAGGCTGGCTTATGGAAACCTTGCTTTCATCCTTGACCAAGTGTCCAATCAAATACTCCGATTCCTCTTTCACAAGGCATTGGCAATGTATTGCACTGGGCATTGTACAACCCGTTGCAACTCCATTGGGCTAAGTGTTGCTTGTGCCAGTTGTTCTGCACCTGCTAGCAGAACAATGGCAACTCTTCAAATTTTTCTGCTAGCATAATGTTGGATACAACCCCTATTATTATGGGAGAAGGAGAAAAACTCACCTCTCTTCACTTCTCTACCCCGTACGTAATGGGATGAAACTTGGTTCTGTCCTCCTCTTCGATTTTGCTAAGCTAAAAAGCCCCAAATGTTATTGCCTGAGCTCTTAGAAAAGGCTGTTTGCAGTTCCACAGATTCTTTTTTGAGACCAGAACTGCACTCAGTGTTCCAAATATAGCCGCACCAAAAACATTGGTGAGGATATATTCCAAAAATAGCCACACCAAAATGTCTATAAAAACATTATGAACCTGGCTGTTGCATTTTCATTCCTTTTGCTAAAAATCCCTAGCATGGAATTTACCTTTTTCACTGCCACCACACACGGGGTTGATGAGCTATCCACCATGACCCCAATATCCCTTTCCTGCTTAGTCAGTGCTACTTCAAACCCCATTGGAGTATATTTGTTTAAAGCATTTTTGCCTTGCTTTTTAGCCAAAAAGGCCTGTACAGAAGCTGATAAAGATCAATAGTGTGATAGTCTCGGGCTTCAGGCTTGCAATCTGAAAAACATGACACACAAGGAAAAAGAGATGGTGAAGGAGGAGGGAAAAGGCCAGCTCTGGCACCAGTTCTTAAAGCAACAACGGAATGGGAATGGGAACACTTCAGGTAGCCGAAACAAATGGCATGGCTGTGGCAAGGTAGCAGTTTGAGGGAGGACCAAAGGCAGCTGGTGAAGTTTTGTGTGTGTTTTTTTAGCCTAGTCTGCATCATTCTACACTCATATTTTACCTTAAGTGCCCATCCATCCAGTTTGGATGATCCCTTTGAAGTCCTTTGCAGTTCACATGGGGTTTTGCCATACTGAAGAATTTGGTGTCATCTGCAAACTTCACCACATCACTGCTCACACCTATTCCAATGCTTTGTTTGATTCCCACAGTAAGATTTTCATTTTAGAAATATTCCATGTGTCACTAATATAATATAATGGCTTCAGAGCTGGTGACGTTTTCTAAAGCAGTTCCTTGTCTGCTGACAACATTTGACTTATCTTCCATGATCTATGTAAGGGTTCAAGAGAGCTCAAGAAAAGCTCAAGATATGCTGAATTATGATAAGCATATAAGGAGCTACCTCTCTCTATGCAGCGGGCTTTACTGATGAACTGAGTAGAAAGCAAAAACAAGTCTACTATTGAGGAAAAAGGTATAATCCTTTTCATCTGGATACTGAATCCTCCAAGTATCTTTTTAACTGAAAACATTTAATCCCCTTTTAAAGTCATCTAACTAATGAGCTCATGCTTTTTACATTTGTGCCAGAGCTATCCATAATGTTATTCACTACAATATTCATATCACCTCCTAAAAGAAGGTGCCCTTCTGCAAAGTTAATAAGCACATCAACTAGATCATTGAAAAGGGGAAGGGGGGGTTGTTCTTGGTTAGAAGCAGAAATGTAATCCACAGTAAAATATTATCTCGAGATTTAATATTTGCAAGGCAATATCTCCCATTTTTCATCTATGCTGTATATCTTTTGTTTCCTTCAGTGGGTTGTTCAGATATATAGCAGTTCACTTAGATTTAAATTCTGTTTTCAAAAGGATGTTGCTTTAAGATGCTAAAGCTCATGTTGCTTTGTGTATGGGGCTGCAGAATCATTTATTTATTTATTTGTTCGTTCGTTCGTTCGTTTCATTTCTATACCGCCCAATAACTGAAGTACTCTGGGCGGTTCAAAAAAATTAAAACAAAAAAGTACAGAATAAAAACAGTATAAAATATAAATGCTTAAAACTATGGTATAAAAATACAACCACAATAAAATGTAGCAGCAATGCAGAAGTTTAAAATGCAGTACAGATTTAAAACATCAAAGTTAAAAGACTATAATGCTAAAATGCTGGGAAAATAAAAAAGGTCTTCACCTGGCGCCTGAAAGAGTACAACGTAGGTACCAGGCAAACCTCTCTAGGGAGCTAATTCCAGAGCCAGGATGACACTCGTCCCACTTCCTTTGGCAGGGGCTCCAGAAAAGGACCCCTGAAAATGATCTTAGGGTATGGTAGGGATGGCAGAGAAATCCGCCACGGACTCCAGTGAGGCCGGATTCTAAAGAATGGACTACCTCCCTGCCACCCTCCTGAAATCCCCCCGGATGGGACCTACCTGCCGCCGGCTGGTGGGGTCCATCCACTGTCACCATCCGCTGCTCCGCTGCAAATGGCATCCAGCATAGCGGATGCCATTTGCGTCCCTGCTTTAGCCGTGATAGGCTATGTAAATATTTACGTAGCCTATCATGGCAAAGAACAGGGACACAAATGGCATCCGCTACGCCATTTGCGTCCCTGTTCTTTGCAGTAATAGGCTACGTAAATCTTTTTGCGGCCAGAGCCAGCCAGCAGCTCTGCGGACTCACCACAGAGTGGAGCCAGCTGGAGCCGGTGAGGATTCTGGGGGGGGGAGGAACGGATCGCCTCCCCCCCCCCCCGTGGACTCCCGCGAACCAAAGGTAAGGGGGTTTCGTGCACCCCTAGGGTATGGGCAGGTACATATGGGAGGAAATAATCCTTCAGATAACCTGGCCCCAAGTCGTTTTGGGCTTTGAATGTTAATACCAGCATTTCGAATTGGGCCCAGACATCGACTGGTGGCCAGTGCAGCTGGAAAAGTACTGCTTTTTCTTCGTATAGTCACTAGGGATGGTGGAGAATTCCACCACGGATTTCAGTGAGGCTGAATGCACTGGCATTCAGCCCCCCAAAATCCGTGGTGGAATGGCCTGCCACCCCCCCGCCACCCCCGCGGAATCCCCTGGGATGCTTACCTGGGGCGGATGTTCCGGGCGGCGGCAGCTCCGGTGGCAGCTCTGGCGGCGGCGGTGGCAGCTGGTCTTTCGACCGGCTGCCGTGGCCACCATTGCCATCCTGGTCTTTGCCGTGATAGGCTACGTAAGTATTTATGTAGCCTATCATGGAAAGCCAAGCAAAACAACAACAACCCCGGCATACGCAAATGGCAGCGGCTACGGCGGCCGCCATTTGCATTCCCTATTTTTCGCCATTTTATCCTACGTAAATATTTACGTAGGCAATTACGGCGAAAAAAAGGGAACCGCAAATAGCATAATGGGTGCTATTTACGTTCTTTTTTTCTCGCCGTTTTATCCTACGTAAATATTTACGCAGGCTTTTACGGCGAAAAAAGAAACGCAAATAGCGCCCACTATACTAGTTGCAGTTCCCTTTTTTTCACTGTAATTGCCTACGTAAATATTTACGTAGGCTAAAACAGCAAAAAATAGGGAACACAAATGGTGGCCGCCATAGCCACCACCATTTGTGTACGCCGTTTTTGGGGGGCATGCCGTGATAGGCTACGTAAATACTTACGTAGCCTACCACGGGCTACCATAGGGATGCAAATGGCGTCCCCTACTCAGGACACCATTTGTATCCGCAGCAGCCCGGCAGTGGATGGATGCTCTGCTGCGGGTTGGCCCAGCCAGCGGCTCCGCAGCCTGGCCGTGGAGCGGAGCCAGCCAGGCAGGATTCTGCGGGGGAAGAATGGATCGCCTCCCCTCCCATCGAGGATACCGGGGGGAGGGACGGAGCCCCTCCCCCCCACCGCGAATCAATTCCGTGAAAAGGTAAGTGACTTTCGTACATCCCTAATAGTCACGGAATGTTGACTGACTGTTGGAGCAGGGGATGGAAAACAAGAGGGGAAGTGGAATAGAATGGAGTACCTGAAAGGGAGTATGGCTGGCTGGAAACCTGAACAGGAGCAATCCAGACTACAAGTCCCATTTGTAGCCTGTGATGTGTATTCAAAAGAATTGCATTAGGGGGTTCAGTTTGGCTTCAAAGTTTTAAGTTTATTTTACGTTTGCAAATATCATGCATCTTATTGAGCATCATATATCTGATCTGTTCACTTATTTAAATATCAACTTTAACACATTTTCAGTTAAAGTAGAAGGGAAATCTCCCTTGCCCAAACCCTAGTATATTTCCAAATTCGATGTAATGGCATCCTTAGCTTTTGTCTCAAGCCCATCTAGGTCAAGGAAGAAGTAATTCCTCAGTAAATTCCATCAACATGTACAGCCTGGTTGATATTAACACAGCATGTCCAGCAAAAGGAAGCTACAGAGAATGGCATAACATGAGTGTGGAACCTGTTGTTGTTCAGTCGTTAAGTCGTGTCCGACTCTTCGTGACCCCATGGACCATAGCACACCAGGCCTTCCTGTCCTCCACTCGCTCTCTCCCGGAGTGTGCTCAAGTTCATATTCATTGCATTGGTGATGCTATCTAGCCATCTCATCCTCTGCCGTCCCCTTCTCCTTTTGCCTTCAATCCTTCCCAGCATCAGGGTCTTTTCCAGTGACTTTTCTCTTCGCATTTGGTGGCCAAAATATTGGAGCTTCAGCTTCAGTATCTGTCCTTCCAATGAGCAGTCAGGGTTGATTGCCTTTAGGATTGACTGATTTGACCTCTTTGCAGTCCAGGGGACTCGTAATAGTTCGAAAGCATCAATTCTTCGGCGCTCAGCCTTCCTTATAGTCCAGCTCTCACAGCCAAACATTAATACTGGGAAAACCATAGCTTTGATTATGCGGACCTTTGTCGGCAAGGTGATGTCTCTGCTTCTTACTATGCTGTCTAGATTTGCCATAGCTTTCCTCCCAAGGAGCAAGCGTCTTTTAATTTCATGGCTACAGTCACCATCTGTGGTGATCTTGGAGCCCAAGAAAATAAAATCTGTCACTGCTTCCATTTCTTCCCCTTCTATATGCCAGGAAGTGATGGGGCCAGATGCCATGATCTGAGTTTTTTTAATATTGAGTTTCAAACCAGCTTTTGCACTCTCCACTTTCACCCTCAACAAGAGGCTCTTAAGAACCTCTTCACTTTCTGCCATTAGGGTGGTATCGTCTGCGTATCTGAGGTTGTTGATAATTCTCCCAGCAATCTTAATTCCGACCTGTGATTCATCCAACCTGGCGTTTCTCATGATGTACTCTGCATATAAGTTAAATAAGCAGGGCGACAATATGCAGCCTTGTCGTACTCCTTTCCCAATTTTGAACCAATCGGTTGTTCCATGTCTGGTTCTTACTGTTGCTTCTTGACCCTCGTACAGGTTTCTCAGGAGACAGGTAAGGTGGTCTGGTACTCCCATCTCTTTAAGGATTTGCCACAGTTTGTTGTGATCCACACAATCAAAGGCTTTAGCATAGTCAATGAAGCAGAAATAGACATTTTTCTGGCATTCTCTTGCTTTCTCCATGATCCAGCGAATGTTGGCGATTTGATCTCTAGCTCCTCTGCCTCTTCGAAACCCAGCTTGTACTTCAGGTAGTTCTTGGTTCACATACTGCTGAAGCCTAGCTTGTAGGATTTTGAGCATAACCTTGCTGGCATGTGAAATGAGCGCAATTGTATGGTAGTTTGAACACTCTTTGGGATTGCCCTTCTTTGGAATTGGAATGTAAACTGACCATTTCCTGTCTTGTGGCCACTGTTGAGTGTTCCAAATGTGTTGGCATATTGAGTGCAGCACTTTACCAGCATCATGTTTTAGGATTTTAAATAGCTCAGCTGGAATACTGTCATCTCCACTAGCTTTGTTGTTAGTAATGATTCCTAAGGCCCACTTGACTTCACTCTCTAGGATGTCCGGCTCAAGTTCAATGACCGCACTATCATGGCTATCAGGGACACTCAGATCTTTCCTGTATAGTTCTTCTGTGTATTCTTTCCACCTCTTCTTAAACTCATCTGCTTCTTTTAGGTCTCTGCCTTCTTTGTCCTTTATCTAGGGATGTACGAAAGTCACTTACCTTTTCGCAGGGGTGCTTCGCGGTGGGGGGGAGGCGCTTCGCTTCTCCCCTCGAAGTTCAGGCAAAGGGGGGGGAGCCGTCCCGCCTCGCCCAGCCAAAATTCAGGCTGGGGGGGAGGCTTCCCACCTTGCCCGGCCGAAATTCAGGCCGGGGAGAAGCGCCTCGTCTCCCCGGCCGCGAAAGTTTAAAAAAACAACAACAACCCTGTGATAGGCTACGTAACGATTAACGTAGCCTATCACGGCTAGATTTCCAAAGTCAGCCGTGACAGGCTACGTAAATTGTTACATAGCCTATCACGGGTGACTTTGAAAAAAAAAAAGCACGTACGCAAATGGCGGCGGCCTATGGGCGCCGCCATTTGCGTTCCTTATTTGGTCCTGGTAGTTTACATAAAGATTTACGTAAACTACACTGTAGTCTATGTAAATCTTTACGTAGACTACCGGGACCAAATAAGGAATGCAAATGGTGGCGCCCATAGGCCGCCGCCATTTGCATACGTGCTTTTTTTTTTCCCCAACGTCACCCATGATAGGCTACGTAACAATTTACGTAGCCTATCACAGCTGACTTTGGAGATCTAGCCGTGATACGCTACGTTAATCGTTACGTAGCCTATCACATTTTATTTTTTTTTAACACTTTACCTTGTAATGGCGGCAGCGGCAGCCAGTCAGAAGACCGGCTGCTGCCCCCGCCCCCGACGAAAGGCCGACGAACCGCCGCCGGGACCCGCTGCCGGGAGGGACATTCGCCAAAGGTAAGTTCCAGCCCAGAGGGGGTGGCGGAGAATTTCACCGCCGATTTCGGGGGGCCGAATGTGTTGGCGCTTGGCCCCCCGAAGATTCGGGGAGAAATTCTCCGCCATCCCTACCTTTATCATGCCCATCTTTGCACAAAACGTTCCCCTGAGATCTCCGATTTTCTTGAAGAGATCTCTAGTCTTTCCCATTCTATTGTTTTCCTCAATTTCTTTGCATTGTTCATTTAAGAAGGCCTTCTTGTCTCTCCTTGCTATTCTCTGGAACTCTGCATTCAGTTGGTTATATCTTCCCCTTTCTCCTTTGCTTTTCACTTCCCTTCTTTCTTCAGCTACTTGTAAAGCCTCACAGACAGCCACTTGGCTTTCTTGCATTTCTTTTTCTTTGGGATGGATTGAGTTGCTGCCTCCTGAGCAGTGTTACGGACTTCCGTCCATAATTCCTGAGGCACTTTGTCTATCAGGTCTAATCCCTTAAATCTATTTGTCACCTCCACTGTATATTCATAAGGGATACGATTGAGGTCATACATGAATGATTTAGTGGTTTTCCCTACGTTCTTCAATTTAAGCCGGAATCTTGCAACAAGAAGCTCATGATCTGAGCCACAATCAGCTCCAGGTCTTGTTTTTACTGTCTGTATAGAGCTTCTCCATCTTTGGCTGCAAAGGACATAATCAATCTGATTTCGATATTGACCATCTGGTGATGTCCATGTGTAGAGTCATCTCTTGTGCTGTTGGAAAAGAGTGTTTGCTATGATCAGCGTGTTCTCTTGGCAAAACCCGATTAGCCTTTGTCCTGCTTCATTTTGTACACCAAGGCCATGCTTGCCTGTTCTCCCGGTGATTTCTTGACTTCCTACTTTAGCTTTCCAATCCCCTATGATGAAGAGGACATCTTTTTTGGTGTTAGTTCTAGAAGGTGTTGTAGGTTTTCATAGAACTGATCAACCTCAGCTTCTTTGGCATCAGTGGTTAGGGCATAGACTTGAATTACTGTGATGTTGAATGGTTTGCCTTGGATTCGTACTGAGATCATTCTGTCATTTTTGAGATTGTACCCCAGTACTGCTTTTCCCACCCTTTTGTTGACTATGAGTGCTACTCCATTTCCTCTAAGGGATTCTTGCCCGCAGTAGTAGATATAATGGTCACCTGACCTGAATTAAATTCGCCCATGCTTGCTTGTCCATTTTAGTTTGCTGATTCCCAAGATGTCGATGTTCAGTCTTGCCATCTCATGTTTGACCACTTCCAGCTTACCTTGATTCATTGATCTTACATTCCAGGTTCCTAAACAATATTGTTCTTTACAGCATCGGACTTTCTTTTCACCACCAGACACATCCACAGCTGAGTGCCCTTTCGGCTTTGGCCCAGCTGCTTCACTCTTGTGGTGGAACTAGTTTTGTACAAATATTAAATAAGGGCATAAACCATCAGGATGTTCTCGCACGCAGGTTCCACTGAAATGAATAGGAGCTGCAGAAGACTCAATTTGCTGCAATGAATGATCCATTCACCTTCTCTCTCTACGGAAGGAACAGGCATCGAAGTCAAGGGGTGTTGCTTAGCCTGGCCTTGATGAGAATTGATAGTTAGCCATTCCTTCCCAGTTTGATCATAGTAAATTATTCATTACATTTCTTTTCCATCCTTCCACCAAGAAGGTCAGGACAACACATCTGATCTCTCCTTTCATGCTCACAACAGCCCAGTGAGAGGTTAGATGGAGAGAGGATGACTTTCATGGTGGGGCAAGGATTTGAACCTGGGTCTCCTTGGTCATGGTCCCACACTCTAGCCACTATACCACACTGCTGCTTTCTGCCAGTTTTAGGTATCTGTATTCAGTCTCTGCCTAGAAGTATTACTTGTGAAGTAATGATGATATTTTGAGTGACTGCAGTGCACTCTGGTTCCAAACAGGGAACTGAGGCAGGCAAGTCCCCCCTACCCCCCGCAAGTTCTTCTAGCTTAAGGTGCAACCCTATCAATTATGCCCATGATTATCAGTAACCCCTGAACTTAGAGGCTTCCAATCATCCAATTCAGGATGATCTTCACCACCCTGTCCTCCCACCCTCTATTTTATGCTAGACAAGCTTTTTTTGCCCATCTAGTGACAGTGCTTCAGAGAGGGAGGGAAGGAGGCTGCTCAGGATAGCTTGTATCCTGGTCTTTCCAGTCTCCACCCCTCCTCACCCACTGAAACACCCCTCTCCCCCCTCTCTGCGGTCGTGTTTCCAACCTTGGACGCCAGCCAGCATGGTTCTTTCTGCACCGGCGGTGAGGGGGTGGGAGAGAGGGTCGGATTTCTGACTTCCCCTCCTGAGGTCGGAGCACTGTCTCCAACGTTGGAGGGGGGAATCCCCAGGATCCTACAACCCCTCAGTCACTGTCTGGGAGCCATGGGACTGCTCCCTTAGACACATAAAATCTCCTCCACTAGGCCTGTTTGTGGTACAATAGGTCTGCCTTCAGCTTTTGGGAGCATCCCTGTGACAGAGGACAATGTGCACATGCTACCTATGAGGTACTTGGTGGGGAAGTGAGTGAGTTGCCTCCCAGATTTATCAACCAGGACAGCGTTTCCCAACCTGGTACCCTGCAGATAGGTTGGACCACAGCCCCCATCAGCTCCAGCCATACATGGTGGGTGGGAATGATGGGAGTTGTAGTCCAATACTAGGGGTGGGAGAATCTGTGAGGCTCAAGCTGGCCAAGGCTCTCAGAGATCCACCTCAAAGCTCAGTCTGCCTCATTCCCATACCCGACTGCAAGCTCCCCCAACTTTGAACAGGAAAAGTACTTCGTTAGGGTTGGATCCAGAATAGACCCACTGAAATTAATAAGGCTTAATTAATTGATTAACCATTGATTTCAATGGGTCTACTCCAAGTAGGATTGCATCTGGATCCAATCCTAGAATTCCTGTGCAAGCAGCATAAATTGCTACCCCAGCACTATCACTAGAGTGGAAAGCATTAGTTATTCTACAATAGTTGTTTATAAATGTCTTTTGGAAGGTAATAAAGTGGAAAATCAATACGTTAGAGTGGAATGGAATAGGGAATTGGACTGCTCTATACAGCCTAATCAATGGAAAGATGGCTTAGGTTCCATATGTACTATTTCTGCAGATTTAAAATTCAGGTTGAGTCAACAAAAAATGATGTTCCATGTATATTGAACACCACAGAGTCTTGTTAAGAAGAGGCTGTCTAGCTCTGCTAGAAGCTGGAGTTGTAACGCGCGTTGAAATTATATTTCTGTTATGTGGGGATTAAAAATGGACTCTGAGAGCCATAACAGTTCCAAAGAAACTTATACTCCAAGAAGGATAAACACCCACCACCTATCACTCAATGAACTAAAGTTCTTACTGCTCTTGCTGCATTTGAATGTATATTTTACCGTTGTCAGTTTCATCTAGATGGTTATTTAGATATATGGTCTGCTTTTATTATCGTATATATTTGAAACAGAAGTGTCAACTCCTTTTTTGTTTTGTTTTAACCAATGGTGTAATAGAAAGCTAAATGGATGTGTTTTTGTTGTTAATGTTCCTGCTATTGCTACTGTTCTTTGTAGTCCCCCCCCCCGCTTTTTGTTTGTTTGTTTTGTTCTGTTCTAATTGCAAATAACATTCTTTTTAAAAAGTGTTATTCTATTTCCCCCTCAAAATTCACAAGGAGAATCATGCAGACATTTTAATAATGAAAAAAGATACTTCTTCCTTGTTGAACAGAGAGAGAAAGGAACTAATTACCAAACAACTGTCTCATCTGCCAAGACTTATCCAAGTTCAACAGTTTACATCTACATCTGCGACCCTGGAATAGCAACAGAACATTTTGCATCAGTGGTTGGAAGCTGATGAAACTACATTCCTTCTTTTAAAATTTTGATCTGATGGGATTGAATTTCATTTTATTACACAAGCTGTCTTCCTCGGTAGATGAAAAAAATAACTTCCAAGCAGGCAGCATTAATACTGATCTCCATAATCTACCAACATGTCTCCTGGTAGTATAAAAACTTCACTTAAATGTTTATTCCAGGATGGCTAGTTGGCATGTGATGATTTGGGAACCAAGAGATGGATACGCCCGTAATCAGAACTATGGTGTTGAATTGCAGCAAAATCATAAGATGCTGATAAATATGTCTTTGACTTTGCCCTGAACTCCAAGTTAAATCAGTAGTCATCTGAACTGCATTTTATTTAGCCACTTAATATACAAGGGACAGTAAATATAAACAATTAAAATACTTTATCACAGAGCAAAGTATTTTCTCAATACATTTTCTTGCACTGTATTTTATTATTTTAATTGTTTATAAACTACCCAAAAACATTTGGGGCAGATTTCAAAAACATAACAATTAAACATTTGGTCTGTACTGATATTTAAGTTGTTTTATTATGTTTTGGTATTTTTAAAGGAACTTGTTTTTAGCTATTTTTTATTTGGTATGTTTAAATAATTCTGTTATACAGTGCCTTGCATAAGTATTCACACACACCCTTTTATTTTTCCACATTTTGTTGTGTTACAACCTGGAATTAAAACTGATTTAATTAGGATTTCTTGTCACTGATCATCACTGATCTACACAAAATAGTCCAGAAGGTAGAGGGGGGGGTGAGAAAATCTACATATTTTACAAAATGATTTACAAATAAAAAACTGAAAGTATTCACCCCCTTTGCTGTGACACCCCTAAATAGGGAGGGCAGAGGAATCCACCACAGACCCCAATGAGGCTGGATTCTTTAGAATGGAGTGCTCCCCCCCGCCGCCACCCCGTGAACTAAGGTCAGGACGGATCCTACCTGGTGCCGGCCGGTCCAGGTCCGTCTTCTTCATTCTGCAGCCATCTGCGGACACAAATGGCATCCAGCATAGCGGACGCCATTTGCATCCCTGCCCTTTGCCATGATTGGCCACGTAAATATTTATGTAGCCAATCACGGCAAAGGGCAGGGACACAAATGGCGTTCCCTACGCCAGATGCCTTTTGCGGCCGCAGCCCTGGCTGGCGGCTCTGCAGACTCGCCACAGAGTGGAACTGGCCAGGGAGGATTCCGGGGGGAGGGACAGATCGCCTCCCCCCCCAGTGGACCCCAGAGTGTTTACTCATACTTGGTAGAAGCACCTTTGGCAGCAATTACAGCTGTGAGTCTTTTGGGGTAAGTCTCTACCAGCTTTGCGCATCTGGACCCTGCAATTTTTGCTTATTCTTCTTGGCAAAATTGCTCTGTCAAGTTGGATGAGGACTGTAGGTGAACAGCAATTTTCAAGTCTTGCCACAGATTCTCAATTGGATTGAGGTCTGGTCTTTGACTGGGCCATTCGAAGACATTCAGGTTCTTGTTTTTAAACCACTCCAGGGCAACTTACCAGGACTGGTAAGTGGGGTTAGTAGACCCCTACCCCTAAATAAGCTCTGGTGCAACTAACTGCATTCAGAGGTCACATAATTAGTTGAACAGAGTCCACCTGTGTGCAATTCAAGTGTCACAGGATCTCAGATTAAATACACCTGTTTCTGGAAGGCCCCAGAATTTGTTGAAGAGCATATCTAAACAACTAGTATCATGAAGACCAAAGAGCTAACAAAACAAGTCCAGGATAAAGTTCTGGAGAAGCACCAATCAGGGTTGGGTTATAAAAAAATATCCCAAACTATGAGCATCTCCCAGAGCACCGTTAAATCCATTATTACAGAATGGGAAGAATATGGCACAACCACGACTCTGCCTAGAGAAGGCCGTCCTCCAAAACCTCCAAAACTAATGAGCAGGTAAGGAGGGCATTAGTCAAAGAAGCAACCAAGAGGCCAGTGGTAACTCTGAAGGAGCTGGAGAGTTCCACAGCTGAGAAAGGAGAAACTGTCCATGGGACAACTATCACCCGGAAGCTCCACAAAGCTGGGTTTTATGGAAGAGTGGTGAGAAGAAAGCCATTGCTGGAAGGAAAAAAAAAATCAAATCCCATTTGTATTTTGCCAAAAGGCATGTGGGAGACAAAGCAAACATGTGAGGAAAGGTTCGCACATTGAAAAGTTCACATTGAACTTTTTGGCCTTACTGCAAAACGCCATGTGTGGCGCAAAGCCAACAGTGCTTATAGTCCTGAGAACACCATCCCCATGGTGAAGCATGGTGGTGACAGCATCATGTTGTGGGGATGCTTTTCACTGGCAGGCATTGGGAAACTGGTCAGGATTGAGGGCAAGATGGATGGAGCCAAATACAGGGCAATTCTAGAGGAAAACCTATTTGCAAGGGACCTGGGACTGGGGCAGAGATTCACCTTCCAGCTGGACAGTGACCCTAAACACTCATCCAGAGTTGCCCTGGAGTGGTTTAAAAACAAGAACCTGAATGTCTTCGAATGGCCCAGTCAAAGACCAGACCTCAATCCAATTGAGAATCTGTGGCAAGACTTGAAAATTGCTGTTCACCTACAGTCCTCATCCAACTTGACAGAGCAATTTTGCCAAGAAGAATAAGCAAAAATTGCAGGGTCCAGATGCGCAAAGCTGGTAGAGACTTACCCCAAAAGACTCACAGCTGTAATTGCTGCCAAAAGTGCTTCTACCAAGTATTGACTCAGGGCAGTGAATACTTATGCAACCAACAAATGCCAGTTTGTTTTTCTTTAATTAACTTCTGTTTCACAATAAAAAATATTTTGCACCTTCAAAGTTTTAAGTATGTTGTGTAAATCAAATGGTAAAAATGTCAATTAAAACCATTTTAATTCCAGGTTGTAACACAACCAAATGTGGAAAAGTCAAAGGGGGGGGGTGAATACTTATGCAAGGCACTGTAAACTGCCTTGGGTCTTCTTAAAGAGAAAGATGATGGAGGGAGCAATCCTATGTCTCCTAGACAAAATCTGAGGGACATAGGATTGTTCGGTTTCCTGGATCGGAGCTCAAAGACAGGAAACTGCCCCCCCCCCATAGCTGGTGCAGAGAGAACCATACCGGTTGCCTCTCTGTGATCGGCAAACAAAGCATGGAGATGGAGGAAAGAGGGCATTCTGGGGGGGGGAGACTGGGGTGGCTGGCTTACACTTTTTCCTTTTGCTGCTCCAGGCTCCTTCCCTCCCCATCCCAAAGCCTCCACTAGGCGGGTAGGGATGTACGAAAGTCACTTACCTTTGACAAAATTTGCTTCACGGTGGGGGGGAGGCGCTCCATCCCTCCCCCCCGAAATTCTGGCCGGGGGGGAAGGCGCCCCATCCCTCCCGCCGCGAATCCCGGCCGGCCGGGAACGCAAATGGCGGTGGCCATAGCTGCCGCCGTTTGCGTCCCTGCAGTCAGCTGTGATAGGCTACGTAAATGTTTATGTAGCCTATCATGGCTGAGTGAAAACAAACAAACAAACGCGCGTACGCAAATGGCGGCACCCATGGGCATTGCATTCCCCTTATTTTTGCCGTAGTCTACGTAAATGTCTACGTAGACTGTACGTGCCAAAATAAGGAATGCAAATGACGGCACCCATGGGCACTGCCATTTGCGTACGCGTGGGTTTTTTTTTTTTTCTTCACTCAGCCGTGATAGGCTATGTAAACATTTACGTAGCCTATCACGGTATTTTTTGAAAATCTAGCCATGATAGGCTACGTAAATCTTTACATAGCCTATCACTTTTTTTTTTTTTTTTAACTGGAAATGGCGGCGGCAGCAGCCGGTCAGAAGACCGGCCGTCGCCGCCGCCACACTGCTGCCACACCGCTGCCAGAGCCGCCGCCGCCAGGGACATTTGCCAAAGGTAAGTCCCGTCCCAGGGGAGCGGGGGAGCAGACCGTTTCGCCACCTATTTCGGGGGGCCGAATGCACTGGCATTCAGCCTCCCCGAGATTCGTGACGAAATTCTCTGACATCCCTATAGGCGGGTGAAATTGCCCATCAAGGTAAAATGCAGCGTGGGAGGCATGAAGCGCCTCTGCTCTGCATTGGAAACAACCACTGACTTCCTAGGAGAAACCATTGGGTTGGTTTTTCTTCAACCATCCAACTGAGACAGGTTTGTTTGTAATGTGTTTTAATCATTGGTACATGGCAAATTAACACCATAATCAATTGGTTCCTCAACACAGGAGATTCATACTGTAAAATCATGAAAGCAATGTATTGCTTTCCCCCCTTTCTTTCAGCCTCTTTCTCATCAGTGTAATTAAGGGCTGACATAAAACATTTTTAGACATTTTACTGAAATGTAGGTTAAATGCAACCGAGATCAATGTTTCTGCTGCTACATGGATGTGTCTGTATTGTGGCAAAACAGTCCATCACATTCAGTGGGAAAAGTTATATATCAAATAGCTCAGTCTGCAAAGGCAGCCAATCTATTTTACATAGAGCAGTAAAATGAAACTGGCTTTTCTTCCTGTTTCGCATTTCAAATCTCCAAATCTTTCACCATGTCAAGCTCTGTATTTCTGCAGAAAAGAAGGAAAAACAAACTGTTTCTTGCAGCCTTTCCTTAATTTTACCCTGATAGGGTTTTTTTCAAAGCAAATATCTTTTTCTGCAATAGAAAACAAGCTCTATGGCACCACACATTCCTCATGCTTTTGGTGTGCCCTGGACATCAATCACAGACAACATGGACTTGCCATCGGTCATAGGCAACACATTTTCCTAATATCATTTGTGTAAAACCTGCTGAACATCAGCAACATCAATTTGTGCATAAGACGAACTAGGACAAACTAGCCCAACAGTAGTCTCTGCCAATTTCCTTAACCAGTCTCTGAATACTCAAACACAAGGAAGTATTTTTCTCTTGAATGTTCTTTCAAATAAACTGGAGTGCAACTCCAAGACAGACATCCATCTTTGTTTTGCTGCAAACACAGAATACCATGTAGGATTCCCAGTCATGACACAGTGATTGGGGGAGGAACTCAGTTGCCCAAAAGGAGGAAGTCAAGGGTTGTAGCCAGTGTTAGTCGTACTTAGAGTAGCTCCATTGAAATGAACAGGACTTCAACTAATATTAGATATAACCCCATAAAATTGCTTCCTCTTTCGAAGGAAGAATTCTGTGTGCTGGTTCTCTTGCACCCTTTAGATCAAGGGTGGGCAGAAGGTAGACTGGGATCTACTGGTAGATCTTGGGTGATTTGCAGAAGATGGGCAAGGATTTCTGTTTTCCAATTGCTCAATAATAGCAACAACAAGAGGACTCCCCACTCCCACCCTAGGGGTGACCCTGACAGTTTTGATTTCCCACACTTAGGGCACAGTCCTCTGGGGATGCTGCAAGCTTCCGAAGTCAGAGGCTCATGGCCATCCAATGCAGAGCGGGAGGCGCAGTGGAGGGAATCTTCACCTCCGCACTCCTCTCACTCTGCATTTCAGCTAGATGGGCTTTTCCCCATCTAGCTAAGGTGCTGGGGAGGGAGAGGGAAGGAGGCTGAGGAGGCTGGAGGATTCCTCATCCAGTGGCTCCCTCAGTCCCCTCCCTTCCCTTCCCACTGGAAGGCCCCCTTTACCTTCCCTACAAGGTCACTTTTGGTTCTTTCCATGATGGCTGCAAAGGGGAGGGGGAGGGGAGCTCGGACCCCTGGGTCCAAGCTGGGAGCGCTGACTCCGACCTCAGATTCAGGAATCTGAACTATGCTATGGCCCCGCAGATGCTGTCTAGGGGGCCACAGGATGGCTCTCTTAATTTTTTTTTAATCTCAAGTTCTTTGCATGACATTCATGCAGAAATCTGCAAACTTTTATAAGTTCTTATCAAAAACCGATCCGAACAAATTTCTCACCCATCTTGCTTCCAGCAGTTTTATCCATGCCTGGCTCACTCTGGAACCACCAGGCTGAGGAAAACTGCTTTGGACTACACGAAGCTAAGAAGGGAGGGGCTGTAGCTCAGTGGTAGCTTTACATGCAGAAGGTCCCAGGTTTGATCCGTGGCATCTTCAGGGAGGACAGGAAAATTCAGAAACCCTGGAAAGCTACTGCCAGTCACTGCCGACAATACTGAGCTAGAAGGACCAAGGGTTTGACTCAGTATAAGGCCTTCTTCATGCGCCTCGTTCATCTAAAGCCAGACTGATGGCTACAAAGATCAAAGCTATTCTAGCTGTATGGTAGTCGGCTGAATTATCTCTAATTCTCTGCTTTTGTGTGTGTGCGCGCATGCACATATATGCCTCCTCTGGCACCCCGGTTGTGGAATGCCCTCCCCTTGGAAGCCTGATTGGCGCAGACATTGGTTTCGTTTCGGTGCCAAATTAAAACATGGGTTTTCACCAAGGCCTTTGAGGGCTAATTGAATTCCCTAAAGTTGCGCACTGTTTTAACTGTTTCATCGTTTTAGATTTTCTAATTGGTATAAGCTTGTTTAATGGTTTAATATACTTTCAGCTGTTTAAACTATTCATTTTTGTATACTGTTTAAATTGATTTTATCTGCATGCCACCCTGAGAGCTTAATGATATAGGGCGGGATACAAATGTTTTAAATAAATAAATAAATAAATAAATAAATAAATAAATAAATAAATACATGTATGTGTACACACACATACATTCACTCTTGAGAGTTTTATATTGTTTAAGTGTTAGTTTCCTTGGGCATCATTAGTTGGACAGGCAGGATACAAATAAACTAAAGTAATAATGAATATGTTTGTGTGTGTATATAACAGGTTTCTACAAGCCATCTTGAGAGTCCAAGTGGGTTGAAAGGTGGATAATTATTCAATCAAGTGAGAGGTGTAACCACCAACCTGTGGTTGTAGGCTAATTGTCAAGAACCCTCATGTGGAATGTAGATTTGTTAATACTGTTGTATTGTGCTTTGTTCTCTGCCCTGTTTAGTGTTCAGTTGTTGGATTAGTTTAGTTTATTTGCACTATTTTATTGGATATTATACATATTGATATTCCTACTATGAATTTATCTGTCAGCATTATAGCTTTTGTAATTGTTACATTTGAATATTGTTATATTTATTGTTTAATATTTTGTAAACTATACTTATTTTTCTTCATCTGTTATGTTGTGAACTGCTTCAAGCACAATTTTGTGGAAAAGCAGCATACAAATAAAAAGATGATGATGATTTGATCATAATGGCAGACAGAAATCCTCTCTCATGAGGTACTAAAAGCCTACAAGCAGTATCATATTCATCACTACAGCCAACGTAAATTATGTTGGGCTGGTGGTCGAATGCTACCTCTAGCACAACACAAATAGCATTCACTGGAGCAATGGATTTCCCAGGGAAACCCGTAATGCCAGCAAACGCTATTGCCATTGTGCAAGAGGCAGCTTATGGTAGCACAATGTAATTTACGTTAGCTCAAGTGCCGAATAGAATACTTCCCAATAATTTGATTCATGCTTCACTTTTCATGCTTAAATAAATCAATAGGAATCATACATGGAATACATTGCATGAGTTTCTCATCCCGAAAAAGGTTTCTGTCCACCCCACACAAAAAGGAAGTCAAGGAAGCGTATCCTCCAAATAACTGCATCTACTTCAGTTAAGTACTCAGTCTGACCAAAATGATGATACACACACCGTATCAGGTCAAGAGAAGAAACTATCTGTTTCATTTTTCAGTGGTACTATCTGAAGCGCAAATTTATTACTTTTCTCACCTAGAGACACACGATGAATTAAATGTAAATGAAAGCAACTCCTGGCCACCACAGCACAAGTGATTTACAGACATTACCCCGCAGCTTGAATAACCCATCTGTGTGAAATGAGTACTAAGACTGCTAGAATTTAAACTAAATCAAAAAGGTGAAGGGTTTTTTCCCCCTTTCCAACTTCTTATGTTTTCACTACATCACACTTGTCCCAAATTCCCTAGAACAGCAGTGCTGGCAAGGGTAGAGACAGTGGAGGCTAGTGGTTCCGATGTCAGTGGGGCAGTGAATGTGCTCCGGGTTTTAGTCAGACTCAGTCAGAACTCTAAAGGAGCTATCCAAGGAGCAAAGCAAAGCATCTTGGATAGTTCCTTTAGAGTTCTGCCTGAAACCCAGGGTGGATTTATTGCCCCACTGACATAGGAGTCACCAGCCTTCACTAGGTGCATAAGCTGTCTCCCTGTTCCTGAAGAGAAGGAGTCACCCCTCTTGTAAGTTACCTCTCCTCCTGTTCAGTGCCCAGCTGTACGTATATACACCAATTGGTCGTCCTGATGAATGGCCTCCTTCAGGTGAGAGACCATGTGAGTGCCACCCTGTTACTTCTTCTCCATCTCTCAGTGGCTTTTAATAACACTGACCACGGTATCCTCCTGGACTGCCTCCGTGAGTTGGGGGCACTGTTTTACAGTAGTTCAGCTCTTACCTGTGGGGTCAGTCCCAGAGAATAACATTGGGTGATTGTGCCTCCGGCCCCTGGCAGCTGAACTGTGGGGTGCCACACAGCATGATTTTGTCCCCAGTGTTAACATCTATATGAAGCTGTTGGGAGTGGTCATTAGGAGATTTGGGACAAGGTGTCCCCGGTATGCCAATGACACCCAGCTCTGTTTCCCTGGGACATCTGCATCAGGAGGGGACATGCGCATTCTGAACCAGTGCCTGGATGCAGTTATGGTTTTTAGTCAAGGAAGTGTCATAAAACACATCTTTAAACTTTGCATATTGTGTCATTTTCTAATACATACCATGAGACCTTCTTCTTGCCAAGGGACCACCGCTCAGTGATTAGGCACATGCTTTGCATGCAAGAGGCCCCAGGTTCAATCCCTGGCCTCTTGTTAGGGCTGAGCCATGGGCAGCAATCTAGAGCAAGTCAGGAGACAGGATCAAAGAGGATAAAAAAGCAAACCAGGAGGTAGGACCAGAGGACAAGCCAAGAATCAGGTCACAAGAGCAGGAACACATTGGCAAACCAGAGCTCAGGACTCAGGTAGACCTTGTTGTTCAAACAAAGCGCCACTGAGACAGGAAGCTCTCTTATACTCCTTTCCGTCCAGAAGGAGCCAATGGCCAGCCTGAGTGGGTGGAGTCAACCCAAAGCCAGAAAGTTCTTCACTGGGAGGCTGTAGTTAAGCAGTTCACCACATGGGGCAGTTGTTAGTGGTTCCTGACACATTTCCAGGTAGGGCAGGGAAAGATTCTGTCTGAAACCTTGGAGAAGTCCCGCCAGTTCATATAAACAATGCTGAATGAGATGGACCAGGGATCTGCAGCTTCCAGTGTACTGCTACGACTTTCAATTGGTTGTGAAGCAAGGCTAGTCCTGCTGTCCTGGAAAATATTCTAGTGTTAAAGAAATAACACAGACAATTTGAGAAATGAAACGCATACATGCTGTCACTGCTTCTTTCAAAGAAAAGCATTATTCTGAGATATCACATTTTTTGAAACAGGCTTGTTTGTTTATTTGTTGGGTCTTAGACCTTTTTCATATTTCTTGCTTCATAAAAGTATTGCTCTCTCTCTCTGAATCAAAGTATTATACACACAAAACCTGTAGGAAATGGCAAAATTTGTTTTAGATGATAAATCCAACTGTGACAGACAGGAAAGGATTAAAAAAAAATAGCATGTTGTTATGGTGACAAAATCACCTTCCCCCATGAAAAATGGCTGGAGTAACAGATTTAAAACAGATTTAGGGAGCAATCCTATGGCTGCTAGTGAGTAGCTAGACAGCCATAGGATATCTTGTTTCCGGGAACCAACCTTGGAGCCCAGGCTCTGAGGTCGGTTCCCAGAGAACTGAGCTTCCCCCCCTTCCACGCTGCCTGCAAGGCAGCATGGAAAGGCCCCATGCTTGCAAGAGGAACGCAGAGTGGCTGAAAGGGAGCATTCCGGGAGGCGTTCCACGGTGGGGAGGGCAGAAAAGCCAGTATGACACATCCAGTGTGTCATCCGGCAGCCTCCTCCCCTACTCTATGGATGGACAGGTCCCAGGTTCAATCCCTGGCCTCCCAAAATCGGCTGTCTAGCCAAAAATGCAGGGCAGGAGAAGCCTGGAGGGAACAATCCCCTCTGTGCTTCTCCTGGCCTGCACTGGATAGGCGGCCGCCTCCAAGTTTGGAGGTGGCCGCCTATCTGCATAGGATTGTGCTCTTAATTTATTTAGTCCCCAAATGTCATTGTTCACTATTAGAAGGCTGTGTCACATTTATTATTAATGTGTCTTTGAGGGGCTTTTCTTTTTGCTGTTTGTTCTTATATTTGAAATACAGAGAGCAAATCTGTTGGTCTATATTCTGTTTCTTATCAACTGATGGAAGCCAGATTTCTCTGTCAAATGGTGTCTCCATTTTTAAGTCTCCTCCTACAGTTGGTTTTGAACAGTTGCTGTTCTTTCTCTATTGAGTGAATTCACTATTTATGTTTTTAAAAGACAGATGAGAGAACATCAAACAAGAACAGAAGGCGGCTAGCCTTCTGAGATAACTTTCCTAGGAGAGTTAACTGTTGCATTTTATTTGGATTACTGGTGACCTTTATGGGAAAAGCCTATAAACAAGGTGAAGATTTCATTGCTAAAACAGGCTTATGTTTTGTGACCAGCTCCCCTGTTTATGTCTCTGCAAATACAATATGAAAGACTAAATCCATCTTATGAATATACTATATTTTTAAGTGCCCTCTTTTATTTTCCACAATGGCACGATAAAATCCATTTCCTTTCAAAAATTTCATCATTTCTACAGATAAGCAGCACTGGAGTCAAAAGCAATTTGCTGGTGCCTTCTCAGCTGTAAGGCAAAATGAAAATACATCAAAATGTGTAATGTCTTTTTTTTCTCTTGGAATCACAGGCCACTCCTGAAGCAAAAACTCCTTAAGCAACAACAACAGTGTAGTGTAGTGGTGAGAGTGACGGACTGGGAGCCGGGAGATCCGGGTTCTAGTCCCCACTTGGCCATGGAAGCTCACTGGGTGACTTTGGGCCAGTCACAGACTCTCAGCCCAACCTACCTCACAGGGTTGTTGTTGTGAGGATACAACGGTGAGGAGGAGGATAATGTAAGCCGCCTTGAGTTCCTTGCGAGAGGGAGAAAGGCGGGGTATAAATGCAATAAATAAATAAAATAAATAAATAAACAACAGAAAGATTTTAAACTTACACTTGAGAGTCACTATATTTCCCACAGTAATTATAAGCACCTTTCATATCTTGTAGTAGAGCAAAGAAAGGCACTACAGACCTGCAAGAAATGTAGATTTGAAACACTAATGAGGAACCAGTGGGATCTTTCATATGTATAACATATATACAAGTTTTCACAAAGAAGAAGAGGTGGAAGCAGAAGAACCTACTGCTCCTATTCTGTTTTTATCTTTCTTGGGTTGTTGTTTTTTTAGGCTGATAGTGTTTAAGCTTGATAGGCTGACTCTACACATAGCAGTTATACTATTATCATACTGTTATCGTAACTATTGGTACACAAGACACCAATGGACACCAATAGTTATGATATCAGTATAATAATGGTATAACCGCTATGTGTAGATTCAGCCATAGAGTCTCTACTGCTGGGGTGGGAAAAGGCTAGACTGGGATCTATTGCTAGATCTCTGGGTGATTTGCAGTAGATTGGAAAGGTTTTCTGACTCAGCAACTTAGAGAACAATTCAATACAGTTGATGATCAATATGGAAGGCTCCAGTCTCAATGGAGTGCCCCCTGTCTATCCTAGTCCTGCTCCCAGAAGGACAGGAGGAATGACAGAGGCCTTTTAGCCTCCTGTTCCTCATTAAATATTTTTTGAGCTAGATGGGCTCAGAGACCCTTCTAGCTCTTCTAACTTCTGGGAGACAGAGACTGGGAATGGAAAAGTTTATGGATTTGGCACATCCTATCAAAGGCTCTTCACCTTTGCATCAGCTTAAAAGGAGAAGATGTGGCTGTAAGACACCTCCTCCGGACCGCTTGACAGACAAGGGCTTTTGGCCTTTCAGCTAGGCTCCTGTCCAAACAGGGCGTCTCTGTTTGGCCCTCTAGCATTGATGCATCAACCTGGGTGACCCTTCTGCAAATGCCACCCCACCTCTGTCAGGTTCTCACGGACAGCTTCGAGCCTCCCTGCCTGCCAAGGCCAGACCAGCAGGTGGACAGGGAGTTGGGTGACTCCCCTGGCTCTGCTCTGAGAACACTGGCAGAGAGAAGCTCACATGGACTCTGACATTCCAGAGGCTGAATAGGCCCAAGCCCTTCCAGGCTACTTCTAATCAAATCCTGGTCACAACCTACAAGGCCCACTGCAGTGCTGAAGTCGGGCTCTGACAGTCTATGGCCTATGTCTCTGCAGACACCATCTGGAGGCCATAGGATTGCTCACTTAAAAGCTTTCCTCCTTCATTAGGTTGCTGAAAAAGAATGCTTGGGAGGAAAACCAGAAGCTGAATTTTGTGTAAAAGGACTTGTGAGCTTGGGTCTGGTGCTGATCACAAATTCCCGGGATGAGCATGTGCTCAGAGGCACTCTGTATTCTTTAATACTTAGCATACGTCCACCCACCTGAGCCAATATTTTTCACCTGGCCCCAGTTGGTGGATCTCAGGGTTCTAGTGAAACACAAAGTCAATCTTGCAAACCTGAAGTCTGCTCTACTGACCTGCTCTACTGTCATCAAAAGGAGGGATATAAATATTAAATAAGAATAGTATAATAATTAGTAGTTAAGTGCTAAGACACTTTAAGTGTAAACACCACCATAGTAACAATGGATTAGGTAGCATTTCTGAGTGTTACAGGAAGGAGCTATGTTTCACCTTTATTAACCATACCACACTAAAACTTTTCATAGACTTCAATGGAAACATTTTCACAGATTTTTACACTATAGAATGTAGCAGTAATTCCTCACAATATCATGCCTCTTCTCCAATATATGCCCATCTTGGCATATTTATGAAAAGTATCTTATCCCATTTAGCTCATGAGCTTATTATTTTCCCAAAAACCATTTCCTCAAAACTGTAATACCTTATCATAGGTATTATTATCTGTTTCAGGAGCACAGTGTGTTTTCTATTAGCCCTGATGGCTCAGTGTGGCTTGAAGGAAAATGTCTTCATGTTTTTAATTTGATTGAATTGCTCTTTATCATGGAGGAGACAGTTGAAGATGAAATATACTGTCTGTTCTGAGCTGGAAGAAATCTTATTATCCTCACCTAAGCATCATCTGTTTGCTGTTTTTTCTTTTCTTTTTGAGGTGAGGGTTGAATTATTTTTTTTTAATGTTGACAGGTGAACTGAGGATTAGTTGGTTTAAAGAAAGCCCTAAATAGGAAATGCAAGTTCTGTTGGAGGCCAAAAGCAAAGAAAAGAACCACCCAATATTGCGTCTCACATGTGGTTTTTATTACCCAGTCCGAAAGAACAAGTATGGTTGGTCTCTACATTTAAAAGTATATATAACATCCTGTAAAGGTTTCAGGTCTACAGAGGCAAAGGGGAATAGGTTCAGGCTTAGAGGCCTGGGGGATTTTTTGTTGGGAGGGTATATCCCTGAGAGGAGTAGTTTCATTTCCCTGATTAAGTTTGATATCTTCAGGGTTGAAAAAGTACTTTCAGTTCTGGGGGAGGAAGGTATAAAAAGAGAGAGTCAGAAAGACCAGAGCATGAGAGCAGAGTTAGAGTAGCCTAGACAAGTCTAAGTGCAGCTATGGTAAAGGAATTTGCATGTTGCAACTTTTATTTTCTTTTGGTGCCCTTTGTATCACTCAGCTCTATTGTGTAAATACCTTTAGTTGTGATTTGCTTGTTTTAAATTTACCAGTAAACTGTTGTGTTAAACCCCAGGTGTCTGGAGTGTCAATCACCCCATGTCTACAGCCTAAACCCCACATTATTGGGAAGATAAAATTTAAAAGAAGGAAGGTGGGACTCTTAAGGAGGCGAGGGATCCTTAAGGAGTTGCTCAGGTGGTCCAGGTCATAAGGGGAACCCCCTGACACATCCATTTCCATGAAATGATGGACTTGCACCTGAGAAATGACACAGATTAATTTATGTTTCCTTTGGTGGCAGAAAGGGGTAATCTTAGATCAGCAGGAGTTGCCACACAGCACACCTGCAGTACTCAGTGAGGACTAAAACAGACATCACTTTAAATCTGTAGCAGCTACGTCTTTCTTTCATTTTTATTCTAAAGTAGGTGCAGGGGGGCCAGTCCAGATCTTAAAAGTCCCCCTATGCTACGGTTCCAATCTGGATCAGGCTGCTTGCATTCATATAGAATAAAAATGGCAGGGAGTGGAGGTGTAGCTGCTAGATATGGATTTAAAGTAATGTCTGTTTTGGCCCTGAGTGGTGCATGATTGACTCTTTGCTTCATATCCTTGAGTTTGTTCTAAAACATTGGAAGCCATTTCTCATCATAATTTTGTATGCCAGCCCAGAGTTTGTGGTGCCAGATGTCCATATCACTTATCACTGCTTCACACTTTTTGATGTCAAAGTCTTTTAAGTCTCATTTATAATCATGGTTATCTCAGAGTTTCGGGAGAAGTCTGGGTCTTATAGAGATGGCTCTCCCATGATAAGGCACATATATCCATTGATATGTAATGATCTTACATCCAATGCAATAGCACAAGCTAGCATAAGAGAAGCCAAGATCCTTGTTTGTTTTCCCCAGGCAATATGTGTGACACCTAGGGAATGTGTTTTATAAGGCATCTAATAAATCTAAATAGTAAATTTATTTGAAGTCCAGGAAACTCAGTGGGATGCTAGGTCTAACCTTTCTAGCTTAACCTTACATCTGCCTTACCTACTTTCCATTTGCAGGAATTTTAGAATACAGGAAGTCATACTGCCTTATTCTGATACAGACTGTTGATCCATCTCGCCCAAGGTAGACAGCTGCTCTGCAAGGTCTCCAGTCATACCTACTGATCACTGACTACCTGGCCTTTTAACTGTATATGCCAAGGATTGAATAGTGACCTTTAGGATGGAACACATGTCCTCTACCACGGAACTATGTCCCTCCCCCAAAATACATGCAATTCTTCATGTCAAACACACCACCTTTTGTGATCCCTAAAGTGCAAGGACTACACCATCTGATTCCCTCCCCTCCTTTGAATTTCTCCACCAGGGAAACTGCAGCAAAACAGTACCCTTCCCTAATCTTGTCACTTTCTCATCTAACTAAGGCAGCTTCGTATGTTCTGCATAACCCTTGTGAATACGTGATCTCTCCCAAGGCCTTCCTTTGCTGTCAGGGAACGGCCAATCCATGTTCTAAAGAATTCTGCAGGTGCTGCGGCCAGTAACCCCAGCTGCACACTAGGGACACGATCAGTGCTGTAGCCAAGCCTACAGGACTGTGGGCAGGCCTCTCAGGCTCTGGAATAAGGAAACGAATGGACATCAGATGTCAGGGGAAATAATCTGGTACATACAAAGTATGCAGTACATACCAGGCACCAAACTTTAATTAAAAGCAATAATAAGGCCCTGTCTTCAGGGTTACCTCTAATTAAGGGCATGACATGCAAGGAAGAGGGTAATGGGAGAGTAGGGGAAAAGTCGTCAAATGCTAGGCATTGTCATGTTTGCTGCTGCAAACTTTTTAAATAATGCCAATGAGAGAGCGGAGTTCGCAACAAAGGAATTTTAGTTGAAACGTGCCATTCTTACAGTGCTAATATGAAATGGCCGGTGCTGCGCTGCATTTCTATCCCCAGTTGGTGTACACAAAAACTGCTTCTCTCCATTCATCACTTGGGGAACACTTTGATTCCTACTATCAGATGTTATGAGAAAAACACTGAGTTCCAAACCCTGCATTTCCCTAGTAATGCAAATGGGGAGGTGCATTTGCAGGGGAGAATTGATGGGTGGCAGGGATGCTTAACCCTTCCCCACCCCCTGATTCTCCCTGCAAATGCTTCCATTGCCTGTTTTTAATTTATTTTTCCCCAACCAGGCTTTGGAACCAGGACTAAGTCCAGCTAAGGAAAAAAAACTGTTCAGGGGAGGGAGGAGGCTGTATTTGCAGAGAGAATGCCCAGGAGGGATTTACTACCCCTCCCTCTCCCTTCCCTTCCCTCCTTTTAAGTGTCCCTCACATTTGCTGAGGGGGTCTAATTCATTAGACTATGTCAGCCTTCCCCAACTCAGTGACCTCTAAATGTGCTGGACTACAACTCCCATTATTCCCAGCCAGCATGTGTAGCCCAACACATCTGGAGAGATCCAAGTTGGGGAAGATCATGCTATGTCATTGGCATTGCTACTTTGGGCACAAAAGAGAAATGCAACAAAGGGGAGGCAGATCAAAAGTGAGATGGAAATGCAAGAGAAATGGCATTTTAGGGTCTGGTGAATGTCAGGAAAAATAATCTGATAAACACAAAGTGCTTAAGAGGCAATGCACATTACCTATTAAAAATAATAACGCAGCCCTGCCTGCAGGGTTACAATCTAATTAAGGGCAAGAAATGCACAGAATGAGAGAGAGTAAAGGAGAAGCTTCTGTGAAGAATTCACTGCCAATGCCAAGTTATGCACACGTATGACAGCGTTAAAGCTATAGCTTTTCTACATTTGTCCCAGTTGTGTTAATTTTGCTTCTGCCGCATCTCATATAATGAAACTACATTTAGGGACCAGAAATCACTTAACCTGCTAAATATGCAGGTGGTGTGGAATCCAAGAAACCAAGTAACAGATGTGATAGTTAAGCAACTAGGATCACATCATGATTCATTATTTGGAGGCAGAATGGTAATGTGCAGCTTTGTGCACATGGTAATATTGGAAGCAGCTAGCTTTTAAGTAAGTTTAGGTTTCGTACATGCATATATTGTTTTCCAAAATGAAATATTAATCTATCCTTCTGACATTCAGTGTTTGTCATTGTTGTCTTATTGTTTTAAATGTATTGCATGCAGCGAATTACTTTACAAGCTATATTTGGGAAGAGAAAGCACATCACAGTGCTTCTTCAGCTGGTTTTTCATAAAAACTCTCACCTGTAAATGGCACAATTAAACTTATCTCTCTGCTAGTGCATATGCAGACTATGTTTCTATCAACCTCAGAGCTCTAAATTGTACTACTGATGATGTACTTTGTATTCTAACAGCTGTATAACTAATAGAAAGCATTAAAACAAACATGTTTCTTCTTCTTTATTTCAATGTATTAAAATAAATCCTGCTAAATTAAGGCATTTTTAGATTTGACTGATTTCTATTTAAAAACCTTTTTAAAGCCTCACTCAATCAGACTAAAAGGTCCATCTAGTCCAGAGGTCCCCAACCTTTTGGGGTTGGTGAGCACACGTGGAGTTTTGAGAGAAAGTCATGAGCATGCCCACAAAATGACTGCCATGGGGCTTGTCCAAAATGGCTGCCGTGGTAGGCACGGCCTGTCACAAAACACCCATTTCCCAGGAGGCTAAAAGAAAAGTAGCTTGTCCAAGAACCTAAGTACAAAACAGAGGTGGGGTCTGAGCTCCAAAACACAAAATCACTCTTTTGAACCCACAGTTTTCTGCTCCAACACTCATTTCATAGAAAGCAAACTGATGAGGCTCAGAGACAAGTTACTTGACCAAGAATGAGATGTGGGGCCCAGAGGCATTTGAGGAAATAAAGATGGCTCTGAAGGCTGGTGCTTCACTCAGCAGTATGTCAGCCTCCCAGTTAAAGAATACAAATCTTAAAATCTTTAAAAAATAAAATGAAAACCAGGAGGGCCAGGAAGCTTGGCAGGTGCCAAGAGAGGTGTCCACGGGCACCATGTTGGAGACCCCAGATCTATTCTAATATCCCTTTTCCTACAGTTGCCAACCAGATGTCTTGAGGAAGCCCACAATCAGACTAAGACCCTTCTCTATTACTTAACATTGTCTTGTGTTCAGTATTTAAACTTAAAGAAAAGATTTGCAGGTGATGTAATTAAAGAGAGAGAGAGCAGTGACATCTTCTACTGTGAAGTCATGGCAAAGGAATAATTTCCTCTGAAAGGTTCATAGACCAAGGGAGGGTTTCTCTCAGGAGTGATGCATTTTAAAGATGGGTAAAAGTGAGCCAGGCTACTAGGCCCAACCCTGATGCAAAGAATATTAGACCTGGCCCCAAACAGGGGATAGAAGATTCTCTGAGAACTAGGATGGGGCAGAGAGGAGAGATGACAACAACAGACGTCAAAACCCATTGAATCTAGGAATGGTTTCAGCCATTTTGAAAAAGAGGCCTGAGCAGAGATTGGGTTGATGTCAGATGTGGTCATGCTTAGAGTGGATCCACTGAAATCAGTGGGGCAAGTTACCCATAACTAACGTCAGTCCCATTGTTTGTACTAGGTTTACCTATTCCTTATTTTATTCCATTATTCTGAAGCATGGCCCACTTTGAATCATTTCTTTCCCTCTGTTGTTTGCTTATCCATTAAATACTCAAATAGTTGAAACTCCATCAATCACTGTCACAAATATCTTCCACACAACACTCTTACAAAATGCAAATTCACCATTAAACTCTTTTGTTCTGTCCAAACAATTTAACTTAGCACTCAGGAGAGTCATCCTGCATTTCTTTCACTTCTTTTTCAGTAGGTCATGGGGGTGGGGGGAAACTTCCAGAATCACTTAACAAACCATTCTGACTATAACGTAGTATAACAATTTAGGCTGCAATTCTATACACAGTTACTTGGGAGTAAATCCCATCAAACTCAGTGGGCCTTACTTCTGAGTAAAAATATATAGGATTGTGCTGCTAGTGGTGTATAGAAAATACTTTTATGCCTTGATAGCTTGTCATGAATATGATCCAACTAACTCAGGACTGGCTACCTTCCTTCAGATTGTGCACTAGTACAAATTTTGCAACACAGTTCTCGGCTCAAAAAATGCATACCAAAATATGCATTTTAGGCAAAAATGCTACCAAAAATATCATATTTTAGGGACGGGAGAATGCTTAGAGAAAGGAGACATCCATATAAAATGCATATACTATGGAAAATACATTCAATTTAAGTTTGAATTTTTGTGCTTTTTTAAAAATTGCAGATTGACGCAGAAAGGGGACAGAATGACTTATGTGAAACTGACAAGGGCCAGAAACAGACTGACCCATCCATTCCTACCTGCTACTTGATCCTTTAACTGGATGTACAGGACATTAAAGCTGAGACCTTTTGCATGTGCTCTACCACAAAGATATGGTGTTTCCATTTCATCAGTTCACTTCATTTAGGGCTTCTCCACCTGGGGCTTTTATCCTGCAACTGAGATTGGTTACTCACAGAAGTTTGCAGGTCCTTTACCAACCTCCAGTGCCTCTCCCATGCTTTCCAATCATTTCCGCAGCTTTATTTGAAACCGTAAAAATGAGGTAATAAGAAGTGGTTTGAATTTGTCCATGTAAAGAGGAAGTGGTGCTATAACAGTGCCATCTAGTGCCTGAATAATGAAACGTATCAAACTTGCAGATAAAGCCAATCCTCTGAAAAACAAACAAACCAGGAAGTATTTGTGAAGGAGCCCATCTCAATCCCACAAAGAATCCAGAAGCAGAAGCCCCAGTAAAGCTGTGGGATAAATAACATGATGTGGAGAAGCTCTTACTCCCTAGTAAGTGATCTGTCCTCAAATGGCAGAGAGAGGAAATTCAGCACAATGAAATGCAACATATAGACAGGAGAACCACTCCTATGAATTCCATATATTAGTCTACATGCTAGGCATGCATGCTGTCCCCATCTACCCACTTGAAACTGACTTGCCACCTCACTGGCATTAGGAAGCTATAGCAGGTCTGACTATTTTTCATCCATTCCAATATTGTCTATTCTGACTGAAGTGACAGCAGCTTTCTTAGACAGAGGTCTTTCACATCACCCACTACCTGAGATCCTTTTAAGTGGAGAAGACAGTGACTGAACCTGGGACCTTCTACAAAGCACATGCTCTACCTCTGAGCTGTGGTTCCCTCCCCATGGCTGTTAATTTATGCCTTCAGTCTAAATACCCTTGCCTTTTTGATGGCTTTTTAGCAGATAAGGCAGTATGTCGATGTTAATTATAAGTAAATATATAAATATACCCAACCTCCTTTCTCCACAACAACCTGTGTCTTCCACACTCCACATTGCGCAGGGCTTCTTCTCCCACTGCTCACAGCTCACTCACTCTCTAAAAAAAAATGGGCCCCAAGGCAATCTGTTTGTGTTTTCCATTTCTCTCTGTAGGACCTGTTCAACTTGTGCCCACCAGACTTCTATTTTTCATGCTGCCTTCTAATGTGACAGAGATCAAGAACAAAAATAGAAGAGAAACAAAAAGGTGGTTGGCAGCAGGTCAGGAGAGGTGCAGTGTGGATCTTCTATATATTCCTTTTTGGGCACTTGCACTATCCAGATAAAATATTAAAACCTGTGGCTAGCAATGTTATCATTTTGCAATAAACTTTTTTTAAAAAAAAACAGAAGAAGCTTTTGAAACTTTGACCACAGTGTATAAATAGATATCTGGCAACTTTACCAAAACTTCATACTGGCTGCAATCTGCAATCACGGCATGCTTTGTGGAAGCAAATAGGAGAGACGTGGCTACATCTGTGCTCTCGATTACAGAGAATGGGATTTAAATATTCCTCACTTATCTCCAGAAAATAGTTATCTTTTAGCCAGTGTATATTACAAAGCATGAATGAAAACTGATTATTCATAGTACAATATGAAGCTTAAAAATATTAATTTGGTCATATGTCCTCTTGAAACAAAAGGCATAATCCTGGGGTCCCCAACGTAGTGCCCAGGAGCACCAGTGTGCCTGCAGACATCTCTACAGGTGCCCTCTGGCTCTCTTCTGATTCTTTAATTTTGTTTTAACGGGGAGGCTGGCATGCTGCAAAGTGAAATGCTGGCCTTCAGCACCATCTTTATTTCCAAGCATAAGCTGGCATGGGAGCAGTCGGGGGGCTAGAGGGGGTGAGAGGGAGGGGTTTCCCTGTGCTGTGTCTCTGCATTTCACTGAGTATCATCAGTTTGTCATCTGTGAAATGGGTGCTGGACCAGAAAACCAGGTTCAAAAGAGTGGGTTTGTGTTTTAGAACTCAGATCCCGCCTCTTGCCTTGTACTTCGGTTCTTGGGCAAGTTACTTTTCTTTTAACTTCACCAGTTTGCATTCTGGAAAATGGTCATTTTGTGATTGTCCACCATGACAGCCATTTTGTGAGAGCATCCATGATGCTCTCTCAGAATTCCAAATAAACCCATCAGCTCCAAAAGGTTGGGGGAACCCTGGCATAATCTATCCCCTCTCAGAAGTCTTTCTCTGTCCTCATTCTAAGGTATGACATGCAGGATGTATTTTCATGTAAAACAAATGACAGTAAACATCTTTGTTCCTTTTTAACATTTTACGCTGCACCTCATACACATATACACATGCATGTGTGTACACACACACATTGTGTGTGTCCTTGTGCATGACGAATACCCTCCTGTGTGTGCAGTTTTCTAAGGGCCAAACTACATGTTCTTCAGTGTAAATCTACATGGCATCATTTCAGATTCAGACTGTGGGACCCCAGGAGGGGAGATTTAAGCTTCCCCCTCCTGTTTTCATGCTGAAATTCCACCTGTGGGGGGGTTAAAGACAAGAAAAAAACCTTCCTCCATTTCCCTACTCTCATTTTCATCCTGAAATGTCACACACACCTCGGGGGGGGGGGATAAGAAAAAACACCCCCACTGGATTCCAATGGAAGTGCTTTCTTTTTTTAACCCCCCCCCATGGGGGGGGAGGAATTTCAGGATGGAGAAGTTTAAATCCCCCTCCAAGAACACCATGGTCCTGATCTGAATTGGGCCCATGCATGCTTACACTGGGGTAAGTAAGCCAATCACACATATCCCCACCCATCACACAGGGGTATTCATTAGCCTTTCATACCGTCTGACTTGGTTCAAAGAACCCAGAGGTGCTGAAAGCAGCAAGGCAGGGCACAGACAAGAAGGCAGAGTCAAGGGAAGCCTCACATCATGCCAAGTCAAGTCAAGTCAAGTCACATCAAGTCAAGTCAGGTGACACCCCCTTGCATCAGGTTGGTTTGCTGAATAGCAAGGCAAGATTAGAACAGGCAGGTTCTTTCAGGACCATGGACAGCACCATGTTAGCTGAAACTCTGTCAAGGAGAGCTATTGACTCAGCAGCAGCCAAAGGTTTTCTGAAGCCCTGTAAAGGCCAGCAGCACTTAACCCCGCCCTCTCAGAAAAGCAGATTGTTTCTCAAAGAGCTATTGCCTGATTTTGTAGCTGCTGGCTTCTACAGGATGTGGGTGGTGATGGCTGTAATGGGGGAGCGTCCTCTGCATCTGAGGAATCAGGCAGAGCAACATCTTCTGGCCTAGAAGGCCCTTGCATAGCAAGGGTCGGGTTAATGGAGGGCGTCTCCTCTGACTCTGAGCCCTCTTTGGAGCCAGAAGATGGTTTGAGGCTGGGGAACATGACACCTTTCTTTTCCCCAGTCCCCCAGTATACAGGCTACTCATGGTCTTAGAGAGGCTTGCATTTTAAAGCAGTCCAATCCCACAAGAGCTATGCCATTTGCTTTTTCTACATGTGTAACCTAGCTCAGAGAGTGGAATGACAAATCAATATTATTGAACTTGTGAAATCCTCCAGAGATTCCCTCTGAAGAGCTGATGAATGAGTGAACTGTTCCATAGTCCCGCTCTTGTGTCTTCCCCAATAGCGAGTGCCCTTTCTGTTCTATCACATCCTACACTTCATATGTACTTCAGGGTCAAATGAATGCTAGAGAAAGAGAAATCCACAGCATTAACCTGCCTTCATTCAGTCAATTCTCTTTTTATCAAAGCCAGAAGATGAAGTTTTCTCTGAATTCAAGCTGATGAGAGGAATGGACCCTTAGAAGAGCAGTAAAATGGCAAGTAGTGGGGAGAATTTTACTACTCCCCCTTTCCCCCAGATTTCTGATCAGGTAATGATATCTGGTAAATGTGGACAGGACATTACATCTAACTGGCCTACCATGAAGTTGCAGGCACACCATGTTAAGTTTCCACTTGGTAAGTGATCTTCTGCATCCCCTTACTTGGTAGGTTGAGGTATGCTGAGAGTTGTAATCCAACACATCTGGAGGTCACCAGGTTGGGGAAGACTGCCTTATTGTGTGTACAATAAATTTAGTAGTAGTCGGGTAGAAAATATGCTTTTCTAGGAAACAATGGACATTATTGAGTATGGGCTTCTTACTAAATTAATTCAGGTTCTTGGGACTATCCTGTGGCTGAAGAATATTACACTGAGTCTGCAGTTTGAAGCATTCCTACTTGGGACCGAGTTCTACTGAAGTTAATGGGTAAGGCTGCTTAGGATTTACTGCTTGTTCCCTACAACACCCCCCCCCACACACACACACACACACAAATATAGTCAATTTGCTATTGTTCTGCAATTTACATCTTCAAAACTTAGCTCTTTAATAGTAGCGCTTAGAAGGCTTTGCTTTTATTCTTTTTTATGTTATATTTATTATGGCAGAATAAATATACAGAATAGTAACTTCCAGTAATTTCAGCCCTTTCAACTTATTTACAACTTATTATGGCATAATAGTATCATAATGCACTCAGTAAGATAGTATTAGTGACACACCGGGGTTTAATCAACAAGAGTTCTGGAGGCATAAACACATTGTGGGGACAGTTGCCAACATAGAAAATAAAGACTTGCACCACCTGCTGGTAAAAAATGCATAATGGTGGAGAATTCCAACCAGCGGAGGATGTTGGTAGTATAATTTGAGTTAAATTTAAAAAATTTACAAGGAAACCACAGCAAATATATACTTGGGTATAGAATGAATGGTTGAATTAAAATTATTGCTTTATTGGTGTCTCGTGTTTTCTTGGCAGGTGTAAAATTATGGATTTATGGTGCAAAGTTTAATGTTTATATAGGGATTATGAACTAGCATAAGGTGAGGGTTAATTTTCTTGCGTTATGATTCTTGTCACTTGAAAACAACACACTCTGGTTTTTATTATTAAGCAATATTATAGCAATTTTGGGCTGCAATCTTAAACACACTTTCTTGGGAATAAAGCCCATCAGGCTCAATGGGATTTACATCCGAGTAAGCATGCTTAGGATTGCACAGTAAATATACACAATACATCAAAATCCACACCTTGCTATCCTGTGAGATAGATCATTATTCCCATTTTTGGAGAAGAGACCAACTGAGAATTAACAGGTTGCCTAGAACTAACCAGAAGGTTTAAACTTAGAGATCTAAAAATAGGTCTCAAACTTGACTTGAAGTGCTTGAAAAAAAAGGTTAAATTATTTGACATCCTAGAAATGATCCATATTGAACTTAAACTCCTTTGGGATGACATAATGACTCCCAGTTTCTATATTAGTTCTTTAAAAAACCCAAATGCTGCTGGAATAATGAGGGCATGTTCTTGAGCCCTATTGATATCACTATACAAGAACATGGGTCTGACTTCATTGATGTATTGGCACACTCTAGGGTGAAAAGTGAATTTAACTTATATCATCTTCCATTAGCTAAAAGGGAGAAAATGAATAACGTTCAGTTAAGTCACAAAGTAATATTATGCCTGGTGCATGGTTTTTTTTTCTCCTGTCTATTAAAATGTGTTCTGGGTGGTTCCTTTTTTATATTAATGTGTGCTTTCCCTTCTGATTAACCTAGCACAGCCTTCCCCACACAGGTGCCCTCCAGATGTTTTGGATGACAACTCCCAGCATTCCTGAGCCTTGGCCATGGAAGTTAAAATCTGAGATGTCTGGAGGTCACCAGGTTGCAGAAGGCTGACCTAACAATGCTTTGGTGCTCTGGTAGCATTGCCAACTCAAAATAAAATAAAATAAAATAAAAATCACTTCACTAGCACTTTATTGTAAAATATGTTCAGGTTTGTGTATCTTTCTGCATCTCCAGCAAAATACAATTTGTGACTTGCTATATCAGCACTTGATACAGCAGGTAGCTGAATCAGCCTTAGCAGTTGGCTATTTAGTACTAGGGTAGAAAATAACCATTCTAGGAAACAACAGACATTACTGAGTATGGGCTTCTTACTAAATTAATTGAGACTATGCTGGGGCTGAAGAATATTACATGGAGTCTGCTCTCACTTCACACATTTTTTCTCAACCATTACCAAAGGCTGTTCCCCATATAATGCTTTTCCTCTCTCTTGCCTATTGGATAACATCTCATGATGACAACCAACTGCTATTGTCTGTCTAGTCCAGGGGTGGGCAACGTCAACCTAATGGGCCAAATCCAACCTCTTGGGTCCCGATCTGATTCTATGGGGTTCCCCGGATGGCCACACACCCTTCCCCCCAACCATTGATGATTTGGTGGTTTCCTGGGTTTTGTGCAGTTTTTCCCCATTCTAAAAGGTTGAAATGCCTCTCCTAAGGTGGAGTTGCTGGCAGGAAGAGCTTGAAGCTCCAATATGCTGGTATTTTTTGTAATTTTGCCCCACCTTTTTTGCCTTTAGCCCCACCCTCCACTAGAATGCATTTCCCTGAGAGCTTCTCCAAAAATTTAATTCAGCCATCTGGCTGCAGCCCAAACAGAATGCACTGGTTTGCTTTTGGGTTGTTCTTGGATTTTGGCAGTGCATTCTAGTGCATTGAACAACAGATGAATGCTACTATCAGCATAAACTGTTTGCAAACTTATCTTCTTGAACATAAGAAGAGCCATGCCAGATCAGACCATGGGTCCATCTAGTCCCGCATTCTGTTCACACAGTGGCCAACCAGCTGTCTATGGGAAACCCACAAGCAGGACATGAATGCAACAGCACCCTTCTACCCATGTTCCCCAGCAACTGGTGTACATAGGCAGACTGTCTGTGATTACTGGAGGCAACACAGAGGCATCAGGACTAGTAGCCACTGATGGCCTTTTCCTCCAGGTATTTGTCTAACCCCCTTTTAAAGCCATCCACATTGGTGGCCATCACTACATCCTATGGTAGCGAGTTCCATAGTTTCTATGCATTGTGTGAGAATTTCTATAAGCTGATAAGCCTAACTAATAGTTTTATTTGCTGAAATCTGTCTCCCCAATGTATTAGGAATATGCATTTTATACATTCACATCCAATATTTTTATTTATTACATTTATATCACACCCTTCCTCCAATGAGTTCAGGATGCATTTTATCCTCCTTTTCTTTGAGGATGGTTGAGAGATCATGATTGGAAACTGCCCGAAGACCTCCCAGTAAACTGCATGGCTGAGTGAGGGGATTTGAACCCATGGCTCTGCAGTCTTAGTTTAACATTCTAACCCAGTGTTTCAAAACATGGTTGTTCTCCAGATGTTTTGGACTTTAACTCCCAGCAGTCCTAGGCAGAATGGGCAATGGTCTGGAATGCTGGGAACTGTAGTCCAAAGCATCGGAAGGGCAACCAGTTGGGGAAGGTAGGGTTAGAGTGTTAGATTAAGACTGTAGAGCTACGGGTTCAAATCCCTTCACACAGCCATGAAGTTCAGTGGGGAAAGGTGCTCTAACCACTACACTATGCTGATCTTCATACAGGTATTATTAATTATTAAGGACGCAATCCTATGGGGATAGGTGGCCACCTCCAAACTCAGAGGTGGCCACCTATCCAATGCAGGGCAGGAGAAGCGTGTAGAGGATCGTCCCTTCCATGCTTTAGCCCCCCTGCATTTGTGGCTAGACAGCCTATTTTGGCTGTCTAGCAACAGGAAGGCGCAGTGGGGGAAGCGGCTGCCAGATGATACATAGCATATGTCATACAGGCATTTCTGCCTTCCCTGCCCTGAACGCCCCCTGGAATGCGCCATTTTCACTGTTCCGCACTCCTCTTCGGAGTGCAGATCACGGGGCCCTTCTGAGCTGCCTGCAAGGCAGGGTGGGGTAGGGAGAACCAACCTTGGAGCACAGGCTCCAAGGTCAGTTCCTGGAAACCGACATATCCTATGGCCATCTAGCCGCTGACTAGTGGCCATAGGATTGCTCACTACCATTGCCACTCTCTTCTGGTGGAGTTCCTGGTCCCTTAGGGTGCAATCCTATGCATGTTTAGACAGAAAAATGTCCTATAATTCCCAGCATTCCCCAGACAGCATGGCTGGCTGGGGAATGCTGGGAGTTGTAGGAGGTTTTTCTGTCTAAACATGCATAGGATTGCACCCCTAACAGCTGTTCAATACATAGAACTTTAGTAGGTTCACTTTCTTCTTTGCTGCATTTGGATACTTGGGAAAGTACTTGGAAAGCTGTGCCTATGGAATTTATGCCTGCTGGGCACAGAAGCTTATGTTGGGGGGGGGGGGCAGTGAAGTGGCAGATCTAAATATATTCTTCATCAAAAGCAAAAAATGCTTTTTAATCTTATGCAATAAGCATCCATCTCCTTTTAAAAAATGAGTCGCAGAGGTCCCATTGAGATAATTCTTGTTGCAGCAAAACATATTTGACCATATGACTGATTCCAGACCTGTCAACAAGCCTCTTGAAAAATGTTTTCCTTCTCATTTGCTGCCTTTGATCATAAATAAGATGAATGAACTCAAAGTTTTTGAATTGCATGCAGCCTTTCTTCCCCAGCCCCTGGCAGCGTGGAGCTACAGAGGCGAGGTGGGAACAAAGCACAGCTGAAGTCGTCAGCAAGATAAGAGATGTTCCCCAAGTGAACATGAAAACCAGACCTATTATAAAAAGGAAACAAAATTATTGTTAGAAGGCAGCCAGTGCATAAATTAAGTCTGCCTGTGGAAAAGTGAGCCTGGGCATTCATACATCTCATGTGTCCATCTACAATATATGAGCAGCTTGGATAAAAGGGTAAAAGCATGCCCTTCTGTTGCTTTACCCAAATATCGCTCTTGCAGTCCAGTGCTATCTGCTGAAGAAGGAACACAGATGAGACAGGACAGTACCAAAAGGACTGAAATGCTTCATGTTTCACAATAGGATGCTCTGGAAGAACAGATAAAAGGAAATACTTCTTCATACAGTGCATAGTTAAAGGTAGTGCTGTGCCGAAAATTACTCCCATTTTTTTTTTCGACCTTTCTCATTCAATTTGATAGAAAATAAACTGCTTTCAAAAAGAAATTCAAAGGAAAAGAAAGTTTGGAGAAATTCTCATGGGTTAGGTTCAGGGTTCTTTTGCTTACCTTACTTAGGAGGTGGCCAAGGAGCATGCATAAGTGTCCTGTCTTTCATTGTACAATCATCTTTGTAGCAGCCTGTAGCCTCCTCAGCTTCCCATACTTTAACTAAAGCCCAGGGGAAGACATAATAAAATCACTCCTCCCGTAGGGCTTTTTTCAGATCAGGAAGCACAGGCAGCCTGGGAGGCTGCAGGGCAATTGAGAAAAGTGTAACAGGAAAACACACACAGAGGGGGGGGGAGAGAGACAGAGAGAGAGAGCACCCTTCACCACATTGCAGTCATTAGGCAAGCTCAAAAACACCACCACAATTAATTATAAAACGCCCTGAGAATGGTGCAGAAAAGTGGAAGCCTCAACCCTTATAGTGGCAGCACAGAAAAACAAAAACCCTTAGGAAAAAAGAAAAGAACTGTGCTATAACCCCTGCCAATTGTGAATCCTATCTATGAGAAACTGTTGGAGAATTTCTCCTCCCCTTGGAGAAATTCAGTGAAATTGTCCCCCCAGTTTCTCTGCCCGCAAATACTCCGGAGAATTTTGAGAGGTCATTTGCACACAGCTCTAGTTAAAGTACAGAATTGGCTACCACAAGATGTAGTGAAGGCCACCAACTTGGATGGCTTTAAAAGGGGGGGTAGACAGGTTCGATCCCCAGCATCTCCAGGTAGGGCTGGAAAAATTCCTGCCTGAAAGAACTGCTGCCAGTCAGTGTTGACAATACTGGGCTAGATGGACCAAGGCTCTGACTCGGTACATGGCAGTTTTCTATGTTCCTAAGCCAGGACTTTCCCCATTACAATTTTTGCAGAGGGCTGCAGAACCTCATTTGACGCTGCCCTATATGAGTGTTAGGGTCTATCACAGACACACTTTACATGTCTAGGTGCAAATTTAAAACATCTTAGGTGATGTTTTAATACCTTCCAGTCCTCTGAACAGGAAACTAATCTGTATTTTCTCCTTGAGCATTATTTAACGTGAGTACCTCTGAAATAGTTCTAGAAATTGTACATCTTGCTGCTGTTCTATTTCTGTTGCCTGGATAAGCCATTAAAGAATAGATGTACTTCAAGCTAGATTACATGTGTTTTTTTTATTCAAGAGGAATATTTGTAAGGTTCCAGCCCCCTTACAATCAATTTAAAGGAAACACTTCAGCATTATGCCCCATCAGATTGATTTTCTGCACACACAAATTGTCTGGAAGCGTGTCGTAATCAGTACAGAAAATGCACCTCACAGTACAGCATATTTTCCTGTGTATTACAGTCCAATAGGATTTGAATGAGATACTCAAGAAAAGAGCAACAGTGTTTTTCAGCTGCTCGGAAACAGCAGCAATCAACTTCCCTGATTGTTGTAATTATTAGTACATTGCTATTAGTCTTAATATTGCTATAAGTAAGACCTGCAAGGAAACATTACAGTGTGAAGTGAGTGTTTCTGTTCCACGTTTCAGCCAAGCCCTCTTCCAGGATACTCCATTACACTTAAACACACACACGCACGCACACACGCACAGAGGTTTTCCACCACCACCACCACCACCCAAACAATCAGCCAATATTCCATGGCCACTGAGCAAGCAACTGCACTCACAGCCTGAACATCGGAAATAGAGGGAAACAGCTAGTGTTTCTGAGGATGGGGACATGCCCTAACCCCGGCGCCAGCTTGTCTGGCAAAAGGGGGGGGACATTGCGGGCAGGTGGGGTGAGAAGAGGTGGCTGCTGCCTATTGGGTGCCCCCCCATGGCACCACCAGGCAAGGGAGGGGTCAGCAGAGCCCTCTTAAGCTCTGCGCCCCCTCCCAAACCAGCTCTCTCGCTCTCGTGGCTCCCTGAGTGAGAGAGATCCCCTGGACACCTGCGACCGACCTTCACTTGCTCTTCATTGTCGCCTCGTGCCTGTGGCCAACAGCGCCTCTGAGGGCACTGGCGCTCACCTTGACAGTGCAGGCGCCACTCGCTCGGCAGCCGCGCTCCACTCCTGGCCTGGGGCGGCGGCACTCGCTTCTGCGGCGCATGACCCCCCTTGCCTGCCCCCTGCTGCTGCTTGCCTCTGCGCCGCGGCTGACTCAGCAACCAGCCCTGCTGGTCTCCAGCCAGCAGCGACGGCGGCACTGCGTTGCCGTCGGGCAGCAGCTGGCAATTGCAGCGCACGCCTCCCTGGCCTCTTGGGTGGCGGCGGCAGCAGCCATGGTTCATTGCCTTGGGGTGGCAGCGCTTGCTTCGGCACATCCCCCCCCCTTTGCCTGCCTCCTGCCGCTGCTTGCCTCCATGCCGCGACCGGCGCGACGACCAAACCCTGCTGGTTCTTGGCTGGCAGCAGCGGTGGTGACACTGCGTTGCCGTTGGGCGGCAGCGGTGGGCAATTGCAGCGCATACCTCCCTGGCATGCTGATCGGCGGTGGCAGCACTTCATTGCCTCCGGGTGGTGGCGCTTGCTTCAGCGGCGCATGCCCCCCCTTGCCTGCCTCCCGCCACGGCATGCCTCGCACCGTGGCCAGCTCAGCAATCAGGCTCTGCTGGTTTGGCTGGCAGCAGCAGCTGCGTCGCTGCGTTGCCGTCAGGCGGCAGCGGGTGATTGCGGCCCACACCTCCCTGGTGTCCTGATTGGCGGCGGCAGCAGCTGTGTTTCATTACCTGTGGAGGTGGTGCTCGATTCTGCGGCGCGCGCCTCCCTCTGCCTCCCTCCTCCCCACACCGCAGCGGATGCTGGGAGCAGCCCAGCTGGTCTCTGCTGGTGGCCACGTGGCGTAGCCTGCTTGCCAGCGGCACTCCCCCTCCTCACCAAGGCCCCCTGCCAAGCCTCATGCTGCCGAGGACGTGGTCCCCGGGCCAGTCTGTCAGCACTCCACTGCCCTCCAAGGGACTCCCCTGTCCCAGCGCTCCCCCACCTGGGTTCTTCTTTCTGGGCCAACAGGCCCACATGTTTGGAGGATTTGGGGGAGGGCTCTTGCCGCCAGCGCCCTCTCCAGGCTTGCAGGCCCCACCTTCGGCTGGCCTCCTGGCCTTCAGCTCCACCGTAAGGGGCTGTGCGGTATAGTGGTTAGAGTGTTGCACCCGGACCCTGGGTCCTGGTCTCCACTTGGCCATAGGCCTCACTGAGTGACTTTAGACCAGTCTCTTTTCTCAAAGTAGTCCTTCGCCATATGCCATGCCTCCTAAGAAAGGGGGTGGAAAAGGGATCCTGAGTCTGAGGATGAAGCAGGCCAGTCCTGGCTTCAATCCTTTCTTGCCTTGAAGGGGCAGAAAGTACCTCCGGGATAGCCCTCCCCCCGGCTGGGCCCGGCAATGCCATGGTAGTTCAGCCCAAACAGATGTGACAGCAGACGCAACATTCATTGCTGCTTTCCATTTCAGCGCGTCTGGACGCCATCGGGGCCTCCACTTCATCCTCTCAGGTTCACCCCGATGGCACACCCACACAGGAGGCCAGCCACTCTTCCACGGCGCCTCTGCATCTGGTGACGCAGTCGACACCCTCTGCCTTGCTGGAAAGGGATCCAAGCACAGCCGCCCGGGGTCCAGCGCGTCTGGATGCCATTTCAGCCTCCACCTCATCTTTGCAGGCTCACCTGGGCAGTGCACCACCACCGGAGGCAGTCCACCCTCCTGAAGCAGCTCCGCTAGCAGCAAAACAAACTCACCCGGGTGGCACACCACCGCTGGAGGGAGCCACCCTCGTGCGGCATCTCTGTCAGCAGCACCGCAAGTGACATCCCCCCTTGCTCACAAGGGACCCGGTCGCGGCTGCCCCGGATACGGTGAGACGACCACACTCTATATGACTCACAGGACACCTGTTAGTCACATCTACACTGTAGCCCCAACTGCTCAACTCCCCTTTTGCTAGTGTCTGGCGGGGTCCTGCCGGATTAGCTCTGTATCGCTTGCCCCTGCCCCCGTGCTCAGACTCCCACATAGGTGGCAATATCATTTCCTTTCGCTATCCAGAGAGGGGGGCAATGCCCATCTCGGCTACTTTTTCCTATTGCTTTCACCTTAGGAGCAGCAGGGCTGGGTTATGATGAAGTTTTCCGCAGAAGGGCCGCTATTACCCTTCTATGCGCTGGGACCTGAGAGACCAGGACCTTTGGGCTACAAGTTATGCCTCCTTCCCTGCCAGGTTTTGGTGACGGACCTGACACTGGCCTCTGCCTATTGCAGGTCCAGTGGTCAGCACCGCTTGCTGTGCTGGGAGTATAGCCCCAAGAGCGCATGCTTCCGGAATCCTTGCCGTTTCATCACGAGTGCTCCCCTTGTAGCAGACAGCACCTATGCGCCTCTTCTCCAAGAGCCTGGGGGCTCAGTACGAAACACCTCTTCCGATGAGACAGTTGTCTCGGTCCGGGAGCCCAGTGCCTGGCCCCTGATGGGCATGTGCTGCGTAGGGTCCTAGAGCCCGAGGCACTGTTCTGACTTCATGGAAGCATTTGTTCCCTTTCCTTTTGACTTCAGTGTCACTGTCACTCACAAGACAGTGGGCCCGTCTGCCATGTTAACGTTCCAGGGAATCGAGTTAGACACCCTTAAGCAATGTTCTCGCCTCCCTCAGGACATATTTCTGGTTCTTCGGGCAGAGCTCCAGGAGGTTTTATATCTGCCTAAGGTCTCCCTTGGGGGCCCTTGCAAGAAGTTGTAGGGCATTTTTTCAATTTCTCATGCAGGATAGTGACCCCTGGCTGTGCCTTCCGGCACCGGTTCTGCTGGGCAATGCAGGGGCTGCAGCTGACGCACCATAGTACCAGGGTCACTTCTGCTGTGTGCATGGATCTGGAGGTCTGGCTTCAATTTTGTGGGATTTTATTGGCGTCTCCTCCTAGTGGTGTAAGCTGCTCCTCCAAGCCAACCCACAGGTTCACTCAGGCACCACTGGTACACTGAGTCTTGGATGCATACGGCAGGTTCGGTGGTGCCCCGTGCAGTGGCCTGAGGTTTGGGCCACCGCCAGAATTTGTTAGGACCTTGCCTTTCTGGAGATCTTCCCTATTAACGTAGCCATGCTCATTTGGGCCGACCTCATAGCCAAGTCGGTGGCTCTCTTGTATACGTCGACATGGCCACTGTGTGTGTATTAGTCATAGCATTCCCGCTCCAGTGTCTGCATCTTAACATCTGGTTCCGGGCTGCCATACGACGGGTTTGGCGAACCCATTTGCCGATGCTTTGTCATGGAATCAGGTCAACAGGTTCCGGGCCTTAGCCCCGTGGGTGTCTGTTATCAGATCCCATCCTTTCAGTACTATGCGGGACCAGCGTACTGGAGCCGAGCATGTCATCCTGAATTCCATAGCTCCCAGTACTAGAGCCACCCACGACAGGGCAGGTAGGGAGTTCTGCGCCATAGGAGCAGACTTCAGTCACAGGACTCATGGCCCTTCCCTATAGATCCTTTGCTGCAATTCAGCATCTCTTTAAGGAACAAGGGGGATATCTGCCAGAGCCATAAGGGGCAAGCTGGCTGTCTTTAGTCTTCTTGGCCATAACAAAGTGAGTTACTGACCCCAAGTTAGGTGTCAGGGCTAGGTGTGCGGTGTAGGGTTGGGGCAAGGATGCTGCCTGCTTTTAGCAGATTCTAGGCACCCTCTCCAGATAACCTTCTGGGTTCCAAGACGATGGCCCTCCATTTGCCCTTCTCAGTATGACATTCCCTTGTTCCATGCTGCAGCCTTATAAGCCTTCTTCGGGGCCCTTGGGATTTCAGGGTTGTTTCAGGTTCCCATATCTGACTTATCTGGGAGTGCCTTGAGATACTACAATTTACATGTCTGTCCCGCTGTGCTCCACCTACCCATTCAGAAGTTAATGCCCTGTCAGAGTCATCACGGGTTTTTACTGGAATATTGGGTCTAGGAGGGACCCCTGCCTTGTCACACCGATGGTTCACCATTGACAAAATTTCAGTTTGGGCAGTAACCACATCAGCTCTAGCAAGCTAGGCCAGGTAATTTCGATTCGGAACCCTCTTTGGCATTGAGCGGTCCCCAAGGCAGCCGCTTCAGGTTTCTCTTACAGGCGCGTTATGGCGGTGGGATGATGGCACTTCAAAGCATTCCAGCCTGGCCTTTGCCTGGCTTCTATGCCGGCCTTCAGATCTCAGTTTCTGCTACCCCAACATGCTGCAATCCAGTGGCTTGGCAGACAGAGTCCCCCCCTCCTCACCCTGTTCCACCAAGGTTCGGTCAGTCTTCCTCTGCAGGTCCAGGTGCTGCACGATGGAAGGAACAACTTGGGCTGTAAGCCAGGCAAGGACCTGATCGAACTGGCCTTGATTAATGTGCAGGTGGTCTGGCATACCTGGCCGGAAGTAGCCATTGCGGTTCTCACTGCTCCCATGGATCAATTGGAAGGCTCGGAATGATGTTGCTGTTGGCAGGGCACGTCAGAAAGTGAACGGAGAAATGGCTTATGGCCTATGTGAATGGGGTGATGGATGCTCCACCCACAGGAAATTCTTTGGACAAGGAAGGAGAGTTACAGGCAGGATGGCATCTGCCTGTCTAATGTAGGGAATAGCATATTTCTGTTTGATCTGCAAAGGGGCCTGCGGGAAGTTCTTCTGCGCAGATAGGGGGAGTTTCACAAGCACTAGGCTTGTGACTCCTGTGGCAGCTAGGACGGGCAAAAGCAGAAAGAGATTAGGGATGGTGTGCATGCAGAGGCACCTTATGGTGACAGGTGATGCCTGAGGGCCCCCGAACGGGTTGCGCGGCTCGGCAGGGGGATAAGGGTTGCCTGGGAGACCAACCCTTCTCACTCACCCAGGTGTTGTGCGGCACTGGGTTGGGGGTGACAGGGGAAGGTCTACCTCCCCCAGAAGGGGCAGTCGAAGTTCTCTGAACTAGTTTATGAACTATTACAGTATATAGAATATAACAACACTTGCTTAATTGAAAACATTCATTTGGAAACATGTCTCTGAAACACTTTTTATTATAAATCACCCAAGTTTTTAATCCACTGGCTGAAGCATCTATACATCAGTGACAGCAAATGTAACCAATAATTAATACTTTTCTAAGATCTGCATTAGCAATTGCTTTCTGATCACAGGTTTCACTGGCATGGCAAGAGAGCAGGCAGGTCTCCCCAGCATCTCACAGAGTTGCACATAACAAAATGAATCACCGTTGATGGTGCTGTCTCTGCAAAGGCAGAATTGTAGCAGAGGGAAAAGGTATCGGTGAGAACCTTGTCACACGGCCCCATTGCATCCTGGAAAATTCAGCACTGTCACATTTGGTAGTGTTAGAAAGGACAGTACCTGATAAATTGTGTGACTTTTCTTGATACGTCATTGCATTAGTGTGAAATAAGAATACAAGCTATTTTCACATAAAAGAAAAAGAGGACATGGGAGGTATGGCAGCAAGGGGGAGGTTGTCGTCGTCCCCCCCCCCCCCCGCTCATGGTGCTTATTAGATCATAACCTAAAAACATGTTTTCACAGAAAGAGGATTCTGCTCTCAAACATGCCTATGAAAATGTAGAAACATTCAATCAAGGAATGGAATGGCGGTTGCCTTACGTTATGAGCCAGGTACATACTGTTAGGTTAGCTGCAGGACTGAGGATACATGATCTTGTGCATGTGTATCCAGAGTCCTATTGCATTCTGTGGGGCTTACTCCCATGGAAGTATAGGCAGGATTATGGGTTCAAGCAAGCACGCTATGTTACTCACTTGCTGCATAAATATAGAGATGATGGGGAAGACTAGTCAATGGCTACTAGTCCTGATGGCTCTATGCTACCTCCAGTATAGGCAGTCTGCCTATACATGAGTGCAACAGCACCCTCATGTCCTGCTTGTGGGTTTCCCATGGGCAGCTGGTTGGCCACTGTGTGAACAGAATGCTGGACTAGGTGGACACTTGGTCTGATCCAGCCTCAGGGCTCTTCTGATGCTCTTAAGACCATGGTGTTAATGTTCTGACCAGCTAGCCGATGTTCTGATCACAAGGGGGAGGAATCCACATGTTAAACCTCGCCAAGCAAATAATTTCATTCCTATTTATTTGGACATTTAAGGGTTTTTTTAAAAAAAGAATTGCATCTCATCAGTTTTTAGGGCAATGATCAGGAACATCCATGTACCCTTTGGATTATATTATTTAGAGAGAGCTCCTAGTTAGTCATAAAGGTTGCCATGTGACAGAGAGAGCTCAGCTTCAGTTGTGTAAGAAGCACCGACAAGCAGGTGTGTGGCAAGGCAAACCTGTCAGTATTGGTTTCTCTGCACTTGGCATTTTTCCAATCTTAAGTTCAGTTTGTCCCCCCAGAAATTAAAGTTCCCATTAAAATCCATATGTGTTTTTCTGTGCATTTCTCTTAATACATGCATTTTTGTATGCAATTTTGACTAGTATGTACATTTTGGCAGGGAAATTTGCCTTATATAATGCATTTTTGAACATTACTTGCACTACGTTATGCATTTTTGTGTGTATTTTTTGATTGGAGAACTCAATTGCAAAGTTTGGGAAAGTGCGAATTTCAAAGGATAGCTGAGTTTTGGTTAGCACATTGGTTTGAAAGTGCAAAATTAAGTACGTTAAAATTAGGACACCAAGTGAATGAATTTCTTCTCCATCCTTACTGAAAGCCATGAGCTTCTGCATTTTGTATTTCTGGGGAACCTGAGTTACAGACATGCAGCCAGGAGTCATGCCTGCAGTGGCTCTTGGAACAGAAAATGGAGCGAAGTCAGGATAGGATTTATCAGCCATCACCTGGCTCTGGGCAAAGAAGAGGACTGCAGGAAGGCTTGCAACACTGGTAATAACACCAATAGGCTAAAGTAGATCAAATGATACTCTCTACAAAGGCTTCTGGAGTCAGGCTTGCTTGAAGGTCTGAAAAAATAAGGCTGCATGTCTGTAACTCAGGTTCTATCTACAGATGACCTGAGTCTACCCTGCCCTGCCCTCTCTACCTTGGCTTGGATCCAGATTTATGCTGCATCAACGGTACTGGGGGAAGTGGACTTCCCCACCCCTTCCTTCCCACAGCAGCCCTTCCAGTCCCCTGAAAATGCTACACAGAGAGTCAGGAGACCCTGCTGAATGGGTCAACCTTTACTGTGGGGGGTGATTAGAGGACCCCCCACAATCAGGCAGAGGGACCTTCCACAAAGCCCTTCCTCTCAAAGAAGGCAGATCCAAGCCATCACTGGGTGGGACTGATTATTTGTAAAATAAAAGTTATTTGTTAAAACAAATCATTTGGAAATGAAATCTAATTTTTGTCAGACATTTCTCAAACATGCCAGATGTTTTGAACTTTAACTCTCATCAGCCCCAGCCAGCCTGGCCAATGGTCAGGGGTGCTGGGAGTTGTAGTCCAAAACATCTGGAGGGCACCTGGTTAGAAAAGGTTGATTTAGGGTGGAATCTTATGCATGTTTAGACAGAGAAAAGGCCTACAACTCCCAGAATGCTGGGAATTGTAGGCCTTTTTCTGTCTAAACATGCCTAGGATTGCACCTTTAAAGTATTCATCTCACAAAAGGGACACAGTTAACACAGGGCCAAACTACACATGACATTAAGAGTGTGACCCTATGCTTACTGAAGGAGGACTCCAAATCCAAACTCTCCTGGCAGATGCCCAGCAGAGCAGGAAGAGCAAGGGAAGCAATCTTTGCCTCTCCATCCTACTTTTTGTTGCTTGTTTCACTAGGTGCACCTTGGAGTACATCTAGTGGAGTTGCAGGAATGGGGGTGGGGACAGGCACTGGGAGGCGTCATGATTCTGTATATCTTTGGCACCTCCCCTTGCCACCCACTTTCCCCTCATTTGCATCCTTACCTGAGGTTGGAGCTCCAACCTCGGGTGAGGAGGCTACCACAGTTCTTTCTGCGGCACTGCAAGGGGTGGGGGAAAACACTCCCCATTTGCATTTCCCCTTCCAAGGTCATAGCAGCATCTATTCTCTCTTTCCAGTGAGTCCCTACTGGGATGTGGGCCCTCCACAGGTGCCCCACCATGCCTACCTTTGACACCAGCCCTGAAGGGAAGAGTTAAATTTCCCTTCCACACACGTTGTGATCCAAATCATTCTCAACTCCCCTACTCCTCTAACTGATGCTATTTGCATTTAAAAACAAAACAAAAAACCACTGTACATTAAACGCAAAGATGCATTTAAGGTACTGTTTAGTTTGGCCGTAAGGTTTAACCATTGTGTCTACAGAACACAACAGTTAAATCTTAGAACCATTATTCTAATAATAAAGTAATTCCTTAATGCCATAAATAAACAAGCAAATTCATGATTTAAAAAAAAGAAATCATCTTGATCGCTCTGGAAATATAATCTGGCTTTTCCTTAAAACACACACACCAGGACTTTGCCTTTATTTCCTTTACTTATCAGTCACATTATGTTTTGCCCATGCATGCCTTTTATCTGTGTTTGAGCTGTGTCTGTTTATCAGTGCTGTGATTCACTAAGTCCTGAGCCTTTCAAACTGTGTTTGCTTCACTAAACCCAGAGTAGGTTTGATTCGGCTCACTTGCACAGCAGGTCGGCTTCTGCAGAGCTCATTCCACTGCATTTGAGCACCCTTCTTTTTCACTCGTTTCAATTTGCTTTTGGCTTTGCCAATATTTGTCTGATCCTGGGAGCATACATTTATTATACTGGCCCATTGCCTATGAATGTGCTGAAACGTTTGTCCCATGAATGCCTGTGCTTGCTCACATTGCCCTGTGCTTGTATTTGCAATGCAAATTGCTTTGATGTAAAACCATGGGAAACCAGGAGTTGCTGAGAAGTCATGGGTCCACATCATGCAATATAGTTCTAAGGCTGGGATCCCTAATGTGGTGCCTGTCGCCACGATTTGCCCACGAACACCTCCCCTTGATGCCCATCAAGCTCCCTGCCGCATCTGATCTTTAAAAACTTTGCTAGATTTTTTTTTTTCAATTTAAAAGAAGTTTTAACTGGGAGGTTGACATGTTGCAAATGAAGTGCAGACCTCCAGGATCAGCTTTATTCCCAAGAATGTCTTTGGGTCCCATAAAATGGCAAGCAGCCAGAGAAATCTGCAATGGATTCAAATGAATTCAGATTTCATAGAATCATAGAACAGAAGGGTTGGGAGGGGCCTATAAGACCATCAAGTCCAACCCCCTGCTCAGTGCAGGAATCCAAGTCAGAGCATCCCTGACAGATGGCTGTCCAGCCAGCCTCATTTTGAATGCCTCCAGTGTGGGAGAGCCCACCACCTCCCTAGGATTCATTTCTGTCAATCCGACCTGCAGATTCCGGAGCTGACTGGCTTTTTTCAAGTTGCGCAGATTCCGTGGACTTCTGGACTGGTTTTTTACTTTTGGGGAGAATTTGTTCACATTTGCATTTGCAGTAATGCGCATTAGTGTCAATGTATACTTGTGCTAATGCCTATTAATGCTAATTCACACTTGTACTAATGCATATTAGTGCTTTGGCTATTGGGCAGTATAGACGTGTGATAGATAGATAGATAGATAGATGATAGATAGATACATACATACATACATACATACATTGTGAATTAGCGCTACCGTGCATTACTGCAAGTAGAACAAAATTCTCATACATTCCTTAAAAAAAACTGATTCTGCCAATGAGTGGACTATGGAATGAGACACCTGACAATCTGCGAAACACAGTCAGAATGGATTTAACAACATCCCTAGCTGCAGCCCAGGTCATTGTTCTGAAGCAGACCTACCTGCTACACTAGGGATGTACAGACTGTGTAAAATCTGCTCTGTGTTTCATGGATTGTCAGGCTTCTTTCATTCCGTCGTCCACTCACAGACGGATGTGAATATTTTTTTGTCAAGCAGAAAAATACACAAATAATTATGTAAGAGGTTTCGTAAGGATTTACATGATTTACCTTCGCACGTAACATTTACCGTATTGCCCCCATTCCATTCAACTTTTCCTCATCAGAAACTTGTGTATTTTCCTACGAATAAATATGCATAAATTTTGGGAAAGTAAAAAAAGCATCCGGAAGTCCATGGACTCCCCGCAGCCTGAGGGGGGTCGCTCTGCAGCAGAGTCTGGAAGTCGGTTTCTTAAAAATCCAAGCTCATTTTAGTCCATCGAATTTCTCCAGCATCCCTATGCTACACACACACACACACACACAGAGAGAGAGAGAGAGAGAGAGAGAAGGAAAAGGTGGACAGGGGTGGTACAGATCATACTGAGCAGTTAGGCAGGATGGCAAGGAGCATTCTTGGGTGCTAGGGGGGATGGTGGAGAGCATGGGGGGGTGTTTCCTGGCTATCTCTTTGTTAGTGTTTCTCTGAGCATCATCAGTTTGCCTTCTGTGAAATGGGTATTTTGTTGTGTTTAGTGGGGACAAATATGTGATTTGGCAATGGGGCACAGATGCCATCTTTGCCTTAAAGTCAGTTTCTTGGCCAGGTTACTTGTCTCTGAGCCTCATCAGTTTGTATTCTATGAAATGAGTACTGGAGCAGAAAATGAGGGTTGGGGTGTCAAAAGAGTGCTTTTGTGTATTGGCGCTCGGAATTTTCTCTGTCTTGTACCTAAGCTCTTAGAATCATAGAATCATAGAACAGTAGGGTTGGAAGGAGCCTACAAGGCCATCGAGTCCAACCCCCTGTTCAATGCAGGAATCCAAGTCAGAGCATCCCTGACAGATGGCTGTCCAGAGACTCGTCTTGAAGGCCTCCAGTGTGGGAGAGCCCAACAACTCCATAGGTAATTGGTTCCATTGTCATATTGCTCTAACACTCAGGAGGTTTTTCCTGATGTTCAGCTGGAATCTGGCTTCCTGTAACTTGAGCCCATTATTCCGGGTCCTGCACTCTGGGATGATCGAGAAGAGATCCTGGCCTTCCTCTCTGTGACAATCTTTCAAGTACTTGAAGAGCACTATCATATCGCCCCTCAGTCTTCTCTTCTCAAGGCTAAACATGCCCAGTTCTTTCAGTCTCTCCTCATAGGGCTTTGTTTCCAGTCCCCTGATCATCTTTGTTGCCCTCCTATGAACCCTCTCCAGTTTGTCTGCATCCTTCTTAAAATGTGGTGCCCAGAAGAACTGGACACAGTACTCCAGATGAGGCCTAACCAGTGCTGAGTAGAGGGAACTAGGACTTCCCGGGATTTGGAAGCTATGCTTCTATTAATGCAGCCCAAAATAGCATTTGCCTTTTTTGCAGCCACATCACATTGTTAGCTCATATTCAGCTTGTGATCGACAACAATTCCAAGATCCTTCTCACTTGTAGTGTGGTTGAGCCACGTATCCCCCATCTTGTAACTGTGCATTTGGTTTCTTTCTCCTAGTTGCAGAACTTGGCATTTATCACTATTAAATGTCATTCTGTTGTTTTCTGCCCAGCACTCCAGTCTATTCAGATCACTTCAAATTTTGTTTCTGTCTTCCAAAGTATTAGCTATCCCACTCAATTTTGTGTCATCTGCAAATTTGATCAGCATTCCCTGCACCTCCTCCTCCAAGTCACTAATAAAGATGTTGAAGAGCACTGAGCCCAGGACTGAGCCCTGTGGTACCCCACTCGTTACCTCTCCCCAATTTGAGAAGGTCCCATTGATAAGCACTCTTTGAGTCCAATACTGTAGCCAACTGTGGATCCACCAGATCATTGTTTCATCTAGCCCACTTTGAGCTAGTTTGCTCATCAGGAGATCATGGGGCACTTTGTTGAAAGCTTTGCTGAAGTCGAGGTATATTATGTCCACAACATTCCCACAGTCCACAAGGGAAGTTACTTGATCAAAAAATTAGATCAGATTTGTCTGGCAGGATTTGTTCTTGACAAATCCATGTTGGCTTCGAGTAATCACGGCATTGTTTTCAAGGTGCTTACAGATGGATTGCTTTATCATCTGCTCCAGAATTTTCCCAGGGATTGATGTCAGACTGACTGGTCTGTAGTTCCCAGGTTCCTTCTTTTTACCCTTTTTGAAGATAGGGACAACATTAGCCCTCCTCCAGTCATCTGGCACTTCCCCCGTCCTCCATGATTTCTCAAAGAGAATAGACAGTGGTTCTGAGAGTTCTTTCTGCCAGTTCCTTTATTACTCTAGGATGGAGTTCATCTGGCCCTGGAGATTTGAACTCATTCAAAGTAATTAGGTGTTCCTTGACCATATGCCTATTGATCTCAAGCTGCAATCCTGCCCCTTCAGCCTGTACTTCACCTTTCCCGGGGGGGGGGGGTCATAGACCCTCTTTTGGGAGAAGACTGAGCCAAAGTAGGAATTGAGCACTTCTGCCTGTTCTTTGTCATCTGTTATCATTTTGCCATCCTTATTTAATAGCTGAACCACCATTTCTTTCCTCTGTCTTTTACTGTGCACATAGCTGAAGAAGGCCTTTTTGTTGCTTTTAGCATCCCTCGCTAACCTCAGCTCGATCTCAGCTTTAGCCTTCCTGGCGCCATCCCTGCAATTCTGTGCTACCTGCCTGTACTCTTCCTTTGTTGCTTGTCCTTCCTTCCACTTCCTATATGTGTCCTTTTTTGTTTTCAAGTCATCTCTAAGCTTTTTGTGAAGCCACTTTGTGAAGCGAAACCTTTTTGTTTGTTGGAATTGTTTGTAATTGTGCCTTGAGAATTTCCTTTTTTAAAAGCTCCCACCCATCTTGGACTCCTTTTCTCATTAGAGTTGCTTGCCATGGGACTTTACTTATCATTGTTCTGAGTTTATTAAAATCATCTTTCCTGAAATCCAGGGTACATGTTTGACTACACTCAGCTTTTGCTTCCCTTAGAACCAAGAAGTCAAGTATAACATGGTCGCTTTCTCCCAGAGTTCCTGTAACTGCTACTTTATCCACTAAGTCATCTCTGTTGGTTAGGATTGAGTCAATGATAGCCAATCCTCTAGTTCTTTCCTCTACTTTCTGTAGAAGGAAGTTATCCGCCACACAAGTCAGGAATTTCCTGGATGGGCCATGTTTTGCAGAATTTGTCTCCCAACAAATATCAGGAAAATTGAAGTCCCCCATTACTGCTATATCATGCTTCCTTGAAACATTGGCTATTTGCTTTTCAAAAGTTTCATCCTCGTCTTCTCCTTGATTGGGTGGCCGGTAGTAGGCTCCGACCACCAGGTTCCTTTTATTCTTTGCTCCATTTATTTTGATCCAGATGCTCTCGATGGGGATACCAAGCTCATCCTCCTGTATTTCTGTGCAGAGATATGTATTTTTCATATACAGTGCAACCCCACCTCCCTTTCTGTTCCTCCTGTTCTTTTTGAACAAGTTATATCCTTCAGTTGCTGTATTCCAGTCATGAGAGTCATCCCACCAAATCTCAGTTACACCTATCAAGTCATAATTTCCCTCTCGTATTAAGAGTTCAAGTTTGTTCTGTTTGTTTCCCATGCTCTGGGCATTAGTATATAGACATCGAAGACCATGTGCTTCATAGTCTGGCTTTCTTCCTACATGTGTCTGAAGACTATTATTGGGTGCTATTAGAGCTGTTCTCTCCGTTGTGGTGCATAAGCCCTTGTCCATTGTTAGCCCCAACTTTACGTCTTCCTTCCCTGTAGGAATCCGTTTAAAGCCCTCTTGGCCAAGTTATTTTCCTTTTAGCCTCATCAGTTTGGAAAATGGGTGCTAGAGCAGAGAACACAGGGCAGGGGGTGTTCAAAAGAGTTGTTTTATGGTTTGGAGCTCAAACCTCTAGCATCAAAGGGAACAGGACAGTAAATCTTGGAGGAGCAGCCTAGTACAGAAACTATATCCTTGCAACAAGATAACCTAAAAGGTGTATTGATCTTCTATGCATTCATAGGGTGGATCTGAATCCCATCAAGAGGAAAGGCAACAATTCCAGGAGAAAGAGCTATATGATTGCCCCCCCTCCCCTTGTGGTTGTGGTCCTTTAAATGTTGCAGCCACACCGTTAGCTGAAGCCAAAAGTAGGTCCAAAAGTGCAGCTGTGAGTGACATATAAGGAGCACCTTAGAGGTTGCACCAGCCAGCTGGGCAAAGTTTTTGCATCTTGGAATCTGCATTATGATTTTTAATCTTCTTTTAAAAATGCACACACAACCCTAATTGATATTGATATATACAATGTGCCTACATCTAGCTGTTCACAAGATGCCATAAAAGAGACTTGTGGCACTTCCAGATGTGACATTTATTGTGTAATAGCCCTGCCCCATTCATGAAACTTTATGGGGGAAATTCAGATGCTGTCATCTTCTATTTATAGCCCTCTCTTCTTTCCCCACTGCTTCTTCAGCATTTTTTTATTTTCACACACACACCTTTAAGGAGGAACATTGGACTAGATACACAATATCTTTTGATTGGTAGTACTAGGAGCCCTCCACCTGGAAGCATCCTTCTTTTCAGCATTTTCTTTGGATGGTGTCCATACCAGCCAATGTTTCAATCCCAAAAATGCTTTGTCTTTTCACAAGCAATTCCATTGGTCCCATGTTTGTGGAAAACACCCACTTTTTTTCATTATTCCTGCCTGCCCTAGAGTCAGAACTAAGAAAACAAGAAGCTAAATGTTGCTTTTGTTAAGTGGATTAGTTAGTGAAGGATATTCCTACATTCCATAAAGAGGTTAATCCATCACTTTCCACTGAGTCCTGCTAGTCCCTGTTGCCAAAATTGCCATTGGGTGTGACCACTGTAAGAGGCATCCTTCTAGTAGAATTCTCTTCAAAATTATTTTCCATCCGACTCTGGGATGGGGAACTAGCAGTCCAATCAGGCCTACCTCTTTTATGTTGGACCACAACATGGGTACTGCAGGATCAGTCACTGGGCGCAATCAATCTTGAAAATTTCACTTTTTTAGCTGAAGTGGCAGATGTTAGACCATGTTACAGGGGCCTCTGTGTTTCAGGGCATGAAAGTGCATTAGAGGTCTTGAGCAATGATAGGAAAGTCTTTTCATTCGCATTGCTTACTCTGCAGTCTGGTGGGGATTTTGCAAGCTGTTCGTTTCTTGTAGGATTCTCAAAAGGATCACAGCTTGTTTATGTTAAGAATAAGCAGTGCTGGAGGACAAATGGTAAACTGGAGATTAAGGAAGAGCTTTTCAAAAGACACAGAAGACAGTTGAAAGTCGTGTGAGGCAGCCATTTCACTGCCAATTTGAAACTAGTATCATACTGCAAATGTAACAGAAATGGTCTCATTCCTATTAGGCATGCTGGATATTTCAAACAGGTTGCATCTCTAGCACTGCACCATCCCTGCTTAACTCCAGTCAATCTCCCTATGCCCCAGGTTGCTTCTATACTAGGGATGGCGGAGAATTCCGCCACAGATTTCAGTGAGGCTGAATGCACTGGCATTTGGCGGAACGGCCTCCCCCCCGCCCGCCCACGGATTCCCCCCCCGGGACCAAGCTTATCTGGGGCGGATGTTGCAGCGGCAGCGGCTCCAGCAGCAGATCCGGCGGCGGCTGGTCTTTCGACATTTGCATCTGCTGTTTGCCATGATAGGCTATGTAAGTATTTACGTAGCCTATCACGGCAAGCAAAAAAACCGAAACCGCATACGCAAATGGCAGTGGCTATGGCGGCCGCCATTTGCGTTCCCTATTTGTCGCCGTTTTAGCCTACATAAATATTTATGTAAGCTATTACTGCAAAAAAAAGGAACACAAATAGCGCCCACTACACTATTTGTGTTCCCCTTTTTTTCGCCGTAATAGCCTATGTAAATATTTACGTAGGCTAAAACGGTGAAAAATAGGGAATGCAAATGGCAGCCGCCGTAGCCACCGCCATTTGCGTACGCTTTTTTTTTTTTGCCTGCCGTGATAGGCTACGTAAATACTTACGTAGCCTTTCACAGCAGCCTGGCTGGACACAAATGGCAGCCACCATTTGCATCCGCAGCAGCCAGTCCGCAGCTGGTACTCCGGCTGCGGACAGCCCTGGCTGGCTGCTCTGCGGAGCCACCGCAGAGCAGAGCCAGCCAGGCAGGATTCCAGGGGGGAGGACCGGATCGCCTCCCCCCCGTCGAGGATTCCGGGGGGAGGGACGGAGTGCCTCCCCCCGCACCGCGAATCATATCCGCGAGTGACTTTCGTACATTCCTATTCTATACCAGAGTCCTTTAGCGCTGCCAATGCATTGCTTTTTTGCAGTTAGCTGGAAGTGGATTCAAAACGGAGGTCCCACCACATCCTATATTATCCAGCAATATTGTTCTTCCTGGACAATGTTTATATAAAGTATAAATACATAAATAATGTTTATGTAAAGTAAATCCTGTTCAGCAAGTATCTCTAATAACTGCAAAGTTTCTTGCTTGCCGGTTCATCCCCCTTTATTTCTTCCTGTTGATAATGCTGTTATTATTCCTGTTATTGCACTGAATAATTGCCCCTTGAACAGCTACTCTGAATTGCACCCAATGTTTATTTATTTCTTTTACAAAGTGTCTGTGCCACCTTTCCGCTCCCAACGTGTGCCCAGTGTTAGTTTCTATTTCCATGGAGACGTGGAATGGTAATGGCTTTAATGACAGATATCCTTTCTTTCTTTCATTTTCCAAAATAGTGAAATAGTGCTGTTTTGCCATTTTAAAAGAGATTTGGACATCTGGGAGCAAAGGCGTCACCGAGCATGGACAGTGCCTAGGCTTCTTCCATATATTTCCCAGCAATCAGCCCACCTAGGAAGAACACCAAAGAAGAGAGGTGGGTTATTGAGTACTGATCAAGATTTATTGATTAGAACAGGGGTGGGGAACCTCCATCAATCCAAGGGGGACACATGGGAGGGCCCTAAGGCAAAGGGACTGGCTAAAATTACAAGAAAATGCCAGCATATTGCAGCTTAAAGTTCGTACTGCCAGTAACTAAGCTTTAAAAGAGGCATTTCAACCTTTTAGAATGGGAAAAAACTGCACAAAAGCTGGGAAACTACCAAATGATCAGTAGCTGGGGGAAAGCGGGTCAGGCCAGGGAAGGGGGCACAGGCATCTGGGTATCCCCAGATGGCTGGATTGGGACCCCAGGAGGGACAAACATAGCCAAGACAATGCATATGGTGAAAAGGGGAGCAGGAGATGCCCTGGCCTGCTTGCTCCCTGGCTCTCTGCCTGTCAAGCAAGCAAGTGGTAGCAAAGAGGAGAAAGAGGCCAAGGAGCAAGAGCAGCTGGCGACAATGGAGGTGAGAAGGCAGACTCACTGAGGGAGGGGCCCATTGAGGGTGTCTTGCCCAAGGGCCCTCAGACACCTGGAGCCAGTACTGAATAAGGACATAGCTGACATACTTCAGATGGCCATGGCATGCGGAGGAGAGCCTCCAAAGATGACCTCAACACTCAAGCAGGTTGGTGTGCGAAAAGACTTACTTTCAGACACCTGGATCCTAAGCTGTACAGGCTTTGAGCTGTGCTCAACATGGACTGGGAGTCACTGAAAATATCTTGATTAAGTGTACCAAGTTCGAGCTCCAGAGTGGTGGCTGTGCTGTGTCAGATGCAGCATCAGTAGTGGGTCGCACTGTTGCACATTGTTGCTTCTTAGACTTGTGCGTTTTCTTATAGTATGATTCATCACACAATCCCTATTCAGTTGATATAAAAGTGGCCAAAGTAAACATGTGAGGAGAGGAAGTGTGCTAGCTTTTCCCCCTCCTTGACCATTTCCATCATCCTCTACTCTGAAGAGCAGAGCTTTCTGTATCCATGGAGCTTCTCTATGTGGTTGAGAACATTGGAAAATCAGGGTTCTCAATCACGTGTAGAACCTTCATGGATACTGGAGGTTCTTATCTTTGAAAAGTCACCCTCCACAAGTAGAAGATAATGGAAATGCCCAAGGAGGGGTTGGAGCTAGTATGCTTCCTCTCCTCACGCATTTACTTTAAACACTTTCAGAATGCCTGAATAGGGTCATAGTTGTGCCAATATACATGTATAGAGACAGAAGCTGTTGGAGTGGTTGTCTTCACTCTCTCTAAGTGCAGGCAACCAGTCCCTGTAGCTTATTATTTTTCTTCCCAAGATCTCTGCTCTATTAGATCTTGCCTTTGCTTTGAAAAATGTTATTCCTAGGACTGAGCTTTCAGCCGAATTTCAGAAGGGAGCTTGAGGGTATAGTGCGGGGAAGCGGAGGGGGGGGGACTTCTCACCCCTTTTGCTTTCTTCACTGCTCTTGCCAATGTTTCACAGGGAGCAACAGCTCCAGTCAGTGGTTGCTGGGTGGCAGTTGCCATCTTTCCCTCAGAAGCACCCTCTTTGAGACACTATATCATGATGCAGCATCACACACAGGGGGCTTCTGGGAAGCGAAGTGGCAGCTGCCAGTGGGGGTTGCCATTCCCCCCCCCATTAAGCCTACTCTGTGTGACACTATGTCATGCTATAGCAGCATCATGCAAAGAGGGCTTGTGGCAGGGGAGGGGGGAAAGATGCCACCCGCAAACAAGAGAATTTGCTCCTGCCATTGTCAATACCTTTTTACCTCCATTCACTTCTCCTCCCCAAAAAAGTAACGTAAAGCCCATTTTCACTGCTCACAAATGGAGTGGCAAAAAATGAGTGGACCATTTTAGCTCAGCCCTATTTCTCCTATTTCCCCAATTAAATACGTCACTCTTATTTAAGGATCCAAAGTCCAATTCATTTAAGTTCATGCAAATGTTAAAATTGGTCATCTCTGTCCGAACATCACCACTGAGCTAAAATGGGTGGATAAGTGTGTTCAGGCTAACTACACTGCAATCCTAAACATGGTTACTCAGTAAGCGTCGCTAAGCTCTGTAGGATTTACTTTGCAATGCATGTGTTTAGGATTCCATTTTAATAATTCTGCTTTGGAATTAAGACTAGGCCTTGCTAATTTCCTCCACTGAGGAGGGAGCATTCCTCTCCTCAGATTGCTCCTTGCCTCCCACTCATGTGTAAAAACTTACCCAGCATAAGCGTTCTGCCCCTTTAGTAGGCCTTTACGAAGCTGAGTAAGCTGTCGCTTCTCAGCACTCACCTCACTTTGCCCGCAGCCGCTCCATATGTGCCTGCATCTGTTTAGCAAGAGTGGTTTGTTCCTATAGGCCTTGCAGTTATCAATCACATCACAGTTTAAGATTCTAAAAGCGATTCGCAGGCAAACGCTGTGAAAGGAAGGCGTTTTTAATTGACTGTTGCAGATCCTCATTATGTCATTTCAGGATGTCTAGTCAAAAATGGTGCCAAAACTCTAACTGGAGAGGGCAGAACATTATCATCTAAAAAGCTCGTCATGCTGGAGTAGCAGCACTTTTCTCATTGTGGGAGAAGGACATGAAAAAATAGGTTTAAGCTGGTGATGCGGGGAGGGAGGAAGAGGAAATCATCCTTAACATCCCACAGTCGAAACCTAATCCAGAAGTATGTGTGCTTAAAAGTAGAACACCCTGTGCGGAGGATAAATGATGCAGAATTTCATACATTTTCTTATTTTGAATAATGTATTGCAACATGTGGAGGAAGCTTAATTGAAGAAGCCACCCACTGTCCCTGTGTGTTTATGCACAATAGTGCATACTTTCACCTCCTCGTATACAAGTCTACTGCCTTGGACCATGTTAAACATATGTCACATAAGTCTCTTTCCACTGGCACTCTAATTTCATGTGCTTGGTGTGTCCCAGAGAGGAAACGTAGACTCCTAAAACTGGATGGGATGCTTCCTATACTCTAAACCAGGGGCTAGGGAGGTAAGAGAAATCCGCAACAGAATCAAATGACTTTGGATTTCTAGGAATCTGACGTGGAGATTCCTCAGCAGACTGGCTTTTCCCAAGTCACATGGATTCTGCAGACTTGTGGTGTGGTTATTTTACTGTCCAGAATTTTATGCAAATTTAGTCGTAGAAAACTACATGCAATTTTTAAAAAGCACTGGCCAGAAATGCGCCAAAATTTCCCCCCATAGACTAAAGCATGAAAATGCACATTTGGGTGGGGAGGATTTGCGCATTTTCGCAAGTGAAAATGCATGTGAATCACATCTTGGCTCTGCCCATTTTGCCTTTGGCCCTGCCCACTTCCTGAATGTGGCACCCGAGACCCTTTCTAAATTGGAATTTGGCACTTGGACTGAAAAAGTTTTCCCACCCCAAAAGTATTACCCACACCAGGTAATAGTAGACCTTGCAATGGACAGAAGTCAGTCACCAGTAACGGGGCTGGGAAGGAATTTTACCTGCCTTCTAATTGGCAAGATGGGGGTGGGGGCAGGGTTTTCACCTTTCTCATTGCAAGAGTTGTTGTTGTTGTTGTTGTTGTTCAGTCGTTAAGTCGTGTCCAACTCTTCGTTACCCCATGGACCATAGCATGCCAGGCCTTCCTGTCCTCCACTCTCTCCCGGAGTGTGCTCAAGTTCATATTCTTCCTGCGTCATATCTTTTAGCCTTGTGATACGTTCCTTGGGGTTTTCTTGGCAAGAATACTGGAGTGGGTTACCTGTGTTTAAATAAGCTGAACTATCTGAGTGCTGTCTTGGTAGAATTGGATTGTTTATGTCACAACTTTGTGGGGTGTGATAGGTATTGGGCTGGATCAATTTGGAAGGGAGAGTGGGATTGGGCTCCCCACTTCCCTGCAGTGGGATCCCCTTAAAGATCTGCGTGGGTGTGGCACCAAGACCAGACCAGCATGGTGGTGGCAGTGGCAGGCGTGCCACATCCAGGGTGGAGGAAACGGGTTCAAGTTGTGGTCTGTGCCGTGGTGGGCTTCTGACCCTTCCACCTGTCACCAACACTCCTGGCAGGTGGGCCAGGAAGGAATATTGGGCTGCAGGCGGGCTGCCCGATGGGGATATATGCCCTATGCCTCCACCAATCCTATTCAAATCAATACAGTTGTGGCCAATTTAATAACCCATTTAAGTTGGTGTCTGTGGTTTGTTCCTTTCATCTGCCGCATGGACACAGTTAGACGCTGCACCACAGAAATGATTTCTAAAAACTATGTAATAAGATTTTTTACAGAAAGAGTAGAGATGTAAAATGTCTGGAAATAATGAAACCATGGGTGGGGGGATTTTTAATCCTCTGTGTAAGATTCCCAGATTTCATAGAATCATATTTCTTTCATTCCTTATTAAAATATTGCTCTAAAATATATTTTACTGATAAACATATATGCTCAGTTTCCCAACATGTGAGTAGAGTCACCACTGTGCATTCTTGACAGTAAATTTGCTTTCTTGACAGTTTTGTTTTACAGAGTCCTGTGTTTCTTTCTTTTTTTGGAATCTATTTTTATTTTATTTTTACAAATAGAATAAACACTACCAACAATATAATCAAAATCTTCAGTTTCCAACATTACAGTATTCTAAAAAAAAAAAGAAGGGAGGATAGCAAAAGAAGGAAAAGAAAAGAAAAAAAGAAAAAATAGAATTACATTAAACTTCAATAAGAACAAACCAAATATCCAAACAGTCTTATAGCACAGAAATAGAAGCAAGCAATCCATTTCCATTAGCCATATATTACTATTCAGTTAACACATATTAATAAACATTAAAGGTTTAGCCAGCAAGGAACAGCAACAACAATAATCCCATAGTGATATTAATAGTAATAATACTAATAAAAAGGGGGGGGGAAGAGAAGTTTAAGAGAAAGACAAAAACAGGAACAAATCATTTGTATATTTTAAGTAGTATATCTAAAAATATATTTATATGTGTACTCACACATACACACATAAATATGCACTTTATTACAATATAGCATAAAAAAAGAGGAGAGAAAAGAAAAACAAATATGCAAACATTTATCTTTGGCCTACTGCCTGACCACTTATCAGCTAAAACCCAAACAACACTTCAAAAGAACAGTAAAAATGGCTAAGTTCCAACTCCAGAGGCTGAGAGAGTTGGTTCCCTAAATTAAATTTTAATACGAATTAAAAATGTTTCTGCAGCATCAGGATCCAGGAATCTCTTCATCTGATCTTCAAAAAGAACACAAAATGTAGCCGGATATTTAATAAGATATTGCAGGTTAATTTGCTTTGCCAAACTTCTTGCCTTGGCAAATTGCCTTCTTCTGTCAGCAATTTCTTTAGTATAATCATGAAAGAGCATAATCTTGTCATTTGCTGGTCCTCACCGGAGCTCACCTCATTCTCTTGCCAGACACATAAGGTAATTTTTTGTGGAGACTCGTGAAAATTGAACAATAACAGTCCCAGAAGTCCCTTTAGTGCCACGCCTTCAACCAGGAACACAATATACATGCTCAATATCAAGGAAGAAATCTGATGGTAAAGCAAATAGCTCATGCAAAAGTTTATCCATAAATTCCACCAAGCCTATATCAGTAGCCACGTCTTTAATACCAAGGATACGTAGATTCGCTCTGCGTGTGAAGGCCTCCAGTTGAGAGATTCGAGTGGACAAAACATTATGAGACACTTTCATGGCCGTTGCCTGCGCAACAATCCGATCTTCAAGATCATTAACCTTCACTTCCATCTTTTGAAAAGAGATATTAATTAAATCCACAGCCCCCCGAAGGGCGGTTATTGAGTCCTGAATTGTTTCAGGTTTCTTTGACTGCTCTCGTAGCTGTGAAGACATAGTTTTTATCAAAGCAAGCAACTCCTCTTCATCTCCGGCATTTCTAGAAACCTTTGCCGGGGAAGCCATTGGGAGGGTAGGTGGCGTTTTCAAGCCTTTCCTTTTTGCCTTTGGTTCTGCCATCTCCCACTTTCCAAAGCACAACAGCAAGTATAATTGCAGAAACAAGAAAAACAAACTTACACAGATTTAATTACAAGTCCTCAGATATTGCTGGTAGTTTAAATTCAGAGATGTTGTTTGGAGCCACTTGTCCTTGTGTCTCCTAATTGCGTAGATGTTTCAAACAGTGTGCAGTAGATGACACTCCAGCATCTATTCTTAGATTTCAGCCCCTCTGTTTCTTCACAAAAGTAGCTGTTCTTCCAAGATTTCATCCGGATGGTACTGTAAGCTTCCCCTTTTAATTCCAAGGGAAGATAAAAAGGTTTCTCAACTTTTTCCCCGCTGTTTTAGATAAGCAACCTGCAGAACTCTGCAAGTCACTGCTGGATGCCACGGCTCCAACTGGATGTCTTAGAGTCCTGTGTTTCTGATGCTGTAGCAGACATTTAATGTAGTTCTGTTCAGACAATAATTACAAATTTACTAACTGTGGTTACTTTAAAAAGTTTTAAAATATAATGATAATTTTATGAGCAAACTAAGTTATACATAAAATAACTTTAGGAAAAGAAAGCCTGCAAATAGCCTCCAGATATTTTGGACTACAGTGCCCTGCATTCCTGACCATTGACCATGCTGCCTGAGGCTGACTGGAGCTGAAGTCCAAAAATATCTGGAGGGACCCAGGTTGGGGAAGACTGTCTTAAAGCAACAAAGTGACTTTAGATCTGTGAAGAGTGCTAAAAATTAAGTATTGCTTATTTTTCATTTTTTCCCAAAATTCAGTTTTTTTCTAAAAAAAACAACAACCCCCACACAGAAAAAAAACTGGCTTTTTTCCATGGCCTCAAAATTTCAAAAAATGTTACATCTCTAGCCACCTTGAATGCCTTGTCAGAAAAGTGGTGTAAACATTCAATCAATCAATAAAACAATAAATAACAGCAGCACCGGCCTACCTTATAAGACTGTAACACTGACCAGAGTAATGTGTGTGAGGATCTTCGAATACCATGAAACTGCCTCAGCTGACATCTAGGAGCAGCCATTCTACCAGGCTGCTGCAGAGAGACAGAGAGGAAACAGGCCTACTCCATCAGCTCTGCTGAGAGGCCAGCTATATTTGGCTCCTTCTCTCCCTCAGCTGTTTTTATTCAAACTGGTCATTGTAAGAACTACCTTTTGAAGAACTGGTGCCCATATTTGCTTTTTTTCCCTCTTCCCTTCCTATCCCTTTCCCCCCCTTTTGCAGGGGCATTGCTAGGTTCTTAAAAAATCTGGGGCACAGGCCCATAACACAAATTTGCATGTGAGCATAGATAGATAGATAGATAGATAGATCAGTGTGTGCGTGTTTGTGGTGTTTGCATTTGGTGTGTTTATGTGTGTGTATGTGTGTGTATAGATTACATACATACATACATAAGAAGTGTGCACTGACCCCCAACCCCACTTCAGCTCAGACCCCAATTCAGCATTTTGGAAAACATCCTGCTTCTGCTTGGGCCAATTCGTAGTTGGTCCATTTCAGCTCAGCACCAAACCTGAGTCAAGGTTTGGAAAAATGAATCTTTATGGTTCCTATTGACTATTATTATTATTGACTATTATTGACTATTTCCTATTAATTTCCTAATAGGAAATTAGGAAAAACCTGTTATTTTTCTTTTGGTCAGAACTGGATGATAATTTCAGGCATAGAGCCCCCCAGAAGGGGATTACACCTGCCCAATGTCATCAAAATAGGTGCAGGGCTTATATTTTGATGTTCTTTTAAAGGGAACAGCCACTAACATTTTTATTCCTTGGAAGAATTAGATAAAAATTTCAGGATTCATTGCCCCATCAGAAGAGATCATGTCTGCCCCCCTCCCACAGGGGGTTTTGTTCAAGGGTAGCCTTGACATTTTGAGGTCTCCAAAAGAGGACATATTTATATCTCTATGTTCCTTGTGGACCATTGTTCTGAAAACAACAGACAGCCTAGAGGTACAAAGTTTCAGAAGGATAGGTGGAGCAGTTCACATGAAAGGGGAGTTCTCCAATTTGCGGGAGGAAGTGATTTGTTTTCCCTTCCCTTCACCCACCTACCCCAATAGTTTTTGGGTAAGTTTGTATGAAAATGTACAGGTCATTAGAGATGTCCCCCAGGCAAGAAATCTGCAAAGTTCCTGAAGGATATACATGCATGAAAATTTAGAATTACTACAATTTATTTACATTCACCAATGTTAGCAGCAGGGGAACATGGGTTAGAGGGTGCTATTGCACTCATGTCCTGCTTGTGGGTTGTGTCCTGCTTATGGGCATCTGGTTGGCCTCTGAATGCTGGACTGGATGGACACTGGTCTGATGCAGTCTTATGTTCTTAAATATAGAGTGCCTCTGAGCATATGCAGAATGCTTGTCTTTCACCACTGAGCACTTACATTCTCCCCCTACCAATTCTATTCCCCTCCATGCAACCATCCCTCCTCATCCTACCATTCTCCAGCAACTCTTCATAAAAACAGATGTTTTGTGCAACTCTCCTCTACCTCCTCCTCATTATGCACAAGCTGTCATTGTATCTTCCTTCCCCTAAACTTCATTTGTGCCAAACTTCACCAGGATTCAGCCAATGAATCTGTTTTCAAAAGTAGGGCTAAGTTATGGATAAACTCTGAGCATGTACTAAGTGCCTTTCCCTCACCACTGAAGCTAGAGTTCATGAAAATGAAGGAGAAGGAGAAGGAGAAGGAGAAAGCACAAATGACAAAACATGAATAGGACTGAGCTGAAAGGGTAGTCAGTTCATTAGAATGGTATTCGGTAGGCACTGTATTAAGCCTGCAGTGCCATGCTCACAACTCAGGACTTATTTCTGAGTAAACATGCAGAACATCAGGGTGAGAACCTCCCTGCAAAAGTAACTCATGCTGGAATCCTATGCACACTTTCCTGAGGGTAAGCCTCATTAAACATAATGGGACTTCTGAATAGGCATACGTAAGATAGTATAAATGAGCAGTATTTATCTCCCCTCCACTTAAAAAACAAACCAAAAACTCCTATTTTATTAAATCTTTCTGTTCATAGGAACATAGGAAGCTGACTTATACTGAGTCAGACCCTGGGTCCATGTAGCCCAATATTGTCCACACTGACTGGCAGCAGCAGCTCTCCAGAGTTTCAGGCAGGATTCTTTCTTAGCCCTACCTGGAGATGCTGGGGATTGAACCTGGGACCTTCTGCATGCCAAGCATGTGCTCTGCCACTATGCTACAGCTCTTCCTATTCTTGGATAATGGCAGCTGACAAAACAGCCCCAGATTGGTTTCTCTAAAGCCATGTGAACCCACTTTTCTCAAAGGCTTGAGTGAGGAGAAGGAGAAAAACCAACCCTCTTGTCTGTTTGAATAAAGTCAAATACAGTTCAGAACTTATCTTGCCTACCAAAGAGAATTCTCTTTAAGAATTCCTCAATATATGCTCTGGGTGGAATAAAGAAGAGAAAGAAAGAACAGGATAGGGGAGGGGAGGGAAGAAGAAAAGAAGAATGGTGATTGGAAATGCAGGGGGTGAGGGAGAGACAATTCCCTAAGCCAGTTGGCTCTTTTCAGAGAAGTAGTTCTTCAGAGGAATTTAGGAGGCTGTGGAGGGTTTGTACGGATTGCACGTACTTAAAATAACTTTAAGAGGTGAGGTGGCTAAGGATTTTTTCTAGCTTTTTTAGAACTGTAGAACATATTTAAAAGCCCCAGCAGTTTCTCAATCATGACACTACATAGTCCTAACCCTCCTTTTGGAATAATTTGAGTCCTACAGCTATTTAGGAGAAATTAAAGTGGAGGGGGAAAAAGAAGTTTGTGGAGGCTGATTGGATCCTTTGCTGTACTGAAGCTACTAAACTTCTGCAGAAGCCAAAGTTTCCAGTTTGGGGCAGTAAAATCAGATGCTGCATGAAATGCAAGTGTTTCACATGGAGCTCTTTCTTCCCTTCCTTCTCTCTCTTCAAAATTTCATTGCAAGCAAGCTCCCAACAGTGGGCATGCAAGAGCAGAAAAGTAAGGCGGGAGGGAGAGAAAAACAATGAGCAGACTGTGGAAGGAAAGGTGGCGGTCTCCATTCTAGTTTAAAAAGCTGGTGCATTCACACTAGGGATGGTGGAGAATTTCTCCATGAATCTCGGGGAGGCCGAATGCCAACACATTCGGCCCCCCGAAATTGGCGGTGAAATTCTCCGCCACCCCCTGCCACCCCCGGGATGGGACTTACCTCCTTCGAATGTCCCTCTTGGCGGAGGGTCCCGACAGCGGTTCGGCGGGGGCGGCGGCCGGTCTTCTGACCGGCTGCCACCACCGCCATTACAAAGTAAATGTAAAAAAACAACAACACACACACATGATAGGCTACGTAACGATTTACGTAGCCTATCACGGCTAGATTTCCAAAGTCAGCCGTGATAGGCTACGTAAATCGTTACGTAGCCTATCACGGGTGACTTTGGGGAAAAAAAAAAAAAGCGCGTACACAAATGGCGGCGCCCATGGGCGCCACCATTTGCGTTCCTTATTTGGGCCCGGGTAGTCTACATAAAGATTTACATAGACTATGGCGAAAATAAGGGCAACGCTATTTGCATTGCCCTCATTTTCGCCGTAGTCTATGTAAATCTTTACGTAGACTACCCGGGCCCAAATAAGGAAAGCAAATGGCGGCGCCCATGGGTGCCGCCATTTGCGTACGCGTTTTTTTTTTTTCAAAGTCACCCGTGATAGGCTACGTAACGATTTACGTAGCCTATCATGGCTGACTTTGGAAATCTAGCCATGATAGGCTACGTAAATCGTTACGTAGCCTATCACGTGTGTGTGGTTTTTTTTTTTACATTTACTTTTTTATTTCGCAGCCGGGGAGACGGGGCGCTCCTCCCCAGCCTGAATTTCGGCAGCGAGGGATGGGGCGCCTCTCCCCCGGCCTGAATTTCGGCCGGGCGGGGCAGTGCGCCTCCCCCCCCCCAGCCTGAACTTCGGGGGGAGAACCGAAGCACCTCCCCCCCACCGCGAAGCAAGCTGCGGGACCAGGTAAGGGACTTTCATCCATCCTTAATTCACACTGGAATTCCTATTGGTCTGCCAAGGGAGTAAGCCCTAAGGCATCCTAGTAACAGCAAAGCTACTGTGCTCAGAGGAAAGAAGCAGGCTTTTATTAAGTAGCACTGTGCACTGCTTCGGATCCAATTCTGAATCAAAGCAGGGTGATTCAGACCAAATCGGTCCAGATCTGAAGCAGGTCCGGATCAGTCCAAAGTGGGTCAGAGCAGTCTGAATCCATTCAGATCTCTTCGGATGATTCTGAAGCCCAGACAGCCTGTCTGGGAAATGTAACAATTTCCTTAAGATTAGGAGGGGGAGAGGAGGAGTTGGGAGGGGAGAATTGAGCCTTGGCAAGTGACATCTAGCTGGCAATAGGGCTGAACTTTTAACCCAGCAGTCTCCAATCATAGTGGGGTGACTGAGAGTGGGGTGCAATCACTATTCTATAAGGAAAGGCTTCAGTGTTTGGGCTATTTAATTTAGAAGAAAGGCAAATAAGGGGGAGGTTTATACAATTATATGGAGTAGTGAAAATGGAGCAGTGCAATAAATAAGCTGAATTCAGTGTGACTTTGTCCCAGGTAATGTGTACTGCAGCCAAAGAGATGTTTAATTTTTTTCTTCCCTTAATGAAGAGCCTCAGGTCATCCAGTGAAGCTAAATAGTGGCAGATTCAGAGCAGACAAAGGAAAGTACTATTTGCACTTCAAAAAACCCTGCACCAGAGATTCAGGATAGTACCCTCACAATGGTCACCTTAAACACCTTTTGATTAGGATCTCCAATCCCCTGTGTGGCTTGACAGTTTTTACTTTTTGTTTTAGTCTTTGAGAAAAGGAAACTTTATGTATGGCTAGCACAAAAGCCACTGGACCTAACTGTCTGAAATTTGGCAGGTTCAATCAGCCCCATGGACCTGGTTTTGCACAGGTTGGAATAGTCCTTAGTTTGATACAGCAAAGCTTTCAAACAAACTTCCACAGTTGTCAGAGTCAGACACATTGTGCCACCCCGTCTGAGTGAAGCCAAGGCACCCCTAGGAATGGCCACTGCCATGGTGTGGCCTGATGGAGGGCTGGCCCACAGCAGGGGAGAGAGGGACAGGTATATAACTCTGTTGCTTGGCCTACGAATCTCTCCTGGCGTCAAACTGTGTGGACTGCAAAGTTATGTGCTGGTTAGGGATGTCTGCCCACAGTGGCTGAAAATATTACTGCAGGCTTCAACGACATGGACACATTAAAATGGATTAAAATTAACTGATGAACTTTAAAAACAAAATAACCCCAAGGTGCACACTACTAGGGTCCCCTTGGTATTCATGCTAAGTTTCAGGTGTCTAGGTTTCCTGGTCCTGGCGCTGTGATGCTGATGGATGGATGGACACATCCTATTTTATTATTATAGATATGTAAGCTGCTCTGGGAAGCTTTTGGGGCCTGGATTGCAGGGTAAAAATGCTTTCAATAAATAAATAAACAACTGGTATCATTATATTCAGTTGGATACCTTTGGAATACTCCATTAATATCAACTTCTAAATGAATATCGATTTACCTTCTAGTCACAGGCTGTAGAAGGATAACATTCTGGAGGAAGCTCTTAGGAAGCATTTTGTTGGTACAGCACTCACAAAAATACCAAGTATAAGGTCAACCAAAGGTCAATATACAATTGATCCAACAAAAAGGGAGGAAATCTGAAACAAGACTATAAGGTCTGGATATATAGCCTATTACATTTAGAGGGCATTTAAATGTAGGTACATAAATCCTTAAGCTGTATAGTTAATGCCAAATGCAGTTATCAATTTTTCTCCCCCAAAGAACAGATAAGACAACAATGGTGATAATTGCAAAGTAAAGAAAAACAAATCAGAAACAGATGTCATGTGCCCTGTTTTCCTTCATAACATGTCTAGAAGTCCTTTCTGAGCAAAGACGCTGAGGCTTAAACACTGGGGGATCATTTAAGAAACAATTAGAGTAAATGGCGTCCTGAGGGGATAGGAGTATTAAAAGAAAATGAAACTTAATAGGCTGAATTGACTTCAATTATTCCCTGAAATTTATTATGTTCATAAACCTTGGAACAAATACAGTAGTGGAGAGATAAACTATAGGTCGGGAAATCAACTGTTTGCTCTGTGTTCTGTCCTGTTGCTGTCGTCTGTTGCAAAATGGGAACAGAAAGATACAAACGATATAACCTCTTTAGGGACATTTCAACCGTTTCAGAATTTGCCGCTGGGAGACGTTAACAGCAGCAATCGCTCTCAAAATTTGGCACAGCTGTTGCTAATAAAAGAACCCGTTTCACAAACTGAGACATCTGGGAATTATAAAAGCAAAAAATAAAATTAAGGTTCAGTAAAGCAGTTGCATTTTGAATGAAATTCCAAAAAAGCCATATGTGCCTTGTATATTCAAGTTCTGTGTGGATAGCGTATGAAAGCTGTAGGAGGATGAAAACCAGTCCATTTTATACAACTAGAGGGAGGACACTTGCACTAGGCTATTATTTTAAAGTGTTCTTATATTTTGACTGTTGGCGTTCTAATCTAAGGATTCAAAGATCCACAGAACTAATCTTCCTAACCTGAAATACTTCTTCATGCAATGCCTAATTAACCTATGGAATCCAGTGCCGAAACGTATTTCGTGTGTTTCGATGGCCATTAGCATAAATGTTTACTTTAAAAGATTGGACAAAGTGATGGATGGCCTTTCAATAGTGGTATGAAAGCTATAGTTTATAAGCCTGTCCTCTGGGGGAATTCAGTTTCCCTCTTGGCAAGTTCAGCTTTTTAAAATAAAAGATGCCAGGTGGAGCCCATTTTATTCTCCCAGGCTTTTCCATTTTTAAAAGACTGTGTTGGTGCTTTTTAGAACCTTGCACTGCTGTTGGTTTTAGTTTGGTTTTAATTTTGTACCCGTTTTAAATTTTTAAGTTGTAATGAAGTCTTTTATTGTGTTCTTGTATTTTATGGTTTTAAGGTCTATTCTGTAAAATGCCCAGAAAGCTTCCTCTATTGGGCAGCATAGAATTATAATAAATAAAGTAAAATAGATAAAATGAGAGCTGAAAGTTTAATCTCCATATTCAGACACACTATACCAAATATAAACATTAGCAAATGCTAGGAATAAACAAGAGAAGTGCAATTGATTGGCACTGATGGGACATATGTACGTTACTTATTTATTACTTTTCCATCTCCTACTACATGCAACACATCTGTGTCAGAAGCACTGCATCTCAGAGAAAGATCCTTGCTAGCATCTTCTTCTGCTACAGAACCTATAGATGCAACTTCTTCTAATAAACCAAGAATACTATATCTGTTCTCTGCATTCAGCACAAGTGTTACTGGTGAAAATTAAAATGTCACTATTAATTTATACTCTTTCCATACTACCGGTCTGAATACATCTAAATACCAGCAGCCATCCTTCATGCTTCTCCTGTTAAATACAATTTATTAACACCCCAGTTAAACCAAGCATTTTTCATATCCTGGCATCATTAATCATTTTTAAACTTGCTGGGTTTGTTGTTCCTACAGCTTGGCAGGCAGGAGGGACCCTCCCCGTATTTCTTTAATCTCTAGCAAATTGTATTATAAGAATTTTAAGAACATCCCCTGGGACTTCGCAGCTTTGGACATGTCAGCCTTCATTTTTATGAATCTCCATTTTCATCCTTAAAAAATAGCCTGCCGCAGTGGACTGATGTTCTGCATACAGCATTTCGGTCCAGGATGTTGTTCCTCAAGTTACAAGCAATTAGGCTAGTGCAGTGGAATTAAACTCAAGGATCTATCAAGTCCAAAATAATGAGGAGCTCAGGCAAGGAGGTAATAGCTATCTTGGAAATCAACATCTGAAATAGCATTTCCCAATCACACACTGCACTTCCTGCCCTGTATTCTAGGAGCTAATTTGGATGTTACACCGGCTATGGGGATGTGCGTGCCCCACTCTGTTTTGTTCAGAAAAGCAAACTGCATGAATTGGAATGATCAAATCACCCGTTTCCCCACCCAATAGTACAGCTTATCGGGGTGGGGGGAAGACTTTAAATGGCCATGTTTTGCTATTTTAGTTGTGAAGCACACAATTAACGTTTCTCTCCCCGCCCCCGGCACTGTACTGCCATTCTGTGCTTTACAGCTGCTTCTGCATTCCTGTTCGGTTAGCAAAACAAAGACAAAACAAGACTGCCGACCCTGACGAAAGAAGGAATACTCTAAGCATGTGCAGTTTCCCATTTTAAAGTCGCTTATATCAGAGTGCCATCATGACTACAGGAATAAAGTGGAGTTTGCTTCTGCTTTACCTGGGAATAAGGTAAACAATATATTGGATAATATTGGATAATATATTTTTAAAATAAAAATAATAAAATGAGCATCTGTAACCATGTACATGCCCAGCCAACTGACCCCTGATTATAAAAGTAGGGATGTCAGAGAAATGTGTAACGGAATCAAATGAGTTCAGATTTCTATACATCTGATCCATGGATTCCACAGTGGACTGGCTTTTCTGGAATCGCACAGATTCCACGGACTTGTGGACTGGTTTTTTTACTTTCTGGAATTTTATGCAAATTAAGTGGTATAAACATACGTAAAAAATTTTAAAAACACCAGCTGAAACTGTGCATTTCCCCCATAGACTGAAACATGAAAATATGCATGGGGGGGGTGCATTTTCACAAGTGCAAATTGGTGCAAATGCGAATTTGAACAAATTCAAGAAACTGGGGAAAATCCATTCTACCAATGAGTGGATGACAGAAGGAAAAGCACCTGACAATCCATGAAATGCAGACGGAACGGATTTTAGAAAATCTAGTCATCCCTGTATAAAAGTGTTACAGTGAGCAGTGTCAGCTCCAGTGGGTCCCAGCATGCCCATGTCAGCCCAGGTGCTGACTGGCCTGTTTGCTGCTGGCCCCATCATCTGCTCTTGAGGGCCCCCTGGGCTGTCTGGGCCCTGGAGTTTGACTCCAAAGTCCAGTCCTAACTTCACCACTGTCCCCACCCACCTTTCACGGCAATGTTGGAAGCGGCAGTACAGTCAGACCACTGTACCACCATCTACCTTAGTATTGTCTACATTGGCCAGGGGCTCTCCAGGATTAGGAGCTGGCGACCCTAAACTGCACTGTCCACCAGCAGCTGCATCGCCAAATGTTCCTTTGCCAACCTGCATCACTTTTCCACTTCATGAACAATCCTGTATACCTCAAGAAGACCCTGAATAGCTCTCCTTATACTGTGTCAAACAGAAGGGATAATTTTCCTGATCAATACAAACCAAAGAAAAATAAGAAATCAGGAAAGTACTACAAATTTCACACACGAGAACAGTACTATCCCATTAAAATCGTTTACAAAACATAGTTAAAGCTTCACAATAAAAGGTGCAAACATAGGTAACTTGATAAACAAAAAATGAACCAATTTCAGAATTCACAATAATATACCAAATGTACTGAAGGACAGCTATAACATATCATAACCCTGTTACATATTTTCAATTTCAGATTACAAGGACAATCTATTAAAGTGTATACTGTTGTCTGCCAAACGCGTTTTAGCTGGATTGTTGTTGTTGTTCAGTCTTCGTGACCCCATGGACCATAGCACGCCAGGCCTTCCTGTCCTCCGCTCTCTCCCGGAGTGTGCTCCAGTTCATATTCATTGCATCGGTGATGCTATCTGGCCATCTCATCCTCTGTCGTCCCCTTCTCCTTTTGCCTTCAATCTTTCCCAGCATCAGGGTCTTTTCTATTGAGTTAACAGATGACAAAGAAAAGCAGAGGTGCTCAATTCCGACTTTGGCTCAGTCTTCTCCCAAAAGAGGGTCTATGACCCCCCTGGCAAAGGCGAAGTACAGGCTGAAGGGGCAGGATTGCAGCTTGAGATCGACAGGCATATGGTCAAGGAACACCTCATTACTTTGAATGAGTTCAAATCTCCAGGGCCAGATGAACTCCATCCTAGAGTCATAAAGGAACTGGCAGAAGAACTCTCAGAACCGCTGTCTATTCTCTTTGAGAAATCATGGAGGATGGGGGAAGTGCCAGATGACTGGAGGAGGGCTAATGTTGTCCCTATCTTCAAAAAGGGTAAAAAGAAGGAACCTGGGAACTACAGACCAGTCAGTCTGACATCAATCCCTGGGAAAATTCTGGAGCAGATCATAAAGCAATCCATCTGGAAGCACCTTGACAACAATGCCGTGATTACTCGAAGCCAACATGGATTTGTCAAAAACAAGTCCTGCCAGACAAATCTGATCTCATTTTTTGATCAAGTAACCTCCCTTGTAGACCGTGGGAATGCTGTAGACATCATATACCTCGACTTCAGCAAAGCTTTCGACAAAGTGCCCCATGATCTCCTGATGAGCAAACTAGCTCAAAGTGGGATAGAGGAAACAACGATCCGGTGGATCCACAGTTGGCTACAGAATCGGACTCAAAGAGTGCTTATCAATGGGACTTTCTCAAACTGGGGAGAGGTAACGAGTAGGGTACCGCAGGGCTCAGTCCTGGGCCCAGGGCTCTTCAACATTTTTATTAATGACTTGGAGGAGCAGGGAATGCTGATCAAATTTGCAGATGACACAAAATTGGGTGGGATAGCTAATACTTTGGAAGACAGAAACAAAATTCAAAGTGATCTGGATAGACCAGAGCGCTGGGCAGAAAACAACAGAATGACATTTAATAGGAATAAATGCCAAGTTCTACACCTAGGAAAAAGAAACCAAATGCACAGTTACAAGATGGGGGATACGTGGCTCAACCACACTACAAGCGAGAAGGATCTTGGAATTGTTGTCGATCACAAGCTGAATATGAGCCAACAATGTGATGTGGCTGCAAAAAAGGCAAATGCTATTTTGGGCTGCATTAATAGAAGTATAGCTTCCAAATCTTGGGAAGTACTAGTTCCCCTCTACTCAGCACTGGTTAGGCCTGATCTGGAGTACTGTGTCCAGTTCTGGGCACCACATTTTAAGAAGGATGCAGACAAACTGGAGAGGGTTCATAGGAGGGCAACAAAGATGATCAGGGGACTGGAAACAAAGCCCTATGAAGAGAGACTGAAAGAACTGGGCATGTTTAGCCTTGAGAAGAGAAGACTGAGGGGAGATATGATAGCGCTCTTCAAGTACTTGAAAGGTTGTCACAGAGAGGAAGGCCAGGATCTCTTCTCGATCATCCCAGAGTGCAGGACACGGAATAATGGGCTCAAGTTACAGGAAGCCAGATACCGGCTGAACATCAGGAAAAACTTCCTGACTGTTAGAGCAATACGAGAATGGAACCAATTACCTGGGGAGGTGGTGGGCTCTCCCACACTGGAGGCCTTCAAGACGAGGCTGGACAGCCATTTGTCAGGGATGGTCTGACTTGGATTCCTGCATTGAGCAGGGGGTTGGACTCGATGGCCTTGTAGGCCCCTTCCAACCCTACTATTCTATGATTCTATGATTCTCTTCGCATTAGGTGGCCAAAATATTTGAGCTTCAGCTTCAGTATCTGTCCTTCTAATGAGCAGCCAGGGTTGATTTCCTTTAGGATTGACTGATTTGACCTCCTTGCAGTCCAGGGGACTCGTAAGAGTCTTCTCCAGCACCATAGTTCGAAAGCATCAATTCTTCAGAGCTCAGCCTTCCTTATAGACCAGCTCTCACAGCCATACATTACTACTGGGAAAACATTAGTCATTTACAAAACTTCAAATGGCTGGTTCAGCATGGATCCAGAGAACCCAGTATCCAAACTAGTATCACTTAGGATAGATGCATATAGTTAGAGTGGATACTGTGAAATACTCTTCTGTTCAGACCTGTAGGGTTTGAATAAAAATTTTACATTCAAATGTTGACGCAGCAAGCATCACTTAGATTTCCATCCACCTTCGGGGAAATTATCTCCTTCTGAAATCGATGTAGGGTTTTTTTAACCCCCATGTAGGGAGGGTGGATTTTTGGGACAAAAACAGGTTGGGGGAACATAAATTCCTCTCCCGGAGCACCATGGACACAATCCGAATCAGAGCTTGTGTCGCCCTGGCCGTGGGCATTGAACTCTTAGGTTAGAAGTGCCAAGACAGGGATACATCAGACTCAAAGGTTTACTTACAAGTACTTTTTTGGGTAACTTACAGCACACAGGCGTACCCAATGGTTGGATCAGACAGCTTCTCTGAACCCCTGAGCCATTGGGAACAATGGGTCTTATACTATACATGTTCGCAGTAAGGCTGCATAGCACTAGCAATTACCCGTAGTGTTCATTCCCAGCATAAACTAACAGTACTTCATTCTCAAGCACAGCCACCTGTAGCTTTAAGGTAAACAAACTCTGCTTCTCAGGCTCATCAGTGATAAGACATTCTCCTCATTAGTGAGGAATGTTCTGAGAAGGCTGTTATCAGCCTTTTGACTCATCTGAACATGCTCAGAGGCTTACTAGCATGGGAATTGCACCAATAATGAACTTTATTTCTTTATTTATTAAATTTATTAATTGCCCATCTGGCTGGTCACCCAGCCACTCTGGGCAATGTACAACAATAAAAACAGTTCATACAATAAAATTCAACATTAAAAACATCACATTTCTAAAATTACCCTAGCCCACCCCAAATGCCTGCCTGAACAACCACGTTTTTAATGCGTAGTGGAAGCTCATTAAAGAGGGGGCATAGCGGAGTTCCCTAGGGAGGGAGTTCCACAGAGTGGGGGCCACCACAGAAAAGGCCCTCTCCCTTGTCCTCACCAGCCTAGCTGTCCTGGCTGATGGGACAGAGAGAATGCCATCCGAGGCTGATCTTGTTAAGAGGCCTATCTGGTGTTGCTGGAGGCACTCCTTGAGATAGGCTGGGTTTTAAAGGTCAAAACCAACCGTATAGGGTTTTAAAGGTCAAAACCAACACCTTGAATTTGATCTGGAAAACAACTGGTAGCCAGTGCAGCTCCTTCAGCACTGGAGTCATGTGATCTCGCCGGCAGCTGCCTTTAATCAGGCGAGCTGCCGTGTTCTGTACCAGCTGCAGCTTCCAAACTGTCTTCAAGGGTAACCCCACATAGAGTGCATTACAGTAGTCTAAACAAGAGGAGACCAGGGCATGTACTACCGATAGGAGCAGATGGTCGGGATGGTAGGGGGGGCGCAGCCACTGTATCAGATGGAGTTGGTAGAGCACTGTCCGGCTCAGAGCTGACACCTGAGCCTCCATGGACAGTTGGGAGTCTAAGATGACCCCCAAGCTGCAGACCTGGTCTTTCAAGGGTAGCCGTACCCCATTCAGCACCAGGTCAACATCCCCTAACTTCCTCTTGTCTCCCACCAAAAGTACCTCGGTCTTGTCAGGGTTCAGTTTCAGCTTGTTCCTCCCCATCCAGCCACTTACCATCTCCAGACATTTGGACAGGGATTCTACGGCCAACCTTGGTGAAGATTTGAACGACAGGTAGAGCTGCATGTCATCCGCATACTAATGACACCGCACCCCAAACCTCCTGATGATAGCCCCCAGCAGCTTCACATAGATGTTAAATAGCATTGGGGAAAGGATGGAACCCTGTGGCACCCCACAAGTGAGCGGCCACGGGTCCAAGACCTCCTCTCCCAGTGCTACCCTCTGGTACCTGCTGGAAAGGAAGGACCGGAACCACCGTAATACAGTGTCTCCAATGCCCAACCCCTCCAGGTGGTTCAGGAGGATAGCGTGGTCAACGGTATCAAAAGCCACTGAGAGGTTGAGGAGAACAAGGAAGGAGCATTCGCCCCTATCCAGAGCCCTCCTCATATCATCCACCAAGGCATCTAAGGCCGTTTCTGTCCCATGCCCAGGCCTGAAGCCCGACTGAAATGGATCTAGATAATCGGCTTCTTCCAAGTGTGCCTTGGAAGCAAGTATTATGGCTCTCTAGGCTCCTCTCACACTATAAATGACTTGGCTACACTCCTGGGGCCAGTACAGAGTTATGCTTACTTACGCTGAAGTAAATAAGCCTATTTGAAGCCTATTTTAGTTTGGCCCTGAGTTGTTGTTTGGGGATATGGTGACTCATCTTGCAGATGCTTCAGCATGTGTGGAGACATGCTTAGTGGCAACATTTGCTGAAGGAGTTGCACTGGTTACCAGTTGTTTTCCGGGCCAAATTCAAGGTGTTGATTTTGACCTTTAAAACCCTATATGGTTCCGGCCCAGCCTATCTTAAGGAGCGCCTCCAGCAACACCAGACAGGCCGCTTAACAAGATCAGCCTCGGATGGCCTTCTCTCTGTCCCATCAGCCAGGACAGCTAGACTGGTGGGGACGAGGGAGAGGGCCTTCTCTGTGGTGGCCCCCACTTTGTGGAACTCCCTCCCTAGGGAACTCCGTCATGCCCCCTCTTTAATGAGCTTCCGTTGTGCATTAAAAACGTGGTTGTTCAGGCAGGCATTTGGGGTGGGCTAGGGTATTTAAAAAAAAAAAATTATGGTAAAATTTTATTGTTTTAAATTGTTTTATGGTGGGTTGTACATCGCCCAGAGTGGCTGGGTGACCAGTCAGATGGGCGATTAATAAATTTAATAAATAAATAAATAAATAAATTTGGCAACGCAGGCTGATGTGCCGAGTCACAAATGTGGCATTTGTTGAGCATTCACATGTCAGGTCACAATTACGGAAGAGCCACTCTATCACAGCAGCATTGTGCACAGGACCTTGTGTAGCCTTTGAGAACCCAGAGAACATATTAACAAGATCTCTGATCAGGGTTCATATCGTGCAACTGCTTCTTGCAGTGGGATGTGTTTCATGAGCTCTCTTGAATGAGGTTAACAGTGTTGGCATTCACTTCCTTAAGGAGGCCATAGCTGACAGATACCACATACACACAAAGGAATTCATTTGATATTTTCTCTTGTGGACTTGAAAGACTTAGGAGTTTGCTCACTACCACAGCCTCCCAGGATTTCTGCTGAGATTATGTATGCCTGTACACTATATATATATATATATATATATACACACACATACATACACACACACACACACACACACACACCACATATCCCAAAAAGGGATATAATTCAGGCTGTATCTGGACTCCGGTCTACAAAGAACAATTTCAACTATTTATTAGTTTCAGAAAAATAAGGATGGATCAGTCAGGGGTGGGCAACCAACTTGTAGCCCTCCAAATGCATGGGCCTACAACTCCCACCAGCCCTAGCCCGCATAGCCAATGGTGGAGAATTATGGGATTGTAGGCCAAAACCTCTGGAGGGCCACTTCTGGAGGACCACAAATTTCCTGCCCTTGTTTCAAAGTTGGTGTACTTCACCCCACAAACTCTGGGGGGACGACTGCAGAAGAAGAAACTGCAGCAAGGACATACCTTGAGTCTAGAGGGGAGCTGAAAAAAGGACAGAAGCTGAAGGATGTCATCACCGAGCCCAGACTCACTTGAATTGGGTGAGTTATAAGAGATCTGCACACCTGAAGGACTGCGTGTAAAGTTCCAGTTTATTTTGTTGTTGTTGTCAACTCACGGTTTGTTATTCTTCTGTCTAGGATTCAGTCACCGCCACCACGTTTCAAAGTTGGTGTACTGCGCCACACAGACTCGCACAGATTCTGCCTTCCAAAGTTTTATTTAAACAAAGCCTTTCCACTGAGCTCTCTCAGGGTGTGGCCTCTCTTTCCTCAGGCCAGTAGCACTGGATGTTCCCCTCAACCACTTCCTGGTTCTTCTCAGGAAACACAGCCCACTCAGGCTGGATCCTGTATTTCTTTCATATTGTTATAACCCATGGGTCAGAACATTTAATCCTAACAATGTTTGTCTTACCAGGTATTCACTGGAGAATCTGCAAATATGCCTGGAAGGTAAGACATCCTTTAAAAAAAAAAACAACCCTCAATATATTTTTATTATGTATTTTTTTTAGATGCTTTGATTCTGCTCCTCACCCAACAAGAATCTCTGACCAGGTTATATAAGGCCAGTCTAATCAATAAAAATAATAACTATAATACATAAAAGCAGAGCAGGGCGCAATAAAAAGCAGCATGACAGCAAAAGAACCTAAATAGTTTAAAAAAAAAACTAGCATTAAATAAATATAGCATGAAGGGGCCTAAGCAAATAAAATGTTTTCACCTGGCACAAAAAGAAAATCAAGACAGCCCTCAGTGAATCTCTCTTAGTAGGAAATCCCACAAATCGGGTGCTATAACTGGAAAGACCCTATCTCTGGCCATCACCTACCTTACTTCAGTTGGTGGGGGGACATGGAGCTGATCTGAGGCTGATCTTATTAGCTAGGATAATTGTACATAATATGTGTAGCAATCCCCACTTCAAAACTACCTTCTGCTTTCTGAAAAAAAAATATCATCTACCTCCATGTCTCACTCAGTACCTGACTCAAAATATGCAAAGCATCTGGGAGAATCCTAGGGAGACTGGTTATGTTTTAAAATATATATGTGCTTGAAAGTAAATTTCATTGGGTTGGATACAGACTTAGGGTAGGCAGTTCTAAGTATGACTAAGTCTGCCTCTAACCCAATGGAATCAATGGAACGTAGGCCCCAAACAAACATTACTTTAAAGACATGGCTAGCTATGAATTTATAGGCCAAGTCAATAAACCCAGAAGGGAGGATACATGGAGCTTTTCTATATGGGGCTGTTAATCTGCTGTATCCACTTTCAGTTTCATTGAAGAACTGAGATCCGAGCTCTACACAAAGAGATTTTCTTTCCTGCATTCATGCTACATAAGCTCTAGGTGGTGCTGTGGTATAGTAGAATAATGTAATTACACAAGTGAGGAAATGTGTTTTGTTTTGCTTTCAGAAATAATTAGCTTTTCTACAGGAGACATTTATTATGTGCTTGTCATTCACTACTCATGGTTGCTTATGGGTTCTTTAGACTACATCATGACCCACCAGTTTCGCTTCTGTTTTTAAAGAGCACTTTTGGAGAGTTTTTTATAGCAGGGAAAATGCGCTATTTGCAAAAGCAAAAGAAAATGCTTTTTCCACTAGTGTATTTTCACTATTCTGCTATACCATAGTGCCACCTAGAGGTCATAGAGCAGAAAAGCAGGAAATGGTCTTCTTGTAGATCTCAATTCTGTGACAAAAACTGAAAGTAGATACAGCGGATTAACAACCTTGTGTAGAAAAAAACAATACTGCATTTTCCCTGCTCTAAAACCCCCCAGAAATGCTCTTTAGAAACAGAAGCGAAACCAGGGGGTCAAGACATCATCTAAAGAACCCGTAAAGAAACATGAGTCAGGAACGACGAGTGCACAATAAATGCCTGGTGTAGAAAAGCTCAAGGTACAAGCCTAGACCCAAAGGACATAGCTAAGGTCCTGAAACACCTCCTGCTGATCTGTGCTTAACAGAAGGCAAAGAAGATTTGAACTAGATGTTACAGCAGATGCAAGCCCCCCCACACACACACACACCAGCAACCCTGCCCCTGCCCCTGTAACACCTACAGCCAAAGCAGACATCACTTCAAAGACATAGTTGCTTGCTTTTGTTCTTCTTTATTCTAGTGTAAGAGCAGGGGAATGGCCCTGGATTCGGGATTTAGCCATTTCCTCCCTGCTGCAGTCCCAATCTGGGCCCCCACCCCATCCCGGTGCACTCACTTGCACTGCAATTTATAGTACAGAATACTGGCCCATTTGGTTTAATGGATTACTATTTTCCAGGTGTCGGGGGGCAATCTGGATCGGGACTACAGCGGGGGAAAGGATTAAAGCCCCCTTACCCCCACACTGGGGCCACGGTGGCTTAGTGGTTAAGACGCTGAACTGCAGACCAGAAGGTTGGCAGGACAGCAGTTCGAGACCCGAGTGCTGCGTGACGGAGTGAGCTCCCGTCTTCAGTCCCAGCTCCTGCCAACCTAGCAGTTCGAAAGCAAGAAATTGCAAGTAGATAAATAGGTACCGCCTCGGCGGGAAAGGTAACAGCGTTCCGTGCACCTCGGTGTTCAGTCATGCCGGCCACATGACCACGGAAGCGTCTTCGGACAGCGCTGGCTCTTCGGCTTAGAAATGGGGATGAGCACCGCACCCTAGAGTCGGACACGACTGGTTGGGGGCACCTTTACCTTTACCTTTTTACCCCCACACTAGGGTTCCAATCCAGATTGGGGGCACTGCACTTACAGTAGAGTAAAAAAAAAGAACAAAAATAATGTCTGCTTTGGCCCTACGTTCTATGTAAATATATTTCGAATCAGAATGCTTTTCACTGACTCCAGATACACAAACCTATTCCTTGTTTGGAATCCAATATTGGGCCAGTAGCTAAGTAACCAAAAGCAATTGCTTGTTTATATTTGTTTATATCTTACTGTGCTGTGAACAATTAACTCTTTTGTAGGAGCCCATTCAGAGTTACAGTGCTATCCAATATGCATGCATACATACATACATATATATAGTTAGAATTAAATTCCACTGAGTTCAGTGGGGCTGTCCATCTTAAGTATATCAACATAGGATCACAGCCTTAGCCTTCTCCAAGCTTCAGATCAAAATAAAAACTGGACACATGAATGGCAGCAGCTACTGTACATATCAGGAGCATCTGCTACACCATCAAAGTTTGTGCAGCAAGCACTGACTTCTGTTTCGCCAGCGCCAGTAACCGCCGCGCCTGCACATTCGTTGTACACACACAAAATCACTGCATTTCTTAATTACGTCGTGGATTTAATAAGGATCTTGTCCGCGATGAGGAAATAACATGTTACAGGTTAAATCTTAATAGAGTTGTGAAAGAGCTATTAATTCAGCACAGTGCAGAAACCAGAATGAAAGGAAAACCACTTCCCTCAAGGCAGCTATTACCCTGATGGGTTTTGGCAGGCTAGAGAATCAGAACAGCTAAAAGAACAAGTTCCTGCTGCTCTATGTTCCGATTATGCAATGTCGAGGTACAAGTACATACACATATAATTATCTGTGCCTCGCTGAGGATGCAACACACTTCTTGTTGAATATCTCTACATACACGAGGATAGGAAAGGTATGTTTGTCATGTTTCATGGACGTCATTCTTTCATGTGGGCTCGAACAAGGAAACCTGCTTCTTGAACTATTCCCATAGATCTTCAACCCCTTACATTTGATGATAATATCACAAAGGGCAGACTTCCCCAGCATCAGGACCTCCAGATGCATTGGACTACACTTCCCATCATCCCAGCTAGCATGACATATGGCCATGCTGGCTGGGGTTTGTGGGGGCTGTAGTCCAACACATTGAGCATCTCCCCAGGCACTGGGCACCTCTTTTTTCTTTTTCTTTCTTTTTTGAGGGTGGAATATTCCTTGGAACAGAGCTCTGCAAATCTTGGCACTTGAATATACATGCAAGTGAATATATATGCTTCAGTTTTTCAGGAGAGGGACCTATACTCTTCAACATTTTTATTAATGACTTCGAGGAAGAGATGGGGGCAATGCTTATCAAATGTACAGATGATACAAAATTGACTGGGATAACTAATACTTTAGAAGACAGAAACAAAATTCAAAATGATCTTGATGTTTTAGAAAACTGGGCAGAAGATAACAGAATGAAATTTAACAGAGACAAGTGCAGAGTTCTTCATTTTGGAAAAAGAAATCAAATGCACAGGTATAAGATGGGGGAATACCTGACTTGGCAATACTATGTGAGGAAAGGATCTTAGATTTGTAGTAGATCACAAGCTAAATATGAGTCAGCAGTGTGATGGTGCTGCAAAAAAGGCAAATGCAATTTTAAGTTGCATCAGTAAAAGTACAGTTTCAAAATCATGGAAAATAATAGTGCCACCCAACTCTGCAATTATCAGACCTCACATTGAATATTATGTCCAGTTCTGGACACCACACTCCAAGAAGGACTCAGATAAATTGGAACAAGTTCAGAGAAGGGCAACAAAGATGATCAGGGGACTAGAAACTAAGGAAAGATTTAAGGAATTCAGTATGTTCTGCCTTGAATAGAAAAGACTGAGCGGGGATATGACAGCACTTTTCAAGTACCTAAAAGGTTGTCACACAGAAGAGGATGGCCACCTGTTGTCTGTCATCCAAGGCTGTAAGACATGAAACAATGGGCTTAAATTACAGGAAGGCAGATTTCAGTTGAACATCAGGAAAAACTTCTTAATGGTCAGAGCAGTCAGACAATGGGACCAACTGCCTAGGGAGGTGGTGGGTTCTCCATTGCTAGAGGTATTCAAGAAGAGACTGGACAGCCATCTGTCAGGGCTGCTTTAAAATGGCTTCCTGCACTGAACAGGGGGTTGGACTCGAGGGTGTAAATGGCCCCTTCCAACTCTATGATTCTAGTCTTCATTGCTCAGTGGTATAACACATGGTTTGCATTCAGAAGGCCTCCAGTATCTCCAGCTGTTGCTTTTAGGTAGCAGAAAGACCTCTGTCCAGTGGTGCAGATAGGAGTGGGCCTTAATTATTTCTGCCATGTGCTTGCTTGACAGGCAGAGAACCAGTGGGCATGTAGGCAGTGGCATCTACTGCTCCCTTTCCTACCACCATTGTTGTCTAGGCCAAAGTGGCAGGCAGGTGAACAAGAAGGATGCAATGATGATGAGGAGAAGCAACTCCAGGGCACTCTGGTCACTGGGCCCTTGCTGGGGTGTGGGCCCTCCGCAGGTCCCCAACCATGCCTACCCTTGATGCCAGCCCCGGGTGAACCAAACACAATGTAGAGGTCCCAAGTAGTGCAATCTCTGATCTCAAGCCACAGTTCAGTATTTAATTACCTTTAGTGCGCAGAGGAAAGTTTGCAGTTGTCATAAGTAATATTACTGACACTTTTACATCATAAACAGAAAAACAGTGGGGCTTCCCAGCCCCCTCAAAAATATCGCAGGCAAGATAATTTGACACTTCAGTGTAATACGTGATGTATTCATTATATAAATCAAAATACCAGTGAGACAGATGTATGCTTTTTACCAAAGTTATCATTTTAGCAGTGTCATAAAATTATAGACATGTCTTTTGCAAGAATAAGGAAGTCTTTGTAACTATAATGAAAACCAACATTACGTTTGAGTGTCCATAGCTCAGCGTGATAGAGCATACAGGAAGTCCCAGGTTCAATCCCTGGCTTCTCCAGGTAGGGCGTGGCAAAAATCCTGCCTAAAACCCTGGAGAGCCGCTGCCAGTCAGCGTCGACAGTACTGGGCTAGATGGACCCAGGGTCTGACTCAGTATAAGGCAGCTTCCTATGTTCCTCTGTCTATAGCACCATAGAACCGTACGTATATTGGGCTACTGTGGAATGTAGTTCATTTTTAAAAAATTAGAAAGAGTGGCCCAGATCACATTTGTCTCCTTGTCTCTTAAACATTCTGTTCAGTATATATTGCATGAAACAATGCACGGTGAAGGAATCATGCCTGGAGTAGGATTATGACTAAGCATTTCATTTCAGTTTTATGATACCTGCTTCCATGATTCCCACTTGGAGCATTAAAGTACTGGACCACCCCCTTGTGATGTGGGAGGTAGTTTTTTATGCTGGGAATAAAGCTGTCATATGAAAAAGAGTTTCACTTCTGTACACTTGAGTCCTGCGACTTGCAAAGCTCTTAGTGGTGAGTTATCAGTTTCATAAGAAAATACATAATGCTACAAAGAACTGGAATCTCTTTAGAGCTAAAGTAACCATGTGAAAATACTGAGTGCTGCTCAAGACATTTTTGCTTCAAAACAACAACAACAGACGGTTTTAAATGGCATTTGTTGGTGGCTAATACTAGCTTTTTATGTTTTTTTGTACAAAGGAGCAAGACAGACAGTCTGTCAATTTGTTCCAGACTTCAACCGCAGGTATCAACAGCTGGGTTCTGCTCCCCTTCCTTTGAGAATGTGACAGGCAATACAGAGCTCATAATTTAACTGTATGTGACCCTTTGTGATGAGCAGTGCCATACGAGATGATGCCTTCTTGCTTAATCATAACTCATTTTTAATTGCTTGTACTCTTGCACTTATATATATTGTATGTATAGGTGCTGACCTGTCAAATACAGCCTTCATAAGGGGGCTGTCTTCACAAGCAATTTAGTATGAAGTTAGAGCAGTCTGAATTCCTTCATCACAGATGACGTTGTCACCAATCTGCTGCCAACCAGCCACTTCTGTCTTGAAAAGCCGCATTTTCTGAAACTCCTTATACTCTGACTTTTTTATATATATATATACTGAAAATGGCCCCCTGGCGGTTTTACCACAATGTGCCATGTGTCCCCCAAATTAAATCCTGGGTGTACCTCTGTCACATGGCAATGACGTGGTCAAGGGGGTGAAACACTCCATTCCCTCTTGTTTCCCCAATGGAAGTAGTTTTCCCATTGAGAAAATCCCCAAGAGCGCAGCAGCAACCCCTCACAGTACCACAATAGCGGGGACTCTCATTCACCTTAGGTAGCCTGCTTTTAATCATTAACATACCCCCCTTCTATGCATGTTTACTCAGAAGTAAGAAATAAATCTTGCTCCTCAGCAGTGAAAGAGTTCATGGCTAACTTTACTAACTCACCCTAAAGCGCTCTTTCGCTTCTCCAACGCTGTCTTAAATCACTATTGCAATGTTGTTCTTCTTTGATGTTCTGTAGTTTCTTTGATGTAAAGTTGTTTCTCAATTGTTATATGAAGTCCCTTCACTTTATCATAATCATGATCTTTTTAGTTGATGGGAGCATCTCATTGCAAGCAGGGAGAAGAAGGGGGGTTGGAAGCAATAACTCAAGGGCAGAGTGCTGGAATGGGGTAAAATTGGGGTGGGGGAAGCTCTCAGGGGTAGCCTTCAGATGCTGCACTTGAGAACTGAGGATTTTGCTTTCTTCAGGGAAATCTGCACACATGGGGAAAAGTAGTTGCTCTCCATTCATAATAATGTAGTAGCAGGGGGAACCTGGACAGGGGCAGGAAACAAGCCTCTCTCATTGGTTGAGCAGCCCCTGCCAGTTTAATCATGTTCAGTTCTACTCCCTCCACCCCACCTGGAAGTATGTTCCTTTCGAGCACTGTGTGACCTCTGAAAACTGGATTTTAAAGGTACGGTATGCTTCGCTTTTCTTGCTTCATGTGTCCCTGACAGACCAAAGCCGATTCCCTGAAAATCCAGGTAATATTCCAACGCACTTCTCATTCCCTTGTCATGAAGATCCTCCCAAGATTCCTTTCCTCAGTGTTTATTGTGAGGCTGGGGAGTGGGGGAACTAGTCTGCCAGCTTTTGCTTGACCCACCATTTTAATTACATATTATATATAAATTATGTTATATTATTATACTGCTCCACCATGCAGCTCTCAGTGGCCAAGCAGGTTCACAGCAGCTTAACTTTAGTAATGCTAAAGTAAAGGTATTCCCAAATGAGTCACCAGGCCCCTTGACCCAACATTTTAAAAAAAATTAATGAAGCTAGCAGAATAGTCAACAAAAAAGGCCTTTATTTTATTATTATTATTATTAAATACATTATATACTGCTGACCATATTTAAAAGTATCTCTAAGTGGCTTACAAAAAAAATTAATACATTAAAATACATTGACATGCATGAAAATACAATTAATATACATAATAACAGCTAAAACATTTATTTAAAGCATTAATAAAAACATTAAAACCAATTAAAGGTAAACCACAATAAAGGCATTGTGACAATTGTAAGCTGGGCATGAAAGGTGTTCCGCTAGGCCTGTACCACATAGACAGGTTCCCCTCATGCTAACAGTCACGGCCCTCCCTTGGAATGCAGTTCATGTAGGAAAGTGTTGGGTGTGGATCAGACTGTACACAGCGACAGCCATTCCCGTGTTTGTAAGGGCTCCTGAAATGACAGAGATTGCTGCTGACCATATCTTTGCAGAGAAGCATGTTCAGATTCCATGGGGTCACGAAGAGTCAGACACGACTGAACGACTGAACAACAACAACAACAACAATGTTCAGATTACCTGCATTGTATGTACTACAAGGATCAGCTGCCATATGGTTTGTCGCCATGATAAAGTTGGATCATGCTAGGGAAACATGGAATGACCGGGGGGGAGGTCGATCTTCACAGTACACAGAAAGCTGCTTAGTGAATGGAACACATCCTGCATGGAGGCCATTTCAAGGGGCCTGCTGAGTGGAGTCACCATGTGGCCAGGGCTTGCCCAAGACATTTGGCCTGAGGCAGAGCAGCAATGGTGCTCACCCCCCAAGTCAAAGCGCATAGTTGTTGTTGTTGTTCAGTCGTTCAGTCGTGTCCGACTCTTCATGACCCCATGGACCATAGCCCGCCAGGCCTTCCTGTCCTCCGCTCTCTCCCGGAGTGTGCTCAAGTCCATATTCATTGCATCAGTGATGCTATCTAGCCATCTCATCCTCTGCCGTCCCCTTCTCCTTTTGCCTTCAGTCTTTCCCAGCATCAGGGTCTTTTCCAGGGAGTTTTCTCTTCCCATTAGGTGGCCAAAATATTTGAACTTCAGTTTCAGTATCTGTCCTTCCAATGAGCACTCAGGGTTGATTTCCTTTAGGATGGACTGATTTGACCTCCTTGCAGTCCAGGGGACTCGTAAGAGTCTTCTCCAGCACCACAGTTCGAAAGCATCAATTCTTCAGCGCTCAGCCTTCCTTATAGTCCAGCTCTCACAGCCATACATTACTACCGGGAAAATCATAGCTTTGATTATACGAACCTTTGTCGGCAAGGTGATGTCTCTGCTTCTTACTATGCTGTCTAGGTTTGCCATTGCTTTCCTCCCAAGGAGCAAGCGTCTTTTAATTTCATGGCTTCAGTCACAATCTGCGGTGATCTTGGAGCCCAAGAAAATAAAATCTGTCACTACTTTCATTTCTTCCCCTTCTATATGCCAGGAAATGATGGGACCAGATGCCATGATCTGAGTTTTTTTAATGTTGAGTTTCAAACCAGCTTTTGCACTCTCCTCTTTCACCCTCAACAAGAGGCTCTTTAGATCCTCTTTGCTTTCTGCCAAAGCGCATAGTACCCAAAGTTATTTTGACACATGAGGCAGAAAATCCCACCCTCCCCACCCCTGGCGGTAAAAATACAATAATAAGAAATTAAATATCTAATGATTTGCCACCCTTTTGTGACACCTAAAATCTGCTGCCTGAAGCAGTTGCCTCACCCTGCCTAATAGTAGGGCCAGCCCTGCATGTGGCAACCCTGTCATGACAAGTGGTCCATTGACTGGGAGTACACATTACACACAAATGCATACAACAAAGTCACAGGGGGCAAGGGAAAGAGACTGATGCTTAACCCTTTCTCTACTTGCACAGTCCCCTGCAATTTTCTCCCAGTGGCTTTTCTTCCAACAGAGTGTGCTTAATTCAGCTGTTGGGGGAAGGGAGAGTGGAGTTTCAGAAGCAAGTGTTATGTTGGGGAAGGATGGCTTAAGGCAAAACCACGATGGAGATTTTTGGAAAGGAAAAGGTGGGGTGGGGAGAATGATGCTTAACCTTTTCCCTGCCTGCCACATTTTCCCCAGCAATATTCTTCCAGCAGCAAGTGCAGTGGGGAGAGACGCAGAAGGAAAGTGGCATGTGGGGGGAGGATTGCTTAAAACACCTTCCCCACTGCTCTTCTCCCAAGTACTTCCTCTTGAAACTGCTTCTCCTAGCAGAAACGGCTGTCTGTTGATTTCTTCTTAATCAGACTAACATGCAATCTGCAATTCTGCCCTTATTAGTCAACTATTAACAAAGTTTCTCCTTATATACCATTCATGTTAAAGTAACAAATTATGCTAACATTGACATTCCCAATCACAGTGCTCCAGCAACATGAAGAGTGCATCGTGACAGATGTGTCCATGTGTTTTAGTCACTTTGTACCACTCCACCAGTTTTGCAAAACTTGCATTTTTGTGTCCAGAAGAGCACAAAGCAGGCAGATCATCCCTGTGAATCCATCAACTGTGTGTGTGTGTGTGTGTGTGTGTGTGTGTGTAATAAATAAATAAATAAATAAGCAAGCAAGCAAGCAAGCAAGCACAATAAAGACAAGTCAACTTAATCCTTGGCTTAGATTCTAGGTAAGTCCTGAACAGAGTCTTGTAGGATTATCTCTTCTTCTTTCCCTTTTGTTTCTTCTGCTCATAGTGAATCCTTTAAACTGTGGGTTACAATTTATTTCCTGGCTCCTAAACCTCAAGGACAACCCTTAATCTCAAATAAGGCACCAGAGAAGCATTTCTGCTGTGCTCCGCTGTGCTGCCTGCTGTCTGCTTTGAAAGTACTACTAATAAGGCACCTGGAGAGTATAAAGCATACGAATCAAAATCAGCCCTTTCTCTTTTAGATATGTAAGGTGGCGTTTTCATAGGACTGGATTACTGGAATGCACTTCATGTTGCCTAGCTTTTGAGGCTAGGCTGGGAATTCCAACTGGTGCAAAATGCATCCTCCAGAATGCTGATGGGGGCCAGAAGATCTGAGAACGAGATCTTTTACACTAATTACATTGGTTACCAATTAGTTTCTGGGCCAATTTCAAAGTGCTGGTTATCAGGACCAGCGTCAAGGGTAGACTTGGTTGGGCATGTTTTAGTGCAGGTGTACACAGGTACTTAAAATAAAAAATGGTTGCCATAGATACATAAATATTGGAGTAGCCATTTTAAGTTGGAACCTCCTTCAAATCATGGGGCAGACCTGAGTCTTACATGAAGTTGCATGTGCAGTCCTATAATATATAGCAGGAGTGGGGACCCCGGGGCAAGAGTCAATGTTAGGGATGTTTGGGTACCTGCCAAGTGCCCACATCTCAGCAGGGGCCCACTGACAAGAGCCCCCTAGACTTGCTCCTCCTCTTCTCCAGGCTTGTTGGCCTGCCTCTCACTCAGGCAAAGACAACAGTGATGGTGAGAAGGAGAAGCAGTAGATGCCACTGCCTACTTGCTCACTGGCTCTCTGCCTGTCAAGCAAGCAAGTAGTAGAAATGATAAGAAAGAGGATGAGGAGCAACAACAGCTGGTGACAATGATGGTGAGAAGGCAGACTCACTGAAGGTGGGGTGGGGCATTGAAAGTGTCTTGCCCAAGGGCTCTGAAGAATCTGAAGTCGTCACTGCTGGCCATTACCTTTAAAGCCTTAAATGGTTTGGGACCAGCTTACCTAAAGGACCACCTTCACCTATACAATCCTGCCCAGACATTTAAATCATCATCAGGGACCCTGCTCAGGTGCCCACCAGTTGGAACACCCAGATTGGTGAATACAAGGGCAGGGCTTTCTTAGTGATGGTCCCTCAATTGTGGAACTCCCTTTCTGCTGCTTTGCACCTTGCACCTTAGGTGCAGGCCTTCAAGAGAGCTTTAAAAATGTATTTGTACAAACTGGCCTTTCAGGACTAGGCAGTTAGTACGTGTGTTCCACTCTCAATCACCCCAAATGTGGCTTTATTTCCTACATTTGGACTGAGTTGTTTTTGTGTATTTATGTGTGCGTGTGTCCAACCACTTTATTGTTTGTAATAAGGGGTATATTTCTGAAAAGTGAAATATAAATATATTGAATGAGTGAATGAATAAATGGATAGAATCATATAGTTTTAGAGTTAGAAGGAACTTTGGAGGTCGTCTAGTCCACCCCCTGTTCAGTGCAGGAATCTTGCAACTCCAGCACCCTGACAGGTGGCCATCCAACCTCTGCTTAAATACCTCCAAGTGAAGGATTGGCCAGCACCTCCAGAGGCAGCCTGTTTCATTGCCAAATGCCTCCTACCATTAGGACGTTTCTCCAAATGTTTAGCCGAAATCAGCTCTCCTGCACTTCTCACGCCCTGGTTCTGTCCTGCCCTTGGAGCAACAGAAAGCAAATCTGCTCCATCTTCTGAGCTCATTTCAACTGATGCCTTTTATATTCTTCTTTGCAAATAGCTTTCTGGGATTGGAAAAGCTGATCTCCAAATATGCTAAACAAAAACTCATAGATGGAATCTTGGATAGCAAGGCAGCTTTCCCCTTCCTGTTTCATTCATCAACCACATTCCCATTAAAATGTGCCCAAAGCAGAACAGGCAAACATATGAGGAGCAAAAATACTTAAAATATAGTCAAGCTTACCACACTGAGAAGGTTTGGGAGAATCAGCTTTCTCTTAGGGCTGAGAACTCTACAGGGATGGCCTGTGGGGCCTTATTGGGGTGACTGTTGATGGGATTATTTAGTAATGATGGCTTTTGCTGGAAAGGTAATTAACAGAGAAAAAACAAAAGGCAGAACAGAATGAGCATTTACCACTCCCACATGCACACAGGGCTGTCTTATAAAAATAAAAGGAGACCACACCCTTCTTTGGTGAAGAAAAGCTAAAATGCTTTTACTTACAAATGTTCTTGCATATAAAATACAGGGGCAGCCTAGAGTTTCAAAAAGAGTTTTTTCAGTCTATGTTGTGTTCCATTACACAGGCAGGAGCAAGAGAGCAAACACACAGGCTCCCAGCAATGGTGGAAGATGGGGTGGGGGGTGGACAAAAGGAAAAAATCACGAAATGACATTGTAGGCTATAGAGATCCTAAGCTAGCTGTGGTCAAAATTCCCATGAATTAACTAACTGCAATGCTGCCCCCTTCGAGTAACTTGCAGACAAGATGCAATACTCCCCAACCAGTTTCCATTATTATAATACCACCACCAATTAAGCATTATCCTGGCAGCCACAGAAAATAGGTGTTGGCACCTAGAAATGGTGTGCACAACCAACATTTATGGACTGCCAAATAAGAAGATGCAATGACAGCAAGTCTTTGGATTCACATGACAATTCTGTGGTTCAGTATAGCCTTGTTAATCCATTCCTTCTCCACTCTTACACTTAATATGCAGGGGTGTGGGGTAAGCAAAACACACCTGACAGTCATCCCCCCCCCCTCCTGCTGGCCTAGTTCCTGACAGCTACATGTTCAGCACATTGTCTGAAAGGGGAGCCTGGGCATTGCACATTGGCTCTTCACATGATCAGGAGCCCTATGCATGTACAGCTGTACATATGTAGGTGCCCTTTCTCAGACATCACACTAAGTGCACAGACACTGAGGGGCAGGATGGTGGTTGCTGGGCCAGAGATGCCGCCTTGCACCCCCTTCAATGTTGAGTGTACACATAGAAGGGGTTCATCCGAAAACCCCGTGTTTTAATTGCTGCCCCATGGTCACAGAGCATTTTTTTTGCAGACATCAAACATGTCTGGGGTTGCCTGCTAAGTTGGCTTTAACCACCAGGCTCCGTTATTGCAGGCTTTTATGAAGGTCCTGGAAACATACTACATTACTCTGGCCTTCCCTTCATTATGTTTTATCAGACTTGGGTGTGGCTGCAGCTGTCTGTTGTAAGTCTTATTTTATGCCGGTGTTTGCTGTTTTTTAGAATGTTTGCTGCTGTTGCTGTTTTTATTGTGCTCTTTACTGTTTTTATTGTGCTTTTTACGTTTTTAGTACCACCTCAATTTTTATTATGTGTTTATTGTATGCCGCCTTGGGAGGGCCACTGCTCTGAAAGGCAGCCAATAAATATTCTAAATAAATAAGTAAGTAAATCTCTACTGCTGTAGTGAATTGACAAGGGCCGTTTCTCAGTCATTTCCCCCACCTTGAAATGGTCTATTTTGTTTGGGCTATATTTCAGGGTGAGGCAAAATTCTTTCAGGAAGTTAGGCAGGTGGCTACAGTGGAGAGGCCCTTCCTATCTGTTGTACCCCATTTATGGAATGCCCTCCCCAAGGACTGGCTCCTGCATTGTTACCTTTTCAGCACCAGGTGAAGACCTTTGAGTGTAGAGTTTACATTTTATGGCTGTTTTAATATATTTTATATTTATTCTTGTGCTGTTTGTTTTGTATTGTTTGGTATTCTTTTAGCTTTTTACAATCCACCCAAAGGATGTGGAGAATGTGGATAGGGAGACATTTTTCTCCTTCTTTCAAAATATTAGAACACAGGGTCATCCCATGAAACTGATGGGTGGGAGAGTCACAACAGATGAAAGGAAGTACTTCTTCACACCATGCATGGTTAAACTATGGAACTTGCTACCACAGGATGTAGTGATGGCCACCAATTTGGATGGCTTTAAAAGGGGGTTAGACACATTCCTTGAGGAGAAGGCTGTCAGTGGCTACTTCTCGATTGCTATGTACTACCTCCAGTACCAGAGGCAGTGAGCCTGTGTACACCAATTGCTGTTGTGCTCGTGTCCTGCTTGTAGGTTCCTGGTTGACAGCTGTTTGGCCACTGTGTGAACAGAATGCTGGACTAGATGGATCCTTGGTCTGCTCCAGCATGGCCCTTCTTATGATATTGGGCAAATTAAAAATATAATAGCTCATCAATAAAATACACTTTAGTTAGTGATGACTAATCTAATTCACGTTGAGTTGAATGGGTCTGCTCTAAGTATGACTAAATGCGGACCCAACCTCATCTATTCTCTCCCAGAATGTAGCTGCAGCCCTTCTTATGCTTCTCCCCTTTCCCTGGAATTTGTGCCCATCGCTCTCCATTTAGATGGCTAGATCTGGGATGAATGGGTGAGCTCACTAATGGCAGTCTTTGCAAACAGGGATGTATGAGAAGACTTTTGTTCATTGATGCAGTTGATTTGTGGCCAGAATGTTTTAACAGTGAATAAGAGTTATTTTGTGATTTGCTGTCACCAGAGTGCCTGTCTTACTTCACTCTCTTCTGCAGTTAATTGAGAGGGCCTTAAGAAACATAGTTGTTGCTTTATTAGGCTGGAGAAGGAGAACGTCTTCATCATCAGGAATATAGGAAGCTGCCTATTTGTCCATCTAGCCGAGAACTGTTTACTTGGACTGGTAACAACTCCACAGGGTCTCAGGTCTTCTCCATCACCGAAGATGTCAGAGATTAGACCTTGGACCATCTGAGTGCAAAGGATATGCTTTGGCACTGAGCCACAGCCCCTTCCTAATGAAATTATTATCAATTTATTGTGGTTGATGATAACAACAACAACAACAACGTTTATACTTGATAGGAGGGGATGTAAGCAGAGCGACATTATGGTCCTAACTGTGTTAGGCTTGAATATTCCACTGCATGGTGCAAGTTAAAGATAAGTAGGATTAAAATTATTATAGTTTCAGTAGTCGAAATAGCTCTAAAAGAGTCTGGGGGGAAATCAGTTTAGGTCACCTTCACCTGAAAGTTTCAGCACTGTAATTCTCGTGTTCTGCTTGGCCAGTTTATACTAATTTGGAAGAAGTTTAATGTCATCACTTTCACCCACTACAAATAGCAAAGCGTCAAGGGGCTGCTACAGTCTAATGCAGACTTTAGATATAGCATAGTCTGCATATGGACATACGTCTGTAGCAGCACCCACCCTCTGGAAATCCCTCCCTCGTGCAGTTTGGAAGGCAGAAAATGTGACATCTTTTAAACATCTGCTGAAAACACACCTGTTCACCCAAGCTTTTCCTGGGCTGTAAGTAAATTTATCCTGCCGCTCCCTTTTGCTGCTCCTTGAATTGGTTTTACTGGAGTTGGAAGTGTCTTTTTAATGTTGTGCTTTTAATATTGTATTTAAATATATTTTAATATTTATTGTGAACAGCTGAGGGATTTTATTATATACACTGGTATACAAATGTCACAAATAAATACATAAATTGTGCTTGTGCCTCACTTGCTCTCTGAGTTAACAAATTGAGGGCATTCATACAATACATGAAAAGGGACGTTGGCTACACTGTGGTTTTAAATCTTCTAGTTTCTCCAAAATCTGAGAACAGAAATTCTTACCTTTTCCTCCTGAAATTAAGAACATTGACATGTCTTTTAAAAGTTACTGGAGGAGCTTCCCACCACCCCCAGTAGGTTCATCCCACAGTGCTCTTGTAATGTTTAAAGACCTTCAAACATATGGGTGGGACCAATTTCCAACAGGATTGGTGCCCCCTCCCATTCACAGTGGTGTTCTGTTTCTATGGGCACAAATTGGCCTCATCCATGTGGCTGCAGGCCTTCGGATGTTACAGTGTCACTGTGGGATCAACCAGTGGAGAAGTACCTTCCACAACACTAGTGTAACTTCAAAAAGATACCACAGTCAGGGCTGGCCTTAGGGGTGGGCAAGCTGGGTGGTGTCCTGGGGTGCCAAGCTGAACTGAGGGGAGCCCTAAGCTGAGCTCAGTGGCTGTGTTGTTTTTTAATGTACTGTCTGCAGTGAGCTAGAGTGGCAAAAAGCAAATGTCCGTAACCTTTCTTTCAAGGTCCTACAGATTGTTTGGGTACTAACTACAAAATTATCTTTCAATTAGCTTTCAAGTATGTTTCTTTTTCAATTTTCACTTTGATATCATTTGCAGTAAAAATCAGTGGAGCTCAGCTTTACTTTGAGGCAACATTACCATGCACTTCACACTTCAGATACTGTAAACACTATAAGCACTGTATAAATAATAATAAAATAAAGCCGTACGCTATAAGAGGTCAGGTGGATACCTTTTTTATTCATAACTTTTCTTTAATATTTTTAAAGATAAAAAATAAGGAATATTCTAAAATAAAGAATGTTTACCAAAAGATAGGAACTGCTACAAAACAAAAAATATTATAAGTAAAACCTGTGTTGCCTTGTGCACTGCTACTGCTCAGAATGCGGCTTTTCGAACTTTAGCTTGTGCAAACTGTAGCACAGTGGCTGAGAGATCCAGTTTTTGAGCAGAATTGTTCTCGATGGAGTCACACCTGCACCAGGCCCCATGAATCCTCTGGGTGGCCTTGCAAAACTGACTACGGGGCCAGGGGAGGCACCAGATGTCCTCCTCACCCAGGGCGCTATTTATCCTAGGCCAGCCCTGACCACAGTGGGCCCCATAAGTGAGTCATAACTGCAGCATAAGTCCAGCAGATAGCAAGCCAAGGCAGAGATGGGATGGGATGTTGGCCAGCAGGACTTGCCTTGGCTTGGGGTAGGGAAGGATTTGCAGTGGTGGCCAAGAATGTAGATCTGAAAGTAAGTTAAGCCACATGACTGCATGACTTCCCCACCATCACACTTATTAACAGTCCTCAGATTCAGGAAAATTGAGGCAGTACCAGCTAGGAGTCCTTGCAGAATGCAAACTGTCTTTACCAGCAAAGAATTATGTGATGCACTTATGTTGCCAAGAGTGCCTAACACTGTCACAGATTGTGACAAAGAGCTAAATGAAGTGTGCTGGAATTTGGGAGGAAACCTCTTTGTTTATACATACTACATGTTTATCCTGCCCTTTCTCCAAGTTGCTCAGGGAGAAATAAACGGTCCTCTCCTCGCAGTGGAGGCTGGTGGCTCCGATGTCAGTGGGGTGATGAATCTGCTCCGGGTTTCAGTCAGAACCAGTCAGAACTCTAAAGAAGCACCTTGGATAGCTCCTTTAGAATTCTGACTGGTTCTGACTGAAATCCAGAGCAGATTTACTGCCCCACTGACATCGGAGCCACCAGCCTTCACTGTCCCCTTGCTCCTAATTTTATCTTCATAACAACCCTGTGAGGTAGGTTAGACTGAGACAAAGCAACTGGCCCAAGGTCACCCATACAGACTTACTTAAAAGCCCATCAGTGGAATTCTATGAATTCTGCTTTAGTCATAAAACAGTCTGTAACCTGCCTTAGAAAGTGATGAGACTCAGCCATTCTTAAATCTTCTTGATCCTTGGAAATATACAGTAACTTGAAGGAGGAGGGCTATTTGGCCAGTCCATCTGCATTTGTCAAGTGATTTACCTACTTTTTCATTATCTTCCTCACAAACATTTTTCCACCTATGTTGATGCTTACACTCTCATTCTCTCTCCCTACTGTGCTAATCAATAGAAACAACCAGGGTAGATGAAATATTACTATATTAAAATGATATTTAAAGGTACTTTCCAAAGAGCAATCATTCTCCGAGTCATATTTGTTATCAAAATATTGACAACTTTAATATTAAGATTTTAATATCCTGTGGGCTAATGACATTTCTGCCTGACATAGGGTCATTCCTGTCTCTGCAATATGGTAACTGGATATTGCTTCTGAGTTAGTGCAAGGAAGAATATTTTAAATACTGCTTAGTGAAAGACAGACAGCAGTGCTTTCCTATCAGTAGTGCTCTCCAGGCAGGAGTCTAAAGTTACAAAGTGTAGCACTAGTAAGACAAACAATTAGCTGTTGAAACTTCAGAGCTTTACTTCCAGGCTAACAGGCTCCAGGTAGGGATGGCAGAGAATTCCGCCACGGATCACGGTGAGGCCGAATGCCAGTGCATTTGGCCCCCTGAACTCCGTGGCAGAACGGCCTGCCACCCCCCGCCCCCCACGGATCCCCCCCACGGATCCACCCCGGGACGAGACTCACCTGGGGCGGATCTTCCGGGCGGCGGCTTCGGCAGCGGCGGCGGCCGGTCTTCCAACCAGCTGCCGCCACCGCCATTTCCACTCTGGTAAAAAAAACAAAGAAAGAAAGAAAGAAAAAGAAAGACGTGATAGGCTACATAAAGATTTACGTAGCCTATCATGACTAGGTTTAAAAAAAACACACACATGATGTGATAGGCTATGTAAATCTTTACGTAGCCTATCATGGCTGGCTGGGTTAAAAACAAACAAACGCGTACGCAAATGGCGGCAGCTACAGCCGCCGCCATTTGCGTTCCTTATTTTTGCCCTCTTAATCTACATAACTATTTACGTAGACTATGACGGCGAAAATCAAGGGGAATGCAAATAGCGTAGCAGGCGCTATTTGCATCCCGTTTTGATTCCCCGTTTTAGCCTACGTAAATATTTACGTAGTAATGTGTGTGGTCTGCCCTGTCAGGGGTGCCAGCATTTGAACCAAGGACCTCAGCATCCAGGGACTAGTGCTCAAGGGTGACTGGTACTTCCAAAGAGGGGAGTTTTCAACCAGTTTGCCCAGCCTGGCTAAGCCACTCCCACTTCATTGTCCCTTAGCTCCACCCACCCACTTCTCCTGGCTCAGGGGTGGGCAACCTTTTGGGGCCTGTGGGCACATTTGGCAATTTGAGAAACTATCATGGGCACCACTACAAAATAGCTGCCATGAGAAGCATGGCTAGTCACAAAGGACAAGTAACCTGCCCAAAAGACTGAGTACAAGGCAGAAGTGGAGTCTGAACCCCAACACACTAAACAACTCCTTTGACCCCACAGTTCAAAGCCCCTTTTTCTTGTTTCTCTGCCACCTACCATCTTCATTTCCTAAGAGTGTCTCTGAGCTCCACTTGTGACCCAGGGGCATTCGTGAAAAATGAAGACGGCAGCAGCTGGGGGCCCTCACTTTGCAATCCCATGTGCTGATAAGGAAATGTGTCAATTAAGGAAAAAGTATGAGGGGTAGGGCACCACTGTGAACACCAAGAAAGGTGCTGTGGGCACCACATTGCCTACCCCTGCTCTAGCTGCTTTGGTCCACCTCCAACCATGGAACCTTCCTATAAGCTGAGATATCTAAATGTAAACATGTTAAACAATATTCCTCTGTGTAGCAGATGCTGGAGCCAAGCAACAAAGGGAGACTCATGCCTTATTTGTAAGCTTCTCAGAGGCATCTGGCTGAAAACAGGCTGCTGGACAAAATGGAGGCAAGGGGCTTGCCCAACCAGGTACATGACAGAAATGTGTTCTGAACCCCAAAAGCTAAACCGCTCCTTTGACCCCCACACTTGCTGCTACAACATCCATTTTACAGAAGGGAAGCTAGTGAGGCTGAGGGCAAAAATGGATACAATATTCAACATATGAGTGATTTCCGCATGCTAGTTCCCCACCCTGCCACCCCCAGGACTGTCTGCTCCCATGCAAGCCTACCTGGGCATTAAGAAATGCAGGTGAGATTCTCTTCTGTGTCCCGTCGATCTCAGAGGTGCATTTGGTGGCAACCTTCAGGGCCTGCAGTAGTAGGGATGTACGAAAGTCACTTACCTTTTCGAAGGGTGACATTTGCGGTGGGGGGGAGGCGCTCCGCCCCTCCCCCTGAAATTCCCTCCGGCCAGCTCTGCTCCACGGACATTCCACGGAGCCGCCAGCTGGGGCCGCCCGCAGCCGGACATCCGGCCGCTGGGCAGCCTGCAGGGATGTAAATATTTACGTAGGCTATCATGGCCAAAAAAAAGGGAACGCAAATGGCGGCAGCTGTAGCCGCCGCCATTTGCATTCCCTTTTTTTTTTGCCGTGATAGGCTACGTAAATACTTACGCAGCCTATCACGTCTTCTGCAGAGACGCAAATGGCGTCCCTGCGTTAGCCATGATAGGCTACGTATTTACGTAGCCTATCACGGCTATAGTGATGAAGCGAATGGCGGCCACGGCTGCAGCCGCAGCCACCATTTGCAAGTCAGCCGAACGGCAGCAGGTAGGTGTCCCATTATGCACACCTTTCGTGGGGTGGGGGGCGGGGAGGCTTCGTTCTGCCACGGATTTCAGGGATACTCACCGAGATCCATGGCGGAATTCTCTGACATCCCTATGCAGTAGATGTTTAAGCACCTAGAGTGAAAAGTCAAAATGCCATTCCCCATACACTTCCAGTTTGAACTGTAGCTTAACATATGTGCACATATGTACTCTGTCACACACATACTGTGGGAATGAGCTAGAAAAGTTGATTAGTGGCCACACACACACACACACACACACACACGGCGTGGCCAACTTCTTTTCTGTTGAGGGCTGCATTTCCTCTCAGGAAATTTGTTGGGGGCCGCATGTTGGTGGTGAGCGGGACTGAAGCCAGTGGTCAGCAGGGCCAGAGCCAAAAGCAGGTAGGTCACCCCTTTTCTCTTTCTGCCACCCCCTTTTCTCTCTCTCTCTGGCTCTCTCTCTCTTCCTTCATGCTCACTGGGCTGCCATGAAAGAGACAGATTGCTCTTGCCAAGGTCTGATCCGATCACATACAGAGGGCCTTTGAAATTAGGTGTTCCATTGCCCATTCCTGCTGTATATGTTCATTTCTCTCAATGTGCTATGCTAATGAAGATTATATACAGATGTAAATATTAATTAAAATATGTTCACAAACTTTAACTTGTGGAATCTTCCTGCATTTAGCATCACTTATTACCAAGCAGTGCATGCATTGTACAGTGGCACCAGGAGTGGGGTGACCCAAACAGAAACTCTGAATTCAAACAACAATGGATGATAGGATTGAAGTTACCACTAATGTGGCCATGATAAAGATGGCCACTTTCTGTGGATCTTCCTTCTCTTTCCAAATGCGGCAGGGCAGGAGGTTCTCTCTGTATGCTATAGTTTGCAGCATTCGGAAACAGGACCACAAAGCTGTGACATGGTGATTAAAACATGTAAAGGATGCAAATACATAACCAAGGAGAGCAGTTATCCCAGAGATGAAACCATTTCCTGGGCAACGTTATGTGGTGAGAGTTGGAAATTGCTGGCAAAGCAGGACAGGCTCCAGAAGTCATCTGGCAGAGTCTTGGTTAGCATCTGTCCAAGGGAAAGATTATTGCAGAGGAAGAAAGAGACAGACAGACAGACAGACAGAAGAGTTTTATTTCATATCATGTGTAATCAAAAAGGAAGCAACATATGCCATTTAATCATATGCGACCTCAAACGTGCTGGGGGAGCGGGGAATAAACTTCCCCTGCCTTCACCCTCACTTTATGACTCTCTTGCAGATGTGTTAGCAAACTGTGAGATCAGCTCATATGCCAGTGGAAAAGGTGAGGCATAAACAGCCTATAATTAAGTGTAGGGGAAAGTGAATGCCAAAAGTAGTGAGAGCTGAAACAGGAATGGGTGTGGTGCAGGGATGATGGACAAGAAGTTAAATTCTACTTGACCGGGCAACGAAGCAAAGCCAAACAGCTTTTGAGCGCGAGTTTGAAGAGCATGTGTGAACTCTGGGGCTGCTGTCCTGCACAAGTGATTTGAGAGGCCATCAGCCTGCATTTTGAAGAGCATTCCAGGGGACTGCAAGAAGAATATAGAATATGAGACGATAACAAACTCTTGTGGTCACGATGCATCCTGTTAACATCAACACAGCTCCCGTGAGTAAAACCAAGTTTCCTCTTCCTCAGCGAGAGCAGCACAACTTGTACCTGCTGTTCATGGTTTATGACATGACAGTTGTTTCAGAGGCTGGAATCAGAAGTGTTATTTCTCCCAGATTCAAATCTGGAGTAGGGGTCGAATTACGGGACATTGTGTTCCATCTCACCCTCTGCAATTTTTGTCCAGCATTTTTCTTTGTGTTACGTATTCCACAGAACACAGGGCCCTGAAACCATAGAACTCAGGGCTGTGCTCAAGAGAGGCCCAATTTATAAGTAATACACTGTTTGTTTGCTTTCTGACATGTAGTGACAAGTGAGGATAAATATCATCCTTAGAAACCTGAGCCTGTTTGGATTCAGAAGCATCATCGCCAGCATGCTTGACTAGGGATGTGCAAACCCACCCCCCATCTGGGTTCTCTGGGTTGCACTCAAGCTGCTCTCACACTCAGTGAGTGGCCTGCACTCACCCCAGTGGCCTCATCGAGCTCCACAGTCACCATTTTTTGAAAAATAAAATGGTGATCGCAAAAATTTGCATATGTGTGAATATGTGCATTTGTGAAAATGCACATTTCTGCGCATATGCAAATATGCGCATTTTTGCGATCGCCATTTTGTTTTTTAAAAAATTGGGTGAGTGTGGGCCGTTCGCTGAGTTCAGGAGGGGCTCAAGCATGGTCCGGGGACCAGCAAGCAGGGCTCGGCGTGCAGACAGGGGCGTTCCGCCAGATTCCTGGACAGAATCAGGTGCCTGCACCATCCCTATGTTCGACCTTCTCACCCCAACTTCTGTTGCTGCTGCCTGCTAACAGCCACGTGACACTTCTCCCATATCCACCATTTAGTTTTAGTGCAGGTGTGCAAAGATAAGGCTATCAATGGCTACTAGTCCTGATGCTACCTCCAGTATCAGTAGGCCTATATACTTTAGTTGCTGGGGAACATGGGTGGGAGGGTGCTGTTGCACTCATGTCTTTCTTGTGGGTTACCATGGACACCTGGTTGGCCACTGTGTGAACAGAATGGTGGTCTAGAAGGACCCTTGGTCTGATCCAGCATGGCTCTTCTTATGTTCTTACTTAACATAAAAATGGTGGCCATATATACATATACATTGCAGCAACTATTTTAAGTTGGAAGCACCTTCAACTCATTTGCCAGACTTGAGCCTTACATGAAGTTCCATGCGCAGTCCTATAATATATAGCAAGGGTGGGGACCCCAGGGCTGGTGTCAAGAATAGGCATGGTTGGGCACCTGCCAAGGGCCCACACTTCAGCAGGGGACCACTGAGAAGAGCCCCCTAGACTTGCTTCTCTTCTTCACCTGCCCAGACAACAGTGGTGGTAAGAAGGAGGAGCAGTAGATGCCACTGCCTACTATTCCATGTGCAGCCCTAAAATATATAGCAGGGGTGGAGAATCTGTTACCTCCAGATTTTGTTGGACTTCAGCTCCTATCAACCTCAGCCACCATGGTCAGGGATTATGGGAGCTGGAGTCCAACAACATCTGGAGGGTCAGATTCTCCAGCCATGATATATAATGTAGTAAGCATTACTTAAAAATATAAAAGGAACCAAATATAATATTTAGCACATATATTTTACAGAACAGATTTTGCCCATCCCTAATTAGGGTGTGAGCCAGTTCTAAAAATATGCAATCATTTACATTTCAGAGGTAAAACCTGTTCAGGAATCTTGTTGGCCTTAATACATTGCAGTATCTCTTTCCTCTTGATTCAGTCCCTTTCAACGGGGGGGGGGGTGGAACTTGGCACATGCAATGCTAATTTTGCATTTCCTCTAATATATTTAAATGCATGCACTTCCTAGATGTCGGTGGTCACTGCTTCACTGAATGAGAAAAATTAATCATTCATGACCACACTGCATTTATTTTGTGGGAGCACAACAGAAAAGCCTCAAATAAATTCTCTAGGTATGTAAAATGTGAAGCTGCTTTCCCTCATTTCCCTCAACACCATTTTTTTCTAATTGATCATAGCAACACAAGGCATAAGAGGTCAGGTGTTAATAAAGATTGCTAGATTATGAAGTGAAGAAGAGGAAACAGTAATAGACATTTCCAGTTTTCAGGCTTGCAAAGCACAGAGAATAAGTTCATAAAATTAGAAGCTAAGGAACAACAGAATAGGCAGTAGCATTGGCAAGGATTTGGGGCCAGAGCAGATAATAATCTAATCAGGGCTCAACAATGTAAGGTTTCTAAGGTTGGAGTGGTTTCTCCTCTACAAGCCTGCCTGCCTGTTGAGATCATTTTGGAGGCCCTCTTGTATGTCCAACAACTTCTGAGATATGTCTGGTTGGACCTAAGGAGAGGACCTTTTCGGTGGCTGCACCTAGGCTCTGGAACTCCCTTCCAAGGAAAGCCCAACAATCTCACCTCCTCATTAATGACTTTCTGGAAGCTTGTGAAGGCCTTGCCTTTTAGGAAGGCATTCAGTATGTAATTTTAATTTGCTGTTTAAATCAGTTTCTGTTAGATTGTTTTTACTATTTAAAATATTCTGATGGGTGTTGCATTGTGGTTTTCTACTGCTGTGTCCATGTTTTATGTTATGTCGTAAATTGGAAGGATGTTTTTAATTGTAAAATGACTGACTTTGTTGTAAGCAGCCTAGAACTCCCAGGAGATAAGGTGGGGTAGAAATGTTTTTAATGAATTAAATAAGTAAGGTAGCAGAAGCAATAACATTGCAGCCTTTAACAGGATAGCTGCTGCCAACACTTGGAAGGGAATATTACACAATACTCATAAGATCTCATTTAGAGTAGTATGTTCTATTCACGTCAAACACAATGTCCAAAAATGTTCGCAGATGTAAAGGAATTCAACAGCTGAGCTGGGATGAGAAGAGACTACAAGAGGGGTACATAACATGAGTCTCCCCAAGGCATTTACTGCAGCTCAGCCCCCAGACCCTGCCACTGAATTCTCCTCTGGCCTATACTTGCCATTCAGTTCCCATAAGAACAGCCCTGCTGGATCAGACCAAGGGTTCATCTAGTCCAGCATTCTGTTCACACAGTGGCCAACCAGTTGCCTATGGGAAACCCACAGGCAGGACATGAGTGCAGCATGTCCCCAGAGATCCTCAAACACATCACTCTATCCCCACTGCTGCTAGCAATGAGGAAAGATTACTCTGTGTCAGGATCACTTCTGCCTCTGTGCATGTGTGTTCCAGTGTGTGTGTGTGTGTCTTTCAAGCTAAATTTGCCCTTTTTGAGCCTCCACTGAAAACTGGTGGCAAATCACTGGTATTTTTGCCACCGCCACTACACTGCTGAATTTGGGTAATGGAGTGGGCGGGCTGCACCAGAGTACAGGGGGCTGCATGCAGCCTGCAGGCCACATGTTGCCCACCCCTGATCTAACCTGAGGAAGAGTTTTGAAGAATTCAAAAGCTTGCTCTCTACTTTGTGACATTTCAGTTGAGGCCGGGGGCTGGGGGGTGTTGTAAATTTTGGCTTCCCAAAATGTAGCATTATCTGTCCAGTCTTTCCAACTCTGCAATTTTTAGAATGACCTTAAAAGCCTGGCTACTCCTTGTCCTGTCTCCAACCCTCCCCACCCCAATTAAAGTTCTACTGGTTGACTGGATGCAAACATTTAGTGTTTGCCTTGCATCAGCAAATGGAATCATTCTTACGTGAGTAGTCTTGGTATGCCAGTACCGTAATGAATTAAGAAAAGGGTTCTGTTCCACGTAGGTTTGAATGCAAAACAGCTTGCTCATACTGAAGAATATATTCAGCGCGATAGTCAAAAGACTGAACTCTTTTAAGGTTACTGCTGATTAAAGATTTTTGAAGGAAAGAAATGGTACACAAGAAATGGTAGACAGGAAAAGAAAGTGCACTGTTTCACTGTGTTACTGTGCTGTATTTTGGAATGGTTTCTTTCTTTTACTGGAGTCTAGCAATAGGGCAAGTTTAAGGCAGGAGGCTGCATAATAGTGGGGGCTCCTGTGCCAATTGACAGTCTGCAGCACATAACTTTCAGATGTTCTGTCCCTTCATCTGTGACTTTTTCCTTCATCACACCCATTCCCAATTTGATATGCTGCAGGGAAACCAAGAGAGGCATGATAGTTACAAATAAGATCCAGTATGTTAGCTGCAAAGGGAGAGAAGAAAAGTAGTGTGCAAACAGATCTGACAAGCATCTTATCTCCCATGTCTTCAAAAGAGGGGACTAGAACATGAGAGGGATGTTGAGCAATCGTAAGTGCAAGCAGTTACCTATTCACCTCCCATGCTGTGATGTTACTTCCACCACCATGCAGCTACCTATGTACTACCAATTTCTTTCAAAAGCCCATAGCATCCCAACAACCCCAAATGTAACGTGATTAGCAGGTGCACCAACACCCTCTCATTCCGACAAGGAAGAAGGAATGGAGTCAACAGATGACACTAAACACATGCCTTTCAGAACCCAACCAGCATAAAAAGGCAAGAACCAAAAGCACAAATGGCTCTGACCTGCAGGAAAACTAGACCAGTGTATCTAAAGGAATGTCTCCTCCCATATATACCTGCTTGGAACCTTAGGTCATCTTCAGAGGGCCTTCTCTGGGTGCCCCCCACTGAAGGAAGTGAGGTGGGCAGCTACAAGAGGGCCTCCTCAGTGGTGGCACCCTGATTGTGGAATACCCTTCCCAAAGTGGGTTGCCTGGTGCCTCCATTGCTATTTTTTGTTGCAGACGGGCTGGTGCAAAAATACCAAACCTACCAGAATATTTTAGCTTCAACTCTTGCCGACAGTAAGGACAGGTTACTTACCTGTAACTGTGGTTCTTCGGGTGGTGATCTGTGAACTCACACATAGGGGTTACACCCCTGCACAGGACAGTCACTACGGAACATTCCATAGTTTTAGGCAGGAACCCTGCTCACCTCCTCTGCTTGGTTCCCACATAACCCATATGTATGAGTCACCGAAAGCACAAAGAAGAACTAAGCTTTAGGACAGGCATTTCAACCTTTTAGAATGGGAGAAAATGTGCCAAAGCCAGGAAACCAGCAAGTGATTGGCAGTTGGGGGAAAGGGGTGGGGCCAGGGGAAGGAGGTGGGGCCATCTGAGAGCTGAACTGGGACCAGATTTGGCCCAGAAGGCCTGGGGTTTGCATTCCGGGATAGAGCAAATGAGATGGGATTGCTGAGTGTAGAACCCACCCACAGCTCTCCAGATTTGGTCCCCTAAGTTGAACTCTTGCACCCTCTGTCCCTATCCCCCTAAAAGAATTAACCACCTGTAAGTAAGCAACCCTTGGGGTTAGCTCAAAGAGTGTCTTAGATAATTGACCATCGCTTGCTTGGACCCCTCAGTGCCTCTCTCACAGGGTGGTTAATGAGCCATGGTGGCTTGTTAACCACTCTGTATGTGCCGGTCGCATGCTGGAGGGGATTAGCATAATTATCCTCAGCAGTGTGGATTGTTGTGTTGTGCGAACCTGGCCAGGGTAGCTTGTTGCCATGGGTAACCAGCCACCCAGAACCCATGAGCTGTTGTAGGGTTCTAGGGGGCTTGTTACCCACAGCAACAAGCCACCCTGGCCGTGTTCGCACAACACAACAATCCACACTGCCAAAGATAATTATGCTACCCCCACCCCTGCGTGTGACCAGCAGGGGAAAGAAGCCAGCATGCCTTATTTCTCCAGACGCAATCTGGGCCACCGACTCTCCCACACTTGCCACAGGTGGCAAGTGTGGCCACCGACTCTCCCACACTTGCAGCCATTATGAGGAACAAAATGCCCCCCAGGAGCCCATGCAAGCTTTGGACATGGCCAAACAACTGTTCAAACTCTGCCTCCCACTATGTGGTGCTTAAGAACTAGCTTCGCTTGTGCACTGTGGCTGGAGCACGCAGGGGATCCTCTCCTCTGTGCTCCAGCTTTCCTGCATTTTTGGCTAGACACGCGATTCCGTGCATCTAGCCAGGGATGTCGGAGCGGGAGAGGGAAGGCTGCGCAGCACTTCGGAAGCCTCACAAAAAGACTTCCATGGTCTCCTCCCCGCCCCACCCCTGGACTGCCCCCTTGTCACCCTCTCCGCACTCTGTTTCTGAGCATGGAGACAGGGAAGAACCGCACCAGCCACGAGGAGGTAGGGTAGGGGAGTGCGGCTTCCAGGAACTGAGCTCAGAGCCAGGGCTCCAACCTCGGTTCCTAGAAACCCAAAATTCCTATGGCCCTCTAGACAGTGTCTAAGAACATTACAGTTTAAAACAAACATGATCAAATATTATTTCAGTCTGGCAGGTTTAAAAAATATTTATGCTTATTGCTATTGAGTGTGTGTTTGCTTTGTGAATTATATCTATACTAAAATGATTTTAAATGCCAATTAAAGTTTAAAAAAAATTAAGAGAGCAATCCAATGCCCCCTTGACAGAGTCTTGGGGGGGGGGCATAGAATACTTTGGATTCCTAGGAGTCTGAGCTCCCCTCCCCCTTGCAGCTGGTGCAGAGAGAACCGTGCCGGCTGCCTCTCCACGGTCACAAAGGTGACCATGGAGATGACAGAAAGGGGGCGTTCCCATGGGCAGGAAGGGGAGGAGACTGGGAAAGCAGGGATACGCACTCTCCCCAGCCTTCCCCAGCTACCTTCCCTCCCCCTCCCTGACACCTCAGCTAGATGGGCGAAAACACCCATCTCACTAAAATGCAGAGGGAGAACAGAGCTGAAGGAGTAGAGGGAGCACAGAGCTGAAGAAGGCCTCCGCCACTCATCCTGCTCTGCATTGGATGGCCGTGAGGCAACTGCCTATCCAATGCAGGGCAGAAGCAGCATGGAGGGGATCATTCGCTCCATGCATTCGTGGCTAGACAGCCAATTTCAGCTGTCTAGCCATGGGAAGGCCAAGCGGGGGGCCGACACTGGACAACGCATAGGAAGCATCAGAACGGCACTTCCGCCCTCCCTGCCCCGGCATGCCCCAAAGAATGCCCCGTTTTTGCTGTTCCACACTCCCCTTCCGAGCACACAGCGCAGGGCCATTCCACGCTGCCTATGAGGCAGTGTGGGAGGGGGTGGAGGTCGGTTCTCAGGGAACTGACCCATCCTATGGCCATCTAGCTGCTGACTACTGGCATAGGGTTTCGCCCTTAGACAGTTTTTAAAAGTCAGTACAGTAAGAACCACACCAGGGTTGCCTACTTAAAAAAAAACCCAAACCCTCAAGCTGCCACTTACACTGATTTGCCACTGGCTGATGTAATTTTATTTTAAAAGAGACAAAGGTTTGGATCCAAACGTAGCCATACGTACAAGACCCACTGACACCTCTGGGACATATTATTACTCATGGGGACTTACATTCGTCATGTAAACAAACCATTGCATCAAGCACAAGGGATTCTTCTGGGCTGCCTTTCTCACTAGTTTTATATACAGCATCCAACTTTTTGACACACACACACCCACACCTGCAGTGAGTCTGAAGGATGACATTCTAGCAACAAACACTCACAAGAGGCTGACGGTGGTGGTGCAGCTAGCTGTAATACCCAGAAGGCTAAAAGTGGTGTAGCTAGGGAATCTGCCCCTCCTGGCTTTTATTTCATTTCTTAAGATTTTTGTTTAATTATTGCTATTGTATTTAGCTGGGAGGTTTCATACTGCAAAGCGAAGCACTGCCCTCCAGCACCATCTTTATTTGGGCTCAAAAGAGTGGTTGTTTGTTGTAGGCAGCAAATGTGGTGGTCAAGTGAGTGGTTTGGAATTTGGGGCTCAGCCCCCACCTCTGTCTTGTACTTAGGTTCTTTGGCAGGTTACTTATTTTTTTTTAGTCTCACCAGTTTGGCTTCTGGAAAATGAATGGGTGTTGTTGTTTTTAAGGAATAGAAAACCAAAAATTCCAGCAATTCAACATCCAAATCAGTAACAGAACATCTAATTAGAAACACAGTTTGAAGCCAGTATTTCGGTTACTCAGACTTGGAGAGAGCAGCTGCATTATGGTTCAATTTGCTCTTTAAATGTTGAGCAAGATGATATATTTTGTAGCATCTTTTAGCAGAGAGACCGAATTATATTAGAGTTCTAAATTAAATTGGTCTGTGTGTCAACAACTGATTTACCAATAAATCTTCTTAAAACCATTTAGCTTCAGCTTTTCCCTACTGTTCCAGTGAAACCCAGAACTGCCACAACCTTTTCAGCATCACTTAAAAAAAAAAAAAATCACCAATAGCATTTTGAGTTAATATTAAATATGATTAATCACATTATGCATGAAATAATATGCTAGCTAAAAATAGTTAACTCAATTATGCACCTGATAAGGTTGTCATCTATTCAGACTCTCCTGCTGTCCTGAATCAATGATTCCTGTAAAGTTTCATCATTCTACTTCATGAGATGCGACAAGACGAGAGACTGAGAGGAGAGAGAGCTTATTAAATAGACAGTATACACCTGCCCCCTTGTGTCAGTTTTGTGTAGTTGTTTTTTATGCTTTGGATAGACACTGACGCAGATGGGTATTTTAATAATCCAACATTCTGTCCCTCCTAAAATAGGAAAGGAACATGCAAAAAACACTTAAATATGACATTGATGCATGTTGCACAGTGCCCAACACTATAAAGTATAACATGCAAATCTATTTCAGGATTTATTTTGGAGATCCCGCATTAGACTACAATACCATGTCGAATTATATAGAGTGATGGATTTGCAGCAGAAACATTTGGGTTCAAGTCCCTATTCAGCAATGAAGCTCACTTGGGTCTCTCACTTACCCTACCTATCTTACCGAGCTGTTGTGTGAATTCATATATGATAGCACGTATTGCCAACTGATCAATTAGGATATAAAACAAAATTGTTTATTTATCCCAAGTGAAAATAAACAAAATTGACAAAACTGATATAGAACAACTTAGTATCTTCAAACTTAAATACCTTATGCCTAATATAACATTCAAATAAATTACATACAAAAAATCAAATAGAAAATAACCATATTTTTGAATAGATAAGAACTCTTGAAACTTCATATGCCAGTTATTGACATCAGGAATGTCAAATTAGCTACAAATGACAAATTAGAACATGGTATATTTTATTCTGATTATTTGAAGGCAGCCTGCACTAGCCCTAGATATATCCAGAACAGGGACAGCTGCTTCATATATAATTATTTCTCAAATTCCTGACTAGTTGCTTTAGGGCACAATCCTACCCGAAATTGGAGGCTGCCAACTATCCTGTGCAGGACAGCTGGAGCTCAGAGGGGATCCTCTCCCCTGTGCTCTGGCCACTGTGCACTTTAGCTAGACAGGCGATTTTGCCCGTCTAGCCATCGCTTTGGGAAGGGGGACAGAAGGAACCTGGAGACCCAAAAGGAAGCTGCGTAAAGCAGCTTCCACGGTCTCCTCCCCTCCCTGCCGCCAGGACCACCCCCTTTCCTCCATCTCCGTGCACCATTTCTGAGAACCGCTGGAGAAAACTGTGCCAGCTATGAAGGGTTGGGGGAGGGGGAGGGGAGAGCGGTTTCTGGGCTCCGAGGTCGGAGCCCTGGTTCTGGCCTCAGATCCCAGAAACCGAACAATCCTATGTCCCCCCAGACGCTGTGTAGGGGACATAGGATTGCTCTCTCTTAGTCATAGCATCATCACAATAGCATTTTGGTCCCTTCTCTGAAGTCCAGTCTAGCACCACAAGGCAGGACCATCCTTGCTTCAATTCTATTACAGGTCAAACCATGTAGTGGACTCTACCACTGCAGACTACAGGTGGAGGGGTTACTTTTCTGACTGCTCCCATACATTAAAAACTCCCTGTGAATAGAAAATCAGTACCACAGGCAGAAGGATAGGTTAGAGCTTCTCTTGCTGATATACTAGGGGGGTATTTACAGAGAAGACAGGTTTTTTTTAATGTGGGGAGCATTCAAATATGGATCCCCCATTATCTAAAATGGCACAGCCCATTCTACCACCTCGATCTCCTGCATGTGTACACCCAGTGTTACTGGATGTATAGAAGGGAAGGGTGCAAGGTTTGATGTCTTAGCATTCAACCCTAAGCCTGCCGTACCCCTTAAGGACCCCTCTGGGACAAGGAAGCACTAACATCTCTTGTCACTATTTCTTTTAGTACACAATTTACTCAGGGATTTCAAGAAGCCAATACAATAAGGGTGCAGTCTTCAAGTCCCTGGGGCAGTGTCTCAAAGGCCATAGGATTTTACCGATTTCCCTCTGTGCAGGTAGAGAGGGTGATCTACCCTAAGAAGCCTCCTCCAAGCGGCTGCAGAAAAGCAGGGCTAGCTTCAAAGGTGGACACGGTTGGGGACCTGCGGAGGGCTCACACTCCAGCAGGGGCCCACTGATAAGAACCTGCTGGAGTTCTTCCTCCTCTTCACCATTGCAACCTGCTTGTTCACCTGCCCCTGGCGGTGGGGGTGGGGGTGGCGAGGAGCAGTAGATGCCACCGCTTACCGGCTCTGCAAGTGGTAGCAATGATGAGAAAGAGGAGGAGCAATAGCGGCTGGCGACAACAATGGTGAGACAGTAGACACACTGAGGCAGTGGGGGCACGTAGAGGGTGTCTGGTGCCCCAAAAATCCGGAGCCAGCACTCCGAAAAGGTCTGCTATTGTTGCACATCCACCATCGGTGGTTTGATGGTGGAAAGGGCAAATGTTGGGCATTCCAGGGGCACGTCTAAGGAGGCTTTGGATCCGGTGCAGCCAAAGCCCTCCTATTCCCCTGGCACACAGCCAAAATGGGGAAAGAAAGGCATATGCCAGTCCTGGGGCTGGCATACTTGATTTCCCTCCAGCTATCCCACCACATTTCAGTCTGTTGATGCAAACCTAGCAGGGCTTTGGATTTGGTGGTTCCTCTGCCATTGATTGGTCTTGTAGGCCCCTTCCAACCCTACTATTCTATGATTCTCCCAACCCAGGAATGGTTGCTCTGTAAGACACAAATGCAAACTATCAGATACGCAATGGAAAGGGATTAAAAACCTCAGTCTTTTTTCTGGAGGGCCTTGTTTCACATTCATTCATTGCATTTACAAAGAGCAGTTGTTAAAACTCCACCAAGCTATTAAATCCACAGAGAACAAAATGAACTGTGCAAATAGTAATATACGGTTTTCAAAACTGAAACACCCAAGAGGCCCATAATTCAAGGAGCAAAGCACATATTGTGGCTACATTACATAGTCCTAATGGGTGGACAGGTAAGGCAAGTTTTTCTACATTGAGGCTATGGATAAAATGGTTCTCCCTATCCATCTTTTTACCCATTATTCATATACTTGTGTACGGTGGATCCCATTCTTTCCAGTAGGGATGAGCATCAGATTTTATCAAATCCAGAAACAAACTGGGCTGGTTTGGACAGATTTGGGAGATATACAAATAAGTTTTGCTTAGCAATTCTAGGTTCTTATCACAGTGAATGGTTTTACCAGGGCTCTGCAATCCCTGCACTTTGGGAGAGGGATGTTGAAGTGTTCGGTGCTCTTTGCTAGTTCTCTCTCCCAGGAGCAGGAACATGAAAAGAGGTTTGGTGGAGTCACTGGGACCTGGAGGGTGTAGCATTGGGTGCTTGCTTGGAAAATGCAGGATGTTCAAGTCCTTCTGCCACTGTATGCTAATGCTCCACATCCATCATCCAGCCCTGTCTTATTGCACTTTTTGTGACTTTGGTGCCAATAGAGCAGAAAAGAAAAACGCCTATCCTGAAATTTTGCCAGTTTCTTTATGACATATACCATTTTCATACAAATGGCCAAAAAATTTTTTTTAAGAGGATCAGGTGACATGAATTATTAACCCCCCAAAACCAGTCAAATTTGAACACTAGTCTTCCACAACAAATGTTGCACCTATCCTTCTGAAATTTTGCAAGGTTTAAAAAAAACAAACCCAAAACTAGGGCCGCTTTCTATGCTGTATGTCATTTTCATAACAATTGCCCACAAAAAACACTGTGGGATAAGCACATTCCGTTTTGGAAACCCTCAAACTGTAAAGGCTGCTCTGGCACAAAGCTCCCTGAATCTATTCTTCTGAAACTTTGCAGGCTTGATATCCCCTCAAAAGGGGCAACTATATCTGTGAAATTCATACAGTTCTGCCAAAAAAAACCAAAAAAAATCTTATCAGCAATTTCCTTTAAAAAAACAAACAAACCCTAAAATGTAAAGGCATGTAGTACAACGATCCCTGCACCCATTTGCCTGAAATATGCACTCATAATCATAAAGAGCTACTATGCTGGCCAAACCCATCCCATTCTGACAAACAGAACAAAATTATAGCCATTTGTTGATTTCCAGTGCGAGGCATGAAGATTTCGATTTCTGAATTGAGACTCAGATTTGGTCCCAAATTGAAGTGGGCAGCCCCTGAATCAGTCCAAGCCAGATTGGTCTATTTTTAAATCACCCGATCAGGGTCCAAACTAAATCTTTTTGCCCCATCAGTACTACCTTGCTTACATCGGTCCCTTTTACATTTCTACCTGCACACACCCATGTTAAATGTAAAACAATACTGGCAGTCAGGCAGCTATGTGGTAAAGTTTTTGTGAACCGCCCAGAGAGCTTCGGCTATTGAGCGGTATAGAAATGAAATAAATAAATAAATAAATAAAGGACATTATCAGCTGGATGATTTAAAGCTCTGAATTGCTTTGTCCATGAGTTAAATGGATGGTCCTTCCTTGAAGCCATATGCATGAGCCTAGCAGAACACCTGTACAAATCTTCACCTATAGTTTTATTTATTACAAGCAAATGCAGTTACTTTTGAAAGTGCAATATTTGTGCTATTCATTCTTATAAGTGTGCGTGCGTGCGTGCGTGCACACATACACATGCATGATCAACACAAACGTGCTTTCTAAAAGAATGTATGCAACTCTTATTACTCAGGAGAAGCCGTTCATGGACTAGCATCAGCAATGAGAGGTTTGGAATGGTTGCTAATATGGATTAAGTTGTTTGCAGATGAACTATGAAGATTTTCTTGGAAGAAAATCCCATACTCATGGCACTTCACTGCTTCAGGTACTTTTGAATAATGAACATTTTCTCAAGATATGGACAGGCAATGTGTGATGTAGGAAGCCATATTATCAGAATGAAAATATCAGTGAATAAAAAGAAACTGGGGTGATGGACACTGGCCAGTGGACAAACTAGATGTGAGATGGAAGACCCATAATTGCTGTTTATAAGCAGTTCAGAGCAGGGCTGCCAGCACTGAGACATGGGCTTAACATTTGCCATGAATTAAGCCCATGCCATGCCCTCTACTTAGCAGCTATAGGGGGTACAGCTATGAGTGCCCATCTTCCCCCACCCCCAGCTAATAGTAGCTTCAGTGGCATTAAAGTCAGAGAACAGCAAGGGTTAAACTCCCCTGTCCTATGACCATGGCAAAATGGGGATCCCATAAACAGCTACTGAGAGATCCAGTCATGTCCTGTCTAGTTACCTGCAAGATTGGTTCCTCTTACCAAATTTGGGTTGTTCAACATCATAATGTCTTTATGCTGTGGCCACAGTTGGAATACTGTACTATATTATACTACTAAAAAATACTAAAAAGCATATTGTAGAGATGGATAAGGTGCTGAAAAGGGCAATCAAAATGATCAAGGGGCTGGAGCAACTCTCCTATGAGGCAAGGTTACATTTGGGGCTCTTTAGCTTACAAAAAAGGCAAGTAAGTATAAATTTTGCGTGGTGTGGAGAAAGTGAATAGGGAGACTTTTTTGCCTCTCACACACAATACTAGAACCGGGGTCATCTAGAGAAGCTGAATGGTTGGAGATTCAGCACTGTTCTTCACACAGCAATTAAACTATGGAATTTGCTAGTACATGATGTAGTGATGGCCACCAACTTAGACAGCTTTAAGATAGGGTTAGAAAATTCATGGAGAATAAGGCTACTGGTCATGATGGCTGTTACAACCTCCAACATCAGAGGGAGTATGCTTCTATATAGCAGTTGCTCAGGAACACAAGTAGGAGGTGCTGTTGCACTCATGTCCCGTTGTGGCCTTCCTTCCCTCAGGTATGTGGTTTATCTCTGTGTAAACAGAATGCTGGACTAGATAGACCTTTGGTTTGATCCAGCATGGCTCTTATGTCCCTTGTAAGAGTAGGGAACACTATTTGTTAGAAGACACAAGAGCTCTCAGATATCAAGGGTCTCTCTTTAAAAAAATACAACTGAGTCATGCTACAAAATGTGAGGAATTGGGCAGCTATGTGAAAAATTATTTGGACACCTAATAATCCCCCCTATTTCTGAAGTGGTCACGTACAACAGCTTTGTGGGTCTCTTGCTGTGCACTGTACACTGACCAGAATTGTGGAGGGAAGTCATAGAAGCACAAAATTGACAAGATCAGGTCTGTCCCAAGACATTTTGCTTCCTGAGCTAATTAGCAAATCCCACCTCAATCCCCCCTGGCAAGTAAATGTGCATAGTACCCAAGGCTGGTCAAATTATTCTGGCACCTAAGGCAGAAAATCCCATGAGTCCCTCTCCCCATACCTGAAAGTATAAGTACAATAATAATAAATATCAATTTGCTGTCTTTTCATGACACCCCAAATCAGCTGTCTAAGGCAGTTGCCTCATTTTGCCTAATTGTATGACCAGCCCTGGACAAGGCAACAACAGAGAAGTCAAGGGGCAGGGGTACAGTTGAAACAACATCTGATTAAGTTTTTAACTTCCAGCTAAAGGAAGTTAGATTGATATCAAATAGTTTTTTTCTTGGCTATAGATGTCAGGGTGGAAACTGAGCCAATAGAACCCCAGAGCAGTTCTGATTCTGAGGAGGATCAGCAATCCGTGAGAGAGGAGCCAGCTCATCCCTCACAGACACAGCAGCTGGCAGAGATGCCTTCTGCCAGCATTCCTGAGATAGTGACCCGGGCAGTGAGAGAGTGTGGGAGGGGGGCTTGCTAGACGCTCGACGCAGAGAGCAACAAGCGATGGAGGGCACGGAAAGGAGGCGTAGCGCCCGTTTGGCGCGCAAGCAACAGCCGCATCCCGTGGACCCAAGGGAAAGAGGGAGGATCTCTCCCTAGCCCATAAGTTCAGGGTCTTCAAGTGATTCTCCTTTGAACGGGGACCAACTGCCTACCCGGAGCATAGGCTACTCTGCTGTTCATTGCTTAGTCGCTGGTGATAGCATCTGAGTGAGTCATTAAGTTATAAAAAAATTAAAGCCTTAAAAAAAATCCTTTTGTCTGTGTCTTAAGTTGGCTATTGGAGTGTACTGAAAGAGGCCACTAGGGCGCTCCTGACAATAGAAAGCACACCAAAGAAAAATAAGCACATTTTTGCTTCCAGAGGTGCAGGTTTGTTCTGTGTACAGATGTGTACATGGAAGTGGATGCAAGTTCATACAAGCCAGAATTTTAAAACATACATTTATAATTGTGCCCAAAATTCTCCTTGTTTTGACTTTATTGTACAGATACTAGACAGGACAGTTTTACTTCCTGATGTGTTCCATTTTATTTGGATGGGGTCCATATAGTCTCTGATTTCTTTCTTCCTTTGTAGCACTCTTCAGTATCCTTTGTTTAGGAGAAGAATGTCTCATAGAAGCCAGATAATACAAGCACTTTTCTTTAATTTTCTTCTTTGTCTCTGTGTCTCTCATATTAAAAAGCCAGACTCAATTTAAACCATCAGGGGTTGTTTTTTTTCCTGCAGTTGACATCTCAGCTCCCTCTGGAATTAATTCTGAATCCTTTGCCATTAAGAGTCACAAAAAAGATTAGCATTCAAATTTGGGCTTTTAAAACAAAATGTTTGAATAATGTTGAATACTTTTTCCCCTTGCTATGTACTTGCACAGGAATTGGAACAAAAATACTGATTCTAAATCAGGCACACCGAGTTAGCTCAAAAGACGTATATAAATACTTGCAGCTGAGTGGGGATGGTGGAAACCCTATTGTTTTGTCTCTGCTAGCCCTCTTTGACTATTTTCCTTGTTACAATGATAATCTTCAAAGGGTTTACTAACCTCCTATGGCAAAATGCCGGACACCTGTTGTTCTCTACAGAGTATCACTTTCTACTCTCATGTTCTGATCTTCACCATGAGTGATACATACAGGCCAGAGGTAAGTGAAAATTCAGTATCCTGATATTTTGGCAGGTCATATAAAAAAGGGAGATTGCAGTGTACTTATGACAATTACTTTGGCTCCTTAATTTTTGGCAGCTCCTCCTGAACGGGTTGTACTGAAATGAACAGGAGATATGCAAGAGCACAGGAATGTTCAGCCCCAAATCAACCCAGTAGAGCTTACTTTAGAAGTGACACCCATGCTTTCATCCTAAGAACAAAAAATTAAAAGGGGTGCTGATATATGCCTGTGTCATCTAATACGGAACACATTCTGAAACATTGATAACTATGTGGTTTCAAGAAAAACTACAGTGTTTCTAACTGGGAATTTTAGTTATCAGGAAAGAACCATTCTCTATGACCAGTCTCTACGTGCTTTGGTTTCATCAGTTCATTGCTAGTACTTTTACATTCCCTTCTTTCAGTGAAAAGCAGCATCTAAGAATTAAGGCTGCAATAATAGAGGTGCACTTACCTGTCACTGTTTTTTAAATGGCTTTCTATGTTACATGCATTTTACTTGCACATGCACAAACCCAATCACATAAAATTTTCAGAGCTTTTAAAATACACGCACACGCACTCACTTTTGGTGCCAGTCACCTGTCAGTTCTCTTCAGCTGCAGCACAGGCCAAGCCATGAATAAAAGTGGCTTCTGCAGATGGGAAGGTGGGCAGGTTATGTGACTGCACAGAAGTGAGATCAGTTGAAAAATAGAAATTATGAGGGCAACTCTTATTTTCTTCTTTGTGGCTTATTCAGATAATATAGAGCTGTTATCTGGAGGAGGAAGTAAAGACTCTGGCAGAGGAAGATACTCTGCAGAAGTTACAGCTTTGCCCACACTGGCTTCTTTCATGGCATCCTCCTCAGTGGAACAATGCTTCACCAGTGTCAAAGGGAGGATCACACAGCCACTCTGCAAACATGTGTCACAAGAACACCTCTGCAAGAGCTGCTGAAGTACTGGTGGAACAAACACAGACCTCCACTGGGTCCAGTGGGCCAGTCAGGACATTGCAACTGCAAAAGGGAGTGATTCACCTTGCATCGGCTCTGGGACCTTTGTCCTTGTTAGCAAATCAGAGAAAAGGAGGTTTGCCTTTTCTAAAGTCAGCATTTCTATGTAGAGAGGAAAACGCCACCCTTTGGATATCGACAGCAGAGGCCACGCTCTTTATCAACACTTGAATGAGAAGAGGATACAGGTAATATTAACATGAAAAACAGACACTTTGAGTAGAAAAATGGGATATTACACCTCAGTACACTAAGCCCACTCAGTTGCTTAGCAGATGTGATGGCCACAAGACGGGCAACTTTGAAGGAAAGTGATCGAAAGGGGCTAATGGTTCAATTGTCTTATAAATCAATTTAGAAAGGAGAAAATCCACTAGTTTGTATTAGATGAAAACAATTATTTAACCCTTTATTTTTTAACAATTATTTAATAAAAACAACTTTTTGTTAATGGATGAGAAATAGACAAATGAAACCTTCTATAAAACCATGGTAATCTGAAGTGACCACGATGAATTGAACTTTGATGGAAGTCTGGGCCAAGTCCTTGGAAGTTCATCTTAAGTAGCAGTCAAATATGGTAAATCAGCTAGCAGAAGCTGAATATGGAGCCAGATCTCAAACTGAGGCAGAAAAACTCTTCTGTTTGCAGAGGTAATGACTGCACCTTGAAGGCTCTCTCACCATTATCCAGGACTTCTGAGATTTAAGAGGAAAAGAAGCTCAGCCTCCCAAGATCTGAAATGAAGAGGGCCTTTAGAGGCTCTTTCAGACTGCTCATTCCAGAATCCAGGAATCTCATTAGTTGACATTCGGTCCTCAAGAACAGAAGCAGAAACCACATCTGCTTTGTCCACACCAGCACTACTGGAATGCACTGATCCCTGGTATAAAGGAACTTTAAAATAGCTACTTAGCTGTATCAAGTGGTTGACAAAAACTGCTATATGGACCACTGCCTCTTTTTCATTCTGTACATTGCAAAAGCAAACAGGACACACTTGTTCTAGCCTGGCTGTGGTCAGAAATTGCTATAGGTCAGGACATATTTAGCTGGAAAATCTCCCTCTGCTGCCCAGGCATAGCAAAATGTTTTGACTGATTATAAACAATTCCTATGCTCCAGCAGAACCACTAGCCAAGGAGTAGTCCTCCAGATGTTTTGGCCTACAACGCCCATGATTCCACACTATTGGCTATGCTGCCTAAGGCTGATAAAAGTTGTAAGCCAAAACATTTCAAGGGCCACAAGTTGCCCACCCCTGCACTAGCCCCTTGTTCAGTCTAGGAACTGTAAACACTTCAGACTGAGCAACTGGTAGTCAGAAGATGCTATATGTCAGGGTTTTCTACCTAAAACACTATTCCCCCTTTCTGGACCATGTGTAATGAAATGCTTCAGCTGGATATAAACTATAGCTACACCTCAGGATGCTGGCCCCCATTTTGCCTAATCAATGGATCACCACTTTAGCATCTGCATCTGAAGTGTCTATGGATCTTAGGTTACCTCTTATTCAGCAAAAAAACCTCTTGTTTCAGGTCTATTGGTCACCACAACATCTCTTTAATAAAGGTTTGTCTAATTCGGCTACTTGTTGGAGGTGTAATACAGCTACTGCTTGTTTTAACCATATGTTTTGGAAATGGCCAATAATTGCCTCTTTGGGGGAGGAAGTTATCATATAGATAACCCTTGTATTGGAGGAACACTGTTTAATATTTACTGATGTACATGTTCTTTTAAACTATTTACCTACTTCCTGGAAGTTAACACATGGTCAAAGTAAATGGATTTTCTGCACCTTTTTTTGACAGTGTTGACACCAACACTGGAAGAATACATGCTCACCTCCTATAATGCAATGGATTGAAGACCTAACAAGACTAGCAACATTCAAAAGGGTGGTGTATAGGCACCACTCGCAAATGGACCTATATATGGATATTTGGTCTGCTTTTGACGTTTATGTATAATCCACTTTTTCTAGAATGCTGTAATAATTGAAACAGACTTTTAATGCATGTAGTTATATATATTTTCTTCTGTATCCTTTTTTTTCGCTTTTTGTTTTTGTTGAAATTTACAATAAAATAATTAAAAAGGATGCTAGCTAGAGCTGCAGAGAGTTGCAGTCCACACATTCCCCACCCCTGTCCTAGGTAGAAACCCCTACATGCTTGCCCACTCCAAGAATAGAAGTAGTTAGGGTTTAGTGGTGCCAGATAGTTTCTGGAATAATGTCATTTCAGGGTCACTTCAAATGCTGTCTTGGTGCTGAGGCTCACCTTTACAGCCCTTCATAGCATTGAACCTACATGCCTTCATTCGAGAGAGTCTCCATGAGTTGCCATGTGGCCTCTATTCTGCAGATTAGGCTCTAATCTAAGCATCTTTGGATCAGGAAGTGGGAACAGTGGCAGCAAGGAGCACAGCCTTTACAACTATGGCCACAAGGCTATAAAACAACCTCCGTGAGAGGTCCAGAGCTGGTCTTCCCTCTCTTCCAAAGCTCACCTAATAAAGATGGTATTTAACAAATGATGTATGCTGTTACTTTATTCCTAAAAAAAAAATTGCTTTGTTGCTTTAACAGTTTTGGGAATTTATTTTTGATTAAATTTTACTGTTTAATGTAATATATGTTTAAGGTCCTTGAGCTTGGGAAGGGTGGAATAACTTTTTTAAAAATATGTATGCCAGAAGATCTCACTTGTTGAGTCTAAAAACATTGAATTAAGGATAGTAATCCAGAATTGGCTCAGCATACCCATGTTTGTCTTAAGAATAGATCTGGCTACAAATCCCTTGTGTGTGTGTATTTTAAATGGAGATTTATGGAAACACAGAAGGTTCAGATTATTTGTCCATCTAGCCGAATAGTCTACTTGTATTGTCTATTCTTCATTGTCTACTCTCTTAGCAGTTCTCCAAGGTGTCAGCCAGAGATCTTTTACCATCAACTGCTACTTGAACCTTCAATCTCTAGCCATGCTGGGATTGAACCTGGGACCGTCAACACGCAAAACGTCTGTTCTGCCATATGCTGAGCATTCCCATTACTTAAATCTACACGTGTAAATCCAGTTGGTCTATTGGTCATGCTAGACTTGAGCGTGATAGCACCCTCCAGACAATAGGAGGTCCACGTGTGACCAAGAAAGAGAGAAGAAAATGTATCAGAGGCTTATTGCCTTCCCCCCATTGACCCAGTCAGTAGGTCTACGCTTGCTGCAATGTCACAAAGCATGGGAGGCTTGGGGTAGGGGAAGTGTGCTTCTTTGTTCTTGTCTGCAGCATTGCATTTTGCAGGGATCCTGCCAGGAGAAAGAGGAGAAAAGACCTTATATGGAGTCAGACTATTAGTCCATCCAGCCAAAGACCTTCTACTTTTCCTGGCAGCAACTCTCCAAGGCAGATGTGTTACTCAAGATAATGTAACTGGAAATCCTGGGGACTGAACCCAGAATCTTCTGCATGCAAAGCACGTACCTGTGTCTCCCAGCAATGGGTCTTCATCCTGGTTGTCTCTGCTGCCACTGCTACAAAGCAAGGGACAGAGGTATGGCAAACCCTCACTTACCATACCCTAGCATGGGCAAGAGCTTTCCCTCACTCACCCTGAAGCTACCTGTCAAAGTGATACTTAATTCGTTACTTATAGATAAGCACTATCTATAGCATTGGGTGCTATGGCTTTGAAGTTTCCTTGATTAATATAATGCGTACATAATCATGGCTTTAATATTTTATTTCAGTGCCATTGTATGTTATGCCGAATATGTAAACTGTACAACTACTTGACATCAACCAAAATGTGAACTAGGTTGCATAGGTTAGCTCTTCAGGCAGCAGAAAGTTGCTTTAGTCCACTGAGGCATCAAGATTCACAGTGTACAAGGGGAAACAGGATTTAAAGCATTTCTAATAAAATATATTTTAATAGCAAGTGTTATCCTTTTGTCTAACAAAAGCCAGATTATGTCAATATCACACGATCCATTAAAATTCCCTCTCCCATTGAGCAATAAAGTTTCCCAAATAATTTCATACTCCCAACTTTGCAAAATAACTAGGTATATGCATTTTAAGCAAATATACATCAAACTACAGCAGGTTATTTATTTATTTTTGCTTTTTATAAACTGCAAAAAACAGTAGATGAGTTCCATGTCATGCTAACTAAATACAAGTCAATAAAAATTTATTTCTGGTGGTTTAGCAACTTGTACTTTGTAATGCTGAAGTACATAGAATTGTAATGATACAGTAGATAACTTATGATCTCTCTAAAATAAAATGTTTGTTGCAATTTGATTACATCATACATACAATATACAATTTCTATATATCAGACACAAAGAAGCATATGAAATTCCTTTGAATGTCCTGCAGTAGTGCAGGCACAGTTCTAGAAGGGAAAAAATAGCTCCAGGTTTTTATCCAAACAGATCCAGAGTTTGAGAGTCTTGCAGTCTTAACAGTTGGATCCACTGAAGGAACATGCATGCCAACATTTTGCTTGCTCTTTGATATGAAAATGGCTGCCTTGATTATTGTGAATGGACCCATCATAACATTTTTGCCTAACCAGAAGAGCAATCACAGGCTTAACAAAAAGGACTCAAAATATTCCTTAATGACATTGCCCACTGGAATGGGACTGCTGACTCTGCAAATAAAAAATCCTGGTATATGGAGACAGTATGGGAATGAAACTCTGTGGGTCAGGGTTAGGACAGTAATGGTGCCAGGCATCCAACACTGCATCAATCTAAGCAGTCTTTCCCAACCTGGTGCCCTCCATATGTGTTCAGCTACAACTCCCATCAGCTTCAGCCCACATGGCTATTGGAGATGATGGGAGTTATTGTTCAACACATCTGGAGGATACCAGGTCGGGGAAGGCCAACCTAAGTTGTACACCTAGAAAAAAATGCAGGGGGGGGGGAATAATGGCCTTTCCCTTTGCTTTTCTAGCAACTGGCCTGAAAACAAACAACCTGGCCATTCCAGGATTTTTTATGGTTGGGTGGAAACCCTACTTTGAAATATTACAGCCAGAGTTTGAGGAAGAGACAGAAAGACAGCTTGAAGTAGGTTTGCAATTTGAATTTGGGAAGAGTGGTAAGCAGACAGAGGCAGAAGCCTGAGAATTGCTAGCCAGAATTGGCCAAACCTGGGCTGCAATAGTTGCTCTTTGGAGATCCGATGTAGTACTATACTGTACAGCCTGCTACAGAGTCTGGTTCCTTCCAATACACTCAACTATTTGCAATTAAACAGATATTACAGACACCATGAGTCTCCAGTGCTCTCTCTCACTCTCTCTCTCATGCAATGAAAATGAAACCCTGAAGCAGTGGTTTTGGACTTCTCGCCATTTGGGGTAGGGTTGAGCAATGGCAGTGTATGAAACTGTTTGACAGACACTTGATCTATCTAACCCAGTGCTGTCTTGCTTTGATTGGCAGCAGCCCTCAAAAGTCTCAGATAGAGGTCTTTTCTAGCTCTGCTACCTGGGATCCTTTCAACTGCTGGTTCCAAAGCCTGAACTTGGAACCTTTAGAACAGAAAGCAAGTGCTCAGTCAGCCACAAAGCTATGATAGCAGTTCCTCCTTCCAAACACCAAAGCAGGTTTTTAAGCCTGTCTCTTCGGGGGAGGAGTTGTGCACACTGCTGCAGCAAAAACAGAAAGTGACGTGTTGGCTACACACACCAATCTCATCCCCTTGAACATGTCCCTTCTTTGGATCGCAGCCTAGAAAATCAAGAAGGATTGATAAAGCATTGTAAAGTGCTAAATAATTTTAATTTGGCAGATGTTTGCATTTGCTAACAGAAACCACTGGGTTGTGTCTAGTAGGCTGGAAGAATTCTATGCCACTGACTGGTTTCAGCAAGCTATTTAAACATTAACTAAATTTTATCCGGTAATTAACAGCAGAACGTTATTCCAAACTCCTAAAATCTAGAACATTTCAATTTACCATTAAACTAGGTTCTGCCAAACACTACTATATTTGTGATCATTTTAGAATGAAGAGCACATTGCAGGAATTGTACAATGGAAAGTTAAAGACCCAAGAGTTTGAAATATTTTTCAGCTCTTGAGAATACCTCTTAGGGTTGGCACACTGAATTCTAGTTTTCATATAGTCTGATTTTAAAACTAGAACTGAGTTATGAATATTCACAGGGGGAGTCTACGGGCTACTTCATACATTATAGGGTGATATAGTTGCTACTGAAAACCAATTCTACATGGCAGAGTTTCATCGGAAGGCTGCATGCAGTATTTGTAAGCATCCCACCACATAGATGCCTGCGGTCACATGGAAAGCCTCCATGCTCGGACCATGATGACTTCTTGAGTGAGATGGTACAGGCATTTCCATATGATTTGTGAGGTTTTGATATGGCTACTGAGACACTTAGGTTGCAATCCTATGCATGGCTGGCTCAGGAACGCTGGGGATTGTAGGACTTTTTTTCTGTCTAAATATGCATAGGATTGTGCCCTTAATAAATGTTACAGCCCTGCATACAATCCCTAATAGGTGAGAGTGATTTCCAGCAGCAACCACACTGCTTGTGCGATGTATTAAGCAGCCATTGGAGCTTGGCATGTCAGTATGAAAATGACATTTATAGCATTTATTCAATGCTAGTATAAATATTTTCAGAGTGGAACACTACTCTTGGAGAAACAATTACAGGTATCTTATTTCTGTTTTATTAAAAGTACAACAGGTAAGTAAAGGTGGCACTTATCTCTTGCAATTAAATGTGACAGGTAATAATAACTAGTAACTACATCTGCAATGCTAAACAAGTGACCTATGCTATCAGCTTTAACAGCGCTGATCACCTACATGGTTTGTGAATTAAGGGACTAAATCCAGGGTTGCCCTGTATCTTTCCCTCATCAGAAGGTAGAAAGTTTCCAAAACAGGTGGTTAGCACCTACAGCCAATTAATACATTCAGACTCTTGATTGAAAATATTGTTTTTTATGTGGGGCTTTATGGGTATCAATTGAGAGTCACATCTAATACTGTACCTTGTAAGTGTATGTACAGCATTACTATATCACCATACTACAAGGTTAAAAAAAACAAACCCAAATCATTACAAATTAATATGAATTCATCACTTACAATCTATTAAAAAGCAAATTCTGCAATGAGATGTGCTGATTTACCTTTCTCAAAAAAACCATAACCAAATATGGCTTGACGAGCTTGAGAATGTTTTGACAAGCATGGCAGTAGACATATTTTTATGTGTTATGATTATGGAGAGCCCACTTTATTCTTGTCTTAACTTTCTACCTTGCACGCTATATGCAAATGCCATTTTGGCATGCTAAATGCCATTTTCCAGGCTGGCAAAACTGCTACTCTGGGATGGGGGTGAGGATGCACCGCTTTTTAAGGTGTAGGAGTGGGAGGGAGAGGAAATCAATGTTAACTGTTTTCTAGGTTTTGCCTAGTGTACATGCAATGTACATGCAATGTAATTACTGCCCCACGGAGTGAGAACTGCACATCCAACATCACTGCACAGAATGAATGTGCAGTCATCACATGTGATGATCTACATATGGTTTCATGCTTCCCTTGCCCTACCTGAAGTGCTTTCCATGTAGAAAATGCACTAACATTCGAAGTAGCTTGAGAGAGTGCTTAGAATTAAGGACCAAAAGCGTCAGATGTACATCACTAGATTTCTTCCCCCTGAGAATTCTGAATTCCAAGCTCTTTTTTTTCTGAATAGCATGAATACAGTGCTTGCTGCCTCAGTTCAATCCCATTTTCATTCTATATTTTTGCTAACTCTGTTTTTATCATGAAAGTCCTGAAAACTGGCATCATCATTTCATTACTTGAGAATGATCAGTTTCAGAGGGCAGTACATTTAATTTGTAAGACATACAGAGAAATGGAAGTAGTTCTTGAGGTTTCCAAAGATGGTGGTGATGGCTGGCACCTACAGAAGGTTTCCCCTAAAATTCAAATAGCAGCTTCAGAAAGGAGATTTTTGTTGGGACTGGGCAGGGAGATAAAAGAGTGAAATTTCTCTTTGCTGTCCCCTTAATGATCCCAAAACGCTCAAGCTCCCCCATGACTGCCATTTGCATAGCAAAAAAAAAGTGCATATTAATTGCATTCACACAATTAATTTCACACATCTAGTTTGCACTGGGCCTTTGTCCTTCTGCATGCACAAAGGATATTTGAAACTGACACAAGTCATTGACACAGATGGCCAAAACAAACATTCCCATTATGAGATGGCTTCTTTCCCATCCCATGCAAAGAAAGTTTACATCTTTCTTTCATGACGAGTTTTGATGTTATTGGGGGCGTGAGGTGTAGGAAGGGGAGGCTCCTTCAAAACAAGCAACTCCCCACTGAAGTGGTATGATCCCATGAGGAGACTCTCTATCACATCCTGTAATCATGTGAATCAGCTACTAGTCTCTTTTATTGACACCTGATTTGACCTCCCTGCCCTGGTCCAAGCCATAGCAAAATGCACTGAACTGCCCAAGTCAAACTGTGGCAGGGGGCCAGGGCTACCACTATTGCAGAGAAATGGACAGGAGACAGAACAGCTACGTATCTGCTGGACAGAGATTTATTTTTCCTCTATTAGATAAAGCAGAATAATAGAAATGCAGAACTTCCTATTCTTTGACCTCTGTACTTGCAAGTGATTTAACATGTTGAAATTTCATGCTACCCTTAATAATTACTAAAAGAAACATGAAATATAACTCTTGATTTCTGATAACACAATTCTCTGAAAGCAGTTTAAATGTGATTCTTTAGACAATAAAACATAAAAATATACACAGTGGACCCATCATGCCTTCAAGGGCCAACATATCCCTGGTTACAGTGATTCACACCATTAGGAAAAGACACTCTAGCCCTTAGATACAAATATAGGTACCAATCTAGCAAAAGAGCTTCATTTTATATTTCCCTCTATCTGACCTGGGTTTTTTTAAAAAAATCTGTCCTGATTTGATTTGGACAGAGAGAAAAAAGAGACAAGTGATAATAAATAGCCATACTTTCAACACTAACATCTCAGCTGAGTAGGTAGAAAAATAAGTCCTTTCCATATCTCCCATTTTTCAGAAATATTTGGATACTATAAATGTAGAACAGAAGATATGTTTTGCATAAACAATTAGAAAAATGTCTCAGCAAATTTGCTCCTATGTTCTACTTGCTTGGATTGGAAAAAATGCACTGAATGGGGGGATAAATTCTGACAGCTAAAATCAATATTATCTTTGCTCAGAGTATTTCCTAGTCTTCTGCTCTTCCTATTTATTTTGACAGACGATAACATTGGGAAAATGATAATGGGTTGGATCTATAGGTTTCCTACATCTGACAGACGGAGACTGCCTCCAAAAGGAGTCCTTCCATTGGAGGAAAGAAATATTTGGATCCAACCCAATTATACTTAGCAATTATAGAATGTTTTAGAAGGTGCTATATAAAGTGCTTCAAATATAATCTTGCTGTAATCCTTACTATATCCCTGCAAGGTAGCTCAGTATTGTTATCCCCATTTACAGATAGAGAACTGAGATAGAGAACTCAGGCAAGAGTGCCTTATCTAAGGTCAACTACTGAGTTTGTGGCAGAGGTGAGATTTGAATTGGGGACTTCTTGATTCATAGCTCACAAACCAATCTTTATATATTTACTACATTTGTATACCGGCCAATAGCCAAAGTTCCCTGGGTGGTTCACAAAAGTTAAGCACCTTAGACAGCTATCTGAGAGGGGTTAGGATGGGGTAGCTGGCACATCCACTCTGGAGGCCCAATTTACCCCTGTGGAAGCTCCATGGGGTACAAATCTACTGCTGCCAGCATTCTACCGGCAGTAGACAGTGGTAGGCCTTGAAGTGGTGTGTTCCAGCAGCAGCTTTGGATCCAGTGGATCCAAAGCCCCTCTACTCCCCCATGAGACTCCATGATCAAACTCCTTCACCTACACCAGCTTTAAGCTTGCACAGGTGTTTTCCCTCCTATTGATTTCAATGGAAAGGAAAATAAAGAGAGAACCATCGGGAGAAAAACCGGCAGGAGACTGCCCTTCCCACCATTTGCCCTGGCCACTTGTATGCCAACAGGGCTCTGGATGCCATGGTATCTCTGTGGCAAATCTCCCCTTCTGCTCCCCTTTGAGTTGCTCTGCCTGTCCCTTAGCCACTGTGCTACACCAGCTCTCACCAACTCCAAAGAACACTAAGAAGTATTTTGTTACTCCATTAATTTTAATTAGAACAAATACGCTAAAGATAGTAGCACTAAGTCAATTGATACCATGTTTTTTAATGCTGGAAAATAATATTTTGGTTATTTTTCACCTTTTGCCAAAGCAAAGTTTCTCAAATGAATGTCATGCTCTGATTACTGAACAAATTAATGAGATATATTCACAAGGATGACAATCTACTAAAAAAATCTATTTATCTTTTCTTCAACTAAGCCTGGCCAAGGATGGGTGGGTGGGAGAAAAATCACACTGTTTGCCAATCAAGTCCCAAGTCCGAGCCCAAATTCATGAAGTAACCTCTGCAGCCAATCCATTACACTGTTAGAAGCAAAGGATATAGGCACTCACTTTCAAAATGGTCTGTATTGTAAGATGCCCAAGATAGACTCTTGACAAAAGGACAGATCAGAGATAGAGGTTATTTGTAAAGTGCCTTGAAGTTAGTCATTTGTATATAAACAATGTTAGTACAAGGGAAAATAGAAAAAGGTTGGATTTAACAAAATAGAAAAGGCAGGAATTAACAAATGCATTCTAAAATTGTCTCTAGCTGTACAAAAAGGCACAGCTATGTCATGATTCAGAGACCATTCACAACTGGTGGTTTGGGAAGACTGACATGAGTTGGGACTATGGATGACAGCAAATGATTGCTCAGGAAAGAATACAGTAGACTGGACACTTGTGTATCAAGAAATTTTCACCATTATGAACAAGGTGCATTTTGTTTAAGGCTGCCAGGCAGTAGTGAGCAACTTCTGATCATGTCATTTATCACAACAAAATATTCAGTTCACTTGGGTTTTTAATGGCTCAAACCTTAACAGCAAGCAACAGCCTCTTACAATTTCAAAGTCACATGATAAAAAAAAATCAGCTGCTTTGTGGTTATAAATTAAATGAGAAATACAGTCTACTGTAATGGCAGAATTCTATTTGGGAGCTAATTGATAGAAACCTCTACATGATTACAAGCACCAGGTTTCCAGTTTCCACTGAGTTTTATAGATCATTTTAAGCAGCGTGCTTTTGGAGCTCAGTGCTTCTTGATTTTCTCAGAGGACCTGTGTCTTGACTTCAGCATGTGAGCACAGATTGTTACACTAACAGGGAAGTAATGAAGATGTTGTCTTAAAAGTATTTTTTGTAAAGATTAGGTAAATCAAAATAAAGCTCAGAAGGACTAATGGTGAGTATTAATTAACAAACTCAATGTAATTTGCTGGAAGCATTCCAGTTTTCCCAGTTCTCTGAACAGTACCATACATCCAACCATCATCAATTGGTTGCACATTAATGATGTAGTCACCATCTCTGAAGGAAACTTCATCTTCATCTTGGGCACTATAGTCATACATAGCTCTGTATGTCCTCTGTTAAGAGAAAAGTGGAGAAAAGTCCATTAGGTATGATCTGCAGGTAGGCAGGTTCAAGAATGGCTGATTCACCAGTCTCCACAAACTCAGAGTGGGAAATATCCAACGCTGCTGCTCCACTTATGCCATTGACATAGCACGATCACAAGTGAAGTCTAGCACAACACCAACAGTGTTCGCAATGAGTTTGCCCAGAAAACCCGTCGTGCCAGCAAATCCTATGGTGCTGTGTTAGAGGTCACATGCACTAGCTCTATGTTAATTGCATAAGCAGAGTGGCAGCATTGGATACTGCCCATTGGATCCACAATGAAACCTTTTACAGCACCAACAATACTGGTTATATAGGTCAGCAAATTTTTAGTTTCCAAAGAATGCTTCTTTGTGGAACAATAAGGCAGCAGTGAGCTAAAGATAGAATTCTAAGTGAAAAGTCCTGAACGTCACAACCCCTTTAAAATATTGCTTGTCATTTGCTTGTGGCCACAAGGCAAACTAATTTAACCACATACAGGCAAGGAAGACAGTGGTATGAACTGACACTTAGCACACAAGATACTATACCAATTATATGCCACAATATTCTAAAATAGAATCAAGGATATGCAATATATACAATATTGTTTCACAAGGAGGACATAGACCCTTTTTCTGGCATTAATTGCATATAATCACACATCGTATTATATAATACACACACGTGCGTGTGTGTGTGCACGTGCGCGCATATGTGCACACGCAAGGCATGTACAAATGTGAGACAGGGATTCCTCAAAATTATAGTTGAAAATGGGACATGGTCACATTTGTTAACTAAACTTAATCAGAAAAGATTTTAAAACATTTCCATACACAAGTACAATTTACTAAACATGTTTTTGCCAATACAAATACACCAGAATTATCCAGCCAAGTACTACTATTATATATTGTTTTCAGAAAATGCTTGCAACATTGAATTATTTCCAGAAAACCTTTAACAAAAGGTCTGGAGATCACAATAAGGTTATGGATTTACTCCATGTCATTAAAATGGTTTTTGATATATCTTCATAAACCAGTTTTTTTATTGTTTTATGAATTGTATTTAAATTTACTTAAATCCATCATTTATTATCAAGTAAAAAAACAAACCAAGAATGCCAATTTCTAGCCATAGGACAGAAACATTGTTAGACATTTGTTACTGCATTTCATCATACTGGGGAACAGCGACTCAGTTCAAACTTTTAGAGGCGTATCATGGCCTTAATGTTGCCGAGAAACAAAACCCACAGACATTTTACACATACTTATATAATAAGGCTGTCAGAATAAATCTCCATCATCATTCAACTGACATTTCGTTTCTAATTACCGCTACACACAGTAGCTTGGGTTATGTAATTAGAGATTTACACTCCTTTAAAGTCTTAAATATGGTCCTTTAATTTTTTTAAACAAATTGTTTGTCAGTAGAATTAAATAAATTGAGAGAACAAGAAACAGTGCAAAGGAACTTGTTCCCCTCCCAGCTGGCATGGCTGGGGGCGGGGGGGCAGAATGTGCGAGCAGTAAGGGAAGACGAGGAGGTGACGTGCTGGTGAGCATGAGGATGCACACTTGCAGTGTCATTGGGGCCGAGGCCTTCAAATCTGGCTTTGTCCCATACGCTGCTTCTTTCCCTTTTCGGCTCCCACCCACCCTTCCCCCAAGTACTGCAGGTTTATGTGGTCGCTCCCTTTGGGAAGGCTGAGTAGGATTTTTTATCTGATCACAGTTTGGTACAGGATTTTTTTTCGCCTACTCCACACTGGGTTTCGTTTGGTGATAGTGGTGAGGGCCTGGCTAAATAAGTTGACTGGAAATGGCAGGGATGTGTGGGAATATACAGTTAAACAGGATTTGGTGGCCACTCAGAGGCACCTCTATGGTGATTGGCAAGTATGGAGGCCTGTCGCTCAGGAGCTGTGTGGTCCAGGACCCAGAATACAGTTTGCCTTTGGGACCAACCTGCCTCATCTACCCAGAGTTGTGAGGCACCAGGTGGAAATGGCTCAAGGAGACCACCCCTTACACACTAGAGGAAGGGGCTGGCCAGATACCACTTCTCAACCAAGCAGACTGGCTCACCTTACATGGTGGGCTAGTTGCCTACAGGTCCACTTAGTTACATTCCTGCACTTGCACATGCAGATCCTGGGCGGGAAGAATTTCCTGGTTTAAATAAAGAGGCCCTAGTTCACCCGAGCTCTGGTGGCTGTGTCGTTATTTCCTCTGTTCCCTTCTCCGCCTGCAAAGGAGGGCTTACAACTGCAACAGATTTGTGCACACTAGGAATTATCCTAATTGCCACCAGGAATTATCCTGTACAAGCACCACTGAAATGAATTTATTTCAATGAGGCTCATGCAGGAACATTTTGTGATGGATTGCAACTTAAAAATATGTGGTATCCCATCAAAACTCTGAAAGCCAGATCACGAGATCTGATAGTTTACTTGCTTTTCCTTATCCCTACCTCTGGAACTTCCTTCCCCGGGAGATCTGCTAGTATTTAGGAATAAAGTTAAAAGTCTTCTTTTTAATCAGGCTTTTGAGCCCACCTAAGTATTTGGCTGCTGTGAGTTTTATTGTTTGTTATTGTCTACTATATTTGCTTTATTTAATGCAGGCTGGACAACTTCCAGAGGTCCAGGGGCCATTTTCACCACCACCAACACCCTGGACCCCTGACATGAGCTGGTCTATGGGGCACCTGGGGAAAGAAGACACTGAAATTGCCAGTTTGCCATCGAAATTCAGTGTCAAAACCGCTTTCCAAGCTAAATTTGACCCTTTGGCCAAAGTGCCAAATTTAGCTTGCAAACAACAGGAGTGCCACAATGGGAAGCAGTGGGATGTGCTCACTCCTAATTTAGTGTCACTCTGATCTCCTTAGGGAAGAACAGGATATAAATATTTTTAACCAAATGAACATTGTACAGTGGTGCCTACTGCTGATGCTTGGCAGTAACTTTGCACCTGATTCTTTTGCTTTCTTGATTTAAAAACAAAACCCACATGACTTCCTTCATTCAGTACCTTCAGTGCCTCTTTCATTCTAGATTTAGTCCATGTGGAAATGTGTACAGTAAGTTTTTAAATGCTGGTTCTATGCTTATTTCTAAAAAAAAAGGAACTGCATTTACAGAACTGCATTACCACAAAAAGAATGAATCATTCAACTTAATACTCACCAAGCTAGCTGAATGCGGCTGTGAATGCATTGATCTCATAGATGACACACTAGTCTGGTGCATGTAACCATATCCTTGGGACTGACTTTGCTGATATGCCCCAGGAAGCACAGGGGCTGTGTGATAAAAGAAACACAATGGCATTACTACTTCAAGAGAATATGCCATGGTCATTCCTTGGGTGACATGGTAGTTTGATCTCCTAATTAGAAAATCTGAATTGGTTACATCCATAGGAATTGGAGTAAGTAGAAAAAAACATCTGTATACACTAACAAGTTTGTCTTAGGTAGACAAAGTAACTTTTAAAAAGGGGGTGCTTTACAAAAGGCAATTCCACAAGCGCACACATCAAACCTAGTAGATGCAAGGAAACGTGCAAATTAGTCAGGATTATATTGCTATCCTGTAAGTGAACAGTAGAAAATGACTATAGCACAAAATAACCTTAAGTTTAAAAAACAAAACAAGAGAACATTCAGCAAGATCAAGGGTTTGAAGTGAAATGAAAGCATCCTATAGTTAAGGTGCATATCAGCCATGTAGTACTGTTGTACAATCTTCATTCAATCTTTGTGTTCTCTGAAACAATATTTGTTTGCCATAGCTTCATTTTTAAAAAATCTCCTAATCTATGGTTAATAACGATTGTTAGAAATATGCACAACCACAAATACTCATTTTGAAAAGCTCCAGTAATGCCCAATTCAAATATGAAAATTAAAATAGATTTCCTTGACCCTTCCCCCACACATCACCCTTTCTACACCTCACTGATCAAATATTCAGGCAGACCACTGGGGTGTATTCACCCCACCCCACTCAAACAGTAGTAGTGTACTTCAGCAGTGAAGGACTTTACTTCTGTGCTCTCCGCAACGCTAGCTCATTGGAGAACAAACTATTCCCTTTGGGGTTCTTCTGAAATAGAAATGTATGCACTACCAACATGATAAATTTTAACAACAAAACGCACAGAGATACAAGTTGATATCCCTTAAGCCAAAACCAGATTTATTGACCAGGGATACGAGGTACAACAAACGCTCTCCAAAACCTCTGAAACAAAACAGGGCATATGCTCTAGTGTTCTTTAGAGATGGGTTATACATTATGGGGGCATAAGAATGCCACCAATAATGACAGCCCTGGGCCTAGATGTCCCCATCACCTGAAGTAAGACCTAGGCGGACCTTCTTCAACAGGTGTAGGCATCCAGGTGCCTTCCATAAGTTTTGGACCACAACTCCCATGAGCCCCAGCCAGCATAACAAATGATCAGAGATTCTGGGAGTTGTAATCCAAGACATCTGGAGGGCACTAGGTTGCCTAGCCCCATTCCACAGGATGCAGTGTCATCAAGTTGTGAACTTCCTTCCCTCCCTAGTCATTGACTGTCAGTCATGGATGGGGAAACTCACAATGTGGCAATGCTGTATCATGTGGAAAGCACTACTCAAGATATCAGGATTTTCTACATGAGGCTGTTAATCCGGTGTATCTACTTTGTTTTGTTGCAGAATTGAGCTCTGAGCACTACACAAACAGTGTTTCCTTTCCTGCTTTTCCACTACATAACCTCTGGGTGGCACTGTGGTATAGTGGAATAGCACAAATACACAACTGAAAAAGTGTTTTCTTTTGCTTTCAGAAACAATACTGCATTTTCTGTTCTAAAAAAAACTAGTTGGAAGTGATCTTTCAAAAGAGAAGTGAAACTGGAGGGTCACGATGTCATCTAATGAACCCGTAAACAACTGAGTGTAGAGAATGATGAGCACACAATAAATGCCTTGTGTAGAAAAGCTCACTATTACAGACAGCAGGTAGAGTTGCCACAGGGATGCCATTTTCAGTAGCACCCCAGCAGCCTGAATTACATGAAACCTGGGTCTTAGTGAGTAACTGATAGGCTTGAATTAATAGGAGTCCCTTGTCTTCTTTTCATTACTCCAGACACCCCAATTTAATCTTGTCATACAGATACTATTCTGTGTAGTTGTTGTTGTTGTTGTTTAAGGGTTCCCAGGCAGTCTCCCATGCAGACACTGACCAGAACAAGTTACTGTGTCATGTGCCTTCAGAGTAATACAGAGTCAACTGATAGCATGAAATATGAAATAAAAGAAGCTAAAAGGTAGTTCAGCACATCCAAGGAGCAGCCTGTGAGTTTCTGATGTAGTAGAAAAGGGGCAATCTAGCAATATATATTTTTCTGGAGAAGCCAAATGAGGGTGAAACTTAAGCAAACAGCCTACAGACAAATCAGATAGGACTGCATTATTCCTTGTTGTTGTTGTTTAAAAAAGGATGTTTGAAAAATCACTAGTCTTCCCTGTTTTCCCAAGACATAATTATTTATCACATAAACCCTTTAAATTGTCTGAGCTTCTTCCATACAGTGAAACCGTCACCATTTATGTGAATAAATGACATAACCATTACAAATTACTGTGTTTTCCACATTGGTGAATAAGCAAACAATAACAAAAAGACTGCTGTATCATAAAAAGTTCTAATCCATTAAGTATAATTAAAAAGTGGTTTGGTTTTAATTACCTACTCAACTAGAAAATCTGATGCAATCTTAACTTTGCTTTCACTACTTGTTCTTTTACTATGCCTCTCAATAGGATATGTGCTGAAATGAACCATGGAGTATATATAATATAATTGTGTAACTGTTGCGAAATCTTGAAGGCTGGAAAATAATGATTCAGACAAAGATCTTTTGATCTTTCAAACCATTTGTAAAATGTACCGATATTAGAACTGACTATACAAGCAGCTAGCACCTCTGAAAGTCCTTTAAGAGTCTGCATGGGGCAATTTCTGCTCCTTTTTATGTAAAAGTACACACAGTTGAGGTGTGTTGCTTACCAACCCCTGGTCCTGATGGTAATGGGTATACACACACGATGCATCGTACATGGGATCATAACACAATCTCTTCCTTAATTATTATGAGGATTTCTCCAGATGCACAAGTACTAACATTTTAAAAATGCTTCGGTGTAGCATGGATCCACTAGCCTTGATAGGGCTTCTCCACACAAGGCTAAAATCCTGCACCCTTACTGGGGCTTCTGCTTCTGGATTCCTTGCAGGATTAAGATTGCCTCCTTTACACGTGGTTTTTTCTGAGGGGTTTCTTTCTGGGCAAATTCTATATGTTTTATTATGCAGCCACTAGATGGCACTGTGGTATAGCTGCAATACAGGGGGATTCCTAGGGGTACACGAAAGCCACTTACCTGGTCTCACAGCTTGCTTCGCGGTGGGGGGGAGGCGCTTCGCTGCTCCCACCGAAGTTCAGGCCGGGGGGGGGAGGCTTCCCTCCTCACCCGGCCGAAATTCAGGCCGGGGGGGAGGCTTCCCGCCTTTCCCAGCCGAAATTCAGGCCGGGGAGGAGGCGCCTCGCCTTGCCCGGCCGCGAAATAAAAAGTAAAAAAAAAAAAAACCAAAGCCCCCGTGATAGGCTTGTTGTTGTTCAGTCGTTCAGTCGTGTCCGACTTTTCGTGACCCCATGGACCATAGCACGCCAGGCCTTCCTGTCCTGTCCGTGACAGTAGCCTATCACAGTAGCCTATTAACGTAGCCTATCATGGCTAGACCTGCAAAGTCAGCCGTGAAAGGCTACGTTAATCGTCATGTAGCCTATCACGGGGGCGTTGGTTTTATTTACTTTTATTGGAATGGCGGTGGTGGCAGCCGGTCGAAAGACCGGCTGCCGCCTCTGCCCCTGTCGAAGACCTGACGAACCGCCGCTGGGACCCGCCGCCGGGAGGGACATTCGGGAAAGGTAAGTCCCGTCCCGGGGGCGGTGCGGGGGACTGGGGGGTGTGCAGAGAATTTCTCCCCGAAACTACTTCAGGGGGCCGAACACGTTGGCACTTGGCCCCCCGAAGTTTCGGGGAGAAATTCTCCCCCATCCCTAGGGATTCCAGAAATTCACAAGAAATGTATCATGCTTCAAAGTGTGATAAAATCTCATATCACATTTTCCTCACTGAGAAAAACACTGCTATAATGGCCAGAAAGCATGGGAGGGGCCCTGGAGGTTGATGTTGTCATGTAAAGAACCCGCAAAAAAACATGAGTGATCAATCATGAGTGAACAATAAAAACCTTGTAGAAATGCCCACAGTGATGGAAGACCACTCAGGCAGTGAAATGTAATTGGGATTCCCAGTCTGTGAGTAGAGGGCAACTCAGTCCTTTCCATGCCCAGGCCCCAAAAGGACTGGGGGGGAAAGGCTTTGGCCCAATTCAGTTCCTCCCAGCCACGCTCTCACCTACTGGACAGAGGTTCAGACAACTGGTGCAGAGCTAGGATTGATTTTTCTTCTCCCGATGCTTCCTGGTGAACTGTCATAGAAGGACTGTTCAGTCATTAAGTCATGTCCGACTCTTCGTGACCCCATGGACCATAGCACACCAAGCCTTCCTGTCCTCCGCTCTCTCCCGGAGTGTGCTCAAGTTCATATACATTGCATCGGTGATGCTATCTAGCCATCTCATCCTCTGCCGTCCCCTTCTCCTTTTGCCTTCAATCTTTCCCAGCATCAGGTTCTTTTCCAGGGAGTTTTCTCTTCACATTAGGTGGCCAAAATATTTGAGCTTCAGCTTCAGTATCTGTCCTTCCAATGACCAGTCAGGGTTGATTTCCTTTAGGATGGACTGATTTGACCTCCTTGCAGTCCGGGGGACTCATAAGAGTCTTCTCCAGCACCACAGTTCGAAAGCATCGATTCCTCGGCGCTCAGCCTTCCTTATAGTCCAGCTCTCACAGCCATACGTTGCTACTGGGAAAACCATAGCTTTGATTATACGAACCTTTGTCGGCAAGGTGATAGCACCTTTCTATTCTTCAAATCTCTCTTCCCATGTAGTACTTCTATCCTTTCTGTATTAGCCTTTAACGTAGCCATGCTAGCTGGGAAGGATGGGATTTGCAGTGCAACACATCTGGAGAGCACCAGGTTGGGGAAGGCTGTTTTAGCAGGTACATTACTTAGGCTGTAATCATACATCCACTCTCATGGATGTACACCCTATTGAACACAATAGCGCATGTACAGGATTGTGCTGTTTGTGTTACGGTGCTGGGAATCTGATATGGAAGCACTGGAGGGAAAAGAAGGTTTGGAGAGTTGTGTTGTCGTTTCTTAAAAAAGAGATTTGGTTCTCCATGTATCTTCGACTATTCACCAGAGTGCACATGGGAGGGGAGGGGAGTCCATTGCTTTGCTCTTTTTTTCTCCCATCATCCCCTTGATAGCTCATCTCTCTTATCTTTTCAGAAGGTTGCTTTTTGTGTGTCTTTCATTTGCAGAGTGCATAACTGTGGGTGCTTTATGAATACTATATTGCCATACTGTATGGAAATAATATGTTTCTTTTTAGAAATCAGATTTGCATCTGCGAATACAAAAGTCTGTGACATACGTATTAAGAAATATGATAGAGAATTTTGTGTCTGAGATGGATTTCCTCAAATTGGGTTCTTTGCAACTGCAAAAGATAGGACTTTGGCTAGATCATACCCTATTTTATTTTTCCTTGAATCCCAGCCTGTGCCAACAATGAAAGTAAGATACAGCTACAGAGAAAGGTATTTGACACTTTGCAGACATGTACTAATTAGAAAACTCGTTATGGAAGCGGAGGTTCTTTTTTTCAGACTAACACATTTATTTTAATATGATTTTCACTATAGAAAATACATAGTTTGTCATTAGAGGGTCTGAACTTGGCAAACTTCAGTAATTCAAACAGTAAAAATATTCATTCCAAATAAGAAACACACAGCTGTCAGATGCTAATTAGAGTACTAACGTTATTCAGTTTTAAGACTAAAACCTGAGATGACAAGGAATAGTTTAAGTGGCCTGGAAATAGAGTCAAGCAGAACAGAAGATTGCAATGTATATTTTATGGACGTATTTAAGTATAATACAAAACCCACTTTAAAAGCGCAGACACAACAACAAGCACACTTAGTTATTAATGCTCCATGTGTATTAATCTACAGAAATGGCTTGAGATTCAGTCTGGAACACCTGCATGCTGATCCTGTGAGTTGGGACTCTCACTCTACTAATACATACCAGTGATCCAATGAAAGCATGAAATAAACACAGGGAAGTCTGAACAATCAGTCCCAATCTACAATTTACACAGGTTATGTTAACAATTTAAGAATCTAACTGTCCACTGTATCCAAAATCAAACCTTTTACAGCAACATCAATACTGGTTATATAGGTCAGCAAACTCTTACTTTGCAAATAATGCTTCTTTGTGGAACAATATGACAACCAACACTGAACTAAAGATATTCTAAGCGAAAATCATTCTAAGTGAAAAGCCCTGAATGTCATTACCTCGTTAAAAATATTGCTTGTCATTTTCTTGGTGGCCACAAGGCAAACTAAAATATCCACATACAGGGAAGAAAGACAGTGATATGCACTGACACTTAGAAAACACACTACATACTATACCAATTACATGTCACAATATTCTAAAATAGAATCAAGAATGCGCAATATATACAATATATCACGACAAGGACTTAGACCCTTTTTCAGGCATTAATTGCATATTAATCACACATCGTATTATATAATATAACCACACACGCGCGCGCGCATGTATGAGGCAGAGATTTCCCAAAATTATCATTGAAAATGTGAAATGGTTACAAACTTAATCAGAAAAGATTTAAAAACATTCCGATTAGCAACTACAATTAACTGAACTTGTTTTTGCCAATACAAATGCAGCAGAAGTATTTAGCCAAATACTACTATGATATATAGTTTTGAAAAAATGCTTACAATGGGCACTATCCTCTGTGTCATTCCATTGGAGCAAATGATGTTGAGCTTGCAGAAACTAGATTCTGAACTACGCACAAGAGAAGAAACCAACTAAACTTACACTTGTGCAAATGGTTGTGCATTATGGTTGTGCATAACCCTTGTGTGCAACCCTATGCGCAAGCATAGTGGGCAAGCACTTGCACAATGGAAAACTTCAGCAGAACTCCACTATCGCTATTTGAGTGTGCAAAATGACACTACTAGATATTGCCCAGAATTTTCATTATTCATGGAAATAATGAAACGCTATCACTACTGTTATGCTACTGACATAGTGATAGTGTAACTGACGTCTAACGCAACACTGGAAAAACCACTGCACTAGCATATGGCATTGTACTAGAGTTGCTTACACTAGCACTACATCAGTTGAGTAAATGGAACAGCAGTGCTAGATGCTGCCCTTTGTATAGAACATAAACTTATAATTTAAAAGATCTGGAGCCCTGCAATTGTAATACAATAAAAAAGACAGCAAATAATTCACATTTTATTCACATTTGTATCTCTGAAGTACTATTATGGCCAAATCTGCTTTGAGCATCTGGCAATAAAGGAGGGCACACACTAAATACAGCTGAATTATAAGCAGGACTCAGAATATGCTGCAGTTCTACGGGTGTGCATAAACTTTTATGGAAATGTTTATGCTGGCTGGGGAATGCCAGGAATTCTAGGATTTTTTTCTGTCTAAACATGCATAGGATTGCATCCTAAAATGTTTCAAATGAAAATAAACAAGCAAACGCAGAAGGTCACAGTGGATGTCGAATTTAGCTTCCTGAGAGTCTCAGTTTTCTTTTTAGTTAAAGTGATTTTCTACTCCTTATGGCTTAAAAATACGCATGGAAGCATGTGGAAAACACCTGCTGAAAGCTGAGTATCCAGAGAGATGGATGAAGATTTTCAGTGATTGGGGGCAGGTCTTCAGTGTCTTTGCTTCTTTCAGTGAATAGCAAAGGAGAAATTATAGAAATCGGAATGAAAGTTTTGCAAAATAAGAGCAATTATGCAAATTCTCCCAATTTGCATAATCCATATTGCCCACACAATTCAGCTTCACTTCGCACTGAATTTTAGTTTTATTTTTAGTGCAGAGAATGTACATGCCAAACCACAGCCTGCAGTATAGGACACAGGTAAGGACACTTTCTTACAGAGGGTTTTTTTCAACCATGGTCATTCATGCTTTGGTGACTTCTCATCTTGGCTACATTAACTGCTCTCCATGGGATTACCTGCTACAGTCTAGAAGTTCCAGCTAGTGCAAAATACAGGTACCCACTTATTGTTATGGGCTGGGTGTAGAACCGCATAACATATATTTTGAATAAGTTGTATTGGCTGCCGGTGTGCTTTTACGTTCAATACAAAGTAGTGTTTCCCCTTTTTAAAGCCCTATTAGTTTAGGACCTGCATGCCTTATGGGGTGCCGCCTTCTCCTATATGAGCCTCCTCTGTTATTAAAATGCCCCTTTGACAGGCATTTGGTACCAGGGCTAGCCCTGCCACTAGGCTGAGTGAGGGTGCTGCCTCAGGCAGCAGATTTGGGATATCATGAAAGGTCAGGAAATACTTACTGAATTTGTTACTCTTGTATTTTCACTGCCAGGGATGGGAGAGGTGTTTGTGGGATTTTATTTTATTTTATTTTTGCCTCATGATCCAAAATTACTTGGCTTGCCTTTGGATACACATTGCACATTGACCTAGATGGTAGGGGGTGCCATTTTCTGTTCCACCTCAGGCAGCAAAGTATTTTGGGATGGCGCTGTTTGATGCTTTTGACATTTTGGGCTCTGTTACATAAGAATAATGGTATTTTATTATTCTGTATAGACTCTCAATATTTTATTATAGCTGTTATTATACAGAGCTTTTGTGCATCCCTATGGAAAAACAGTACTTACACACACACACACACACAGAGCAAGACTGAGAGAGACAGAGAGACTGAGAGAGAGAGACTGAGAGACAAAGACAGAGAGAGAGAATATATGTGCATATACATCAGCTGTAGGACTGAGCACTATAAATGCTGTGCTCCTATGACATCACAGCTTCTATTGCTATGCTGGTGTCCTAAGTCAACTAGGATATTACATATTTCCAGTGTTACAGTATAACAACGTCACATGAAAAAAAACATCATGTTCTGGACAATTTCAAATTCAGTTGATCAAAACTATAAAAAATCACAAGCAGGTTAAAAGCAGAGCCAACATCAGGCAGTGCGAGTCTCTACATTCTCATCAGACATACTAACCTCTGCCTCCTTGCACTGTCTCTGTTCCGATAAGCTGATACCTGGGACAAAGGCAATTAACAGACTGGCCTCCTCCACACCCAGTTAAAACCAAACATTAGAAAATGATTTACGCTCCATACACCACACACCTGCATAACTGAAAATCAGAAGTGGTTGAACTTATATGAAGCAAACGAAGTTTTAATTTAAGAACTATACTTGAGACCACCAAGACTTGTCAATCATATATGGAGACAGCATGCAAAAATCTTGCTGAATGTCTCATGAGCTCTCTGACATTAGAAAAACTACTTCCTCTCACACAGCTGTTTGTTTACTGGGCAAACAAGGATTGCTGAGTTAACTCTGAGATGTGCAAGGAAAAGAACACACTGTGACTGTTAATCAGAAGGAAACAGTGGACATCTATGAGTACCTCCTTCATTAGATGGCCTTGTTACCTCACTGGAATAAGAAAATATAGAACCATCTGACTTGTCATCTCCAACGTCAGAAGTACTGGTAGAATGTAAATGTTGTTTACTGTAACGTCTTGCTTTTTCTACAATGGGAAAGACAATACTGCAGTAAATACTTATAAAGGTTTTTTTTAGGGGCTTTCTGGCACCAGGTGAAGACTTTTTTTATTTTCCTAGGCATTTTAAGTCTTTTAGTTCTGTTGTTTTAAATCTGTCACCGTATTTTAAATGTTTGCATTGCTGCTAGGCTTTAGCTTGGTTTTTGCTCTAATTTTATACTGTACTTCTAAAATGTTATAATGTATCTTATGTAGTATTTTATGCTTTCAATTGTTGTGAACCGCCCAGAGAACTTCAGTTACTGGACAGCATGGAAATGTAATTAATTAATTAATTAATTAAATTTTAAAATAGGATATAGGACAGTCCTCACAGTAACTTCCCTTTCAAGCATCATCTTGTGCAAAAGAAAGAAACTGGAATGCATGTTGTTGTTGTTCAGTCGTTCAGTCGTGTCTGACTCTTCGTGACCCCATGGACCATAGCACGCCAGGCCTTCCTGTCCTGCGCTCTCTCCCGGAGCGTGCTCAAGTTCATATTCATTGCATCCGTGATGCTATCTAGCCATCTCATCCTCTGCCGTCCCCTTCTCCTTTTGCCTTCAGTCTTTCCCAGCATCAGGGTCTTTTCTAAGGAGTTTTCTCTTCGCATTAGGTGGCCAAAATATTGGAGCTTCAGCTTCAGGATCTGTCCTTCCAATGAGCACTCAGGGTTGATTTCCTTTAGGATGGACTGATTTGACCTCCTTGCAGTCCAGGGGACTCGTAAGAGTCTTCTCCAGCACCACAGTTCGAAAGCATCAATTCTTCGGCGCTCAGCCTTCCTTATAGTCCAGCTCTCACAGCCATACATTACTACTGGGAAAACCATAGCTTTGATTAGATGGACCTTTGTCAGCAAGGTGATGTCTCTGCTTCTTACTATGCTGTCTAGGTTGGCCATAGCTTTCCTCCCAAGGAGCAAGCGTCTTTTAATTTCATGGCTACAGACACCGTCTGCGGTGATCTTGGAGCCCAAGAAAGTAAAATCTGTCACTGCTTCCATTTCTTCCCCTTCTATATGCCAGGAAGTGATGGGGCCAGATGCCATGATCTTAGTTTTTTTAATGTTGAGTTTCAAACCAGCTTTTGCACTCTCCTCTTTCACCCTCAACAAGAGGCTCTTTAGATCCTCTTCGCTTTCTGCCATTAGGGTGGTATCGTCTGCATATCGGAGGTTGTTGATAATTCTCCCAGCAATCTTAATTCCGACCTCTGATTCATCCAACCCGGCATTTCTCATGATGTACTCTGCATATAAGTTAAATAAGCAGGGTGACAATATGCAGCCTTGTCGTACTCCTTTCCCAATTTTGAACCAATCAGTTGTTCCATGTCTGGTTCTTACTGTTGCTTCTTGACCCTCGTACAGGTTTCTCAGGAGACAGGTAAGGTGGTCTGGTACTCCCATCACTTTAAGAATTTGCCACAGTTTGTTGTGATCCACACAATCAAAGGCTTTAGCGTAGTCAATGAAGCAGAAATAGACGTTTTTCTGGAATTCTCTTGCTTTCTCCATGATGCAGCGAATGTTGGCGATTTGATCTCTAGTTCCTCTGCCTCTTCTAAACCAAGCTTGTACTTCCGGTAGTTCTCGGTTCGCGTACTGCTGAAGCCTAGCTTGTAGGATTTGGAGCATCACCATGCTGGCATGTGAAATGAGCGCAATTGTGCGGTAGTTGGAACACTCTTTGGCGTTGCCCTTCTTTGGAATTGGAATGTAAACTGACCTTTTCCAGTCTTGTGGCCACTGGTGAGTGTTCCAGATTTGTTGGCATATTGAATGCAGCGCTTTAACAGCATCATCTTTTAGGATTTTAAATAGCTTGGCTGGAATACTGTCATCTCTGCTAGCTTTGTTGTTACTAATGCTTCCTAAGGCCCACTTGACTTCACTCTCTAGCATGTCTTGCTCAAGTTCAGTGACCGCACTATCATGGCTATCAGGGACATTCAGATCTTTCCTGTATAGTTCTTCTGTGTATTCTTGCCACCTCTTCTTAATCTCATCTGCTTCTGTTAGGTCCCTGCCTTCTTTGTCCTTTATCATGCCCGTCTTTGCACAAAACGTTCCCTTGAGATCTCCAATTTTCTTGAAGAGATATCTAGTCTTTCCCATTCTATTGTTTTCCTTGATTTCTTTGCATTGTTCATTTAAGAAGGCCTTCTTGTCTCTCCTTGCTATTCTCTGGAACTCTGCATTCAGTTGGGTATATGTTCCCCTTTCTCCCTTGCTTTTCGCTTCCCTTCTTTCGTCAGCTACTTGTAAAGCCTCATCAGACAGCCACTTTGCTTTCTTGCATTTCTTTTTCTTTGGGATGGATTTCGTTGCTGCCTCCTGAACAATGTTACGGACCTCCGTCTATAGTTCCTCAGGCACTCTGTCTATCACTCTGAAATCTATTCCTCACCTCCATGGAACCCCATGGAACGTATCACAAGGCTAAAAGGAATGCATGAGTTCACTAAAATATACAAAAAGGGACAACTCACACAGGAACAGAGGTATTGAATTATGGCTAGGGCCCTGTGCTGTCTGTCACTACAAACACAAAATTTGGTACACCTGCATCACAAGACACTTTTTTCCCCCACAGAAAGTAACACTTCACAGTCTGCAGCACAGGAACTTGACTGCAGGATCTTTTGCGATGTTATAGCCTATGATCACAGAACAACAGCAATTGAGTTATATTTCTCTAGTCACATGAAGAAAGCTAATGGTCATGGTGACAATGTGTTGTTTGTCATGAAATTTGGGGTACTTCCAGATGGATGCTCCTAGTGCTACCAGTCAAAAGACACTGTGCAGCTACTCCATCTTTCCCTCCTTAATGGATTTCCTGTGGTAAGAAAAAGGACAGCAGTGTGGGAAAACACAGGAGGGTTACAAATGAAAGATGATGATGTCTGGACCCCAGTAAAATTCCATGACTGTGGCAGGGCGATTACACACAAAAAATCTTTGTCTGGAAGCATCCTTAGCTATTTTATCTATTGTGTAGAACTTGCAAAAGAAATTGACTTCAGGAGATAACTGCACAATAAAAGCCTCACCTGGAACCACCTGTGGTGTTAAATAGTTTGCATTTAATTATAGAAGCTGGGCATCTGATTGAAAACCCACTAGGCCTATCAATCTTAAAATGCATTCTCTATAAACCACACCATCCCTAGGTAAAATTAATCTAACCCTTTGCAGTTATAACATTTTAAATACATGTTATAATGGGATTGTGGGGGGTGGGGCAGAGAAATCCAGTGCTTAAATTACAAAGCAGTAGTGTTGGGTCTACACTATATTTGCAAACTTCAGGCTAGTTAAGACTTTTGTAAATGGTTCCATGCAGGCTGGCCCTAGGGACACAACTGAGTGAAGGAAGTGAAATCAATTCAGTGCATCTATGCACATAGCCAGTGACAATTCATCTTTATGTGGCCACTGGAAAGAATGTGCTGCTGTGCTCCCACGAGTTACTTCTGAAAAACAGCAGCTATATCGTTAGGTGCACTAGGTCAACTATTACTCCCATTACTTCAACCAGGCATTGAAGAAAGCCATGAGTTAAACAATACCCGAAAGCATATGTAGACTCCTAGACTGAATATTATCTTCCAAAGGGTCAATGTCGAAGATGGAGCCAGGATCTGTGCGCCACACTTTGAGGTCTTTCCCAAGAAAAAACAGTAAGACAAAGTAAAAGCATGAAGGTTTTACCAATTTCTATGTTACAGTGATTTTTGTTGCTTTTTATCTCTGAGACTAGAGTTGAAAGAACAGAATTCTGTAACAAGAATGGGCATTGCATTGTAGCTGAACACCCTAAACAGTCAAGGGCCAATATTACAACATTCAACACTCATTGAATCTCACATCTATCTTCATACCTTATATGTTGCTTTCAAATGAAGTCAGATTCCTAGTATCAAATCTTCTCTTTTTATTTATTTTATGTAGACCGCTTGTATACAACATTGGCTTGAGTAATGCAAGTAAACCAAACATTCGTATTTTCTTTACAGGCAGGATATTGAAATGTTTTCATTTCCGCCCAGAAGCTCTTTCATCCATTTTTTGGTGCTGCTGCTGAATGCCAGGTCGGCCCAAAATAAGACCTCCCTCATCCATGATTTGATTGTGGATGAGGGGGTTGACCTGGCATGTAGTACTGAGACCTGGGTGGGGGAACTGGGAGGGGTCACTCTCTCCCAGCTGTGCCCTCCTGGGTACTCGGTGCAGCACCAACACCGACTTGAGGGTCGGGGAGGGGGGGTTGCCGTGGTCTATAGGAATTCAATCTCCCTCTCCAGGCTTCCTGCTCATTCGAGTGCAGATCTTGAGTGTCTGTACCTTGTGTTGGGTACCCGGGACAGATTAGGGATTCTGTTGGTGTACCGCCCACCCCGCTGCCCATTGGACTCCCTGCCTGAGCTGATGGAGGTGGTCTCGGACTTGGTGTTGAGGACCCCCAGGATGATGGTCCTGGGGGATCTCAACTTCCATGCCGAGGCCGCTGTATCCGTATCAAAGTGCTGGTGTTAACATTCAAAGCCCTTAACGGCTTGGGGCCAGGTTACCTGAAGGATCGCCTCCTCCCATATGTGCCTGCCCGGACCTTAAGATCATCATCAGTGGCCCTTCTCCGTGAGCCCCTGCCAAAGGAAGTGAGGCGGGTGGCTACTAGGAAGAGGGCTTTTTCTGCTGTGGCACCCCGGCTCTGGAATGAGCTCCCTAGTGAGGTTCGCCTGGCGCCTACATTGTACTCCTTTCGGCGCCAGGTGAAGACCTTTTTATTTTTCCAGGCATTTTAGCTTTCTAAATTTTTATCTTTGCTGTTTTAAATCTGTATTTTAAACTCCTGTACTGCTGCTAGGTTTTATTGTGGTTGTATTGTTATATTGTGGTTTTAATATTCTATATATTTTAAATTGTTTTATTGTGTGTTGTTTGGTTTTAGTTTTTGTGAACCGCCCAGAGAGCTTCGGCTATTGGGCGGTATAGAAATGAAATAAATAAAATAAATAAATAAATAATTTTTTTACAAACTAATTTGTTCTATTTCATCATTCCAAACATTTTTATCCCTCCCTCTGCAGCTCCTGGCTCCATACAAATTGAAAAGTACCATCCTACCTCTTGAGAGATGATATGCAAATAATAAGCAAGTCAGTTAAAAGTATAAAACATTATTTGCCCTTGGACTGATGCTTATAGCAAGCAATTAGTAAAATCTGGAGCGTGTTAAAAATGACTGTGTGTTTTTAAAGGCACTGCTTTTGAAATTCCGGCTTCTTGTCACGCTATTCTCGCTGTTTGCTGCTCTGCAGTGGGGGCTTAGAAGATACAGCATGAAACACTGCTGTTTCGAGTTGCATATCTTTGTTTTCTCCTTCCTCACCAGCAGCATTCAGTGGCTGAATTTGCTTTACTGAATTAGGGAGTCAATGAGAAGTTACAAGATTCCGCTCTGCCTATGTGCTCCTCTCTATCAGGCTAATCTGCCACCTTGAAAATGTGAGTTACAAAAACTAAAAACAAAGGACTGGACAGGGTAGAATGATTTTAATGTAACTATAACATTGGAGCTGAAGCATGTGACCCTGTCCAGGTCACATATTGAGCAGGTGCCCAAGACGCCCCCTTATGGTAAAACCTGCCCATTCATTAAAAACTTTTCACTAAAGGCTGCTCCGTATGTCCTCACAATCAAAGGTTAGATGACTAGCAACTGGAAATGGGTCCTCTGTGTGGTGGCAACCCAATCATGCAATGCTCCCCAAAACATTTGCTTTTCTATCTCCTGGAAATGTTTTTATTTATAACATGCCTCTGGCATGTTAGGATGATAAAAGCTGTGTTGCAGCTGCTATCAGTTTTAATTTCAATTTTTGCATTTCATCTTGCTGTTTTATTAGGTTTTATTGCAGACTGTTTCTGTAAACTGCCGTTAGGACCTGTTTCGGTAGAATGCCATGTTGCAAATTTTGAAAAATAAATAAATAAATACTGCTACATGGGCCACCCTGGCAGTTAGTTTATACTAGTGGTTATCATAATGGAGATTAGAAGAAAATACATCTGGCGGTATGTATCAGATATACCAATTCATTCACTTGCAAAACACACTTTGGTTGCTGAGGGAAGCACACACTCTGGCAGGGATTCCCAACCTTTTTGGACCCGTGGACACATTTGGGAACTTGAGAAACTGCCGTGGACACCACCACAAAATGCCTAATCAGCAGATCACCACTTTGGTGTCTACCTCTTGAGTATATGGATCTTAAGCTGCATCTTATTCAGCAAAAACTTTTGTTTCGTGTCTATTGGACACCACAATGTCTCTTTAATAAGGGATTATCTAATTTGGCTAATTGCTGGCAGTGCAATACAGCTACAGCTTCTTTTAAACTTATGTTTTGGAAATGTCCAGTAGTTGCTTCTTTGGGGAGGAAGTTATTACACAGATATATTTTGTACTGGAACAGTCTTTAACATTCACTCTTTAAAATTATTTACCTGCTTCATGGAAATTAACAAATGGTCAGCATAAATGGATTCTCTGTGCCCTTTTGACAGCTAAAAAGAGTGATATTACAAGATTGGAAGGATACTCACTCACCTCCTACAATGCAGTGGACTGAGGACCTTACAACATGCTTAATATTTGGATGGGTGGCATACAGATGCCACCTTCAAGTGGATACTTACTTGGATATTTGGTCTGCTTTTGTTGAAGCCTATGTATAATTACTACAAGGTTGTATGCATTTTGTATGTATTCATTGCTATGCATATATACAAATGCATGTCTGCAATTTAAAAAAATGGGAAAAATAAAAAATAAAATAAAGTTTGCAGGTGCCCATGGCACCACATTGGGGCCCCCTTCATGGGTGCCACTGGAGGAGCACACAGGTGCCTTATTGAGGACCCCTGCATTATGGTATTAACAGTAATTTTCACAGACAGATTTCTACACAACATCCCTGAAATAACTCTGGGGAGACAAAGTGTAATCCTAGGACTACAGAGGCATCTCTCCCAAGAAGTGGCTACATATGTTTTGAGAAAGTATTTATCCTCACAAATATGTTAGAGAACTAAAAGCATGACAGTGATACATGAGAAACACACACAGTGTGATCATAATGTCTTATGGTTATGGTTGTTTGCTTTTGATATTGTTGGTTTGAAGTTGTTTTAGATATGTTTCTTTTGTGTATATTGTCTGTTTATGTGTTTTTATGTAAATGGTTTTTAATCTCTGTATATTGTATTTTTAATATTTTTAATCTTTGTAAATACCCAGAGAGCTCCGGCTATTGGGCGGTATAGAAATGTAAATAATAATAATGGGGTAAAAATGAAATATGCAGAAAAACCCAACAAATACTGTTGAGGTAAAGCAATCATATGGCTGTAGATGCATTAACTCTTGTTTTACAGGGATTTCCAAGGGACTGTCATAAAGTAATATTAGAAAATGTATAAGATACTGTATCAATTCATGGTTTCATAAATTATCTCAATACTATCAAACACTGTACAAATACTTCAGGAAATTTTTAGCGTGGCAATGCAGAATAAGAAATGGATGCATCCCATTTTTGTTTCAATACACAGGTCAACTCTTATAGCTCCCAAATAAAAATAATAGGTATTTTCTAACAATACAATCCTTGTCTTGAAAAGCATTGAAATAGTGAGGCTGAATTCCTTTTGTACTAATCTATACAAAAATGTCAAATGGCAATTTCTTCTGTGATTACTTTCATTTTTAAAAGGAACTTAAAAGTGTTATTAATTGGCCCTTCATATTAACAATTTAAGTACTTTTTATATCATGCCTTTTTTTTACCTTTAAACCTTTGTAGAGAAAATTAATGTTTGATTAAAATTCCTTTCATCTTATCATCTGTTGTGTTAATTAATATTCTCATTACTTCAGAGGTGGCTGCAATTAGCACTTTTGCTAGAGAACAATTATTGTCTGATAACCCAAAACTGACCTATCATTTTTATCTGAAAAAAGAAATCTCCTGTGAAACAAAAGTACACAATATCAAATGCAGATAACACTGCAATTAGGCAGAACAAAAAAAAATTAATAATGGAGCAAGATTATTCTGGTCAGAAAGAAATATCAGCAGAGCTGGCCCACACAAATATCTTTGGGTCAATAAAGCATACAGTACTAACTTACCCACAATTATTCCAGGTCTCCTATCCATTTCAACTATATGTGGGTGAACACCTTTATAGGCAGCATCACTAACCACCTGGGTATTTCTTCTCACCCGTTCAGTCACAGGATCATCCACTATTGGAGTGAATCCTCTGCCTTTCGTTTTCTCAAAATCTTCATGGTATTTGACCTGGTGAAGAATGGGAATTCTTTTATTGCCCAATGACAAGAAGTACTAAGAGCTGCAAAAGATGAAGAACTGCCACCATAATTTTTGTTGGGCACTGACATTTTTGTTTGCAAATTACTCAAGCTGATAATCACCACCATGCAACTATTCTTTGCCAGTATATGTCTAATATATGTGAAATTCCAGTGGTTTTCCTTAAGAATATCTTTGAGATAATTAACATCTTATATGCATATAAGAAGTTACATGCAGTTTAATATGATTAATGTCAACCAGTTACATTCACATTCGAGAGACCGCATTAAAACCCTTCCAAAACCAGCTTACATTTCATACAAACTCAAAAGTAGTAAGAACAAATGCTCCATACCCTCAAGTTAGTACAAGTTACCAAGGCACTATAGATATCTGTATACATTTAACGCCTCTCCCCATACTGTCATGTATACTACACACCCACACATATACAACTTGCAAGCAAAGCCAATCAGAGCAATTAAACTCAGAATTCCACTTGCACACATGAACCAGGAACATGCACAAGCACAAGGCAGTGTGTGTGTGTGTCACCCTCTCCAGTTAAACTTTGGGAGGTGGAAATAGAAAGGAGCTGTAAGAAATCACACAGTGAACGGTTAGGAAAATAATTTTATTAGTATTGTAGGGGGGGAAATTACAGCGTTTATATGCAGTTAGCAAACCCACCCCATCACAACCACTGTGAAAGAAGAAATCAGTCCATACTTTAGTAGATTGTGCTAGTTACCTGAATTACTGAAGGGTACAATCCAATTGACAGCAAAACATTGTTCTTTAGAACACACTAGCTATGTGAAGAATGCACCCTACCATTGAGATGTTGTTTTGTGTCTCTTTGACATGCCTTAGCTCAGGTGTGTCTAGAATCACACTAGGTCTACCTTTCATCTGTTGCTGATCTCTGCTGTACTTGACCTGTAAGACACAGCAACATCACCGCACACGAACATTTTGAGTGCACAATTGGTCATGAAAATCATACTTAATGGCATGAGCAAATTATCCTTCTTACTATTCTTGGTAATGAGCACTACAATGGTGTACCCATTCAAAACATGAGTGTCATTGACCTTGGCTACAGTTCACAATACTTGAACGGTTAATGTGCAATACAAAAATGATACTTTCAAAGACATTGGTGGTCATCCACAAGAAAAACTCATAGATTTCCCATAACTTGATTGGCTATTGCTAGACCACACAGACAGACACAGCACTTTTAAAATATTTTTTTAAAATCATGTATGTTATGGAATGCATTAACATAGAAAGGAATTACTAACCCCAAACAATAGAAAGCTATAAGAAGAGACAAAGAACTTGCCGAGCTGATAATTTCTTGATTCTTCTTGACTCTCTCCATTTCAGGAGTGACACTCACAGAAGTAGCTTTACCAACCTGACCTTTATAGCGCACCTATTAATTTACAAAATAAAACACAAAATATAACAATGTAACTGAACTATGATAAATAGTGCACTGCGTTAAAACACCACCTGGTGTTTAAAGTCCAGATGTTCCAATTAGTTTGGTGTTTATTAACACTGCATACTGAAGCATAACAGATTGCTTTCTTTATATTTCATCAGTAAAATATGCACATATAGAAGTAATACTAATTTAAACATAATTTACTTTAAGGTGTAAATCACCAGGTACTGTTGCTGCTGTGCAACCTCTATTCAGTTCCATGGGGATTTGCACTGTAGTTCCTGGGTCTGCGCAAAGGAACAGTTTTCATATTAACGTACATTCCAAGAACGGATCAAACCATAAATCATTCTAAGTCAACAGTATTTAGTACAGGTTGAGTGTTTGTTTTATTTCAATGCTCATTACAAAGTCAAACACTTTGCAGATCAGAAAGATATTATTAGAAGCTGCCAACCAAGTGTTAGACCCTGGAAACCTGAAGGAGTACTGCAGAAGCAAAGTTATATAAGAAGGTAGCACTTCCTACACGTTCTCAGGGGCTAACTACATGTTACATGCAAATACACATATTAGAGCCAGGGTGCTTATTTTTCCCCTTAGAAAAGCAGTTTCAGAATGGGGTAATTAAGAGCAAAGAAGTAGGGAGAGCGGTGGTTAACCATTTCCTTGCCCATCACTTTGCTACTCCACATCATCACCCAGGGTATCAAACGCACATGTAGAAAAATAATATCTGACTATGAGTTATGATTTATTTTTCTTGGTGTTTTAGGATTGTTGGCTTTATGTTGGGTGGCTACCAGGAAGAGGGCCTTTTCTGCTGTGACACCCCGCTGCTGGAATGAGCTCCCTAGAGAAGTTCGCCTGGCACCTATGTTGTACTCCTTTTGGCGCCAGGTGAAGACCTTTTTATTTTCCCAGCATTTTAGCATTCTAGTCTTTTAGTGCTGCTGTTTTAAATCTGTACTTTAAATCTCTGCATTGCTGCTAGGTTTTATTCTGGTTATACTTTTATATTGTAGTTTTAAGCTTTCATATTTTGTATTGTTTTATGCTGTACCTTGTGGTTCCAATTTTTGTGAACCGCCCCCACAGAGCTTCGGCTATTGGGTGGTATAGAAATGAAATGAATGAATAAATGTTTCTATTGTTTTTTATTTTATTTTACAATGCATTTCAATAGTAACAGTAATAATAACCGTTATTTGTGCAAAGGAAGGAACAATAGTTAACATTACTAAAACTTACCGCACTAATATTTTGCTGATTTTTCTTTACTCGTTCAGTCTCTGGAGTCTCTGCTACTGCCGTGCCAGCACCTATCCCTTTCTTGTAAAGTATCTTCATTACACAAAAAGAAAAAAATAATAATGGGTCTGCTAGGAATGCTAGTACTAGCTGGAAAAAGTAGACAATATTCCAAATGCTAAATTACACTACCTCTATTGTTTGCAGTCATGGAGATGTTTTAATTTTCCATAAATCATTTCAACTACGAGGAGGGCTAACGCCAACTCATTTTCTTCGACCTTTTGCGACTACTAGAACTCATGTAATAGATTATCTTACTTTTGCATTCAGCAATGTTCTTCAGGTTTCCGCACGGCTTAAAATCCTTAAGACTGCACTCAGTGACAGGATGCATGTGAGTCTATTCTATTATAGCTGAATCCAGATGGGATCTAAAGAGTTAGTAGGCAAAACCATGTATCACCCAAGGGGGGCAGGGAAGCCCGCAGACTTCAAGTCTCCCCTGGCCATACAGATTTGTAACCTCGAGATACTCCTGAACTTACTACAGTACCTAGCATTTCAGCAGTACAATAGCAGCAGAGTATCTCATCATCGGGACCTAGAGAGAAGATCGTGAGAGTCATTCTAGCTCATTTTGACCCAACATTTTGTACACATCCACTTGTTACTTCATTACAATCATTGTACAGTGCACTTTGCACTTCCCTGAAGATGGTTCAGAGGTTGCAGCTGATGCAGAACATGATGGCCCACCTCCTAATGGGGCCAACAAGCACACACATTATGCTAACACTCCAGGCAGAAAATCAAAATTCCCACTTGCCCCTATAATTCTCTACAGTGGCTTCCTCTCTACATAGTTAAAGAATAAAGTTTTAATATGGAAACTTCTGCCTCAGGACATAACCTAATGCCTAAATTTTATGATTTAACCATGCATAATATGATTTAGAAGAGCCAGGAGGGCAGAGTCCGCCTTGATTGATTAAAAGCTAGCCATTCTACCTGAGGATGATGAATAGTAATAATGTTAACTAGTATTATTAATGATTGTAAGTCATTCTGAGAGCTTGTTAAGCTGAAAACTGATTCATTCTTGAGTAAAAATAAATAGGATTATTTCAATCCAATTTTATTAAGTTCCAACTATGTTCTTTGGTCCCAGTATGTTTTGGCCAGTTTTAAATAACAGTTTAAAAGAGATAGTATTGTGTAGCCATCACTGCCAGTGGTGTGCACATTATTCTTTCTGTCTCACCATGGTCTCAGGTAAATCTAGTTTTTGTATACTCTGAAAAAGCCAAATACAAGCTCTCAGAAGCATGATTTGTTACTCCTGGAATAGCAGTGTGAATACTCTGATCTGTGTCTCACGGGCATCTATCACAATAAACAACATGCTTCTCTATGATACCCAGCAAAGTCTTGAAACTGTTTAAGCTTTCTTAGCATGCGAAAGGGCGAGCAGTTATTTGTAGTTCATGTAGCTCTTTAAAAATAAAACCAACAGTGCAAGGCTGCCTACTCTCCCACAGCAACACCCCACCACTTCAAAATCATTAAAACATTCTTTTTCTTTAACTGTGTTGCTATCCTCTCCCACACTACAGTAAACATCATACCCTCCCACCCACAAAGTAATTAACATACTTTTCATCCTGCAGCGAGTAAGGCTAACCCCACACCCAAAGCACAATTCCCCCCTTTCCATCGTGTCTGCATGGTTCTCAAACTACTAGAACTAGACTGGAACTGCTACCATGAAAGTGGTGAAGGGTTGTTCCTATTACTCCACAGAAATCTCTACACAGCCACAGAATCAAGCATTAAAAACCATGTAGAATCCTCAGAAATTTCACTACCTTGTATCAGAAAGAAATAAAGCTGGATTTTCAAGCTAATTATTATGTCTCACAGTCTAACGATTAGACTCTAAACCATTTTAGATACTGAAAACAAATTCTTACATAAATCTCACGGAAATATAAAACACAGATATAATTAAAGTGACATATAAAAATGAATCAGACTGAATGGAAACAAAAAGCTCATGCAACTTTCGCTTCTAACTTGAATGGGATACCAATTTGAATTTATACCAGAAGAATTGACACAATTTATTAATCAAGCAAGCAAGCATAAATTCTGACTACATTTATACACTATTTTGTAGAAACAAAAAGAATGTAGATCAAACAAATTAGCCTCGTGAAATCTTAGTTATTTTGCAGTTTACTAGTTTTAATAGTTTACCAATTCAAAACATCACTGTCAAAAGACTAGTGTGGCTTTTACCAAGGTGGATATTGAATCAGTTTGGGAACAATAATGTGCACATTTCCACTGTGTTCCAGGATACAAGAGAGGTCATCTGACATGACATTTCCAAAAAGTTTCTTCTAAAATATAAATCACTTCAACTTACAGCACTGATATTTCTCTGTGTGTTTTTAATCCTCTCAATTTCAGGAGTATCTGGCACAGCAGAATAGGAACACAACATCTTCTCTGCTTCATCTTTATACTTATGCTGCAACACAAACAGACAGACACACACACACACACACACACACACACAAAATATACCAACAGACCAGCAATTGAAATGGGCTCAAGTACATGTAAATCTAATTTACTGCCACTTCAAAATTCCTTTATACTGCCAGGTTATAGTAAACTGGACCTTAATATAACCTGGAATTGAATTCTAAATCATTAGTTCCAGTCCAAGTATCTACATGTTAAAGCAAATGCACTGGCATAAGTCCTATTCTGCATACTTCTTAAAACTAAATTTCGTATCAGTAGAAAGTGAATAACACTGTTCATAGGAAGACACTCCTGAACTACAAACAGCTCTTAATTACTCTTCAATCCCTACCTACCTGGCTAGCTATTTCAGAAGCTTTCATTGCTCGCTGTATCTCTGGGATATTTGTGCCCACTTGCATTCCTTTCCCTTTGATTTCAGTCTCCAGGTCCTTCATATATTCCTTCTGCAAGAAAAAGCACATTAATGAATTCTTAAGACATACAATATCTTTAGCCTTTCATATCCATACCACTGGAATAATTCATGTGTGCTGCTTTCAAAGCTACATTAGCAACACAAGCTAGATTTCTGACGCCTGGCTGTGGTTCCATAGGATTCAGTTTTATTATTTTCTATACTTTCTACTTTCAAAAGGATTTTGCCAAAACACATTTTTAAAGCCCCATTGTATTTTACCATAAATGCCATTGAAGTACTGCATTCTGCACAAACCTGGCTTGCAATTTCATAAGCTTTCTTTGCCCGTTGTATATCAGGTGTATCCATGCCCACCTGCATGCCTTTCCCTTTAATTTCCATTTCTAGATGTTTCTTGTATTCTTTCTGTGAAGGACAGAACAGGCAATACTCAGATCTACAGTAGCTGAAGCCTTTATATAGATCCTGCTTTAATCTGTGTGCTTTTCTTAAATAGCACTATTGAAGATCAAAATGTCCTTTTATACAGTCAGAACATTGGCTCCATAGGAGATACTCAGATATATCTAATGTTCCCTTAAAAAAAAAAAAAAAGATCCTTTAACACAAAAAATATGTCTCTGTAGTATCTTGTTTCAGGCTGCCCCTGTTTTCATTGTTCTCAATTAAATCCCAGATTAAATAATATGTTCATATAACTATGCATTACTGATTATGGGTATAATCCAGAAAAAGTTAGATGCATTTGTCACAAGATCCATCTCACTAGTGGAAGGATAAGCATATCCCTCTTATGACTTACCATGGATTGTGACTTTCAATAAAAATAAGCAAGGAAAAGATCCTCCCCAATCCTGTTCCACAGAGAAGATACCCAGTAAAGTTCACTACTACCAGCCTCTCAACCAGGAGTCAAGAACCCTTTTCGGCCTGAAAGCTGAATTGGCTCTGGGCTAGCACATCAGGGACCACATGCTAACAGTGGGTGGGGCCATATCCCAAAGTCGGCAGGACCACAGCATTGCTGCCATGTGATTGTCCAGACCCCATTCACAAGGTCGGTCTCTCTCTCTCTCTCTCTCTCTCTCTCTCTCACACACACACACACACACAACACACTCTCCTCTCCCGAAAAAGCCCCCCCCATTCTCCCTCAATATGTTTTAGTTACTTTATGCAAACATAACAGGAAATTAAATATGCTAAATGCTTATGTTTCACTGAAATAAAATCACTGTGTGTTCCAGTTCTATAGATTCCAACAAGGCTTAGATATGCTTAGCTTTCTCTAGACTGATGGCAATACTGGTATTTTTTTATTTGTGTATTTATTCTCCAAAATCTATAACCCACTTTTCAGGCAAATAGCTTCCAAAATGGCTCATATCATGTTACAACTATAAAACTGCAATAAGAAAACAAATTTAAAAGACCATAAAATACTAAAACCATAGATAAAATAGCCAATTTAGCAACGAAACAGTAAGATGATATAAAGCAACAGATACAACATTAAGTGTAGGATTAAAACAAATCCACTTTAATATTGAATCAACTTTAAGGTTCAAATGTCTTCAGTGAAACTAAAAAGGGTTCAAACTAGGCTTGCAGCCTATGACTTATTGGGGAGCATCCAACGGTGCTCTACTGCTGGCAGCAAACACCACCAGTTCCCAGTGCACACGCAGACGCAGCTGGCCCCTACTGCTGGTGACGACAATAGAGCAATTTTGCGGCCAAGCCTCCAAATGTCTGGAAATGCAAGTTTCTGGAAAGCTTGACCTGCCCCTTCCAGAAACTTGTATTTCTGGTCATTTGGGGGCTTGCCCCCGGAAACACTGTATCTGGTGGTAGCGGCCGCATGCACGTTGCCGCCACCAGGGCCAGCAGCACACATACCAGGAATTGGAGGCGCTCGCTGCCAGCAGTAGAGCACTGTTGGATCCTACCCATTATGTTTATTATATGCTGCCCCACACATAGGGTGTGGATAATGAGTTAAAACAGTGTTATGTTCTTTTCCATCAAGGGCTTTTTAATCATTAAAGAAATAAGATACACTGGGCAGAATCTAGCAGGAGGGTTATGCCTCCTCCAATTCCTTTTCCAAGCAATGGGTCCCACCAATTCCGCTGCGCGCAAGCAGGAACCACCACTTACAAAGGGTAGATTTAGCGCTTCATAGGGGAACCCCCAAAATGAGCATTTCTGCCTGGTTCAGGTTGCCCCGGAAGTGCTAAATCTACACTGCGCAAGCAGTGGGGGCCACTTGCATAACAGATTTGGTGGGATGTAAGAGAATCAGCGGGGCATAAGCGCCCTGTTGGATTCTGCCCTAATATAAAATAGCCTTTGCTGAACTGGAACAAACACAACTTCGGGATTATCCAGGAACTAATAAACACATCCTACTTTCCCAAATACACATATATATTATTTAGAACAATATATGCATATATATATGTCTGTGTGTGTGTGTGTGTGTGTGTGTGTGTAATACATACATATTAAAATGTAAACATGCATTAGAAAGTTTTTTAAATTAACCTCTCTGAAATTTATATTTATTCATAGTAATGTTGAGAATTCTGTTCTGAATTGGTCTTCTCAAATGGGGAAGGGGGAACCACAACACATACATCTACTGAAATGAATGGACAGAATCCAACAGGGAACTGATTCTCTTCCACCGCCAATTCCATTGAGCAAGCAGCTCCCACCACTTACGCAAGGGAGATTTAATGCTTCTGGAGCAACCTGAAACAAGCAAAAACGCTCCTTTCTGGAACAAGGCAGGTCAGCAGAATTCACATAAGGGGGCTCCACTGACCTGCCTCCTTCCAGAAACAAGCGTTTCTGCTCATTTCGGAACTTTTCCTAGGAAGTGCCAAATCTCCCTTGCGTACATGGTGAGTCCCACTTGCACAACAGAATTAGTGGGACGCACTGCTTGTGAAAGAGAATCAGCGAGGTGAAAAGGAATCAGCGGGGGGCATAAGCACCCTGTTGGTTTCTGCCCAATGTGTTTAACAATACAGTCTTGCACACACACACCTACTCCATTTTATGCTTAGCATTAGAGCTTTAGTAAGCAATCAAAAGGGAACTCTACATTTTGTTGATCACTAGGTCCAATGGCATAAGAACTAGGCCCCTGCTGCTGCAATACAGGTTTAAATGTGATGTGAATTGAAGAACACCTAAGAATGCAAAAATCTAAGTGAAAATGGAAGGCTTAAACCTGTCAACAACAGGTGTCTTCCCACAATTCTCAAACAGAAGCCTCAAGTATACATTGAAATTTGAGAGAGAGTAGGATCAGACAGAATTGTCTAGAGACCCACAAAAAATGATCCAGCATCAAGGATGAGCAATCAGTTATCATTACTCTCTGAAACTTGTATGCCTAGAATGAACAAAACATCTTAGGAGCAATTTTCCAACAAGTCCCACAAGATCATCACCAGCAGTTCACAATCAATGTTACTGAAAGCTTTCAGAAGACATAAATCAAGGTAGGTTTACTAAAGAAACCTGCCTGAAATCCTGGAGAGCCTCTGCCAGCCAGTGTTAACAGTACTGAACCAGGTGGACCAATAGTCTCAGTGTAAGGCAACTTCCTATGTTCCTATGTGTATAGTTGCATGAAGTGTGCATAGCTGAGTTCTGAGTTTGGCATCAACTTCCCTTCAAGTTCAAACAAACACTGTTCTATGCTGTGATCCATCACAAGTAAGAAAGGTAAGTTACTGTTGCTATGGATGACAAATGGTAGAATGTCTACAGCAGGCTCTACCTGAAATATTTCACAACTGAGATATTTCAGTTTAGCAAAACCAAGTGTATAATCCATAAGTTGTCATAGCAATACCTGATACCAGGTTATAAAGTATATAGTTCTGATTCAATATTATTGTAAACAAACCTGGCTTGCAATCTCAGATGCTCTCTTGGCTCTCTGTATTTCAGGTGTATCTGTACCAACTCTCATTCCTTTCCCCTTAATTTCAGTCTCCAGATCTTTTTTATATTCTTTCTGTGAATACAAGAATATATTGTATATTAATTCATATCAAGTATCCATTTGAAGGGGGAAATCAAATAAATTACCTTAGTGCAGGGGTGAGGAACCTGCAGGCCTCCAGGTGTCTGTGCACAACAACTGACTATTGGAAGTGTTGGCTGGAACTGGTAGTTCTAATCCAACAAGTTCTGGTGGAGCACAGATTCCCCAATGCTATCTTAGTAGTTAGCGTTTAAGGGATATACAGTACATTGCATATTCAAGTCTATGCCCTCACAGACCAATTTACGGGGCAAACTGCAGTGGTTACTCTCTAATGTTCTTGCAAACCTAGAAAATGAATAAATGTATAGTAGTGTTTTGCAGGTTTGCCTATTTAAAAAAAATGGTCAATTGTCTCTTTTTTAAAACAAACATTTGATTTAAATTCTAACAAGATAACAGAGCTATGTTCTTTTCCAGCAAGGTTTTCTTTTAGCATGAAAGAAATATTATGCACTGGACAGACTCCAATGGGGCACTTATGCTGCCGCCCCCATTTCCTTCCACCCTGCCAATTACCTGCCGTGAGCGGTGGGTCCCACCAATTCCACTGTGCAAGCAGGACCCACTGCTTACACAAGGGAGATTTAGCACTTCATAGAGGAAGCCCCCAAATGAGTGTTTCCGCTTGTTTTGGGTTGCCCCAGAAGTGGTAAAACTACATTGTGCGAGTAGTGGGGGCTGCTTGCACAACAGAATTGGAGGAATGTAGGAGAATAGGCAGGGGCATAAGTGCCTTGTTGGATTCTGCCCTAATATAAAAAAGCCTGTGCTGAACTAGAACCATCAGAACTTTAACACAACTTGGGGATTATCCAGGAACTAACAAACACATCCTACTTTCCCAAATATACATATATTATTTAGAACAATATATTACGTTATATACATGTGTGTATGTGTGTGTGTATACATATATACACACACACACACGTAGCCATGCATTAGAAACTGTTTTAAGTTAACCTCTCTGAAATTTATATTTATTCATAGTAATGTTGAGAATTCAGTTCTGAATTGGTCTTCTCAAACTGAGGAGGGGGATCCACACTACACATGTCTACTAAAATGAATGGACAGAATCTAACAGGGAACTTCTGCCCCTACTGACTCTCTTCCACCCTACCAATTCCATTGTACAAGCAGCCCCCACCACTGATGCAAGGGAAATTTAATGCTTCTGGAACAACCTGAAACGAGCAGAAGCACTCTTTTCTGGAACGAGGCAGGTCAGCCGAGCTCACATAAGGGAGCTTTTCTGACCTGCCTCCTTCCAGAAATGAGTGTTTCTGCTAACTTCAGGGCTTCCCCTATAAAGCGCTAAATCTCCCTTGTGTAAGCAGTGGGTCCCTCTTGCACAACGGAATTGGTGGGACCCACTACTTGTGAAAACAAATCAGTGGGGCAGAAAGGAATCAGCAGGGGCGTAAAAGTACCCTGTTGGATTCTGCCCAGTGTGTCTAACAGTGCCATCTTATATATGTCTACTCAGACATCAGTCCCACTGAATTCAACAGGCTTGGTCTCAAGTAAGTGGGCACAGGAATGCACCCAAGAGATGCCTTTCCTATTCAAAAGGTATGTAACCAAGGTACTTCAAAACTTTTTGCCTTCTACATAGTTTCACTTGAGAAATTTTTCAAAATCGAAATATGCAACAATAGATTACTGCAATGTTTAAAAGCAGACTGCCTTCCCTTAGCAGACCCAGGCTGTCCTGAAGATCATCAGAGGAGGCCTTGCTGGTCATTCCAAAACTAACAGAACATTGACAAGCAATACCTTGACAGCGGCCCTTCTCAGTAGCAGCACCCAGCCTTTGCAGCTTGGGAGGCAGAAAATGTGGCATCATTCAAACACCTCCTGAAAACACACTTGTTCACCCAGGCCACATCTAAATGGCATTGCTTTGCCCCCCCACCGGGTGGCAACTGTGCAGCAATGTGGCTTCGAGTCAGCATGCCCTGCGATACACTTGCGATGTACTACGTGCTTCCCTTACAGACTCACCGTGCCCTTCCCCCCTCCCATTTTACTGAAATATGCAGCTGTGCAGTCCCGTGAGTGTGGGGGTGCAACACTTCAGTGGCTGTTTTGCATTTAAGGGGCTCTGCTGTGTTTTTCCATCACCTTTTAGGTAAAAAGTGAGTGTTTTGTGCTCCTTCATTTCCGCACCATCAGTTTGTCAGTTAGTTCCCCAGCCCGAGACACTCGCGATGGTTCGCACTCACAAGCATGAGCGCTATGTGCCTAGCCATTGCTCCAAAATGGTGGACAGAGAGATGTTGGTTCTTCCCTAAGACCACCCCCCTGGCCCTTGGGTACTGAGTTGCGAAGATACAAAGCTACAAAACTGTGCGAAACTGTGATTAAGTAGATGAAAACAACCCTCTGTGCTTCTGTAACTGCGTAGCTGTGAAGGGATGGGGGGAGTAAAGGGGCATCACAGAGTGACGCAGGCACTACGCGCACCTACAACACGCCCACTGTAAAATGCGAAGTCGGTTCGGGAAAGGAACAGATGGCCCGCAACCGTGGGGAAACCCGCAGCAAACCCCCAAAGTCACAGTAAAATGACTCCTTGGAACTCCGCATTTTCTGGGCAAAAACCACAGATGGCTGCGAAGTCGCAACTGCGTCATCTATCACGAGGGACCTCGACTCGCACCCGCCTCAGAGTAAAAGCCTGATGTAGGTGGGCCCCCAGGCTTTCCCTGGGCGGTAATTAAATTAATCATGCTGTTCCATCTTACTGCTCCTTGTATTTTGTTTTTAGTGTTGTTTTTAATATTGTATTTTAAATATGATTTTAATATTTATATATGAACCGCTTAGGAATTTTATTATATTTAAAGATATATAAATATTACTAATAAATTAAATAAATAAATAAATAAATAAAAGCAAAACCACTACTGTAATAAATAGAACAGTGCAGAATTCTTCTTGACCTTGTGTACCAATTAATAATTTTTGCTAATTGCATCAAACCAGAAAAAAATACAAAACAATTATTTTGAACTAGCAAATGCACCCAGTTCCATATGGGTTGGAATACCCTTTAGTTTGATACAACAAAGCCAGCTGGTACACTGTGGTCCTTGCCACAGTGCAGTCCTATAAGCCCCCTGAGGAAGGGGTCTGTTTACTCCCTTCCTCTGAGGACTACCCCACAACTAGGGGAAGGAAGCAGCAAAGCCTTCAAGCAGATTTTCTCCACCCCCTCTGAGGGAAGTCACAGCCCCAGGTATCCCTAAGCATCCCCCACTGAATTCTCCTGAAAAGGGGGGGGCACAGCAGAGGATTACCTCGAGCCCCCAGTTCACTGCACCAGTTATTTTTTTTCCACAGAATGTTCTCTGTAGCCCTGAAACAAAGTTACACAGAGTTAGACACTTCGTACCCATCTAGATGTGCTACAGCTGCTATCATCCACACCCAGCATGGCCAATGGAGGACACCAGGTTGGGGGAAGGCTGCTCTAACCATTACACCACACTGTCTCTCTCTACCTCTCATTTTGTTGTTCAGTCGTTCAGTCGTGTCCGACTCTTCGTGACCCCATGGACCATAGCACGCCAGGCTTCCTGTCCTGCGCGCTCTCCCGGAGTGTGCACAAGTCCATATTCATTGCATCGGTGATGCTATCTAGCCATCACATCCTCTGCCGGCCCCTTCTCCTTTTGCCTTCAATCTTTCCCAGCATCAGGGTCTTTTCCAGGGAGTTTTCTCTTCGCATTAGGTGGCCAAAATATTTGAGCTTCAGCTTCAGTATCTGTCCTTCCAATGAGCACTCAGGGTTGATTGCCTTTAAGATTGACTGATTTGACTAGGGATGTACAAAAGTCACTTACCTTTTCGAAGGATGACATTCGTGGGGGGGGGAGGCGCTCCGTCCCTCCCCCCAAAATTCTGGCCGGGGGGCGAGGCGCTCCGTCCCTCCCCCCCCCCCCGAAATTCTGGCTGGCTGGCTAGCAGGGACGCAAATGGGGGCAGCCGTAGCCGCCACCGTTTGCATCCCTGCAGTCAGCCGTGATAGGATACATAAATGTTTACATAGCCTATCACAGCTGATTTAAAAGAAAAAAAAACACCGTGCATACGCAAATGGCGGCACCCATGGGCGCCGCCATTTGCGTTCCTTATTTTGGCACATCTTAGTCTACGTAAACATTTACGTAGACTAAAATGGCGAAAATAAGGGGAACGCAAATAGCGTAGCATCTTTTCTTTTTCTTTTAAATCAGCCGTGATTGGCTACGTAAACATTTACGTAGCCTATCACGGTGTTTTTTAAAAATCTAGCCGTGATAGGCTACGTAAATCTTTACGTAGTCTATCACGTGTTTTTGTTTTTGTTTTACTGGAAATGGCAGCGGAGGCAGCCGGTCGGAAGACCAGCCACCGCAGCCGCCGCCGAACTGCCGCCGGAGCCGCCGCCAGGAAGATCCGCCCAAGGTAAGTCCCGTCCCGGGGGGGGTGGGGGGCAGACTGTTCCACCACCGATTTTGGGTGGCCGAATGCACTGGCATTCGGCCTCCCCGAGATCCGTGGCAGAATTCTCTGACATCCCTAGATTTCACCTCCTTGCAGTCCAGGGGACTCGTAAGAGTCTTCTCCAGCACCACAGTTCGAAAACATCGATTCTTTGGCACTCAGCCTTCCTTATAGTCCAGCTCTCACAGCCATACGTTGCTACTGGGAAAACCATAGCTTTGATTATACGGACCTTTGTCGGCAAGGTGATGTCTCTGCTTCTTACTATGCTGTCTAGGTTTGCCATAGCTTTCCTCCCAAGGAGCAAGTGTCTTTTAATTTCATGGCTACAGTCAGCGTCTGCGGTGATCTTGGAGTCCAAGAAAATAAAATCTGTCACTGCTTCCATTTCTTCCCCTTCTATATGCCAGGAAGTGATGGGGCCAAATGCCATGATCTTCGTTTTTTTAATGTTGACTTCCAAACCAGCTTTTGCACTCTCCACTTTCATCCTCAATAAGAGGCTCCTGAGATCCTCTTCGCTTTCTGCCATTAAGGTGGTACCGTATGCGTATCTGAGGTTGTTGATAATTCTCCCGGCAATCTTAATTCCAACCTGTGATTCATCCAACCTGGCGTTTCTCATAATGTACTCTGCATATAAATTAAATAAGCAGGGCGACAATATACAGCCTTGTCATACTCCTTTCCCAATTTTGAACCAATCGGTTGTTCCATGTCCAGTTCTTACAGTTGCTTCTTGACCCTTGTACAGGTTTCTCAGGAGACAGGTAAGGTGGTCTGGTACTCCCATCTCTTTCAGAATTTGCCACAGTTTGTTGTGATCCACACAATCAAAGGCTTTAGCATACTCAATGAAGCAGAAATAGATATTTTTCTGGAATTCTCTTGCTTTCTCCATGAGCCAGCGAATGTTGGCGATTTGATCTCTACTTCCTCTGCCTCTTCGAAACCCAGCTTGTACTTCCGGTAGTTGTTGGTTCACATACTGCTGAAGACTAGCTTGTAGGATTTGGAGCATAACCTTGCTGGCATGTGAAATGAGCGCAATTGTACAGTAGTTTGAACACTCTTTGGCATTGCCCTTCTTTGGAATTGGAATGTAAACTGACTTTTTCCAGTCTTGTGGCCATTGTTTTGTGTTCAAAATTTGTTGGCATATTGAGTGCAGCACTTAAAGAGCATCATCTATTAGGATCTTAAATAGCTCAGCTGGAATACTGTCATCTCTGCTAGCTTTGTTGTTACTAATGCTTCCTAAGGCCCACTTGACTTCACTCTCTAGGATGTCCAGCTCAATTTCAGTGAGCGCACTATCATAGCTATCAGGGACATTCAGATATTTCCTGTATAGTTCTTCTGTGTATTCTTTCCACCACTTCTTAATCTCATCTGTTTCTGTTAGGTCCCTGCCTTCTTTGTCCTTTATCATGCCCGTCTTTGCACAAAACGTTCCCTTGAAATCCCCGATTTTCTTGAAGAGATCTCTAGTCTTTCCCATTCTATTGTTTTCTTCGATTTCTTCGCATTGTTCATTTAAGAAGGCCTTCTTGTCTCTCCTTGCTATTCTCTGGAAATCTGCATTCAGTTGGATATATCTTCCCCTTTCTCCCTTGTTTTTCGCTTCCCTTCTTTCCTCAGCTACTTGTAAAGCCTCCTCAGACAGCCACTTTGCTTTCTTGCATTTCTTTTTCTTTGGGATGGATTGAGTTGCTGCCTCCCGAACTATGTTACGGACTTCCGTCCATAGTTCCTCAGGCACTCTGTCTATCAGGTCTAATCCCTTAAATCTATTCCTCACCTCCACTGTATTTTCATAAGGGATATGATTGAGGTCATACCTGAATGGTTTAGTGGTTTTCCCTACGTTCTTCAATTTAAGCCGAAATTTTGCAACAAGAAGCAGCTCATGATCTGAGCCACAGTCAGCTCCAGGTCTTGTTTTGACTGACTGTATAGAGCTTCTCCATCTTTGGCTGCAAAGCACATAATCTGATTTCGATATTGACCATCTGGTGATGTCCATGTGTAGAGTCGCCTCTTGTGCTGTTGGAAAAGAGTGTTTGCTATGATCAGCATGTTTCTTGGCAAAACTCTATTAGCCTTTGTCCTGCTTCATTTTGTACACCAAGGCCATGTTTGCCTGTTATCCTGGTTATTTCTTGACTTCCTACTTTAGCATTCCAATCCCCTATGATGAAAAGGACATCTTTTTTTGGTGTTAGTTCTAGAAAGTGTTGTAGGTCTTCATAGAACCGATCAGCCTCAGCTTCTTCGGCATCAGTGGTTGGGGCATAGACTTGAATTACTGTCATGTTGAATGGTTTGCCTTGGATTCGTACTGAGATCATTCTGTCATTTTTGAGATTGTACCCCAGTACTGCTTTTCCCACCCTTTTGTTGACTATGAGTGCTAATCCATTTCTTCTAAGGGATTCTTACCCGCAGTAGTAGATATAATGGTCACCTGAATTAAATTCTCCCATGCTTGTCCATTTTAGTTTGCTGATTCCCAAGATGTCGATGTTCAGTCTTGCCATCTCATGTTTGACCACCTCCAGCTTACCTTGATTCACTGATCTTACATTCCAAGATCCTAAACAATATTGTTCTTTACAGCATCAGACTTTCTTTTCACCACCAGACACATCCACAGCTGAGTGTCCTTTCGGGTTTGGCCCAGCCACTTCACTCTTTCTGGCTCTACTTGGAAATTCCCTCTGCTCTTCCCCAGTAGTATACTGGACACCTTCCGACCTGAGGGGCTCATCTTCCAGTGTCATATCTTTTAGCCTTGTGATACGTTCCATGGGGTTTTCTTGGCAAGAATACTGGAGTGGGTTGCCATTTCCTCTCCAGTGGACCACATTTTGTCAGAACTCTCCACCATGACCTGTCCGTCTTGGGTGGCCCTGCACGGCATAGCTTATGGCTTCACTGAGTTACGCAAGCCCCTTCGCCACAACAAGGCAGTGATCCATGAAGGGGGCTCTCTCCATTACCACCCTTTTAAAATATATTATTAAACCAAGGGAAGACATCCTCAATCTGGTGCCTTCCAGATTTGTTAACTATAATTCACATCTTCTCCAGCCAGAATGTCCAATGTAGTTGTATTCCAGTTGACCCCAACCAAGTGCCCTCCAGGTAGTTTTGGACTACAACGTCCTGCATTCCTGACCATTGGGCAGACTGGCTAGGGCCAATGGAAGGTGAAGTCCAACACATCTGGAGGGCACCAGGTTGGGGAAGCCTTCAAGTAAATTTACGCAGCTGTCAGAATTGAACACATAGTACCTGCCCCATCTGAATGAAGCTGTACCCACTAGGCACAGCACTTGCCATGGTACACCCCTATGGCCTTCTGAGAGAGGGGTCAGCCCACTCCATTCCTAAGGCGGGATGCTCCACAGCAGTGGGGGCAGCCACATACCTCTGTCCCTCGGACTACGCCCTGGATCCAGCTTTGCACGGTGGGAATAACAAGCAAACAGAATTAATTTAAATTAATATCCATTAATGCTTTTAACAAACAAAATAACCCTAAGGTGCATGCCCATTGCTAGGGTTCCCGTAGTATGCATACCAAGTTTCAGGGGTCTGGGTTTCCTGATCTGGAAGCTATGGAGCTGAATGATAGATGAACAGACCCACTTCATTATTACAGATGTTTTTTTTACTGACCTCACTAACAATTTCAGATGCTCTCTTTGCTCTTTGAACATCAGGAGTTTCTGAAATAAGCTTAACTCCTTTCCCCTTTATTTCATTTTCCAGATCTTTTCTGTATTCCTTCTGTAAAAGAAAAAGAAAGAACCAGGTAGAAACAGTTTCAAAGCATGTACTTTTTCACTGACTGTATAAACCATAAGAATATATTTCATTGGGTGCTTTGTGAAGGGCTCACTTTCCATGACATTAATAACCTTTACTTACATAACCTACCTCATTTAGTATCTGAGCTGCATTTTTCACTCTAATCAAATCTGGTGTATCTTCAAACACCATCAATCCTCTTCCTTTCATCCCTTCTTCCAAATCTTTTCTATACTCTTTCTGAAGGTTAAAAAAAAAAAAAAAAAAATTTCTCTGCTTTAAATTGTGAGCGAGATCTTGAAAAGAAAAACTTCTTATTAAATATTTCAAGGAATACTTTGAAAATCCCTATAAAATATGAATTAGATAGTGCACATTTGCCATAGTTAAAATAGAATTCAGAAATCAAAAGGTATGTTGCACCAAGAGTGAAAAGATTGTAAAGTAATCTTTATCTTGCTCCTGAAGGGGGGAACCCAAAACGTTCTTCCTCTTATACACTAGTACTACAGTTACACAGATGCTTTATTGTAAGAGCTTCTGCTATGGATGGCAGCTTTACAGATTACAGACAAGCAAATGACCCTGTCACTCAAGTCCTACTAATGCTGTCATTATTCACAAAGGTGCACTAAATGCGACACAAAAGGCACTTATCTGCAAATCAAAGTTACACAGCACAATGAGCACTTGTGATAGAAATGAACATGTAGACGGATATTAAACTAACATGGCAGAAAAGGCAAGCTAGAGGTAGCTCAGTTTGTGTTAAATGATATCCAGAAGCGGAAACAGATTACATATGCTTTCCTCTTTGATTGACAGACCAAGAGGTGTCATCTCAGTTTATCTCCAAATATCTTCAGCTTCTAGGCACAAAGTTAATTCAGACATCACACGAAACCATAGTTAATGGAGCTTAACTATGATGTGGTATGATATCTGAATTGCCAAACTATAGTTTGAAACTGGCCAAGAAACCATCATCATAAACCATGGCCTGAAGTGGGTTTGCAACCCATAGTTGGTACTAACAATAGTTTGGCATCAGTGGGAAAACCATAGTTGCAGCCATCATTCACCTTCAGAGGATGCTGCTCAACGGAGACAGGAGTGAACTTACGTGCTTAAGAAACCGAATGCTAGGTAAACAGTGGTTTTCCTATTGTACATTTACAGTCTGTGGTACCATAGAATGCTGCAGATCCCCTCCTCCACAGCTGGAGACAGAATTCAGACCACAGAGAATGAGATCCTTGGATTCCCCCCCAGCCACTGCAGAAAGTTCTGTGGGATCTCCCTTACCTGAGGTTGGCATCACAATCTTGGGGAAGGGAGGAAAGGGTAGGAATGGGGGCATGCCAGTGGGCAGGGCAGGGAGGGGAGGAGCATGGATCCACCAGTTCCAATGGTTTCCCAGCTCCTGAACCTGCCCTCAGAAGTAACTGTAAAGGAGGATGGAGTGACAAAAAAATCACCTCTGTTGCTCCTCCCACCCTGATGGCAGCAGCCCAGCAGGGCATAAATTTCTGGGAAGCCTCCAAGATCAGAGACTTCTGTCTTGCAAGATTACCCCTTTAGAAGCTCAAAGTATGATTTGCATTCTAAACTACGGTAAGCACAAATGATGGCATGGTATAATATCTGAATTGAGACTTAATATGTGGGCAAACAGCAACCATCCCAAGATAATTGTCTCAAAAACATCTACATGATCTCCTCTACAACCCTTTTGCCAAAGCACCTGGGTCCATACAAGCCACAAGGAAAATGTGAAGGGAGGAGAATATGACTGATAACACACTAGCGAAACAAAATTGCCTTTAGGTTGATACAAAGAAGCCTTCAAGCAAACTTACACGGCTATCACAGATGGATATATTGTGCCTGCCCTGCCTGAGTGAAGGCATGCCTGCTGGCACTCCTAGGCACAGCCCTAAGGGAGAGGTCTGTCCACTCCATCCCCCTTAGATAGAACTGCCCCACAGCAGAGGGGAAGGGGCAGTCCTATAACTCACCCTACTAACCTTCCCTGGCTTCAAACTGTGCTTTTTTTTCATATTTTAACTTTTTTGTCAATATTTGGGACTTTAAAAAAAAATGTCTAAAAACATGAATGTTTTACGGTTAAAATCTGCTCGCTGCAGTGCCGAATCACGATGTGAAGTTTGGTTGAAATCAATGAAATGGTACTGAAGCAGTATATCTTTAAAATTTTGATCTGGTTTAAGATGGCAGTAGAAATTTTCAGTATGCCTAAAACCATCCCAGATAGAGGGAGAACAAATCCTAAAACTTTCATAACAATCAGATGTACAGTTTTCGAGATGATCGAGGACATATAAATGAACACTTCCTTTTATTTAGAGGAGGAGGAGGAGGAGAAGTCCATGTCACACTCCAAAACAGATACATAAAAGTAACTAGAGCTAGTCCTTCCATCTTCTAACTTTATGAATTTTACCTCTTTTAGCAGGTTGGTAACATGTTTCACATGCAAGAACTGGGGTGTCTTGTCTAAATCCAGAGCTGCTTTTCCTTTGACTTTATCTTCAAATTCTTTTCGATACATTTTCTGTGTATCAAACAAAAGTGTTGTTCTTTATGAAGTGTATGTAATTTCATGCAACATCCCTAGTTGTGTTACACTTCAGAGCTAAAAGATTTTCACGGAACGCTCTCAAAACATAATCTAAACATCTGGGGAATATCAAAGTGCAACTCTAAAACAACTACTGTAACATCAAATGGGAGGCACAATGAGATCCAAAGAATTGCTCAGCTTGTTCTGTATGTCCAAGAATGCTTTGAACTCGTGTCTCCCGAAAAATAGCAGGCGGCACCGCAAAACATTTTTGAAAGTGTAGGGGCTTGAAAAAGCAGTTTGTGAAACATTAAATTGGTCTGTTGATGAATGAAACCATCTCCAAAGTTCTGAGTGAACACAAGCCCAAGGTTTATGCTGAAGTATTTCCTTGGACTGTGACCAGTTAATCTTTGTCATAGTGAAATAACTACCCATAACCTTTATTCAAATGCCATTGCAGCACAATGCACTGGCAATTGCATTGGAGTAATAATTTTCAAAGCATTCCACTACCTCACTTTGAAACCTTTGTGCCTCCTTTGAAACTTGGTATGTTGGTGTATCCACAAATTCCAGCATAGACTTGCCTTTTGATTTTTCATACTTCTCTTTGTACTTAACCTAATAAAACAAATTATGCATCAAAACTACAAGTAAATTGAAATATTGATAGTGTGTATATATACAATTAAGTATTTTTAAAACCCACATGCAGAGGGACTTCTCATTCTCTTCTGCAATATGTGCACATGAATGCATGTAAAACATTTCCCCTCCTTACAGAACAGTATACTGTACATAATCCATACACACCCCAAGTGTGCAGAGCTATTGGATTGTGAACATCACAAGCATACCTGACTTTGGAGCACTGCATTTTCTTTGTGGTGCAGCTGTTCAGCTGTATCTAGTCCAAAATGATAGAACCCCTTACTTTTCTCAAACAGTTTCTTATACTCGTACTGAAACAAATAGGAAAATATATCTCACTCACTTCTACATTGAAATGCATGATTGTAAAATGGTTAAATCATTTTTTAAAAACAGAAAGGCTATCACTCTCGTCCAGTGAGAGCAAAGTGCACATAGAAACAGCACTTAGGGCTACTTGTGGGTTTTCCAACATTTGATCTGAACCATGAATGCAGCACTATAGTGCTTTGACAACACTGATCACCTCACAGCAGGGCTGGATGCAGGGCTTTCCATGCCTCCAGATCCATGACCAAGAGCAGATACTCACCTCACTTGTAGCACATATATGGCTTTGTATCAGGGCATTGCGCTTTGTTGAGACAAAGAGTATTTAATACTAAATTGAGGGTCCACAGACATCTTCAGGTATGAAGTATTTCCTCATGCACATGGGGGGCACTGCTGATTTTCCCTTCTGGTAGCATAAGAACATAAGAAGAGCCATGCTGGATCAGACCAAGAGTACACCTAGTCCAGCATTCTGTTCACACAGTAGCTAACCAGCTGCCCACGGGAAACCCAAAAGCTAGACACAAGTAACACAGCAGTGACAGCCCCTTTAGTTTCCAAGTTGTGGACTTTTAATCTCAGCTGTTGATTTAGAGCCTTCATAAGTCAACTACTACAGACAAGTTTAGTTGCAAGTCGCTGAGCAATGGATATTTGAGTAACATGTATGAAGTGGTGTATACAGAAGTGTGAAGTAGCCCTCAGTTACTGAGAAATTCACTGACACGCTCTTCTGGAAGTACCAGAATACTTTCTTATGCTTGGACCTTTTGCACTTTGCACACCCAACTTCTCAGAGGCAGGTTTATCAAACTGCAGCATCAAAAGATGTTTTATCAGATCACTAAATTCTCAACAAATTGATTAGATTAGACTATGATGTCATAGAAGAAGGAACTACAGTACAGTTGCAGCTTCTTATTCAGTGCTTACAACACACTGATACTCACCATTTCGGAAAAGGACCAAGAACAAGAACAAAAGCCAGTGCACACGTGCGCAACCTGAACTACTTTAAGAAGATCAATATACATGAATGCAACCCACATAATTTAAAAATAATATTTTAGGTTTTTAGATTCTTTTCGATGCTCTCCACCGAAACCAGCACTGATGGAAAAATATCAGCAAGGTTTACTCTCTGTCTGCCCTTGCAGGGCACCTAGAACTGAGCACCACATGGGAGCATGGCAACAGAGTGCACAAGTGACAGAAGCAGGCTGGCTATTAGGGTGGGTGGCTGCTGATTGGACAGTAGTTGCCAGTTTTACTTTTACACATTTTCTCACCAAAAGGCGAAGCCAGGACAACAGAGGTGTTAGAATTGGGCATGGCAGAAACCTGAAGGAAGAGCTCCTCCTGGCAACTGATTCTGAGATCAGGCTGCATGAGTTAATAGAGGGAGACAGAACCAGTCACGAGAAGGATATTGATTTCTTTTTGGGGAGGTGTGGAGCAGAAGAGACAATTTAAGTGGAGGGGGAAATTAACTGGCAAATGTGGATAAGCAATGTGCCTCTAGAAGCTCACAAATACAACATTTAGCTTATGACCCTTCCTTGTTATTTGTTTACAGCTTCTGGTACACACAGATATACTACTCCTGAACAAGCAAGTTCAATTTAGCTGTCATAGATAACAGCTGCTGAAAGACCCATCCTCCATTAATTCACCTAATCCTTTTTTTAAAAAACCATCTAGGTTAGTTGCCAGTCACTCCGCTTTGCAGCAGTGAATGCTATGTTAATTATGCATTGTATGAAAAAGTAATGTGTGCAGCATTGCTTTGTGGGGCCGCCTGAATTCAGTTTCCCTTTTGTCACTGCAGAAATGAAAATCTAAGGGAAAACTAGATGATACATTAAATCCACAATTGCATTATGCTACTTTTTCCCCATGACAAATAGCAGCTTCAGGGGAGTTATTTTTTGTCACAACCACAGAGAGGGGAAGAGTTAACCCACCCCTCCCTATATGCTATATTTCCAAGAGAAGTAGCCAACCGTGCCCAAACACCAACAGTGATTCAGATAGGAATCAGAAACAATCAGAAATGCTTGTTTCTGGGAACAGGGAAGGTCAGCAGAACTCAAGCGAGTTCTGCTGACCTGCCCTGTTTCCAGAAACAAGCATTTCTGCTTGTTTCTGATTCCTATCTGAAGCACTATCTGAAGCACCCTGAACTGAAACGGAGCTCCGCCAACCTCTCCCAATCCAGAAACAAGTCTTTCCGCTTGTTTGGGGGCTTGCTAAATCCCCATTGCACAAGAAATGGATCCTGTTTGTGCAAAGGAATTGGTGGTAGCACAGCAGCCCCATTCTGCACTACCTCAGTCCTGATGAGCCTGCACTCCAGAAGCTGTTCTTTAAAAGAACAAAACTAGACACATTAAATGCAATCACATATTTAACCCATTGCCTAGGTTTGGCCCTTAAGAGCAGGCAGAAGAGCAATCACAGCATGGCACCATGCCTTCAAAGCAAATACTATGGCAGGAGAGGAAATTTGGTGTTTGGGGCTCTGTCCTGTACTCAGTTTGGGGTCTTGGGCTAGTCACTTATTTTAAGAACATTTACCCTGATCTGTAGCCACAAAGGTTTCCAGAATAGCTGACATAAGATCAATAGCAAACAAGACAGTCCCTTCCTCCAGGTTCACAGATTAAAAAGGACACAACATAAAAGGAGAAAGGCATGGGGAGGGAAGAGGAAAACAAGCACTCAGGTGCCCGTTTTTAAAGGTTAAAAAAGTCTTACAATGACCTTGTTATCATTTACAGGTATACCTTCGATGAGCATGGAGGTTTCCATTTAGTATAGTTTTTGTTTTTATTTATTGGTTGACAGATTTCCCCCCAAAAAATTACAATAGAAGAAAAACCACTCCTACTTACACAGCTGATGCAAGACATGTATCAATAAACCTCCACTTCCTCTAGTTCCCTCTTTCCCCCTCCCCTTCCCAAACCCCTCCCTGCATGTCCTTGACATATGTTATGTTCTGTGTATTTAAAGTTATGGACTAACTGATTTGCCGTAATAGCTTACAGAATGAGAGAGAGAGAGAGAGAGAGCGAGCACGAGAGAGAGAGAGAGAGAGAGACTTCCCACTTTTGCTGTACACTATGATGGCTGACAGGGTGGATTTCCATGGGCACTGCTGAGGTGGAGCAGGTAGGAGATATTTTATGTTAGAAGACCCAAGTGAAGGTATCGTAGGAGTGCCTTGAAGCACCACTTCTTCTGTTTAAGATATTAGCCACCCTGAACTGTAGCTACATTTACACTTTACAATCCTATTCAAAAGGAAATAATTACAAGAAAGCCAACTTACATTACTATGGATCTTGCTAACGTTCAAAGCATGCTCTAAATGTAGTAAGTTTGGAAAGGCAGATGTTGGCTCATGAATGTTTTCTAGATCTTTTTTGTATTTCACCTGAAAGAAGAATACACATTGGATTAAACAACCAAAGAATACACATTGGATTAAAGAACCAAAGGAGAGAACAGATTTCATTTTCATTGCAGAAAAGCAGGCTCTTCTTTTTCATGTTTGCCTGATATTTACAGTGGCCATTAGGTGGCACTCATTCACTACAGTGTGAGAAAAGACAGTCACAAAGCATTCCATTCTAGGAACAAGTTTAACCCTTTGAAATAGAATAGACCTTTCCAATTAAAGGCAAAGCAAATGCTAACAAGAAAATAAAATGCACACCATGCAACTTCAGCACATTCAGCATATGAAGAGACATGTATTTTGTACAGAAGTGTCAAAACAACCCTACTTACATTACTTGCCAAGTCAGATGCAAGTTGAGCTTGCTTGAAAGAAGCACTTTCAAGAGGATTGAAGCAATAATTCTTCCTATCCTTAATAAACTGCTCTTTGTATTTAGCCTGAGAAACAAACATATTGCTTTAGGATATAACAGTGAATAAATGCAGATTTCTGCACAGCTTATCACTGACCATTTCTATTCATAGCTCATCCCAAACCATCAGTTATGTAATCACAGTCCATTGTTCTGCCCCTTCCCCATAACACCTAGGGTCAGGGCCAGGGCCAGCTCCAGGTTTTTAAGGGCCCTTGGGTAAGACAACCACAATGGGCACAATACCTCAGTGAGTCTACTTTCTCACTGCCATTGCTATTAGCTGCTATTGCTCTTTATCCTCTTTTTCATATTGCTTGCTTGACAGGCAGAGAGCCAGTGAACAAGTAGGCAACAGCATCTACTGCTCCTCCTTCTCACCACCACTGCTGTCTGGCCCAGAGTGAGAGGCAGGTGAACAAGCAGTCTGCAATGGTGAAGAGGAGAAGCATCCTCAGCAGGTTCTTGCCAATGGACCCCTGCTGGAGTATGAGCCCTCAGCAAGTGCCCAAACATGCCAGCCCTGGTTATGGCAAAGCAGACATTACTTTAAATATGTTGTAAGCAGCTTCTGGTTTTTTTACTCTAAAGTCTAGTATAAGCACAGAGGGCCTGATGCAAACTGGGACCCAAGTGTGGAGGACTCTAAACCTTCCCATTGCTGTGGTCCCAAGCCATATTGGGGGTTTTGCACTTGAAATTTATAGTGCAACATAGTACCCCATTTGGATTAGTAAATCACTATTTTGCAATATAAAATCCAGATGCAGGGCCCCGGATCTGAAAAGCCCCTCTACCCCCACATGCTAGGGTCCTGTTTCAAATTGGGGACTCTGTGCTTACACCAGAGTAAAAAGAACAAGAAATATAGCTGTTTGCTAAACTAATATATGCTTTGGTCCCTAGAAACCCATGATGTGGCATCATTATGCTGGGAGCTTCTCCACCCCTGCAAGTGGCAGCAATGAAGTGGAATGTGGGACTCCACTTCATTGCTGTACAGTGACATTATGTCACAGAATTTGTATCACTGTCTAGACATTAGCAGAAGGAGGGGAGGGACATAGCGCAAGGTTGATGTTATCAACGGCAAATCTGCCTCCACTAAAAGATCTAGTTCCAACCTATGAAAAAGGGAAAGACAAATAAAAGGAACACATGATGGCAGTAACTCTCAAACTTGGAAGTAAAAACACCACAAGCAAGTTTGAAAACAATAATGTGTTTTCAAAATAATCCTGATCTTGGTTACAGAGTAGAATCTGAAATGGAAGGGGTCCGGAGGATAAGGTAGTCGAAGCTTTTTTTGAGGGAAGGACATCCCATACCAGGTATGCAGCCTCTCCTTGCTCCATGCAAATGAATGGATAAATTGCTCCATTCACTTGCATGGGGATGGAGAGGGGTGGGGGGGTCAGAGAGAGAGAGAGAGAGAGAGAGAGACAGAAAGCACATGCACAGTATGCATATGCATGCATGTACACACCGCACTCCCAATATTTTTGTGATTGGCCACCTCACCCTACTACAGCAGCAAATTCGTGTTGGTGTCCACAGCACTTTTTCAAAATTCCCAATGTACCCACAGGCCCACAAAGGTTAGGGACCCCGTCATACCTGAAGTGCACATACTCAGATGCCTGCCAGCCTCAAAAAAAATTCCCAGAGTGGAGATTGCAGGAACTCCCTAAGATGTTTGTTCCAATGCTGAATTGGTTTTACAGAATTAGAAAGGGTTTCCTAATTTTAATAACCAAGGGTAACATTGGGTATTTACACAGCAAGCAACAGTGCATATTTCAACAGAATCATAGAATACTATGGAAGTTGGAAGGGGCCTACAAGGCCATCGAGTCCAACCCCCTGCTCAATGCAGGAATCCAAGGCAGAGCATCCGTGACAGATGGCTGTTCAGCCTTTTCTTGAACGCCTCCAGTCTGGGAGAGCCCACCACCTCCCTAGGTAATTGGTTCCACTGTCGTATTGCTCTAACGGTCAGGAAGTCTTTCCTGATGTTCAGCCAGAATCTGGCTTCCTGTAACTTGAGCCCATGATTCCGTGTCCTGCACTCTGGGATGATCGAGAAGAGAACCTGGCCTTCCTCTCTGTGACAACCTTTCAAGTACTTGAAGAGTGCTATCATCTCTCCCCTCCTCTTCTCAAGGCTAAACATGCCCAGTTCTTTCAGTCTCTCTTCATAGGGCTTTGTTTCCAGTCCTCTGATCATCTTTGTTGCCCTCCTCTGAACCCTCTCCAGTTTGTCTGCATCCGTCTTAAAATGTGGTGCCCAGAACTGGACACAGTAATCCAGATGAGGCCTAACCAGTGCTGAGTAGAGGGGAACTAGGACTTCCTGGGATTTGGAAGCTATGCTTCTATTAATGCAGCCCAAAAGAGCATTTGCCTATTTTGCAGCCACATCACACTGTTGGCTCATACTCAGCCTGTGATCTACAACAATTCCAAGATCCTTCTCGTTTGTAGTGTTGTTGAGCCATGTATCCCCCATCTTGTAACTGTGCCTTTGGTTTCTTTTTCCTAGGTGCAGAACTTGGCATTTATTCCTATTAAATTTCATTCTGTTGTTTTCTGCCCAGCACTCCAATCTATCAAGATCACTTTGAATTTTCTGTCTGTCTTCCAAAGTATTCGCTATCCTGCCCAATTTTGTGTCATCTGCAAATTTGATCAGCATTCCCTGCACCTCCTCCTCCAAGTCATTAATAAAGATGTTGAAGAGCACTGGGCCCAGGACTGAGCCTTGCGGTACCCCACTCGTTACCTCTCCCCAGTTTGAGAAGGTCCCATTGATAAGCACTCTTTGAGTCCGATTCTGTAACCAACTGTGGAGCCACCTGATTGTTGTTTCATCTAGCCCACTTTAAGCTCATCAGGATATCATGGGGCACTTTGTCGAAAGCTTTGCTGAAGTTGAGGTATATGATGTCTACAGCATTCCCATGGTCCACAAGGGAGGTTACTTGATCAAAAAATGAGATCAGATTTGTCTGGCAGGACTTGTTCTTGACAAATCCATGTTGGCTTCGAGTAATCACTGCATTGTTTTCAAGGTGCTTATAGATGGATTGCTTTATAATCTACTCCAGAATTTTCCCAGGGACTGATGTCAGACTGACTAGTCTGTAGTTCCCAGGTAGTTCCCCTGTAGTTCCTCCTTTTTACCCTTTTTGAAGATAGGGACAACATTAGCCCTCCTCCATAATAGTGTGTATGTTTGTTTTCCAGAAATTTAGCCATTACTATCGTTTCTTTATTTATTTTTAAAGTCTCTCACAATGAACATTTTTATTTCATTGTCAAGATACTTATTGATCTGATAATTATATAAGAAGCATATTTGCTTTTGGAAGGCTAATATTAACTCAAGACAGCATGTGTCAGAGATAAAATCAAAAAAGGACTCAGAAACAAGTAACTAATTTGCAACAACAACAACAAAATCCCAGAAGACTGTACCATCAAATGTTAAGATAAATTTAGCTAAGACCAATCCCAGACACATATGGGAAGAAGTATATCTTTTAAAGCTATGCAGCCATATCTTAAGCTACAAGCACATTCAGGAAGTATTAGGTTTCATAAGTAAACAACTTCTCTTGCTGTTCAATTTATCCCCCCAAAAAGGTACAAATTAAACCAGTCACTTAGACTCCCTAGAAAGTTATCCTTATAATGAAATAGGTTTGAAATAACAGCAAGCACATCCTTATGCCTATAACAAAAAACATGCTAATGGCAGAACCCTATGCATGTTTAGATAGAAAGAAGTCCTCAACTCCCAAGAATGCATAGGATTGCACCCTAAGAAGTTGGGGAAAAAAACCCTGAAGGTTCCTTAGGATACCTAACAAAGCACAGCATAAATATGTAGTGCTCTGAAATTTGAAGCTTATCTGGATGCATCATTTGGCACAAGTACTAGCTGAGTATAATCAGAAAGTACAGTAAATAATAGCATAAAGGTCAGAGCTGGTCCACCCATGCAAGTTATTTGCAAGGATGATAACAATGGCCTGGTTCACACATAACCCTAACTCATGGTATCGGTTGAATTCTGTGATGTTGTGATGTGTGAACGCAGCTGTGCTACCAAAATAAGGTTTCTTAACCATTAACAATCTAGAAAGAGAACCTTGTGAACCCAGAATTGTGAGTTGCTCATGAGTTGCTTTGTCAGGCTACAGAGGCAGTGAGCAAGAGTGGTAAAAAAACAACCAGTACTATAGTGCCACAAAAGCATTTGGGAGACAGGAAGAGAATAGGCAAAGAAGGAGGGAAACAAATAACTCAAATAAATAATAGAGAAAACAAACCACAGTTTGATCATTTGCCTGACAAGCCCACGGTAGGGCAACAAACCATGGAGTAAATATTTCATGGGTTAGCGTTGTCTGTGAACCAGACCAGTGAAACAGCATTGTGTTTAATGCTGTTATACAGCATTAAGGTATGCTCCAGGATCCATTGCAATGTCGCAAGAGAGGCTGTGGCACAACACAAGGGATCTTGGAGAATACACCTCTCAGTGCAGCTTCTATGGCGCCCAATGTCTTGAGCCAGACATGGTAGAAGTCCCCACGTTTTCTGCACTGATATGTCAGTACAGAATTGCTTTCACACATGATCCAAGCTGTAATACTTATCCCCAAACAATTAATTCCACAATGATTGAGTGTAAGATGTAAATTAGTATTTTTAAAGGATGATTAACAAAGAGCAAATTGTTAATATGATAACGGGATTATTCAAGCAAAACCTTATTACTCGAGCTCAAAAAAGAAAGGGAAAAACATAACCTCACAGCTTTCAACTAGCATGTATGATTAAAGTAAATGATATTTTAATTACATGATTTAACTTACAGTTATCATAAAGTAGATCTTTATAGTTTTCCACATGGTCTAATTAACTTCTTAAAAATTTGGTAACAGATGCACCATGGCTATTTTTTTTTTTTCCTATCCTGATCATGGTCCCATAATCTGTTCTTTGGATGGCAAATGAAAATGGGGTCAGTTGGTGGTGGTGGTTTTCGTGAAAGTGTACTGACTTCAAACCACCTCTGACTGCCAAATGTTCCCACCCTCTCTAAAAGACACACACACATTTTGACAGACCAACTGACCCCTCTTCATTATTAGAATTCCCTGTATACATAAACTGTCCATCATCCAGAGAGCCCAGTAAGAAGTACACAAAGACTACAGCACGACCAGTAAGAATTTTGGCTTTTTAAACAGCAGCTTCCTGCACCACTTCACACATTATTATTACTGAAACTCACAAATTAAAGGATAGAAGCTGCTGTAGAAAAAAGTCAAAAGCGGCACAGCACATATGGAGCTAGTGACATCAGTCTCTGAATCATAGCACTGTTCTCTGGACAGGAGAAAATGGCAACTATCTTCTTCCACAATGTAAACATTATCCTTCATGGCTGAAATACCCATGCATGTATATTGCCTTCCTACCATAAAATGGATCAGTCAAATCAGCCCTCAAAGAATTGGTGCCCAAAATTGCTCTCAGCAAGACTGCAAGAGCTATACTGTATGTATGTATGTATGTATGTATGTATGTATTTTTATAAGGACATCTGTGTGCATGGTGCTTTATAGTCTACAGGTCTCTGTCCCAAGGGGCTTACAATGAAAGATGTGACTCTGAGGAAACAAGAGAGGAAGGGAAGCCGGGGTAAACAAGAGAAGAATGTGTAATTATTTTCTGTTACACCTATTTAGGATTAGTTGCACTTCAAAACAAAAGGGTGCTCTAATCATACACAGTCCTAAACTGTGCCTGTGTTACAACTTCAAGAGTTTCCCTTGTGCTTTCTGCTCAACGATATCAGGGATTTCACACAGGTCATTCAATCCAAATGAGTAAGCCCAGAATGTTTAGTCACCGATTCTCAAGATGATGGCGGAGCTAACCTCTTGCTAACTGTACTAAATAGACTCTGCTGCAGCAGTCCAGATAGTCTATTCTGCAATTTTACTAAATTTGGATCTAGACTGCTAACAGATCACAGATGATATAGATTCTACTGAAAATAAAGTAGTCACAACAGTTTTAACAAACAAGTCTCTCTTCCACAAAAATAGATTTTGGCTCTGTCTTCTCACTGGCAGTCACACAATGTTTTGGTTTTGTGCAGACATTTTTTTTCCATGGACCCAGAGGTCAACGGGCAGTGCTTATTGTTAGAAAAGAATAGTAAGTTATCTCTTTTCCCATGACTCAGAAAGAAGCACCATATACTTCTGACCACTGTAGACATATTTTTCTGTGGGATCTCCACAGCACCACACTGAAAACTAATGTACCCCAATTTCCCCGCCTTTCTCACTTACACGTGCACACAAACCAAGAAAATAATTGCTCTAATTTGCATGGTCTTGCACTTGAGGAGATTGAGAAGTGCCATGGTGTACAGAAAGCTAATGTTCAACTTTCCAAGGATGTTGCTTTCCAAGGAAGTCATTTCAAAGTGTAGAAAAATTAGTTCAATAAGAGATCTTCCTGTGAACCTCTGTGGACTTGAGCCTGTTGTGCATGTGACAAAGGTTATGTGCAAGTAACTCAATGCAAGTTGGAATGGTAGTTAAAATCACAACCCTTGGCCCTGAATGCTATAGCATTAAGACATAACCTTCAATTATTAAAATATAACTATATAATTATTGTGGTTGACCAAAATCTCGTATTTTAAAAATTTGGGTTTTGCCTTTCCACTGAACTGCCTTACTTTCTTCTTGACTGTTCCCTTTGAAATACTAATTTATTTCCATCGCTTGCTTGAATTGCAGAATCCTTTAGAACTTGACATTTATCAACATCAAGTACTTCCTTGTGTCTTTTTGCCTGCATTGAGTCATGTGGCTTGATCTCTGGAGGTTTTGAAATAATCCCTCATGCCTTATTTTTGTGGAATATGCTAACTATCTGGCAAAAGCAAATCTGCACTTACAAAAGACCAGTTTTGAAACCAAAAAACCCAAATGCCACAGTGCAGGCATATTGATTGCATATTCCACCTTCAATAACAAAATGTATTAATCCTTTCATCTTTTAACTGTGACTAAAGGCAGATTTTTCTCATTCATTTGTAGGCTATAGCTATCATTTTCTCAACATTTAATATATACCAATTACAGCAATTCTACAGGAAAGAGTTGTGGAAACATTATCCTCACGTTTTCATGCAATTAAAGGTAGTTTGCCATTTGATTGCACTCCTGGGAATAAGATATCTCAACTGGGTAATTATCTGAAACCCATCAAAATCTTACTTGACTTAAAAATTTTGAGACTTCTTGAGTATGGTTGAAGTCTGGTCTTCCAAGGACAGTTGGCTCCTTACTCATTTCTTGCCGTGATTTTGTATATTCAGCCTTCAAAACAAAAAATAAAAACACATGAATGTTAACCATAACTTTTATTGAGGTTTTTTATCCTCCTTTTTTGGTTTTGTCAACAGAAATATAAGCCTCAAAAGCAACAGTAAAGCACGTATCATTTAGTGAACTTTGTTGACACCACTTTTGCGAACACTCTAAACAGCAATTCTCACGCTACTCCCAATCCAGCAAATGTACCACTTATTTTATTTGAGAAACAGTATGCTCTATTTAAAAATACGAAACAGTTTGATCAAGCATTGAGTCCAAGTATAAGAACTGCTGATTCCCAGATATTTTCAAGGGTTGACCATTTTAAGCAAAACTAAAGTGAAAACAAAAGGGTTTGGATCCATTATCCATTTCACATAACGGATCAGATTCCACTCTAAAATACAAAAATACAACCCTATTAAAAGTCAAGAAAGATTGCAATGGGTAAAACATAGTGGACACTTGCACGTCAGGGGTGTGGGTGAGAGTTTTGTGAAATTCTATAGCAAGAGTGAACCCATCAACAGGTGTGAAGCTCATGGAAGCTGTAAGGCGGGAAAAAGCAGAGGCTGATAAACAGTAGGATACTTCACATACTAAAACTGCAGACAGAAAATCCCAATATCTACCCTTTCAAACCATCTCATGCAAAACTGGATAAATAGGGGAGGCCTCAAGGGGGCATTCTTTAATTGGTCAGTCCAACATTTTGGAGGAAAGGAACTAGGGGAACTGAAAGTGGAATGAGGAGTGCTACAGAGCTTGAGCAGCTGGTAGACAGACCTTGGGAAGCCTTGAAGGTGAGGATGGTAAGTGGCAGTGCTAAAAGATAAATTGATGTTGCCGCCTAAACCTAAGGAGGTAGGAAAAGCCGTACTTGATCAGACCAAAGGTTTACCTAGTCCAGGATACTGTCCTGCACAACGGCTAACCAGATGCTCCTAGGAAACCTGACATTTCACCTTGACTTTCCATTTTTCCCATCCTTACTGCAAGGGATGGGGAGGGAAGGACTCCTCTCCAAAAGGCGGAATGCAGGATAGTTCTTCTTCTGCCTCCTTCTCTCCTACAAACTGCTTTCTCTTTCTTTCTCCTCTATATAAACCTTTCAGCCCTGAGGACTGCATCCTGGGTTGGCCAGGGGGGATCTGGAGGGCCAGAAACTGCATATGTGGGTGTGCATACGCGCATGCGTATACACACATGCACACACACACACACACGCCTCCCCTCCCAGCCTGCTGAGATCTAGGGATTATTGGGGAAGGGGCCAGAATTGAAGTAAAGGCCTCTCCCATCTCCCAGTGATCACCACCAAGACTGCTTTTTATCTGCCACTATTAGCAACAGGAAAACAGTGTCCTTAGAAGCCAGGGAACAGCGTTCCCCTGTCGCCCCACAGCCCAGCAGATCAATTGGGCTGCAGGAAAAATGTGGGTGGGGTCCTGCCAGCTTCAGGAGCACACAAGGAGCTGCAAAGGGCCTGGTGCAACCCCAATGCTGCAGGTTGTGCACTGCTTCCCTATAGCAAGGAATAATAGAAAGGAAATAGGCATACGTGAGCAGAAACAAAAAAAGAACAAGGTGAGGAGATGTCCGTCTCCTATTTTTCACAGTTCAGGACTGGCTGAGAGAGGGATCAGTCACCTCCACATAAGTGACCAGATTCAACATGTGGTCCAACATTTTCTGTTACCTCAGAAAAACAACTTAGAATTCAAGAACCAGCACAAAGGCTCAGTTGAGCCATAACAAAAAAACTCTATCTTTTTTCGTTAAGAGAATCAGCCTGGGCAAGCCTCAGCATCTCACAGCCTCAGTCACCTCTTCTCCTCTGCATGTGTGAAAGTCTGGGTTCGGACAATTGTGGGGGAAAAAGAAGCCACTGTGGCTTCTCCCCCTGCCCTTGCACATGCTGCATGAGTGTGCGGAGTTTACATAATTACCTGCACTGCAGCACAGGATGGTGTGTCGCCTGAACCCGGTGCACAGTGGGGTGGGGGTGGCTTCATACCCCCCCTACAACCCGCACCTTGCAGTAGGGCTTGTAGGGTGGGTACAAAGCCAGCCCCACCATGCTGTCTGCCAAGTTTGGACAACACGCCCACCTCAGCTGCAGTGCGGGTAATTATGTAAATGACAGGCACACGTGCAGCATGCTCGAGGGAAGGGGGAGAAGCCATGATGGCTTATTTTCCCCCCATGATCATCTGAACACTCCAAAGACTGAAAGCTTCCAATTTCACTTCTGATGATTAGTTCAGAAGTGGAAGCTTTCAATGTCCTGGTGCACGAAGAAGAGGAAAGGTGAGGGGCAACATGTGAGCCCAAGACTTGTGTGTTCTCATGATGACAAATCGTGGTTTGTTGTTGCATCTGTTCTAGGCCAAACAGTATATCCAACCTTAACTATGCAGCTGCTACCAGCCACCCTTTTTAAAGCATATTTACTGTCAGTAGTCGGCAATTGGTGCCTTCATGCAAGTGCAAGAGCAGAAGATATTTCTAAGCAAGAAAGGACAGTCATTTAATCCAGCAGTCTACTGGATTAGGGGTCTACTAGTTGGTTTCTTGGTTATCAGTAGTACAATGGCGAAGTTTTTTCACTTGCAATTTTTTAATAACTGCAAAAAAAGGCTCTCCCTTCCCACAGTCCTAAGTAGGCTGCTGAAACTAGAATGGGTTTTCTTATGTTAAAGTAAATTGTAGGGCCTAAAACAAATTCCTGGCCTGAACATGTGCTAAAAGGCTCAATAAATCCTGCTCCTTAAAACCCTGCTCTATGCCAGTATTTTGCAACTGGCTGTTGGAGTTCTAGTAGAAACAAAAACAAAGTAGATTCCATATGCTTGAAGTCTGCTTACCCCTGACTTAAGTATCTGTAAACGCAAGAACACAAAAAGAGCAAAGCTGGATCAAACCAAAGGTCCATCTAGTCCAACATTCTGTTCACACAGTGGCCAACCAGCTGCCTATGGGAAGCCCACAAGTAGGACACAAGTGCAACAGCATCCTCCTGCTTGTGTTTGCCAGCAACTGATATACAGAGGCATACTGCCTCCGATACCAGACATAATATGTACAGTCAGGGCCAAAAATATTGGAGCAATACCAGACATAATATATACAGTCAGGGCCAGAAATATTGGAGCAAGGACAACTGTTTTCGCAGTTGGCCTCTGTACACCACCACATTGAAGTTGAAAGGAAACACACCCAGATGGGAGCGAAGTCAGGACTTTCAGCTATAATTCAAGGGGTTTGACAAAAGTGGGGCACTAACCATTCAGGAAGGACAGCCAGTGGCATACACACACCCCCATCGTTGGTGGCTCATAAGCAATGGAACAAACCAACATCATTTCAAACTTAAGGATCGCCTTTAATACCTGGATGAAAATCCTTTGCAGTCAATGACTGCCTGAAGTCTGGAACCCATGGACATGACCAAATGCTGAGTTTCCTCCCTCGAGATGCTTTGCCAGGCCTTTACTGCAGCTGCCTTCAGTCTTTTCTTCAGTAAGTGAAAAGCATGCTCTATGGGGTGGAGATCAGGTGACTGACTTGGCCATTGAAGAACATCCCACTTCTTTGCCTTCAGAAACTCTTGGGTAACTTTTGCTGTATGTTTGGGGTCATTATCCATCTGCAATATAAGCGACGTCCTATCAGTTTGGCAGCATTCGGCTGAATCTCAGCAGAAAGTATAGCCCTATACACTTCAGAATTCATCCTGCTGCTTTTATCAGCAGTCAGGTCATCCATAAACACCAGTGACCCGGTTCCATTGGCAGCCATACATGCCCATGCCATAACACTGCCTCCACCATGTTTGACAGATGATGTGGTATGCTTTGGATCATGAGCTATTCCTTTCCTTCTCCATACTTTTCTCTTCCCATCATTCTGGTACAAGTTAATCTTGGTTTCATCAGTCCAAATAATCTTATTCCAGAACTGGACAGGCTTTTTTAGGTGTTTGCTGGCAAAGCCTAATCTGGCCTTTCTGTTCTTGAGCGTTACCAGCGGTTTGCACCATGTTGTGAAGCCTCTGTATTTACATTCATAAAGCCGTCTCTTGCCTGTAGATGTTGACAATGACATGCCTACCTCTGCAAGAGCGTTCTTGACCTGGCTAGGTGTTGTGAAAGGGTTCCTCTTCACCATGAGCAGAATTCTGCGGTCATCCACTGTAATTGTCTTCCGTGGTCTGCCAGGCCTTTTGCTGTTGCTGAGCTTGCCAGTTAATTCCTTCTTTTTCAGGATGTTCCAGACTGTTCTGTTGGCCACTCCCAATGCTTTTGCTATCTCTCTGATGGGTTTATTTTGTTTCCTCAGCCTAATGATGGCCTCCTTCACTCACATCGGCACCTCTTTGGACCTCATGTTGGGAGTTCCAGTGAACAGCTATCAAATGCAAATATAACACTCAGAACCACCTCCAGGCCTTTTATCTGCTTGATTGGTCATGGGGTACCCAGGAAACAGGCCACACCTGGCCATGGAGCTGCTTGCCAGCCATTCATTCCATTACTTATGAGCCACCAATGATGGAGGGGGTGTGTATGCCACTGGCTGTACTTCCTGAATGGTTAGTGGCCCACATTTGTCGAATCGCTTGAATTACAGCTGAAAGTCCTGCCTCCGCTCCCATCTGGGTGTGTTTCCTTTCAGCTTAAATGTGGTGGTGTACAGAGGCCAACTGCCAAAACAGTTATCCTTTTTCCAATATTTCTGGCCCTGACCGTATATGATTTTTGTTAACTTATATAAAATTGAAAATAATTGGAAAATGTTACTAAGATGACATAACACTCTAAAAGGCACACAAAACAAGATTATTAGTGGGTTTTATGGAGTAGCCTTAAATGCCATCAGCAAAAAAGAGTTAAGGATAAAGCATATCAACTGTCTGAAAATGTATCATAAAAATAAATGGCCCATCACTGGAGATATACTATGCTGCTATAGCAAACTGATATGCTAGCACAAATGTTTAGGATGGGAGAAGGGATCAGTTATTGAAAACTGGGGAACTGAGATCCTCTTGATTTTATCAGTCTGATTATAACTTTAGAGTTTGTTACTCTCTACAATTACTACAGTTAGGACACAACTTTTTTTTTTTCAAAGTCACCCGTGATAGGCTACATAAAGATTTACGTAGCCTATCATGGCTGACTTTGAAAATCTAGCCGTGATAGGCTACGTAAATCGTTACGTAGCCTATCACGTTTTTTTGTTTACTTTACTTTTTTATTTCGCGGCCGGGGAGACCGGGCGCTCCCCCCCGGCCTGAATTTTGGCCGGGAGGGGCAGGGCGCCTCCCCCCCGCCAAGAACTTCAGGGGGAAAACCGAAGCGCCTCCCCCCCACCACGAAGCAAGCTGCGGGACCAGGTAAGGGACTTTCGTCCATCCTTAAACGCCTGACTTTGGGCTGGGCGCAGCTTCAGGGAGGGGGCGGGAACAGGGCTGGAGACCATAGAAAGCTGTCTAGAACAGCTTCCACAGTCTCCTCCCCTCCCCACCCCCGGGAACGTCCCCTTTTTATCCTGTCCGTGCTCCGTGTTACAAGCACAGAGAGGCACAGAGAGGCAGCTGCCATGGTTCTCTCCGCCCCAGCAATGAGGAGAAGGGCCTGGGAGCACGGTTTCCTGGCTAGGAGCGCATAGCGCTGTCTACGAGCTTGGAGTTGGGAAACTGAAAAATCAAATCTCCCCCAGACACTGTCTAGGGGACATAGATAGGATTTCTCTTGAACTCTGTCTAAAACAAAAACAAAAAAAATCAACATTTTTTTAAAGACAAAAGAAATTGAATTTAATACATTGCTTATTATCTTCGTTAACTGGGTTGCCATCATTACATCGGGTCTCTTTGAAACTTCAGTGTATCTATGCATATCCTGAAGATCTTTTTTGTACAAAACCTGTAAAACAAAAGACTTGTGAATTACCTATGACTTAGCAGCTCAGTTAAAAATGTAATAAAATTAACGTGTTAACGTAAAGTCCTGCTTATTTAGCAAGTTCCACAATACATTAACAGGATTACCATGAAATAAAATAATACAGATCATATCATCATAAAAACAAGAAATCCAGTCCTGTTTCAAAGACCAGAAAGGAAATGCTAGTACATTAACATGCATATTATAGAATGCATATCATGAAGAGACGTCTTTATGTAAATCAGGCATGAGCAACTTCAGATGGTCCAGGGACCAATTTCCAACCCCAAAACCTACCAGGGGCTTCACCCCACCCCTGCCACCAAATCCAATGGCGGTACAAACCCCTCTGCATTTTCTGCCCCCGTGTAAAAGCTCCGAGTAGCGCAAATTTGCATTAAAACAAGGTGTGCATTTCCCATGTGCCTTTTTTTGAAGTCAAAGTGCACTTTTTTGCTGCCACTGTGCTGCCAAAATTTGGCAGTAGCAACCTGGGGGTGATGGGGACTGAAAAAAAGGCCATGTTGCCCAGCCCTTATGTAAATCCTCTACCTGGTCATGAAATCTTATTGCATCTACTTTTTCTTTTTCATTTGTTTTTCCTAACATTTTGAAAGCAATTACATATAGTTAATGTGCTAAGAAGGCTATCTTGCCCTGCAGGCAAAGCTGGTTGGAGTTTGGATAGAATATTGTCCTGTAACACAATCAGATGACAGTGGTGGCTAGAGTTCCCCTACCAGCTTCAGCTGGCATGCCAACTATGTCCCTTCCCGCTGCTGATCTAGTAAGAGTGATTCAGCTTCTTAGCCACATCCAGATTGAATTATCGTTACATACTCTACACTGAATAGCATTTGAAGAATTCTTTGGAAGTACAGCAGGTTCAGAATAAGGCCACTAAGACTGTTGATGGAGGTAGACCACAAAGAACAAATTATGCCAATTCTGAGATAACCACATTGACTTCCAAGCTAGCTTCCAATTCACGATGATGTTGATGATGACTTTTCAAATCCTTAATTTTGTGTGGCCAGGATAATGTAAGGACTCTCTTCTCCCATATGCATCTTAGCCATACTTTAAGAAGTACTCTGTTCTGGGCCCCTCCACTGCATATGGTCCAGGGCTGAGACAGGGTTAATTTTTTCTGGATGTCTTAATAATTTGGTCAGCATCTTTCTCCAAGGTTTAATGTAATTATTTTTCTGGCTTTGCTGTATGTTTTTCTAAAAATATTTCTTGTTGATTGTGTGTGTGTGTGTGTGTGGGGGGGGTCTTATGTAAATCTGTTAATAGATTTAGGGAGTAATCCTATGGCTGCTTGTCAGCAGCTAGATGGCCATAGGATAGGTCAGTTCCCTGAGAACTGACCTCCATCCCCTCCCGAGCTTCCTACGAGGCAGCACGGAACAGCCCCGCGCTCTGCGCTCAGAAGAGGAGCACAGAGCGGCAAAAATGGGGCGTTCCTGGGGGCGTGCTGGGGCAAGGAGGGCAGAAATGCCAGTATGACACATCTAACATGTCATCTGGTTGCCGCTTCCCCCACTCCAACTTCCCACGGCTAGACAGCCGACATCGGCTGTCTAGGTGCAAATGCAGTGTGGCTGAAGCGTGGAGGGGACTATCCCCTCCGCGCTTCTCCTGCCCAGCATTGGAGAGGCGGTTGTCTCCGAGTTCAGAGGCGGCCGCCTACCCTGATAGGATTGTGCCCTTAAACTGCTTTGTGGGTTTGGGAGCAAAAAACAGGACACATTTCTTTTAAATGAATCGATAAGGTCTGATACAAAAAGACAGCGTGCAGCTCCCTAATTCTCTCTCTAACCTTTGTAATATCCTTCCTATCTACAAAACAAAATAATTTCACATTTGCTCTCAAGGTCTAAAATTTCACATCATCAAAAACATGAAGTTGAAATTGATGGATGGAATTTTTTGAAAAAGAAATTGAGGAGAGAAGCCATAACAAGTAGCTTTCAATATCTCTTATAGAAGGATCATAAAGTAAACTAAAACAGAACAGCTTGTAAATGTTTCTTTAAAAAATTAATAGCACAATCCTATACATGTCTACTAAGTTCCACTAAGTTCAAAAGGGCTTACTCCCAGATAAGCGGGTATAGGATTGCAGCCTAAATTAAATTGAGTGTCTAGTTTTTGCCCATCTCACTTTGGCAGCTAGCAGTTTCTATGTTAGCCACTTGATGTTTAACGTTTTTACGATTTAAAAAATAAACTGAAAACATAGCTAAAATAATTATTCATTATTATCTATTAAAATTAACCCATCTCATTCACTATAGCTGTGCAAACCCCTGAAAATAATTTTATATAATAAATCCAGAAGTGCATGCAGGTTCTTGCAATTCAGAGCATGGCATAGATTTTGCTAATTATATGCTGTTCACCCTAATGACCACATGAGGTGAAGAGACTACCATAAAGGCAGCAAGAAAAGGTTTCTGAAAAGGATCCCATCATCCATGTAAATTGCAAATTAAAGCCCAGCATATGTGTTCAAAACAGCACCTAGGACTGAAACTGTCAGTTCAGACACGAGAAAAATGCACAGAATCTTACAGTGAAAGCTGTGGCAATTTTGTCTCTTATTTTTCCCAAGTGACAGTCACATAGTAAACTAATTAAGGAAGCGTGGTTAATTTCATGGTAAGGAGATGGTGGCGGAGAATCAGGGGAGAATCAGACAGTTGCTATTTTACCAAGTTTGATGTAAGGTCTAGTGCAACATTATCCGCCTATGAATTATTACTCTAATGGCAGTCAGGCAACGATATATTTATGCTGGAGAGAGACAGAGATGGGGCTGGTATCAAGGGTAGGCATAGTGGGAAGAGCGGCATGTCAAATCCCTCGAGGAACCAAACACCAGCAGGAGCTCAGTGACAACAGTTCCCTTGAGTTGCTCCTCCTTTTCACCATTACAAACAGTTTGTTCACCTACCTTTCACCCTGGCATAGATAATGTTGGTGGTGAAAAGCAGGAGCCGTAGATACCACTGCCTACTTACTCAATGGTTCCTTGTATGTCAAGCAGAAACTACAGAGATGACTTAGTGGATAAAGTAGCAGTTACAGGAACTCTGGGGGAAAGCGACCATGTTGTACTTGAGTTCTTGGTTCTAAGGGAAGCAAAAGCCGAGTGTAATCAAACGCGTACCCTGGATTTTAGGAAAGCTGATTTTAATAAACTCAGAACAATTATCAGGAAGGTCCCATGGCAAGCGACGCTAATGAGAAAAGGAGTCCAAGATGGTTGGGAGCTTTTAAAAAAGGAAATTCTCAAGGCACAATTACAAACAATTCCAACAAGAAGAAAAGGTGGAAGACAACAGAAGAAGCCAATGTGGCTTCACAAAAAGCTTAGGGATGACCTGAAAACAAAAAAGGACACATATAGGTAGTGGAAAGAAGGCCATGTAACAAAGGAAGAGTACAGGCAGGTAGCACAGAATTGCAGGGATGGCGTCAGGAAGGCTAAAGCTGAGAACGAGCTGAGGTTAGTGAGGGATGCTAAAAACAACAAAAAGGCTTTCTTCAGCTACATGCATAGTAAAAGGCAGAGGAAAGAAATAGTGGTTCAGCTATTAAATAAGGATGGCAAAACGATAACAGATGACAAAGAAAAGGCAGAGGTGCTCAATTCCTACTTTGGCTCAGTCTTCTCCCAAAAGAGGGTCTATGACCCCACTGGCAAAGGCAAAGTACAGGCTGAAGGAGCAGGATTGCAGCTTGAGATCGATAGGCATATGGTCAAGGAACACCTAATTACTTTGAATGAGTTCAAATCTCCAGGGCCAGATGAACTCCATCCTAGAGTAATAAAGGAACTGGCAGAAGAACTCTCAGAACCACTGTCTATTCTCTTTGAGAAATCATGGAGGACGGGGGAAGTGCCAGATGACTGGAGGAGGGCTAATGTTGTCCCTATCTTCAAAAAGGGTAAGAAGGAGGAACCTGGGAACTACAGACCAGTCAGTCTGACATCAATCCCTGGGAAAATTCTGGAGCAGATGACAAAGCAATCCATATGGAAGCACCTTGAAAACAATGCAGTGATTACTTGAAGCCAACATGGATTTGTCAAGAACAAGTCCTGCCAGACAAATCTGATCTCATTTTTTGATCAAGTAACCTCCCTTGTAGACCGTGGGAATGCTGTAGACATCATATACCTCGACTTCAGCAAAGCTTTTGACAAAGTGCCCCATGATCTCCTGATGAGCAAACTAGCTCAAAGTGGGCTAGATGAAACAACAATCAGGTGGCTCCACAGTTGGCTACAGAATCGGACTCAAAGAGTGCTTATCAATGGGACCTTCTCAAACTGGGGAGAGGTAACAAGTGGGCTACCGCAGGGCTCAGTCCTGGGCCCAGTGCTCTTCAACATCTTTATTAGTGACTTGGAGGAGGAGGTGCAGGGAATGCTGATCAAATTTGCAGATGACACAAAATTGGGCGGGGTAGCGAATACTTTGGAAGACAGAAACAAAATTCAAAGTGATCTGGATAGACTGGAGCGCTAGGCAGAAAACAACAGAATGACATTTAATAGGGATAAATGCCAAGTTCTGCACCTAGGAAAAAGAAACCAAAGGCACAGTTACAAGAGGGGGGATACGTGGCTCTACAACACTACAAGTGAGAAGGATCTTGGAATTGTTGTCGATCACAAGCTGAATATGAGCCAACAATGTGATGTGGCTGCAAAATAGGCAAATGCTCTTTTGGGCTGCATTAATAGAAGCATAGCTTCAAAATCCCGGGAAGTTCTAGTTCCCCTCTACTCAGCACTGGTTAGGCCTCATCTGGAGTACTGTGTCCAGTTCTGGGCACCACACTTTAAGAAGGATGCAGACAAACTGGAGAGGGTTCAGAGGAGGGCAACAAAGATGATCAGGGACTGGAAATAAAGCCCTATGAAGAGAGACTGAAAGAACTGGGCATGTTTAGCCTTGAGAAGAGAAGACTGAGAGGAGAGATGATAGTGCTCTTCAAGTACTTGAAAGGTTGTCACATAGAGGAAGGCCACGATCTCTTCTCGATCATCACAGAGTGCAGGACATGGAATCATGGGCTCAAGTGACAGGAAGCCAGATTCCAGCTGAACATCAGGAAAAACTTCCTGACTGTTAGAGCAATACAACAATGGAACCAATTCCCTAGGGAGGTGGTGGGCTCTCCTACACTGGAGGCGTTCAAGATGAGGCTGGACAGCCATCTGTCAGGGATGCTCTGACCTGGATTCTTGAATTCCTGCACTTAGCAGGGGGTTGGACTCGATGGCCTTGTAGGCCCCTTCCAACCCTACTATTCTATGATTCTAAGCAAATGGTAGCAATGAGAAGAGAATGAAGAGCAATAGCAGCTAGTGACAATGGCAGTGAGACTCATTGAGTGAGGGGACCCATTGACGGTATCTTGCCCAAAGGCCCTCTAAAACCTGGAGCCAGCACTGGACAGAGACAAACATTTTGCAAACATCGGCAATATAGTTTGTGTGTAGCCATATCCCATTAATAATATTGATGTTATGCAACAGAACAGAGGTTGGTGAAAGATGTGCATTGTCCAGTCTCTGAATAATTGTAGCTAGGCCCGAGCCAGAACAAGGAGGCGTTCTTTATAAACACTTTAGCCAACTATGGAAAGCGGCATTCATTTTGATGACTTTAAGCTGGGCACAAAAGAGTTTGCACATTGTGTGGAGGTGGGTGTCAGAGGAGGGAACATGTCCCATGTTACTAAGGCAACTAGGCCAATGCTCCCGCTTATACGACACTGTTCCATGGCATTTTCATTACTTGTTATCACTTCCTTCACAGCAATGCATGACAGGGAGTATTGGACCAGAAGTATTTCTCCCCTTTAACACCCATTCAATGCGAAGGAAGGCAGCTTCATTTGCCTTCAGTGACACTGGGTACACGGTGTAGTGACATCATCAAACTTACTACAGACCCCTGATTGGCTAGAATTGCCTGAAATTGGAAGAGAGGAAAAAATGGTGCCAACACAGCAATTAAGGGAAAACAATGGCTTCATCTTTGTGAGCAGTCATAAAGAAAAGTAGGATTAAGAAATTTTTCAGTGGAGGTTCCTCCTTAAGCCACTGCTTTTACTGTGAAAATGTTAGAGGTGAACATTCAGCACAGCCCTAATCTTAACATGGGCTAACTTTGTCCTGCATTGAGAATATACTCTGGTGATCGTTTATCATAGCTACAGTAGGGAGCAGCATGTCAAATCCCTCGTCATCCATATGTAGACACAGAAAAGAAGTTACCACACAGTTAAGTATTTTGCAATTGTCTTAATTGGCTTACTAGTTACCTTACTGGTGGAGAACAGGATAGCTCAAAGCAAAGAGAGTCTACGAATCCCTGGATACCTAATCACAAGCAAGTAGTTACTCCCTCTGAAGTCAATGTCCCAAAGAGTCAAGCACAGCTCCTGTTGAGTGGACTTTTCTGCCCACTCTTGATGTCTCTCTTGCTCCCATGCCCTCCTTTGTTCCATGGACCAATGTGTCACATTGTGGTAGAAGGAGGAGTGGTTGGACAGCTTCTGCAGGGTTTGTGTGGAGTGTCAGCAGCTCCTCCAGATCTGGCAGCAAGGATGTGCCAAACAGAAGTCAGGCTCTGCCTCAGCAAGTTCCTCTTCCCTCGCTGGAGTAGACTCCACACTCCCTCTACCAGGCAGACCACTCTCCAACTCCTGAGAGCTGCCAGTGCAGCTCCCCTTCATTCCCTCCTATCCTGTGGCCATTTCCCCTGGCCTTCCTCCTCCCTCTTCCTCCAGCCTTTGACCCTCTCCTCTACCTTCCTGCTATCTTCCAGGGGGGGAACAGTGGCAGGCCATGCTACTGCCTTTCCCTCTATCTCCATCATTTCTTCCCTCCTCCACTTTCTGTTGTCTTTCTTTTGTCTCTCCCTCTGCCTCTTCCATGGGCCATTTAAATGGCCCTGTTCTGCCAGACCCTCCCCTCTCAGTCAGCCACACCTGGAGCTTTTACTTGCTGTCAGGTGAGCCACCATACCCATCACACCTATGTATGAGGTCGCCAGCGGGTACCAGAACGTATGGCCAGATTAACCTGGGCTGTTACCATGACCAGAAGCAAACACAAGCACCCAGTACATTTCTACTAAAATGTAATCTCTGCTAAGTTCAATGAGAACTTAGAAATTTTGCCTTTCTCCCAGGTAAATTAATATAGGACTGCAGTCTTCAGATTTTAGAATCAAAAAATCTAACATCCAATTAAGATGGTCCACCCCTGAAGGCTGATGGATCCATTGAAATTCCAAAATGCCTTGGGGGGGTTCCTTGGCTGGTGCCACCCTGGTCTCTGTGTGGAATGAAGATCTGACCAGGGTTATTGACACGGTTGCTCCAAGACATCCTCTCCTACCCATTTCTAAACAAGCTCCATGGTTTACAGAAGAAATGAGGGAGCTGAAGCAGCAAGGATGACAACTAGAGCACCAATGGTGGAAAACTCAACTTGAATCTGACAAGACACGCCATAGTCATCATTTGAAGACCTATGAGGTGGCAATACGTGCAGCGAGGAGAGCTTTCTACTCTACACATATTGCATCCGCAAACCCATGCCTAGCTGAGCTGTTCAGGGTGGGTAGGGAGCTGAGTCAGGCCGCCCCCACACTGAAGTTGATCTTAGAGCCTTTGGTAGCTTTAATGAGTTTTCCTGGATAAAATTGCTCGGATACAAGCCGACTTGGATGCTGTCGTGGAGACTGAAATCTACAGTGGGGTGCTCAGCAACTCTGCTTGCATGATTAAACTGGATCATTTTCAGCTTGTGACTCCTGATGATGTGGACAAGCTGCTTCCTTTGGTCAAAAAGACAATTTGCCCTCTCGATCCTTGCCCATCCTGGCTTGCAGTCCAGGGAGCGGAGATGGTAAAGCACCTTTTGCTGAATATTATTAATGCCTCCCTAAGGGAAGGTAATTTTCCATCGTGTCTGAAAGAAGCAATTCTTAGACCGCTTCTGAAAAAGCTTTCCCTTGACCCCCTAGACTTCAAATATTATAGGCCAGTAAGTAATTTACCATTTGGGGGCAAGGTAATCGAGAAGTTGGTGTCCATTCAACTCCAAGCAGTCTTGGATGAAACTCATTAGCTGGACCCATTTCAAACTGGCTTCAGAGCAGGATACAGGATTGAGAGTGCTATGGCCGCTTTGGTGGATGATCTTTGCTGGGAATCGATGGGGAGAGTGCATCCCTGTTGATTCTTTTGGATCTCTCAGCAGCATTCAGTATCATCAACCATGGTATCCTTCTGGATCGCCTGAGAGGATTGGGGGTTGGGGGCACTGCTCTGCAATGGTTCCACTCCTTTATCTCAGGATTGTTCCAGATGGTGTCACTTGGGGATAGTTGTTCCTCAAAAAAGGAACTATTATGTGGAGTCCCTGAGAGCTCTGTTTTATGCCCGATGCTGTTCAATATCTACATGAAACCACTGGAAGAGATCATGAGGAGGTTTGGGACTGAGGAGGAGTGGTCAAGTTACAGGAAGCCAGATTCCGGCTGAACATCAGGAAAAACTTCCTCAAGTTACAGGAAGCCAGATTCCGGCTGAACATCAGATTCCGGCTGAACATCAGGAAAAACTTCCTCAAGTTACAGGAAGCCAGATTCTGGCTGAACATCAGGAAAAACTTCCTGACTGTTAGAGCAATACGACAGTGGAACCAATTCCCTAGGGAGGTGGTGGGCTCTCCCAGACTAGAGGCGTTCAAGACGAGGCTGGACAGCCATCTGTCAGGGATTCTCTGACTTGGATTCCTGCATTGAGCAGGGGATTGGAACTGATGGCCTTGTAGGCCCCTTCCAACCCTACTATTCTATGATTCTATGCCTGTTATCAACTTCGGCAGAGACACCCATTCCTGGAACCTGTGGACCTAGTAACAGTAGTGCACACACTGGTAACCTCTAGGCTTGATTTCTGTAATGTGCTGTATTTGGGGCTGCCTTTATATTTAGTTCGGAAATGTCAACTGGTACAAAATACGGCAGCCAGGTTGTCTCTGGGACATCCCGTGGAGACCACATTACACTGGTTTTGGAATCTTTACACTGGCTACCAATTTGTTTCTGAGCAAAATATAAAGTGCTGGTTCTTACCTTTAAAGCTTTACATGGTCTAGGTCCAAGGTACCTTAGGGAGTGCCTTCTCCCCTTTGTCCCAGTCCGCCACCTAAGGTCCCCTGAGAGCTATCTGCTGTGGCTGGCTAATGTGAGATTGGCAGCCACATGCAAGAGGACCTTTTCCTTTGCCGCCCCTCAGTTGTGAAATGACCTGCCCGTTGAAATGCGCTTGCTGACCTCTTTGAAGGATTTTAAGCAGGCATTAAAGACTCTATTATTCCAACAGACCTTCCCTTTTTAGAACTCTTGTTCCTTTTGCTGACTGTTTTTTAGCTGTGTTGTTTTAAGATGTACTGTTTTATTGTTGGATTTTTTTAAAAAATGGTTTTAGTTCAAAGTTGTTTTTAGACATATGTTGTCTGTATACTATATTGTCTGTATGCTCCTATGTAAATGGTTTTTACACTTTGTATACTGTATTTTAATGTTTAAACTTTTGTAAACCACCCAGAGAGTTTCGGCTATGGGGTGGTATATAAATGTAATTAATAATAATAATAATAATAATAATAATAATAATAATACCACCACCACCATCGCCAGACATGCTTGCAGGAAAACACAGCATTCTGGCTAAAATAATTTTGTAGTTGCCAATAATTTGGGAAACTATTTTGTTGCTATAGATAAAAAGATAGGGAATGAAATTTTCACTAAGTTATAAAACGGGAAAATTACAGTATTTTTCCTACTTACAAAACTTTAGCCCACTGTGAATTCACAGCATGAGCTCTATGGCATGAAATCATGAAGTACCAGACAATTTCAAACCAGGAATTTTCAGAAGATGATAGTCCTAATCTCTAAAAGGAAATTTCCTATTTCACACCCTTCATTATAAAATGTCAGCTTTATTTTAAGTCTGAGCAACTAATCCAAAACTCACCCTAATCCCATTAGATGTAAACTCTGCCTGGAAAAGTTGAATTGAGTTGGCAGGACACTGTAGGTAAATGTGCATTCTGCTCCAGTAGTCAGAATGTTCTACTAGCAAACACGAAGAGTTTTGCCCACAACAGATTTACAGTGCCATCCTATGCATGTTTACTCAGAATTCCCATTGGATCAGATCCACATTTATCAAGCTTAGTAGACCCACTGAAATCAATGGGACTTAAATTAGTCATGACTTAATTGTCCCACTGATTTGAATGAGCCCTCTAAGTCTGGATCCAACAAACTGTGTTTTTTTAAAGCCGTGCAGCGCGATCCTATGCACACTGTCTCAGACATAAGTCCAATTAAATTCAGTAAGACTTGCTCCCAGATACACATGTATAGGACTGTAGCCTTAGTCTTTAAAACTGAACTCCTCGAAGCAATTCCACAAATAGCCTAAATTCCAGGAGGGTGGATCCTTAGTTTTTGGAATCCTTAATAATTCCATTCACAAACTTTTATTTTAGAACTTAACATGTGACTCTCAAATAACTGTTTGCAATACTAGAAATCCCCAAGTAAACATTAAGCCAACTTTTTAAGTATAAGCAAATGAAGCAGGAATTTGAAGTCTAAAAAAGGCGGGACTTGGTGCACCCACTTACCAATGCATGATGGACTTGTGTGGACTGAAAAGGTTATAACAAGCTGGTACAATTATTTTTGTAAGTTCTCCTTTACTACCTATATCTGTCACATTGGTGAAAATGTTCAACAGTTTCTGTTTAGCTGTGTTTAAAGTGCAAAAGCAAGTATCATGACTGCCTTTCATTTTGTTCTGACTTTATACTGACTTCATTCATGAGAAGAGTATGTGCACAGCTGTAAGAAAAATCTTGGGGTTGGCAAACACTCTTAAATTTGGATTTTTTTCTTAAGTCTAACCATGCTCTGGGGATCCAAAGGACACAACTAATTTCATATAACCAGTGGGGCTTCAGACTTCTGTTTCTTAATGATAGCCTTCCATACCACAAGCTAAATTACAAACTCAGGAGAATTTTGAAAGCTGTTTGTGATGTAGCATATGGAACTGCCATTCAAAAAAGAAAAAAGTTTACCATCCCAATGTGCAGACGCTTCATTGTTGGTCAAGTAGCTCTTTGAATTCTAAACTTTGAATGGAATTCTAACATGTACCAACAAGATGATAATTTTGCCTTCACATATTGCAACGCCTTTTTGACATCAGTCTTAATTCCTCACCCCCACCCCAAAGGGCTGTTTTACAAAGGGCTGGAACAGCCCCTCCCACCAATATGCATGGTGGTGAAGTATGAACTCTTGAACACGCCCCGATCAACAACAGAACTCATGTGGGGCTATATGCACTTACATTTGTGGCATCCCTCCTCCTCCCACCCTCCTAGTAGGGAAGATGGTACAATTATCACACGTATCATTTGTCCTATTACTTGTTACATCATACACATGGTGGCAGTACACGAACATTCATAATGCCACCACATAATGCATACAGCAGGTCCCTGCCAGCAAGTGCATAAACTAGCTCTTAGACTCCTAGCAATCTCCACTGAAAAATATGTAAACATGTCTATCTATATCCATGAGGCATTGGTATACTTCACAAATTACCATTTTAGCTGGTATATTTGTTTTGGGGTGGGGGTAAATGTACACCATATTAATTTTGTTATATTTCTATCCTGCCTTTCTTCCAGGAACTCAAGGTGGGATACATAAGTTTCCCAGGCACTAACCAAACTTAGACCTAGTTAATTTCAGCACAATGCTGCACCATGTGCCCTGGTCCCAAAAGGCATATGTAGGAGGGAGCCAAGGTCAGATGGAATGTTCATGGAACACACTCCAGTGGTGTCCACAAGGTGAAAGGAAATAAATATAAGCTAGAATAGTTTTAGCAGGTACTTAACATTGGTCTGTAACATGAACCCATAAACGTAAGAACAGATGACACAATCCTATAGCTTTCCTTAGCAGGAATTTCTCAAAGGCACTGGTTGAGGAAGATAGAAATTCTAACTGAATCTGTGTTTGGGAGTACTGGCCAAGTATCAAGCCACTTGATACATGCTCTCTTCCCAGTTACAGTGTAACAGGCCTCCAAGTCTGTTTCAAGGAATTTCAAGATTGGCTAGCTTTTACAGAGATATAGATTACTGAGAACTAGCTAAAGAGCTCCATCAATTTTTTAGACAATTCGAACTGACAATGTCAGTTCTAGTAACGTAATAAACAAAAACAGATGAATTTTAAAATTAGAGGATTCACCATGTTTATCATCTGTAGGATTAGGATTTGTCTAATTTGAATAATTGGCATGTTACGATATAAGGCCAATTGTAAAGCGTGGGACATTAGACATGAGAAATCCAGATTCAATTCCTTCTACTCAGTCATTAGCTCACAAGACATTACCTCTGAGTCTAATATATTGTGAAGATAGGCAAAAACTATAAAACACTAGTCATCTGCATTTTAAAAAAAAATTGCTTGGAATTGAGTTTTTTCATGAACAGAATTATGTAAGGCTCATATTTCCTTAAAATCATGTTATGAGAATAACTTTAACTATCATTTCTCTAAAACATTGAATATGGGCGCAATCCTATCTAGATAGGCAGCCGTCTGTGAACTCGGAGGCGACCGCTTTTCCAAAGCAAGGCAGGAGAAGCACGAGGGGATCATTCCCTCCGCTCCTCTCCTGCCCTGCTTTTTCTTCTAGACAGCTGTTTTCCGCTGTCTAGCCGCAGGGGGACCGAGTGGGAGAGAAGGCAGCTGTACAACAGATAGGATGTGTTGTACAGGCAGATCCGCTCTCCCTGCCCTGGAACACCCCCAGCCCTGCCTCTTTTCAGCCACTTCCCGCTCGTCCTCCGAGCGCAGAGGATGGGGCTTCTCCGCGTTGCCTCAGAGGCAAGGCGGATGTGGGGGAAGGTCAGTTTTCCAGGAATCGAGCTCTGAGCGTGAGCTCCAGGGTTGGTTCCCAGAAACACGCATATCCTATGGCCGTCTAGCCGCTGTCTAGTGGCCATAGGATCGCTCCCTAAATAAATGAAACAGATTTCATCACCACTGCTAAATCACAGCCTAAAGAATGATAATAGAAATTCTTTCATCGTAAATCTATCCAGCACTGAAACTACATTTCATTTCAGGCATATACAAGAGCATCACAAATTAGTAGAAAAAATACTCACATTACATTGGTATTTATTAACTTCCATGGCATGCTTTACATCTGGTGGCTCCTTCATTTGTGCATAATTTGATGATCCCTTTTCAGCTTCGTGTTTCTGCTTGTAGAGAACCTTAAAATGACATATTTTATATTATATATTGTATAAGATATGTACAGAGATTACAGATCAGGATTTTTTCTTATAGCATTTTCATTTTTTGCTAGCAATACTTTTCATAAATTGAGTCTATAAATTCACAAAAAAATCTGAAACTTCTAACTTAAAAAAAAACAGTTTTATAAGTTGATATAAAATAACTGTTTTGATTACGAAGCGCTCTTTTGTCCTGACAACCTGTGAACAAGGAAACTATCATCCCCATTTTATAATTGGTTAACTAACAGTATCATGCAGGTCTACTCAGAAGTCCCATTGAGTTCAGTGGGGCTTACTTCCAGGTATATAGGTAGAGGATTGCAGCCTAAGCTGTGACGCAGTGATGTAGTCTAAAACAGTAGGTTGTTTCCAGACTTAGTCATGCTTAGAATAGATCCATTGAAATCAATGAGATATAGTCATTGCTACCTCAGGTCCCATCGTTTTCAACAGATCTACTATAAATATGACTAGGTCTAAATCCAATGCAGTATTTTCAGCTGAGCAGACTTAGACATTTAAGCCCAAGTCTATGAACATAAGAAGTTGCCTTCTACTCAGTTGGACATAAAAATCGGAATATTTCATTTTGCATCAAAGAACTGAAAAGTGAGACAAAAAGCACTGGAAACTGCCCTTTCAATAACCAGAATAAAGCATTAGGTTAGACATTCAGGCCAACTACTCTGTCAAAAGAATCATAATTCTGATATTGTCTTTTTATTATTCTCTTTCACTTTTACTTGTAAACCACCTTGGAAGGATTTGTATCCTCAAGGCAGGATATAAATGAATATAACGTAACAGGATACACTATGAAATCTCTTCGGTCATCTTCACTGAACCATCATCTTCACTGAACCGACAATGCCGAACACTGCAGTCAGCTTTGGAAGGAAACACCCTTCTCTTTCAAAACATAAAAATTAGCACAATTAAGTGTTAGCTGCAACAGGCAGAGATGTCTCTATTCTGATTTCTGATTTAACAGTGAATACCAGTAATAGTTACTGCTAATTAATTTAACAACCTTTACAAATAATTACAGGGTTTGCAAATATACAAGCTGCTGCACCACTGTTTATTTTTTCTTCTAGCCTAATCTTTTAGGGGGGAAACCACTTCAATTAACAGAGAAACAAAATGACACCATCTTGAAAATTTCTGTGTTGAGGTTTTTAACAAATAGCCAAAACTGAACGTTAAATTATTCCGTATCTATCGTACAATTTTATGCATATAAGAAGCATCAAGTAGTTTAAGGGTGTAATCCTCTGCTTGTTTAGACAGAAGTAAGCCCTCTAACAGACTGGGGCATGCTGGCAGTTGTAGAACTTATTTCTGCCTAAAACATGCTTTGGATTGTGCCTTAGGTGAGCTTAACCTTTTTCAGGAACTTGACTTTAAAAAACAAACAAAAAAACAATGGGTTGGATCCAAAGGATCCCTCTTTCTGTCTGAGAAAGGTTCCTTCTGCTGGAGAGAGAGAACCTTTGGATGCATTCCAGTGTTTCCACACCTGGTTTTGATTCTTGATGATGAGCTCCTCCATCAATAGGCATTTTACAAGGAGCTCTTGAAACCAGGTACTCAAGGGATCTATAACACAATAACTGCTACAGAAAGATTTGAGAATATATTAATCCCCAAAATATTTTTAACTGAAAATCCAATGCAGACTAGAGTAAGCAAGTTTACAATAGGTGAATAAAAGGAGGGTCTGATTCCTCATTTAACTACAAAAATACCTAAACAAAATGAATGTGAAATTCTGAGAACCTTTATTTTAATTACTAATGTTTTAAATGTCAATATACCAAGAGTTCTAGCGGCCTATTTGCCCAAATATACTAAATTTGTAGGAGTCCATAGCTTTGGTATATGAATTGCTGGGTTCACATTTTATTTGTTTGTTACATTTATATCCTGTCTTACTTCCAAGGAGCCCAAGGCAGTGTATATAATCGTCCTCCTCTCCATTTTATCCTCACAACTCTGTGAAGTAGGTTAGGCCGAGAGTCAGGTACGGGCCCAAAGTCACCCAGTGAGTGTCATAACCAAATAGTGACTAGGACCTGGGTCTTCCAAGTCCCAGTCAAACACTCTAACCACTACAGCACACTGGCTCACATAAATAATTTAAGACTTGATCAAGGTCACTGTGAAGAGTTTCATGGATGAGCCCAGCAAGATAAGCAATGCTATAGAGAAACTGCAAATACAACCTGTAATACTGCCAAGTCATGAGCTCAAATAGGAGCTAATTCCTGGACTGTGAGCTTCATACATAGTTGAAAATCTTTACAAAGTGGGTCAAGTCCACCCCAATCTCATTCTAAAGCCAGACGGAATGTAAACAGTTTCCAACCAAGCTCACCAAACCAACATTTATGAATGCAAATATCACATTTTGCAGGGGGAGCAATCCTATGGCTGTCAGTCCACGGCTAGATGGCCATAGGATATCTGGTTTTCAGGGAACCGACCTCGGAGCACGGAGTGGCCAAAACGAGGCATTCCAGGGGGCGTTCCAGGGCAGGGAGGGCAGAAATGCTGGTACGACACATCCTATGTGTCGTCCGGCAGCCTCCTCCCCCGCTCTGACTTCCCATGGCTAGACAACCGAAATCATCTGTCTAGCTGCAAATGCAAGGGAGGAGAAGCGCGGAGGGAACAATCCCCTCCGTGCTTCTCCTGCCCTGCATTGGATAGGTGGTCGCCTCCGAGTTCAGAGGCAGCCACCTATCTCCATAGGATTGCGCCCTTAATTATATTGTAGTAGTACACCAAAGCAAACACACAGGGTCTGATCCAGACTTACGTCAGAGCAGACCTATTAAAATCAATGGGACACATTAGTCATGACTAACTTCTGTCCCATTCATTTCACTGGCTCTACTCTGACTAAATCTGGATCAGACCTATATTTAATTCATATTTGTGGAAGCAGAAAGTTCTATTTATTACAAAGATGGATTACACAGCTAGAACACCACTCTCCCTTAAATACTGAATGTAGAACTAATGATTCCCACAATTCATCATCTTCGTAAATAAACTGAAGTATTGCTTCAAGCACATTTGCCAAATGCTTAAAGTAGTTATAAAACAACAAGAAAACTGAACAGCCTATTGACATGTTTTAATTGTCTATTTTCCTTGGATAAGGAACGACCATTGGAGTTTTCTGTCAAAGTGATGGAATATATATAAAACAAATCCTTTGCCATGTTTTTCTTTCATTCTTCATTCATTTCTTTCAAAAGTTTTGTTTTTCTTTGTGAAATTTTAAGAATGCTTTGGGGGAAAATAAGGAAACCTGGAAACCCATGTCCTTACTTTTTGAAAAGTCAAGAGACGTTAACAAACTATCTGTGGATATAAAAAGTGACACCAAATATGATATTATTTATGCTGATGTTGCTGCAACATGAGACTGGCATCACTGGCACAAATAGGTACCAATTATTAAATGGGTACCAATCAGTAATCCGGTTGAAGGTAGAGATGTTGTTTTTGCATAATCTGTTTTTACTTGGAGGTGCCTAGAATAATCCCGTATATGTTGTGGTGTTCAGATGTTTATCATTTACTTCTTTTAAAGACTTCTAAGAAGCGGTGATAGACAGCCTAATCACAGATTTATTTCTCAAGTGCCAAACCCAAAGGTCTCATCGCTATCCACACCCTCCTTGACCTCTCTGGTGTCTTTGAAACAGTTGCTTATCCTCTCTTGTTGTCTGTTATTGTTTTTCAGCTGGTTTTATTCCTACCTAAGAATTCACAGGAAGTTTCTACAATAATAAAAATGCAGTATTAAAAACTTCCCTCGTAACAGAAACAGCATTAAACAATTAGCTCAAATTAAAAACAGAGTCCAAGAAGTATTTAAATATAAACAGCAGTTGTGCTGGGGGCGGTAGAGGATGGATAATTATCAGGATCACAGCAGGTGGAAAAGGGGGGCTTAACCTTTTTCTTTCCTGCTGCAGTCCTGGCAAAAAACTGTTCTTTGAAACTACCATTTGCAACTGGAAGAAGTCCCCCACTGATGACAATTCACCTCTCCAATTGTTCATCACCTCTTTAAATCCTACACTGGCTTTCTGTCCACTTCTACATCCAGCACAAATTCCTCCTCCAAGGCCCTTCATCCCTTTGCTCCGCTCATTTCTCTGCCCTCATAGCCCAATATATGAGACTATGGCTTCACCGGCTTCACCCATCCAAAGATTTCCTACACCTTAAGTGTCTTCTCCTTGGTGCCCCTAATGACAAACTCTGCCTTGGAATGCATTCATGATGTTTGTCTCTGCTTTTAAATCTTTCCTCAACACCCGCCTTTTCTCTGAAGTCTTTGGCCTGACGTCACATCCTTTTGAAACTCAGCCTAAGTACATGCAAGTGAACTCAACACATATTTTTCCCATTACCTTCTCAATCATCTTCCCTTCCCTCTGTATCTTCCCCCTATATCTAATTATAGACAGCAAGCTCCTTTGGGCAGGGACCTGTCTTCTTGGTTGTTGCTCTGAAAGCACTTTTGATATTGATGGTGCTTTATAAATAATAGGTAACTGTAACTAATATGCATACTTCCTGAGTTTTCCTTGCTACATATAGGTACTGGGTTTGTTCTTTTACAGTCCTTTAGGAATCTTACTATTACGCATAGATTCTTATTAGTAATTTGAGGGGGATTTCAGCTACGTCTTTTAACACCCCAGAGTGTAATCAGCAGGAAATACTGATTTGGACTCATGCCTGAAAGTGAAATATTCTTGACCAGCTCTTTTCTTATCCCAGTACAACCCCCTCCAACTCCAAAACCAGCCATTAGGCAGAGTGAGGCAACTGCCTTAGGTGGCAGATCCTGGGGGGATGGAGAATGGTAACAAGACATTACCATTCTCCATCCCCTCTTGGAGGGCAGAGCTCTATGTGTACCACACAGCCTGCCCCATTCCTCTTAAGGTTCCCTGCTACCCCCAGGGGTGGTAATAGCAGCCAGCGCTGAAATAAGATTCAGCTGCCAGTCTAGTTGGCTTCTGTACATGGAATGGTGGAGAGGCGCCATCTTGTCCTTTGCCTCAGGCAGCACAACATCTTGGGCCAGCCTTACACAACTATTTCTACGCATTCCACTAATTATCTGGTCAGAACCTACCTTTATTTTAAAAGAACAAAGCAAGTTAGGCACTGAGCGATACAGCTTTCTTTGTACCTCCCATGATTTTGCTCTAAGTTATGGAGAGCACTGGAGCCACCATAAATACTGAGAAGCAAGGCAAGGAAAGCAAAAGGAAACAAAATATAAATATTATCATTTTCTTCCCTTCAGCGTATGTCAAAACTGTCTGTGCATGAACATTGTGCTTTTGGAAGATCTAGATGAGGGTGGTTTGGGAAGGAGCAAATCTCAGTTCTGCTGTAAAACCCACCATTTCCTCTTCCATTTCCCTTGTAGGTATAATGTTTGGAAAACCGGATGAGTGGAAATTATTCTGCTTTCCTAGTTTCTGCAGCAGAATGCAATGATTTATGCTACAAATGGGAAATAAATATGTCTTCGGGTTTTACATTTTATGCTACATCTAAGATATATTATGTATGTCCTCTTAAAGTGGATGTATGTCTTAGAAAAAGCATTTAATAGCTTAGTTCAATATTTAATTCTTTATAAATATTTTTATGAGAGGAGCAAGTTACACACCAATAAGATAGGGCTGTATCAACAAACTTGATTTTAATATTAAAGTCAACTCTATTGTATCTGCTCTATTGTCTCAGAGAAGAAGAGGAAAATATGGTTTTAAAGTACTATATAGAACTGTATACTATGCTATTTGGAACAGGGCCAGAAGTAAAATGCATTGAGGGCCACATAATTTATGTTGATCTAATTCATAAATCAAACTAAGTATGTTATTTAAAAATATTATGTAATTTACTATCACAATAAAAAGCTCACTTCATTAATTAACTCTTTGTAACCTGCCATTTTAAGACATTGCACTGCATTACAGATATAATGGTTATGGTGCTAATTTCTTTTATTATAAAACTCTTAAGTTAATCCCTGAATAAGAAAGCAATCCTAACCTTCCATCAAAGGTTGGCTGAAGGCGCTAGGATGGAGGAGAGAAGCCCATCTGCAAGCAAAGAGAAGCTTTGCCCGCAGGATGGAATGTTCATGCCAGAGGCCTCTGGTATGCCCACAGATACCTCTGTGGGCACAGGAGTACCACCAGTGGTAGGGCCCAATCCAGGGCATTCCAAGACCTAGATCAAATGCCCCCTCGCTCCCCCAGATCAGGACCCGAATCTATGCAGCTCCAGGTTTTCAACAGGAGGGAAATTTTAGAAAGTAAAGATCTGTTGGGAAAAGGGCAGAAAAGCAACCCCACCCCCACCTTCACTGGAGTGGGTTGGCATGGCTCTGGAAGTGGCAAATCATCTGCCATGAAACTGTCCACTGTGCCCCACCCCAGGATTGCTCTGCCCACATGTTTCACACAGCTGTAACTGAGTGCATTTTCCTGTTCTGCTACCTTCAGATGCTACTGGATACTTAAAATATATAAAGCAAAATCTGTTGTTTAGAAGATGTCTTCAGAACTCAAGTGGTGTCACTAACAGTGAATATTTTTTCTCCCTTGTGAAAGTTATGGCTGCCTTGGTTAAAACAATCCTTTTCTAGATCAAGAGCATTAAGGTCACTCTTCCCATATAATATTCATAATAAGAAACTAGTCTGAAAAGGCTTGAGTATATTATGAGAATGTGCAGTCCCCGACACCCGGAAAAATTCAGTAATGAGACTGCTCCTGGGGCAGAAAAAAACATCACATGACTCAATTTGTATGATCTCTCATTTCTGGGCAAGGTGTTTATGTGTGTGGAGGCAGCCATCAGTTCTTGACAATATTATCTGGATCCATTTTGATCTGAAACAGATTTGGGACAAAAATTACCTAGGGTGTCCTGGTTGATAACCGACACCACGAGACAGTAAGAGGAATACAACCTTGTTGATTTTCCTGCATCTCTCAGCAGCTTTCAGTACCATCAATCATGGTATCCTTCTGAATTTCCTATCTGGGTTTGGAACTGGAAGAACCACATTGCATTAGTTTTATTCCTATGTGACTAGAAGATGAAGATGCCAGAAAGTGATGCTGGGAAACTGCTGCTCCACCCTAGGGCATGTGTGTTACGGGGTGGCACTAGGTTCTACGCTTTAGCTCATGCCATTTTAACATATTCATGAAACAACTGGCAGAAGCTGTTCAGGGAATGAGGGTAAAGTGTCATCAGTATGTTGGTGACACCCATCTAAGAACGTAAGAAGAAAAGTGTTGGATCAGACCAAAGGCCTATCTAGTCCAGTATTCTGTTCTCACAGTGGCCAACCAGAAGCTTATGGAAAGCCCAAAGCAGGACATGAGTGCAACAGCATCTTCCTGATTGTGTTCCCAGCAACTGGCACACAGGGGCATACTGCCCCGATACTAGAGATAATATATAGTCATCATGACTAGTAGCCATTGCTAGCATTATCCTCCATGATCTCTATTTCTTCTTTTCATCAGATGTATGGGTGATGTCTAAATGGCCATAACTTCCTGGTAGAGCACATGCTTTGCACACAAATGGTCCAAAGTCCAATCCCTTGCATCTCCAGGTAGACCTGGGAAGTTTCCTGTCTGAAACTCTGGAGACCTACTGCTAGTTGGCTTGGATAATACTGAACTAGAAGGACCAATGGTATAAGGCAACTTCTTATGTTCCTTATGTCATGCAAGTGCTGCATCGACTGAATAAGAACTAATAAACTGAAGCTCAATCCAGACAAGATGAAGGCATTGATGGTGGGTGGCTTAGATGACTCTGGGGTTGGTTTTAGGAAGCAAGCAAAAGAAAGCTCATCTATCTGTTGCTTAAACTAGTTAACCTCAGGGCTCATGTAGATATTAGTTGTGTCTGCACCAGACCACAGTAGTCACAACCTCCCTGGAGCAAATGTCCACTCACTATGAATAAGCTGGTTTCAAATCCTAAATGGGAATCCTAGTCAGACTTATCAGTCATTAACATTGCAACGGACAAAATGTTTCACCATTGATCATGATTAACCAGCACACTGGGACTCTGGGGAGGAGCTGATGGACCCCTTTATGGGAAGCAGAATAAATAATTATCAAATATATCATAGCAGACCTGGTTTACATGCATCCAACTGAGGGCTAATCTGGGGGTGGGGAGAGAAGGCCACAATAGAACCCTAGAGGGTTTTTCCTTCATATGCTCAGTTGTAGCTGTGCATCAGGAGATGGAGATGGATCTGCTTAAAAATAAGTACATAAATTTACCTTGCTCTGAAGCTGCATAACTTCTTTTGCAAACACACTGTCAATTGTAGCCGGCATATGCTGATAGAGTGAGTTGGAAAGTTCTTTCTTTGCACTTGCTTTGTATTTTGCCTAGAAGGCAAAAGAGAGAAGTAATGCAGCAATTATTTCAAACAGATTAAAAAGGACATTCAGGAGGAAAGGTTCACATTACGCCTTTCAACAAGTGGATATAAAAATAGATTTTCACCATGTCTGGAATGGGAACAAATGTTTGTAGACCTGTCTTTGAAATTCTGGGTGCAGCATTAAAAAGGTTTGTCGGCCTCGTAAGCAGTTATCTTCACAACCTTTGTGGCAGACCAAGCTGATTGAATTAACTTTTTAAAAATGGTACCTCTCCCACTGTAGGGGCTTTTAAAATGACCCCCCCTCATTTTTTCACTTTCCATGACCACCTCTCAAAACAGACCCCACCAACTCAGTCAGCCTACATCTCACAGCATTGCTTAATTCCCTGTCCACTGCCCTTCTACACAATCCAGTCAAATTACTGCCTTATTAAATCTCAAACAACTGATTATGTGTTACAACTATAACTCCTATGTGTGTACCTGAGTTGTTCACAATTTGGTTCTGTTTATTTATTTGCTCCCCCTTCATGGATCACTGCCTTGTTGTGGCGAAGGGGCTTGCGAAACTCAGTGAAGCCATAAGCTATGCCGTGCAGGGCCACCCAAGACGGACAGGTCATGGCAGAGAGTTCTGACAAAATGTGGTCCACTGGAGAAGGAAATGGCAACCCACTCCAGTATTCTTGCCAAGAAAACCCCATGGAACGTATCACAAGGCTAAAAGAGATGACGCCGGAAGATGAGCCCCTCAGGTCGGAAGGTGTCCAATATACTACTGGGGAAGAGCAGAGGGAATTTCCAAGTAGTGCCAGAAAGAGTGAAGCGGCTGGGCCAAAGCCGAAAGGACACTCAGCTATGGATGTGTCTGGTGGTGAAAAGGAAGTCCGATGCTGTAAAGAACAATATTGTTTAGGAACCTGGAATGTAAGATCAATGAATCAAGGTAAGCTGGAGGTGGTCAAACATGAGATGGCAAGATTGAACATTGACATCTTGGGAATCGGAGAACTAAAATGGACAACCATGGGAGAATTTAATTCAGGTGACCATTATATCTACTACTGTGGGCAAGAATCCCTTAGAAGAAATGGAGTAACACTCATAGTCAACAAAAGGGTGGGAAAAGCAGTACTGGGGTACAATCTCAAAAACGATAGAATGATCTCAGTACGAATCCAAGGCAAACCATTCAACATCACAGTAATTCAAGTCTATGCCCCAACCACTGAGGCCGAAGAAGCTGAGGTTGATCGGTTCTATGAAGACCTACAACACCTTCTAGAACTAACACCAAAAAAAAGATGTCCTCTTCATCATAGGGGATTGGAATGCTAAAGGAGGAAGTCAAGAAATCACCGGGATAACAGGCAGGCATGGCCTTGGTGTACAAAATGAAGCAGGACAAAGGCTAATAGAGTTTTGCCAAGAGAACATGCTGATCATAGCAAACACTCTTTTCCAACAGCACAAGAGGCGACTTTACACATAGACATCACCAGATGGTCAATATCGAAATCAGATTGATTATGTACTTTGCAGCCAAAGATGGAGACACTCCATACAGTCAGTAAAAATAAGACCTGGAGCTGACTGTAGCTCAGATCATGAGCTTCTTATTGCAAAATTTTGGCTTAAAATGAAGAACGTAGGGAAAACCACTAAACCATTCAGGTATGACCTCAATCATATCCCTTATGAATATACAGTGGAGGTGACGAATAGATTTAAGGGATTAGACCTGATAGACAGAGTGCCTGAGGAACTATGGACGGAGGTCCGTAACATTGTTCAGGAGGCAGCAACTCAATCCATCCCAAAGAAAACGAAATGCAAGAAAGCAAAGTGGCTGTCTGAGGAGGCTTTACACGTAGCTGAGGAGTGAAGGGAAGCGAAAAGCAAGGGAGAAAGGGGAAGATATATCCAACTGAATGCAGAGTTCCAGAGAATAGCAAGGAGAGACAAGAAGGCCTTCTTAAATGAACAATGCAAAGAAATCGAGGAAAACAACAGAATGGGAAAGACTAGAGATCTCTTCAAGAAAATTGGAGATCTCAAGGGAACATTTTGTGCAAAGATGGGATGATAAAGGACAAAGAAGGCAGGGACCGAACAGAAGCAGATGAGATTAAGAAGAGGTGGAAAGAATACACAGAAGAACTATACAGGAAAGATCTGAATGTCCCTGATAGCCATGATAGTGCGCTCACTGAACTTGAGCTGGACATCCTAGAGAGTGAAGTCAAGTGGGCCTTAGGAAGCATTACTAACAACAAAGCCAGCGGAGATGACAGTATTCCAGCTGAGCTGGATCCTAAAAGATGATGCTGTTAAAGTGCTGCACTCAATATGCCAACACATTTGGAACACTCAACAGTGGCCACAAGACTGGAAAAGGTCAGTTTACATTCCAGTTCCAAAGAAGGGCAATGCCAAAGAGTGTTCAAACTACCGTACGATTGCGCTCATTTCACATGCCAGCAAGCTTATGCTCCAAATCCTACAAGCTAGGCTTCAGCAGCATGTGAACCGAGAACTACCGGAAGTACAAGCTGGGTTTAGAAGAGGCAGAGGAACTAGAGATCAAATCGCCAACATTCACTGTATCATGGAGAAAGCAAGAGAATTCCAGAAAAACGTCTATTTCTGCTTCATTGACTACGCTAAAGCCTTTGATTGTGTGGATCACAACAAACTGTGGCAAATTCTTAAAGAGATGGGAGTACCAGACCACCTTACCTGTCTCCCGAGAAACCTGTACGAGGGTCAAGAAGCAACAGTGAAAACTGGACATGGAACAACCGATTGGTTCAAAATTGGGAAAGGAGTATGACAAGGCTGCATATTGTCGCCCTGCTTATTTAATTTATATGCAGAGTACATCATGAGAAACGCCAGGTTGGATGAATCACAGGTCGGAATTAAGATTGCTGGGAGAATTATCAACAACCTCAGATACGCAGACGATACCACCCTAATGGCAGAAAGCAAAGAGGATCTAAAGAGCCTCTTGTTGAGGGTGAAAGTGGAGAGTGCAAAAGCTGGTTTGAAACTCAACATTAAAAAAACTAAAATCATGGCATCTGGCCCCATCACTTCCTGGCATATAGAAGGGGAAGAAATGGAAGCAGTGACAGATTTTATTTTCTTGGGCACCAAGATCACCGCAGACGGTGACTGTAGCCATGAAATTAAAAAACACTTGCTCCTTGGGAGGAAAGCTATGGCAAACCTAGACAGCATAGTAAGAAGCAGAGACATCACCTTGCCGACAAAGGTCCGTCTAATCAAAGCTATGGTTTTCCCAGTAGCAACGTATGGCTGTGGGAGCTGGACTATAAGGAAGGCAGAGCGCCGAAGAATCGATGCTTTCAAACTGTGGTGCTGGAGAAGACTCTTACGAGTCCCCCGGACTGCAAGGAGGTCCAATCAGTCCATCCTAAAGGAAATCAACCCTGACTGCTCATTGGAAGGACAGATACTGAAGCTGAAGCTCAAATATTTTGGCCACCTAATACGAAGAGAAAACTCCCTGGAAAAGACCCTGATGCTGGGAAGGATTGAAGGCAAAAGGAGAAGGGGACGGCAGAGGATGAGATGGCTAGATAGCATCACCGATGCAATGAATATGGACTTGAGCACGCTCCGGGAGAGAGCGCAGGACAGGAAGGCCTGGCGTGCTATGATCCATGGGGTCACGAAGAGTCGGACACAACTGAACGACTGAACAGCAACAAATTCATTTGCTCAGCTGTCTTTTTTTCCCTTGCTTTAACTGTAGTCTCGACATGTATCTTTAATAAAATTAAATATAATGGGTTTTTATTTATTTTTTTAAAAACTCCTTATGAAGGCGGAATGTAGGTGTAAGCATTGCTTCCCTAACCGTTATGAGATCCCCTGCATAGTAGGAAACTAATGCCCAGTGCAATGGTCATAGCCAAAGCTTCTTTCAAGGTTTTCTCTAGACGTGAAGAGTTAATATATCCACAAATCCAACAAAAGTCAAATGCATATGCATAGTTCCCAGACACATCTAAAGGTTTGGGTTGAATCATGCCTAACGGATGAAGGGGAAAATGTTTCTGATTGCCCAAATGGGGACAGGGTAGAAATAGGTCATGAGCATACCATAAAACATCATAACTAGGCAAAGAAGCCAAAGAGTTACAGGGAGAAATTACTATTATTTTTTTAACATTCCTATAACACCCCATAGCCAAAGCACTCTGGGTGGCTTACAGAAGTTACAGAAATGCCCACACCAGAGAAATCTGGAGAGGGACACTTTGTGTAGGTGTTTCTAATGCTAATGCTAGAAGTCTCTGAGCCAAGACGGGACAGTTGGGGTGCTTGGTTTCAAAGGAGAACACAGATATAGGGGGCATAATTGTCAGGATTCCCTTAGCCCCCAATTCACTTCAATGCCCAAACATACACAGAGCAGAGGCTTCAGTCTACAGCTTTTAATCCACTTCACAGGGTCATACAGATGCAAATTCTCAGAGAACTCTCCGTCTAACAAAAGGAATGCCTTCAGGGGATCCAAATGGAATTTACGACAGTTGCCTGCCGTTTGAAGAGGGAGGTGGTCTCGCTAGCCTAACTTAAGGGGGCAGAGGTCCCTCTCTTCTCATGAGGCCTCTAAGAGCAGCTTTTCATGCAAGGCCAATCAGGTAGACCATCTAAGTTCCGCCCTTGCCTTCTCTCTCTTTGCTCGCAACTGGAATCTATTAGGTCAACCTCCTTTTCGCTGCCTCTCATGGAGGGGGGGTGGTGAGGAGGGACCCTCAAGCTCAGCCGTCTGTACGCTTGTAACCTGAGAAGCAGGCCTACTCATATCTGGACTAGCCTAGGAAAACACCTCCCCCATGTCTGATGGTTCTCCTTCAGAATCTGAACTGCTATCCCACACCCTGTGCTCAGAAACACCCCAGACAATAATGGAAATGTGGTGGAATGGAAAGAACCAGTGGGATATGGTCCATCTCTCAATACAAAACGTATAGGAAGGACAGGGAATGGTGCCCTGGGGGGGGAGAGGTCTCGCTCTGTATGTCAGACACTGTCAGATTAACTAGAAATCTCAAAGGGGCCAGCCTCCTCCCCTGAATCCTTGTGGGTGACTATACCAGGCCCAAAAAGTAATTTAGTCTGGGGACATGCTAACATAGCTCTGACCAAAATGCTCTCCAAGAGGAAAGCTGGGCTTTTTAGCTTAGAAAATATACATATTAGGTGACGGGGGCAGGGGACCATGACAGAGGTGTATCTAGTTATGCATGGTGTGGAGAAAGTGGAGAAAGTGAAGGTTTTTCCCAGTCTCATAATACTAGAACCTGGAGGTCACCCAATGAAGCTGAAGAGCGGAAGATCCAGGACAGAATGCATTATTATGAAAGTCACTACCACAAGATGTAGTGATGGCCACCAACTTGGATGGGTTAAAAGGAGTTTGGACAAATTTATGGTGAATAAAGCTATCAACGGCTACTAGTCATGATGGTTGTACATTATCTTGTCGTATTGGAGGCAATGTGTCTCTAAATACCAGTTCCTAGGGAACACAAGTAGGAGGATGCTAAATTGTGCTCAGGTCTTGCTTGTGGGCTTCCCATAGGTATCTGGTTGGCCACTACACAAACATGTAGAATGCTGGGGTAGAAAGGGCTTTGGTCTGATCTAGCACTGCTCTTTTTAGGTTCTTATGTTAAGTTTAGAATCTCATCTGAGGCAGTATAGTTATGCGGATTTGTGGATTTCATTCCTACACATTTATCACATCATACTTTTTAAAATCACTAAAGCCTGTATATATTTCTTTCAAAAGGTATATTCAGAAGAAATATTGATATCTTCATGCGTACTTAGAATCAATAAGAGCCAAAAGAATTCACACATAGCACAGGGTGTCAAACATATTGGATAATATAGATCAAATTGGCTAAAGGTTATGAGCTAGTACCCAACTAATTTATATTCAGCACATCAAAAACTTATTAAATCAGTTAAAAAGGCTAAGGGTATCTAGGTCTTGAACACTCTGACTTCCATTTTTAACTCAAACTTAGGTATTAAAGTAATTCCAGTGTGCTACTTGAAACCCATTACCAGCTTCCACTGATGTGTACCTCTAAGACATTTGCTCATTTTTAGAATTAAAACAGTCCTAATAAAAGTAATTAAAAAAAACTAGCTCCAGAATGTTATTACATTTCTATTCCGCCCAATAGCCAAAGCTCTCTAGGTGGTTCACAAAAATTAAAACCACAAAGTACAACATAAAAGAAAATATAAAACCTTAAAACTACAATATAAAAGTACAACCAGAATAAAACCTAGCAGCAATGCAGAGGTTTAAAGTACAGATTTAAAACAGCAGAGCTAAAAGACTAGAATGCTAAAATTCTGGGAAAATAAAAAAGGTCTTCATCTGCTGCTGAAAGGAGTACAACATAGCCGCCAGACAAACCTCTCCAGAGAGCTCATTCCACAGCTGGAGTGCCACAGCAGAAAAGGCTCTCTTCCTGGTAGAGGCAGGGGCTCCCAGAGAAGGACCCCTGAAAATGATCTTAGGGTCTGGGCAGATACATATGGGGAGAGATGATCCTTCAGATAACCTGGCTCCAAACTATTTAGGGCTCTGAATGTTAATACCAGCATTTTGAATCGTGCCCAGACATGGTATTTTTCCAGCCAGGGCAGCTGGAAAAATACTGCCATAATAAGATCTCGCTGTCCTGTTTTGGACCAGATGAAGTTTCCAGACCATTTTCAAAGGCAGCCCCACATATAATGCATTACAGTAATCCAGGTAAAAGGTTATCAGAGCATGGATAACTGAAGCTAAGCAATCTCTGTCCAGAGAAGGGCGTACTTGGTATATCAGCCTAAACTGATAAAAGGGGATCTTAAGCCTAAACTGATAGAAAGGTGCTCCTAAATTTAGGCTGATAAAAGATAATCTGTCTTCTCTGTTACAGAGAGAACTGAGTAGTTCCTGCATCCTCAGAGGAGACATGACCAGAACAGCTACAGTTTCTATGAACAATTTAGGGCGCATTCCTATGGACTCCACCCTCGCTACTCAAAAGCCCCCAAACACAGAGGCTTCCAAGATTCTGATGCTCTGCCAGGTTGAAGCCAGCAGGACGGGAGGAGCAGCGGAGGCAATCTTTGCCTCCCTGTCCCCCGTTCTATGCTGTTTTCGTTAGACAGGCTTTCAGCCCATCTAGCAAGGCAGGGTACTTGAAAGGGAAGAAAGGTGGCTGGAGGAGGCTCAGGATAAATCATATCCTGGCCTCTCCAGTCTCCTCCCCTCACTGCCCCCATCTTCAAGGTCTATTTTCCAGCCTTGGAGAGGCAGCTGGTGTGGTTCTCTCTGTGATGGCTGCAAAGGGGCAGGGGTGGATCTCTGACTCCCCTTTCGAGGTTGCTGCACTGTCTCTGACCTCGGAAGGGGTTTTCCGAGCCATCCTATGGCCCCTGGGACCCTTGCCCAGGGACCATAGGATTGGTCTCTTAAGCACACAAGAGATCAGTCATTTATAATTTGCGCTTGCTAACATTTTAACCAATTCAAGTGACTTAGAGTTTCTCACACAGAGGCTTTTTATCCCACAATTTTTTCGGGGCTTTTGCTTCCAGATTCTTTGCAGGATTACGATCGGCCCTTAATATGTGCTTCCCTTTTTTCCCCTTTATCTGTGAGTTCTATATGTTTCATCATACAGGCACTAGATGGTGCTGTGGTATAGTTCCTGTTATTCTGCAACTTCCTCTTTTCATGGAGAAATTCAACTCGTATTTTAATGGCTCATTATCTCTGATCTTTAAAAAAAGGGGGGGGGGAATAAAGGTCAGAAGATACAGGATTGGCCCTGGAGGCTGACAGCATCATGTAAAGGACTCACAAACTTCTGTGAGTAACCAATCTCAATAGCATGATAAAAGCCCCATGTGGAGAAGCCCTTCTTATAAATGTTGCCATCCTGTTGACTGCATAATCTCAAATTAGCTAAGCTCACCTACATGATTTGTCCAAGAAGCACTGCCTTCATTCTCAGTTGACCTCACCCTCAGTGATGGCATCACATAACCAAACCCAACTGGCTAAATCGCATATACACGTACACACATCTAAATTTATGTACACACACATACATTGAACAACATTAAATAGTATTAACGTAATCCCATTCAATGCATGATCCCTGTTAGTTGAGCTCATATGACTCACTCTGGGAAAAACAAAGGACTAGGGGCAGAAGGGAGGTACTGAAACAGGAGATGTAGAACAGCAGCACTGAACAGACTTAGAGGGGGTGCATATTCTCAGTCAAAGCATTTTTTAGGAAATTGTGCTACTTCTCATCAAATGCTACTTTCAGCATGAAAACTGAAATGGAGAAAACATTCAGTGGAATTTTATTTACCCCTCAATTTATTCATCTATAAAATCAGGAGCTAGAGACAATTTAATAACTGTAAAATATTTTCAGCTCTGAATATACATTTCATTTATTACCTATAGTAGTAGTATTGTCATCTATGAAAATACTGGTGACTAATGCTGCTTCATAAAGCAAAGTGTAGAACCGGTAAACCACTACTGTGTAAGTCACTCCAGGACAATAAATATTACCAAACAACTCTCCAAATGTTCTGTGCCATACCTCAGAAATAAAGGCAGAAAGGTTTTTCACATGTATTAGCTGAGGGGTGTCAGATACAGAAGTGCATTTGCCTTTAGACTTCTCATATTCTTCCTTATAATGGACCTGCAAAGGGATGGGGTGGGTGGGGAAAGAAGTGGGTTAGAAAAGGGAAGCAGAAGGTAAGGAATTAAGAGAGACTGAGAGCGCATATGCGTATCTATCAATTAGGCAGAGTATATAAGCATGAAGTGAATGCATGAAAAAAAAATGGTTCAGATCACAAACATTCACTTAAGAAAATGCAGTAGTAAAAATACATATTTAAGTCTTCTGTGAATTTTAGAACAGAAGAGGCTAAATTAATGTTAACTTGAAGCGAGTTCGCAACTGTGAAGCCCTATCTTGGGTGCTTGCCAACCCAACCAATTTCACCTGTGGGTACACTGGTAGAACCTTTGATATAGATCTTAGCTTATGGGCAGGGTCATAGCGGTACAGACAGTAGAGCATTCACAATTATGGCCATAGCATCTATGTCATCTAAATATTACATGTATCTTGATAGCTTCCAGTAGTATGGCTGGATTGGAGTACTCCGATATTAAATCATGCACATAAGAACTGAGTTGACTCTCTTGAAATGGGGCTTGGTGGCACATAGTTACCTGGAATTCTCTTTGTTTGGTTTGGTTTTTATATTTACAAAATAAAGTCTATTTTATAAGGGTGTCTTCATAGTATTCTTTGCAACACAGACAGTAGTATATTCGTAATTGTATCAATTATTTCCCCTTCATGGATCACTGCCTTGTTGCGGCGAAGGGGCTTCAGTAACTCAGTGAAGCCATAAGCTACGCCGTAAGGGCGAACCAAGACTGACAGGTCATGGCAGAGAGTTCTGACAAAACGTGATCCACTGGAGAAGGAAATGGCAACCCACTCCAGTATTCTTGCCAAGAAAACCCCATGGAACGTTGTTGTTCAGTCGTTCAGTCGTGTCCGACTCTTCGTGACCCCATGGACCATAGCACGCCAGGCCTTCCTGTCCTGCGCTCTCTCCCGGAGCGTGCTCAAGTTCATATTCATTGCATCCGTGATGCTATCTAGCCATCTCATCCTCTGCCGTCCCCTTCTCCTTTTGCCTTCAGTCTTTCCCAGCATCAGGGTCTTTTCCAGGGAGTTTTCTCTTCGCATTAGGTGGCCAAAATATTGGAGCTTCAGCTTCATTATCTGTCCTTCCAATGAGCACTCAGGGTTGATTTCCTTTAGGATGGACTGATTTGACCTCCTTGCAGTATCACAAGGCTAAAAGAGATGACGCCGGAAGATGAGCCCCACAGATCGGAAGGTGTCCAATATACTACTGGGGAAGAGCAGACGGAATTTCCAAGTAGCGCCAGAAAGAGTGAAGCGGCTGGGCCAAAGCCGAAAGGACACTCAGCTGTGGATGTGCCTGGTGGTGAAAAGAAAAACCGATGCTGTAAAGAACAATATTGTTTAGGAACCTGGAATGTAAGGTCAATGAATCAAGGTAAGCTGGAGGTGGTCAAACATGAGATGGCAAGATTGAACATTGACATCTTGGGAATCAGCGAACTAAAATGGACAGGCATGGGCGAATTTAATTCAGGTGACCATTATATCTACTACTGTGGGCAAGAATCCCTTGGAAGAAATGGAGTAACACTCACAGTCAATAAAAGGGTGAGAAAAGCAGTACTGTGGTACAATCTCAAAAACGATAGAATGATCTCAGTACAAATCCAAGGCAAGCCATTCAACATCACAGTAATTCAAGTCTATACCCCAACCACTGAGGCCGAAGAAGCTGAGGTTGATGGGTTCTATGAAGACCTACAACACCTTCTAGAACTAACACCAAAAAAAGATGTCCTCTTCATCATAGGGGATTGGAATGCTAAAGGAGGAAGTCAAGAAATCACCGGGAGAACAGGCAAGCATGGCTTTGGTGTACAAAATGAAGTAGGACAAAGGCTAATAGAGTTTTGCCAAGAGAACACGCTGATCATAGCAAACACTCTTTTCCAACAGCACAAGAGGCGACTCTACACATGGACATCACCAGATGGTCAATATCGAAATCAGATTGATGATGTACTTCGCAGCCAAAGATGGAGAACATCATCAGTCAGTAAAAACAAGACCTGTAGTTGACTGGCTCAGATCATAAGCTTCTTGTTGCAAAATTTCGGCTTAAATTGAAGAAAGTAGGGAAAACCACTAAACCATTCAGGTATGACCTCAAATCATATCCCTTATGAATATACAGTGGAGGTGACGAATAGATTTAAGGAATTAGACCTGATAGACAGAGTGCCTGAGGAACTATGGATGGAGGTCCATAACACTGTTCAGGAAGCAGCAACTCAATCCATCCCAAAGGAAAAGAAATGCAAGAAAGCCAAGTGGCTGTCTGAGGAGGCTTTACAAGTAGCTGAGGAAAGAAGGGAAGTGAAAAGCAAGGGAGAAAGGGGAAGATATATCCAACTGAATGCAGAGTTCCAGAGAATAGCAAGGAGAGACAAGAAGGCCTTCTTAAATGAACAATGCAAAGAAATCGAGGAAAACAACAGAATGGGAAAGACTAGAGATCTCTACAAGAAAATCGGAGATCTCAAGGGAACGTTTTGTGCAAAGACGGGCATGATAAAGGACAAAGAAGGCAGGAACCTAACAGAAGCAGATGAGATTAAGAAGACATGGAAAGAATACACAGAAGAACTATATAGGAAAGATCTGAATGTCCCTGATAGCCATGATAGTGCGCTCACTGAACTTGAGCCGGACATCCTCGAGAGTGAAGTCAAGTGGGCCTTAGGAAGCATTACTAACAACAAAGCTAGCGGAGATGTCAGTATTCCAGCTGAGCTATTTAAAATCCTAAAAGATGATGCTGTTAAAGTGCTGCACTCAATATGCCAACACATTTGGAACACTCAATAGTGGCCACAGGACTGGAAAAGGTCAGTTTACATTCCAGTTCCAAAGAAGGGCAATGCCAAAGAGTGTTCAAACTACCGTACGATTGCGCTCATTTCACATGCCAGCAAGGTGATGCTCCAAATCCTACAAGCTAGGCTTCAGCAGCATGTGAACCGACAACTACCGGAAGTACAAGCTGGGTTTCAAAGAGGTAGAGGAACTAGAGATCAAATCGCCAACATTCGCTGCATCATGGAGAAAGCAAGAGAATTCCAGAAAAACGTCTATTTCTGCTTCATTGACTATGCTAAAGCCTTTGATTGTGTGGATCACAACAAACTCTGGTAAATTCTGAAAGAGATGGGAGTACCAGACCACCTTACCTGTCTCCTGAGAAACCTGTACGAGGGTCAAGAAGCAACAGTAAGAACCACACATGGAACAACCAATTGGTTCAAAATTGGGAAAGGAGTATGACAAGGCTGCATATTGTCGCCCTGCTTATTTAACTTATATGCAGAGTACATCATGAGAAATGGCAGGTTGGATGAATCACAGGTTGAAATTAAGATTGCTGGGAGAATTATCAACAACCTCAGATATGCAGACAATACCACTCTAATAGCAGAAAGCGAAAAGGATCTAAAGAGCCTCTTGTTGAGGGTGAAAGTGGGGAGTGCAAAAGTTGGTTTGAAACTCAACATTAAAAAAACTCAGATCATGGCATCTGGCCCCATCACTTCCTGGCATATAGAAGGGGAAGAAATGAAAGTAGTGACAGATTTTATTTTCTTGGGCTCCAAGATCACCGCAGACGGTGACTGTAGCCATGAAATTAAAAGACGCTTGCTCCTTGGGAGGAAAGTTATGGCAAACCTAGACAGTATATTAAGAAGCAGAGACATCACCTTGCCGACAAAGGTTCATATAATCAAAGCTATGGTTTTCCCAGTAGTAATGTATGGCTGTGAGAGTTGGACTATAAGGAAGGCTGAGCGCCAAAGAATTGATGCTTTCGAACTGTGGTGCTGGAGAAGACTCTCACGAGTCCCCTGGACTGCAAGGAGGTCAAATCAGTCCATCCTAAAGGAAATCAACCCTGACTGCTCATTGGAAGGACAGGTACTGAAGCTGAAGCTCAAATATTTTGGCCACCTAATACGAAGAGAAAACTCCCTGGAAAAGACCCTGATGCTGGGAAAGATTGAAGGCAAAAGGAGAAGGGGACAGCAGAGGATGAGATGGCTAGATAGCATCACCGATGAAATGGATATGAACTTGAGCACAGTCCGGGAGAGAGCGGAGGACAGGACGGCCTGGCGTGCTATGGTCCATGGGGTCACGAAGAGTCGGACACGACTTAACAACTGAACAACAACAATCAATTATTTAAAAACAGTTGCTTGCATGGTACATTTTATTTCTTTATTTTTGAACTATTTATTTAAAATATTGATATACTGCCTTTCAGTAACAAATTCCAGGGCAGTGCACAAAATTAATTTAAACTTTATTCACTCCCCCTTCACTGTCACACAAGAATGGATACCTCTTTTAACATCTTGAAAGATAATAGCTGGGTTCAGACAATCAGCAGAGGAAACAACACAGCATCGGTTGTTTCCCCCACCCCTGCGCATGCTGGTCACTTGACCAGGATTACCCTACTTACCCATGCCATGTCACAGGTTGCCATGTTGTCCAAACTCAGTGCACCACATGGCCATAGTGACTTTTACCCACCCTACAACCAGAGCTTGCAGTAGGGGCTGAAGGGTGGGTGAAAAGTCACTACAGCCATGCTGCTCTATGGTGCAGGTAATCAGGGTAATCCCGGTTGCATGACCAGCACACACAGGGGAAACAACTGATACTGCACTGTTTCCCCCACGGATTGTCCAGATCCAGCCATTAGGTGTCCCTCCAACAGATACACGTATCATCTAAAAAAGGAACAAAAAAAGTTTTTTTTTCTTGAAAATTATTGGTTTATTCCTATAAATATTTAATCAACTGGAACTCACACAATTAATTGGCTAAGATTCCTTTAATCAGACGACAGCCCTAAAGTAGTAGCAGTAACTACTACTACTACTACTACATTTCTATACTGCCCAATAGCCAAAGCTCTCCGGATGGTTTACAAAGATTAAACCGCCCTTTTCAAGTGATTTTATCATAATTTCCCAAGGTAATGAATGGCTATCCAGTATAGACTGGTACCTGAAACACTTTCTCTCTCTCTCCCTCTCTCTCTCTCTCTCTCTTCAGTGTGGGAAACGAGGCTTTACTTTTACATTTTGTTTCCTTTTTTACTTGAGGGAGAATACATTAGTACCTAAGCGCATCCAGTAACGGTATATTAACTGAACTCCTTCCAGAAAAAAACAACTCCACTCCATTTTAAATTCAGCTCAGTAGATTACTGGCAGCCTTTCAAGCAACATCCTGCGCTTTGTGCCTTATATTTACCTCATTCAAAAAATGAGATGCTACGCTTGAGTCAATGCTAGGAACAGGACAGAAAAATGCAAAGAAGGTAGGTGAGGACATCTCAGCATTTTTGTTATCAATACTATGCTCATGCTGGCAGAAATCCAACAGAGTTCCATTAAACCAGTGAAAAACACTTTACAGAAGAAAAAAAATCAATGGCCTACAGGAAGAAGGCTTTTTGTGGAAGGCAACGATTTTGCTTCATATTATCTATACTGAGCCTGACAAGTTTCCAATTCTGTATATGCAATAAAAGCATCAACACCAGACAACGACTTCAGGCACAATCCGAAGTTAAGCACAGTTTAAGTCCCAGATTTATCTGAACGGAAAAGAGTCCATTAACTGTGCCATTAAAATCAGTGGGGCTTAAAAGGGGACAGGGATAATATGGGCATGATACAGCCAAAGTTAAGCATTTTTAAGTGTACAAGTTGTTTTTAGTATATTATCTCAAGACTGCTCAATATTATTATCCCCCTATTACAGAGCTTGAAAGGTTATGGTGTGACCTATGGCTACTTTATTTATTTATTTATTTATTTATTGCATTTATACCCCGCCTTTCTCCCTCTCGCAAGGAACTCAAGGCGGCTTACATTATCCTCCTCCTCACCGTTGTATCCTCACAACAACAACCCTGTGAGGTAGGTTGGGCTGAGAGTCTGTGACTGGCCCAAAGTCACCCAGTGAGCTTCCATGGCCAAGTGGGGACTAGAACCCGGATCTCCCGGCTCCCAGTCCGTCACTCTCACCACTACACTACACTGGCTCTCCAGTAGTGACTTCCTACTTTGGGGAAGTCACAGAATTAAAAACACATATACATTATCAGAAAGTAAGTTTAAAAAAAACAAAAACAAATCAAAACTAAAGGGGGAGGGGGACAGCAATAATGACCACTGATAATCAATTTCCCCAGTTCCCCAAAGGCTTCCTGAAGAACCATGTTCTGAGCAAACAGCAAGGACTATACAATGAAGCAGCCAGAGGTGCCTCCTAGGGAGGGAATGTTATAGCTCAGGTGCTACCACAAAAAAGGCGCTCTCCCTCAAACCCACCTGCTGAACTTTTTGAGGCAGAGACTGGGTTCAGATGACATGACAGCCCAATATGGGTTAATTAATCCTTGGAGCAGCGTGGTGCGTCCCGTCTGCCATTATGAACATGCAAGCCCTGGCCAGGTCTACTTTAGGGTTATGTGAGGGCTTTTTAACCCTCAAATAACTCCTGCTGCCTAGGTTCAGATGACACAACAAGCCACATCAACCCCTGGCCGGGGCTTGCATATTCATAATGGCGGCTGGCCCGCATTGCAGCTCTCACAGGGAAATTAACTCAGGATGAGTTGTTCATGCCAACTGGCCCGGAGACTCAACTGCTCTAAATTATAGAAGCTCCAACTGGGAAATGTACCTCAACCATAACCCAAAATATTGTGGATGTGATCTTTAGGGTTTTTTTAACCTTATATTTAAATTAGAAGGTGTTAACATTCCAGAAACCAATATTCAAGGCTAGCCTAAGAAAAGTGGGTGAGAGCCACTAAATGCTTAAACTCATCACTTATTATGCCACTTTAAAGTCAGCTTCTAAATGATTTGGGTGTGCATTACATTATTTTAAATTCTGTCCAAGTATATCAATGTACTCTGAATTGAGCTTCTACTGAGAGATTACAAATGAATTACAGAAAAAGAAAAGCAGAAGACTAAAAGGACAAAAACTGGACCAACAATGTCATTTTTCCAGCCCTTTCACACACATGCATACCTATTTTTCAGGAACTAATTTCTATCAGAGTTTTGGATGCTTGCTTGAGGTAATATTTAAACACGACAGCTACTAGAAACATAAGCACACAATAAGGAATTAAAAGACCACTGGAAACCTTTACTTACATCACTTATCATTTCAGTACACCTCCTAGCAAGTTCCATGTTTCTGTCCTTAACAACAGGCTTAAGGAACACCTAGAGTAGAAAGAGGAAAGAATTCCAAAAAATGAATACAAATCACATAATGCATCCTTCAGAGCTTTACAGAACGTGTCTGAGCCACCTGCCTGTGCATCATCTTCCTCTTCCTCCTCCTCTTCTTCATTCTCTCTTGATTCCTGAAAAGGCATTCTCATTTTTTTGTTCTGTTAGAAAAACAGCAAAGTTCAGTAAGGCAAAATAGCTTGTGCTCTGCACAACTTGTTGAATGCCTGTGCCACTCTTGTCTTATGGCAAGCTGAGACTCCCCATGGTTTCTTCCTTATTTAGGCAGCGCTTGAAAGGTCTTATCTGAAAAATGCAGCACAAGAGTTGAGTGAAAGGTGTCACAGCTGCCCTTGCTAGTGGCCATTCTTAAAACAAAAATAGTTAATACCATCTTGCAACCAAGCAGATATATTTAAGGAAAATATCAAGCTATATGGATTTTGAAACTTAAACAATAGGATTACAAAATTAAGACAACTCAGAAATTCCGTGAACAATCTGACAAGCTCTGACATTTAAAATATCAGAGATCCTTGACCAACTATGACAAAAGCTCACTACCCATTGCAAAGGCTTGCATAGAAACAGCAAGCATAACTCTGATATATCTCCAGTTTTCCAGGAAGCCATATAGTTCAAGTTTAAGAATTTAACTATAGAATAAGCCCACATTAAATTTTAACACGTTTTGCTGAAAGCACTCCTGTCACTTTAAACAAAGAAACCTGGTCTGCTTAACAAGTTGAAATGATACTGTAAATGCATACCCCAGAAAACCTTCTAAAGTTTATTGATTAATGATTCAGAAAATTCTGATTCTTCAGAACAATTTCAGTGGTGCAATACTGGCTTTGGGACCACAGCCAAGACAGCATTAGAGTACTGTGTGTTGGTGTCATGGACTAAGCACCAGATTGCAGAGCTGGAAATGCTCCAGTAGCTTGTCCTACCTGCCCTGCACTCCCTTTCCCTCACATGAACCTGCTGCAGACCCATTTTTTTTCTGTTCCTCCTTCTTTGGGATTGGTCCTGTTTTCTGGAAGCTCTGAAAATATCATTCCAGGAGAACACCCAGTACTCGGCAGTGTTTCCCAGTTCTTGCCGCATCTACTCAGGGCCTTCCGAAGCAAAATCAAAAACCAAATGAAGCACAAGAACATATAAGTGGCTCACCCTGGACTAAAATCTTCCCGTGGCCACCACATGCTGAATTTGTCATGGAAACAGGACCTTCCACTTTCATCATCCTGGTATTTTCTGCCCCATTTCTCCTTCATGTATCTCACTACTTGGACTGTCCCTTTTGGGCTACACTGCACTCACATTGTATTATTAGGACAGAGACACTTGCCTCATAGGAGACTGTCAAGGTTCCCCTTAGGATCTGAACCCCCTGAGCAACTCTTGAAGGATCTCTTGCCTCCTTAAGAGCCCCATCTTCTTTTACTTTCCCCTTTCCAATAATGTGGGGTTTAAACTGTAGTCGTGGGGTGACTGACGCTCTAGACACAGGGTTTAACCACAACAGTTTATTGGTAAATTAAAGCAAGCAAATCACACTGATAAAAAAGGCATTAAGATAAAATAAACGTTGCAAAATGCAAGTTCCTTTACCCTAGCTGCATTTAGACTTCTCCAGGCTGCTTCTGCCTTCTCTCTTTTCATGCTCTGATCTCTCTGACTCTGATCTTACTGCTCTAGTCATTCCAATTCTCTCTTTTTATATACCCTCCTCCCTCAAAACCTAAAGTACTGTTTTAAAGCTGAAGAAATGAAACTTAACTGGGGACATAAAACTACTCCTCTCAGGGATACCCCCTCCCAACAAAAACCTGCAGGCCTCTAGGTATGACCTTTTTCTTTTCCTTGCCTCTGTAGGCTTCAAACCTTCACAGAAACACTTGGGGGGGAGAGACATTTTTTGTGATCACATCCAATGCCATGACCTCAGGAGACAGCCAAGAACAAGATACAGAGAAGCATGAATTAGCTAGGCCGGAAAAACCAGCAGAACGAGCTGTAGGGAACATAAAGCAAGGTAAACGCCTCAGCAGCATAATCTGAGAATGTTTAAGATTGGACAAGAGAACGTTAGACAGAGAGCAGGGTTCAGAAGGAAGAAGAGAGAATGGGAGCAGCACAGTGCATGGGAAACAGAGCAACATGAAACCTAAATATAGTGGCATTCAGCATAGTAGGAAAGGGATGGGATGAGGAAAATACTTGGGGCAGGGATAATAGACTGTAATTGCATTAACTTCACTAGAAATAAAAACCAATTGAAGCGTTACTTTTCTAAAAGCCGTATAGATTGGCAACAGAAAAGCTCCAGTCTAGAAATATCCTAAATCTAACATCTGAATGCAAGGGACAAACTAGACATTATATTGGCATGACCCATACCGTTTGTGCCTAATTCCAATGGGGGGGGGGAGTAACACCATAGCTGAAAGAGGCTGCCAAACCCTTTGTCAAGACTGAGCTATAGGCAGCTTTCTGAGATGAGCCCAGAGCTTCAAACCAGAACCAGGGACTCAGAATCAAGGACCAATCCAAATGAGTAACGGGATAAAGTAGGAGCCAGAACTGAATCCAGAGCCAAGACAACCTTGATGTTCAGGCAAAGTCAATACAAGGCAGCCCCACACAGAACAGAAGTTTCCTACATGCTAGCACCAGCAGCTCCTGATATCCTTTCTACACCAATGCTTCCCCTTCAAACTGACTCCCCCAACTCTCGTTGTCCTGTTGAGGCTCCAAGACCAGAAGTAAACTCCTTGGGATAAAAAAGGCCGCGAAAGTCAGTTTTGAGGACAAATGCTACCAGAGGAAGGGTTTAACATCCTCTTAGACCTGTCTTTCACTTTAAATCCACACACACACATACTCACACACTTGATAGGAATTCAGCACAACCCACAGGCTAAGACATGGGCTGTTCCACTAGTTTGACCCTAACCCCAGGGGTGGGGTGGGGAAAGTCCCTGGATGTTGTTCAAGAGAACTGACATAACATTAATTGAAAATGTATATCTAGCAATAATTAGGTAAGGAAAAGTTAGGCTCCCTACCAAGAATGCTACCCAACAAAGAAACACGGTTACCTTGACAACAGGGCACAATGATAAATATGGCTCTTTCCTGAAACATCCTGAAAAATATAATTCTGCCTACACACTGTCAAATACCTATTTTGCAATTGCCATACTACATTGGGAGAGCTACAGCAGCTGTATCTCTTGAAACGTTAGCATGCTTTAGGATTTAAATGACTATTTTATGCTCGTAACAAAATGTTGGGTAACCTAGCAAATATTTGAATATCTTTTTTATTTGCTACTTAGCATGTTTTGCTTTGCATACACTCCTTAATCAAACTTTAGGTCTCACAGCTCAGCTGGGAAAATTCTATAAAGACTTAAACAGAAGTGTTTGTGTTGAATAGTTCAGGAAATACTCGGTGTTAGCTTAAGACGTTATACATATAAAAAATTGCTAAATCAAGACTGAAACTGCTAAAGAAAAATAAAGGTTTTGGAAACCGTACCGCAAAATTCCTAGAAAGATAAAACTATAGGAAATATATTCTTAAATGGACGCCTCTCCCTTTCCTACATCCTAAATGGATGAGGCCATCTGACACAACAAGATATTTTGTTGCCTAAGGTGAAGGACAGGATGGTGTCCCCCTTCCCCATACAGAAGTGACTGGACTGCCAGCTGAATCTTATTTCAATACTCAAAATAGGATAATAACCTCCATCACACCTGAGGGCAGCAGACCAATTTAGGAAATCAGGACAGGCCTCATGGCCCACACAGCTCTGTCCTCCAACAGAGGGAAATGGACAGAAGAGATCTGCTACCCCCCAGCATTATCCAGTTAAAGTGGCTGCCTCACTCTATCTAATGGCAGGGCTGGCCCTACTGTGAGGCTTCAGGCCTATTCGCTCAACAACCTATGAGACTTTACAGCCTAGGAATTTCACCTATATAAAAAATATTAAAAATGGGAATTGGGCCTACATAAGCCCAAATCCTGCCTTAGGAGGGTGTCCATGCAAGAAGGGGCACAGCCCACCCAAATGAATGAAAGAGCACACAGGGCTTTGGATGGCTGCTCTTTATAAGAGTAGAGCTCTGATTGGCTGATGGGATTGCCTGGTTATTTGTCTTCTTTGGGGCATTCCTCATCCTAGATAGGGCCTAGATGGCCCAATTAGGCTGGGTCTGACTCTGGATGGGGAGGGGGAATCCAATGGCGAGTCAACAAACAAGCAAAGGGTCAAGCACAGAGGTATCAGTTCAGCAAGAGAGCGGTTCTGGACAGGAGTAGCCAGTATACAGGTAATGATAAAGACACAGTATTACCAGGCAAGAGGGAGTGTTCCAAGATAAAGATCTGAGGCATAGTCAAGGTCCAAACATAGGTAAGTGGTCAGATACAAACACAGTCAAGATGCAGAGTCAAGTAAGGGTCCAAAGGTAAGTCACATAAAGGCTGAGTCATGGAGCGAGGTCAGAGAAACAAGGGCTCACGGCATTGGAAACTGAGGTAAGCTGTTATTTCTAGTACCTCTCAAGTTCCAACTGAGAGCTGATATAGCCAGAACTTCCAGAGCCCCACCCAGCACTCAGCTGAAGTTCATCACAGGCTTGTGTAAGAAGTTCTCATTGTCCTCCTGAGGAGTCCTTCACTCATTAGGAGCCCAGTTGCTGTGATTCTTGAGGCACACGCTTTGCCTCAGGGTGGCGGCCTGTGCCGCCACCTTCTGGTGCTGGTGTACTCTAGGGCTGGGAAGATGCTTGGCCTCCCTCTCAGACTCTATAGGGGATGTATGGTCCTCAGGGATTCCTCAGTGTCCAACAGTACTGGAGGATCCAGTGTAGCTTCCTTGGAGGTTCTAGGGGTGTCAGTGTCAGGATGATGCACAGGGTTGTTGGAATCCCAAGATCTCCAGACTGTCATCCAACAAGTCATGCTGGCCTGGGTCAAGCATGACAGTTAGAAACCTGACACTAGGTTACAATAGTTTTAATTGATTGAATTTATCTCTCTTGGTTCTGGCAAAAGAGCTAATGCAGATGTGGAAAAATACAAGCAGAGTGAGGGAGAGTGAACTGATACCAAGAGGTGGCACAGGGGATCTCAGTAAAATGGAGAATGACAGGATATCCAGAATGGTGTAATACATAAGTGGGACTGATGTTCTAGGTAGTCACAGTATGGTACAACCAGCAGTGGTTGCACACAGTTCCAACGGTGAGCCTACCTCATGCTACCGTTTCCTTTCTTTTTAAAAAGCAGAAATTACTGCTTTTTAAGTTAAAACCATAGAGAGAGCTCATCTGAGCATTCTCAAATGATTATCTACGCCAGCTCACCTTGGATTTCTCATTTGATCAGATGAACTCCCGATGTTACTCCAATAAAGTTGTGGGCTGTTTCACCCCAGTCTTCATGTCCAGTTCTCGATTGCTTGCTCTTGCAAGTGTAGTTCTATACACATGAATAAAGACATTTATGTAATACTCTGCCATTACAATATCCAATATCCATTTATGCAATAACACCATCAAAAGCACACATTTATAGTGCTCTTAAATTCCTAGATATAAAATGCAAGGCTCAAGTGGGTGACCACTTAAATTATACCCAAATCAACCAGAATATTGCTGGTTTACGGCCTGCTTCACACATATAGACACTTTATCTATGCAAATATAGAGAAATTGAACTTGTCAGTAGATTCCCACACAGGTACACTCACCAAAATATGATAATAAATGTACACATTTAATTCCAGAAATAAAAAGAACACTATGTATAAAATACCCTAAGTTGTTGCTGAATAATTACCTCAGATTGTTGTAGAAATATAGGTTTGGATGCAGATTTAGTTATACTTAGGGTAGGTCCATTGAAATCAAGAGTAAGTCACACTGATTTCAATGGGTCCACTATGACTAAATCTGCATCCAACAATAATGGGCAACCTGCAGCCTACAACTCCAATCAGCCCTAGCCAGCATGGCCAATTGTAAGGATGTTGAGAGTTGTAAGAATCTACATTTCGTGGGCCACAGATTGCTCACTGCATTATAATAAATAATTGTGCTGGTGATTATTCCAGTATTTAGCATCAGCAATGCACTGAGTGCTTAACTTAAGGACATCAAGAAGAGAAGCACAATTGTTCCTGGCTTTTTAACAGAACCACTATAAGGGCACTATTTAAGTGAATGAAGAGAACACTGTGACTTATAAATTTTAGAAATGACTACCATAGAATGATCTGACTGCTGACAGCATTGAATGTGTTTGTCCATGGCAGACTTGGACAAACCTTCAGGAAGATGGGAGGGTTTTGAAAAGGGGTTTAAAGGCATCTGGCCTGAGCAAAACAATAGGATTTTTTTATTGCTGAGAATGGCAGAAATGGGAGAAAAAAAGCATTAAATAAATATAAACTTGTTGTGGTAAGAACAGGAATAAGGCGGAATAGATAAGGTGACATAAAATGCAATCCAAAATAAGCTACAACTGACAGGATAAGTACGACAGATTTTTTTTTTTTCAAACGAAAAGCTTATTTATTAACGTTTACATATGCAGGCTGTCACCAGAAAGTTAATTTCCAGGAGGGCCAAGGACGTAACTTGGATGAGCTTTTAGGCTTTTATCTCTCTGATGATCTCATAGGCAGCAAAAGCCTGCCTTTCAGTAAGAGAGACTTTCTAATGCCAGAGGCTGGTTTGACTCTCTACCAAATGAGCTTTGTGGATTTTTCTAGAGCAAGAGAGGACAGTTTTAAGTCTCATCAAAACCCTGAAGATAATAATCTGTAAATCAAAATGGCATGAGGCTTTGCCAGGAGGCAGAAGAAGGAAATGTCAAGTCTTATTTATACATACCTTTTCCAAGCTGCAGCCTTATTTCATTTCCTAACACACTTTTAAATCTAACATGCAGTAATCCCACTTCACTATGTTAGTAATTTAACCCACTCCACAGCTAATGTCACCAAACTGAAGCTAGAAATACAAGATATACACAGAATTTTATAGTTTCATATTCATACATATCAACCCAGTTGCTGTATCTTTTTAAGAGGAAATGGTTGAAAACAACAATCATAAGTGGAAAGAATACTCCCTAAACAAAAGCAAGGAAGTCACATTCAACCACATGAAAGAGCACTATAACTCATATTTTCTCTTTTAGCAGGTCAAGAATGCATACACCATCTTCCACACAAATTAATTTAATTAGTTTTGTTAATGTACTGTATCTTAATGCAATAGCCAATATTAATTTAACTATTAGGCCACATTTTTGGAATAAGCACAAAATTTTTACCAAATAAAAGATTAAAAACTCTACTTAAGCTAATTACATTCTAAAAGTGTAACTCATTACGCTGTTCAGTACATATAAATAAACGCATACACCACAAATACATCTGACCAATATGGATCATTCAGAACTGTTTGCAGCCTAGTACAATTCAACCACGTTATAGCCCACTGAGGGAAATGAAAGGGCCATTTAGGCAGAGCTCTGCTCCAAGACAATGGTTATGGTCTCCTTAGCTTATATGCCTGGTCCACTTCCTAACCCATAACTGCTTCAACAGAAAAAGGAAAAGGCAAGAGCTATTCTTTCTTTCTTGCCAAAAGCAGAAGTCAGCAGACCTTGCATGATGGGTATCTTAGGTAGATAAAAATGAATAACTATAGAAAGGATCTAGCAGTGTGCTACTGTTAGCACTACTGATGTTTTGCCAGAGGAAACCAACGCTTGTACAATATCAATAGCACTTCCTAGCATGACAGGTTTCCTATTAATCTTGTTGCACTAGCAAGCACTTTTGATGTTGTGCAAGCTTCGGTTTCTGCTAGCGCAACTTCATTACCAGTAGTGGTAGCACCCTGTTGGATCTTTCCCCTTCTCCTGAACCTATGTCATGGCTATGTGCTACTGGGTTTATTCTCTTTTTACCTTCCAGGGACTCCCAACCAAAGTGCTGTGTGGAACAGTAATTGATAAGATTGCTCCAAGATGTTGATTACCACAGCAAGAAGTCCCAGGGTCAAGCTATCCTTGAGACCATTTCTACTGACCTGGAAGACTGTAGCGTTCCTGTTCCCAGGAAACTGTGTTCTGTCTGTACTCAATACAATAATGAGGAAAAAGGTCTCTGCGCAGGGCCCATGACTCAGTGACAGAACATATGTTTTGCAAGCTGAAGGTTCTGGGTACTTTAACTATTCAAGGTCTGAACCTTAGTCAGGAAAGCAGGTTCCAAGGCTGATTCCAGCTCAAAGTGACCCCAGACTGCACTCCTGCAGCTACTGATTGTACCCTGCACATGTTTATTTATTTATTGCATTTATATCCCGCCTTTTTTCCTCTTGCAAGGAACCCAAGGCGGCTTACATGATCCTCCTCCTCTCCCTTTTAACCTCACAACAACAACCCTGTGAGGTAGGTTGGGCTGAGAGTCTGTGACTGGCCCAAAGTCACCCAGTGAGCTTCCATGGCCGAGTGGGGACTAGAACCCGGATCTCTGGGCTCCCAGTCCAACACTCTAGCCACTACACCACACTGGCTCTCATGTTCAGTGTATTTACTAAGTAAATAGAGGAGGGTGGAACTCCAGTGAACAAAAGACTCCAAATACATCTTGATTAGCTTGCCCTTTTAAAAAATCTCTTCTAGTGGTTGCACCCACAGCAACAGTTTATTTTTAAAACCATACAAGGATCTCCCAAAATGTTGAAGTGTGTTGGCTGACACCAGGCTGCTGTAAGAGGACTGGAACAGTTTCCTTCAGAAGTAAAAGACAGGAGCTTGAACTACAAAACCAGCTGTACACTATAAAGGCTTTTTTTCATGATGCTAAGTGTTATTGTGCTAATTGTGCACAAATGAATTTTCTCAATCTGTGATGAAAGGCAGAAGAGGCAATACTCCAACGCTTGTTTCCTCTTCCCTCCCTGTTTGTTTTTCCTTTTGTATCATGTCTATTAGATTGTGAGCCTGTGAGCAGAGACTGTCTGATTTTTCAATATCTGCACACTCTTTAGAAAACTGTAGGTGCTTCATAAGTATTAAATAACAACAGCTTCCAGCGGGGTAGCTTCATTAGCTTCTTGCAGCAAACACCACAGAGTTTTGTGGCATCTTAACGATTAACAGATTTATTGTGGCATTCACTGTCATGGACAAGAGCCCACTTCACTTCACTGAAATGTTATCCTCATTTGGCATGCATACACACACACACACACACACACACACAACCACACAACCAAAGGGCCATGAAATAAAATTGAATGTACATTCCTACCAGTTTCATATTCCTATTACAAACACAGGGGGAAAAACATTTAGTGTTGCATGTGAAAATGCCCTAAGGGAATATCTTTACAATCTTGGTCTGAGAACAAATCACCGTTTATAAACTTGTCTTATCTCTCACCCTACACAGACAAATGCCCAATCATGAAAAACCATGACAGATCCACACCATAGCGAACCATGACAAATCCCTACATGATTTAAAGAGTGCAATGCAACCTAAAATGCCTAAAGCACATTTAGCTTTATACTTTTTCTTCCCCACAACAAAGTCAGTCCTCTGGACTTTTGAGGATATGGCAAGCCCTTTCTTTTTGCATGAGAAAGTTGTCTGTGTACTGAAAAAAGGGAATGCAGTCAGACAGCAGCCATAATCCTTTGGGGAATCAGGTTTGGTTTGGTTTGTTTGTTACATTTATATCCCGCATTTTTTCCTCCTTAAGGAACCCAGGGTGGCTTACACAATCCTCCTCCTTCATTTTATCCTCACAACAGCAACCTTGTGAGGTGGGTTGGGCTGAGAGTCTGTGACTGGCCCAAAGTCACCCAGTCAGCTTCCATGTCTGAGTGGGGACTAGTTTGGCGGCCTACTGTCTTGCCAAATGCCCTTAGATTGCTATTAGGCCCCATCTATATGGCACCACTTTCACCCTTCACTCCATCGCAACTGCGCAGCATTGCAGCTTCAAATTAGCTTCTGCTGTGATACACTTGTGATTTACTGCAGATTTCCCCAACAGACTCCACCGTGCCTTTTTGCCTTTATATTTTAACACGCAGCTGTGCAGACCTGTGAGAGTGGGGGTGCGACACTTCAGTGGCTGTTTTGCATTTGAGGGGTCCTGTTGTGTCTGTCCGTCCCTCGTTAGGCAAAATGTGGGAGATCTGTGCTTCTTCATTTCCAGGCCAACTGTTTGGCAGTTCCCCAGCCTGAGACTTTCGTGATGGTTCGCACCCAAGGCGTGAGGTATGTGCCTACCCATCACTCCAAAATGGTGGCCGGAGCAAAGCTGGTCCTCCCCCAAGACCCCCCAGTCCTTGGGCACCGAGTCCAAAAGCAACCGTTGCAAAGATACGAAGCTGCAAAAATGTGCAAGAGTGTGATTAAATAAATGAAAATGCCTCTCTGTGCCCCTGCAACTGCACAGCTGCGAAGGGACGGGGGGAGTAAAAGGTTGTCACAGAGCGATGCAAGCACTATGCATGCCTACAACACACCCACCGCAAAATGCGAAGTCGGTTTGGGGAAGGGACAGACCAAAAAAGCAGGAAACCCGCAGCAAACCAAAAACATCGCAGCAAAGCACCTCCTTAGAAATCCGCATTTTCCGGGAGAAAACCATGGATGGCTGCACAGTGGCAACTATGTCGTCTGTCCCAAAGGTCCTCGACTTGCAGCCACCCTGGAGTAAAAGGCTCATGTAGATGGGGCCCATGAGAGAAGGAAGAAAAATGAGGCCAACAATTGTATTATTGTACTATCTTGAGGCTTGCCACCTCTTCTTTTTTTCTCTCCTGTTTGGAATTGCCCCTTCCCCCCACCCCCTCTTATTATTAAGTAACCATGTCTACATACATTTCATACTGTAATAAACGAGGGTTGGAGAGTCACAGGACTCTGCCTTGCTCAAAGCTGTTCTTGGCCTCACACCATTCACAATCCTCACCCTACATTACAGCAGCCCAATTTTTTTAATTTGTGGAATTCAGGCAACATGCTTTAGGGTGTACAGAAAACAATTGGTTACCACAGAGACTTTTCTGTAGGGCTGAAGAAATTTCATTTTTCATGTTTCTCTAATCTCTCACATATGAGAAATTTAAGAATGTCAGAAACTGGCTTTGAGATGTTGTGGATTTCCCAGCTGCAAAGTATTGTTACAAGAGAAAAGAGCTATAAAACAGGGATGGAAGATGTGTGGCCTTCCAGATATTTTTGGACTGCAATTCCCATCATCCCTTGCCACTGGCTATGCTGGCTAGGGCTGATGGGAGTTGCAGTCCAACAACATCTGAAGGGCCACACATTCCCCATCCCTGCTTTAAAATGTGAAGAGACAAACTGGCCCAATAAAAAGTGCATCCCCTTCCTTTGTCTTTAAAATTGACATGTTGTCCATGCTTTGCCCACCATGCTTATTACTCCTTCAAACACTGGTCCTACTCAAAGTTTTCACTATGTATAGAAATCAGGCTCCTGTGATCATGTTAATATTAACATAAATGTGCTTCCAGAGGGATAGTTCTATGAGCATGTGGCAGCAAAGTCTTGTGGCACCTGTTATGGCATAAGCATCTACTAGAATTCACTTTATCAGATGCATATATGTACTCATTTCTATTGTAATGCCACACTGAAATGTCTGTGTCAAAAAGCATTAGGCAAGGAAAAGGCCAAACAAAGCTGCTTTAAACTATAAGGTAAATAAAGGAGCCACTATGGCTGCTAGTCAGCGGCTGGACGGCCATAGGATACATCAGTTTTTGGGAACCGACCTCAAAGCCTGTGCTCCGAGGTCAGTTCCTGGTGTACCAACCTCCCCCACCCCCCGTGCTGCCTCGTATGCAGCTCAGAATGGCCCTGCGCTCCGCACTCGGAAGAGAAGCGTGTAGCGGCGAAAACAGGGCATTCCTGGGGGCTTTCCAGGGGCCTGCCCAGCACCAACACTGTCGTCTTTTCGGTGCCAGGTTAAGACTGTCCTCTACTTCCAGGCATTGAATGGCATATAATAGGGCATTTATGTCAGCTGTCTTTATCAGGTCGAGTAACTTGTTGAAATTGTTTTTAGCTGTTAAAACATTTATACTATGTTTTATTATCTTGTATATGTGGTTTGCCCCTTCATGGGTCACTGCCTTGTTGTGGCAAAGGGCTTGCGTAACTCAGTGAAGCCATAAGCTATGCTGTGCAGGGCCACCCAAGATGGACAGGTCATGGCAGAGAGTTCTGACAAAATGTGGTCCACTGGAGAGGAAATGGCAACCCACTCCAGTATTCTTGCCAAGAAAACCCCATGGAACGTATCTGTCAGGGTGGACACTGAGCCCATAGAATCCCAGAGTAGTTCTGATTCTGAGGAAGAGAGGTCAATCCTGGGAGAGGAACGTGCTCATCTTTCCCAGGGCCAGCAGCTGACAGAGATTCCTCCCACCGGCATTCCTAGCTTAGATAGCAGTCCTGGGAGTGACAGAGCGCGGGAAGCAGACTTGATGGATGCGCGACGCCGACGCAGAGAGCGGCACCAAATGGAGGGCGTGGAAAGGAGGCGTAGTGCCCGGTTGGTGTGCAAACAACGGTTGCACCCAGAGGATCCAAGGGAAAAGGGGAGGGACTCTCCCTAGCCCTAAAGTTCAGGGTCTGCCAGTGATTCCCTTTCAAACGGGGACCAACTGTTCCAACTTAGGGCATAGGTACTCTGCTGCTCATATCTAGTTGCTAACAGTAAAGTTGTTAAGTTGTAAAAGAGGAATAAAGCTTTGAAAAGAATCCCTTTGTCTGTGTCTGGACTCGGCTACTGGATTAGACTGAGAGAGGCCTCCAAAGAGCCCTTGACAGTATCACAAGGCTAAAAGATATGACGCCGGAAGATAAGACCCTCAGTTCGGAAGGTGTCCAATATACTACTGGGGAAGAGCTAGGCATGGCGGAGAATTCCACCACGGATCTCGGTGAGGCCGAATGCCAGTGCATTCAGCCCCCCGAAATCCGTGGCAGAACAAAGCCCCCCGCCCCCACACCACAAAATGGGCCCGGAACAGAGCACCTACCTGCTGCCGTCCGCGCTGCATTGCAAATGGCGGCCATGTCTGCGGCCGCCATTCACTTCTTCCATATAGCTGTGATAGGCTATGTAAATACTTACGTAGCCTATCACGGCTAATGCAGGGACGCCATTTGCATCCCTGCAGAAGCCGTGATAGGCTACGTAAGTATTTACGTAGCCTATCATGGCAAAACTAAGGGAATGCAAATGGCGGCGGCTACGGCGGCCACCATTTGCGTTCCCTTTTTTTTCCGCCGTGATAGGCTATGTAAATATTTACATAGCCTATCACGGCAAAACAGAGGGGCGCAAATGGCATAGTGGCTGCCATTTGCACCCCTCTGTTTTGCCGTCATAGGCTACATAAATATTTACATAGCCTATCACAGCGGGAAAAAAAGGGAACGCAAATGGCGGCCACCATAGCTGCCGCCATTTGCGTTCACTGTTGTTTGGGGGGGGTTGCCGTGATAGGCTATGTAAATATTTACATAGCCTATCACGGCTAAAGCAGGAACGCAACTGTTTTGCTGTCATAGGCTACATAAATATTTACATAGCCTATCACGGTGGGAAAAAAAGGGAATGCAAATGGCGGCCGCCATAGCTGCCACCATTTGCGTTCACTGTTGTTTGGGGGGGGTTGCCGTGATAGGCTATGTAAATATTTACGTAGCCTATCACGGCTAAAGCAGGAAAGCAACTGGAGTAGGGGACGCCATTTGCATCCCTGCTTTAGCCATGATAGGCTATGTAAGTATTTACATAGCCTATCATGGGCCGGCGTAGGGACGCAAATGGCATCCCCTACACAGGATGCCATTTGCATCTGCACCAGTCCGGCAGCGGCTGGAGGCCCCGCTGCAGGTTGGCCCGGCTGGCAGCTCTGCAGCCTGGCCGCGGAGCGGAGTCAGCCGGGCAGGATTACAAGGGGGAGGAACAGATCGCTTCCCCCCCATCGAGGATTCCAGGGGGAGGAATGGATCGCCTCCCCCCACCTGCAGAACCCGGCACAGCCAGGTAAGCGGGGTTTCGTACACCCCTAGGAAGAGCAGAGGGTGTTTCCAAGTAGCGCCAGAAAGAGTGAAGCGGATGGGCCAGAGCCGAAAGGACACTCAGCTGTGGATGTGTCTGGTGGTGAAAAGAAAATCCGATGCTGTAAAGAACAATATTGTTTAGGAACCTGGAATGTAAGGTCAATGAATCAAGGTAAGCTGGAGGTGGTCAAACATGAGATGGCAAGATTGAACATTGACATCTTGGGAATCAGCAAACTAAAATGGACAAGCATGGGCGAATTTAATTCAGGTGACCATTATATCTACTACTGTGGGCAAGAATCCCTTAGAAGAAATGGAGTAGCACTCATAGTCAACAAAAGGGTGGGAAAAGCAGTACTGGGGTACAATCTCAAAAACAACAGAATGATCTCAGTACGAATCCATGGCAAACCATTCAACATCACAGTAATTCAAGTCTATACCCCAACCACTGAGGCCGAAGAAGCTGAGGTTGATGGGTTCTATGAAGACCTACAACACCTTCTAGAACTAACACCAAAAAAAGATGTCCTCTTCATCATAGGGGATTGGAATGCCAAAGGAGGAAGTCAAGAAATCACCGGGAGAACAGGCAAGCATGGCCTTGGTGTACAAAATGAAGCAGGACAAAGGCTAATAGAGTTTTGCCAAGAGAACACGCTGATCATAGCAAACACTCTTTTCCAACAGCACAAGAGGCGACTCTACACATGGACATCACCAGATGGTCAATATCGAAATCAGATTGATTATGTACTTTGCAGCCAAAGATGGAGAAGCTCTATATAGTCAGTCAAAACAAGACCTGGAGCTGACTGTGGCTCAGATCATGATCTGCTTCTTGTTGCAAAATTTCAGCTGAAATTGAAGAACGTAGGGAAAACCACTAAACCATTCAGGTATGACCTCAATCATATCCCTTATGAATATACAGTGGAGGTGACGAATAGATTTAAGGAATTAGACCTGATAGACAGAGTGCCTGAGGAACTATGGACAGAGGTCCATAACACTGTTCAGGAGGCAGCAACTCAATCCATCCCAAAGAAAAAGAAATGCAAGAAAGCAAAGTGGCTGTATGAGGAGGCTTTACAAGTAGCTGAGGAAAGAAGGGAAGCAAAAAGCAAGGGAGAAAGGGGAAGATATATCCAACTGAATGCAGAGTTCCAGAGAATAGCAAGGAGAGACAAGAAGGCCTTCTTAAATGAACAATGCAAAGAAATCGAGGAAAACAATATAATTGGGAAAGACTAGAGATCTTTTCAAGAAAATCGGAGATCTCAAGGGAACGTTTTGTGCAAAGACGGGCATGATAAAGGACAAAGAAGGCAGGGACCTAACAGAAGCAGATGAGATTAAGAAGAGGTGGAAAGAATACACAGAAGAACTATACAGGAAAGATCTGAATGTCCCTGATAGGCATGATAGTGCGCTCACTGAACTTGAGCTGGACATCGTAGAGAGTAAAGTCAAGTGGGCCTTAGGAAGCATTAGTAACAACAAAGCTAGCAGAGATGACAGTATTCCAGCTGAGCTATTTAAAATCCTAAAGGATGATGCTGTTAAAGTGCTGCACTCAATATGCCAACACATTTGGAACACTCAACAGTGGCCACAAGACTGGAAAAGGTCAGTTTACATTCCAATTCCAAAGAAGGGCAATGCCAAAGAGTGTTCAAACTACCGTATAATTGCGCTCATTTCACATGCCAGCAAGGTGATGCTCCAAATCCTACAAGCTAGTCTTCAGCAGTATGTGAACCAAGAACTACCGGAAGTACAAGCTCAGTTTCAAAGAGTCAGAAGAACTAGAGATCAAATCGCCAACATTCACTGGGCCATGGAGAAAGCAAGAGAATTCCAGAAAAACGTCTATTTCTGCTTCATTTACTACGCTAAAGCCTTTGATTGTGTGGATCACAACAAAATCTGGCAAATTCTTAAAGAGATGGGAGTACCAGAACACCTTACCTGTCTCCTGAGAAACCTGTACGATGATCAAGAAGCAACAGTAAGAACCAGACATGGAACAACCGATTGGTTCAAAATTGGGAAAGGAGTACGACAAGGCTGCATATTGTCGCCCTGCTTATTTAACTTATATGCAGAGTACATCATGAGAAACACCGGGTTGGATGAATCACAGGTCGGAATTAAGATTGCTGGGAGAATTATCAACAACCTCAGATACGCAGACGATATAACCCTAATGGCAGAAAGCAAAGAGGATCTAAAGAGCCTCTTGTTGAGGGTGAAAGAGGAGAGTGCAAAAGCTGGTTTGAAAGTCAACATTAAAAAAACTAAGATCATGGCATCTGGCCCCATCACTTCCTGGCATATAGAAGGGGAAGAAATGGAAGCAGTGACAGATTTTACTTTCTTGGGCTCCAAGATCACCGCAGACGGTGACTGTAGCCATGAAATTAAAAGACGCTTGCTCCTTGGGAGGAAAGCTATGGCAAACCTAGACAGCATAGTAAGAAGCAGAGACATCACCTTGCCGACAAAGGTCCGTCTAATCAAAGCTATGGTTTTCCCAGTAGTAATGTATGGCTGTGAGAGCTGGACTATAAGGAAGGCTGAGCGCCGAAGAATTGATGCTTTCAAACTGTGGTGCTGGAGAAGACTCTCACGAGTCCCCTGGACTGCAAGGAGGTCAAATCAGTCCATCCTAAAGGAAATCAACCCTGGCTGCTCATTGGAAGGACAGATACTGAAACTGAAGCTCAAATATTTTGGCCACCTAATGCGAAGAGAAAACGCCCTGGAAAAGACCCTGATGCTGGGAAAGATTGAAGGCAAAAGGAGAAGGGGACGGCAGAGGATGAGATGGCTAGATAGCATCACCGATGCAATGAATATGAACTTGAGCACGCTCCAGGAGAGAGTGGAGGACAGTAAAGCCAGGCGTGCTATGGTCCATGGGGTCACAAAGAGTCGGACACGACTTAACAACTGAACAACATGTGGTTTGTAATTTTTGTGAACCACCCTGGGAGCTTCAGCTATTGGACAGCATAAAAATGATGATGATATTAATAGTATGTCCCAGTCTGCCACCTAAGGTCCTCTGAAGGTTATCTGCTGCAGCTACCTAATGTGAGATTAGCAGCCACATACAAGAGGACCTTTTCCTTTGCTGCCCCTCAGTTGTGGAATGACCTGCCAATTGAAATGTGCCTGCTGACCTCTTTGAAGGTTTTTAAGCAGGAATTGAAGACTCTATTATTACAGCAGGCCCTCCCTTTTTAGAACTCCATTCTTCTTTGTTGACTGTTATATGCTGTTTTTATGGTGTGTGTTTTTATTGTTGGGTTTTTTGTTAAATTGTTTTTAACTTTATATGCTGCCTAGAGTATTTTGTATATTGGTGGGTTATAAATTAAGATGATGATGATGATGATAAATGCATGAACACATGAAGCTGTCTGATATTAAGTCAGCCTGTTGGCCTACCCAGCATATTATTTCCTATTCTGGTAGAGGCCCTCCAGTGTTTCATGTAAAGATCTTTTCCATTGCCTGCTACCTGATTCGTTTAACTGGAGATGCCAGGAGTCGAACTCTGCATGCAAAGAAAGTGCTCTATGAACATGCATGTGTATAAGGCTTGGTTACCTTAACATTTTTTGAGGAACTTTTTTTCCTTTATTTTTTAATTTGCAAATATAACATGAATATACACACACTGAACAGGTATCCAAACGAAATTGACAACTAAAGGATATATGTTCAAATGTAAGCAGAAAGATCCTGAAACAATTGAATGATAGACAATGGGTGGTTATCCTTCCAAGCTGGCAATATAAGTTTCTTTGCAACTATAAGGGCTCTCACAATCCAGTTCACCATCCATCTGTTAGTCTCCATGTCACAGGAGTATAATTTAAGAGCACATGGGCATTCACAAATATCAAAGATATTGTTAAAACATTAATATGAGCAATAGCTTCCAACAAAAAAGCCACCACAGAGCACACCCACATCATGTGCCTCAATGAGGAGTGATATGCATGACATCACCAACATCTATCAGAGTTAGCCAACTTCTTATTTTAAGGAGCTAGAACAATTCAAAACAATTGCAAACAACAGATGTAAACGCGTATGCAACATAAAAGTATAAAGGCGCAATCCTATGCATGTTTAGACAAAAAAACAGCTGGCTGGCTGGGGAATGCTGGGAGTTGTAGGACTTTTTTCTCTCTAAACACACAGGATAACACCCTAAAGAATTTTCTCTTTTCAAGGCACAGTAATTTGTACTACATTCTCTACCCCCACAAACCCCTTTAGATCACAGTAGCTATAATCTCTGGGAGGGATAATTATGAGAACTTTTTTCCATCACATAAAATTGAAAAATACCATGCTCCATAACATAGCCTAAAGCATTACAGAGTGATATCATGAAATGGGTCAGCAGGGTGAAAGCATATGTAATGTCTGCTTCAGTATTATTTCATGTTTCATCCTAGACCTTCCACTTACTTCTTGACCCTGTCTGATTTGTAACAGATTAATGTGTTTTTACACTGAATTACCAAATACTTCATGCTTTTCACAAGGTTAAATCCAGGGCATTTGTTTAAGTATTAAACTACTGTTCTTAAAAACAAGTTAATTCCATGGGTTCTCACAGCTCCTTGGCAACATATTGTGTTTATCATATGGAGCACCTCATGACTGTTGAGTCAGGCCCACATAAAAATGCATACAAACTCAATAACCATTTCTGGAGGGGCGAAAAATGTCCCCAGTTATAAAAGCACAATGCAGGTGATGTCAAAAAAATGCTCTCCTCCATCAGAAAATGGCACCTTTTATGCCATTGATGCTAATCTGTATTTTATCTATCAGTCAAAAAATGCAATGCCAGTAGCTATAGAATTATTAATGACAACAACAGTATGACCTTATGGTCATTCCAAATCATAAGGACCTCTCCTCTAAATTTTACACTTCCTCTTCAGGTCTGAAACCACCATTATCAGGTCATCAGGTCTAAAAGCTACAGTGCAGAAAAAATCAGTGTTGGATTCAGGAGGCATAGTTCAAGATTAGAGATTAGGGCATATAGATGCAAGTGCCAATGACAGAAGAATAATGGGGATATAAGATTATATGAGCTAGCTGGCATTCTGTGAATGTAACAAGCTGTAGAGAAACAGGAGAACATGGACGGAGGTTTTGTAAAAACAAGTTGTAGGGAAATTGTCCTAAATGTGTGCATTATATTTTGACTTTTCTGTTTTCATATGTAACATGAACTTAGACTAAAGTCCATAAGCAGGACTAAATGGACCCAGTTTGCAAAATATAAACACAGCAATCATGGACCAAGTTGGAATTAAATTGCGGACAAGTTTATGATGTTCTCCCAAGATGAAACCACAAACAAATGAAACCAAATGATAAACTTTCACTGAACTAAGTAACATATATTAAACCACCTTTAAAGAATCTTTATTAATGACCCAAGAATCTTAATTCAAAGGTTCATCAGCATGCTGTGCAAAGTTAAATCCCTCTGTATAGACTCATTAACTGCAGAGTTAAGAATGGCACCATTTTGCTGAGCCATCTTTTTGCATTTCAAAGCTTGCTCCAGAACATCATAGTCTTAGGGACATCCAAGCATGTATCCCAAATAATAACAAGCTGAACACCTAGACCCAGTTCACACATAACAGCAATTCATTTGACCCATGAATTGCCAGGTTATCGCAGGAGCAAGTTAGCGATCGCGCTGCTTACTGCACATTCATCGTTTCACCTTTACAGCCACCTTTGTAAACAACTCAGTAACGCCCCATTCCTGGGTTGATGTTGTGAGGCACTCTGGGCACTTTGGAATTTTTAGGATTTAAACCCAGAGTTTAAACACAATAATCACCCATAGTTTTTTGTTGGGGTAAAACTCTGGGTTGTTTAACTAGCAGCTTGAGTGAACAGAACTGAAGATGGGAATGCTCCTGTGCTCGTCCCATAGCACTACTGACTTCAGTGAACAGAAGTGAATGGAGGAAGTTGTAGCTTTGATCAGAAGAGCTTCACAGTTATCATCCTGGATGTGTCTTTAGTTATGACTGACTGTTCAAATTTGTTTTTAGGTATATGTTGTTTGTATATATCATCTGTGTGCTTTTATGTAAATGGCTTTTAAACTTTGTATATCGTATTTTAATGTTTTAACTTTTGTAAACCACCCAGAGAGCTTTGGCTATGGGGTGGTATAGAAATGTAATAAATAATAATAATGTAACCCTAAACAACCCAGAGTGCTGGGTTTGCACACCGGGTCATAGAGTGGCATGTGCTAGACTTGTGCTAAGAAACCATTTTTGGAGTTGTTGAAATTAAAACATTCTTATGGCTGGATCACAATCTTCGGAGGATACAAATACTTGTCATCATAAGCCACAAGCAGGGGGTGCACCGCCAATTAGAATGGTTTCTTCTGAAGGCTTCTGGGGCCAATTGGATTTTAGAACTCCCTGGGGGAGCTGAACAGTTTCTCTGTTGATAGCTTTGCTGAACTGAAAAGTAGGGTTGGTGGAGAATTTCTCCCCGAAACTTCGGGGGGCCAAGCGCCAACGTGTTCGGCCCCCCGAACAAGTTTCGGGGAGAAATTCTCCGCACCCCCCCGCACCCCACACCCCCCCCCCGGGACAGGACTTACCTTTCCCGAATGTCCCTCCCGGCGGTGGGTCCCGGCGGCGGTTCGTCGGGTCTTCGTCAGGGGCGGAGGCGGCAGCCGATCTTTCGACCGGCTGCCGCCGCCGCCATTCCAATAAAACTAAAAAAAAAAAAAAAACGCCCCCGTGACAGGCTACGTGACGATTAATGTAGCCTATCACGGCTAGATTTGCAAAGTCAGCCGTGATAGGCTACGTAAATCGTCACATAGCCTATCACGGGTGACTTTAAAAAAAAAAAAAAGCGCGTACAGATAATGGCGGCCCCCATAGGGAGCCGCCATTCCCGTTCCTTATTTGGTCACTGTAGTCTATGTAAAGATTATGTAGACTACGGCGAAAATAAGGGCAACGCTATTTGAGTTGCCCTTATTTTCGCCGTAGTCCACGTAAAGATTTAATTACGTAAACCCACTTACCTGGTCTCGCAGCTTTTCGCGGTGGGGGGGAGGCACTTCGCTGCTCTTCCCCCGAAGTTCAGGCCGGGGGGGAGGCTTCCCGCCTCGCCCGGCTGAAATTCAGGCCGGGGGGGAGGCTTCCCGCCTCGCCCGGCCGAAATTCAGGCCGGGGAGGAGGCGCCTCGCCCGGCCGCGAAATTAAAAGTTAAAAAAAAAAAAAACGCCCCCGTGATAGGCTACGTGATGATTAACGTAGCCTATCACGGCTAGATCTGCAAAGTCAGCCACGGGAAGCCTCCCCCCCCGGCCTGAACTTCGTGGGAAGAGCAGCGAAGCGCCTCCCCCCCACCGCGAAAAGCTGCGAGACCAGGTAAGTGGGTTTCGTGCACCCGTACTGAAAAGCAACAGATTGACTAGGCTACTGGCTCCCCCTCATGTAACTGTCACAGATTACCCAATATTTTATTAATAGTTAAAATACCAGAGAACGGGTTCTCTGCAACCCCATAATCACATTGTAGGGGTAAGCCAATGCCAGTATGGCCAAGAAATTGAGTTTACATCGGGGATTGTAAACAACTACTGGGCAAATAGGTATCATTTATTCTCTCTTCACTGCCTGTAAAACAGGAACAGTGGCCTACTTCAGTTGAATAATGACTGTAAAAACTATGCAAATAAAAAATTTATATCAAATTTGTACTAGTAAATACCCAATTATCAGTTACATCAACTAACATTTTTTCAGTGTTTCTGCTCTGTGGTTCTACTGGATAGGCAATCAGTTAAGCATATTTCCACAACTGTCCTGTTCATCGTACAGTACAGAGAACTGAATATATACTTTTGGCCTGTTGTTACTGTCACTTGTTCCATATCGCTAACACATTCCACCTTACGGTGTTATATAATAACCTCCAGGTATCAGTTAAAATTGCTTTGAAGTAATTATACTCACAAGCTTGATATCAGAAAAACTAGGGGGTAGATGCCAAAATACATACTTAAGGAGAGAGTCTTTAAGTATTTCTCACCAAGGGAAGAACCTTGTAGGCATATTATTGATGGTCTATTTGAAATGGTTTTACACAAAAATGCCTTGCAAACACATTGCTAAGCAGAATTTTACATGCAACAAAATAATTACATTTTTAAGTCCTCACAATACTCAAAAGAGCTACATGTCTGCTATAGGAAAGTGGTATAATCAGATTTCTGTCACACTGAAGAATACAGCACAAACAAGTTTATTTATTCAAGTTAGTGGGAATCTCATATGCTGTTCCAACATTTACAGTTTCTAGCATGTGTGTGTTTTTTGAGGGAAGAAATGATGCATTAAATTATATCCCTCTGATATACAGTAGCACTTACTCTTAAACATTTACAAGATCTTCAGTTCAACTCAGTTGGGAAATACTACATTAAAAACTGCAATTTATACGAACAGATTTGTGCAGTAATTTTCCAGTATACTGCAATTTATAGGCCATCGTATCATGATCTCTTGAAATATTTTCACTGTACAAATTCTTTTCATCTTACATCTGAAAGATACAGGTATACTCTGAAGAACCACAAGCATGTATGTTTGAAAAGCCTTATATTAATGTACCATCATGTATGTAATGTCTACATAATCTAAGCCTGCATAACTACCTTGTATGGCAGTACAGTATTATCATATACATATTGCAGATGAGGAGCTGAGGCTGAAAGAACAGAAACCTGGCCTAACCATATTCAGGACTAAACTGAGATTTGAACAAGAGGTTCAACCACTAAAGTGAAGACCTTCCTTTTTAAGCAAGCATTTAATCTTTAATCTGTTGCTTGATTAACAATTTTACTGCTGGCTCCTCCATGTTTTAAATAATTTTAAATGTTTTTAATTTTTAACACTGTTACTTTGATACTCTAATTGTTGTATTTTGGTTGTTGTTATTTTGTTGTTGTTGTTTGGTTTGATGATTTGAACTGCCCTGAGGGCATTTGCCAGTTGGGTAGTGTACAAACCTTATAAATAAATAAATCTAAACAAACCACCCTGCTGCACCAATTATTGGTTCTTACATTACTTTGTTCGCTGTCTTTACAATAAGGTAAGTGAGAGCAGCAGCCCTGAGAAGCATTAGTTCACAAAAAGCAGAATTATTCTTCCGTTAGAAATAAACTTTAAAAAAAAATTATAGCAACTCTTTGGGGCATTATGTTCTATGAGAACACCATAAGCTAGTATGCTAAAATGAAAACTTGAATGGACTTCAAGCTTTTAAGGCCTCCCTTTTCTGAATCTGTTTCTCTTCCTTTATTTGGATAACATTTTGATTGTTCAACACCAGTGTGCCTGCTATATATCTCCTGCATGTTAATCTTCTGAAAAGCAGTGCTCATATTAATAAGAACACAACACAATACAACTGATGAGAAGGTAATTTAAATGAAAATGTCAGAAGACATTCACTTAGTGCAGGTGAGGTAAACCTCTTTCAGGCTGAGGGCCAAATTCGATTTTGGAGAAACTCTGGGGCGGCGTGGGGATGTGCATTCCAGTGGTGAGTGGGACTAAACGCAAAAGGGATGAGGCCAAAAATGCAAAAAAAAAACCCTCTCCAGCATATTTTAGGTTAAAGCTCTGACTACTGGTAACTAAGGCTGAGAAGAGGCATTTCAACCTTCTAAAATGGAAATAGACTGCACAAAAGATGACCCCAAGAGGGCCAGATTTTACTGCCTGGCCTGTGGTACCCCATTCCCAGACTTAATAGTAATTCATACAGATACATTATCAAGCCTCCACCAAATGAATGCAGTATTTTCTCAATATTAAACCCACTTTTAAACAGGCCAGTTTGTCAGGATTACAACAAAGTAAACCACTACTTTTTTCACCAAGCTTAGCACAGTACAACTATTATATGACACTATGGTTTATCTGACCAGACCAGCAACATCATTTTTAATTTTTGCCATAGCTTCTATGTAAATAAAGGCTGAGTGGTGATTAGTGAAGTACATCATTTTTACACTTTTATAGGTGGAAGCCTTCCTGGCTTTTTAGCAAATAAGTTGGTATATAAATGTTAGTAATAAATAAATGATCCAAAGCTTCCCCTCCCCAAGGCAGCCACTTGTGTTGTTCAAAAAGCCATTCATAAGGGCCAGGAAACACATCAGTACAGCATCTGCCAGAGCCCATGGGCTGCAGCCAGAACCAAAAATCAAGTTCCTTTCATCACAGCGTGTTCCTATCACCATCTGCTTCACTTATGTTTCCAAGCCATATCAACTCAAGGAGATGTCAGCCCTGGGCCACAGTCATCCATGCATGCTGGAGAGCTGAATGAGTAAATCCCAGGAGGACTGGGGCTTGTGATGGAGTAAGCTAATGGTCAGAGTCAATTGTAGGCCAGCATCTAAGCCAAGAAGACAGATCGGAGGGGCCTGGATCAAGCCTGCAGGAAGTCATCAGAGCCACGAAGTTGGTTGGGAAGATGCCATACAGGGAAGAAACTGGGCAACCAGGCTAGAGGAGGAGCACAGGGGCTAACACGCTGAGATATTTATGAGAAGGCCAGTTAGACAATGTCAGGATTTGGCTAGAAGCATGTATAGCCAAGACCAGGCTAAGAAGAACCACTGGCTGCTTGAGGTGATGAGTGGAGACTTGTGGGCACTAGGAAAGCAGTATTTCCATTTTCATCCTCCACTCTGCAGCCTCTCACGTTTCATAAGAAGAGACACAAGCATGAAGACCAGGTGGCTCTCGGCTTACATCCTGGCAGATCCTGACAAGTGAGATACTAAGAGGAGGGGCCCTTCCTTTACACCCTTCCCCTCTTCATTCCTGCCAAGTCATCTCAGGAATTCTGGGAAGGGAAATTGAAGTTGCCAATTAGCACCCCTCCGAGTATTGAATTAGCTCAAGAGTCACCAGTACCCATGCCCTCTCATATTACTGTGCACTGTTTTAAAATAATGTAAGTATTGGGCTGATGGGCTTTATTTTTGTAACCACTAGAAATAAGCCTGTAATCTATGGTGTAGCTCTCCCCTAGATAGTAAGCCCATGTCTGCACTATACCACTTCAGACTGCAGGTTGCCCCCCACCCCCTGACATGTCAGGTTTCCATCTAGATAATTTTTTTAAAAAATATATTTTTGGTATGGAGCAGCATTCCATCATGCGAGCCCACATCTGTAGTAGTAACGTGCACCTGGGTATGCCACCGCAGTGTGACCTACGCCTATACTTCTAATAAGCGTATGTGCAATATAAGCAGTTAATAAATTTCATGCTCTCGCTAGTTACTACTTACTCATTTGTTCCCTGCCTGTCCATTCTTGTATTAGTGGTGTAGTTCAGCCTATATTTAAGTGGATATGATGGGTGAATGTAATGGTATTCTGATTATCATCAGATCATCATGTCTGCTTACTCCTCAGTTTTGAATAACTCCTGTGTAATCCGCTGAGGTGGATGTTAGCCTAGACTCTTTAGACAGCATCCACTGACTGCATGAAAAGCACAGCAATGGTACTGGCTGTTCAATCACACACCAAGCCAACTCAGGAGATGATGATGTTGACAAGTTTGAGGACCAGAATTTTAGAACTCACTCAGGTAAAGTCTGTGAACAACAACAACAAAACAAACACAAATAAATTTGTGCAAAATAAAGTTCAGAATAAGACAAACACCTTTAAAAAAAACAACCACAATAACAATAGCCCTTTAATATACATAAAATTTGCTGATAGTCATGCTCATCCATTAAGGGGGAAAATTCAGGAGCATCAGCAGTGTAATAAGAAAAGCTTTTATGTGCTAACCTTTATACCTTACTTATTTGTTAGTACGGCTAGCACTGCCATTTAGAATGCTTCAAATGGATTTTGACATTACTGTTATATTACTGCTACAATTCTCCAAAGCCTTTAAAATGGAGAGAGGGGGGGGGGCAGGCTGTGGGCTACTGATAGTATGCATGTTTCACATGCATAAACCCTGGCATCTCCCGTTCAAATGGTCTCAGCAAGGCTAAGAGAGATCTCTGTCCAAAACTTTGGAGAACTGCTACCAAAGAGACTAGTTTGCTTACACCAACAGTATAAAATAGTCTAATGGTGCAATCCTATTCATGTTTAGATGGAAAAAGGTCCTACAACTCTCAGAACAAAAGTCCTACAACTCCAGTGCTGGCTGGGGAATGCTGGGAATTGGAGGACTTTTTTCTGTCTAAACATGCATAGGATGGTGCCTTTAGGCAGCTTTTTATAACCTATAAGCACTTCGTATTTTTAGACTAAGCATAAGGTCTGCTGATTTAGGGTAAGCCATAAATTTCAATAAGAATATAGCATATAAGGCTTGCAGTGCTGAAACAGCTGGCCAGATGTCTCAAGAAAGCCCACAAATAGAGCTAACAGAAAACTGAGGCCTATCAGGGAAGGGGCAGGGCCTCATCAAATAGAGTTCAACTCCATAATAAATAAGTCAAACATTAACTTACTATGGTATTCAATAAAAGTCAAGAGAGCCAGTGTGGGCATTGGTTGGAGCGTAGGGCTGGGATTCAGGAGACCCACCTTCTAGCCCCCACTCAGCCATGAAGCTCACCGGGTGACTTTGGGCCAGTCACCGACTCTCAGCCTAACCTACCTCATAGGGTTGTTGTGGGAATAAAATGGAGAGGAGAACTATGTAAGCCTCCTTGGGTTCGTTGTAAGAAGAAAAAAGGTGGGATATAAATGTAATAATACAATGTAATAAAAAGATTACTTTAAAGGGAGAGGGAGAGGGATCAAGATGCTTTCAAGATAATATCTTTCATTGTTCTTTCATTCATTTCATCATATACTAGGCATCCACTGCACTGTGGCTGAGTACACTAAAAGTAGAACATCCCACAAACTCCTCCATAAGTCAGCATATTGGCAATATCCCTGCTACTCCTAAGAGGTGGGTATAGGTCTGACTTCCTCAACCTCGTGCCCTCCAGATGTGTTGGAACAGCGAGGCTCAGAGAGAAGTGATTAGCACAAAGCCATGGCAGAGGGGGGGTTTACTTGTAGTTTTCGAACTACTTGGAGTCAGAAACCCTTAGAAATCTACCAGTAGATCCTGATCTATCTTCTGCCCACTCCTGAGCTATGAGAAGCAAGGTGTTCAATAAAATATCGACTGTTCATATAGATTTGTCCTATCCAATTTACCACCAAAACCAAGATTTGTGTACCAGTAGTGCAGTACTGGTTTATTTATAAGAAAACATAATTTAAACATACACACACAACACAGAACTATTTTGTTATAATGCATTCAGAGTAGGGCCCACTTTCATTTAAGGAAACTCACTTTTCATTCCAACAGTGATCTTGCTAGTTAATCTATACTGCATTTCACTATATTGCATCTTGCAGCAGCCTTAAATTTCATCACTGTCATGATTTAAATACAATTGTTCTAGCCATTTAGTCCTGCTACAAAAATGAATCAAGACTAACATTAGGTTAATAAATACATACATACATACATACATCAAAACAACAGAAACAGGCACAGTCAAGCTCCAGTCAAAGTAGAAGCCAGGTATCAAGTATTACTCATCTATATTTCAACATTTTAATGGAAAAGAAATACTTTCCCAGTCAACAGGCAGATGATGAATCATAAAAATGCAATAAATAACTTCAAGGCCAAGGCAGCCATAGCTAGTCAGCAGCTGATGAAAAACGATTTTACTTTCTCCATCCTCATCACTCCCATGATCCATTATGTTCCTCAACTATAAACTTTTCTGACCTTGTGGAAGAAGGGTGGGGGACAGTTATAACCAAAAGTACTGGTTGGAAGGCAGTCCATTCCAAAAGTGCAGGGTTCTCAAGTTTGGGGGAAAACATCCTACAAAACCAGCAATTAGTTCAATAAACCCACCAACATTTGGCTAGCAATATACAGAAAGGTGACTATTCCCTTCCTATATGGCAAGCTTGGCAATTGGCCAAATGTGGTCAATATCTACACTCACTCCCTGTTCACATAGTAGCAACTGGCCTTGATGTAAAGTGGACTACCTGCATCACAGGCTTAACTGCATGATTTAACTGACTTCCATTGCGATGTAGGATGGAACATTTCAGAAGAAGTTAATTCATAAAATCCCTGGAAGCAGTCCAACAAGCAAAAGTTACCAACTGCTCATCCAGACAAGACAGAGGTGCTTTTGTTCAGTCGAAAGGCAGATCATTGAAGAGGGATTTAACTTGTGCTGGATGGGGTTATACTCCCCCTGAAGACTCAGGCTCGCAATCTGGGTATCCTCTTGGACTCAACCCTGAACCTGGATGCCCAGGTCTTGGCGGTGGCCAGGAGTGTGTTTGCACAGCTGAGGCTAGTGTGCCAACTGTATCCATTCCTAAAGATGTCTGATCTGGCCAGAGTCATGCATGCCTTAGTTACATCCCATTTGGACTACTGTAACACGCTCTACATGGGGCTGCCTTTAATAACTGTTCAGAATCTTCAGCTGGTCCAGAATGCTGCAGCCAGACTGTTGACCAGGGCTGGTTACAGAGAGCATGTGACTCCCTTATAACAGCTACTTCACTGGCTAATGGCCTGTTTCTGAGAAGAATTCAAAGTGCTGGTTATGACTTCTAAAGCCCTACGTGGCTTGGGACCAAGCTACCTAAAAGCCCACCTTCTCTCATACTACATGGTCTTAAGATCTTCTGGAGAGGTCCTTCTTTTGAGACTGCCACCTTTAGAAGCACATTTGGTGGTGACCCAAGAGAGGGCCTTTTTGGTGGCCACTCCCAGGCTGTGGAACTCCCTTCCGAAGGGAGGCTAGGTTTGCTTCTCTCTGCTGTCCTTCCATTGGCAGGCAAAGACTGCTTTATTCAAGACGGCTTCTGTCCTGTAAGTCGGTCTCTTGGGTTGGGTGTTGTTTTTTATTTATTATTATTTTTTTAAAAATTCAGTAATTGTTATGTTTTTATTGTTTTTTAATGTATAGTTTTACTGTTTTAATCAATTTTAATTGTGCCTGTAAATGGCCTTGAGTGCCATTTACAAATGGCATTCAAGGCGGGTAGAAATCAAATAATTAGTTTAAATAAATACTCAACCACTTTATTTATTTATTTATTTATTTATTATTTCTACCCCACCTTTCTACCAAGGAAATGGTGCTCAATTGCTTTGGCTGAGAAGAATTATTAGAATACACAATTTGCTACCATATTCTGCTCTGATTTAAAGCTCAAGATTAACAATATGAATACAACAATATTAATTTAGTAAAAACAGGTTATCTAAAATTTGCATTTTAAAGTATTACATATAAGTTCCTTAAACATTTCCTGTCAAACAGACAGATCGTTTCCTTCATTTTAAAATATCAGGCCTTAAAAAGAAAATACTAGTTCATAGTCTAAACTACAAGCATCCAAAACATTTAAGATTAATAAACTCAATTATTTCTAGGGGCAGAGAAATTATTTTAAGGTCCCAGTATTCAAACAATGTTGGGGATCCAACAAAGACACTCAACAATAAACAAACACAATTTCTGGTATTTTGAATGCTATGATGTTTACTGTGCAACTATAAAGAAAATAAATCATGGAGATACTGCTAAATTCCAAAAGGAAATGTTAACTAGCTTAACAAACAGGTCATACTTTTGAATCCCACATGTCCTCAACAAGGGCTTGCAGACACAGTTCAGCTCTATTCTTTTCTCTTCCCTCACCCCATAAGAAAGCCTCCTCCTTTTGAAGCCCTTTTTGAGGTGTGGTAACCAGACATGTACATGTAGGTTTTTATAAAGGCTTGATATTGGCACTTTGATTTTTAATCGCTTTCCTAATGATCCCTAACAGGAAATCTGACATTTTCACAGCTGTTACACACTGGGTCAACATTTTTATTGAGCTATCTACCATGAACCCCTTTCCTGGTCAGTCACCACCAGCTCAGACCCTTTCAGTAAAGATGTAAAATTAGGATTTTTTGCCCCAGTTTGCATCACTTTACACTTGCTTATACTGAATCACATTCGCCATTTTTATACCCATTACTTCAGTCTGGAGATCCTTTTGGGACTCTTCACTGTCCATTTTTGTTATAATCACCCTAAGTAATTTGGTGCTATCAGCTAAATTGTCCACCTCACTGCTTACCCCTAATTCCAGATCATTTATGAACAAGTTAAAAAGCAGCAATCCCAAAACAGATCCTTGGGGGACTCCACGTCTTATATCCCTTCATAGTGAGCTTGCCCATTTATTTATTCCTACTCGCTGCTTCCTGTTCTTTAACTCCCTGTAAAGTACAGAATAAGGGTAAATTACTTATATCTAAGAAGATGAGTCCTCTTAACCCATTGCTACTAAGTTTGCTCAGAAGTGGGGATGTTGGAGAATTCCGCCACGGACTCCAGTGAGGCCGGATTCTTTAGAATCCAGCCCCCCGGAGTCCGTGGCGGAATGGCCTCCCCCACCGCCACCTCCCGAAATCCCCCCCCGGAACGGACCTACCTGGCAGCAGCGGCAGCAGCAGCAGATGCGGCAGCGGATGCGGCGGCTCTGGCTCGTCTTCCGGCTACTGCCAGGCTGCTGCGGCCGCCATTTGCATGCCTGCATTAGGCCATGATAGGCTACGTAAATACTTACGTAGCCTATCACGGCAAAGAGCAGGGGCACAAATGGTGGCCGCTATGCCATTTGCGCCCCTGCTCTTTGCCACAATAGGCTACGTAAGTATTTACGTAGCCTATCATGGCAAAAGGCAGGGACGCAAATGGCGTAGCGGCCACCATTTGTGTCCCTGCCTTTTGCCATGATAGGCTACACAAATACTTACATAGCCTATCATGGCTTAATGTGTCAGGAGCACCCTAGCAGCCTCTTTCAGTCCACTCCAATAGCCAACACAAGACACAGATGAAAGGATACTTTTCCAGGCTTTAATTCTTTTACAACTTAATGACTCTTTCAGATGCTAATCACCAGCGACTAAGCAATGAACAGCAGAGTAGCCTATGCTCCAAGTAGGCAGTTGATCCCCATTGGAAGGAGCGTCACTTGAAGACCCTGAACTTATGGGCTAGGGAGACATCCTCTCTCTTTACCTTGGGTCCAAGGGAGGCAGCCGTTGCTTGCGTGTCAAACGAGCGCTATGCCTCCTTTCCGCGCACTCCATCGCTCGTCGCTCCCTGCGTCTACGTCAAGCATCGAGCAAGCCCTGTTCCCGCACTTTCTCACTGCTAGGATCACTATCTATCTCAGGAATGCCGGCAGGAGGAATCTCTGCCAGCTGCTGTGCCTGTGAGGGATGAGCTGGCTCCTCTCCCATGGATTGTTGATCCTCCTCAGAATCAGAACTGCTCTGGGGTTCTATCGGCTCAGTTTCCACCCTGACATAATGCAAGGATGCAAATGGTGGCTGCTACAACAGCTGCCATTTGTGGCTACAGCAGCCCGGCAGCGGCCGGCCCCAGCCGGCAGCTCCACAGCCTTACCACAGAGCGGAGCCAGCTGGGGAGGATTCCGGGGGGAGGGACGGATCACCTCCTCCCCACCGCCGAAGCCCTGGACCGGAACCAGGTAAGGGATTCGTACATCCCTACTCAGAAGTCCTTTGGTGAGGGATTTGTGGAAGTTCAAGGTAACGAAGTCTACTGGGCTAGCAGGAAAGCTGTAGTGCTTGCATCCCAAAGTGCAAACTATCTGCTAAGCTTTAAAGGAAAAGTAATCTTTAAGCGTCCTTATTTCCCTATCAAATACTGAGCTGGGAGCTGAACTCGTGTGTGTGTGTGTGTGGGTGTGTGAGAGAGAGAGAGAGAGAATAGAGCTGATTAATCTACCAATTAAATATATTAACGCTTTCAGTGCTAATTAGCATCAGATATGCACAAAATTATGAGTGACATGCCTGCACAACAGTTTCAAGTTCTGCATTTGCCCATAATCCAGAGGACCACCTATGCGAAGGTTTCCCCCATAACTTACCAATGCAGCAGCATTTTACAGAACTGCAGATTTTTATTTGTGAACTTTCTATCAAAATTATGTAACTTTACCACAAACACTGATATTAACAAAAAACAGAAATTCTGTACTTACCAGTGAATTTCTGTTCTCGGGTGAAGGAGACCAGCCAGCGTTTGTGAAGGCCCTGCCCTCTTGGACCAGGAGGCACAGTCTGAGGCCAGATTTACACCTTGTGTCATATCATTATGATCCCATCATGGTAACGCTATATCCCTCTTGTGCATTTATACCTCGTAGGACATGCAATGACATTTGTTGCAGTATTTTAGACAATGTTTTATTTATTATTTATTTATTCATTAAATTTATGAATCGCCCATCTGGGTGGTCATCTAGCCACTCTGGGCGATGTACAACAATAGAAACAGTTTTAAACAATAAAATTCTACATTAAAAACATCATATTTCTAAAAATATCCTAACCCAACCCAAATGGAATAAAATGTGGAATAAGCAAGAAATAACACTACAAAAGCGGTACTGTAAGGTGTACTACAGCCTTGAAAGAGGCTGTAGCAAACCCTCTCCTGAAGAGGGCCTCCCTGGTAGGGATGTACGAAAGTCACTTATCTTTTTGCAGCTTGGCTTTGCGGTGGGGGGGAGGCGCTTCGCTTTCCCCCCCGAAGTTCAGGCGAGGGGGGGGAGGCGTCCTGCCTCGCCCGGCCGAAATTCAGGCCGGGGGGGGAGGCGCCCCGCCTCGCCCGGCCGAAATTCAGGCCGGGGAGAAGCGCCCCATCTCCCCGGCCGCGAAACAAAAAGTAAAAAAAAAAAAAAAGACCCCGTGATAGGCTACATGACGATTTACGTAGCCTATCATGGCTAGATTTCCAAAGTCAGCCGTGATAGGCTACGTAAATCATCACGTAGCCTATCACGGGTGACTTTAGAAAAAAAAAAGCGCGTATGCAAATGGCGGCGCCCACGGGGTGCCACCATTTGCGTTCCTTATTTTGGCACGTCTAGTCTACGTAAAGATTTACGTAGACTACGGCAAAAATAAGGGCAACGCAAATAGCGTGCCCTTATTTTCGCCGTAGTCTACGTAAATCTTTACGTAGACTAGACGTGCCAAACTAAGGAATGCAAATGGCGGCGCCCCATGGGCGCCACCATTTGCTTACGCACTTTTTTTTTTTTCAAAGTCACCCGTGATAGGCTACATGACGATTTACGTAGCCTATCACGGCTGACTTTGGAAATCTAGCCGTGATAGGCTACGTGACGATTTACGTAGCCTATCACGGGTGTTTTTTGTTTTTTTTACTTTAGTTTTTTTTTTTTGCAACGGCAGCGGCGGCAGCTGGTCGGGAGACCGGCCGCCGCCCCCGCCCGCGACGAAACGTCGCCGAAACGCCGCCGGGACCCGCCGCCGAGAGGGACATTCGCCGAAGGTAAGTCCCATCCCGGGGGGGGCAGGGGGCCAGCGGAGAATTTCCCAACCAACTTCAGGGGGCCGAATGCGTCGGCGCTCGGCCTCCCGAAGATTCGGGGAGAAATTCTCCGCCATCCCTACTCCCTGGTCCAGAGGTATGTCAGAACTATCGCCCCATTGGTAATATCCCCTTTGGGGGCAAGGTGCTTGAGCATGTGGTGGCTGGGCAGCTTCAGATGTTCTTGGAGGAAACTGATTCTTTGGACATATTTCAGTCTGGCTTCAGGCCAGAGTACGGCACTGAAACAGCCTTGGTTGCTCTGAGTGATGACCTACTCTGGGTGAAAGACAGGGGGAGTGCTACCCTGTTGATCCTCCTGGGTCTCTCAGCAGCTTTTGACACCATTGATCATGGTATCTTACTGGATGAGCTCTGCAACATGGGAGTTGGGGGCATTGGGTTACAGTGGTTCCGCTCCTACCTGCAGGACCAATTCCAGAAAGTGGTACTGGGGGATTCCTGTTCTACCCCATGGCTATTAAGCTGTGCTACAGGGTTCTATTCTATCCCTCATGCTGTTCAACATCTATATGAAGCCGTTGGGTGAGGTCATTAGGAGTTTTGGGGTGGAGTGTCACCAGTACACTGATGATGCTCAGCTCTATTTCTCCTTGTCATCAGCTGAGGAGGTGAGGATGCTGGACCAGTGCCTGAAGGCTATAATGGGCTGGATGAGGGCCAATAAACTGAAGCTAAATCCTGACAAGACAGAAACTCTGTGGATTGGTGGTTCCACAGTCCAGGAACTGGGTAAGTGACCTGTCCTGGATGGGGCTAAACTCCCCATGAAGGAGGTGTATAGCTCGGGAGTATTCCTAGATCCTTTCCTGTCACTGGAGCCCCAGGTGGACTCGGTGCCCCGGAGTACCTGGGGCCAGCTTCAGCTGATTTGCCAACTATGGCCTTTCCTGGACAGGGTAACCTAGCCACAGTAATTACCACACGCAATGGTAACTTCCTGATTAGACTACTGCAATGCACTTTACATGGGGCTGCCCTGGAAGACAACTCGGAAGTTGCAGCTAGTGCAAAATGCAGCAGCTAGACTGCTGATGGGAACATCTTGTAAAGATCATATAACACCAGTTTCAAAGGAATTGCACTGGCTGCCAATACGCTTCTGGTCGGAATCCAAGGTTCTGGTGATGACATTTAAAGCCCTAAGCAGCTTGGGACTGCAATATTTGAGGGAGTGCCTCTCCCTATATATGCCTGCCTAAGGACTGAGATCTGTTGGAAGGGCCTTCCTCTTCCAGCAGTGCGAGACATGCACTATAGTGGGATGTGGGAGAGGGCCTTCTCTGCTGTGCCACTCCATTTGTGGAATGCCCTCCCCTTGGAGGCCCAAATGGTGCATACATTGGTTTCATTTCGGCACCAAGTTAAAACATGGCTTTTTACCAAAGCCTTTGAGGGCTAAATGCATTCCCTAAAGTTGTACACTGTTTTAATTGTTGTATTGTTTTAGATTTTAATTGGTATTAACTTGTTTAATGGTTTAATATGTTTTCAGCTGTTTAAATTGTTTATTGTTTTATACTGTTTAAATTGCTTTTATCTGTATGTCGCCCTGAAAGCTTAATGATATAGGGCGGGATACAAATGTTTTAAATAAAAATAATAAAATAAAATATATCAAATGTGTAACGTGCACTTCAATACCGCTATAAAGCAGTAGTGTAGATCTAGCCTGATTCCACTTCTGCAGGAGGCAGAGCCTCTCCCAGAATTGCCAGTGATGTTTTCAGCTGAACTGTGCATGATCCAATCTGATCTCAAGACTGGGGAGTCCTCAGTATTCTGCCCTTGGTTGCTTTCCATGTTGAGGTGGTATTTGGAATGGCTCAGTAAGCCGAGGCAATAAGGAAAGTAACCCCAGGAAAGGATTAAGCCCTCCTCCAAGGGGGACCAGCTCCAGGATGAGCCTACCTGGCCTCCTTCACTCAAAAAGAACCAGTAGGTTGAGAATTTCTGTTTCTCGCCTTGAGTGCAGGAGGCCAGTTAGTGTTGGGAATGTAGAAAAGCAGTACATCCAAGAGAGAGCCAACTGACCCCTGACGCCAATACTCTCTAAAGGGGACAGATTCTTTGGAGGATGCACCTACCAAAGGTCCCCGCTGAAGAGGAGATGTTAACCTTGTAGTGCCTTGTGAATGTGTGGATGGAGGACCAAGTGCCTTCCCTGCAAATCTCCTCTAGGGGGCCTCATTCCCAGAAGGCTGCTAACGCTGCCATTCCTCTAACTGAATGGGATCCCCTCTGGTACAGTCAGGTTGCTAGAGGAACAAGCTAGCAGAATATATTATCATGATGATATTTATTTATATCCCACCTTTTTCCCAATACTGGGACTCAACGTGGCTTTACAACATTAAAAACAGTTAAAACATATAAATAGAAATATACAGAAGTTCAAAATATAATAAAATCATCAATAATTTTAAAATTGTATAACATTTTAGAATTTAAAAAGACAACAACAATATAAGCAATAGTATCAATCCATCATATTCTCACAGGTCCAGACTATCCCCCAAAGGCCTGCTGGAACAAAGAAGTTTTTGCCTGCCTGCAAAAACTTACCAAGAGGGGTGCCACTCTTGCCTCCTTGGGAAGGGAGTTCCACAGCCTTGGGGCAGCCAACGAGAAGGCCCTCTCCTGCGTTCCTACCAGGCAAGCCTGTGATGGTGGCGGGACCACGAGACATGCCTCCCCTGAGGATCCCAGGGCACGAGCAGGCTCATAGGGGAGAATATGATCTTTCAGATAACCTGGACCCAAGCCATATAGGGCTTTATAGGTAATGACCAGCACTTTGAATTGTGCCCAGAAACAGACTGGAAGCCAGTGAAGCTGTTTTAACAGGGGAGTTGTATGCTCCCTGTAGCCAGCCCCAGTCAACAGTCTGGCAGCAGCTCTTTGAACCAGTTGAAGTTTCCAAGCACTCTTCAAAGGCAGCCCCACATAGAGCATGTTACAGTAATTCAAACAGGATGTAACTAAGGCATGTGTCACTGTGGCCAAGTCAGACATCTCAAAGAAAGGGCACAGCTGGTGCACTAGTTTTAACTGTGCAAATGCACTCCTGGCCACCACTGAAACCTGGGAATGTATTCCCTAAGGCAACCAGAAAGAAAGGAGGTGGGAATCTTCCTCCCCACTGAGATGGATATGTTGCTGTGCAGTCTATGTGTTCTGGTCCTGTCTAGAGAGACCTTTACTGCCCTACATGCATCTAAAGTGTATTCCTTGGTCCTGTGGAAAGCCATGGAGATCAAGGGAAAAGGAGGGAAGGCATATAGGAGCCCTTTGGGCCACACTGAGGTCAGAGCACCCAACATCTCTGAACATTCATGGTATCTTGTTGCGAATCTTGGCAGGAGAGCATTGTGGGGTGCGGGGTTGTGTAGAGGTTGAAGCATGATGACCTTAAGCACTTGGTCACCTCTTTGAATGATTCCAGATGGAAGGACCATTGTCCTGGGTCCAGATCTTGGTGACTGAGCCAATTGGTCGGGGACCCTTCAGATGCTCTGCTCTGATGGACTGAAGGTGTATCTGTTCTCACTTGCCATGGCCTCCTTCATCAGGGTTCTGGATCTCATGCCCCCCTGCTTATTCTTTAGGCCTTTGCCACAATGTTATTGGTTCTTATCAGGATATAAAGACCCTGTAGATAGCATGCAAAGTGCAAGAGGACAAGCCAGATGGCCCTAAGTTCCAGAAGACTGATACTGATCTGGACTCTCCCTCTGACCATGTGCCCCTGGGTGCAGAATTTGCTGCAGATGGCTCCCCAGTCAGGCTGGCACATCTGCATATCCCCTTTGCCATGTTGGATGTTTTGTACCACGACCTTAGGAAGCATCAGACATTGGTGGGCACTGCCACCTCAGGACTGAGGTTGTTTGTGATTTCCATCTGGAAGTCCAGGAGATAAGTCATGAGTGGAGTCTCACCCACTGGACAGAGTCCTAGCAGGAGGTTATCTTGCCAGCTTCTGAAGGTGGGCTCTGGCCTTCAGCTGCAGTGCCAGCTGGCTCACGGAGATCTCGCATTCTGGGGACAGAAACATCCTGTCCCTGCATGTGTTGAGTAGCACCGTCAAGTGTAGAAGAGACTGTGATGGTGATGGGTGCTATTCTTTTCATTGATCAGTAGATCATATAGGTATGGAAGACTGTAGTTTTTTGGATCTGAGAAGAGCCACAAAGATATTTGCGAACACTCTGGGAACCGATGCCAGGCTGAATGGGAGGGCATGGAATTTAAACTGTTTCATCCCATAGCTGAAACATAGGAAAGAACTTGTCTCTCTGGATATTTTAGAACTCTAGGGTATAGCCCTCTTGATTGTCTCCAAACATCTGAGAAGTCCAACAGCCTACCTCCTATGGGGACCTGTTGATCTGGCCAGTCATGAGGATGTTGGCTTCTTGTTTTGCCTATGGCTGTCCAAGTTGAATTTGGGTTTGGAGGGCTAATGCCATATTGATTTGGGGTCTCTGGGTACATAATTGGTGGAGAGGGAGGAAATTATTTTGGCTATCTGGGGGCACCTCTGAATTCTTTCGTCTGAGTGTTGGTCATGGTCTTTTTCTTGTCCTTGATTTCTACAAGGAACACGCCCAGAGAGTCAATGAAGAGCAGTCTCCCCAAAAATGGGACTCATGCTAGCGTGGCCTTCGATTTGGTGTCTACCCTGGAGCTTTGGATTGTGAGGCCATGGTTCTCTGCAGTCAACCTCTCTGGCCGCCATGTCAGGGGAAACTGCTGGTGGGGCTTTGCGGCTCCTATATCCCTTTTGGTTGCCTCTGATATTCGGGCATGACTGTCTCCTGGCCATGAAGGGAAAAGCCTTCCCCATACCAGCTGGCCTCCTGCACTCAAGGCAAGAAACTAGGGGAGGTGTTCACACATTACAGTTCACAAGAGTTCCACAGCAAGATATTCTGCTTATCAAATTTAATAGCATAGTAATCCCCATTCATGTTATTTTCTTACCTCATCATCATTTCATGCAATTCAAGAGGTTGGAAGAACATGATGATTAGGTTTCTCTCCAGTTTGCTTCATCATTTCCATGTATATTTTCAACCCAGTAGAATCTATTTGAATAGGAAATCAGAAATTCATCCATTTCACAAAGCTGGAATAAGTTGTTATTCAGTAGTTTAGGAGACGAGTGATACATTATTTGAATAAGGCATTTAGGGTACAATCCTATGCATGTTTAGACAGAAATAAGTCTAATATGGCTGGCTGGGGGATGCTGGAAACTGTAGGACCTATTTCTATCTAAGCATGCATAGGATTACACCCTTAAGCTCTATAGTCTACAAATGGTGCTATGGGCCTTGATTTTAACATCTTTGCTTGCCAATTCCCCCCTGCAAGCTGTTTTATCAATTTTAGAGTACAGCTTATGCTTGAGCAACTAAACAGGTTGCACCAATATATCAACAAGTTCTAATTATAGGATTCTTTAAAAAAAAAAAAAAACAGTTATGGCCTGAAACTAAATCAGGACAGTTCACAGTATATGATCATGAGCAAATATTCAGTTTAGTTAAATTAATATGTTTATATGTGGTCTAAGAAAATTCCCAGTGCAATTTATCTACAAACAATATATCAGTCTTCATCTTTCAAATATGTAATAATTTGGATGACTAACACAAAAGCACACCAAAAGATATAGCATTTCTGAAAATTTTTAAAACATGCAAAAAAAATACTGGAGGGAGAGATTCTGGAAAAATATATTTAGTATTTACTTGACAATCAGGGCCAGACTTGGATTATACCCTTTTGCCTTAGAAATTATGAGGCCAAAAGCCAACACGTTTACCTTAAAATATATTTTTAATACTCTGTTATTAGCCTCCCTCTCTCTCTCTCTCTCTATATATATATATATATATATACACACACACACACATACACATATACACACACGTGTGTGTGTGTGTGTGTGTGTGTATGATATATCATGCACTCACAAATGCAATTTGTAGTTGAGAAATGAGGTGATGATCCAAATACATATTTTAAGTGCACCCAAGGGGTAGTACAGAATTTGGGGTCATTTTTTGATTCACTTTTTCTTTTGAACAGCAGATCACTGTGCTATATGAGAAACAGTGTTTTGAACTCTAGGAGTTCCAAACATGGTATGGGGGGTTGCCTTTTGAGAACAACAAGTCCAAAGCTACATGGAACTAGCTGCATCACTTGCATGCTTCTTTGGATTGTGACAAACTGTGTTGTAGGAGGAGGCTAGGCTCGTTCATGTAGCACTAAACCCCACGGGGCCTCCAATGGTGCTCACAAAGCTCTCCCCTCCCTGCCCCCTTCAAAAAAATAGTTTTAAGAAAAACCTTGGAAAATGTTAGGGCAGTCTTCCTTCTTCCTTTCTAGCCTCTAGCCTTACTCTTTCTCTCCTATCTACCTTGCTATTTTCTCCTCCCTCATAGCCTCTAGCCTCGCTATTTCTTTCCCCACCACCACCTCTTGACTAACCAGGCCCCCCCAACAGCCATTATGAGACTAGCTGCAACCACCGTGGGATCCATTTTGTGGTGGCACCCACATCAATTTCTCAAATTTCCAAATGTGGCTGTGAGTTCAAAAAGGTTGGGGACCTCTGTCTTAGAAGCTGCTCAGCAGCAGCGCTTGAAAATGTTGTCCAGAGAAAGATGTTAGCCATGGTAAATGCCTAGATGCAATCCCCACCCACCCACCCATCACCACAAGGACAGAATTGGATTACCTTAGACTAGGAATGCTGTATAATAATGTACTCCCTTAGTTTGGCTACTTCCTCCAATCAGCAGGCAAAAGCAAACTGCTATCTTCTCTAGTGTTTCTCCAATAGCACTACATGGTACCAAACCAATACAACTGTGAAGCAATCAAGGAAATACATACATATACATAACATCCTATTAAAAGAAATAGTAATTATGTGGTTGCAGATAGGTATCTACTACTAACAACATGTTTTTCTGAATGCTCTCGAGAGCCTGCTCTGAAGCCTCAAACCCTATTGGCTAATTATTTCACAGGATTTGACTTCAGAACATTATATGTTTTTAAGTTACCTTCATTTTCTAAACCCATTTCCTACTTTAAGTTTTATATACCTTTCACTTCATTGTGAAAATATCTTAACATGCTGAAAATTACATTTTCAATTTTGAAAAAAAAATGTATATTGGTACAGCATCTTAACACGCTGTACCAATTACAAGTAAAAGAACCAATGGTCATATTCACAAACAAGATAAATGCAGTTTGCTGCACACTCAGCGAACACTATAGACAGACACGCTGGAGTCCCAAAATCAGTGCACTCTCCCAACAGAGTAGATGTGAATATTTTAGATGTGAAATATTGAAAAAAAATAATTTATGAGCATCTTAAATCACACTACACAAATTGGAAAACGCACAGGCAATTTAAAATGCCCACTGAACCATGGAAGGGTGAACCAAAATGTCTAAAATTTGTCATTAAGAGAAGCAGTTAATTTCTTTAATACTCCTAGAGCAACCCATACAAAACACTCAATTTTTGACTGCCATGACAACAGAATCCTATCAAGCCTTTAATTCTGCTGCAATGAGCTTGCTCTTGCAAGCATTCCTGTACCCGCTGAATTCAGTAATTATTGTTTAGTCAGAGAATTCCATTGTTTAGTTATAGAATTCAGTAGGGTTTGGCAAGACATAGTATACAAATAGACAGTCCTTCATGACGAACTTCCCCCTTGATATGTTATAATCCAGTCTGCTTACCTTTCACAATCCATTAGTGTTTCTCTGGTTAGTAGAAGGCATAAAGCTCATGCAGACATAATATTTTGATCTCTTAACTATGGTTAAGATTAACATCAGTGCAGAGACATAACGCTGCACCATGGAAATGGGAGTTGGAATTCACATGAGAAGGAAAAAGGAAAGAACTGGCAAACCAACAGCACATTCCCTATATCCTAAACATGGTGAGGATATTTGTAACCATGCATCTGCACTGAGACCTATACTATAGGGCAGCCTTCTCCAACCTGGTGCCCTCCAGATGTTTTAGACTACAATTCTCAGCATTTCAAGTGGTCTGGAGCCTGGTCGGTCCAGTGGCTCCAGAACCGCTGGAGCATTCTAAGGCCTCCCATGAGGCCTTGGCAAGGCACTTTGCGAATAAAATTGATCGGATTAGGAGTGTTATTCCATGCACTGTGGATACAGTTAGTGAGCAAGAGGCAGTCTGTGGAAAACTGGTTTTGTGGGATCGGTTCCAGCTTCTTCCTTCTGATGAAGTGGACAAGGTGCTTTCATCTGTACGGCCGACCACCTGCTTACTTGATCCTTGCTCATCTTGGCTCATTATGGGCTGCAGAGAGAGATTGGGTGAGGGGATCAGGCAGTGGTGAACGCCTCCCCTGAGGAGGGAGTGATGCCATCAGTCCTCAAGGAGGCAGTGATAAGACCGCTCTTGAAGAAGCCCTCCTTGGATCCCCAAGTTCTCAACAACTTTCGCCCAGTCTCGAATTTGCCATTTTGGGGCAAGGTGATTGAGCGGGTGGTGGAGATGCAGTTGAAGGCACACTTGAAAGAAGCCGATTATCTAGATCCATTTCAGTCGGGCTTCAGGCCTGGGCATGGGACAGAAACGGCCTTGGTCACCTTGGTGGATGATATGAGGAAGGCTCTGGATAGGGGTGAATGCTCCTTCCTTGTTCTCTTCGACCTCTCAGTGGCTCTTGATACCATTGAGCACGGTAGCCTGGAGGGGTTGGGCATTGGAGACACCGTATTGCAGTGGTTCCGGTCCTTCCTCTCCAGCAGGTACCAGAGGGTAGCACTGGGAGAGGAGGTTTCGGACCCATGGCCACTCACTTGTGGGGAGCCACAGGGTTCCATCCTCTCCCCGATGCTATTTAACATCTATGTGAAACCGCTGGGGGCTATCATCAGGAGGTTTGGGGTGCGGTGTCATCAATATGCGGATGACATGCAGCTCTACCTCTCGTTCAAATCGTCACCAAGGTTGGCCGTAGAATCCCTGTCCAAATGTCTGGAGATGGTGAGTGGCTGAATGGGGAGAATAAGCTGAAGCTGAACCCTGACAAGACCGAGGTACTTTTGGTGGGAGACAAGAGGAGGCTGGGGGATGTTGACCTGGTGTTGAATGGGGTATGGCTACCCTTGAAAGACCAGGTCTGCAGCCTGGGAGTCATTTTGGACTCCCAGCTCTCCATGGAGTCTCAGGTGTCAGCTGTGAGCTGGACAGTGCTGTACCAACTCCATCTGATACAGCAGCTGCGCTCCTACCTTCCCGACCATCTGCTCCCATCGGTAGTACATGCCCCGGTCTCCTCTCATTTAGACTACTGTAACGCACTCTACGTGGGGTTACCCTTGAAGACGGTTCGGAAGCTGCTGCTGGTACAGAATGTGCCTGATAAAAGGCAGCCGCCAGTGAGATCGCATCACTCCAGTGCTGAAGGAGTTGCACTGGTTACCAGTTGTTTTCCAGGCCAAATTCAAGGTGTTGGTTTTAACCTTTACAACCCTATATGGTTCCGGCCCAGCCTATCTTATGGAGCACCTCAAGCAACACCAGACAGGCCGCTTAACAAGATCAGCCTTGGATGGCCTTCTCTCTGTCCCATCAGCCAGGACAGCTAGACTGGTGGGGACGAGGGAGGGGAACTTCTCTGTGGTGGCCCCCACTTTGCGGAACTCCTTCCCTAGGGAACTCCACCATGCCCTCTCTTTAATGAGCTTCTGCCGCGCATTAAAAACGTGGTTGTTCAGGCAGGCATTTGGGGTGGGTTAGGGTATTTTTAGAAAATGATGTTTTTACTGTACAATTTTATTATTTTAAGCTGTTCTATTACATACTTCCCCTTCATGGATCACGGCCTTGTTGTGGCGAAGGGGCTTGCGTAACTCAGTGAAGCCATAAGCTATGCCGTGCAGGGCCACCCAAGACGGACAGGTCATGGCGGAGAGTTCTGACAAAATGTGGTCCACTGGAGAAGGAAATGGCAACCCACTCCAGTATTCTTGCCAAGAGAACCCCATGGAACGTATCACAAGGCTAAAAGAGATGATGCCGGAAGATGAGCCCCTCAGGTTGGAAGGTGTCCCATATACTACTGGGGAAGAGCAGAGGGAATTTCCAAGTAGCGCCAGAAAGAGTGAAGCGGATGGGCCAAAGCCGAAAAGACACTCAGCTGTGGATGCGTCTGGTGGTGAAAAGAAAGTCCGGTGCTGTAAAGAACAATATTGTTTAGGAACCTGGAATGTAAGTTCAATAAATCAAGGTAAGCTGGAGGTGGTCAAACATGAGATGGCAAGATTGAACATCGACATCTTGGGAATCAGAGAACTAAAATGGACAACCATGGGAGAATTTAATTCAGGTGACCATTATATCTACTACTGTGGGCAAGAATCCCTTAGAAGAAATGGAGTAGCACTCATAGTCAACAAAAGGGTGGGAAAAGCAGTACTGGGGTACAATCTCAAAAACGACAGAATGATTTCAGTACGAATCCAAGGCAAACCATTCAACATCACAGTAATTCAAGTCTATGCCCCAACCACTGATGCAGAAGAAGCTGAGGTTGATCGGTTCTATGAAGACCTACAACACCTTCTAGAACTAACACCAAAAAAAGATGTCCTCTTCATCATAGGGGATTGGAATGCCAAAGGAGGAAGTCAAGAAATTACCGGGAGAACAGGCAAGCATGGCCTTGGTGTACAAAATGAAGCAGGACAAAGGCTAATAGAGTTTTCACGCTGATCATAGCAAACACTCTTTTCCAACAGCACAAGAGGCGACTTTACACATGGACATCACCAGATGGTCAATATCGAAATCAGATTATGTACTTTGCAGCCAAAGATGGAGAAGCTCTATACAGTCAGTCAAAACAAGACCTGGAGCTGACTGTGGCTCAGATCATGAGCTGCTTCTTGTTGCAAAATTTCGGCTTAAATTGAAGAACGTAGGGAAAACCACTAAACCATTCAGGTATGACCTCAATCATATCCCTTATGAATATACAGTGGAGGTGACAAATAGATTTAAGGGATCAGACCTGATAGACAGAGTGCCTGAGGAACTATGGACGGAGGTCCATAACATTGTTCAGGAGGCAGCAACTCAATCCATCCCAAAGAAAAAGAAATGCAAGAAAGCCAAGTGGCTGTCTGAGGAGGCTTTACAAGTAGCTGAGGAAAGAAGGGAAGCAAAAAGCAAGGGAGAAAGGGGAAGATATATCCAACTGAATGCAGAGTTCCAGAGAATAGCAAGGAGAGACAAGAAGGCCTTCTTAAATGAACAATGCAAAGAAATCGAGGAAAACAATATAATTGGGAAAGACTAGAGATCTTTTCAAGAAAATCGGAGATCTCAAGGGAACGTTTTGTGCAAAGACGGGCATGATAAAGGACAAAGAAGGCAGGGACCTAACAGAAGCAGATGAGATTAAGAAGAGGTGGAAAGAATACACAGAAGAACTATACAGGAAAGATCTGAATGTCCCTGATAGCCATGATAGTGCGCTCAGTGAACTTGAGCCAGACATCTAGGGTTGGCGGAGAATTTCTCCACGAATCTTCGGGAGGCCGAGTGCCGACACATTCGGCCCCCCGAAAGTGTTGGGGAAATTCTCCGCCGGCCCCCCACACCCCCCCGGGATGGGACTTACCTTCGGCGAATGTCCCTCTCGGCAGCGGGTCCCAGCAGCGGTTCGGCGGCGTTTCGGCGGGGGCGGGGGTGGCAGCCAGTCTCCCGACTGGCTGCCACCACCGCCATTGCCAAAAAAAAAAAGTAAAGTAAAAAAAAACACACACACACCCGTGATAGGCTACGTAACGATTTACGGAGCCTATCACGGCTAGATTTCCAAAGTCAGCCGTGATAGGCTACGTAAATCGTCACGTAGTCTATCACGGCTGACTTTGGGGGGGGGAAGCGTGTATGCAAATGGCGGCGCCCATGGGGCGCCGCCATTTGCGTTCCTTATTTTGGCACGTCTAGTCTACGTAAAGATTTACGTAGACTGCGGCGAAAATAAGGGCACGCCATTTGCCCTTAATATTTGCCCTTAATAAGGGCACGCCAAAATAAGGAACGCAAATGGCGGTCCCCATAGGAGCCGCCATTTGCATATGTGGTTTTTTTTTTTCAAAGTCACCCGTGATAGGCTACGTGACGATTTACATAGCCTATCACGGCTGACTTTGGAAATCTAGCCGTGATAGGCTACGTAAATCGTTACGTAGCCTATCATGGGTGTGTGTGTTTTTTGTTTTGTTTTTACTTTTTTTTCGCGGCTGGGTAGACGGGGCGCTCCTACCCGGCCTGAATTTTAGCCGGGCGAGGTGGGGCGCCTCCCCCCCCCTCGCCTGAACTTCAGTGGGAGAAGCAAAGCACCTCCCCCCCAACATGAAGCAAACTGCGGGACGAGGTAAGTCCCTTTCGTCCATCCCTACAGACATCCTAGAGAGTGAAGTCAAGTCGGCCTTAGGAAGCATTACTAACAACAAAGCTAGCGGAGATAACAGTATTCCAGCTGAGATCCTAAAAATGATGCTGTTAAAGTGCCGCACTCAATATGCCAACAAATTTGGAACACTCAACAATGGCCACAAGACTGGAAAAGGTCAGTTTACATTCCAATGCCAAAGAAGGGCAATGCCAAAGAGTGTTCAAACTACTGTACAATTGCACTCATTTCACATGCCAGCAAGGTGATGCTCCAAATCCTACAAGCTAGTCTTCAGCAGTATGTGAACCAACAACTACCGGAAGTACAAGCTGGGTTTCGAAAAGGCAGAGGAACTAGAGATCAAATCGCCAACATTTGCTGGATCATGGAGAAAGCAAGAGAATTCCAGAAAAAGTTTATTTCTGCTTCATTGACTACGCTAAAGCCTTTGATTGTGTGGATCACAACAAACTGTGGCAAATTCTTAAAGAGATGGGAGTACCAGACCACCTTACCTGTCTCCTGAGAAACCTGTACGAGGGTCAAGAAGCAACAGTAAGAACTGGACATGGAACAACCGATTGGTTCAAAATTGGGAAAGGAGTACGACAAGGCTGCATATTGTCGCACTGCTTATTTAACTTATACGCAGAGTACATCATGAAAAATGCCGGGTTGGATGAATCACAGGTCGGAATTAAGATTGCCGGGAGAATTATCAACAACCTCAGATACGCAGACGATACCACCCTAATGGCAGAAAGCGAAGAGGATCTCAAGAGCCTCTTGTTGAGGGTGAAAGAGGAGAGTGCAAAAGCTGGTTTGAAAGTCAACATTAAAAAAACGAAGATCATGGCATCTGGCCCCATCACTTCCTGGCATATAGAAGGGGATGAAATGGAAGCAGTGACAGATTTTATTTTCTTGGGCTCCAAGATCACCGCAGACGGTGACTGTAGCCATGAAATTAAAAGACGCTTGCTCCTTGGGAGGAAAGCTCTGGCAAACCTAGACAGCATAGTAAGAAGCAGAGACATCACCTTGCCGACAAAGGTTCATATAATCAAAGCTATGGTTTTCCCAGTAGCAACGTATGGCTGTGAGAGCTGGACTATAAGGAAGCCTGAGCGCCGAAGGATTGATGCTTTCGAACTGTGGTGCTGGAGAAGACTCTTACGAGTCCCCTGGACTGCAAGGAGGTCAAATCAGTCCATCCTAAAGGAAATCAACCCTGACTGCTCATTGGAAGGACAGATACTGAAGCTGAAGCTCAAATATTTTGGCCACCTAATGCGAAGAGAAAACCCACTGGAAAAGACCCTGATGCTGGGAAAGATTGAAGGCAAAAGGAGAAGGGGACAGCAGAGGATGAGATGGCTAGATAGCATCACTGATGCAATGAATATGGACTTGAGCACACTCCGGGAGAGAGCGCAGGACAGGAAGGCCTGGCATGCCATGGTCCATGGGGTCATGAAGAGTCGGACACGACTGAACAACAACAAATTATATACTTTGTACATCGTCCAGAGTGGCTGGGTGACCAGCCAGATGGGTGATTAATAAATAAAATAAATCAATTCCTAACCATTGGCCATGCTGACGGGGGCTGATGGGAGTTCAAGACTGACACATCTGGAGGGCACCAGATTGAAAGGTTGCTATGGTCTGTACTTGTACAATGCTCTTATCTCTCACCCTTCCTATTCCTTTCTGTTCCAAACTATCTCTCACAAGAATCTTTCACAGAAAATGAAGAAAGTAGAAGCAATCCTAGTAATGAATAAGAAGAGTTCCTCTTCTATGAAAATTTCAATTTGATTATATAGACTTTTAGAGGGATCACAGACTGTAACTCCATTCACTTACGTTATTGCCTGATTCCAGATAAAACTTCTCAAAATGTATTCTGGAAAGTTTATTAAAATATAGGTAACATTTAAATGAAGACCATTAAAAAAAGCAAGTGTACTTAACAAGACAGCTTTTTTTGCAGAACCAAGCTTTCATAGAATTATGGGGAGAACTTTGTTATGGGGTAGCATACAAATGTCATAAACAAATAGCATACAGTGGTATGCAACATTAATAAAAATTAATAACTTAAAATCCTCCTTCTTCTCACTTTCAGAAGTACTCCTGTAGGCAGATATGAATTCTGGAGCACAAAAAGCATGTGAACTACATGGCAGAGGTCTTGTATTATGCTCCTGGTTAGACTGGGGAACATCCAGCCCTCCACATATTGTTGGTCTACAACTCTCATCAGCCCTAGCTAGCATAGCTAATGGTGAGAGATGATTGGAGTTGCAGTCCAACAATATCTGGAGTATCACACATTCCCCATCCCTGGTATAAAAGCTCTGTTAGTTGCAATGATATATGATTTATTTGCTATAGCAACCAATTAGCATGCACTCTTGTTTGGGAAACTTGATTTAAATCAATTATTTAAAATCAGCCCTTTTTCTTGGTAACTGCAATCACAATTTAAATCAATCCACCCTGGTTGCCTGGTATATCTAAAGATAGCTATGATAAGCATTATTTAAAATATAAACTTCCATTTCTTAATCCAATATTATCTTCAGGGTTTGCTTGTGTTTTCAATAAATCCTTCAAAATACAAAGACTATCTCCATATAAAAGGAAGGCAAAATTTACTTCATATCCCGCTATGGAAACATACTTCCTTATACCCAAGAAGGATGTACAATGAGAAATACAATGTGTCTTACCTTATAAGAACATGGGTGAGCTTTCACCAAGTCTACAGGCAACAGACAAGCTGAAAAAGGAAGGACAACCTCGACCTCATAGAAGAAACTTCTTTAATGGAGCAGTGCAGATGGTTGATTAAAAGTGCTTAAGAAATGAAATATTTGTCCCATGGTATAAAAATATATTCATTTGTATTTTGCTCTAAACACCATCTTTTAATAATTGAGGGCTATCCACAATGCAACCAAGTGAAACTCAAAAGTATTGTAGAATGGGTGGGGAGAAAGCAGATCAGGATATACAGGTAGATCTCTGGGTGATTTAGAGTAGATCAGCAAGAACTTCCAGCTCACAATGATTTAACAACAGTAAAAACAAAATAACTTTTTCCCTCCTAAATTAGGCTGCTAAAATCAAGAAAGCTTGGTGGAAAATATATGTAAGATGTGTGTGTGAGCTCCAGTTCTGGAACTGACCACTGGACTATGTCTAGCTTCTTGACCCACTATTTTACACCTAACTCCAGCTGGTAGACCCCCATGTTCTACTGAAAAATGAAGTAGATCCTGCAACCCTGAAATCTGTTGTCAAAACGTGTAATGGCAAATAGAAGCAAAATATAAGGGCCACTACTTAATGTGAGCTCTTCCATAATCATAAAACTGCCTACACGTGGTTCTTGGAATCCAAACCAATGTTTCTTGTTAGTAAGGTAATTCTGCATGATGAAGTTATCTGGAAAATTGTTTTGCAATTTCTATCCTGCCTAATTCATAATAAATATTTATGGAATTAATTTTTAAAATGAAACTTAGCAGAAATATTTTTATTCTCAAGAAATGATTTTTTAAAGCATGTGTATGTTCTAATAGCAAGTCCACCGCTGTTAGTTTGGAGAGGGGAAACACACACTACCAATGTGCTTCTTAAGCAGAACAAAGCTTGGCGCTCAAGCACACACACAAAAGCATCAAATAATCCAATTTCTGCACTCAAACAGACTCAAGTCCGAAAACAATCACCCAGCTCCATCCATGCCTTTTCATTTGTGTACCATTTTTCTGATCTACTATCATTGTTGCATACATTACTGATTTGCTCCTGAGTCCTTTTCAGTCTTTGCAATTCTGGTGTGTCAGTTACAATGCTGAAACCTCTTCCTTTGCTTTCTTCAAAGTCTCGTTTGTACTTGACCTATCAAATAGAAAATGAAGAAGTTATATTCTCTATGTTCTGTGCCACCAGATAAATGTCTGTTAAGTAAACACCACTTATAACTGGAAACACTTTTATTCAACAAAACAGTTATTCAGCATGCATTTTTCACCTTTCAGAGCTGGTTGGCATCTAGCATCATCATGAAGGAAAGGTAAAATACTCAACCACAATTGTCCTTACCACCTGCATGCCACAAAATTAATTTAAACATCTCAGACTGATCACAGTTGTAATGTTGGGTCCAGGAAAGGCAGCTCAAGCCATTTATGTTTTACTAGATATGCTGGGAAAGCACAGTGTTTACCTCCTGTGATCCTCCCAAAGATGCCAGATTGCAACTCGGATTGGTCTAAGTCAATATCATGCATCTACACCTCCGTTTGTGCCCACCAGGTGCCCTCCAGATAAATGTGATTTTTCAATTTATTTATTTTTTATCATGTGGCTGATTTTTTAATTATGCAGTACTTCAGAATGAAATACTAGCCTCCAGCTGCCTAACCCCTGAATGTCTTTGGGTCCCATGTGAACCCAGAGAAATTCTTAGGAAGTAAAGTTCGCAAGTGACTGGAGGCCAATGCTTTGCTTTGAGGAGCTCCAGGCCACCCAGAAAAAAATAGAAAGGGGGCAGACATCATTGCTACTGTCTGACAAAGAGGGATGGCAGTGGGGAAACTGGGGGAGAGCTGTGGGTGATACACTGGGAGGAGGAAGTGGGGAGTCCAGGACTGGGCTGGAGGTGACCTGATGGGAGTGGAAAAGGAAATGGAGAGACCTGAGATGGCGAGGGCTGGGGGCGAGCTGACACAGAGGAAGAGGAAGGAGGGAGATCAGGCTTGGGGTGGGGAGGGCTGCAGAGACCAATGGGAGGGGTTAGGGAAGGCTGCAGGGCAATGCAATGTGAGATGGGATAAATCAGGGAACGTGTAGCGTGTTGCTTGTGCGTGTGAGAGAGAAAGAGAGACAGAGAGTTTTGTGGAGTGATCCTGAAAAAGAGAAATGAGTGACTAGGGTGAGTGGATCTAGTGCGTTTGGGGGTATGGAGGGAGTTTTGAGAGGCTCATCCTAAAGGAGAGAGATAACTGTAGGATCAAAGGAGTGGGTTTGGGTCTGAGGACTCAGACCCCATCTCTGCCTTGTATTCAGGCTTTGAGGCAAATTCCTTATCTTTTAGCCTCACCAGTTTGCCTTTCTATGAAATGGGTGTTTTGTGGCTGGCCATGCCCACCATGGCAGCCATTGTGTGACAGTGCCTATAACACTATCTCAACATTCCAACTATTCCCACTACCCTAAAAGGTTGGAGAGGCCTGATCTATGTGGACATTGTTCTACATAAGAATCTAACTGAAATCAATAGGACTTGCTTCCATATATATTCATGATCATTGTTTCCAGGGGTTAAAACCATGATTTAGTTAATTGCCACTGTAACTGCTGCATGCCAAATGCAACTCTTATAAAGTGCCAGAAATAATGGAAATATTTCCGAATTTAAAAGGAAAAGAAAGGAAAGGAAAAGGAAAGGGGATTTGTTTCAGATAACCAACTATGGTTTCTTGCATATACAAAGCTATTTCATCATATAAAACATCCTTTGGGAAGAGTTTGTAAAGCTGAAAAGTTTACACTCTTTCACGAACAGAAGACAGACTAGTAAAAGATGGCACCTTCCCACAATAAAGCACTTTTATATTTAAAACAGAATACTATAGTATTTGATGAATAACCAGAAACAAGAAGTAAAAACAGTATTAAGAACAATAAACCAGTTCAAGGAGATTTTGCAATAAACCTGAAAGCAAAACATTAGAAGAAATTAGGTATCCAGAATGAAAATGATAGGTAGCATAGACAACCAATACTCTTTGATTGCTAAATCTGATATGCACTTTGAATGTTCCTTCCATAACAAAATTAAATGCAACATGAAAGTAATGTTGTACTGGCTTCTTTAGTGCTGTGCGATCTCAATGGTGGCTGTTTTACAAAGCCTCCATATATTGACTCAGACCATTGGTCCGTCTAGTTGGGCATCATCTGAGAGTTGGGGACCGCTTAACTCCTCTTCTGGAATCCATGGGGGAGGGGCAACCCTGCCCCCACTGCCACTGAAATTAATGCCACAGCAAAAAAAACCAGTGATTTTGCTTGAAAACAAGGTGTGCAGGGACTGCATGCCTTGTTTGGAAGCAGCACTATCAGGAAGTTTCTGGGGGTATAATTCTGCTTCCAAACGAGGTGCACACTCCCAGTTTACCATCTTTTCCAGTTAACGTTCTGCTTCTCTTCCTGTTGCCACTGCAGCAGCAAATGCGACAGCAGCAGGAGGCAGTGGGGGCTGTAAAAAAAGGCCAGAGGGGTGCATGCAGCCCACTGGTCTTGTGTTTCCCACTCCTGGTCTGGACTGACTGGTAACACCTTTCCGAGATTTCAGGCAGGAGACCTTCCCAGCCCACTGGAGGCTGTGGCTCCAATGTCAGTGGGGCAGTGAATCCACTCTGGGTTTCAGTCAGAACCAGTCAGAACTCTAAAGGAGCTACCCAAGGTGTGAAGCATAGCTCCTTTAGAGTTCTGACTGAAATCCAGAGCAGATTCACAGCCCCACTGACAACGGAGCCACCAGCCTCCACTGTCCTATGTGGAGAAATTCCAGAGACTGATCCTGAGACTTCCTGCATGCAAAACATATGCTCTACCACTGAGCTATGGCCTCTTTTTTCAAGGATTTTAGTCCTCAGTCTTTCTTCCCCCTCTGCATTCATCGTTCTTGAAGTGTGGCAGCCATTTGTTTTTGCCCTAACACTCATCACTAAGCCAACTGTCTAAGTAGTCTTTAAAATTATACACAGAAATCACTTCTAAATACAATTCTGGTACCCATTCTGCCACCCAAATTAAAAAACTCTACCCCAAAATATTGCAGCCTTTTGTTTCTCCACATGCTCGTGGTAGGGATTTAACAAAATATATGCTCTCAGCACTAAGTAAACTGATTATTCTAAAAACCTAGAGCTGTCACAGTAATTACAGAGGATAAAATGATGGAATAACACCAACTGGTAAAAAAACTGAGTGGTTACGTATCATGTAGTTAACTGGGCAGTTCTCCCTGTAAATGCTCCCATGACCATCTGCAAGGGTTTGGTTTGAAAAAGGTGAAGAAGAGGCTGCAAGAAAGATTCTAGAATTAAAAACATACTAGTTAAGCAATACACTCAAAGTCTTTAAATACAGAAGCAACAGTACTTATAAAGCTCAGTGGCAGTATGGCATAGCCTTATTTTGCTATGTTTGGGAAACAACTATGACCAATAAATTTAAAAAAGGATGACAAAGGTAGATACAATTAAAGCCTACTGGGGAAGCACACACAAAGGGGCAGGATAAGAAATCCTAAAGATACAGAATAACACTTTTTCTTGGTTATTTTCAACCATATCAATATAAAAAGATAACTTCCAACCTCAAGGCTTTGAACTTAATATACTCACACTGCACTTTTCTCATTTGGACATAATGGTAACTAATTCAGGCTATGGTGCCTGAGCCCAAAGCTTGTTACATGCACAAGCTTTGGGCTTGGGCACTCCCACTTCCCCTTCTCCTGTGCTGCATGGAAGAGATCAAGATGTGTTCTCTTCAGTTTTCAGTTAATTGTGGTTCACTGTTATGTCCAAACCCAGAACTGTGGTTAATCTATGGCTTAGGAAAACAAGCCAGGATCATAAACCATGATTTGAAATTGGCTTTGTTTCCCTAAACCAGGGTTGAACAGAAGGTAGATTGGGATGTACTAGTAGATTGCTGAATGATTTACAGTAGATTGGCAAATGTTTCTGATTTCAAATTTTTTAACAAAAGCAACAAAAAATTTCTTCAATCTTTAAACCCACCCGCCCCCAATTAATGTGTTAGAATCCCTGATCTGCAGTAGCTCAGATGTAGATTTGTACTTGTATATAAAAGTTATCCCAGTGTTTGATTCATGGGTGGAATAGATAACTGGCTCCTCCCCCTAAGCCACCATATTGCACCTGGCTCTCCCCTCACCACTATTTTGTAGTTGGCTCTGGTTGGTGGATCTTGGGGTTCTCCCACAAGCCCCAAATCTGCTCACTCTCATCCGAATCCATAGATATGACTAACTACACTTTGTCCAGGTTCAGATATATGGAGGAACTAGGGATGGTGGAGAATTCCGCCACGGATTTCAGTGAGGCCGAATGCACTGGCATTCAGCCCCCCGAAACCCATGGCGGAACAGCCTCCCACCCCCCACCCCCCCCGCGGATTCCCTCCCAGGACGAAGCTTACCTGGGACAGATGTTCTGGTGGCGGCGGCTCCGACGCAGCTCCGGCGGCAGCAGCTGGTCTTTCGACCGGCTGCCACAGCCGCCATTTGCATCTGCTGCTTGCCGTGATAGGCTACGTAAGTATTTACGTAGCCTATCACGGCAAGCAAAACAAAAACAAAAAAACAACCAGCGTACGCAAATGGCGGCGGCTACAGCAGCCACCATTTGCGTTCCCTTTTTTTCGCTGTTTTAGCCTACATAAATATTTACGTAAGCTATTACGGCGAAAAAAGGGAACGCAAATAGCATAGTGGGCGCTATTTGCGTTCCTTTTTTTCGCCGTAATAGCTTACATAAATATTTACGTAGGCTAAAACAGCGGGGGGGGAAAGGAACACAAATGGCGCCCACTATGCTATTTGCGTTCCCCTTTTTTTCGCCGTAATAGCCTACATAAATATTTACGTAGGATAAAACGGCGAAAAATAGGGAACGCAAATGGCGGCCGCCGTAGCCGCCGTAGCCGCCACCATTTGCGTACACTGTTTTTTTTGGGGGGGGCTGCCGTGATAGGCTACGTAAATATTTACATAGCCTATCATGGCAGCTTGGCTGGACACAAATGGTGGCCGCTACGGCGGCCGCCATTTGCGTCTGCAGCAGCCCGTCCGCGGCCAGAACTCCGGCTGCGGATGGCCCTGGCTGGCTGCTCCATGGAACCGCCACAGAGCGGAGCCGGCCGGGCAGGATTCCGGGGAGGAGGACCGGATCACCTCCCCCCCCATCGAGGATTCCGGGGGGAGGGACGAAGTGCCTCCCCCCCCACCGCGAATCACATCCGCAAAAAGGTAAGTGACTTTCATACATCCCTAGGAGGAACACAGTTAACTGAAAACAGAAACAAAAGCTTCCATTCTCCTCCTCACAGCTGCACCTGAAAGAGGAGGAGCGGGGGCCATATGAGCCCAAATCTCATTCACATAATGTTAGACCATAGTTTAGCATTACATCTGAATGCAGCCACCAGGAACTAAGGGGGAGTTGCATCCAAATCTGCCTGCCATACATCCATACACACAATCTTTCTTTCTTTCTTTCTTTCTTTCTTTCATTCATTCATTCATTCATTCATTTATTGCATTTATATCCTGCCTTTTTTCCTCTTGCAAGAAAGGAACCCAAGTCGGCTTACATTATCCTCCTCCTCTCCATTTTATCCTCACTACACCAACCCTGTGAGGTAGGTTGGGCTGAAAGACTGTGACAGGCCCAAAGTCACCCAGTGAGCTTCCATGGCCGAGTGGGGACTTGAACCCTGATCTCCCGACTCCCAGTCCAACACTCTTGCCACTACACCATGCTTTAGATCTTTATCACATCATATCCTGTAGGACTGACAAAGCAATCCTAAGCATGTTTATTTATTCACTAGAAAATATGTTTAGGATTACAGCCTAAGGCAATCAATAATACCAATGGGGAAAAAACTGTACTTCTTTAGTTTCAGCAAAGAAGAAATAGGGTACACCATTGTTTTGCTCTAGTTTGGTTGTAATCTTATGTTTTGTTAAGTCATTTTGTTAAGGGTAACAAAAAAAGTAACACTTATTCATGCAACTGAATGCAAAAGGTAGGGAAAGGGTAGGAGAACTATTTTGTTCAACAAAATAAAGTTTCAGTAAAAATGTGAAATACATCAGTAGATACATATATAGGCATGCATGTATATTCATAGCATCAGTTCCTGGGTGGACACAGACAAAAGTTCATAAAGGAAATGAAAAGGTCTAACAGTAAAGATTCTGATATTAAGAACACAGAGTTTCTTAACTAAAAGGAAAGATTCAGGAAGGCAATATAAAGTGATGGATAAGTTCAGGTTTTCAAACTTCCCACTTTCTCCTCATTCCAGTGTTATTCTGGATCCTCTATTTACAAACAGCTTGACTTTTATCAGTTCTCCCTCTCTATTCTCACAAACTTCTATGGATGGGGGAGAACACATTTGGCACTAGTTACAGACCAGGTGGTATCACTTTCTGTCAACCATCTGGTCTCAGTTTGCTTTTGGTTAGGAGCACCAGTAGCAAATCACAAAGAAATTGCTATTAATTTTTTTTTTTAAGACAGCAAAATGAAAATGCCGGCACTAAAAAAAAGGGTGCGGGGAATAGAGCCTGAGAGGGGTGACAAGACAGAAGATGTTCCTGTTTAAAATAGTGGTAATACTGAAGCAGAAAAAAATCTGGGTTTGGTATTGTATTATAAATATAAAGGACTTTTCACAAGTGACTGGTTTGATTTCTGAATATTATTTATGCAATAGAGAAAGCAGAAAGGGACCAAATTTAAATCAAATGTTCATTCTAAGCAAAGTGGATTTCTTCACATTGAGAAATTCAGAAATTTCTTTTTGATAAATGTGAAACACCCAAAAACAACACTACTTATTCCGTCTCAGAGAAGGAAGCTGAGAAAACATCACAGTAATCACTATCAGACTTTTAATTAATGAATTTAGCACACAATAACATATTGCTGCAAATACTAGGTCACAGCATATGTTTTCATCTAAAATAGCCTGCTTATGGCAGTGCACAATATTGTTCACATTCAAACCTTGAATTCAGCTGTCCTAGGTGTGGGAAGTTAAAAAAATGAACAGATTGAGCACAATGTTATTTTTAAATACTTGTGAGGCAAATTTGATTTCAGCTGCTCTTTACTTCAGTGACATGTTCAGAACTTCCTTTTTCCATCACACATGTGCACACACACACACACTGTGTGTGTGTATATTTTACAGAGAGATGTTCTGCACAAGACATTTGTTGTCCTTACTCACGGTTGTTTACAGGCTCTTTAGACAATGTCATGATCCTACAGTTTTGCTTCTATTTTTTCAGAGCACTTTCCCGGGTTTTTTTAGAACAGGGAAAATGGGGCATTATTTCTGACCATGCTGTTTCTCTTTGTGTATTTGAGCTACTCTGCTATAGCACAGCTCCACCTAGAGGGTGTGTATTGGAAAAGCAGAAAAGGAAAAGCTCTTTGTGTAGAGCTTGGATCTCAATTCTGCAACACAACTAAAAGTAAATACAGCGAATTAGCAGCCTCATGTAGAAAAGCACACAGACAAGTGGGAGTGCTGCTGTTCAGGATTTCAGGCAGTCTATTCCATTCCGCCTCCCTCCACCAGTTTTCAATTTCCCCCCAAACAGTCAGCCAGCATTCCATGCCCACGGATCGTGCTCAGTCCTCACTGGGCTGTTTTGGGGGGTTCTTCTCATTTAGGGTTTTTTCCTCTGGTTATGTATTCTGGGGGGGGGGGCACTGTGGGTTAGTTATTGTTTTGAACCCTGGCAGCTCCTGTAGAGTTGGGAGTAGCAGCAGTGGGTAGAGCTTCTGCTAAGTTCAGCAGTTCTGTGTGTGATAAATAAAGGACAGTTGTTTTTGAGGCCTGCTGAGTCGTACAGTCATTCCCTCTACATATGTATACAACAATTTGTGGCGACGAGGATGGTATACTGAGAGCTACACAGGCAGCAAGGACTGTGAATCCAATGAATACAGCTAATGAATACAGGTAAGCAGTCAGCTAGACCCACTTAAGAACTTGAGCAACTCCTGTGTTTGTTTGTTTTTAAAGAGAATTAAAATCAAAATGGCTGCTTTGGGACATATTGAAGAGTTTGATGTTAGTCAACCTGCTTCCTGGGATTCTTATGCAGAACGGCTTTCATTCTACCTGGAAGCAAGTAAGATAGTTAATGCTGAAAAAAAGCGAGCTGTGCTCTTAACTGTTTGTGGGCCACAGACATTTGCCATAATAAGATCCCTCACTGCCCCTGCCTCACCCAAAACTAAAACATTTGATGAACATTTGAAGACATAGGATTATTGAAGATACACTTCCCACCAAATCCTTCAGTTATTGTGCAGAGATTTAAATTTCACACTCGAATGCAGCAACCTGGAGAGGGCATTGCCGCTTACATTGCAGAACTGCATCACCTTTCTCAACGTTGCAACCTTGGAGATTTTCTAGAGGATATGTTGAAGGATCACCTTGTCTGTGAAGTTTATGATGAAGCCTCCTATCCAAGCCAAACTTGACATATGCAGTGGCTCAAGAAAAGGCATTAGCCAGTGAGACTGCATCACTATATGTCACAGAACTCAAGAGAGATGCAGTTGATGTAAATGCCATCTGGAGCAAGCAGACAGAATTCTGGGCAGCAAGGTCAACAGAACACAAGAAATGCACCCTCCATAAAATCTGCAGATAGGCCCTGGCTTACCTTTTCCTGCTCAGGGTGTGGAGAACCACATCAGCGCTCTCAGTGCAGATTCAAGGATGCTGAGTGCAGATTTTGCAAGAAGAATGATCACCTTGAGCGGGTTTGCCATTCAAAATCTGGCAGTGCAAGGCCAGGGAACTATAGCAAAGAGTCACTCCACCTAGCATCTCATGGGGTTGATTATCCACAGGGTGATGAAACTCAACAGCTATATGACATTCAGAAGGTCTGTGGCAAGGAACTTTGATTCTGTGTTGTATGCAACAGTATTAATCAATGGCCAGATGTGCAAAATGGAAGTGGATTTGGGGTCTGGGGTATCCCTAATGAACAGACACACCTTTAAGAACATATTTTCTGGGACCCTTGCTCCAAAGTTGTCAAGTCCATCATGCATTCTGTCTGATTACATTGCAAAGAAGGTCAATATCGTGGGATTCTGCACTGTAGATGTACAGTATGGCTCTTTCCAGGGGAAGCTTCCATTTATAATTGTGGAGAGGCAGAGGAGAAACCTCTTGGGAAGAAACTGGTTCTCATCAATAGGGATTAGCCTTCAAGGAATTCATGCTCTTACTACAGGTGGGCTTGCAGCAATTGTAAATAAATTTCCAAGGGTATTTTCTGAAAAATTGGGAGAATACAAAGGGAAGCCAGTGTCACTCCATCTCGATGCATCTATTGCATCAATTTGCATGAAAGTGAGAAACATGCCTTTTGCATTGTGAGAAAAAATTGAAGAAGAGCTTGAGCATCTCATCAAGCAAGGTGCCCTAGAACCAGTTACACAGACCCAGTGGGCTATGCCCATTGTGCCGGTATTAAAGCCTAATGGGAAGGTGAGACTGTGTGGGGATTACAAGTGCATTGTTAGTAAGGCACTTAAGCAGCATCCATACCCAGTGCCTGCTGTCAATCAGCTCCTCACTGATCTTGGTGGAGGGAAGGTCTTTCCAAAACTTGATCTGGCCCAAGCCTAAAAACAGTTGGTCGGTGATGATGCTACAGCAGATGCCCAAACAATAATCACTTATTGAAGGGCATTCTGAGTAAAGCATCTGCAATTCGGAATTTCTGCAGCCCCTGGACTATTCCAACAATTCATAGAAACCCTACTTTCTGGAATTCCAGGTGTTGTACCATATTTTGACAATTTTCTGCTCATGGGATCATCAGAGGAAGAATTTGCTGAACAACTTCAACTCCTACATTATTTTGACACATCTGGCATTCATGTAAAAAAGGAGAAATGTGAAATTGGAACCTCCAGCATTACATTTTTGGACTGCTTCTGACATTCACCTCTGACGAAAAATTACATGCAATTTATGATGCACCCGCTCCAAAAACAAAGCAGGAACTTCAAGCCTTCTTGGGACTTCTCAATTTCTATTATGTGTTTCTTCCACAAAAGCCTATCATTGCTGAGCCACTGCATCGCTTCCTGGGAAAAGCAGTTCCATGGAAATGGAACAGCCAGCATGAGAATGCTTCCCAGAATGTCAAACACTTGTTGAGTTCAAATTCTGTGCTTATACTTTATGATTTTAAAAAACTGCTAATCCTTACTACTGATGCGTCTTCTTATGGGGTTGGTGCTGTTGTAAGCCATAAATTTCCAGATGGTACAGAGGCATCAATAGCTTATTATTCAAGGACTATGTCATCCACTGAAAGGAATTTTGCACAAATTGATAGAGAAGCCTTGGCTGTTATTGCAGGAGTCAAAAAGTTCCACAACTATCTCTATGGCCATGCTTTTGAAATGCGCATGGACCACAAACCTCTTTTAGGAATCTCCTCTCCTGGTAAACCTACTCCCTGCACACTATCACCTCGCATGCAGTGTGGAGGATTCTGCTCAATGCTTATGATATTATACTTGTTTACAAACCAGGAAAGGCAATAGCTAATGCCGATGGATTGAGTCAGGTACCATTTCAAATTCCAGATTTTATAGTACCTCCTCCACTGGAAGTCTTGATGCTAGAAGCCCTTCCTGACCCACCTCTGCAGGTTGATCAAATTGCTAGGCTGACTGCTCAAGATCCTATACTGTCTCATGTTTTAAACTGGGTATGGAGGGGGTGGCTGGATGAGGAACCGCCAGAGGAATTTAAGCCATTCAAATGCCGTCAGCATGAGATGTCTGCCCATAAGGGATGTCTGCTATGGAGAAACCGTGTTGTTATTCCAGATAAGGGTCATCAAACCATCTTGACCACACTGCATGCAGCTCATCCAGGAATCATTTGTATGAAAGTACTGGCCAGAAGCTATGTCTGGTGGCCAGGTATTGACTCAGATATTGAAAAAACTGTAAATGTGTGCAGTACTTGTCAAGCCACTAGGCACAATTCACCAAGATCACCTATCTTTCCATGGGAAGTGACCAAGAAGCCTTGGTCAAGAATCCATATTGATTTTTCAGGACCATTTCAAGTAAAAAACTTATTGTTCGTAGTAGATTCTTACTCAAAGTGGCTTGAAGTAATCTTAGTACCATCACAAACAGCCACTGCAACAATCACAGCACTAAGCCACCTATTTGCAACCCATGGGTTGTCTGATACTATAGTCTCAGACAATGGGGCTGTTTTTACATGTGCTGAATTTAAATCATTTGTGGACAACCTTATTTGGGCTGTCACCATTGCACCTCATCATCCCTGAGCAAATGGCCAAACTGAACGGATGGTGCAGACAACAAAAGATGCTCTGAAACGCATTGCAGGAGGAGACTGGCCAACATGCCTTGCCAAGTTTCTCCTTGTACAACAACAGTAGTCAGTCCTGCACAGTTACTTATGGGGCAGCATCTAAAAACTTGCCTTGACTGTCTCCACCCAGATCCAGCTGAAGGCTTACAAAGCTAACGGGAGAAAGCTCTGGATGCTGACTTTTCAGCTCCTACTCTCCGTTCATTTGCCCCACAAGATCAAGTGTTTGCTAGGAACTATGGTGCTGGACTGAGGTGGGTTCCTCCCTCTATCACTGACGTCACTGGACCTGTGTCATACAAGGTCCAGTGTGCAGATGGGTCAGTGTGGCATTGCCATATTGACCAGCTTCTGGCCAGAGTGGGCTGTCATCAGCAGAGGTAGCTGCTGAAGATTTATCTGGAACTGATGTGTTTCTCTCACTGCTGGTTGAAGCAAGAGAGCCACTAAGTGATGGGAGCAATACTCCTTCCTTACCTACAGCAGTTACTGAAAGTCATCTGAGCAATCTACACCTACTAGTTGAGTGCAGAGACCATGCCGTGAAAGGGTACTTCCTCGTTGGTTGGAAGACTATGATAGATAAGGGGGGAGGAATGTTATGTATTCTGGGGGCGGGGGGGTTACTGTGGGTTAGTCATTGTTTTGAACCCTGGCAGCTCCTGCAGAGTTGGGAGTAGCAGCAGTAGGTGGAGCTTCTGCTAAATTAGGCAGTTCTGTGTGTGATAAATAAAGGACAGTTGTTTTTGAGGCCTGCAGAGTCACACAATTATTCCCTCTACATATTGTTGTTGTTCAGTCGTTCAGTCGTGTCCGACTCTTCGTGACCCCATGGACCATAGCACGCCAGGCCTTCCTGTCCTGCGCTCTCTCCCGGAGCGTGCTCAAGTTCATATTCATTGCATCCGTGATGCTATCTAGCCATCTCATCCTCTGCCGTCCCCTTCTCCTTTTGCCTTCAGTCTTTCCCAGCATCAGGGTCTTTTCCAGGGAGTTTTCTCTTCGCATTAGGTGGCCAAAATATTGGAGCTTCAGCTTCATTATCTGTCCTTCCAATGAGCACTCAGGGTTGATTTCCTTTAGGATGGACTGATTTGACCTCCTTGCAGTCCAGGGCACTCGTAAGAGTCTTCTCCAGCACCACAGTTCGAAAGCATCAATTCTTCGGCGCTCAGCCTTCCTTATAGTCCAGCTCTCACAGCCATACATTACTACTGGGAAAACCATAGCTTTGATTAGACGGACCTTTGTCGGCAAGGTGATGTCTCTGCTTCTTACTATGCTGTCTAGGTTTGCCATAACTTTCCTCCCAAGGAGCAAGCGTCTTTTAATTTCATGGCTACAGTCACCGTCTGCGGTGATCTTGGAGCCCAAGAAAATAAAATCTGTCACTGCTTCCATTTCATCCCCTTCTATATGCCAGGAAGTGATGGGGCCAGATGCCATGATCTTCGTTTTTTTAATGTTGACTTTCAAACCAGCTTTTGCACTCTCCTCTTTCACCCTCAACAAGAGGCTCTTGAGATCCTCTTCACTTTCTGCCATTAGGGTGGTATCGTCTGCATATTGGAGGTTGTTGATAATTCTCCCGGCAATCTTAATTCCGACCTGTGATTCATCCAACCCGGCATTTCTCATGATGTACTCTGCATATAAGTTAAATAAGCAGGGTGACAATATGCAGCCTTGTCGTACTCCTTTCCCAATTTTGAACCAATCGGTTGTTCCATCTCTGGTTCTTACTGTTGCTTCTTGACCCTCGTACAGGTTTCTCAGGAGACAGGTAAGGTGGTCTGGTACTCCCATCACTTTAAGAATTTGCCACAGTTTGTTGTGATCCACACAATCAAAGGCTTTAGTGTAGTCAATGAAGCAGAAATAAACTTTTTCTGGAATTCTCTTGCTTTCTCCATGATGCAGCGAATGTTGGCGATTTGATCTCTAGTTCCTCTGCCTCTTCGAAACCCAGCTTGTACTTCCGGTAGTTCTCGGTTCGCATACTGCTGAAGCCTAGCTTGTAGGATTTTGAGCATCACCTTGCTGGCATGTGAAATGAGCGCAATTGTGCGGTAGTTGGAACACTCTTTGGCGTTGCCCTTCTTTGGAATGGAATGTAAACTGACCTTTCCCAGTCTTGTGGCCACTGTTGAGTGTTCCAGATTTGTTGGCATATTGAATGCAGCACTTTAACAGCATCATCTTTTAGGATTTTAAATAGCTCGGCTGGAATACTGTCATCTCCGCTAGCTTTGTTGTTACTAATGCTTCCTAAGGCCCACTTGACTTCACTCTCGAGGATGTCCGGCTCAAGTTCAGTGACCGTATTATCATGGCTATCAGGGACATTCAGATCTTTCCTGTATAGTTCTTCTGTGTATTCTTGCCACCTCTTCTTAATCTCATCTGCTTCTGTTAGGTCCCTGCCTTCTTTGTCCTTTATCATGCCCGTCTTTGCACAAAACGTTCCCTTGAGATCTCCGATTTTCTTGAAGAGATCTCTAGTCTTTCCCATTCTGTTGTTTTCCTCGATTTCTTTGCATTGTTCATTTAAGAAGGCCTTCTTGTCTCTCCTTGCTATTCTCTGGAACTCTGCATTCAGTTGGGTATATCTTCCCCTTTCTCCTTTGCTTTTCGCTTCCCTTCTTTCGTGAGCTACTTGTAAAGCCTCATCAGACAGCCACTTGGCTTTCTTGCATTTCTTTTTCTTTGGGACGGATTTCGTTGCTGCCTCCTGAACAATGTTACGGACCTCCGTCCATAGTTCCTCACGCACTCTGTCTATCAGGTCTAATCCCTGAAATCTATTCCTCACCTCCACTGTATATTCATCAGGGATATGATTTAGGTCATACCTGAAAGGTTTAGTGGCTTTCCCTACGTTCTTCAATTTAAGCCGAAATTTTGCAAGAAGCAGCTCATGATCTGAGCCACAGTCAGCTCCAGGTCTTGTTTTTACTGACTGTATGGAGCTTCTCCATCTTTGGCTGCAAAGGACATAATCAATCTGATTTCGATATTGACCATCTGGTGACGTCCATGTGTAGAGTCGCCTCTTGTGCTGTTGGAAAAGAGTGTTTGCTATGATCAGCATGTTCTCTTGGCAAAACTCTATTAGCTTTTGTCCTGCTTCATTTTGTACACCAAGGCCATGCCTGCCTGTTATCCCGGTGATTTCTTGACTTCCTACTTTAGCATTCCAATCCCCTATGATGAAGAGGACATCTTTTTTTGGTGTTAGCTCTAGAAGGTGTTGTAGGTCTTCATAGAACCGATCAACCTCAGCTTCTTCGGCCTCAGTGGTTGGGGCATAGACTTGAATTACTGTGATGTTGAATGGTTTGCCTTGGATTCGTACTGAGATCATTCTATCATTTTTAAGATTGTACCCCAGTACCCACCCTTTTGTTGACTATGAGTGCTACTCCATTTCTTCTAAGGGATTCTTGCCCACAATAGTAGATATGATGGTCACCTGAATTAAATTCGCCCATGCCTGTCCATTTGAGTTCGCTGATTCCCAAGATGTCGATGTTCAATCTTGCCATCTCATGTTTGACCACCTCCAGCTTACCTTGATTCATTGATCTGACATTCCAGGTTCCTAAACAATATTGTTCTTTACAGCATCGGATTTTCTTTTCACCGCCAGACACATCCACAGCTGAGTGTCCTTTCGGGTTTGGCCCAGCCGCTTCACTCTTTCTGGCGCTACTTGGAAATACCCTCTGCTCTTCCCCAGTAGCATATTGGACACCTTCGGACCTGAGGGGCTCATCTTCCGGCGTCATATCTTTTAGCCTTGTGATACGTTCCATGGGGTTTTCTTGGCAAGAATACTGAAGTGGGTTGCCATTTCCTTCTCCAGTGGACCACATTTTGTCAGAACTCTCTGCCATGACCTGTCCGTCTTGGGTGGCCCTGCACGGCATAGCTTATGGCTTCACTGAGTTACGCAAGCCCCTTCGCCACAACAAGGCAGTGATCCATGAAGGGGCCCTCTACATATACAACACCTCTAAAGAGTTTCTGTACTTCTGCAAAGCATGAGGTTTCCCCATGCCTGCTGAAATAGAATCCTTCCCTTGATCAAAAAGCCTTTCATTAGTGAAGGGACATCAATTGGATACAACCAGTGCTTCTAGTAAGGATTCTATTTTCTTTATTTAAACCATTTATATTCCATCTCTCTTACATCATGGAACTCAAAGTAAAGTACATGGGCTTCCAAGCAGATGCCCATCCAGCCACTGACAGACCCAGCCAGACCTCCTTAGCTTCAGCAAGGTGGTTGCATCATGTGTCCTCAGAAGACGTCCTAGGACCAACCATGTTCAAGGCCAATTTAATGTAGGGAGGTGGAAGGACAAAAACAAGATAATGGTGACAGGATAGATTGCAGCCTGTAGGCTGCCATTGGCCATCTCTGCGTTTATATCCCAATGAAATTGTCTTTGAGGGATTCTTTAAGGTAGAGAATTATTTTTCTTAAATATGAACCACTACACAACTTCAAACTATCTATTAGCTTCGTATGCAGACCAAAAAGAGCAGCTATTTGTAAGGCATTTTTTATTCATACATTTTAATAGAGGGAGGATAAAATGATTATTTTTGCTTGGCTCAGTCAATTTGCAGGGGCTCTGGCCCTACCCAAGTACCAGAATATTTTTATTTGTATTTCACATTTCTGCTACGCTAAGGATGGAGCTAGTGTATGTGTGTGGTGTTGATGGTGAATGGAAACTCTTTCAAGATTCCCTAAATTCTAAGCAAGTCAGATACAAATTTTAATGTGCTATTAAAGTTTTTATTAATAGCACTGAGTATTTTTATAAGACTGCAAGGTGTGTTTTTTTTAATCTTCCTTGCACTTACTGAAAAAATATTTCTCTGGCAAGGTTTAATATTTTGGGAGGGAGGGAAGATCAAACAATGCAAATCCACAGGATCAGCTAAATGGTCCTCATCCTCTGATTGGCCAATAGGACCCCACTCAGATTGATTATCCAGTCAAGTCATCTCTAACATACCATATAATTTTACATGGGTGTCATTTACGGAGGAGGGACATGTTTTAGAATGCATGTGATTATTCCTCTGGAGCAACTAGATTTCTGGTTATTATGAGGTATAAGTAACTTCCACACACGCATGCACAAAAATGTTCTTAATACAGAGGCTTCTTCACAGTTTATGATTTTATATTATTTCATTTTTATCCTACTCTCTCTTGAAAGACCTCAGGATGGTAAAAATGAGAATTGCCCCATTTACCCTCAAAACCATCCCATGAGGTAAGTTAGGCTGAGAGATAAACTCTGGCTTAAATGTCAGGGAAATAAATTCTGGCTTAAACTCTGTCTTAAAACCTTGGCTTAGTGTCAGTTTACAAACCAAATCTTCCACAGAATTGGATACATTAGGATAGGTGATAAAACATTAATTTGAAATAACCTTCCATTGCATGGAGTGGAAGAATGGCCTTCCATTCCACAACAGCTTTAATCTATAGACTAGCAGAGATCAGTTTCTGACATTAATGATATACATGAAAAGAATACAGAAAGCATAAATCACATTTCCTCTATTTGCAGATTGCTTTGACATCTGAAACCCTTTGCAGTCTGAAAGGAAGGAAACCCACTCATATTCTTGTCTAATTTCTTAGCAAAGGGGCTAATTTCAGAATGTTCAGAGTGTTCCTGAAAATATCGGAAAGAAATAATGCTACTGGGGTCCTTTTAAAAATCGCACTCTAACAGAAAGTTATTTACTCTCTTTGTGACGAGCTTACTTTGTTTTTGTTTTGTTTTTTACACAATGGATATTTTTTTTTTAATCCAAGAATGCATCTTGCATGCAAATATTTAGAAGGAATTACAGCAATCACAAAATGTACAGGAATCTGTGCATGAATTCAGACAGTTCTGATCAGGACACTAAAGTCTACTAGAGCTGAAACATCTGTAGTAGAAGTTCATCCATTTCAAAAGCAACTGAACATGACAGAACAAAAATCAATAGCTTTTTAAATCAAGCATTCTGCAATCAGTTCCAATTAACCTTCAGTATGCACTGCAAAGTATGTTTACCTGACATGTTCCTTTGTTGTTTTGAACCATACTTTGGACCCATTCAGCAATACATAATTAGAAAGTCACACCAGAAATCAATGCCTGTCATTCAATATTAATGACATTCAGATGGCCTAACTTTTTTTCTTTTCATTTGAAGGGTCATGCAAAATGTGTTCACACTTCTTCACAAAATGATAAAAATAACCTTGTTAACAATTATAGAGAGGGAGGGGTACAGAACATCTGAATGTGTAAGCCATACAGCAAAGTCTTCTGTCACCAAAGTTTTTAAGAATTGAAAATATTATTTATTTATGTGTTTTTATTTACTACATTTCTATTCCGCCCAATAACCAAAGCTCTTTGGGCAGTTCACAGCACAAACTATAGTGGTAGATGTGTAAAAAGAGTTACAAGAATGCCTGTTGTTGAACCAGGATAAGGCTGCAAGTTTTCCTGTTGTACAGAACCCTCCCTCAGGCAGGAAAGAAGAGTTTAATTTGAAAGTTATTTTACCTGATTAAAGCTGCATGCTTACTTTGGAGTAAACTTGACTGGACTTACTTCTGGATAAACATGCACTACTGAATTCAGTAGCTGATGCTGAACTTTTACGTATTAAATTAGTAAATGTTTCTTCTCTTTAATATACTAGGTTCAAGAATTACATATATGCATTATGGCATATAATTAGAAAGAAGCTGTCAATCTTTATTGCTATTCTCAATTTTTCAGAAAATGAACAAAAATCTACTACACAGACAGAGTGGCATGAGCATTTTCTTCCACTAGAGAAGGTGTGCCACTATGTATGCTATCAATTCCCAAAACATCAAGTAAACAACCGATTGGTTCAAAATTGGGAAAGGAGTACGACAAGGCTGCATATTGTCACCCTGCTTATTTAACTTATATGCAGAGTACATCATGAGAAATGCCGGGTTGGATGAATCAGAGGTCGGAATTAAGATTGCCGGGAGAATTATCAACAACCTCCGATATGCAGACGATACCACCCTAATGGCAGAAAGCGAAGAGGATCTCAAGAGCCTCTTGTTGAGGGTGAAAGAGGAGAGTGCAAAAGCTGGTTTGAAACTCAACATTAAAAAAACGAAGATCATGGCATCTGGCCCTATCACTTCCTGGCATATAGAAGGGGAAGAAATGGAAGCAGTGACAGATTTTACTTTCTTGGGCTCCAAGATCACCGCAGACGGTGACTGTAGCCATGAAATTAAAAGACGCTTGCTCCTTGGGAGGAAAGCTATGGCCAACCTAGACAGCATAGTAAGAAGCAGAGACATCACCTTGCCGACAAAGGTCCGTCTAATCAAAGCTATGGTTTTCCCAGTAGTAATGTATGGCTGTGAGAGCTGGACTATAAGGAAGGCTGAGCGCCGAAGAATTGATGCTTTCGAACTGTGGTGCTGGAGAAGACTCTTACGAGTGCCCTGGACTGCAAGGAGGTCAAATCAGTCCATCCTAAAGGAAATCAACCCTGAGTGCTCATTGGAAGGACAGATAATGAAGCTGAAGCTCCAATATTTTGGCCACCTAATGCGAAGAGAAAACTCCCTGGAAAAGACCCTGATGCTGGGAAAGACTGAAGGCAAAAGGAGAAGGGGACGGCAGAGGATGAGATGGCTAGATAGCATCACGGATGCAATGAATATGAACTTGAGCACGCTCCGGGAGAGAGCGCAGGACAGGAAGGCCTGGCGTGCTATGGTCCATGGGGTCACGAAGAGTCGGACACGACTGAACGACTGAACAACAACAACAACAATGGAAAGAAAACCCGAGTTGAAAAAGAGCATATATTCTCCTCTTAACTGGGCCACCTCTTATTAACAGAGGACCAAGTCAGTGGGCAAGGAACTATACCACAGGAATAATAAAACCAATGCTTGAGGTGCCTGGAGGTGGGGATTAAATTTCATTAAGAAGTGTTAGCCACTCCACACCAAGCCACACCAAGCCACTGCTTTAAAACTTGTGTTAAATCAAAAGCGAAGAACTGATTATGTGGAAAACTAGGCCAAAATAACCCCCACTAAGGGCTGGACACATGCTCTAAAACTCTCCAAAGGGATTCTCTGCAAGTATATAACCAAGTAGAGGCCATAAGCAGTACTCATTCTGTATTCTCAGATTCTATTCTATACTCCAGACACTGGTAATGGGCCAAGAACAATCCAGCCTGGTCATGGAAAGTCAAGTTCTAGAAGGCTGAGTCAGGCCCAGTTGACTTGTTCTTGTTAAACTTATAAAGAATGCAGGGTGCTGGTCTCGTTGTTGTTTCTTCCTTGGTTTCAATGCACCTGTCACAATGGGCTCCTTCTCACGAGGGTTTTGCTTTGGTGTGATTGTCGTTCTTCATTCACGGTATTTCCTGCGTGCAATACACAGCATCATTGTCCTGCAGCAGCTGTCCCACACCTTCCCCGTTCTCCCCATGATATTTCTGTATGCAGGAAATGTGGCATTATTTGCAGCTGCGCAATGGATCCGCCATCACCCACCCACGTATTGCTGACATCATGCTACAACATGCTTTGTGTAGGCTGGTGTTGGGTGGTGCAGTGTTGACGTCACCTAGTGACAACGATTGGGTGGGAGTGTCACCCTCCCACACCTCCCTTGATTTCCAGCCCCTTCACCATTCTGCTCCTGGGAACAACACTGGAAACTTTGGAAGTGCAATATAATGGTATTTCATTAGTACAGAATACCAGCATTTCACTAGTACAGCATGGCAGAGACCAGTGCTGCTCCAGATGCCCACTATGTTGCAACCCCTTTCCACTCAATCCCCTCTCCCCATTTATACTTAAATGAGAAAAGTGTTACTGCTTGCTTTTACAAGAACAATACTGACTTCTGCACGTGGCGGGGGGAGGCCCTTCAGAAGTGCAGCATACCAGCGTTTCACTAGTAAAGCATGGCAGAGACTGACTTGCACACATGGAGGAGGGGGAGAGCAAACTTCTGAAGTTGTGAATGTACTGTGGATTGCATATCATAGATGTTGCTGAGTTAGGGATCAGAGGCAGCAGAAGTGAAAAGGAGGGGCAAGGGAGTTGAAATGGAAAAGTTCATGCTGAGAGGGGGGAGGGGATACCCCAGAGGGGGTGGACAGAGGGCGTACAACACTGCTGACATCTGCTAACATCCTGCCAGGCTCCACCCACTGCTGTAAATGGCAGGTAGCGTTATGCAGTAAAAGAAAAACCAACTGTGTAATGAACCAATTTAAATCCCACCAAGAATCAGGAAGCAGAAGCCCCAGTAAGTTGCAGGATAAAAAGCCTGGTATGGTGAAACCCATAATCTTATTTAGAACCCCACAGGCTTCTGTGTACAGATCAAGTTTATTTAAATATTTCCCTTTTTGCCAACTATAGTTGTAAAGATCTGTCAACTCTAGGCCCCTTAGCTGTTCCATCTTGCTTCTTATTTGCTCCTTCAAGCTTCAGAATCTTTGGGTGGATCGGCCACTAGACTCCTGATACCATGTCTTCTTAATGTTAGGAACATTACAAGAGCCTTTCATCTGATAACAACAGTTTTATTTTAGTCTACAGAAGAAGCCTCCATTTTAGAGAACATTCCAGCAAGATCATTTTCGGTATTCTGTCTTGGCCACACTTCTAATTTTACCATCTGGCTGATTGTTCCTTCCATCACATATCATAAAGAGACTTTATCTTCATAGGAATCTCATCTCAAGTGTTATACTGATTACACAGAAATAAATCAGTTTGAAAGCAGTAGATTAAGTCAATAGCTTTTCTTACAAGTTCCCCTCTGCACATTCCTTGACTGTGTGAAAAACAGGGATGGGACTGCACCAGCTAGGCAAGTTCCAAATACCTGAGCACCCCTCTGGCTATGCCCCAGCACCAACATATTAAACTGAACCCATGAAAGGGACCCCATGCACATAAAGCTGTACACACGTAGGAGCTTTCCCATGCAATCGAGAACCCAGATAGTGTAAGGTTCTTGATTGCATTGAGCTGTATAGGCATTCTGAATGTGTGGATGACAGGGGCATGACCACAGGACTGCACCCACATGAGGGGCTGGCCTGCTGGCATGATACCACTTTCCCCTCCACAAATTCAGGGGCCATGTGGAGGGAACGTGTGAAAGGGGCAATCATCATCAGGGACAATGTTTGCTTCCATTGTGCCATTTTGTTCCTACCTCTTTAGATATTTGGAGAACTTCGTCCCTTTACAGTTTTGTCATCAGTAACACCACCTTGGTTCATACGTCACTCTTTTCAAATATAGTTACATTTTCTATCTTCACACCAGGGTTTCACATAACACCTGAATATTTTCACGCCAGTAAAGTTAACAACAACACTAGTGTAGAATAAATGCTGGTAGTTTTATTAATTTATCATTTGACTCCCAGTAGACAACTGACTCATCAGCTGTAACCTTAAAGCTTCAAGCCAGCAACGTGAAAACAAAACACTACCATACTGAACAAAAGGTTCCATCAACTTTTTTCCTCCCCAGTTTATATAAACAAAATATATCTCATATTTTAAGCAGAAGAAAAATAACATTCTGTACAGGGCTAAACTTTAAGAGAATCACCTGACAGACAGGAAGAGAAACACTACAAATATGGCCTCAATTGTCAAATGTGTGCTAAATTCTCTCACTGCCTTTAGTGAACATGAGAAGGATTTTAAACACCCAACTGAGCATTTGTGTCATTTTTTTTTACTGCTTTGCACCAGTCAATTGTATTTATTGTATTTATTTATATATTTATTTCATTTCTATACCACCCAATAGCCGAAGCTCTCTGGGCAGTTCACAAAAATTAATTTTAAGAAAACAAAAACAAAAAAATTCATTAGGATGCATCTAGCCATGAATACAAGGAAGAAGCCATCCTGATCTAACTTTGAGATTTATAGAACTTGATCAAAGAGTAGCAAAGACGTGTACAGTAATGTTTGCATTATATTAAAACAATGTAGTGTTTTGACGCATCACGCATAAAACAGTGGGAATAAAATATTTATAAACCAAATACACCAAAACATTAAAAATTAAAGTATAACTGAAGCCATGGGTGGTGTAATTGAATAAATGAGTAAACACTTGATTTGCTTACATTTATGAAGTTAAGAGGATACTTCTATTAGTAGTATTTTTTTTTAGTTCAGTTTATACATACAGTACAATTCAGTCCACCATGGGTGCAGCACCCATGTGCAATTTCCCATTGCCCATAGATAGATAGACAGACACACAGACAGGATAGATCCCTGATCCCCCACGACCTACACACACACACACACGAACACACGCACAAAGAGTGCATGCAGACAGCAACTGATACCACTAGAGTGAATAGTAGGCCTGTGTGCATTTCCCATACCAGTTTCTGGAGAACATGGGCAGGAGGGTACTGTTGCACTCATATCCCGCTTGTGGGTTTCCCCTGGGCAGCTGGTTGGCCACTGCGTGAAAAGAATGCTGGACTAGATGGACCATTGGTCTGATCCAGCATGGCTCTTATGTTCTTATGTTCATATCCCCAGCAGCCTTTCCCCTTCACTTGATTTTAAGTTACTTGCACCTTCAGCACAAGTAACTTGTATCACAACAAGAGGGAGATCATTATTTGTGTAAATAAACTGTGACAATTGCCTACCCTGGCCACAGATTCACATACCGTAATGTCACCTAATGAACCAGATGATCACAGATTTAGCTAGTCAATGGCTCCTACGATCAGGGTAGCACTTTTTCCCAAGGCATGCACAAGTATCCTTTTGTTAGTCCCAAAGGGACTTAATCTTTTGCATGTGCTGTAAGCAAGTGCATACAAATATCTGCGTTTTGCTATGCTTCGAGCAAACATGCCAACACAGTACACTTTGTGGGCAGCTACAGCACTTGCTATTGCCCCTGCCTCCTCCTTCCTCTGCTCCTCCCCCAAGGGCTCACCACATTTATCTTGGCCTAGGAAGGAGTTAAGCACCAAGTCCTAGCATCCCTCCATGGCCAATAAGGTTGCTCTGCCCAGGAGCTTGGGTGCCCACCGCTGTTGGGCACCTGAGGTGCAGGTTGAGTGGGCCCTGCTTGCAGCCAGCTTTGAACAGGACCCTCCCCTACCTGCAGCTACTCACAAGGAGTCAAATGGAGGCATTCTCAGTGTCGAAGCAAAAACACAGCGATATGATAAAGGTGAACTGTTACTGGGCACATGAGACTGTTTATCTAGAACAAAAGATTGTTTCCATGGGAGGAAAAAACAACATGCATGGATTAAACCAGCCCTAAGTGCTAAAACCAATGTGAGATTATTTTAGAAGAATGGATCCATAATTATATTATACACAAAAAATTCACAGATTACCTGACTTTGCAATTCACTTTGTTGTTTCAGTCGAAGGTTTTCAGGTGTGTCTGCCACTGTAGTAAAGGACTGCTTTGGGTAGTGCCTATAAAAACAAAAAAAGAAGAGCGATTACTGATTTGGAAGTTAGTACATTAGTTATCAACTGTACTTCAGTCCCACTGAGTTCAAGGGGAGTTGTGAACTTAACTGTCTTTGAATTGAAATTTGCATCCAATGGCCATTATCCAGAAAACTACAGGAATGCAGGATCTTGTGCAGCATTGCTTACAAAAACAGGCACTGACAACATTGGAGTCTCCAATTCTCTTTTAATTTGATAAACTTCCAATAATTCTTTTCCATAGCAAAGAAAGAGAGAATTGTGTATCTGTGACTGAGCAAGAGACTCCAGTGTTGCTGATGTCTATTCTTGCAAAGGATGCTGCTGCATAGGAGAAAGAAACAATCAGAGCTGCCCCATATCACTTTGTTTAAATCATAATTAAAAACAATTATTTGGGACTCTTTAGATCTCAGTGTATATTCCTTATTTTCAGTATTTCCATAGCTGTATGGAAGATAAAAGGACATATGCCTCAATTTAGACATTTTGATTTGACACCACTAGGGGTACAGAATCTCAGATCTGGGAGCTAAATGTGGCCCACCCGGCATCCCAATCTTGCCCTCCAAGCTTTCCCGCATGGCCATGCCCCCTTCCCATAGCCCCACTCCCTTTTCCTCACCCACCAATCGTTTGGTGGTTTCCCAGCTTTTCTGCAATTGTTCGCCCATTCTAAAAGGTCGAAATGCCTCTCCTAGGGCTTAGTTACAAGCAGTAAGAGCTTTGAGCTAAAATATGCAGGGTATTTTTAGTATTTGGGTCCCATCCCTTTTGCTTTCTGCCCACCCACCACTGGAATGCAGCCCTCAAGAACTTCTCCAAAATGGATTCAGCCCTCAGGCTGAAGAGGTTCTGCTCCCCTGGTATACATGCTTGGTCACGATGAATCCTGTGTGTTTTTGCCAGGGATCCAGGCCTTGAACCAGAAGCCTCTGACTTATTTTATTTATTTATTTATTCCATTTATATCCCGCCTTCTTTCATCATTAAGGAACCCAAGGCGGTATACATAATCCTCCTCCTCTCCATTTCATCTTCACAACAACCCTGTGAGGTAGGTTGGGTTGAGAGTCTATGACTGGCCCAAAGTCACCTAGTGAGCTTCCATGGCTGAGTGGGGACTAGAACCCAGATCTCCCAACTCCCAGTCGAACACTCTAGCCACTACACTACACTGACTTAATGTTGGTTACACAGCTCTTTGGTGGAGTGACTGGAAAAGAGCCCCAATCAAGCAAACAGATTCAGACAGTAATGCAGACAGGCACTTTCAGACTCTGGACCAAATGGTTTTACTGGAGGGGAGGGTGTTAAGTGTATATTACTTCACGGTACGCAACTAACCTTTCTCTTCTCACCCCCTGCCCAATCCATGCTTTACAACTGCTGCTACGTTCTTTATATGTTAGAACAAAAACAAACGAACAAAAAAACCTGTTCACCAACCTTGATTTAAAAAAGATATTAAATAAACTCTGAAACACATATTCACATTATAAACTCAGTTAATTCATAGCACTGACACGAAGTTTGCTCCTGATGCCCTGATGCTAAACACATTTTCTTGGGAATACGTACAATTTTGATGTAGTAAAGCATGTATTTTTAAAGCAAAAATAATAAAATGAGCATTTTTAACCATATATGTGACTGACCGGCTACCCTGACTATAAAATGTTGGGGGGGGGGAGAGAATAAGAAGAAAGAAATAAGGCTGCAGCAAGTAGTGTTAGCCCTAGTGGGTTCCTGCATGCCCATGCCAGCCCTCGTGCTGACACCACTTGCCCATGTACCCCCATCACTTGCCACTCTCTGGCTGGTCATTTGAGGGTGACCTGGGCAGCAGGGCCCTGGACTTCAGTTCTGAGGTTCAGCCCTAGTTAAACCACTGGATTCAGATTCTGTCCATGACTTAGATTGCTTGAGATTTCACAAAAACTATGCTAATGGAAGCTTTAAAAGGCAGCTTTTTGCCACAGCTTTCTGTCACTAGCTAGCTGACTCTAGGAACCTACTTAGTGTCAGTTGAGATACAGCACTACTGGCTAGGACTAGTTGGTCTAAGTATAAAGCTATAGGTTAATCAGTCCAAAGTTGCCTGTCCAACTGGATGTTTTCCCGTCCTGTTCCTCCAAGTAACCTTGTGCTCCATGCGAGTCTGCCATGCCATGCCTGTCCTTTTATCCTATTTCTCGTTGGCTGCCACTCTACCTCTTGACCACACTCCTGTTTCTGGACTTAATTAATTGGTGTGTGGGGGGGGTGCACTCTTTAGATGGTAATATGTATTACTTGGTTTACTTCAAAGCGTGGTACATGAGCCTACCCAGATACTACAATCAACATCAGGAGCCTTTCTCCAAGTGCCTCCTCTGAGGGAGGCTTTGAAGGGAGAGGGTTTTCTCAGTGGTGGCCCCCCAACTGTGGAATGAGCTCCCCACTGAGGCCTTCGGTTCCTCCTGTGTCCACCAATCTTATTATTCCCACCCGCCCACCCTGTTTGTTTGTTTGTTCATTCATTCATTCATTCATTCGCATTTCTATACCACCGAAGCTCTCTGGGTGATTTACACAAGGCTGTCTGCCTTGTGATCCTGCCTTTGAAACCTGATGCCCCTAGATCCTGATGCTGGACTAATCTTGTGAACTACAGCCTTAATGTCTGGATTTTCATTCTGCTGATAGGTCTCCCTTTCCGCGTAATGATGCTGTTACTGATTACCAGCCCTGAGCCTTGGGTTGGCTATTGACCTTGCTCAGTCCTGATCTGCAAAGGCTGCTAGAATGCTAGAATTCAGCTTATGGGAGCTTCCTCTACAGGTAACTCATTTGGATGAAATAATTTCATATGCATGCATTAGGGATGGTACCCAATTAAAGAAAATGTAGTTGGTTAAAACTCATGATTAATCAACAAATCAATTAAATAAAGCTGTATATGAAGAAATGAATACTGCTGCAGACAAAAAAAAAACAAACTTTATTTGGTTTTAGATGAAACATGCATGTGTTGCAGCTGGCACCATTTTAGAAGAGGCTTTCCCCCCTCTCCCTCCCCACCCAGTCTCTCTCTCTCTCTCTCTCTCTCTCTCTCACACACACACACACACACACACACACACTCACACAAACAGAAATGCTTCTTCTAAGACAGGGATAGGAAGACTTCAGGCCTGTGCTTTTTACTAGAGCCCCAAGTTCTGCCAACAGAGCCAGGTTCAGATATACACTTAAAACTGAAGAATTCTGAGCTCAGGAATTTGTTCTGAGTACCAGAACTTAACTGAGCTCACAGTCCTTCGACACAAAAATCCACTCTTGGTTGCCCTTCCGTAAAGCTTTCTTCATTTCAGCCCACAAAGCATAATTTAGGGAGGGGTGGACAAGTCAATTGTTCTATTGGAAACTATTGGAAATTGGAAATCCTTGCTAATCTTCTGCAAATCAACAAGAACTCTACTAGTAGATCCCAGTCTACCTTCTACTCACCCCTGCCAGCCAGCCACAATATTTCCAAGTTCTTGCATTAAAATTAAAATTTTTAAACTACTACCTGATTAATTGGGGGCACTTCCTGCATCAGTTAAAAAGACTAACTGTGCAATCTTATGCATGTCTACTCAGATGTAAGTCCCATTTAATAAAATGGGTCTTATTTCCAGGTAATTGTGTATAAGATTGGAGCCAAAATGTTGCAGCCCTATTATACACCATAGTATTTTACTGCAGGAGCAAACTCATGAATGTTAAAGTATTATGTTGAACTGACCCAGATAATGTTTGTGGGGTTTGAATCAGCAAGAGATGGTGTGTGCACTGGGCATGAAAGTATGAGAAGAAATCCTAGGAAAGAGAAACAAAAGTTTAAAATGGGGTAGAGAAAGAAGCAAAGGCAATATTAAGGTAAACCCAATACCCCTAACAAGGACTTACAAGGCAAGAGTTTATCTAGCTCACATAGCTAGTGCCCTGTAAAAAGGGATGAAAATATACAAGGTACTCCAGGCTTCGCTTGTGCTACCCAGAATAGTTAGTACATGGATGACCAATGTGGTTTGGAAAGAATGATCTGGCAAGTAATCTTTCATGCCTGATGTGCATACAGTTCACAGAGTTTTGCAATCTTGCCCATAACCATTATTTTGTATGCAAACTGAGCTAACTGCTGAGCTGCACACAAAGGACTCACAGACATTCCACCTCCCAAAAGGTCAGCCCTATTAGTGTTAATAGGGTCAGCATATTGTCTTACATAAATGGAAAATGTATTCAACAAGGATGCACCACAAAGGAAAGCAACCTTGCTCAGCATCTCTTCTTCAATTTGAAATATTATACTCCTGTCATATGTTATTATTCCAAATACAATTTTGAAATACTGAGTCATGTTGTTGTCATGCAGTATCACACATTTACGAAGTTGTAAACTGACAGTTTTATCGGTTCACCCTGCCTTCCCAAATTCTTTTCTGAATAACCTTTATTAAAAATTGAAACAAAATAGTTTACAACACATACTGCTTGTTGTGGCAAGAACACTGCTGAAAATTTATTTATAAGCCTTCTCAGGATCTTAAGCTCCAGTCAGAAAGAATAGAGACTCAATTTGCTAATGTAAAGCTGTGTGACATTTAGGTGTAAAGACTCCCCCCCCCCCTTTTACCTCCTAGCTTTCCCAATTAGTCATCATATATTTGTTCCAAGCAAACAAATGCAATGCTTCTACATAACAGGATAATTGGAGCATTATTTACTACAGACAAATGTGAACGTTTCATGCTGTCCATTTAGTCCAACTATAATTCAGTCAGCGGCAGCTGGTGACTCCAGTTCCGGAGAGCTGTGATTTTAGTTACCACCAGCCAAAACTCTCAATAGTGCTATCCAAGGTGCTGAGCCCATTTTGGGGATAGGGTGCAGCACCTTAGATAGCACAATTCAGCATGCTGGATAGCATGCTAGAGTTTTGGCTGGTAGTAACTACAACCCTGAATGGAATCACAGCCCCTCAGGAATTAGAGTCACCAGCCACCACTGAATTTAGTGATGGTACAAATAGGGATGGTACAATGACTGGGCCACATTTTCCAACTGCCTTATATCTAGCAAGAATTATATCTATTCTATCCCATTCTATTTGGGATAGAATAGCCTATCCCAAATTCCACTTATGGATACAGGAAGAGAGAGAAGTATGCCCTCTCCCATCAAGAAGCCACAGACTGCCTCTAAAACTCTACTTAGGAAGGAAGGGATTGAGATGCATAATGGCTGCGCACACAGTTACCTAGCACATAGCACTATCTGGAAAACAACAAAATGAACATGGATTGATGTTGTACCCAAGTCCTGGCCCTACACAGACACATGAAATTGGTGCAGAAGAGGTCAGACAGGAACTTGTGCTTTCCCAGCTCTCTGCACACACTGTGAGATAACACGCAACATGGTTGATTTGCATGTACATTCAATTTCTGCAATATTCCCTCCACACCTTTATAAAGCAGTAGAAACATACAATATGGCATTTCAAAGAAATCAGCAGGGCTGGCCTTATGATTAGGCAGAATGAAGTAACTGCCTCAGGTGGGAGCTGCTGGAGGGCAGCAGTGGCAGCCCCAATCTATTCCTCCTGAGCCACCCAGCCATTCCCCTGTAGATGCCACATGGCATATCCTGTATCCTCTAAGCTAATCTGCTGTCCTCAGGTGTGCTGGAGAACACTGTCCTATCACTGTAAAACTCAACTACCAGTGTACAGAATTGGGGTCGGGAAGGAAGGCATCATCTTTCCCTTTGTCTAGGCAGCAAAACATCTTGGGCCTGCCCTGGAAATCAGTATGGAAAATCTGGATGGAAAACTGTAGTTAACTTCAAATAATCATGTGGAAGTCCTTGTGCCTTTTTTCTATAGACTTGACACGCCGATTTACAACCACTTCATACATTATTCAAGTAAGCAGAAATGTGTGCACCTATAAAATTTGGGCACCACACAATGTTGGCTTCTGGTCACAGCAGACATACACAAATATAATTTGTGGAGGGAGAGCCAACACTCAGATTACTTCCAAACATTACAGAAACACTTAAGTAGGCAAACGTAATATATGAAGCAGTTCTCCAGAGTGCTATTGCAAAAAGGATAGCCCAGGTCCTTCACTATTTGAGTTAATGAAGTAACAACATAACTAACCTATTCGTTTGTCTTAGAATCCAAGAGTTGGAAGGGTTCTGTAGGCCATCTAGTCCAACCCTCTGTTCAATGCCTTTAACACATTTCCCCTTGACAGAATGGGTCTTTCCCCATGGAAGTTACACTAACTGGAAGGTAGGATGTCAATTCCATGGGAAAGGCATATGCAAGAAGCCTCTACATGTGATTGGGTCTTTTATTAAGTTCTTCTAGCTATACAGGAATTGCTGACAAGTAAATGGCCCTACATGGGCAGGAACATATCTAACAGAAATTTCAGTGCCCAAGAGTAGGATGGTGATGTATACATTGTCAGAGTGACATGCTCTTCTAGGCACAAGATCGTCAACATATCCAAGCAGGTACCAAGCATTATTACTTTTCCAGGGTCCCCACAATTATTATTCTTCACCCATCCCTTATCTCTAGACCAGGGGCAGCTGCCTCATAAGGGTCACATATGTCTCAGCCACATTTCACGTGACCTTCAGCATCTCCCAGCTCTCTGACTCTTGCTTTCTGGACCACCCCCTCTGGGAATCGCTTTCTTTTCCACCATGCGTGTGCATACAAAAGAGAGAGGTAGAAAAGGGACAAGGTGGCAGAGAGAGAAAGAGCAATGCAATCCTGCAAACTCTGCCCACTGATGGACTTTTCCTATGGTTTAACGACCCTCCATAGGAAAAAGATTCTACACCTGTGTTCTAGGGTAGGGGTGGGCAACTTATGGCCTTCCAGATGTTTTGGCCTAGAACTCCCATAATGGCTCACCATTGGCTATGCTGACTAGGTCTGATGGGAGTTGTAGGCCAAAACATCTGGAGGGCCACAAGTTTCCCACCCCTGCTCTAGAGATAACAAAATGGGGCTGTTCACACAACACACTAATCCACACTCAGTGGTTGAGTGTGGGTTGTTGTTGAATCTTGGGTTGTTTGTTGAACCATGGGTTAGCATGTTGTCTGAACTCGGGACATTTTTTGCAGGGTGGCTTGTTAACCACCCAGAACAACCCATAAACATGAGTTCTCAAGGTGGCTTATTCAAGAAAAATCAGCCACGCTCCATGGTTAACAAGCCACCCTCTCGAAAATGTCCTAGGTTCAAACAACACGTTAACAGACAGTTCAACAAAAAACCCACAGTTCAACAACAACCCACACTCAACCACTGCGTGTGGATTAGTGTGTTGTGCAAACTCGATCGGTGCTTTCACACAATCATGGGGGGTGGGTAGGTAGCAGAACCATGCTGTGGGGAGCGGTAAGGGAACCACAACGCGCACGCCCCACACATGACCATGGAACCACCTAGGTGGTTCCCATTGCTTACCCATCCCACTCCATAGTTTCATTGGTGTCCTCCTGCTGCTGTGGCCACATATTCCAGTGGCCACAGCAGCAGAAACAGGGTTGCACCGGCCACTCCAGCCGTCTCTATGCAACCAGGACCTTAAAGATCAGTTGTGCAAGCTACAGCATCGCCAGAACTTCTGGGCGCCCTAGGCGACCTTCTCTATGGTCACAGGGATTTATTCACAGAACACCCAAAATTATCTATGGAATGCCCAACACATGACACAATAAATCACCCTGGGGCTTAGTGTGTGGGCAATGAGTCTGGGTAACTTAGTGATCATGGAAAGGATGGAAACGCTCCCCACATGACACACTAACCCTCCGTGGTTCCCATTTGGAAGAAACCCATGGTGGGTTAGCGTGTCATCTGAACCCAGTCACTGCCTTCCCACCAGCTTTGACTTCCCCCAATTGTCTCAACTGTGCCCTGGAGGGCTAAGGTTAAAAAGACCGGGACCTTACAGTTCATCCAAATACTTCAATTATGTGTATTATCTACAATACAAGAAACAAGAAGCTGCACCCACAGACAGTTGCAATTTATTATTCTGTACATTCATTGTGCCAATAGCTGCCATTTGGAGGAAAGGCAAAAGAGTCCTTAAAGACCTATGTGCATGTGCGTGACTGGCATGTGTCTGGAGACTGAGACTTCAAGCTGGAGCACAAGAACAATCCACAGAGCACAGAATTCTCTATTTGTATATATAGACTAGTGTTTCCTGTCATGCCAACGTTAGTGCTGTGGCATAATGAAAGATGACTGAGGAACAGGAGCAGGTTGACAATTAGGAAACTGCTGCTTGGCTGCTGATTGGATAGCAGCTCCTCAGCTGAAATTTTGCAATTGGGTCTCCTATTTGAAGGTGGAGCAAGGACAAGAGAGGCATTTGGGTCAAGTGACTTCTGTAGAAGTCTTGAGTGTTACTCACAGAAACTGATTCTGAACCAGTAGTGTGGTGGAGCCAGAGCTCGCAGGAATGCAGCACCAGGACATTTTGATTAGCAAGGACTGTAGCAACTTCTACCACCCCACTCAGACTTCTCTGTTCCTTCTGAGCTTAGCTGCAATCCCCACAGTAGCTGGGGGAAACTGAATTTTCGCAGCAACAATATTTAGTTGTGACTGATCCCTGTTGTAATACAAACTATTTCAGGGTGACCTGGTCTTGAATGGGCAATTAAGACTCAACAGCTTTATAAAAGACCAGCTCCTGGTAGAGATGGAAACTGAAAGAATTGGTTTGTTGATATGGATCAACACAGCTGCCTACATTTTAGGCCTCTTGTTAGGAGTGTGGCTATGGGAACTGTCAGGATAAGCACTTGCACTTCAAAATTTACTACTAAATTTTGTTGTGAGTGAGCCTCAAGGAAGCTTAAAAGCAGAGCATTCTCCTGTTGGCCATCCTCAGCCTCTTCGATTCAGAAGTAACCTTTCCTGAACATGTAGGTTGCACATAGCTATCCTGTATGATGGAAGAGATTCCATGGACAGAACTGGGGTATAATGGATAGGAGTATAATAGGAGTGGTGTGACAATGTGGGTAGGGCATGTAGCAACCCCACTTTGGGGAAGCAAACACCCCTGTCCACATGACCAACCTCCTGGCTGAACATTTGGGTATTCCAGTCATTATTTGGGAAAATCACACACAATATTTCGAACTGGGCACATGAATTCATGAGAATCAAATCAGCATTACCCAAGCTTTGCAAGAAAGATGCTTGAGTTTCGATTTTGATGGCTACTGGGCATGAAGCTCTCTTTAATGTTAGAATTTCTCTTTGAAGCACAACTTGAGATGTGCTTTTTGCTGTGCACTCTGCTCTTTGAAGTTCACCATCAGAACACATCTGATACCAGAAAACTTGTAAAATGAGTTTTGAAACGGGAAAAAGGTCTAGAGAACATGCTATGTACATAATGTTAAAAGACTAGAAGCAAAGAATAATCGAACTTTTAATTCAGTTGGCAGAAGAGGCGAGCTGGGGCGAATATAGGATTGTAGCCAATGTTAGTCCTATTTACAGTTGTCCCACTGAAGTGAATAGGACTAAAGTTAGTAAAGCTTAACATAAGCCCCATTCATTTTAATTCATTTTAGAGTTAACCAAGTAGGATTAACATTGGATACAACACCATTATTCTGCAGAATTAAGCAAAGAAATACATTTTTCCCCCAGAACTTGAAAATGCAAAGGCTGCATTAAGATGGTGGTTGCTCTGTAGTAGCAGAATAAACAAAAGACTACAGAGTATGCCCAGTACAACATTTAGTCCATAAAAAGACAGAACTGGACACAATATAAAAATAGAGTTGTTACTTCCTTTAACTTATATGCTAAATGTTCGCAAAAAGAAGAAAAGTTTCTTATTCATAATGTGTGGATTATGGTTTATATTGATTTTGTTTTTTCCCATTTCTTCTTCTTCCTGTTATGTTATTAATGGATTTCTGTATTGTGTGTATAAATCATTTTGAGACTGCTTTTTCTGCATTGGGAAGTGACACATAAAATTAATAAATACTACTAATAATAGTAGCAGTAATAATAGTAGTAGTAGTAATAATAATAATAATTTCTTACTTATTTTGAAGGTTTTTTTATGTCAACATGTCATAAAATAGGAGAAAAGCATCCACATGATTTTTATTAAGTTCTTGAATAGTATCACTTTTTTATCCTCCAGCACCAGATAAAATCCTTCTCTTGAAACAAGAAGAGGAAAAAAGATAAGAGAAGAAAAGTGATAGTGGCCAGATAGAACAAAGCAGCAAGAAAGGGAGATTGGGGGGGGGGGGGATAAAATAGAAAGGAAAAATTTCCCAGTTTTTTCTTCAGCAGAGATTGCTTTTCACTGTCCAATATGTATTAAAATAGGAAAAAAGGTGCTTGCATGTTTAAAGACTTTTAGAACAGTAACATTTCAATGAAATACTGAATGGGGCACAGCATTCACACTTATGGGCTCTGCGCCTGCGCAGAGACTCGTTTGGGAAACTTCCAAGCTGCATAGTTTTTTTGGTGGTACCCCTCCCCCACCGTCTCTGGCATATATAGCGTGGGTTCCCACCTTCCCCTCAGTTTCTTGAGACTGCAAGTAGTCCCAGACCGAGGAGAAGAACACCTCGGCACCAACAGTCCAATTGACACCGAAGTGGGGATGTCGGGGGTGCGAATGCACAGATGACCTCTCGAAGAACTACAGTTACAGGTAAGCAACCTAACTTCCTTCTTCGTGATCTCTGTGCATCACACATATGGGCGAGTGACAAGCTAACTTACCGGAGGTGGGTCAGTGTCTCAATGTAGTATCAACGAAAGCACAGCCCTGCCAAAGGCACAGTCCACTCGAGCTCAGACGTCCAGTTTGTAGTGCTTAATAAAGGTAGAAGGCTTAGACCAGGTGGCTGCCTTACACAAGTCTACAATGGAAGATTACACTCCCCTTGTTAAGTGCACTCGAATTCAAGTCAGTAGGGGTTTCCCGGAGACCTCGTATGCCAGTCGAACGGTGTGTACAATCCAGGATGCCAGCCTCTGAGAGAAGACTGAAGAGCCTTAGTGGGTCCCACATAGCATAGGAAGAGCCGCTGGGAGTTGCAGAAAGGTTCAGTCCGTGACTTATATAAGGCCAGTGCTCTCCGGACATCTAGTGTGTATAGCCGACGTTCAAAATCAGAAGTTGGGGATGGAAAGAAAGCAGGGAGCATGACGGTTGATTAAGATGGAAGTCCATGACCACCTTCGGGAGGAATGCTAAGTCTGGCCGCAGGACCACCTTTTCCTTGTGAAATACAGTGTAAGGTAAGTCTATTCGCAACGCAGAGAGTTCGCTCGCTCTCCTTGATGTCGTAATGGCTATCAGGAAGGCGACCTTCCAAGAGAGCAGACTCAAGTTCACGGCAGCAAGTGGTTCGAACGGTACCGACGTGAGGGTGTTAAGCACCAGGGTTAGGTCCCACTGAGGAACTAAGTCTCTCACTGGAGGAGCCAAGTTTCTGAGTCCCCGCAGAAATTGCTTGTATAAGGGGTGGCTGAATATGGAACACCCATCAATGTTGCCCCTCACAGCAGAAATCGCTGAAGCATATGCCCTGATGGAGAAGTACTTCAGGCTTTTGCTGAAAAGATGTTGGAGGAAAAACAGTAAGTCCACTAGACAACAGTCATTAGGGTTACAGTTGTTGTCGGTCGCGAACCGAACAAATGAAGCCCATTTCGCTGAGTACGAGCGGCGCGTGGATGGTTTCCTCGCCGCATCAAGTACAGCCTGCACTGTTGGTGGAATCAGTGGGGAAATGTGGTGGGTGTTTGGATCCTCCATGCCATGAGGTTCAGAGTGTGGAGATGAAGGACTCTGCCCCGGTCCCGGGAAATCAAGTTGTCTATCCATGGTAGCGGTAGGAGGCATCCATGTGCTAGGTTCAACAGCATCGTGAACCAAGGTTGCTGGGCCACCAAGGGGCAATCAGGATGCAGTTCGTGGCATCCTGTCTGATTTTGGAGATCACCCTCATGAGGAGTGGGAATGGAGGGAAAAGGTAGAACAGGTCCTCTTTCCATTCCAGGAAGAAGACATCACCTAATGATCCTTGTCCAACCCCAGCTCCGGAGCAGAATTGTCTGCAAACTGTATTCTCTGGAGTCGTGAAGAGGTCGATCTGTGGTCGGCCACACTAGATGAAAATTAGCTGTAGGACTGTCCTGGCCAGCTGCCATTCATGAGAGCACCAGAGCAAGCGGCTGAGGGAGTCTGCTAACAGGTTGTCCTGTCCTGCAATACGTAGAGTGGTCAAACGAAGGTCCTTGGCGAAGATTCAGTTGTAAAGGTGTAGAGTGAGAGAAAGGAGGCAGGAAGAGTGCGTTCCGCCTTGTTTGTTTATGTAGCAGAGAACTGTGGTATTGTCTGTGAGAACCCAGATGTGTCGATGTCAGAGGCACAGTTCAAAGGGGTGGAAAGCTTTCCAAACCGTGAACAGCTCCAAGAAATTGATATGGCACCGTGTTTCCTTGGAGAACCAGAGACCTTGTGCTTGAAGGGAGCTGCAATGCACTCCCCAACCTAGGAGAGAGGTGTCTGTAGTGAGAACCCTGGATGGAGGAGCGAGAAGGAATGGCATCCCTTGGGTCAGATGCCTGGAGTCCATCCACCAGTCCAAGCTGAGAGCAATGACCTCCAGTATCAAGACTATGACAAAGAGAGGGTTGCGGGTCAAGTCAAAGATCCAGATGAACCAGTGTTGAAGTGGTCTCATTCACAGCCGAACCCATTCCACGACCGATACCGTGGCTGACATAGGTCAAGGAGGCATTGGACATTGTGTGCCCTGGCACGGCGGGCAGAGAATATCGACGTGGCTAGCGCAACAAGGTTTGTGACATGAGTCATCGGGAGGTATGCCCGGCCCGATTTGGAATCGAGGACGGCCCTTATAAATTGAACTGTTTGAGTGGGGGTCAAGTGAGACTTCTCCTTGTTGATTCGTAGTCCCAATGCCCGAAGAATATCCAAGATGATCACAATATCGTGCAATAGAGCTTCTCGGGAGGAGGCCACCAGTAGCCAATCATCTAGATATGGGTAGTTTTCTACTCCCTGAAGAGGGAGGTAAGCGCAGACCACAGCCATGCACTTGGTAAATACGTGTGGGGCTGTTGACAGGCCGAGTGGCAAGATATTGAACTGGAATATTTCCACTCCTATCGCAGAGCAGATAGGGATGTACGAAAATCACTTACCTTTCGCGGATTATGCTGATGGGGGGGGAGGCGTTCCGTCCCTCCCCCCGGAATCCTTGACGGGGGGGGAGGCACTCCGTGCCTCCCCCCCAGAATCCTCCATGGCCGGCTGTGCTCCACGGCACCTCCACGGAGCAGCCGGCCAGGCCCAGCAAGGCCAGAGCCGTCCGCAGCCGGATTTCCAGCTGCAGAGGGCTCTGAGTAAAAAAAAAAAAAAACGCGTACGCAAATGGTGGCGGCTATTGCCGCCGCCATTTGCATTCCTCCTTTTTGGCCGTCTTAATCTATGTAAATATTTACGTAGACTATGACAGCGAAAATAAGGGGAACACAAATAGCGTAGCGGATGCTATTTGCGTTCCCCTTATTTTCGCCGTCTTAATCTACGTAATTATTTACGTAGAGTAAGACAGCCCAAAATAAGGAATGCAAATGGCGGCGGCCATAGCTGCCGCCATTTGCGTACGCCTTTTTTTTTTTTTACCCAGTCGTTTTAGGCTACGTAAGTTTTTACATAGACTAAAACGTCTGGGTAAAAAAAAAAGCGTATGCAAATGGCAGCAGCCGGCCGTAGCCGCCGCCATTTGTGTACACCATTTTTTTTTTTTTTTACCCAGACGTTTTAGGCTACGTAAAAACTTACGTAGCCTATCACATCTGTGTAAAAAAAAACAAAAAACCCTGCAAATGGCAGCAGTGGCAGCCAGTCGGAAGACCAGCCGCTGCCGCCCAGAAGATCCGCCCCAGGTAAGTCTCGTCCTGGGGGGATCCGTGGCGGGGGCGGGGGGGCAGGCCGTTCCACCACAGATTTCGGGAGGCCGAATGCACTGGCATTCGGCCTCCCCGAGATCCGTGGCGGAATTCTCTGCCATCCCTAAGAGCAGAGGAACTTTCTGCGTGAGCGTTCTGTGGCTACGTGGAAGCACGCATCTTTGAGATCAATCATGGCGAACCAAGAGCCCTTCCGTAGGAGTGGGAGAATTGTGGCTAGAGTTGTCATCCGGAACTTCTTGGGGGTGACAAACTTGTTCAGGTCGCAAAGGTCAAGAATGGGCTGAAGGTCTCCGTCCCATTTTGGTACTGTAAGTACCTGAAGAACCCCTCGGTACCGACATTTGGATAAACGCATTGAATGGCACCCTTTCGTAAGAGAGATTGAGTTTCTTTGTGGAGGACCTCCGAAGGCGGAGTGAACCGGACAGGACCCAAAGGCGGGGGGGTGTTGAATTCTATTCTGTATCCGTGACAGACAATACTTGCTGTCCGACCTCATTCTTGCCCACGCCAGGGAATATTGGCTCAGGAGTTCTCCAAAAGGTGGACTGTAATTGTCAGTATGGAGGGGAACGGAGCTGAAGTCAAAGACAACATTTAGAGAATCCCTCACCCTTTGCCTTTTGTTGGAACCTGGGGAAGGAGTAGCTTTTTCTCTGCTTGTGCTGCTGCTGTGGGAATCTGGGTGTCCGGTCCCCAGATTGCCGAGGTGGATAGGTTTGGTGTCGGTACCAGCGATGCTGACGGTACGGAGCATGCTGCTGCTGTTGTTGCTGGGCTTGACCGATGCCCATCTTACGAGCAGTCGTTCTGGCTTTCTGCATGGAGTCCATCTGGTCATCCTTGTAGGCATTGAATAAACCCTTGCCATTGAAGGGTAGATTTTCTATCCACAAGCGGGCTTCAGGAATTAGGCCCGTACAGCTGAGCCAGGCATGCCGCCTTAGGGCAACGGATCCCATCATGCTCTTAGCATTGCAGTCAGTTTGATTATGGGTGGTGTTGATCTGTTGATGAGAGAGCTTGGATGTCTCTGCATAAAACATTCTAGCTAAGTCGCGTTGATCCTCAGGGAGGTATGCAATGAGGGAGTCCATTTTCTCCCAGAGGAAGAGCTAATACCTGGCCATCATTGCCTGGTAGTTGGAAATTCTAAGCCCCAGTGCCGCTGAGGAGTAGAGACAACGTCTAACGATATCAAGTTTGTGACCCTCCTTATCCACAGGTGAGGCATGTGCTTTCTGGGAGCGACCTTGGGCAGACTCCATAATTATGGAGTTCGGTTTCAGACGTGAAAAGAGGAAAGACGCGTCCTTCTCTTGAACCCTGTACATCGATTCCAGCCTCTTGGACGTCGGGGTCAAGGACGAAGGTGCTTTCCACGTCTGTTGGACTGCACTCAGCAGGGCTGGAAGAAAAGGGACGGCCACCGATGTGGACAGGTCCGTCGCAACGGCATCAAATACTGGATCATGAATTTGTTGGGGAGGCTGTTGCACCTCGATGCCCAATGATTGCACCATTCTCAGCACTTGTTCAGAGAAGTGGCCCATGTCTTCAGAAGGTGAGGCTCTATCTCATGTCCCGACGACATTGTCCAGTTATGAGATAGATGGAGGGACCTAGGAATATGAGGAGGAGTCGGACTGGTAGTCCTCCCCAGATTCCTGCGATTTAGTAGGTCATTGAACCACAGCGGAGGCATGAGGTGGAACAGGAGGTGGCAGGGCTTGCTGGTCCTGACTGGTTTGGTGTATCGCTAAGGACATCGAGCGCTTTGGTACCGGAGGAGGAGGGCAGAAAACGTCCTGGGTGTCGAAGCCGGAGCATTATCCAGACTGAAAGGGTGCATGCGATGGCGAAGTAGCTCCTAGGTAGCGCAAGAGATCGAGGAAGAGATCGCGGTCCCTACGGAGTCTCCAATCCGCATCTGAACGCTGTCGGTGGAGGGGAGAAGACGAGGCCGAAAAACAGTCCCAATCTCGGGATGGAGAACATGAGTGATCACGGTCGTATTATTCCGTCCAATGATCCTGACGGTATCGATCCAGAGATTGATATCGAGAAGGCTGTCAAGGGGAAAGTGCGGGTCGATACTGAGGTGACTGGATGTCATAACAATGCGGTGTTGGAGACCTGGATCTCCGTCCCATGGCTGTCTTGAGTTGGACAGGGTGGTGGGGATGGTGTATGCCTCAACTCACCCTCCGAGACTGTAGAGACCGATTCCAGAGTAGTCGTGTGTGTGGTGGGAACAACACAAATAGGAGAATCCAGTAAAGAAGGAGGAGGTGGGAGATCCTGCTCCTTTTCCTGTTGTTTGGAGGATTTCTTTTTCCCCTTTTTTTCCAGTGCATCTGCCGCTGGTCTAGGGCGTTTTGCCCGTTTTGAGAGCTTTTTTGCTGCCGAAATGGCCAGGCTCCTTCCCAGAATAGGTGGGTCTACCTGCACCGGCTCAGTGGTGAGCGGGGGGGAAACATTGGGTCGCAATGACTGCTTCTGTACTTGTAAACGGGGCCGTGGAGGGCTGGTCCCTGGGTGTTTGTGCCTTAGGCATGTCAACCGCCTGAAAGGCCCGTTGCCACAGGATCGCTTTTAGTCGATCAGACCTGTTCTTGTGAGCCTGTTTTGATAGCGATTGGCAGTGGTGGCAAGTTTCAACCTTATGGAATTCACCTCTGCTCAGTGTTTCCTTTACATTGCATTGTTCTGTTCCATTCTGAGGAAACATGCCCCTCTCACCACTGGCTGCCATTTTCTGTGTGATGGCAAATTTTTCTCCTCAGAATGCCCTGGAATGACACAAGATCCAGGGTATCTGGGAAAGAAAGGGCAGCCACCAGGAACAGCCACAGAAACCTGCTCTGCTGCACAGACAGCAGCGCAAAAAAGAAATTGAGGGACACAAATGTAACTAAATGAATGCATCAATTATGAATGTTGATACTGAGCATCCACAGTCAACGTTCATAGCCAATTATTGCCTTTTTAAAAGGAAACATTCCTCTGGTGCCTGCGAAGCAGAGTACCCCGATGGCCGTATTACTCGACACCAGAGAACACAGGATAATTCTGTGAGCAACGCAGCAGGGGATACACTCCAGTCCTTATTTCACCGAACCATACAGCAGCAGAGAGTGAGAGAGTGTGCACATGTGTGTTTATGGCAGAGAGTCAGTCTGGAGGAGGAATCCAGAGACCAAAGGAAATCAGCAATCTACTGCGACCCCTTGGCTCCACTTACCATTAGCTGCACTGCCATCCATCCCCACCAGCCCGCAATGGGCACCAGCTGCCACCGAACCCTGGCCTGCTTTAGCATCACGTGATTGGCCCTTAGTTTCAGTAACAGATGAAATTAAGCATCTGTGCCAAAGGTTTCATAGAAAAGATGGGTTTTGAGGAGGGAGCTGTGCCCTACATTCATACAAGAGGGACATGTTACCCTTTTAATTGTTTTAAAGTTTGGAGCATAGCCCTGTGCCCAGTGTTTATTGTAAACAATGCTTTCCTCTTCAAAACCAGCACTGTTTTTCTGAGTATGAACTGGCCAACCTCCCTGCTGTGCTCAATACGGGCACAAAGTCCATATATCACACATTCCCCACTGAATATAAATGCACACTTACCATCTGAGTTGGCCCATTTATGTGTAATGTTAGACACCAGCATTGTGTGGGCTAATGTTACATGCAAATGAGACACCTTGCATGGAAAATGGGTACAAGGGGTTCATTTACATGGATAAAGACTTTATCTGTGGCTCATGACCTATGTAAATAAGATCCTATTTACCACAAATGGGGGAAATACGTTGTATGAAGACACTGAACGAATGATTAGCCCTATTAATACATCAATCTATGCATTCCTCTTTCCACTGAAATAGTTTGGCAGATATAAAATGCTAGCCATTCTCTCAGCTTCTTTTAGAAGGAACAGTTGAAAGCAAGAGAAGCCGTGTCTGTCTGGATCACTTCAATTTTGTGGAAAGCACAATATCAGAATTGCCCAAGGTTTGTAGTTCTGAAGAATTTGCCTGTGCCAATGGCCAATGCTTGGACAATTGTTTAGCCTGTGATTACCAGTTGGACTGTTTGGATAGACGTGAAGAAGATCCATCAGCTTGAGGTAAGTTAAATCAGTTGTTCTAAAGATGATATGCTGCCAAACAGACTAGTAGCATGAAGACTTCTGTGCTACAGAAATGAATATTTGAGAGGATGATTATTTACATAGCAACAGGGATTAGTTGCTGCTGCTGCTTCCTCCTTCCAGTTGCCGATTCTTCCTCCTTCCTGAATTAATCTTATGCATGATACCAGCCAATCAGGGATCATGCAGTTAACAAGATGATGTCACAATGTTACATAGACAATCAAAGCGAACTGGCTATGTGATCATGCAACTTCAGGGAAGTGTGAATTAGCATAATGTAAATGAATGAACATTTTTGGGAAGGAGCTGCAAAAAATTGCCCAAACAATGCATTTTTCAGCACTGCCAATATCAAAAATGTTTGTGAAAAACTAAATAGTTTTAGCTTAGCTTTTTAAGGAGGTGCTTTTTAAGGATTTTGAAATCTCACGGTTTATTGGAACTGTTTTGGCTTTGTAATTTTTACAGAAAGGACCTTCAGAGTCATTACTCAATTCATTTAAATGAAATACCAGGGTAATTTAAAAATGCATGCAAAATAAATAAATAAAAGAATTACACTATCATGTGCAGTTTTCGTTTTATTCAGATTCCTATAGCTAGGGCATGGCTCATCAAAATAAACTATAATTTGTCCACTGGCCTATATTGAGTGACCATAACTTAGACCATACGCTTTGCATGCAGAAGATCCCAGGTTTAAGTCCCTGGCATCTCCATTCTAAAAGAAAAGGCATCAGATCATAGGTAAGGTGAAAATCCACTGCTTAAGAGACTGGAGAGCTGCTGCCACTCAAAGTAGAAAATACTGGGCTGGATGTTATTGTATTTTATGATTTTACTTTTTGTTTTCTGAACTGCCCAGAGAATTTCAGCTAATGTAATAAAAATTACATTACATTATTACATTTTATTACAATAAAAATGTAATAAAAATTAAATTTAAAAAATAGATGGTTTGACCTTGAATAAGGCTGCTTCCTTAGTTAAAGGATACTTACTTCTATGCATGTCTACTCAGAATTCAGTGGGACTTACTCCCAGGTAAGTAAGTATAGGATTGCAACACTAGTCATTCTTCTTTCTTGAATGAACAATATGCATTTCCTTGGTATGATCTAACAGCAATTTCCCATTATCATTTGATTGTGCTTTCCAAAAAAATGGCTTTGTTCATGCCTTTGTCATCTCAAAAGACTAATGAACACCATCTCGCTGATTCCCATCCATCCAATACAGATCTTTAAACTATTCGTCCTAAGCAATGTTTTGGATTTTTGGCTATTTTTAAAAGCAGCAATATCAAATCAAAATCCATTCCAGTACTTTGCTTGCTATGCTGGGCAGCTATCCTTGCTACTTTGCCTTTGACAAAACATCCTCTATGTCCCATGCTGAGTTATGGAACCAAAAGCAACCAGCTGTTAATGATAGGCAGGCTATTTCATGTTCTCCCCTGGATTTACTTGCAATGAAATCGCTTCATTTTAATAATGAAAAATATAGCAACACACACACAGCCATAATTTGCTTGACAAAATGGCTATAAAGTATAACAATTGACTACTAATAATAAATATGTAAACACATCTGTGCTTCAGTGAAGCATTATGGTACTTTATATGTACTCTGAGGAAAATGATTCATTTAACACTATTTTCTCTTTCTACATTTATTAAAATTAAGATCCTGATAAAGAAATATTAGATGTCTCTACTGATGAGTGTTTACTTAAGGCAAATTTATCTTTATCAGCAAACAATTTGATCCCACTATATGTAAAAACTCACTTCATTCAAAACAGTGTCCTAAATTAAATAAATGGTACATTCTGGTTCGTAATGGATGTCAATCCATGAGTGGGCTGTTGGGTTTTAATATTGTATGCTTTTAATATCTTCTTCATGCACCCAGTTTCAGTCAGGGTGAATGTTTGTCATGGTGTAATTCTCTTCTTACTACCCAAAGAGGCCTCAGTTTGAGAGAGGGGGATTCCTCCAGCCCTTTTGTTTTCTCCCCTTCCCCTGGGCTAATGGGCAAACACTACCCTGAGCCTGAAGGAAATGTCTTCCTCTGCCTGCCAACTCCCTCCACTTAACATTTGTCCAGTAGAAGCTGGTGGCTCAGATGTCAGTGAGGCAGTGAATCTGATCCGAGTTTCAGCCAGAACTCTGGAAGAGCTATGCAAGGTGTTTCACATGATATTGCAGTAATCCACTGTATTACAGATGCATGAGGGGATGGATGTGTTTTGTGTGTGTGTGTGTTTGGGTAGAAGAGGAGAGGATATGTGTGTGTGTGTGGTATGTGTGGAGGTAGATAGAGAGATGGGTGTGTCTTGTGTGTCTGTGGTGAATGAATAGATGGGTGTGCTGTGTGGGGGGCATGAGGTGATGCCTCCCTACATGGGAGTGTAGGAGTTGATGGGGATGTACTGTGTGTATGGGGTGATGGTGAATAAGTGTCTTGTGGGTGAGTAGATGGGTGTGTGTTGTGTGTGCATGGGATGGATGTTATGGGAGTGTATTGGGGTGAATAGGGGTACATTCTGTGTGGGGCTGTGTGGGGTAGCTGGATGTGCCTTGTGTCTGGAAGGGGGTGAGAGGAATGGAATGTGTTGTGTGAGGCGGGGGATGAGTGTGTGTTCTGTGTGTGGAGTGGATAGGCATGTGATGGGGGATGAGTGTGTGTTGTGAGTGGGGGGTGGATGGATATGTTTTAGAATCTGAGTTCCTCCCAATGTGTTTACTTATCTTTTATGAAGAAAACCTACAATATAATATGATTAGTTTTTATCTCTTCCCTGGTAAATCCCTTTGCCTGCATAATGAAGAAACACAATCAAAGGGAACGTATTAACCTACCTAGACACACTATCAAAATTCAAACATGAAAATTTGAAGGAGAACCTTTTAAAAGCAAATTCCTCTCAGCTCTATCGAGGCCAGACTTTTTCCAGTTTCCCTTTCTAATGGCCCAGAGGCAACGCTAACTTGTGACAGCTAACCAAGACGTAGATTTTGCTAGATGGCTTTGCCTGCAGCAGAAAGCAGTCAAATGTAACATATTAACCTACTGAATCTATGTAACTTACTATTACCTTAAACTCTGAAAAACTAAGGGCGTAATCCTATGTATGTTTAGATACATAGATCTAAACCTCTATGTATGTTTAGATAGAAAATAGTCCTACAATTCCCAGCATGCCTCGCTGCAGCATGCTGGAAGTTGTAGGGCTTTTTTCTGTCTAAACACGTAGACAGAAAATTCCGCGTAATCCAGCTCTGCTCTCCCCACCCCTACTAGCTTACTTGACCCTTTTTATCCTCTTTAATTTTGCTCAAGAAAGGCTAATTTTATCTGTTAAGATATCCATACCCCTCTCCTCCCCAGATGAATTATGATACCCAGGAGAGAGATATATTTTTGTATTTGGTTCCCAGAAATGTATTGACATATCTTGTCTACAGAAAACCTATAATAAAATAACAATTACACTGGGTCTCCTACCTGGTAAATGGATTACCTGCATAAAGGAACACAGTCAAATGTGATATATTAACTAATCTAAATTACTAATTTAAATTTCCTGAATTACTAATACTTGAACAAGCAGCTAACACAATGAAATATTCAATTCAATTTTATTACATTGACAACCAGTCATTTGCAAAACAATGAACAGCTAAAACATATTTAAATTAAAAAACAAAAACAAAAAACAACCACCGCTGGTTACCTCCGGAAATTCAACAACCCTTTAAATTTAATATTTAAAACCTAAGACCAAGCCATTTTGTCTTATCTTACCTTGAACTAAGCACAATTTGGGGGTTTGAATTCAAAGCCCCTTGTCTCACTTTCATAGCAGAATTAATATATTTTGCCATACTTACCTGGTAGGGGAGACACCATGATCACAATGAAATGTAAAGCAAACCTGTCCGTTAATACAATGCATAGCTAAACTAACTATAAACCTAAGAATGATCTCTGTAATCCATTCTGCTCCCCAACTGTCCCTAGAGCGTTTTGAAATGAAAAGTAGCAACTGACACTTCAGCTGGAACTCAGAGCATTGTTGTGTAGGCATCACTCTGACCTCAGGGATTCATGCATGTCTTTATTTTAAAGGGACATCCTGCTTTTCTGCTGAAACAGCCTGTGAACATGAAATAAAAATTACAGCAGTAGATGATATCTAATTCAGGTTGCCTCTGGACGTGCTAAATCGCCGTTACGCAAGCGGTGGGAAGTGTTTGCACAACACAATTGGCAGGGCAGAAGAGAATCAGCGGGGGAATAAGTGTCCCGTTGCATTCTGCCCAGTAGTTGCTCCACAAGTATCACAACCAAATCTGGGGGCATGCGTCTCTTGGGAATCCTAGGCCATGTTTCCACAAAAACAGAAGAGTGAAGCAAACGAAGGAATAGTGGAGTTTTCATGAAATCAGCATGGCTCCACAAAGGACTGCATCACACCATTATAAATCCCTGATGGGAACATACTTCCGGGTAGGGTGGGGGGATTGGAAACGAATGTCACCAGACTGGCAGGGGCTGCTCAACCAATAGGAGAGGCTCCACCGTCCAGGTTCTACTCCCCTTAATGGCAATCTCGGGAACAAGCATCATTGACCACAATGGGATTTACTTCTGAGTAGACTTCCCAGACCAATAACCCATTCCACCCATTTTTCCTTTCCCTCTAAATACTAGACTACCGCATTAGCAAGTACCCCTGAACTAATGCGCTATCGCATGATAGCGCTGCATGTTAGTACCATTTCGTGATACAGTGATAGTGAGATACTGACATGGAGGGTATGTGCCTTAACATGTAATATATGAAAGCTGAACTATGAAGCTTGAGAAAGGGGACCAAAGGACACAAAGGAATATCAGCCATGGATCCTCCCCACGTGTAGTTCTGGGGAGTCGACCTGAGATAAAACTTATTTTCAGGCTGTAGTGGGAGCACTTGCTTGCCCACAATAGTCTTCAGTACAATAGTACTTCAATAGTACTATTGTACTAATAGTACTAATAGTACAATAGTCTTCAATAGTCTTCAATAGTCTTCAGACACATGTAGGAAGAAAGCCAGACTATGAAGCACATGGTCTTCGATGTCTATATACTAATGCCCAGAGTATGGGAAACAAACAGAACGAACTTGAACTCTTAATACAGGAGGGAAATTATGACTTGATAGGTATAACTGAGACTTGGTGGGATGACTCTCATGACTGGAATACAGCAGTTGAAGGATATAACTTGTTCAAAAAGAACAGGAGGAACAGAAAGGGAGGCGGGGTTGCACTGTATGTGAAAAATACATATCTCTGCACAGAAATACAGGAGGAGGAGCTTGGTAGCCCCATCGAGAGCATCTGGGTTGAAATAAATGGAGCAAAGAATAAAAGGAACCTGGTGGTCGGAGTCTACTACCGGCCACCCAATCAAGGAGAAGCCAAGGATGAAACTTTTGAAAAGCAAATAGCCATTGTTTTAAGGAAGCATGATGTAGTAGTAATGGGGGACTTCAATTTCCCCGATATTTGTTGGGAGACAAATTCTGCAAAACATGGCCCCTCCAGGAAATTCCTGACTTGTGTGGCGGATCACTTCCTCCTACAGAAAGTAGAGGAAGGAACTAGAGGATCGGCTATCCTTGACTTGATCCTAACCAACAGAGATGACTTAGTGGATAAAGTAGCAGTTACAGGAACTCTGGGGGAAAGCGACCATGTTGTACTTGAGTTCTTGGTTCTAAGGGAAGCAAAAGCCGAGTGTACTCAAACGCGTACCCTGGATTTTAGGAAAGCTGATTTTAATAAACTCAGAACAATGATCAGTAAGGTCCCATGGCAAGCAATGCTAGCGAGAAAAGGAGTCCAAGATGGGTGGGAACTTTTAAAAAAGGAAATTCTCAAGGCACAATCACAAACAATTCCAACAAGAAGAAAAGGTGGAAGACAACAGAAGAAGCCAATGTGGCTTCACAAAAAGCTTAGGGATGACCTGAAAACAAAAAAGGACACATATAGGAAGTGGAAAGAAGGCCAAGTAACAAAGGAAGAGTACAGGCAGGTAGCACAGAATTGCAGGGATGGCGTCAGGAAGGCTAAAGCTGAGAACGAGCTGAGGTTAGCGAGGGATGCTAAAAACAACAAAAAGGCTTTCTTCAGCTACGTGCATAGTAAAAGGCAGAGGAAAGAAATGGTTGTTCAGCTATTAAATAAGGATGGCAAAATGATAACAGAGGACAAAGAAAAGGCAGAGGTGCTCAATTCCTACTTTGGCTCAGTCTTCTCCCAAAAGAGGGTCTATGACCCCCCTGGCAAAGGCGAAGTACAGGCTGAAGGGGCAGGATTGCAGCTTGAGATCGACAGGCATATGGTCAAGGAACACCTCATTACTTTGAATGAGTTCAAATCTCCAGGGCCAGATGAACTCCATCCTAGAGTCATAAAGGAACTGGCAGAAGAACTCTCAGAACCGCTGTCTATTCTCTTTGAGAAATCATGGAGGACCGGGGAAGTGCCAGATGACTGGAGGAGGGCTAACGTTGTCCCTATCTTCAAAAAGGGTAAAAAGGAGGAACCTGGGAACTACAGACCAGTCAGTCTGACATCAATCCCTGGGAAAATTCTGGAGCAGATCATAAAGCAATCCATCTGGAAGCACCTTGACAACAATGCCGTGATTACTCGAAGCCAACATGGATTTGTCAAAAACAAGTCCTGCCAGACAAATCTGATCTCATTTTTTGATCAAGTCACCTCCCTTGTAGACCGTGGGAATGCTGTAGACATCATATACCTTGACTTCAGCAAAGCTTTCGACAAAGTGCCCCATGATATCCTGATGAGCAAACTAGCTCGAAGTGGGCTAGATGAAACAACGATCATGTGGATCCACAGTTGGCTACAGAATCGGACTCAAAGAGTGCTTATCAATGGGACCTTCTCAAGCTGGGGAGAGGTAACGAGTGGGGTACCGCAGGGCTCAGTCCTGGGCCCAGTGCTCTTCAACATTTTTATTAATGACTTGGAGGAGGAGGTGCAGGGAATGCTGATCAAATTTGCAGATGACACAAAATTGGGAGGGATAGCTAATACTTTGGAAGACAGAAACAAAATTCAAAGTGATCTGGATAGACTGGAGTGCTGGGCAGAAAACAACAGAATGGCATTTAATAGGGACAAATGCCAAGTTCTGCACCTAGGAAAAAGAAACCAAATGCACAGTTACAAGATGGGGGATACGTGGCTCAACCACACTACGAGCGAGAAGGATCTTGGAATTGTCGTCGATCACAAGCTGAATATGAGCCAACAATGTGATGTGGCTGCAAAAAAGGCAAATGCTATTTTGGGCTGCATTCATAGAAGCATCGCTTCCAAATCCCGGGAAGTACTAGTTCCCCTCTACTCAGCACTGGTTAGGCCTCATCTGGAGTACTGTGTCCAGTTCTGGGCACCACACTTTAAGAAGGATGCAGACAAGCTGGAGAGGGTTCAAAGGAGGGCAACAAAGATGATCAGGGGACTGGAAACAAAGCCCTATGAAGAGAGACTGAAAGAACTGGGCATGTTTAGCCTTGAGAAGAGAAGACTGAGGGGAGATATGATAGCACTCTTCAAGTACTTGAAAGGTTGTCACAGAGAAGAAGGCCAGGATCTCTTCTTGATCATCCCAGAGTGCAGGACACGGAATAATGGGCTCAAGTTACAGGAAGCCAGATTCCGACTGAACATCAGGAAAAACTTCCTGAGTGTCAGAGCAATACGGCAATGGAACCAATTACCTGGGGAGGTGGTGGGCTCTCCCACACTGGAGGCCTTTAAGACGAGGCTGGACAGCCATTTGTCAGGGATGCTCTGACTTGGATTCCTGCATTGAGCAGGGGGTTGGACTCGATGGCCTTGTAGGCCCCTTCCAACCCTACTATTCTATGATCTATGAATAGCACACTTATACACACTAGTGATCTTGCGCTTATTTTCAATGTATTTTTTAAAAGTTGGTCCCTCAACATCCTGCTCCAAAACGGCATTGAAACTTCCAGAAAACAGGAAGGGAAAGGTTTGGGTCAGTGAAGCCACAGGCAGGTGAGCGACACACCCCCATGGGCAGGACTATGATACTGACTCAAGTACAGGTGATGGAACACACCCCAACAGGACCGTGACCGAGCTGAAGTAAAGAGGAAAAGTCAGACTACAACCAGTCTCAGAAGAACTAGTTGTTCCGCGATAAACTCTGGGTCGCCTGCTAGATGGCCACAACGTCATGTAAACTAACCCCAACACGCAGCCAGGCCCCAGTTAACCTAATTGCTGTTTAAACCTCTTGCCTCTTTTTTCTAAGAAGCAATAAATTCAGACATGTCTTCTGATCATTTCAGTCTTTGGTCTGAAATTCCTGAACCCATAGAAGAAAGATTGCTCTCATCTCCGTGCCTGAATATATTGTGCTTGATGTCAGCATTCTCTTCCACAGACGTAAACCTATAATAGATACAATTACATCAGGTCTCCTACCTGGTACATGGATTTGCCTGCATAAAGGAATACTCAACTAGTATTAATAATTATTACCTAAATTAGGAATACTTGAACAACTAACTAATGCTATGGATATATAAATTTCCTAAATTAGTAATACTTGAACAAGTAGCTAACACAATGAAATATAAAGCAATCCTGTCTGTTAATACAATGCATAGCTAAACTAACTATAAACCTAAGAATGATCTCTGTAATCCACTCTGCTCCCCTACCATCCCAAGAGTGTTGAAAAGCAGCAACTAACATTTCAGGTGGCTCAGGGCACTGTTGTGCAGGCATCATTGTGACCTCAGAGATTCATACATGTCTTTATCTTAAAGGGATATCCTCTTTTCTGCTGCAACAGCCTGCAAGCCAGTTTACCAACATGAAATAAATATCACAGCACTAGATGATACCTAAGTTTGGTTGGCTTGTTGCTCGGCTGTTGGTTGCCTCCAGTGCCAAAGCAAGAGAGGCTAGGGGTGTGGGTCTGGCACGCATGGGATGTGTACGCTCACCAACAGAAGTGAGCTGTAGTAGCAAGGGGGTGGAGTTTGCACCACACAGGTGCAACCCTATATGGGGATCACTTATTAGTAGGCCTTCCCACTACCCAATTCATTATGGCCTATTCCTGTTTTGTGGTCTCTGTGCACAATAAGTTGGTATCCATATCTGTTTATATACTTCGTGAGGCAGAATGGTCAGTGTATTAGAAACAGTGGCATAATTGCTTCAAGGGGGCACTGTAGTCTAGCAACAGCCTGCTCAAGAGAATTACAGACCTCTGGAAACTTCTCAGAGCTCAGTTCAATCAGCTGACATTCCCAGACTGGCATTAATGTCAAAGCTCCACTTAACTGTATTCTCATAAAACCTTTCAAAAGGTCACCTTACAACTTTCTACAGTGAGTTGTGGGGGAGGGTATGCTTTTGTATTCCAAGCTTCTGAGCACCAGTACTGGTTTCTTGAAGAGTCTGTAAACTCCAGCTCTCAAGGTTACTTACTTTATCTATGTCCCACTTTATCCAATGAGCTCAGAGAAACTTACAACAGCCCCCCCCCCCGCTATCACATCTGTCCCAAGGGGCTCATAATCTAAGTAATTAAATGGCTTTATGGTTAAAAGAGGCCAGATAAAATTAAAAACAGCATTGTAGACATATATGTTTGTTGCAAGGATGGCTGTTTTTTCCATCATAATAGGACAAACCCACATCTGCAGAAAAGTTTGAGAGAAAATTATATGTAAATAAATTGGGAAAGTGCATCTGTGTATTAGTGTTCTGTTTGTGTCATTTTGAGTATGCCCCAAAAACAGAATATTGGAAACTGATTGAGTGGAATTGGCAACATGTTGAAAATTACCAATGCATTTCCCATACCGCTAACCACAAGCCAGGAGTTGGCTTGGGAAGCGAGGGGTGTTGAAGCAAAGCAATCTCCTCCTGCAACCCAAACCAGCTCCTGGCTTCCGGTCAAGAGTGTGGGCAACACGTTCTCCCTTCCTCCTCAACCCTAGAGCAGCCTTTGGAAAATGTGTTTTGACACATTTTCCCCTCCCCCCAGCACCCAAAAGGAGCCCCAGGATCATAGAGGAGTGTTCATGTGTTGCTGGCACTTCACCTGCTCTCTCACACTTGGAGAGGAGGTGGATATGGGAAGAGGAGGTTGCTTTATTCCATCTCCCCATCACTTTCTGATTCCAGATCTAGGTTGAGCAGGAGCATTCCAGCCATCTCTCCCTGCAAGTTTCCTTTGGTCTCATTCCTCTGGAATTGCTACACAGACAGGTTTCAGAAGCTTCTACAAAGTTAGGGATTTCCTTCCTACCACATCCAATTGCATTCCCATACTGCCCCACTTCTTCCTTTACTGGCAATGTAGATGCTGTGTCCTCTCTCCCTGGGATCTATTTCCACTACTCCATTTTTCCCAGTGAGAGAGAAATGACGCAAGAGTAGCTGCAGCAGTACAAGGAAAGGCAGTGTTGAAGAGAGGATGTGAAAGAAGAGGTAGGGGGAATAAACCCCAAACCATCATTCACCCACTCATGGAATTCCTCAGGCCTACTCACAGTGCAAGAACAACCACTACCTTGAAATTCTAAATAATGAGACATCTCAAAGGCATTGATATGATAAGGCAGAAGCAAGTCTGCGGTAGGGAATCACACCAAAAGGAGATTACTCGTTGAAAGTGGGGACCCAGTCTGACCCAGAAGGATAAGGCTATGAATGGCTACTAGCCCTGATGGCTATATGCTACCTCCAGTATCAGAAGCAGTAAGCCTATGTATACCAGTTGTTGGAGAATATGAGTGGGAGGGTGCTGTTGCACTCACGTCCTACTTGTGGCCTTCCCGTGGGCATCTGGTTTTGTGAGAACAAAATGGACTAGATGGAGCTCGGTCTGATCCAGCACGGCTCTTATGTTCTTATGTTTTATTAGGGATGAGGCTTTAACATATAACTTGCTACTATTAAAGAACAAAGTATCTTGTGGCACCTTAAAGACTAACTCATTTATTCTGGCATAAACTTTGATGGATTATAGAATTATATGGATTATCAGATGCAATTGCACCAGTTGTAGTCCACAAAACCATATGCCATAATAAATTTGTTAATCTTTAAGATTCCATAAGACTCTTGTTTTTACTGCAATAGACTAACATGGCTACTGTAGAAATTGTTACTATTAAAGAGGCTTATTTGCAGCTCTGGCTGGTTATCCTGTAGTTCTCTTCTTTGAACAGACCTTGAAGGAATCCCTGCCTAATAAATACCCCAGGCTTAGGACTCAACATTGCATGGATCATTGCTAAAATAAGGCAAGAGATATCCCTTTTTTCTTCTAAATGGAATTTCCAAATAGTAGCCAGATTACAGTTTTTCCCAATATCTATACCACAACTCTTTCTTCACTTAGCTGCTGGGAACATTCATCTGGAGACAGGAATATCTTCTTTGCCTATTGCTATTTTCACCACAGTGAGTTTGTGAATCTGACAATGAGTGGAATTTGGAGAAGTGTGACCTTGTCAAACTTGGCAGTCTTATGACTCACTCTGTATAGCCTTCTCTGCTCCCATTCTAAAGTGGATTGTATTTATATTTTCACATAAACTGCACCTTAATCTGCTGGAAGAATGAGTAAAGATTTGGGAGAAACTATCAGTGTTCAAAATTGGAAACGCAGAGATAGTTTTTTATGAGCCATTCTCATTGTTTGTTCATTAAAAAAGAAACTAGGGAAAAATCTTTTTTCAGGGAGAGATAATTCCTTATCATTTTTTCTTTCTATTTGAAGACCTAGTGTGATAAAATGATATACCAGTAGTAATGTATGGCTGTGAGAGCTGGACTATAAGGAAGGCTGAGCACCAAAGAATTTATGCTTTCGAACTGTGGTGCTGGAGAAGACTCTTACGAATCCCCTGGACTGCAAGGAGGTCACATCAATCCATCCTGAAGGAAATCAACCCTGACTGCTCATTGGAAGGACAGATACTGAAGCTGAAGCTCAAATATTTTGGCCACCAAATGTGAAGAGAAAACTCCCTGGAAAAGACCCTGATGCTGGGAAAGATTGAAGGCAAAAGGAGAAGGGGATGGCAGGGGATGAGATGGCTAGATAGCATCACCGATGCAATGAATATGAACTTGAGCACACTCTGGGAGAGAGCGGAGGACAGGAAGGCCTGACGTGCCATGGTCCATGGGGTCACGAAGAGTCGGACACGACTTAACAACTGAACAACAACAACAACAAGCTGGCAGAAACACAAAATCAAACCACACATAGTCAAAAAGGACAGGCTGCTTTTCTAGGCTGAGATGACTTCAAAGTAGCAACTCCTGTACAACAAAACATCAGCCTCTTATTTTGCATAAAGCAATTCTCTGGTGCACTGCATCCTCAAAACAGTTAATCACATCAAATATACAATCTCTTCCGACCAGTGTGGGTAAGAACAGATTTATAGATCAGAACATGTCATTTATCGATGTATGCATCATAAGAGTCCCCAGGGGAGTGTCACAGACCTGATATCCAACTGTTCAGTTTGCATCTGTACTTGGCTTTTTCAGAGTTGCGGGTTAATTCTATCAGCCACCTTTTTCCAATTTAAATGCAATGAGTTACCTCTAGCAATGCTCCTTTCAGATAATACAGAAAAGCAGATATTTCATCCCCTTGATTCAATTTATAAGGCCTAAACCAGCCTTCCCCAACATGGTGCCCTCCAGATGTGTTAAACTACAACTACCACCATCCAGAAGGCAGCAAGGTCAGTGGCTGTACCAGTTGGAGTTGATGGGAGTTGTAGCCCAATACATCTGGAAGGGCACCAGGTTGGGAAAGGTTGGTCTGAACACTCAGGCTTCTAGAGTCATGCCACCAAAAACAGTGGTGAGAAATAAGAAAGATTTCTTATTTAGATTTTGTTACACCAGGGCCCCATCTACATGGGGCTTTTATTCCAGTTCTACTCCACCCCCAAATCGATTGTGTCAGATGACGCATGCTGCTCTCTTTAGCTAGCCTGGCATTTCTTGCCCTAAATCCAGTTTTTTTTTCCAAACTCATTTTGTGTCAGATTTTCCTTTCATAGGAGCTTCAGTGCTGTTCGGTGCCGTGTGACCTCAGCCGGCTTTGGTGCAGGCTGGTAGAAGCAGGGCTGATTGGCAGAAGGGAAAGTAGCATGGGGTGGGGATGCAGGCAGAGCAGAGGGGTAAACATGACTACCCAGAAGTAACTCATTGCCTTCAGTTCCACTTTGCCAGCCCTGTTGTTTTAAACTTGTGCAGCTTTGAAGGAGCACAGCTGAGAAAGGCTGGCTCACTCACTGCCTCTCACTTTAAACAGTCATTGGGCTTGGCGGGGGGGGGGGGGGGGGATCCAGCTCTGCTGTTTTGAAGCTGTGCAGCTATGAAGCAGCACAGCTGAGAAATGGTGAATGCCTGTTGATTCGAAGCTGCACAGCTAAGAAAGTGTGATTGCCAGGACAGATGATTTTCCTGAACATGTACTCAGAAGCACTTCAGTAAGCCCATGTCTGTTTGCAAGGAGGGGGAGGAGCCTATTGATTGGGCAGTTAATATATATCAAAGACGATATGCTAGTTGCTCTCCCTCCTCACTGGTTCCACGCTCTCTGCTCTCGGTGCTTCTTGCACTCCTGCTCAGTCTCTGGGCAGTGGCAGCTGCCTGCTTGCCTGCCTACCTCATAAACGGGGGGGGGGGGCGGGATGTGCGGTTTGTCATGAATATCTACTTGTAAGCAAGTCCTCCATTGCGCTTCATTGAACACACGAGGGAGGGGGAGCAAGCCTTCACTCAATGGCTACCCTACACCTATGCAATTGCTGACACTCACTTCTACTTGCGGCGGGACTCACCCACCCCACCCCAACTAATGCGGCTTCAGTTCCTGTATATACCGCGAAAGCAGAGGAATACATCACTGTGTGTACAGTGGAAAGAGCTAATTTTATTCTGTGAAACTGTAGATTTTGCCCAAATCACTTCAGAAAGCATTTCCGTTTAGATTGGCCCCAGTGATTCTCAGCCTATTGCTAGAAACAGAATGCTCTCAAGCCTGAGAACTGTGTTTTCTGTGCTCTGACAAAATAATGCTCACAAGCACTGGCGACTGAAATAAATGCTGCTACAAGCACCCTATGTGGTGGTAGAAGACACCTTGAAGAGGAAGACAAGAAGCTGATCTTGGAGTGGGAAACCAGCAAGCAGTAAATTCTGCATAGGCTTCCTCTGTTCCTTATCAATGAGCTCTACCTCAACCCTGCCATACCAAGAACCTGTGCGGGCTTTCCTTCATATTAAAGGAAAGATTCACCACCCAGTGACTGAGATATAAGGTGGGGGCAGAACAATAGAAAGTATGGCGCTGTGAGCACTTTGTGAAAGATACAGGCCTGCAGATATTTCCTTCTGACACAGAAGTCTTCAGATGTATCATGCTGCTGTAGATCACAACTATAGCAGGCAGCAAGTTACACAAGAGACTCAAACTCTCATCTGACAAGCTGTTGATGAAAATAATTTAACAGGCCAGTGTTTTTTTTAAAGTGACAAGCATTAACGTTGCAAAAGAAAAGAGACCAACAAGAAGTTTAGTTTTAAAACAAAAAGTTGTTTAAAAAAAAAAACACCTCCCAGGCCACCTGATCTATAGAGATTTAAACATGTAATGATTTAATAAAAACTTAACATTGCCCTACAAACACATTCCCAATATTTTATTTTAGACATCAGTTTTAAATATTATTTTTGAATATTCACCCCAAACCACGATATGTTGCCCAAACAAAAAGGCCCTTCAGAAAATGCTCAGGTTTCAGCATCAGAAGACAGAGTGTTCCAAAGCCATCACCAATACCTCTTTATTTACCCCTGTTGTTCTAACTTGTCACACGGATGGTGGGCTTAAGAAAATGCTCTAGTTTGATCTGCGAGCACCTGGTGGGACACAGAGTGGCTGCCAGCCCTCCAAATGCTCAAGCCACTCAGGGCTCTTTAGATCAAAAGTGAGGATTAAATGTCATGCCTGGAAGACTCCAGGCAGCCAGGGTAGCCTTGGTATAATATGCTCTTATGCTCAGACAAGTAATATTCAAATACTGCTGCACAAAGTACCTTTGATATCATTTTTCACTAGTGCATGAATTAGTATTTAATTTCTATTGCAATTTTCTCCAAGTCAGGGACCCAAGGCTAAGTGCAAACTCAATACGCACAACCAAGTCAAAATATACTGAGTTGCCAGAGACCCTAAAAATATTATCTCTATACATCTTATTGTTGCCCTTAGAGTTTCTATATAAAATTATTTATATCAATCTACCTGATTGATGTAGATGCCATTATCTGCGGCTATCCAAAAACTAATTAGTCAACACTGCACATCATCTTCAGGATGTTTTTAGCCCATAGGATCTCTGGTTTGAAGTCAGTTACAGAACTTGGTTGGTTGATTACATTTTAGTCCTCCCAATAACAGATTTTTCTGGGTGGATAAACTGAACCATAGTTAATGCACAATTTAACCATGGTATGGGAGGAGAATGAGAAATTTACTCCTAAGAAGCATGTGCTCCTGGGGCTGACTCCCTTCTTGTTAACCAGTGTTAACCAGGGTTAATAGAAAGCAAGCTACATCTGCACAAGTGTGCTGTATGTTTAGTGTTTCATTTAACAAGCAATTATTTTCATTTTTAAGAAGTCATCCACGGACCCTGGCACTTTCTTCACATATTATTTCAGACACTTCATACAAGGTGTTCTCAAGACATAGTACCCACACTATTTAGGCACATATATAGCCATATAAACCCATATTTCATTTTAGACTGTCTAAATGCATACAAAAACAACAAAGAGTATTGTGGCATCTCAAAGACTAACAAATTTATTTTGGTACAAGCTCTCACCGACACTGTCTGATGAAGTGCATGTCAATGAAAGCTTATGCCAAAACAAATGTGTTAGTCTTTAAGGTGCCAAAACTCTGCCATTTTTGCTGCAACAGACTAACACAGCTACCCCTCTGGAAATATGCATAAAGTTATTCCACAATGACAAACTCCAGCTTCTGCAGCAGAAGTGCTAATTCTACAGTTGTCACTATACGTCTTTCAGAGTGCATTAGTTGCACAAAATAAAAAAAAACAAATATATATTTTTACCAAATGTTTTATTCATCTATTCACTAATACATCTAGTGCTTGTCCTTGTACAATGTTGTATTAAAGATGCACATGATGATACATTATCTAATTTCTCAATATCCCTCAAGGGCACATATGAACAGTTAATGCAGACTACTACTACTACTACTACCACCACCACCACCACCACCACCACCACCACCACTACTACTACAAGCTTCATTGACAAGGAGCTCCTATCACCAATGCAAAAAGCTTCAAGCTGTAACTGGGAAAACCAGATTCCTCTTGCTGGAAAGGAGATGAAGGCCAATTCCACGGCTATGTGGATATCGCTATTGCAGGCCCCACTGAAGGGCCCATGAAATCACTGGAGCCAATTTTTTTTAATCACTGGAGACTTTCAAAGCAGGTTACTATTAAAAACAGAAACAAACAACAGCAAAACTAAGATAGCAGTCTCAGTCATTTTTAAAACCAAAATCAAACTAACAATAAAACAGATCTAAAAACAATCAAGTACTAAAAGGCCCTTGCAAATAAAAAGGTCTTCGCTTGAAGCTCAAAGGCCAGAGTTGGCACTACATGAACTTCCTAGGCACTGCAAAACTATCATGCCACTTCTTCCACCTGAATCTGTGAAGCAGTTTTGCAACTGTATTTATTTTAATTTTAAAAAATCTTGTTCGTATAATAGAGGGGTGTTGAACCTCTTTCAGTAAGGGCTTCTTTGTAGTGGTCTTATTTGCTCCTTCTTAATTTTTATCTGATTGTAATTTTAATTTGTGTTTACTTTGTACATCACCCAAAGAACTCTTGTTAAACAAAGGCTGACTTATTCATCGTTGGCCGTCAAAAAGGAGAATACTTACCATATATTCCTCTACTCTATGACTCATGAAAGAAATTCCAAAGCCTTTCAGAGAAGGCTCCTCTCCCTTGGTCAGGTGGCAGGGTAAAGCAAATTTAGTTACTCCACCAGGGGAGGGGCCCCTCTCCACACACCCCAGATCAATCCTGCCTAGTGTTGGAGGCAGTGTCACACAAGAGATCCTGAGAACATGGCTTTAGAAAGAGAATTTATTTTAAAAAAACATAGAATTCACAGCATTGTAGTGGAACTAGGGCTTGCACCATGACTTTTTGATGAGCAGGGAGAATGATATTATCTGTCCACTCTCCCCCCGCCTCCCGGTTTCCCTGAAGCTTAGCTGCAACCCTCACAGTGGCTGTGGGAGACGGCAGGGGATTAAAATGGATTTTCCCACTAGCAAGATATTGCTGTGAACTATCCATGTTGTAATTCAAAGTATTTTGGGGAAACCTAGCCGTTAATAAACTATTAAGACCCATTAGCTGTACAGAAGACCTGCTCCTGGCGGAGATGAAAACTCCTAGAACTGGGTTGTAGATATAGATCAACACAGTTGCCTGAAAGTTTGGACTCTCCTTGGGGGCGTGGCTATGGGGACTGTCATGATGAGCATCTGTATTTTAAAATGTACCACTAGGCCGCTGCTCATTCCCCTTCCTGACATGGATTGGTCAGGGACAAGGAGCACTTCACTGTCACCAGGACTGACCAGGGAATTCCTTTGCGGAGAAAGCAGGCTTCAAAGGCAACGTGCTGCAGAGGGTTGCAATGCCCGCACAGATTGTGCTACACCTTTCCTCCTCAATCTCACCTGCACAACAGCAGGAGGTATGGTGATGGGCAGAAGCCACCCTTCCAATCCTGGTGGAAAGTTAGGAATGAGCAGCAGCCATATTACCTGTTTAAAGGCAATGCTATGCAAAGGCCCCAGATGCCAGCACAGAGTGCTCAGAGTTTTTTTCCTCTGCATTGTTGACTACAATGAGCTTAGATCTGGCAAGGCCATGTTAGTCATAGTCATGTATACCACTTTTCTGAACACTCTGTACTCTAAGCAGCTCAGAACAACAAATGGAAACAAAAAAGTATAAATATATCAACAATACATTGTTATCCACAGCATCTCCGTATAAAAGACAACTCAAACCAGTTTCATAATACATACACAATTACAAAAAGAACCATCTCAATATCAGAGCAATTCATTCCCAATTCCTTGCTAACACAGAGAAAGACAAGCTTTGATCTAAGAGGGAACAGCAGCAGAACAAGCTCTTTAAAGGGCTTCAAGTGGGGAAGGAGCCAGTTCTCAGTCCCAGGTGTTAATAAGAACAGGATGATACAACCTCTGGTGAAAACGGAAAATGACAAAAAGCTCTCTTCTCTGGCCTAGTGGTTCTTAATGCATGCATGTTTCCATGATCACTAATAAAGTAACCCTTCCTGTCTCTCAATTCTAGATTGTGTTCCTTTTATATCTGTATACAACACATTGTAAAGTGCCATGTGCTTTGATGGAACTGCATTAAAAAAAAATAGTAATACGAGCCTTCCACAAGTAAATAATTGTGGTTATTTTTTTTTCTGTAAGACCATTTATTCTTGCAGTTTCTTCATGTCTACTGCATGAACTTCCCTACCAGGCAGTGTTTCAAACATGCAAGTAGTTATCAGTCGCGTTATAATTACATGGAAACAGTACACTACTTTGCACACATTTACAGTAAACCTCAGTGGGTTTCATTTTTCCCTTAGCTATGGTGCTAACAGCTACTATCCAACTGAACAGCATTCTCTTGGCAGTTCATGATACATGGCCAACGATGCCTTGGTCCATTAATTTTTCATAATGGTCAAAAGCCAATTCTAGTTTAAATTTGTCTCTACTGCTCATTTAACAAGTGAGAAGCAGGATTGCCAACCAACCAGGACAAGACTGGCCTGGCTGTTTTTTGTCTTTCTGGAAACAGAATGAACACACCAGTTGTAGGGAAAATGGAAGAAAGCTCTCAGGAGCACCACTCTTAAGTACAATTTCAGACTCAGACTCTTCACACTGTTGCAAAATACTGCATCTGCCTAATTGTGTCCTTGGGAACAAACTCAGTGTGAAACTCAATTGGCTCAATAAAAACTTTTGTACATCCATAGGTTTCCTTCCTCCTTTTGGGGTTTCCAAAATTGCTGCCTGAACAGTCGGTGTAAATGTCCTAATTTGGAACTGGTTGCTAGCATTTTTTTTTAGTAAAAGTGGGTTTTTATTTTATTCAGTGAAGCCAGCAGAATCTGTTTTCATTTTCATGTCTGAACCAGCCTTCCCCAACCTGTTGCCCTGGAGATGTGTTGCACTATTACTCTTAGCTTTCCCAGCCAGCATGGCCATTAGCTATTCCTGCCAGGTCGGGGAAGGCTGGCGTAACCCATGCACATACACTAAGGGGCCAAGTTGTTGAGCTCAGCCCCACATCACAAATGTGCATGCTGCTGCACAACAGTAGGAGTACATATGCTTCCTTAACCTACCCTGCCTTCCAGAGCAACGAAGATATTTTGGCAATGGCAGCTATGGGAACTACTCTCCCAAGTCCCTGCACAGCTCCCTTGCCCACAACAGACTGTAAGTACAAGATCAGCCTACTGTATATGCCGCCTTTGCTGTTGGCTATGCTTCTGCTGGAGTCCATCAGGCTCTAGCTTTTTACCAAGCCAAGGCTTAACCCTGGTACCAGGATTTGTTTTTTTTTTGTTTGGTTAGTTTTTTAATCAAACGCTTAGCAATCCTAGTGAGATTACTTTTTTCAAAGTTTCATTCTGCCCAAAGCTGCTTGCTTCCATAAATTGTTGCCAACAGCAGTAATTGTTGCCAATTGTTTGAAATTCCAGGAATGATAATTAAGCAATACTATATAAGGCTTTATTTCATTAAATAAAACACCAAAATGGAGTGTCTTTCTTGATGGCTCAGATGCTAACTAGAATGCTGCTCAAAGCGTTAATAAAGAACGTGCAAAAGTTTGAGGTGGAAAAAAAGTATTGAAATACTTTCACAAAATATCAGTTATCAGCTACACATAACTTGGTTAAAGGTTGTAGTTGAAAATGGTATTTAAGGAGTGAGGCAAAAAGGTAGAGTGGCAGAACACATGGCTGCTAAGGCCAGATATAATTGGCGGATCCCTGCCTTCTGCCAACAGCATCTCTTTGCACAGTGTAGGAGTCCACTGTTAAACCCAAGGCCAGCTTCTCAGGCACTGCAGGGAACATAGTTTTTGCAAAGAAGGTACTTGGAAGGTAGACCCTCAAGAGGAAGTTTAGCCCTACAGTTTTATATATCTGTATCGCTATATGCAGGTCATTGTTAATAGGTTATTTCATGCTTGGTGTCAGTTGTGTTTTCATGCTGTTGATGGAATAATTTATTAATTTAATAATTTAATTTTTAATTATATTATTAAAATAATTTAATAATTTCATGCTTGTTGATGGAATAATTTTTTAAAAAATCAAGAAGGTACTTGGAAGTTCTCCGTGCTTCCAGGATGCTTTAAACAGTTTAAGTGCTATGTAGATAGCAAGTCTGAACACTACTCAATGCTCACATAACTTCCATCAGAACAGGAATTCATTTGCGAAATCCTGATCCATCCTACCAACCTCTTTTTAGATCCCACATATCAACTTAAATAATGCAAGTAGTTTTGAACTGGAGTATGTAACGCAGTTATGCAAAATATTTTGTGATGCTATTGTGTGCAACCATAAATCAACATTTTATTTTGGTAACTAACGAATCTCACTGTGCACTGATTAATAAAGAACACTGGTGTCTCCAATATACCCCTCTCCATCATGATCTTTCAAAGTAGCAGCATTTGGGACCTGCCCTATGCTAGCATGCAGCAACCCAAGTCTTTTCATTTTTCTATAACCCAACCTTCCCCAACCTGCTGCTCTCCACATGTTTTGAACTTCAATTCCCATCAGCCTCAGCTAGCATAGCCAATGGTCAGGGATAATGGTATTTGTAGTCCAAACTATCTAGAGGGTACTGGATTGGGGAAGGCTGCTCTAGTCTGTTAAAAATTCTACTGATATAACTATAAATCAACCACAAAAGATCTATTCTGTGGGCCATTTCACACAATCAAGCAAGCTACCATGGCTGAAATAATTCACCACAGCTTGTTTTAATTCCTGGCGCATGCTAGCATACCGTTTCCCTAATTACCCACCCAGGCATGCCTTGTAGTGTCATCCGAACATAGGTGGCGTGGCTTTAGGGGGAAACAACCGTCCAATAACGCTACAACAGCCCACCAGTTATTGGAGGGTTGTTTCTCTCTCAAACAAACCATGCTGCCCAACTTCGGACAATACAACAAGCAGCACCTAGGCAGTGTCTTGCTATGGCTGGATCAGGCTCAGCGTTAGGTTAACCTAAGGGGCAATCCAAACGCAAGTCAATGAACAGGCAGTGGTTAAAGGCAGTTTTACCAGGCAAGAGGGAGAGTTCCAAAAGAGAGGTCTGAAGAGCAGCCAAGCTCCAAACACAGACAAGCAGTCAGATGCAATACGCAGTCCAAGAAACAGAGTCAACCAGGAGTCCAAGGTCAGTAGCACAAAGATTTGATCACAGAGCAAGGTCAGAGGTACAAGGCACTGGAGCTGGTGAAAGGTGTTGTTTCCAGCAATGGTTAGTCTGTTACTGAAGGCTTATACTGTCAGAGCTTCCTGAGCCCCACTAGGCTGCAGTTTGTTACAAGCCTTGCTCCTGAGGAGTCCCTTCCTCTTGAAGACTCCTTCTCTCTATTTCATCACTTCTTCTTAAAGAAGCCCTACTGGCCTGCCTCTTGAGGCCATGATGCTCTTGGGGGCTACATGGTCTCCCAGCCTCCACCTCAGAGGTGGAACTCCCCTCCTCCTGCGGGAACAGAAACATGATCATCTCTCCTGAGGGCCCAGGCTTCCCAAGGTCTCCTGCCATGGATGGCTCCTTGGTTTTGGTCATCTCTGGGTACTCTAGCTCCTACTCAGAGGATGATTCCTCCAGCAGGGCATGACAGGCAGGTAATTAGGGAAATGGTAATTAGAGAAATGGCACCTGCTGGGGATTAAATGAAGCCACTGTAGTTTATTTAAGTCATGGTGGATTGTTTTGATCGTGCAAACCAGGTGGGTATCTATACACCTAAAATATAATCAGCTCTGATAAGTATTCTGTTTCCATAGTGATTACTTTACATTTCAATGGGCCATGGGTATAAAAAAATCCTTTGACAGAAGCGGTGATATGACAAAGAGGTAGGATTTCAAGAAGGCTTACTATCTACATAGCATTTAGATAATTTAAAATATTCTGGAAACACTGAAAACAGATAAAATGGCTTGCATGAGAGCCTTTTGCAAGTGTAGGATTGCCTTCTTTTGAACTGGCCCTTGTAGCTATTCCGTTAGCAGCAGATTAATCTGCAGGAATGATCAGATAATGATATTTAGTCCATGACATGAAAATCTTAAACTGCTTGGTTTCTGCATATCAAGCCTGATCACTTTCTGCTGGCCAGCTGGCAAACTTACGTAAGTCCCACTGAAACCAAGGATAGGTGAATCAGAAGGCTGCTCACTCCAGCCAGCCCAGGTTTCTCCATCCATCCCCATGCATTTCTTTGGTTTCCAAAATATACACTTGCAATATATTGACACTGCAGAATCCCCTTCCATCTGGGATCATGGGGGTTGAACTACAAGTCCAGTCAACCTCAACTAACAGTACCAACGGCCAGCGATGATGGGATTTGTAATTCATAAGAACATGATCAGACCAAGGGTCCATCTAGTCCATCATTCTGCTCACACAGTGATCAACCAGCTGCCACAAATAGGACATGAGTACAACAGCACCAGCCCGCTCATGCTAGGATTCAGTTGCCAACGTGCTGTCACACTGTAGCATGACCAAGAAACATAACCCAGAATGATGCTAGGATTCACTCTTTACGTTTGGGGTTAACATGGGCAGGGAGCACATTTAGCCACCATAATGGTGTCCCTGAGTTCACCCTTTTACAATGATATGGGACCAAATGACATGGGAGAAAAAGCCAAGGTATAAGAAAGTGTTTGCCATAAGAAAAGTGACAAAAATCAATACTAGTGTAATACCTTTATTAGGCCAACTAAAAGGTCACAAAAATGTACAAGCTTCCTAGATCACCAGATCTCTTCATCAGGCAAGGGGTTACAAGAAGCAAGTTGGCAGGGAGGGGAGGGAGAAATAGGAGGGGGAATGGCTAACTTGATGTTGAAGTCATGATGGCTGCATAGTCAGAAGTCTTATCATAGTATGGAGGAAGTGGGTTTGCAGAAAGTCAAACAGGGTTCTCCCAGGTGATGTGATGGTTTCAGTGCCCCTGGGACCACTGGAATCAAGAAAGTTGCAGACAACTGTTGATCTTCCCTTTCTGAAAATATAAAATCCAACTCTACATTTGGGGGTGCTGTTGTGAGGGTGCCCTCCATCTCTGACACTGGGTGGTCCAATACTTTTGGACAGAGATGCCACAGGAGAAGCAATGTGCATCTACTTACAAATATATGCAGCACCACTAGGGGTCTTTGCCATACACAAGCACTCCCTCCCTATATTGCATGCACACACTTGCCACCTTGACTGGTGTTTTTGTTGTTGTTGTTCAGTTGTTAAGTCGTGTCTGACTCTTCGTGACCCCATGGACCATAGCACGCCAGGCCTTCCTGTCCTCCGCTCTCTCCCAGAGTGTGCTCAAGTTCATATTCATTGCATCGGTGATGCTATCTAGCCATCTCATCCTCTGCTGTCCCCTTCTCCTTTTGTCTTCAATCTTTCCCACCATCAGGGTCTTTTCCAGGGAGTTTTCTCTTCGCATTTGGTGGCCAAAATATTTGCGCTTCAGCTTCAGTATCTGTCCTTCCAATGACCAGTCAGGGTTGATTTCCTTTAGGATGGACTGATGTGACCTCCTTGCAGTCCAGGGGACTCGTAAGAGTCTTCTCCAGCACCACAGTTCGAAAGCATCAATTCTTCGGCGCTCAGCCTTCCTTATAGTCCAGCTCTCACAGCCATACATTACTACTGGGAAAACCATAGCTTTCATTATACGAACCTTTGTCGGCAAGGTGATGTCTGCTTCTTACTATGCTGTCTAGATTTGCCATAGCTTTCTCCCAAGGAGCAAGCGTCTTTTAATTTCATGGCTACAGTCACTGTCTGTGGTGATCTTGGAGCCCAAGAAAGTAAAATCTGTCATTGCTTCCATTTCTTCCCCTTCTATATGCCAGGAAGTGATGGGGCCAGATGCCGTGATCTTAGTTTTTTTAATGTTGACTTTCAAACCAGCTTTTGCACTCTCCACTTTCACCCTCAACAAGAGGCTCTTTAGATCATCTTTGCTTTCTGCCATTAGGGTGGTATCGTCTGCGTATCTGAGGTTGTTGATAATTCTCCCGGCAATCTTAATTCCGACCTCTGATTCATCCAACCTGGTGTTTCTCATGATGTACTCTGCATATAAGTTAAATAAGCAGGGCAACAATATACAGCCTTGTCATACTCCTTTCCCAATTTTGAACCAATCGGTTGTTCCATGTCTAGTTCTTACTGTTGCTTTTTGACCATCGTACAGGTTTCTCAGGAGACAGGTAAGGTGATCTGGTACTCCCAACTCTTTAAGAATTTGCCAGTTTGTTGTGATCCACACAATCAAAGGCTTTAGCTTAGTAAATGAAGCAGAAATAGATGTTTTTCTGGAATTCTCTTGCTTTCTCCATGATCCAGCGAATGTTGGTGATTTGATCTCTAGTTCCTCTGCCTCTTCGAAACCCAGCTTGTACATCCGGTAGTTCTCAGTTCGCATACTGCTGAAGCCTAGCTTGTAGGATTTTGAGCATCACCTTGCTGGCATGTGAAATGAGCGCAATTGTATGGTAGTTTGAACACTCTTTGGCATTGCCCTTCTTTGGCATTGGAATGTAAGCTGACCTTTTCCAGTGTGAGTGTTCCAAATTTGTTGGCATAAATAGCTCAGCTGGAATACTGTCATCTCTGCTAGCTTTGTTGTTAGTAATGCTTCCTAAGGCCCACTTGACTTCACTCTCTAGGATGTCCAGCTCAAGTTCAGTGAGCGCACTATCATGGCTATCAGGGACATCCAGATCTTTCCTGTATAGTTCTTCTGTGTATTCTTGCCACCTCTTCTTAATCTCCTCCACTTCTGTTAGGTCCCTGCCTTCTTTGTCCTTTATCATGCCCGTCTTTGCACAAAACATTCCCTTGAGATCTCCGATTTTCTTCAAGAGATCTCTAGTCTTTCCCATTCTATTGTTTTCCTCTATTTCTTTGCACTGTTCATTTAAGAAGATCTTCTTGTCTCTCCTTGTTATTCTCTGGAAATTTGCATTCAGTTGGATATATCTTCCCCTTTCTCCCTTGCTTTTCGCTTCCCTTCTTTCCTCAGCTACTTGTAAAGCCTCATCAGACAGCCACTTTGCTTTCTTGCATTTCTTTTTCTTTGGGATGGATTGAGTTGCTGCCTCCTGAACAATGTTATGGACCTTCGTCCATAGTTCCTCAGGCACTCTGTCTATCAGGTCTAATCCCTTAAATCTATTCGTCACCTCCACTGTATATTCATAAGGGATATGATTTAGGTCATACCTGAATGGTTTAGCGGTTTTCCCTATGTTCTTCAATTTAAGCCGAAATTTTGCAATAAGAAGCTCATGTAAAGAACTCTGTAAAGAACTGTTAGTTTCATATGCTGCTGCTTTCTTTTACATGCCTGTCACACCAAGCAGCCTGGAGGCAAGCTGGTGGCAAAGCCAGGAAGCAGGCAATTCAACAGCAGTCCTGGCTCCAGATTTTTGAGGGCCCTTCGGCGGGCCCCCTCCCACCACTGTTACCACCTGCTATTGCTCCTTCTCCTCTTTCTCATCATTGCTACCACTTGCTTGCTTGACAGGCAGAGAGCCAGTGAGTAAGTAGGCAGTGGCATCTATTCCTTCTCCTTCTCCCTACCACTACTGCCTAGGCTAAAGCAAGAGGTAGGTGAACAAGCAGGTTGCAGTGGTGAATAGGAGGAGGAGCAACTCTAGAGGATCTTGTCAGTGAGCCCCTGCTGGGGTGTGGACCCTTGGCAGGTGACCAAACATTCCTACCCTTGACACCACCCCTGGTCACAGGCAGCTCAGTTACTGCCCAAGCAAAGTTGTTCTGACAGAGGAGCCAAGTCAAAATCAGCAGCTTTATACATGGAACCATGGTTTCCCCCTTGTATCACCAGAGTTCTACAGATCTGGTAGATATACTGCTCTGTCTGGCAAGTAATGGTGAAGCACAGCAAAGAGCAGACCTGTATCTCCTCTCTCAGAGAGGTTCTGATACTGCAATCTTGATTATTTCACATATCCCAGATTTGGCTTCAGAGTTCTGATGGAGAGATGCTGTGGCCAGATTTCAGCTTTTCCTTAGACACAAACGGGACTGACCACTGCAGACTAGCTCTTTGAAGGCAAGCAGATATATATTACTGGTTTTGCAAGTGTAACAGAGAGGGAGGGGATTCATATATGCTCATCTTGTGATCTTGATTATCTCACATGTTGCCCTACATGTGAACAAATCTACATATATATATTTTTATATTACAACAACTCTTTAAACAGAGCTGGGGGAGACTGAGTTCAAATTGTGTGCTGTGCACAGAAAAAATCTCATCATCTATGGCCTGTTTAATACAAGAATTGTTTCTTCTTGCCTTTATTTTAGAAGAAAGTGACAAATCTGTCATCTTAATTTCAATGCTTCATTTTACTGAAATTTACAGGAAACCTTTAAATGAATGCTTTAAACTTGTGCCTGTATTTATAGTAGGCATTTTTTAATTAAAATACATCCTGGACACAAGGAAAATGAAGTCAGCGCTGCACTGAAAAAACAGAAATTGTTTCCTTTCAACCACATCTATATAAAAAGCAATATTACTTTGCTGTTTTGCAAGGAGACTGTAAATTGCTATGCAGTGATAAGCAGCTGTAACCTTTCCTCCTGGAAGGGTGTTTCCTCCCCAGCAAAACAATTTAGGTCACAGGCCACAATAATGACACTGAGTCAATGGACAATCTATTTATTTTTAAAACAAGATTTTCCTTTTGCTGTTTTCAAAATGGATTACTTTTAAAATAAATCTGAATGGATCGTTTTTCAAGAACCTCCTTGTTTTTAGAATACCAATAGTTACATTGGTATTATTTTTAGTAGGCTGGCTCTGGCCTGGAACTTTTAATTTATGAAGGTACTAACTCAATGGCATGCTAGGAATTGCAAGGAGGACTCAAGAATTTCAGCACTCCCTGTTCTGAAATCTTTTAGGGCTATGATGACTGGTTAAGTAGGAGGCAGGCTTCAGCAAGGGTAGTTGCAGCCTTCCTCAACCTGGTGCCCTCCAAATATTTTGGACTTCAGCTCCCATCAGCCGCAGCCAGCATGGTCAATGGTCAGAAATGCTGAGAGTTGTAATGCAAAACATCTGGAGGGCATAAGTTTGGGAAAGGCTGGCTTAGAAAGACTTGGGTCCTTGATAACCTCCTCTAGCTTCACTAGGAAGTGAAACCTTATGTTCTTCTGCAAGTGTAAATCGAGGATGCCAAAGATGTGTGGGGGGAAGATGTCCTCACTGTGCCTAGGCTTTTCAGTTCTCCACTGTGAGGCCAGATGGCTCTCCTCTCTTCCTTTTCTGTCTGTTAGCAGACCTCAAATGAGATGGCTTGCTGATTCCTGCACACCTCAATGGTTGACAGCTGAACTTGCTAACTGCTGCAGCCAAGAAAAGCATAGTTTCTGAGATAATGATATGGAGAGTTTTGCCTATGGCATTTAATCTGTGATGGCCATTTCACATATGTAAGCCTTGCCCAAGAAAGTCTGGTTTAGTAGCGTACATAGAGCGTTTTGTGCTTGGAATAGACCCTATGGTCATGAGTTCTACCCTCGCAGAGGGCCATGTTGGGGTCATACCTCAAAAAAATAAATAAAAGGAAATTAACCAGCACTTCTAGTTCTAAAGATCTCAGGTCGCAGCACTAAGAGACCTCTCTGTGAGAACCACTGCCAGAGTACTCCATGCCTCAGTGCCAACTTTTCAGTTGCAGCACCCAGATTGTTGAACACCTTATCCCATGATACTCATTTGGCCGCCTCTTTAAATACTAGGCTAAACAATCTCAGTAGTACAACTAACTGCATATGATCATGATTTTGCAGTCAGCTGATTAATATACATGTGTGACTTGACCCCCAGGTTACGCTCTGTTCCCTCCCCGCAGTTAATTAAGGGGAGGATTAAATTGTATTTATTTTTTCTTGGCCTTGTGGGGCTTGATCTTAAGTGATAATGGTCGATTTACAACTTTGGACAAGCCAGTGAAGATAGGATTATCAAGATATCTGGAAGTTGAGCTCCCAAATCCTAATGGTTTTTAATGAGAGTTGGAAGCTTAACTACTCTCCAATCCTTCAAGTTCTCACATTATCTGCCCAGTCACAAGTGCACATAATTGTGTTTGCTTCAAAGGGATGTAAGGAAGTCTATATAAAAAATGCTATACCCCATATAATTTTAGAACTGTAGTCAGTTCTTAATATATGCACATACTGCTTCGTGTTTTAGGGCAGGAGTGAGCAGAGGCTAGACCGGCTTGTACTGATAAATACTGTAATTTGATTGTTGTTGTAAGCCATTCGCTTTTCTTCTTTTTGAAGAGGAAACAGGTATTTTTAAAAAAAATTTAAAAAAACAACCACACATATTAACCTACGTTTATACTGAGAGGGAAAATTAATGATCTGAAAGACAAAATCTTGTGCAAAGTTTGCCCTTTCATTCCAACTCCCCTTTCCTTGTGTCTCATATTTTGTCAAACCCAACATCCATATAAATATATATAAAAATAAGGGAACACATCAAGAAATAATACATCTAGAAGCTGAGGAGGAAAGACAAAAACTGTTACTACTGCTGTAAATCAAAGCGATTACCAGGGGGCTGGAAACCGTTTTTTCTGTCAAGGGCTGTCTTCTCTTGCAGGGGCTGTCTGTCAGGAGCCACAACGCAGGAGCCAGCAGTGGGTGGCATGTTACCAAATGTGCTCCCATAGACACGTGTACAAACTTGTGCATGTTCTCTAGATATGCATTCATAAGGGACCCTTTAATTTTGGCAACAGGATGTCTAGCAGGAGGAGATCTAATGTTTCATACACACACTGGCTTCTTCAATAAGGGGAATTTATTAATTGCAATCAAGAATTTAAAATCTGTACTCATTAACTGGGGAAATTAATTTGGTAGAGCATTTAGAAATCAAAACAACCAAAACATACATGAGACATATAAAACCTCAGCAGATGTGGAGAGAGCCAGAATGTGGGGAAATTAGCTTAGTCCTCTCAGCGGCTGAATCCACTAGGCCATGGAAATGCATGAATAGACCAAATAGATCTGGACTGGGTTTCTTGGTGCGGAGGTGGTGAAGAGATGGGGATACGCACCTTTACAGCAATAACCTCTCCATAAACTATTAGAAATCCAACACACATACAAAGGCAGAAACGTACAGGACTGTTTTTAATGAGACTAGTATGAACACATGAAATCAGGCTTCACTGTCATATGATGTGCTGAACTCTCAAACTGGGGAGGCGCCATGTTCAGTGGTCAAACACATGCCCAAGTTCTCTGGTTGAGAGCATGGAGAGGCACTGCTTAGAGACCAATCAGACATGAACCAACAATCTAAGCATGTACAAGCCACATCCGTGTCTACAAATCCATCAAGTTCAACTTGGATGTTATAAAAAGCATGCCTTGTCTCTGATAAGGAAAATCCATATTCCACATCTATATGTGTGCATACCTATAGATTCATCATCCTACAACAACCAGCTGCTGCTAAAGCCAATGTTGCTTTCTAAGCTTAATATGAACCTGCTGCAACACAACTCTGGGATACTTGACATACACCAAACAACTAATATGCAGGAAATAATTTTGTCCAACAGAAATCCCTCTCAAACAGACTGTTTTTCTTTCAAAGCTCATTAGCAGACAACAACATTCTGGACACTCTTGGAATGCAACCATGCAAGAGTCCCTGACTCGGGCCCTTATGAGACAGCCACCTATTACATATAGAATGGGTATCTTACTAAAGCCTTTGCACAGACTTTGAGGCTGACTCACAAGACTAAGAGTCATTGGAGCACCAGTTCAGTGATCATCATGAAAAGCAATTTTGATATTCCACAAGTGGAGCATAATATCCTTTGGAGACAGAAAGTGAGAAAATAAAAGACCACACATGGGAGTTTTTAGCTGTATCTCAACTCTGTGTCTCAGCATGACATGAAGAAATGGATCAGGCATACCCTGCGTAGGACTATGAATATAATATTACTACAGCACGTGGGAAGCAAAACGTTTCAATGCCAGGGAAAACATGACACTGGAATTTTCCATTCCTTTCGGCAGCTTGTGACAGAAATTGGGTAGCTATCTTTCTAACACCTGCAGGCAAAGTGCCGTGCATCTCTTACTAAACATTCAGAAGTGTACCTAATTCAATTTGTAGCTGCAAAAACTAAAATCCAAATGAATATAAACATTGCAATGACACACTGTGCTGCTCTGGCCTACAAATTTGGGGACCCTTCCAAAACTTAAGCTAAATTTACATGACCAAGCATCCTTAACAGGAGCTTAGGCTCACACCATCTCACTTCACTCCCCATTATCTTGCCCCAATCCAAATGTTGTAGGAGAGGAACTCCCCCTTTTGTACCTGGGAGGCCAGAAAGTATTGGCAAATTCATGATTCCTTCCAGGTGAAGCATGGGTTTCAAGAAGTACCAGATGGAGAACATCTGAGGAACAGGCCACCAAAGGGTCATCCAAATGAACATTCTAGAAGAAACCAAAGGCCAGAGCTGAGGATTCAGTCAAGATGTGATACAAGGCGGAAAGCAGGAAACACAGACCAGAAGAGCTGGAGGGAAAGAGCTAGCCAGACTGGAACTAACAGGCATGTAAGAACTACAGTAGCAGAATCCATACGATAAGGCCCAAAAGCTGCAAGCACAGAATAAATGCAATGCTCGTGTCTTCCAGAAGCTGATATGAGAAGTATATATATGTTGTCCAGAGTCATATGGCTTCTGTCTTCCAAAATGTATGCCTTAATAGTCTTCAATAACTGTTTTTTGCTACAACAAAATTAACAACATTGAAATTTGTCTCCATGCTCCCTTACACAAGATCCATATAAGAGGGAGTGTCATTAACATAAGAATTCCCATGCTTGGTCAGAAAGTGTCCAATTCAAGATATACGTTACAGACACAACTCCAGCTGTGAATCTTCCTCCCCCTTCTTCCTAATCAGGGCTCTCTTTTAGCAGGGGTTACACTCTTTGTTCAGACCCAAGTTGGGAACCCTGATTCGCCCATTCAAACCCTGGCTGGAAACTCTGATTTGCACCAACTACTCAGCACCCGTACAGATGTAATGTTTGGAGAAGTTTAAGGGTGAAAAGTGAAGGAGGAGTTTGAACTAAAAAAGGAGGGGGTACGGAACCTGAAGCCTGCTCCCACTGTCTGTTAAAGAGATAGTAAATGTTGCATCAGCACTGGGCCTATCAGAGGCAGGACTGAATCTCTTTGAGGGATTGCACAAAATGAAAAGCATATCTGGAGTGTTAACATGCCCTGCCATAACTTTTGAGAGAGATCATAAGCCTGGTGCAAACATCATGTGCTGCTCTGATTTGTAAAAGAGTAAAGACACGGGTGTCCACAAGGGGAGGCCAAGGGGACAACCTGGTAAACCATAGTCCCCAGATTCTCAGCTTGCTTGCTTGCGTTTTTGAAAGTGAATCTCTGGCCCTTGTATAACCCAAGACAAAATGTGCAGGCATATATTCTGCCCATTCATTTTGAGAGAAACAAACCTGCTCCCACTTTTCTGTTTTTAGCCAACCAATTAAGTCATGGTAATGACTGACATTTAGGGAAGCAGAGCTAGCTAATTAAACAAAAGAAGGCTATAGTGACACACCCATTGTTTTGAGAAGCAACTTCCTGGTTAATTTTTTAGCCCCCCGCCCCCCACCCCCGGCAGAGAAGTGATTGCTGCCCCATAAAAAAATTCAAAAATCCTGGATTTTAGTGAAGCTGTGATTGAGAAGCAGCATATCTACCTAAAAACAAAACATAGCAGCAAAGAGAGGAGTTTTTCATCTTTGTAACTCAGGTCTTATTTCATACCCAAAAATATTCCACCTCCCCCCACCCCAAGTTTGTAAAAACATTTTTTTTACTACTCTGCCAAAGCAGAGGAGGCCCGTCATTATTATACAGGGGTCAGGGCTGTGACTGAGAGTGCATGGGTAAAAGCCCTGCAAAGTTGCTCACTGCTGTTATACCTATTTTCTTGGGCCAGATGGAGTTCTCATTGTATATGATAAACCTGCAGTATAGTTGTGTGTTGTTACTCAGTCTCCTGGCATGTTGGTTTTTTAGGGACATGGGGGGGGTGACTGACATTGACTGTAGCAACAGGGCAACTAATTATGAAGCGAGCCAGAGAAGAATTGAGGGTTTCAGCTACAGATGGGAAGTCACCATCAGGAAACCAGGTCTACATATCAATGAATAGAAGGTCTACATATTAAGAAATGATGAGGGGTAGACCTAGTATACAAGTTTCTCAGAGGACAGGTCTAGCAAGCTTAGCGGAGCAGGATTCAATATCACAGTCACCAGATCTAGAACTAGTCCTCTGACACTATTTGTGTACATATTTCGCCTGCCCAAATTCTTGTGTACAGCCATGAATAAAAATGTCTTGGTGTATCAATACCAGACGAGTCAAACAAACAAATGAAGTTCCCTAAGGATCAGGCTGTATGAGTAGTGGAACAAAGAATAAAAGGATCCACGTGCTCCACTGAGCATAAATACTGCAGACAAGCAGATCCGGAGAAGGCCAACAGAAGAAGCAGCCTGGAAGGCAGGACCAGAGAAAATAAATCTGTCTCCAAAGGACATGGAAGAGATCAGTCACTTGGAAGGTGGCAGAGAAATGGACAACGTTCAAAAGGGGAAAGAGGCATTGTAACTTGGCTACAATACTCTACCGGCAGCTCTGGCATGTACAGTTTCTCCGGAATTGAAGGCATAGGAGTTACAGAACAAGAAATATGCAGCAGTCATTTAAAAAAAGCAAAGATCTGAAATTATGGTAATAAGGGGAGGAAACAAAAAGTTGGATAAACTAATTCATACTTGGTAGGGGAAATTAAATCTACAGGATTATCTTTTCACATACTTGATTTAAAAGGAGACCTGGAAAAGCTACAAAAAGCTAAGGAAGCACAGGGAGAAATGAAGAGGAGAGGAAAAGCCATGATAGCAGAGAGTACAAGATTGTTTTTAAGTTGATGGAGACAGAGTGTGGAGAGTTAAAACAGCAAAACAACAAAGTAGGACTAGATTTCAGTTGTAATGTAATCTAATTATATCATAAAGGTCCATATTTATATGAAACTCATCAGTGAATTGGTCCAAAGCATTCGTGCTCTTCTGTATTTCTAGTGCCATATGGTAGTTCTCCCACTGCCTGGATGCCTCACAATATGGAAGTCATTCAAAGCACAATAAGACTATTTGTTTTTTTGCTATTTTTTAAGGATAAGACAAAATAATGGAAAACAGGTCTATCAATGACTGCCCGTTTCCCCAGTTCAGGAAGCCTTTGCACTGGAGTTTGGAGCTCTTGGGGAAATGTTGGTTCACCAGTGATCAGTGGTATAGTGGTAAATTTTGAAGTGTAGGTGCTCTTCATGACAGTCCCTCAGGGAGTGGTGTTGATCCATATCAACAAACCAGTTCTAGCAGTTTTTTATCTCCACCAAAAGCAGGTCTTTTATAAAACTATTTGGTCTAAATTGCCCATTCTGAGACCAAACCACCTCAAAATACTTTGTATTACAACAGAGAACAATATATTACTGTTGGGAAAATTTAATTTCCCCTCAGCTACTGTGAGGATTGCAGCTAAGCTCAAAGGGAATAGAGAACTCTGAAGGGGTGGCAGATGATGTCAATGTCCCCACTACTCAGAAAGTGTCAGTGCTGCATCCCTGCGACCCCTGACTCCACTACACTATGGGCATTAATTCAACTCAGACTGAGAATTCATATAGGATGTGGAGGCTCCAGGCCATCCTGTTTCTCAGCCAGACATTGATCCAGGCAGGTGCTTACATATGCTTCCCCCTCCTCTCAAGTAGACTCAACATGCTGCTAACAGGGCACTTCACTAGCATCCCTGAAGCTCCTGCCTAGCCCGCCATCTCCTCTGCTCCTGTGGTCCTGGGAATGACGTGGGGAGGGTGCAAGAGCCAGCCAGGAACCCAGGTGAAGGCCTCTGGTCCTGGGGTGGGGATGACTGGATCCAACTGCTCCGCAGAGTCACTGCTGGTAGTGGGGTCCATTGGAGGAGTGCCCCTCTTCTGAGAAGACCAGAGGATCCAGGTCTTGAAAGAAATTTGAATTAAGACAGGATTTTACTTCCTGTCTTCTGGAATTTGACTTGGGCCAGGAAATATTACTGTCTTGACACAATAAAGAGTTTCATATATAAAGATATTATTTACACATACAACCAGTTAGAGTGAAATAAAGTACTTTTATTATAAAGATTCATTCACACACACCATTCCTACTTAATACACAAATAGAAAAGAAATGATTAGACTTACAACGAATCTGCCAGCAGAGGCCCTGTCCCTTTTCTCACCAAAATGAATAAGTTCTTTTAGAGTCGAGATAGAAGGCTGGAACCTCACCCATCAGGTAAAATTTTATTTTATACCCCTAAGTCCTATGCCAACGCTTTATCTAATACCACACTTCATACCCATTATGCTAAGATCTTGGAAAGGAAAGGTTCCTCCTGTGCAAGCACCAGGTCATTACTGAGCCCTAGAGGGACGCCTCTTATGCTGGCGTTTTCATGGCAGACTATAGCAGGGTAGTTTGCCATTGCCTTCCCCAGTCGCGACTATCTTTCCCCCCAGCAAGCTGGGTACTCATTTTACTGACCTCGGAAGGCTGGAAGGCTGAGTTGACCTGAGCCAGCTACCTGGGACCCAGCTTTCCGCTGGGATCGAACTCAGGTCGTGGGGAGAGTTTCAGTTGCAATATTGCCGCCTACCACTCTGCGCCACACGAGGCTATGATCTTACTGACTGATTATTATAAAGTGGTCTAGCTTCATTTAAGCCCCTTACTCTAAATCTAAGTGCCTCCTTTCTGAAAACGTTCTGACTGACCAGAGAATTTCCAAAAGTCTCTAACTTCTCCTTAAGCATCCTGTCTCTGTACCTTGTGGTTGGCAACATATCTATAAAAGGTGCCTTAACCACAACCTGTTCTGTTAGACCTCTCTCTTTTCCAAAGTACAAATGACTCTACTACCCCATACAAATACTTCTCCAAATTTTATTTTGGCACAAACTAGGCCTATTGAACCAATATTTTATCAGGCCTAGCAATCTTTAGTTCTCTTAGCTATCCCATCCTTACCCATCTTATATTATTTATGCTGCTCTTATATATAAGCAAAAACCTATATGAACAAGGTTCATATAGCTGCTTACCTTAAAATAAGCTCAGTAACAATGCCTTATTATAAGCTTCCAACAGTCTGAACCCCAACACAAAGAGGTATCTCCCCAACTGCTGTCAGAACTGAATGCTGGAGATCACCCTTCCCCAAGCTGGTGCCCTCCAGATGTTTCAGACTATAACTTCCAGCATTCTGACCACTGGCCAGGCTGGCTGGAGCTTTTGGGAATCACCATTCTGACCATACCTGTCAATACTATATCAGTTAAGGCTGCAAGCCTATGGACACTTACTCGACAGTGAATTCCATTGAATTTACTGACATGTGCTTCTGAGTAAGCTGCTTAGGATTGCACTGTAACTCACCTCTGTCTGGTTTCACGGGGTGCTCGATGAGCTACCACCATCACCACCCACCCCTGCTTGCCACACTGCACGAGCAGCTGGAGCACCTGACAAGTGCTGTGGGGCCATCTGTCCTCTTAGCAAGTCACCATTTTGCGTAAAAATGGCAGCTTGGGGTTTTCCGGATATGTAATGTTACGTAAATGGCAGCCATAAAGGGGCCATTTACGCACCACTGCAGGCGTACATGGACCATTCATACCTATAACGCAAGTGGGTCCAGTAAGTGGCGGTTGGTTGATGAACAGGGTCCTGGAGGCCAAGTGGGGGGAGTCCGTTGGACTCCACCCCCTTCTCAGACTCTTACAACATCCCTAACTGTAAGTCTCAATTGTAGTACTCCAAAGTTTTAGAAAGGTGTGGAGGGTTTTTCCTCAGCTCATCCCCCTAAATCCTCTAACTGATGATGCTCAGGCATGAGGCTAGAGACCCATATAATTCAAACCATGAACATTACCACTGAGCTTTGGCCTTTAACCTACATAGCTTACATTTATCACCCTCCCAAGCAAATAATTCATCTTCAGATTTTCATGCATATTTTTTCATATGCATTTTTTCATATTTCTTCTTCTCTGAGTGAACAACTTTTTCACTGTTCCCTTATAGCCGTAAAGTAATTCTTCTCATCTTTGTGTCCTTGTTCCACATCTACTTAGTTCTGTAGGAAAGCTACATCAAACACTCTCACTTACAAACTTCTGTTCCCCCCATCAGTTTCAAGGGGTTAGGGCAGCAGTTAAAGCTGGTAGAACCAAGTTGCTAAGCAACCTTTCAGCAAAGGAGGAACATGCTGTATGTCTCCTGTGATGCCACAGCCTGACATGCTGAATTAAGTGGCATATAACCTTCTAATGCTACAATGGCAAAGTTCCATTGGAGAGAGATGTGTATTAGACTATATGGGGGAATACCTGTCTCCTTTCATCCTGTATTTAGTTTCCAAAGGCAGATCCAACACAAGCTGCCTGCATTCCAAGTCTGCCACTGTGAAGCTTACTCTGAAGATCTTGCTTGCAAGCCTCACCTCCTTCCTAGGCAGCTAGCAAAGGGCCTCAGAATAAAAGCAAAAATATAGCATTACCCCAGTTCCTCCTAGCTTGCTTGACTGGAGGCCTAAATGCAGCAACCCAGCACTGAAACTCCTCTCTGGCCCAAGAGAGCTTTCATCCAGGAACTTTCATTTATGTCCTCTGTCCAGACCTATCCCCCAACTCCATCCCAAGCTTCTGCCTCTGAGATTACTGAGTTATGTGAGGCTCCTGTAGATCAGCTGACCTTTTGCTGACTCACTTGATAGATCAACTATCCAGCACTGCATCTCCTGCAATCAAATATTGACAATGTTCCTGATATTCCTTTTGATATCCCTACACAGCTCATAGTGGTGCTGTTGTCTTCCCCATAAGTTGTATGAACCGCAGGAAAAAACAGGACAAAATGCTGTTACCTCGTTGCATCAAAGCCCACAGGGATTGGATTATGCACAGTGTAATCACACCCCATATAAATTATTATCTTTGTACAGTCATATCCTTTGAGATCAGATATTTATATCCAACTGCCAGACTCCCATCCAAGTGAATATGTATTTCATCTGATGGACTGTAGACCATGAAAGCTTATGCCATAATAAGTATGTTAGTGTTTAAGGCAGCCTTCCCTGACCTGGTGCTCTCCAGACCTGTAGAGGGCACCTGGTTGGGAAAGGCTGGTTTAAGGTGTCACAAGACTTTTTTTGTTCTTATTGCTCTAAGATCTCTATGGCAGGGGAAAGTTCAGTGGTTAATTTCTAGGCCGAAAGACTACTTGCTTTAAAACAACACTCCCTCCCTCTTTTCCCATCTGCTGTGGTAGAAAACTGTGCTGGAGGGAGAATAGCAGCACTATGGCAAGGGTCAGCAAGAATCCTCCAACCCCACGATGCTCCCAAGAAAAGGCCTTGGCCAGGTTTACTATCTGACAGAAGCCATTACAGCAATATAAAGTGGGTCAACATTTATAGCCATTTGGAATCTGAGTGAATGTAAGAAGCTGGTCACTGCACTGCATCCCTATAATTCGTCAGATGAACTGCAGAACTTTAAACTGGGCAAAAATTATGCTGCAAACTCCTCAGACTGATAATGAGGAGATACTGCCAGGATTGGGAGGAGGGAGGGGAGGATAGGAGGATTATGGTATTTAAGGAGCTGCCCTCTGACTGGGAGCACAGTTGTTTTGGACCCTCTCTAGAATATCTGGAGTTTTGATAATAATGAACTTTGCACTCAAATTACAGATAGACTACAGTGGGAGAAAACAGAACCAAATACAATGTTCGAGACTGCGTCATGGAGCATACTTTCAAATTCTCCTTAATTGTTGGGAATTATACATTTCACAAAGTCCTGTCCACTTTCTTGATAATGAGAGGGTTAAACGCAATTGTATACCTATGAAGATCTTGCCGCCAATGATAGCTGTCCCTATATGGGATGCCCTATTGGACCTTAGGGATCCAATATTATGTAACAAGAAGATATAGACCACATTTGAACACAACAATAAACCAGGGTTCTTGAGTATCTTGGCTTATAGTTTATGAGCAGGGTGCTTGTGCATGCTTCCTGATCAAATAGCCCCTCCATTCATGGTTTGTTTATTGCAGCCATGCCCAACCTGCAGATGTGTTGAATTGCAACTCCCATAATCCCACAGCCAATAGGGAAAAGCCCACGTGCAGTGAAGCCATGTACCCAACAGAAGCACTGGCCCGAAGAGCTCTAGCCAGCACTTCAGCCGGGGATCAGATGATGTCAGGGGGCAGGGCCATGCCCCTTATGTCATCCTGCCCACACAGGGCTTGATGGGGGCAGGGGCGTCATTAGGGCCCCAGATCTTTTGAGCTGTCCTAATTGCCATTTTTTTTTTACATTTTCCCATTGACTTGCATTGGAAAACAGAAACGGCCATAACTTTTTTATTTTGTATGATAAATACATGAAATGTGACCTGGTAGCCCCCATGGAGCTGATTGAACCTGCCAAATTTCAGGCAGTTAGGTCCAGTAGCTTTTGTGCTAGTCACAGGTAAAATTTGCTGTTTTCAAGAAAATCTGTCAAATCAAAGAGCTATATTTTTTGTGTGCTTCCACATATATGCATGGAATTTGGTAACCTCTCAGCCCCTATGAAGTTGACTGAACCTGCCAAATTTCAGACAGTTAGGTCCAGAGGCTTTTGTGCTAGCCATGAGTAAAGTTTCCTTTTCTCAAAGACTAAAACAATAAGTAAAAACTGCCAAGTCACCCAGGGGATTAGAGATCCTAATCAGAAGGTGTTTAAGGTGACCATTAGGAGGTCACTATCCCTAACCTCTGGTATAGGTTTTTTTTGAGGTGCAAAAAAACCCCTCTCCCCCTACTTTTTTGCTCTTACAGGCCCACTGTTGGGAGCTTGCTCGCAATTAAATTTTGAAGAGGGAGAAGAAAGGGAACAAAGAGCTTAATGTGAAATACTGGTATTTCATACAGCACCTGATTTTGCTGCCCCAAAGGGGAACCTTTGGCTTCTGCAAAAGTTTAGTAGCTTCAGTGCAGCAAAGGATCCAATCAGCCACCACAAACTTCTTTCTCCCCCTCCACTTTTAATTTCTCCAAAATAGCTGTAGGACTCAATTATTTCAAAAGGAGGGTTAGGACTCTGTGGCATCATGTTCGAGGAACTGCTAAGGCTTTTAAACAGGTTCTACAGTTTAAAAAAAGCTAGAAAAGCCCTCAGCCACCTCACCTCATACAGTTAATTTAAGTACATGCAATCCTTACAAATGGGGGCCGCGGTGGCTTAGTGGTTAAGACGCTGAACTGCAGACCGGAAGGTCGGCAGGACAGCAGTTCGAGACCCGAGTGCCGCATGCTGCCAACCTAGCAGTTCGAAAGCAAGAAATTGCAAGTAGATAAATAGGTACCGCTTCGGCGGGAAAGGTAACAGCATTCCATGCACCTCGGTGTTCAGTCACGCTGGCAACATGACCACGGAAGCGTCTTCGGACAGCGCTGGCTCTTTGGCTTAGAAATGGAGATGAGCACCACACCCTAGAGTTGGACACGACTGGTTGGGGACACCTTTACCTTTTTAATCCTTACAAACCCTCCGCAGCCTCCTAAATTCCTTTGAAGTACTCCTTCTCTGAAAGGAGCCACTTGGCTTAGGGAATTCTCTCTACCCACCCACCCTGCATTTCCAATCACCATTCTTCTTTTCTTCTTCCCTCCCCCATCCTGTTCTTCCTTTCTCTTCTTTATTCCACCCAAAGCATAACTTGAGAAATTCTTAAAGAAAATTCTCTTCGGCAGGCAAGAGAAGTTCTGAACTGTATTTGACTTTATACAAACAGACAAGAGGGTTGGAGGTTCTACTTCTCCCTCAAGTCTTTGAGAAAAGTGGGTTCACATGGTTGCAGAGAAACAAATCTGGGGCTGTTTTGTTTGTCAGCTGCCATTATCCAGCAATAGGAAGGGCTGTAGCTCAGTGGTAGAGCACACACTTGGTATGCAGAAGGTCCCAGGTTCAATCCCCAGCATCTCCAGGTAGGACTAGGAAAGAATCCTGCCTGAAACTCTGGAGACCCGCTGCTACCAGTCAGTGTCAACAATTCTGGGCTAGATGGACCCAGGGTCTGACTCAGTATAAGGCAGCTTCCTATGTTCCTATGAACAGAAAGCTTTAATAAAAATAGGAGGTTTTTTTGTTGTTTTTTTAAATGGAGGGAAGATAAATACTGCTCATTTATACAATCCTTTGTATGCCTACTCAGAAACCCCATTATGTTTAATGACGCTTACCTTCAGGAAAGTGTGCATAGGATTCCAGGAAGAGCTACTTTTGCCAGGAGGTTTGCACCTTTATGGTCTGCATGTTTACTCAGAAGTAAGTCCTGAGTTGTGAGCATGGTACTGCAGGCTTAATACAATGCCTACCTAATTCCATCTAATGAATTGACTACCCTTTCAGCTCAGTCCTATGCATGTTTTGTCATTTGTGTTTTTTTTTTTCATTTTGCATGAACTCTAGCTTCAGTGGTGAGGGAAAGGCACTTAGTACATGCTCATCCATAAATGAGCCCTACTTTTGAAAACAGACTCATTGGCTGAAACTGAGTGAAATCTTGGCACAAATGAAGTTAGGGGGAGGAAGAGACATTGAGAGCTTGTGCGTAACAAGGAGGAGGTAGCGGAGAGTTGCACAAAACAAGATATCTGTTTTTATGAAGAGTTGCTGGAGGATGGTAGGATAAGGAGGGATGGTTGCATAGAGGGGAAGAGAATTGGTAGAGGGGGAATGTAAGTGCTCAGTGGTGAAATAACAGCATTCTGCTTATGCTCAGAGGCACTCTATATTTAAGAACATAAGAAGAGCCATGCTGCATCAGACCAAGGTCCATCTAGTCCAGCATTCTGTTCACACAGTGGCCAACCAGTTGCCCACGGGAAACCCACAAGTAGGACATGAGTGCAATAGCACCTTCCCACCCATGTTCCCCTGCTGCTAATATTGGTGAAATGTAAATAAATTCTAGTCATTCTAAATGTGCATACATGTATATCCTTCAGAAACTTTGCAGGTTTCTTGCCTGGGAGACACTTCTAATGACCCGCGCATTTTCATACAAATTTACCCAAAAAACTATTGGGGAAGGGGTGAAGGGAAAGCAAATCACTCCCTCCTCCAAACTGGAGAACTCCCCTTCCACATGAACTGCTGCACCTATCCTTCTGAAACTTTGATGGTTTCTTACTTAGGGACAACTCTAGGCTGTCTGTAATTTTCAGAACAATGGTCCACAAGGAACATAGGGAGATAAATATGTCCTCTTTTGGAGACCTCAAAATGTCAAGGCCACTCTTGCACAAAAACTCTTGCGGCTATCATTCTGAAATTTGGAGACATGATCTCCTCTGATGGGGCAAAGAATCCTGAAATGTTTATCCAATTCTTCCAAGGAATTAAAATGTTATTGGCAGTTCCCCTTAAAAGAAAATCAAAATATAAACCCTGCACCTATTTTTATGACATTGGGCAGGTGTAATCCCCTTCTAGGGGGCTACTATGCCTGAAATGATCATCCAGTTCTAACCAAGAGAAAAAGTTACAGGGTGTTTCTTTTTTAATTGCTAATGGTAGTCAACAGGAAGCATAAAGACTCATTTTCCCAAACCTTGATTCAGGTTTGGTGCTGAGCTGAAATGGTCCGACTACAAATTGGCCCGAGCAGAAGCAGGATATTTTCCAAAATGCTGAATTGAGGTCTGAGTTGAAGTGGGGTGGGGGGTCAGTGCACACTTCTTATGTATGTATGTAATCTATACACACACGCAAGCACACCACATGCACACACCACACACACACACACATATGTATTAGAGGTGCGCTTAGACTCGGATATATATATATGCGCAAATGTGTGTTATGGGCCTGTGCCCAGGATCTTTTAAGAACCTAGCAATGCCCCTGATGGGGGGTCATATGGCTCCCACCCCAAATCAGTTCCCACCCCTGCTATGACTCCCATCACTGGTAAGCAGGGGGAAGAACTTTTAACTTTACATATGTTTTTACCACCATGCCCTGGTAACAGCCAGATTAGATTACTCTAATGCACTTCTATGTCAGACTAACTCTGAAGGCTATTCTGACACTTCAGTTGGTTCAGAATACAGCTGTGAGGCTCTTAACAGAACATCTAGGAATGAACAGATCTCACCAGTACTTAAAAGTACTTTCACTGGCTACCAGTTTATTTCTGAGCACAATTCAATGTGTCTTGATCTTTAAAGCCCTAAACCAGCCTTCCCCAATCAGGCACCCTCCAGATGTGTTGTTGTAATCCAGCACATCTGGAGGGTGTCATGTCAGGTTGGGGAATGCTGTCCTAAACAGTCTAAAACCAGAGTATCTGAAGGGCTACTTACTGCCATACAAACCCACCTGCTAGTTAAGATCATCAATGGCCCAACTTGGTTTGGTGACCAGAGATCATAGGGCCTTCTTGGTAGTGGCACCTCGGTTATAAAACTCCTTCCTTTAGAATCATAGAATAGTAGGGTTGGAAGGGGCCTATAAGACCATCGAGTCCAACCCCCTGTCGTATTGCTCTAGCAGTCAGGAAGTTTTTCCTGATGTTCACCCGGAATCTGGCTTCCTGTAACATGAGCCCATTATTCCATGTCCTGCACTCTGGGATGATCGAGAAGAGATCCTGGCCTTCCTCTCCGTGACAACCTTTCAAGTCCTTGAAGAGCGCTATCATATCTCACCTCAGTCTTCTCTTCTCAAGGCTAAACATGCCCAGTTCTTTCAGTCTCTCCTCATAGGGCTTCATTTCCAGTCCCCTGATCATCTTCATTGCCCTCCTCTGAACATTTTCCAATTTGTCTGCATCTTTCTTGCAGTGCCTAGAACTGGACACAGTATTCAAGATGAGGCCTAACCAGTGCTGAGTAGACGGGAACTAGTACTTCATGGGATTTTGAAGTTTTACTTCTATTAATGCAGCCCCAAAGAGCATTTGCCTTTTTTGCAGCCACATCACATTGTTGGCTCATATTCAGCTTGTGATCTACAACAATTCCAAGATCCTTCTCGCTTGTAGTATTGTTGAGCCAAGTTTCCCCCATCTTGTAACTGGGCATTTCGTTTCTTTTTCCTAGGTGTAGAAACTTGGCATTCATCCCTATTAAATTTCATTCTGTTGTTTTCTGCCCAGCGCTCCAACCTATCCAGATCACTTTGAATTTTGTTTCTGTCTTCCAGGGTATTAGCTATCCCACCCAATTTTGTGGCGTCTGCAAATCAAATAAGCATTCCCTGCACCACCTCATCCAAGTCATTAATAAACATGTTGAACAGCACTGGGCCCAGGACCAAGCCCTGTGGTAGCCTGCTCATTACCTCTCCCCAGTTTGAGAAGATCCCATTGATAATCTCTCTTTGAGTCTGATTTTCTAGCCAACTGTGGATCCACCTGATGGTTGTTCCATCTAGCCCATGTTTAGCTAGTTTGCTAATCAGGATATCATGGGGCACTTTGTCAACAGCTTATCTACTCATCTGACATCAAATTTGATTACCTTTAGACACCAGGTAAACACAATTGTTTTCATAAGCTTTTAGTGGTTTTAAACATCTCTAGAGAATTTAGCTGCTTCTGTGGTGGGAAATCTTGCCGTTTTATTTTGTTTTAAAATATACTGCGTAAAATCCAACATAAGTTCTGTTTGGAGTAGACCCATTATAATGAATGGGATCTACTGTAAATAGGACTTACGTTGGATTTTACACACTGTAAGCTGCCTTGGGAATTTTTATATTGAGAAGTGGAGTGTGAACATTTTAAGGAAATAGATGCATTGAATGCAAATTTTAAACACACATTTCATTACATTAAATATTTAACAATATAAGTATTCGGAAAGCCCCGAACTGAAGCATTTTCAAGATGTCACTGCAAAAGATGCTGAAGGATTTTGAGCCAAGAGGAGGGGTCTTCTGATGCAACTGTGAGAATCTATATTTAGATGACATAAAGGAGAGATTTCTCTCTGAATATATTTGAATAAAAATTGAGCAATGATGGGAAGCATAATCCACTCAGTGCAGCTACTATCCAAGCTTCAATGAAATTAATAGGGCTTGTGCTGAAGCAATACCTGATAAAATGAATCCATTGTATTTTAAACAGTAAATTCATGTTTATAAATACACAGAACAAATAATCTCTTCTTGATGTCGGTTTTCTTTCTAATGTGTATAAAGGCTCACTGAAAGAGAAATATACCTAATCCATTTCAAACCCTCATGTTTTTTCCTACTTCCTATTAGCATTGTGAAGCAGACGGAGCATAACACCCTGCTGTTTTCATCAGCTATGGGGTTGGGGTTGTTTTTTTTTTCTTTAGAAGAGTAAGTTTCAGAATAGTTTGTTTTTTAAAAAAGTAAAGGAGGGGGCAGGCAACACAGCACGCAGTACCAGTTACGCCTGTATTCCACAGCCACTTCTAGTAGCAACGGCTTTTGAATGCTTTGGATCCAGTGGTGAGCTTGGCAGGTGATTAAGGGAACACCAACTTCAAAAATGAAAATACAAGCATAAATCTCTTGTGCTTCTCTTGCTAAGCTATTAATTTCCTAAGAGAGCATATTTTTTTTAGGAAGTAATCCACAGGGAACCCACATGGCTTCAGGCAACATCAAGATCTCACTTCCCAAAACATGAAATAAATGCACGAGATGTACCCCACCTAAAAATGGCAGCTATCCAATTTTCTGAGGCTGTTATTCATTGTTGCCCAGAGCAATGAACAATTCTAAACAGACAATAGCTATTCGTGTTTCTTGCTTTTCCAGGAGTGTAAATGCCAACTTCCCATGGTGGATTGAGTCTTCTACTTTAAAGCAGAAGTGAGCTTAACAGAACAACAGAGAAGGATTTAAGGCAAATTGTAAGATGAAATTGGATTGCCCATGGAATAATTTAAGGTTGGTAAAAACCTATCAGCAGCCTAATTGCTGCAAGAAGGCATCATCTTTGACTTGTTGCTTAAATGTCTCGTTGACTCCTTCCAAGGGAACGGTCATCCGCCTCTCTTCAGTGCAAGCCCAATCCTGTCTAAACTGAGAGAAGGAGATTCAAAAGTTTTACTTTGCCCTCAGCCCCTTCTACTCTTAACTTTTATAGAACACAGGTTTCAACCATGGGACATGTCTTTTGGCAGCTTAGCAATGTTTAAAGAATAGACACCTGGAAAGAATGTATTTTAACATATGTATAATGTAGTTTTTAATAAAACAAATCGTGGACATGAACCATTCTAGCGCATGCGCAGCACCTGCATTCAGGGATCACTGCAGAGTTCACACAATAGAGCCACATTGCCCCTCTCCCCTTCCGTGCTGTGTATATGCGCATGTACACACAATGTGCTGGACCACTATAGAAACCGGAAAGTCTATGTGCACCTCCCATATCCTCATCAAAACTACCCTTCTGGCTTGGTGCAAGCTACTCATACTCAAAGTCACTTGCACCAGGGTGAGAGGAAGGGCAGGATGAGAAGGGGAGGTGTGCATGCACAGACCTCTCAATCTCCATAGTGACACAACAGACCTCTCAACCTCCATAGTGACACGATGCACTATGTATGCATGCACTAAGGACAGGGTGAAGAAAACAGGGCTCTGTTAAGTCTTACAGCAATGTCTCCACCCACAGGCGCTACACCCGTGGTAGATGTTTAAAACCGTGGTTGTTCAGGCAGGCACTTGGGGTGGGTTAGGGAATTTTTGGAAATATGATGTTTTAATGTAGAATTTTATTGTTTTAAAACTGTTGTATTGCTGCGCATCACCCACAGTGGCCAGGTGACTGGCCAGATGGGCAATTAAGGAAATAAATAAATAAATAAAATGGATCATTCCTGTATTTTACAATCCAGCAGCACAGCCTCAAAAGTAAAAACTGATGGAATCAGGCTATTTATTGTATTTATTTAAAACATTTCTTGGCTGCCTTTCAGGGCAGAAGCCTTCTTTCCAAGCAATAAAATACATAAAAACAGTTAAAATATTAAAAGCGATAAAAACAACTGGTATGGCAGGCGTGGGCAACCTTTTTAATATCGAGGGCCACATTCCCTTGTGGGTAATCTGTCGGGAGCCACATATTAGTGGTGGGTGTGACCGAAGCCAGAAGTAAGCAGGGCCAGAACCAACAGTGAGCAGATCCCCCCCTTTGTCTTTCTGCCAACCCCTGTTCTCTTCCTTCCCAAGCAGCAGGCTACCAGGGAAGGAACAGAGAGCTCCTGCCAGAGATCTCAACTGACTGCATGCAGAGGGCTTCTGAAATTGGGACAAGGGCTGCATGAAATGCAGGCCAAAGGCCACAGGTTGACTGCTTCTGATCTATGGAATGCCTCCAAAAATATTTGCTTATCTCTCAATTTAATACTAACACTTTATCACCACAAATCAGCCTGCTTCTAAAAAATGTGTGTGGGTTACTAAGCAACTGTTACTAAGAGCTCCTGTAAATGAAATTTAAATCCCAAAGTAACAATAATGAAACATCACATTTAATGAAGAAGTAGTGAGCAGAGTCATATTTAAAGAAAAGACCTCAATAATCTGGTTGATTTTACAATTCTCAAATTAGGCTAGTTAAAAAGAGTTCCATGTGTTACTGTTTAGTGACAACCTCTTCCCAAGGCCATTAGATGCAAAATATTTATTATGACAGACTAAGCTGTAAAAATAGATGTTTCCTGATCCTTGACAAAACCAAACAGTCTGATACTGGCAACAGGTAGTTAAAAACGTATCTATACAGTAAGCGATCAGTTCACTTAATTCTGTTAAGATTCTTGATCACAGCTTATAGCACATCCACCTTTGGTCATTGATACTCTCTTAGGTCCTGAACCTGACCTAGGGGAGGTGCCTCATCAGAGGCAGTATGCCTATGTACACCAATTACTGGGGAACATGGGTGGGAGGGTGCTGTTGCATGTCCTGCTTGTGGGTTTCCTATCTACAGTCGGTCAGCCACTCTGTGGACTAGATGGACCCCTTGATCTGATCTGGCATGACTCTTCTTATGTTCTTATAAAGAAATACCAATGAGACCTGGTCATCACCTTCCAAGCAGAGTGACTGAAGAGCTAAGGAAATTGATTCAACGATGATTTGCTCAGTACAGACAATGGCCTGGTTCAGATGTAATATTCCCACCTTGTTAAAACTATAGCAGGATCTTAAACCATGGTTTAGGTGTGTTTTAAGATCCTAGTTAGTAAACCAAGAGTGGGCGATCCACATCCCTCAGGCTGCATGCAACCCTCAGGAGCCACCTGTGCAGCTTGCCACAGGTGCCCTACCTCTCAATTCCCCCCTCCTCTTGCTACCACCATCAAACAGAGCATGCAGTGAGGGTCATCCTGGTGAACCATATTACACAGCAAAAACAGGCTCCCACCAGCACACCAAACTACAGCTTGCTGATGGGAGCTCAATTCTACTGAGAAACAGGGTGCACAGGAACAGTTGTCCTTGTGCATCTTCTTTCTCACCATTATTGCTGGAACGACAGCAATGTTAAAGACTCTCCCTCCTTCCAGCAATCTGGAGCAGGATACAGAGTGGAGTGAGAAATGTGTGTGGGTATGTGTGGGTCTGCGCGCAGCCCTCAGGGGTGTAAAGGTTGCCCACCCCTAAGGTAAACCTACATTATACCAAGGCCACCATTTTGGATATAATGGAGATCTGTAGTTTAAGCTAACCAGAATCAGAGTGCTAAGGTGGGGGGGGGGGAGTGTGCAGTCCTGGTGCTTCTCCCCATGGTTTAAGATCCCATAGTGCAGCTATAACATATGTCTGTTATATTAATGTATGTGTTTGCATTGTTAAATGAGACCCAGGTACGATCGGGTTAATAGAGTGTGTTAGAGAGTGAGTGAAAGGTTGTGTGAGTGTGTGTGAAGATTCTGAGGTTATAAAAGGAATGAACTGACAGAAGTTAGATAGGGCCCTAGGGATTGAGGAAGCTACATCTAGTGAGTGGGGTTTGGGGAACAGGATTTAGAAGGGGTAAAGAAGGTAGGTAGGTTAGGACCAAGCATAGATTGATTAATAATAATATATAATTCGTCTTGTCTTAAATAAATTTATTTGTTTTATTATAACTAAAAAGTCTCATATGTTGGTTTGTCTTATTGCACTGCCATCAGAAAAAACTTATTTCCTTGTTACTTCTCCTGTATTGGGTAGAGGGAACCAATTAATCATATTGTATGTCTGTTTGACCTAGCAGAGGCAGAGGTCCTGAGGGGGTTTTCTTCTCAGTTTCATCAAGTGGAAGCTGGAGAAGGCAGAACCCAGGGCAGGAACATCACAACAGCCTTCCCCCAACCTGGTGTCCTTCAAATGTTTTAGACTTCAGCTTGCATCAGCCCCATCCAGCATGGCCAGTGGTTAGGCATGCTGGGAGTTATAGCCCAAAATATCTGGAAGGCACCCGGTTGAGGAAGGCTGCACTATGGTTTAGCAAGTCAGGGGGCAAGTCAGGGGACAAATCATTCCACTTGGAAGGTACCCATGACTCCTAAGAACTAGGACTAATCACTCGGAGCGAAAACTCTGAATCCAGGTTGTTGTCTATATTTCAGAGTAGTACCCCACTCACTCCCACATGGAAATGCCACCATTTGCAATAGATGTCCCATTCCTCCAGCTAGTATGAACAAGGCTTTCACCATTTCTAAGTATCACAAAGTTAAATGAATTGTATGAGCAACCAGAATTCTAAGTGTCTATGGTATCCCAAACATAATGCACCACGTAAAAAAAAAAATCTTATGAACTGCAGAGAATTTTGGTGAACCAATAAATACAAATATTTTAGCTGATGAATTCAACAAAATGTAAGAGCCTTTGTAAACAATTTGTTTGTTAGTGCAATCTGCAGCCTTTACTCCATATTTGCAGGGACCCTGATATCTTCTATTGCAAGAAAATCCTGTTCTCCCAATAATATCTGTGATATTTTGTTGCTGAGAAAATGGTGTTTTAACTCCTCTAGCAAAAACTCCTTTTGCAAATAGGCATTTTGTACGACTGTGGCACTGAAACTGTTCCGATTGGATAGTGCTCATTCCATCATTAGTAACAAAATACTTAATACATTTACCTTTTAAAAAGTCCCCGGGCATGAGGACTGGATATAATGCTATGAAGATCAGGAAAGTGAATCACATACACATCCAGTATTTCTCAAATTCCCCTGACATCTTCACTGACATATATAAGAACTGAAATCCAAATAATTTAAGGAGATGGGGGGGTATTAAGTTACCAATCAAGTAGAAGCAGCTCATTTCTCTATTTTCATTAGCATCACTTTTTTCATTGCTTTTGTTCCCAAAATGAACTTTTGTGGCAGAACACATGAGGATAATCAGGTAAATTCTTTCATCTTGAGAATTTAGTATTTAGACTCAGATCCAGATTTACACTGGACTAACTGTGCTGATAGAAGTGGACTTCTCCATCCCTTCTTCAAATGGCAGCCCCTCCACCCCTTTGAAAATACTATACAGAGGCCAGGTTCAGACAATCAGTGGGGAAACAACACCGTCTCAGTTGTCTCCCCCGCACGTGCCAGTTGCGCGACCATGATTACCCTAATTACCCATGCCACATCATGGGTTGCCGTATCATCCGAACACGGCACGCGCAGTGGGCATAGTGACTTTTCACTCACCCTACAACACCTACTGCAAGCCATGGTTGTAGGGTGGGTGAAAAGTTACTATGTCCTCACTGGATTTGGACAACACGGCAACCTGCAGCACAGGTAAGTATGGTAATTTGGGTCACACGACCAGCATGCATGGAGGTGGGAAACACAACCAACGCTGTGTTGTTTCCCTTGCTGATCATCCAAGCCCAGCCAGAGAGTCAGGAAACTCTGCTGAATATAATAGGATACTCCCAAAATTGGGCAGATTCTTGGCGAAGGAAGGTTCTGGATCCAACCCTTAGTATTCTGGATGCATCCTCATAGTATTATGGATCTGACACTTAGTATTACTTCTTCTTATACAAATAATTAGTGTCAAAAAGCCTCCAAATAATTTTAGTATGAATTTACTATGCCATCATAAGGCAAATGACCAATAAACAAAAGTCTATTTTTTTCTACCATTTTTCCTACAGTCAAGACTTAGATCAATTTATTAAAATGTACAGAATTTTCTTGTTCTCGTACCCTTGTGTACACACTTTGTTCTAAGGACTGGGTACGCCTTGATATTTTGCACTTAATAGAAAGTGCCCAGCCTTTATTTATTACATTTCTAAACCACCCAATAACTAATGTTCTCTAAGCAAACAATAACGAATGTTCTCTAAGTAAACATATCAATATATAAACATTGAAGGCTAGGATCCAAAGGCTGCACAGTCACCCTTCTTTTCAGTCTCCCTGATGCCAGTGGCAGCCCCTGCGCTCTTGCCAAACAGCTAAGATCTTCCAGAGGAGCATTCCATGGGCTATGAGGGGCCACCATTGGCAAGACAATGTTGCCAATCCCTGTGTATACATGGACAAACTTTGTTGGCAACCCCGCTTTGGATCCTGGCAAAAGTTCTACATTAAGAACTCTCATTTCAGTATTTTTGCATGAAAAAGCTTTTATATAAAACTAGCAAATGGACTGGCTTCGCACGGGTTGGGAAGAGCCCTTTAGTTTGATACAACAAAGCCTTACACACATATCAGAGTTGGATACAGTGAAGGCTTCAAGTTAACTTACACAGCTGCCAGAGTTGGACACATTATGCTTGCTGTGGCCCCTAGGCACAGCCCCTGCCATGGTGACTCCCATAGCCCTCTGAGGGAGGGGTCTGTACTTCATCTCCTGAGGACTGTCTTGAGACTCCCGCTCTGTCAGCCATGACTCCATTCTTCTCTGCTCTTCCGTCTCTCCCCCTCTCCCCACATAAACTGCCAACATTCTTCTTCCATTACCTCGGCAACTTGCTCCCTTCCCCCGCCCCCTGCTATATCTATCTGATAATACAGGTTGAGTATCTGATCGTGGACAAAAAAATTAACTGTGCCTAAAATCATCCCTGAGAGAGGCAGAACAAATCCTGAAAGTTTCATAACAATCAGATGTATTGTTTTCGAGTCAATGGAAGGCATACGGACAAACACTCCATATATACATACATACATATATATATATATATACACACACACACACACACACACATATACTGTATGTGTGTGTGTGTGTGTGTGTGTGTGTGTATATATATATATATATATATAGAGAGAGAGAGAGAGAGAGAGAGAATAGAAGATATAGAAGGAGGTATGTTAAAAGCCTGGCACCAACTACCTCTTCATTAAATACGCATCATCAAAATTCACTTCTAGCTCAGCCTCTCTATGCATGCTAGTTAGGGAACACAATAATAGCACACATTTCTGCATCTTGCAAAATTTTGTTGGCAATTATATCATTAATAAATGCCCTTCTTGGCACAGTCTGACATTTAACTATTCTATTATACTTGCCTTTCAGATATAAAACAGCCAGCATTATACATTATATGGCAACATCTCTTTGAGTTTATAGACGACAGTCCGTACTTTATTTCCATAAACCAAAAGCATTTGCCAACCTTTGCCATATACAGAAGGAGAGAGAAAATCCTCATTTTCTTCTTTACAAATATTCCTATTTATAGTTCTTAAAAATTGGCAGTGATGGAATTGTGCACATCCAGTTTGTTCTTGTTTTAACTGTTACATTTCTAATGTTTTTTCTGCTTTCAAAAAATAGAATAATTGTAGCCTTAAAATTTATTCCAGACAAGTGTTAAGTCTGTGTTTATTCTATGGAGCTGGCATCAAACCAGCTCCATAGAAGCTATGTGGAAAATGTGGCCACTGGAAGCTTTGGGACATAAAAGCCTATACTTGAACATTCTCTTTAGCAAGAGAAAATTGGTAGGAATCTCAACTGTTAAAAGAAGAAGAAGAAGAAGAAGAGGAGGAGGAGGAGGAGGAGGAGGAGGAGGAGATTTTTTTTACAATGTAGTTCAACTACACCCATATTTTAAGCAAGGTATTAACAATGTTAACTATTCTGCTCATTTAAACACACACTCTGAAGAGCTAAAACTATTTTTCATGAAAAGTTTTGCGACAGCTGGTTGGTTGATAAATATGTTGGCAAAAATCTCAGAGGTCCTTATTACCCTGCTATAGCATTTCTTACCAATTGTTTATTCTCATGGCTTCAACTAGAAGTTGCTGTTTTTAAAAATGAGGTTCCTTTGCAAACTGTGGGTTTGATTCTTCATTACTTTTTCACAGCAGTCACATTCCTTATGTTTTGTCACTTACATCAGTCCCCATAAAATCAGTCTTCACCAAGAGTATACTATCCAGTTTATATTTTTGCACCTTAGAGAACTTTGTGAATGTACATAGAAAAGTTATGCTTATATTCAGCAACTTAGGGAGCAATCCTATGGCTCCTAGACAATTGTCTGAGGGACCATAGGATACTAGGGATTCCCTGCTCTGACCTCAGAAGGGGGAGTCATAGATCCGACACCCACCCCGCACCAGCTGGACTCTGAAGTCAGAAAATCAACCTTGGAGAGGGAGAAAAATGGGTTTTCCAGTGGGCAGGGTGGGGAGGAGACTGAAAAGGCCAGGATACAAACTATCCTGAGTTTCTTCCAGCCTCCCTCCCTCCCCCTCTGAAGTGCCATCGCTACATGGACTAAAAAGCCTGTCTAGTGAAATATATAGGACAGGAGGTGAAGATTGTGTCTGCCGCTCCTCCTACCCTGCATTGGATGATCAGAAGCCTCCAAATTCAGGAGTTTCTGATCACTGAGGGTGCAATCAATAGGATTGTGCCCTTAAGTGATGGTTTTTCCTTTACAACCCAAAGAGGGGAAACACTTGTTAATCCAGGGCATTTGGAAAAAGTGCAGCAAACAAGAACAGAAGTTCCCTTTCTTCCATTTATTTGAGGTCAAGCTGAGCCCTCACTGCAATGAATACAAACAGATCACTTCAGCTGAACCAGGTCTGTCCTTCCAAGCTCTGTTTTACTGGGACAGGTTGCCAGGCTATATGCAACCTTCCCCTTGCACACTAGGTTAGTTGCAGTTCTGCTTCTCTACCACACTCTCCAGGAGCATTGCAAGGCCTGGGAACATGGGGCCCTGACCTTGAATCTATTTCTCAGGGCCTCAGATCTATTCCCAGAGCCCTGAGTGTCCACTGGTGCCAATGGGAAGTTTTCTTCTTACCTTAATTGCCATAAAGGGTGTAATTTTCAAGGGGGAGTGCAGCTAAGGAGGAAAGGGTTAACTCTTCCCTCCCCACATGCTGCAACACACACACCAATCTTTCCCTGCATGGCAATTAAGCTTAGAAAAAACTTTTTTCCATTGGTTTGGGATGAACTGGGGCAGGGTGCAAATTAATTGAATGATTTATTTTATTTGAGATTATTTGGATGAGAAATTAGCTGGCTGGCTTTGCCTCCTATGAAATTTAAGTACATTATTTTTACATTTGCATATATACATATAAATCAACATATGCAAATTTTATGCAGCTTTTTGTCTTATGGGCCTGGGCCCGAATCTTTTAAGGGTCTAGCCACACCCTTCTCCCAAAGGAAAAATTAAACAACATTTCAACACAAGTAGTCAGTATTTAGCCTTTCAGTTCTACAGCAACAAACACCCATACTAGCATTATGGCACATAGCTGCCAAACCTAGCAAAGCAATGATGAATTTGTAAGCTTTTGAGAAATGTAAGGCTGCTGAAAGTTTGGCAGACTTGTACCTGAGAGATGGAGGTTATAAAGCTATACAGAATACAACACTCTTGGACTTAGACCAAGAAGAGCCAGGTCCAAATCACACTCATCCATGAAGTTCATTGCCTCTAGCTCCAAAGCTGTGGGCGGGGGATGCAATGTGGGCAGTTGCCCCAAAGAAGGGGGCACATCAACATTAACGGTGCTGCTTCAGTGTTTTAAATGTTCAGAACCTTTCCCTTCCAAGTCAGGAACACTTCTGAGTTAAAGTGTGATCCCAGTACCAACAGTCACTTCAGAACTTCAGGTCTGCAAGGGACTCAATTTACTGAGCCACTGATTTCAGTGGAGAGATCTGCTGTTACCGGGTTACATCCAGTGGTATCATTCCACTAGTGCAAACCTCCTACCGCTTGCTAAAAGCCCTTCTCCATCCTTGCGCAAGTGGCAAATCCAATACAGCTTGCGCAAGCCATTCTGCAAGCTGTTGCACAAGTTCTCCCACAATGTAGGCATTCCGCAACTCATTACAACTTCATTAGACTTGATGTTGCTTGTGCTAGTTGTGCTAGTCATTTTGCTAGAGGCTGTGAAACCACTGGCAGAACAACACCAACTCTTGTCATTTTTCCACTATCGTAACATTGGATATAACCCATTGTCCTGTTGTCTGACCTGAAAATTTAGTCAACATTGAGGCCATTTACTCCATTCTTCCTCTCTCACACATTCCAAAGATAACCAATAATTTTGGTTGATAGCCTGGCTAGAGGGTGGGACAATAAAGCAATAAAGCGGTCCTTCTCCGGGAGCCCCCACCAAAGTAAGTGAGATGGCTGACTACTAAGAAGAGGGCCTTTTCTGTTGTGGCACCCTGTTGTGGAATTAGCTTCCCAAAGAGGATCACCTGGCACCTACATTGTGCTCTTTCAGCACCAGGTGAAGACCTTCTTATTTTCCCAGGATTTTTAGTCTTTCAGTTCTCTTGTTTTAAATCTGTATTTTAAATCTTTGCATTGCTGCTGTTTTATTTTGGTTTTTACTTTTACTTTTATAATGTAGTTTTAAACTTTTATATTGTATCATGTTGGATTTTATGGTTTTAACTGATTTGAGCAGAGAGCTGTTCTATTGGGCAATACAGAAATGTAATAAATAAATAAACAAACAAGCAAACAACCACAGCCAATAACAGTAAGAAATACATAGAGGCCTAGCCACAGATCAACTTTATATTTGTTGTTTACATTAGCTGATGAAATGTGAAAAGACCACAATCCTATACATACGAGTAGGCTGCACTGCACTCAAAAGAGATTAACATCTAAGTGGACATACAGCACTGTTAGTGGAATAACGGAGTATCATTCAAGTATCTCAGTAACAAAACCAAAAATGCAACTAATACATTTACATGACAGCAAGACCTAGGCCAATCTACGTGGCAACGAATGTGAATCGCTTTCACGTTTAATGCGGATTTTCATGAAATCGGCTTTGGTCTGTCAGGAGCACATGAAGCAAATAATGTGGAGTAAACACAACCTTAAAATCTGCTGTTCACAGGTCAAACTGCACTTTAATCCCCCTTACTTTGCAGTTGAATGGGTGGAGTCCCGCTAGTAGAAGTGAATATCATCAACCCATAGATGCTGCTTAGCCAATGAGAGAGGCTTGCTCCCCGCCCCTCTCCACTCAGGGAAGTTTAACTGAAGAAATGAGTAATGGCGGATAGTTTACCCTACACCTCTCCCCCTCGCATCCACCGACTGTGAACCAGCAATATTGAAGCCCAGGGACAGACTGACAGGTGGGCAGACAGGGCTGGAACTGCCTCCTTCTGCTAGCGCTCTAGAGTCAGCAATGATGGCTACTGCTCCTGCTGCCTCCACTTCCCCAACTGGAACTAAGCCTCCTCATCCTCCCGACAAACATGGAGGAAAATCACACACACAGAGGACTATTCTGAAGGGGAAACATGAATGAATGGTCATCTGCTATTTGTGAATGGAAAAAGCAAACTGCTGCATTAATCTGCAGGGGCAACCCAGCATGATTCCATGATTGGGGAGGCTTATTCCCAGCCCTGCCCATGCTCCCTTGCTGTACTGGCTGACCTTTCTCCTTCCCCTCTATGTATTCCTTAGTTGTAAGTATATCGTACAACTGTGAAGTTGCAGGTGTTATCACCACTGCGAAATAGTGGCTGGCTGCCCTTTTTCCTTCTGCTCTGTGTATTCTTTATTGTGCACTACATATAAACTGGCTACTCCATTATTGTGGATGAAATTGGGCTACTGATATTATGAATGGGAAAAGCAGCCCTATTGCAAATGGGGAAAAAGAGGGAATGGGGGGGCCTACCCCTTGACCACATCACTGGCAGGTCATAGCCAGGTCACAGAGTCACGCCGAGGATTTAATGTGGGAGGATGCAGCACATTGCTGAGGAACCTCTCCAGAGCTGAATTTAGGAAAAACAACAGAGTAAAAGGACTTTCCAAAAATGAAGCTTTTCAAGAGGGAAGCTGCTGGTTGGCTGCAGATCAGCGACAACATCATGTGTCACAAACGACCTCAAACTGCTTTCTCTTCGCACTAAATCACTCCTATATTGGCTCCTATATGAAAAGGTTTATAAATTACACTGCTGTGTGATCCAATTTGCTACCAAGTTGACTGTTGGCATACTGATTACATATCTAAGCTGATAGAACTCCCATTGCATTCCAAGACTCACACCCTTCACTTAAAGATCTGCCACTCTCCATAAAAATAAGGTTTTAGTTTAAATCCCAAAGAGAGAGTGAGCAATGTTAGTTTGCTTCAGCAAAAACAAAGAAGAGTCCCAAGGCACATTATTACGGCAGAAACATTCATGAGCAACAGCCCACTTTGTCATATGCCTAAGAAGGCTTCCGCCACAATAATTTTATTGTCCTTTAGGGTGCCATGCGACACTCTTATTTCAGAACTTTCGTAATTTTATTACCGGCTGACCTTTATTTCTGTCCTTTTTTCTTTCTGTCTTTTAACATTCCATGTATTTGAAAGGGGTAACGTAAGAACCCAAGAAGCAAGTTTTACTCCACTGAGCTTAGCACTACATTTGCAAAGATCCTGGCCCTACTGAAGACAATTCTCCCTCCAGCAAGGTTAGCTACCTCTAAGCAGAACGGCAGAGATTTTACACAGATATTTTAGTTGCCAGGTTTGATTCAAGCTAACAACCATTCTTTGTTGTATTCATTTTCTCAGGCCAGAAGCCTTCTTTCATTAGCAGGTGAAGTTCAACCACTGAAAAGACTGTGAGCCATTCCGCCCTTCAACTTCTAAGGCTAAAATCCCACACGTGTTTACCTGGGAATAAGCTCCAATGAAAACAATGGACAATTTATTTATTATCTATATTTCAAAACTTTATATTTACTCTAGGAAAAGGCCTAAAGGGAGTCAAAACAGAGGTTTAAGGGTGCAATCCCATAAATGTTTAGAAAGAAAAAAGTTTTACAACTCCCAGCATTGCCAGCTAGAGAGATGCTGAGAGTTATAGGAGTTTTTTCTGTCTAAACATTCATAACAAAATGTTACCAAAAAACCCTGATAACCCAATCTTGTCTTAACCATAATGTAACACTGTTCTGTAAACCAATTGTCTAAGCCCTTGTAAGGCCCCAGACCTGAACCAAGCTATTAGTAATTTTAGAGGGGCTTAGATGATCCATAACGCTCTCTGACTTTGGTCAGTTGGCTGCTGTTTTCCCTAACAGGCCTCTTGATTTACCAGGATGAGTCAAAGGTCGATAGAGAGCAGCCTCAGTACATTCCATGCTAACAAAGGCTAGTATCTTATCAGGGCCTAGTAAGTCCCTGGGAAGTGAGGCTATGTTTATGCCAAGCTGCAGGTGTCTGTGCTGGGAAAGAGCCTGTCAGGGTTGGATCGGAGCCCAGAGAGCCCCAAAGCAGTTCTGATTCTGAGGAAGAGTTAGAAACCACGGGAGAGGAACCCGCGTGCGTTTCAGAGGAGCAGCCAGGGGGAGAGCCCCTCCCAGTACACATTCCTGAGAGTGATAGTGACCCTGGCAGGGAGAGGGCAGAGCAACAGCAGTTTCTGGATGCTAAGTGCGAGATGGCAGGTGCTGAGAGGCAGCGCTCAGCCTGCTTGGCCGACGGCTACAGCAGTGCCCCAATGCCCCACAGGAAAGGGGTGGACTCTCTCCTCCTAGCTCATAAGTACAGTGGTTTCCCGTGTTCCCCTCCAAATGGAGATCAACTGATTCCAAAGGTTAGAACCCCCGAGTAGGCAACTCTCTTAGGGAGAGGGCAATACAAGTGGCACAGCAAGCAGGGTGCCAAGAATACTGCTATGTTCAGATTCAAAGGGAAGGAGGATGCAGTAGTCAGCATGTTAAACCGACTCCCATACTGTCCACAGTTGGAGCTATGGGGTCCAGCCGCAAATGCAGGTGTCGGCATGTTAAACCAACTCCCAGGCTGGCCACAGGAAGGGCTGTGGGATCCAGCCGCAAAGCCATCGCCGGTCCTGAGCAGACCAGGAGCATGCCCAGGGGCCAAGCAGGACTGCACGCCAGTGGCTCTGGAAACTGCGTTGAAATCTCTGCAGCTGGAAAAGTGGAGATGCAGAGCTAAGGAGGTGCAGGGTGCAGGAACTCTGGCATAGCTTGTGCCGACAGCAATGCAAACTGTCGGGCAGAAGGAGTCAGAATGGAGAGAGAGAGCAGAAAAGCTCAAGGACAAGCTGAGAAAAGAGCAAGATTTAAGGCTGTTAATTAGAGAAATGTTGCAAGACAGCCTGGCCTCCAATGAGGCGTGGGAGCGTGAGGTTGAAGAATTAGCCATTAGGCTGATATGCCGAGCTCAAAAGAATTGCCCACAGCGTTCCGAGGTGTGCAACATCATCACCTCGCCTGATTAGGATGAAATCCCTAAGTAGAAACTGAAGATGAAGACCCAGAAGATGAAGACATGGAATGGAGTGAAGGTGACGGATCAGCAGCCCCCAGAGCATGGGCTAGACCCCTCTTAGAGTGGAAAGTGCGCCAGAGAATGGTCCCAAGGCAAAATGAAGCAGAGAGACCACGTTGAAGATCTCTGTCAAGGTAACAGTGTTTAGCTTTGAACTGTTTTAGAATTTCATAGAGCCTGTAGCTACTGACCATCAGCTATATGATTTCTGAAGAGTGTAACCATTAAGCTTTTGCCGAGGGATTCCCTGCAATAAAGAAATCTCACTGATTTAGGTGTCCAGTGTTGGACTGCCTGAGCGTGTGTGCTGAAGAGATCGAAAAACCAGACAGCATGTTCCTGGCCAAGCCAAAAAAAACACACTACTACCACGCTCCTGCAAGCTGCAAACAAACTGTGTAAGCTGGGAGACCCAGCCTGATTGAGAGGAAAATAAGATATCGTAGTAGCTGTCTCCAAAAACACCGAAACCTGCATAGCTGGCTGGCTGACGCTGTAAGTGATGTTACAACTGCAAACTAAGACTGTTTTCCTGTTTGAGACCCCAGCGGAAAAAAGCTGACCTGAGTTATTTGCCGCCCTTGACAAAGCAAGGATTTGGTTGCCCTGTATCTTATCGTGTCTTGTTTCGAACTTGGGATTTACAAATACAAACCAACTTTGTATTTGAAGCTTTACTTTGAAGTCCTGCAAATCACCCCACCGCCTCCCAAAGAAGAATGATGGCTGCATAAAGACTGCAAGTATAAGGTGACCCCCATTTCCCTGCAGTGTCCTGAGTTTCGGCACTTTGTTTCTGTGGGCCAAGTTGAGGGAAAAGAAGGGTGTGTGTGTCATGTTGTGAATCCCTGGCTAGCCTGTCTAGTGATTGATAACCCCAAGAGTTTTTCCCCTCACTCAAGCCTCAGTTTCCTTAGTCCTCATTTGAGAAGCATTTATAAAGTACAATTGTTGTTCCCTTGCTGTTAAGAGCCGTGCAGTTCAAAACTGCCCTGTAACTGTAAGTTTACTTTTGCAGAAGGGAAGGGGATCATAGCCGATTATCTCTCCTTTTCTCCTGGCAAAAGAAATGGTTTTGTTGTTTTTAATGTGTTTGAAATAGCTTAGATTTAGATTTCCAAGTAGACCTATTGAAAGCTCAGAAGCACTGGCAATGTTTTTGCAAGCTCCCTAGTTAGACAGTCGCTTCCCCTCACCAATCTCCAAGCAACCAAGCTGGGACAGTGTGGGGGGAGGGGTGTAAATTTTTAGAGTGAAGAAGTGTTATGACAGCAAAAATAATGTAAAGACCCAGCTTCAGCAAGGCAGTAGGCCTTGTAAGTTATGGCCAAGATTTGATTAGAAATAGTATAGAAAGGCTTGAGCCTATTCAGTTTTTAGAATGTCAGAGTCTGTGTGAGCTTATCTTTGTCAGTGTTCTCAGAGGGAAGCCAGGGGGAGTCACCCAACTCCCTGTCCGCCGCTGGTCTAGCCTTGGTAGGTAGGGAGGCTGGAAGATGTCTGTGAGAACCTGACAGAGGCAGAGTGAGATTTGCAGAAGAGTCACCCAGGTTGAAGCGTCACTGCTAGAGAGCTGAGCGGTGCCACTCTGTTTAGACAGAAGCCTTGCTGAAAGGCTAAAGGCCCTTGTCTGTCAAGGGGATCTGAAGGGGGTGTACAGTACACCTTCCCCTTTTTAACATCTCATTTTCACTGCTCAAAGCCTCCTCTGTTTGGATCCATCATTGTCTGGGCTTTTAAGAGGCACTCTGCACATGGACTGGATTGTTAAAGACTTGCCATGAAAAGTACTGTAAGGCTTTTCATAGCCTTGAACTGTCGTTGCTGTGGATTGTGTGTCTGTGTGTTTGTAGTCAGCTCAGATTACAACAGGCTGAGTTTGATCTACGATTCTTGGACTTCCCTTTGCCAGACCTCATGCAGCATAGGGATGTACGAAAGTCACTTACCTTTTCGCAGGGGTGATTCACGGTGGGGGGGAGGCGCTCCGCACCTCCCCCCAAAATCCTAACCCGGCAAGCTCCACTCCACAGCAACTCCGCGGAGCCGCCGGCCAGGTGCATTCGCAGGCATGTGGAGCCTGCGGGCACAAATGGCGGCAGCTACGGCGGCCGCCATTTGCGCCCCTGTCTTTCGCCATGATAGGCTATGTAAATATTTCTGTAGCCTATCACGGCGAAAAAAACAGGAATGCAAATGGCGGCTACAGCAGCCACCATTTGCATTCCCTTTTTTTGCCATGATAGGCTACATAAATATTTACGTAGCCTATCACGGCCTCTGCAGGACGCAAATGGCGTCCCTGCGTTAGCCATGATAAGCTATGTAAGTATTTGCGTAGCCTATCACAGCCTAAATGGGGAAGCGAATTCCAAGTAAGTGCTCTGTTTTGCGTGCCTTTCGCGGGGTGGTGGGGCGGGGGGCTTCGTTCCGCCACAGATTTCGGGGGGCCGAATGCACTGGCATTCGGCCTCACTGAGATCCATGGCAGAATTCTCTGACATCCCTAATGCAGCGTAGAGTTGCCAATGCAAGAGTGGTGGCCTAGAACTCTTTGCATGTGTGAGTATGCCCTTCCCTTGATCTTGATGGGCCCTGACCATGCAACTCTGAGGAGCAGTATGATTGCTAGATCTGCTCCATCATGCCTCACCATGCAAGAAGTGTTTCCCACTTATGGTGTTAGATTTCAGTGAAAGTTTGTTGTGTGCATTTTATGATTTCTTAAATACTATGTAATACCTGCAAATGTCTTTACTGTCTGATACAACTCCAAATGATACTGAGTGTGGTTCCCAATGGTTTGTAGTTATTGGATGTGTGGAGAAAAAGTGTGGCCATGGTTGCCCCAGGGTGGATTGGAAGATGCTTCCTGGGACTCCTGTAGGGTCCCTATAGGTTTGTGAATACCTTGAAGAGCCCTGCAGTAGGTAATTACAGGGTTTAGAAGGTGAGATGGCAACAAGACATCTTCAGTTCAGCTGATTATGCCTGGAGCTTACTACCTGGGGGTGGAGTAGCCACAATAATGTACAAAGTGAACATTTTTGGAAGAGCAATGGACATGGCATTATATACCACTGCTGAGGCACTAGAAACCATTGCGATAGAGATAACAAGCATGAGAACTGTTGTTTTGCAAAACCACCTGCCCTCAGACAGCGGCCCAGGGCAGTGTTTGTGCCATGCTGCAGCAGGGATGTTGCCTGTATATTCCTGACAAGCAAAGTGTGATAAATCACAGCGTCAGGGCTCTGCATGTGCAAAGTGAAAAGATACATCACCTAGAAAGGGAGTCCTTCTTCGACCCGATTTCAGACTGGTTTCAAGGAATTGTGGGGGGGAGCAAATGGTTGCAATAATTTTGATTGTTAGTAGTAGTTTTATAGCTTTGTGTGCTTGCTCATGTTGCATTTTAAAGTATACAGTAAGGTAGGTAGCAATCTCCTGGTGATCAAACGACAGGGCAAAGAAGATCCAGCCATCTGGGTAAGAAGAGATTGTGACGTGAAGATTCAATCATCCTTTGATCATCGGGGGGGTGGAATGTAAGGCCCCAGGCCTGAACCAAGCTATTAGTAGTTTTAGAGGGGCTTAGATGATCCATAACATTCTCTGACTTCGGTTGCTGTTTTCCCTAACAGGCCTCTTGATTTACCAGGATGAGTCAAAGGTCGACAGAGAGCAGCCTCAGCACATTCCGTGCTAACAAAGGCTAGTATCATATCAGGGTATGTGCCTGGGTAGTGAGGCTATGTTTATGCCAAGCTGCAGGTGTCTGAGCTGGGAAAGAGCCTATGCTGAGAAAGTGGTAGACAAATGCTAATTAACACTTGCTGTTGTCATGCTGCCTCACTGCTGACATGTATGGTATAAAACCCATTGTACCCCATGGCTCTGGGTTCAGAGAAGCTGTCTGATCCAACCATGGGGTACGCCTGTGTGCTGATTGTACTCAATAAAGTATCTCCTTGTAAGTAAACCTGGATCTGATTTATCACTATCTTGGCACCTCTAAATTATGAGTTCCAAGCCTACTGCAGGAGCAATACAGCCCTGTCTACGCTTGGTGAAAATATAAAAACCCTCTTCAATCAGAGTTGTTGTTGTTTATTCATTCAGTCGCCTCTGACTCTTCATGACTTCATGGACCAGCCCACGCCAGAGCTTCCTGTTGGCTGTCACCACCCCCAGCTCCCCCAAGGTTGAGTCTGTCACCTCCAGAGTATCATCCATCCATCTTGCCCTTGGTTGGCCCCTCTTCCTTTTGCCTTCCATTTTCCCTAGCATCAGCATCTTCTCCAGGGTATCCTGTCTTCTCATGATGTGGCCAAAGTACTTCAGTTTTGCCTTTAATATCATTCCCTCAAGTGAGCAGTCTGGCTTTATTTCCTGGAGTATGGACTGGTTTGATCTTCTTGCAGTCCAAGGCACTCTCAGAATTTCCCTCCAACACCACAGTTCAAAAGCATCTCTCTTCCTTCGCTCAGCCTTCCGTAGGGTCCAGCTCTCGCAGCCATGGGTTACTAAGGGGAATACCATTTATTTAACTATGCGGACCTTTGTTGTCAGTGTGAGGTCTCTGCTCTTCACTATTTTATCAAGATTGGTCATTGCTCTCCTCCCAAGAAGTAACCATCTTCTGATTTCCTGGCTGCAGTCAGCGTCTGAAGTAATCTTTGCGCCTAGAAAGAAAAAGTCTGTCACTGCCTCCACGTTTTCTCCCTCTATTTGCCAGTTATCAATCAAGCTGGTTGCCATAATCCTGGTTTTTTTGAGGTTTAACTGCAACCCAGCTTTCGCACTTTCTTCTTTCACCTTCGTCATGAGGTTCCTCAGCTCCTCCTCGGTTTCAGCCATCAAGGTGGTATCATCTGCATATCGGAGATTGTTAATGTTTCTTCCAGCGATTTTAACTCTACCCTTGGATTCATCAAGCCCAGCACATCACATGATGTGTTCTGCGTACAGGTTGAATAGGTAGGGTGAGAGTATACCCTACCTGCCGTACTCCTTTCCCAATCTTAAACCAGTCCGTTGTTCCGTGGTCAGTTCTTACCGTTGCTACTTGGTCATTATACAGATTCCTCAGGAGGCAGACAAGATGACTTGGTATCCCCATACCACCAAGAACTTGCCACAATTTGTGATGATCCACACAGTCCAAGGCTTTAGAATAGTCAATAAAACAGAAATAGATGTTTTTCTGAAACTCCCTGGCTTTCTCCATTATCCAGCGGATAGTGGCAATTTGGTCTCTAGTTCCTCTGCCTTTTCTAAACCCAGTTTGTACAGCTGGCAATTCTCGTTCCATGAATTGCTGGAGTCTACCTTGCAAGATCTTGAGCATTACCTTACTGGCATGTGAAATAAGTGCCACTGTTGGATAGTTTGAACATTCTTTAGTGTTTCCCTTTTTTGGTATGGGTTTATCAGTTGTTTTTTTCCAATCTGTTGGCCATTCTTGTATTTTCCAAATCTGCTGGCATAGGCATGCATCACCTTGACAGCATCATCTTGCAAGATTTTAAACAGTTCAGCTGGGATACCGTCGTCTCCTGCTGCCTTGTTATTAGCAATGCTTCTTAAGGCCCATTCAAACTCACTCTTCAGGATGTCTGGCTCTAACTCACTGACCACACCGTCAAATCTATCCCTGATATTATTATCCTTCCTATACAGATCTTCCGTATATTCTTGCCACCTTTTCTTGATCTCTTCTGCTTCTGTTAGGTCCTTCTCATCTTTGTTTTTGATCATACCCATTTTTGCCTGGAATTTACCTCCGACGTTTCTAATTTTCTGGAAGAGGTCTCTTGTCCTTCCTATTCTATTATCTTCTTCCACTTCCGCGCATTGCTTGTTTAAAAAGAATTCCTTATGTCTTCTGGATAACCTCTGGAATTTTGCATTTAATTGGGCATATCTTCCCTTATCACTGTTGCCTTTTGCTTTCCTTCTTTCTTCCATTGGCTACTTCCAGTGTCTCAGCAGACAGCCATCTTGCCTTCTTGGTTTTCTTTTTCATAGGGACTTTTTTTGTTGCCGCCTCCTGAACAATGTTGCCAACTTCTGTCCATAGTTCTTCCGGGACTCTATCTACTAAATCTAGTCCCTTAAATCTATTCTTCACCTCCACTGCATATTCATGAGGAATATTAGTGAGCTCATATCTAACTGATCTGTGGGTCTTCCCTATTCTCTTTAATCTGATTCTAAATTGTGCAATAAGAAGTTCGCAATCTGAACTACAGTCAGCTCCAGGTCTTGTTTTTACTGACGGTATAGATGTCTGCCACCTTTGGCTACAAAGGATGTAGTCAATCTGATTTCGGTGTCGACCATCTGGTGAAGTCCATGTATAAAGTCATATTTTAGGTTGTTGGAAGAGAGTGTTTGTTATGCACAGTGAGTTGTCGTGGCAAAATTCTATCAGCCTATGTCCTGCTTCATTTTGTTCTCCCAGACCATGCTTGCCTGTAATCCCAGTTGTCGTTTGCCTACCCACCTTTAGCATTCCAGTCTCCTGTAATGAAAATAACGTCTCTTTTTGGGGTATTATCCAGTAGGTGCTGCAGATCCTCATAGAACTGATCTACTTCTGCTTCTTCAGCATCTGTGGTTGGGGCATATATTTGGGTCACTGTGATGTTAAATGGCTTACCCTGAATTCGAATAGAGATCATTCTATCGTTTTTTGGGTTGTATCCAAGCACTGCTTTAGCCACTTTATTATTAATTATGAAGGCTACTCCATTTCCTCTATGGTCCTCTTGTCCACAGTAGTAGATCTGGTGGTCATCTGATGTGAAGTGGCCCATTCCAGTCCATTCCAGTTCACCGACACCCAAAATGTCTATATTTAATCTTGACATCTCCCAATAACCACCTCCAATTTGCCCTGGCTCCTAGATCTTACATTCCAGGTTCCTATGGTGTGTTGATCTTTAGAACATCGGATTCGTCGTTCACCACCAGCACCGTCAGCCGCTAGCCATCCTTTCGGCTTTGAGCTAGCTGCGTCATCACATCTGGGGCTAGTTGAACTTATCCTCTGTTCCTCCCCAGTAGCATTTTGACCATCTTCCAACCTGGGAGTCCCATCTTCCAATGGTATACTGACATATCTCTGGTTGTACTGATCCATTAAGTTTTCACAGCAAGAATACTGGGTTGTTGTTGTTGTTGTTCAGTCGTTCAGTCGTGTCCGACTCTTCGTGACCCCATGGACCATAGCACGCCAGGCCTTCCTGTATCTTATTAATATTCTGCCTCACATGGGGTATCGGGTATTTGCTGCTGATAAAACGTAGCTCTTACCTGGAAAAAAGATTTCTGCTGGCTCAGCTACAAGCACAGACATCAGTTTACTGCAGAGCCTCAACCACACTGTGAAATCACAGAAGTTGACTTCCAGCACAATATCCGTTGCATCCAGTCAAACCCCTGAGGATCCTAGCATTTTTAAAGCACATTTTAAAATCTTTAGCTTGCAGTAATGAAAAGACCAAGTTTTAGCACAGGGTTGGTGAACCTGTAGCCTTCCAGATGTTGTTAGACTGTAAGTCCCAACATCCCTGACTATTGGCCATGCTGGGTAGGGCTGATGGGAGTTGTAATCCAACAACATCTAGATGCCCACAGGTTCCCACCCCTTCCTTAGCAGGCAGTGTCTTGGAGGATAGAGGAGTTCCAGGAGAAGTCTATGTTGTATCCTATTAACTATCAGTTTCAGTTTCGAGAAATTTGTCCTGAGTGAGACTCCATAAGAAAAGGGGAAGGGGAAGCATGGTGAAAAGAGATGGAAACTAAAGTTATGGCTGGGAATGGATCCGTAGATAATCTATAAAGTGTTCTTTGGGAAATACTGGAATTTCTTGCTTATGGAGGTAGGGGCAGAGACAAACATCTATTACATAATTAGAGACTTCCCTGCCCCTACCTACTACCCACAAGTATCTCATGGCTTCTATTTCTCTTTCTCCTCTACTGCTGTGCTGTTTTACAATTTATAATATAATGTGCCGAGATATTTGGTGGTGGTGGTGGTAAAGACTAAATAAGGTTGGCTGAGCTGCCCTACTGCTACAAGGGAATGGGACAAGTAGATGGTCTCTGGCTGCCATTTATGAGCTTCTCAGATCCTAGAGCAGCCTTCCACAATGAGATGTCCTCCAGATGTTTTGAACTTCCACTCCCATCAGTCCCAGTCAGCATGGCCAATAGCCAGGAATGCTGGGAGTTGTAGTCCAACATATCTGGAGGTCACCACACTGGGAGAGGCTGTCCTAGAGAGAGACACAGGGTAGACAGAAGGTGCTAGAGAAGGACAATAGAAGCAGTATGAGTCTAGAGAACAGGAGCCACTGCCAAAAAAAGCAGAAGCCCAAAGGAAGTGAGACAGGGAAGGCTCCAGAAGGATGAAGGTAGAGGGGGGAAATGCCAGTGGGAGAAATCTGGGAGAAGGAAATTTGGTACAGAGAACAAAGGCAAGATCTGCACTACTTGAGCAAGAGTTGCAGAGATGATTTGAAATAACCATCCAAATCTTTGTCTGCAGGCCTCTAGGTCTGAACAAGCACCCAACATGCAACGGCTAGCACCTTCAGTAAGCGGGCCAGGACCTCCTACAATTTTAACAGCACCAAATAAAGTAAGTAAAAACAAAAAACAAAAAACCTTCTGATACTATTTAATGGAATTACGATCTCTCAGAGCTGGTGTAAGGATAAGAACCATATAGCTCTGGCTATGGGCAGTATATTTGCGGAACTCTGGGGGATGAGGGGAAAGGTTCTCAGCAGATTATATTGCTACAGGGCAGATACAAAATAATTCTCTCCCTACTCAAACTAGGATTTCTGTATGCCAGCATTCACAGTGACCAACTTTCTTCTGTATTCTTCCTACCTGAGGTGGGCTGGAAAAGGACCTTCTTATTATGTTTCAGTAAACAGACTGTTACTCCTCCTGCTGCTTTGTAGACCTCCACAAAATAAATCCACCTTTTGAGTTTATAGCCCCATCTACTTTTGTCTTTAAGGTCCACTTAACCAGAAATCCAGAGATGTCGTTTTCCTCCCCCACCCCAACACACTCACTTCGTAGCATTCATCTTCTTAAACCTCTTATGTGGAAGACTAAAGAGAAATAAAGATCTAAGGAGGAATGGGAAAAATATGGAGCAGACATGAGAATTGGAAAAAAGGAGGTAAGAATATAGAAAAGAAAATGTGGAAACAAAGAAGAAAAAGAATGCTAGAGAAAAAAAGTGGAAAGGCTTGTGGGACACAGTTTAGCAAATATCTGTCTGAATAATAAATCACACCTGTAGTAGCTTTGTCAGAGAAGGTGAGAATACTATGCAAATCTATATCATGTTCATGGCTCATTTCATTTATCCAACACAGCCACCAAATTAACTCAACTTCAGGTCATGTTGTCTGGTCCGCTTTGATCGACTGATTAGTTTAATAATAGTCAAACATAACTTACACATTGAACTTCTAGAATATGGGCTGGATCCAGACTTAGTCATAGAGTAAACCCAATGAAATCAGTGAAACTTGTTAGTCATCATGAGTAATAAGTCCCATTGTTTTCAATGGGTCTACCCTAAATATGACAAAGTCTAGATCCACCTTTATGGTTTTATGGGTTGTACCATTTTGGTTTTCACCAGCAGAGGGGTTACATCCATGAAAAAGTACTTGCCCTCATGCCAAGAATAATATACAATCGCAGCCACCTCCTATTTGCCATTAGAATGATCCTGCCTCCTTACAGATGACATCGTGCATACTACATAGCTACCCCTTTATGTTTTGAGACCTCAGACCTCTTTCTACAATGATTTTTACAGAACTGGTTGTGTCTGTGCCCAACTTCAGCTTTTAACACATCACTTAGTAACCAACTTTTTGAGTGCAATCATGCCAAAAGCTGAATTGAGCCTATGGAGGCACATATGTGCCCATGACATGCTTAGCACAAGTTGAAGCAGCTGGAAGTTCACATAGGTTTGCTTCTTCCCACAGCTGCCAGCATATGATGAGACATCAGTATGAGGAAACCTTTCCCTACTTCCTTCGTCTGTTCCTTTTTCTGCAACACCTGCCTGAATCCAGCCTAAGGATCGATTTTGAACACTCTCATTTCCACAACCATGTTCACAAACTAAGACACATAAGAACATAAGAAGAGCCATGCTAGATCAGGCCGAAGGTCCATCTACTCCAGGATTCTGTTCACACAGTGGCCAACCAGCTGCCTGTGGGAAATCCACAAGTAGGACATGAGTGCAATGGCACCCTCCCACTCACGTTCCCCACCAATTGGTGTATGTAGGCATACTGCCTCTGATGCTAGAGGTAGGCTGTAGCCATCAGGACTAAAACCTAATGATAGTCATATCAACACTTGACTCAGTTTGTAAGTTTCCTGCTTCTGCAACAAGATATCTCATCATTAAAGATGTTGATATTTGAGCACTCTGAATACCACACTCATCTTTTCCTAGTGCAGTTGAGATCAGCACCCCAGGAGAAGAACTTGAGTACTACAGTTAATATAGCCACTGGTGAGCAATAATGCACGTCTTACAATCTTATCTGCTCACAGGAATAGGAATATGCACATCCCTTGGGTAATTCGCATTTTATAGCCACATTTCTAAAAACATTTGAAATGGCAATTCTCTAAGGTACACTTATCAGCCATATACACAAGTGCCAAAAAACCAACATTAAAAACAAAGAAATGAACTTCATGTCTATTGCAAAAGCAGACTTAGACCAAAAAGAACTTTGACTATCTGTAGTAATGAGAATGAGTTCTATTTCTAATTAAAGGCAGTAAAGGTACAATCCTATGGATGCATGTTTAGACAGAAAAAAGTCCTACAACTCCCAGAATGCTGGCTGGGGAATGCTGGGAGTTATAGGACTTTTTTCTGTCTAAATATGCATAGGATTGCACCTTAAAAAGAGTATAAGAAATATTAAAACCAGATTAAAATACACAATACAAAATAAACTGATTCCCAACACTAATAGTTATATTGGAATGATTGAAATGACATGTACTCTGAATTGCATAAGCAGAAAATAACCATCTGGTCTTCAGCTCAGTCAACTCAGGAAAACACTTCTAGAGTGTAGATCATCTTTTCACACCAAGAGACACATCTTTGTCTTTTCTTTTTTTTTAACTGAAGAGGAGCTCAGTTGCCAAATGCATTCAGTCTTCACCCCTAGCAGCCTGACTGCACGGTAACTCAACAGGAGCGCTAGCTTCCTACTAGCATTAAAATAATCAGGCTATTTTAAAATAAATAATTACTGTTAAAAGCAACTTGATTTTGTTTGGCCAACTAGATGAAAAACAAAAACATGTAACTGAATCAAGAGCTAGAAAGGCAGGTTGTTTGTCCTCTCCAAGAATTAAAAGGAAGGTCTATTTTCTCTCAGGCAAGCATTCACCATGAATACAAACTAGAAAAACTAGGCACAATCCAACCCAAGTTAAACACTTTTAAATCACATTTGTTCCAACAGAAGGAAGTGGAATAGAAGTGCACAACTTTGACTGGATTTGTGTCCATTACTCTTTGAAATTCATTTAAGAATAGTCCTCAGGCAGCCTGAATCAATCTGAATGAAATCATTCCATATCCAGTCTAGAAACAAGTGGCTTTTCACTTTCCAGACAGGTTAATGTTACGGAGACAGATTTCCAACTGATGGCACTTAACACACAAAAGGGGAAAAAAACTTTTGTAAATCAGCAGATGGCCTACACTGAAAGGGCTGTGGTCAAAAAAAGTGTTGCCAAAGTGCTTCCATTTTGTCCCTATGCCTCCATTTTATCTGTCCATAACTGTCAAGCAGGCAAGGGCCAGCAGCCAAGGATAATGATGCTTGATTACCAGGACATCACTCAATTTCAGTGGAGGCCCAATATCCTACCCCTGAATGCCTTATAGCAATGGAGCCAGTCTCCCCCACATCAAAATACAATCAAAGCAACATCCTCCTACTCATTAATTGACAGTACCAAGAACCCAGTGTATGTTTGTGACCATCCAATTTAGTACCTCACCCGCTGAAGTGTCTGCAACCCCTTTTCTGAAACCATTCCTGGCACCTTCAACACTTTTTGTTTCCCATAGAATTTCTTTTGTAGTAGAAATCCTAGTCTTTTTTTTCTCTTAACAGTATAATTGTCCTCAGTTTCCCAAGTTTAATGTGCTTTCGAAAGTAGCCTTGTTCCCTAAGTCTCGCTTGGAAGTCCCAGCTTAGCACCCATCTTCATGCCCCATCACCCTGCCCAGTGGAAGACCAAGCAGAAATGGAACATTTCATCTTCCTGAGTCCTTGAACTCTTCCAGGTAAATGCCAGGGGACACTTGATTTTCCACCACTTTTGATTTCAATCCATCACCAAGGGCTCTCCCCTTCTTCTGTGTGTCTGAGCAGATTAAGGATAGGTAACAAGTACCCTTTCTCTCTCTTCCCCTCCTTCCTCCATTCTTGTCCTTCAGTTCATTGTCTTTCTCCCTCCCTCATTTTCATCCCACCCTCCTTCTGGAATAGCTTTCAAACTCCTGTCTTCTAATCAAGTATGCATAAGTTGATGCTTCTTTCGCCTTTCTTGATAACCTGAAAGAAGGAGTTTAGGTTCTAAGGAAACTTTATGATGACATTCCATTATCTAGACCAGGGGTCCCAAGTTATGCATCCTAGTTCCTATTAATTTGGCTAATACACAAATTTCTGAGCCAGCTCTACTGAAAAGATAGCAGTCTGTCCTCCAGCCGGAATAGAACTAGGGACTGAAGAGGGCAGTAGCTTCCCAGTATGAGACTAACTCCCCAATCATCCACTGTTGCAAAAGGAGAAACTCTCAGGTCACAGAATCAGGTTCAGACATGTATCAGATACATGTTCTTGATCAAACATGGTAACAAGGTTTTTTTTATTTTAAATGTCTGGTGGAACTGCCCAAGTATTCAAAGTATTGGGGAGAGGGTTTAAAGAAAAAAAAATCAGACATCAGATTCCAAGTAGTCCAAAAATGTATAATACCCAATTTAGTACATGGCCAAAATACGATTGCAAAATTTGGGGATCAATTATGATTTCTTTTCAAAGCAGCAGAAATGGAACTTTTTTAAAAAAAGGTAGTCGAAGGAATTTTATCAGGGAAATCACAGTTGCATAAAGTGTGGGAGTTTCTAGTCATAGAGAAGCTTTCCCATCAATTAACAATGAGCCATGCTTGTCCTGAAGGTTTCCTACTGTTGTGGAAGCTGTTTTAGCTTACATGGAAGCAAATACAATACTTACTAGAAAACTCCAAAATTTTAGCTCTCTATTTACTGAAGAGCCCTCTTTTTTAATCCACACTTGGCACTTATATCAGTGCCAACTGTAAATTGATTGCATAGATATACTGTGCTGGCATGACATTAAACCTGTTTCTGTTTAATTTTGAATACTTCAACTGTTTATTTTTTTAACCTATTCATTTTTGTTATTAAACTATCATTTCTTTTAGAAATAAAGTAGAAAAACACTGCAGATTGATCAATGGAAGAATGCTACACACATTTCTTTAACAACCAACAGAAGAATATTCATATATGCAGGATTTACATATAATACATTTTTGTTGTTGTTGTTCAGTCGTTCAGTCGTGTCTGACTCTTCGTGACCCCATGGACCATAGCACGCCAGGCCTTCCTGTCCTGCGCTCTCTCCCGGAGCGTGCTCAAGTTCATATTCATTGCATCCGTGATGCTATCTAGCCATCTCATCCTCTGCCGTCCCCTTCTCCTTTTGCCTTCAGTCTTTCCCAGCATCAGGGTCTTTTCCAGGGAGTTTTCTCTTCGCATTAGGTGGCCAAAATATTGGAGCTTCAGCTTCAGGATCTGTCCTTCCAATGAGCACTCAGGGTTGATTTCCTTTAGGATGGACTGATTTGACCTCCTTGCAGTCCAGGGGACTCGTAAGAGTCTTCTCCAGCACCACAGTTCGAAAGCATCAATTCTTCGGCGCTCAGCCTTCCTTATAGTCCAGCTCTCACAGCCATACATTACTACTGAGAAAACCATAGCTTTGATTAGACGGACCTTTGTCGGCAAGGTGATGTCTCTGCTTCTTACTATGCTGTCTAGGTTTGCCATAGCTTTCCTCCCAAGGAGCAAGCGTCTTTTAATTTCATGGCTACAGTCACCGTCTGCGGTGATCTTGGAGCCCAAGAAAGTAAAATCTGTCACTGCTTCCATTTCTTCCCCTTCTATATGCCAGGAAGTGATAGGGCCAGATGACATGATCTTAGTTTTTTTAATGTTGACTTTCAAACCAGCTTTTGCACTCTCCTCTTTCACCCTCAACAAGAGGCTCTTGAGATCCTCTTCGTTTTCTGCCATTAGGGTGGTATCGTCTGCATATCGGAGGTTGTTGATAATTCTCCCGGCAATCTTAATTCCGACCTCTGATTCATCCAACCCGGCATTTCTCATGATGTACTCTGCATATAAGTTAAATAAGCAGGGTGACAATATGCAGCCTTGTCATACTCCTTTCCCAGTTTTGAACCAATCGGTTGTTCCATCTCTGGTTCTTACTGTTGCTTCTTGACCCTCGTACAGGTTTCTCAGGAGACAGGTAAGGTGATCTGGTACTCCCATCACTTTAAGAATTTGCCACAGTTTGTTGTGATCCACACAATCAAAGGCTTTAGCGTAGTCAATGAAGCAGAAATAGACGTTTTTCTGGAATTCTCTTGCTTTCTCCATGATGCAGCGAATGTTGGCGATTTGATCTCTAGTTCCTCTGCCTCTTCGAAACCCAGCTTGTACTTCCAGTAGTTCTCGGTTCGCATACTGCTGAAGCCTAGCTTGTAGGATTTGGAGCATAACCTTGCTGGCATGTGAAATGAGCGCAATTGTGCGGTAGTTGGAACACTCTTTGGCGTTGCCCTTCTTTGGAATTGGAATGTAAACTGACCTTTTCCAGTCTTGTGGCCACTGTTGAGTGTTCCAGATTTGTTGGCATATTGAATGCAGCACTTTAACAGCATCATCTTTTAGGATTTTAAATAGCTCGGCTGGAATACTGTCATCTCCGCTAGCTTTGTTGTTACTAATGCTTCCTAAGGCCCACTTGACTTCACTCTCGAGGATGTCCGGCTCAAGTTCAGTGACCGCACTATCATGGCTATCAGGGACATTCAGATCTTTCCTGTATGGTTCTTCTGTGTATTCTTGCCACCTCTTCTTAATCTCATCTGCTTCTGTTAGGTCCCTGCCTTCTTTGTCCTTTATCATGCCCATCTTTGCACAAAACGTTCCCTTGAGATCTCCAATTTTCTTGAAGAGATCTCTAGTCTTTCCCATTCTGTTGTTTTCCTCGATTTCTTTGCATTGTTCATTTAAGAAGGCCTTCTTGTCTCTCCTTGCTATTCTCTGGAACTCTGCATTCAGTTGGGTATATCTTCCCCTTTCTCCTTTGCTTTTCGCTTCCCTTCTTTCGTGAGCTACTTGTAAAGCCTCATCAGACAGCCACTTGGCTTTCTTGCATTTCTTTTCCTTTGGGACGGATTTCGTTGCTGCCTCCTGAACAATGTTACGGACCTCCGTCCATAGTTCCTCAGGCACTCTGTCTATCAGGTCTAATCCCTGAAATCTATTCCTCACCTCCACTGTATATTCATCAGGGATATGATTTAGGTCATACCTGAAAGGTTTAGTGGTTTTCCCTATGTTCTTCAATTTAAGCCGAAATTTTGCAAGAAGCAGCTCATGATCTGAGCCACAGTCAGCTCCAGGTCTTGTTTTGACTGACTGTATGGAGCTTCTCCATCTTTGGCTGCAAAGGACATAATCAATCTGATTTCGATATTGACCATCTGGTGACGTCCATGTGTAGAGTCGCCTCTTGTGCTGTTGGAAAAGAGTGTTTGCTATGATCAGCATGTTCTCTTGGCAAAACTCTATTAGCTTTTGTCCTGCTTCAGTTTGTACACCAAGGCCATGCCTGCCTGTTATCCCGGTGATTTCTTGACTTCCTCCTTTAGCATTCCAATCCCCTATGATGAAGAGGACATCTTTTTTTGCTGTTAGTTCTAGAAGGTGTTGTAGGTCTTCATAGAACCGATCAACCTCAGCTTCTTCGGCCTCAGTGGTTGGGGCATAGACTTGAATTACTGTGATGTTGAATGGTTTGCCTTGGATTCGTACTGAGATCATTCTATCATTTTTAAGATTGTACCCCAGTACTGCTTTTCCCACCCTTTTGTTGACTATGAGTGCTACTCCATTTCTTCTAAGGGATTCTTGCCCACAATAGTAGATATGATGGTCACCTGAATTAAATTCGCCCATGCCTGTCCATTTGAGTTTGCTGATTCCCAAGATGTCGATGTTCAATCTTGCCATCTCATGTTTGACCACCTCCAGCTTACCTTGATTCATTGATCTGACATTCCAGGTTCCTAAACAATATTGTTCTTTACAGCATCAGATTTTCTTTTCACCGCCAGACACATCCACAGCTGAGTGTCCTTTCGGCTTTGGCCCAGCCGCTTCACTCTTTCTGGCGCTACTTGGAAATTCCGTCTGCTCTTCCCCAGTAGTATATTGGACACCTTCCGACCTGAGGGGCTCATCTTCCGGCGTCATATCTTTTAGCCTTGTGATACGTTCCATGGGGTTTTCTTGGCAAGAATACTGGAGTGGGTTGCCATTTCCTTCTCCAGTGGACCACATTTTGTCAGAACTCTCTGCCATGACCTGTCCGTCTTGGGTGGCCCTGCACGGCATAGCTTATGGCTTCACTGAGTTACGCAAGCCCCTTCGCCACAACAAGGCAGTAATCCATGAAGGGGTAATACATTTTAAGAACTGTTTAAAGTACTTATAGTATGTCAGTGATAGGACACTTGTAACATTCTTTTACTTAGTCATCATAGAGTCTCTAAAGAAATATGATTTAGAGCTCATGTTATGCCGAGTTAGTCACACATAAGGCCATTGGGCTGAGGCGCACCTAATTCCTCATAGGGTTGGGCTGTTAATAGTATAATTGCTTATTTATTCCAGCTAATCAAACTAAATCTTGAGGTTTAAAACATTTATGCCACCCTTCAATTTATCAAAACTTCCAGGACAGCTCACAACACAGTAAAACAATATCAGTATGCAATATATCAAACAAGATATGCAACGATGTAGGAGAAACGGTAAAACCAGTGCCTATACTCAGATAAAACTTGCTAGGAGACATGCTCAAAGGCCTGGACAAATAAAAAAAGGCTGACACCTGGTGGCAGATCACCACCAAATTTCATGGCAGGCGTTCAACATATAGGGTGACACCACCAAGAAGGCCTTCATTCTGGTCACCACCCACCAAACTTCAGAAGGAGACCACTAAAAGTCATCGCAAAATTTGGGCAGGCTCAGGTAGGACAATGTAGTCCTTTAGATACCTATTTATGGCTTTAAAAAGCTAAGTGCCAGCATTTTAAATTGTGCCCATAAATGCACCAGTAGCCAATGTAGCTTAAGAACTAGTGAAATATGTTCCCTGTAGTTGGTCCAATTAGTGGTTTAGCAGATACTTCTAAGAAGTTTTCAAAGGCAGCATCACATACAATGCATTCCTGCAATCTAATCTGGAGTAACCACAGCACAGGTAACTGTGACCAGCTTCTCTCTGCCTGAGAATAGCGACAGCTGGCATACCAGACTTAGCTAATGGAAAGACTTAACACAAATGTTACTTGGGCCTCAGGTAATAAGTCTGAATCTATCAGCTTCCCTAAGCTACAAACCTGATCCTTCAAGGGAAGTGCAATCTCAGCCAGAATAGGCTGACCACCACCTCCTTGGTCAGATAAATCATCCACCCACTGTACATCTGTATTGCCAGGACTGAGCTTCAGCTTACTGACCCACATGCAGTCCATAAAAACTTTTAAAAATAGGATTTAAAATATCCAGTAATGCATTTTAATACATTATTAACGCAAACACACATTAGCCACTGCAAAGAAGAGTTTACTATGGAAGAGTAATCCAAATATTGCTAGCAGCAAGCAAGAACAACATGCTCAAGCTTCTGATACCAAGGAAAGCAATGCAATAAAGCAACAACCAAAAAAAAATTGAAACTGATGACAAGTTCCTAATAGACCCATAGACTCTTGGAAAATGACCACAACATGCCAGGTATTGCTTTTTTCATTTCTTCACAAATCAAAAAATTCCACAAAGAAATCTGGCCATCATTTTGATTTCAAAAGAATAGTCATCACTTACTGACAGACCAGCACCACTTTCCATTGCTTCTGCATTACTACGGAAGTCAGCGACAAGGGAGACAAGCCTTTGCTTTAGCCCAGTACAGCCATGAAATCGATAGAAAACAAGGTGCACTATACATCTGGATTGTGAGCCAGGCTTAGGGCGTATTCATACCGTATGAGGTACCCCACATGTACCAATACCATATGCAATAACATGAGATAGAAAATGTGACTCAGTACTGACCACATACTATCTATACATCCCATAGGGGAGCCAGGCCAGCGGAGGCTTCCCATAATATATACTCAAAAGCATATATCCTCTACCTGGAGATGCCAAGGATTGAATCTGGGACCTTCTGCTTGCAAACTATGAGCTTTACCACTGAGCTATGCCCCTTACCCCCTGAACATGTCCACAAAAAAAAGTCTACCTGGACAGCTACCATCAACATCCAGTACATTTCTGCAAACTTGACTTACGCATTGCAATACGGTTTCTTCTCATATCCTTTGTAGTTGTTCATGTTTAGAGCCATTTTGCAGACCTCGCAATGGAAACATCCTTTGTGCCAATACTGAAAGAGAATTCATATTGTTACACACGGTATCACTGCCAGCATGCACCATTTATACACTGACAGTGGATGCCCCATTTTAGGATTTACTCACTTTCATTGGTGCATTTTTGACTCTGGACTTTATGGTCTTACTGCGGGGGGTGCTCTTTAGATGTTGAAGGAAAACATATTATCATGTGGTAAGCCAGCCCTCTAGCTCATTCTGCTGAGTGGAGCCAAGGACTTCTGCCCCAGAGTCCTTCCCTGATGGCACAACAACTAACTTCATAGAGAATTTTATTTCATTATGCAAGTAAAAAAAAAAAATCAACTTAGACATGACACAAGTTCTACTGGAAATATTTTCCATAACGTGGCATGGATGCCCTTCTTTACCACAACTGGCACGATCTGTTGTTTTTATGAACCTATAAGCCAACATCAAAATTTGAAATGGTGGGTAGATGTCACTACTAGTGAAATAAGATCTCTTCTGCTCCTTGCACAGTTCTTGCTGCTCTTCTAACCTCTCCTTCTGGGTCCCTCCCAACACACACACACAAAGGAGGGGATATGCCTTGCAGTACCAGGGGTGGAATTTGCCCAGACTCTAGTGTTCCCTTTTGCTTACAAAAGTCTTTACATGGTCTCACTTGAATATTCTTGAAACCTTCCAGCAAGCAGACATGCCCACCCTATGAAGCATTTGTCAGGCATGCCCTCAGTCTGCCTTTTTAAGCATTAAATACAGACTGGGTTTGACCTATGTAATGGCAAAAATGCCCAATGTGATTGGTGCTTTGCTGAAAATTTAGGAAACCATCACATTAGTACTGATCTAGCTGGGTAGGAGGAAGGTTTAAGTGAAAAGCCACATCCTCTCCTTAGCCTGTCACATACCCTAGATGAACACAGGCTGACTTCATGTTTTTACACTCACCCCAAAAAACATGCTTCTCATTATTTTGAGCAGTAGTAGGAAGTCATTTATCTATCTACATCACCCATCCCAAAAACTCTAAACATGAACACTGCCCATTAAACCTACTTATGTGTTGACATATACGACCTACACCCTCAAGTCTACTCAGGATCTCTTAATCCCCTTTTCAGGGCGCGGATGCATCAAACTGGAAGCATCTGTCATAGCCTCTGCTTTTGCGGTTTCCCTCAAACAATCGTGCTTTTGTGATCACCAGCAATGGGGCGAACAAGACGTAATTTCGAAGGGCATGGCATGCAAGGGGTGCTGATGGTGCGCCTCACCCACTCCTGGGTGAGTTGCCCGTCAACCACAGGAGCTGGCTGCCGTTGCGTAAGGGCCTGTCGAGAAGCATCTCCTCCCTGCAATGCAGGCCTGGGGGCGCCAGGAATCCCAAATGGGGACTCACCTTTAGGGCTATAAGGAAGGCGGGGCGGGGGGGCGGAGGCCGCTCCTGAGCATTCCTTTCGAGGGGGGAAAGGGCGGCCTTTCCCCCTCCCTGCCCACCCACACACTTCGGAGCCGCTGAACATAGCGAAAAGAGCGGGCTTGTCGGACCGAAGGGGGCTTAAGGAAGCCCTTCTAAAAAGGGGGGGAGCTCAAGCTTGCCCCGCCCCCGCCCGGGGGGGTACGGTTAGCAATGCGTCAGTGGCCGGGTGACACGTTAATTACTGTCTGCCCACCCGCCAGCGCCGCGCTGATTCGAGGGGGGGCGGCGCGGGTCCTCGCTCGTTCCGCCACCTGCACGGCTCCCGCTCATCCCCCTGCAGCCGCAACCCAGCTAGCTCCCCGGCAGGCAGCGACGCCGAGGCGGACACCAGGCCGTTCCGCAGCGCGGCTCCCGCGAAGGCGCCCGAGCTGCGCTTCCACCCACCCTCCCCTTCCATGACTCGCCATTAACCCTTTCTGGAGCTGCCTCGCCACAACGCCCCTCCGAACTCTGCCGCTGCTGCTGCGCACACCTTTCCTCGCGCACAGCCTCGCTCGCTCGCTCCCTCCCCGGTCCTCTCTGGGGGCCGCGAGAGAAGGCGGCGGCGAGCACGGGCTTAGGCGGCAGAGGAGCCCTCGAAGGCCTGTTGGAAAGCGGGTGGGGGGAGGGGAGCGGCGGAATGGCCCGCCGCAGCCTCTAAGTCCGCCTCCGCCCCCCATTTTGCCCCTCAGGACACAGCTGAAAGGGGAATCCACTTCGGGGGCTGTTAGCTTGCTTGCTTGCTCGCTCGTCTAAGTTCAAGGCACCGGGCGAAGGGAGCCCGCTAGAAGAATCCCGCAGCGCGCTCCCCGCACAGCGGCGCATCTCCCAGGGCTGACACCCTGCGCTCTTCTTCAAGCAGGTGCAACAACAGGATGCTTGACGCGCAGGGGCGCGGGGCACGCGTCCCGGAGGCAGCCCCGGGCCGGCTCCTCCACTCCTCGTCCTCCTCCCCTCGCCCACCCCCGCGCATACCCTCCGGGTCCCCTTCCGATCCCCCACGTCCTGCCAGCCCCTCCGCCAAGCGCTGCCCCCTCCCGCGCGCACCTTATCCAGGCAGTTGACTTTCTCGGTCGGATAGACGACTTTGCCACAGCGGGCGCACTGAGGGTTCATGGTCGAGCTCCCCGCGCAGCGTCCCGGCGGAAGCGGCCGCCGAGAGGGGCTCGGGCATTCCCTGCCCACCCGCGAGCGAAGGCGACGGGCCGGGACTGCAGCCGAGGAGGGAGGTCAGCGGCTGAGGGAGCGCGGCTCCAGCTGGCGGCGGCGGCTGCGACAGCGGCTCGGCAGCATGTGCGAGCGAGCGAGTGGGTGGAGAACCGCTGCCGGGCGCCGCCTGCGCCTCCGCCTCGTGCCTGCGCGCTCGGCTCCCGCGCAAAGCCAGCCCCGCGCTGAAGGGCGGGCTGTTTGGCTGGGCTCGCTTCCTTGCCGCGCCAGGCCTCTCAGAGGCACCGCGGGGATGCGGCCTAGCCTGCCGGGGATAAGCTGGGGGAATAGAAACAACAAGCCCCGAGGGGAGGGCGAAGGGAGGACGAGGCGTTGTTCCGCGGCAAACTTTTCTTATGCGGGGAAGTGGGGGGCGGAGCTCCGACGCGCGGGCGATGGTGCCTCTAGGGCCGAGACCCAGGGCCGCAGAGCCCGAGGGAGACCCAGCGACACCCACCCCCAGTGGCAGGCGATGAGGCCAGCGAAAGCAAACTCCGTTTCATTCCTGCAGTCTGTTATGTAATCGAGTTCAAAATGCAAAACTGCACATGCTCAGCCTCTTTCCTTTTCCTAAGTATCAGGGCTGGCGAAACAGTTTTGTTACTGTTCTACAAGAATGTAGAAGCAGCTGTCAGCATGGGATGGTGGTTGCGGGGATGAAGGGAAACGTTAGCTGTGTGTTCACAGCTGAAGTAATACGTAGGACCCGGCAAAGCCGCCCTCTTCCCCCACAAGACGAGTAAGGCCAAGGTCTAAAATTACCTAGATGCGCTAGTCGTCCCCACCTCCCTCAGAGGTGAGAGAATTGGACCCATCTCCCCACAAGATCATGGGGGTACCCTTCTGGGAAGGTGGTCTGAGTTGGGAGTGGGCCAGGGGGCATTACCGTGGTTCTGTACATATCTGAGCAACTGTTGCTCAGACCCTTGGCATTTGTGCTTTGAGGTCTCCCAGACTTCCATCTTGTCCTCTGTGCTGTCCGACATCTACATCAAACCGCTGAGTAGAGTCACCTGAAGATTTAGAGTGCAGTGCCTTCAGGATGCTGATGACATGCTCCTCTGTCTCTCTTTTTCATCAGATCCAGGGGAGGTGGTGGAAGTGCATAATCAGTGCGTGGGCCACCAGGGGTGTCGTTAAGGAAGGGCCCACTTGGACACAGGCTTTTGAGCTGTCCTAATTGCCATTTTTTTTTACATTTTCCCATTAACCTGGCACTTGAAAACAAAAACGGCCATAACGTTTTTAGTTTGTATGATAAATACATGATATTTGGAGGCTTGGTAGCCCACATAGAGATGATTGAATATGCCACATTTCAGGCATTCAGGTCCAGTTGCTTTTGTGCTAGTCACAGGTAAAATTTATTATTTTCAAGAAAATCTGTCAAACCAAAGAGCTATAATTTCTTTGTGCTTCCACATACGTGCATGGAATTTGGGGATCTGGCAGCCCTCATAGAGCTGACTGAGCCTGCCAAATTCCAGACAGGCCTAGTGACTTTTGTGCTAGCCACAGGTAAAATCTGTTTTTTTTCAAGAAAATGTGTCAAAGAGCTATAATTTTTTTGTTCTTCCACATAAGTGTATGGAATTTGGAAACCTGGCAGCCCCCATGGAGCAGATGGAGCCTGCCAAATGTCAGACAGTTATGTCCAGTGACTTTTGTGCTAGTCACAGGTAAAGTTTGGTATTTTCAAGAAAATGTGTCAAAGCAAAGAGCTGTATTTTTTTTTGTGCTTCCACATACGTGCATGGAATTTGGAGACCTGGCAGCCCCTATAAAGATGACTGAGCCTGCCAGCATTCAGACAGTTAGGTCCAGTGGCTATTGCGCTAGCCATGCAAAGAGTTTCCTTTTCTCAAAGTCTAAAAGAAAAAGAAAAACTGTCAAGACACCCATGGGATTAGAGATCCTAATCAGAAGGTGTTTAAGGTGACCATTAGGCAGTCACTATCCCTAATCTCTGGTGTAGGGTTGTTGTTTTTTGAGGTGCAAAAAAATTCTCCCCTACTTTTCTTTTCAGCTTACTGTTGGGAGCTTCCCTGCAATGAAATTATGGGGAGGAAGATACAATGAGAGCTTGTGCATAACAAGGAGGAGGTAGAGAGGAGTTGCACAAAACAAGAGATCTTTTTTTATGAAGAGTTGCTGGAGGATGGTAGGATGCGGAGGGATGGTTGCATGGAGGGGAATAGAATTGGTAGGGGGAGAATGTAAGTGCTCTGTGGTGAAAGAAAAACATTCTGCACATGCTCAGGGGCACTCTATATTTAAGTACATAAGAAGAGCCATGCTGCATCAGACCAAGGTCCATCTAGACCAGCATTCACAGAGTGGTCAACCAGATGCCTATAGGAAACCCACAAACAGGACATGAGTGCAATAGCACCTTCCCACCCCTGCTGGTAACATAAAAAAAAAGGTAAAGGTATCCCCAACCAGTCGTGTCCGACTCTAGGGTGCGGTGCTCATCCCTGTTTCTAAGCCAAAGAGCCAGCGCTGTCCGAAGACGCTTCCGTGGTCATGTGGCCGGCATGACTGAACACCGAGGTGCACGGAACGTTGTTACCTTTCCCGCCGAGGCAGTACCTAATTATCTACTTGCAATTTCTTGCTTTCGAACGGCTAGGTTGGCAGAAGCTGGGACTGAAGACGGGAGCTCACTCCGTCACGCAGCACTCGGGTCTCGAACTGCTGACCTGCCGACCTTCCAGTCTGCAGTTCAGCTGTGAAATTTAACTAAATTCTAGTAATTCTAAATTTGCATGCATGTATATCCTTCAGGAACTTTGCAGGTTTCTTGCCTGAGGGACACCACTAATCACCTGTGCATTTTCATACAAATTTATCCAAAAAACTATTGGGGAAGGGGTGAATGGAAGGGAAAGCAAATCCCTCCCTCCCTCAAATTGGAGAACTCCCACATAAACTGCTGCACCTATTCTTCTGAAACTTTGCTGGTTTCTTACTTAGGGACAACTGTGGGCTATCTGTAATTTTCAGAACAATAGTCCACAAGGAACACAGGGAGATTTTGGAGACCTCAAAATGTCAAGGCCACCCTTGCACAAAAAATTTTATGGCTATCATTCTGAAATTTGGCAGATGGTATCTTCTGATGGGGCAATGAATCCTGAAATTTTTATCCAATTCTTCCAAGGAATTAAAATGTTATTGGCAGTTCCCTTTAAGAGAAAATCAAAATATAAACCCTGCTCCTATTTTTCTGACACTGGGAAGATATAATGTCCTTCTAAGGGGCTACTATGCCTGAAATTATCATCCAGTTCTGACCAAGAGAAAAAGTTACAGGGTTGTTTTTTTTTAATTGCTAATGGTAGTCAACAGGAAGCATAAAGACTCATTTTTCCAAACCTTGACACAGGTTTGGTGCTGAGCTGAAGTGGTCCGACTAGAAATTGGCCCGAGGAGAAGTGGGATGTTTTCCAAAATGCTGAATTGAGGTCTGAGTTGAAGTGAGGTGGGGGGTCAGTGCATACTTCTTATGTATGTATGTAATCTATACACACACGCGCACGCACTGCATGCACACACATGCGCACACATACACATATATATTAGATGTGTGCTTAGACTCGCGCACGTGTGTGTGTGTGTGTGTGTGTGTGTGTGTGATACACACAAATTTGTGTTATGGGCCTGTGCCCTGCATCTTTTAAGAACTTAGCAATGCCCCTGGTGGCCACTAATGGACTGGACGAAAGCTAAGAAACTAAAGCTCAATCCAGATAAAATGGAGGTACTGAGGTCTATCAAGGTAGCGGTGTTCAACCTTCTCCGGAAATGGTTGCACTCCCCCTGAAGGGTCACGTTTGTAGTTTGGGGGTGCTTGTGGATCCATCTCTGTAACTAGAGGCACAAGTGTCTCCTGTGGCATGGAACACCTTTTACCAGCTTAGGCAGGTGTGCCAGCTACATAGCTACCTGGATGATGATAGCCTGGTCTTGGTGATTCATGCCTTGGTAACCTCCCATGTAGATTACTGCAATGTGTTGTATATGGGGCAGTCCAGAAACTTCAGTTACTACAAAATATGGCAGCAAGAGTATGGACTCGAATTGGGCATTACAATCATATTATACCAGTATTGCAATATCTGCACTGGCGCCCGGTTTGTTCCCAGGCTCAATTCCAAGTTCTGGTTTTAACCTATAAAACCCCTCATGGCTTCAGGGCCACAGTATCTGAAAGACCAATTCTTCCCATATATTCCTACCCATGCTCTGAGTGCCCCTGCATACTGAGATTCAGTGGGTGACTACTCATGAGAGGACCTTTTCAGTGATAGCCCTGCTCCCGTCCTCCCAGAGAAGTCCACCTGGCATGTATTCTGCTGATTTTTTGGTACCAGGCAAATACCCTGTTATTCTCTCAGGCCTTTTACTGCTGACTTCTATCTTAACATTGTGTTTTAGAGGTTTTTTATCTCCGTGGATATTTTTTTTCAATCTTTTTAGTATTTGCTGTTTTAGATATTTTAGGCTTCACTATTTTAAAATATGTTTGTGGCTGCTCTGATTTTGTATTGTATTTAACTGGATTTTAATGATTATTTTGTATTCATAGAATCATAGAATAGTAGGGTTGGAAGGGGCCTACAAGGCCATCAATTCCAACCACCTGCTCAATGCAGGAATCCAAGTCAGAGCATCCCTGACAAATGGCTGTCCAGCCTCATCTTGAAGGCCTCCAGTGTGGGAGAGCCCACCACCTCCCCAGGTAATATTCATGTATGTCACCCTGAGAGCTTCGGCTACAGGGTTACTCACAAGTTGAAAGAATAAAATAATTAATCATCTTCTGTGTATAATTAGACAAATTGTTTTCATTTGCCAATCAGTGGTAGGGAAAAGTTGGGATTGTCATGGGATGGCTATTTTAAAATGTCTTTTTCCTTCCTATTGAAGTCATTAGGAGGGAAATTTCCTGTGCCTGGTCCTCCCCTGTGCTGCCCTCATCCTGCCCATGACTCCACCCTTTTTTAGTCATTTCACTAGCATAACTTTGCCAGTGAAGCAGATGCTGTGGTGGAGTGTTCTGCCGGGAGATCTGAGGGGTTTCTCTGGCATATCTTTTGTGCTAGCAGCATATCTCATGTTCTGCTGGCATAGCTGGACATCAAATCGTATCCTATGGCCCATCAGCCAGCATAACTCAAGTACATGGGATTGCTCTGTTAGAGAGAAAAGAGTAGTTTCCTTGCATAAGTACAACAGCTATAATTAGTATTTGCTGTGTGTGTGAGCTGCATAGTGAATACCACAAGTCTAAATGCTACATTAGCGTAAAATCCTATTAGTCTAGCAGAAAGCATAAGGTAGTCTTGTTTAAATCATTTCCCAATTTTCCAAGTCACTGAAGCAATGGAGTTATGTGTGGTGTGAAGATTAAATTGCCTGCTATGTTTCCATTTGTGATAATACAGAGACAGAGTAACCATTGGTTGTGTGGTATTTGCAAACTTCCTAATGTGATGTTTCATCTTTCTTAAAGAGTAACCAATAGTTTGGAGTCTTTAAAATGTCTAATGATTGTAGTGGTATTTTCTTTTAATTACAATACACTCAAAGCCTGAAATCTCTTGGTCCTAAGCTCATTTACTTGGAAGTGAGGGACAATTCAGTTCACATGACCATTGCTGAGACCTTTGTACCTTGCATGTACATAAGTTTTGTGTAGAGCTGAAAAGAATGTAGAAGAGGAAATGTTCAAGCAAATTCCCCTAATTCAAATTTGCTTGCAAAAGTTTTCATTTGTGTCTCTCTAATATGAATTCCCAAGAAAAATGTGGTAATAAGTCCAGCGCTCTAACCACAACACCACACTAGTTTTCTTTCAACTACTCTGTGCTCCAAGCAGAGAGCAGGTGCACACTAGAGCAAATGACTTGCACTTACTCATGCACATAAGCAGAGCTGAACACCTTCCAGTTACATTTAATCTTCTGTGAGGGAAGCAACTACAGTTTTCCACCTGTGGGAGAAGACATTTTCCCTTTCAAATTGTTCTACGTGTAGTTCAGTTCCTGGGTGTCGTATGATCTCTGAATACTGCATAATATATGATGAGATTAACATTTTATGTTTTTCCAAGAGTTAGGGCTTTGATCAAAGCAAATGAAGATAAAGCAATAACTCCCAGTAAAGTATGTAAAACAAAGCCATGTTGATTTGCTTGGTTCTGCATCACAGAGCTTGAATTGACTCACAGTAATTATGTTGCTTTAAATAAAATTAATCCTTGTTATATGCTTACATTCACAGAGATAAATATTTGCCGTGTTAAGATGGTCAGCTTACTAATGGCTGGTATAGTGTGAAGTTCTCATTTTCTAACAAGCAGATTTATCCAAAAGCATCATTATCTCCTTAGAGCTGTTTATTCTTCAAAATCCTAGCAACATCACTCTGTTATAGATCATATACATTTAGCTGGAAGGTATTATTTTAACCAATCATTGGTAAATACAAGAGGCAGCTGACAGGTGGGCCTGGTTGATACAAGCAACACCAAAATCAAGGCTGACAGCGAACATTATGTAGATGGGAAGGAGGTGATGTAGATAATATATCCCCAAGTGGTTGATACCTTAAGGAGAGGACATGGCATTGGACTAAGCTTTCTATTTTAAACATCTGCTAATAGCAGGATGCCCAATTTACTATTCCATGTGTGACAAGGCTATAGTAAATAAACAACCTAAGGGAGCAATCCTATGGCCCCTAGACAGCACCTCAGGGGTCATAGGATATTTCGGATGTCCTGATCAGAGGGGGAAATTTGAGTTCCAACCGCCCTCCCGCTTTCAGCCGGCATGGAAAGAACCGCTCTGACTGCTCTCTTCCCCACAGCCTATCCTCTGGGCTGCCCACTCTCTGCAGCAGAAATCCCACATCTGGTGGCATGCCTGCCTGCCACTGTCTCTCATTTTCCATGAGAAGAATGAGCGAGGCAGGCAGGCACAGGCATGAGCAAGCTCAGAAGCCCAGCCACAGAGTGTTAGCTAGAGCGGTGTAGCATCCTTCAGAAAGTCACTCTAGTTGCCACACTCTGCGGCTGGGCCTCTAGGCTCCTATATGAGCCTGCCTGACTCTCGCCAGTGGGGAAGGCAGAGGCTCTTTGGGTGAACAGAACAGAAACTGCAGCACACCTGGTGTGTGTGGGTGGGTGTGTGTGAGAGAGGGAGAGGGAGAATGAATGAAGAATGAATGAATGGTTTGTATGTGGATACATTTTGTGAGAAAGAATGGATCAACGAATGATGAAGGGGAGGAATAGGGAGAGAGAGAAAATGGGGTAGCAGAGAGGGGGGAATGCCCCACCCACTTTTAACTTTTGCCCCACAGACCACTGACATGCACCCTCCCCAGCCACTTTCCCCTGAGGAAATGCAGCCCTTGGCTTTAAAGTTTCTTTATTCCTGCTTTAAACAGACCATTTGGTACTGGGCCATGGTGAGTTACACAATACTTCTCTTCCACTGTGAGAAGCAGAGTAAAATCTCCATCTGACAACTGTGCCACAAGACTTTTTGTTGTTTTTATTTGACACAGGTTGATACAGCTCCCCCCCTGAAAATTGTCCATGAAGCTGCCTCTTACTGAGGCAGACCATTGGTCAATTTAGCCCAGTCGTATCTGCCCTGCAGTGGTTGTCCAAGGTCGTTCCCAAGCTTACTGTGCAAGATCTTTTTAACTGGGGACACGAAAGCTTGAATGCGGGATTTTCCACAAGCAAAACATGAGCTGTACCACTGAGCTATCATTCTCCATTTAATTGCCTGCTTGTAAATAGTCATTTGGCTGGCTGTGACATGTGAGAATTGTCTCAGTCTGAGCAACCAGGCAAGGAAGGTTTACAAAAGTTGGCTGTTTTTACTTTTTAGGCCACAACTTACATGTATGATAAGGACGGGACAAGGATAGGCAGGCAGTTGAGCAAGTAAAAATATTTCATGGGCTAGTAACCTTGGTGGACCTATTTGCAAGTGTGGTTACCAGCTCTCCCTAAATTGTATGATCTTTCTTAAATTAAATCCTACTTGCCTGCGGGAACTGTATTTCAGAACTGTAATCAGGACTTAGAAAATATACAGGGCTTTTTTATATTCAGGCACAGAGACATTTACTTTTTAATGGTGTAATAATGTGTTGTTCCCATTCTGATGTTGATGTTTTCTGTCATTGTAGCAGTTAATTAATTGATATCTCTACAGGTTGGAATTCTTTCAGTCCACTATTGAAAGCAATCATAAGAACAAAGGAACAACCATGCTGGATACCTTATGCTTGGTTGGATACCAAGGGTCCATCTAGTCCAGCATTCTATTCACACAGTGGCCAAAAAGCAGGACATGAGTGCAACAGCACCCTCCTGCCCATGTTCCTCAGCAACTGGTGTGCATAGGTATCTACCTCTGGTACTAGAGGTAGCATGTAGCTCTCAAGCCTAGTAACCATTGATAGACTTCTCCAGGAATTTGACTAACCCCCTTTTAAATCTATCCAAGTTGGTGGCCATCACTACATGTTGTGGTAGCGAATTCCATAGTTTAACTATGCACTGTGTGAAGAAGTACTTTGTTTTATCTGTCCTGAATCTCCCACCAATCAGCTTCATGGGATGAACTTGGGCTCTAGTGTTATGTGAGAGGGAGAAAAAAAATAAAAAATGTCCCCGAGACTCTAGGTCGAACGAAAGCCATACTGTTCTGGTGAGTTGGTTGCACCTAGAGGATCTTCATTGCTAAACCTAAAGGGATACTTTAAAACTCCACCGGGTTTCCAGACAGCAAGAGTAGCCTCCAGGCCTTTTGTCAGTAAGCACATGTGGTCTCTCAGGATTTTGGACCATTGCCCAAGTGAAAACTCTTCTCAATGGCTGCCAATTGTATCCATTCTAGTCTCTTCTCTGCTGAATCCCCATTCTGCAATGGTGGCTGGTGGCTCCAATGTCAGTGGGATGGTGAATCCGCTCCAGGTTTCAGTCAGAACTCTAAAGGAGCTATCCAAGCTCCGAGTTCTGACTGAAACCTGGGGTGGATTCACCGCCCCACTGACATTGGAGCCACCAGCCTCTTCTGCCATTCTGATTAGCACATGCAAATAAAATTGGGGGTGGACTATTCTGAACCTGTCAGGTGCCAGTGAGTTCAGGCACGCGCACACACACATCCCAAGACCAAGCAGTCAGGTGTGATATCTGTGAGAGGATTGGTGGTCAGTCTGAAGAACCAGAGGCAAGTACCATAGTCCAGGGAAAGCACAGATTAAGTCCAGAAACAGTAAAGGGGCCAGAGGCAAGTGGCTTAGTCTGAAAGGGAAATAATAAGTCAAGTCTCAAAGACAGCAACCAGAGGCTGGTGCTGATGGGGGCTGATGTCCAAAAACACTTTGGGGGCCAGATGTTGTAACTTCTCAACCAAGCAATTCTATAACTTTAGAGAAAGAAGTTTCCATAGCTGCTGGTCTTTCAGAGCCTTATGTCAGAGTAACATTTTGACGATCATGGCTTGGCCTAGAGTTTAGGATTTTCTGCTAGAAATTATACAGACAAGTCAGTATTGCAGTGGAGTACACTACGTCATGTTGAAATGAACAACTTGGTTATCTTTTACCCACTGTGAGAGACCTTCAGTGATACATACACTGCAGCAATAGATTCCAGCATCACACAGGAAGGAAATGTAGAATAATCCCGGTAGGAGACATATTTTAATGGGGAAATGAGATGAAACATTGCTGAAAAAAACAATACAAAAGAACAGACAGAAATTGTAAAGATAATGTCTATAAAAGGAGGAAGAATAGCTGGAGGGAGGGGGGAAGACATGCCTGAGGTGTTTTTTTTTCTTCATTTCTATTTGTTCTAGCTGCCGCTGACTGCAAAATAGTTTTAAGCAGAGTAGAGTCTCCTTGAAATATGCAAATCACTATGCTGTAGTACATTTTGTGCATGTACATATCATTGATGTACTGCAGCCTAAATGGTCAGTGCAAGCAATGCTTCCATACAGAGTAATTCCTTGTAATATTTTCAGTGTGGGGGAAAGTACTTATGTACACCTATTACCATCAGGGACCATCACCATGGTCTACAGTTCATTCAACAATCCCTTGCTAACTCAAAAGACCCTCTTCCTCATTTTGCAGAATTTGTTTTTAAAGTCACCCTGGACCATCTCCACTTTCAAACAAACAAACTGAGGTTGTTCAGATGATCAGCAAGGGAAACAGTGCAGCGTCGGTTGCTTTCCCCACCCCCTCCAGTGACGCTACTGGGATTACCCTGATTACTGGAGTCGCATCACGGGTTTCCATGTGATCTAAACCCAGTGCACGGCACAGGCATAGTTCATTTTCACCCACCCTACAACCGATACTGCAAGCCATGGGTTATAGGGTGGGTGAAAATGTACTACACTCACTCTGCATGCTGAGTTCGGATGATGTGGCAACCTGTAATGTGGCGTAGGTAACTGGGTAATCCTGGTAGCACAACCAGCAGGGGCAGGGAAAACAACCAATGCTGTCTTGTTTCCCCTGTTGATCATCCAAACTCAGACACTATGTTGGGCTAGTTACAACTCAGCCAAGGGAAAAAGTGAGTGAAAGAGAGCAAGAGAAAAGACAATGCAAAGAAAGCAAAGAAACCAACTCTAGGTTTTGGGGGCCTCGTTGCAGGGGCCCTCCTCCAGAGGAACTGCTTCCCCATCACTGTTGCTGCCAACCATTCACATGGCAGGGAGAGAGCTGGTGGCAATCCTAGTGCCAGGTTTTTGAGGACTCTTGGGTAAGGCACCCTTAATAGACACCCTCCCTCCATGAGTCTACCTTCTCACCACCATGGTAACTATTGCTCATCCTGTTTCTCATCATTGCTACCACTTGCTTGCATGACAGGCAGAGAGCCAGTGAGCAAGTAGGCAATGGCATCTACTTACCACCACCACCACCATTGTCTGGGCCATAGTAACAGGTGAGAGTGAGAGCAGGTTGTAGAGTGAGATCAGGTTTCAATGGTGAGGAGGAGAAGCAACTCTAGGGGGATCTTACCAGTAGGCCCCTACTTGGATGTGGGCCCTTGGCAGGTGCCCAGTCATGCCTACCTTTGACGCTGGCCCTGGCTGTTGGGTAAGTAGATACTGGGTAGCAACGACTATTCCTCACCCTTCCTGCCATCCCCACTCATCGCTGACCCCACCTGGGCTAAAGGGTGGGTAAACAGGCAGCAATAGCAAAGAAAGAAAGCTGCGGAGACATGGGTTCTTAGCAGTGGGCCCCTGGCTGGGCCTTGAGCCTCAGCAAGTGCCTGACTATGCCACACCCCACTGCTTGTAGGAACCCCAAAGAAGGTGATCAAGAAGGACTGGAAACTGAAAACAATGAAATGCAGTTTTATCATATCATTTAGAGTAGGGTTCCCCAAACTTTTTGGCCCCGAGGGCACATTTGGGAATTTGAGAAAATCCTGTGGGAGCCACCACAAAATGGCTCCCATTGAGGATGTGGCTAGTCACATAATGGCTGCTGGCTAGTCAAAAGTGAACTAAGGAGGTAGGTGGGGGAGAAGAACAGTGAGGCTAGAGGCTGGAAGGGCAGAGGAAATAGCAAAGCAAAGGGGAAGAGGGGGGAGAAAGAACAAGGCTAGAGGCTGGGAGGGAGGGCAAACAGTAAGGTAAAGAGATGGGGAGAGAAATAGCAATGCTAGACCTTGGGAGGGAGGGGGAAACAGCAAGGCAAAGGGGTAGAGAAAGAGCAAGGCTAGAGGCTAGGAGGGGGAGAAACAGTGAGATAAAGAGGAGGGGAATAGCGAAGCTAGAGGCTGGGTGGGCGCGGGAAGTAGTAAAGCAAAGGAGTACAGAGCAAGGCTAGAAAGGGAGAGACAGAAGACTGCCCTAACATTTTCCAATGTGTTTATTTAAAAAAAAAAAAAATTGAAGGAGGTAGAGAGTGGAAAGCTTTGTGAGTGTACCATTGGAGCCCCCTTGTTTAGAGTGGTTCAAAATGGGGAGAAATGTACTTGTTAATTTTTATTTCAGGCCATTGCCTACTTGCTTATATCAGGAACTGCATTTTTTTTATCTTTGTCCCTTCACATCTTTGACCTTGGAGAAGGCCCAGTGGTAGAGTACATGCTTAATGTTCAAAAAGTCCCAAGTTCAACCCCTAGAATCTCCAGTTAGGGCTGAGAAAGCCCCCTCTCTGAGCCCTGCAAGTTAGCGTAGATCAGAGGTGTTGAGCTTCAGCCCTGCAGTCCAAATCTGGTCTGTCTGTCCCAATCTGGCCCTCCCAGGTTCCCCAGAAGGGCACGTTCCCTTCCCTGGCCCCTTTTCCTCAGACCACTAACCATTTGGTGGTTTCCTTGTGTATTTTTCCCATTCTAAAAGGTTGAAATGGCTCTCCTAAGACGGACCGTAAGAGCTTTAAGCTAAAATATGATGGTATTTTTGGTATTTGGGCCACTGCCTTCTGCCTTTGGTCCCTCCTCTTTTGCCCCCAGCCCCTCCCATTACTGGAATGGAATTTGGCCCTCAGGCTGAAAGAGGTTCAACACCCCCTGCCCTAAAGCCGAATGCATGAATAAGGCTACTGTTATTTTATTACAGTGATGTGCTGTTGTCAGGGTTCCCCTTATAACCTGGATCCCCTGGGCAACTGCTTTAGGATGTCTTCCTCCTTAAGAGTCCCACCTTCCTTCTTTTAAACTTCCCCTTCACAATTAAATGGGGTTTAGGCTGTAGACATGGGGTGATTGACACTCCAGACACCTGAGGTTTTAACCACAGCAATTTACTGGTAAATTAAAGCAAGTATATTACAACTAAAGTTATTTACAGAATACAGCCAAGTGATACAAAAGCCATTAAGAGAAAATAAAATCTGCAAACCCACAAGTTCCTCTGCACTTAGACCTCTCCAGGCTGTTGCTTCCTGTGCCTTTTTCATGTTCTGGGCTTCCTCTCTCTGGTCTCCCTCTCACTGGCTCTCTTTCCTTTTATATCCCCTCCTTCTCCAACACCAAAAGTACTATTTCAAATCAAGAAATGAACCCTAACTCAGGAAAATGAAACTTAACCAGAGAAATTAAACTACTCTTCTCAGGATTACCTCACCCCAACAAAAGGCCCGACATTTTTACCTTGCCTCTGTAGGTCTCAAACCTTCACAGCTCTACACACACACACACACACACACACACACACCACCACCACCACCACCACCACCGCAACAACAACAACAACAACAAAGAACAGCAGTGTATAGCATAGTACTCGATCTAAAGAGAATAGGGAAGACCCACAGATCAGTTAGATATGAGCTCACTAATATTCCTAATGAATATGAAGTGGAGGTGAAGGATAGATTTAAGGGACTAGATTTAGTAGATAGGGTCCCGGAAGAACTATGGGCAGAAGTTGGCAACATTGTTCAGGAGGCGGCAACAAAAAACATCCCAAAGAAAAAGAAAACCAAGAAGGCAAGATGGCTGTCTGCTGAGACACTGGAAGCAGCCCAAGAAAGAAGGAAAGCAAAAGGCAACAGTGATAGGGGGAGATATGCCCAATTAAATGCAAAATTCCAGAGGTTAGTCAGAAGAGATAAGGAATTATTTTTAAACAAGCAATGCATGGAAGCAGAAGAAGATAATAGAATAGGAAGGACAAGAGACCTCTTCCAGAAAATTAGAAACATTGGAGGTAAATTCCAGGCAAAAATGGGTATGATCAAAAACAAAGATGAGAAGGACCAAACAGAAGCAGAAGAGATCAAGAAAAGGTGGCAAGAATATACGGAAGATCTGTATAGGAAGGATAATAATATCGGGGATAGATTTGACGGTGTGGTCAGTGAGCCAGAGCCAGACATCCTGAAGAGTGAGGTTGAATGGGCCTTAAGAAGCATTGCTTATAACAAGGCAGCAGGAGACGATGGTATCCCAGCTGAACTGTTTAAAATCTTGCAAGATGATGCTGTCAAGGTGATGCATGCCATATGCCAGCAAATTTGGAAAACACAAGAATGGCCAACAGATTGGAAAAGATCAGCTTATATCCCCATACCAAAAAAGGGAAGTGCCAAAGAATGTTCAAACTATCCAACAGTGGCACTTATTTCACATGCCAGTAAGATAACGCTCAAGATCTTGCAAGGTAGACTCCAGCAATTCATGGAACGAGAATTGCCAGCTGTACAAACTGGGTTTAGAAAAGGCAGAGGAACTAGAGACCAAATTGCCACTATCCGCTGGATAATGGAGAAAGCCAGGGAGTTTCAGAAAAACATCTACTTCTGTTTTATTGACTATTCTAAAGCCTTTGACTGTGTGGATTATAACAAATTGTGGCAAGTTCTTGGTGGTATGGGGATACCAAGTCATCTTGTCTGCCTCCTGAGGAATCTGTATAATGACCAAGTAGCAACGGTAAGAACTGACCACGGAACAACGGACTGGTTTAAGATTGGGAAAGGAGTACGGCAGGGTTGTATACTCTCACCCTACCTATTCAACCTGTACGCAGAACACATCATGTGATGTGCTGGGCTTGATGAAGCCAAGGCTGGAGTTAAAATCGCTGGAAGAAACATTAACAATCTCCGATATGCAGATGATACCACTTTGATGGCTGAAACCGAGGAGGAGCTGAGGAACCTCATGACGAAGGTGAAAGAAGAAAGTGCAAAAGCTGGGTTGCAGTTAAACCTCAAAAAAACCAAGATTATGGCAACTAGCTTGATTGATAACTGGCAAACAGAGGGAGAAAACATGGAGGCAGTGACAGATGCAAAGATTACTGCAGATGCTGACTGCAGCCAGGAAACGTTTACTTCTTGGGAGGAGAGCAATGACAAATCTTGATAAAATAGTGAAGAGCAGAGACATCACACTGACAACAAAGGTCCGCATAGTTCAAGCAATGGTATTCCCCGTAGTAACCTATGGCTGCAAGAGCTGGATCCTAAGGAAGGCTGAGCGAAGGAAGATAAATGCTTTTGAACTGTGGTGTTGGAGGGAAATTCTGAGAGTGCCTTGGACTGCAAGAAGATCAAACCAGTCCATACTCCAGGAAATAAAGCCAGACTGCTCACTTGAGGGAATGATATTAAAGGCAAAACTGAAGTACTTTGGCCACATCACGAGAAGACAGGATACCCTGGAGAAGATGCTGATGCTAGGGAAAGTGGAAGGCAAAAGGAAGAGGGGCCGACCAAGGGCAAGATGGATGGATGATATTCTGGAGGTGATGGACTCAACCTTGGGGGAGCTAGGTGTGGCAACAGCCGACAGGAAGCTCTGGCGTGGGCTGGTCCATGAAGTCATGAAGAGTCGGAAGCGAATGACTGAATAAACAACAACAAAAACCTCGATCTACTAGGATCAGCTGACAGTCATAGAATAAAGAGCTGACAAAAGGCAGTGTAGCGGTTAGGATGTTGGTCTTTGGTTGCAGAGACCTGAGATCACATGAGAAAGGGAAAAAGAAGAATACAGCTTATCCCAAATAGTGTAATACAACCAACTCAAGAATTTTCAGGAGTTTATTTTCCCAGCACTAGGGAGAAACATTTTACCTCAGTGTTAACAAATCAGTTCTCGCTGTTTTCCTCTCTTTCAGGAGCAGGATTTTTGTAAAGCTAATGGATTTGAATTGCCCATTCAAGACCAAGCCACCTCAAACTACTTTGCATTGCAGCAGGTATCACTCACAACAATACACTGTTGCTGGGAAAATCCATTCCCATCCTGCTCACACACACAGCTACTGACCCGGTTCGCACATAAGGGCTGGGCAATCTGTGGGTTAAATAAGAAGAGGAACCAAAGGTAAAAGACAGGTTAATTAATCCAGGATTTGCTGCCACATGTGCTGGGCATGTGCCGCAGCTATTTTGAATATTCAACCCCCAATCTACATGATGTCCAAAACTGGACACTGTAAGTTAACCGTGGGTTAAACAACCCACAGTTAACCTATAATTGGTAGTCAGGTTAACTGTGGGCTGTTTAAGCCATGATTAACCTATAGCACTGGGTTTATCATCATGCAGCAGCCCCCGATTGGCACAATCAGGGGATGAGTATTTAAAAAGTCTGTGGAATGTTCCCAACACATGCTGCAGCACATCATGGGTTAATTAACCCATGATTTCCTGCCATTATGTGTGAACAGCCCCATAGTGAGGATTGCAGCCAAGCTGAGAGGAAACAGAGAAGCTTGGGGGTGGGGGCAGATGACATCATCATCCCTGCTAATCAAAAGTCCTGATGCTTTAACCCTGTGAGCCCTGGCTCCACTACACCACTGACCTCATTTATCAGCCACTCTGATACAAATGTCAACTCTGCTGCTCCAAAATGCTATTTTAAAAAGTAAGAAGAAAAGACTTAACAGTAGGGTTGTTCAGTGACCCACCGATATGACTTGGAAGCTGCGTTGTGGCTTCGGAGGCGGGCCCGATTCGGCTCGGGCAGATTCGTGGGGGCCCTGATCTGACTCGGCCCTGAAGCGGGATTCAGATGGTGATGAATCCCCCCTGATGCCCCTGTGCAAACCCCCTTGCCTTTCTGCCACCATCCTCGCCACCGCCACCCTTGCAACCACCTCCATCGCTGCTGCCGCCGCCTATGTCACTGCCACCGCCTCCATTGCCACCACCGTCACCATCGCTGTCCCCACAGCCATCCTCGCCACCACCGCTGCTGCCGCCACCATCACCACCTCTGCTGCCGCCGCCATCCTTTCCAACTTCTCCGCTGCCGCCCTCACCAACACCAACTCCTGAGGCCTGGATGTGTGCGCCGACCCTTATTGCAGGGAGTTGCCATTTTAAAAATGGTGACTCCCTGCAATAAGGGTTGGTGCGTGCGTCCAAGCCTCAGGAGTTGGCGGCAGCAAGGATGGTGGCGAGGGCAGCAGCAATGACGAGGACGGCGGTGATGACGAGGACAGCAGTGATGGCGGAGGTGAGGGCAGTGGTGAGGATGGCGGCGGCAGTGATGGTGGTGGCAGAGATGGTAGCAGTGGCTCAGGTAAGGATATGGTGCGGCTGGGCTGGGAGTGCCGAAGCTCCGAAGCACACAGAGTTCTTCAGAGAGCCCCCGACCTGCTCCAGGTCGCTTCGTGCCCCCTCTGCTTTGCCTCGGAAGGGGCTCAAAGTGACCCGAAGCCACCCACTTTGACTCGGGATTCAGGCCTCGGGCCGAAGCGGTGCACAGCCCTACTTAACAGTAGCTGAACCAATAGATCTGTTGGCATCAGTGGATAGACCTATGGTTGTCATCAAAGAAGAGAGGTCTTGAGCCAGTGTGTATGCATACAGTACATAATAACATCTATTTTATCCAGACCTCCTGTATGTGAATGATTCTGTATACCAGACATCAATACCAGACATCATCAATACTCTATCTGGTTTATGTCCCTTTTTGTATTATGGGCCGTCTTATCCATACAGCTTGTATTACAATAGAAATTAATCAAGGGAGAGAAAACAATGTCCAACTTTTAGGCCCTAATCCAGCTCTAGTCATGTGTAAACAAGGTGTTCGTGCATAACTAGCTCCATGGGAACAGAGACAGAGATGCACACTCAAATAAATGCATATTGCAATGTCCATGCCCGTTCAAAGCAATGTAGTATGGATAGACTCTATATGCGTCAGAACACAAGTCTGATTTATTATAGTTGCCAGTCCATCAGTCAGGGCCAGCACCAAGGGCTGGTATTGCTGAGCACTTGCCGAGTCCCCACATCCCAGCAGGGACCCAGTGACAAGAGCTTCCTGGAGTTTCTCTTTCTCTTCACCCGCTTGTTCACTTGCCTCTTGCTCTGGCCCAGACAATGGTGGTGGTGAGAAGGAGGAGATGCCACCCTCTACTTAAAGAGATGGGAGTACCAGACCACCTTACCTGTCTCCTGAGAAACCTGTACGAGGGTCAAGAAGCAACAGTAAGAACCAGACATGGAACAACCAAGTGGTTCAAAATTGGGAAAGGAGTACGACAAGGCTGCATATTGTCACCCTGCTTATTTAACTTATTTGCAGAGTATATCATGAGAAATGGCAGGTTGGATGAATCACAGGTCGGAATTAAGATTGCCGGGAGAATTGTCAACAACCTCAGATACGCAGACGATACCACTCTAATGGCAGAAAGCGAAGAGGATCTAAAGAGCCTCTTGTTGAGGGTGAAAGAGGAGAGTGCAAAAAGCTGGTTTGAAACTCAACATTAAAAAAACTATGATCATGGCATCTGGCCCCATCACTTCCTGGCATATAGAAGGGAAAGAAATGGAAGCAGTGACAGATTTTATTTTCTTGGGCTCCAAGATCACCGCAGACGGTGACTGTAGCCATGAAATTAAAAGATGCTTGCTTCTTGGGAGGAAAGTTATGGCAAACCTAGACAGCATAGTAGGAAGCAGAGACATCACCTTGCCGACAAAGGTCCGTCTAATCAAAGCTATGGTTTTCCCAGTAGTAATGTATGGCTGTGAGAGCTGGACTATAAGGAAGGCTGAGCGCCGAAGAATTGACGCTTTCGAACTGTGGTGCTGGAGAAGACTCTTACGAGTCCCCTGGACTGCAAGGAGGTCAAATCAGTCCATCCTAAAGGCAATTAACCCTGACTGCTCATTGGAAGGACAGATACTGAAGCTGAAGCTCCAGTATTTTGGCCACCTAATGCGAAGAGAAAACGCCCTGGAAAAGACCCTGATGCTGGGAAAGACTGAAGGCAAAAGGAGAAGGGGACGGGAGAGGATGAGATGGCTAGATAGCATCACCGATGCAATGAATATGAACTTGAGCACGCTCCGGGAGAGAGCGGAGGACAGGAAGGCCTGGCCATGGGGTCACGAAGAGTCGGACACGACTTAACGACTGAACAACAACAACAACAACTTGCTCACTGGCCCTCTGTGTGTCAGGTGTGTCAAGCAAGCAAATGGCAGCATTGATGAGAAAGAGGAGCAATAGCAGCTAGCGACAATGGCAGCAAGAAGGTAAATTCACGGAGGGAAGGGGCCCATTGAAGATGTCTTGCCCAAAGACCCTCCAAAACCTGGGGAGCTGGCACTGCTATCAAGTGCTTTGTGTTGTCTGCTAATACACAGGGATCTCCTAGTCCTTAGCTGATAATCCGCTCTGAGAAAAAGTTACAAAGCAGAACCACTTACTCTGCGCTTGAAATAAAGGCAAGGGAGCCATCAGTGCCCTTTAGAAACGCATTAGAGGTACAAGAGAAATTCCTCCAGCTTATGTAACACCACCACGCAGTCCAGCAGCCTCAGCAACTGAAATTCAGTTTGGATTATGTCAGCCAAAACCGTCTTGTAACAGAAGGGCTCTTGAAAGCTAAAGAACCTTCCCAAATAAATGCAAAATAAAATAAATATGACACAGGAACGCACATTTGTATACAGTGGGGGGGAAGGGTCAAAATAATAAGGCTGACTTTGTCTTGTTCACCTAGCATGCAAGCCGGTGATCAGTAGCTGGCATTTATCAGAACTTGCTGGGAGGGAACTCTAAACTTTACAAATGAGTGTCACTATGGAAACTAATCAAATGAACAAACGTATGAAAGAGCAGACTCAGTGGAAATAACTGAGAGGGAGGAACAGCACAGTAAACAAATTGTGTATGCTAAGAGTACACGACTGAAAAGCTTGAACTAGCAGGCCTGATACCTAGAGGGTTCTGGAGTGAGTTCATACTTATTTCTTACTGAGTCATGAAAATCTGAAAGCACCATATATTTTTCGAAGTGGGGAGGGGACTTATACTGTGCCTCTTTCTTAGGCAAATCAGAGCAGCTGGCAAAGGGTACTGCTAGCTAGAGGGTGGATTTTTGGCAGAATATTGTGTTCCTAGTGCAACATGTAAACAAAGGGCTTCAGACAAGCTATGAGGGTTTAAAAATAATAATAACAAAATTTGGGGTTTTCCAAATTAAATAATAGATGCCTTCTTAACATTTAGGCTGTCTTTAGAAATTATCTTTGAAGCAGTCAATTGGGTATTTGGCTTCCAGTCCCTGCAAGGATGATGGTAAAGAGATGTTTCTAGGACTCATTAGAAAATCAGTTGAATGGTAAAACTTGGGTTGTAGTTAGAAAAATTAACATAATTGGTGAGCAAATGCAAAAAGTTCATAGGAAATAATTTCCAAAGGCATACTTGCTAATAATCATGTATATCCTATACATGAGTCCCTCCAGATGTTTTGACCTATAAATTCCATCAACCCCAGCCAGCACAGCTAATGTTCAGGGATTATGGAGTTGAAGGCTGGAGGGCAAGGCCCAAACATGGGGGAAAGGGGGAAAGGTTACACTTTACCAGGGTCCAGATATGGTTAAACTGGGCTAGATGATTATACCATCAAGTGAATTCAGAGGGGGTTGGAAAACTGTCTGGATTGCATGTAGCAATAACCCTAAACATGGGTTGTCATTGAATCATGGGTTGTCGTTCGGTGCAAACTCTGCACTACCGTTTAACTATGGCTTGTTAACCATGATCAACCCCCAAAAGGAACCCTTGGTTTATTGTTGGGTTGTTTGTGGTTAACAACCCATAGTGAAACCATAGTGCAAGGTGTGCCTGCAACGACAGCCCATGATTCAATAACCCACAATTCAACAACAACCCATACTCAACCCATACTCTGGGTTGTCGTTATGTGCGAACCAAGAGTGCTTGTCCATGTTTCCTCTTCAAACTGGAGGGAGGATTTGACTGCGGTGCCACAGAGCTCTGCTCTGGGCCCAGTACTATTCAGCATTTTTTTCAATGACTTAATTCAAGAGTGGACAGCATGCAGCCCCTATCTCCTTGGGTGTGGCCCCCACCACCCCTGCTGCTATCCCCGCACTGTTGTAATATGGCAATGAAATGGCCAAAAAAAAATCTGTGGTTTACTCCTGAAATTTGGTAGCAGATTGTTATGGAATGCCAAACTGAGCTTGTTTTCAAGCTAAATGTGGGCCCTTTGAGTCTCTGTAGTGGTTTGCCACCAAATTTTGATGGCAAATCACCTTTTTTGCTATTTGGGGAGTACAGAGAATAGAAAATGGCCCCCTGACCACCTAACGTTGCCCACCCCTAACTTAAATCAAGTTGGGTTGGGCTGCCATGGGGCCTCCCAGACTGGCACCCAATTTGGGGAGTTTGCAGCAAGTGAATGGATTAACCCTCCTCTGTCCATGTGTTGCAACCTCCCTGAAAATCCCACTGAAGGCACCTCAGCTTGAAAAGAGCCTCCCATGGCCTCCAAGCCTAATTTTCATGCCTAATTGCTGCATGAGTCAGAAGCATCCATGTGTGTATGAATGTACAAATGTGTATGAATGGGGGGGGCGGGTATGTGGACAGTGAATCTGTGGCTTTAGCCCTGCTCACTTTTGGCTTTGACCCTGCCCGCCATTGGTATATGGCCCCCATATAGTTACCCATGAGGGAATGCAATCATTGGGCTGACTTAGATGAAGGGATGGAGTGATTCTTCATCAAGTTTGCAGATGACACAAAACTGGGAGGGATAACTAATACCTCAGAAAACAAGAATAAAATTCAGAAGGACCTTGACAGAATGGAAAACTAACAAAACCACAAAGTTCTGCATTTAGGCCTCACACACACAAATAAAATGTACAGGTATAGGATGAGGGATACCTGCTAAGACAAGGACCTCAGGATTCTACAAAGACAAGTAGGAAAGGATCTCAGGATTGTAGTCAGTAGTAGTGTGATATGGCTTCAAAAAAGGCCAATGTGATTTTAAACCTAATTGATAGAACCATTATTTCAAAATCATAGGAAGAAATAGATCTTATCTCGAGGTCTGTGTCCACTTCTGGGTACAACACTTTAAGAACTGACTATACTGACAGTGACTATAAAGACAGTATAAATAAAACGGGGGTAATTCGGCAAAGAGCAGCAAGTTATGCTAATTATAGTTAATACTAGTTGTGTAATGAAGAAGGACCATGGAGAAAGGACAGGGACTAACTAAAATAATCAAGCAGAGGCTGAATACTTCTATCCTTTTCTTTAATGGAGTTCCTACTTCACGCTAGTTCACAGGAAGTAAGAGTTCCACTCTATTCTTCGTTAGTCAGGCTGCATTTGGAGTACTGTGTCCGATTCTGGATGCCCCATTTTATGTAGGATATTGACAAGTTGGAGTACATCCAGAGAAGAGCAACCAGGTTGATGAGGAGTCTGGAAACCAAGTCCTATGAGGAACAGTTGAAAAAGCTAGGTATGTTTAGCCTTCTTCTCTGAAGAAGAGAAGGTTAAAGAGAGACATGATAGCAGTCTCCAAATATCTGAAAGGCTGTTATGCAAAAGATGGAGCAGACTTGTTCTCTGTTGCTCCCAAGGGCAGGACTAGGACCAACAGGTGGAAATGGCAGGGAAGCAGATTTCAGCTTAACATTAGGAGAAATTTCCTAGCAGTGAGAGCTGTTCATCAGTGGAACAGATTGTCTTGGGAGGTGGTGGGATCTCCTTTACAGAAGGTATTTAAGCAAAGGCTGGATGGCCATCTGTCTGGGATGCTGTAGTTGCACCCTGCCGTCCAGAGTCTACATTGTGCAGCAGGTTGGACTAGATGATCTCTGAGGTGCCTTCCAACTCTTTGATTCTAATATTCTAGCAGTTTAAACAGTAATACTTTGCAAGATTGCTTACATGTCTAATCAAAAGCTAAAGGTTACATTTCATCAGGCTGAAGAACTTTTGTTCTATGCAGTCAGAAGTAAGTAAACACCACTGAGCACCACACCCAGGTAACTATGCATAGGATTGCAGTCATGTTGATCCTAAAAAGAGGGGGGGCATTATGTGATCTATTGTTGCTCTTTGAGGAGGGGTATACGCTGTCATGATGAGCCCCTGACCCTTTGCACTTTAAAATTTGCCACTAAACCACTGTTAATATGTAAGCTAATAATACTGCTTCAAATGCATGAGAGATAGAATAATTTAGCTACTGCCTAATGGAAATAGTATTTTGGAGGCTGGATCATGTAACAAAGGATCTATTGTGATGGTTCTTGTCCACCATAAACGAAGAGCAACTATTCATTTGCCTAACAGGAGCAAAGAACACATCAGACAAAAGTCTTTATTCTCATGTCATAGTCAGTATATATGTTACAGATCAAAGACAGCATGAAATCTTATAATACTTCTCAGATTCACTGAACTTTACCAATGTACCCTTATGGGAATTGCAGCTTTTGAGCTAGGATCACGCTAAAAATATAAAACAGGACTTCTGCTGTTTAAGTGGCACCATCTGGTGGATATAAGGAATAAGTGCTCATAGCCACCAAGAGGCACAGACTTGTAAAAAGTGATATTTCTTTTTGAGAAAATACATTTGAGAATAACTTCCAGATCTGAAATTTTCCACTAGTCATTCATTTTAAAAAAAACATTGGCCTTTCCATTGAAAAAAGAACAACTTATACCAATAATGATTCATCTGTTTATCCAGGCTGACAGTTTTACAACTTAGTATTCTAATTTTTGCTTCTTCCAAAGAATTGAAAAATATTTGTGCTACATTTTTTGTTGAATACTACCATTTGGCAGAATTTTTCAGTTGCCATTCAAGGTCACTTCATGTTTGCATAACATTCTGATACAAGGCATTCACGCTCACAACGAACATTTCATAACAGTTTCTACTCCCATTCAGGCTCAGATAGTTCCAAATGCATAGTTGTGTTTCTTTAAGCAATATTCCCTAGACTTTGTGGGGTCACTGTCTAACAGTAAAAAGGAAAAACAGCTGTATCCACTTTATGAGGTCTGTTACAAGCTGTCACTGGTGGTCTGGGGGTTTTTATGTCTGAAGTGGACACCACAGTCATATGCTTCCATATGTTTCTTCCCAGGCATAGGAGCAAAAAAAAAAGTTGTTGTTTTTTAAAGTTGAAATGGCCAAGAAATCAGATAAATACAAAATAAATTTGCTCAATTGTTGCAAACGATCCAGACATCTTCCCTCAATGACATATTCAGACTGCCATCAATATTGATTAGAATGGCAAGGTATAAATGCTGAAAATAAAAATATGGTGCTTCATTTGTTGGGCATGTCACTTTTTTCTGAGCATTCAATGCACAATATTTTGCATATGTGAAAATGTCATCTTTCCCCTAGATATTGACTCATTATTTATTTAATTTCTATCCCACCTTTCCACCACCCCCCAGAACCGTGCTCAATGCAGCTAACAATAAAATCCAGATCCAGATTAAAAACAAAACATTAAAAACACAATTAAAAATACAGCAATAAAAGAAATAAACAGCACCAACCAATTAAAACCACTTCAGCAACAGAACCCATAGCTGTCGGAATTGCCATGTGCAACATGATTGCATGAATGTCAATATGAATCTATTTCCATATTTCTTCTAATGTGAATGGCAGAAAGTGACACTCATATCCCAAGTCCTGGATACCCCCACGGATACATGTCCAACGATGTGAAGACATTGCATGCAATCGGGCCAATTCACATGATATGTGGCTTCCAAATGTTATAACCTCAAACAGAGCCACTGACGTTCAGTGGTGTTACAAAGAGCCTCCCATGGAAGACCCTGGCCCTGCATTCTCAGTTCTCTCCAGTCAGACATACTGAAATAGCTCAAATGTTTTAACCCTGATGGAAACTTCCAGAAGAACATGACAGCAGTTTCTCCTCAGTCATGTAATGTCTGAGGCTACAGTCTGATGCCCACTAACCTGGGAGCAATGGGACCTACATTTCAGTAGAGATGTATAGAATTGCACTGCAATGCAAGCACATCCCAGCTCTGTCATCCATTGGATAGGATTGTGGGTACCATTTGTTGTTGGTGTCCAAAAAGGAAACTAAGAATTGTAGACTCAGGCGATCTCAAAGTTTTCCTCTCAATGTCTTTCCTCCTCTCCACATTTAAAAGAGATGGCACACTCCTGGCACCTAGAGTTCTGAGATGACTACTGTTATCTTAGCCCTATTCAGATGTCAGCAATGAATCTGAGTGAGTAGAGATGTCTGGCAGCTCAGATTCAGAATGTGAACAGCCAGAACAGGGAGAGGCAACCTCCTCAGTGAGCCCAATGAGACTTTCTTCCCAGGACCTTGACACACAGATGGCACAGGCTGAATGGCTCCCCCATTCCTCCCCCATGAGAATGCAAGTTGAGGAGGAGGAGGACCAAGGGAATGACTTGAGGGACATGAGAGACCATCGCAGAGAGAAGCAGGAAAAGTTAGGGGCAGGTCTCAGATGCTCCTCCCAGCTGGTCACTCATGGAAGCCAATGTAGGAGGGAGCCACCCTAAGGGAGGGACATCCATGCAAAGCTAGTCTGGCCATGAAGTTCTTGCCCAGACTACAGGCAACTTTCCTAACTTCCACGTTGTATCACCTATTGATAATCGTTGTATCATCTATTGATAACCGTAGATGTGTGGATTAGCTGGTTCATTGTAATCTGAGAGTTTCCTAGAATTTGCATTTGTAAAGAAGCGAGTCATTACCCAATAGAGTAGTGTTAGCCTGGAGCATTGTTTCCTGGAGTGTGTTGATTGCAAAGAGGATGGAGGAACATGACATCAGGTGTTCTTGCTTTAGGGATCAATGAACACATGAGGGAGAGAGCGAGGAGAATAATGCCAGCTCCACCATCCTTACTGCTCTACAGCTGTTGAGGATGAACTTTTGCAGCAGGGAGACTTTTGTATCCATGTAGCCACCCCACACACCCGATTCAGGGTTCTAAATCATGCAGGGAACCTGTACAGATAGAAAAGGCTCCCCGCTGCCTATGTTAGCCCTCAGAGCATGGTGGGTGAGAAGGATAGCACCAAGGAGTGGCGATAGCGTGCTTGTCCTCAGTCTCCCCCTTCACATGTTGAGTGTTCCCTAAAGAAGGAGTGCAGAACCTCAGGCATGGGAGCCAAATCCATCCCTCATGGGGTCCCAATCCAGACCTCCAGGGTTCTCTAGATGGCCATGCCTCTGACCCTGGCCCCACCCCTTCCTCCTACCCCGACCACTGGTTTGGCGGTTTCCCAGCTTTGGTGCAGCCCAAAGAGAGGTTGGAATGCCTCTCCTAAGGCTGAGTTACTGTGCAATAAGATCTTTAAGCAACAAGATGCTCCTCTGTTTTGTATTTTGGCCCCACGGCTTTGGCCCTTGGCCCCGCCCACCGCAGGAATGCAGCCTCGACAGCTTCTCTGAAATGGAATTCAGCCCTTAGGCTGAAAGAGATTCAACACTCCTGCCCTAAAGCAGAATACCTGAATAGGGCCAGTAGAGGTCGGTGGCTCCAGTGTCAGTGGGGTGGTGAATTGGCTCCGGGTTTCAGTCATAACCAGTCAGAGCTCTAAAGGAGCTACCCAAGGTGCACCAGGCTCTGCTGAGTAGGGCTACTGTTATTTTATTACAGTGATGTGCTAATTGTTGCTGCCCTAGTTTTTGGTTAAGAGGAAGGGGCTGGAATAGGAAATGTGAATCCTCCCCTCTCCATCGTTTCTCGGCCATTTCGCAAGGCCATTTTGCCACTATGAGGTAACTCTCACGTGTGGTGAAGATCCATGGTGTTTTGACAAGGTTTACCAAAAATCAGTATTCCCAGGCATTTTGTGTTGAAGTTCATGTTGAATGGTTCACAAGAACAGGTTCCATGTAATTCTGCCCTATGAAGTACGTAACAACTTGTGATGACAAAATAGTTGGGTGAATCCATTTGCAAGTCATGCTCAACACCGCCTAGAATTTTTTACATGGATCTCTATTGCAGCTTCTGTTGCTGTGATTTCTGGGTTTTGAGGCTGTCATGTCTATAAGTCATTTCTGCTCTCATTACATGCTTGTTTTACATGAAAACATATCATCTCAAATTTACCCTTTGATAAGTGTTTTGCATCTTCTTCCCCTCTTGTTTATTCAGTCCTGACACCTGGCTTTTTATTTGAGTTGTTGATGATATGCCTCTGTCTTCCATGTCTGTTCAGAATCCGGAAACATTTTTAAAAGTATCCCAATTTATCCCTTAATGATCACATCAGAGACATCAATAAGGGAACCTTTCATAATATGCCTTCCCTGATCTCACAATTGTCTCACATAACAAATATCTCTTTCATTTCAAAGGAAGTGCTGAACTTGAACAACTGCAGGATTATCAACAGAGGCTGCTTCCTCTGAGGCTGAAGTTGGTATTTTTACTTGTACCTAGTTATTGAAAATACTTCTAAAGATACATGCATTTGCTTTGAGAGAGTGCCTTTAAAGTTAATTGACTGGCATTGGATTCAGACTTAGTCATACTTAGAGGGGGCCCATTGAAATCAATGGGACTTCAGTTAGAGTAGACCTATTGAAATCCTGAATAACTTAAGTCTCATTGATTTCAACTGATCTATTGTAAGTATGCTTAAGACTGGATTCAACACATAGTAAAGAAGAAAGCAGACACACAGTAAAGGTCCAATGCCATGAGCTAGTACACTGGCAAAATAGTGTCTAGGAATGGGTTATACAGACCTTTCACCAACCCACTGGCTGCTGCATCAGCAGAGACATCGGGCTTCTTAACACAGAGGGTTTTTATCCTGTGATTTTTCCAGGGCTTCTGCTTCTGGGTTCTTTGCTGGATTAAGATTGGCCCTTTACATGCACTTCCCTCCCCGCCCACACTTTCCCACACTTCATCTGCAAGTTCTATATGTTTCATTATACATTCACTAGATGGTGCTGTTGTTATAGTGCAACTTCTTCTTTACATGGCAAATTTAAACAGATTCAAACCAGTTCTTTTCACTAGCTTATTATTTCCATTTCAAATTAAGGTGCAGAATTGGTCGGAATCCATGAGAGAGGTGCTGGAGGTTGACAGCATCATGTAAAGGATGATGCAAACTTCATCCTTTGAAAGGAAGTTTGAAACCCGCAAGCTTCCCTGAGTAACCAATCTCAATTGCAGGATAAAATCCCATGTGGAGAAGCCCACCTTTTCCCTCCTATATTTGGTTCATTAATGCAGAAGAATAATTTATATCATGACAGTAGCCGTAGGGTAGAATACGCAGGGCACCAGTAACAGCCCATTTGCATGCTATGCTAAGGGGTCTTTTGTCCCAACAGTTCTAGCATTGCCAATGCAATCATACCACATCTTGGGCGGTGCCATCTAATACTGAGATCAATACAGTTTAAGTCAGGGGTCCCCAACCTTTCTGGACCTGTGGGCACATTTGGGAATTCTGTGATCACCACAACAGAATAGCTTCCATGGAGGATGTGTCTAGTCACATAATGGCTGCTGTGGGGGCCTGGCTATTCAAAAGAGGTGGCAGTGGGGAGAAATAGGGAGGCTAGAAGCTGGGAGAGAGGAAGAAATAGCAAAGCAAAGGGGTAAAGGGAAGAGAAAGAGTGGGGCTAGGAGAGGGGACGAACAGCAAGGTAAAGAGTTGATGCGGAGAGAAATAAGTAGGCTAGAGGCTGGGAGAGGAGAGAAACAGCAAGATAGAGGGGTGAGTGGGAGAGAAAGAGCAAGGCTACAGACTAGGAAAAGAGCAAAAGAAGAAGGCTAGGGATGGGGAAGGGAGAGAAATAGTGAGGAAAGAAGTTGGGTGGAGAGAAATAGCAAGGCTCAGGGCTAGGAGTGGAGAAACAGAGAGAGAACAAAGGGAAAGGTCTGCGGGGATGAAGGAAGATCGGGTGGGGCCAGGAAGCAACTCTCCTTCTCTTCCTGTTTGCTGAACAGCTGATCAGTGGCAGGTTAAGGAACAGGAAGGACAACCTGGTGCCCTACCTTTTTTCAAGTTTTTAATTAAAAATAATTTTTTGAAGGGGGCAGGGAGTGGAGAGCCACATGGACACCATTGGAGGTCCCCATGGGTGCCACATTGAGGACTCCTGATTTAAGTAGTTTTGACCGCCATTCCTGGTGGGACAACCAAAGGTTTCCAATCTCTCTCCTGCATTGCACCTGGAGTGGTGAAGCCTCTGACACTGATCAGCTGAGCTGGTTATGACATTACAGAACATTCACAGACATTCCAAGGACCTGAAGGACAAGGAGTGTTCACTGTAGGTCTGTTAACACTGTAACTTTGTGACCTGGACATCCCATGGGGGCAATGCCAGGAGTGGGGTGGCTAGAACAGGGCCATAGCCCAAGTGATAGAGCCAAATAAATCTCAACACAGGGCACACAGTTTGCCTGTAGACAATCATAGGTCTAATTCCCTGGCATCTCTAGATAGGGCTGGGAAAGGCTCCTGTCTGGAATCCTGGGGTGTCACTGCTAGTCAGTGTAGACTGGGGTGAGAAACCTCTTTCAGTCCAAGGGCTGAGCTCAATTTCAGAGAAGCTCTGCGGGGCGGCATTCCAGTGCTGGGTGGGGCCAAAGACAAAGGGGGTGGAGCAAAATTAACAAAATACCAGCATATTTTAGCTTAAAGCTCCTCCTGCTCACTACACCCTTAGGAGAGGCATCTCAACCTTTTAGAGCGGAGGAAAAAACTGCACAAAAGCTGAGAAATCACCAAATGATTGGTGGCTGGGGGATAGGGGGTGGGACCAAGGGAAGGGTATGTGGTTGTTTGGGGAACCCGGCGGGCTGGATTAGGACCCCGGGAGGGCCTGAGATTCTGCAACCCTAGCATAGATAATAGTGAGCCAGATGAACCAATAGTCTGACTCGGAATAAGGCAGCTTCCTGTGTTCCTATGCAGTTACGTGACTGATGCTATTTTCATGGCAATTGTTCAGGTACTGGCCGTGCTCGGCCATGGAGCTGTACACAAGCCAGGTGGAGCATTGAGGCATATCCAGAGGCAAGAAAGAGGCAGAGATCACTGCATGCCAAAGCCTGGAACTGGGTAATCAATCAAGCTGCAGGGACAGCCTAAGACATTTTGCTGCCTGTGGCAGAGCAGCACATGCCGCCACCACCACCCCTCCCGTCAAGGTGCATAATACCCAAGGCCAACCAAGTTATTTTGGTGCCTGAGGCAGAAAATCCCACAAACAATTGTCCCCCTCCCTGGCAGTTAAAATAGAAGGACCAACGTAAGCTCCATTGATTTCAAAGGGTCTACTTTAAGTATGACTAAGTCAGAATCCAACCCAATAATAATAATAAATGAATAACTAATAATTTGCTATATTTTCACAACTCCAAAAATCTGCTGCCTGAGGCAGCTGCCAGTCTGCCTAATGGTAGGGCCAGGCCTGTCAAGTTGACATGTACTAGAGAGAAGCCAAGGTCAGGAGAAGGTGGCAAACAGATAGAGTGGGGAACCTGTGGCCTTCTGAATGTTGCTGGACTCCAACTCCCATCACCCCAGCCAGTATAGCCAATGGTCAGGGATGGTGAGAGTTGTAGTCCAACAACATCCAGGCAGCCATCCCTGAACCGACAGTCCAAGCACAGCAGCTGGTACTAGGGAGAACTAGAGCCAGAGCCAAAGCCAAATTGAAGAGTCAGCAAATCTGTCCAAGGAGCAAGGAGCCAGAACAGGGGAGCAAGGAAATCAGGTTAGAAAGTACCAAGCAGGAGCTTAAACTGAAGAACAGATAGTGGGGAACCTATAGCCCTCCAGACGTTGTTGGACTACAACTCCCATAGCCCATGGACATTGACCATGCTGGCTAGGGCTGATGGGAGTTAGAGTCCAGCAACAACTGTGCTCTGTGGCAGATGGTTGCTCATGCAAAGACCTGTGCCAGGCCTATAGGTGGGTCAGCGCCCTCTCTGAAATGTCAGCCGGTGTGGTGTAGTGGTTAGAGTGTTGAACTGGGACGCAGGAGATCTGGGTTCTAGTCCTCACTCAGCCATGGAGCCCACTGGGTGACTTTGGGCCAGCCACTGACTGTCAGCCTAACCTACTTCCCAGGGTTGTTGTGAAGATAAAATGGAGAGGAAGAGGATTATGTATGCTGCCTTGGGTTCTTGAGGAAAGAAGGCAGGATATAAATGTAATAATAAATAAATAACTTTAAGAAAGCTGTAGTCATCTGTTCAGGCTGCACTATAAAACAGTTAATGCCTCACTAACCAAAGTCCAGACAATCCTAGATAGGTGGATTACAAAATGAAACATTTGAAATATCTGCCTAAGTTTTGTGGCTAGACAGGGTTGGACATACTATTTTTCCCTTAATTACATATATGTACAACTCTGTTTAAAATAAAGAGAAGTTACGAGTAAAGTACACTGTTCAAAACCTAAGGTGCAGCTGAAGGATTTTCCTCTTTGAGATGATCACAGAGGAGAAAATAATCAGCTTGCCAACTGATGCCAAGGTTTCAGTACTGCTGCTAAGTACAGGCAGAAAGTCTGAAAGGGATTTGGCCCAAGATCTTTTAATGGGCCGGTGCTGCTGATGGTGCCCTGACCATGATGGGTGTGCTGCTCCCGTTTCCTGTAATGTTCCTCGAGCTATTTTTGTGGGTTAGGAAGCCTGGCTGATACTGTCAAGTGCCGGAGAGCTCTTATTACAACCCAACTGAAGTCTTTGGAACGAAGAGTTTATTTTGACTGTGGCAATGTAATTGGGTATGTCCCAGCAGTTTGCATTCAGATGCGGGGGAGCGGGGGAGTGGAGAGGGGATGAAGTGGATTAGCCTCAATCATCTGGGAGATGACATATCTTGCTGTGTTTGAAGTGTTTCATGAACAGGACAGGCCTAGTTTTGAAGTTCATATTAATCTAATCTGTTTGATGCAGCAGCTGCAGGGACACACCCAAACCCTTTGAAAGGCTGGGCAATGGAATATGCCACAACAGAGTTGTATCTAACCTCCACAGAGGAAGGGAAACTCATCTCCCGTCACCACCATTAACCTCCTTCAAATGGCATGCAGGACCCATCATTAACATCCTGCTGTAATACTATCGGCCCGACCACAAACCCAGGGCTGGCCCGAGACATTGTTCTTCCCAGATTAGAATGGCAAATGGCACCCCCACCCACCCACAATTGGAGGTGCATGGTAACTAAGATGGTCCAATTTATTTTGGCATCTGATGAAGAAAATTTCACAAGCATGTCACCTTGGGAATAAAAATACAGTAATAATGCAGTTACCTTATTCTGCCTAATGGTAGGGCCGGCCCTGCAGAAACCAGTTAAGGAAAAAGAGCAGAACTTAATACGATCTGGGGCTCTCAAGCCTGGAAAATAATAACAAATAAAATTATGTCTTTGAATATGTGTGAAGAATAATTTTTCCTTCACAACTGAGCAACAAATATCACACATGCACACTAGCCCTACCACCTCTTCTTTCAGAAACTGAGCACTACAAGAGCAACAGAGCTGTCTTAAAAACAAAACCATTTTAAATCCAAGTATCCAGAAGTTCCCTTTTGGTGGGTTGATACACTAAATATAATGGGGATAGCTGGCATAATTTACAGTGTAATCTTATCCATGTCTGCTCAGGTGTAAGTGCTATTGAATTCAATGGGGCCCACTCCTAGGTAAGTGTGTATAGCAGCCTTCCGCAACCTAGTGCCCTCCAGAAGTGTTGGACAACACTGCCTATCATCCCCAGCCAGCAAGCCCAGTGACCATGCTGTCTGGGGACAATGGGAGCTGGAGGGGACCTGGTTGTATATGATTGCAACCAGACAGAGCAATCCTGTATTCCAGTTATACTGGGGAAAGAGAGACATTGCTGCTCCCCTGGCAGAATGCCTGCTGTATCCTATGCATGCTCTTCCAAGGAAGTGAGAAGGAAACTCACAATCAGAAAACATAGTGTAAAAAAAGTAGACACATGCCCAGCATTCCTGGAAACATGATCAAAGCCCACCAGTCAGGGACTGTGTTGCCAGTGACACCCACATGCTGCCCACAAATACAAGAAGCCAATAAACTTACAATGATGGGGACTCACCTCCAGGACACACCCATGCATCACAACACATGCAAAATAATGCCACAGTGCCCCATCTCTATCAATCCAGTGGCTCAGCCAGCCATGATACCAGTACTGCCATTCTCTATAGTTATCCCTCCAGGCATGGGTTCAAGCCCCTTATTAACCACTTCGGAGCAAAACACACAATGGGAAGGAAGGGGAGCCTATGCAACACAGCACGTGAAAAGACACACTGAATTGTGCTTGGAAATGGACTGGGAGCAAATGCAGCTGTTCAAGGTTTACCTAGGTGTGTTCTATATGTCCAGTCCCAGGCAGTAATCTATCTGCTGTATTTTGAACCAACCAAAGTTTCCAAACAGTCCTCAAGGGCAGTCTCACATACAATATATGCCAGTAATCAAAACAGAATGTCACCAGTTCATGGATAACCATTGATGCTCGAATGCAGTGGTGGGCTGGATGATTGCCAATAAGCTGAGGCTGAATCCTGATAAGATGGAGACACTGTGGGTGAGTGGTTCCCAGGTCCAGGAATTAGGGGAATTACCAACTCTGGATGGGGTTGTAGTCCCCTTAAAGGAACAAGTTCACCATTTGTGGGTGCTCCTGGATCTATCGCTGTCATTGGAAGCTCAGGAGACCTCCATGGCTAGGAGCACCTACTACAACTTTAAGCTGGTATGCCAACTGCACCCCTTCTGGGACAGGGATAGCCTACCACTGTGATCCAAACAGTGGTAACCTCAAGATTGGGTTACTGTTATGCGCTTTGTGTGGGGCTGCCCTTAAGGCTGGTTCAGAAGCTCCAGATAGTGCAGAATGCAGTGGCAAGGGTATTGACTGGGGTGCCTTACTGAGCACTGCGCCTGTAGTGAAGGATTTGTACTGGCTGCCACTCTGCTACTGAGCTAGGTTTAAGGTGTTAGTATTAGTATACAAAGCACTGTACAACTCAGGATCAGGTTACCTCAAGGAACATCTCCCCTTATACCAACCTCCCAGGCCACTATAATCTTCAGGGGAGATGCTGTTGTCCATGCTGTGGCCTACAGATTTCCATTTGGTGACATGGAGACAGGCCTTCTCTGCAGTGGCACCCTCCCTGTGGAATGATCTCCTCTCTGAGGTACATCAGGCCTCAACACTGGCAAGTTCTAGGCATTTATTGAAGGGATATCTATTTGCTTTGGCTTTCCCCCAGCCTTGAGCTAGCTTCATATCAACCTCATGATACATGTGTGTGTGCGCGTTATTTTTGTTTGGTTTTATTCTTTTGTAAACTACTTTGGGATTTGTATCAAATGAGAAGTGGTATATCAATATTGTAAATATTGCAAATAAATGACAGGCAGGTAGGTAGGTAGGTAGATAGATAGATAGATAGATAGATAGATAGATAGATAGATAGATAGATAGATAGATAGTATTTCTTGTCTGGACTGGGCTTCACTTTATAGGCTTTGTCCAATCCATTTCCAGTTTGGGGCATCAGTTCAGTATTTCCACAGCTTCACCTGAATCTGATGAAAAGGATAGAGCTGGGTGTAGTCAGCACATTTATGACACCTTACACAGATGGATTTTATTCAGTAGTTTCATGTAGATGAAAAACAGCATGGTGGACAGAATAGAATGCTGAGGAACACCATGGCATATGTTGGATAGGGCAGAGCAATAATTCGCCACCAACACCTTCCAAAAATGACCATCCAGGTAGAAGTAGAACTTCTGAGATACAGCATGTTCAATCCCCATCCCAGACAGCTGGTTAAGAAGGATACCATGGTTGATAGCACTGAAAGCCACCAAGAGATGTAGGAGAATTAATAGGGTTGCACTCCCTTTGTCCTTCTCCTAGCATAAGTTATCCATCTGGGCAACCAAAGCAGTTTCAGAGCCAAATCCAGGTTGGAAACCAGATTAATAATCTGGTTCCATTACAGTCTGGCCCATGAAGGTTGGAGTTGCACAGCAACTACTCATTTGAGAACTTTGTCCCAAAATGGGATATTTAAATCCAGCTGATAGTTGGACCTTGGGGTCCAAAACAATCTATTTTAGGAGTGTCTACTTCCTTCAAGGCAGCTGACACCTCTCCTCTCACAAGAAGGTGTTCATTTTCTCTTGGGTCAACTCTCTCCTATCAAATATTGTAAATCAGGATGGGCAAGAGTTCTTCTCTCCCCCTACCCCGCTTTCTTCCCTGCCCAATGGGCTGCCAGGGGTCACTCTTGCCAAAGGTATGAAGTGACTGCTTGCAGATAATTTTTGAAATTAGGTGGAGGGGCACATGAAATTAGGCTGAAGGCCACATCTGGCCCTAGGGCAACAAGTTTTCCACCCCTGCTTTACAGCATTCAATCACCATCAAACTCTCAAAGATAGTTGGACAAGAGAAGGTTAATGGGTTGGAGGAACTGCTAAAGTTGATCAAACTAGCTGGCCAGGTATGGTTGGACACATCCTTTGTTAGATAAACCACAGGTGATATGTTGCTATGAGAAGTAAATAATGACCCAATTGCTTCCTGAGACAGGATAATTTGGGGTATGTTCTGAATAGGAAAAAGTGAGTAGAGAAGAGGGCAGACAGAGCTTCCCCTTTCCCAGCGAAGGATGATGTAATCTAGATCTGTGTGTGAAAGGAAAAAGGAGGACTGCGGTTTGAGTGTTGTGTTGGAGACTGGAAGCTGAGTTAGGGCTTTGTGAGAACCATAGGGTACTGGCTGTCTCCCTGAAGAATGTGGAAGCAGTGGGCTTTGCGGATTTGCTTGAGTGTTTAAGTTGTGCCACCACCTATGCTCAACCTGCTTATTTGTAAATAAACACAAATATTACAAAACATCAATAAGCCTCTAGTGACCTCCTTCCAAAGGCAACCAAACCTTATTAAGCTCCCTCCCCCTGGAGCTTCTCGCTGCTCGGAGAAGTGGGGTGCTTGTAACATTATTGTTGTAAGCAATACAGAATCCTTCCCGGCTTTCCTTAGGGCATTCAGTCACCAGCAATCGTTCAAAGATCGTTTTACAAGCAACTCGAGCAACTTAATCATGCTACAATGTTGACCTCCTATTCAGTAATTTGAAGAGTGTGTGGTGTTTTCTATTGCACACATTATCCTGCAACACTATGATGGGAAATGTACATAGGAACAAAACCTCATTCTTTTCTGATATTAATTCAGAGTGTCCACCCTTTAAAAAGAAAAAGAAAGGATATGTCCTGTAGGGCAGCCTTCCCTAGCCTGGTACCCGCCAGATGTTTTGGACTTCAATTCCCATCAGCCGCAGTCATCATAGCCAATGGCCAGGAATACTGGGAGTTGTCATCCAAAACATCTGGAAGGCGCCAGGTTAGGGAAGGCTGTTGCAGGGTACTCATGGGGTTACACACCTGTGATTGATCTAACAAACTGCCAACTTGATTCTTCCCCCCCCCCTTCATTGAACTGCAGCTGAAACAACAGGTTTTTGGCAGTAAAATCAGTGTTATCCCTTGAGGTGCCCCCAGATGAACAAGGGAATTACAACAAAGTGTATTAATAGAGGTGTGCTGAGACATTCCAGATCATGTAAGTCAGCCTTCCCCAAACTGGTTTCTTCTCCTTCTCCTTGCTGCTGCTGCTGCTGCTATTTTCATCTCTATATCACCCAATAGCCGAAGCTCTGTGGGTGGTTCACAAAAATTACCAACCATAAAATTCAAGATTATAAACCACAGTATAAATTTGTTAACAGACAAAATTTAAAACAATTTAAACAGCTAATCAATTTCAATAAGTTACTAGACCTGATAAAGACAGCTGACATAAATGCCCTATCATTTGCCATTAAACGCTTGGGAGTAGAGGACAGTCTTAACCTGGCGCTGAAAAGATGGCAGTGTTGGCGCCAGGTGGGCCTCAGTGGGGAAACTGTTGCATAATCAGGGGACCACCATTCTCTTTTGTTGCCACTTTCCAAGCTTCCCTCAGAGGAAGGCCTCTGATGTCCAGGTAGGTTCATGTCGGGAGAGGCGCTCCATCAGGTATTGCATGTAAGGCTCTGTTCTGAACCATGTAAGGCTAGATGTGATGGACTGCAACTTGCTCCATCCCCAGCCAGGTTGAGCAATAGCCAGGTTGGTTGGGGATGATGGGAGTTGCAGTTCAACACATCTGGAGGGCCCCAGATTAGGGAAGGCTGATTTAAATCAATGGGCCTGTGATGACTGATGCATCAGGGAACTGCCAGGGAAGAGTCTAGCACTCCAGACACCAAAGAAAAGGCTTTGCCATCTTTATCACCTATACATAGGAAAAAGTTTTATGTCATGTCCTGCTGTGATAGATTTGATATTGGGATGGATCCAGATTTACATTGACTCAACTGCGCTGATGGAAGTGGACTCCCCCCCCCTTCCCACAGCAGCCCCTTAACCCCCCCTGAAAATGCTACACAGAGAATCAGGAGATCCTGCTGAAAGGGGTAAGCTGTGATGTGGCAAGGATCCCCCCAAACTGGGCAGAGGGACCATCTGGAAGTGGAGCCCTTCCTCTTGCAGAAGGCAGATTCTGGATCCAGCCCATTTTATTTTATTTTAACTGACTTGTTTTTAAATTGTTTAAATTTAACATGCTTTTTTCTAATTTGTTAGAGATATTGAATTGTACTGGATTTTTTATATATTGTAAGCCACCTTGGAAGACCATGGTCATGAAAAGTGGTGAAGAAATATATTAAATTAGCAAACAAACAAACCTTTAAATAGCAACTTAAAGTTATATTTAACAGTGCAGAAAAATACATTCTGGAGTCAGTGGAGACTGGTGGCTCCGATGTTAGTGGGGTGGAGAATCTGCTCCAGGTTTCAGTCAGAACCAGTCAGAACTCTAAAGGAGCTGTCCAAGGTGCAAATGGATAACTCCTTTAGAGTTCTGACTGGTTTTGATTGAAACCGAGAGCAAATTAAACCGCCCCACTGACATCGAAGCCACCCGCCTTCCCTGTCTGGAGTTCTGATAAAGTCAGGCAGAGCCTGGCTTTCTGTTCCAAGAGAGCACACATTTGGCTCTTTATTGAAGATTTCCATCTAGACTTCCATATGTTCAGAAGCACTAAAATAGAAGACTGTGAGTGATCTCATCCATTTCTCCTGCCACTCAGGAAATAAAGCGGTATCACTCTTTCCATTCTAATTGTAAATCACTAAAATAGGAATGTTTTAATACATTTTGATGACCTGACAAAAAATTAAATCTCCCTGAAGAGTTGGTGGATTCATTTAATGGGATCCCCCGTCCAGTTCCTTGAGAATAAATTATTAAGGCTGCAATCCTATACATGCTTAGCTGGGAGTAAGCCCAATGAACTGGAGAAGACTTACTTCTGAGTAGATATGCATGTGTTGTTAAAGAAGTGGAAGTTAATGCCATGAACATGAATTTGTGATCAGAGTGGTGGAGCCATTTACAGTCAGCCTAAATCATTTGGCTGCCCAAAGAACCTTGTATTACCTTTTGGAATTCAAATATTTATTACAGATTAATTTGTGGTTGTTTTTTAAGGAGTATTTCTAGTTTAATAATGGTTGATTCTTGAGTCATGTGTTATAGAAGGGTCATATTTTACACATTGATCATAATTGTTCTGAACAAAACTTCAGCAGTTACAAAGATCTTCCTGAAAGTACATAATGAATTATGCGGGCTACTGACGGAAGGCAGAAGAGAAGCCTAGTCCAAAATGAGGGTGGTGAATTTGGGGTGTATGTACTGATTATGGCCTACTTACTATAGAGTAAACCTCATTGGAAACAATGGAACCTACTTCTGAATAAATATGCATAGAACTGTGTAACAGAAGAGGATTAGGAAAAAAAACACATGACTGACAGGTCTGTCAATGGTTATTACCATTGGTCATGAATAGGAATGCATGGATTTTGTAAAATCCATTCCATCTGTGTTTCATAGATTGTCAGGTGCCTTTCATTCTGTTGTCCACTCACCGATGGAATCAATTTTTCCCAGTTTCCCAAATTTGCACAAATTCGCATTTGCCAAAATTTGCACTTGCAAAAATGAGTAAATCCTCCCTCAAATGCACAAATCCCCCCAAATGCACATTTTCATGCTTAAGCCTATGTTGAAATGTGCAGTTTCAATCAGTACATTTTTATTTTATGTATTTTTCTATGACTAAATTTGCATAACATTCCAGAAAGCAAAAAAATACCAGTCCACAAGTCCACAGAATCCATGCAATTCAGGAAAAGTCAGTCGGCTGTAGAATCTGTGGGTGGGTCAGTCATAGAAATCCAAACTCATCTGAGTCCATTGTGGATTTCTCTGACATCCCTGTCATGAACGACTGGGGTTCTGCAACAAAATGCTGCCATGTACTTTTTGCCAGGGTTTAATAAGCCTGGAGTAGGAGACTTTTAGTGCTGTTTGGGGTTCACAGGGAGGAGGGTTTTAGGATGGGGGAAAGGAGAAGGTATTTTTTTATTTCCCACCTTCCTTAAACTTTCCTTCACTGTGCCAAATATAGTTTTAAGGTGTTCAAGTCGGGCTGGCCTCCTTCCCTGAACCTGAGCACTTCATTGTTCTTTAGCAGGGAGAGTAGGAAAGTATAGTGGAATTTGAATTCCTAGTATGTATCCTTGCAATTCTAATCTCCACTTCCAGGATAATATAAGCTGTTATGGGCTCAAGCAGACTAATCCCCCCTCTTGTTTTCCTTCACCTAGCCTCCTCACTGTTCCATAGATTTAAAAAAAGTTTCTATCTCTTTTAATTTACAGTCAAATATACTTCTGAAGACCCCCACCCCATTACACAGAAAAACATACTATTTTCATGTGGCCCTCTTTCACCTCCAGATTGGTAGGCAAGGGACCGCCAGAGTTTGGCACTAGAGGGAATAATTGTGACGATGTTAAATGGAACCTCCATGCTCAAGAGTAGTAATGATGCTGCACCCCTTTGGCTGGGAAACAGAGCAGTTGCCTCTAAGCTCTGCTTGTAAGCTTCCCAGAGCCACCTGGATGGCCACTGTGGGGAGCAGGACCTCCTGTCTGATCTAGGAGGGTTTTTCTCGTGTCCTTATTATGATAGACAGGCAGAGTGTGACCAGCCAGTGGGGAGCCCCAGCTGTGCTTACAGCAGGTGGGAGCTGGAATGTCAGGGCTGGAAGGGAGCCAGGAAGGGGTAGGTAGATTACAGCCAAAAATGCTGATAGTAGAAAGTAGCACTAAATAATTAATGCACATCATTATCATCATATAATACATATTGTTTCCAGCAATCCTCCTTCCAGAAATCTCCTTTGTAAGTAATTGTTTCCTGAACTAATATGTTCAACGCTATCCAAAGCAAGCAAAAACTATAGTAAGTGGGTAATTACTGTTGATAAAAGATGGAGGTCTGACAGTAGTTGAGTTCAAAGGACATACACCTCTCCAGTTACAAAGCTGCTTAAAGACAATTGAGACAACTCTGTGGGAATGCTTACAGTGGAATGTAATATAATTTTAAATATCCAGTTTTTAAATTAAATCAGTACAAAAAGTTTGGATCAGTTTAAAAATTCAGCTCACCATAAACCTTACATCTAATTGTCCATCAGCATCCAACTCATTTAATTCAGTGTGAGGACATTTCTTTGCTGTCATTGATTGACATGTTGTTTTAGGTCCATGTTTTAAGTTCATGATGAAAATCTAAACTCATCTAGTATGTGCCACATAAGCCACAGTATTGTACCTGGCAGTTTCAGCACAAATGTCACACTCCATGGGTTGGATCCAGACTAAACTACTTATTCTTTAGCACTGTTGAAATCAATGGGGCAAGTTAGTCATGACTAACTTAAGTCCCATTGATTGCAATGGAACTCAAGCACGACTAACTTAGTCTGGATCCAACCCTCTGGAAACAATAGAGTACTTTTTTAAAAAAAACTTCACCTGTCACATGTCAGCTAAAATATTCCAGATCCAATTCTGATCAGGCCAAAGTTGGTGTTAAAAGTACCTTGAACTTAATGAAATGACTTTATACTTTCTGTTTAGGCTGGGAGAGCAAAACAGTGCTCACTCAGTAACACCCTAAATGGTACATAACTGACACCACAACTCTATTCATATTTACTAAGAATTAAGTCCCACTGCATTCAGTGGGCCTCATTCCCAGGTACATGCGCATAGGATTGCCACCTGAGCCTCTTTAGAGGCAGTTACATTTTATCAGAGGTAACTACTAGCACAATCTTATGCATTTAATGGGGCTTACTCCCAAGTAAGTGTGTACAGATGGCAGCCTAAATATTTCTATCAATGGCAAAATGCACCAATGAATGGCCTTATGATTAATGTGTTACATGTCCCCTCAGGGCCAAACTAGGCATTACATGCAGTCATCTGTAAGAGTACCCAAACTGCCTTTTATTTAAAACAATGACAACAAAGGAAAAGCTACTTTGGGAGGGGTTGTTTGGGACTGGAAAAAGCAGCCTGAAAGTATCCAATTACTTGTACTCTGTAAATGGAACGGAACCCTTTTGGACTTGCTTACTTATGGACTCAGATTTTCTCTGGTGAAGAGCAGGATCCGATCTGTTGGGCATTTTAGGGTGCAATCCTATGTGTGTTTAGACAGAAAAAAAGTCCTACAATGCTGGCTGGGGAATGCTGGGAGTTGTAGGACTTTTTTCTGCCTAAACATGCATAGGATTGAGCCCTTAGTGCCATTTTTGACAATATACCTGCTGTAGTACTCAATTATTGGCTACTGATTTTCAGCATCATATTGTTTGATTGGAGTGCAGCCCTTTTGCTGAGCCGCACTGTGTGTCCAAGATGTCCTAGTGCCTGTCTGGAAAGAAATGTAGTAAGCCGCAGTACAGGGTTGGCAGCTGCCCACACGACAAAATATTTGACCTTTCCTCAACATGAATGCCCAGTTCAGGCCCCACTTGACCAATGCAGCCAAAAAGGGAACTCATTTGCACAGAAGTGGCTGCAAACAGTTGCTCAGATATTGAGATGATGTCATTGCTCTTGCAAGGGTTAAATGGAAAGAACATTCTGAGAAGGGACCATCGTTCAGGGGCAGTGGAGGCTGGTGGCTCTGATGTCAGTGGGGTGGTGAATCCACTCCGGGTTTCAGTCAGAACCAGTCAGAATTCTAAAGGAGCATGTTAGCATGCTCAGGGGTATGGCACATGTTCTGTGTGCAGAAAGTTCAGACCCTGGCATGTCTGGTTAGAAGGGTCAGGTAACAGAAGATAGGGAAGATCTGTGCCTGGACAACCACTTCCAGTCAGAGTAGATAATACCGACAATACTGACCTGGATGGACAAATACTCTGGCCTGGTTATAAGGCACCTTCCTATGTTCCTAACAGTAAGCATCTGGTTTATTTTTCCCATTCTTATAAAACATGTATCACTTTATCACACATGAGGTAGGGAGTCAGCAACTTGTAGCCCATGGGCCAAATCCACCACTCAGAGTCATGCCTTTTGCCCCACCTCCATTTATCGATCTCAGAGGAAATGCAGGTGTGGATGAGCAGGATCTGTAACTAGCATACTTGGCAGCAGGATTTTATTTTATTTTTTTCAAATGCTGGGGGAGGTTGGTCTGCAAACCCCATTCCCTTGTCAAAGTAGGCCCTGAGCAAAATCACTTGCTGATCAGGGCACTGGGTATCTTCTTCTTCTGTTTGAAACACACTGTTTTATATGAACCTCACATATATATTCTAAAAACAACAGGTTGATAATATTAATTTCTAAGGTCGTACAATATGATTTTTGACTATACTTATTCCTGGGCTGCGTTAGAGTTTCACAAAATAACAAAGCCGAAGCGTTTGTTTAAATGAGCACTTTTTTGAACATCAAAATTTTCAAACCACTAACTTGTGTTGTGTCTTGAGAGATGAAGCAAAACCCCCAGTGATGGCTACTCTAGCAGCTAAAAGCCAGAATAACGTTGAATTTTATAGCAGTACTCTGTAGGAGTTAATGTAGTTAGATGTTCATCTTCTAAAACATTATGAATCAAAGAGAGGGGATATTTTCACAGGGCAAAAGTGGCTTCCAGAGAGCAGCATAAAAGCTGCGTGGAATAAGCCATAAGAGCTCATAATTTTGCCATAAGTGCTCAGTCAAAGATAGTTCAACACGCTTCATTCTGTTAAAAATGGACAGTGCATGTCAGCTGCTGAGATCTGTTTTTAAGAGCGGGGCTCACATAATAATAGCATTTTAGAAGGAGAAAAGGTTACCTGGAACATGATGGTCCTCGTAGCTGCCTAACAAGTCATCTTCAAAATACTCTGGCTCCCCAGCCTCAAGGCATTAATACAATTTTACATTCCATTTCAGCTGTAAGGAACAATGCGGTAAGTCTGTGTACATGCACTGAGGTGGATTTATTCCCATATTAATGGACCCAATCTTCATAGAACAGTATCATAGAATAGTAGGGTTGGAAAGGGCCTATAAGACCATCGAGTCCAACTTGTTTCTTGTTTATAGGCAATTTAAAAAAAGAAAAAGGAGTGAAACCCCACAGAAAGTGCATGATTCTTTATTCTATATAGCCAGTTCTGGTGCCCTCCAGATGTGTTGGATTATAGCTCCCATTATGGCTGGGGATGATGGGGGTTGTAGTCCAACAGATCCAAAGAGTGCCAGGCTGAGGAAAGCAGCTGTACAGCAATGTAACGAAGGTATCCCATGTCTTAAGGTGTCCCAGTTCAGGAACGCCTTTAGGTTATAAACCCGATGGCAGGAAATGTCTTGTTTTTATTGTTGTGTTAGCCTTACTAGATGAAGAGTGGGGTATACATGCTTTAAACAAACAAATCTCATCTGGCTTTTCTTGCTGAATTGTTGCTAAGCTACACAATTCTGCAATAGGCATCATCAGTTTATTGGTATGCTGCTTTCCCAAGGTAAAACCATGCTCAAAGCTACTTACAGCAACATCAGAAAATGTTAATAAAATGTATATAATAAAATACATCAACATTTTCTGATAATTCACTAACAATTACAAATATGATAGTCACTATGCAATCAAAGGTATCACCTTATTTATTTTGCATGCCTTGTTCTCAAGGACAGCAGCTGCCTACAATCAAATAACTAGTTTGGGGGAGGTTAACCCCTCTCCCCACCCGGAAAACCTTTTCCCCTCTCCAAGGATGGGAAGGTGCATGCACGCACACATACGTTTATATATATGCATGCTTTAGAAAATAAATTCCCAGCCAGCTTGCCAGCTTGTGTCCTATCTCCGTCCACCATTTTAGTCCCACCTGTTCAGGGTTATCCAGATAACTCAGAGCAGATTTTGCCAATAAGTGATTAGCAATGCCATGATTGCTGGCTTGCTATTGGTTTGTATAAATTAAAAACTCTGATTGAGGACAAAACATGTATGAAAGAATCTCCCTTTGAAGCATTTTTGCTTATAGGGTTTTTTGGCCTTGAACCGCCATTAAATCCCAGAAGCAGAAGCATTCTTGCTTTCTCCAATGATGAATCAAAGTGCAGGAGGCTGTATTCTCCCTAGATTTAGTATAGCCATTGTCTGGTTTGCAGCATTCAGCCAAACAAAGAGCTATATTGGTATATCAACCTATACTCTTCAACTGTCCCTATAGACTCCAGTTGCTAGCATGACCCTATTTGTCCCTAATACTGCCACAGATCTTTCAAAACTATATTTCTCGCTTGTGAAAGGCCAGCTGTCTTTTTTCTTGTGGGCCAACTTGGAAAGAATTCTGAAACATGGGGTTGTAGAATGTGGAAAAATACAAATGTGCTATTACCTAAATGTAGAAACTGGTATTTTCTGGGTGATCGTCTAATGTTGTTTGAAGCTATGTTTTCCAATGATTATGATATTGTTGATCAAGTTGTTTGTTCTCTATCCCCTGTGATAAACACATAACTATCTGACAGATTTTGGACAGGTATGTAACTCAGCCACCGCTCTAATCAATCTTGCTAATGAATCTCTCCTACCCAACATATCCCCCAAGAGGAGAGCATACCCATCTGGGGCATACCCTGGTGTCAGGTCAAGGAAAATCCCAGGAGAAGCTCAAAGGGTTATCAAGTAGCAATGGTGTGTCAATAGTGCCATTGTTCCCTGGCTCGATTCATCCCATCTGTCATTCAGAGGAAACTCTACCTCTCATTCTTACATTATTAAAAGACATTCTCGAAAGATCCCTTTACAGCCTGCAGAATTATCTTTTCAGTGGCCCCAAAGCAATCCCACAGCTTTATCTTGCTAGCATCTGAGCTGCTTAGCCCGTCTTTAGATGCATTGCAAAGAGTTACCTGTGTCTGGTCAATGGCCATGAAGGAAAACGGGGTGTTTAACGTGCTGTTCTGGCAGCCTGTTGGGAAAGAGGCCAGGTGTGTCCTGCTCTTGGCACAAACTTCACTTCCTTCTCCTTCTGGATTACAAGTGCTGCTTCTTTGCCAAGTTCCAGGTGGCCAATACAGGTAGGCCTCCTTTGGTACCTACCAGCTAATATCCAAATTAAACAATAAATCTCTTCACTGACATTCCCCCTTTTTAAAATTACATCTCAAACTGGGGCAGGAGGCCATACAGAGCACTATCCTCTGCATTAACATTACTGGCTTTAATTATAGAACTTTAAATACAGGAGCAGCCTACATTTTTAAACCATACGGCTTACTTCATTTCCAATCTTTGGCTGTAATCCATCAACCACTTACTCTGGTGCCAGTTTAACTTTAATAGGATTACTCTGGGGTAAATGGATCATGTCTTGCACCATTTGTGCAGGAAAATTGACACCAGTTACTTTCTCAGAATCTTCAGCTTTCTCAATTCAGAGGGGCGGGGGGTTGGATCCAGGATCTGCCTTCTGCAATGAGGGCGGCTCTTCCATGAGAGGATGGGCTCCACTCACAGAAGGTCTCTCTGCCTGATTTTTGGGGGTCCCCCCTCCCCACACACACCACAGCTCACCCCATTCACCAGAATCTCCTGACTCTCTGTGTAGTATTTTCAGGGGCCTGTAGGGTCTGCCATGGGAAGGATAAGACAAGGAAGTTCAGTTCCACCACTGCAGTTGATCCAGCATAAATCTGGATCCGATCCATACCCAGTATTATTTTGTAAGCTCTTCATTAGAATATATACAGGCAGGGCCAGAAATACTGGAATAAGGATAACTGTTTTGGCAGTTGGCCTCCGTACACCACCACATTGAAGTTGAAAGGAAACACACCCTGATGGGAGCGAAGTCAGGACTTTCAGCTGTAATTCAAGGGGTATGACAAAAGTGGGGCACTAACCATTCAAGAAGGACAGCCAGTGGCATACACACATACCCATCATTGGTGGCTCATAAGTAATGGAACAAACCAACATCATTTCAAACTTAAGGGTCGCCTTTAATACTTGGATGAAAATCCTTTGCAGTCAATGACTGCCTGAAGTCTGGAACCCATGGACATGACCAAATGCTGAGTTTCCTCCCTCGAGATGCTTTGCCAGGCCTTTCCTGCTGCTGCCTTCAGCTGCTGCTTGTTTGTGGGTCTTCCTGACTTCAGTCTTGTCTTCAGTAAGTGAAAAGCATGCCCTATTGGGTTGCGATCAGGTGACTGCCTTGACCATTGAAGAACATCCCACTTCTTTGCCTGGAGAAACTCTTGGGTAGCTTTTGCTGTATGTTTGGGGTCATTATCCATCTGCAATATGAAGCGGCATCCTGTCAGTTTGGCAGCATTCGGCTGAATCTGAGCAGAAAGTATAGCCCTATACACTTCCGAATTCATCCTGCTGCTTTTATCAGCAGTCAGGTCAACCATAAACACCAGTGACCCAGTTCCATTGGCAGCCATACATGCCCATGCCATAACACTGCCTCCACCATGTTTGACAGATGATGTGGTCTGCTTTGGGTCAAGAGCTGTTCCTTTCCTTCTCCATACTTTTCTCTTCGCATCATTCTGGTACAGGTTAATCTTGGTTTCATCAGTCCAAATAATCTTATTCCAGAACTGGCCAGGCTTTTTTAGGTGTTTGCTGGCAAAGCCTAATCTGGCCTTTCGGTTCTTGAGCATTACCAGCAGTTTGCACCTTGTTGTGAAGCCTCTGTATTTACATTCATAAAGCCGTCTCTTGCCTGTAGATGTTGACAATGACATGCCTACCTCTGCAAGAGCGTTCTTGACCTGGCTAGGTGTTGTGAAAGGATTCCTCTTCACCATGAGCAGAATTCTGCGGTCATCCACTGTAATTGTCTTCCGTGGTCTGCCAGGCCTTTTGCTGCTGCTGAGCTTGCCAGTTAATTCCTTCTTTTTCAGGATGTTCCAGACTGTTCTGTTGGCCACTCCCAATGCTTTTGCTATCTCTCTGATGGGTTTATTTTGTTTCCTCAGCCTAATGATGGCCTCCTTCACTCACATGGGCACCTCTTTGGACCTCATGTTGGGAGTTCCAGTGAACAGCTACCAAATGCAAATATAACACTCAGAACCACCTCCAGGCCTTTTATCTGCTTGATTGGTCATGGAAACAGGCCACACCTGACCATGCAGGCCACACCTGACCATGCAGCTGCTTGTCAACCATTCATTCCATTACTTATGAGCCACCAAGGATAGGTGTGTGTGTATGCCACTGGCTGTCCTTCCTGAATGGTTAGTGTGGCTAGGGATGTACGAAATGTACTTACCTTTCACGAATTATGTTTATGGTTGGGGGGGAGGCGTTCCGTCCCTCCCCCTGGAATCCTTGCCAGGGGGAGAGGCACTCCATGCCTTCCCCCCCCCCGGAATCCTGGCCGGCCGGCTGTGTTCCATAGCGATTCTGCGGAGCAGCCAGCCAGCTCTGCCAGCAGCCGGACATCCAGCCACTTGCTAGCAGGGACGCAAATGGTGGCGGCCGTAGCCGCCGCCGTTTGCGTCCCTGCAGTCAGTTGTGATAGGCTACGTAAATGTTTACGTAGCCTACCACGGCTGACTTAAAACAAAAACCAAAAACACACGTATGCAAATGGCGGCGGCCACAGCCGCCACCACTTGTGTTCCTTATTTTGGCACATCTTAGTCTATGTAAACATTTACGTAGACTAAGACGGCGAAAATAAGGGGAACACAAATAGTGTAGCGTCTACGTTATTTGCGTTCCCCTTATTTTCGCCGTCTTAGTCTACGTAAATGTTTACGTAGACTAAGACGTGCCAAAATAAGGAACACAAATGGCGGCGGCCATGGCCGCCGCCATTTGCGTACACGTGTTGTTGTTGTTGTTTTAAAGTCAGCCGTGATAGGCTACATAAAGACTTACGTAGCCTATCACGTGTTTTTTTTAAACCTAGCCGTGATAGGCTACGTAAATCTTTACGTAGCCTATCACATTTGTTTGTTTTAAACTGGAAATGGCGGCGGCGGCCGGTCAGAAGCCCGGCCGCCGCACCACCGCTGGAGCCGCCGCTGCTGCCAGGAAGATTCGCCCAAGCTAAGTCTCGTCCCAGGGGGCAGCGGGGGGGTGGCGGGCCGTTCCACCACCGATTTCGGGGGGCCGAATGCGCTGGCATTCAGCCTCCCTGAGATCCATGGAGGAATTTTCGTACATCCCTATTAGTGCCCCACTTTTGTCAAACCCCTTGAATTACAGCTGAAAGTCCTGACTTCGGTCCCATCTGGGTGTGTTTCCTTTCAACTTCAATGTGGTGGTGTACGGAGGCCAACTGCCAAAACAGTTATCCTTGTTCCAATATTTCTGGCCCTGACTGTAATACCATTTGCAAAACTGGGTCTTATTGTTGTTCAGTCATTCAGTTGTGTCCAACTCTTCGTGACCCCATGGACCATAGCACGCCAGGCCTTCCTGTCCTGCGCTCTCTCCCGGAGTGTGCTCAAGTTCATATTCGTTGCATCAGTGATGCTATCTAGCCATCTCATCCTCTGCTGTCCCCTTCTCCTTTTGCCTTCAGTCTTTCCCAGCATCAGGGTCTTTTCCAGGGAGTTTTCTCTTCGCATTAGGTGGCCAAAATATTGGAGCTTCAGCTTCAGGATCTGTCCTTCCAATGAGCACTCAGGGTTGATTTCCTTTAGGATGGACTGATTTGACCTCCTTGCAGTCCAGGGGACTCATGAGAGTCTTCTCCAGCACCACAGTTTGAAAGCATCAATTCTTCGGCGCTCAGCCTTCCTTATAGTCCAGCTCTCACAACCATACATTACTACTGGGAAAACCATAGCTTTGATTAGACGGACCTTTGTCGGCAAGGTGATGTCTCTGCTTCTTACTATGCTGTCTAGGTTTGCCATAGCTTTCCTCCCAAGGACCAAGCATCTTTTAATTTCATGGCTACAGTCACCGTCTGCGGTGATCTTGGAGCCCAAGAAAATAAAATCTGTCACTGCTTCCATTTCTTCCCCTTCTATATGCCAGGAAGTGATGGGGCCAGATGCCATGATCATAGTTTTTTTAATGTTGAGTTTCAAACCAGCTTTTGCGCTCTCCTCTTTCACTCTCAACAAGAGGCTCTTGAGATCCTCTTCGCTTTCTGCCATTAGGGTGGTATCGTCTGCGTATCTGAGGTTGTTGATAATTCTCCCGGCACTCTTAATTCCGAGCTGTGATTCATCCAACCCGGCGTTTCTCATGATGTACTCTGCATATAAGTTAAATAAGCAGGGCGACAATATGCAGCCTTGTTGTACTCCTTTCCCAATTTTGAACCAATCGGTTGTTCCATGTCTGGTTCTTACTGTTGCTTCTTGACCTTCGTACGGGTTTCTCAGGAGACAGGTAAGGTGGTCTGGTACTCCCATCTCTTTTAAGAATTTGCCACAGTTTGTTGTGATCCACACAATCAAAGGCTTTAGCGTAGTCAATGAAGCAGAAATAGACGTTTTTCTGGAATTCTCTTGCTTTCTCCATGATGCAGCGAATGTTGGCGATTTGATCTCTACTTCCTCTGCCTCTTCGAAACCCAGCTTGTACTTCCGGTAGTTCTTGGTTCGCATACTGCTGAAGCCTAGTTTGTAGGATTTTGAGCATAACCTTGCTGGCATGTGAAATGAGTGCAATTGTACGGTAGTTTGAACACTCTTTGGCATTGCCCTTCTTTGGAATTCGAATGTAAACTGACCTTTTACAGTCTTGTGGCCACTGCTGAGTGTTCCAAATTTGTTGGCATATTGAGTGCAGCACTTTAACAGCATCATCTTGTAGGATTTTAAATAGCTCAGCTGGAATACTGACATATCCACTAGCTTTGTTGTTAGTAATGCTTCCTAAGGCTCACTTGACTTCACTCTCTAGGATGTCCGGCTCAAGTTCAGTGACCGCACTATCATGGCTATCAGGGACATTAAGATCTTTCCTGTATAGTTCTTCTGTGTATTCTTTCCACCTCTTCTTAATCTCATCTGCATCTGTTAGGTCCCTGCCTTCTTTGTCCTTTATCATGTCCATCTTTGCACAAAACGTTCCCTTGAGATCTCCGATTTTCTTGAAAAGATCTCTAGTCTTTCCCATTCTATTGTTTTCCTCGATTTCTTTGCATTGTTCATTTAAGAAGGCCTTCTTGTCTCTCCTTGCTATTCTCTGGAACTCTGCATTCAGTTGGATATATCTTCCCCTTTCTCCCTTGCTTTTCACTTCCCTTCTTTCCTCAGCTACTTGTAAAGCCTCCTCAGACAGCCACTTTGCTTTCTTGCATTTCTTTTTCTTTGGCATGGATTTCGTTGCTGCCTCCTGAACAATGTTACGGACCTCCATCCTTAGTTCCTCAGGCACTCTGTCTATCAGGTCTAATCCCTGAAATCTATTCCTCACCTCCACTGTATATTCATAAGGGATATGATTGAGGTCATACCTGAATGGTTTAGTGGTTTTCCCTACGTTCTTCAATTTAAGCCGAAATTTTGCAACAAGAAGCTCATGATCTGAGCCACAGTCAGCTCCAGGTCTTGTTTTTACTGACTGTATAGAGCTTCTCCATCTTTGGCTGCAAAGGACATAATCAATCTGATTTTGATATTGACCATCTGGTGATGTCCATGCGTAGAGTCGCCTCTTGTGCTGTTGGAAAAGCGTGTTTGCTATGATCAGCATGTTCTCTTGGCAAAACTCTATTAGCCTTTGTCCTGCTTCATTTTGTACACCAAGGCCATGCTTGCCTGTTCTCCCGGTGATTTCTTGACTTCCTCCTTTAGCATTCCAATCCCCTATGATGAAGAGGACATCTTTTTTTGCTGTTAGTTCTAGAAGGTGTTGTAAGTCTTCATAGAACCAATCAACCTCTGCTTCTTCGGCCTCAGTGGTTGGGGCATAGACTTGAATTACTGTGATGTTGAATGGTTTGCCTTGGATTCGTACTGAGATCATTCTATCGTTTTTGAGATTGTACCCCAGTACTGCTTTTCCCACCCTTTTGTTGACTATGAGTGCTACTCCATTTCTTCTAAGGGATTCTTGCCCACAGTAGTAGATATAATGGTCACCTGAATTAAATTTGCCCATGCTTGTCCATTTTAGTTCGCTGATTCCCAAGATGTCAATGTTCAATCTTGCCATCTCATGTTTGACCACCTCCAGCTTACCTTGATTCATTGATCTGACATTCCAGGTTCCTAAACAATATTGTTCTTTACAGCATCGGATTTTCTTTTCACCGCCAGACACATCCACAGCTGAGTGTCCTTTCGGCTTTGGCCCAGCCGCTTCACTCTTTCTGGCGCTACTTGGAAATACCCTCTGCTCCTCCCCAGTAGTATATTGGACACCTTCCGACCTGAGGGGCTCATCTTCCGGCGTCATCTCTTTTAGCCTTGTGATATGTTCCATGGGGTTTTCTTGGCAAGAATACTGGAGTGGGTTGCCATTTCCTTCTCCAGTGGACCACGTTTTGTCAGAACTCTCCGCCATGACCTGTCCATCTTGGGTGGCCCTACATGGCATAGCTTATGGCTTCACTGAGTTACGCAAGCCCCTTCGCCACAACAAGGCAGTGATCCATGAAGGGGAATGTAAACTGGGTCTATTATCTTTTTATATGGACTCTAATACACAAATAAGACATAAAGAGCTCATGACTTTTTTCTGGACAGCAGCCCGGTTGGTCATAGGTGCTAACCGGAAATCAGCAAATGAACTTCCTCTTATCATATGAAAACAGAAAATTTGGGCCCCTGCACTAATGAAGAAAGTCACTACTAAACATCTTCAGGTACAAAGAGGCCAAATAGAAACTGACACTTGTTATGGAATATGGTATCCATTTATTGAATTTGCTAATCCTGAGAAGAATACACAGCAACCTCCTTAGACACATGGAATTCTATGGCATCATCTATTAGGATGATGAGTGATAACTTTATCAGATCATCTTGCTCGTACCTAATAGAGATTCTGAGTGATCAGAAAGACTGTAAAGAAATTGAATCACATGCAGTGTATTTGGATCTGTTACTGTTCATTGTTATTTTAAAAAATTCAATACAAAAATAAGAAAAGAGTAAGGATGCTTTGGTGAGCAGCATCACCTCCAGTGCAGTTTGGTATCCAGAGGCTTTGGGGAAGGAGCAGCCTCAGCTGGTTTCCTTCAAGCTAGGAAGCTAAGCACATTTGGTGACCAATTCGGTTCTACTGAAAAGGGCCAGATTCTCTTCTGACACAGCTGTTGTATTTAACCTGGAGAGCCACTTTTACCCTGTTCTTCTCACACCCTCTCCTGCAAAGTGTCAAGGAGCGTTGTTTGCCTGCCTGGCAAAGCTGCTGGGCCTGTAAAGCTCCATGACAGGAAGAAATTAAACAAGCGAAGCTTCCCCAACATGAAAATGCAGGTTCACCTGTCAAGGTGGTGGTGGCGGCGACCTGTCTGGAGAACAATCTCAAATGAGCTGAAGTTTCTGAATTGCTGACATGCTGACATTATTTGAAGTACATTTTTTTTAAAGCTAATATTGTAGGGTTTGCAGTTGATCCAGATTTATGCTGAATCAACTGCACTGAAAGACGTGGACTCTCCCGACCCCTCCTTCCCAGGCAAATGATACACGCAGCAGAGTATAACAGAAGACCTTGCTGAATGGGTGGAGCTGTGGTGTGTGTGTGTGAGGGGGAAGAGTAATCCCCCAAAACTGGATGAAAGGACTTTCCATGTGGGGAGTTGTTCCTCTCATGGAAAATAGATCCTGAATCCAGCTCCTGATCTTTAATTTGATTTTTATTTATTTGTAAATTTATGAGTCATCCAGATATAGTCATACTTAAGACCCACTGATTTCAGCAGGCATACTCTTAATTTAGTCATGACTAACTTAAATCCCATTGGTTCCACCCATAAACATCTACTAGTTATTCCTGACAGATCACAGAACATTTGATGACCTACCTATCCAAACATGTCTAGAAAGAAAATGGAAATGTTGCAAGGGGGGGGGGGGGAGAGACATACACAACATATACAAACATTCTGAAAAATCTATTAGAGACAGTAATCAAAACAAAACTGTAATAGGATGCCCAGGAAACCTCATCAGATCTAACTCAGCAAAAGCAAGGCCTGCAGATTCATCTTAAGCAACTGTCTGATCTGCATTATCTCTTACTGGCGTCCATTTGGCTGCAAAAGAGACAGAAAATCCTTTCAAGAAGGTAATGAAACAATCCCTGACCAATCAGTTAGACAGGAAGACCCTTCTGAGAAGCAGAAGGAAGAAGAAAAGTTGTTTGGTTATAGGCTTCCCTATAATCGGAGGAGAAGCTGCTCAGGACTTGAGCACACATTGCATCCTATACGCATTGACCTGGGAGTAGCCCTGTTTAATACAATGCAACTTACTTCTGAGTACACTTGTGCTGGATTGTTGCAGCACAGGCCTTAAGGCAGCACTCCCCAACCTGGACTCCTTCAGATGTGTTGGACCAAAACTGCCATGATGGGAATTGTACTGCAGCACATCTCGAAGACATCAAGTTGGGGAAGACTGCTTTAAAGGTGAATCGCACAAAGGGTACAGGCTGAAAACACCCATGGGGGTCAACTCCTCCTGGGCATACATTGAACCAGATCATGAATTCACTTGAGAATTATTTTCTAAGCACCAGGGCCTTTAAAAAAATCCCAGTGGTGCTCATGACAGCCACCTACTAACTTTCCTTCCTGCCCCTCTCCCCAACAGGAGGTTTTCCATGGGAAAAGTTAAGCATCTCTACACCAGCCTAAAATCCTGCATTTAGGGCATCATCACGTGGAGCTTTTATCCCGCTACTGAGATGACTCTGTCACAGAAATTTGTGGGCTCTTTAGATGATGCCATTACCCTCCAGGGCACCTCTCGCAATTTCCCCCAGCCTATCCCGTGTTTTCCCCAAACGCAATAAATGTGGTATCTTTTCCAGCCCACAGAACAGGAGCGCCATGACCTCCCCATAAAATTCTCCAATCACAGAAGAAACCGCTGTGTCTGCCTGCTGTGGGCATTTGTTTTCAGTTGTTGGGGCATTGAGGATGGGCTGCCGGGCATGCAGGAGCAGATTTGACAGGTGCAAGGGCAAGAATCACCCGCCAACTGCAACTCCTGCCTCCACTCAAGTCTTGCTGAGGAAGGACTTTCCTCTATTCCCGGGTGTCTGCCATGTAAATGCTTGAGCACATTTCTCAGTTGGGAGAGAAAAGAGGGTAAAATGCCTCCCTGCAACGAAGGGAGACACATCTGATCCTCCACCCCACCAAGCTCAGAAGCAATGTCCTCTGTTGATTCAGAGCACCCCATTAAGCTCAGAATTCAGATTAGCAGCCTAACTATTCCCTCTGATATACAGGAAAAAATGGGTTGGTTAATTGCACCACAGTAACTGTAAATCAGATTGATTATGTCCTTTGCAGCCAAAGATGGAGAAGCTCCATACAGTCAGTAAAAACAAGACCTGGAGCTGACTGTGGCTCAGATCATGAGCTGCTTCTTGCAAAATTTCGGCTTAAATTGAAGAACGTCGGGAAAACCACTAAACCGTTCAGGTATGACCTAAATCATATCCCTGATGAATATACAGTGGAGGTGCGGAATAGATTTCAGGGATTAGACCTGATAGACAGAGTGCCTGAGGAACTATGGACGGAGGTCCGTAACATTGTTCAGGAGGCAGCAACGAAATCCATGCCAAAGAAAAAGAAATGCAAGAAAGCCAAGTGGCTGTCTGATGAGGCTTTACAAGTAGCTGACGAAAGAAGGGAAGCGAAAAGCAAGGGAGAAAGGGGAAGATATACCCAACTGAATGCAGAGTTCCAGAGAATAGCAAGGAGAGACAAGAAGGCCTTCTTAAATGAACAATGCAAAGAAATCGAGGAAAACAACAGAATGGGAAAGACTAGAGATCTCTTCAAGAAAATTGGAGATCTCAAGGGAACGTTTTGTGCAAAGACGGGCATGATAAAGGACAAAGAAGGCAGGGACCTAACAGAAGCAGATGAGATTAAGAAGAGGTGGCAAGAATACACAGAAGAACTATACAGGAAAGATCTGAATGTCCCTGATAGCCATGATAGTGCGGTCACTGAACTTGAGCCGGACATCCTCGAGAGTGAAGTCAAGTGGGCCTTAGGAAGCATTAGTAACAACAAAGCTAGCGGAGGTGACAGTATTCCAGCCGAGCTATTTAAAATCCTAAAAGATGATGCTGTTAAAGTGCTGCATTCAATATGCCAACAAATCTGGAACACTCAACAGTGGCCACAAGACTGGAAAAGGTCAGTTTACATTCCAATTCCAAAGAAGGGCAATGCCAAAGAGTGTTCAAACTACCGCACAATTGCGCTCGTTTCACATGCCAGCAAGGTGATGCTCAAAATCCTACAAGCTAGGCTTCAGCAGTACGCGAACTGAGAACTACCGGAAGTACAAGCTGGGTTTCGAAGAGGCAGAGGAACTAGAGATCAAATCGCCAACATTCGCTGCATCATGGAGAAAGCAAGAGAATTCCAGAAAAATGTCTATTTCTGCTTCATTGACTACGCTAAAGCCTTTGATTGTGTGGATCACAACAAACTGTGGCAAATTCTTAAAGTGATGGGAGTACCAGACCACCTAACCTGTCTCCTGAGAAACCTGTACGAGGGTCAAGAAGCAACAGTAAGAACCAGACATGGAACAACCGAGTGGTTCAAAATTGGGAAAGGAGTACGACAAGGCTGCATATTGTCGCCCTGCTTATTTAACTTATATGCAGAGTACGTCATGAGAAATGCCGGGTTGGATGAATCAGAGGTCGGAATTAAGATTGCTGGGAGAATTATCAACAACCTCAGATATGCAGATGATACCACCCTAATGGCAGAAAGCGAAGAGGATCTAAAGAGCCTCTTGTTGAGGGTGAAAGAGGAGAGTGCAAAAGCTGGTTTGAAACTCAACATTAAAAAAACTAAGATCATGGCATCTGGCCCCATCACTTCCTGGCATATAGAAGGGGAAGAAATGGAAGCAGTGACAGATTTTACTTTCTTGGGCTCCAAGATCACCGCAGACGGTGACTGTAGCCATGAAATTAAAAGACGCTTGCTCCTTGGGAGGAAAGCTATGGCCAACCTAGACAGCATAGTAAGAAGCAGAGACATCACCTTGCCGACAAAGGTCCGTCTAATCAAAGCTATGGTTTTCCCAGTAGTAATGTATGGCTGTGAGAGCTGGACTATAAGGAAGGCTGAGCGCCGAAGAATCGATGCTTTCGAACTGTGGTGCTGGAGAAGACTCTTTCGAGTCCCCTGGACTGCAAGGAGGTCAAATCAGTCCATCCTAAAGGAAATCAACCCTGAGTGCTCATTGGAAGGACAGGTACTGAAGCTGAAGCTCCAATATTTTGGCCACCTAATGCGAAGAGAAAACTCCCTGGAAAAGACCCTGATGCTGGGAAAGACTGAAGGCAAAAGGAGAAGGGGACGGCAGAGGATGAGATGGCTAGATAGCATCACGGATGCAATGAATATGAACTTGAGCACACTCCGGGAGAGAGCGCAGGACAGGAAGGCCTGGCGTGCTATGGTCCATGGGGTCACGAAGAGTCGGACACGACTGAACGACTGAACAACAACAACAACTGTAAATTACTAACAGTGCAAGTCTGTGTGTGTTTACTTGGAAGTAAATCCCATTGATTTCAGTCTGACTTGCTCCTAAGTAAATGTAAACAGGATTGGAACCTCAGGGATCCTTGGCAAAGGATGCAAAGCACAGACAGGTACCTTAAGTTTATACAGCCTTCCCTGGTGATCAACCTGGTGATCTCCAGATGCATTGGACTGCAACTCCCAGAATTCCCAGGCAGCATGGGAGTTTTGGCTGGGAATTCTGGGAGTCGCAGTCAAACATATCTGGAAGGAACCAAGTTGGGAAAGGCTGATTTATAGTATCATCACAATGGAAGCAGCCTATGTCCTCTCCTTTTCAAAGGACTGAAGTGCCAAAGCCTTGATTTGAATTATAACAGCACAGTAAGGTAACCATACCATTACAGAGATAGTATTCAGGCAGAGGCAAAAATATACCCAGGCTTCCTCCAGGTGTTTTTGAGTACAACGGACAGCATTTTTGACCACTGGCCATGCTGCCTGGGACTCATGGGAGTCCACAGCAATCAGGAAGGCACCGGTTTGGGGAAAGTAGCCATACATATGACCTTTGAAAGATAAGACCTAACTCAACAATTAGTTAGGATGCAAAGCGCAGACAGGTCCCTTAAGTTTATACAGGGAAGACCTAATGCAACAATAAGTTCTGTGGAGAGATCTGTTACAGGTCTCTCAACAGAACTATCTGGCTGACAATAAGACATACAAAAAATAAGGCAGATGGACCAAAATCATGGCATTGTTGTCATTGCTCTTGTTGTTTATATAGCACCAGCAATATATCTGGCATTTCATAGAGTCAATAAGCAAACCAAAAACAAAAACCAAGACTGGATCCCAAGGGGAAGAGAAATCACAAGTAAATGGGTTTCTGGGCCCTAAGGCTGCAATTGCCAAGTCATTTATTCCGGCTATTATTGGGAGGGGGGAGCTTTGCTTTTGTTTGCTTGTTTTTGGACTGGGGTAATATAAATAACTCCAGATTTCAGGTGAAAATCTCTTTGAATACACCTCAGAAAGATGTTCAGAGCCTCTTTCCCCACTTCGTCTCACAAAGGGGGAGGTTCTCCAGGTTGATCTTGGCCTGTATATACCATCGTCTACCTGCAACTCAGAGCTTTCGCATGGAGAAGAGAACTCAGTCTCAAAAAAGAGATGCCCCCTTGGAAACAAAACTGTCCCCTGGTGCATTTCTGAGGAAGGAGTCTTACCCGAAATCCGCACCCTGATTATGCAATGCAATGCAACCATATCCCCACGGACCCATGCACCACATACACACACACTCACTCACTCACAGACATTTAAACGTGGTCCATAGGTACTATGACGCTGACTTCACCTGTGCACACTTGGCCCTGTGATGGAATAGAGAGGTTCCGGGGCTGATGAGCCATGTGCTCAAATTGCGCCCTGGAAACTGATCGATGTCGTGAACTCAGAGGAAGAGTGGGGAGGGCTTAGAAACACCAGCCACGCTTTCGAGCTACTGTAGCTGCCTGTTCCCGTCGGCGGAGACGCTCGTTAAAAACCTGCCAGGGCTGGCACGAGGCCAGCAGGAGGGGGGTGAGTGGTGCAGCAGCAGCAGCACTCGGTGGGGGCGCCTGGGGAGGGCTCTGTGGTTTGTAGGGATCCCGGAGGGGGGGGTGGCAGGGGAGGGTTAACTCCCACCCGGAGCGCCCTGGGAGGGGAGGGGAGGGGCCGGCTACTCTTCCCTCCCTCCGGCTCGCAATCCAGCCCCTGGCGCGCTGCCAGGCCGAGCGGCGGCCCTTTCCGGCTCTGCTCTCCGGGCTGCGCGCCCGGGGAGCCCGAGAGACGGGCAGCCATCGGCGAGAGCGAGCGGCCGCCGCTGCAGGGCCTCCTCGCGGCCGCTCCGCGCCTGGCTGCGGGGGTCGCCCGGCGGTGGCGCGGACCGCTCCGGCGCGCCGCCTCGCCCCTGGTTGCCGGCAGGGGCGGGAGCCGGGCCGCGCTGGAGCGCCCAGAGGAGGGGCCCGAGGGCCCGGCCGCCGCCGCCGCCCGGTGGCTGCCGGCTTCTCCCCGGCGCCGCGGCTACTCGGCGCCTCCGCCGCCTCCCCGCGACGCAGCCCTTCGGCAAGGCGCCCCAAGCCCGCCCGCTTCGGCTGACCGGGCCCGCGCGGGGAGGCGGGTGGCGCCGATTCCGGTGGGGCCGGCCCACCCTGGGTTTCAGTCCGGACCAGCCGGAGCGCCCGAGGAGCTATCGCAGGCGCTGCACCCCACCGCGCAAGTAGCCTCAGCGCTGCGGGCGCCCCCTGTAGAGCCCTGGCTGGCGCCGGCTGAACCCCGGCATGGGAGCTCAGCCGCGCCGAAATCGGAGCCACCCGCCTCCAGCGGGTCCGCGAGCTTCTCCGCGCGGCCGCGGCAGCAGGAGAAAGTCCGCTCGGCCTGGAGAGGCGGCGGGGTGGGGCGCGGGCGCGGGCGCGCCGGGGGGGGACGGCGCTGACGAGCCGAGCCGCCTCTGCCGGGGCGGGGCGGGCCGCGCAGCGGAGCGGAGCGGAGGGACCAGGAGCTGGAGCGGTGAGCCCGAAGATCCAGTTTACATCTCGCCTCTCCCCCGATCAACTGGCCTTGCCTGACCCGCCTTCTGCCCAGCCTCTCTCTCCCCTCTCCTGTGCGGTACGGAGACGACAGTCGGAGAGGCCTGCCGTTACGGGCTGTGGCGCGAATTTCTGAACTCCTCGAACTCCAGTAGGAAAACTTTGCTAAATTGCTAACGTGCCGCTCATTTTTGGCGTTAGACGACGTGCAAAGCAAGGGGGTAGTTCTGTAGGACAATGTTTCTTTGTATTTTTTAATGAATAAACACTTTTTTAAAAAAATGCGAAGTGTATTAATGCCCTGCTTTAACCGTAAACAAACGAAAACCAAGGAGCGATAGGTCTGTCTGTCTGTTCCTTCCTCTCTCTCTCTCTCTCTCTCCTTCTCTCTTCCCAAAGAAATCCTGCATTATTATATCTGCCCTTATCGATTTACATCAGACTTGGCGGAGGGGGGGGGGGAGAGACGGGGCCCGCTTAATAAAACCCGCAGGAAACGCACGCGCTACGCCTATCGAAGCATTGAGAAGAAACGCGGAACGGTGCGGAGATATTTGGAGATCTGCGCGTGGGAAATTGGGCGGGAAAGGGAACTCTTCCTCTGAAAAGGGTGCGGGCAGATTCCAGGAGGGGATCAATGCTGTGGACGGGGAGCTGTAATGAAAACGATCTGCGTGGGGGGGAAGGAGGATTTTGAAAGACAAGAACTAAAAGTAGCGGAGATGTGCTGCTCGGGCTAGTCCAGCTCAAGAGCGACTTTCCCTTTAAGAAGAAAGCCTTTGCCGCAATGAGCCCGACCGCCTGTAGGAGGCGCTGCAGGTCCGCGTTTCTCGTCTCCGGCGGCGCCTGACCGACTGAGAGTGTTAATTGCTTCTGCGGGAGCCCACACAGCGGCGCGGAGCTTCGAGAGGAGATCCTGCCTGAGCGGGATCTTGTAGGCTGGCGAGGAAATAAATAAGACGCCTGCGCTTCTCCTGCTGTTACAACGACGTGGTGCCAAGAACTGGCGGCCTTGGACATTGGTTCCCTGGGCGGTGGCCCTGAGGTCGCTTCTCCGAGCGCACTAAAGGACGACGAAGAAGGAAAAAAACACGTCTCCAGGGGGGAAGGGCACAGGCACAGAGACTGTCCAGGCAGGATCCTGGATTTTGCTCCGTGCTGTGTGCTTTTTTAAAGACCTGTTGGGGCCCTTTAGGGAACTGCCTGTTTATCCTATATATCTCTCCCTCTCCATCATTCACCAGTTTGCAGGCACCTTACGGATTCTCTCTCTGGGCTCTGCAAAACAGCCCCGCTTTCCTTCGAGAATGAACTTAACCATCGGTTGTTCGATACTTCCTCCTATTGATTACCTGGGTGTTTAATTGATTATACCTCATTCCTAGAGTGTTATGACTGAGGCATGATTTTAAAATACCCCTCCACCCCATAGAATAAAATAAAATACAGGGCAGGCTCCATTCATCCGAATTTAAGCTTAGATCCCGTTGATTTCAAAGGGAGAATTAGGCGTTTGTTATCGGCTATCATCTTGTGGACACGGACCAGAGAATTCAATGGGACTTACACGTTTCGCGTAGAGGGGAACTGCAAACTCCTGCGATTGAAATAAATGAGACTGAAGAGACCTCGAGTTTGGCTGAAGATTCTCGAAGAAGCTGAGGAATTGTTTTTTTCTCCCGCGAGTCTAACCTAACCTAAACCAAGTCTAACCTACTTGGAAGTAAGTTCGGTTGGGACTAATTTGCAAGTAGTGTGATCAAAGTACTACGCGGGGGGGGGGGGCTGGAATATTCCCCGTGGCGGAGCATTCTCACCCAAACAAATCCGTCTGGTACCTGTCTCAACGTACAACACGATCCTAGTCATGTCTGCACAGAAGTAAGTCATACTGAGTTCAGTGGAGTTTACTCCCAGGTAAGCGTGTATAGGATTGCAGCGTAAAGACTCTGATCTTGTGCTCTGATTTCCTCTGAACTCGCGCTTGGATTCAATCCTGCCTGCTACCAAACAACGGTGCATAGGCAAGCAACCTTACGTGGAAGTAAAACTGATCGGCGTGGTAGGAATCTGCTTCCAAGGAATCTTGCTTGTTACACACCTGATTCGACGCATACTTGCTCAGAGGGAACCCCCGTTGGGTTTAATCAGTCTGACTGCCAAGTAATGGTTCAGAGGATTGCAGTCTGAACACAGCCGCCTAACACGAGAGCCCTAACCAGTTTCCTAGTTTAAAGAGTCCGGTCTGGATCCTGGATCTAGACTGACAAATTGCCCCGCAAATGCCCAGAGAGACCCTCTCTTTCCTCCTATCCCAGAACGTGCCTATTCCCAACCGCGAGAAAATCCTTGCCAAACTCTCTAATGCCGGCTCTTGGGCGGGGAGGGCGAGTTGCTTTCTCCTTTGTATACGTAAAGGAAAAGGGACCAGGCGGACAACCCCGCGCCAGGTCTCGGAGGGAACCACCACTTCTGAAGTCGCGGCTCCCCGTTACTGTGGATTTTGTCCCCAGCCGCAGTCCTCAAATCTGCCGTTGGCTGAGCTACCCGGGGCGCGCGAGCGAGCGTCGTGTGAACTGGTTTTGGGAGCCGCGCTGCCGATCTCGGCAGCTTCGAGAAGGCATCGAATGCCCGTAGCACCCGGGCATTCCGGCCATCGGATTAGTCATCCCCACCTTCGGGATCGAGGGCGACTTCTTGAGAAACGGGGGATCTTTCAGGAATGCGCAAAATGCGGGAAAGCAACCGAGAGGCCCCCTCCCCCCACCACTGCCACCACCCCGCCCCCCTTCATTGCATTCTCACAGGCAGTTCTATGGAAGGGACTAGGGGAAGACTCGGGATGGAAACGGATGTCTCCATGTGGCAGGACTGGAATAAGAATGAACCCGATGGGTTGCGGGGGGGGGGGGCAACATGCAGAAGACCAACTATGCAACTTCTGATCTAACTTGAAAAGGAGGCAGCAAAACAATTACAAGGGGTTGAAGTCAGCAACCTCCTCTCTAGATCCGCAGGAAACGCAACTAAACATGGGAGGAGAGGGGGAGGATCCGACTGTTAAAACCTTCAGAAATGCCAACATTCAGCCCAACTCTCTCAAGGTTTTCTGGTCGGAGGAGCAGCTCCTTCACATTGCTTCAAGCTAAATTTCCTGGTTCATCGCAGTTTTAGCCTGCAGTCCTACATACATTTACCCTGGAGTAAGCACCATTGAATACAGTGGCCTTTATTTCTGAGTAAACACACATAGGATTGTACTGCAAATATAGCAAACCTAAGCAAGCGGGTTATCTCGAGGAAAATAATCAAGCGGGATTTTCTCTTCCTCTCTCTGTTTCCAAGGATCTCAGTTAGTTCCATTTTATATTGTGTACAAACTCCTTGGCTTTTCCTAAATCTGATCTCCCCTTCTTCTACCTAACAGCTAACAAAACAGAGGAGTTGGGGATAAAACACTGAGTAGCCCCCGTGGCCTCTTCATCCAACCAGCGGAATCGCCTCTTGAGCGTTCTACCGAGAGAGGGTTTTTCTTCTCGCTTTGTTCCAATGCCGAGTTAAAACAACCTTTCTCCGTTAATTCAGAAAATAATTAGATGGCACGATTGTCTGTCTGTGTGGGTGGGTGGGTGAGGCAAAGAGAAAGAGCTCAGATAGGTTCCAATAATCTTAATTTTCCTGTGACACGACCTCTAATATACACATATTTTGGGTGAATAATGAGAAGAAAGCATTAATTAAAAACAAGATTTTCCAACTGGAGTGATAGCCGGGGAGCCTTGGAAACAACAGCTGGGTTCGTAATTGCCATAAATATGATTAAGCAGGGAAATAAGGCATCTGGTTTGGAACTCGGAGTAGTTTGTATCCCCTCACTTGCCTCTATAGAAATTAACAGGTTCCAAATTGAAACTCTTAGCCGTGCAGTCCTGGACATACCGACTCAGAAGGAAGCCCCACTCAATTTCCAAACAAATGTCTATACAAACAAGACCGCACGTTACAGTCGTTCCAAGATCTGAACTTCTTTTTTTTAATCCCACCCCACCCCTACCCTTGGCTTCCTGAGGTTTGACTTCGAAGTCCTGCCAAGTTGCCAGAGATTTTGGCGATGCTGCATTCCACTTCCCACGGGTGTCAACAATAGGTCAGGATGCCACTGTTTGGATCTCATCCCCAGTATCTTGCATTCCCCGATGTTCTTCAACAACCAAACAAGAAAAATGTTCCAATAAGAATTCAACAACATTTCTCCCTGTTTCCAGCTCATGTAGATACTTGGGACAACTGCCATCCACCCCTCAAAGCAAATCCTAAAGTGGGCTTTGCAGATTTCAAAATGTCACTCAGACTAAATGTACTTGTCTTCCCAAGATGCTTAAAAATACTTTCTAATTTACCATAGAGTCCTATTCTGAAAACGCCCTATTCTTATATTACCGCTAGAATTTGTTCAGTAGACAGAAGGCTTTTGTTCGCGGGACCAATCGAAATTTTATTATTATTGTTAACAGTAGGATATTATTTATATTTATTTATTTACGCGGCAATCCTTATGCTCCCTCTGAGGCAAATCCCATTTTCCTCTCAGTACTTGCATAATCAATTTAGGTTCGTCAGGTGTACATGAAAATTAATTCCGGGGGGTGGGGAGGTTTCCAGTGAGTGAAAGGGAGAAGGGTGACTGGTTTTGGATCCGATATTTTGCTATTATTTTATTGTTAATATTATTAATCTTCCTCTACTTTTGATGCAATCGAGGCCAGAATGCTAGTACAGGAATTTTATCTTCCTCTTCTGCGTTAGTATCCCCCCTCGGGAATCATTTAGAGCGAAATAGGATTTTTGGAGCGATCCAGAGTTCTAATCTGGCTTGATGTTTTGGTGTTTTCCCGGTAATGAGTCTTATTCCCTGGAGTCACGAAGCCCCCAAACGTCAATCACCCAAACCGATTCAGAAATGCCATTGTTCGTTCCCCACGTCATCCTTCTTCCTCTCATTTCCCTTAACAATACCGGAGTTCTCTGATCGCTCATTCGGAATATGGGGGCATTATCTTGGGAAAAACGCGCCCCGCGCCTTCGGCTCTGGCTGGGCGATAATACTCCGAGGAGGGGCTTCTCTTCCGCCTTGCAGAGGCTGCCGAGGGCTGTTTTCTGTCGGCTTGCTTCCTTGCTTGCTTCCTCCCCTTCTGCCTCTGGAGTTTTTTTTTACACCGCCGTCCTGCACATCTCCTGAAAGGCGAGCACGCCATAAATCCGTCCAAAAATTAATTTGTCTGGATAGAGGCAACATGTCTGTTTCCGCGATGAAAGCAGATTCCTGCCAGAGAAGCCCTCTCGGATCCGTCCCCGGGAAAGACGGGCCAAGGAAGGGCTGCCCCCTCATCTCCTGCCTGCCTGCCCCGACGCGCTCCCCACCCTCAGCAGCGGCTCAGCACACGAGGGCTGCTCTAAGCAGCCCATGATGTAAGCCATGCCTTTGGCAAATATGGGCCGCCTGAAGGGGGACGCTGCTGAAAGCGGCGCTGCTCCCCGCACCCCTTCAAATGTGAAAAGGGCGGCATTCTGGTCAGTTTCAGGTAACTTCAGCCCGCCCTCGCTGCTACTGAGAATCCTCCCCTCCCTCCTTCCTTCCATGTCCTTAGGTTACCCCTTCACCTCGTTGCCTCTCCACATTCCCATCTCCCTGCAAGAGGTGGGGAAAAAAAAATCCAAACATGAACAGTAGCACAATCCCTTGAACTAGGGCCAACGGGAAACAAGGATGGGAAAAGCCTGTGGCCCTCCAGATGTGGTTGGACTCAGGCTTCCAGCAGCCCCAGCCGGCGTAGCAGATGGGAGTTGGAATCCAACCACATCTGGAGAGCCAGAGGTTCCCCACTTCTGAACTAAGAAAGAGTAGTGAGTAAACTTTCCCCACGTTGCGACTGTTTAGTGGAGTCTCATAACGTTATGTTACTGTTGCTTTTTGGATTATTGCTTTAATCTTTACCTGAAGGATCAAGAGGGCTGGCTGAATTATGATTAGTAGTATTGTTGTTATTATTTAGGTGGTGGTTCAAAAGGGACTCTCTGAAACATAATTCCTTGTTAAGGAATTTTAAAATCCTTGTATTTTCTGCAGAACTCCCAAATCAGAAATCAGTTGGATTTGTTTCGAGTAAATATTTGCAGGATCGGAACCAAAAGGCTGCAACATTTCCACAAGCCACCTACTCCGAAGCAGACCTAGAGCACCTCCGTTGATTTCAGTGGGATTTCTTGAATAGTAATCGGTGCAAGTTAGTTAGCTTTCAGCCTTAGTAAGCTTGGATATCAGTACCATAGACACAAAGGCAGCAAACACTTCCGGGAGCAGTGGATAGAAAGAGAAGTGGTGGAAATGTATTTCCAGAGGACAGGAGCGGCTCCATTTTTCAATCCCAATTATTCTAGCATTCCTAATTGCATCACAGATTATATAACTGGGCTTTGGGCAGTCCACACAGATTCTAAACACAATTAATTTACTTGGACACAAATCCCATAGATTCCAATGCTCCTTACTTCCTAGCAAATGTGTTTAGGATTGGGGTGATAATGTCATAGGGACATACATGCAAAGTACATATCCAGCAAATGGATTGGGCTTTTGGTCGTAGAAAATCATTAGGTGAATCTACCTCCAAAACTGGGTTCCTTCCAGTGTCACTCTTTTTCTAAATACACATGATCTGGAGGTAAGTCCTATGGATTCGATGCGGTTAAAATCACAGCTCTAGATTATTTCAAATATCCACGTTGATGGTGTTTGTTTGACAGAGAGGTGGGGGGAGGGGGAGAAAGAACAAGTAACTTGAAACGATTTTGCAAGATTGAATTGAATTCCCCTCAAGCTCTGAACGTAGGAGGGAAATAATAAACATTAACCTTTCACGGGATCTCGAAGGGAGGATTGCAAGATAGTAACATCTTGTTAATTTCAGATTATTGGAGTGGGCTCCCCCTCTCTTCCCCATTCCAAAGGTCTTTTGGCTCTTCATTTCACTAATGTCCTGGATTTGTTGCCGGTTGCCAAGTTCTATTCATTGGGAAGGGAGGAAGAGAGATCGGGAACCAGTTTTCCCCTTTTCTTGTCCCAAAGTGAACACCGAGATGCTGAGGCCTGGTTTAGCATTACATCGATCTTGACTTCTTACTTACCCTCCACCGTTCAATCGTTCCTCTAATAGCGGGAATCTGCTTTACAAGAAGAGAATTTACTAGCCTCCCCCACCTCTTTTAAAGTGTTGGGGCACGATCCAGCCAAGGATAAGCATTTTTCAGTCCCTTTGATTTCAATTGGGGAGCTGCTTAAATGTTGCAATGGTCAACACATTTACGAGGAAGTAAATCTTACTGAACGTCAGGGGGGTTTACTTTGGGGTCTTCGGTGGCTTCTCTCTCCCAGCAAAATCAATGTCGCTGAAAAGTGCTTAACTTTATCTGGAACAAGACCTAGCTTTTAAGTTTCCCCTTGTGCAAATGCATTACAATGGAGCTTACACAGAATTGCCAGATGGATCGTGGTCCCAATTACTTAATATTGCACTCCTATCGTCACCACCACCACCACCATCCGTATTGTTGTTACATTTATTAACTTTCAACAACAGACGTAGCCAGTGTCTTTCGACGTTAGAATATGAACTCGCCAAAGGGAGGGGGGGCCCCTCTCATTTCTCTTAAAAGGAAGGAAGGCCTCAATGATTACATTCTCTGCACAACTAATCAATCACCCCACCCCCCCACACAAAGAGACTTTTGGCACCTTAAAGACGAATAGATTTATTGGAGGAGGAGGGAGGAGGAGGCTAAAATAACAATATAGGGTTGGATCCAGATTTACTTATACTTACAGTAGACCCATTAAAAGCAGTGGGGGGTAAATCAGTCGTGATATTATCTCCCATTTATTGTAATGGATCCACTCCAACAGTAATATCAACAACCAGACTCTTTTTCTTTGCATTTCCTGTATAACTGTGGGTTTTTGTTTATTTTTAACCCAGACGTTGCATCTTCTGCTTTCCTTCTTCTCAAATGAATCCGGGGGGGGGGATCCTTCCCCCACCACCACTTTACGTGCAGACTGGGGTGCGGCGCTGTTTTGCACCAGCCCCCCCGCTGCCGAAGGGATTAAGCGGCCCGCCGGTCTCGGGCTCTCCCCCGCCCGCGCTGAACTAGCCAAGAGGGCGAGGGAGGCCAAGAGAGGAAATGGAATTATTATGGAGATTACACTGGAGGTCGGGGCGCTCCTTCGGGGTGCGCCTGGCGGGCCTGGCGGGCCGCGCCGCCGACTTGTCTTTCCCTCGGCAAGAATGGGCCGGTTTTCGCGCTTATTTGCCGCTTCCCCGGGGCCTACACACGACGCAGTGAACCTGAAGCGCCCCTCGCAGGGCCTCGGCTGTGCCTCTTTGTCAGGGCGCCCGGGCTGTGATCGCCCTGACAGGTGAATCCGGGGGCCGAGCGAGGCCTTCCCCTCGCCGGCCGAGGGCTCGCCGAGGCAGGCCGCCGTTCCGCCCGGGCCGCGGGCAGCCAACAGGCCCCCCTGGCAGCAGGGCCGCATCCTCCACGCCGCCCGCGCGCTCGCCAGGGCGCTGCGGAAGGCCACAGAAAGCGAGAGGCAGAAGCGGATCCAGAGCCGCCTCTGGCGTCGCAGCCCCTTCGGCCCGGGCTGATAAGGGGGCATTTTAGGGGGCGTGAACGTGCGACAAAGGGGAGGCCGTCTGAAGGGGGAGCGAGAGACCCGCAGTGGGGGGGGGACGGGCAAGGGGGACACGGCTTCGACGTCTCTGGGTTGATCTTCCCCTTTTGCTGGCTGCTGCCACTGTCTTTTCCTCGTCCTCGTCCTCGCTGATCCGATCCCTTAGCACAGCCTTCCCCACCCTGGTGCCCTCTAGAGGAGTTGGACGCCAACTCCCATCATTCCCAGCCAGCATGCTGCCTGGGAATGATGGGAGGGGCAGTCCAACACCTCTGGGGGGCGCTAGATTGGGGATACCTGCCTAAGCAAAGCTCGCCTTTCACCGCCTTCCTCTTCCTGCTTCGTCTTGCTGAGATGGTTGTCATCGACGACTTTATTCCTTCCATGCCCAGTACAGTGCCTAGCACAGGCGTGTCCTAGGACCTGAGAGGATGCCTCTTGTTTGGAATGCTGCTGCAGAAGGATGAGGGCCTCTGCTGAAGCTTTTCAAGAAAACAACAGCACTATCCTTATAACAATTCTATAAGGTAGATGAGTATCATTTTCCCTATATGGGATAAAGATGGGGAAGTGTACTTTTATTTATTTATTTATTTATTTATTTATTTCTATACCGCCCAATAGCCCAAGCTCTCTGGGCTGTTCACAGAAATCAAAACCAAATGGCACACAATAAAACAATTTAAAATATATAGAACATTAAAACCACAATATAACAATACAACCAAAATAAAACCTAGCAGCAGCGCAGGAATTTAAAATACAGATTTAAAACAGCAAAGCTAAAAGTCTAGAAAGCTAAAATGCTAAAATGACTGGGGAAATTAAAAGCTCTTCACCTGGTGCCAAAAGGAATACAATATAGGTGCCAGGTGAACCTCACTAGGGAGCTCATTCCACAGCCAGGGTGCCACAGCAGAAAAAGCCCTCCCCCTAGTAGCCACCGGCCTCACTTCCTTTGGCAGGGGCTCACGGAGAAGGGCTGCTGAGGATGATAGCTTGGCTCAGCCTACCAACTGAGTTCAGGCAGAAGTAAGATTTGATCATAGGGTTCATTTCCTTAACTAGTACATCACATTAAGAATTAGTTATGTTATCATTGTATTTTGTTTTAGGAGCATATCTTTTCCTTAGATATATGTAAGTAAATGTATGTTTAGTGCATGAAAGAGCTGTTGGTTCAGTATCCGGTCCATCTCCATTTGAGAAGATGTTGGATATACCATATACATCTAAGGTTGAATCCAGATTTAGTCATGCTTAAAGCAGATCCATTGAAATCAGTGGGACTTAAGTTAGCCATGACTTAAGTGTCCCACTGATTTCACTGCATCTGCTCTAAGCATGACTAAGTCTGGATCCAACCCATATTGTCTATATTCCATTAACATTATAGTATGAATATTGACATTACTGGATGTCACTCTCTTCATGCTGTATATATTAACTGGTAAAGTTGTTATGTGTTATCCCCTAATATATGTGTTCACTGGACCCTCTCCTTTTTTGTCCATCACTAAATAAACATGTGAGCCAATGTTGTGTAGTGGCTAGAGTATTGAACTGGGAGACAGGAGATCTGGGTTCTAGTCCCCACTTGGCCATGGAAGCTCACTGGGTGACTTTGGGCCAGTCACAGACCTTCAGCCCAACCTACCTCACAGAGTTGTTGTTGTAAGGATAAAATGGAGAAGAGGAGAACTAGGTATACCATCTTGAGTTCCTTGGAGGAAAAAAGGCAGGGTATAAATGCAATAAATAAACAAATAAACAAACAAACAAACAACTGTTTAGAAAGACAGGATTCAAAGCATGTCTCTCTATTAAACAAGAAGGATTGTCTTGTCTTTAAGTACAGGATTATCCAGTTTTGCTTACTGTTAGTGGTAAACAAAAGTCTAATATTATATTAATATAATAATATATAATAGCACAGCACAGCAAATTTCAGGATCCTAAGGTTGCATGCCTGTGTACAATTACCTGGGAGTAAATCTCATGGTCATCAATAGGTCTTACTTTTGAGGAGATATGTATAGTATTGTACTGTTTGCCTCTTTGCCCTTCACACACAGAACCCTGTGATACAGATCATTTCCACCCTAATTTTCTGGAAAGCTAAATGAAGCTTTGAGATGGTGACTGGCCCAAAGTAACACCACAGCCAAGAAAGAATGTGTACCTGTGAATAACAGGCCTGTATCCAACTCTGTGGCTAGCAGCTGGTTAGGGTGCCTCTGTTGAAGCTGTGACACAGACTCAAATTGCTTAATGCAGATTAGTTAACCTTTAAAACATTTTAATTGCTTTGTAGTAGTCATACAGTCAGGATGGATTAAGGTTTAAGCCCTCCTCCCCTTCCTGATAATGGTAAATGCTGCTGAGAAGAGAGTGGTAATTAGGTAGAGGGATAGTGGTAGTTATTCCAGGGTAGATAACTCAGAGTTACAGCATGTGATTTTGTGTACATTCCACTCCTTCTGTTTCCCCTCAACCATTTATTTTCTTTTCCCTGTCTCTTATAGTAGCTGACAGACACACACACATGCACACACATACATGCAAAGGGTCTCCCCCCGCCCCATGCTTTTATATAAAGCAAGTGCAGTCTGAAGCAGAGGTTAGGACTATGTCTGGTTGTGGGAGAGATGGACAGCTTTGAGGGGCCTTTTTAATTGGCCTCACTTCATCCCAAAGAGAAAGGTCAGAATCCCCGATTCATTCTCTTTACCAGTTGTGGGGTCAAACACCCTCCTAGAGCCTGAATCCTATTCTAGGGGTGCTTTTTTGTGATTGTAAGGCAGGCATGATGGTGGGAGGAGACCAGAGTAGCAGCCAAGTTCCTCCTGGCTCAGTGTGGTTCCCCCACCACCCCTCCCAGCATGATATGGGAAGATTTCCTACCCAGAGCTGGCAGCCCATTGCTTCAAAGAGCCCCCGAAGGCTTGAGACCCAGAGCAATAGATTAGAGTCCAACAGGGTCCAATGAACCAAGGATAGATCCAGGAAGTGATTCTTTGCAAGATCCTTGAAGCGATAATAACTGGGAGCACTTCTGAGCATGTCCAGAAAACATTCAATTGCATGGTTTTAAAAGAAGCCATTTCAGGAGAACAAGACTATCCATGGCTGCTGCTTAGTGGGTGGGGAGGAACTAGGGGAGAGGGCTATTTCTTTTGTGCCCAGTTTGTGGGCTTCCCAGAGGCAGCTGGCAAATAGGATGTAGATGGTCCAGCGGGACTCTAATGTTCTATAGTAGGAACAGCAGCAGCAGTTCTAACAGTTGCTCCAATAGTAGTTATTCTTCCTATTATTAAAAGCAACAAAGATGTTAGTCCTTAAGGTGCCACAGTACTCTTTCTTGTTTTTGCTGGAACAGACTCACAAGGCCACCCTTTTGGAAATAATAATAATAATAATAGAGCTAGTGTGCTGTAGTGGTCACAGTGTTGGAGTGGAACTCAGGAGAACAGGGTTCTAGTCTCTAGTCCCCACTTAGTCATGAAGTTCACCAGATGACTTTGGGCCAGTCACTGACTCTCTGCCTAACCTACCTCACAGGGTTGTTGTGAGGATAAAATGGAGAGGAGGAGGATCATGTACTCCCTGGGATCCTTGGAGGAAAGGTGGGATATAAACATAACAAACAATGAACAAATAAAAATAGCAACAATTGCTTTTACATTGGATCCAGGCTTAGTCATGAAATCATTAGGCCTCCAAGCATGACTAGGCCTGGATTCAGCCCGCTATTTCTACCCTAGTTTTCTTTTTAAACCCCACTTAAAACGGCTTACAAATATGCACTCGATAGGAGAACGGCCAGGACAATCCTCTTTATAGGCGTGAAGCACCGGGCACCAGCCACGGTTCCCCACTCTTTTCAGAGGACCGGTCTGTAAGCAGGGTGGCAGGGTAGGTAGAATGAGGGAAAGGGAGAAGCAACTTCTCTATGTTAACACGTTTGGGGAGAAGTCAGAGGCAACCCAGTAGCAGCCTACAAATTACTGGAGAGGGGGGGTGAGAGGAAGAAAAGTGCCCCCAAAAAGTCAAGCCAGAGGTTGCTGCTGCCCAGCGCACATCCCCAGTTCTCGCCCAAGGCGCCTGGATGATCGGCAGAACTTCCGCGGCTGCGCCAGACACACGCCAGGCCTGAAGAGAGCTCTCCGAGGCAGCCGTTTTGATTGGCCGCCTGACCTGCCAGCTCAGAGGGGCTGTCCTTTTCTCCAGGAAGAGGAAAGGTTACCATCAGGGTCTCCCCGCATTGATCAAGTCTAAAACGATGCCAGGGAGAAAGTCTGCGCGGACGGTACGCCCTGGAGAGGTCCTTCCCCCATCGCCCTGGCGGGGGGGGGGGGGGCTTTGTAGCCCCACCAGCATCTCGAGAATTTTTTCAAATTAAGCACTTGGGGCGCGGGGGGGGGGGGTTGGATGTTGTTAGACTCCAGCTCCCATCAGCCCCAGCCAGTATGGCCAATTGTCGGGGATGTTGAGAACTGTAGTCCAGCAACATCTTTAGGGCTGTTAATTCCCCGTTCCTGACTTAGACAATGACCCCCAGGAGTTCGCTGGTAGTTATACTCACTGAGATATCGATAGGCTTCAGGCTTGGGGGATCTCTCTTGTTTTTGCACTGGGACCCCGAGATCCACCAGCCAGAGCGAGATGCAAAAGACATGCACTTTGAATCAAAGAATTCCGAGCCCAGGAACGTGTTTGAACTAAAAGGAATTCCCAGTCCTGCCACATAAAAATCCCTTCCTAGTTACCCCACGCTTTCCTCATTTTAGCAGTATAATTTAGGACGAGCGGGCTTTGTCATTTAGTTGCTGCTTTTGATAAACTATTGGGAGTCAGGCATCCCCTCCGATCTATTGCAAATTCCCCAGAGATCTACCAGGAAATCCAGATGGACCTTCTGCCCACTCCTGTCCTAGCCTAGAGACTTCCACATCCCTTCTGCTCCCTTTGGCTACTATGAAGACAGCCCCGGTTCTTCTCGAGGAATTGTTGTTGTTCAGTCGTTCAGTCGTGTCCGACTCTTGGTGACCCCATGGACCATAGCACGCCAGGCCTTCCTGTCCTCCGCTCTCTCCCGGAGCGTGCTCAAGTTCATATTCATTGCATCGGTGATGCTATCTAGCCATCTCATCCTCTGCCATCCCCTTCTCCTTTTGCCCTCAGTCTTTCCCAGCATCAGGGTCTTTCCCGGAGACTTTTCTCTTCGCATTAGGTGGCCAAAATATTTGAGCTTCAGCTTCAGTATCTGTCCTTCCAATGAGCACTCAGGGTTGATTTCCTTTAGGATTGACTGATTTGACCTCCTTGCAGTCCAGGGGACTCGTAAGAGTCTTCTCCAGCACCACAGTTCGAAAGCATCAATTCTTCGGCGCTCAGCCTTCCTTATAGTCCAGCTCTCACAGCCATACGTTGCTACTGGGAAAACCATAGCTGTTCCCCCAAATCGTCTAGAAGTTTAGACTGATGAGTTCAGTCCGGTGCAGAGAACAAGGAGTTGAAGGTAGCGGTTGGAACAAATGGAGAGTTTTCTTGTACAGAATCCCAGGATCTAGTACTGGTTACTCTTCAGTGTTTCAGGCAGGAGCCTTTATGAGCACTACCTGGAGATGCCAGGGATTGAATCTGGGACCTTGGTGCCTACAAAATATATACTTTATTTTTGTTTGTCTGTTTACTTAATTGATAGCATATATGATGCCCAATAAAGCAAGCTGTCTGGGTGGCTTACAAGAAACGTGAAAAACAATAAAATAGTTAAATACTTGCAGAATACCACTGAGGTAGAACTCCTCCCCTGAAAAGAGCTTTTTGGAAAGGGCTTTGGCTACGGAAAAATAATATAAAAATAATATCTACTCTCCAGGAAGGAAGATGGTGTCACACAGGTGGGGACAACCCCTGAAAAAGGGAAGGGTCATGGATCTCTAAAAGGCTCCTAGTATTATTCTTCCTGTCTGAGCTATCTTTTGACTGGGCAAATGGCTCCCTAATCCCAGACGTGTGTGTTGGCTGTGGTGGCTTATGGACGAGGATTTCTTTATTAAATGTATATCCCACCTTTCCTCCAAGGAGCTCAAAGTGGAGTACAGAGTTCTCCGCCCCCTTTTTTTAAATCTTCACAACAATCCTGTGAGGTAGGCTACTAGGCATAAAGAAGGAGGAGACTCGCCAATCTGGTCAGTAGTCATCCAGTAAGCTTCCTGGCCGAGTGAGGATTTGAACCCGGGTCTCTCTCCTGCTCCGAGCCCGACTACTGCAGCATACTTGCTCTCCACAAGTGTGCGCTCCGGCTTGCTTTAATTCTTCGTATCATTTCACGGTCACGATCCCAGGGGCTGCAGGTCCTGCCGTGCTAAACAGTTCCGAGGCTGACCTCCGAGTAAGATCGGAAATACAGGCAGCAGCAACAAGCAAGCCAGCAAGCAAACCACCGGCGCTCTTCCCCGCGGGTGAATCATTGATATCCCACCTGCGGAAGGGGCAGATCAGACACCCCCCCCCCGACCCTCTGGCCAGGGTGCTGAGCCACCCGGCCCACCCCCAACGGAGGAGGTTCCCCACCAGCCTGCCTGCGGGCCTGGTGTAAAAGCATCCGTGTGCCCCAGCCAGAACAAAGAACACACTGGGGGTGGGCGGGCGAGGAAAAGCAGAGAGCCCCCGGGCCCTCCCTCTGGGGTTTGGGGGGCGAGGAGAGATCGCCCCCGGCCCCTCCCTCTGCGGTTTGCAGGGGAGGTCCCAGGTCGCCTCGTGGCTCCCCTTTAATCCGCCTTTCTCAGCACAAAGCCCACCGCTTGTTCACCCCCGAGCGGCGGCGGCAGCAGCCAGAAGAGGCCGCGAAGCGAGCGCCTGGCCCCCTGCGAAGCTCTCATCCTCGCCACAGAGACCCGCGCGTGGTTTCCCCGGCCCCGAAGCAGCCCTCATCCCTTCAGGGCGGGCGGGGGCGGCTGATCCTGGCAGAAGGGCGGGGGCGGGGGGAGGCCGGGGTCCCCGCCTCCATTCAGGATACGGACATCGATCGCGGCAATACTGAATTTCTGCCAGGGCGGTTTCCTCTCTCGTGCTGCAGAGCCACTTTGATTCCCCGCGCGCCTTCCTGGGCTGGGCTCTTCTCTCCACCACGGAAATCGGAGTCCCCTTTCCCAAGATCCGCTGAAAAAGGAGGTGTTTGCCCGGAAGGAAGTTCTCCTTGCAACTTTCATGGGGGACCCATGATACTTGCTTGCAAGAGAAGTGATCAGTGTATGGGACTGGGACTTGGGAGGTCCGGGTTCTAGTCCCCACTCGGCCTTGACGCTCACTGGGTGACTTTGGGCCCGTCACTGACTCTTAACCTGACCTACCTTACGGGGTTGGTGTGAGGATGAAATGGAGAGGAGGAGGAGCATGTACACTGCCTTGGGCTCCTTGAGGGAAGTGGGGAGGATATAAATGCAACAAATAATTAAACATACAAATAAATACAAGCGCTTCTCCCAGATCCTGGACAAATTCCCTTGCAATCAAATAATCCCATGGAGCTCCAGAGAGCTCCAGCTCTCTAGGCTCAACCCCGGAGCACATTTTGGGCTGTTCTTAAAAGCAAGACCCGCTGTGAAAGCAATATGGGATCGACATCCGAGAAAATTCTATTCGCGTCTTGTAAAAGGAAGGCAAACCCAGCGAAGCAGGCCCGTTTTCCCCAGCCCTTTTGTCGTGTGCACGCTGTAGTGACCTGTCTCATAACCTTGTAATCCACTGGGATATTTTCGGGCTGACCTCTTTCTTTTTGGATTACCCCAACCCAAATGGTTTTAGCAAAGATACACACATTTCACTTCTTCATTTTCCCTCCTTTTAAAATAAAAAGGTATATTTCACATTATGTTGAACAACGGAAGAGTTATTCCGTTGGGTAGGTTATAGGCAAGTGTAAAAGTTTAAAAGAACGTTTTAATTTGTTTTTACCAAGTTCCAGGAAAGTGGTGGATTCCCTTCTCACACAGGTAAAGCCTTCTGCATTCAGGGCTGGGTTCTCTGACCAAGGGAAGGGAAGCTATTTAACATCGCGCAGGTATTTCGGTGTGATTCACAGCAACGTGGCCTGCTTTTCACTTGGACTGGGACGATTCAGAGTATAACTTCGTCTAAAACCAGTTGTTTAATTTGGGTCTCCCAGACAAACACTCGATGAGGTTTCGTATTTTTCTTCATCTTGGTTTTGTCTGCCCCTTTAAAGTTAAAGGACGCTTCGACAAGGTCCGCCTCAAATCAGGAAAACCAGGGGCGCTGCAGCGTCTGAGACCCACGACCCTTGATTCTTCAACAGCCACTACCTTGTAGAAAATGAGCGAGAAAACAGGGCTGTGAATTAGGAACCTCTGGAATTCTCCCCTATTTCTGCACGATCCTAAGCACATCTCTTGTCATTCAAGCTTCTTGATTTACTTCGGCCAAACTATTAAGAGAGACGTTTTACCCTAGAGGACATTTAAAAATTACCTACAAACGTTCCAGGTTTCAGTGGGTTTGCTTGTGCGCAATGTGACTAGTATCATATACTAGGGCCTTCCCATCATCATATCATCATCATTATTAATTTACTAGTAGTAGCAGCAGCAAGGTAGATAGGCAGGCGCTCTACAAAGACCAGGCCTTGCCCGAAAACTGACGATCTAGAAAATGAAAAACAATCATCCATATTCAAACGTGCGAGCCCATGCCCCTGAATGAGAGAAGCTTGCTAAATGTGGCAAGGGCTGCAGTGAAGAGGTCACAGATGGTGAAGAAGGCGTTTGCAAAGGAGCCTTAAAACAGAACTGAAACGCTCAAACTTCATGCTGTTTCGCGGGGCGGGGGGGAAGAGAGCGAGAGAAGCCCCCTCGTTTCTCCTCTTTCCTCTGCGAAATTAATTCGGCCACATTTCACAAGAGCGGGCAACCACCAAAGGCAGCGGCTGCTCCAGATTCTTCAGCGCGGGGGACGGTCGGGGGGAGTCAGAGTCGAAGCTCCTTCCCCCACCCCCACTTCCATCCACCTCCCTCCCTCCTTCCTTCTTGATCGACCGACGCTGGGGATCCTTCACTGACCTGCTGCCGGTGCAAAGACATTATTGACTACTAATGGGAGAAAATCCAAACTTTCTTTGTGAAGGCAAAACGCACAACGAAAACCCGAGCACATGTTTGGCGCCGTAAGCCCTCCCAGCAAAACTGGAATCACCTCGGCGGTTGATGCCCTCCGAGGCCAGAGAGGATGAACTCCATCCATCCAGGGGCCCAGTTGTTCTAGAAGCCGGCCTCTGATCGATCAAGAAATACCTGTCCGGCCGTGAAGAGCGACGGGCACGTTCCTGTGAAACTCTCGAGACAGTGCAGAATCCGCGTGATATTTTTTTTCCCGGTGTGTAGGGATCTGTATCTTCCGGGCATTATATATACATCTACGAAAAATACAGATCCACAGCGAAAGGGGGGGGGGACACAATCAGATACCACTCCAGATAATACGGATAGTCTGAACATTGTGTAATATTATATGCCAGACTGAAAGTGCAAATCAGAAATGTTACAGAAAATGTCAGTGTTATTAACTCCACAAAGGACTTCGCAATGGAAGTTCCATCTTCAGAACCCTGGCCTCCTTTTCCCCTTTGTAGGAACATTCCTTCCAAGGAGTTCAGGTTCGGAGTCGCCGCTAGTTCAGAACAGCACTGGGGAGAGGGGGGGAAGCAGAGGCGATTATCTCCAGTCCAGTCCATTGTCATCCCAGGAATGAAACAAAAGGACATTTCAGACCAATCTAGAACTTGGTGGAAACTACATATTGGGTTTTTAAGGCTACCTATTCCAGGTCGGGCTACAGTAGTTTTCTTTGGGCCCCTTATGGGAAATTGGCATTAATGTTCATCTGTATTTACAATGTGTCCGTTTACACAGCTAATGACAAGCGTTAATGAGGGGTGGAATGAATTTGAAATGACTGCACTAGTTGGTTATATGCTGACTGTGTGTGTGTGTACACGTGTATACACACACACTCAGTTAGAGATTCCCTTCTGGCATCCAATTTGGCCTTTAGGAGAAAAAAGACAAAGGGTAGCATTTTAGAGGCTACCTAGTTTGTGGTGGTGGCACGGACCTGGTAGCCTTTCTTCTACCTCCTCCATTGCTAAGCTTCTCTCATACACCTTGAAAGCTCATACCACAAGGAGCCATTTCCTTAACAAGGAGCCCCATCATTTTCTATCACTAAAAGAAGTATGGAGGGATTTTTCTTCTGTGTAAACTGCAGAATGCAGATCTCCCTGGGTACAAGCAAACTGGTTCTCAAAGTGAGCTCAATAAACCTATTCATGGCTTAAGGAGAAAAGAACGGTCCTTATTTATATTGTATAAATCTTATCTTACCTGATTCAAACAGAAGATTATCCCCAGTGACCTAGTGAGTCAAATATACTGAGTTGCTTTCCCATTTTGCTCCAAGATTTCGTGGGGCCAACATGTGCTCTGTTTGGGGTACATAAAAAGTTTAGATTCCTTCCCCCCACACACACACACACACACCCCTTAGCCATCAATGATGTTAAACTCTCGCTATCTCAAATGGAGACAACTTAAGACCATTTCTTGTGGGCAAGGGTCAGTTTCAAGCCATCCAAGGCAAACCTGGCCACGTTTGTCAAATACTCTGCAATCTTGAACTGCACGTTCCCACAAGTCATACATACCTATAAGAAACAGGGATAAATTTTTGTCAATTTATTCCAAAAAAAACTAGCAGTGGCCTTGAGAAAACAAGGATGGTTTGAGTACCGTTGACCACTAGATCCTAAGAATATTATGCCAATATGACCAAATATTATCTATGATCTAAACGTTATGATTTAACAGAGCCTCCTAAAGAAGAGTTCTCTACAATCTGAAGGCTTGCTATTCGACTAAAAATATTTTGTAATAAAAGGCACCCTCAGTTATTTTGGATTCAGCTTTTCTTATTCCTGGATTTCGTGATTTTATTGGAAGGTGGGGTTGTATTGAATTAGTTTTAGCCTTTACTGTAAGCCGCCCAGTTATGGGGCACCATAGAAATATGGTAAATACATAAACACACTTACTTGTCAACAAGGCTCACTGTTTTCAGTGGGACTTACCTCCAAGTAAGAGTTCCCAGGGCAAACGGATGCAAGCCAACACTGGGATATTCTCGCTAAATTTCTTCTTCATTTATGCGGGTTTATTTAACCCAACTAAGGAGTAACTTTGCTTACAGGACAAATAAAATACATTTATACCTGTTTGAATGATGCTCATCTCGAGTAATTCAATGACATTTATGTATTTTTAAGCCTGCCAGCAGATTCTAGCAAAACTGAACAATCGTAAGTAGCCATAATAACCCGCAAATCCACAGCGATGTTGCCGCCTTCAAGAGATATTTCTTTGGGATGGGTAGAATTCGAAGCAGAAGTGTGGTCGGTGGTGTTTCCCCTTGTTTGCTTGAACACGGGGGGCGGGGGCGAAAAGGAAAAAGAAGGGGTGGCTGTTTGAAGTGAAAAGGGGAGAGGAAAAAATGTGAACTGACCCTGGCAACAGTTCATATTGGATGGTTTCTCCTTCTCAGATCTGGTTCCCCACTGAAATTTTGGGCGATAATTGGAGGGGTGTATGGATGGAGTGCAGAGTGGAAGACCGAACATGGTTGATGGAGCCGTCCCGTTCGGGTGAAGTGGGTTGCACTGCCCCACAGATCTCCTTGGAACGTGTTAATCCAATGGGTGGGAGAGAAAGCATAAAACCTGGAAGGAGAGAGCGAGCTTCGCCGTTTTCCCGTGATTTCCTAGGGAGCTGATGTACTTGGGAAAATCTGTGCCTGCTTGTAAACTAGCTTCCTTGGAAGAAAACCCTACGAATTTTAGTGCCTCCCCTCCCCTCCCCTCCCCAGTAAGTGGCCTTCGAATCGCAGCTTTAGGAAACGGCCGCCGAGTAAATAATGTTCAGCGGCAGCGCGTGAAGTTCTTTCCTGCCCCCTTTTATCTCAAATCCAGGGGGTGTTAGGCCCAACTCTCGGCCGAGGACTAGCAGCCACGAAGCAAGTGTTGCTAACCCGGCGATCACGGCTCCTTCTCTTGGAGAAGTCGGAAAGAAAGCGGACCAGCGAGTTGTTGGGGTGTGTGGGCGTTTGCTTGTAGCCAGAAGAAAGACCCCCCATATCAGCAGAGGGTGGAATTTACGTTTCATCACAAAGTGTAGTTTATAATATGCAGACACACGTGCGCTGAGAGAGCGGCCGGAATGGCATGGAGGAATTCAGCTGCTGCTCCTGCTCCGAGCCGGCTGGCTTTTCATTTTTCTTTGAAAGTCAGAGAGAGTGAAAAGCTCTCGCTTTAGCGGCCTCGCCGAGTCGCCCCTCGCCGGGATCTCTCCGGGACCACCGCTTTTGCTGGAACTTGCATACAAACAGCACACACACCCGCCCCTCCCCGCAACCTTATCCTATCCATCTGGGATTCTTTCTCTAAAAACAAAGGCTCTTTCGTCTTATTTTTTAAAAAAGCAAACATAAAAATAGTTGGTTAAAAAAAGCTGAAGGAACTGCATGCGGGATCAAGACCGTCAAGTTCTTTCCATCATTTTGCAATTTATTTTCAAAACTTTTTTTTTTTTAATGAGGGGTGTATTTTGCTATCTCCTGAAGACCTTTTGCTAAGTGTTACCGACGTCTTCTTGGCGGGCGTTTGTTGTTAGCTGTGACAAAGGAGAGAAATCAAACACACTCATGCATTTTTGTGTATTTCTTCTGCTGCGCTCTCCGTAAAATATGACGTGTCTTTCCTTCAAAATGCAGGATTCCCTCCATTTCTGGAGACTTGGGAAAAAGATGGTGAGATTATTATTTGCTCAAGTTCCTAAATATGTGTGGACTAGGAAACCAGTGGCACCCCGAGAGAGCCAAAAAGGTGAAGAGCTGTTTTGCTCTTGCAAACGCCAACCTCCCTTTCCCACCGACAAACCCTGTCCACCGGAATTGGCCCCGAATTGCCCTCTCTGCGTATCGTTTACACCTCAGTCCTAACCACGTCGACGCGGAAGCCAGCCTCCTTGATTTCAAGGCGGCATATTCGTGAGTGAGTGAGTGAGTGGGTGGTTCAATCGCACAGGAAATACGCCTGACTTACTTTCGAGTAAATGTGGTTCGGCTTGAGGTGTTCAGTCACTAGATCAAAATGTCTCCTGTATGGACTAAAAAAGCGGCTGCTGCTCTTTCATAGGAAACTGAATCAAGGGACATGATGGGGTTGTGGAATTAGAAATATATCATTAAGTGTGTGTGTGTGTGTGTGTGTGTGGTTTTGAGACGTGTAACCCTCCGCTTCCACTTATTGCTCGCCGGGCTTTGAGGAAGAAATCGCACCTTGGAGGGCGTGAAAAAGAAAATGGGTCCAACTATCTCCTTTCCCACTTTTGGCTGCTCGGCCATGGTCGATCCCAGACATGTCTCTTTAAAATGAGGCGGCCATTTACTGCCCCCTTATTGCACCACTGACCAGGTTAGCTCATAAAGCTATTCACACGCCTCAATGGGGATTTTCTCAACAATTAACAAGAAACAACATAATAAAGCCATTGACAAAGGCCCGGCTATTTACTAGAAATTAGGCACTCTTTAAGAGACCAGTGCGTAATTTCACACACTTTACAACCGCCCAGTGCATTTTCAAACACCAGAGTAAACAACCAGGGTGCACTTTTCAGCTGAAGCTGCCACCACAACTGGCCAGCCGGGCTGGGTTGGGTTCTCTCCATCTCCATCCCCCCCTCTTCTCTCTCTCTCTCTCTCTCTCTCTCTTAAGCACACTTCCATTTACCTGGGAACAGTTTTAAAATTGCAGAGTGGCCAGAGGACGGAATGTTCCCTGCAAACATTAATTTTACAACAGCAACCAAAGAAACCCCAGCTGGAGATCATCTGATGATCTCCAGCGCATTTATTTATTTATTTATTTATTAATTTATTTATTTATTGCATTTATATCCTGCCTTTTTTTTCTATTGCAAAGGAACCCAAGGTGGCTTACATTATCCTCCCCCTCTCCATTTTATCCTCACAACAACAACCCTGTGAGGTACATTGGGCTGAAAGTCTGTGATTGGCCCAAAGTCACCCAGTGAGCTTCCATGGCTGAGTGGGGACTAGAACCCGGATCTCCCGGCTCCCAGTCCAACACTCTAGCCGCTACACCCCACTGGCTTTTGGCACCACATTCTTGGCAATGGCATTTCATTTCTCACATCAGAAATGTGCGGGGGTGGGACTACAGCTGGCCTGGCGGTCATGTCCTTTGACCCTGAAGCAATGCCCCAAACCCTATATCAGGACAGGGTTTTTCACCACAGAGATGAAAATATCCTCTGCAGCGCCTGGATGAGGCCTGGCATTGAAAATAGGTCCCGGGACATCCCTGTCTGGAAGGGTTGCCACTAATGCCTCTGACTAATAACTGCGATCATCCATCATCTTTAAAAAAAACAGGACTTTCCCCTGTCCTATGGATTTTCTATTTATGTGTATGGGAACAGCTCCCGTTATGAGGTGCAAGTCCATCAGGAACCAGTGGGATGTATATTCTATTTGGGATGTCTCTGGCACCAGCCTGATGCATATGGCCCCCATGTTTTCTGAATGCCAAGCTTAAACCTGTAACAAGGAAAGTGGGTATTGGAGGGAGGCTGGGGTGAGAAGGGAAAATTACACTGCAGTGCCCCTTTGGTCTGCGGGTGACCCGGAAAAGAACGAGGCGTGAGTGAGGCCTAGTTGTGAGTTGTTTTGGAGAAGCTGGTTGTTTTGGAGAAGCTGGAGAGAGCTACGTAGGGGTGGTGGAGCGGGTGGGGGGAGACAAAAGGAAAGGCTTGCAGGGAGTGGATGCTGAGAGTCCAGGCCCCAAGTGGGAAGAGGCCCTGGCTCGGAGATGAGGGCCTTCTTTTGCCTCCCCTCCAGCCACAGAAAGGCCACCTTGAAGTGGATCTCTGGGCCGACTCCTCAGAGAGGCCCTTTCGCTTCGCCTAATGAGTTGGTAACACATTCAGGGCAAGAGAGAAAGAAAAGAGGAAGAGAAAGGCCGGAGACACAAGGAGAGGCCGATCAGGGCGAAAAACCACAATGAGTTTGTTTTCAAGCACGCAAGATGGCGACCAGGGGAGGCTTGAGGCTACTGCTGCGGGCAAACCAGGGGTGGTAGGGTCCCTCCCTGCCTCCACTGCTGTCCTCCCGAAGTCCTCTGATGATTTGCAAGACCATTGCACCTTGAAAGGCTTTTAGAATGCAGGGGATCCACTTCCTGTTTATTTCTTTCTAGTAAACAAAACACAATATTCGAGGCTGCTACTGAGTGGGTCTTCTCCCATACACACATGCACTTTTGCAAAGAAAAATAAATAAGTGCAGCTTTGCCGGCTCCCACCAAATTCCCATCCCTGTTTACAAACACAGCTGTTGCCATATATTTGCAATGCACCCTAAAGCCACCAGCAGCGAGAGAAGGTGCAGGAAAAGGAAAGGGGGAGAGGAGGAGGAGGAGGAGGAGGGAGGTGGTCTCGGCATCTGGAAAGGACAGAGCGCCTTGTTTTTGAAACTGTCAATTCTCTCAACCCCTATTGTGAGAGCTTCATGCAAAACATCTCGAGCCTTTTAACGGTGGGGCTTGTGAGGCTGCCTCAGATTGAAAAGGAGAGAGAGAGAGAGAGAGAGAGAGAGAGAGAGAAAAGAGAGGGGAGGGGGAAGCCAGGGCAACGCAAATAATTATATCAGAATAGGCGAGCGCGCACGCACGCACACACACACACAAATTACAACATACAGTGCATACACACACACACACATGCACACACAATCATTTAGCCTCCCTATAGATATTTGGGAAGTGTCCTGCATTTAGCAGAAATGGGGAGGGGGATAAATCCTTTGCCTTAGCGTAGTCTAAGAAAGCCAGTGATTTCCCCCACCCCGCCCGAGATTCCCTCCCACCTGGTATTTGTTGTTGGAATCCCTAGGAGAAGATGTTGCCAATGCCTGATGTTTGCAAGGGCGATTTAGCAAGGTAGATTCCCGCCCTTTGTCCTGCTACTATTGGAAGGGGAAATGGTTCTATAAGCTTCTTCTCTAAAGGAAAGTTTCTGCCACCCCAACGGATTTGCAGTTGAATCATGAACTTTTCGCTTTTCGCTTTTTCAACGCAAGCATCTTAACCGTAAAAAAACCACAGCGAGCAGAGCTTCCTGTATTATATCTGTGTTTCCAAAACGCCACTTTAGAGTACAACTCTCTAACACACTCACACGTGTAAAGTGAAACCAAAACCTGATCGTTTGTCTCTTCTTTCTTCTGCAGAAACTTAAATTTATTGGCAACTAAATCTGATAGAGAAGGTTGATGGTAGAATCACCAAGGGAATGACTGAACAACGGTCTAAATATAATAACCTTCATAACTTCCCTTTATTGGTGCATAGTGGTGTTTAGAATAAACCAGTAGAGAGATATTAATTTTATTTTATTTTTTGCTAGTGTTGTCAAGGAAGGGTTGACTTACGGAGCCAACCGCTTTTCAAAGTAAAGGGATGTAAACTGCGTGTTACATCGTTTAAGGCAATAGACCTGTTTTTGCTGGACAGCATTTACCCATGTTCCCTTTTGAATGCTAGATATATAGTTCAACATTTCCTTTGTCTTCAGGAGTGGAGGGAACATTCTCCACAACCCATTTTTCAATAACCTAGGACTGCAGGGTTATCCTTGGTAAAAGCTTCAAATAAAATCTTCATTGTCCTGAGTGTGTTTTGCTTTACTTTGCTTTACTAGGGAGGACAGTTTTTTGTTTGTCTGAGGCTCAAGAACTGGAAAAGCTGTGGGGGTCTATCAAATGAGAAATACAATTTCTCCACTGAAGTCCAGTTGAAACACTGAGTCTGTTTTTTGCTGGGTACTAAGTAGGTATCATTTGATTGAGAAGACAACCAGGCACCTCTAAATTCAGCCATTTGTGCTCCACTCCACAAACCGTTGTGCTCCAAAGTGTGCTAGCGGGTGTAAATGGGATTGCTCTGGAGCAAGCGGAAGGGTATGTGTTTATGGCGTTACAGTTTCCCCATTGTTCATCGTCCAGTAAGAAGCACTGGACCAGCGGGAATTGTTGAACATCACGTGGGGAATCCCCTAGCAGGTTTCCAGGATCCTTTCTCCTTGTGTCGCTGTTGGTGCTGTTGTTATCTTCTGGCCAAGTTTCTCTGGTAAACCAAGCGCCATAGTTATTTCACTAAAGTTGGATGGACACCCGTAGAAACGATTGGGCTATTTAGGGCTTTGGAAAGTTCTTTGGTGACTGAGTTTTTTCCACCGTGCAATTATTTGGGGCTGGGGGAGGAACAGGTCGAAAAGCTTCGCCCCCGAAAAGCTTCGCCCTGTAAAGCCTGTCGGCCGATGGTTTTCATTCTGCGGCTTCTGGAAAGAACGACCAGCAAGACAGTCTCTGAAAGCTGCAAGAGCCGAGGTTCCAACAAGGCGCCGACTGGATTTTTCTGTTCTTTTCATTTTTATTTGTGTTTTACATTTTAAAACTCCGCCGAGTCAAAAATGTGGTTCTTTGTTTGAACTCCATAGGACTGAAAGGCCTGACCCCTTCTCCCGGCCCTTTTCAATGGAGGGGCCAAAGGAAGAAGACCGCTCGAGTTGGGAGCGGGCGGGCCTAGCCATGAAGCCCTTTTGCAACTGGCAGAGGGGGCTTTCGGAGGCAGCGAGAGGACGCCGGCCCCCAGGAACTCCCGTCTTGTGGCACGGCTGTTTGGCCAAGGGAAGGCCTCTTGGAAACCACCCCCGCGGCTTGCTAAAGAAGCCAGAGCGGCGATGACTGAGGCTGGGGGACCTACACAGACTACATCTCGCCTGTTTGGGTGACATTAAAAGGCTGTAACTTGTGCAGCTTCTCCCTCCTTCCCTCCCCCGCTCTCTCTCACACACGCGCGCGCTCGCGTCTATAGCAACATTTCTTCCAAGATAATTTCATTCGTAAGCACTCCCCACACCCTCTCCTTTCGAGACGATCGCATTTTAGCAGAGCAGTGTTCAATAAGGATAGCACACCACTCCAATTGACAATTGCAACAGTGTGAGATGAGGAACCCTCTCTCTCCCTCTCTCTCAATGTATATATACATATATATATATATATAAATAAATATATTTAGCTCCTCCAGGTATCCTACAAAGAGAGGAAAACACCACCCCATCTCTCCCCCTCCCCCCCACTTTCTTACTCTTTCCTCTCTCTGTGTGTGTATTTGTAAAAGAGAGAGACATGAAATCAGCGAATGTCTGCTTGCAGTATTTAGAGACAAAGAAGAGTGAGGAGGGGGATAAGAAGAGTGAGATGGGGGGTGTCACCAGGGGCAGGAATTAAAAGATTTTAAACAACAACAAAATAGGCACCAATTTCCATGAGAAATGTTGACTCTGAGGCCCAGGATAAACATTTCGGTGTTGTTTTGTTTTCTTTTGTGATTTAGGATCAATTATTCTCCTGGGATTGCTCTATAGGTGAAATCCTTGACCATTTTGATTCAGAAAGAGGATCTGTTATCTCCCTAAATAAAACGTTAGGGAGAAGGAATGAAGCAGGAACCAGCAATCCTAAAGTGCCGATGCAGCAACTCAATTGTAACACTTTCTCATTCCTTAAAACTTTAGGGTGGATCTATTTAACTTTGCTAAGCTTCCTCCCTTCCCTGCTCTCTTTCCCAAAAATAGAACAGCATTGACAACTACCTCAAATGTGCTTGTTTTTATCACAGTTTTATATGAAACAACAATTAACCTCTGGAAGCATAATTCCTTCCAGTCATAGCCTTACACTTTTCTCACCCACCCATCCCAAAAGAGTAGGAAAACAATGGATAACCCTGCAATAAGTATATGAAATTGTGATAGATAGATATATTTTGAAACAGTGTTTTAATTGAAAATAAAGCTAAAGCATGCTTTTTCCAACAGTGCAAATTTCCATCGTTTTGATTTACTGCTTCCATCCTCACAACATGTTACACCAGCATGTCTTGCCAAAGGCTCGACTCTAGAAGTCTGCCTACTTCAACTCTGTCGAGATTTAAGTGCAAATATAGACAATTGCCTCTGATTGTCACATGCAGTAAAAATGATCCTGCTACAAAGATAAGATGCTTGGGAAAAGGTAAGTTTCCAGAGATGTAGAGAAAATAGTAACACGTCCTAGTTTAAAAGCCTGAGTTTTGGTGCCAAAGCAGCTACCAAGAATATGAGATTCTCCACGGGGAATATTCCTTCCACTGGGGCCTCTGTTGTATGTAACGTGTTGGGATTTGACTGCATTTTCTTCGAATTCCCTCGAATGGGAGCGTGAGAATCTAACATTTTCCCGGCTTTGCAAAACTGGGACAACCACGTTTTGGTGACCCCCCTCCCCCCTCCCCATCTTTCCAAAAGAAGCAGAGCTACGATCTACCCACGCACTCCAAAGCAACCCTAATGACTGTAAGGCTGCAGTCCCTGTGCGCCACTTACTTGGGAGAAAAACCAATTAAGGGCGGGTGGGCTTCCAAGTAAGCGTGCACAAAACTAGCCTGCAATACTGGCTGGACTGGGTTTTGTAGTCAAGATATGACATCAATGGCCAACCTGAAAATTTCACGTTGAAGATGGGGGCGGGGGTCTCCTACTTTGCAAAGAATGGCATGTCCCAGGTCGTTCTATTTTTAGACACCTTTCTTTTTTGCCCTTTAAAAAAAATCTGATTCCATATCTATTGATTAGCTGCTGCTGAAGCAACTTTTCCAGCGGTGATCCGGAGAGACACCTACTGCTGGAGTACAGCTGCTTTTGCGGAAAAGGAGGTGGGGTTGGGGGTGATGGTTAGAACTTAAGAAGAAACCCTCTCCAACAAAATAGACGGCCCCCGTTGAATGATTCGTGAAACCTCCCTGTGCAACCTCTCGGTGAAGAAACTTCAACGAAATTGAACAATGAGACTTCTAGGTTCCAGCTCTAGTGCATTACACATTAATGGCTCATTCGAATTATCATTCAGCTTAAAAAATAAAAATAAAAACCCAAAACAGACCCAAACATTTACTTGTAGCAGTTGAATTGAGGTACCGGGTGCATTATTAGCATTTTGAGACAGTAAAGTGTTCCAGCTTTAGCAGATTCCACTGAGGTGTTTGTTTGTTTTGTTTTAATAAACTTGACACTTTCGCCTGAAGTAGTCTGTGGAATGTTAGACCTCCCCCCCCCTTTCCCCACTATCTGTTTTCATGGTAAAGAAAATAGTAATCCACTTTTCTTGCCTTCCCAAAAGAGAGAACAGACCAGAATTCCACAAAAATAATAATAATAATAATAATAATTAAAAAATAAAATCGGATGTGGTGAAGGAGAAACCATCCAGCGGAGATTCTCAAAGGTAAGGGTGGGAGAAAAGGTGGAGGGGGAAAACAACAGCCATGAAGTCGGGTTCCCATTCAATCTCTCTCATGAATGAAATTTCCTGAATTTGTGGCTGGGTGGAAGAGGTATTGCTGAGCCTCCCAGCTGCCATTTCCAGACAGGATGAGCCCTGGGAGGGGGCTGGGCATCCTTGGCGGTGCTTAAGGTGTAGGCTGGCAACAAATCCCCGTCGAGGCCGACCGCTAAGGAGGGCGGGCAGGGAAAGTTGCCCATGAAGCTGAAGGGCCTTTTGACGGCGGAGGCGACGTGGCTGGCCACCCTCTTGCGCCGGCTGAGAGCTGTCAAGTCGTCCCCCAGGGCTCCTTCGTGGGCCTCGAGGAGCTTCCCCGGGGGCGGCCGGAGCCCCCGGACGGATTTCAGATTTGGTTTGAGCGGCGCCGGGCTCGGCAGGACGGCCCGCTTGCCCAGCACCAAGGTCCGGTAGTTCTTCCTCACCCTGGCTCCGAATTTGTACTCCCCATCCTCGGGTTTGGCGGCGGCGGCGGCGCCTAAAGTGCATGCGGCGGGGGCCTGGCTCAGGGGGGCCGGCGGCGGCGGCGGCGGGGGGCTCAAGGGGGGGCTGGGAGGCTCGTCAGGGCAGGCGGGGTCTTCCTTGGCTGGCAGGAGGAGGTCCGGAGGCGGCGGGATGGGGCTGGGCGGCGGCGACAGCGGCCTGCCCGCCTCCCCCTTGGGCTCCGCGCCGCCGCCTTCCGACTTGAGCGGGGGCTGGCACGGGCTCGGGCTCGGGCTCGGGGCGGGCAGGGCGCCGTACTCGGCGTTGGCACTGCTGTCCTCGACTTTGATCTGCGCAATGGGCACAAGGGGCGAGGGCGAGGGCGGGGCGGGGCCTGGGGGCTCGGGGCATGCGGCGGCGGCGGCCCCCGCGGGCCGGCCTTGGGAAGAGGGGCAGGCGGGGCAGGATGGGGCCAGGGGACGATCGGGCCGAGCGGCTCCGGGGGACTCCCTGGGCAGCCCCCCGGGAGCACCAGCCGGGCTCTCCGCACGGGCCGGAGGGGGAGCGGCAGCCGGCTGGCTCTCCCTCGCCCGGCCGGGCCGGTGCGGGGGCGACGCGCGGCCGGCCTTGGGGCTGGGCGGAGGGGCGCCCCTGGCCAGGCTTGGCCCCGCGCCCAGGGCGGGCGCCTCCGCTTCGTCGGGAGCCTGGCCGGCCGCAGGGAGCTCCGCGCCGCCGGGGGCCGGGCCGGGCTGCCCGAAGCACAGGCCGCCGGCGGCGGGGCTGGCGCAGGCCGGGCCGGGCTCGGCCTTGGGGGCCCAGCCGGCTGGGCTGCTCCAGCCCTCCTCCTCGGAGGCTTCGGGCTTGATGGCCCGCGCCGGAGCGGGGAGCTGCTCGCCGCCGGCCGGCCGGGGCGGGGGCTGCGCGGCGCTGGCCGGGGCCAGGAGGCCGGGCGGCGGGCAGAAGCTGGTGCGCCTGAAGCGGATGCTCTGCACCGACGCCTGGCTGGAGCCGGAGCTGCTGGAGTCCGACGCGGAGCTGCTCCCCTCCTCCTCCTCCTCCTCCTCCTCGTCGTCGCCCTCGCCGGAGCTCAGCTCGCTGGAGTCCGACGCGCAGCTGCCCCCCTCGCCCTCGCCCTCGCCCTCGTCCTCGTCCTCCGAAGAGCCCGAATTGCTGGTGCTGGTCAGGCTCGAGCAGAAGTCCGAGTCGTCGCCCGCCTGGTCCGAGCAGGAGCTGGACTCGGAGTCGCTGCTGCAGGTCTCCGCGAAGGGCTGCGGCGGCGGCGGCGGCGGCGCCAGGAAGCCGCTCGAGCCGGGCGGCCTCTCCGCCGCGGGGGCCGGCTTGCAAGCGCGGGGCACGAGCACCAGCCGCCGCCCGCCGCCCGCCGCGAAGCGGGCCTGGGCCTGGGCGGCGGCGGCGGCGGCGGCTCTCCTCCGCTTCGAGCGGCGCCCCGAGCCCAGCGGGCCGCCCCCGGTCGCGGCGGCGGCGGCGGCGGCGGCGGCGAGCTTGGGCTGGCCGGCGATGGCGGCCGAGGAGCGGCAGTAGCAGCGCGGGTGCTTGGGGCAGAGCAGGCTGCGGAAGCACGCCGGCTCCGCGGCCAGCGAGACGTAGAGCGGCCCGAGCGGGGCAGTTTCGTAGTTCGGGGACCCTTTGCCAGGCGACCGGGCCAGCCCCGGCGCGCCGGGCCCGGCGGGCCGGCTCCAAAAGTGAGGTAGATCCGAGGCCGGCAGGAAAGCGCCCGCCGCCGCGCGCCAGGCTCTCCTCCGGCCGGCCAGAGGCGCGGCGGCGGCATCCAAGCCCAGCCAGAGTTTGCCGCCGCCGTCTTTCCAGAAGGCCGCGTAGCCGGGCTCGGGCCCGGGGGAGGCGGCTGGGGCGGGGCCCCCGGGGCCCCTGGCGCCGTTCCTGCGGCCGCCGCCGCCGCCGCCGCCGCGCTTGGCCCTCGGCACGCGCTCGGTCTTGCAAGAGGTGTAGAGCGCCTCCACGTCCTCGCGGGAGATGAGGGTGCACTTGGCGGCGTGGAAGGCGATGGAGTGGATGGCTTTGAGCTCCCGCAGCTCCTCCAGGTCGCAGTGGTGCTTCTTGACCTTCAGGCGGTCCATGCGCTTGTGCACCGTGGTGCGCGGGATGTTCTTCAGGAGGTCCGTGAAGACCTGCGAGAGGGCGAACATCTGCTTGCCCTGGATCACCAGGTAGCCCAGGCGCACGCCGTCCACCTCGTCGAAGCCCGACTGCAGGTCGCCCATGGCGCGCGCCTCAAAGGATCCCGGGCATTTGGGAGCATCAAACGGGAGAGCGGCGACGCCCCCCCCACGCCCCCCCCCCGCCACTCGGAGCAGGGATCAGCAGCACCAGCAGCAGCAGCAGGAAAGGTGTGTGCAGGGCGACGTAGGCAAATCCACACAGAAAAGGCTAGGAAAATCCTCAGCTAGGTGCTGGATTTGGATCTCAAGGCATCCTGCTGAATGGAAAAGAACAAAGCCTGTTATTCCTGATCAAACTTTGGAGGATTAAAAAAAAACCCAGCGCACACACGCACACACAGAGAGAGAGAGAGAAAGGGAGAGAGCCTAGATGGAGAGTATAAAAAAATCATGTCCCGGAAAAACGCCTTGGGGCGGGCGGGGGAATCAGGCTGGGTTGCCCCCGGTGTGTTTCTCGACGGCAGCGGGGCGGGCGGGCGGGCTACCTGTGCCTCTTGGCTGGCGCCCCCCCCCCCCCCGGGCAGGATAAAGGAATGTGAGGAAAGGGAGCTGCTGCTGCTGCTGCTGGAGAGACGAGAAGAGCCACGCAGCCGCCCTTCCCGCCGCTGCTTTCGCTCCAAATCAAATGACAGAGTGAAGTGAGCTCGTCCGGAGACACCTTCATCAATTAATTCCCCTAAAGCCAACGCTGATTGGACACTCCTGACAGGTGATGCAATAAAAATTGATATTCCACCCCCTTCCCAACCCCCCCGCCCCAAATCTCCGGCTAATTAGCATACTCTTAGACTGCCACCTCCCCTCCCAAAGTAAATAATACTGTTAGTATATAAATCTTTCTATTAAACAATCCGGAGCTCGCAGCCAAGCCGCGGAGGGCTGTGCGGCGCTGGCTAAGGAAGGAGCGGATTGGGAAGCCCTCTCCTCTGAGGACATGGTGTTTGCTTTTAAATCGAATAAATAAACCGAATTTAGAAACCGGATTCGGGCTGTTTAGTCGCCTGTATTTGGGGCGGGCGGGGGGTTCCCCACTATAAGAATTCTAGGGATGTAAAGATGAGCTGGGGAAGGGGATAGAGCACAGTGACCATTTTAAGTACCCGTTTTAAAGGGGCGTTTATTCTGCATTGCGCGGCGTCAAAAGGGGCTTCCTCGACTGGTCTTTTCCTTCCGTAGGCTTTAAAGTTTTATTTTGTTTTCAAAGCTGGGGTTGATTTGCTGTCATTTTCTTATTTTTCTGTTAACGACTCGGAGAATGAGAAATACTCACGTTAGCTAGATTGGCCTGTTCTTTCCTTCTCGCTCCAATCTCAATCCCGCTCCCCCCGCCCCAATAGCTAAGTTGTTGCTACTAGGGTTTCTTAGGGGCTGGGTGGTTATCCTGAGCTCCAGCTCCGTAATACTGTAACACTTTTCTCTGAAATTCTGTCTGTAATATTGGGGGAGGGGGAGGGCAGGAGGAAGGGGAGGGGGAGGGGGAGGGGGGAGATCGGGACGTGGGCTCACGTCAGACCCATAACAAAGCATAGATAAGCCAGAAATGTATCCACTTTTCACAGTTCACCGTGATGCCTCACAAGGTGGAGGATCCCCCGCCCACCAAATCCCCGCGTCCACCCCAGGATTGCCTTCGAGTTGATTGCTGCTGCCAGGAAAGGGGAATGGCAACAGAGTCACGAGAGGGACGAGGAGGAGGTAGAAGATTGCGATGGGTCAGAAGGGTGCTTCTGGCTTATAGGCTGCAGCCCACGTAGGCATTGAGGGAGAACTTCCTGTCGCCTCCGCAGGTTCGATTCTCCTTCTCCACCTTCCCTCGTTCCTCCACGAAGAGCCTCCAAGTATGAGTACAAACTTAGATAGATTTCATTATAGGTGGGACGGGGGTTACTAGTGTGGGGAGCAAGTCTGTGGACACTCCTGCAGCCAAATCACACGTGGCCTCTCGAAAGTACGTCCCCCCCACACACACACCCTGCCATGTTCTACATACAAGGCAGCCCTGCTTCCAACTTTCACGGTGAACTCCGAATCCTCGTGGACAAAAGGGTGAAGGTAAATATAACACACTAAAAAACAACAAACAAACAAACTTGCAAGCTTTTGTTTGTTTGTTTGTTTTGAGGAGATAGTATCCCCCCCCACCCAATGATAAGACCTTTAACCTTTCCAAAGACATTTAAGGCCTCTTCTGCCCAAAGTAGCCATCAGATACATTAACAACCTAGAACAAAATGACAACCCACCCTGACAGCTCGGCTCCAGCGCCCCATTAAGCCGCAGCACCCGGGTTAAGCTCATTCGAATAGGCGTCAAATCGGCTTCGATCCAAATTCTACGGGTCAGCTGGATTGCGTTGGATTTTTAGCCAGAGTCTGGCCAGAAGCACAAACGTCCATGGTTTACCAGTAGCTTATGGCCAGAGCCAAAATGACATGCAGTCGTGTGCTCCAGAAAACCTCTGAGATGCGGGGGTGGAGATGAAAGAACAAGACACATCTTCTTATCCCATAGTTCTATTCCCCCCTCCACCCCTATATACCAGGTGATATGGGGAAGGCAGCTCCTATTACTCTGGAACTGGAAAACAAACAAACAAATACACATATCCCCCCCTACTGCCGCTCCCCCTTCCCCCCCTTTTTGTAATGAATTTTCACGGCCGTTTTGCATGACTAGGTAAATTGCAGGCAATCTCTCCCCCCCTCCCTCTCCCCCCCTCCCTCTCCCCCCCCTCTCCCCCCCCGCGCCCCAATTCGTCCAAACACACTGTTTCTCAGGAATTTTACAGAGAACTGGGGAGGGGGGGGTGATGGAGGGAGGCATCCGGAAATTAAGGAAGTCCATTGAATCGCGTCTAAGTAAGACTGGGATTTGAAAAGTCAGCTCCGCTGTTGCTCTCTCAGCTCCTCACATATTATGCAGCTTTAACTTAACAGGGCGACTCTTTTCCTTGGAGCTTCAAGGCCGATTTCCCCATGCAAGTAAGGAAGCAAGCAAGCAGCTGCTTAATGTGAGATATATATATATATATATATATATATATATATACACACACACACACACACACACATACACGCACACACGCACGCACACTCCCTGGAGACAAGAGGCAAAAAGAAAGCATGGTCCAGGGTCTCCTGATATTGCAGCGCTTTCAACGTAACCGAAAGGCGGTGGGGAACAATGAATGAATGCCTCCTCACACAGCCACAGTTTAGGTCCGCATCTGGCTGGCCTCGCCTATATTTCCCTCTTCTCTCTCCCCACCTCAAACCACGCACAGGAGACATCGCCTCCGATTCTGGAGCTGCAAGGAAAGTTTCGAGGAGAAACAGCTGCTTGGTTTTTGTTTTGTTTTTTAAATGATGATGATTATTGTTGTTGTTTTAAGGACAGAGGAGGCGGGGAAGGAGGGAGAGAGGGAGACAGAGACAGAGAGAAAGAAAGAATTGCATTGGATTAAGCACGAAGAATATTTCAGAATCTTCTCTTCTCCCTCTCCTATTTCTAGGCTGGCTGTGCCCCCCCGCCCGCCCCCGCACGCACACACACACACACACACACACACACACCTACTCCTCTTCCCCCGCCCCCTGCTTTGAGGTTGAGGCTGATAAGAATCCCTGACAACGCGATCCACAAAGTAAATTAAGTCCGAGGTCTTGGATTCAAAGTTCTGTCTTCCACGGCTGTTTCATAAAGTGGAGTTCTAAAGTAATGGCTTGACCTGATCGAGCTCCGTTCCCTTCTGATTCCTGCTTCGCACAAGTTGCAACTAACCAACCAACCCTCTCTTTGCAGAGGTGGAATACTCTGAAATCAATGGATTGTGGGGATCTCTCCCTCTCTCGATCGATCACACACACACACACACACACTTGACTACAGTTGTGAGTCTACCTGGCGTCTTTAGAAAACGTCTGCAGTTTTTGTTTTCTTTAAACATTAACGTGAAAACATTGACTTTCCCCCAATCTTTTTAAGCGTTGCTGGAAACTGAGATTTCTACCAAAATACGGTCTTAACTTTCTTTTATTTAATGCAAAGCCACACCAAGGTGGTAGTGTGTGTGTGTATGTGTAGGAGGGGGGAGGGAAATAATATATAAACAAATGAATCCACAAACATAAACCAAGTCCGAGCTTTTAAGGAAACGTGCTCTTCACATGTAAAAAACACGCTCGAATCCACTTGAGACTCTTCCACCACATCTCTCCCGCAGCCTTTTGTTCCTTGAAAAGTTCTTCATATTGATTTGGGGTTGGACGGGGGAGGGGAGGAACCTGCGAATACTCTTGTTGTCATCAAAACTCGCGGCATGTCCAGGATCTTCCTTATGCAGTCGACCCTTATTTAAGCAACAATTCACAGAGATCCCCTGTTCAAGTAAATAGAGGCCAGGGGCTTTCCTGTGGATTTGCAAGTATACCAGAGGTGAATTGCGATCAATAGTTAGCAGTGCTTAAAGTTTCAGATTATTAACGTCGAAGCTGTCCCTCTCCAAAAACCAAATAATAATAATAATAATAATAATAATTTTTAACCGAGGATATTTCTGTGAAATTAAAGTGTCTATTCTCGATGGCGTTCCATGTTATGAGAATTGACTGATTCCCTGAGTGAACAGGCACAGTCAGCGCGTCCATAGAGGAAAAGCACAGGCACTACATTTTCTCGACCGTGCAGAAGTCATTGAGTCCGCCTCTCCATCCCAGCTAAGTCGACTTGCATGAATTCAAGCCGATTTAGACTGCAGTCCTAGGCACGCTTTCTTGGGAATGATCTCGGTTTGAACTGAGTGAGACTTACTTCCAAGTAAACATGCCTTACCTTAGGCTGCTATTTTAAGCCGCTTGCTCAGAAACAAGTCCCTCTGAAACCACGGGGGCTTATTTCCGAACACCAGGGGTGTGCGAGCGTAAATCCTGCCGAATGATTTAGGAATAAATCCCTGAGCACAGAATAACAACCATCACTGAGTTGTGGATCCTGGTGAACAAGTACTTACGGCGCCAAAGACGCCAAAGACGTGATAGGCCTTCTGTTTCTTTCTGGCAGAGCAGATCACTGTACCGGTGGTTGGATCCCTCCACTAGTTACATCAGGAAGAAAAAGCACGTGGACTTCGAATCGTTTTGCAGCCAGGGCCTAGAACACAGTGAAGCGGAAGTAGATTTAAGCCGATCTAGGGATACCGATTCGAACAGCGCCGAATGTACATCACTCCCAATGGTTAGGAACAGGACTCGTGGAAATGAATGGAAACAAAAAATTGAGATCAGTGGGACTGAATCGGGTCCAGTCTTTATAGAGCAGTTTAACTGGGTTGTGGATAAGAAAGGCGTTCATGATGCACACTTTCCTAGGCTCACCTCCCCCATCCTGCCCCCCATTATCAATCAAATTTGCTCCTTTTCCCATAGAGTAGCTTCAGTCTGTAATGTATACTCTACCTTAGATAGGATTTCTTTACCTTAGATGATATTTCAGTCTGAAACACTCCTGGCCAGCGACAAACCTAATTAGAAAATAACGAGGAAAAATAATATTCCTCACCCACTCCTGTAAACCTATTCCTACTGATGTCAGATAGCATAGCTGTTGTTTTTAACCTGTGGTATTTATATACATATATCAATTAAATCACTGCTTTTAGATTGGGGGGGGAGTGGGAAGGGGTGTGTGTGTGTATGAGAGGGGGTGTCTATATTTGAAAACACCCTCTTAGATTGTGCTTTAATATATTTTCATTGTGTTATCATGATGATGTTGAAACAGCTCTGCAATCTAGGGTGACCCCTTCTTTCTGGGGCAAGTCACTCAGAGCACCATTTACAGCCTTTAAAAGGTTTACTTGTGAAATGCAACAGCACTTTATGCCTCTGTTTCATTAAGTCCTTACATTTTCCATATCCTGGTGCATTTTCACACAACGACCATCTTTTTTCTGTATGGTTACCTGTTTCTTTTTCTTTATGGTTACCTGTTTCTGCTTAGATTCTTTGAGGGTTAGCCTAGATATAACAATTATTGTTGTTGTTTTTCCTTCCAGAAGTAGAAATGGAACATTTCCCAGTCTAAAATAGATTGTCACAGTTAGTACATTGGCTATACCTATCTCCCCCTATAATATATACGAAGTGGTTATTGGGGGAGGGGGGCTCATGGGGGATGGGAGAAAATGCCAAAAACCTGGCAAAAAGGGTCACAGAGTCTCCCCCCCCATTCAGTCAAATGTGACTATAGACTTTAAAAAGGTCAACATATATTTTTTTAAATGACAAATATAGGACCTTTACAGCAGTACCGAGGACAGTTAATGGTCGCTGTGTGTTTTTATACTCCAAAACCCATAACTAAGTTCCTGTAACATAATATCAGGCTTTTGAGTTATTTCTTTGTAAACAAAGCAACAATTTATAGTGCTGTTAAGGGCTGCTCCTCCCTCCCTCCTTTCCCAAGCTTTGTTTTCTCACATGGATGTATCTTCTTGCTCAACAGATATTAGGGAAAGAGGGACTCTTTAATCGTCAGTTTTTTCCTAGAAACTTCGCTCATCCTTGTGGTTTTTAAACCTCACTTTTAAAGAAGAGGGTTTTTGGGACACAAACTGCATGCCATGTTGCCTATTGACCCATAATCAAAATGCAGTGACCTTCTACCCTTTTTTTGCCCCTTGACCCATCCCGAATTCAATGCAGCCTTTATAAATTTGCAAATCCTTGGACGTAAAGGGGATTTGGGAAGGCTTTGTTCTGCGAGGGTCCTAAAAGTGTGCATTTTTTATTAGACACAAAGGTGCAGTAAACAAAGACTCGGGAACACACTTGTGTTTCTTACATACAGGTGGGCAAACGCCTAGACTAGATTTCAAAAAGATATATTACTTCCCCCCCCCACTCCCACTCTCCAAATTACCACTAAAAACAACGCACAAAAATTGAAGCAAGCAGCAAAAGGCAATTGCAAACATACGAGATCCGAAGGTTATGGATTGCACCAAATTAGCAATGTGGTACAAATCACTTCCATGACGTAAGGCATGGCCAGACCACAGTCATCCAGCGCTCCTCATCTCCAAGCGCTGTGGGGATCTTGATGACCCAGGGAGGGAGGGGAAGAAAAGAAAGAGAGAGAGAGAGAGAGAGAGATTTGATCTGAAGCTACAGGCGCATTCCCTTATCTCTCTTGCTATCAGCCAGTTTAAAGGACACCATAATTACGATTGTGATAAAAGCAAGACAATGCCTGCCCATTTTGGCTGAATAAATAAGGAATGTTTACAACCCTAGGATGTTTCAAGGTAATTAAAGACCGGTAAAGAAAACCTTTCCTTCTACCTTCATACTTATTTACTCGATTTTGTTTTCATTGCAACCTTTGATTCTTTTCCCATGGAACAGAACAACCTTTCAGAAAGGTTGGTTAAGAGGAAATGGAGAGCGTCGCAAGAGGGACAGGAAAGACACGCAGACATCCAGCGTCATCCCCTCCATTTTTGTTTGTTTTGTTTATTCATCCAGTAGCACATGTACAGAGATTCAGCAGGCAAAGGGAAACCTTTCAGTTTAGCATCACCTATTCGGGCGAAAGAGTCGGGTCCAATTCTTGGAGTATGCAGCCGGGTATTAAAGTATGGGGCTGGGGGCGGGGGAGGTATACTCCTCGTTTCGACCCACTAGAAGCCAGAGATGAGAGACCCCAGAGGGAATAGGTTGGCAATCAGTGCCTTCTTTCCGTGTATCTGTAATAGCCCTGGAAGCCGAAGGAGGCTGAAAATTCATCTCATTTGCTAAGACACAAGGATCAATTCAAATATCCATTGTATCCGCAAACCTCATCATAATCAGATTAAAGGAAGGTTTCGGCTCTAATGCCTGCGAGGCTGGGCTTTAAATATCGAGTGGAATATCTACAAATCAGTGAATGGGCTTCTTTGGGTCATTTGATCATTACATTTTTTAAAAGTTACACCAACCGGATTTCCTCTTTTCTTTTCTTAAAAACAAAACAAAACACGGTGGTCCTGTTCCTCCTCCGACACATTTTTCCGACCTACGACCGTAACATAAACTTTCCACCCTGTTTTTCTATAACCAGCTCATTTGTTTTTATTTAAAGATTCAAAACTTTTGCCACGTGGGGCAAAAGCAGAGAGGTAGTGGATTTCAAATGCACACTGGGTTTGTCTTTTAACATATAACTCTTAACTAGTAAAGTGCAAACTCTTTCTTTTTTGTTAAATTGTTACCAGGGAAAAGTCCCTTCCTTATTTAATGCAATGGGGGAAAACAGAGCGCGCGAGCAAAAAAAACCCCCAACCCGAGTGTATTCGCAAGTCCCTGGATCGTTGCAGGCCCCCTTTCCTTTTGAAAGTTTAGACCTTCAATACCCCTCGATTCTACTGGCAGAATTAGGATGGCCTTGGAGGGTCCTAAACGTGACCATTCACTAAGGGGGGGGGGGGCTACAGCTTGCAACAACGTGCTCGGCAACTTAATCTTGCACCAAAAAGGGAAGGAAGCGCAAAAGAATGGAATACAAACGCTCCTGACATTTCTAGTCACTTTCCAAGGTGGACAGTGTATTTTGCAGCCGATGGGAACGTCTGGATTTCGCAGCAAAAAGGAGAGAAGGTAAGTGTTTAGCCTTGTAGCCGCCAGTTCGTGGGAGAAACAATGAAAGAACAAAGAGAGCCACTTCTCCCTATGAAGCGTTTTACATTTTCTTCCTCCATTTCTCATGCAGAAGGCACTGGGGAGACTGAGGAGGGGAGGAAGAAACTCGCACAACTTTTTTTTGCTTTTAGAAAGGGTGTAGCGAGCGGGGCGTTGAAGAAATAAGCCAAAGGCGCGCCGATTTAAATAAAAAAAATGATCACTCCTAAAAGACCCTAACACCCTCCGCCGCCGCCGCCCGCCGCCGCCGCCGCGGCTCAGCCGGAAAAGGCTGAATTCATTCGTTCTCAAACTCCTTTAACAGCCTCCATCGTCCTGGCCGCCCAAATCTAAAGCCTCCCTAAAAACAAAAACCGCGAGCAGCAGCAGTGTCTGTTCTTCCTCCGGCTTTTGAGCACTCTTTTTTTGGTAAGAGAAGACCTTATGAACTGGCGAAGGATGAGAAAGAAAGGAAAGAACGAAGCTGCTGGATTTAAAACTGGTAACGATCTCGCAGCTGCCTTCTCATAAGCGGCCAGAATGGGGGCCGAGTGAAAGAAAATAAAAACTCCCCCCCCCCGCGGCTCGTTTGCCGGTGGCGGGGAAGGGGGAAAGACAGCGAGGCCGGGGAGGAGGTTTGTGTGGGCGTCTGCTGCGGGGAGGCATCGCGCCTAAACGACCAGCTTCCCCGTCTAGAGCTTCGCCCTCGGTGTCGTGCTTCTTTTTGTGTCGTGCCGGGGAGTGGGGGAAGGAATGGGGCGAGACAAGCCGCCCTTGCAGGCAAGGAAAGCCTCCGGAGGAGGAGCCCCTCGGCTCAGCGGGAGAGGGGGCCGCCGTCGGCGACGTGGACGCGCCCCAGGAGCCGGCTTGCGTTGCCCCCTCGCAGCAGCAGCGAGGGGGACAGAGAGCAGCGCAGCCCCATGTTTATAGCCCTCCTCTTCGGCTGCATTGTCCGGGAGCAGCAGGGGGAGGAGACTGAAGAGAAGCGGCCTCAACTTCTTCTTACGCAAACGTAATGCATCCCTGCCCGCTTTCCCCGCAGGGAGGGAGGGAGGGAGGCGCAGAGAACGAGAGCCGCGCGCGGAAGGCGCTGCACCAAACAACATGCAGCGCCGCCGCTTCTCTTGTCTGGGCTCCTTCCATTCATTCCCCGCGCGCAGGGGGCGGGGCCTCCAGGCCGCCGACCTTTCACCTCCTGCCTCCTTCCCTTCTCCTCCTCCGCCCCCCCCCCCCGGCTCGGCATTTCCTTTTTGCCGCTCGGCCACTTGCTTACCCAGAATCCGCTGCGCCGGGCGCGCTCGTGCCGAGCTCGAGCCTCTCGTAATCGCCCCTCTCGGCCCCGCCCACTTCGCTTCTCCCCTGCGCGAGGCTTGTAGTCTCAGGCCGCCAGGCAGACCCTGGCGAAGGGAGGCCGCTGCAATTCCCCACGTGGACGCTGGGGGCAGCCGCTCACAAGGGAGGTGCTAGAAGCAGCCCTGGGGAGCCTTGCTATGGATGGTGGAGATGGTGATGATTATTATAATAAACAATATTAAATAATAATAACTCTCCTCATACAACAGTCCCAAACACGGGACTCGATGGCCTCACTGATATTGGTGGGACTTACTTTCAAGTCACGTATTCAACATCGGGGCGACTGTCTACATTATCATAGGTAATTATTAATGATAATTTCCGACAGCAAGAATTTATTGCATTTATTGAACACAATTAATGCTTGTCATAAATCAGGATTATTAACAACAGCAACAACAGCAGTGTGGTAGAAGGAAGTTCCTAAAAGTACAGGCAGGGAGATTAAAACGGGGGATTATGTTGAGGTAAATTGGGCTTCTGGAGGAAAGGAAGTTTCCCCTCCACAAGGTGAAATGCTAGAATTAAAAGTCCCCATATCACACCCCACTATCAATATTATCGGGGAAATCTAGTTGAAGGGAATTGCCTTAGGGAAATATTTCTATTATGATGAGTCACTGCACTTCCTACTCAGCATTTCATAGACCCCTGTCGCCCCCTCCCCCTTTCCCCAAACCCGGGCCTTTGAAGCAAAAGGTTTGGGGCTCTTTGTTTCTGCTTTTCTTTTTCCTGACGGTGGTGGTGGTGAGCAGCAAAAACAGGTCAGTGGGTGACTTGCTTCCTCATCCTTCAGCTTTTAGCAACTGTCTCTCCTCGTCCCTAGAAAAATGACACCCCTCGTCTACCCCCCCCCCTCCGTCTCCTTAAAAAGAATATTTTAAGTGGCCAGTGAGAGAGCCGAGATTGAGGACCGTTTTCATTGTGTATTTCCGTCTAAAAGGAGGCGGGAACACCACGAACTGGCACTGCCTTTTGCTCTTAAAAATCTGTTTTCCTTTTTTTTTTTCTCCCCGCCTTCATGGAAGGCTGAAGTAAAAAAAAACACACACACACAACTTCTTTCCTGGGTCTTTCAGTGAACGACGATCTCTATAACTTGAGCTAACGTTGCAGCAGCAGCTGAGGCGGCCCCTTCCTCGCCACTCTTTTCTGGCCTTGCATATCTCCAGACGCCAGTGCATAGCGCAGGATTGTTGGCGTTCAGAGATACACGTTCAATGGCAACAGCATCTAAAATATCTTCAGGTCATTGCGTGATTTATTTATTTATTAAAAGTCTTTCTAACCTGGGAGATCACGACGAGAAACAAAGTCCAGAGTAGAAGCAGCGAGGGGATGAGCTTTCAAAGGTCTCTGAGCCAGGGGGAGGGAAGAGGTGCTTCTGGGGACAGCCTCCAAAATCGCAGCTTTTAAACAAGCAGTAGGAAGTATAAAGAGACACCCCAAACGGTGACCGCCTACGAGCGGGAGGTTGCAGGGAGGGCAGAAATCCTATCAAACGGCGAGGTGGAATTGTACTGCATTTCAAGGAGGAAATTTAACGTGCCAGGTTTTAGTGTAAACGCATTGCCGCATCACACGAAGGAATGCAAAGCCATGACCATACGACTTGCTTGGGAGATTCTTGCTGGCGAAATAATGTATGTACAATTAAATCCTGTAAAAGGGAACAAAAATATTTCCGCCCCGCCCTGAAAACGTAATAAAACGGGGATGCTCCATGGATCTCAAATCCTTCTAAAGGTTTTGTGGAGACCCTTGTCCACAGGGCGGCAAGGAGATTTGGAGCTGCTTGTAGCCTGTTGAATATAACTGACAAGTGTTTTCTGCACCAAGCAAATCTGCCTTTTTGCCAAACACTGTTTGAACTGGGCTTGGCATAGGACTGTTAAAAGGCCCTTCTTAGGTCTTGACCAAAAACAGATAGAAGATCGAATTCTGACACTTTTAGCCTGCTTATCCACATGTAAAAAATAAAACACAATGGTATAATATTTAAGTGGAATTAAACTATTCATTCTCTTTCTTCTCCCTCGCTTTCTCACACACACCTCACATACACAGCACCGCAGAATTTTGACCCAGGATCCCAATGAATGCCAAATATTTTTGTTTAAATTGATTCACCCTCTGATCCCATGTACATAATCTGGAAGTAAGTTCCATAAAATGACTGGTATCTAAAGAGTTTACAATTTGAGATATTAGATTACCATCTATAATGTATTCTGGATCAATAACACTTGATTATTCTGGAATAAATGGGTTGTTGTGTGCTTTTCAGACTTAGGTTGCTATCCTCTGATAGTTGTTTGGTAGTAAAGCACAAAGCACATGTAGTGACTTATTGCCAGTTAAATGAGTTTAGGATGCAATAAGCAAGGTTGTGTGATCAGTTTTAATTCATTTGTTCAGGGCTATAGTTGTATGCACATTTTCTTGAAAGTAAATCCCACAGAATTCAATGGGCCCTACTTCCAAGTAAACATAGAAGAACTTCGTTTTAACTAGCCTGTGAATCAGGTTGCCCGTTAATTGCCTAAAATTTCCCCTAATTCACACATCTCTTTTTCCTCATACCATGGTTTGGCCATCTTTACAATGAACACTGGATTAGTTGCAAATAGATTTTAGCTGTCAGAATTTAATCAAATTTATAAAACAGAATGAAAACATATTTTAATGGTAACATGAGCAGTCCAGTTAACAGCAGATGAAAAGGGAACACCTCCTGACAGCGCAATAATGAATAATACTCAAAATGGGTTGGTAGAGGTAGTTTTACATTTATCTGAGTAAATATCAAACCAGGAGAAAGAAGTATCCTCTACTCCCTTTCCAAAATATAACAAATATACTAAAAAAATCCAAAATTTAACTTATTATTTAGGTTCATAATTAAATTATATGCAATGAAATTGACCAGAACAAGTGTTTAGTTAATTTTAAAGGGCTTTTCTGGATAGATCTTAGTGGGCTTGGCTATCTTAGTTCATTTTTTTTTTTTAATTGATGGGGTTTTACTTTTGGGAGGTGGCAATTTATGGGTCTGCTATCTTGTGCTAAACCTACAGAGTGGAAAGATTACTCTCTTGGGCTGCAATCCTATATTCACATACCTGGAAGTAACCCCTATTGAATTAAATGGGGCTCACTTCTGAGCTCCATTGTACTGCCACTGAGCAATGAGACAAGACCTAGCAAGACAGAATAGTACTGCAGAATATGAACTAGGATCGCTTGAGCTGGGAAGGCTACAGAGTTCATGGCATAAAGAAGTTAAACCGAAGCACTTTGGACTTAAACCCATATGGGAATGAAAAGTAAATCAGCTTTATTCCCATTCTGAGAGACTTCTTCTGAGTAAACAAACAGGGTTGTGGATGCAGTCTTTCAGGGAGTGATTTGGAAGGGTTGGAAGAAATTGCGGAAGCTCTCTATAACAAGGTCTTGTCCTGTTTTGATTGGTGCTGTATCCCGTTTTCCTGAAAGCAACCGCTGGAGAGGGCAGTGTTTTTTTAAAGTGTGTTTGTGTTTTTGGCTGTCGCACGTAAGCCACTCGCAGGAAAGTATATACTGTTGCATTTGAGGAAAGTGCAGAGCCCTTGCTTCCCCTCTAGGCAGTGCTAGAGGAAATAATAAGCAGGACTGGGGCCAGCTGGCAGGGCAGTGGCAGCAAAGGGATTTTGCACGGAGTCCTCGCAGCTCGTCCTAATTGGAACCCTGGACCTCGGACCGGCAGAGAGGAGCCGAGCTGGCGAGCAGCCAACCGCAATAATCCCCTCCCCTCCTCAAAGCCCTTTGCGTTGTGCTTGATGAGAGAGGTTGAGGGCGAGCAGGTGAAAGAATGAATTTGTGGGTGTCGCTTACAAAATGAGAGTCAATTGAGAGGCCTGCTTGTGCAGGACTAAGCTGGCTAGCGGGAGGGCTCAGAAGAAGCTGCTCCTCTGGGGGAAGCTCAGCCAGCCAGCCAGCCAGCCAGCAGCCGGGCCTAGTTACGCCGGCAGGCGGGCCTGCAGTCAGGAGGAGCAGGCGGGCTGGGCCCCAGGAAAAAAGCCATGAGGGACGCCGAGAGCGCAAGGGGAGACGGGAGGGGGCCTGACGAGACCTGAGGAAGGGGCGGCAGGCATGCGGGGCGGGAGAAGGGGGCTGCGAAAGGCGGTAGCCGCCGCCGGGAAGCTGAGGGCTCATTCAGGCAGGAAGTGCAGTTGGGGGGAAGGCACTCAGTTGCAGGCGGCCAGGGCCAGGCAGCAGCGAAAGAGTGGGCCGGGCTGCGTGAGGAGAGAGGAAGTGGAGCCGCGGCTCCTTTTCCTCTTGCTGCCCCCATTGTTCGCAGGGGAGCCGCCGCAGCTGCTGCCCTTCGCGCTTTTAGCTGAGGGCTCCTCGCCTTGTCCTGCCGCAACTGCGAGGGGAGCGAGACGAGCTTCTGTCTGAGCAGCATTTTGAGTTGCGCTTCCACAAGCACAGTTGGGAAACGGCGCGAGTTTGTAGTTCTCATCCCTCAGCAGCTCGCGGGTTTCCAACAAACAATCTGGTAAATAAGTAGAAGGGTCTCTCCCTCTCCCCCCCTCCTTCCCTCCCTCCCTCCCTTAGTGCTATTCACTGAGGAAAGCTCCGTAAAGCTGTAGCTCACGTGGGCCGTCGAAGGCAAAGACCCCACCAGGGAGAGCGCTCGACTGATACAAAGGGAAACATCTGTTTGGTGGTGAATTTTTAGAACAGGACTTTCTAGAGGGGGGGCAGGGGAGAAAGCGGCAGGAAACAACTTGAAAAAGAGTAAATGCTGAAATAATTAAATTTAACAAAGAAGGGGTTAAAGGGAGGGGGCTTGGGAAAGTGGGGTTTAGTTCTAAACTTGAGAAATCTTATCTTGTTCACTTGAAATGTTCACAGATATAAAGTTAGCAATTTCTTTACATAAAATATTAAGTGCTCGGTCTAAAGTGTTTTTTTTTAAAAAAAAAACAAAAGACCAAAAATAAAATATTGTTCGTTATAAAAAAAAAATACTTTCACTAAATTGCCACGAGTTGATTTTGAGTACCTTGAATTACTTGAAGGAAAATAAACTAACTTGGATTTAGAAAAAAAAATCCAACAAGTGTCTGTAATTATTTTCTTTTTAAGTGTGTCGGGGGAGGGGTAGAGTGACTGGACTGGTTAGAAGGGGGGAGAAACCAGGGAATGACACCAGTATATTATATATTTTTAGACCTTTTTTCAGTCATGCTTTAAGCTTTTTTTGTGTGTGTGCAGAAAAACATCTAGAGAAAAGTATTGTTAAATATTTCACAAAGCTGGAGCCAACTTAAAAATACACAATAATTTTAAATCTGTATTTCTGTGCTGGGGGGGGGCTTTTTACTGGCGTTCTGAACTGTAGTAAAGAAGTCAACAGGGCAGTATTAAAGAATGCCATGAAAGAGAAAACATTTGGTAATTGTTCAGGATGCAGTACTGAAGCATCTTTTTGTTTTCCCTCTTTCTTTGTAAATTTGGTCTCTTTGGAGTTTTCGGCTAGTAGATACCAATATAGATGAATATAAGAAACCATGACATCAAAGGGCATGTCAGAGTTTAAAATCCACATTTTGAGATAAACAGTGAAAAGAAATTAACATAAGACTTCTGATTGTTTACCCAGCCTCCTTGATGATCATGGAACTTTATTTACCAATCATTTATTTACCAATCAGAAATTTTTAAATATACCTCTGAGAAAAGTATTTCAAATGCTGAAATAACTTTTATAAGGCAATATATTTTGTGGAGTTTAAACCTCTATTGTGAAAGGATTATTTTTTTAAACAAGGCTAACATCATGGCTGGTTTTTCCTCGATGTGCCTTTCTTTCTTGTGTCCAAAACAGTAATGTTTCCCCAATCTTCTTGCAAAATGGGTCACTTTAAAAAAAGAGAGAAAGAGAGAAATACCATGTAAAAAAAAAAGGGGGGGGGATCACATTCCGACTCTGAAGTGCCACAGTGAGACTGACAAAAAGTGATCGGAGGCTTGTGCCCTTAATTCGCTCGGAATGTTAAGCTTCCCAAGATACTCCCCGCCTATGCCGTCATGTTAGCTTTTCTCTGCGTTAGTAGGCGGTTTTTAATGGTTTAAAATTAGTACGTGGAAGCAAAAACGCCTGTCTGTGCCTTTCACATTTGTAAATTTGAGACTAAAAATGTGCATCCTGTAGTGGAAAACATAACACATTCCTGGAAAGATTGTTTTTAATGGTTGTATTTGATTGTTCCTTTCAGGGACACAATACAATTAATTAACATATTCTTGGGCGTGTTTTTGATACTGGGAGATAGTAACTCCCACTTCCAGCAGAAAACTCTAAATAAAACAAGTAAGATGATTTTGCCCAAACCAGTTTAATATAATTGATATTGACTACAGACCTGCTTCTGGATTGCAAATTGCTTTCACTTCTCAGTAAAGTGATTGTTTTTTCTATGCACTTCTGACTGATGATAAAGGATTTATTAGGACACACAAATACTGAAATAGCTTTAGAGTTTGGATGCTTGATTGGGAACTAAACATGTTTTTCAACAGATTAAAAACACTTGAATTAAAAAGAGGGAAATGGAAAATAGGGCTATTGACAAAAATATACATCAATAAAAACGTTTGACTTTGTACATAAAATATATACAGATATCTCAAGAAGTTTATTTTTGTTTTTTGGTGTATGTGGGAGGAGGGGGAGGGAGGAGGTGAAAGACTCCTTTCATATGTACTTATTGGTGGAGAAAAAAAATCACAAAATTCCAAATCTTTATTGAACTTCTGCAAAAAAAGGCTGTGCATTGCATTAAATCTAATCTCCAGTGTTTATTTCCTCCTAAAGATTAGTACAGCAATAATATATGGAAATTTTTAACATAAATTATTCTATATAAACTGAAAGTAGCACTTAACTAAATTCTAATAGAGAACATTATAAATTAGTTCTTAAATGTAAAGCTTCAGATTCTGTTGCTGAAGGAATGTTTGCTCACACTATTTAAAAAAAAAATCTGTGCTACAATTTTAATTTAAGGTTTTTAATGCAAGAAAAACTCTTGTTTCATGTTTATAGTAAATCTCAGGCCAGAATTAACAATTAGATACTAGCATTACCGTAACAGAAGCATTACTTGGAAAACAACTATTTCATCCACTGGTGCTTCTAGTTAAATGGCATTTGCCAAAAGCCTCCTGAGGTGATAGTGCAATTTAAAACAATATAATGGATGCTTTAAAAACAACTTCCCAGTTAAATTAGTGCTTTTAAATGGCAGAGTTTAAGGGAGACTCGAACAATGCCATCACAGTTTTAAGCAAGGTTATATTTACATTAATAGGTAGCTTGGAGAGCACACAGCTGATATAGCCATGTACATACCAACTGCAAAATGTCCACATATATTCAAAAATGCAGGTGAAAGTTGAACTGGACAATTTAAATTACCCTACAAATGTGGTATAGCTCTAAACTATTCCTCATTTATATGTACAGGGGTGGTTGGGAGAGACTACTTTTCCTGGTGTAACTTTTCTTAGAAATCCTAACCACACATTTACTTGAAAGTAAGTTCCATTAAATCAGTTGGAAAGTAGATGTGTATTCGGTATCTCAGTCCTAAATACAACAGGATCAACATGGGATTTTTTCTATATGGACAAAGTGCTGTCTACCTCATAACTGAGCTTGGATAGAAATAATTTCTTGAATCCAAGCCAATAAAACCTTACTATAGGTTTGAATATAGCAGTATCCGCATGTTTATGTGCTTCAGGCAAAACACAATTGTCACACCTTCCACATTGTGTGGACTGACCATTATACTTTCATTTCCTAGTATTAAACAAACAGCATCATTGACATTTCTTTCTGTTAATACTATGGTCAAGTTTAGCAGACAAAGAGAAAGTGTGATGTATTTTAAATAAACACAAAAATGAGCATTGATCCTGAAGTATTTTTTCCTCCCAAACTTCTTTAATGGCATATTCTTTTTTGTTTTGTATCTTTTTTATTTATATCATAGCTCCTTGTACCCAGGTAAAGGATAGCTAAGCTAAATTGCAGCCTCAATTTAAATACAAACTGAAAAGTTGTTAAGAAAGGCCTTCAGGCAAACATCTATTCCCACCCCTACCCCTACCCCCACCCCTCAAAAACAAACAGTCCTGATACAACCCTTCTATTTTTCCTCTCTTTACTCCTGCTAGGATGAAAAAGACATCTTTGGTTTTAAGAGTGTGTTTCTTGTTTTACCTCAACTGTTAGTATTTTATGAATAGTAAGAGCAATGCACCTGATTTAATTGATACTATATTTGTGACAAAGAGGTGATTAAGTAGTACAGGCTCTCTTACCCAATAAGCACAGGATGTGTTGCTGAATCCATTTTAAGAGTAATCTGTAACACACAAAGCAAATAAATCACATCTTAGGTAATTACATTTTTAAGATGATGCTATCTGGGTGTTCTTTTTTAAGTATTTAAGATGTAGGTGATACAAAAAGTTTTAAGTATCGAAAATATTTCTGTAAGTATACTTCACTGAAGTATTGAAAAGGATATCCTCCCCCCCCCCATCTTAAGTCTATTTAGCCACTACTATTCTCAGTTAAAATAAAAGCAAATAAGGCTGCAATCCCTTACAGACTCACCTGGGAATAAGCCTAACTGAACTAATTGGGACATACTTTTAAGTAGACATGTTTAGCGTAGTGCGGTAATACTGCACTCGTGTATGTCTACTCAGAAGTAAGTCCTTTGGAGTTTAATGGGGCTTAGTCCTAGGCAAGTGTGAAGGAGATTGCAGCTTAAAATACTTAACATCCAAAATTATAAATTGGCAGAAAACATGTACATTGCATGTTAAGTCAAAATATGACGTAATTTTTGCATATTTGATAGCTTAATTTTAAGAATTGATTACCAATTTCAAAATGCAGCTTCACAATAATTACATTATTTCCTTTTCTAATGGTTATATTCCTACATGTGAATCTTTAGAAGAATTTCCCCATATTATATCAGACTTTACAATTACTACATTCATGAAAGCACATCCTAACACCCCAACCCTAAAAATTTAACTTCAAAGTAATTCGCATTGATTTCAGCCTATCTTGCACCCACAAGCAGTGTGCTTAGGAATGGGATGTAAAAGGTTTGCACTTTCATATCATATGGATGTTAATGGCTTACTGTGTGTAGTATATTGTAGTAAAGCTTTTCTTTTTCTTTTGCATTTCAATGGTTCTCCCCAAAAGCAGTTTTACAAAACCACCAAGAGGCTATCAACATTTTGCCATCAAGTCTGCTGCAATGTCATAAAGTAGTGATCATGGTTGTCTTTATGTATTTTCATTCCATCAATAGAACTAAAGTTAATAACAATTATTTAAAATAATGCTAACATTTTATTAATAATTAATGCATGATAGTTTGAATTTTTGCCAGCATTAAGTTTTAGATTGATCATTCTGTTAATATACAGCAGAGAGATTTAAGAAATATCATTATCTGAACTGCATACAAGAATTTGTTCAAAATACATTTCTAACGAACAAATTTGATTTTCATCCGCTCTTGTGGTATGACTTTAAGTTGATATTGCATTACATTTGAAGGACCACATTTTAATTTGATACTAATTGCAAGAATATGAGTGATCTGTGGCATTTTAAAATCTGTACGAGAGCTGTCAGTGCTCAATAGAAAAATCTTCCAAATTGTTTACATATTGGAAAGAAGCATAGGCTGCAATTTTATTGCAATGTACACTTAACCAGAATATCCCTTCGGTTCCTTGACCATTGTATGCTTTACCTACACTAGAGCCTTGGTAATGCTCATTGCTCAGGAAAGAAGACTGTTTCTATCTCCATAATAATTCTGTCCGTTCCCAGTCTTCAGTATCCCTGATGTTCACCCTTCCTTTCCTACCTCAAATCCCAGTTCCGTCTTCTCTCTGAAAACCTATCTGCACTTAATTTCTTTCTTCCACTAGTCTCCAGCAAATAGTCTCTAGCAGAATCAGAATTACTTATTTTCAGAAAGCTACCTCAGTCACACTGAGGCTACTCTATAGTGGAGTGGTTGGTATCTATTTAGGTCTTCTATTTTTGTGTTCGTCTCCATTAAAAGGCATATAGTATCTATGAGGAATCTCTCCTACCCCCGCCAAATCAATAAACAGAAAGTCAATTAGCCTCTAGGATGCCTCAGCACTTTTGACCATAAACCAGAGCTGTATTTAGGTTACAATCTTATTGTTACTGTTGTTAATGAAATTGCTGGGAATACTTTTCAAAAATTAAGATACTATTTTCCTGAAACGAACAAAAAATAACATTGTAACACTCTTCTCCCAGTTCCACAGCTCAATAAAGCCTGCAATCCTATGTATGTTTACTTGTGAGTAGGACGCATTTAATACAGTAGGGCTTACTTTGCAGTAAATATGCATAGAATAGGCTGTATGTTGAAATATTTAGATGTAAATGAACTTAATCCCATTGAAGTCAATGTAAATGACAGTGCAATCCTACGCCTATTTACTCAATAGGGCTTACTCCCAAATAAGTATGTGCAAGATTGCAACCTGTATCAGTTTAAATACATGTACTTCAATTAACAAGAACCCAGCTGTTTTAAATGCAATCTAATCCTTTAAAATAATTGTATTAAAATCTATGTCTCAAATTTCCACTTTTTTATTTTGAAGGGCTGAATGGCATGCATCTGTCATGTATGTATCACTTTCTTTGACAGAATTTTGCTTTCCTCCTGTACACACAGGCACATACATTTTTAAAATGGGTGATTTTGTAAAGCTTTTTTGTATGATATTTTAAAGTCATGCATTTTCTCCAATTACTGCCATGCTATATGTGGAGGAATATTCAGCAGATCACAAACACTCAAATGACACTGTTATGTTAATCAAAGTGTTTAGCTAAGCCTTCTGTAGGAAATGACACTCACCACTCCCCTTTCCCTGTCCCCTGCCCTTCCTCCTCTATCTAGAAAATTTCACTTCAAACTTTCAAGGACAACAAAGGCTGACCCAAGATATCCTGCACACAAACTGCAGGCTCTGATATCTCAAAGGGGCAACAGTCCTGCACATCCCTCTTCCCCTTCATACAACAGTTTTTCATAAACCCCCACTTATGTGCAGGAGGTGTTACATTGTTCATTATTTTGCAACTTCTTAAAAAAAACCCTGCAACCAACCAATATATAAATATATTTAGGATAATGCAGATAATTTAATAAAGTTGATTTAAATAGACTAAAATGTCAGCTAATAAGACAGCCTTGCAAAATCATCATAAAAATTTACCAGCCTATGCAAAAAGTCAGCATGCTTGTCATATAGCATAATAGTGGAAATCAATCAATGGTATTTTACTTGTGATTCTTTTAGTTCACCTTCTCCTTCACAAAAGTAGTAGCCCTGGAGCAAGCAGGGAAGTTGAATTTTGCAAGCTGCATTTAATCTTTCTTTCTTAACAGTAGCCACAATTAGTTCCTTCTGCTACAGCCCTACCTGCTTACAATGGATAATTGAAAAGCTGGGGGGTTTTCTCTATGCTGATAACCTCAACCATCTTGTTTTCACTCTGCTTTTTGGAATATGTAAAAGCAAATCATCAACCATTGATCAAAATCTGGAAAATATGCCCTTTTAAATTAATCTAGATAACATGAACATTTGGGATGTGTGTGCTTGAGTTTGTAAGGGGTGACACAGCCTTTTTGGTTTCCCTGTTGTCTATTCTGCTCAATTCCAGTTTAAGAACTGCCACACAGACAGATCTACTATATGTGTGGTACTCAATGATATGGTGAGGCCAGGATTAAGGTAATGTCTATAAATGTATTTATTTCACTAGGATTTACCCACCATGGTCTCTAGGTTTGGGCAATAAGAATGCATTAGTCAAAATGAAATAAAACCTGACAGTAGAAGTGGAAATGTATCAGTTCTGCAGATGCAGTCAAAGTGAAGCCAGAGGACTGTACAAATGTGGAAATGGTAAAATACATCCCTCTGGAACTGCTTATTTTTTTATTGTGATGCTTGCTTTGTCTGAGCAAGTTGTGTGTGCACAATTTACCCAGAGTAAGGAAGGGTGGTTATAAAAATATGGAATTCCAGAGGGAACTCTGGAAAGCTTATGCCACAATAAAATAGTCTTTAAGATGCCACAAGGCTCTTCGTTAATAAAAATAAGAGATTGGAAATGCACTGCTTTTTAAAAATAGATCTGAGACTATTTTAGTATAACAGAAACCTTGCAATCTGAAGTGTAACCTGAGCCACATAACAGCAGGCTTCCTTGGAAGGAAGTGCCATCGAAACCATCAATTCCCATTAAAGGTATTTGAGATCATGGTAAGAAAGGAATACCACCATACCGGTAAGAACTGAGCAACACTGAGAACAATTAAACGTTTTTTTGTATATCGAAATCTGTCTGCTCCAGCGTAAGGCTGTGTGTTTGTGTAAACCCCACAAAACTGCTGATCGCATTTCTAGGGCAAGAGGGTCTAAGGTGAATGTAACTGACGTGTCCTCTCAAGTTTTAACTCTGCCCAGCTGTCTCAACTGCCGGGACTGGGAAACACACGAAGCCAATGCGACTGAACGAGGGGCGGGAGTGTATCAATTCCGCTGTCCCTCAAGCGTCATAGCGGCCTGCGGGAAATAAAAAGAACACACACGCAGAAATCCCTCGGGAACCCAGTATAGTGTCATCTTTGCAAGGCAGGATACAAGTGTATAAAAAAAAAAAGGGGGGGGGGACGCTGCTTGTCCGGGCCTAGTCGGGCTTTCACGCCACACACGCAGCCTGTGTCCTTAAGAGCCCGCCAGCGAGATTAGATCTCCGTCCCCTCCGCCTCGCGCGCACCCTCTGAACAGGCGCCGGTTGGAACCGGCAGAGAGGCGAGGCGCGAGCAGGCAGACACCGAACTTCGCGGCGCCTCGCGTCCCACTGTCTGCCCATGAGCCACCGCGTGGAAGGGGGAGGGGGGAGGGGGGAGGGGGAGAAGACGACGAAAGAGAAGGCCGCTGCCGCCGCGTCGCGGGGCCTTCTCTGAGGAAGCGTTGCAGTGCGCCTGCGTGCAGCAGGCCCTGCTCTGTTGCTCTGCCGTGTGGCCCGCAGGACTGTTGCCGAGGCGGCGGCGGCGGCGGCGGCGGCCAATACTTGCAAGCGACGCCGTCCCTTTCGCTCGGGCTTAAAGACTGCCGAGTAGCTGCCCGGCCGAGCCGACGCTCAGGAGGGACTTGGAGGCCAGCCCTCCTCGTTGCTCCGCTGTCGTCGCCACCACCAGCGGCCATGGGTCCCACGTCCCTGCTATGGAGACGGTACTGGCGACGGCGGTGGCTGAGCGACTGAAGGCGGAGCGCGGTGCGGGAAAGCCTGAGGAGGAGCAGGCGGCGGCGGCGGCGGCGGCGGGGGTCTCTCTGGTGGTGTCGTGCTGACGGTGTTTTTAACCCTTAGATGGTCTCTAGCGAGCCGTTGTTGCTGCCTGTGTCACTGGAGGGAGAGTTCTCCAATAGCATGAAGGAGATGATCGGCGGCTGCTGCGTGTGCTCCGACGAGAGGGGCTGGGCCGAGAATCCTCTGGTTTACTGCGACGGGCATGGCTGCAATGTCGCAGTGCATCAAGGTGAGTGAGAAGGCCCTGCTTCGGTCAGCCCCCGCTCGGCCGCACCTCCAGGGAGAGAGAGAGAGCTCGGGCCGGTGGGCTGCTCCCTGCGGCCTCTTTCCTTTCTTTCCTTTCGCAACCCCCCACCGCTCCATCCGCGTGTGCCTTCGCATACCCCCCCTTCCCCGTCACAAGCCATCACTTCCCAGCCTCATCTTGGTTTCCCCTTTAGGAATATTCCCGTCCTGTTGCAGGACTTGAGTAGCCTTTTCTTTCCCCTCCCCCGCTACCAGCAGCCTATTGCTGTGGGTATTTGTGGATATTCATGGCCAGCACGGTCGGAAGGTTGCCAGAGTTTGCAAATGGAGGCGCGTGTGCCCCTTTGCCATCTTCTCTAGAGGTGATGAAGACGACCGTGCACTTTGGGGGCGACAGTGGCAACAAGGTCTGCTTTCCCTCTGTTCTTGCCGTGTGTGAACGGGTAAGTGGCGTGTGTCGCTCCTAGTCGTGACTTCCTCATCCTGGATGTGCGCCTGCCCTTCCTCCGTCCTTAGTACCGAAAGTGAGCCGGAAAGGATAGGTGGGGAGTAGTAGCAAAACATTTCGTCGCGGAGCTTAAGAATCCGGGCGACGTGTGCGTGCTACTTTGGGCTCCTGCTTCTCTGCCTGCTTAGTCTGAATCCTTTTACACTTTTGCACGATTAGAGTAGCCTTGCACCTCCCCCTCCCCCCATGCAGACTTCTGTTTCCTAAACCTGGACAAGGAACTCCGCCATGCCCCCTTTTTAATGAGCTTCCGCCGTGCATTAAAAACGTGGTGGTTCAGGCAGGCATTTGGGGTGGGTTAGGGTATTTTAGAAAACGTTTTTATTGTAGAATTTTATTGTTTTAAACTGTTTTATTATATGCTGTACATCGCCCAGAGTGGCTGGGTGACCAGCCAGATGGGCGATTAATAGATTTAATAAATAAATAAGGAGGCTGGAAACGTGTTTGTCTAAGGCAGAGAGTTAGCTGTCATGTGACTTGCCTCTTTCCCTTGCTCCCGACTGCCTCTTTGCCAGAGCGTCATTTAGTTCAATGTGTCTGCTGGACGAGGAGACTTCCTGATTGTGGTGGTGTGGTGCTGGTGGGGGAGGGGGAGGGGCACTGTACAATTGCTTGGCCTTTGATGGTAGATTTGTTTGGATTAGTGGAAGGAGAGCAGTTGGTTGGTGCCCAGCTGAGTGGCTGTATTGCTTTCTATAATGAGCACAGTGTGTATCTGCTCGACTTGGTGTCCTGCGTGAGTTTCCTTCGCTTCTGGAATAAGTTGCTGTTCCTGTTGTAATTTAGAGTATGCGAGTACAAAAAGTCCAGGGGATTCAGTTTAAAAACAAAACAACCCCTTGGTCAGAGTGAGCCCTGGAGGTTGTAATGAACTGTCATTACTCCTCTGTGAATTTGTTGGTCTCTTTCCTCAAAAACATTTCAGTAATGTTTTTTCCAAGGGTGTGTCTATACTCACACCCTTCTTGCACTTCATATTACTTGTGGAACTAGCCTTTCTGGCCCCTGCTATGCTAACTTCGTGCTTTGTATCTACTGCAGTGTGCTGAACAGGGGTGGGAGGGGAAATAGTACACATTCAACAGTAAAAGGCTCTGATAGTAAAAGAAGAGAAATAGCTCATTGCCAAAATGGTGGACAGTGTGAGACTGTAGCCCCACAAAAGCCTAGGCATTTTTAAAAGTACGAAACCAGTAAGTGGAATGCAATTGGTGACCTGTCACAGAATGTTGTGTAGCTGTGCCCCTTCCCTTTCCTGAATGAATATTGGATTGTGCAAAAAAGCCTTTGTTTAGGTACACCTAAAATGTCTTGGTTGATTATTCAGTACTAAGTAAATTGAGAATGGCTAACTGTATTTATTGCAAGTCTCAGTATTTGATGTGAGAGACTGTAGCATCTGTGCTTTTATTCAGTTTTCCACACATGTATCAATGTAACTCATTTTCCTGCTGAGTTGATTGTGATAAAGTTGGAGTGTGGAAGATCTTTGGGATATAGTCTGAGCATGGGAACTAGGAAGTTATTCAAAAATTCCAAGTGAAATGGGGAGAATATGAGTCATACAGGAGGGTTAAGGTACTCTTATGAGACCAAAATTGATTAGTGTATTTTTGACATGCCTTTAACAACAAGTGCATGTTCGATACTGAAAGAAGCAGCACACAGCTTGATCCTATGCATGTTTTCTCACAGTAAGTCCCGTTGAGTTCAGTGAGATCTACTCCCAAGTAAGTCTTCTTAGGAGAATACTTGCAGGTGTATTTATTCTAAATGTATATGCTGCTGTATTGGCCTCCAAATTCCGAATTAGACTCTAGGTCTCCCTGTGTAAATTGAATATATTTTGTGGGCAAAATTAAATATTGTTTCCGTTATATTTCTCTAGAAAGCTTTGTTTATGTGAGCACGCATGTGCCCCTGTCCTTCCAACTCCTATGAGAGATTCCCTGTGTACCAAGTATCCTGTTGAAAGAGCTAGAGATTAATGGAGAAAGATCAGCTTAAGAATCCCCCTCTTCTAGTAGCTGTTGTTTCCTCAAGGTACTCTGATTGAGGGAACAGTGACAGCAATGGGGAGCAACTGTCAGTCTTTCAGTGCTCCAGTCTTCCACGATAGCACTCTGTGTAAAGGAATTTCAAATGATATGAGACTCTTTTAGATCTGCAGTACTGTTGTGGGATGACACCTTAAGAAGACAGGAACCCAGAACAATGTTCACATGAATGTACTTGTATACTCAGTGGATGTGGACAGTGCAAAAATAAGTCTCTTCCTGCTGAATAATTCCCCAAAATGTGTTAATGTGAATGCAGCCCAAGACACTATGGCTAAGCATGGCATCTGATGGTGTCATAGCCCTGATAAGTATACAAGGTATTATTATTATTGTTGTTGTTATTTGTATTTCTATACTGTCCCATAGCCAAAGGTCTCTGGGCAGTTTACAAAAGTTAAAACATGAAAATACAATATACAAAGTTTAAAAACCATTTATATAAAACATACAGACAAACAACATATAACTAAAAACAACTTTGAACTAAAAACAATTTGTTTAAAAAATCCAAGAATAAAACACAGCTTAAAATAACACTGCTTAAAAATAATATACAAAAGGAACAAAAGTTCTAAAAAGGAAGGCCTGCTGGAATAACAGCATCTTTAATGCCTGCTTAAAAACCTTCAACAAGGCCAGCAAGTGCATTTCAACCGGCAGATCATTCCACAACTGAGGGGCGGCAAAGCAGAAGGTTTTCCTGCATGTGGCTGCCAGTCTCGCATTAGGCAGTCGCAGCAGAGAGCCCTCAGAGGATCTGAGGTGGTAGACTGGGACATAGGGGAGAAGGTGCTCCCTAAGGTATCTTGGACCTAGACCATGTAAAGCTTTAAAGGTAAGAACCAGCACTTTATATTTTGCTTGGACACAAATTGGCAACCAGTGTAAAGATTTTAAAACCGTTGTAATATGGTCTCCTTGGGATGTCTCAGAGACCAGCCTGGCTGCCATATTTTGTACCAGTTGAAGTTTCCGAACTAAATATACAGGCAGCCCCAAGTACAGTGCATTACAGAAATCAAGCCTAGCAGTTACCAGCGCATGCACCACCGTTACCAGGTCCACATGTTCCAGGAATGGGCGAAGCTGGCGTCTCAGCCGAAGTTGATAACAGGCACTTCTCACTGTTGCCTCCACCTGGGGTGCCAGGAGCAGGGTTGGATCAAGAAGCACCCCCAAGCTATGAACTTGCTCCTTTGGGGGAGTGCAACCCCATCCAGAACTGGTTGACATACTTCAATACCTGAATCAGGACCCTTCATGATGAGCACCTCTGTCTTGCCTGGATTCAACTTCAGCTTGTTCTCCCTCATCCAGCCCATTACCGACTTCAGGCAGTCATTCAGAGGAGTCATACCTTACTTGGATAAAGATGTTAAGGAGCAATAGATTTGGGTGTCATGAGCATACTGATAACACTCAGCCCCAAACTTCCTGATGATCTCTCCCAGTGGTTTCATGTAGATGTTGAACAGCATCAGGGATAGAATGGATCCATGAGGGACTCCACATAATAGTTACTTTTTTGAGGAACAACTATCCCTGAGCAACACCATCTGGAACCATCCTGAGAGAAAGGAGCGGAACCACTGCAGAGCAGTGCCCCCAACTCCCTCAGGCGATCTAGAAGGATGCTATGGTCAATGGTATCCCATAAGACACGTCATAGGGATCATTTGACCATAGGGATCATAGAATGTCGCTAAGAGATCCAAAAGAATCAACAGGGATGCACTCCTCCTATCAATTCCAAGGTGAAGACCAAACACCAAGGTGACCATGGCAGTCTCAACTCTGTATCCCGCCCTGAAGCCAGTTTGGAATGGGTCCAGATAATCAGTTTCGTCCAAGACTGCTTGAAGTTGAATAGACACTGCCTTTTTGATTACTTTGCCCCCAAATGGTAGATTACTTACTGGCCTATAATTATCGAAGTCTAGGGGGTCAAGGGAAAGCTTCTTTAGGAGTGGTCTAACAATTGCTTTTAGATATGATAGAAAATTACCTTCCATTAGGGAGGCGTTAATAATATTCAGCAAAAATTGCTTTACCCTCTCTGGCTTGTAGTCCGCTCCCTGGACTACAAGCTAGGATGGGCAGGGTTTGAGAGGGCAAGTTGTCTTTTTGACCAAGCCAAGCTTCTTGTCCACATCATCAGGAGTCACAAGCTGAAAATGATCCAGTTTAATCGTGCAAGCAGAGTTGCTGGACACCCCACTGTTGATTTCAGTCCCCACAACAGCGTCCAAGTTGGCTCGTATCCGAGAGATTTTATCCATGAAAAACTCATTAAAGGCATCACAGCGAGCTACTGAAAGCTCTAAAGTTGGATTCAGGGAGGGGGCTACTCAGCTCCCTAACCACACTGAACAGCTCAGCTGGGTGCGAGTTTGTGGACGCGATACGTGCAGAGTAGAAAACTCTTCGCTGCATGTATCACCACCTCATAGGTCTTCAAATGATCCCTATGACGTGTCTTATCGGATTCAAGTTGAGTTTTCTGCCGTCGGTGCTCTAGTCGTCATCCTTGCATATGTTTGTAGGGCATAGATTTTTTCTTGTCAGTAAGAAAGGAGAGGGATGGCCAGAACAGAACATAATTGGCTTGTGTAAATCAAATTAACGTATGTGTTTGCACTGTCTTTTCCTAGACCCGACATTTCTAACTTCCATTCTTATTTCTGTAGTGTTAACCTGGTTAGAGGTATCTTGAGCTGTAGGATTTCAATTGAGCTATTGTAACCTGACAGCACATTTTAGGGCATGCCACTCATAACATTTCTAAAATCAGTTGAGCTAGTTGTTTGGTTGGAGTAATATTAGGATGTGTTTTAAGAAAAGGTTCCTATTGCACCAAAGAGTTTTATTAGTTTAGGTGCATATCCTAGCGGTAACTTAGAAAAATACCTCAGGCTGCCTATACTTGCTTATTCAGGAGTCTTGTAGAAATTGTTGGGACTTACGTTTGAGTAGATATGTATGGAATTGCTATACATAAGGGATCTAATCCCATAAATTAAGGTGGTCCCTCCTGAAATGCATTGTTTTTTGTCCAAGCTGATGAACAGAAATGGTCATGGTTGGTTAGGGTGGCAAATGGAGACTTGGTCTATACTGCAGAGTTTATCAAAGGCTGCAGTCTTATGCATATCTATCTGGGAGTAAGTCCAATTGAATTCAGTGTGACTTAACTTCTAAGTAAATATGTTTAGGATTGAGCTGTGTGCTGTATAATTCATGCTACTCTGAGTTTTAGGTCTGATATGTTGCCTTCATGCTGACTGCTAAATTAGACTTCTGTATGATCCATACTTACAGCTTAAATGGTTTGTTACACACTTGCTATCTGTATTCATGTCCAGCTTGTTTAGGTTTAAGATGGTTGAATTCTGGGCTATAAAGCCCTGGGCCAGTTGCTCTATATACATAATTGTCTCCACTACACTAATTCCTAAACTTAGTCATGCTTGTGACACATATATTTCAGAGAGAGTTTCACACATGCAACATTTCAGTCCAAATCATATAAGATCAAAACCCTTGAGGCATAAGCAAGTCTAAAAGGTATAAGTAGCATTGACAAATGTTGCTCTAAAGCATTGTGAGCATATATATTGTTTTAAGCTCCAGACTAAGTACCTAATGTAGATAATGCTTCCTAAAGTTTCATAGATCATGATGAGACCACATGTATGTAAAGTTACTCACATGCCTGAATGGGCAGGCATGATAAAGACTGTAGAAATGTTCAGTTTACCTGGGCTCTGGGGAAGTATCTGTATGACAACACCTGCTTTTCCCTCCTTTGTCCCCTGTTGCCCCATCATGCTATTTCTTGGAATCAGAAATAGCACTTTGTGACCAGCACAGCTGCATCTCTGTCCTTTTAAGATCATAAGAAGCTGCCCTATGGCACACTTCCCAATGCAGGATGAGGGTGGGAATTACTCTTCTATCCTAAAGACTGTGTGGCAGTGAGGGCAAAGTGCTGTGGTAGGTAATCAAGGTCTGGGCGATTGTTTAGGGATTTATGTTTTGTTGGGCTTACACTGATAATAAAGTTGTTGCATATTCAGCCAGAGCTCTAACTCTGAAATGTTCCCAAACAGGAGCTTTTGAAGAGCCATGGAATGGAAGCCAGCAAGAGTAGACAAGCAGGTTTAGCAGATCACAAAGTCTGGAAAATAGTCCAAGGCACAAAGCATAAATTGAACCAGAGTTCAGGAGGTAGGAGGACAGTCCAGTCAGTTATCAGTGCAAAAGAAGAACCAACGCCAGGACTAGGAATAGTCAAGGTTACAGCTGGTAAACTATTCAGAGGAGCTGGGAACAGAAACTGTGGAATGAGTAAGAGGCATAGCTGGAGGCAGGCCACAAGTGATGGCAGGCTGAGAAGTGTGGGCAGGAAAAGCTTGAGAAAGCAAGGTCAGGTGAATTGCTGTTAAGGCAAAGTTTTGGGTCCGACTTTGGAGGCTTAATCTCCAGGAAAATGTCAAATTAGGGAAGAGTTATGAACAGGGCTGTTGAAGCAAGCTTGTAAGGTAGAACAAGCCCTCTGCTGGTGGAGGCCTTCAAGCCTCAGTGACCCAGTATATTAAACTAGAGTCAAGGATTCAGGTTTAAGACTGTACCCCTAGTATGTTGTATTCTTCTCCTGTGGTAATGCTGAACATATGCTCTGTTGTAGTATTCATAGATAACAAGAGAACTGATTAGAATCAGACAGACTTTTGAGGGCAAAAATTACTCATACTTCTGGCAAGCGTGCTTCATAGTAACACCTACATGTTGTTGTTATAATTGGCAGTCTGTTATAAAAAGCTGTTTTATACCATGTTTTTCCTTTCAACACAAGCAAAATCCAGCTTGTGTAATTGAAATCAAGGGTGCCTCTGCCATTGTTTTCAATAGGATGTGGATTGCACCCAAACTTACTTAGGTTTCAGTTGTGAACGCGCTTGTCAAAAGGCACTTATAGCTATCAGTAAAATGTTCTTTAGGGAGCAATTCTATGGCCTCTAGTCAGCAGCTAGACAGCCATAGGATATGTTGGTTTCTGGGAACCCCCCCCCCCCCGCACTGCCTCGCAGGCAGCTCAGAGCAGCCCCGCGCTAAGAAGAGGAGGGCGAAGCTGTGAAAACAGGGCATTCCAGGGAGGGGAAGGTGGAAATGCCGGTACGACACATCCAATGTGTCATCCAGCAGCCTCTTTCCCTGCTCTGCCTTCCCGCACTAGACAGCTGAAATTGGTTGTCTACTTGCAAATGCAGGGCTGCTGAAGCGCGGAGGGGACGATCCCCTCTGTGCTTCCCTGCCCTGCATTGGATAGGCGGTCGCTTCTGAGTTCAGAGGCGGCCGCTTATCCCAGTAGGATTGCTCCCTCCATGTATTTACTTGACTGACCTCCAATCTCAATACAATGTACATAAATAAATCACACCGTAGGTTATTTAGCCATTAGCCTGTGCTGTACTTTAGGCTGAGTGCTAGGTATCTGGAAATAATGTATGTTTGTAATATGATTGTTTGGCTCTTCTCTCCCAAAATAGCATGCTATGGAATTGTACAAGTACCCACTGGACCTTGGTTTTGTAGAAAATGTGAATCTCAGGAAAGAGCAGCTAGAGTGGTAAGTTCAAATTAGTGTGTAATACTTGCATGCATGCTTGTTTTAATGTTCTAGTGCTCAATAGCATTGCTCAAATTGTATTATCTTTAGCAGGGGGTGAAATTTTCTCATTCACCAGTTAGCAGTGGGTGTAAACCAGCTGGAGGTCTGTAGGAACTCAATTTTCCTGGAAGAGCAGAGAGAACAGGTGGGGTTTCGACCACTGCTTAGAGACTAACAGCCACCCTACTGCATGCTTCATAGCTGTCCCCCACCCCCCACCGCTGTGCTGGACAGGGGGAAAGGATGACTGAGGAGTGTGTTGGGGGGGATGCCAGCCTCCAGTTTGACTCTCTGCCATAGGGGGAAAAAGATACCAGACACCAAAGCACTCTCACCAATTTGGAAACATGAGAAGCAGTTCTCATAGTGCATTTTGTGGTTTCTGGTTTTTGGAACATACATGGGAAACTGAAGAGAGGCAAATCCGGTTGACTCTGCATACTGCTTGAAACTCTCTGGCTTTGTCATGTGGACTGCTCTGGAGTATTGATTCCAACTCCAGAGTTTTCCAACTTAAGACTTTGCAAGTACTAACAATACATTTGGATAGTGCGTTATTGGAAATGCTGTAGAAAAGGAAGTTCATTGAGTACTGGAATTAGGCATGAAATACTGAGAAGTTATGACATCAAATGGGAAATGTTTTAAAAGAACCAAAAGGCAACTTAGGCTATCTACACTGATGGCAGATGAGTGCTTGAGACATTCTTCAAAAATATAGGACTGAACTATCATTGCTTGGAATCAACTAATTAAATATTCACTAGTTGTTTGCATTTGCATGTTATGCTAAACCGTGGCTTAGCACGACTCATTAGCAGAAACAAGACTCAGCAAGCCTTGGGCTCATAGACTTCTTTCTGTGAAACCAGGAGGAAGAATTCAGAAGCTTTTCCTTTAGCATTCCTTTAACTGTAGTTTGTGTCATCTAGAGCAACAAACGGTGATTACCGTTATTTATGTATTATTCATTCATTTATTTATTACAGTTTTATACCACCCAATAGCTGAAGCTCTTAAAACAAGCCAGCATTCAAATGATGGTTTCTGAAGCTGGCTTGTTTAAAATAACCATGGTTAATATTAACCACAGTTCCAAGTTTGGATGATATGGGGAGCTGTGGTTAATTAAAAGCAGAAAGAAAAGCTTCTGAACTCCTCCTCAGTTGTGTGGAGGGGAGAAGTGCCTGAGCTCAAGGCTCACTGCATCTCATTCTTGCTTGCATGCATAGTTTAGTGTGATATGTGAATGTGGTTATGAAGTCATTGCTACAGGATTTACCTTTCATCTTCTAGTTTTAGACCTCCTTTGCTGTTGAACTCAAAGGTAGAGCTTTCCCCCTGCGACCTCCTTTCATGCTACCATATAGCAGTGTTTGGAGGGTGTGTAAATAGTGTTTTCCCTTTTGGCACTGCCATAGTCTTGCATAGCTCTATGAGAACACTTAGCCTTTGACAGACAATGTGTCAAAATACATTGGCCAGGTTTACTTAACAGATTGGTTTAATAAGAGGTGAGAGAACTTAATAGCCATCCCTTGTTGTCAGCTGTCTTCTTCTAGGCTCAGTGGCATTTTTGTGGGTTTTGGAGCAAGTACACTGGGTCATGAGAGTTTAATTCTATTGGAGGTGGTAACTGTATTTGATGTTGAGTTAAGTGTTTTCACAGGTTTTTTCTTGTGGCTCCCTGAACTACTTGGCCTTGTACTGGTTTTAGGATTTCATATGTCTGGGTGGAAATTAAGCCCATTTTGATTTTGGCACATTATTCTCTAGTGAGTCAGAGATTGCTGAAACAGGGGCCATATATTCTTCTCTTAGGATATTTTATCTTGCTCCTGTTTAGTCCTACTCATTGCAATTTTAGTGCTCTCTCTCTCTCTCTCCCCCCTCCCCTTCCCTCCATTCTTCCAGATGAATTGCAGTGGCTCCTTACCCATGAAACGGCTGATACCAGCAATGTGGCTAGATAGTGACATCTATAGTCTCAAAACTTGTCATATGTAAACCGTTTTGTTCCACATCTACAGTGTTCTTCAACACATCTCTTAAGCCAGGCAGGTACTTTTAGGAGAAAAAAATAACTATTCATTCTTTTAGGAAAAAATGTTGCTAAGTGTGAAGAAGAGCCACTAGGAAGGCAGCAAACTTATTTCTGATTCTCCTCTTTGTTTTGATTGGCTGTTTAATTTTTGGGGTCACTCATTCAGGTTCCTTAAAGCTTGCTGTAGCCAGATATGGTCCAGTGTGTGCTCCCCTCTTTTGGTCCCTTTATCTCTGGGCAGTTTACAAGTTGAGTTCTGCTCTTGATCCAGGGAGGTTCGCTGTGACACGGGGTCTATTGGGTGGTAGTGTGGTGTGCTCCCTTGGCTTTGTCTTTGGAGCTGGCCTTCAGAGAATGTGCTCATCCTTCCCTGGTTCCATCATTGTAGGAGGAAGAGAAGAATTGAATGGGAGGTTCCATGGTTATTTGACCGTGGAACACTTCCAAGGCCAGGAAAAATACTATGTTCAAAGAACTACAGGATATCCCAGTTTGGACATTTTCTTCTCCCTGTGGGAAGGGGTGACTGTAGTGTTAGAGCCCTGTTCCCAGTCTTCCCTGGGGACAATTTGGTGGTGGTAGCATGGACATTCAGAGAGACCTGATACTTGAAAACTTATGATCTAGGAGGGGATGGGGCTGAAGACTGCATTCTCACATGTTTCTATTTTGCCCAACAGATTTTTTTAAAGGGAGAGAAGAGCAAGTGTATAGCAACGTAGACAGTTTACTGAGTTAATCAACTTAGAAAGAAAGGGTAGCAATAATGCTTTAAAAATCAACCTGTGTATTCTCTGTTTGAAAAAGAACATTTTGGTGCGGTCGCCTTCTATTTTGTATAGTTGGACATTTTTGGTAGCTGTTACGGAAATGGAGATGTCTAGCTGTATGCCCTGGTCATAGCCCATGTTTAAATAAAGTGATTTTCACTTTAGAGTTGCTTTATTTAGTCCTGACCACTGGGGTTAATTAAGCATTTTTTGAAGGCTTGGAAAGTAAAAAGATCCTTGAACAGAACTTCTAGTTTTCAAGACACCTGTCCTTGAGTGACTTTTTGTCCTTTTACTAGTATTAACCCCTGTTCTACTTCTTTCCTTATGCCTTCAAGCCCCTGTAAATATCAATGCATTCAGAATGCTTTCAAAACCAGAAATGTCGTGGTAGCAGTGCATTACTTAAGTTCCTGTTCCCAGGCTCTGGAACATCTTGCCAAGGTAGACCCAGTTAGCCCCGTCTCTGATGCACTGTCTACTGGCAGGCCAAATACATTTTATTTAGGTAGGACTTTGGCCCATAATCCAACATGTAAATATTCTACAGTTGGTTTTAGTTGTTGATGTTTATTGATGTTTTACTTGCTTTGTTTTTGTGTTTTCCTCTGTATTTAATTATTGTATATGTATTATTATTGTTAGCTGTCTTGAGTACCATTTGGTGGAAAGGCAGGATACAAATTTAACAAATAATAAATAGAATTTGGGAATTTCTGTGAAAAAGGCAGATCCTATGCTAGGGATCATTAGGAAATGGACTGAAAATAAAACTTCCAATATCGTAATGCCTTCATACAAATCAGTGGTGTCACCACATTTGGAATACTCCATATAGTTCTGATTGCTGAATCTCAAAAAGGATATTGTTGAGATGGAAAAGATGCAGAGAAGGGAAATCAAATGATACATAAGGGAAGGCTACAGAATTTGGGGCTTGCTAGGTTAGAAAAAAGTAAGTAAGTGGGGAGTTGGTAGAGGTTTATAAAATTATGCATGATGTGGAGAATGGGGACAGATGTTTTTCTCACTCACAATAGTTGAACCTGGGATCATCCAGTGAAGCTGAATACTAGAGCTACGACAGATGAAAGGAAGTACTTCTTCAGGCAGCACTTCTTCAGGGTGCACATAGTTGTCCTGTGGTAACAAATTCCATAGTATATGATGATGTCCGTCAACTTAGATGATTTTAGACAGAGATTAGACAAATGTATGGAGGTAGGGTTATTAATGGCTACTAATCGTGATAGCTGTATGTTACCTCCAATATCAGTGGCAGCATGCTTCTGAATACCAGTTGCTGGGGAATAACACCAGGAGAAGGCTATTGCCCTCATGTCCTGCTTGTGGGCTTCCCAGTGGTATATGTTTAGCCCTGTAGAAAACAGGATGCTGGACTAGATAGGCCTTTGGTCTGATCAAGCAGGCTGTTCTTATGTTCTCAGAGTAGAATCTGTTTAGCAGGGGTCCACACATTTTGCCTGGCCTTGGTAGTCAAATTAAAATTTGTGTTCACCAAGGTGTTGCTGTCCCACTTCAGCACAGTCCTGTGCATTTTTACAGGAAAGTAAGTCCCATTATGTTCATTGGGGCTTATTCCCAGATAAGTGTGCATAGGATTATAGTATTAGTCCCTGACCTTGTGCTGCTTCCCCTTCCTAGCTCCAGACTTTTGGCTTCTTTTGCTTAGTGGTAGGAGGCTGAGTTCCTCAGCCTCCCACCACCAAAACAGCTATCCCCAGCCTTCTTTTCTGGCCTGGAGCTTGATCTTTGGGGTGGAGGATGATCTTCCCAGTCCTTGTGCTGAGGCCCCTGAAGTGGAGATGGTTCCTGCCCACTTCCAAGGCTTGTGTTCTTCCAGTCATCCTCTCCAAGGGATGATGAAACACTTGCTGTGGCAAGTGGAAATGTGGACCCCTGTGTTTGGGTCCTTTTTCCACTTGAGTTCATCTGCTTCCAACAATGCTTCCATTTAACCAGAAGCAATTAACATATTTCTTGGAAGCATAATAGTTCAACCTTCTTGGGAGATCTATTGAATAGAAGGATTGTGTTTTTATTGCTTTGTTTTTGGAAACTGCGTTGTGAAAATTTTATTTTTAAAGGTGGACTATTAACGACTAAGATGAGATGCATCAATGGCTTCATTAAAGTTTGTTTTATACAAAGCACCTGTGTTTGCCTGCCTTGCACTGGTGTTCTGTAGATACAGAACTAAAAGACTTTGGAGGTTTTGCTTGTCGCTCGGAAAATGAGATTCAGAAGTAGCTGTTATCTAAGGAACTACCAATAGACTATGAGAAAGAAATGCTTGAGTCTTGAGCTGTGATTTAAGGCAGAGGTGGGCAGAAGGTAGATCAGGATCTACTTGTAGGTCTATGTGATTTGCAGTAATTAGCAAGACTTTGTTGTTCCCAGTTGTTTAAGAACAGCAAAATGACTCTTCCTACCTAAATTAGGCTGCTGAAATGAAGGGAGCTTGGAATAACTAGGAGTGGACGTTTGCGTGAAAGGACAGTGTGTTCAGTTCTGGCACTGAAAACAAATTCCTAGGCTCAAAATGTGCTCAGAGGCATCCTGTTCTTTAATTCTAAGTATATATCTTTTGCACCTGGGTTGAGGTTCAAGTAAAAAACAAAGTAGATCTGATAAGCCTGAAGTATGCCCACTCCTGATTTAAGGCTTAGATGCCTCTCACAGGATTTATCTTAATGTAAGGTAACATTCTCCTATTTGCCTTTCTTCTCATAAATTGTAAGCTGTAAACAACATGAAAATATTTGAATGGCAGGTGCATTATGTACGTCCTGAATTTTTTTGTTCATAACTGTGTTTGCCTTCCCGTAGAGATGCGAGTTATGCCCTCACAAGGATGGTGCTTTAAAGAGGACTGATAATGGGGGTAAGTTTTTTAAATCTTTAATCTATGTAATGAAAGATGATTGTTTCCTAAATAACAAATCTTGTCCCCTTTTCTATAGTACTGTTTAGCGGACTGACTTAAATTGGAACATAGCATGGATGGTGGTGAAGACCTAGGGCCCCATCTGTCAATCTTCTGATATGCTAAAGAACTCTGAAACTTCTGTATTCCAGAGTTTGTATATTTAATAATTTTGATGTTCACCACTGTAACACTTATTTATTCTTGCAGCATGTATATAGGTTTGAGAAATCTTATCTTCCTCTTACACATGGAGAAAGAGAGCACTGTATTATGCTAGAGGGCTGCATATAAATTGTAGACTTTAATTTATGCAGAAATTCAATGTACATGAACACTGCAGGTTATTTAATTCCATCTGTAGCTGTGGTTTACTGTTCTCAAGTGGCACACTTAAAATGAGGATCAAGTATTCAGTGGTACTACCTGACTTTAAAATGGTATTTCTATTCTTTTATTTCCCTCCTTCCCTCCCCTTGGTAAAATTCCACCTGCAAATTGTGCATATTTCAGAAATCATTTTAAATAAAATAATAAATAAAATTCCTTGTCATAGAAGTGATAAACTTTCTCTTTCCACAAAAAAGATTTCCACAAAAAATTGATTCTTACAAATAAAGATACATTTAAAGATAAATTTCAATCTGTATTTTAAAAAAAACTTACATGAAGAAAATATTTATTAAAATACTTTATAATTCCGCCTTTCTACTAAACAGTCCACAAGGCAGATAATCACTAAAATCCAATATAAAAGACTAAAAATGGCAATGTTAACTTAAACCCCCACAAACACAATAAAATCTGCAGTAACTCTTCAAGACAATATAGCTATTGAGAGCAGCAAATAAATTCAAATCAGGACAGTCACAAGACTTGAAAGGCCTGCTGGAATAGTAGCGCCTTTGCTTAATGCCTCAAACACAACAGGGAAGGAGTGAGGCTAACCTCCATAGGGAGGGAGTTCACAATTTCGGTGCCACTTCTGAGAAGGCCCTACCCTGTAGCCAGTCATCATACTTCAGATGGAGAGAGCATACGGAGACAGACCTCTGCCCTAAATCTCTGGTTAGGCTCATGTGGGAGAAGGTGGTCTTTCAATTATCCATGTCCCAAACCATTTAGGGACCTCCAGTGGCACCCATAAAGCTCTCCCTTCTTTGCCCCCTTCAAAAAATAGTTTTAAGAAAAACCTTGGAAAACATTAGGGCAGTCTTCTTTCTCTCCCTTTCTAGCCTCTAGTCTTGTTCTTTTTCTCCCCTCTATCCCTTTGCCTTGCTATTTACCCTCCCCCCCAACTTCTAGCCTCACTATTGCTCTCCCTCCCACCTCTTTACCTTGCTGTTTCTCCTCCCAGCCTCTAGCTTTGCTCTTTCTCTCCCCCTTTCCCCTTCGCTTTGCTATTTCCCCCTCCCTCTCAGCCTCTAAACTCACTATTTCTCCCCTCCACCTCTTTAGCTTACTTTTGACCAGCCAGACCCCCACAGCAGCCATTATGTGACTAGCCACATTCTCCATGGGAGCCATTTTGTAGGGATGCCCACAGCAGTTTCTCAAATTCCCAAATGTGCCCACAGGTCCAAAAGGGTTGGGGACCTTTGATTAAATGTCAATATGACTGGGAGTCTGCTCAGGGTGATTATGAAAAATATACAGAGATTTCTCTGTGTTTTAATTTTCATCATCTGTTGTGAATGCAGAATTTGGGTTTCCTCTTGTGGAATTTTCCTCTGCCATGGCACTCTGATAAAATGTATTTAATTGATTTATGCCCCAACTCCACAAGAGACTTTCTGAGGTGGCTTACTAAAACAAGTAAAAGATCAATATATTTTTATTTTTGCCATGTTTATGCTCTTTTTCCACTGATCATCTAGGTTTCCAAATAAAATGCTTTAGTTCAGTATCAGTAACACATGATTTGTAATTTCTTAATTTTGGTTTTTTTTTCTAATGTGCTCTTTTAGAAAAAAAGTCAAAGTTGGCATAATTTCATTTTCATTTGCCTAATGATTTATTAGCATAATGTTTCTTGACGTAGAATACAGGAAGTTGCCCATATGAATTTTGTGTAAAGGATGGTGGCGTGTACCAGGAAATGAACTGATTTTAGCCTAATGCTGCTTTGTATGGAATAGCATCCCATCTCTGTCATCTCCAAAAGTTTTCACTTCAGCCTTGTAGTCTATCTGCAGTTGTATTACTACCATTTAAAACAGAGGTGTTAATTACCATAAGCTTGTGGTTAGTGGCACTAGATATATGAATCTATCAGGGTAGTTCATGAGATCATAGAGGGTGCTCTATGGGTGGGAGGCAGAAATACTCCATTGTCATGGACAGATCACTACCTGGAAGACAGCGTATCAAGCTATTTGGAGTGGTAGGCCAATTAGAATCACACTTCTCCTTTTGGTTGATGGGTCCAGTAGATTTCCAAAATGCTTTGTGATGTTGCAGCCAATTCCATAGGCTATCTTGTCAAAGCTCTAGTTGATCTCTGGAACAAGGAATGGACATGGGTAGCAGATGGTTCTAGAGTACCTTCTCTGGTGGGTGAGATATTCCAGGGAGTTGAGGTCAGTGAAATTGCAGGGATGATGAGATGAGCAAAGGTGGAGGAAAAATCAGCTGAGCATAGGACTGAGCCCATTTGAAAGTGTTTTTTTGTTGATGGCGGTGAAGAAATATATCTTTACTACCATTGTATTTTCACAGTGCCATCCAGTGGAACTTTTCTGTGTTGCAAAAAGTGTATCACAACCTAGCTAGGTATTTACCTTCAGAAGTTTGTTAAAATCCTTTGTTTCAGTAGGCTTTGAGGGGATTGGATGAGGCCTTGTTGATAGGGTATATGTTCTGATATTTCTGAAATCTGCCAGATAGATTTTTTTTAAAAAATCTATTATATATATATGTATGTATGTATGTTCCTGTATTTTAAATAGATACTGATTTTATGTTATATGATATTAGTCAGCCTGTGGGATCCATGGAGTCATGTTTGGCAGCATACCAATTTTAAAATAAATATAAATGTGCTGTCAAACATAAAATGCTATCTTACTCAAATTATCAGCCTCATGCTATCAGCAGTCTGGAAGAGATGCTATAAAAATACTAAAGGCTTTACAAGTATTTCAGAAGTTGCTTCTTGATAATGTCTAAAATGAAAATTACTTTCAACTTAATGGTAGGTTTTTTTCATAATACTTATTAAGGGTGGATTTTGCCAGGAAAAGCATGTTTTTTCTTGCCCTGGGAAAATCTTTTTTTCACAGTTTTTAAAGTGTAATAAAAATTGTTTCATTACTACCATATTAATTTTCAAGCTGTGACATACAGCTTATTTAGTCTTGAATGCGTAACATGCAATAGGCTTAATATATTTGTCTAAGGGAATTTATACTACATTTAAAAACAAAATAGCATGTAAAAGCAAGTAAAATATTTAACTTTATCAAAAGAGTAATTATACAGAGCAATGAAATTAGTAATACTGGAAGAACCACCACCAAAGTTCAAACCTTGAAATAATAAGGGTGCAATCTTACAAATAAAGGTGAGAAGCTCAGTGGGCAGAAAAGACCGGTAAAATCTACACTTAAGGCTGCATCTTGGTGGTGCAGTTGCAACTCCACTTGTCCTTTCCACTTTCAGTAAATTGCCCCACTCACACTGTAGAATTAAACAATTATTTTCCCTCTGCACCAGTTTCTTTACTCGGACCTGTCCAAAGCTGTCTTGCTCGTAAGCAGCAGGACACTTCTTTCATATCACATTTACTAATTTAATTTCAGTTGCTTCCTATAGTTGGCTATATAGCCAGATTTCCACAGAGGATTTAATCACTGTGTGCAATTGACTTGAAGCACTACTCCCCTCAAGTTGCGCATCTCCTGTGTCTTTTTCCCCCCCTGCCATCTTTGAGGATAGCTAGCAGCCTGGAGGCAAGAATGGATGCCAGATACCCCTCCCCCCTTTTAGCCCAGTATTTCTGGAAAACAAGTTGTGGTGTGATAAGGCACACTTTAATTGATAAGGCACACTTACAAAGGTGCGGTTTTGTTGTTTAAAACTCTGCAAATATTGGGTGCTTTATGGTAATCTTGTTTGCAGTTTATTTGGAAGCCTACAGTGTACACAACAAAGCTTTTTAGTTCAGCGTATTTAAAGCCTGTTCTTGGATTGAAATCTGTTCCAACTGGATAATGACCAGGAATGCCGTGCAACAGCATTCTTTGTCAGCTTTATAACAGGATTTCTTGAAGGCAGCTGCTTGGTTGAAAGCCAACTAACAGTACAATAGGTTTGTCATCATTTTTAAAGGGTTAGAGTGGGAATCTCCTAAGTTTGTAAGGAATGTCACATGCCAGCTTTTGAGTCAGCAGCTTTCTCTCTCTCTGAATTTCTTTAAGGCTGTCTTGCATTTATAAAAAATAAAACTCTAATGCAAAAGTAGATTGCAAAAATGCTGCTTCTGTCAACTACTGATATATTGTATAAATGCTTATACCTGGTTATAGCTAGATTTTGATATAAATTACTTAAGAGATGTATATTTTTTAAAAAGCTTTTTGGTTTCAAAGGTGATATTTTAATATTGGTTATTTGTTCTCATCTTCATTAATGCTGGAGTTGAGATATCCAGAACTCGTATTAAACTTGGGTATATTAAGATTGTACTAAATGCCTCAGTCTTTGTGTGAAGTTTTGCAAGTAGTGTAGGGATTAATTGTTTTAGGCGACAACATCATATGACCTATACAGAACAAAAGTAACATGGATTTTGACAGAGCTGGCGGTGTAGCTTTCAATGCTGTTACTCAGGGCAGGTGTGTGTCCAGCTAAGTCCGGTAGAGCTCTGTGCATTTAAATATCACACTTTAAATATAGCACTATTTGGCAAAGCCTCAAAATATATACTAACAGGTCATGGAATAGTGTGATGCCAATAAGTATTCACCAACTGCTAGTCTCTTATTCTTGAACTTGAGCGTGTATTGACTATATGAAGCAACAGTATTGCATGTGGATTGTGGGTGCTTATGTATTGCAAAATTGGGATTGATTTGTGGTCTACATTAAATTAATACTGACATTCATTTATCAAGTAGTAACTTGTTATGTGCACAGCCACCTTGATAAGCTGACAGTGTGTAATGCTCTACCAAGTCATGAGAAGAACTTTTCTAGTCTTTTCTAGATAGCTGAACAGGTGTGCATACATTGTAAAATCTCTTTACTGGTAAGCTGTTAACAGATGACTGTTGGTACCATGGTGTATATGTGAAGTTTTGGTAGGTTACTTGGTATCTGGTAATGTGTATTTACTGGTTTGGCAAGCTGTGCTGTTAAATCCTTTGCATGTTTACTCAGGCGTGAGTCCACTGTTTTTCAATGGGGCATTATTTCAGGTAAGCTTGCATAGGATTGCAAGCCTTAATTGATAGAAAAATTCTAGTTGATTGGTGAGGCTGAGTTCAGGGCATGTTTATTTGAGGTCATGTGAATTCTGGTGTGTTGTAGGGAATGAAGAAGGAAATAATATTGTTAAACTACATTTTTGTTCTTTGCTTTGTAGAGAGGAGGACGTTCAGGACAGTGTCCAGTGCAATACTGCCGCTAATGTAAATCGTGTTGCACTAGTGCAAATAACCTCTAGCGCAATGCCAGTAGAGCTTACTTGTATGACGGGTTTTCTGGGGAAACCCATCGTGCTAATAAGTGCTACTGGCATTGCTCTAGTGATTGTTTATGCTAGTGCAGTGTAATCTACATTAGCGGTAGTGTCACACTGGCTACTTCCCTCTTCCCTCAATATTTGGTTAAGTTTCACTTCCAGGAATTTGAAAGGCACAGCAAAAAGACTCATCCTGTGCAGTTGGACATCCCATGACCTTCCAGTCATCTTAGTTGGACAAGGATACAGTGTATGTTGTGCTCTTCAAGAGCTCCAGAATGGGAGACACAAAGCAATTCAAGACAACAAGAGACAAACCAAAGACAAATATCTATATCCCAGAAACAGACTCTGGCCTTTTCTTTCATCTCCCGCCCCCCAGCCCCTATCATCTTGCTTCACATCTTAGGTGATTGCTCTCTGGTGCTTCCTTCATGTCATGGATAAGAAGCCTCCCAGTTCTAGATGATGTTCATTTTTCTCATCCATCTCTAGGATACCATAAGCGAAGCAACAGCAAGCCCAAAAATTTCTCCCAAGACAAAGAATAACTAATAAGCCCCATTCTCTTGACTCAAAGATCACATCAGTCTCTTTAGTTCCTGTTTGAGGAAAAGACTAACATTTGCAGATACCTGGTGAGAGGCTACTTTCCAGGTGGTTTCTGCAAATTATGAGGGAAGGTTATCCCCCAAATTTTCCAGCATACCTACACACTGCTTCTTCCCTCCTGATGCTCAGGCAACTCGGGAAAAACACAATTATCTCCCTGTGCTATCCAACATGCTCTAGAGATAGACCCAGAGCTAATACCAGAGGGAGAACATGTTTTAAGAATGTGTTTCCTTCGGTATCCTGAAGACATTGGAAGACACCAGAATGACCCTAGATGTCAAGTGAATATGTTTCTGGCACAGAAAAGCTTTGATGTGAAGATGCTTTGAACCATTTTGGCACATCTACATTGAGGATATTTCCTGGCATGAGTTGATGTTATAGAGGCCTAACTTAACTCCTGATTTGATCTTGCTATTGTTGCTCCTACAGTTCAGCTGTGATTAATACCATTACTTGTCTCTGCCACTTGCTCTATGCCTCTGGGATGCCCCTACTCCAGGTCCCGATTACCAGGCTTATATCTGAGGATGGCAGGAGAACATGTTTATCCTTACTTGGAAGATCATCTGGTCAGGTCTCTAGGATGGGCAGATTACAGTAGGAGCCCAAGAAGCACAGGTTTTTGATGAAATGGTCACACTTTCTTCCTTTCTGGGAGTTGGCTGTATTTTTTTTTCCATCTCAGAGGATGAATTTCAGTCCTAATATTTCTAGCAGAGAAGATTAGCTCATCTTGTTTTCTTATCCAGACTATTGGGAATAATGATCCTTTAACATAGGCTGACTCCCTTGGACCTATCTGCACCTCCGGCCTCTTCAGACATTTCTATTGGTCTTCAGAACTCAGGAGGTTCATCAGTCCTTGTCTTGATGGACCCTATTGCAGGAAGGCATACATGTGTGGCTAGCCCATGGTAGAATCAGACTGGTTAGTTGCAACCAATGTCAATCTATATGGGTGGGGAACCCTCTACAAAGAATTCTTCACCAAGGATTTGTGGTCAACTTTCTGGAGCTCTTAAGATGTCTCCATGGTTCTTAAAACCTTTGCTCCCATGCTGGCTGGAATGAATGTGTTGGTATCAACTGACAATGCATGCATGAAGGCCTGTCAGAACCAATGGGGGAATTTGCTCCCTTCTACTTAAGAAAGCCCTCAAGTTGGTTCTTTTGAATGAAGTCCCCTCTAACAGCCAAGCATCTGAGAGACATCTACAACACTTTGATGGATTGGTTGAGCTGGCAGCAACTGGATCAGTTAGAATGGTCTTTGAACCCTTCAGTTCAGTTATTTCAGGATTCCAGTTGTAGACTTATTTGCCAACAGAAGAAACAAATAACGGGTTAAAGCGTGGGAGTAGACACCATAGAAGTATACAGAACTAGTGGATGCCTTTCAGTGACGTAGCCTTAGGGTTGATTGGTTTTAATCCTTCCCTTTGTAATCCCTAAAACAATTGGGCGGATCGGACATAACCCTGAATATCCACAGGTGGCCAAGTCATCCTTGGTGGCTCTTGATGGAGGTTCTGTAAACACTTCCTGCAGAGCCCTATCTGCTTCACAAGGGGTCTCCTCAGCCCTCACTATTCCATCTGCTTATCTGAAGATAGAAAGGCAGATCATACTATCCATCAGATGTCATCCAAGATTACTTTCACATTTCTGGCATCATGTAGCCTTTCATGTAACTATACTCTGAAAGTCTTTGTCAGCTGGTGCATCAAGAGCAGACAATTATGAATAGGTACCTTAGTCAAGGATGTAGTTCTTTCTGCTGGATGACTTCAGCCAAACACACCGAGCTTCAGTGTAATGCAAACTCTCTCCATGTTTAGGAAGTTCCTTAAGTAATGTTTATGCTTTTAGTGAATGCAAGCTGCCCACTATAAATAGGTAGTAGAACTTTTCTCTGTTGTTAGCAAATGCTGTGGCAGGTGAAAAGAGTGTCTCTTCAGAATTCAAAATTTATTTAAACATACAAGATTCACCTCTACACCTGGTACAAGTGTGCTGCTCCTGCTGCTTTGGGGGAATATCCTTATCTATTTTGGTTCAGAGAACCTTTTAAAATGGTTTTAGGCCTTTAAAAAGATGCCAGCTGCTTTTTGCATTCTCTGAAAAGCAAGGGATACGACATGGGGTATGCATCTAAAGGGCTGGCGGAAAATGTTCAGAAAAATGATTAGCTCACTAAAAGTAGTTTGAAAGGAGTAGGGTGCATAAACAATATTAGCCAGGAAAGCAGCAGATCAGTTTCTAGGATTCTTAACAGAAGAACACCTTTATTCATAGTGGCAGAAAGTAGATGGGATGCATTAACGCTAATGTCTGTTATAAAAGGTTATGAGTTCATGAAGAGAGGGGAACTGAGAAAGATCACAAATAGCTTTCTGGGACCAAAAAGAAAACTATAGGCTTAGCTTCCAGATTATCTAGTATAAACCCCTTACATATAAAAGCAGAGGTTTAGTTCGGAACTTGCCTCTTCTACTGTTGTGGTCCCCTAGCCACTCTAAATATTAGTAAAGCTAATTTTGAATTCCCTAACACAGGGGTCCCCAACATGGCACCTATGGGAACCTCCAATGGCACCCCCAAAGCTCTCCCCTTCCTGCCCCTTCAGAAAAATAATTTTAAGAAAAACCTTGGAAAATGCTACAGCAGTCTTCTTTCCCTCCCTTTCTAGCCTCTGACCTTGTTCTTTCTCTTCCCTCTACCCCTTTGCCTTGCTAATTCCCTCTCCTTCCCAGCCTCTAACCTTGCTATTTCCACCCGACCTCTTTAGCTCACTGTTTCTCACCCTCCTAGCCTCCAGCCTTGCTCTTTCTCTCCCCTCTATCCCTTTGCCTTGCTATTTCCCCTCCCAGACTCTTGCCTCACTATTTCTCTCCCTCCCATCTCTTCAGCTCACTTTTGACAAGCCAGGCCTCCACGGCAGCCATTATGTGACTAGCCACGTCCTCCATGGGAGCTATTTTGGGGACCCTTGCCCGAACACCTCTTGGGCTGTTAGAAGCACAAAGCCATTGTTTCCAGCAAATACAAGAAAAACTACTAAAGCCAGAATGGTCTCTCACTAGAACCTCATGTATCTGTTGTTGTCTGAAGAAAATACTGCTATTTTTTCCTTTCCATTAACAGCATACTGCCCGAGATATATTTTTCACATAAGTATATCTAGATAAAAGAAACTTGCATTTCTACTGAAGCATTTGGGAAATTAATACGCAGGTTTATTAATTTGAATGTTTTACATTGCCAGTAGAGTAGGTTTTTTTTTTTTTTAAAGATCTGTGTATTTAATGAAGTAGTAATAGAGAAAACTCTCTGGAAAAGACCTTGATGATGCTGGGAAAGACTGAAGGCAAAAGGAGAAGGGGATGGCAGAGGATGAGATGGCTAGATAGCATCACTGATGCAATGAATACGGACTTGAGCATGCTCCGGGAGAGAGCGCAGGACAGGAAGGCCTGGCGTGCTATGGTCCATGGGGTCGCGAAGAGTCGGACACGACTGAACGACTGAACAACAAAAATAGAAAATGTTATGATAAAATGAAGGGGAGAATTGACAGTATTTCAGATACTTTATTATTTTGTCTTCCACTTTGAGAAAATGTTTTAAACAAATATTTAGTTGCATCATGTCTCAAGAGTAACACTTCCAGGCCTATTTATTTTAGTGGCAGTGCGTGAAGCACCTGCTTAATTCTCTTTGAAATAAATGGAATGGGACAATGCTTAAGTTTGGCTGAGTTGTGCTTTAAAAGCTTTCCCTACATTTTCTATATTTTCTTATTAGGCTGTGGAAGGAAAAAAAACAATGGTACAGAGAAATGATATTTTTATTTAGATAGTTTAAAGAACTCAGTTTGTTATGTTGTATATATTTGGTTGTCTTTTTACCCAAGCACTTCCTAGGGTTGCCACCTCTTTTTCTAACAGGGCTCCTGTCCTTTTAACAGCTGCACAACAAGCAGACATTCAACAGGTGAAGCCCTCCTCCAACACTACATCAACCAGGAGGCCCAGTTTTATGCTCTTATAAAGTATATCCAAATATACTTTATGGAGCATTGATAACAGGAAGTGCTTCCTGTCTGTCAGACTTTGAGGTAAATAGATGGAATGCTTTCTTTGAAGTTTGTATTTTGGGTGTTACAGTACTATTCATGTGTGTTGTAAAAATTGTAATTTCCAACTGTATGGTAGTTGCATATACTGGCCCCAGTCTAACTTAAGTCATGTCTAAGTCCCAGTGGAACAAGATAGTCCTAACTTAAAGTGCTCTTACTTCCAGTGGGACATACACATGCTTAATAATGGATTGGGGCCATTTAAAATAACTTGGAGATCACACAGGCTTGTAATGAAGCACTTGTGGTCACCTATGGTGGGTAACCCACTCTCCTCCAGCTGACCAAGTGTTGCTGTTGCAGCTTTCTGGCTTCTAGAAGGTGACTTTGTGCCACTTTCCCACACAGTAGTCCTAAGGGGGATTGCCTGACTCTGCAGAAAGATGGAAAGAAGGAGCTGATTTGGAGAAGCATGTTTGTGTGTGTAAGCTCAAGTTAGTACCAATATCTCTAATTAGATTTTTAATTTTTTTTTTAAGATACCTTGGATGTTTCTAAACGTTTGGTTGGAGTCTCATCAAGTCCAGGCTTTCTGCCAACAAGAGTATAAATTTCAAAAGGCAACTTTTTATTGTCTGTGTCTTGGTTTTGCCCTGCAGAGGCTGCAAGGTGTCTTTTGGATGCAGAGAGTAGTATTTATATAGTATCAATGTGCATGGAGCTTTTCGAAGTATGAGATGACAGTTCCTGTGGTTGAGGAGCTTACAATCTGAAAACTGACTTGGGGAGATAACAGTGCCAGGAGCGGGAGATGGATGTAGGAGTAGATCATGCTTACATTTTTTTCAGTTCCATGTACTTAGGAACTTAGTTAAATTAGGGTATGGGAACTCTGCAATCCTATCCATAACCCCCTGGGAATAAGCCCCACTCAACACAGTGGAATTTGCTTCTGAATAAACATGCATAGGATTGTTGTATTGGACGGGGTTGCGCCAAAAGCTTCATGGAAAAGTAGTGTTTGAAGGGGGAGAGAGGCAGCATTCTCTAGGTGTTCTCCAAGGGAGTTCTAGTCTTAAGGGGGCAGCAATGAAGAAAAGGCAGTCATTTCAGGGAGCAGGAGAACTCTGGACAGGTGAGGGTAGTGTAGCTGGAGAATCAAGGGTCATAGTCAAGGATATATTGGGCTATCTAAGGGGGCCAAAGCTATGAAGGGCTTTAAATGTAAGGACAAGAAGTTTCTTTTGGATCTGGGAGTGGCTAGGAAGTGAGTGAAGGTTTGGATGTTGGAAATTTTGAAGAGACCAGGTTTTCATGCACATACTCAATGGGGCAGGACAGCTTGGGCTTAAAAGCAAGAGCTTTGGACTAACTTTTGGTTCCCTCGTCTGAGATAGTGTATGTATGGTTAATGTCTTTATTGTGGAAGGAAAAGGTCACGAGAAGATATCTTTAGTAGGGAAGAAAACTAATTGCATGTCTATTCATGTTTCTGTGAAACACCTGCTTCCCCCTCCCCCCTTACCTTATCCTCTGTAAACTGCTTTTTAGTTGAATGCAATGTAGCATGATTATAGGGTCACATTTTGGGGATGGGATGAAAATTACTGTTCTATAGAGGCAGCATTCTTCTAATTCTTACACACTTTGGGGGTGGGCTTTCTGTTCCCTGGGAAGTAAATACAAGGCAAGGAGTAAACACAAATGGTAGCCACTGAGTGAGCCCTGTCTGCATTGGGATGATGGCAGGGGAAAGAGTTAAATCCCTTCTCCCCCAACTCCACAGTCCAGATCGAACCACCTGCAGCTGTTGTTTAGTAGACAAAAAACAAGCCCATAAGATCCAATAACATATATAACATCACATTAGTTTGGTCCTGAGAGTGCATTATCTTTGCCCTTGTATTGTATTAATACTCAGTCTCTTGTGGAGTTTGGTGTGTATAGCATGACACTTGTAGATACTGAAGTCTGCTAATTAAAATTTTGCCATAAGGGTGTTTGTTGCATATATACCAGCATTTGGTATATATCCCATAAAACACCATACATTATTTCCATTTAACAGATGTTTCTAAATAGAACAATGGCATGTTCCAGAGAGCTGCCGGCATCAAAGTTTTCCATCTCATGTCCCCACATGTTTACAAACATGTTTCTACTTCATTCTTGTTCACATCCCTGCCATATAAAATGTGAAATTGAAACATACTTGTCCTGACAGTTGTGCTGTATTCATGCATGGCAATTGATGTGCTTTCTTGTAATGATCTGAAATAGCTCATACTTCAAACACTTCCAGTTGTTGGGCTCTCAGACATTATTTCCTGTTACTGAATGCATTTCTAGGTTGTAAAATGTGCTGGACTCTCTAGGATGCAGAAGTGACACAAGCCTTTCTAAAGGACTTTGAGACTTAACTGAATGGGGAGAATGGGAAAGTCTACAAAGGAAGAAAGGGATGGCCAATTGGTGGTAGACAGCACCAGAAAGTGAGGCTGGTGTTGTCCCAGAAAGGCTTTGCTGAAGAAGAGTATTTGAAGAAGGGGGATTTATAGAAGAAGAAATAGGGGGTGCAGCATGGCAGAAAGTCATGGGCAGGAGGAGAAGGGAGTAAATAGATCTGAGACTTCCATGAATACTGGAGAAGGCTGATAGGTGATAATTCTAATATGCTACTCTGTATCATTGGGATTTTTTAAAATTGGGGGAATGTTAGAACAGATGTTCAGTGAGGCCAGGATTTCAGGCCTAATTTCTTGTGCGAAAACTGCAATTATGTTTTGAACATTCCCACTATTCTGCTACTTTTCATAGTGGGAAATTGGTGTATCAAACTGCCTGGGAATTTTCTATATAAAGCAATCCAGGACAGAATATGGACAGCTCTTGAATAGCAAAGTAATTTTCAAGCTGAGCTATTTATGCAATGAAACAGTAGCAGACATAGTTAAATTGTTTCCTTAAGCAAGCACAAATTGGTGACTTTCTTGGGAACCACAGAGAAGCTGAAATAAGGCAGGCTCTTATTTGGGGCAAAAATCTCTGAAAATTGAAAGGAAAAAAAAACAGTCAAAAGAATATCCTACTTGTCTATAAAGTATTATCAAAAACTATGAAAGAATGCTAAAGAAAATATGCTGCTTTATGACATAAAATACTATCAGGGATAATATACAGAATAATATAAAATTTAGTAATGTTGCTTACATCCAAAAAATAAGTAGTAAAAAAATTCATTCTTCCATATGGAAAGGCTTGCATGAAGAGAAGTCGTTATAACCAAATGACTTATTCGTTTAATCACCATGGCAGATTCTGCTCCCATTGATTCATATGTAGGCCCACTGATTTTAATGGGAATTGAGAACAGGGTACAAGACCACAGTATTTTGGGTTTTTATTGTTTTACAGATTTATTGTTTAATTTGTATCGTTTGTTTACAGGTTAGGATTGTAGCTCTACGAAAATGTGTTGCAATCTTATCCTGTCTCTGCATGCTATGGCGGGCTAAGGAATGTATTAGGTACTTATATTTTTTTAAAAATTGAAAATACTTGTAAATCACATGGAAGGTTATTTGATGTAGTTGAAGTATTCTATTTGCATTGTCAAAAGCATTAAGAATAAAATGCAATTAACTTTTTATAGGTTGGGCTCATGTGGTTTGTGCTCTGTACATTCCCGAGGTGCAGTTTGCAAATGTTTCTACAATGGAACCTATCGTGTTGCAGTCTGTCCCTCATGATCGTTATAATAAGGTATAATTATGTTATGACTTATTTTCTTTATATATCTTTATAATTCAATAATACATATTTCAAATTTCATTTTAAAAAACAAAAGTAGTTTGTTTTGTAAAAGTCTTGTGCTTCGTTTCCTTAAATATTTTACATGAAAGTAAATTAGTAAAATTCTTCTGTTATAATGTGTTACTTGAAATTTGTAGTACGAAGTAATACCTGCTTAGCTAATGCTTTTCAGCACAGACTGAAACATATTGTGGTGGGAAAGGTTTCTAAGGGCACAATCCTATGCATATTTAGACAGCAAAAACTTTTCTGGACTTTTTTCTGTCTAAACATGTATGGGATTTCACTCTAAGGTAACTAAAGTTTTGACAATGTTTTGTATTTTATTAGTTATCACTATGTTTAGCACAGAAAACTGTTGATAAATTCCTTGCTAAGGAAATAAAGGTTCATATTAAATGCTCACTGAGAGTAGAACTGAATCTCAACTTGTTCTTGCTTTTTCATTTTTTGTACATTTCTTTTTATTTAGTAGTATTCATAGCTTATGTTTCTTACTAAAGGCAAAAATCTCTGGTCAACTGTTTTGCCAGTAGAAGCATCAGTGTGATATCAGCAGGAACCCTCCTCTTCCTACCCAGTAGTGTCCATATAATAGTCTTATTTGGACATTTATTGAACATGTTGTGGGGGATTGGGATGACATGAATATCATGTATCATACATATATAGGGTGCAATGCATAAGACCAGAGGGTAGAGATCAAGTTCTTCAGATCTTTGTGTGCATAGGCACAGCTGTTATGGCCAACATGCAGATGTCATAGAGGCCTGGGTGGAGGGGGACAGAGCAAGTCAGCGTGATTCCCCACCATATGTTTAATGGAACATCTAATGCAACATTCAACCAAGGTGTACCACAGGCTTCCCCAACTTGGTGCCTTCCAAATGTTTTAAACCACAGCTTCCAGGATTTCTGGCCATTGGTCATGCTGGGTAGGGCTGATGGGAGTTGAAGTGCACAACATATGGAGGATAGGGATGGACGAACCTACCTGAAGTGCTGCCCCCACTTGAGGCCCCCCCCTGGACCCGTGCTTGAGCCCCCACGAGCTTGCCGAGCCATCCGCACTCACCCTGGATCCCATCTGCAAGTGCCCACCAGTTTGCTGAGCTTATTTTTACAGATAAAAAGGTAATTAAAACGCACATATTTAAATATGTGCAAATATGCCTCTAATATTGCTTAGATCAAGCTTTCCCAGCCCGAAGTTGCGCATATTTAAATATGTGCATTTTAAATTTTCTCATTTTTCCATAAAAATAAGCTTGGCAAAATGGTGGGCGCTCACTGATCGGCCCGGGTGAGTGCGGGGAATGTCTGGGAGGGCATGAGCGGGGATGAGTGAGGCCAGAGGCTCAGGGGGTGGGGAGCCTGACAGACTCACGGACCCAGTTGGGTGTCCATGCCATCCCTAATGGAGGATACCAGGTTGGGGGAGGTTGGTGTACCATATTCATTTGTACTCTGTATTTCTTATTCTATGACACCCCCACCCCCACACACATACACTTTAAAACTGGGACCAGCATATGTGATCAGGGAGATAAAGTATGTAGATAAACACAGTACAGCCCCTAATGAACAATGTAAGATGCACAGCGCAGGGAGGGCTTGCACAAATCTGAGACTAGCACCCTCCTTTACCACTCACCAGCAAAGTAACTTCTGACCAGCCCTGCTCTTTTATCCTAATGTTATTTTTTACTTATAAACATTAACTTTGTCAGATATTAGAATGCTAAAATAAGTCAATAGAAAATGACATGCCACATAGGCCAGGTTTAAAGAACCATGACACTAGTTTCATGAACTGGGGTGAGGGAGGAATTAGACTTGATTTTTGCTCAAAAAGCAGCAGCACTTGCTGCATGACAAACTGCTTTTGAATTCAAAGGGAATTTGATATGGGAGTCAGCTGTTTAAAGAAAAGTAAATTCCACTGAGCTAGTGCAAGTTACACGCACAAGACTGAATAGCTTTTTCAGCCAAAGATTCTTTCTCCACCATAGTTACTAGTGGTTCCTCAAGTAATTCACTGTTTAGTTTTGTTTCAGCTCTTTTGTTATGGTCAGTGTTTGGTGATTTCCAGTTCACATTTTCTCATTGTCTTTCTTTTAAAGGATGTCTTTCTTGTATCTTCCTCCTGCAGATCATTTCCTCTTTCCATGTACATTTTGATATTGGAAAACGCATGTGAAAATTAAGATTCACAAAAAATAAGTCCTCATGTACATAGCCATGTCACATTTTGCTAACGTGTAGCTGAAGTGTTGTTTTTATACATAGTCACCCTAATCCAGTGACAGTGATTATTGCATGAAAGCAGGATTGATTGCTCCATGTGGAATTCTAGGTACTAGATTAGAAACAATGTGCTCCTTGCCTGCATTGTCAGCTTTGATACCACTGATAATGTGTTCAGAGCAGAGACTGAATCAAAATTCCTCATGTGCACCCTCCATCTGCCGTACAGGTGTTTAGCTCTTCAAAACTTGTTAGAACAGATAATTTGATCAGTAAGTAGGCCTAGTTGGATAGGTGTGCACAAGCAGGTAATAGGCAGTCCAGTACTGCATGCATACACCTCTGGATTGGGCTGTCGCAGATGATCCAGAGCTCATAAAGATGCACGACGTCCTTGTGGTTTTACAAAACCTTTTTCTAATGGAAACTGATAATCTGGAAATAACCACAATTTTCACCTGTGCATTGTCCTAAGAATATTTAAGTCTGTGGTGGGAAAAATAAAATATCGTGTATATTTTGGGGCATGTTTAGAACACTGTAAGTGCTGCTTCATATGTTACGCAAATTAGAGGGGATATGCCTATATTCTAGGGATGGGCAGCATGCAGTCCGCATGTAGCACCTGCCACCCCCCTGGTGCAGCCCCCCCTGAAAAAATCTAAATAAAAAGACAAAAATCCATAGCATTTTTGAAGCCCCCACCCCGTGTATCCCATGTGTAGCTATGATGTTCCCTATAATATGAGAGAAACGTGCCCATTCTTTGATGGGGTGTATGCACTGTAGAAATAGCTCCCTGCAGCTGATTTATGCAATATACATAATGTCTACAAATGTGGCATTTGCCATGGAGTTGCCTGTATAGTTGTGGCTCATGAGCATGTGCTGCTAATGTGTGACAAGGCCCCAGAGTCCTGCCTATTTCTTTGATGAATATCCTTATCCAGGCTTTGGTAGTGGCCATTTATAGTTTACTACTTAATCAACACTAAAAACAATTGGTTGCTTAACACATGGTTCGGGCACGAGCCTTGGTTTTATGTGCCCTCTTCCATCACATGTACTACAAATATAAATATGAGATATAGACAAAAAGCTGTGTGAAATTTTCGTAGTAAATTCATTAGGAAGAAATGCTTCACTAACATCAAGTAAAATTTGTTGGCTTTACACCATTGTCTTTTATGAAAGCAAAAGACACTACTTTTGTGGTTAGAGTTGGAACCAGCATAACACTTAATTGAGATTAAGCCTGGAGTGGAAATGGCAGGGGGAAATTCGCTCCTGTTAGGAAATGAAAGCCCTCTCCCCAACAGTAGCTTCCCCAAGAGTAGCTACTGCATCAGTCTGAAAGAGAGGTAAGAGTGATGCATTATTAAACAAATCACAAAGCTGAGGATAAACCTGGGAACTGTCTCAATAATTAAAACTCTTTGGAATTTTTAAGCACCTTGGTTTAAATTAAACTACTAGACTAATTTCACATGTAATGCTAAACAGTAGATGACCACTATGGGAATGAACTTTGGTGAGCCTCAGGCTTGCCTGCTGCCTTTTTCCTCAGGGCTGGCATTGGGGGTCAGCATGATTGGTCAGCTGCCAAGGGTTAGACCCTGACATGTGATGTCCTGCTTTCCAGTGTGCCTGCTGCCCATAGCTCTGGCAAACTGTTTTTTTTTTTTTTTTTAAACACCATTCTAGCTTCCAGGTGCAGGCCTCCTGAGCTGTGCCTGTGCACTGCCTCCAAGCAAAACAGTCCATGTGCAGAGCACAAGGAGGGAGGGAGAGGAGGCTGCCGCTGCTGATGTATTGCAAGTTGTTTTTGCTGGGCACGCTGGCCAAGGCAGTTGCTGTTGAGGGGACTTGGTGCAGTACCTGCTTCTAACGTAAATGGCAGGCTTCAAACCAGGCTTAAATCCTGGCGCTTCTCTTTGTCTGGAGATAGACAGTATCACTAGAGAAAAATAAAAGCATCATCTTGTGATGGAAAGTGATCTTGTGAAACTGTCTATCCACAGTTTTAACTTACCCGCATGTAGATATCCATATCTACTGATGCTAATTGGCTGTTGTTGAAGAACATAGACAGAAAGTGTTTTAGTTGCATCCACCTACAAATGTAAATTTTCCAGAAATGTTGAAGTCATGGGGGTGGGGGACAGAATTAAGTGTTAGACTTTAAGGCTCCACAAGTCACACCACTGTTTTGTTGCAGCAATATATTATAAAACACAAATGCTAACGTTCAAAAGTTTGTATTTTTCTTTGACAATAGGGGGATCACCATGTTTGAGGAGACCTGTTTTAGTTTAAATGGGGAAGGGGGGGTATGGTTAGAGGAGGAGGGGTTGGGCCAGATACATGGCTCCAGAGGGGGCCGCCTGATAATTCCTTGCCCAAGGACCCATCAAAACTTGGAGCTGGCCCTGTGTCTCCTCCTCTAGTGTGGTCACGAGGAGATAAGAAGTAGCTACTTCTAAACTAGAGATACCTGTTGCATCTGAACTTGGGGGTACTCTGGTTGATTTAAACCCGTGGTGGAAAAGCTTTTTTACCTGAGGATTCCAGCCCATCACATTGGAGGTCACATGTCAGCAGTGGACAGGGCCACCCCACTGCTGGCAGGTGGCCTCTGATGTGATGGCCCAGACCCCATTCACACAGAGTTTCAGCCTGCCCCCCCTCCTGAAAATGTCTCCCCCCAGTACAATTAGGTTTTTTAAAAACTTCATTGTGGGAGGGGCAATTTTTTGGGAGGGCTGCCATGTAAGGGAGGGGAGGGTTTGGCCTCTCCTCCCCAGCAGTGCCCCCATACTGCAATTAGGCTTTTAAAAAGCCTTCATGGAACCAATGGAGGCTTTTAAAAAGCCTAAATAAATTGTGGTGGACAGGAAGCAGAGAAAATCTCTAATCTTTGCAGTGATAAGCAAGTTTCAGCTGGGAAAATCTCATTATCTCCAATCAACTGCTGATCGGAGATAAGAGATTTTCTGCTGGGGACAATGCTGGCAGGCTAGATATGGCCCCCTTGCGTTGGGAGGTTCCGTATCCCTGGTTTACACTATAGCTTGTTCAAGCATGCCAGAATCATAAACCACAGTTTGCTTGAACAAGCTATAGTTTAAACCAGCCTTCCCCAACCTTCCTCCTGGTGTTTTGGACTACATTTTCCATCAGCACAGCCACCATACCCAGTGGTAAGGGATTGTGGGAGTTATAGCAAAAAACATCGGGAGGGGACCAGATTGGGTAAGGCTGGTTTAAAATTTTGTTTAAATCCATAGTTCCTCCAAATTTGGATGGAATGGGAAACTCTAGGAGTGGCTGCTTCCTATCCCCTCCTTGTGGCTACACTAGAGGAGGAGAGGCAGGGCCAGCTCCAAGTTTTGGTGGGCTTTTGGACAACAAAGTATCAATAGCCCCCTTTGGAACTATCCATTTGGCTTGATCCCTCTTCCTCTAATCATACCCCTCCCCTCTTTGGCCTCTGACAGCTCAGCTAGAGCAAGAGAGGGCAAGTGGGCGAGCTTAAGGTTGGGCAGTGCTTGTTTCCATGGTAGTGAATTACAGTTTAATATTAACATGTGAAATGAGCTAATGAGTAAATTCCTGAAAATAGGACTAAAGAGAGAGACTTCAAAATGGAGGCAAGTAAGAAACGGGGTTCCCCAAGGATCTATGTTGGGATCTGTGCTATTTAACTTAGTCATAACTTAGTCTGGCTTTAGGTTGAGCAGTTTGCCAAGAACACAAGATCATTCAGTGTAGTAAAAACCAAAGTGGACTGTAAAGAGCATCAAAAAGGGCAACAAAAATGAGATTCAATGTGAATGTAGAGTGATGCACATTGGTGGCAACTACCACCCCAATATTCTGTGGGGGGCTAGAAAGCAGTCTTTGTCTCAGATAGCATCACCTTCTACATGGAAGTTAGGTCTATTCTTGTGACTTTGAGGACATCTACACCAATCTACTAACTTACTTTACTTTTATTAATCCCCAACCACCACCACCTAAGTTTGAGGTCAGGGACATGTAAAAAAAAAAAAGAGAGAGGAATTTTGAGGAAGAAGCCATGAAGGCATATGTAGCTGCCTTATGGTGGTCAGAGTGCTGGCCCATCTATCCAAGCACTGTCTATTCGGACAGCAGCTCACCATGGCCTGAGACAGAAGTCTTTTAAGACAAGGATGGGGGACATGTGGCCCTCAAGATGCTGTTGGATTGCAACTCACATCATCCCTCACCATGGCTAGGGCTGATTTGCAGTCCAACAACAACAGGCGGGCCACACATTCCCCACTATTGCTTTAAGTCATACTACTGGATATCCTGTCAATTGGAGATGCATATGCAAAGCATGTGTTCTGTGCATTTCTCTCTGACCTTCCTCCTGGGTTTGGGCCAGCACAGGGGCTGGCAGCCAAGCTTCTTCTTTGGTATGGTCTCCTTTTTCCTTGTTGCCTTTCCAGAATAGCTGCAGAGCAAAGACTGTTATCCTACAGAATTCACGTGCTTCCTTCCCACCCACCCCCAGCAGAGGGAGAAAAGAGAAGCTGCAGCAAGCGAAAGCTTTCTCTTGGCAAGAGAAGACTTGCTGGTGACCACAAAGGCCTATTCCTGTCAAGCAGGAAGGAAGAGTGCTCTGTGGAAGAGATAGGCTGTGCCTCAAGATAACTCTTCTGTCCACTTCCTGTTGCTCAAATTAGCAGGAGCATGGGACTTTCAATGTTTTGTTGGAACCCAAAGATATGTGAGTCACTGAAAACGGTCATATCCTCAAATGCCATGAGGCTTTGGCCCAAGCAATTTGTGCCTAGTGAGATTATGGGCTCAGTCCCATGAAGCTAAGTTAATGGGACACCCTTGGGAATTGCAATAAAAGAAGGGCTGCAAGTGCTGGTTTCAAATCTGTGCATCAGAGTTCTCATGGCAGCTTGAAACACAGATAGTGGCTATTGCCCTCAGAAGTAGCTCTCTGCAATAGCCTTCCTGTTCCAGGTCCCATTCTAGGCAGAGAGGTGGGTGGCACAATATCCATAAGAGCCTGAGGAAACTATCTGCTTTCTAAGAGGTAACTATAGAATTCCAATGGGAAAGGTTTGGGGGAGAATAAAAGGGAACCCTGTTCAGGTGGTTCGCACAGTTCTTCCCCAAAGTTTTCATACTTTCTGGTTATAAGCAAGATAGATCTCTTGCTGGTTCTGCCAGTATTTTGTTCCCCTAGTTCAACTATTCCCAGAGAATAAGTTTGACACAAGTTATATGCAGTTCTAATTGGTAAGAATATAAGATGTTAGGAAACTGGAAGCCTTGTTGGTAAATGGTGTTTCCTGGATGAAAGTTATCTAGAGTGTCTCCAGTTAAATGATTGACTGACTTGAACCACTGGACAGAAGGGAAGCTTCCATTTCATGGGACTGTAGTTGCCTGAGCGGGACAGTGGCCACAGCAGCCCTTGTGGGGAGGTTTCACCTAGCAAGGCCAGTACTGGGTACACTCTTACTTGGAATTCCATCCTCATGTCCTTGCTTGATGCAGCCTCCTGGCAGAGAATTTTACAGATGACCCTACTTTCTTGAGGCACAGCCCTATCTCATGGGGGTTCAACCTTCAATATTACTGTTTTTCTATCTCCTGGCTATTAAGAAGCGCTTCTGGAAGAGATAAAATATGGTACACACAAGAAACTAAATCAAAATGAGAAAAAGTGATGATGTATAAATATATTTTTAAAAATTAATCTTAGCATCAATTTTCTTGTGAGTATTGTGTTTCAATAGAACAAAAATGTCCTCCCATCTCTCAGCTAAGATTGTTACCTGATTAAAGAAACCTTAGGTGATTAATCATTTGAATTTGTATATTTAATCAAATCTGCAAACATTTGTGTATGAGGAAAAACAGATTTAAAGAAAAGAGTCAGAAGAACCTGCTAAATGGGGTGAAGTGTGTGGTACCTCAAAAGATCAGGTAGAGGGACTTTCCACTAACAGAGCCCTTCCTCTTGTGGAAGGGCTCCTGGAAGAGAAGGCAATCAACGGCTACTAGTCCTGATGGCTATGTGCTACCTCCAGTACCAGAGGCAGTGAGCTTATGTACACCAGTTGCTGGGGAACATGGGTACGAGGGTGGTATTGTGCTCATGCCCTGCTTGTGGGTTCCTGGTCAACAGCTGGTTGGACACTGTGTGAATAGAATGTTGGGCTAGATGGACCCTTGGTCTGATCTGGCTCTTTTTATGTTCTTATGAAGGCAGTGCCTGGATCCAACTCTTTGCTTCTAGATGATATATGCATATATTGTAGTAGTCATCGTAGTAGAAAAGCCTTCCCCAACCTAGTATCCTCCAGATGTTTTGATTACAACTCCCATTAGCCCCAGGGATGATGGAAGTTGTAGCCCAGAACATTTGGAGAGCACCAGATTGGGAAAGGCTGTAGGAGAGAGATTTCCTCCTCTTCTCCAACTGCAGAGGGGGCGCTTCTTCTTAGATGGCATTTGTGCTCTGCAGGTTTTAGTACTTGTATTTAAAAATAATAAATTGTATTACCTGTTTAACTGGGGGCATCCTCTTTCAGTTGGTCAAAATGTTTTTAAACTGTTTTATCAACTAAATATTGCAGCTCTCCTTTCACATGTACACTGATAGCAAATTAACTGTCCCTTGCCAGGAAAGAGATCTTGGAGGGACAGCTCAGTGAAAAATGAACCCTGCCTTCAGCAAAATTCATGTTGGGGACTGGAAATAAAATGGGCAATATGTAATGCTGTTTTGTAAATCTGTGGTGTGGCTGCACTTGGAAAACTCTACAGTTATAGTTGCCTCATTGCAAGAAGGATATTGCAGAGCTAGCAAAGATTAACCAAAATTATCAAGAGGTTGGAAAGCCTTCCTCATGAGGAAAGTTAGATCAGATGTTGAACTTCTTTCAGCCAGAGGGCCCAATTCCATTTTGGAGAAGTTCTCTGGGGCCGCATTCCAGTGATACGTGGGGCCACAATATCAGCATATTTTAGCTTAAACCTTTTGCTGCCAGTAACTAAACATTTGGAGAGGCATTTCAATCTTTTAGAATGGGGAAAAAGTGCACAAAAGTGGGAAACCATCAAATGTTCAGTAGTTGGGGGGAAGGGGGCATTGCCATCTGGGGAACCCCAGAGGGCTAGATTTGGCCCCTGAGTGTGAGGTTCTGCACCCCTGCTTTAGATCATGCAGGGAGTCTACATGAGTAGAGCAAGCTCCCTGCTGCAGACGTTCACCCTGAACACGTGAGAAACCAGAAGTAGCTCTGCAACCTTGGGAGGAGGGGCTAAATATGCAGCCCCTTTGTATCTGTGGTGACCCTTCATGTGAGCAATGTGTGAAGAGGGCTGTAATGTATGGAACTTCTTATCCCAAGATACGACAGCCACAAACTAGATGGCTTCAAAAGGGGATTAAAACGTGTTTCTTTAGCATAGGTCTGTCAAGTGGTTATCAACTAAATGGAATATCCAAGTTTAGAGGCAGGATTCCTCTGACTGCCAGTAGCTGGGGAAAAAATAAGGGGCATAAGGCCACTGCTTGGAAGCCACTGTTGAAAATACAGGCATTAGCAGGACCATTGGCATGGGTGGGATTCTAACTCAGGAAAAAGGTAGCCCCCACCCTGATGTGAGGCCGCCACTATCAGTCTAACAATGCATGCTAGTACAATGTGCCACAAGCACAAAATAAGAAATAGGAATATATGCAGAGCCCATAACTCAAGCATATGAACTCATCCACAGACTATACATCACAAGGCATGTAACATATGTAGCCTTAATTTGTAAAATGGGTAAAAAATTCTATCTTTAGAAGACAGGGCAGAAAATACTGCCCGTTTTACAGATTGAGTACACGAGTGAAATTTAATTTCTAAATATTTTTATTTTCTGTCAAGCTAACAAAACAAAGGGTTAAACACTGAGACCCTATGATATTAACTTGCTGGGTTGAGCCTACCTAACCTTTAAAATAACTAGGTTGGCTGGGCCTGCCTGAGTTACAGCCTGACTGCTGCTGTGAGCCAGGGGGACTCTTCATACATTCTCATTCTTGGAATGTTCGTGAACTAGAAGAAGCAGGCACAATATGTCATGTTCTGAGAAACAGAAATGTGAGGGAAAGTTGTATGACGCTGAAGTAAAAGGAGAACAAGAGATAGGGAGTCTAGGGGGAGGCTAATGACAAGGTGAGGAAGTAGACTGCCATGAGAAGCTGACATACTGTATCCCAGGGAGCAAAGATGCCCCCCCCCCCCATGGTCCTCCTGTTCTTTTAAGAGTTGAATAGAAGGGAAAACTACCATGTATGGCTTTTTCTGGCATTGCAACACTATAGTGGGAAAACCCCACCTACTGAAATTCTCCTTTCATTTTCCTCATATCAGGGGCCCTCTCAGTGAAGTGCTAGAACAGCTTTCCCCTACCTGAAGTTGGTAAAAGGCACCCTGAACTTGGATATCCATCAGCAATGCTGGATTAAAAAGCACTTCCAAGTTGTGAATCTGATCTGCAATTCCCCCCATAGAATTTTGTGTCCATGGTCAGTTGAAGCATTCACCAACAGTACTGCCATCTTGTCTGCATTCAGCTCTAGGTTGTTAGCTCCCATACTACTACTACCACTACTGACTCTGGGCACCTTACCTGCATTAGATTAGAGGGTGAAGTAAGAGTGCCCCCCACTCCCATCTCTGCTGAGTGACCTGGAAGGATACCAATGCTGATGCTATTGAAAGCTATTAAGAGGGCAAGGAGAATCTGTAGGGTTGTAGACCGGCTGCCTATCTCCCAGAGAAAGCTATCAACCAGTGTGACTAAGGTGGTTTCAGTCCCCAAACCAGATTGAAATAGATCTAGGTAACCCACAGTGGCTAGGAAACCCTAGAGTTAGGCTACCACACCACCTAGTCAAGCACCTTGCCTAAGAAGAGATTTTCAACGAGTCAATAGTTATTTATTTAAAATATTTGTTTCCTGCTCCTCAGCTAAAAAGGCTACCAAAGGAGCTTACATTCAATCAGTAAAACAAGGCAGCCCCTGCCCACAGGCTTAACAGTATAAAAAAACACAATACACAACAAAAAGGGATGGGAAGGGAAGAATTAAAAATTAAGTTGTTTTCAGCAGGGTTGGTGGAATGGCCCTTCTTCCCCTCTCATCTGACTGATTTATAGTTGGATAATTGAGTAGAGTCCAAAGAAAGCGGCTTTAAAAGTGCTCCCATAAATATCTATTTGAAGGAATCTGCGATCACCCCTCTCTCAAGAAGTTATTAATAACCTCCTAAATTCAGCTAGTCATTTCTCCCCAGTTTGATATTAAGATCCAGGATGGGTAAGGGTCAAGCCTCCTCAAGTAGCAAAACCAGATACTGATCCAATTGCTTGAGACAAGATGGCACGACTAAAGGAACGCAGGTATTCAACCTGTAGTGATGTATTTATAGAATGCTTAGCAAGGGTCACAGTGAGTTATTAAGGATTCAAATGATCTCCCTGAGACTTTATAAGAAAGAGGCTGTTCATCATACAGAAAAACTCTTCTGGCAGGCATTGAGGAGGTGCCATCAATGCCACAGCATAGGCTTTCAACTGGTCTATAGCCTTCATTTGGTTTGATGCACCCTGAACTTTCCTTCATTTGAGTTCTAGTTGTCATCCCAACTGCTTCATTACTGACACCTGACAGTTCCCAAGACTACCAGTGAACTGATTTAGCTCTATGTCCTCTCAGTGTGAGAGGACATAGAGAGCATTCATGTCTACTGCTTAGGCCATCTCCAAACTCCAGAAATCAACCAGCATGCCAAAGGAATAACCATTTGTATCAGATAGAATATTCCAACAGCATTCAGGAAACCCCATCTATACCTGCTCAGCTCAGAACACCCAATTCCAACATGTAATCTGCCATATATATGGAGTCATTATATTTTGAAATTGCCGTGTTGTTGTCAAGATGGCCATGAAATTCTGAGTTGCCCCAGTCAAGGTAAGCTTTACATAAGTGCTGAAGTCTCCCAGGAGTAGAAGCTTTGGGGTCCACGGTCACTTCCACCAGCTCAGTAAGAGAGATTGTTATATTGGGGTAGAGGCACACAGACAAAATCCTTAACCTATACCAGTCACCTAACACTAGACACACATGCTCAACATTGAGGTTTTGTCAGGTAGTATTCTGAAACAACAATTCTGCCTTCCCAACCATCAAGTCTTTGTTGGCATGAAAGGTGATGGCAGATAGAAGTGCTAAGCAAGCACACAGCCTTGTTGAGAGTATGGATCATTAAAAGGCAGGAAGCAGAGGCAATATACATGAAAAAGCAAGAACTTGTAGGTTGTGGGGGCTTGGGGCTGAAGAAACAGTATTTGGGCAAAACCTCACACAGGGCGCTGGAACAGGAGAGGCTGTGATTTGATGGCAGAAAAGAAGACAGAAGAAGCTGTATTATTGTGGGTGAAGAAGTCACATGGCCACAGATTTTCCCCATCGTATGCTTTAAAAATTATGTAGAAGGAACATTTTTTGCTGAGTGCAGCTTTTGCCATCACTGTGATGGAGCACCTTGTGAAACTCTCCCTTCTATGTAACAATTAAGAGATACAGGAGTTCTGTCTCAGTTGACCTAGAAATCCTAACAGACAGAAAGCTCAAGAGATGGAAATGGGCCTGGGTTTCAGAAATTGATTTGTGCTACCCATCCACTGCAAAACTCAAAAGGAGGGCAATCCTTAGGATGGTTTGTTTCAAAGAGGGCCACTCAGTGAAGAATGTGAAATTGCAACGGTAGGCACTATATAGGCACTGGACTTCATTTCTCCTCCCTCCTACAATGGAAGTGGCATCTTTGCCTTTGGAAAGGTGCAGTAGCTTCTACAGCTGTTGAGCAAAGCAAAGAGCAACTCATGCTTCACTTTCCTCTGTTAATGTTTATAGTCCACAGATGGGCCAGCATTAGGGATCATAAAGAAAGGGTTGAAAATAAAATGTTCAGTATCGTAAGGTCTTATACAAATGTGTGGTGTGACCACACCAGGAATACTGTGAACAGCTCTGATTGTCGCATCTCAAAAATGATATTATAGAGCATAAAGGTGCACAAAGAATAACCAAAATGATCAAGGGGCTGGAGCAACTCCCCTATGAGGAAAGGTTACAAAGGCTGAGACTTTTTTGTGTAGGAAAAAGGAGTGGGGGGTGGAGACACATGATAGAGGTATATAAAATTATATATGCTGTTGAGGAACTGGACAGCACAGTTTTTTCTCCCTCTCATAATACTAGAATGTGAAGGAAATGATGGAAGATTCAGGCCAGACAAAAGAGAAGTACTACTTCCACAGCACATAGTTAAATTCACAAGATGTGGTCACAGGCACCAACTTGGATTAAATAAATTTATGGAGGATAGGACTATCAATGGCTACTAGTCATGGTGGCTATAAGCTACAATCAGAATTGGAGGCAGCATGTCTTAGAATGCCAGTTGCTGAGGGACAACAGTGATAGAGCGCTATTGCCCTCATGTCTTGATTATGGGCTTCCAGAGGCATCTAGCTGGTTACTGTGGGAAACAGGATGCTGGACTAAATTTGTCTTTGGCCTGATGCAGCAGGGCTCTTATGATCTTATGGGCCACAGTTACACCTTAGGCCACTAGTATAGTCGTACTTCTCAACTGTTACTTGCAGATGCATGTTTGCCCAAAGATACGCCTAATAATTACATTATTGCTCCAACCCATCCTACAACAGTGGGAAAACATTGGAGTGCAGACTTCTACATGAGGAAAATAGTCAGGGAAGTGGTTACCTGGATTCATTGAAAAGGTAAAGATGGGTATAGGTGGATCAGATGATATGAAGAAAAGCATGAAGACTATGAGGGGTGTCACTTATTTGAAGGAACAAATAATAACTGGTTATGGGTCAGAATAGGAGCTCAAAATATTTTGGAAACAAAATGAATATGCTGCAATAAGCTAAGATAAAAAAGTTTATTTTGTGGAAAGTAACTGATTACATGAAACATTTCATGCCATGAAATTGTAATGAAATGATGAAATGAGATTGTGTGTTATTTAGGGCTCCAACATTTGAACAGTGCTTTCAAAGGATCTATTAATATATTTGTAAGCAACGCTTAGAGATTTTCACTCTAAAGTTATTCACATGCTCCGAGTAAGGCATACACAGACTGATTCACCTGGTAACCATTCCTCTCCCAAAATATGTAGCCTACTGAGTTTTCCAGCTGGTGAGTTGTAGGTGTTACAAGAGCGCTTAGGAAATCGCTAATTAAAGGGCAGGATCCAATGGGGCTCTTACGCCCCCGTTGACTCTCTTATGCTTTGTCAATTCTGTTGTGCAAGCGGCCCCCACTGCTTGCACAATGGTGATTTAGCACTTTCAGGACAACCTGCGATGAGCGAAAACGCTTGTTTGTAGAAGGGGCAGGTTGGCAGAGTTTGCATAAGGGAACTCCGCTGACCTGCCTCCTTCCAGAAACAAGTGTTTCTGCTCGTTTTGTGGCTTCCCCTAGGAAGCACCAAACCTCCCTTCCGTAAGCGGTGTGTCCCACTAATTCCTGAAAACTTGGTGAGGTGAAAAGGAATTGGCTGGGATGTAAGTACTCCATTGGATTCTGCCCTATATGTCCATGAAAATTAAAATATTTACTCCGATTAGGAGCAATTAGCTTGCAGTTTTTAATAAATGCCAGGAATGCCTAACTATGCATTTTGTAAGATTGCTTTTGCTTCAGGAATGTAATCATTTTCTTTGAACATTTGAGATCTTGACTGAATGAGGATGATTGTGAATCTCCATTTGTGGTTTTATCAATTGGGGGTTGGACTCGATGGCCATGTAGGCCCCTTCCAACCCTACTATTCTATGAATTTTTGGAGAGGATATATAATATTGGTGAAGGCATAACTGAATCTGCCTACATTTCTATGAAATGTTCTGATAACAATGAGATAGTCCCCATGAATGACATGTAATTGCTGATATATTCCTATATTTCTCTAGTCAGATTCTGCAGGTTGGCCATAGATACAATGGCCTTTGAACAATGTCCATGCCAGCAGCCAAAGGATACTTAAGATAATGCTTCTTCACTAGAATGTGGTCTTAGATATATCCTGTCAGACCTGTGAAGAAAACATGCTAACAGATTTTATAGAAAAGTATTAAAATGTTTTAATTGGATGCTTTTGCTTGTGCATCTGGATATGTGTATTATATGCCACTGGCCCCATTGGATCTCTTCCATATTACCACAGTAAATTTAATTACAGTACCTAGCTAATGTTAATAATACAGTGACCTGAAGAAATGTAAACTGCAGGATACTTTGCATTTAGCTAAGTTATTCCAGTTCTCTTCTTAGTATTAATGTACCAAGCCTGATGTCGTAGATGTGACCGAGGCTGGCTATAACCACAAGCTACAAACTGTGATTGTGTGTGTTTGTTTGGGAGCGATATTTGGATGAGTGGAGTGTGTGTGTTGAATGGTTGAAGGAATGTTTGAATGGTGGGTGGGTGCTGAGAGTGTGCGGGTAGTTCTGGTGTGGTAAGGATGTCCTTGGGAAACTTTTGACACAGGGACCCATGGAGGGGGCCCCACTGTTCCAGTGACTTGGGGCAGATGGAGATATGGCAGGAGGAGGGGGTTGGGACATCAAAGTAGAATGGGCCACAGGTGTTTATACACTGTTCCCCTTCTACCCCCCTCCTCTAGCTCTCATGTGCCTGATAGCTCATCCACTGAGCCCCTTCTGTCTTGTGGTGCTGCTATTTAATGCCAGGTCAGTCTGCAATAAGACTGCACTGATTCGTGATTTAATTGTGGATGAGAAGGCCAGCCTGACATGTATTATTGAGACTTGGGTGGGTGAGCTGGGTGGGGTTGACTTGACTCAGCTATCCACACCTGAGTACTTGGTGCAGCACCAACATAGGTTGGAGGGCTGGGAGGTGGGGGGAGGAGTCTCTGTGGCTCATAGAACCTCCACCTCTATCTCCAGGAAACCACTCCACCTTGGAGCAGGCCTCAAGGGGTTGCGCCTGGTGTTGGGCCATAAAGACAGATTGGGGATGCTGCTGGTGTATTGCCCACCCTGCTGCCCAGCATCCTCCCTGACTCTGCTGGTGGAGGCAGTCACAAGTGTGGTGTTGGAGGAACCCAGGATTGTGGTTCTGGGTGACTTCAACTTTCATGCTGAGGCTGTCTCTGGAGTTCCAGTTCGGGACTTCATGGCCTCCATGACAACCATGGGGCTGTCTCAGTTTGTCATCAGCCCAAAACATGAAGCAGGGCATACCCTTCATTTGGTTTTTGCTCCAAGTTGTGAGCTGTGTTGTCTGAAGATGGGGGGGGGGGATCCAAGTAACCCCATTGTCATGGTCAGACCAGTTCCTGGTGAGATTTGAACTCACAGTGCTACTTCCCTCCTGCAGGGGTGGGGGACCCGTTTGGATGGTCTACCCCAGGAGACTGATGGAATCCAATGGATTTCTGAATGCTTTGGGGGATTTTCCAGTCGAGAGAGCTGGTGATCCAGCCAAGGCCCTAGCCTCACTGTGGAACAGTGAGATGCGGAGGGCCAGCGACTTGATTGTACCTGAGCGCCCTCTCCAGTGCTGTAGAGCCTGCTCCGCTCCTTGATATACTGGGGAGCTGTGGTCAATGAAACAGGCTGGACATCAGCTAGAGTGCAAATGGCATAAGACTTGAAGCGAAAATGACCAAGCATGCTCTAGAACACATAATCATGCCTATTGCATGGCGGTGCAGGCAGCAAAGAAGGTTTATTTTGCTGCTTACATTGTGTCCTCGAGTAGCTGTCGAGCAGAACTCTTCTGGGTGGTCCAGAGGCTGTTAACACCCTCCCCAGCAAATGGGGCCCTGGCCCCATCGAGGACCGGCTATGACCTTTTTGCATCACACTTTGAGGACAAAATGGCTTGTCTCCACAGCGAACTTGACACTGTTGTTAGTGCAGTTCCAATTGAGGTGTCTAATGCCACCATCTGCCCAATTTTGTGGTACCTGAGTTGTGGGGGAGTGCAACCTTGTTAATTCTGCTCGACTTCTCATCGGCTTTTGATACCATCGACCATGGTATCCTCCTGGATCGACTCCGTGGGATAGGTATCAGAGGCACTGTGATATAGTGATTCCAACTTACTAGGCCAATTTCAGAGAGTAACATTGGGTGAGTATTCCTTAGCCCCTTGGCAATTGAGCTACGGGGTGCTGCAAGGTACCATCTTATCCCTGATGTTGTTTAACATCTGTATGAAGCTGCTGGGAGCAGTCATTAGAGGATTTGGAGCTAAATGCCATCAGTATGCTGATGACACACGGCTCTATCTCCCTGTGACATCTGAATCAGGAGAGGCTGTGCAAGCCCTGGATCAGTGCCTAGACTCAGTAATGGGCTGGATGAGGGCCAATAAACTGAATCCTGGCAAGATGGAAGCCCTGTGGGTGAGTGGTTCCCAGATCCGGGAGATAGGCTCATTGCCTGTTTTGGATGAGGTTGCACTCCCTCTGAAAGCTCAGGCTCGTAGTCTGGGGGTACTGCTAGATCCATCATTGTTGCTGGAGGCCCAAGTGGCCATGGTGGCTTGGAGTGCCTCTTACCAGCTTCGGTTCATTCACCAGCTATGGCCTCTTCTGGGCAGGGATAGCTTGATCATGGCGGTATAGGCATTGGGAACCTCAAGACTTGATTACTGCAATGCGCTCTATGTGGGGCTGTCCTTAAGGCTGATCTGGAAGCTGGAGCAAGTGCAGAATGCAGAAGGTCAGCTGTTGTCCGGAGCTGCCCTTTTCAGCATGTAATTCCTTTGCTGAGGGAACTGCACGGGCTGCCTATTTGCTACCAGGCCAGGTATAAGGTATTAGCACTAGTGTACAAAGCCATAAACAACTTGGGACCAGGATACCTGAGAGAGCGCCTTCTTCTTTACCAAACTGCCTGGTCACTGAGGACATCAGAGGGCATGTCCCTGGTGGTTCCACATGGACCCATCGCCCTGCTGGAGTCCACCAAGAAAAGAGCCTTCAGTGTGGTGGCCCCCTTCCTGTGGAACTCTCTGTCTTTGGAGGTCAGGCAGGTGCTAACGTTGTGTTGTTTTTGGCGCCTCCTGAAGACACAGTTATTTCGAGAGGCCTTCCTTGAGTGACCACCCACGGTTTATTAAGTTGAGAATGTGTTTCTTTTAAAATGTTTTAATTGTTTTAATATGGTGTTTTATTCTTCTGTCTTTGTTGTTCACCACTCTGTAATTTTTTGATGTGGAGGGGTATATAAATATTATAAATAAATAAATTTTTACTATTTCTGAGGCCTAATGTCAGTTGTGACTTACCATGGAGAAACATCTCCACATAGTTCCTTGCCACAACTGTAATGTGTAACTTCAGTAAATTAATTATGAATTAAATTATGAGAGCCAGTGTGGTGTAGTGGTAAGAGTGTTGGACTAGGAGCTGGGAGATCCGGGTTCTAGTCCCCACTCGGCCATGGAAGCTCACTGGGTGACTTTGGGCCAGTCACAGACTCTCAGCCCAACCCACCTCACAGGGTTGTTGTTGTGAGGATAAAATGGAGAGGACGTGGATAATGTAAGCCGCCTTGGGTTTCTTGCAAGAGGAAAAAAGGCGGGGTATAAATGCAATAAATAAATAAATAAATTCTAATTAATAATTATCCAGGATGTCTCTTCACCAAAACCAACCACCTCCAGGATAGTGTGGTACTGGTGTGTGACCCAACACATATGAGAGCCAGTGTGGTGTGAGAACCAGTATGGTGTGAGAGCCAGTGTGGTATAGTGGCAAGAGTGTTGGACTAGGAGCTGGGAGATCTGGGTTCTAGTCCCCACTTGGCCATGGAAGCTCACTGGGTGACTTTGGGCCAGTCACAGACTCTCAGCCCAACCCACTTCACAGGGTTGTGAGGATAAAATGGAGAGGAGGAGGATAATGTAAGCCGCCTTGGGTTCCTTGCAAGAGGAAAAAAGGCGGGGTATAAGTGCAATAAATAAATAAATAAAATGATGAAGTAGGATGCATTTAACAATGCTAGGCAATGGGGATGGCTAATCATAGGGCATTCCACATAACACACTGTCACAGACTGTTTCAGAATAGGCATAAAGGAGTATTACTTTTGCTTCCAGGTTTCAGTTCATTTAAAGAGAATTTACTATTGTATACTTACTATTGTCTTATTTTTTTCCAATAGACATGCTATATATGTGATGAACAAGGCAGAGAAAGTAAAGCAGCCACTGGTGCTTGCATGACTTGTAATAAGCATGGATGTCGTCAGGCTTTTCACGTGACATGGTAAGTAAACACTGGAGGGGAAATCCGGCTGTTTTTTCTGAGCTATCTAGTTTTATTACCCTGGTAGATGTGGCTTTAATATGTCGTGGTACTTTTACATTTAAAGGACATGTCTTAACATATTGTTTTAGTAGGTACATTGTACTGTGCCATTCTAGCCATAATTCAGTGTGATATACAATTTCTGCTGCTAAGACTATATCAGAAAGGTTTGAATCCCCCCCTCCCCCCAAATACTGGCCACTAAATCATTTCCAGTTACCTTAATGCGTGTTTAGATAGAAAAAAGTGGAAAATATGCTCCCTTAATTACATAGACAGTCATCAAATTTAGATGCTACCTACATAATAACCTGTTTTAGAAATGTTTTTCTTAAGTGTCTTCAGAGTCTGACTCTTTCCTAACTATTTTTCTTTCTCAGTGCACAGTTTGCAGGACTTCTGTGTGAAGAAGAAGGTAATGGTGCAGATAATGTCCAGTATTGTGGTTACTGTAAATACCATTTCAGTAAGCTGGTAAGAATTTGTTGAATTTGGTGTTTCAAATACTGCATTTTAGTAATATTATGTGATTTTAATTGGGCTACTAATGTGGTGTTGCTTATACTAAACACTGACTAAAATTTAATCTTCTGGACATTTTTTAATGTGGAAGTAAATGTTCATATGTTAAATTCAGTGTGTTGCAATATTATGAGTGGCAGTTGACTTTTCAGTTTTATCCCATAGTGAGTTTAGTTTTCATTATGGAAAAGGCCTGAAGAATACCCAAAATGTTAAAATAACAAGATGTCTGGATAAATGTCCAATGCAGACATATGGTTGCCTTGCCATGGACTACATATAGAGAACGTAAGACTTGCCTATCAGGTCAGACTAAACTTCATCTAGTCCAGTATTCCGGCTCCCAACGGAGGCCAGTGCCTCTGAGAAGCTCACAAGCAGGACAATAAAATGATAGCCATCCTTCCTGATCTTTGGCCTCTATATCCAGTAACTGAAGATAAAACGTCTTGTAACATGAAGGTTCCTTTTTAACTATCATGGCTAATAGCAACTGGCTTGCTTCCTGCTTCTGTTGTTCTTATGTAAAAAAATACTGAAAATCTTCATTAGCTGTTTTCTCCTTAAATTCTTTTTAGGCTTGTTTTATTTACATCTGCTTTGCCAGAACATATTTTCTTATTGTCCCCTGCAATTCAGGCAAGAGTTGTAATTTTTCTAAAAAAAAGTGTTCTTGCTTTCTATAACATTCTTGATCCTGCTATTTAACTAAACTGGCATCCTATTGAACTTCTTTGTGCTTTATCTCATTTGTTGTATGCATTTTACTTGAGCTGCTATTATATAAATTTGAAATATTTTCTAGACTTCTCAAAGGGATTTCACCTTCCCAACTGTGTACGTTTCAGTTTACTTTTAACTAATTATCTCATTTTTTAAAAATGCACATGTTTACGATTAAATATGACTTGTGTTGGAGTTTCTAGTCATTCCTTCACATTCATTACGTTGAACATAATTGGGTCGTCATTGTTTCTAAATGGATCGTCACCGCTTACATTTTGAGCCAGTTTCTATGTACCTTTTAGGATTAAATAAGAGATGTCTCTTTTTGTGAGGTACAGTTATTTATTGTGTCTAGAAATTATGTGTCTGTTGTGATTGAAATTTTCATTATCCTGCAAAATTGCAGGCAGTTGAAGTTTCCTGTTATAACATTTTCAACCTTAGTTGTGTCTCTGACTACTTTTTGTATCAGGGTCACCATCAGATGTTGATCTTTGGTTGGGGAAGCAAGTCATATATTATTATTTTTTACTTGGAATTTCTACCCACAGGGATTTTGTGGGTAATTTTGTTTTGTGTTTTAAGTTTTCTAATTAATTCAACTCTGACTTCTTTTGAGAGCAAACCATTTCCCATACAACTGACTATGCCCTGTCTTGTAAATTTATAGAGATATTCATATGTTGTCATAAGCTACAGATAATCTTATGTCATTTACTTATTTTCTTAGGCAAATTATCTATATTCTCTTCTAGTTCCAGGCTTTCTAATTCATATAGTTTGTCCCTCTTTTAAAATTCTTTTTGAGTGTGGGATTTCAAATGCCTTTCAGCCATGACTGTCAGTCTTTCTGATTGGCTCCTGTCAGTTTGTGTGTTCATTGTCAATTTCTATGCTATCCCTGCTTTGAGGGTATAGAACATGACCTGTAAGAGATGAGCCATCCTGAAGCAGATGTTCCTCAGAACTTGTAGGTTCTTCCCCCCAAAGTCAGTGTAAAAATGACTTTACCTTCTATTATTTAAATGCTGGCATTCTGATTCCTTTGTATTTTGAGAGGAGCAAGTCTTGTCAATACAGAATGGAAGTTATAAGCTTTACATAATTGAGAGATGACCTATGGGGATTCTACAGTGTATAAAGGTTCTCCACCCGCCTCCCCCACAAGCAGATTAAAGTGTTAGACTTCAGTTTGATATTTCTTGTATCTGAGTGATGCATTTGCAGTGGGATGCCTGATATTTATCCTTGTTCAGTCCTTACTCTCCCACAATGCACTTCAGTTCATGGTTTCCTTTTCCTTCTGATCTTCACTTGGTGCTACTGTCATTCCTCTTGATAGGTTTCTTGCTCTCTTAAGCTGGATCTCTTTTCCTCCTTTGCCCTGCCTGGCAGATTCTGTCACCTTGCTTCTGCTCCATCCAGTGCCCTGAGGCATCTTTGTGTTCTTACTTGACATGATTTATCGCCCAAGCCTGGACTGGAATGGCAGCTCAGAGTTTTGTGCTGCTTGCCTTCCCTCTAGTATTATATTAGTATTGTCTATCACTGGGAGGACTTAAAATGCCAAAAACAACTATAGCTGGGGACTTCTTGGCCCATTCTAAGCATGAGGTGCCAGGGTGGCCCCTTGCTTGTTTGCCCTCTAGTGCCAGGAATTAGAATTGTATTCTTCTGATTCTCCCACCCCCCTGCCCCCAACAGCATTAACATTTTCTAAGGATCCCTTTTATGTTCTGATTTGTACATTACCTGATACTTAACTGTTCTTCTGTAAGCCATATGACACATCCTTTTGACAGTCCATATATTCATGGCCCTGCCCTGCCCTATCTTTCCAGTGCAATGTCCTAGTTATAACTATGGGGGTTTAATTATATTTTGATTTGCACCATCTAGTAGTCCTCTTACAGTTTCTTTCTCGTATATACTTTATGTCGTATATAGTCTGTTGGCTTACTTTCTTCTTAAGAGCAGCATGAAACAGTTTTGGAACTTATCCAGAATTAAGGGTTGTTGAATAACTTCGGTTTTAAGTGCTCATTTGGACCAAGCATTTAATGTCTGTTCAGTTTAGTTGTACTTTGGGGAAGTGTAATCCTCAATACTTGTTCAGATTCTATTGATGAAAGTTGCAGTTGTGATTCTTGTTAAGATTTTAAATCCAGCGTATTAACAGGCATAACTCCATTGATTTAGTTGTTTATACCTGATGGAATTTGACTCCTGTACTTTAGTAGAACCTTGCACTGACAGAAAAATAAGTACATCTATATAAAGTAAGGACTAATTTTAATAATGCCACAGTTTAATAATGGCATAGTCTGAGTTTTATAAATCTGCATGGCTTTGATCATGCAGTGGAGCTGACAATATGGTTTCTGACGTGCGGTGCTATGTGGTTGTTTAAAAGAAGATCATGCACTTGGGACCTGTGTGTTTGGGACTCTGGCTTTTCCCATGATTTCTCAATCTATGCCTCATTCAACAGCTGTTCCACAATGTTCTATAAATCCTTGCTCTTCTCTAGTCAGTGACATCATACCTTAAAACAATAACATTCATGTCAGGCAGAAAGTCCAAGAAAACATGTGCATCCCAGCTAAGAAGGAGAGGCTTGACTAACTGTACATACATCTTGAAATCTTAATTTGCTGGTTGCAAATGTTACAGTTTTTAATGCATTGAAGGAATGGAATTGTGCACTACTTTTTGCAACACTATAAAAGAACAGGTAAACCCTGTGCCAGTGTTCTACTGAAGCTTATTGATGCCACAGCTGTTAAAAGTATTTATTTATTATTTTTAAGCACTATGCAAATAAATGTTGCACCGAGAAGGGGAAAGGGTCTAATATATATTTAGCCTCCTGGGAAGTTGTTGGTGATTTGATGTAGACTCATACATTACTGCTTATATTATAAGGCAGAGGTAGGTAACCTGTTGCTCTCCAGATGTTGTTGGAGTCCCACTTCCAGCAGCCCCAGCTAGCATCACAAATGGTTAAGAATGATGGAAATTCTAGTCCAACAACATTTGGAGGCCCATCAATTCCCCACCCCTGTTTTAAGGCATGACTTCATAGAAATGATTTGCTTGTTGATTCTGAAATGGGCTTTGGCCTTCTTTTACTTTTTTAGCTGTTTTAATTATCAGCTTCAAAGAGTAATCAAATAGAAGTAATCTTTTAAGGTGCTAATTCTTTAAGCCATAAAGTGGCTGCCTCACACATGTAAGATGAACAAACATTTCTTAATATCAAAGTTGCCTGTACAAATAGTGGCACTGTTGACTTCAGACTTTTCATACTTTCCTGAACAGTTTTATTTAGATTATGTGTGTTTTGGTTAGCTTCTCGGACAATTTATGAATTTTTGTTTTGTGTGATAAGGTGGTTGTCACACTTAGTTTAGACAGCTTTTATGTATATTCATTTCATGAATATATATTTTGTCTTTTTAGAAAAAGAGCAAACGGGGATCTAATAGGTCATATGATCAAAGTTTAAGTGATTCTTCCTCTCACTCTCAGGATAAGCACCATGAGAAGGAGAAAAAAGTAAGTGGATCTGTTACATAACACATCTGCTTTATCGTATTAGCACCTTCTACATGTTTCATTAGTAATCATTAAATGTATGAGGATGTTTGGTTTCTGCAATGTGGGAAACAGATATATGAATAGTATCTGCATGTTGATTCATAGATAACAGGATATAGTGGAGGAACTCTCCTTTTTGTTCTTTACATTTCATTTTACCAGTGTCCTCCTTGTTTCAGTTTGTGGGGCAATGGGATTAGAGTAGGGTTTCTTGCATGCAATTGATTTAATTCTAGTTTTTGTCAAGAAATATTTTAGTCAACTTGTTTTTCATTTGACTATATGAATAGCATACTAGTTCCTAAACATATCAGTTGCTGTCATATCTTACTCTTTATTGCAATCTTTCATGTACCCATTTCACTTCTCTATTGAAGAAAGCCAGCTAGAGGTTGTTTGTTGGCTGATCTTTTGGTGGTACTAGCAGTCTTTCTGTCCTGTAATTACAGGGTGCCATTGTCATTCATATGGAAATTTGTAATCTTTCAGTAAATTGTAAAAAATAAATAAATCACTAAACACTAATTGCATCCCTGTTGACTTATTCTTCTTATACTTTGATTTTAGATAGTTTAGGGAAGAAGGTTGATTCAATGTTGGTAAGTGAATACTTGCAAATTTTTGGCTCACAATACCAAATTTACAATTGCTTAAAGTTATTTGTTTTCCACTGTGTAGAAATAAAACAGCAGATCTGCATAAAATATCCCAAACCTTCATCGGAGGAAAGGAGACTCTGTCTGGATGCTCTAAACCCATGTTCAATGCTATTTTGTTTGTGACATATCTATTTCTTTGTGCAGAGGACTTGGCTTTTCAAACTTAGCTATATTGACTAGGATTCATAGGGATGTATGCATTAAAGCTTCTCTGGCTGAGCTCCTTGTCAGTGATGTGAAGTGGAAATTTTTCCATAACTTTACACTACCAAACTTTCCTCTGGAAAAAATCCATTTCTTAAAGTGTATTGTTTCATAAAATTAATTAGTGAATGAATTTTTAAATAGTTGATACAATACTAGTCACATTTAGCAATTTCAAAGTTGTATCATTGGTCACAAGCACAACTGCTGATGAGGATGAAGCATGATACGTTGCTCACAGACTTGTTGCAGGATGAACCATCCTTCAGTGAAAGAGAATGTGGCTCAAATAATTCTGCATTAGATTTGCCTCAGTTTTATCTGGAACTAATAAGTAATATGTTTCTTCAGACAGGCACAGTGCAACTGAAGGTGCCCTAAGTGAAAGTTAAAACTTTGTTGATTAGCATCACATAATCTTATTAATATTTTAAGTATTCTAATAAATATAATTTCTAAGTGAAGCGCTGAATATAACATTTAAACCACATTAAGTGAGCTTTACTGAATTATTTTTCCTAATCGAATATGTCAGTTCAGCTACTTTTGGCTGCTTGAATTTTTTAAACAATATTTATATAGCACATAATATTAAAATGGAATACTTTTTCAGTTTTGTTTACTAAATGTAAGTGAAATATGCTAAATCAGATCCCTGTCCATTTTAGTGCAGTGGAACATTTTCCAATTCACAGTGTTTTGGGAAAACCCATATCACTATGAATTGTACATCCCAGAAAGCCATATATGAAGATTGGGATACCTCATATTGCCTTTTATTTACTTTATGCCATCATATGAAGAAGTTTTTATCTTAGGCTATATCTTGTACAAATAGTTACATTCCCCCCACCCTTCTTTCTGAGCAGTGGCTATACTGGAATGTACTTGTGCATTTGTCACTGCAAGTTATTGATAAAGTTAACTATTAATGGTTCTAGGAAAAGGGTGACCTTTGGAACCATTGATTTGTGATATTCAATGAGAATTTAATACTGTTCTGTTACTAAGATTAATAGCATTAGAATCCTGTATACTAATAGCAAATTAATTCTCTGAGTGTGCATCCAAAATGGCACCATCCACACACAAGAGGAGGAGAGCAGGCCTGGGGAAACCCCAGCATTTGCAGGAGTACCCCCCCCAAGGAAAAACCTCTAAGTGGGTGGAACTCCAAAAAGGGCCCAGTGAGGACCGAGCATGCTCAGTGGCCACAGAATGCTAAGTGTTCGGCGGGGTGGGAGCAGGTGGGGGAAGGAAAACCGGGCTTGGAATGGGTATCCTGGAAAAGGGCATTGCTGGCTGGTTGGAACCCTGATCAGGAGCAGATCCTACTTGTACGGAGTGTTGCTGGAGTCTGCTTGCCTGTTAGGTAGGTTTTAAACAGATTAAAACCTACCTAACAGCTAATGACATAATGAAAGCTACGTTTTTAAAGCCAATTGACTTGTCCTTACCTAGTGCTAAATCCAACATTATGCAAGTGGATTTCCATATGCACAATGAGAGTTCCTCTTACCCTCCTACCCTGACACAGCCCCTCACTCATACCACAAATCTGCTCCGGGGGCGGGGACGCTTTGGAGCAGATTTAGGGTGAATGGCTGCAGGGTGGAGGGGAATGGCTGCAGTGTCTGTTCTGCTGGAGGAAGGACACCATTGAATACAACCCCAGTAACAATCGTAAATAAATCTATTTACATAATTATTTTTATCAATCAAGGTATTCAGCCAAATTATAAACTGAAGTTCATAATTTGTTTAAATCTCTTGATTGATAAATTTCAGTTTCGAAAATGTGAGAATTCTTCCATAATTCTAAAGATGGAGTATGAGCATTAGAGACAATTATGACAGTTAACAAGCCTGGACAGTATTGCAGAGGAGGGGCAATGGCAGGCATTAAGAAACTGATCATTTTAGCCTATATGCTTCTTCAAGTCATAATGAAAACTTGGGTGGAGAACTTCTTGCTACACTTGTTCAACAACTATGTCCAGCTTTTTTAATGAGCTGCCAAGCTGTTCAGTCCCTAACACTTAATGTATAGGACAATCTGTACTGTGTGAAAACAACATGCAGTGTGTGAACAAAATCAAACTGAACTGAAATGACAATCATTCAAAATAATATTTATTTATTAAAACAATATTATTTTTTGCTTATTTAAAACTTTAGTATTGTGAAATCCTTTAATTTGTATTATACTGGAGAAAATTTAAATGCTGCAGGTACACTGGAGAATGTATTATCCATTAGCAAATATCCTATATTAGTGGTGTTAAAAAGCCATTTAAAGGTAAAGCTTAGGGTCCCCCAACTGAATTCCATAGGGCTAGGAAGCTGGTGCCATTAGTAGAGCAAGGAATCTGGCTCACCATTGGTTATTTGATTTAATGTGTTGTGCACATGTTCAGAAATGGTGTTCCTGCTAATTTCTGCATGTTCAGGACAGAGATTACTTTTGGGATATGTGTCTGTGTGCTGAGATCCCTGTTTTGATGCTGGCTTCTTTCCTTTTTTGGAGGGAGAAGGAATGCTTACTCTTAAAGCCCTCTCGTTTCCCTTTTATCTGGTGGTGTGGATATAGACAGTTGTATCAATTCCCATTCGTGTTGAGCTAATGAATTAGGTGCTTTATGGAGGAGAAATATGGTTGAATTTGGATCATCTTTTATTCTTCTGTCATTATAATTATTGGTGGTATCTTGAGTGGTATATTCCCATTTCTGTTTCAGTGGCAGACTTTTTTTTGGATGGGTTGATTGTACTTGACAGTTTGAGGTAGAATTGATGGTTTATTGTCTAATTCTGGTGAAATTGTTATCTATTTTTTGAAAGGCACAGCCTGGTGGCATCCCCTTGGTGGGGAGTTTGCCTTTCCAAATCACCTTATTTGTTCACTCTAGTATTTATTTATATTTTGCTAGACTAGTCAACAGTAGGCTGAAATAAGAGCCTCCTGCTCTATGGGTTGCAGGAAATAAACAAAAGTATTATAATGTTAATGAAGAGAACATCTTTTGAAAAGTAGTGCATTGCTGGATAGATCTTCGGGATACCTGCAAATTTTGACTTTTCTGCATACTCTTCAGGGATTGAATCTGTTCTCTTTTGGTTCAAGGTGCCAAGAAGATAACTGGCTGCCCTGAATATCCAGCATCACTTAAGTTGGAAGCGGCTCCCCCCCTCCCCCGCTTGTGGGCATGGTGGCTGCTGTATCATGCAAATGGAATTATTGTTTGGGCAGGTCTTCAAGAAGTATTGTATTGCAGTTTTGGCTCAGTAAGAGGAAATTGTCTGGTCAGGGCTGAGCAGCAAATTCCAAAACTGATTTTCTCCAGTATACTATTGGGAGATGTGACTTTTATACCTCTTCCATGATCCCTCTCCTCTTCAAGCAAACTGGGGCTCTTGGGGTGAACTGCTTCTGGAACTGTCCCATACCCATAGCTTTTCTATAGGTTAAACTCAGGAAGTCCTGCTGCATCTCCAAACTCCCGCCCCCTGCGCAAATCAAAGCTTTTATATAGAGGACCACTTGGAAAGGTGACATCACGTGGGGCTTTTGTGCCCAGGCCCAATATACCCAAGGGGTGCAAGCATGGCGCTGCTACAGTTATGAGGTAGGTGGGATATACAACTAAGTGTGACTGAGCAAACAAGCCTAGGACTGATTAATAAGTAGACAGCTCACCTCTCTTTGATTTCTGTTCATAGCCTTTACATCTTGCCCTATCTAGTTGAAGCTTCAGAATAATGTTCCAGTCCTCAAATTCTTGAAGGTCTGCCTAATTGCTTCTAGTTTAAAGCCTTTAACTTCTTTGACTTTAGTTTTAAATTAATCCAGTTGTAATTTATACACCCCTTCCTGGATCCCTTTACCTGTCCCTCCCATTTGCTTTCTTCCATCTAACCTACTATGAGATATTCCTCCTTATCTTCTGGCAAGAATTCTACATCTAGGTAACTGTTCTGTGGTGATCTATTTATTAATTTGCTGCTCTTCCACTAAGAGTGGAACTTCACAACAATAAATTAAATTAAATTTATTTATTTATTATTAAATTTATTAATCGCCCATCTGGCTGGTCACCCAGCCACTCTGGGCGATGTACAACATACAATAAAACAGTTTAAAACAATAAAATTCTACAATAAAAACATTTCCTAAAATACCCTAACCCACCCCAAATGCCATATGTCTGTAAACAGCATCAAATAACCTCCAACTATAAAAATATGAGATAGAGCCATAACACGAAAAGTGTCAGTCAGAGCCAAAGGTTTGGTGAAATAAAACAGTCTTTACAGCTTGGCTAAAAGCTTGTAGCATGGGAGCCATGCAAGACTTTAGGGGGAAGGAGTTCCACATCAGGGGGCCGCCATCAAGAAGGCCCAGCCCCATCTCACTACCAGCTATTCTTCTGATAGTGATGGGACTCTTCTGAAAATAGGATTTCACATAGGAGAAGGTGGCATTTATTAAGGTATAAGCCCAAACAGTATAGTGCCTTGAATTGTGCCTGGAAACAAATTGGGAGACAGTGAAATCAAAACAAGGGAGTAATATGATCTCTAGAGTGTCTCCACTTCAAAGCAGTTCTTCATCAGCTGTCATTTCCAAACACTTAAAGCACATTATACTAGCCCAACCTGGATCTGACCAAGACATGGATGACAGGGGCTTGGTAAGCTGTGACATGTTGAACTGTATACATGGTTCGCTGCATCATGGAGAAAGCAAGAGAATTCCAGAAAAACGTCTATTTCTGCTTCATTGACTACGCTAAAGCCTTTGATTGTGTGGATCACAACAAACTGTGGCAAATTCTTAAAGTGATGGGAGTACCAGACCACCTTACCTGTCTCCTGAGAAACCTGTACGAGGGTCAAGAAGCAACAGTAAGAACCAGACATGGAACAACCGAGTGGTTCAAAATTGGGAAAGGAGTACGACAAGGCTGCATATTGTCACCCTGCTTATTTAACTTATATGCAGAGTACATCATGAGAAATGCCGAGTTGGATGAATCAGAGGTCGGAATTAAGATTGCTGGGAGAATTATCAACAACCTCCGATATGCAGACGATACCACCCTAATGGCAGAAAGCGAAGAGGATCTAAAGAGCCTCTTGTTGAGGGTGAAAGAGGAGAGTGCAAAAGCTGGTTTGAAAGTCAACATTAAAAAAACTATGATCATGTCATCTGGCCCTATCACTTCCTGGCATATAGAAGGGGAAGAAATGGAAGCAGTGACAGATTTTACTTTCTTGGGCTCCAAGATCACCGCAGACAGTGACTGTAGCCATGAAATTAAAAGACGCTTGCTCCTTGGGAGGAAAGCTCTGGCAAACCTAGACAGCATAGTAAGAAGCAGAGACATCACCTTGCCGACAAAGGTCCGTCTAATCAAAGCTATGGTTTTCCCAGTAGTAATGTTTGGCTGTGAGAGCTGGACTATAAGGAAGGCTGAGTGCCAAAGAATTGATGCTTTCGAACTGTGGTGTTGGAGAAGACTCTTTCGAGTCCCCTGGGCTGCAAGGAGGTCAAATCAGTCCATCCTAAAGGAAATCAACCCTGAGTGCTCATTGGAAGGACAGATACTGAAGCTGAAGCTCAAATATTTTGGCCACCTAATGCGAAGAGAAAACTCTCTGGAAAAGACCCTGATGCTGGGAAAGACTGAAGGCAAAAGGAGAAGGGGACGGCAGAGGATGAGATGGCTAGATAGCATCACCGATGCAATGAATATGAACTTGAGCACGCTCCGGGAGAGAGTGCAGGACAGGAAGGCCTGGCGTGCTATGGTCCATGGGGTCACGAAGAGTCGGACACGACTGAACAACAACAAAATACATGGTATACCAACTTACGTGATGGATCATTCCTGTTGTACCTGTAAATGTGGTGATTTGGATAATTGATAGTAGAATAGATGTTGCAAACTTTATCGAAAGAAATGAAAATCTACTAATGTACTACTCTAAAACTTTAAGATACAGATATTAATTTAAATTTAAAATAAAGTGAATTTGTCTTTGTCAACTGACCAGACTGCAGAGGCAGAAGTCTTAACCAAGCTAAATGATGGTCTATTTTTTTGCAAAAGAGAAAACTAAAAATGGCTCTTCTAACATTCAAAACTACCTTGTTTTATAGCAATCTGAAGACCACAAGAATTACTAAATATAATCTTGCCCAAACAACAAAAATGTGTGCTTGGAATTTTTTCCCATGCCTGCAGATACTTAAAATAAAGTATGACTCCAGAACCACAAACCCCTGTACTGAAAAATAAGCTTTCAAAAGAAGCCCAACTCAGCAGATCATCAAGTGGCATCTCATTGACATAGCTCCTTTTCCCATTGAACTTAAACTATTCCACTAGACTTTAAAAGGCCTACAAATGTTGAAATGTTTGTCTAGGCCAACATGATTGTGGGTGCCATTTATCCTGAGATAACTCTCAAAATCTGTGGTTGTATAACCAGGGTTGCATACTTCTGTGGTTTCTCAAAAGAGATCTTATATAACCTTGGAAAGGAAAACTCTAGCAGCACAGGATATATTACATCTTCTTGGTCATTTGACAACTTGTATTCCTCATACTCAAGCCACCACATACAGGTCTACTGTAGTGAAGAAAGAGCGAACTGCATCTGATGGGATGCATACTTTTTTCACCCAAACACAAGTATGCTGTGCACTGTATATGGAAACAATAGAATCTTCTTGCTGCTATTGTGTTTTGAAGCTTGCTAATAAAACTCTTTCCATGTTTCTCCAAATCAAATGGAACAGTGAATGTTACTGAGCCAGTTAATTATCATTAATCTTTACTGAGTTGGAAGTTGGTAGAAAGCAAAAAAGGACTTCATTGTTGTAGTCAGATGGCCTTTTGAGAGTTCATATGAGCTCTCAGGGACTCTTTGAGGGTGGTGAAACAACTAGATGGTCTATCCCATGAGACTTAGGTAGCGTGTAGGATTGCAGGACACTGTGGGAAGATATATAGGCTGAATTTCATGGTAACCTTGGTGACAGGTTGATTGAACTGTAGAACAGCAATCTGTCCTTTGACCATGAGACATGGCTGCCCCCAAGTGTTCCCTCCTACTGGGGACGTAAGGCAGCTGTAGTTGGAGAGCAGACATCTAAAGCACAGCTGGAACTCACATTGTACTGAAGTTAAAGATGAAAGATCTGCAGTGTAGATCTTTTCAAAAGATTTGGTTATGGCAGTGGTACTGGAAAATAAGTCTCTCTTCCTATGCCGCAGTCTACAAACCTTTCCTCAGCTGATCTCAGTTGGAAATGGCTCATTGGGTCAGTTATGTTCTTCATTTGCCCTCAGCTGCTTGTATTTAGCTCAGCTAAGTGACCTTTACTTTGACTATGCACTGTATTCTCTTTGACTAGGGGTATTGCTAGGGGTAATGTACACCTTACCCTTAAGAAATGTATTCAAAGTAAAGTATGTTAATGAAGAATTATTATCTCCCCTCCCCAAAACACACACATTGTTCATGTTATTCTGAGTTACATTAGGGATTATGAACATGGGACCAGAAGCCATTCCAGATTAATCTAATAAAAAATTGAGAGATTGTGTATGTGCACAGTGTGGATTTGGGGATTTTAGGTTTTTTTATTTTGTTTGTTTTGCGTATGTCTCAGTTGATGTCACATCAATTCAGGAGTGATATGTAGAGCAGTTGCTCAGAGAAGGAATTACAGAAGAAGTAGCTGGCAGAGGCCCCCTCCATCCTCCCTCTTGTACTTGCTTCCTGCCACCACTTCTGCCTCCCTCCCCCTTGCCAGGTCAAGGGGAGATTGACCCTTGAGCATCTTGCTCTTGCAGTGGGAAGAAAAGCACAGGGAACAATGACCCTCTGCTTCCCTTGAATACATGAGTATAACGGGGGTGTGGTTGTGATTGCCAGTCTGCTGCCATATCAGGCAGGCTGTACACATTTGTTCTGACTTAAAGGGATAGCTCTCAAGATGGAAATGAAAGAGAAAGGAACTGTGTGGCGACCAAGCCTACCTCTTTCTTGAGCTGGTTGTGGAGTGCTGAATGCTGCACACTGCCCTATAGCTGAGCTGACTCAGCCAGTTGAGCAACTTGGCAGCTTCTTGTTGTCTCTAAGGCCAGAAGAGTGGGAGTTCTGTGCATAGAACTGCCATAATGATGCACAGTTTGCAATTCTGGAGATAACCTGTGGTGCAGTTGCTGATAGCTTCAGGCAAGTAGCAAATTACAAGGATGAAAGTGATCAGCTGCAGATTATGTCATGCCCATCCTGACAAGTAAATAACAGCTAGGTCTACTGCTAGCTGTAGTTCTGATACTTTTCTCTTTGGGTCAGAATAATATTGCTCTTGGATAGGGGGAGCTAGGAAGTCCCATAATTTATAAGCCTCCCTTGATTGCTTGAGATTCTTTTGATTAAATTGCCCATTCCATAGGTTGTGGTAGTGGTAAGCATGCTTTTACTGCAACAGTCTGGTCAGAAGGCTATTTTATTTTTTAGATAGGCTATTACCTTTTACCTTCAGGTGGGGATGTAGTAGTGGCTGTTCTTGAAGTTGCATCACTGTGTAATTATCTGCATATGATGAAGTAAGCTTCAGAGACTAATCCTACAGCCCCTAGACAGCATCTGGGGCACCATAGGAAACTGCAGATCACCTCCTTCGTGCCCCCAGGCAGAGCTACAAGCGCAGAGGAGGATATCCAATAGAGTTGTGTGGATCTTCCCTCCCCCATTTCCTCTGCCCTTCCAGCCACCATAGAAAACTTCTATGAGGTTGTAAGTGGTGACCTCATAAGAGAAGTCAGAGAGAGAGAAAAGGGGATATGCTGGGGGGAGGGGAGGGGAGAGGCTGTGATATGCAATATCCCATGGGCTTTCCAGGCTCTTCACCACTCTCCAAAAGGTAAGTCAACTAGATGGCTCAGAGGCCTGTCTAGCTACTTTTGCATTTTAAATGTAGGAACAGAGGTTAAATTGCCTCCGTCCTCCTTTTGCCCTGCCTGTCTGTTGCTGATAGGGCATAGGATAGACAGAGGGCTCTGAACCTGGAGCCTTCTGTCTATCAGAAGTGCATCCCATAGGATTTCACCCTTAGGTACAAAAAGTTATGCCAGAAAAAATTGCTTGCATAAATTGCCATAGAACTCTTGCTTTTGCTGGAACTGACTAACACAGCTATTCCTCTGGAATGAACTTCTAGAAAGCTTTATCCCTGACCTATAATATTAGTGGCTGTTGACCACAATGTAATTTCATTGAACAATGGATTTTTTGGCTACTCAAACCACATTTTGCAACATGATCTAGACTGTGGCATTCAGACATCTTGTTTTAATTATTATCTAATTATGTTTTGGCAATTGAGAGTGCACCACAGGTCCCCCCCCCCCATTCTCTCCTGGATACATGTGCTTCTTCCCCCTCTTTTTGCCTGATTAACACTAACTGTGATATCTAAATCCAAATGACTATAGGTACTTCTAACCATAGTTTGCTCTCAAACGAGAAAACTATGAGAAATTGAAACTGGAATCTAGTTTTAATCTTTGGTTTGAGAACAAATAGTGGTTACCAGTAGCTATACTTATACTGGTTCAGGTATCAATGGTAAGCCATAGTTATCATAAACCAGCAAAGGAGGAGAAGTGTTCATGGGCAGGAAGAAGAAGAAAGAACCACACAACTCTAGGATACATTCCTAATCAAATCATGGTTTGATAATCATTGAGCATCATGTTTAAACTAAACCTGCAACAGTTCTCACCCCTCAAGAGAAAGGAAATTCATTTTGAAATTTCTCATAATGTGAACTTGTATACAAGCAGGATAATTTAATATAGAAGTTACGTATTATGGAGTAGCTTCTTAAGATTCATAATATGGGAGTGATGATTGTTGTGTCACTTGTATGCATGTTTTGTTTTTGAAATCAAGCATATCTGGGTTTACTTGCTGTCTTCTACAATTACCACGACTGGAGTTAGTATTCTGTGTATTTTTAAGAACAAGGAGAGTGCAATCTCCTTTAAATCAAGAGTATGGAAAGTGATTCTCTGGTTACTTTGCAGCTGGAATTTATCTTATTCCAGTTACGGTTTGTGTACTATGGAGAGTATAAAGAAACAGTTAAGAATGGAATTATGCTTCCTGCCTTATGAAGTTGCTGTTGGAAATGTTGGACCATCTAATTTATGGATTGTATTTACCTATGCAAAGTTCTTAGCCATCTAAACATTGGCATTATTTAAGTCTAAAGTGTTTTTGGAAGTCTGGATCAGTCTTTTCTCTTTAGTTGCAAAGCAGTGTTCAGAGTCCCCCAGGATGCTTTCAGTATTAGTTGCTAGAATTGTCAGGATGTATGGTAGTAATTTATGCTTCTTATGTGCTGCTCTTCAATCATTGTTTGAGTCACACAAAAAGCAAAAGTAGCAGTGTTGGCCATAGGAAAAATCCCAAAATCTATATTAATGTAATATCTTCATTAGGCCAACCAAAAGATCACCAGAATGTGCAAGTTTTCAAGAACTCCAGATCTGGAGATCTTGAAAGCTTGCATATTTTTGTGATCTTTTGGTTGGCCTAATTAAAGATATTACTTTAATATGGATTTTGGAATCATTGTATGGACAGTCATAAAATGTAACTGAACAGGTGAACATCCCCCCCCCCCCCGTTTATGAAATTAACTTTCATGCAGTTTTAATTCTTGAACACTGCAGCTGATATCAAATCTAAATTCTTGGTATTATTTATACATTGATTAAAACAAATCTATTAATATTGGGTTCCTTTTGTCATTCTGTTATCCTGTGCAATGACATATGCACTCTGTTAACATGTAATGCCAAACAGTGGTTTGGAGCTATGGGAATGAGCCCTGTGCTTATGTGCTTCCCCTCATCTGTCCTTATGAACTCCACTTTAATTAGGATTGTAGTCTCGATTTGCCAGTTTGGATGTTAGATGCTTAGGTCAAACCAGGAAATACCTAAAGCAGAGTGCATAGTGCCTTACTACTGGGCTAATTCCTGTAGTGCCAAGCCGTGTTTTGGCATTGCTCGTGAACCAGCTCAGTGTGTCTCCCTCTTGTACCTGTCCTCTAATTTCCTTTCTTTTATTTTTGCTTTGAGCTTTTTAGAATTTTGTTTCCTCTTGCACTTCTGGAAGCCAGTCTGGGTCACATTTTTTTAAAGTTGAGATGAGTATGTAGGTTATGTAAATGTATGTCAGCCAAATATATGCAGCACTGAGAGAATTTAATTCACTTTTAAACAAACTAAATGATGCATATAGACCTCAGCAACATGTTTGCCAGTCTTTACACATTTCTCTTTGCTAAACATGTAAATAGATTTAGATTTGAGAATTCATTCATTCAACTTTAAAGCATATTCTTCTGTATTTTTTTGTGCGTGACTGAGATTGTGTAATCTTGGGTTTTTATTTATATCTTTTAACATGCACTATTCCCTTTATTTTTTTCTTGCTGTTAATGTTCTTACCATGAAAGCAGTTGTGCAATCCATTATGTAATGCGTACCTCAGCATTCAGTGAGGCGTTTTTGTACTGTTTTCTTGTAGCACTTTACATGTACCATTTTCTCAGGAGAAGAAAGGCTATCTAGGAGATATAATTTTATTATAACCTCATTGCCTAGTGTGCAGTCTTCTTTTAGAAGGTGTTATTCTGATTATATTAAAGTGCATCCAATTAATAATTTGGTTCAGATATTGAATTCTATCAGAAAGTATTTCAGCAGAGACAACTCTTCTGTATGCAGTATGGATAGATTGCATCCTACACATATGAACTTGAAGAATGAATATCTTTATTTCCTGCAGCAGCAGTTGGACTAGATGAATGTTGAAGACCCCTTCCAATTATATTATTTAAATTAGTTTCTGTAACTTTTCTCTGTCCTTAATATTTGGATAACTGTTGCCTGCCTAAAGAGTACATAGAAATATATTGCGGGTAGGGGAAGTACAACCTTTCCTCAGTATTAAATTAAATGGTAGAATTCGAATACTTTAATAGCGCAAACCTATGCATGTCTACTCAGAAATAAGTCCTATTGAGTTCAATAGCACTTACTCCAAGGCAAGTGTGTGTCGGATGGCAACATTGCAACATGGTGCTGGGCATCTGCTTAAAAATAATTGGCAATAATTTACAACATAGTGAACCGTACAATACATTGGTATTGGAGTTCATTCCAACTTGAATCAGATCTGATGCTGATGTGAAGATCCTAATTAAGGAACCTGGTGAGTGCTACTATAGGTTCTGATGTAACATTCAACCATGGTTAAAGTGGGTGGGGGAGGGCAATGGAAATCCCCACTGGAGAAGAGAAGGGAGATTGGCTGGAGCAAAATAATGTGTGGTGCAGTCTGGTCTCTTCTAAGGACGGTCCTGTTTGTTCATGGTATCTGCACTGGCAATTGCTTGTCATAGATTTGAGGGGTTTGGGGAATGTAACTCCATTTAAAGACATTTTAATTGATTAAGGCTGCATTCCTGTATGTACTTTCCTGGAAGTATGTCCCACTGATCTCAGTGGACTTACTTCTGAGTAGATAGGCATAGGATTGTACTGTCAGTAGACAGACTTTCAGTCAATTAAATTTGCATGGGAATATAATAAAGATTTCAGTAGAAAAGCAATGTTTTAAAGGCATATTTCCCAAGGAAGAAGAATTCAACAAAAATAAGTCTTACAGCACCAGGACACCCCCCCCCCCATAATTATGGCTGCAGTCCTATGCACACTTACCTGGGAGTAAGTGCCACTGTACACAGAGGGACTTCTTCCAAGTATACATGCTTAGGATTACACTGCACAACTGCAGCTGTAGTGATCATGGTTTTCCTTTTATAATCACATTATCCATCCAATCAAATATGTCAACAACAAAAACTTATTGTCAATCATTTCTCCCCCTCTCTGAGAAAAAAACGATTAGACCTTTGCAAATCTCCCCTTACTGAAATTTTCCAAATTGAAAAGTTGTCCCTCCCCCCTGTCTTTCATCTCATTCCTACTCTAGTGGGTCCCATAGTCCCCTCCTGTTTCCCATCACTTAAAATAGGGGCGTTGAACTCTCTCAACATTCAATCACCTCCAAACAAAATCCCTCAAACGAGACCATTCTTTTTCTCTCTCTGCCTTCTCTCCAAATGAGGTCACCCATCCATATCTCCCCCAACCCATCCACCACCACACCTTTTCCTTGTGATGGCTGCCTGGCAGGAAGAGAAAGCTCGGCAGCCGCAAGTGAAGGCGTCTTCCTTCACCAGTGATGCTGGTATCTCCTTCGGGGCTCACTCAGTTACTCCTGAAGAAGGGAGAGCCACTTTCTATGGGTGGCCTTCACCTTCACCTACTCTGGGTGAAGGGGCAGAGTAGTTTGGTTACTGATAAAGAACCAGAGACAGGGGCCCTCTCCTCATCTCCTGAGCAGTCTGGCACTGCTGCTCCACCTGTCTGTTTATGCCCCCCTCCCCCTTTCCAGGCATGAACAGACCAGGATGGAGATGGAAGAGCAATGAAACTCCTATGATGCCTTCTTTACCTTCCTCCTCTTTCTGTCTTGACTAGGCAGGAAAGCAACTGGTGGCAGCCCCCACCCTTTGCACAAGCTGCTGTGCTGATAAGAGAGGGTGGGAGGGAAGGCAACAGAGGAGGAGCTCAGTGTTTGTGTTACCCAAGGGCAGCCTGCCACATAAAACTTGCAACAGAGATTGGGTTGGGGGCCACAGGCTTTTTAAAGGGGCATGGGTGATTAATCAACTCCTGGCTATAACTCTAAAATGATATGAATTACGTGAGTGTTTACTTACAGAAGGCAATATGTAGCAGCTGTTGGCCAAGGTGAGCAATGGCTGAAGTGTGCATTTCCTAACAAGGTAGTGCATGCACATGCGCGCGCACACACACGGTATAATTCTGACCAGGCTTCTAGCCAGAAACCTTCCAGCAGTACAATCCAGCTATGATTTAAGGATCAGCCTTTTCGTGGGTCATCTTGACTGCTTTGATGGAAAACTCATTTGAGTTTGTTGCTGTACAATTGATTATGCTTACTGAGAGAGAGTTTGAATTTCCCTTTCCCCAGTTTAAATGCAGAATGCTTCCTTTGAATTCACATTGTGCGCTCTCTGTCTGTCTGTCTGTCTGTCTCATTAATTTAAAAAGTAGTGTGTTAAAGTAAATAGGATTTCTTCTAATGTCTGGTGCTGGTCATTTTGACAAAATTATTTGTGGTATCACTGATACAGCCTAACTTGAAATTTATTATTTGTCACTGGCTGCATTTGGACATAACACTAAAACATTGTTTAGTGTTACCAGAACAAACCTGTGCATGCCTCGCGCTTTCATGCTCTCTCTCCCCTTTCCTCTTCCAACATAGCTGCAAGGAGAAGATCAGAAGCTTCCATTTCAATTTTTTTTTACCATAGTTTAGCATTAAGTCGGAACCCTAAGCTGTGGTTAATCTTAACTATGATTTGCTAAAACAAGCCAGCTTCATACACTGTGATTTGAACTGGTCTTGTTAGTGAACCAAGGTTAAATCTAACTACAGTTTGTCTGGGTATAGGCATAACAACAATCTCAGCATTTTGGGGAGGAGCAGGCTCTAATTTCACTTCCTGCAGAACTTTGGAGAAGGCAAGGAATGGCACGAGAGCCTCTCTCCCCTTCCCCTTTCCCATGTGCTATTGCAGGCATTTGGGAAGGGGGAAACAGGTAGTACAGATTCCTAAGACTATAAAAGCCATGCTCAGTCAGACCAAGGTCCATCTAGTCTAGCATTCTGTTCACGCAGTGGTCAACCAGCTGCTTCTTGTTTCTCTGAAGCCCTGGAGGAGGTAGAACAAGACCCTATTCCTCCTCTGAGCATGCCAGAGGGAGGGGGAGGGGCTGGTGGTAACTTCAAATACTAGATGTCTAATATGCCAGAAAAATAGTGTGCATGCCTGTTTTATGATACTATGCAAAATTATGCTTTTGAGAGAAATGGCCAACATTAAAAGTAAACAATTATACCTCCTTTATTAACAGTACCACTTCATGCGAGTGTTACGCTAAATAAAATGCTCATTGCCTCCTATACGTCATAAACAATTAATGTTATAGCAGCGATTCATATTAACTTACATTTAAATGGCAAAAAAATCAGTTTGCTGTTGATAATAAATCTGATGTTGCATTTTATTTTGCTTTCATGCATTTTTTTAGAAATATAAAGAAAAAGATAAACATAAACAAAAACACAAGAAGCAATCAGATTCCTCACCATCTTTGGTTCCTTCTCTCACTGTAACTACAGAGAAAGTAAGTGAGCTTTTCTTACATCTTACGTTGGAATGACGTTTATATTCTTGTTTGTTTTATGGAGTGAGGATTTCTGCTGATGCCAAACTGCTAATTACAGAGAAGCCCTATTTATGATTAACAGTGCTTCTGATAAAGCATTTATAATCTTAGATATGTGTGGTGTAACAAATAAAAGGTACATAATGACTGGGTTTGGATGACACATTAAGCCACAGTGGTTTATTTTTTGAATTAACTGTGATGGCTTAGCGTGTCGTCTGCACACATTTTTCCCAACCACAGTGGTCTGTTTAGCCAAAATAAGCCACCGTGGTAAGCCACGGTCTGCGCTGAAGTTTATTTTAGCCATCATGGCTTAGCATGTTGTTTGGCGCTCCAGAGTGATTTAAGCATATTGCCTACAGAGTTGCCTGGCAAGAGAAGTCAAAACCACTGCCACTGCTCTGCTCCTATCAGGCAATCTCTGTTTCTGAGATCTGCCTAGCAACACATTGTGTTCTCCGCCCTCACCCCTCCCTCGGCAATGCACTCTGCAAACTTCCAAAGTGTCAAACCCCCACGTTTCCCACAGAGAGGCATAGCTGCACAGGGTTTTTAGTTCTGCCTCGGGTGCCTCCCCATGATGGGAATCTGTGTGTAAAATTTTGTCCCAGTCCTGCAAACTTTCAAGGGTTCAGAGCCGCCAACCCCTTTTTTGTGCAGTGTCTTAGTACTTTCAAAGCAGTATTACACAAACCCAGTTTTAAGCAAGCCAAATAAGCCACTTTGTATGCCAATAAACAGCTTCCTTTTATTTCTGTATTGTTTGTTTGCTTCTAGTGAGGGGGGAAAGGCTTGGACATTGGGGCTGCAGGATAGAAATAAGAAGTGGGGAAGGGGGGAAGGGAAGGGAACAGGAGCAAATGGTTTGTTTCAGCTCACTTTTCCGTGAAAAAGCAAAGTCATGCAATTATCCAGTAGTGCATGTGGTGGAGCCCCATGAGGAGACCCCGTATATTAAATTTTGACCCATTCCTGCAAACGTTCCAAGAAGTTTTTGGGTGCAGAGACAGAGGGCACAAGAAGATGCCCCCTAGCATGCAGCTGACCAGAGAGGGTCGGTGGGATATGGCATCCAGCGTAAAGGAGGCTGGGATACCATCCCGGCTGAGTGGGAGGACTATTGAAGGAGAAGGGACGACGGTGTTGCAGGGGCAGAATAAACCACACTGTGTAGCTTAATTGTCCGATTGTATGAGGGATCACAGTAGCTTATTTTCAAAATAAGCTACTGTGAGTATCTTATAAATCATCATGGCTTAAAATTACATATGAACCCGCCCAATGTGTTACAAAAATTGGGATGTATTATTATTGATTTCTACCCTACCTGTCTACAAAAGTTCTCTGCAGCTTACGGCAATAAAAATAGTAAAGTAATATCATAATAGCAATTTAGCAATATAAAAGAAATTATAAACATGTGAAAACAAAAAGCCCCCATTAAAACAAACTAAAAACGGGATCTGATTCTGGTTTGTAGTCAGAGGCTGAACTACAGTTTCCCAGTAAACTTCCCAGTTCAGATGGAATGGAAAACTCTGGTTTAACAAACCCCCAAATATCCTCCTTATGTCATGCAAGAGAAGAGGAGAGGAGGAGGGAATACAAAGGCAGGAGAGGGCTTGTTCTCAGGCCAAAAAGCTATGGTTTATTGAACTGAGATATGCATCTCTATCAGCAAGTGTGTAATTTCATTGTTTCCATAAACTGGCAAGCTTCTTGCAGATGTGAAATTTCACATCTGCAGATGTTTCATAAATTCACAATGCAAATTTCACATCTGCAGACGTTTCCAAATTTTTCTAAATGGAAAACTTTGTGAAAGAATCAGTAGCAATCTCGGCATTTAAGCATAGTGTTGCATGATAAAATGTGTTCATTTCTCCCACCTGTAGACTGTAGTTTTGCATTTTATCTGACTTGTATGCTTATGGAAATAATATCAAGAGATTATGGGTGCTTCCAGATTGAGGTCTGTTAGTGTTTTTAATCAAAAGGAACTGTGCAGCTATTGCATCTTTTTCTCCTTAGCAGATTTTCTTAATACATTTCTTCATAATACTATTCTTAATACATTTTTCATCAACCTTGTCTTTAATGCAGACACCTGACCATCTTAATCACTAGTATTTATTGTCATAGTTTTGTCCTTTAAAAAAAACAAACTATACCAGCATTCATTATATCATGACGGTAAGCTCCAACATTCTTCCTTTCTGAACTGAAAAAAGAGATTCTATACTTTATGTAGATGGGATTCCATTGTTCAAATGCAGATGTACTTACATGGTCATATATATTCTGTATTTCTTCCTACCCTTTGGTTAAAATATGTTCCTAGAGAGGTAATTGCCAGTTCAGAGCCTCTCAAAATTTCCACTGTTACAAGTACCTTGATAATGGCTTCATAAAATGGCACTATTTTCTTTTGGTAAACATACAGCTGATGGTTTCCAATTTTAGTGGTTTCCCTTTAATAAGTAGTGCAATAACAGCATCAGCTAAAAATTAAAACATAGTGTTTGGTATTTGGCACTGTACATAGCAAAATAAATAAATAAAACAAGCTTTATGGATGGTGGATACATAGCTTATGATAGCACTCAGCAGAGTGGAAATTAGTGGCCTAGTAAGAAAAGCAAACTGCTGGATCATTTACTGCTGGATCAAGCATGCAGGAAGAAGAAAAATACCGAACTATAGTCAGCACAAATCTCACAGTATGTTTGGTATAGACTTTTAACAGGGACACAAGGTTTTATTCAGTAATCTCCCTGCCACCCTCCACGTTTGAAATGCTAAACTTGAATTTGTCACTTTGGGCCTATATGGATTTTTGCCATAAATTATTTGGTTTTTTAACCAGTGGTAAAATAGAAGGTGGTTTATAATAAAGCATAACTGTGAGGAACTTCCCTCACAAGGCCACTTACAATAAAACCATAATATTTCATTTATTGTATGAATTTATATACCAAACTTGGACCACTTGATTCCCAGGGCAGCTCACAAAACCAGAATAAAACAGACAATAAAAATAATACCAGCAGGTAAAAACAGCAGATCAAAAAAATTAGAGCTGGGAGCTTAAAAGGTCACAGAGAACAAAAAGTCTTCCTCTGGTTCTAAAAAGTTTCCAAAGGAGGTGCCAAGCAGGCCACCTTCTCGAGAGAGTCCCACAAGTAGGGCGCCATCACTGAAAAAGCCCTCTGGTTCCCACCCTCCTCACATCTGATGGTAGGGCACCTGGAGGAGAGCATCACTTGCTAGCTAGACACAGGCACATTGATGTGGGAACATGTATTCCTCCTGAGAAGTGTACAAGAATTGAATACTAAAGAAACTATAAATAATAAAAAACATAAAAAACAAAACATTAGATCAGTAGCATAAAAAACTCTCAGTAAGAGTTAGTAGCATCAGACCCACCAACATCTGAAAGCCTTTCCCTTTACCAACAAATGTTTTCATAATGGGCATAAAACACCCAGTGAAGTGGTCTGAGAGACATCCCTACTTATTTAATTTTCTAGTGACTCATCTATAGAGTGGACAGAATACTTACAATTCAACAATATTGAATATATGTGTAGAATAATATGCATTTTATGTAAACGACCTTCAGGAAAATTGACCAAAGCTAATCGTTTCCTTTTTAGGTAAGAGTTCATATTGTACAGTGCCCCTGCGTAGTTTCCTTTTCTCCCCAAAGTGATATGTGAATGAGGAGTCCCACTGCACTTTTCATGACTCTTGACCTGCACTAGGTCATTCATATCAGATGTGAATTTGATGGAGATGGCCAGACCAACCCAATAGGAAAATGCTTGAAAAATGGACTGAGGAGATTTCTAAATGACCTGTCCAACATGGATAAGGCCTGTGTTCCTAAAGTATACAATAAACATTAATCAATTTGAATTATACTGCGTTTGTTATATATAAATGAAATAAATAAATAAATAAATCAGGATGTTACATCAGGATTTTTCATTTCCACTTTACTCATGGAATCAGCTGGGTTTTATTGTGTTTCCAGTAAATCTGGGAAATTTATTTTTGAAATTCATGGGGTGTGTTTCAATGCATATCTAATTAAAATGGCACTATTCACACATTAGAGGGGAAACTCGGAGGTCTGCAGAAGTAGAATTAAACAAAAAGAAATAAAAAGAGTAAAAAACAAGCTTCCCCCCGCCCCCCAAAGAGGAAATTGGAATACACATGTGTGTGATAAGCCATTCTCCACCTTGATAATAGGAGAGGGGAGAAGCGGCAGCACATACAGGGATTCTAAATGTCAGCATCCTCCCTCTATGCCTCCAGTGCTCATAAGCACTCCCTCTCCCCTCTGCCCGCTTCATTGCCATGGAGGTGCAGCCTCACTATAACAGCACTGGGGTGGGAGGGATGGAGCTCTGATTTTATATGTGGATCCCTCTGTGGGCCTATGGTGAATTGAACAAAACACATAATTTTGTGCCAGCTGTATAGAATTTTATTTTGGAGGAAGATAGTTCTAATTCCAGACTGAAAAATCAAAGAAATCTTTGTTAAAATACAGTAACTTTGGTGGAGCGTAACAGTATTGTGATTATATGTTTGAGAATATAATTCAACAAATATTCAGCAGTGTCTACACATTCACTACTTTATCGGATTGTGGAAGTGTATTCAGAAGAGAAAGTAAAATGTTTGCTCTTCATGTTTAAGCAGTACTTTAATATAATCAGTAGAATTTATCAAATTAGTTGATACATTGCCTGTTAAGTGAATGAAATGTTGAAGCTCTGTGAAATACAACTCTAGTACACTTGTTGAAATGAATTTCAGTTCGCAGAAGCCTTTCTATTTTATTTATACACTACCTTTTTGTTTCTTCCAAATTAGAGATGCTGTCATTTTTGTTCTTGTTGCTGCTGTATTATATAAAGAATTCCCAAACAGGCCTCAAGGTGTCTTACAAAAATACCATAGTAATTCAGTTGTAGAAATAGCAGTAGTACAATCCAGCCAAAGTTAAGGATTTTAAATATTGTGAGTGTATTGTCTTTGCCCAGCTTTTCTATCAGTCACACGCGCGCGCACACGCACACACACACACACACACACACATTTTGTGAACTCCAAATTTCCGCTGCAGCTCCTGTCCTCAAAAACCATTTTTGATCTTTGCAATAATTCTATATGGCAGCACAAATGTCCTAAAATAGCACTGTTAACTTTAAGCTACACATAGAGGGGTTAATTTACCCTTATTTTTTAAGTGTTATGAAGCATCCAGATTGGCTAATAAAAAGATAAAAGGTAAAGGTGTCCCCAACCAGTCGTGTCCGACTCTAGGGTGCGGTGCTCATCCCCGTTTCTAAGCCGAAGAGCCAGCGCTGTCCGAAGACGCTTCCGTGGTCATGTGGCCGGCATGACTGAACACCGAGGTGCACGGAACGCTGTTATCTTTCCCGCCAAAGCGGTGCCTATTTATCTACTTGCAATTTCTTGCTTTCAAACTAATATATGGTATTAAATCCACAAGAACACAGTCAAAGAATATGAGCAAAATGGGATATATCGGTTTTTGAATTATGTATTATTGTATCAGAAAAAAACCTATTTGGATTTGTTGTTGTCTAATCCTTGTGTTATGGCTACTTTTGAGGTATAGGAAAAATATCAAGGAGTAATTACTCCTCGTTGTCACCCTGTATATCCCTAGTATATAATGAACAAGCTAATGAAAGAGGGATATTGGGGAATATGTTTTAGATGAGAAGAAGTAAGCTTTTCACAGAATTACCCACCACAAAATGAAAGATTTTGTGGTGGGTAATTCTGTGATTACTTTTGATGAAGCAAAGTTAAGGACCAATGGGGAGCTATAGCTGTACCAGTTTTTCCAGATTAGACATTTTTTCTTCATTCTTACGTAGATATGGTCCCTTTAGGGAATCGTCAGCCATTGAGGAGTGTTATTTAACTACCTTTAGTAAGGGTTTGATAAGGAAGATCTATCTTTTCTTAAAGGACCTGCTGAAAGGATTTACGCTTGATTTTATAAAAGGTCAGGAAAAGATCTAAAAGCTGCTTTAGTAGGTGAGGTCTGGCAATGGCTAGGCAGTGATGTAGGGAGGAATTTGATAGGAATGAATCTAAAAACTTCTTTAAGCATTTACGTCAGTGGTGTCTTATACCATATGAGATCAAGAGGATATATAATTTGATTCATGATAAATGTTGGAGGTGTGGTGGGCAAGATGCAGACTACATGCATATTTTTTGGCACTTAAATAAAATCAAAGCATATTGAACTTTGATTCTGCATCATATTGAATTTATAACAGATTATAAAATATCAATGGATCTGTTCAGGGTGCTTCTGAGTTATCTAAAATGGTGTGTAGAAATCTTTGATGGTTGTCAATTTGTTGACTGCAACTAAAATCTCTATTGCGTCATATTGGAGAGTATTGCCCCTCCATTGTCCAATTGGTTTTTGAGGATATAGGGTGTTGATATTACGGTGAAAATGACTTATGATATAAATGAAAGAGATAATCAAATGTTTGAGAATAGGTTTATTGAAAAATGGAGCATGTTCATTGCATTTTGGAATGATAAATCCCAGGGTAGCATCATCCATATTAGTTATTTTCAGTATTCTCAATTTATGTAGTATAATTTCTGTATCTGGGTTACTTTTGAGGACTGGGGACTCCTGGAGCAGTATTAAAAGTGGCTTGCGGGGGTGCAGCTAGAAGGGAAATTTGCAATCCCCTTGTGAATGTCTAGAAGCACTTTAAGGCATAATCCTATGCATGGTTAGACAGAAAACATGCATAGGTCTGCGCCCTTAGGCATCTTATAGAGCTCTTCGGATCCTGGGCCATGACTGCTACTTTTTGTCAGGTTATGTTGTATGGGAGATGTACTTGCCGCCGCATCTTCGGTACTTGGGAACTATGATATTTAAAATTATTATTCATAATTATTTTCTGTTTGTCTTGTATTGGTTCTTTCATTTTAGTTACTTTTACTGTGTTGTATATGCTCATATTTGCAGATGTAAGGTAATAAGGTCTAACCTGGACATGTTTCTTGTGACATGTTTCAAAAGCATACATTTCAGCAGGAATGAGTTTTTGGAGACATCGCTGACAGACAGCATTAGGATTTATTAAATAGAAATGTCTTGATTAAATGTAAGGGTATGTCAGTATGTGCACTTCCTCTAATTGCTGCAATCTGATGCTTGCAAAACTGACAGCTGGTAACTTGTTGATACATTAGTGAATGTGTTTTGTACTTTATACTTTCCTATTAGTTTAAATTAAAAAAGACATTTAAAGTGTTTCATTCACTTAAGTGGCAATTTTAACTTCTTACAAATATAGAATTAGATTTGGCTTTTCTCATGTTTTTAAAATGTTACGGCTTCAGTGTTTCTGAATTGAAATAATAACGTACCCTTTTGGAGTACAGTTAGTTTGTGGTCTAACTGCCTCTCTCTCCTTCCTCTTTCTCAATTCAATATTGTTAGACTTACACAAGCACTACCAACAACTCTATGACAGGCTCATTGAAGAGACTGGAAGATACTGCGGTGGCTCGCTTTACAAATGCAAATTTCCAGGAAGTCTCTGCCCATGCTTCAAGTGGCAAAGATGTTTCAGAGACCAGAGGCTCAGAGAGCAAAGGGAAGAAGTCAGCAGGTCATAATTCAGGTCAGAGGGGAAGAAAGCCTGGTGCTGGAAGGACTCCTGGAGCTACAGTGTCACCAGCTTCTACTTTTCAACAAGGTATTATTCAAGAATACTATATTACTTCCATGTTTGCTAACTGTTAAATAGGTTAAAAGCTTTGTAAATTTAGATACTATATATTTCATATTTTGTATTTGAATAATACAATAGCTCCATCATATGCTAATTTAGTTGAGAGAAAATGGTTGGGAACAGTAGTACAGCAGGGAAACTCATGCAAGTTTTCTTGATAAATAAATAAAATGGAGGAATTATTTGAATGTACAGTTATGGTGAGCAGAATAGTGTTCAGTGGAAAACTGAATTGTTTTTCTGCTTTCCAGGAATCTTTTTATAGCTGTAAAATGTAAACATGTGAGTCTGTGAATGTAGTTCTTGTTTTCATTTGAATTTTCCCGCTGTTATTTATTTACTTACTTACAATATTTATATACCACTCCACATCAAAGATTTAGGAGTAGTGAACAACAAGATAAAAGAATAAAAGACCATATTAAAACAATTAAAACATTTTAATTACATTTAATGAATTGGGTTTTTTAAAATGTGGACCAAACTTCTCATATTACTTCGCTTAATAACAGAATGTCTACAATCAATGGTTGTTTAAATTCTGATATATTAATATTATACACCATATTCTACTCTTGTTGCTTCTCTATTGTTACACAATTCTCTGTTCAGATGTCATTTTCCAATCCAGCAAACCATGATTTGGAGGACTGAGGTTGTGCTGTGGACTTTTGGACTTCCTTCCCCCGCTCTTGTGCATTGAAAACTCTCTATTTCTTGGTTTCCTCTAGCCATAACTTGCTGTAGTATTTAATCAGGCAACTAGGATTAGTGCTAATGCAGCCTTGTAAAAAAAGCCTCCCAAAGCTACTTGCCTGCATACTTTTTTTACTAGCCTGTTGAGAGATGTCAGAGAAGGGACAGAGAGCTGTATTTCTATGCTGGGAGCAGAGGATGGGCCTTCCATCCTCTAGCAATCCACTTGGTTTCTAAGCTGGGAGCATGGGGGCGGGGATGGATCACTCCATCCCTCCTCCACCAGTCCACTCACTCGCCTGCTTGCAGTTCCTGTTTGCCTGTGGCAACCAAGCAAGTGCTTAAATTCAAGGCTGCAACTTCCAAACCATCATTTTCAAACCACAGTTTTAAAGAATTGCTTGGAATGTATCACTAGTTGTCTAGTTCAGATGTCATGGCAAACAGGAGAAGATGAGGTACCCAGGCATCTCTGATACTCCAAGTCATTGTTTGGAGAATCATCTGAACTAAGCCAAAAAAAGTCAGTTCTGTATAGCAGAATATTATATCATCTGTTGTAATTATGATAGTCACTAATTCTACAACAGACTACTTTAACAAAAAGGCTATGTCATATTTGCTGGTTATTAAGTGTTAATGCTTGATGGCAAATTATATATTTAGGGCACAAATATGGCTGGCTGGGGAATGCTGGGAGATATAGGCCATTTTTCTGTCTAAACATGCATAGGATTTTGCCCTTAGCAACCTAAGTACCTCTGGGGAATTGTTTAATTACAGACATTTGTGAATGCTAAGTTACGCTTGGTGTTTAAATTGAATGTCAACGTATCTATGGCATGTATTCCACACATGCACAGGCCTAAATCCAAAGTACCGTTAGCAGAAGAAATGGCTGTGCTTGCAGCGCTCCACTGCCTTTTCCCATTGCACAAGCGATTGTGCAAGCACTAGCAGACCACTTTGTAAATGTAAGATCTGTAAGCGGCTCCACAACTGCTTGCGTAAGTGGTTGTGCAAACGGAACATCATTGCGTAGTTTGGAACTTGGTTTCTGCTAGCATGGCATCATTTCCATTAGCAGAATGACACCATTGGATACAACCCACAGAACAGCTTCTCAGAGAATATAGGGGGCTGCTGGAAGGGCGTGGGGAATTAATGAATCCCAATATGTGGCACTTTGAATCCTGGCCTATGTGTTCAGAGTAAGATAATATACTTTCCATAGATTCTTTTTTGTAAATTTAATTGATTGTGTATCACCATAAATATTAGAATTATTTGAAGCTTTGCATAGTTTAGTTTACTCTAATTGATATTTAAACTGCCCATTCCCTTTGCTTATTTTAACATCTTTACTGTGTGTGTGTATGCTTATTTTAAAATATGTATTTTGTGTGCATGTGTATGTTGGTGCCGCATGGCGCCAACGTTATCTTTTCAGAAAAGACTTTTCTCAGGCATTTGGCAGCATGTGATGAGTTTTAATTGATCCTGGATTTGTTTTATGGTTTGGCTGATTGCTCGAAGTTGTTTTTAGATATATGTTGTCTTTGTGTATACTGTCTGTTTGTGTGTCTCTTATATTTTTAAATTTTGCATATTGTATTTTTAACGTTTTAACCTTTGTAAACCGCCCAGAGAGCTTCAGCTATGGGGCAGTATAGAAATGTAATAAAGAAAGAAAGAAAGAAAGAAAGAAAGAAAGAAAGAAAGAAAGAAAGTATGTATGTATAGGCATTGCATAACATGAAAGGTGGCTTTAGACATAACATTCCTATGCAATATATGCGATTACTTCCTCTTCTACAACCTGTCATTTAGAGATTAACCAAGTAATATCATACACCCTCTTATTTGCTTCAGCACACTCGCTTGCTATTTGAACTGATCTCAGTGACTGCTCCATAACTTTGGAAGGCCTACATTTGGAGCCTGAGTAGAGGAATCTTTCTGAAGCCTTTATAATCCTGTGTGAAGTTGGGTACAAGTGAAGGTGTAGGATGTGACTTCAAACTTGTTTCCATCTTTTTAAATTGGCCATAGTTTTGCCTATTTGAAAAACTATTGTTGCCTGTTCTAAGCTTCTGGAGAGCAGGCCATCTGTCAATGGCGGATAACATGTTTTTCAGACAGTCCTAGATTCAGTCTCTGACATCTCCGGTTGCAAGCATTTCAGGTTGCAGAGCTAGGAAAGACCTAGGCCCAACCTTGGACAACTGCTACTAGTCAGAGTAGATAGAAAATACTGGATTTGATAGACCAGTGGTCTGACTTTGAATGTAAGGCACCTTCATATGTTCAAGAGGACTGGAAATAATGAATAATTATAGTGTGTACTCTGCTCAAAATATACAAAAAACCCTTTTCTGATAGCTGGAAATAATGAAAGATTTTACATATATTATCCATTTTATATACAGAGCAAGATAAGATGGCTTGAAGTGGCAAGCATAAGATGAGAACACGATGCTCATCACAGTGCAATTCTATGCATGTTTACTTAGAAGTAAGTTCCACTGTTCAGTGGACTATAATCCTATAGGGGTAGCCAACCTGGTGTCCTTTAGATTATTTGGACTACAACTCCCATAAGCCCAGGCAGCATGGCCAGTGGTCAAAGATCATGGGAGTTGTACCCAAAACAACTGGAGGGCACCAAATTGCCTGACCCTGCTACATACACTTACCTGGCAATAAGGTAAATAGGACTTACTTTTGAGTTTACATGTATAGGATTGCATGAAGTATATTTGATATAAAATATTGAATGTTTTGTATACGTAAGTATATAGAACAATAATGTATAGGTCTATAAATGAAATGTGAATAGGCACTTCTTTTTAGTATTTTCTGTAACATTTGCCCTTAACATACATAAAAAGTACATCAGAACATAAGAAGAGGCAGGCTGGAGTAGACCAAGGGTCCATCTAGTCCAGCATTCTGTTCACACAGTGGCCAACCAAGCTGTTGACAGAAACCCATAAGCAGGGCATAAATGCAACAGCACCCTCCTGCCCATGTTCCCCAGCAACTGGTATACATAGGCATACTGTCTCTGATACTGGAGGTAGCATATAGCCGTCAGGACTAGTAGCCATTGATAGCCTTTTCCTCCAGGAGTGTAGTATAGGTACAAGTATGTAGTATAGGAACAGATTAGGGCTGGGATGAAGATAGAAGGATTACAGTTTAAATAAGAAAAGGCTAGACATATAATACAGCTATCCCTGGCCCTTTCCCTCTCTATAGTGGCCTATTATTCTTGTTCTGCTGGATGCTAACCTATATTTTGGGAGCGTACTGGGTATACTAGTACTGGGTATACCAGGGTTTCTACTACCCTGGTTAGCAGTTATTTTTACTGGCAGTCTCCTTTGAGTATGGGGTAAAAGGCTATGTCAGCTCTCTTTATGGTCTGCTGACAGGCTTAGCCCCACCTACTTTCCCTACTGTTATTTTCCTCTGTGCTACCTGAAATAGGTAGGAAAAGTTCAGGGAACAGAGGCTTTCTTGTTACCCCAGTGCATCCCAGGATTTATCTCCTTTATGATCACTTTCCTGGGGAGGCAGAAAATACTTCAGTAAGGAAGGGTCCTTTTTCTTACTGATGCATCCTAGTCTTCATATGCCTTTCCACAACCTACCCTAGAGGGAGGGAAGAGACTAGAATGCATCGGTGAGAAAAGTGTCTCTCTCCAGTTACTCATGCATTTATTTCAAGCTGTTTTAAGAAGATTAAAAGGGAGAGAAGGGTTTGGCAGCTGTGAAGTCAGATGGTTCCCCTTAGGATGCTTGATTTAGCAGCTACGTTTTAGCCTCTGGACTACTAGTTGCCAATCCCTACTCTACCAGTCTGGGTTCTTTTCTGTCAGTGTACAAATGTATGTGCAGTTCCTTGAAGTACAAAATAAAGAGATTACCAGTGCAAGGAGTTTGACTCACTGACCTTTAAGTACCTCCCAAACCTCTCCTCTTTTTATAGTTTTATTCATAAGCTTCATTACTGAGACCATTTGAAACATATACAAAGTATTTAAAAGTAGGATTCACTCATGAGTATTGTAGGAAGATTTTTTTTATCCCATTAGAAAGTTTTATGATGAGCTTTTAGTTCTTTTTTAGGGGTTTTTCATTAAAATACTTTTACTGATACTAGTGGAACTACTAATTTAAAGGGAAAAAATGGTTCAGTTGGCATTATATTTTCTGGGAAATGTTTAGTTCATATACATTTGCTAAGAGGAATGCGTGAAGTAGTATTCTACTTTTGTTTGGATCCTGATCTTTGTGCCCAGGGCAGGGAAGGGTAAAGTTAGGTTGTACTGCCTGTTCCCACTTTCCTAGAGTTATCCTGACATCTTTCTTTCACATCTGTTCTGCCCAGGGCAACAGTAGCTGAGAGATTATAATTTTGGAGCATTTTCATTGGCAAGATATCTTAAAGCAATGTATACTTTAGCATCAGTATTACAATACAGAGTGCTAAGAACATCTATTTTACTTTTGTGGCTTTGTTGTTCTTCAGTCGTTCAGTCATGTTCGACTCTTCGTGACCCCATGGACCATAGCACGCCAGGCCTTCCTTTCCTGCGCTCTCTCCCGGAGCGTGCTCAAGTCCATATTCATTGCATCAGTGATGATATCTAGCCATCTCATCCTCTGCCATCCCCTTCTCCATTTGCCTTCAGTCTTTCCCAGCATCAGGGTCTTTTCCAGAGAGTTTTCTCTTCGTATTAGGTGGCCAAAATATTTGAGCTTCAGCTTCAGGGTCTGTCCTTCCAATGAGCAGTCAGGGTTGATTTCCTTTAGGATGGACTGATTTGACCTCCTTGCAGTCCAGGGGACTCGTAAGAGTCTTCTCCAGCACCACAGTTCGAAAGCATCAATTCTTTGGCGCTCAGCCTTCCTTATAGTCCAGCTCTCACAGCCATACGTTACTGCTGGGAAAACCATAGCTTTGACTTTTGTGACTACTTAGGCTTTATTCAGCTTGCCAGTGGAATTCCTCCAAATTGTAATTTCTCATCCATTATTGCTCTGGGCAACAAAGATGTGAAAGAAATGAAGTCTGGGGACTAGGCATTGTGCCCTTAATCTACCCCTCTTATATGCCCCTCTCCTGTTTTTCCTAGATAGCACAAAGATCAGAACCAAATTCATGTTCAAAATGCCAGCAAAACCTTGTTTTTACAGTATTTTATTACACCTTTGCTAACAGATTACAAAATTTTATTTTAAACCCCCCCCCCCCTTCTCCCTTTCTTCAGGCAGTTTTTTGGGAACTCCCAGCAGTACAAAGTCTTCCTCTGGAAGTTCAGTTCAATCTCCCCAGGACTTCTTGAGTTTTACAGACTCGGATCTACGTAATGACAGCTATACTCATTCCCAGCAGACATTGTCAACCAAAGATGTACATAAAGGAGAGATTGGAAGCCAGGAAGGGGGTGTGAATTGTTTTACTTCCTTAATTGGTCTTCCTTCAACCTCAACTGTTGCCTCCCAGCCTAATATTTTTGACAGCTCACCTGGAGAGTTGGGTAATTCAAGCCTTACATCAACAGGATACAAGCGTGTTCAATCCTCTGGGACAGAAGATGAGACCGTAAAGGAAAAGAAACGGAAAGGAAATAAGCAGTGTAAACATGGGCCTGGTAGGCCCAAAGGAAATAAAAGTCAAGAGAATATTTCCCACCTATCAGTCTGTTCTGCCTCCCCAACATCATCTGTGGCATCTGCTGCAGGAAGCGTAGCAAGCTCTAATTTGCAGAAATCTCCAACATTGCTTAGGAATGGAAGTCTACAAAGTCTCAGTGTTGGTTCATCTCCTGTTGGTTCAGGTAGGCACTTGTCTTATTTTAGAAAGCACAGTTTTGAATATAGTTTCACTTTATTGTCTAACAGTGTCACTTTTGTGATTAAGTCTAAGTTAATGCCTCCTAAGCTAGCTATCTTCAAAACAGAAAAACTATAATTTTCAAATAGTTTATGAATTAAAATTGAAGCGTGCTTAGTTGTCTCTAGTATCTTTGCTGTTATTCACCCACTGCATTACCTCACTTTACATTAGGGCCATTTGTTTATTGCCAAAATGCAGCTAGCCAAAGGGGGAGGGGCAGTTGGTACTTTCCACAAGTGACTGCCTAAGGGAGCAATCCTATGCAGATAGATAGTCATCTCCGAATTATCCAGTGCATGGCAGGAGGAGTGCAGAGGGGATCATCTCCTTCATGCTCCAGCCACCCTGCATTTGCAGCTAGACAGCCGATTTTGGCTGTGTAGCCATGAGACGTTGGAGTGTGGGGCTGGGAGGCCAGACGACACATAGGAAGTGTTGTACTGGTACTTATGAACTCCCTGCCCCGCCCCGAGGAATGCCCCATTTCACCCTTACAAGCACGGAGTGTGGGGACGATCCACGCCGCCTATGGAGTGGGGCGGTTCTCCCGGGAACAACTTCGGAGTGCAGGCTCGGAAACCGACCAATCCTATGGCTGTTTAGCCATTTCTAGTGGCCATAGGATTGCACCCTAATTGTATCTTTTGTCAAAGCAAAATTCCTAGTCAGTCAGATTTTGCAAAACCAGTACTGGTGGTATAAATCATACAAATTACACATATTATGCACGTTAGCCATCAGATCAGTTTGAGATGTTATATAATTACATTGTTTTCTCTAAATACTCTTAGTTATTAAGCATCATGGGCTAACCAGTTGTTGAGATTATACATATAATATTGTTTGAATTATTGTCTGTTGATGGGAAGTCCTAATAAATAAAAACTGATCAACATGGTCTACTTTCAGAATTAGTAAAAGAGGGAATAATTTACTTTGACAGTGCTAGCCATGCTAGCTTAAATACTTTGACTCAACTGCAGAATGTTCCAAATACGAAGGGCCTTTAGTGAACCATAAGTAGAGGAGGGCAAGCTTTTTACCTTGAATGCTCGAAACTCTTTCACATCTTATAGTTTTAGATGTGGATCAAATGCAACACCAAAACATGGTTTGGCACTGTGGGAATAACTCCTGTGTTCCCCACCTCCCCTCATACTATCTGGTTCAGTTAGTTTCTTCTTCTTTACTGCAATCTATGGTCTTTGCTTGCCATTCAGTTAGAACTATAAACCAGCATCAAACCATGATTTGCAATCCTAGCTTGGGGAACAAGACAAAATGGAGTCCACTGCTTGGATTTGCAATCCTAGCTTAGGGAGCAAGACAAAATGGAGTCCACTGCTTGTTTTGCCATAAAGTGCCCTGTGTGACCACTGTCTCAGCCTAACCCATGGGAAACATGCTGCCCCCAACTCACCTCGATTTAAGAAAAAACTAACATGGAGCACCAAAAGGGTCAAGCTAAATTTAACCCTTTTAGCACTACTGAGAGCTATGGAACAGTTTGCCATCAAATTTTGGTGGCAAATTGGCGGTCTTTTAATGTTTGTTTATTTTTTCTCCCAGTGCAGTTTGGGGGGTGGAAATGGCCCCCAGTCCTCCCATAGTTGCCCACCCTCGCTTAACCCATCTCACATGGTTGCTGTGAGAATAAAATGGGGTAGAGGAGGAAATGCCATATACACTGCCTTGAGCTCCTTGGAGGAAAGGCCAGATATACATGAAATAAATATATAAAGTGGTGGTAAACTAATTAAAATAGAATATGTGAGGGAAGAGAAAGGAGCATGCAAGGACAAGGTTTGTTCCTATATCATCAAGCCATGGTTTGGCATTATGTCTGAATCGAGCCTTGGACTTTTTAAAATACAAAGCTAATATTTGCTAAACCTTCACAGCCTTGACAGCTTAGAAACATTCATTTTAAAGCTGGAATTGTCATAAATCTGACTAGTATGCTGACTGGTTTTCTGTTTAACTGCATACAGTGATCAACAGAGCAACGGTGATTGACTAAACTAGTGTCCTTGCCTTATGTGCTATGATGTAAACTTGACATGATATTAACCTATTCCCTGTTGGCAGGGGCGTTGCTAGGTTTTAAAAGATCCGGGCCACAGGCCCATAACACAAATTTGCGCATATATATATATATATATATATATATATCTGAGTCTAAGCGCAACTCTTATCTTTATATATATATATGTGTGTGTGTGTGTGTGTGTGGTGTGTGCTTCCATGTGTGTATAGATTACTTGCATACATACATACATAAGTGTGCACTGACACCCCCCCACACACACTTCAACTCAGACCCCGATTCAGCGTTTTGGAAAACATACCACTTCTGCTTGGGCCAGTTTGTAGTTGGACTTCTTCAGCTTAGCACCAAACCTGAGTAAAGGTTTGGAAAAATGAGGCTTTATGCTTCCTGCTGACTACCATGGGAACTTAGAAAAAGAACTGTAACTTTTTACTCTTGGTCAGAACTGGATAATAATTTCAGGCATAGTATAGAATCATAGAATCACAGAATAGTAGGGTTGGAAGGAGCCTATAAGACCATCAAGTCCAACCCCCTGCTCAATGCAGGAATCCAAGTCAAAGCATCCCTGGCAGGTGGCTGTCCAGCTTCATCTTGAATGTGTCCAGTGTGGGAGAGCCCACTACCTCCCTAGGTAATTGGTTCCATTGTCGTATTGCTCTAACAGTCAGGAACTTTCTCCTGATGTTCAGCCGGAATCTGGTGTCCTGTCAGTTGAGCCCATGATTCCGTGTCCTGCACTCTGGGATGATCGAGAAGAGATCCTGGCCTTCCTTTCTCTGACAATGTTTCAAGTACTTGAAGAGCACTATCATATCTCTGCTCAGTCTTCTCTTCTCAAGGCTAATCATGCCCAGTTCTTTCAGTCTCTCTTCATAGGGCTTTGTTTCCAGTCCCCTGATCATCTTCACTGCCCTCCTCTGAACCTTCTCCAGCTTATCTGCATCCTTCTTAAAGTGCGGTACCCAGAACTGGACAGAGTACTGAAGATGAGGCCTAACCAGTGCTGAGTAGAGGGGAACTAGTACTTCACGAGATTTGGAAGCTATATTTCTGTTAATGCAGCTCAAAATAGCGTTTGTCTTTTTTGCAGCCAATCACATTGTTGGCTCATATTCAGCTTGTGATCTACAACAATTCCAAGATCCTTCTCACTTGCAGTATTGTTGAGCCAAGTATCCCCCATCTTGTAACTGCACTTTTAGTTTCTTTTTCCTAGGTGCAGAACTTGGCATTTTTCTCTATTAAATGTCATTCTGTTGTTTTCTGCCCAGCGCTCCAGTCTATCCAGATCATTTTGAATTTTGTTTCTGTCTTCCAGGGTATTAGCTATCCTGCCCAATTTTGTGTCATCTGCAAATTTGATCAGCATTCCCTGCACCTCCTCCTCCAAGTCATTAATTAAAATGTTGAAGAGAACTGGACTGAGCCCTGTGGTAGCCCGCTCGTTACCTCTCCCCAGTTTGAGAAGATCCCATTGATAAGCACTCTTTGAGTCCGATTCTGTAGCCAACTGTGGATCCAACGGATCGTTTTTTCATCTAGCCCACTTTGAGCTAGTTTGCTCATCAGGATATCATGGGGCACTTTGTCGAAAGTTTTGCTGAAGTTGAGGTATATTATGTCCACAGCATTCCCACAGTCCACAAAGGAGGTTACCTGATCAAAAAATGAGATCAGATTCATCTGGCAGGATTTGTTCTTGACAAATCCATGTTGGCTTCGAGTAATCACTGCATTGTTTTCAAGGCGCTTATAGACTGATTGCTTTATCATCTGCTCCAGAATTTTCCCAGGGATTGATGTCAGACTGACTGGTCTGTAGTTCCCAGGTTCCTCCTTTTTACCCTTTTTGAAGATAGGAACAACATTAGCCCTCCTCCAGTCATCTGGCAGTTCACCCATCCTCCATGATTTCTCAAAGATAATAAGACAGTGGTTTTGAGAGTTCAGTTCCTTTATTACTCTAGGATGCAGTTCATCTGGCCCTGGAGATTTGAACTCATTCAAAGCAATTAGGTGTTCCTTGACCAAATTCGTATCAATCTCAAGCTGCAATCCTGCTCCTTCAGCCTGTACTTTGCCTTTGCCAGGGGGGTCATAGGCCCTCTTTTGGGAGAAGACTGAGCCAAAGTAGGAATTGAGCACTTCTGCCTTTTCTTTGTCATCTGTTATCATTTTGCCATCCTCATTTAATAGCAGAACCACCATTCCTTTCCTCTGTCTTTTACTATGCATGTATCTGAAGAAAGCCTTTTTGTTGCTTCTAGCATCCCTCGCTAACCTCAGCTCGTTCTCAGCTTTAGCCTTCCTGACGCCATCCCTGCAATTCTGTGCTACCTGCCTGTACTCTTCCTTTGTTGCTTGTCCTTCCTTCCACTTCCTATATGTGTGCTTTTTTGTTTTCAGGTCATCTTTAAGCTTTTTGTGAAGCCACATTGGCTTTTTCTGTTGTCTTCCACCTTTTCTTCTTGTTGGAATTGTTTATAATTGTGCCTTTAGAATTTCCTTTTTTAAAAACTCCCACCCATCTTGGACTCCTTTTCTGATTAGAGTCGTTTGCCATGGGACTTCACTTATCATTGTTCCGAATTTATTAAAATTGACTTTCCTGAAATCCAGGGTACGCATTTGGCTACACTTGGCTTTTGCTTCCGTTAGAACCAAGAACTCAAGTAAAACTTGTCACTTTCCCCCAGAGTTCCGTAACTGCTACTTTATCCACGAAGTCATCTCTGTTGGTTAGGATCAAGTCAAGGATACCCAATCGTCTAGTTCCTTCCTCAGCTTTCTGTAGGAGGAAGTTATCAGCAACACAAGTCAGGAGTTTTTTGGAGGGGCCATGTTTTGCAGAATTTGTCTCCCAACAAATATCGGGGAAATTTAAGTCCCCCATTACCACTACGTCCCTCTTCTGTGAAACATTGGCAGGTTGCTTTTCAAAAGTTTCATCCTCGTCATCTCCTTGATTGGGTAGCCAGTAGTAGACTCCGACCACCACGTTCCTTTTATTCTTTGCTCCATTTATTTTAACCGAGATGCTCTCGATGGGGCTACCAAGCTCCTCCTCCTGTTTTTCTGTGCAGAGATATGTATTTTTAACATATAGTGCAACTCCACATCCCTTTCTGTTCCTCCTGTTCTTTTTGAACAAGTTATATCCTTCAGTTGCTGTATTTCAGTCATGAAAGTCATCCCACCAAGTTTCAGTTACACCTATCAAGTCATAATTTCCCTCCTGTATTAAAAGTTCAAGTTTGTTCTGTTTGTTTCCCATACGCTGGGCATTAGTATATAGACATTGAAGACCATATGCTTCATAGTCTGGCTTTCTTCCTACATGTGTCTGAAGACTATTATTGGGTGTTATTAGAGCTGTTCTCTCCGTTGCGGTGCATGAGCCTTTGTCCATTGTTACCCCCAACTTTACGTCTTCCTTCCCCGTAGGATTCCGTTTAAAGCCCTTCTGATAAAGTGGTCAAACACATTCATCCCAGCCTTTGTGAGGTGCAACCCATTCCTTGCCAACAGGCCATTTTCCAGGAAGTATAGCCCGTGGTCCCAGAATCCAAATCTCTTGCATTGGCACCACCTTCGTAGCCAGTCATTCACCCGGAGTATTTTTCTTTCCCTTTCTATCCCTCTTCTAACTACTGGAAGGATGGATGAGAAAACTATCTGGGCACCAAAGTTCTTGAGTTTCCTTCCCAAAGCTTCAAAGTCTGGCGTGATTTCTTCGTAGCTCAACTTGGCATTACCATTTGTTCCCACATGGATGAGAAGAAAGGGATACCTGTCAGTGGGCTTTATGAGTGCAGGCAACCCTTCAGTCACGTCTCTAATCCATCCTCCTCGGAGACAGCATACCTGGCGAGTCCACAGGTCTTTAAGACATGCTTGAGTTTTGATCCCACACAGCAAGGAGTCTCCCACTACTAGTACTCTTCTGTTCTTGTTGTCGTAGGCCTTGGTTTCATCGCCTCTGTTTGCCTGACCTTCAGCCTCTTGCTCGCTCTCATGCAGGTTCTCCTTTAATTCTTCCTCTGCAGTCTGGCCTCTACTCTCATCCTCAAGTACCTGAAAACGGTTTCATAGTTCCAGTGCTTCTACTGGTGCAGAGTAGGTCTTCTGCCCCTAACTGTCACCCTTTTCCAAGGAGTATCCTCTGCTTCATTTTTTCCTCACCTCAGCATTTCACTCTTCTTCCTCAACTTGCTGTTGCTCTTCTAGCTTCTGTTCTTCTCTTTGCTGCTGTAGTTCCACTGTTCTGTCCACGAACTCTTCATGTTCTCTTACTCCCTGGAGGGTTGACACTCGCCACTCCAGTCCTCTTACTTTTTCTTCCACCAGCATGATCAACTTGCAGTTGTTGCATGTGTAGGCCATGTTGATCTCAGGTAAGAAAACAAGCATTGCACAGACCTTGCATGTCACCACCACTGAAGAGTATTTTCCATCCATAGTCTCTATTCACTTTATGTTTCTAGCTTTCTGAATGTACTGGAATAGCCTGTGCTTTGTCCTCTATTCGCTGGAGATGAACAACAGAGTCCCACTGGTATGGAAGTGCATGTTACGAGAAAGAGAAATTGAAAGCAAAATTTGTTAGGGACCTCCCCCTTGACTTCCCCTGCTGAACTCCTGTTTGCTCTCCCTGTTCGCTTGTTCTGATTGCTCACTCTGTCAAGCTTGCTTACTTGTATAGCCCCTAGACCAGCTGGAGCAGCTTCCTCTGCTCTGCTCTGCTCTGCTTGGCTCATCTAGGAGGCAGGAAACAGACTAGTAGCCCCCTAGAAGGGGATTCCACCTGCCCAATGTTGGAAAAAATAGGTGCAGGGTTTATATTTTGATTTTCTTTTAAAGGGAACTGCCAATAACATTTTCATTACTTGGAAGGATTGGATTAAAAAATGCAGGATTCATTGCCCCATCAGAGGAGATCATGTCTGCCAAATTTCAGAATGACAGCCACAAAGATTTTTGTGCAAGGGTGGCCTTGACATTTTGAGGTCTCCAAAAGAGGATATACTTATCTCTCTATTTTCCTTGTGGACCATTCTGAAAATTACAGACAGCCTAGAGTTGTCCCTAAGTAAGAAACCAGCAAAGTTTCAGAAGGATAGGTGCAGCAGTTCATGTGGAAGGGGGGTGATTTGGGGGAGGGAGTATTTTACTTTTCCTTCCCTTCACCCCTTCTCCAATAGTTTTGGGGTAATTTGTATGAAAATACACAGGTCATTAGGGGTGTCCCCCAGGCAAGAAACCTACAGAGTTTCTGAAGGATATACGTGCATGCAAATTTAGAATGACTAGAATTTATTTACATTTCACCAATGTTAGCAGCAGGGCAGCATGGGTGGGAAGGTGCTATTGTACTCCTGTCCTGCTTGTGGGTTTTCCATGGGCATCTGGTTGGCTACTGTGTGAACAGAATGTTGGACTAGATGGACCTTGGTCTGATGGAGCATGGCTCTTTTTATGTTCTTAAATACAGAGTGCCTCTGAGCTTATGCAGAATGCTTTTCTTTCACCACTGAGTACTTACATTCTCCCCCTACCAGTTCTATTCCCCTCCATGCAATCACCCCTCCTCATTCTACCATCATCCAGGAACTCTTCGTAAAAACAGATGTCTTGTTTTGTGCAACTCTCCTCTACCTCCTTGTTATTATGCACAACCTATCATTGTATCCTCCTCCCCATAACTTCATTTGTGCCAGGACTTCACCAGGATTCAGCCAATGAGTCTGTTTTCAAAACTAGGGCTATGTTACGGAGCATGTACTAAGTGCCTTTCCCTCACCACTGAAGCTAGGGATGGGCAGAACCCCTACCTTTTGTTCTGGGGGGGGTGCTCCGCGGCGGTGAGGTGATCCATCCCTCCCCCTGGAATCCTCTTCGGCAGGTGCCGTTCCACGGAGCCGGCCACCGGCTCCGTATCGCTAGTGATACGGGCGGCCACCATTGCGATGCCATATTGGGCTGACTCCAGACGCAGGTGGCGTCCACTACGCCATTTGCAGCCGTAAAGCTCTTAGATTGGCATAGCAGACGCCATTTGCGGCCGTAAAGCCCTTGTGTTGTTTATTCGTTCAGTCGCTTCCAACTCTTCGTGACTTCATGGACCAACCCACGCCAGAGCTTCCTGTCGGCCGTCGCCACCCCCAGCTGCCCTAACGTCGAGCCTGTCACCTCCAAAATATCATCTATCCATCTTGCCCTTGGTCAGCCCCTCTTTCTTTTGCCTTCCACTTTCCCTCGCATCAGCATCTTCTCCAGGGTAACCTGTCTTCTCATGATGTGGCCAAAGTACTTCAGTTTTGCCTTTAATATCATTTCCACAAGTGAGCAGTCTGGCTTTATTTCCTGGAGTATGGACTGGTTTGATCTTCTTGTAGTCCAAGGCACTCTCAGAATTTTCCTCCAGCACCACAGTTCAAAAGCATCTATCTTCCTTCGCTCAGCCTTCCTTATGGTCCAGCTCTCGCACCCGTAGGTTACTATGGGGAATACCATTGCTTGAACTATGCGGACCTTTGTTGTCAGTGTGATGTCTCTGCTCTTCACTATTTTATCAAGATTTGTCATTGCTCTCCTCCCAAGAAGTAACCGTCTTCTGATTTCCTGGCTGCAGTCAGCATCTGCAGTAATCTTTGCACCTAGAAAGACAAAGTCTGTCACTGCCTCCACGTTTTCTCCCTCTATTTGTCAGTTATCAATCAAGCTGGTTGCCATAATCTTGGAGGTTTTTTTAGGTTTAACTGCAACCCAGTTTTGCACTTTCTTCTTTCACCTTCGTCATAAGGTTCTTCAGCTCCTCCTCACTTTCAGCCATCAAAGTGGTGTCATCTGCATATCTGAGATTGTTAATGTTTCTTCCAGCGATTTTAACTCCAGCCTTGGATTCATCAAGCCCAGCACATCGCATGATGTGTTCTGCCTACAGGTTGAATAGGTAGAGTGAGAGTATACAACCCTGCTGTACTCCTTTCCCAATCTTAAACCAGTCCGTTGTTCCCTGGTCTGTTCTTACCGTTGCTACTTGGTCGTTATACAGATTCCTCAGGAGGCAGACAAGATGACTTGGTATCCCATACCACCAAGAACTTGCCACAATTTGTTATAATCCACACAGTCAAAGGCTTTAGAATAGTCAATAAAACAGAAATAGATGTTTTTCTGAAACTCCCTGGCTTTCTCCATTATCCAGCGGATAGTGGCAATTTGGTCTCTAGTTCCTCTGCCTTTTCTAAACCCAGCTTGTACAGCTGGCAATTCTCGTTCCATGAATTGCTGGAGTCTACTGTTCAAGATCTTATGCATCACCTTACTGGCATGTGAAATAAGTGCCACTGTTGGATAGTTTGAACATTCTTTGGTGCTTCCCTTTTTTGGTATGGGGATATCAGTTGTTTTTTTCCCAATCTGGTGGCCATTCTTGTGTTTTCCAAATTTGCTGGCATATGGCATGCATCACTTTGACAGCATCATCTTGCAAGATCTTAAACAGTTCAGCTGGGATACTATCGTCTCCTGCTGCCTTGTTATTAGCAATGCTTCTTAAGGCCCATTCAAACTCACTCTTCAGGATGTCTGGCTCTAACTCACTGACCACACCGTTAAATCTATCCCTGATATTATTATCCTTCCTATACAGATCTTCCGTATATTCTTGCCACCTTTTCTTGATCTCTTCTGCTTCTGTTACATCCTTGCCATCTTTGTTTTTGATCACACCCATTTTTGCCTGGAATTTACCTCTGATGTTTCTAATTTTCTGGAAGAGGTCTCTTGTCCTTCCTATTCTATTATCTTCTTCCACTTCCGTGCATTGCTTGTTTAAAAATAATTCCTTATCTCTTCTGGCTAACCTCTGGAATTTTGCATTTAATTGGGCATATCTCCCCCTATCACTGTTGCCTTTTGCTTTCCTTCTTTCTTGGGCAACTCCCAGTGTCTCAGCAGACAGCCATCTTGCCTTCTTGGTTTTCTTTTTCTTTGGGACATTTTTTTTGCCGCCTCCTGAACAATGTTGCGAACTTCTGTCCATAGTTCTTCCAGGACCCTATCTACTAAATCTAGTCCCTTAAATCTATTCTTCACCTCCACTTCATATTCATTAGGAATATTAGTGAGCTCATATCTAACTGATCTGTGGGTCTTCCCTATTCTCTTTAATCTGATTCTAAATTGTGCAATAAGAAGTTCGTGATCTGAACTACAGTCAGCTCCAAGTCTTGTTTTTACTGACTGTATAGATGTCCGCCACCTTTGGCTACAAAGGATGTAGTCAGTCTGATTTCGGTGTCAACCGTCTGGTGAAGTCCATGTATAAAGTCGTCTCTTAGGTTGTTGGAAGAGAGTGTTTGTTATGCACAGTGAGTTGTCTTGGCAAAATTCTATCAGCCTATGTCCCGCTTCATTTTGTTCTCCCAGACCATGCTTGCCTGTAATTCCAGGTGTCATTTGACTACCCATCTTAGCATTCCATTCTCCTGTAATGAAAATAACATCTCTTTTTGGCATATTATCCAGTAGTGCTGCAGATCCTCATAGAACTGATCTACTTCTGCTTCTTCAGCATCTGTGGTTGTGGCATATATTTGGATCACTGTGATGTTAAATGGCTTACCCTGAATTCAAATTGAGATCATTCTATCGTTTTTTGGATTGTATCCAAGCACTGCTTTAGCCACTTTATTATTAATTATGAAGGCTACTCCATTTCCTCTGTGGTCCTCTTGTCCACTGTAGTAGATCTGGTGGTCATCTGATGTGAAATGGCCCATTCCAGTCCATTCCAGTTCACGGACACCCAGAATGTCTATATTTAATCTTGACATCTCCACAATAACCACCTCCAATTTGTCCTGGCTCATAGATCTTACATTCCAGGTTCCTATGGTGTGTTGATCTTTAGAACATTGGATTCATTGTTCACCACCAGCACCGTCGGCCGCTAGCCATCCTTTCGGCTTTGAGCTAGCTGCGTCATCACATCTGGGGCTAGTTGAACTTATCCTTCGTTCCTCCCCCGCATTTAGCTTAACCCAAGAGCTTTACGGTCGCAAATGGTGTAGGGGACGCCATTTGCATCCGGAGTCAGCCTCAGCCAGTGATACGGCATGGCGATGGCAGCTCTATCACTGGTGCTCCGGAGCTGCCGGCGGGGAGGATCCGGCCAGCAAGGATTCCACAGGGAGGCGGAGGTAAGGGTTCCTTTCCGCCATGGACTCCAAATCTGGCCTCATTGGGGTCCATGGCGGAATTCTCCAACATCCCTAACTGAAGCTAGAGTTCATGCAAAATTAAAAACAACAACACACAAATGACAAAGCATGCCTAGGACTGAGCTGAAAGGGTAGTCAATTCATTAGACAGAATTGGGTAGGCACTATATTAAGTCTGCAGTGCCATGCTCACAACTCAGGACTTATTTCTGAGTAAACATGCAGAACATCAAGAATACCTCCCTGCAAAAATAACTTGTACTAGAGTCCTATGCACACTTTCCTGAGGGTAAACCTCAGTAAACATAATGGGCCTCTAAGTAGGTATAGATAGGATTGTATAAATGAGCAGTATTTATCTCCCCTCCACTTATAAAACAAACCAAAAACTATTTTTATTAAAGCTTTATATTGATAGGAACATAGGAAACTGCCTTATACTGAGTCAGAGCCTGGGTCCACCTAGCCCAGTATTGTTGACACGGACTGGCAGCAGCGGGTCTCCAGAGTTTCAGGCAGGATTCCTTCCTAGCCCTACCTGGAGATGCTGGGGGTTGAACCTGGGACCTTCTGCATGCCAAGCAGGTGCTCTGCCACTGAGCCACAGCCCTTACTATTGCTGTAAGCAACTGACAAATAAAACAGCCCCACGCTTGTTTCTCTGCAACCATGTGAACCCATTTTTCTCAAAGAGTTGAGTGAGAAGGAGACAAACCAACCGCTTGTCTGTTTGTATAAAGTCAAATACAGTTCAGAACTTCTCTTGCCCACTGAAGAGAATTCACTTTAAGAATTCCCCAAAATATGCTCTGGGTGGAATAAAGAAGAGAAAGAAAGAACAGGATAGGGGAGGGAAGAAGAAAAGAAGAAAGTTGACTGGAAATGCGTGCGGGGGTGGGGTGGGGGGTAGAGAGAATTCCCTAAGCCAAGTGGCTCCTTTCAGAGAGGTAGTACTTCAGAGGAATTTAGGAAGCTGTGGAGGGTTTGTAAGGACTGGACGTACTTAAATTAACTTTATGAGGTGAGGTGGCTGAGGGCTTTTTCTAGCTTTTTTAAAACTATGGAATCTATTTAAAAGCCTCAGCAATTCCTTGATCATGATGCCACATAGCCCTAACCCTCCTTTTGGAATAATTTGGAGAAATTAAATTATTTAGAAATTAAATTATTTAGGAGAAATTAAAGGGGGGGGGGAGAAGTTTATGGAAGCTGATTGGATCCTTTGCTGTACTGAAGCTGCTACACTTCTGCACAAGGCAAAAGTTCCAGTTTGGGGCAGTAAAATCAGATGCTGTGTGAAATACCAGTATTTCACATGGAGCTCTTTCCTCACTTCCTTCTCCCTCTTCCAAATTTCATTTCAAGCAAGCTCCCAACAGCGGGCATGTAAGAGCAGAAAGGTAGAGGGAGAGAGGTTTTATGCACCTCAAAAAAACCCTATAACAGAGATTAGGGATAGTGACCTCCTAATGGTCACCTTAAACACCTTCTGATTAGGATCTCTAATCCCTTGTGTGGCTTGAGAGTTTTTACTTTTTTAGTCTTTGAGAAAAGCAAATTTTATATATGGCTAGGACAAAAGCCACTAGGCCTAACTTTCTGAAATTTGGCAAATTCAGTCAGCCCTATAGGGGCTGCCAGGTCCCCATACTCTATGCACTTACGTTGAAGCACAAAAAATGACAGTTCTTTGCTTTGACAGATTTTCTTGAAAGTAGTAAATTTTAATGTGACTAGCTCAAATTCCACTGGACCTAACTGCCTGAAATTGTACAGGTTCAACCAGCCCAATGGGGGCTACCAGGTCTCCAAATTTCATGTATTTATCATGCAAACTAAAAATGTTATGGCCGTTTCTGTTTTCCAATGCAAGACAATGGGGAAATGTAAAAAAATGGCAATTAGGATAGCTCAAAAGTTCCGGAGCACAGCTAAAAAAATATCTGGGGCCTGTGCCCAGGTAGGCCTTATATTAACAACCCCCTTGCCTGTAGGCCTTTTAAGTAGGGTGAAATCAAATGTATGCATTCTTAGGGAAGCCATGTAAATTACCTTCTGCTTAAAAGCCCTGCACATCTTGTATAATTAACCACAGTTTAATGTTAAATCTTAACAAGGCATCTTAACAAGATTTTAACCACAGTTTGTCTGGGTTTGGACATTACAATAAGCTGCAGTTAATTAAACTGAAGTGAAAGCTTCCGAATTTTTCCATGTGGCTGTAGCAGAGAAGCAGTGGGAGTGTGCAAGCCCAATGCTAAACCATGGTTTAGTGTTATATGCGAATCAGGCCACTGTAGAAGGATCAAGCCATGAGGAAATGGCTCCCATGCCAGTGTTTGAGCGAGGAGGGGGATCAGAGCAAAATCAAAAACTTTAGACATCAAATACTCTAAAATGTTTTGTAGGCTTTGTTTGTGCTCTGTGTTATGAGATTTCTAGCTGCAATAGCTGATTATCTGAGATGTATTCAAAGTATTTCTTACTGTGCTACTCAACCAAAAACATTCCCGGAGTGACTTACATGCAGTCAGTAAAATAAGACTGTCTCTGTCCTCAGGCCTACAATCTAAAAAGACGTGACACACAAGAAAAAAGGGAGGGAAGAAGAAAAAATGTCTTTTAGCAGGGCTGGTGGAATGGCTCTGTTTCCCTTCTCATCTCCCTCTGTACAGCTTGCTGGAATGGCTGGTGGTGGTGACAATTGAGAGAGGAGGAGCGTTCATGGGGGTGGTGTTGTCGCAGAGCTGGTGGATTGGCTCTGCTTCTCTCATCTCCCTGTGTCACAGTCTGCTGGTTCATTGTATGTATTCAGGTTGGTAAAGTTTAGTTGTATGCTTAGGGTCAAATGAGTCAAACTGTTCTGTTCAGTTCCTAGGGCTTCCAAATAAGCAGATAGTAATGATCATTTAAGTAGATTTTTAGGTTGTACTGTAATTCTTAAGAACTTCCAACTTTCATGAGTTTTCTTTGAAGTTGGATAGATTAATATTGCAAATAATCATTATGTATTCCTAATCTATAAGAAATACACAATTTCCAGTGGGGCATGATAGGATTTATATGGAACATTTAAAGGTTACTCTCTTTTATGGTTGGTATCTTGTATCTTGTATCTTAATATGGTTGGCATATATTGCTCCTTATTGTAGTGATACGCAACAGAATACTTTGTAGACTCCTAGGTGGCACAGACCTGTTTAAAAAAAACACAAACAACTAATGAAACTCTGTAAAGCATTATGTGGTGGTGTATAAATAGAATCATAGAACAGTAGGGTTAGAAGGGGCCTATAAGACCATCGAGTCCAACCCCCAAATCATATAAATCATTGATAGCTCTAATATGGGCCTACCTGTGCTGTTAGTAAAGTTTTAAACCATCCGAGGCTTGAAGAATTCATAGGTGTTCATTTAAATCATTCATTGAAGTAGATCTCAATGACTCTTGGTCTAGATTTGGTCCAAATTTTCAGTTTGGATGAATAACACAACCTGTTGCTACTGATTTGAATACTGTATGCCATAATTCGAAAGGATGAAAGATTTAAGAGACTAAATATTCTGTGTCTGTCCCTCTATTATGGGACTCACCACCATTTTAGATTTGCCAAAGTCCAACAGTTGGAAGTGTTATAATACCTGGCTGTTTGTGCTGGCATTTGGGGCTCAGGATTGAATCAGGAAAGAGTGGTGAAATATCTGAAATTCCTGTTTGGTTTTGTATGTTTCATTTGCTACAGGCCATGAACCCTTGGGATAGAGTGGACTAGAAATCTAAATAAATGCTATATTTAGATTAGAGAGAACTAGAGTAAAGGGACAACATCTTGTCTATTCTAATAGAACATTGAATTATTGATACAACTAATAATAATATTGTGTCATCAGTTTGCATAGTGTTTAGCAGAAGGGGCAACTATTACTTTCTGTGCTGAGACTAGAAGAAGAGGAATAGGTTTAAAATGTAGTCACCTGTTGAACTGTAGGATCTGTGCAACACTGGACAAGCAGTTTAGGGAGGTTTCTTGGAAGCATTCAGTGAAAGACTGGGCAAATATTTGTCAGGTTTATTTTAGGTATACGGTTGCCATGAATCGGGGGGGGGGGGGGAGAGAGAGAGAGAGAAATGTACTATCTGCAAGACAAATAATCTAGCAAGAACTTGATAATTCCATAGTGCCTAATAACATCTCCATACCCATGCTTTCCTCCTGATGGTTTTGAAAGTAACTTGCAAAAGAGATTATAATTGATGTGATATATATGTTCAGTTTGCTAGTCATGCCATTAGGAAAAATGCTTACCCACAGTTTCAAAATGTTGCAAGAGAATCCAATGGCAGAGACAGACTGGCTGTGTTCATATGACCGGGTTTGCACATAACACCAAGGATTTAGTGTATGTGCAAAAACTGGAACAGATCTTCATGAAGCCAGATGCATGTGTCTCCCCCTCTGCCCTTCTTCTCCCACATGACTAGAGGATTCCTGCTGAGTTTAGTTTCATTTCCATGAAAGCTGGCTTTTTGTACATTTGAACCAGAGATGGTGATTTAGAATAAACCCTGGTTAGTTAAACAAACGAGCAAAACAATCCAGGGTTTAAAGTTGACTTGTTTTGAAACTAACCGGGGGTCTGTTTTAAACCACAATCTCTACTCAAAAGGCCGGCTTTCACAAAAAGTGAAACTAAACTCTGCTGGAGTCCAGTTGCCCACACAGGAGGAGGAAAAGGGAGACTGCAAGAACCAGAGGCTTGCTTGGGCTCATTCCAGCTTGTTCACATAGTGCTAAAGTTTGGCATAGCGTTATGTATGAACCAGGACCATGTTTAAATTGGTTTGTGAGTCTCCGCATCTGGTCTTAATCCCACTTTGTTTCAGTTCTCTGCCCCAGAGATGCTTGGCTACAAAAATGTGAAGGAAGAGCGGTTACAGAACAAAACTGCTTGCTGGCGCTATTCTAGATCTTGCCCTCTCTTCTCATTCTGCCTGGCAATAGGCTTCTTTCCCCGCCAACCTCCTCACTGATAAGGCCTCCTTCTCCAGCTGCCCGCTAAGTCTGCAACACCCTTGCAAGGAGAAAAAAAAATTAAGGGGACCACAGAAAATGCTAGTATCTGTCCAGGATACATGCAGCATCTCCACATGCAAGTACTGTACCAGCACCTTTCCCTCCACCCCCCACCCCTCCTGTTGAACAGGACTCTCCCTTGGAAAGAGATCAACCGGAGAATGAGGAAGAACCATATCTTGGGATGGGGAGACAGAAATAGCAGAAGGTGATAATTGAGTCTTATGGGTATGTTAAGTTGCTGCAGTGGTACACTTGTAAACAAAAAAATTCACAACACTTTATTCAGTGTTCATAAGATCACCTTGGTTCTCCTGTATATTCCTGCAACATGCTGTATTATCAGTGATTTTTATTGTTTCTACTGTTACAGTATAAAGTCACATTTTTTCCTGCACCTTATTGTGGTTTACTTGAATATACTTTATTTTTTAATAGTACTGTACTATACCAGATACTTACTAGTCATGTGATAGTTACTTTGTGACTGTTTTGCACTTGTGTGGAAAATAAAGTTAAAAATACTGTTTTGAAAAATGCAGCTGTAAGAAATGATTCAACACTGTCCCTCCACAGAAACAGATAACAGTAACTTGGTACCTCATTTCAAGGTCAACATATTTTGTTAAGAAAATGCCTATTTAAAAACAGAAAATAAAACAAAACCCATCAGTTAGTGTTTTGTCCCTCTGCCACTTTCTGTTAGGGATTGCTAGAAATGCTCAGGCCTGAGAACCCCGAATCCAGATGCTTGGCAGGAGTCAACCATATGAGGAACAAATGAAGCTCAGAAGACAAGAATCAATGAGAGAAGGACTGCTCTAGAAAGAGCATGAAGAAACCCCCCACTGTTGAGAGTATGACCTGCCTGCTCTTGCTCTTACATTTAACTAACTGCTCTGTTGCTATTGCAGTGCCATACATTATTCTTTAAAATAGAGAGTATTTACTGCTAGAAAAGGAGCAGTTCCTAAACTCATCCCACTTCTCCCATACCTTTGGGGTGACACCTGTTCTCTCGGAAAGGGATGGGAGAACCAGTGATTTTTGAGCTTGACACAGTTCTCCAAAAATCACTTTGTAGCTCATTTCGATTCACCTCCGTTTTTAACCTGTTTTTCAGCTTGTTCAAATGGGGAAAGTGTTTATTTTGAATGGGGAAAGTGCACATTTTTGTGTGTATTTTTCAAAAGTGTACAGTTTCTCCCCATTGACTAAAGCATGAAAATCCATGTGTGTGTTTTTAAAAAAACACACATTTCAAAGCGCATTTTTTTAAAAATATGCATTTTTGACTGTGATCACAAATTTGGGAATTTGCGGATGTTTCTTGAAAATAAGGGCTCCTGTTAACGTTCAGGATTGCAAATGGGACGTGCTCATATGATTTGCAAACAGAAATGAAATTCTTGTACATCCCTACTCTGGATATCATTCAGCATCATGGAGATCAGCACTGCCACCCCAGCACCATAAGATTATTTTGAATATATAGCCCTTGTCACACATTCTCCTGAATACAAGAGGGCTTAAACTGGGGACAAGGGTGGGGCTGCACAGACTGGACCCACATGAAACATTCCCATTTGAGCCGACCCCACCCCCTCAGTTCCCTGACATGGCTGTGTTGAATGGTGAGGTCAGCAGGAGATTCACTTGATTCACACACACTCACTTGAACATCAGAAGAACCCTCAAAGCGATTGGGATTCCTGGGAAAATCGGGTTCCTCATTATGTTGAGAGTTCTACTTGCATTTAACAAGTCAAAGTTAGGTAACTGAGGGGGTGGTGCTAGTGGATGCCAGGATGTTGGGGTAGGGCCAGCGTTTAGGGACAAAACGGATGATACATTACATTTGTGATTGCATTTTAATATGTGTGCGCTTATTTTTAAAAAGCGAACAGCTGGGTAGGGGGTGGGCAGGCTGATGAAGACTGTAAGGAGGGGTCTAGTCCTCCCCCTGTGCTGCAGTCCCAATGAAAATTGCTTCACTCACTACCCTTTCCAGGAAGGAGGCTCCAATGGTGGCTTTCCCCCCAGGGCAGATAGCAGCTGTGGTGTGTGTGTGTGTGATAGATTTTCATTGGAACTATGGGACAGGGAAAGGATTAACAATCCCTTCCTACGTGGTACCCATCCTGATCTCGCTCACTCACTCACTCACTCACTCACTCACATGCACATACACCCCAACACCCCCCCCCCCACACACACACACACACCATGGCTGCTGTTTTTAATGAAAAAAACATAGAGACATGTTAAATGCAATTGCATTTAATGCCTCACCTGTTTTGGCCCTTACTAGGTGGTCTTTTTTCAGCCTCCGCCTCCCATGTACTATTTGATGTTGGTGGTAATGTAACGATTAATGTGTTAATATATGCAAAACGCTTTAATGTTCTATGTGATATATGAATGTGAAGTTATATTAAATACCAACAAGTGTACAGTTGCCCTGTTTCTCCTTCCTTTTGATAAATTGTAGTAACACAAACAAAAGCATGGGGGGGGGCAAGGATAGGAGTGTGAAAATAAATCTGTTGCTGGGTGTTAAGGAAGGAATACTTAAGGCGGCAGGGCTGATCGATGTCTGCTTTGCTATTAAAGGCCTGTCTTTTGTTATGCTGATAGCCAGCTTGAAAGCCTATTGTGAGAATTCCTCAGAGTGAATATCTGAATTTGGTGGGGAACGTGGTTTTCCAGGCTGAAGTAGAGGGTGAGAGTTGGGGTTTTAAAGGTGCTGTGAGGTTTTTTAAAGGCTCGAATCTTTAGTCCGCCCATCGTAATAGATCCAATCAACAGGCATTTTGAACATTTTAGAATTTCAGCTGTAAATAAGAGGACTTTCATGGTGGCTTAAGGACCGAAGTAGAATCATACACATAGAGGTATGGGTGGGTTGCATTTTACTGAAAAATAGCCATAGGTGGTTGTGATCCGGAGTGGAAGAATGGCTAGGAAGGGAGAGGTTGCTTAACTTCTGTACAGGCCATTTGCTTACTCATAATTGTGACTCCTGACTGCTTCATGCTGGGGGAGTAGGGGGAGCAGACAGCATACAGATTTTAAGCAGAAAAATGGCCCACGTGGAAGGGGTTAAGCTGCTTTCATCCTGCTCCTCTCCCTCTTCTCATCACAGGCTCCTCAAGGCTGCTTTTCAATATAAAAAGTTGTTCTGAAAATTGTACATGCCTCTGCATGTAATGTCTAGTTTGGCCCCCAATAAACTTTGCCCATATTATACACAGCTACAGATCATTAGCAGTTGGTCTTCTGCTTTGTGTGTGTGCGCATGTGCGTGTGTGTGTATATACACATACATCTATACACATACACAAAAGGGGCAGACTCCTCCACAGAATCATTGTCCCAAAAGTAATTTAGTACTTGGGATATGCTGTTGGCTTCCTGACCAAAATGCTCACGGTGATCTTGAGATGGAGGATGAAATCAGAGAGGCATCCAAAGGAGGAAGTGTTGTAGTAATGGGTGACTTCCATTGCCCTTATATAGACTGGGTAAATGCCTGTTCAGGTCAGATTTCTAGATCCCCATAACAACTGTGCCCTAGAATAGTTGGTTATAGAACCAACCAGAGTGGAGATGACCCTGGACTTGATCCCAAGTGGTACACAAGTTGTTAGTGTAAATGTTGTTGAACTGATTGGAAACAGTGACCACAGATCTATCAAATTTAATGTATATGTAAATGGAAGATCGCCAAGAAAGTTCACAGTCACATTGGACTTGGAAAGAGGAAACTTCTAAAAAATGAGGGGATTGATGAAAAAGCAGCCTTCCCCAACCTGTTGCCCTCCAGCTGTTTTGGACTACCACTTCCAGAATTCCTGACTACTAGCCAGCCTGGCTGGTGCAGATGGGAACTGAAGTCCAAAACATCTGGAAGGTTGGGAAAGTTTGTAAAAAAGGAAGTTGAAAGGAAAAGTAACGAGAACCAAATCTCTTGAGAATGCTTGGTGGTTACTCAAAACCACAAGAATAGGAGCTTAGCTAGAATGTATACCACAGATCTGGAAAGGTACCACCAAGTCCAAGAGGTCATCAGCATGGTAAATGAACAGTGTCAAGGAAGCTGTTAGAGAAAATAAGATTTCCTTCAGAAAATGGAAATCTTGCCCAAATGAGGAGAACAAAAAGGAACACAAACTTGCACAAAAGAAATGCAAGCAGACAATAAGGATAAGGGATGCAAAAAAGGATTTTGAAGAGCATATCGCTAATAGTATTAAAACCAGCAATAATAAAAAAAATTAAATACTTCTGAAGCAGGAAACAGCCTAGGGAGGCAGTTGGACTGTTGGATGACAAGAACATAAGAGCGATGCTGGATCAGATTAAAGGTCCATCTAGTCCAGCATTCCACTCACACAGTGGCCAACCAGCTGCTTGCGGGAAGCACACAAGTAGGACGTGAGAGCAATAGCACTTCCCACTCGTGTTGCCTAGCAACTGGTATACAGAGGCATACTGCCTCCAATACTGGAGGTAATATGTAGCCATCATGGCTAGTAACCATTGATAGCTGAATCCTCCATTAATTTATCCAATTCCCTTTTAAAGCTATCCATGTCGGTGGCCATCACTACATCTTGTGTAAGTGAATTCCATAGGTTAAATATGCACTTTGTGAAGAAGTACTTCCTTTTATCTGTCCTGAATCTCCCACCATTCAGCTTCATTGGATGACCTCCGGTTCTATTGTGGGAGAGGGAAGAAAAATTTTCCACTATCCACTTCCTCATAATTTTGTGCACCTCTGTGAAGTCTCCCCATACTCACCTTTGTTCGAAGCTAAAAAGCCTCAAATGTTGTAACCTTTCCTGATAAGGGAGTTGCTCCAGTCCCTTGATCATTTTGCTAGCCCTTTTCTGCACCTTTTCCAGTTCTACAATATCCATTTTTAGGTGCGGTGACCAGAATTCTGCACAATATTCCAAGTGTGGTCACACCATAGATTTGTATAAGAGGGGTATTATCATTATCATAATATCATTATTAGCTCTTTTTTTTTCAGTTCCTTTTCTAATTATGTCCAACATGGAATTTGCCTTTTTTTACAGCAGCCACACTCTGGGTCGACATTTTCATTGAGCAATATGTCACAACCTAAAGATACTTTCCTGATCAAATCACTGCCAGCTTGGATCCCATCAGCATATATGTGAAGTTGGGAGTTTTTACGCCAATGTGCATCACTTTACTCTTACTTAAGTTGAACTGCATTTGCCATTTTGACACCCATTCTTCCAGATTGGAGAGATCTTTTTGGATCTCTTCACAATCTCATTTTGTTTTAACCACCGTGGCTATCAATACCCATGCCTGAACTGACATTTTCAAGGAGGGAGTCTGCAGAATAGAGACAAATGGTGCTGTCAAGAGGTGAAGTTCTAGAATGTATTGATAAATTGAAAACGAAGTAATCACTGGGTCCAGATGGTATCCATGTGAGAGTTCTTAAAGAACTTGAATGTGAAATTGCTAACCTCCTACGGAAAAAATTGCAACGTAAGCTCAGCCTCTGTACCAGAGGACTAGAAAGTGGCCAATGTAACACCAGTTTTTCAAAGTATCCAGGAGGCAAGGGAGGATCCAGGTAATTGCAGATCAGTTAGCTTACCATCTGTTCCAGGTAAATTGGCAGAAACTATTATTAAAGTTAAATTATCAAGCAGATGGAAGGACAAGTCTTGCTGAACAAGAATCAACATGGCTTCTCCAAAGGTAAGACCTATATCATTAATGGTTTAAAGTTTGTTGAGAGTTTCACCAATCATGTGGATAGGGTGAAATATTTATCCAGTAAATATTGTTTGCTTGGTCTTTCAAAAGGCTTTTGACAAGTCCCTCACCAAAGACTCCTGAGAAAATTTAGCAGTCATGGGATAAAGGGAGATGGATCTGTAACTGGTTAAAGAACAGAAAACAGAGAGACTAGGAATAAATTGACAGCTCTCTTAATAGTGGGATATAAATAGTGAGGTCCCATATATATCTTGTTCATACATGATCTGGACTTGGGAGTGAGCAGTGAGGTGAACAAGTTAGCTAATAACACCAATTTTTATTTTTTGCGTGGGTGTTAAAACAAAATCAATAGTAGACCTCTAAATAGATCTCCTCAAAGTGGGGAAAACAGGCAATTAAATGGCAAGGGTGGTTCAATAGAAACAAATGTAAAGTGATGCACATTGGGCCAAAAAGTTCTAACTTCACATATATGCTGATGGGCTGTGAGGTGACAGGGACTAATCAGGAAAGGGATCTTGGGGTTGTGGTGGATAGCTCAATTAAAACATGGACACAGAGTGCAACTACTGTGAGAAAGTCAAATTCCATGTTGGGAATTGATAGGAAAGGAATTGAAAATAAAAGTGCCCGTATCATAATGTTTTAATAGAAATCTATGGTGTGACCACATGTGGTATACTGTGTACAGTTCTGGTCTGCTCTTCAAAATGAATATTGTAGAATTGGAAAAGGTGCAGGAAATGGCAGCCCAAAAGATCAAGGGGCTGGAAGAACACCCTTATGAGGAAAGGTTATAACATTTGGGGCTTTTTAGCTTAGAAAATAGGTGACTGAGCAGAAACAAAATACAAGTGTATGAAATTATGTGTGATATGGAGAAAGTAGATAGGGAGAGGTTTTCTCCCTTGCTCATAATACTCAGCTCAGTGGTAGGAGATTCAGGACAGATAAAAGGAAGTATGTCTTCACACAGCACATGGTTAAACTAGGAAATTCACTAGTTTTATCACAAGATGTAGCAATGACTATGAACTTGGGTGGCTTTAAAAGGAGATTAGATTCATGGAGGATAGGGCTATCATAGGATACCAGTCATAATGGCTATATTTTATGTACAGTATCAGAGGCAGTATGCCTCTGCATACCAGTTGCTAGGGAACACAAGCAAGAGGGTACTATTGCACTCATGTCCTGCTTGTGGGCTTCCCATGGGCATCTGACTAGCCATTGTGGAAACAGAATCCTGGACTAGAATGGGCCTTTGGTCTAATCCAGCAGGGCTCTTCTTAAGTTCTGATGTACCCTCACAGAGCTACGTTTTAAGGGTTTGTTAGTTATAGATAGATAATGCATGTAGAGAGAGAACAGTTTTAGTCCTAAAAATAAACTATATATGTTCATAATTGGATATTCTGTTGTATTGAAAATATGACTTCCGAGATATGAAATTTAAAGGAAATGCACAGAAACTGGGAAAAGACTAGCTGCAAACTGGAGCATTCAGGGTTACTATGCTCTCAATAACATCAATATTTACTGTTTCTCATATGGTATACCAGCTTACTGTAAACACACATAAAGGATGAATCAAGTTTATTTTTAATAGCATATTTGTTGGGTAGTATTATTAAACTTAACATTGCAGATATTTAGTACAATTATTTCCCATTTTCCTCCAAGGAGTGCAGAACGACATACGTTGTTATCTTCCCTATTTTATCCTGATAATAACTCAGTGAGGTAGAGTAGGCTAAGAGAGAGTGTGACTGACCCAAGGTTACCCAGTGAGCTTCAGGGCTGAGCAAGGATTTTAATGTGGATTGCTCTGGTCTTAGTCCAACACTGGCTTGAACTGGCTCAGATAAAGAGCTTCTGTGTTCAAAATAATATAATGCATTATTTTTAGACCATAACTTGCAGCTTTCCTAGTAGTCACTGTCATTAAAATTCAAGCCCCTTAGGTACTCACAGAAATATTTCCAGTTTTTCTCCATGCTCACATACAAAATTCTCCCAAAGGGCCCATAGCTAGCAAAAAGCAAAATACTTAAAACAAATGTAGGCTAATGACACGGAGGGAGCAATACTATCTGGATTGACGGTTGCCCCTGAGCCCAGGGGTCACTGCCTATCCAGTGCAGGGTAGGAGGAGTGATGAGGAGCTGATCTCTTCCTTGCTACCTCTGCCCTGCTTTCATGGCTAGACAGCCTATTTCAGCTGTCTAGCGTGGGAAGGCGGAGCGGGGAAAGCGGCTGCTGGATGACACATTGGATGTGTCGTACCGGCATTTCTGCCTCCCCCACCCCAGAATGCCCTGTTTTTGACGCTCCACACTCCTCTTCTGAGTGCGGAGTGCGGGGCCGTTCCATGCTGCCTACAAGGCAGCACGGGAGTGGGGGAAGGTCAGTTCCCAGAAACCAACATACCCTATGGCCATCTAGCCGCTGACTAGCGGCCATAGGATTGTGCCCTAAAGTTTAGTTCTTTTTTTGTGTCATCAAGTAAACCTTCCTATTAAATTAGGCAGCTGTATTACTTACTTGATAAATAATATGTTTGGCCTTTTAGATGCCAGTTTGATTTTCATTTTGAACAAATAAATCTTGAACCAGAAAACAGGAGGCAATAGGAATAAAATGTTACTCTCCAGAACTCCCGAGTTCTCCAAGCATTCATCACTGCAAAACAAATAAAAACTGAATATGCTTTTTCCAGTAATAACATCTGCAAATACCAAAACACTTTTTAAAATATTAGATGGATAGAAATGAGTGTTCCTAATTTTAGGCCTATCACTTGTTAATATAAAATGTGTGGTTCCTGTAATACTATTATTGTTATGGGACAGGCTACAGATCCAAGATTAAAGAAAATAACTGGAAGGAGCAATCCTATGGCCTCTAGTCAGTGGCTACATGGCCATAGGATATGTCGGTTTCTGGGAACCAACCTTGGAGCTTGCGCTACGAGGTTGGTTCCCGGAGAACCAACCTTCCCCACCTCCTGCGCTGCCTTGCAGACACCTCAGAATGGCCCTACGATTTGCGCTCAGAAGAGGAGCACAGAGTGATGAAAATGGGGCGTTCCAGGGCGGGGAAGGCGGAAATGCCTTCCGGTAGCCACTTCCCCCACTCCGCCTTCCCATGGCTAGACAGCCGAAATTGACTGTCTAGCCGCAAATGCAGGGCAGCTGAAGCGCGGAGGGGACGATCCCCTTCGTGCTGCTTTTGCCCTGCATTGGATAGGCGGTTGCCTCCAAGTTCGGAGGCGGCTGCCTATCCCCATAGGATTGCGCCCTAAATGTACTAGTGCCTGTAGTTGTGATTATAGTTCTTTGCTAAATTGAGAAGAGACCCCAGATTTAATAGCGGATTTATGCATGAAGACATTTCATATATTTTCTGTCAAAAATTTCCATCAGGGATAGGGAAGCCAAAAAAGAGGAAATGCATCACTAAAAATAGGACAGAAAGATAGCAGTGATTTGCATAACATTTGCATATGTTAATTTATAGGTGTAGATGCAAAGTTAGAAATATTATATTTAAATAGAAGTCTGCTGTCCATGTGCTAACTGTTGATGGGAAACAGTTCTTACGGGTCTTCCATCTTTAAACTGGAATTGGACAGCACAACCCTTTAAATAGAGGATGGTCCTCTTGCAGCCCTTCAAATAGAGCAGGGGTGGGCAGAACGTAGATCCCCAGTTGTTTTGGACTTCACCTCCCAAAAGCCCCTGCCAGCATGGCCAATAGCCAGGAATGCTGGGAGCTGAAGTTCAATACATCTGGAGATCTACTTTCTGCCCACCCCTGAAACAGGACACTTCTCTGTAAAAAAAGGACACCAGACCACTCTAATCAGTAATGTGGAGTGGAAAATTTTGCACTGCTATAGTTTTCCACAATTTTCCCCCAGCCTTAGCAGTGCATTGTTTCATAAAATTAAATTAGCAGTGCAGCAAATGACTACAGTACAAGTCAGATTGTGCAAATAGAATGGATACAATACTAGTGAAATTTAAAATCAATTTGTTTAACTTTCTTCAGGTGACTCTCCTTAGGAAGCACATATTTACAGCTCTTTAAGCTTTCTAAAATTAGTAGCCACTATTGGACAATCAAAGCCAGGATATGCACAAGCTTCATATACCAGCATGCAGCTTCTTTCCTCCTTTTGTGTGGGCAGACAAGCCAGCAAGCTCTAGCTTTCCGATACATACTTCCAAACAAGCCAGCATTGAAGTTTGCTTCCAAATCCTGGTTTGCTTGGAAGCTATTACTTATAGTTTCCTGGTTCAGATCTACCTGGAAGCTATTGTTAATCGTAGCTTCCTGGCTTGTTTTCCTGCAGGAGCAAAGGGGCTGCATGCAGGTGCACAGAGCTTGTGGAAACCGGACTACTGTGGATTTGTTCATCCAGTCCTGACGACTGCGTTAACAGTTTTCATTGCATTCATTTTTTCTTAAAAGCTAAATAAATGAAAGGGAAGTGTATCCTATTAAGTTAATCTTGTTTTAAAATATTTACAAGTATTCAAAAAAAAAATCCAACTAAAGTTTGAATTTGTTTGGACGTAACATTTAAACCACACTTAAATGCACTTTATTACGCCCCCTCCCCTCAAATATTGCAGTTCAAAACTAAGTCAAGCATGCCAAATCAGATCTCCTTTGATTTAGAATGGTGGAATTTTTTTATGGAAAACCCACATCACTGTTTTCAATTGCAAAACATAAGGTTTCAAGACAGCCGGTGTATATTTTAATGGAAAAAGAGTAGTAGACAGTACTAGCAGAAGGTAATAGCTATTTGAATTCCCCATTCAGGTTTGTGAAAAACTGGATACTCTGTAAAGTGGGAAGCAGCTACATAAATATTATTTATTTTAAGTGTTTCCTTTACTCTTGAATGAAGGCAATCAACAACATTGCGGTGTGGCTTTTAACAGTCACAGTCTTATCTGAATATGCTGTTTCTTCCTTAAAATACAACTGCGTCCCTGATAGTTACAACTGTAATTTTTAACGAATGATTTAAATATCTTGTGATTGTGTGTTGGAGCTCTCTCTCTTTCTCAAGCTATTCTTGTTTAAGTTATTTTTTGTCAATACAACTTTAAAAATATTTCTGCACAAGAGGGGTTTCAGGAAATTACTCTTGGCTGTTCTTACTAGCAGTTGTTAAAGGATGCAGAAACATGTTTCAAGGGAAAAAATAGAAATTTAAGTATAAAATTTGGGGTACATAGAGAAAATGGATTCTGGCAACGTGAAGAATATGCAAAAAAATAATTGGTGTCTCTTATACTACCTGCATCCCCCCCAACCCATTTGTTCTATCAGAATTCTTCAAGGCAACACATAACATTAGGTGCTTACAGAGAATACATTCATATATAAAATGTATCCTTCACCCCCAGTATGTAGATTTTCCAAGATAACACCTTCACATACTTAGAAATTCTTTAGACATTCTTTAGTGACAGTCTCATAATTAAAATTGCTTGAAAATAATTGATAAAGGCACCTTTAATGTGTGCAATCTAATGTATTTATCACTTCCAGGCAACCTAACAGGGATCATTTTGTAAAGTAGAAGACTGTTGGTTCCCTTCTTATTCTTTCAGAGTATTGATATGGCATGAGTGACAAACATTGGTATGTGTGACTCATTCAGAGTTAGTGGCCTACTAATTTTAATGGACATCTTTGTGAGGCTGGTTTTATGCTGTCAATTAAGTTATATTTCAACATGAGCCAGGTCTGGTAGTACACTGATTTCAGTATACAGCAGCTACACACAATCCAACAAAGGGGCACTTTCCCCACGTTTATTAACTCAAGAGGGCTGCTCTACTACTTCAGTTATGGGAAAGCATTTGTCACTTTTTTAGCACATTCTTTTAACCCCCTTTTCTACTATTCTTTGTTAATCTTGTCTCTTTTTCTTTTCCCACTCTATATCACTGCATACCATAGCACTCTGTCTTCTAACAAGGTCATCTCTCTTACCTCTATCTATTTTCTCAATATTTCCACACTGCAAGTATGTCTGCATCCCACCTATTAGCCCCCATTTCCCCAATATCATGCGTCCCTTTAGGGCCTTATCTCTTATTATCCCTTCTGCTTGTTTCTCCACCACACTGATCTCTCTACAACCTACCCATCTCTATCACCCCATTTCTTTTCCTTCAGACTTCTACTGTTTCTGTTCTTTATCCCCAGTCCCACATTCTTATCTCTCCCTCCTTACTGCTGCCTCTTCTTGCTACTGTACCTGCAAAGAAGAGATGGTGTTTCTCTACCAGCATGCTCTGTTTTTATGCAGGGCATCCCCTCTCTACTGGCATGTTCCAAGATAAGGTACTGGTGGCGGCAGCAGCAGCAGCAACCAGGGAGTGGTCTGGGGGGAGGATCAGCAACTGCCCAGGGGCCTGCACAGACCCTGTGCGGGCCTTACAAAAGTGTATGACTTTAAACCATGAGGATTAATGCTGGCAAGTATTGATAACACTAACATTCACTACATAAATGGAAGAAATATTATTCTGGGAGTGGTAATTTTCCTGTGCCATCACACCCGTCTCAGTAAATCCAAACATGTTAAATATGTGAAAGGGTGTGGAGAAAAGGACATTTATTAAGAACATGTGAACTAAAAATATTAGGATGCATCCAAAGGTTCCCTTCCTCTGAAAGCTTTTCAGGGATCACAAGGGTTGCGAAGTAGGAAGGTGGCCCCAGAAACACCATTGTGCACATGTAGAAATCCGTTCATGGTCCCTTTGGATCTTAGCCAATAATTGGTAAAACCTTGCATGTTAACAGTATTTACAATCTGTGTCTGTGCAAGATTTATGATTTAGTTCCCCTTCTAATTTTTAACAGCTTTTAAAAACATGATACAGAAATTTGAGTATGCTAAGTAATGTTCTGTACATTAAGAACTTGTTTGGTTCATTTTGCTACTGCAACCTTCCACAATGTAGTTTATGGGCTTGTAAAAACTATTTTAACAACAACAAAAAATGAATGGAGATCAGCATTCCAGAGTGGAGATCGGCAATCCAGTTTTGCTCAGGCTTTCCCAGCTGGGTTTTCTTTGTAGCATCAGTTATGGACTAGAGGACAGGGTAGGTGAGTTGCTGTGATTTTTTAAAATTCCACTTTATTTATTTGATTTATTAATTGTACATCTGGCTGGTCACCCAGCCACTCTGGGCGATATACAATAATAGAAGCAGTTTAAAACAATAAAATTCTACATTAAAAACATCATATTTCTAAACATACCCTAACCTACCCCAAATGCCTGCCTGAACAACCACGTTTTTAATGCATGGCGGAAGCTCATTAAAGAGGGGGCATGACAGATTTCCCTAGGGAGGGAGTTCCACAGAGTGGGGGCCACCACAGAGAAGGCCTTCTCCCTCGTCCTCACCAGCCTAGCTGCCCTGCCTGATGGGACAGAGAGAAGCATCCAAGGCTGATCTTGTTAAGCGGCCTGTCGGGTGTTGCTGGAGGCGCTCCTTAAGATAGGCTGGGCCGGAACCATATAGGGTTTTAAAGGTCAAAACCAACACCTTGAATTTGGCCCGGAAAACAACTGGTAACCAGTGCTACTCCTTCAGCACTGGAGTGATGTGATCTCGCTGGTGGCTGCCTTTAATCAGGCGAGCCGCCACATTCTGTACCAGCTGCAGCTTCCGAACCATCTTCAAGGGTAACCCCACGTAGAGCACATTACAGTAGTCTATACGAGAGGAGACCAGGGCGTGTACTACCGATGGGAGCAGATGGTCAGGAAGGTAGGGGCGCAGCCGCCGTATCAGATGGAGTTGGTACAGCTGACACCTGAGCCTCGATGGACAGCTGGGAGTCTAAGATGACCCCCAAGCTGCATACCTGGTCTTTCAAGGGTAGCTGTACCCCATTCAGCACCAGGTCACCATCCCCCAACCTCCTCTTGTCTCCCACCAAATGTTCCTCGGTCTTGCCAGGGTTCAGCTTCAGCTTATTCCTCCCCATCCAGCCACTCACCGTCTCCAGACATTTGGACAGGGATTCTAAGGCCAACCTTGGTGAAGATTTGAATGAGAGGTAGAGCTGCATGTCATCTGCATATTGATGACACTGCACCCCAAACCTCCTGATGATAGCCCCCAGCGGCTTCACATAGATGTTAAATAGCATCGGAGAGAGGATGGAACCCTGTGGCACCCCACAAGTGAGTGGCCATGGGTCCGAGACCGCCTCTCCCAGTGCTACCCTCTGGTACCTGCCGGAGAGGAAGGACCGGAACCACCACAATACGGTGTCTCCAATGCCCAACCCCTCCAGGCAGTCCAGGAGGATACCGTGGTCAACGGTATCAAAAGCCGCTGAGAGGTTGAGGAGAACAAGGAAGGCGCATTTGCCCCTATCCAGAGCCCTCCTCCCCATCCACCAAGGCGACCAAGGCCATTTCTGTCCCATGCCCAGGCCTGAAGCCTGACTGAAATGGATCTAGATAATCGGTTTCTTCCAAGTGTGCCTTCAACTGCATTGCTACCACCTGCTCAGTCACCTTGCCCAAATATGGCAGATTCGAGACTGGGCGAAAGTTGTTGAGAACTTGGGGACCCAAGGAGGGCTTTTTAAAGAGTGGTCTTATCACTGCCTCCTTGAGAGCTGATGGCATCACTCCCTCCTCCTGATCCCCTCACCCAGCCTCTCTCTGCAGCTCATAATGAGCCAAGATGGGCAAGGATCAAGTAAGCAGGTGGTCGGCCTTACAGATGAAAGCACCTTGTCCACTTCATCAGAAGGAAGAAGCTGGAACTCATCCCACAAAACCTGTTTGCCACAGACTGCCTCTTGCTCACAAACTGTATCCACAGCGCATGGAATAACGCTCCTAATCTGATCAATTCTATCTGCAAAGTGCCTTGCCAAGGCCTCACAGGAGGCCTTAGAATGATCCAGCGGTTCCAGGGCAACTGGACCGACCAGGCTCCAGACCACTTGGAACAGCCTCCTGGGACAGCACTCTGCAGATGCAATAGAGGCAGCATAATATTCCTTTCTTGCTGCCTTCACCGCCACGTGATAGGCTGAAGATACAGCTCTAGCCCGTGTCTGATCGTCTTTGGAGCGAGACTTCCGCCACCGGTGCTCTAGCCACCTCACTTCCTGTTTCAGAGCTCGTAACTGCGGATTGAACCATGGTGCAGTCCGAGCCCCGTTCAGGGGGAGAGGGCGTTTCGGAGCCACCCGATCTAATGCCCCAGTGATTGCGGCACTCCAGCTACCCACCAGGGTCTCGACCGAGTGGCCATTGGCATGCTCCAGAGAATCCCCAAGCGTGTTCAGGAATCCATTCGGATCAATAAGACGCCTGGGGTGGACCACTTTAATGGTTCCTCCACCCCTGCGGAGGGGTTGTGGAACCGAGAAGTCCAACGTCACCAGATAGTGATCGGACCATGACAAGGGGGTGGTGGATATGCCCCCGACTTCCAGATCACTCCCCGCTTCTCCAGAAACAAACACAAGGTCTAGCACATGACCAGTTACATGGGTGGGCCCAATTGGAATAGGGTGCAGCTCCCAGGAAGCCATGGTCTCCATGAAGTCCTGAGGTGCCCCCATGAGGACAGCCTCTGAATGTACATTGATGTCCCCCAACACCAATAAGTTAGGGGACTGTACACGCACATCAGAGACCACCTCAAGCACCTCGGCCAGGGAGTCAGTCATGCAGCGGGGTGGACGGTGCACAAGCAGAATCCCCAGTCTCCCCTTCGGGCCCAACCTCCAGTACATACACTTGGCAACCTTGGTCTCCCAGAGAGGCTGTCTGGCACTTTACTTGCCAGAAGTTCCACCTAGAGAACTGCCTTTATCAATTATGCATTCCAGGTGTTAAGACCAATGGGACAGAATAGCAATTCAGTTGGTGTATTGCCTAATAGACTGACTGAACTTGCTGAGGTATTCTCAGAGATGGTGTGGTGAACCCCAGACTGTTGATACTGGGATATGTCAACATTTGCACCAAAGCCTTTTTTGCAGAAGCAGATCAGGATTTCATGGTTATCATAACAACTAAGGTGCTTTTCCTGTGTATAGCGGAGCAGACACATAGCAGGTTATGCACTGGATTTGGTATTCTGTACCAAATTCTGGTGGTGATCGGTTGATATTGTGATTAATCCCTTGTCATTATCTGATAAATATCTTGTGTGGATTGGAATTTCAGCACCCATACTTCTTAGCAAGGGTGGTGGACAGATTAAAAGGTCTCTAATCAGTTGCCTAAAAGATCTTGAGAAATTTACAGCTGACATAGCAAGCTGCTTTGTTGAATTTTGCTGGCTAGCAAAATTAACCCAGATAATCATTATATTGCCTCTAAGTACTCAGTCCTGCAAGCCGGAGCTCATTCTTCTCCTTGATTTACTTGAAGAGTTGAGGGCAATGAGGCGGCCAAGATTATAGCTAGCAAGCCATGTGAAAAACCTGTTACATGTCTAACCAGATACTGGCTAGAGACCATTTAATGGCTTATACAAGCGATGATGAAAAAAGGTTGTTTTTCTGACTTCATTGCATCTGCACATAGCTGTCCAGGAAACCTTTTCAATAAGTTTAGTGACCTCTCGCAATCAGGTCATAAATGTGATCATGGGGGATCCTCAATAACCCATTGTGACTTATTCGGAAGATGTTTTGCAGATTGAGTTGTTTAGACCCTTTTTGACCAGAGCACCATAATTGCTATAGGTCTGTTATTGGAATCATCCACTGCATTTGTTGTCTGGGTTTGTTTGAATGACTTTTAGTTTGTTACCTGAGGATATAGAGTTCTTGAGGAGATTTGCCCTACCATCTACTTGCTGTAATCAGCTCAATTTGGCTCACTAAAATTAAGCCTAGGGAGACCTCACAGATGATCCTGCCCAATTAATGTTCCTCTGTGGGAACATTGTACTGCCCACAGCTTTGAAAAGAGATTGTGATAACATCTTGTATTAGAGGGAAACCCCCACCCTTGATCTTTCAGATATAGAGAGGGGACAGTCTCCAAGCTGAAATTTTTGAAAAAGCTACCAGAAGTCAGTGTTGGGAGACTATGTGTTGGCTTCCTGTGAATTAACCTGTGGGTACTGCAGGGTTTCATCTTTTCTTCCATATTGTTTAACATGAAGCTGCTGGATGAAATCAGTAGGAGATTTGGGGGGAAATGTGCGTTTTCCTCTGACCCAGCGGGAGCAGAGGATTCTCTGAATTAATTCCTGGAATTTGGAATAGGCTGGATGAAGGCAAATAAGCTCAGTTGTAGCAATCCACACACAATGGAACTATTGATAGTGTGTTGGCCAATTGCCTTAGTAAGTAGTATGCCTGTTCTGGAGGGGGCCACACTCCTCAGTAGGAGCAGCATTTCAGATTGCATGTGCTCCATTATCAAATTATATCTACGTACCCCGATGGCCGCTTTGTCCAGGGCTGCCTTTTCAGCTTCAGCTAATTTGCCACCTGTGCCATTTTGGGGGAGAAATAATCTAGCCCACTTTTATGCATGTGCTGGTAACTTTACTTTGGACTATTCTAATGTGCTGTATATGGGTCTGCCATTGAAAAGTGTTCAGAAGCTGTAACTTGCACAAAATGTGGCAGCCTAGCTGTTGACAAGGACTAGCCACTGCAAACATATCAAATTAGTATTAAAATAACTTCACCTGTTGCCAGTTAGCTTTAAAGCACAATTCAGGATAGAGAATGGTGGAGGATGATGGGAGTTGCAGTCCAATAATATCTGGAGGACCACAAGTTGTGCAGCCCTGGCTTAGATGATCTAATAAGATCCTGCCTCAAGTGCCCCAGCCATTGGAAGAAGGCTGGTGGTTAGAAGGAACAGGTGGTGCCTGTCTTTTGACCTAAGGTGATTAAGCATGCTCTTTCGTTCCTGGCATTTAGGTGCATGGCCCAAAACGTATCTTTTCAGCAAGGCATTTGTAGAATGAACGTTGTTAGCTGCTGGATAGCTATGATGGTATTAATTTTAAAATGTTTTTTAATGTGTTAGAATTGATTTTATTGTTTTATGATTGTTTTATTATAAGTTGCCTTGTGGATCTGGTGGACTAGAAGGTGGGATATAAATCTAAAACTTTGAATTTTTGTAAGAGTCTCCTAAGAAAATAAAAATTAAGATGCCTCCGTGGGATCAATCATCATTGAGCATCTGGAACCAATTTGCAACAGAGCACATTCCTGGTAACTCATTTGCAAGACAGCAATCAGCCTTTAACTTCAAAAAGTCTGTTAAAGTTGTCAAGAAAGAAAAAAAACAAGTATTGTTTAAGGTGTATAAAAAGAAAATTAAGACTAAATAAAGAGGATTTTGGATGCTATATAATATCTGCTGCAATGTTAACATTAGTAATAAATATTTTAAATAATAAATTCTAAAGATAATTTAGACAAGGATGTACAAGAAGATAAAAAATATACCAGATCCCTTAAAAAAGCATCCAAATTGGTATTTTTTGGATAATATATAAACGAGAAGCATAGAAAAATAGATCTGAAGTAATGACATCAGAAGATTCTACTTTGTCTCTTACTTGAACATGTTATGTCTTAGAAGACTCCCCAAATCATAGCATTGTATTCAGGCTAATGTGTGACTCACATTTCAGATGACTGCAAGGCATTTTTAACGTGTACCATTTTTTAAGTGATAGTCATCTCCTAGACCAAGGCAATAACTTTAGTGATTATGACCCAGTTTGCATGTCATGGTGGCGAGTTGTGGGTTATTTAACCCACAATTTATGGGGACGCACACCGCCTGTGAGCCAGTTGTGGTTTCTGTAAACAACCTGCAGTTGGCCCTGTTGGAGGTTGTGAGTGTGATGTGCAAACCTGGACCGATGGGTGGTTGAGCCCCTGAACAACCCATCAGTTTTGGTTTGCACGTCATGCTCACAGCCTCCAATTATTGGAGGTTTTTACAGAAAATGGAAGCAGCTCATGTGCAGCACCCCCCCTGCAAATTAACCCACGATTTGCTGCCGTGACTTGCTAACGGCACCTATGTTTCATACACAGCAGTGTATGAGAATCTGTTAGTCTATATTTCATTTTGGGTTGGATCTAATGTCACATGAGCAGAAGTCTGCTCATGCAACAGGATTTCCCTGTCCTTTCTTCTCCCCTGCAGCCCCCTGCCTCCGCTCCAAATCTGCTCAATAGGATCTTCCAAACTATGGTGCAAATTTTGGGAATGCACGGGGGAGGGGAAATCTATTCTGTCAGTAGTTTCCCTTCCACTGATGGAACAGCACTATTGGATCCAACCCTTTGTCTTGCAACAAAACACCCCTAAATGTGAAACACCTAGAAGAAGGGGCGGTGTTACCTCCTGATAAATACTGAGTGGCAGGAAAAGTATTAGCAAGAACTGGAAAACTTTTTGTCACGAAGAATTCTTTCACATTTTAACTGTTGTATTAATATCTAGATTTTATATCCTAGCTTATCCTGAAAAACTCCAGTCGAAGTCCAACAGAATTTATACGTCAGTTGGCTGAGACTAGATCTTTCCTTTGGGTAGTTCGACATTTATCTTAGGTGATGTTTTTATAGAGATTAGGCAAGCGTCCTGATGGATGGTGGTGTGAAACTGCATGGTTTTCAGAACAGGACAATGAGGAGAGAAAAAGTAAGGATCTTAAAAGCAGGGGTGTAGTGCTCTGGGGTCGCACCGGGGCTTCGTCCCTGCACTTTTATTGGAACCAGCTCCCAGCTGGGCTGCAGTCTGCTGCTGCTGCTGCTGCAGGACAGATGTGGCGAGAGGAGGAGGGAGCAGAGGAAGTTAGTGTGAGTGACTGGCGGCTGCCTCTTGCCTACCACGCAGAGCCGGCCAGAGAAAGGTGGCGAGAGAGGGAGCCTGAGGGAGCTCTGCAGCCTTCTCTCGCACCCTCTATTCTCCTCCTCAGCTCTCGGCTTCTCCGCCTTCCACCCCCTGAGCAGCCGCCACGCCTCGCAACTTGACCATCCCCAGCCAGCCCCTCAGCTTCCTGACCCTTTTCCCACCCTGCTGCCCATCCCCGTTCCATGCCTGCATGCCTGGCGCTGCCCTCGTCGTCCTGCAGCACCAGCCACCCATTCAGGGCTGCTGCCGCTGGCCATGGCAGGAGCGGGGGGGGGGGGGCGCCGCTGCCACCATTGTCTGTTGCTCATGCTTGTTCGTGGGGTTTGCTGTGTGTGGGAGAGGGATTCTAATGAGCTTGATGTGCAGTCATTAGCAGGGGATCATGTTTTAGCACCATGCAATTAAAAGTTTTCACCTGCTGTTTGTTTGCACATCACATTTGTTCTTCAAGGCACAGGAGGGGGCCTGGGGTTGGATCCAACCCCTCTGGTTGACAGTAGGATCCTAGGTTTGTTTACTTGGAAATACGTCCCAATGTGTTCAGTGGAGTTTATGTTGAGGTGACTAGGGCCATGAGTCACTTGTTGTTGTTGTTCAGTCATTCAGTCGTGTCCGACTCTTCGTGACCCCATGTACCATAGCACGCCAGGCCTTCCTGTCCTGCGCTCTCTCCCGGAGCGTGCTCAAGTTCATATTCATTGCATCCGTGATGCTATCTAGCCATCTCATCCTCTGCCGTCCCCTTCTCCTTTTGCCTTCAGTCTTTCCCAGCATCAGGGTCTTTTCCAGGGAGTTTTCTCTTCGCATTAGGTGGCCAAAATATTGGAGCTTCAGCTTCATTATCTGTCCTTCCAATGAGCACTCAGGGTTGATTTCCTTTAGGATGGACTGATTTGACCTCCTTGCAGTCCAGGGGACTCGTAAGAGTCTTCTCCAGCACCACAGTTCGAAAGCATCAATTCTTCGGCGCTCAGCCTTCCTTATAGTCCAGCTCTCACAGCCATACATTACTACTGGGAAAACCATAGCTTTGATTAGACGGACCTTTGTCGGCAAGGTGATGTCTCTGCTTCTTACTATGCTGTCTAGGTTGGCCATAGCTTTCCTCCCAAGGAGCAAGCGTCTTTTAATTTCAGGGCTACAGTCACCGTCTGCGGTGATCTTGGAACCCAAGAAAGTAAAATCTGTCACTGCTTCCATTTCTTCCCCTTCTATATGCCAGGAAGTGATGGGGCCAGATGCCATGATCTTCGTTTTTTTTAATGTTGAGTTTCAAACCAGCTTTTGCACTCTCCTCTTTCACCCTCAACAAGAGGCTCTTGAGATCCTCTTCGCTTTCTGCCATTAGGGTGGTGTCGTCTGCATATCGGAGGTTGTTGATTATTCTCCCAGCAATCTTAATTCCGACCTCTGATTCATCCAACCCGGCATTTCTCATGATGTACTCTGCATATAAGTTAAATAAGCAGGGTGACAATATGCAGCCTTGTCGTACTCCTTTCCCAATTTTGAACCAATCGGTTGTTCCATGTCTGGTTCCTACTGTTGCTTCTTGACCCTCGTACAGGTTTCTCAGGAGACAGGTAAGGTGATCTGGTACTCCCATCACTTTAAGAATTTGCCACAGTTTGTTGTGATCCACACAATCAAAGGCTTTAGCGTAGTCAATGAAGCAGAAATAGACGTTTTTCTGGAATTCTCTTGCTTTCTCCATGATGCAGCGAATGTTGGCAATTTGATCTCTAGTTCCTCTGCCTCTTCGAAACCCAGCTTGTACTTCCGGTAGTTCTCGGTTCACATACTGCTGAAGCCTAGCTTGTAGGGTTTTGAGCATCACCTTGCTGGCATGTGAAATGAGCGCAATGGTGCGGTAGTTTGAACACTCTTTGGCGTTGCCCTTCTTTGGAATTGGAATGTAAACTGACCTTTTCCAGTCTTGTGGCCACTGTTGAGTGTTCCAGATTTGTTGGCATATTGAATGCAGCACTTTAACAGCATCATCTTTTAGGATTTTAAATAGCTCGGCTGGAATACTGTAATCTCCGCTAGCTTTGTTGTTACTAATGCTTCCTAAGGCCCACTTGACTTCACTCTCGAGGATGTCCGGCTCAAGTTCAGTGACCGCACTCTCATGGCTATCAGGGACATTCAGATCTTTCCTGTATAGTTCTTCTGTGTATTCTTGCCACCTCTTCTTAATCTCATCTGCTTCTGTTAGGTCCCTGCCTTCTTTGTCCTTTATCATGCCCGTCTTTGCACAAAACGTTCCCTTGAGATCTCCAATTTTCTTGAAGAGATCTCTAGTCTTTCCCATTCTGTTGTTTTCCTCGATTTCTTTGCATTGTTCTTTAAGAAGGCCTTCTTGTCTCTCCTTGCTATTCTCTGGAACTCTGCATTCAGTTGGGTATATCTTCCCCTTTCTCCCTTGCTTTTTGCTTCCCTTCTTTCGTGAGCTACTTGTAAAGCCTCATCAGACAGCCACTTGGCTTTCTTGCACTTCTTTTTCTTTGGGATGGATTTCGTTGCTGCCTCCTGAACAATGTTACGGACCTCCGTCCATAGTTCCTCAGGCACTCTGTCTATCAGGTCTAATCCCTGAAATCTATTCCTCACCTCCACTGTATATTCATCAGGGATATGATTTAGGTCATACCTGAACGGTTTAGTGGTTTTCCCGACGTTCTTCAATTTAAGCCGAAATTTTGCAACAAGAAGCAGCTCATGATCTGAGCCACAGTCAGCTCCAGGTCTTGTTTTTACTGACTGTATGGAGCTTCTCCATCTTTGGCTGCAAAGGACATAATCAATCTGATTTCGATATTGACCATCTGGTGACGTCCATGTGTAGAGTCGCCTCTTGTGCTGTTGGAAAAGAGTGTTTGCTATGATCAGCATGTTCTCTTGGCAAAACTCTATTAGCTTTTGTCCTGCTTCATTTTGTACACCAAGACCATGCCTGCCTGTTATCCCGGTGATTTCTTGACTTCCTACTTTAGCATTCCAATCCCCTATGATGAAGAGGACATCTTTTTTTGGTGTTAGTTCTAGAAGGTGTTGGAGGTCTTCATAGAACCGATCAACCTCAGCTTCTTCGGCCTCAGTGGTTGGGGCATAGACTTGAATTACTGTGATGTTGAATGGTTTGCCTTGGATTCGTACTGAGATCATTCTATCATTTTTAAGATTGTACCCCAGTACTGCTTTTCCCACCCTTTTGTTGACTATGAGTGCTACTCCATTTCTTCTAAGGGATTCTTGCCCACAATAGTAGATATGATGGTCACCTGAATTAAATTCGCCCATGCCTGTCCATTTTAGTTCGCTGATTCCCAAGATGTCGATGATCAATCTTGCCATCTCATGTTTGACCACCTCCAGCTTACCTTGATTCATTGATCTGACATTCCAGGTTCCTAAACAATATTGTTCTTTACAGCATCGGATTTTCTTTTCACCACCAGACACATCCACAGCTGAGTGTCCTTTCGGGTTTGGCCCAGCCGCTTCACTCTTTCTGGCGCTACTTGGAAATACCCTCTGCTCTTCCCCAGTAGCATATTGGACACCTTCCGACCTGGGGGGCTCATCTTCCGGCGTCATCTCTTTTAGCCTTGTGATATGTTCCATGGGGTTTTCTTGGCAAGAATACTGGAGTGGGTTGCCATTTCCTTCTCCAGTGACCACATTTTGTCAGAACTCTCTGCCATGACCTGTCTGTCTTGGGTGGCCCTGCACGGCATAGCTTATGGCTTCACTGAGTTACGCAATCCCCTTCGCCACAACAAGGCAGTGATCCTGAACCTGAAGGGTTAATATGAGTAAGGTGGGAGGGAATGAGAGCCCTCTTCTTCCTTTTCCTTGTCTCTTCCCTCTACTTTCCTCTCTTCTTTCTTCTTCCTCCTGCAAGTGATGCTGACCTCAGCCAAAAGACCTCTATAACAAAAGAGAGGTAGTGCTGATCCTTGTAGACATCCCTGCAGTGAATGCCCCCTCCCACATCCTTGATTAATTCTGCCACTGAAAGCTAGCCCAAACAAGAAGGGTGCTTATTCTCAGACAAATCTTTAAAGAGATTATTCCATTGTTACTGCCTCTGAGACCACTTTGATATTTGACCATTCACGACAATCACTTCCCTTTTCCCAGATTGCTGCCAAGCATATATTCCCCCTATATTTGTTTCTCCCTGACCTCTTTGCGTATTTATCAGCAGTCATTTTTTCATCAGTAATCTTTTATGCTGCTATGCCCCCCCAATGTCAGTAGTGGTGATCATGTGGTTACATAACTGCTGCAAAACTGGCAAAAGGGATGAGGTATTTGAGTAACTTTGTGTGATGTGAGATTCAGTCTATAGCTAGGCAATGTTTTGATTTAGCAGCAAAGAATGCACAGCAGCTGCATTCAGTGCTGGGAGATGTAATCACGCAAATAATTGTGAAAAGGAGGAATTTGTTATGATGGTGGATGTCACAAAGGCACTGAAGCATGTGTACGCACTCAGCCTGCCATGATTTAAAGTACATGATGACATACGTTTTCCATCTATGTATACAGATGCAAAAAGCTTTTAATAAACCAATTAAGAATGAGTGAAGATTGCAGGAAGCAAAATCTGGTACATCATATTAAAGGTGAAACCTTCATTTTAAGGCTTTAGGTTATCAATAAAATGTGCGTATTAATGAATGGAAAGTCAGCTGTATCTTGTATGAAAAACAAATCATGACATATATACATTGCCCAAAGATATTTTCTAATACTGTTGTTTCATTCGCGGAGGGCAGAATCCAACCCAGTTGCATTGGCAAGAGGCTCCCAGTGCTTGTGCAACAGCAATTTAGTGCTTCCAGGGCAACCTGAAACGAGCAGAAATGCTCATTTCTGGAGGGAGGGAGGCAGGTCGGCAGAGCTCACATAAGGATGCTCTGCCAACCTGCCTGCTTACAGAAATGAGTGTTTCTGCTCATTTGGGGGCTTTCTTTAGGAAGTGCTAAATCTCCATTGCATAAGCGGTGGATCCCGCTTGTGCAACAGAATTGGCAGGACCCACCTCTTGCAGAAGGGAATCGGCTGCATGGAAAAGAATAGGCGGGGGCATAATCACCCCATTGGATTCTGCCCAATGTAAGCAACATGATTGAATGCATTTAGGAAGCCTATAAACTAAAATATGATAAGGATAAAAATAAACTGCTTTCACAAGTTCAGCTAGTATAGGTGATGAGTGCAATAGCAGCAGAGAGATATGTTTTTGTTCATTGAAACCCACATTCTATACATACATTCTTTTGTGTGCATATTAAAACACAATTTTAACATGGAGCTCTTTTTTTCCTAACTCAAAAGCTATCTTGCAGTATATGAATACTGTACATGGTGGTAAGATATATTAGAATATTCTCCACACGTTCATTTATCACAAAAGGTAGTCTTTTGTGCAAAATTCTGATTGAAGGTCTGCGTGTTCTATTGACTGGATGAAATTCAAGGTTGTAGTGAGTCAATTGTTCAGTATCTCAGTGAAAACTTTGTAGATACCTGCAGGAGGTTGATAGGTCAATAGTTCCTCAGGTTCCTTTTATTATAGTTTTTGTGTGTAGCAAAGGGATAATAGTGTTATTCTACTACTAAGGTTCTTTTCTCTTTATTTTTGTGACTGGCATTCCTAGGCTCCATTCATAGCTGTGTCTACCTCAGGCTGCCTTCCACTTTTGACCATGTATTATTTCTAAACTATGTTAAAAGGTATTTAGTGTTATCCATTGTTCCTTGGTTCATGATGCAGTCAAAGGTAACACCCCAGTGGTATTCAGAGAGTATAGAGTCAACTATTTTAATTTATTAGGCACTAGTTGTTGTATCTCTAGAATGTTCTGTATAGTGGAACTGTTCTTTTGTTTATGTATGCATGGCTGGTGGGAAAAAAGTGACAACTGGTTATTATTTTTTATAAGGTCCTGAAACATTGTCCAGCTGGAGGTTGATACAAACACAATACCCTATCAAAAATAAGCCCTTTAAGAGAGCAATCCTAGACAGCATCTGGGGGAGGTAGGATTTTTCGGTTTCCTGGCTCTAATCTCATAGACAGCGCTATGAGCTCAGAGCTGAGAAACCGCACTCCCCTCCCCCTTGTAGCCATGCAGACAGAACCACAGCAGCTGCCCCTCCGTGCCTCTATGTGGTCATAACACAGAGGATGGAGAGGGCAAAAGAGGGGCAGGGAGGGGAGGAGACTGCAGAAGCTGTTTTACATAGCTTCTTATGCGGTCTCCAGCCCCATTCCCACACCCTCCCCAAAGCTATGCTTAGACACCTGAAATCGGCATCTGGGATCATTGTGCAGGGTTTTGATGGTGGATTAGGTGCCTCCCAACTAGGAGAGGCTGTGTGTGACGTTTAGTCCTGATCCTGCAAACCCCCAAGGTTTTATAACCACATAACCCTTTTTGCTGCACTTGGGATTTTCGCTGCTTGATGAGTGATTGCGTCAGGTTTGATGGTGGATTGGGTTCCTCCTGACAGGGGGGTGGGGGGAGGCTGTGTATGAAGATTTATCTGGATTCTGCAAACTTCCAGCACTTTAGAAGTGAAACAGCACCACTGCTTGGGCGGGAGGACTGCAGCAGGGCACCGGGCGGGGGAAGTCAAATTACACACAGTAACTTAATAAGCTACTCACAATAGCTTATTAGCCCAGTCGTGTGGTGGGGCATCGTGGACTATTTAAAAAATAAGCTACTGTGAGTAGCTTATTAAGCCACCATGAGTTGTCGTGACATCTGAACGCAGCCAATGACCTGTTCTGCACAGTCACTGCAGCTCACTGTGATTTATTTAGCCACAGTGAGCTGCAGTGCCCACAGGTACCACATTGCTATTCAAGCCCTGAACCTGGCTTGCTTTGGGGGGAAATAAACCTCCAATAATTCATGGCCTCTTGTACGGTTATTGGAGGGTTGTTTCCCGTTCAACAAGCCAGGTCTCCCAGGTTCAGTTGACACAGTAAATCATGGCAATGCCCCACTGGGGGTTGAATATTCAAAATGGTGACCAGCATGTGCTGCAACCCACCATGGCTTAAATAAGCCATGCTGGGCTGTGGTGATCATGTGGACTGGCCCAGTAAAGAAGAAACAGAGTAGAGCAAGAGTTAGAGGATAGCTTCATGGGAAAGGGAGTGAGGCAAAGAGGTGGAAAAGAACACTAGAGATTACTGTAGATTGGGCTAGTGGAGCAGGGTGGTTAGAGTACAACAAAAGTGGATGGCTTGAAGGGAAGTAGTTGTAGTCCATTTCATAATGGAATATACATCTCCACCTTTCAAGCAATGGAAGTAAAGTGACCTCTAACTGGAGAAAGGTATGAAGGGAATATGACTGAATATCTTTTAAATCGGGGTGGGCAGAAGTTAGATCTCCAGATGTTTTGGACTTCAACTTCCAGATGCCCTGGAAGTTACCAACATGGTCAGGAATGCTGGGTGTTGAAAAGATCTACATTCTGCCCACCCCTGTTTTAAGTGGCGTGTAACTTGAAGAGTTATGGAGGGGACAAATGACTAAGTAGAAAATTGTGATGAGCGGTTCACTGAAGTTCAGACACTTAAGTTCAGCCTTCCGGAAAAGCACTTGCCAAGGATGCCATGGTGACTGTCTTTCCCTGCTCTGGCAAATGCCTTTCGAACTCTCTGATTCAAGTGAATGAACTGCTAACATGAAGCTCAGCCAGGCTTTAAAGCTTGTTTGGGTGATTAGCAAAAATACTGAAGTGTGGAGATAACAGTCACAGATGGGCTGGAGGCCAGGCACTGAATCAGGCAGACAAGGATTATTGGGCCAGAGGCAGGAACAAAGGCAGAAGATCAAGTTCTAAGGCAACAATAGAGTTGAAGGGGCCAGAAGCAGATACAAGGTCAGTCAGTGGCTGGCAAGAGTCACAATCCTAGGCAGCAGTCAGGAAAAGAAAGCAGAAAAGTAGGTAGAGGCCTTCCGCTCAAGACTGATAAGCTGCCTTGGCTACACAGGTTTTATAGTGCCTACTGTGTCCAAACTGGTGTAGAGAGTAAACTAAGACTATTTATGCTCAGAGATCAGGTGACTATCTTCAGGCTGGAACTGCAGCCTAGAGGGCACCCGCCCTAAAGCCTAATATGCCGGACTGGCTGGAGGTCCTTCTTCAAGGCCCTCCCTTGGCACCTTACAGAGATATTAAATGCCAAATATAAATAATGAAAAAATAGGAGTGAAAAAAGAATCACACCATTCAAAGTTGTATATCCCCCCCGCCCTCATTTCTTTTGCGTTCATAGCTCAGACTGGCAGTTTAGAAGAACAGAGCATTTTGAAGTGGTAACAATTTTTTGCAAGATCTTTTAGTTCGCAGTTAGAAATATAAATGTTGCATTTTAGTAGTTTTCTCCAACCTGGTTCCCTCCAGATGTTTTGGACTACAACTCCTAGCATTCCTTACCATTGGTCATGCTGACTTGGGTCGATGGGAGATGAAGTTGAAAACATCTGTAGGGCACCAGATTGCAGAAGTCTGCATTATAGTTTGTAAGAGAGCCTTTGGTAAGCCAGTGTTCTGAGTTTTTACAGTTTGATCCTATGCATGCGATTGAATTTGTAGAACAGTTGAAAGTTAGGAAGTGTTCTACAAAACTTTGCAGTGTGGAATGCTCCAGGCCAGCCATACCTTCTTTCAAGATCCTCCCCATCCCCATTCCATCAGCATCCAAACAGTCAGCATTTCATGCCCACTGAGCATGCTATCCTCATTGGGCTGTTCTGGGTTCCTCTCTTCCTGAGGTTTTTCCCCCTTAATATTTTTTTTTGTACTTCTGCAAACTGTGAGGTTCCTGCAAGCCTGATGATACCTCCCTCGCATACATAGATAGTGCCATTTTGTCTACATGAGGATCCACACTCAGAGAATGAGCTTACTATCAAGCAGAAGACAGGCTGGATATGCCTGATCTCGTCTGATCTTGGAAGCTAAGCAGGGTCAGCCCTGGTTAGTACTTGGATGGGAGACCACCTGGGAATCAGGCTTCCTGCATTGAGCAGGGGATTGGACTCGATGGTCTTGTAGGCCCCTTCCAACCCTATGATTCTATGATCTATAGGATAATTGGAATACAGCAGACCTTTCTTCCCTTTCCTTTTTTAACAAGAGAGCTTTAGGGCGCAGTCCTGTCGCAGTGATCAGAAGCCCCAAAGCTTTAGGGCGCAGTGATCAGAAGCCCCAGAAGTTGGAGGTGTCCAATCATCCAATGCAGGGCAGGAGGAGTGGCAAAGGAGCTCCCGTCCTTCTGCCCTGCAGATTTTGCTAGATGGGTGTTTTAGCCCATCTAGTGAGGGTGTTTTGGAGGGGGAGGGAAGGAGGCTGGAAGAGGCTCAGGATAACTCATATCCTGGCCTCTCCAGTCTCCTCCCCTCCCCACCCACGAGAACGTTCCCTTTTCCCACTCTCTTGAGTTTACCACCTTGGAGAGGCAGCCAGCACAGTTCTCTCAGCACTGGCTGTGGGAGTGGGGAGGGCAGATCTCCAGCTCCTCCTGGGGTCAGAGTGCTGTCTCCGACCTCGGAAGGATTTTACACGCAATCCTGTGGTCTCTGGGATACTCTCCCAGGGACCACAGGATTGCTCTCTTACTCAGGTTCTAAATAAAACTTTTGGGGCCATTCTGTGAGCCCTAAATGAACGACCCTACATGCCAAAAATCTGGTTTCATCATGAATCCTGCATAAGAAAGTAGTATCAGCTTTTCCAAAGCCTGTGACAGAATTTCTGTGATATAGCCTGAAAAACCACTGAGAAGAAGTAGAAGTAGACTCTAGTCTATGAAAACTCATTACACAAAAAAGCTATTATTCTTTAAGCTTACCACACTGTACTTCTTAAAAGACTTGTAATTCTTTCTTCACATTTCAATAAAACATCTTACGTAGTTTATTAAAATAGGCATCTTACTGGCCAAAGTCCATACTTCCCCCCACATTGTGGTTTTTGTAACAGAAAATTTAAGTGTTGTATAATAGCAATGCTTATAATATTATGTGGAGGTGGGAAGAAAGATTAGCCTTAAGGACAGTAAAAAGCAATTAAATGAATCACAGATTAAACAGTTTAGGGGTCAGTCCTTTAGACAGAAAAAAGTCATAGAATCATAGAATAGTAGGGTTGGAAGCAGCCTATAAGACCATCAAGTCGAACCACTTCAGCTCAGCACCAAACCTGAGTCAAGGTTTGGAAAAATGAGTCTTTATGCTTCCTGCTGACTACCATGGGAAATTAGAAAAAAACCTGTAACTTTTTACTCTTGGTCAGAACTGGATAATAATTTCAGGCATAGTACAGAATCATAGAATCACAGAATAGTAAGGTTGGAAGGGGCCTATATGACCATCATCCCCTGCTCAGTGCAGGAATCCAAGTCAAAGCATCCCTGGCTGTCCAGCTTCATCTTGAATACGTTCAGTGTGGGAGAGCCTACTTCCTCCCTAGGTAATTGGTTCCATTGTTCTACTGCTCTAACAGTCAGGAAGTTTCTCCTGATGTTCAGCCAGAATCTGGCTTCCTGTCACTTGAGCCCATGATTCCGTGTCCTGCACTCTGGGATGATCGAGAAGAGATCCTGGCCTTCTTTCTATGACAATGTTTCAAGTACTTGAAGAGCACTATCATATCTCCGCTCAGTCTTCTCTTCTCAAGGCTAATCATGCCCAGTTCTTTCAGTCTCTTCTGATAGGGCTTTCTTTCCAGTCCCCTGATCATCTTTGTTGCCCTCCTCTCAACCCTCTCCCGTTTGTCTGATCCTTCTTAAAGTGTGGTGCCCAGAACTGGACACAGTACTGCAGATGAGGCCTAACCAGTGCTGAGTAGAGGGGAACTAGTACTTCCCAGGATTTGGAAGCTATGCTTCTATTAATGCAGCCCAAAAGAGCATTTGCCCTTTTTTCAGCCACAACACATGGTTGGCTCAAATTCAGCTTGTAATCTTCAACAATTCCAAGATCCTTCTCACTTATAGTGTTGTTGAGCCAAGTATCGCCCATCTTGTAACTGTGCATTTGGTTTGTTTTTCCTAGGTGCAAAACTTGGCATTTATCCCTATTAAATTTCATTCTGTTGTTTTCAGCCCAGCGCTCCAACCTATCAAGATGACTTTGAATTTTGTTTCTGTCTTCCAGGGTATTAGCAATCCCACCCAAATCCAGAACTTTCAGCATTCCCCAGGACTTTTTGCTGTCTAAACATGCATAGATCTGCCTCCTTAAACATCATTTCATGTGTTCATCAACATAAACCCTGAATTGTTAATTAATTTCAACTATGTTCATTTCAACTAAAGTGATATCTGTTTTGAAAATGCATGTAGTACTGATGCAGTAACTGGCTGTTAGGGGAAAATGGTTGGCTCTCATGGCCAGCCAGAATTTGAGGTCCCCTGACTAAGTGGTATGGAAATATATTGCATAACAATGTTTACTTGTTACCATTTCTCCTATTTACAGGATTCAGTTCTTTGGCATTGGTTAGTTACCCAGCTTTTGTATGAACTCTTAAGAAATATCATCCCCCAAAGTGGAAAATTATAATAATTACTTTTATTAAAAGCCTAGATATTTAACACAACACGAGTATTTTGACATCTTTGCTTGAAATTGGAAAAACCACATACCAACATCAGCTTTAGCCTCAGGCATGCTATATTTGGCTCTTATTGCATTATTTAACTGGTTAACTGGCAATTAGTCATGCTGTGATACTATGAGTATCATCTTAATATTTAGCTCTACTCAAGTCACTGCTCCTCCACTACTCCTTGAGTTCTCACTAGTCCTTCAGTGACTTTTCCACTTGTAATTTGTCCATCCTTCAGTCCACCTTATTGCTTGATAAAGTGAAGCCTTCCCCAACCTGATGCCCTCCAGATGTTTATGACTACATCTCCCAACATTCCTGACTGCTGGCCATGCTGCCTGTGACTGATGGGAGTTGTAGTCTAAAACATCTGGAGGACACCAAGTTGGGAAAGGCTGATACAGTGGGTATAGAACCTGCCATCTGCACAGGTAACTGTTCTTGTCCACAGCAAGAATGAAGAACTGGAAGCCCATGTACCTTAATGGGCTTCTACTCTCCTTCTGCATGGTTCACCCCACCCCCACTCATCTAGCTTTCAACCTGGCCTGCACCTTTTCAGGCTAGAACAGTGCTGGCCTTTAAGCTGGCCAATACCTTTTCCCAAGAACAATCCAGAGACCTCTCCAGTGGCTTCTCATTTTGTGTTGGATACTTGATAGCCAGGTAAAAAATGGCAACTTCCATGCTGTCTTACATCTGGCCAGGTTTGCTCCCCAAGCAAGATGCTGCCTAGGACAAAACTAACCTATAAGGAGCCACTTCTGATCTATTTCCCCATAACAGGACAGTTCAGATCTCCCCCCCGCCCCCAATCATATTTAGCACTGGGAGGGCCACCCACCAGCTCGATGCTTACACTGCCTTTGGCCTGGTCGTTGCTATTCCTCAAGCAAAAGATTATGGAGAGAAAGGTGCTGGACAGCAGCATTCTGACCCTGCAGGGACTTGTTCCAATGCAAAATGACAGGATGCCCCAGAGGCTTCTGCGATGCACTGTGTGTTGGGAAAGTGCTTTAACAGGTTTCTTCGCCTAGGAGGCTAGATTTTCCTTTGGTGAGGTGCATAAGGGCACTGGTGTCATGGTCAGGAGGGGGATTGCCCTCCAAACAGCTTAGCTATCCATTTGTTAGACTTTGCTCAACATTTTCAGAATGGGCAGTGGAAGGGCAGAAATACTTCAGATGGTCACCAACCCTTTCTTCAAGGTGACTCTCCCCTCTAAAATGTATTTTAAAAGCTATTAACTTTTTAAAAACATTGCTACGTTTTATTATAGGGGGACTTAAAGCTAATCTGTGTGGGGTATAATTGTTAGTCAGGTTAACGATGTATGACTGATTAAGTATTCTTTAACCTTTGTAAGTCTTCAGGCCAAAACAAACCCCACCAAAACACACACACACAAACATAAAAACTGTTTAAGGCTCTTATGCCTCTTTTATATGCCTTTAATGAGTTGCTTAAAGTGATTATTTTATGTAAAGTGCAATAGAAGATCTTACTTGGATCCAGCTTTTGTAGTAACTAAATTAGTTAATGAATCTAGAAAGACACTTGTGTGTGTGTGTGCTTTTTTTCAGGCATTTATAGCAGTAATGAAGTAGCAGTGTCATTTCCAAACGTTGTGTCTGGCTCAGGATCTAGCACTCCTGTTTCCAGTTCACATTTACCTCAGCAATCTTCTGGTCATGTGCAGCAAGTGGGAACTTTGTCTCCATCTTCTACACCTTCTGTAACCACGGCTGTTGCTACAACTCAGGTAGGTTGTTACAGCTATTGGTGCTGGCAAATATTGGTGTGGTAAATGGACCATGTTGGCTGTTTGTATTTATTATTTCAGTTAACTAGATACAAATGTTAAACTGTGTGAGATGGTAAATCTTTTAGTATTTTATATAGAAAGCTGGGATTAAAAAACCCTTTAAATGTCTAAGGGTGAAATCCTATTCATGTTTTGATGGAAAAAAGTCCCACAACTCCCATAATCCCCACCCAGCCATGCCAGGTAGAGAATGTAGGGAGTTGTAGGACTTTTTTTCTGCCTAAACATGCATAGGTCTATGTCTTATACCTCTCTCATATTTGAGACTTCCCATTTATTTCTAATTATTTTAGTTTCTGCACATAGTTTTCACTGTCCGTGTACCATGAATTTATATATTGGCATAATGACATGTTCTCGATTATTTGCTACCCCATTAATACCTGTGCTGATATTTGCCTTCTGAGCTGCTGCTTTCAGTGAGTGCTTTAGGGAACAATCCTATGGCCACTAGTCAGCGGCTAGATTGCCACAGGATACATCAGTTTCTGGAAACCAACCTTGGAGCCCACACTCCGAGGTCGGTTTCCAGAGAACCGAGCTTCCCCTGCTCCCATACTGCCTCGCAGGCAGCTTGGAACAGCCCCGCGCTCCACGCTCAGAACAGAAGCACAGTGTGGCGAAAACAGGGCGTTCCGGGGGGGGGGTGTTCTGGGGTGGGGAAGGCAGAAGTGCTGGTACGACACATCCAACATGTCATCCGGCAGCCACTTCCCCCACCCTGCCTTCCTACGGCTAGACAGGCGACATCAGCTGTCTAGCTGAAAATGCAGGGCAGCTGAAGGGTGTCCTGAGGGGATCTTCCTCTCCGTGCTTCTCCTGTCCTGCATTGGATAGGTGGTCGCCTCCGAGTTCAAAGGCGGCCGCCTATCCTGGTAGGATTGCTCCCTTACATGATTTCAATTGACTAGTAGTCACTAATTTAGAATCCCACATTGGGTTCTGACTAACCAAGCGTATGCAATATTGATGTATATCAGTTCTTGATTGATATGCATAATCTATTTTTATTTCTTGACTGCACTGTTTTACCTTCTATTTTGTAAGTAAATCTGAAAGCCAGCGTAGCTGCTGTGACTTCTTAGTCTGATCACTTACGTTATGATAGAATCATAGCAAGTAATTGCTGTAATATAGCAGTATTCATTAGTCATACAAGCCAGCCATGGCAATATAAAGGAAAACTATATATAATGAGCAGATGACTTGATACAGACCTACAAAATCAGGTATTGCCTTCTCTCATATGATCCTGCTTAAGATCTTAATTTGGTTTCTGAGACCCTTGTTGTTCCCCCACCAGCCAAGGTGCAGCTGGAGAGGACGAGAGGGCCCTTGAGAGGCTTCTTCGCCTACTTTTAAGCAGTTTCTTAAGATACTGTTCTATTTTGATGGGTGTGTTACAATACAAACACATCACTAGTTGATGTGTTTGTATTGGTTGTTCCTGGCATGTTTCATTGTGAATTCTCGCTGTTTTAAGAATGGTGTTTTAGCTTGTTTTGGTGATATTGTTTTAATCCTGTATACTGGCTTGAGAATGCCTTTGGCATGAAAAGGGGTGATATCATTGTGGGTTAACGCACTTTCTCCCTACCCCAGTTTCTCTTCCTGATTTGAACCAACTATAGTTTGCCTCCAAACCAGAAATGGAAACCCACTTCAAACCATTGTGTTCAATTTCTGGTGTGGAAACAAATTATGGGTTGTACAAACAATAGTTTTCCTATTCATACATCATGGCAGAGTATGGTTTTACCAAACCAGGATGTGATGAATGGAATCTGATCCCACAAAGGAAGGAGAAAGGGAGTAGCAAGCTTGCAAACAGTGGCTTGGTCGTTGTACTTGAACAGAGCGTTAGAAAACTATTTTCTTATGTTGTGCAATAAAGTAGTTATATGTATTAGGGTTTGAAATACATACCTTAAGAGAAATCTATTCTTGATTATAAACTTTTCCTTTCGGAGGTTGGAGTTTATCCTCTGCATAATATATACTATATATAACATAACTGCTCAGAAAGGTAGAAATCATCATTGAAAACTTCTGTATATAACCACAGCTAAAAGTGAAAACCCAGCTAATAGCCAAAAGCTGTTTATTTTATCATTTTGTTGTGCATTTTGCCAGCTGCGTGAGAAAAGGAGCAAAATGTTTGTGAGCTGAATGACAAGAGGAAAAAATACTTACAAAAAATCTTGCACTGTTTTTTTCTATTGATAGCAGCAATTAATTTAGAGCAGCCTTCCCCAACCTGGTGTCCTCCAGACACTTTGGACTTCAGGTGCTATCAGCCCCAGCCAACATGGCTAATGGCCAGGAATCTTGGGAGTTTTAGCCCAAAACATCTGGAGGCACCAGATTGGGGGAAGCTGATTTAGAGCATGTTTGATTAGAATAGATACTTTAGTTGAAGCCTTCTTACCTGTTGTTATTTCACCTGTAGAGTCTGGCTCTCAAAGTTAAGATACTTGTTGATTTTGTTAAAGGGGAAGTATCTTTACCACATTAACCATTGTAGTGCTCACTTGAGTGAAAAGCGTATGTTCTGTCACAATAGCTGTTCTAGCTGCAGTATTTATGTCTAAAGTAGCCCCCAAATGCAGTCTTTTAAAAAAAATTAGACATAAAAAATTCTACTAAAACAGCTGTCATGATAAGAAGGCTTTTACCCACATTCAACACTAAGGGAGCAATCCTATGCATGTTTAGATAGAAAAAGTCCTAGAACTCCCAGCACACCCCCCGTGGGCCAGTATGCTCCCTGAAAGGGTTAATCTAGTAAGGACACTTCTCAATGAAATGCTGATTCTATAAGTGCCTTCCTTCATTAGTTTCAAGCTTTACAGGTGAAATAAATACAGATAAATAAGAACCTTTCCTCTAAGTTTGGTAACTGCTATAGCCACTGACATAAAGCAGTACAAGGTTTTTGGTCTGTATTTTCTTTGTTTAGGTTGTAGTTTCATTTCTACCCTTCTCTACAAAATGTGGTGATAAAATATTGTGCTTTTTTTGTTATTAGCTCAGTTTTCACTTAGAACTGTGGTTATTTGCTAAGTTTTCAATCACATGGTTTCTGCCATTGTAAGCAGTTATATGTACCCTTTACAATTGTGGCATAGATCTGTTTTTTTAATGGCAGTTCAATGTATATAATGTAATATACGTAACTGAAGTGCTAAGAAACAGTTAAGTTTGTCCTTTACAAAGGCAGTTATTGTTTTTTAACCTCATCACTCCAAAAAAAGTAGATGATAATAGATGAGTTAGAATTACTCTTATTTTGTTATTTTAATGTTCTTGAGATAGTGGCTGCCAAACAGTTTATAGACTTCTTTTTGGCAAGTTGTTTATGCAACACTAAAAGTGCAGTCCTATGCATGTCTACTCAGAAGTAAGTGCTATTGAGTTTAATGGAGTTTACTCCCAAGTAAGTGTGGGTTGTAGCCTAAGTCATGTATTTTCTTTAAATCTTATGTTTATTGCTTCAGTTTGGCATTCAGTCTATCTTTCTCTGGTTATTGTTATAACACTTTTTCATAGAGTCCTAGAGGAAGGATGTGTGTGGATAATGCATCTTCTATTTTGGTAGGAAGGGTACCAGTTTGTGGCATACTGGCAACACCCCTTCTTTTTACACTTTAGTGCTACCCTGTGTTTGCTCTGAATTTGTCAGGCCATTAGTTAATGTTGCCTTGGGGTTGTTTTTTTTAGATAAAGGAGACTTCTGTTGACTAAAAATGTCTTGATACTGTTTATTGACTGTGATATGACCTGCATATTTTATTATCTCCATATTTAACCCATGTCCTCCACACTTTTGATCACATTTGTATATGGTTTTTGTAGGAGCTCTTCCCTGATTCTTCGAGAGGTAGGGTGAGGTTTAAAGAAATCTTGTAAGTTAATGGAGGTTACTAGCCCATCTGCCCACACGTACCTATATTAGTAATAGGATCACATTGATAGTCTGATTTGGAGGGAAAAGGCCGACTTTCTTCCAGTTTAGAAAAGTGTTAAAGTCTGCTCACCTACTGCTAATATTTTCTGTGCATGAATGGTACTTTTCTGGCTACATAAGGACTGGCACTTGGAGAATTGAGATTGATATTAGTAGATATGATGTACTGCACAGTGGTACTTACCTGAAGCTTTTCCCTACAATTCCAGCTTGCTTTATAAATATGTGTAACAAGGTGCATGCATGTGTAGAACCCCAAATAAAGTGAACTGCCATAAGTTCAAGGTGTGTTCGTTGACTGTTTTTTTTTTTTCTTCAGTAGTGCTGAAAGGATGCCTTACTGTACCTCTTTCCACTACTGACCGATTTATATCACCATTTCTCTTTTTAATTCCAATCTGTACCTCGAATTGAACTGAGAATAATGTGAACTTCCTGCTTCCTATTTGTTTCATACATTAACCTTAATTCTATTTACATCATGGAAGACGCCGTGAATGCAGATATCTCTTCTGTCAAAAGAACAATCTCTGACTTTCTATGGGGTTCAACCCCATACTGTTCATATGAGCACTGTGGTTTTTTTTAAGGAGGAGGGAATAAATACTCCACATTCATAGTCAGAACTCCAGCCGTTGAAACAATTATAGAGCATGTAGTATGTGGGTGTTCATGTTCTTAAAATGCCCAATACAAGAAGCATGATGGATTGCAACTATTAGTTTCTTGGCTTATCATATTCATACTGCTACAAAAGGCTGGAAAAAGAAGGCATCTATCCCACCAACCAGCTGTTTATGCTGTAAAGGTGAAATCCTATATATATTTAGACAGCAAAAAAAGCCCCGCAACTCCCACCTAGCAGTGCTGGCTGGAGAATGCTGAGAGTCATGGGACTTTTTTTCTGCCTCAGCATGCATAGGATTGTGGTGACGTCCCTACCCAAAGCTTTTGACCAGGCTTCAAAGACTTGAATGGAAATTTGGGGCCTAGTAACTGATGCCCTCAGTCTTCCCAGTCATCCTGTCAATTAAATCCTTCTGTCTATTATTTTCTATGATCATTTATAGATGCTTTGAAGAGTACCAGTCTCATACAGATTCTTGTGGTACCATGCTATTTACCTCTCTCCATTATGACAAATTTCCATTTACTCAGGCTTCTTTGTCATTTAACCAGTTCCTAGTATATAAGAAGTTCTTCCCTTTTATCTCATAGCTGCCAAGCTCCAGATGTCTTTGGCAAGGTACCTTGTCAAAAACCAAATATACACTATACCTCTGTCCAAATATTTGTCAAAACCTTTAAAGGACATATTCTGGCAAAAGCTTTTAACTTTCCTTCAGCATGGCCATTTCCCTACATCCTTAACAATACTGTCCGCTAAAAAAATTGTTTGGGACATGTTTCCTGCACCATTTTATAAAGTCCATCTTCCAATGGCATTGGAATGTGTTTGTTAATAGTTGGACCTTTTTCTCATTTAATTTCCTTAAGAATACTTGAGTGAATTCTGATTACTATTTGAATAGATCTTGATCTTTTGTAGTGAAGATGAAAGAATTAGTTTCGTTTTGCCAAAATTTCAGCCTTTCTACCTTTATATCTAACAGATCTGCTGCCTTTCTAGCCAGCTTCTGATGTATTTAAATGTTTTACTTTTTATATGTAGAATGATGTGCCCTTCAGTGCTTTATAATAAATAGTGGGCTGGTTCGCACATAATGATAAGCCATGCTGAAAACAATCCATGGTGGGTTGGTTAATCACTCACTAAGCCAAGCTGCTGCTGACAATCAGGTGCTCGCCAGCTTGCCATAGTTTTTTCCCCCTTAGTCTTCCCACCTGCTCCCAACAAGTATCCTAGGGGCCTTTGCAGCACAGCTCCTCTACACTCCTGCCATGGCTTGAATATTGAAAATGGTGGCAGCGGCAAGGAAGCTCCACAGGGAAATTCACCCATGGTGGCTTCTTATGTGTGAACTGGGCCTTAGGCTTGTGCATGCTTAAAAAACCATGCCGAGGAAACCACTCTGGGTTCAGATGTCACCACAAGTCACCCTGAAACAAACAAGAGTGACAACCCAGTGTGGGTTGTTGTGTCCTGCAAACTAGGTCATTTTCTTTGTAGAAGAAAAGGACTTGCCCCAACATGCAGGCATGGGCTAACACAAGGCAGTATTTTTTGTTGTTGTTGTGGCTAGAGTATCTCTAGTACAATCAAAGGCTGTAATCCCTTACCTAGTTACCTGTGAGTAAGCCCCATCAAACTCAGGGGGACTTAATTCTCAATAGCCATGTATAAGACTGTTCTATCAAATAGGCTTCTCTTTGGGGTTGATTGCAAGTATTCGCAATACTTGTAATAATGGGCATTTCCAATACATGTATGTCATTTATTTATTTAATTTCTTAATCGCCCATCTGGCTGGTCACCCTGCCACTCTGGGCGATGTACAATAATACAACAGTTTAAAACAATAAAATTCCACATTAAACGTTGTATTTCAAAAAATACCCTAACCCACCCCATTATGTTCTTTAAATCTTAACTTTAATGTGGGGGACAATTAAAACATGCCTGTGGTATTTTTCCTGAAAGGAGTGATAGAGCAACAGTGTCATTTAGTGTTTATTGAACTTGTAATATCTGGCTTGCATGTCACGCTAAGCCATGGCAGGTTGTTATTGTAGGTTGTTGCAGAGTGGCTTAGAATGATGTCCAAACCCGGAGTGGTTTTACAAACAAGCCACCCTGAGAACCCATGGCCTGTAGTAGGGTTGTTTAGGGTGACTTGTTCTCAGTGTGGCTTTTTGTGATGTCTGAACCTGGCAGGGCAGTTTTATTGTGCGTTGTTGGGAACAGCTAAAGAGCTGTCCGACAAGAGCAGCAAAAGCCCCTTCCACTCCTCGCGATCTCACTAGTGCTACCATTCTCCCATATCCCTTCTCGGCGCCCTCTCCCTCTGGATAAGTTTTTAATTATTTTTCTTTTTTTTTCATAGAAATCTTGACGAAAGAACATGTGCGAGTGTCCCAAACACGTTCATAATTTTTTTCTTGTTCCTGGCAAGTGCGCAGGAGGGAATGTCCACTGCTAGGAAATTTGCATAATTTTCACCTTCGTTTTACTGCTCTGTCTTGTCATATTGACAAGCGGGGGATATGGGTATGCTGGGTTCAATAGCACACAGGCAGTCTTGTGATCATGGGGCGGGGGGAGTTCCCCTTGTGAGCCGGCAACCCCAGCGGATCAATTGCAGAAAGGGCTGATGTAGGGAACAAGGAAATGAGGGTTTCTGCTACAAAGGCCCTTGGGATACGTGCAGGTAGTGGCCGCGAGGACAGAGAGGGACTGAGGGAGAAAGAAGCCATGGCAAGCCACCAAGCAAGAGATAATCTGCTGGGATTAACAGACAAGCCACCTGTTGTGGCTTATTCTCAGGCTGGTTTAGCGTGATGTGTGAACTCACCCTAAGTAGTTAATAGTTTCAGCTGTCTGAAGCAGCTCCACACACAAGTATGAGGGAGAATCTTATGTCAGGCCCTGAACTTTGTCCCAAGTTTCCTTGTGTTTCTGAAGTGAAAAGTGATACTTGTATCATTCCACAGTGACCTCCTCTGGCTGACATGAATAAAAGCAGCCATATCTAATCTATGTTCTCTCTTTCTCTCCTTATTAGAAGGATACTGCAAATAACATGTAGTATTTTCTGACACAAGAAATCAAATACTTTGTTTCACTTACGGTTATACTTAAGTGAGCTTGAACAGAATATGATAGAAATTTCTATTATATGGTGTATCCACTTGTATTTAAAATTTTATTTGAATATTACCAAATACTAGAAAAAACTATGCAAACCCCTCTCTTTGTCATTATGGCTGGGGACTTTGGGGGTAGGAGAGAGGAATTTACAGCCAGAGGGAAAATTCCACATAACATGTGACTCCACTAGAAGAACAAAGGAATCATAGTTGCTCATAGTGGTAATATTTAGTCCAATTAAAATCTTTACTTTTTAATAAACTGATTTCACTAATGTAGCCCTCCTGTATAAATATAATTCAGCAAGACTGATACAGTTACATGATTTTGCGCACTCTGCATGCTGAGACAACTGCATCAGTGTTTCAGTCCAGCAGTAAATGCTTTCTGCCTTCAAGCTGAAGCTTATTTAGTTGGGTTTATCTGGTGCTGCTGTAGCAACCATCAGTCTCCAGGCAACTGAGGCACATTGACCTCTTCGATGAACTGAGTGTAGCACTCCTTCAGTTTAGCTTCCTGAGACAATAGTATTGGTGAATGTGAAAAATGTTTATGTGTTTTTAATAAAAAAAAAACTATATGCAGTGAAAAAATGTCAAAATAGGTATAACTTTGGAAAGGTAGTCTGAAAAATCTTTCACAAGAATGGTCAAAGTTTGTTGATAATACAAAGTCCTTCTAAGTTACCGAAATAATTCTAATGTAATTTCAAGCATTTTGTAGATGAGAACAGTGTTCGAATTTGGCTGGTATGCATCACTAAGCACGCGTGTGTGTGTTGAGACACTTTTTAGTGATATGCCACACCAGTTCCTGATGATAACTTTGCTTGCTTTACTAAAAATCGTTTTTGTCCAGTTGTATTTATTGTGGGGAGGGTTGGAGCAAACATAGCCTCTTGTAAGAGTTTATATAACTACACTTACTAAGGCTGCAATCATATACTCGCTTAGCTTGGAGTCAGCCCTATTGAATTCAGTGTGGTTTACTTCTGAGTAGAAATATGTAGGTTTGCACAGCCAAATATTGATATAAAGTAAATGGTGCATTGGAAGATTTCATGTTCATGTTGCTGAACTTATGTGATTTCTGCTGCTAGACAGGTACAAGAATGAACTTCTATAATTTCTAGTTGTGTCCTTAACTGTAAACAGAAAAGGGCTTCCAATATTTGATATCATTCCAGCTTCAAAAAGTGATGTTGAAATGTCATGTGATGTGGAAAATTCAGATGCCAACATCCAGAATATTATGTCAGAGTAGAAATTCCTTGATATTTAATCAGAGGAGAGGCATAAATGATTTCCCTTTTAAAAACAACAACCTAGAGTTGGATTACAAATTGCACACTGATACACTAAGATCACCTATTTTTAAAGAGCTAATCTAATAATTTTTTAACATTTTGAGCTGGAGCATGTAAAATTATGGAATATTCAGGATTGCTCTTTTAATATAGTCCGTCAGCACCTAAATTAAGGTTTATAGTTGTTTCGTGTCAGTCCCTTTCCTTCTGCTTTAATTATTTGTTATACAAAGGGCGGGGGTCATAGAATCATAGAATAGTAGGCTTGGAAGGGGCCTATAAGACCATTGAGTCCAACCCCCTGCTCGGTCAAGGATGCTTTGACTTAGGTTCCTACATCTCCTAAATCATTCTGTGCCTTTTGGAGTGTTGATGTGTCTATACCAAATGCTGAAGCATTTAATTCTGCTGGACTCCTCCCATCTATTTTAATTCCTGTCTGTATTTCTGCCTCTGAGGCAAACACAACAAAACCAAAAGTCTGTGTTGCATCTTTAAAGTATTACCCTCAGTCATAGGGAGAGTGAATCCAGAAAACTAATATTGTATTAGGAGCACCAGGAGGTAATTTCACTTAGGGTGCAATTGTATAGGTTGGTCCTCATTAGGTGGAAGCAATCTCGAAGGCTTCCAAGTATCCAGTGGCCTGCCATTTTCCTCTAGACAGGCCTCTGAGCCCATCTACAGTAGTCGTGCTGCCGGGGGCAGGGCTGGGTCTGGAAAGGCCATAGGGAACACTGTATCCTGCCCTCTCCTCTTCCCTCCTTTCCCACCGGAACACCTCTCCCAGGCCCTCCTAGGCTGCTTTTGCGGCCTTGGAAAGCAGCCAGTGCGATTCTTTCTGCAGCAGCTATGCGGGGGAGGGATCAGATTCCAAAGTCCCCCTTCTCAGGTCATAGCAGAATCCTGTGGTCCCTGGGACACTGGTCCTGGGACCATAGGATTGCTCTCTCCACTGAAGGTCCTTCTGGAGTTGGATACTGAACAATGTTGTTGCAGCAGAATCTTCATGACTAACTGAAGTCCCATTGATTTCAATAGTCTAATCATGACTCAATACTAGAGTATGAATGTGGCTGGAGAAAAAGGAGCTGTGAAGATTTCATTTGTTACTGTTTTAAATTGTACCATTGTACGTCGCCCAGAGTGGCCGGGTGACCGGCCAGATGGGCAATTAAGAAATTTAATAAATAAAAAATAAATAAATTCAACAAAGTTGTGTCTCCACTTGATTCCCCAAAAACATTCTCTGTATCCTTCACATAAACTGTTCTGGTTTATTAGAGGATTTTCGGTATATCCAGTGGTGTCATTCTGCTAGCACAAAGCTTCTGTCCCTTGCAGAAATGCCATTTTCATCTTTGCGCAAGTATCAGATGCAGTACTTTGATTCCTCTTGTGCAAGCCATTGCCCAACTGCTGATGACTTCGTTATGCTAAGTTGGTTGGGCTAGGGTTTTTTTTTTTGTTTTTTTTGGCCAGTGCGCACACAATCACTGGTGGAATGTGCAATGGCTAGCAGAACACCTCTTGTACTTTTTCTGCTAGCATTACATTGGAAACACCCCATCATTACTAGCAGCCACCTTTTTTGTCTTTTCCTCCTAACAAATGTTTTAAGCATCTCAGTATAAAGTAATCATATAATTTAAGAAGAAAATTAGAACCTAGTTATTAGCTAGCAAATTAATGTATTGATAGTGCTGATTAGATTGCTCTATATCTAGCAGTGTCATAGCATATAGTTAAACTGTGTTGTTACACCTGTTCTTTTCCTTGGGAAATACAGAGTGTTCTTCAAATGAAAATATGATTTCACTATTCTTTTATTTGAAATTTTCAATTACGTGATGTGACGATTAAGGTGACTGTAGAGGCATAATTCAGCTGCAGATTTTTCCATACAAGCCTAGTTTAAATTAGCAGCAGTTGTAGAAAAACATAAATATTAACAGGTCATTAGCATTTTTTGTTGACATAGCTTACACTAGAAAAGTGAACAAAAACTGCACTTGGATAGCTTTATCATCCTAAGCATGCATCTTCCCCCTTCTATATATACGAATTAGAATTAGAATTCTAAGTTAAAAATGTACATTTATATGAAGAAAAAATTTCCAGGTAGAAGCAAGTAGTGAAAACTGTTCTTCATTTAGTTTTAAAGTACAGAAATAGTATGGAAATAATTGTGACCCCCAACTATTAACAGACTAATTCCGCAAAAGGGTATTGATTAGATATAAACTGATTAAGAGGGAGCTCTGGAATTGGTGGCTCAGTCCTTTCTTGTTGTCCTATCATGAATGAAGGAGAGTTCAGTAATGGTTTAAGTACAATTAAATCCCTCCCCCTTCTTTATGGAAGCTCAACTGTGGGCATTTCAGCATTAGCCTAAACAATGGTTTTGAATATGTTAAGCCCCTAACAATTAGAGAGAAGTTTGGGGCATTGAATAATGTGGAATGATGCAATTGAACCTGACAGCTTCAACAGTCAGCCTTCTCATGGGACCTGAAAGTTGTTCACACTTGGTTTCATCTCTCATCACACGCTGAGTATTAAAACCTTACTGGTGGGGAGCTTAGACAGGAATGGGATCTGTATCAGAATATATTTAATATCCTAAAAGTTAAAGTGATTGGGAGTTTATGCTTGATTGTTAAGATCATAAAACATTCTGTAATGTTGCTTAGTAAAAGTATAATATAGTATAATCTTTTTCCTTCTATCATTTTTTAAATTCAAAGTGATTTCTTTGAAATGTGATGTACAGATCATCTAAAATATTTGCTAGTTGTAGAAATAACTGCTAAAAACACTTTTTGTTCACCACCTAGTCTGCTGTCAGTTGTTGGTACTGTACTCATGTACAGATGGTTTCCATAGTCACAATAGGGTTCTGTTCTCTGTCTCTGTCTCTGTTTCTCTGTCTCTTTCTCTCTCTCATTCCTTTCTCAACCTGCATGTACGCAGGCAGTATAATGGGCTCTGGTACATGAGTAACCTGCACTGACCAGAGGGGAAGGGCTGGAATGGAAACAACCACATGACTGCCATTCCATATATTGGCTATTCATGCTGCCTGTGAGCCCATGGGCACACGTAGGCAATGGGAGGGGAAAACAAGGGTCTACTGATCCTGTGTGAATCCTTCATGCATGGACGCCAGCAGCTTAGGTGCACTGGGTCATGTCCTGTGTTTTCTGCCAATAACTCTATTCATATATCTTCACAGGAATATGTACATGCAATGTCTCACTTAAAACACTGGGTTATTGAGTTTGTTTTTCATTTTCATATAGTATGGGGAAAAGCATAAGCAGATGAATTCAATTTGATATGAACATTAAAGTGCTAGATTTATAATGTCTTCCATGATCTGCTTCTGTTTTCAATATATTGCATTACCTATAAATGAAAGGTATTTTGGTATATGTGTGAGCATTCAGAATCTGTGAGTTTGAAACAGTGTAATTTTAATTTTAAAAATAAGATCTCATTAGTACAGATGGATAGAAAGCATGTTTCCTTCTTGAGTTGATGCTTCTGGTTAAACCGATGTAGCTGAAATAATATAGTATAGTCTTGCAACTGTTGTGTATTAGGTGTGCTTGAAATCTATGACCTTAAGTGTATTTACAGGATGACTCTGCATTTTTAATAGATGTTTTCTTTAGAAAGCTGAAACATAGACATGCTTCTACTTCACTTTTAAATAATGCAGTAATCTAATACTTTACTTTTCTGCCAAATGAAGTTATCACAACCATGTTATTACTTAATCCCATTTTTCTTCCTCTTCTACCTATTTCACTAACAAAAAGACAGTAGCTTGATTTAGGGTATGGTTCTAGCTTCATGACCAATTTTCTACACATTTTGTCACAGTTTAGAAATCACATTGTCAGTATAATGTGTAGCTGCCAGATATATAACAGAAAACTTTAAAGTATCTTTAAAGTATTTTAAAGTTTAAATGTTAGATGATAAAATAGCGAGTGAACTACAGGTTGAGAAAAGTCCCCTCATCTTAAGTGTGGTTTAAAATCATGCCAAGCCTGATATATATTAGCTACTTTGCTGTTTCGGTTTTTCTTCAATAGATCCTCAGTAGAGACATGTTAGCTTTGCCAGAGTTTGAACATTTAAAACAAGTATTAACAGATCTGTGCCTATTGTCTGCCTTGTTTCAATCAACAAAGCATATATTCTTCCATTATTAAAGCTGCAGTCTTAACCACACTTAAAGGGAGTAAGCTGCATTGAACATAAAAGGACTTATTTTTGAGTAAACATGTTTAGGATTGCACTGCAATACTTATTCACACCTTTAACTGAACTAATTTATTTTGTCTCCAATCCTGAACCCTATTATATATATGTCCATGTTGTGTTGATTTCAGTGGGACATAGGTCATTATACCTGAGTGTACAATGGATCCTTTGAAACTGTATTTATTACAAATGTGTATATTATATTTATAATTCTCTTTAACCAACCTAGTGCCATCCAGATGTGTTGGACTACAACTCACATCACCCATGATAATTGGCCATGCTGGCTGGGGTAATGGGAATTGTAGTTCAACGCATCTGGAGGGTGCCAGGATGGAGAAGACTGATATAAATCTTGTTTTTTATTTAGATAACTTTTCAATGTACAAATTAATTGGGTTTTGTTCTTTTATTTATAAGTAGTTGATTGGACAGATACTATAATTGGAAAGGTACCAGCAATTTTTGAATTGTTTGACAAGGCCAGTTATATAGCCTGATATAAACCTACTACTTGCAACTAAGGCTGCAATCCTATACACACTTACCTGGGTGTAAAGCCTATTAAACTCAATAGGGCTTAATCTACTATACAAGTAGATTATGTATAAGATGGTACATATACAATTGGTGGCTAGAATCCAAATGCATCTAATCATGTTTCTTGACCAGCAGATTCTTATGTTGTATAGCAAACTGCTTTTTGAAGTGAAATGGGATCTCAAAAGCAGTTTGTAATATGTCATGGGGCTTTGCTGTTTAGAGGGGGGAAGTAGCCCCAACTGGACTTGCCAAAATGCAGCTCTGTAGATACTTACCAATGGTTCTATCTTACAGAGGTATGAAAATGCTTGCAGCAAAAATGTTCATTGAGGAGAACATCAATAGGGTATTAATATTCTACTTACACCAGTGACTGTTACTGTATAGGAAAATAGGCTTAGTGTTTTCCTTGTGCTTAGAGGGGTAATGTAAAGATCTGGATTTTTTCTAGATTTATTAGACCAGAAAAATAATTCTGCAAATACTCAGAGCTCCAATGTCGTATCTGCCTTTTAATCCCGTTTTAACTGTTATGCCTTTTGGGAGAGTAATCAAGAAGACAGTAAATAAAGTATTAAGACTTGGGTCAAGCCTTTATTTCATATGACTCTGATTTTCTTCTGAAGAGTGTGGTTTGTTCATAACTTTATACAAATGAATTCAGAACTGCACATGTAATCCATAACTCTACTGGCTCATCCCTGTACATGCATGTTCACCGCTTGATGACTACAGTATCAACTGACAACTTATGGGTGTGACTGAACCGTTGCAGGAGAGATACCGCAGAGAGAACTTTCTTATTGGCTCCTTTTATTTTGCTGCTTTTCAGCAGAGCTGTTTTGCATATTCAGGGCTGTAGTCCTAAGCATACTTGCCAGGACTTGATTGTCATTGAATACTAGCCCTCTTCAGGTGTTCAGAAGAGAGCAGCAGGGCCATATTTTTATTTTATTTATTATTTAATTTATTAATCGCCCATCTGGCTGGTCACCCAGCCACTCTGGGCGATGTACAACATACAATAAAACAATAAAATTCTACAATAAAAACATTTTCTAAAATACCCTAACCCACCCCAAATGCCTGCCTGAACAGCCACGTTTTTAATGCATAACGGAAGCTCATCCAGGTCCCACATGCAACATTCCTGTCCCTGTGGGATGGAGCTTAAAATGTTCACATATTCAGAGTGAAGTTCTGAAGGGACTGTCTTGTCCCCATCCCCAAATCTAACATGGTAAATGATCAAAGGAATCGGCTCTTATGGTTCTCTTACAGCGTGACAGGAAGACCTGTTCTTTGGATTTGGCTATTGGCATGTCACAAATCAGTAATGAAAACATCGATATTTCTGATGTGTATTATGTCATTTCCCCTTCCCTGGTTGCCTTGGTGTTTCATATTTACGTGTTTTGTTTTGTAGGTGTAGTCTATTTATTTATTTTTTTGGCTGGCCTTACTTTCCTGCTGATGTGTCTCTGTAAAAAATATTCTGTTGGAATGGGATTCAAAATAATCTCACCTAGTTTTCTGAGTTCGTATTTATATATATTTTGTCGGTGCCTTGTTGGCACATCATAATAGAAAAACCTGTGGAGTGGCTATTGGGCATAATCTCCAAATGGTTTCTAAGCACGGGTTATCAACCATCACTTGAAATAGTTGATAAATGTATACATTTGTAGAAGCTTAACATGTTGGCTAAAGACCAAAGCCTGATGGCAGAGTAAGATTCTTCTTGAGGTACAGGTTATACTCTGGAATATTTGCCTTGAAACAGTATGTTTCCATTGAGTGCACTTACACATTTTTAGGGGACAACCCAGCCGAATTTTAAGCACTTCTAAATTCTGCTGATTTTAGTGGCAAGTTAAGTATATGATTAACTCCTTTTACTGAACTCAGTAGTGTATATAGTGCAATGTTTGCTCATGAGTAAGTCTCCTGTGTTCAGTAGGGCTTATTCCGTAGTAAGTATGCTTATGATTGCAGCCTATTCAATAAAATAAATAATAATAATAATAATAATAATAATAATAAAATAATTAAGCACTTTAGTTTGGTTGGGTTGTACTTAGAAGGTAACTTATTCTAAAGAGAGCTCTTTGGCAAGTTCAAATTTAAAACTGTTCATAATTTCAGATTTGTATCTAATTTTCTGTGTGCCAAGCTCATGAGGCTGAAATCTGTAATATACTATTCTTAGAGGTAACTGTCTGGAAAAGTAGTAGCAGTACATCTGTTGCATTAAGCTTCCAAATTAAGTGTTTAAAGGCAATATGTTAGTCAAAAGTAACATAGTCAAGGGTAGAAGCTATTTTTATTACACTGGATTAAGCAAAAGTTCTGCCAGCCTCCTCAGTGTTATCTCTTCAAGGGTTCATTTTCGCTTGTTTGGCACAAGGCCCAGCAGAGACCTTCAGAATTGTGGTTAGAAACATGAATGAATGAGTACAAACTTTGGATGAGCTCTTCAGTAAGTCAAGCTGGCTAACTGCCAAAAATGCATTCCGTATAAGGGCAGAGCTGTGATTCGCTGAGCCCTTTATTGTATAGAAAACATACTTGTAATGGCTGCTTTGCTTTCGGTAAAATAAAATACAAACAAAAGTTTGGTTTCCTTATGTATTGAAATAGGAAGTAACCAAATAGTGCGCAGGTTTCACTAATGACAGAATACACCAAAGGAAATATGACTCTGTGTGGTTAAACTATAAAGCTGGAAGTTGGACCTTTTGACCCCCGTTGCCTTCTTGTGATGTAAGAAACGCGAGCATTTGTGAGACATCTGTTGTCTACCTGCCCTTATTTTGTAAATGGTTTAATAAGATTAAATAATTAGTATAACTACATGGTCACCATGTAGCTAAGTCCTGGTATTGCCAATGTGATTTGGAAATGTAAGCCATTCTTTGTGTACCCAACATACTGTGTGTGTACCAGTTTCTTTGAATTGTAATTCATGACATTTTTGGTAAAGCGCAATTGAATGTTGGAATGCATGTATCAGCAAGCTGCAAATGAGGCACAGTTCAGAAAGTTTTGCAAATCCATTTCTTTAGTTCTAAGTTTGATATAAAGAGTGTACTTGATCAACATTCTTGGATTGCCTATACTGAATTACTTTAAAAAATATTTTAATGCTTTAAGATTATGCCTTTAAGTTTTCCTCTGGAAGTTTTTAATTTAAAAGATTCTAATTCTACTTTTGTGCAGGCAAGCACCCTACCTGGAGCTTCCCTTGGCCTGCCTCCATCTCATGTGTATGGCATTAGGCTGAATCCCACCTCAGCAATGGCAGCACATACAGCTCAGTCTGAAAACAGTCAACCAGGCAAGTTAGAGTTCTTCAAAGCATCTCTTTTGGACGGTTAAGTTCTTTACTGCCTGCTTGCTCTTTAATTTAGTTATGTATTCAGCAGCTTGCTGCATTTTGGAAGTGAATGCTGTTTTGTACAACAGCGACTTCTGCAGTATCTTTCTACTGTCTGAAATGTAAATGTTTAAGCAGAGCCATGAACAGGCAGGAATGCAACAATGTCTCCTGTGACTTTTGTGATTGATGCATTCAGTCCCCTTAGTTCTCTGCAATGAGAGTAGTGCAGCACTGGGTTTTGTTGTGAATAGTTTAAATCTTTATTTGCATAATTCATGAAATTGCATGATATACAAGTTTGTATGGCCGAGATTATGTTTCACAAGTCACGCAATATTTAGTAATCGTGTGAATATTTGCCAGTTGATGTTTTTATAGCATTGGCGCATTTTTGAAAAAAAACAGCAACACACATTTTAATGAGCTCCTGGATTTGCTTTGTTTCATTCCATCCTTAAGGATTTGTTGACATGTCGTAATAGTCATGCCTGTCTGGGGGAAGGGAATGAGTTTAGCAGTTTACCAAGAATGGATCAGTCATGTCTTGCCCTCTAAGAGGCCAGAGGTCATTTGCTGCAGAATAGGGGGAGGGCAACCTTGAAGGGGGCAGATAGGGTTATTTTATTGAGAGGCCATAGGGAAAAATAACCCCTTTGAGTCCTACCAAGCAAAGCGTTTCTGTGTATTTGAGTCATTTTAAATACCTCGTAGTGTCTCCTCTTCTTGGATATAATAGGTGTTTTTTAAATGCATGCCTTAACATTTGTTAGTAAAACTTTTCAGGGGGAAAGTTACTGATAGAAGTGAATACACAGTGCTGTATATAGGTTTTCCTGGGATGTAAAGTGTTAAAAAAAATACAAAGCCTGGGGATTTGCTGTGATAAGCATACAGATTAGCTGTCCACAGCTGTGATTCATTACTTTCGCTGCAGAAATTAAAAGTGGCTGAGGGGAGGGTATTGGAAATGCAAACCATGCTTCTCTGCTGTAAAACTGAAAGCAATGAAAGGAATGAGGCTAATCCATGGCCTGCTACACCCAGAGAAATGTGTACGGACAACGCCTTAGCCATTGCATTTGGCAATTTTAAACTAGTAGCCTTCTCCTAGCATTCTCAGTAACTCCCAGATACTGGATTATGTTTTTAAAATTACCTCCATATCTACACCATCTTAAAATCTTATCTTGGAAAGAGTCACTCTTGGCCGTGAAATATTTACTCTGCAGATCAAGATCTTGGAGACAATAGCCGGAGCCTTGTTGGCAGAGGAGGTTCACCCAGAGGAAGTCTTTCACCACGGTAAGCAATATTTACCCTCGAGAGTTAAGGCAAAGAAATATTTTTAAGGTGTGGAAACTTTTTATCGGTCATGCTTACATTTAAGTTGAAAAGATACAGAAAAAATATAAGTCCAGAAGGGTTAAGAAAAAATATTCTGATATTACTGTAATTAAATAGGATTATATAATAAAATAATGAATACCTTTACCTTGAGTATTAAAATGGCTTCAGGGAACTCTGCATTTTAATTTTTTTATATAATCTTGGCCCGACTATATGGTTAGTTTTATATCATTTGTATATAAAATCTCATGCATCAGCAGTTATCAAGCATCCTCCATATTTTTTAAGAATGTTGAATGTAAACATTATGTTTTGAGTGGGGAAAAGCTAGGTAACAGTGTAGAAAAAGTGAATGCTTCTCTTGAGCTGTGAAATGGACATTCTAGAAAATATAAAATGACCAGAATTTATCACCAATAGCTCAGTCTGCTTTCTGCTGGTGTATTTGTTTTAAATAAATAATATTTGTTGATTCGTGTCATGTAAAGATGGTACCGCACTGCTTGGGTACTGGCTTCAGTGAAAGATTTCTTCATAATTATTGGATGGCATTCTAAAGCCATTTCATTTTATGGTACAATAGCAGTACATGCTGTTACTGGTATCTATGCAGTTATTTAATAAGTTCGTAATTAAAAAAAAACACATTGTTAGTGGAGGCATGTCAATGTCTCATATCTAATCAGAAGTGCTGTGTCATGTACAAGAGTAAATTAACTGTTAAGTGAATGTTAGTGATCTGTGGCCTGATTTTCAATAGCCTGCAAATCCCAAAGACTGGCTGAAAAATATATTCACCTCTGTAAACCAGGCCAATGTTGTCTTAAAGACAAATCCTTGAAAGCCTTATGAAGCAGACTGTGACTGACTCCAAGTTGAGCCTTCTAGATATATAGATCTATTTCCTTATGCAGTTTTAACTCTGCTGGAACTGTTTGTAAGGTTCCAGTCTGTATTAGTTTATTTAAAATTAAATAAAACTGAGGATGTAAGGTTTGCTCATTCTTAATGTTGTGGAACTCTCAGCCTTTTGAACAATGTTTAGGTCAGATAAACGTGTGACGTATCAAATCACTTTTTTTTCTTCAAGTATTTTTATTAGGGAGTTGCCCCTTTTTCAGAGCTTTTTGATAGAGGAATGAAGGAATATCAAGGCACAACCCAGACAACATTTATTCAGTTTCCTGAAGTCCCTTTGATTTCACTGGGATTTAGGTATACCTATTTTATTTTATTTTTTGGATTATGGACCAAAGCTCAGTTTGTATTTTATAAAGTATTAGCAATAGGTTGGTGTGGCATAAGATTGCACATAAACGTATTACCATTATTCACAGAAGTTTGTCAATAAAATATTTTCTGTATATATGAAACAGTTTGGAAGATGCACATTCTTGTAGTTATAGAATCCATGTAAATCTCTTGCATTTCAGTTTTGTATCTTAAATATTACATAAACAAAAACAGAAGAATTTTGGTTATTTCATAACGTACTAAAAATGTTATGAAAAATTTATTTAAGTCAAAAACATGTCTGTCTGTGACAGTGTGTATGGAACAATACAATGGGGCCTCTTTGTGTCTTCTAAATCACACTCAACTATTTTTAATATAAAAGCTGGCAGATTAGATCCAGCCACTGACCTTTGGTGAACCTAGCACCCTGTCTCCAGCAATGGTTGAGACTGAATGCATCAGAGGAATTATTCAAGAAATAAGCAGGTATGGGGTGATCTGCTCTCTGTCCCCCCCTCCCCATTCTGACATTCAAAGGGTTTAGATTTAGTGCAATCTACTAAGCATCTATGCTTGTACAATCTCTCTAGAGCCTGTGTGAGGCTCCCACAATGCATCCAAATTAGTGCAGGCTGTACAGTACTTGAGGGACTCTGCACCCTTTGAGAATATGTGGATAAGTGCACTAGTCACATTGGCTAATAACCACTGACGGATGTCTCATCTTAATTTATTTAATACTGTATTAAGTACAGTATCATGTATTGTCTTTTATGACAATAGAAGTTGTAGGTTCACCATGCTTTGTATGGAGGAACAATTAATTTGGTGTCATGAGAATTCATGTATTGAAGTGAAGACTATAAAGTAGTTTCATATTCACTTTCCATTATTTATGATAAACTTCTATCCTATGTTCTCTGGAATGTTCATTTAGACTGAACAATTCTGGATTAAATTTAATGTTCTATGGAAGATTTTCAGTATTCCAATAATTCTGTTAACCATTCTATAAATATTTCCTTATTATAAAATATCATGATTAAATTATGCCTTGAAAGTATATAACATGGGGATTCATAAAGGAGAATTACATAATTCTGTGCATTTTCTCTCTACTAATACTTCCAAGCATCCTGTTTTGCTGTGATTGCTGCAGCTCATTGAACTGAAGTTTATAGTTAATTATCTCGAAGATCTGTTTCCTGAGTGGTAACCACTTAAAGAATCTAAAATTGTGTATTCGTGGCTAGGGTTTTTCCCAACATATTCACTTGTGAAAACTGGATTTCTGTGTATGTCCCAGTAACCTGTTTTTGTTCTTTAAGAATAGCATCTAACTCTTCAGAGTCTTTGGCGTCTATAATATATAACAATTTTTATACAGCTGTGTATTACCAAGTAAAGTCTATTACAGGGCAGTCCTATACATGCCTGTTCAGAGGTAGGGCCCTTTGAGTTCCAGGTAAATAGGTATAGGATTGTAACATTCATTTCTTGGTGCCTTAAACTAGACTGAGGTGGCAATCTTATACCTACTTACATGGAAGTAAGTTCTGTTGAACTCAGTGGGACTTTTGAACAGATATGCATAACTACACTTGAATTGAAAGTTACTTTGTCACAAGGAAAGAGAGAGAGTCATTAGCTACAGTAAGTAATCCGCTCTATATTGAGTCCCTGTTTTTAAAAAAAGATGATAGTACTTGTTTAGTAATTTTCTGTATGGGCTATAGGAAGCTCTGAATCCATAACCCATGAGATCACTAAGAGACCTGATACTGGTTCAGTTGCTTCCACGTTATATTGGGTTTTAACTCTGTGTTAGCAGTATATGGGCTTTTTGTATGTGCCCTCTACTGTGAATAAGGCTTGGGGTAAATGTATTGTGCTCAGCATTTAAGATTCTGTGTTTTAGTTCTTATCTTGACTACTGTGAATATCAGAAGGAAATGACAGTATTCTTGTAACGAAGGAGGCAGGAGGTATTTGAATTCACCAGCATTTTAGGTAGGCCAATATACATACTAAAGAGGGAACTCTTGAAATCCACTTAATTTTTTTAAAGATGAGTTTAAACATGCCTTAGTATAAATGCAATGATGTAATATTGATAGGATGCTGCTGTAATGATGTGTCTCTGCACCAACACAAAAAATGCTTGGCACTCAAAAGGCTCAATAAGGTCACAGTCTTCAGAGTAATTCTAATATGCTCTCTAGTTTTGTATGCGTGTTTTTAAAAAAATAGGAAATAAAAGTTTTCAAATTGTTAAAGTATATGTCACATTAAGTGCTGATCAGGATTTCCTGTGTTGTGACCTAAATTAGCTGTACTGTCTACATGTGTCTTTAATACTTTCTTGCATGTCATATTGATTGCTGTTGTACTTCAAAGGGGGTTTTGTAAAGTGTATAGCTATACAAAGATCCTATATCAAGTCATATAGAACTCTTGCCTTTAAATAGAGGTCACTGTGGTGTGTTTTGTCTGTCCCTTAGTTATTCTTTGGGCCAGATTCTGAGGATATTTGATTGGACTGCACCATATTTTCTTCTTAATATCCTGTAAGAGTATTCATGGAAATCAGTTATGTGGCAAAATTACACAGGAAGAGTAAGGGAGTTAAATAACTTTAGTTGTTTGTCAAAGTCCTTATTTTGTTTGGCAAGAGTGTTAAGTTACTTGTTTATATCAAAACATTTTCTGCAGAGCTCTTACAATTTATCAATAAAACATCTATACATTAGCAATGTTGCTGCTGTCTATGCAATGTTAAATTAGTTTATCTGAATAAATGAAGCTTTGTGTTTTGTACAGAAATCCTTGTAGAAAAATGATCATGCCGGGATTTCTTTATTTAAACTATTAGTGATGAGAGCCAGAGGTTTTAGGCATGTTAAGGAATGTTGGTTGCAAGGAGTTAAGAGTTGCTAAGAAAGCTGATGTGTCTTCTATGTATATTTCTCCCTCTGCCTCCCTGTTCTTTTAAGTGTAATTTATCATCTTTCTACAGGTCTCCCGTAAGTAGTTTACAGATCCGTTATGATCAGTCAGGGAACAGCAGCGTGGAACATTTGCCTCCAGTACCAGCTACTATAGAACAACTTCTGGAGAGGCAATGGAGCGAAGGCCAACAGTTCTTGCTGGAACAGGGCACCCCTAGCGACAGTAAGTACTTCATACTGTCGTGCCTGATCTTTCAAATTCTCAGCATTGTTAACCATGTGTGGTGATGGCCCTATTTATTATGTAATGAAATATCCATCAGGGGGATATTTTATGATGTGTATAAATTTTTATGTTTGAAAGGTAATGCTGATTCCTGAAGCAGTTAATGTGTTAATCTGGTTCTGACTATCTGTTCCTCTCTTGTTATGGAAAAATACTTGCCTGGAATGTAGGGGAGTGACTTAAATTTTGCTCCAGAATCTTCTGGGGGTTGGGGAGGATCTGTGATGGGTTGAAAAAGGAGGCATAAATTTATTTTGAAAAGATATGATTTAAATGATTGTATGAATTTTATTGAAACTATGTTGGATTTAATGTAATTATAGTATAATAATATGCACATAAATATTCAAATTGGCTTAAAATATTATTTTATTATTTATCAAAAATTCCTTGAGCATCCTCTCCTAGTTGTTGTTAGTGAGTGAAGTGCCATCAAGTTGGGTTTTTTTTTTTTTTTTATGAATGGTACCCTGACAAAAATGCTAATTGTGAGGAAATTCATGCAGGGATAATCCTTTAAACATGATAGCTGGAGGACAGGTTTAGCTAAGTCTTATTGCATCTCATTTGGGCACACTGAGAGTTCCTTTGTATGTTCTTGAAGAGGAGGGATAAAAGGCTAAATCCTTGGGAAATGACCAGATGTGCCTATACCGGTATACTTGTGTCTATCTTAGGCCCAGAGGTCATGTTAAACAAATACAATTTAGAATTTTAAAAGTGGCTTTTCTTTTGCTATAATGGGCAAACTATCTTGCATGTTGGCTGATGCAAGTCCCAAAATTCATCCAAAATCCAAATTTGAGAGTAGAAGTGGATGATCTTTGGCTGAGGATGGGCTTTATCCACAGGAAAAGGCCAAGGACTGCAGGGCTCCTAATACTCCCTGCTGCGTGCTCTTTAGAGGGACATTGAAAACAGCTGGAGTCTGTTGATTTAAAAGCAATAAAAACAAAGTAAAAGTTTTCATTGATTACATAAATTTGCAGGGTTTTCTGGTAAGGAGTCAACAGAATAGTTTTCCCCCTCCGACAATTAAAAACAACACAAAACTGTTTTTAGAGCATAATGGCATATTAAACTTTATAGCCCAAGTCAAGTATCCTTTTCTCAAACAATTATTAGATAATAGATATCCTAAAGGAATCTTTCCTTCTCTCTCTCTCTCTCTCTCTCTCTCATATTCCCTGCCAGTTTTTAAATCTCCGTGCTTCAAAAGTGAATATAACTGAAAGCACATGCACTACAATTTGTTCACAGGCTTTGGTAGGACAAATGATTGCATGTGTGACAGGGGCTTTTTGTGCATTAAGCTGGGTCCAGGTTTGAGGCCTTGGGCTCTAAATATGTTTGCGAGAGACTGAGAACTTTATGGCCTTGGGGATCTCCCAAATATTTTGGTACAGGGGGCATGCACACAACCCTTTCTGTAGGGGCACTGGGCTACCTGCAGGGCATACAGTAATTTTAGATAAGAACTTTTAAACTGCAGATATGTGGATAAATAGATATGGTATGTTTATCAATTAGTTCCTCTACTTCTCATCACGTCTAACTTCAAAGGGAATTTAGATCATTTTTCACCTCAGCTCTGTATCTGAGAAGAAGGACGTCACTTAAAAAGTAGAGAAGTACTCTCCAATAACTTACTTGCTCATCTTGGTATGCAAAACCTGAACAATATAAGCAGTTATTTCTTAACACAATAACACTTTCCAATGGATTTTTTAGGTATTTAGATTAATTGGTCAACATTTTTGTCTAGTTTTAGGCATGCTGAAGTCATTACATCATCTTCAAGTCGAAAACCGCCGCTTAGAAGAACAGATTAAAAACCTGACTGCTAAAAAGGAGCGCCTCCAGCTACTAAATGCCCAGCTTTCGGTTCCTTTCCCAACAATAACATCCAATCCAAGTCCTTCTCATCAAATGCATGCATTTTCAGCACAGGCTGGTAAGGAAAGGAGTAGTTGTCTCTTATGTTGAGCTCCATCAAACTTTCAAGCAGGCTTACCTATATTACCATTACTTGTTATCTGTATGCGAAGAAAATTCATGGAATCATTTTCTTACTGCTTTCTTCTACGATGCAACCTGTAAAATCAGTAATTCCTGAGAAACTTTTTAAAGGGAATGCCAAGTGCACATTAGACTGTGAAACCTTTAAGGAAGATAAAAAGGTGAGAATGACTTAAATGGTCAGTTTTTACAAAATTCTTGTGTTTTGCAAAATCACAGATAAAATTAATAGTGTGAGAGGTTCCCTGAAATGTTTTTGAAAGTGCAGTTCAAATGTAGTGCTTACCTTTATGAAATAGCAATGTTCTTCATAAGTACTTATGTCACTTGTGTTTAAATTAATGTTCAAATTAATGTTCAGGAGTAAAAATCATTAACATAAATGGATCAAGATTTCACTATTAGTGCATATCTTTAAGATAAAATGAATTTAATTTTATGTAAATGTTCTACATAGAATTAGGTTTTATACCTTCTAGATGCAGAAGTTAATGTGCTTTTTTCCTTTTCTTTTTTTTTCTTTTTTTTAAATCATCACTTTAGCCACTAACACTGATTCTTTGAACAGCAGCAAAAGCCCTCATCTGGGAAGCAGTTTTCTACCTGACAACTCCCTTTCTGTATTAAATCAGGTACTGTTCCTTGCCTTATTCATGCATTTTAGACTTCTGATAGCCTAATATTGCATCTCAATTATATGTTGCTGTTGTGTGAAGTTTGATACAGCTGAGCCTTTGTGTTTTTATTAGGATATAAACTCCAGTGGACAAAGCAGCAGTAGTTCCTCTGCACTTTCCACTCCCCCACCTGCTGGGCAAAGTCCAGCTCAGCAAGGCACAGGAGTTGCAGGAGTTCAACAGGTCAATGGTGTGACAGTGGGGGCACTTGCCAGTGGAATGCAGACTGTAACATCCACCATTCCTGCAGTGGGTGGAATAATTGGAGCTCTGCCAGGTAACCAGCTGGCAATCAATGGAATTGTTGGGGCTTTAAATGGGGTAATTCAGACTCCTGCCACAATATCGCAGACCCCTTCTCCTCTCACTCACACAACTGTGCCACTGAATGCCGCACACCCTCTGCCAACTACACTGAGTAACAGGTAAGCTTTTGCTCTTGTTTTGTATTTCTAGGTCATACTTGCAGCATTTAGTAAAGCCTATAATTTTCCAGAATAGCTACTTCTAGCTTTAAAATGCTGAGGGAAGAACTATATTATGTGTGCCAACAAAACAGCAAAGTACCTGCTATATTTTAACTTCCTTGTGAATGCTGGTGAAAACTAAGCAGTCATTGCCTGTTGAATCTCTCTGAATTATAAGACATAGGGCCAGTTCACATGATGGTGTGTGGGGAGTGTGCGCGCGTGTGAGATTGAGAGAGAGAGAGAGAGAGATGGCCATATCACTGTGTAGATGCTTTCTCATAAATTTTCTTCTTTCTCCTTTGTCCTGTCCTCACCAGCACAGTTTGGGGGCTTACACTGCATGAGATGGTGGGGAAACTGCATATGTGATGATTGGGTTTAACAAGGATCTCCATAAATGCCCTAAAGTTGCCACATCCCTATCAATGTGTTGAAAAGGCAAGCCACATGAACACAAATATGTTGGTTATAGGAATTGTTTTCTCCCTGATAGTGGTATTAAAATAGAATACTTACGTGATAGTGTGTATTGTATTGGCATTTTAAAATGGTATATAGTTTACAGAATAAAAATGTTAAAAATAAAATGGCCCTACTTAAAATGATAACTTCAATATGTACCTATGTCTCCTTGACTTTAGATGACAATTTGCATATCACAGGCAGGACAGCATTCAGTACAGGGATGAGTCTACCACTTGGATTGGGAAGGCAGAGATTAACAAAACACTGTCAGAGGGGGAGAGACCTCTCTCTGCACCCCTGTCACATTCCTGCCTGTGACAGAGAAGAGGATTGTGTCTGTGAGGGGGGCAAAGAACTACTGCCCTTCTGCGTCATTTCTGCAGATAATCCACTGTTCCACTCACTTAGTTGGGTTCTGCTGCCCAGGGTTCTTTCTCCCTCTTCTAATCCTCCACACTAATTTCCTTCTCCACTTGCATCCCAACCATGCACCTTTTCACAGGCATAGCGGGGAGAAGGCCTAGAAGGCAAACTGGGCCAGGTGGATGGATGAAGCACAGCAAGAGCAGAACCCTAACTGAAGCAGCATGGTAGTTTAGTACCACTCCATCCAGTCTAACAAGTCTCCTGAGCCATACTCACAACTGTCCTTTCCCCTGTAGTATAGTGCTTGGGCAACTGCTGCCCTGAGTATCCACACAATTGTGCCTTCTAGCCTTAACTGAAAGTACAGGGAGACAGGCAGGACTACCCTTGCAGCTTGGAGGCTAGCAGCAGCCCCTGTTGCTTGGAGGCTATAGCTCGTCCTCTCTGTCTCAGGTTGGGGTGAGGGGGAACTCAGCTGCAGAGGGCATGGCAGGGCACTCTGTCAGCCTTTCCCTACCAGAAGGACAGATGGGACACAGCAGCTAGACACCTCAGCACCCTGCCATGCTTGCTAGCTTGGCAATATAGCAGGGTGCCCAGGCAGTTGCCAGTCTCCATGTTCTTCTTTGTGGTCTTTCTGCATCACACATATGGCCTGTGCGGAGCCTCAATCAGGAACCTTCTATAGCTGGGGATTTGGGGGTGGGAACCCCCCTTCAGAGCGCATGTCCCTAGCGGGTTTCCACCTATTCCCTCAGTTCTCTCTTGACCAATATTGTGGAAGCCTCGTAGGGAACTTTCTCTGTTCGTTCACATTCCTGAAGGAAGTCAGAACTGCTGAGGACAAATTATCTTTTTTCCTCATCTTTCTATCATTTTGTTCTGTTCTGACTATCATGTTTTTCTTTTAGTTTGTTTTCTGTTCGGGATCTCTGTGATTGCATGGGGGCGTATGGCCCTTCAGGCCTCTTTTTCAAAAGTGAGCCCATTGCAGCAGTAAGCTCCCTCCAACTGATGGACACCCATTGTGTCTTCTATGCTTGGGAGAGGGGCACAAAGTAGAGAACTGTTCTTTCTGCCAAGTGTTTACAAAGCAGGTGAGGCGAAATTGGTCTGCCTCTGTGCTATACTTTGGGAATGAACCTTGGAGGCAGTGGATCCTACAGGGAGCAGGACAAAACCATAAATGTCTTAAGGTGTCCAAGGACACCCTCCCCCCTTCCCGGGGTGTCTGTATTGACTCTCCTGCACAGGGCTGCGCTTTGAAGCGCACCATGGCAAAGACACTTTCAAAGAAGGCGAGGGCTCACAAGACTTCCTCAGAACCAAAAAAGAAGTCGTCATTGGTGGACAGGCCTTCCACAGCCTGGATGTCTAGCCTGACAGTATCTGTACCAGTTCTACCAGCAATGCTGGCTGTCAGGGGTCCTCGCTTCTTCACCATAGGACAGGATGAGAGAGACATAGGGTCAGTGATTTACCTTTATTCAAAGGTGAATTAGGTGACACAGACCACACTTCAGAAGTATTATTATTATTATTATTATTATTATTATTATTATTATTATTATTATCCTGCCTTTCCCCCAATGTTGGGACTCAAGGCGGCTTTACAACATTAAAAACTTGTACAGTTAAAACATAATAAATAGAAATATACAAAAGTTAAAAATATAATTAAATCATCAATAATATTAAAATTGTATAAAATAACAAAATTTTAAAAGACAGAAACAACATAAACAATAGTACTACTCCATCATATTCTCACAGGTCCAGACTATCTATCCCCAAAGGCCTGCCAGAACAAAAAAGCTTTTGCCTGCCTGCAGAAACATAGCAAGGAGGGTGCCACTCTCACCCTCCTGGAAAGGGAGTTCCAGAACCTTGGGGCAGCCATCGAGAAGGCCCTCTCCTGCGTTCCCACCAGGCAAGCCTGTGATGGTGGCAGGACCACAAGAAGGGCCTCCCCTGAAGATCTCAGGGCACGAGCAGGCTCATAGGGAAGAATACGGTATTTCAGATAACCTGGAGCTGTATAGGGCTTTATAGGTCATGACCAGCACTTTGAATTGTGCCCAGAAACAGACTGGAAGCCAGTGAAGCTGTTTAGCAAGGGAGTTATATGCTTCTGTAACCAGCCCCAGTCAACATTCTGGCAGCAGCTCTTTGAACCAGCTGAAGTTCCTGAACACTCTTCAAAGGCAGCTTATGTCATGTCACTTAAGCTTAGAAGTTATAAATCAGTTAACCTGAGAACTAGTGGTCCAGCACTCAGATTAAGGAACAGTCCAGAAGTAAGTACATAGTCATATTCAGAGACTTAGCTCTGGAACAACATTAGGGGTTCAAAGCTCTTTTAGAGATCCAGGTTCACAATACAAGATTCAAAAACAGGCTGTGGTTCACAATTCAAGAGGAGTCACGGCTAGAGCCCCTGGTAAAAATAAAGACATCCCCAAAAGAGGTGTAGCGTCAAGAATAGATGCAGCTAGGCAGTCCCCTCTGTTGGAGTAGTTCCTTTTATTAGGACTACTACATGGCAGGGGTCCAAGCTGAACTAAATGCAGGATTCACGAAATAATCAGGCCAGCAACCCCCCGACCAAATAGGGACATTCCTAGATGCAGGGTCTGTACACACGGGGGCCATTTAACTGACTCAGGTTCAGGATGCCGAACAGGATTAGGCTGGTTGGGGCTCAGGTGTCGCATAGGGGAAGACCTGGCTAAAGGCTTTCTAAGCAGCAGAGAACTTTCCCCTTAGGCCCCTGGAAGAATCTCATCCTGGAGTCAGGCCTGAAATCAGACAAGGCTAGAAATACACGCACACCAGCACAGATCATGTCCAACAACAATCTGCATTGGAAATGTCTACTGTATGGATGTCAAGGCAAACCAACTGTCTTAAAAGTTATTGATAGTCCAGACCAGAAGGCATTCTGGGCAATCACTGGTGAAGGTACTCAGTTCATGGCAAATAATAATCTGTGGTCTCTGAGAAGACGGGCATTATATTCCACAGCAGGTTTTAATAAAACAAAGTTCAACAAAGGTCCAGAGTAGATGACAAGTCCAGCAGCGAGGGCATTTTGGGAATCTGATCAATGGAAAGACCAGGGAGAAAGTCTAACAGGCAGTCAAGACGGTGACTGTTACCTGGCAAGGAACCAGATAAAAGTCCCAAATTCCTTGTGCAACATCAGTTTTAGAGTTTTCATATTACAAGATTTTCTGGAAGCACGAACAGACCGGGCAGAAAGTACTTGGCAAAGAAAGACAATTTCAGATGAGAAGTTCTAGGCAATAAAAGACATTGACACCAGCAAGGCTTCTTTGCCTGTGTATCAGCATATAAACCAGGGTGTGGTTTCTAAGCTCATTAGTAATTACTCTGTTCCAGCAACTGAATTTGACCCATAAACAATCAATACATCAAAGCAGGGTGTTTCTGCTCCACCTTCTTGGACTGACACTGCGAACAGAAATACACCCCTAAACAACCCTCCTCCCCTTATGCTTGGTTACCATGAAAGATTTCTCAGTAATAAATCAGACCCTGACTCAAGGCCACATCTTGCAGCTGTGTTTGATAAGACATTTCACTCTTTCAAATCCTATGCCTCCTTCCACCTGTAATTAACTGAGAATTTGGACAGTGATGAGTGTGGCTGCCAACTTCCCATGGCTATACTGGATTCTACATTGTGCTTCCCAAATTTGAAACAGACTCAGGTTCAGAAGCAGCAAGGCCTACTGGGCCAAGACAAATCCTGACACTGGCACCTCCACTGTTACTGGATTCTCTGATACCGCGGGTACTGCTGACATCAGTACCAACGCTGAGGCATGAAGTGTTAGAGGATCCCCTTGTCATAGCTTCTACTTGGAGGGTGAGATTGGAGAGGAGTCACCAGTGCCCATACTTCATCAGAGGCCTGATTCACGGAGAAGTAGGTCACCTTCATGGCATGGATGCTGTTCTCCATCCAGGTGGGGATCCCCTACTTCTGTCTCTTCCTCAGAGTGAAGAAGGGATTGGAGATCTGGATGGCATGAACAACAGTGCTGTCACTCACAATCATCCTTTTTAGGTTGAGATAGGCTGACACAGTCCTGCTGGGAGATGCTGCCTCAGCGTAGATACCATTTGGAAGAACCTCAGTGTGGATATGACTGACCTGGGGCACATGATTCCTGTCTATCCCACTGCAAATATCCAGATACTAGCTCACTGGATCATCATCATCCAACATCCACCATCAGCTACTGTTTTGAAGTCTCCACCAGACCAGGCCATAGTCTTAGCCCCTCACCATTGCTCCCCCTTCCAGTATTGCCTCCCAAAATGCCATCAGTGCAACCTGTGGGTATAGTACCTGCAGAGGTTCCCAGAATACCACCAACGACTGCACAACTGCTTGCATGCTACCTTCTGATCCTTGCCTACTCCCAGTCAGGCCACCTCGCTGCAACAGGTGCCTGTATTTCCATCAGGACTCGGTGGGTCACAACCTGCTTGGCTGCAAGAGGGTGTGTGTCTGCAGTCAGTGGTGGAGGATTACCACTCGGACTTGACATTCTATTCTTCAGCAGCACCCTCCATTTTGTTACCAGACTCTGGAGTGAGAAATCCAGACCCAGTGTCTCCTGAGGGCACAGGGCCATTCTCAAATTGGATTCAGAAGCAAATAGGCAGCCAGTGCAACCGATATATTATTAGAGTGACATACCCAGCTGTCACAGGTGTTCTGGCAGCCATATTTTGCACCAGCTGTCCTGGCAATAGTACATTTAAAGGACCTAGGTGTTGTAATAGATAACAAGCTGATATGAGGCAGCAGTGTGATGCAGCTGCTAAAAAAGCTAATGCAATCTTAAGCTGCATTAACAGAATCATGGAGTCCAAGTCACAGGAAGTAACAATTCTCCTCTATTCTACATTAGTCAAGCCATGTTTGGAGTATCAATGCTGGGCACATTTTAAGAAGGATAGCGACAAACAGGAGTGTGTCCAGGGGAAAGTGACCAAGATAGGGAAGAGTCTGGAAACCAAGTTCTATGAGGAATGATTGGAAGAGCTGGGTATGTTTAGACTGGAGAAGAGAAGGTTACGGGTAGACATGATAGCGCTCTTCAAATATCTGAAAGGCTGTCATGCAGAAGATGGACCAAAGCGGTTTTCTTTTGCTCCAAAGGGCAGGACTAGAAACAGTAGATGGAAATTGCGAGAAAGCAGATTTTGGCTAAACATTAGGGGGCACTTTCTAACAGTGAAAGCTGTTTGACAGTGGAACAGATTGCCTCAGGAGGTGGCGAGTTCTCCTTTGCTGGAAGTATTTAAGCCGAGGCTGGACAGCCATCTGTCAGGGATGCTGTAGCTGTGTTCTGTACTGCAGGGCCTGCATTTCACAGGCTAGATTATCTCCAAGGTACCCTCCAACTCTTTGATTCTAAGGTGGTATAGGTCACAGGAATAGCATCCCCAAATCCAAGCCAAATGTAAAACTCATCCTCCTAATGCAGAAATCATCCACCATTCAGCCTGTGCATGTCTACTCAGAAGAAAGTCCCATTGAATTCAATGGAGCTTACTTCCAAATAAGTCTGCATCTCTGCCCCCATATAGAGGTTTATTGAGGTTTACTTGTGATTGAGTGGGAGCCTCAGTAGTGAAAACCTTAGGTGTGACCAAGTGGGAGACTGTGACACTGCAGCAGCTCTGGAACATAACAACGCAGCTCCGGAAAGTAATGAGGAATGCAGAAGAATGGAACACCACACAGGTTTCCAAACTCTGAAGCATTCCAGAAATGCTGGGCGAGGACAGGAGTTGGAACATGAGGGAAGAGCACAGATTGTGTTCTGGCAATGTTGAGTCGAAGCCAAATAAAAAGAGGAAATCAAAGGAGGGGAAAAAGCAAGGGGGTATACCCAGCACCTCCAACTGAGTTTACCCCATCAGAAGGACTGGAGCCACTGTAACACCATACTTCCCAGACCCAATCTCGCCGGATGACCCAGAGGATACCATGGTTAATGGTATCAGAGGCTGTGGCGATGTCCTGAAGAGGGTTGCACTGCCCCCCCGCCCCGCCACTCCATTCCTCAGTGTAAATCATCCACCAGGGTGGCCAAGGTTGTTTGTGTCCTATATCTGGGCTGAAAGCTAGACTGAAATGGATCCAGATTATCAGTATCTGCCAAAACTGCAAGGATTTGTGATGTTACCACCCTCTGCAGAAACTTGCTTAACAGAAGATTTGACACTGGGCAGTAATTGTCCTAAACCATAAGCTCCAAATTTGATTTCGTCAACAAAAATCTTACAACCAGTCTTTTAAGAGCAGTGGGAACAACCTCTTCCCTGAATGAGGCAGTAACTACTTCAAAGGTCCAGAGAGTATGCATGATCAGAGAACAGATGAGTTCTGTCTCTGATCCTATCAGTGTTACGGCATTGAAGTCAATATGAATTAGAGCACTTTTATCGGCAAAATGCAATGTAAGCTAGTCACACAGCAGGCCCTTGGGGGTTCTATCCACTGATCTCTGGAACTTATATGCTGAAGGTTCTGTACCACTCCAAATCTCAGCTGGCTGGCAGCCTTTCAAGTTTAGAAGGGAGACTGCCTCAGAGCAATCTATATTTTGCTGCAAGTGACCAGGCATTTGGCTACTTCCCCAGTGGTCAAGTTTATCCTTTGTAGACAATTCCAGATTTAGTCTCTGACACCAGCATATTCCTATTACAGCAGATGTGGCTTCCAGTCCAGCAGTCTCTGCTGCTGCTACTTGGCTTCAGGCAGTTGCCCTGGTACACCCTGCTCCCTGGCCTACTCTAAATATGGCCTTTGCCAGCTTTTTGGTAGAAATACCAGATTTCTTGTTCCCTCCACATGAAAGGTAGAAATCTAGGTTTCCCAGTGTGTAGTGCTACATACAATCTGTTTGGAAATGCTGGGTAGGTCAAGTAGCATTAACAGGGGGAATTGGGAAAACATTGATGGGAAAGCCATATTTAGGTGGGTGGCAGGGAGGGAAATGTGAGACTACAAAGAGGTATGAATTATGAAGACTAGAATGGGGTAATGGGAACAGTTGCAGGACAGGCCACAAAAAAACTACATTTAAAGGAAGCACATAGAGATGATAAAAACTGAGAATGTGAAACCTAGAAGTCCAGGAAGTAACCGATTGGTGACGTTTCATTGAAAATATTTTGTACTGATACTGTTTTTATAAAAAGTGCAGGAAGAATGCATTTATTTTTCAAACTCAAGAGTAAGCACAAGATATTTTTTGTCTCTCTCTTCCTAGTTCCTTGAATAGCTGGTTGCATCTGCAAAATGCCACATTTGATTGTGCAAGTATGCAGAAAAGAGCAACTGCTAATTTGCCATCAGAATTCAGTGGGATTAAGTACTTACCTTGTTCATTTGCATTTATACTCACAACTGTGAATGTAATCTAAAATGATAAATGCTTTTTGCAATGTTATCATGCATAAAAGTTGTTTAAAAAGAATGAATTTGAATGCTTAGAAATGTGTAATCAATGCAACTTGGCATATGCAAGTCTGTACATAAGTTAGTTTTAAGTTGTTTACTTTTGATGAAAATAAATGGCCTAGAAATTATCCAGGAGCCAATTTCACTCAATAAATATTTCTAGTTAAGGGTTCTCATTACTTTGCAGTGCCTCTGGACTTGGATTTCTTCCTGACCAACAGAGACAACTTCTGCTGCATCAACAGCACCAGCAGTTTCAGCAGTTATTGAATACTCAGCAATTCACAACAGTAAGCCTTGCCTTTCTATTATTACCTCTAATTTCCAGTGTTCAGGGGTGTTCACCAATGCTTACATAGCCAAAGTGGCACCACCCATGCACAAGAGGTTACGAGGTTTGCAGAGGTTAAGGGGGTGGGTTGTTAAAAAAAGACACACCCAGAATAAAAAGGATACAGAACATATGTGTGCTCAAGTGGGGGGGATGGGAAAGGTGCATGTGTTCTCTTCCTGCTCAGCTGTCCCTCCTCAAGACAGGGAGGCTGGTCCCACTCCGGGCAACCTCCTTGCTTGCAAAAGAAGAGCTTTGAAGGTGTGGATAAGGCCATTGACAGCTGACCCCATCTGTACCTTCAGAAAGCCTCACAGTGGCTGGGTTCACACAATGCACTAACCCATGATGGCTTGTTTTCAGGAACAACCCATGATGGCTTAGTGTGTTGTCTGTGGGATGCTTTTCTCACCCACAGTGGGTTATTTCCCCCAAATAAGCCACTCTGAGAACCCACGATCTGCAGTAAGGCTTATTTTAGCTATTGTGGATTAGCATGCTGTCTGTAAAGAGGCCAGCCCTCCAGCAGACTCATCCCCCAAATTTAGCTTATGTCATGAATGCTTTTGATTTGGAACATCTGAAAATTACTAAAATGTGGGGAGAAACTCTGTATTTTGGATCTTTGGCTTGGCCTAATTGGTCAGGAATAAGCCAGGCTCTCTTGGGTCCTCCTTTCAACTTTCCCCTCCCTTAGTTTTATAGTCCACAGATGTGAACACATGGTGATGTGTTCTGCTTTTCTTGGTTCTGGTCTTGTTGTTTTCCCACCCATCCACTCGGAATTGTGTTTTTCTTCCTACAATAGCCTTGTGTGAGATGGTAACTTCTCCAGCGAGCCTCATAGTTGATCAAGAATTCTAATCCAACTTTCCTGTATCCAAGCCTTATTTTAGCCTAAGAAAACCATTCTAGCTCTTCCTCCTTGTATCAATGGAAAGTTATTGCAAGCATGTTTATATTCTAAACTATAAATGCAACCTGAAAAATTTAAACACACCTCCTTATGAGTGAGGAACACTAAAGCTCACTTTTTACCAGTGTTTGACTACCCATTTCTCTGCATTCATGAAAAATACCTTCACCTGTAAAATGACTGACTTGAATGCTCCTCCGCTTTTGTACTCAAGGAACAGCATCAGGCTCTTCTGTACCAACTAGTGCAGCAGCAACACCACCAACCTGAAGTACAGCAATTGCAGATTTCGGGAGCAACGCAGATTCCAATCACTAACTTACTAGCTGGCTCTCAGGCATCTCCACTTCATACAGCTACAACTAACCCCTTCCTTACAATTCATGGGGATAATGCAACCCAAAAAGTAACTGTAAGTATATGCAAGTTTACATTGGAGTGAATTCAAGGAATATTGATCCAAGTGTTAACTTTGCCTATGTTAAAAGGTTTAAACAGAGAGACAGAATCTTATTCTGCTACAGTTGTGCAACTGTACAGAGTGCTACAGTTGTGCAACTGAAACGAGTGTTTCTACTGTCACAGCTACTTTGGCATCCAATCCCTGGAATGCGAAGAAAACCCCCAGTGGCGCTGGTTCTTCTACTTGCCTGGTACAGCCCTCCAGCTGTCCCTCACCAAAATGAAAACGACGCTGCAGTGATCCGAGCTTCCCTTGGCCCGAGCTTCCCTTTTTGACCTCTAGACAGCTCCTCCACCCTTCTTGGCTAGAGCAAGGGCAAGTGCTGCAAGAGTTGCACTGATGGCGCTGCTGTGCTAGTGCTGGTTTTAACCTCATGCCAATAGGTCCTGCTCTGTGCCAACCATGGATACCTGACATCTAACTCTTAGGCACTGCTTTTTTGTCATCCTGACAAGCATTTGGGATCAGGTCATTAGGCTAAAATGCTCATGTTTAATAAAAATGTACTGTTAAACTAAGCCAGCATGGTGACCTCTATCTTTAGCTGTAAATAACCACATCAGCACTTAAAATAGGGCAAATATGACCATTTTTCCTTTTTGTTGACACTGCCTAGTGTTCTAAATCTTCTTGTTAAAACTTGAGTTCTTAAGGGTAAGCATGTGCTGTGTTGTCCCTTTGAACCAAAGCTTACTTTTGGAAACTATTTCAGTTCTCTGTTTAAGCTCTAGAACATGTGACAAAATAATAAAGATGGCTGTGAGCATGTGCAGAGTGCTTTTCCCCTTTCACTACGCCCACTCATGTCGATATGTGGTCAGGAATTTCACATTAGGGGAGAGGCTTCAAGGCATGCTTGAACGTCAGTTATGATCCTTTCTTAGCAACTAATTGCTTTTAACTAGGAGATGTTCACAGACTTAAACAAAATCTTGATCGGTCATCAGCACTTACCAAGCAATCAATATTTTAAATGCTTTGCACATTACGCAAAGCTCATTGAAGGAAGTGTGAAAACTTACCATTTATTGAAGAAATGTACTACTGGTAGTTAGTCAAGGCCATTTTTAGTTTTTGTTTGTTTTAATTCCCAATTACAATTACACTCCAAAGTTTAATTGGCCCTAAATTTGCTGCTTTTCCATTCCAACAGTAGGAAAAATGAATGCAGTGCTTCCTCTGCCATTCATATGAAATGTGCATGTAGCTTCCCAAAATCCTTAGCATATTTCAGTTTTGTGTACTATTGAGAAAGCAGAAGCTGGCTGGATCCAGGAGGAGAATAAGAGGCTCCTATACTGAGGTGGTGATGTCCCATCCCCCAAGTAGTGAGGGATGTTCAAATTCATTTAGAATTCCCTCTCAGTCAACAGCAGGGAACAAACACATGCTGCTTTCAGCACCCATTTGGACTTGCAAAGAGGCTTAGGATGCAATCCTATGGCCACTAGATAGAGAACTGCCTCCCCACCCTGTCCCCCACCGCCTCATAGGCGGCGTAGTTAGTCTCTGCGCTTGGAAGAGCAGTGCAAAGTGGGGCAAAAGGGGGCGTTCCCAAAGGCAGGGAGTTCATAAGTGCCAGCATGACACTTCCTATGTGTCGTCCGGCCTCCCCACCCCGTGCTCCAACATCCTGCAGCTAGACAGCCAAAATCAGCCGTCTAGCCGCAAATGCAGGGCGGCTGGAGCATGGAGGAGATGATCCCCTCCATGTTCCTCCCACCCTGCATTGGATAGGTGATTGCCTCCGAGTTCGGAGGCAGCCATCTATCCCCATAGGATTGCTCCCCTACCAGCTAAGAGGATAGACAGAGCTGGAAGGGAGAGCAGTAAGCAGCATGGAGACCAAATAGTATCCTTTGCTGTTGAAAGTTTGTTTTCCTGTTGCTTCTCAGCCTTAGGAAGTATTGGCAAATGCAAAAACAAAAAAGTAAGCTCTCTGGATGCTTTAGCATCACTTTTTACAGTACAGAAATGCTCTGATTAGATTTTAAATGATGTATTATTGTACCATTCAATTCTTACAATTGTAAATTGGCATGATGTGTTTTCTTCTGTTCTCCAGAGACTCAATGATAAAAGTGGACCAGTTGCACCAGAAAAGAATTGACATTTGTGACAAAAAATGTACAATTGCATATCCTGCTGTGATAGCACTTCATCAGGCTGCAAGTTGCAGTCTCTCTCTCTCTCTCTGCAGGTATGACTACATGCAACAAGGAGCAAACTGCACATTGGAAAAGCAAATCTACCTGAAGATGTTTGTAAGGCTTTGACCTTGTTGCTTTTGTTGCACTGAAACTGAACTGCAGATTTCATGGAACTCGTATTTTGCATACAAGAGTTGTCAGTTTTGACAATTGCTTTGAACTCTGCTGTTGAACTAGTAGCCTTTTAACATACTGCAGTGGTAATAAACAGACAGCCTGTCCATTACTTGTTTGAAAAAAGCAAACCAAAATTTCAGTATCTGCCAATGACAAGTTAACATTCTTGTTACTTGTTAAACATCAGTGTTTTAGAAATACAGTTTTTCCAGAAAAGGACCAGGTTTTAACTTTTTACTTAGGCTTTTCTTAACTTTAATGGATGTTTTGCTTGAACAAGAACTCTTAAGGAATGACAAATGGTGGTTAATCTTGAATTGTATTTTTTAAGATTGCTGGAAAAAACAGATCAGTTCAAAGATTATAAATTTTACCAGATGAGAAAGCAACTCAAGTTCTGGTAGTGTTTGACCTAACCCAAGTGCCTGTTGCTTACCTCTGTTGGGTTGGAATGGCTCTATCCAGCTGGGCATGCACTAAACAAGTTTTCGTGAAAGCGGCAAGCATGTTCAACGTTGCACCAGCAGCCTTCCCCATTGATCTGCCTTTATTAGAAGTGTTTGTCACTGTAGATAGCTCAGGCAAATTGTTACCTGGGTTGCTTTCCACTAATAAATTACCAAAAAAGAGGGGGGAGAGATCTCTCATTTCTAATAAAATATTAACGGGTGAAAAGTATTTGAATATTTTCATTTTGAATAGTTGATTTTCATGGTATGACTATGCAGTATAGTAGAAGATAGTTTGAAGTTGGGGGTTAATAGCCACTAACCTGAATTTGTGTGAATTATTAGTGGAAAATACTCAAGTATACTTAGACCTTCACTGTGTACTTAATTGGAAGAACCTATTGTTTCTGCAATATCGTTTGGTTAAACATTGCACAGTTCTTACCTCATTTCTGTAAATAAGGTTTTGTGACTGTTTTGTATTGTGGAGAATTCATAAAATGTGGATATTTTGATTTGTAATATTTCTAAATGGTAGATTTAATTGAAAGGTAAAGAATAATTTATTTTTATATGTTCATGGGAATTTTTTAAAAGTCACAAATCACTTTTGTAGATAATTTACTAAAGTAAATCAGTGTGGTTTAATTTACTTAAGCCACTCATTTAATATTCTGTAACAATTTGTATAAAATGTTGCTGTTTTGCCTAGATGTAAAATTGCAAGTTTATATAAAGATATGTACAAAGCTTTGGTTAATAAAGTTTAATATTGTTTATGGTTGTAAACCTTACACAAGACTCAGAGGTTTTCCAAGCCCTCTTTTTCCAGTTTAATAATGAGCTAATCATTGTTGGGTTTCAGTACATGCCACTGCTGTATATATTAGTAAACGAGAGGAGGCTTATTTTACAGCTACCAGCAGAAGTTTTCTTACAGTCTGATTTGGCAGGAACTGCTGCCGTAGTAAAGCTGTATCATCCAGAAGGTGGGGCAGTGCTCCAATTAGCATCTTTCTCGCTCTTCCCCCACACCCCAGTAAAAACCCAGACCAGCCATCACTAAGAAATGCCAGCTTACTTCCCATAAGGTAATACAACACTAAGTTAGAATGTGCTAGCCCATATACACAATAGGAGTTACTGCCCCCATTGGTAATAACCTCTGTGCAGACATGCTAAAATTGAAAGTCTAAATGGTTGTATACTTAACATCTTAATGTGTGCTATTACAGGCCACAATCCATGGCGATGTAGGTCCTGCTGAAGTCTATTTGATGTTTACTCATGTGTTAAAAATAGTGTCTGTACAATAGCTTAGCACAGTAAAGCAGACTTCCAGCCACTTCACTATATAAAGGTACCACAGCCTGTCTTAGACAGGGGTGGGGAACCTCAAGCCCAGGGGCCAATCTAGCCCTCTGGGGTTCTTCAGATGGCTCACTTTCCCTACTCCCAGATGATCCGGATAGCTCAAATATACACAGGGACCAATATATTGTAACTTTCAAGCAATCAGTGGTTGGGGCGGGAGGGAAGGGGATGGCCCTTTTCCCCCAACCACCAATTGTTTGGAGGTTTCCCAGCTTTCATGCAGTTCTTCCCTCATTCTAAAAGCTTGAAATTGAGCTCCGAAGGCTTAGTTACTGGCAGGAACTTTAAAAGGTGATTTAGTCTTCAGCCCCACCTACTGAAAAAATGTGCCCCCCCCCCCCCAGCGCTTCTCCAAAATTGAATTCAGCCCTCAGGCTGAAAGAGGTTCCGCACCCCTGGCCTTAATCCATGTTAGACTATGTAGGTCACTGTGTCTATTTGAACTATCTGGATCATTGTTGCTGTTCTTCGTGGTCTCTGTGCATCACACATATGGGCTCTGCACCTGCGCTGAGCCTCATTTGGAAAGCTTCTATAGCTGAGGAACATTTTGGCAGGATCCTTCCCCCACCGTCCCCTGCGCATGTCCTAGCAGGTTCCCACCTGTTCCCTCAGTTCTCTTTTGACCGCCACAGTGGATAGTCTCGTTTGGAGCCTCTCCTCTATTTGGAAAGAGAATTGCAGCTTCTTTTTCTGCTGCTGCTGAGAACTTATTTCTTGTTCTTTTTTGTTTTCCCTGTCTTCATCAGTTTGTTTTCCCTGTCTTCCCCACAATTTCCTTTCGTTGTTCATCTGTCTGTCGACCGCAGCTGCAGTGTCACTTACTGTCGTAACGACACCTTTTCGTATGTGTGTCAAGTGTGGGAGTAAGTTGCCCCCCACAGACCCTCACTCCCTCTCCCTTTTTTGTTAGAGTGAAGGCTATCTACCCACGCCTGCTCCTTGTGCCAATCTAAACAAGCACGAAAGGACAGATCAGACAGGCTTGAAGCAGAGCTGTGGAGAAGAGTGTTATTGGCTATGGATCCAAAGAACGCTGCTGGGTCTTTGGCAAAGGAGACTATGTCTTCGTCGAAGTCGATGTCCCCTCACCCGACAAGTTCTGTCAGACAGGCTGATCCTCCAACTCCGGGGCATTCCTCAGCACCCTCGGTCACAAGAACGATCACGAAAAAGGCAAAGTTTCTAAAGTCAGGATCGAATAGCCTTAAAGAACAGAAGAAAAAGAAGGTTGCCAAAAAATCTTCCAAACCAAAGATTCTGGCATTTCCTCCTTTGCTGGATTCACCAATTCGTGTGTTGTCACCAGTACCAACTGCTCCAGTCATTGAGCCGGTGTCCATGGTGTCTGAGGGTGAAATCTTGGTTTTTCCCCCTCCACTCCCAGTCTCTCGGGATCAAGAGATGTCTCCATCCAGAGATTGGTCAGTCACCAATGAGGCAGGAAGCCCAATGTCACTATCTCCCATCCCCTTCTCAGGATTGAGAGCATGGTTGCATCCTGAGCTGTGTCATTCTCCTTATGAGGATCGTCGCCTTGACTTCCATTATAGGGAGAGGTCAAGGTCTCCTCATGGTGACTGGGACAGGAGTTCAGAATGGTCTTGCCCTCCACAGCGACCTTACCATTTTGAGGACTGGCATGTTTTTGGGACTGAGAGTACTTCTCTGACTGCTCCAGATATTTGGGAGCATCCTCACCTTGGTATCTTCTGTGGGTGTTGGAAACTGTTTCTCATCCTCCCAGGAGAGATGAGTTCCTTGTGCCTCTACCTGTGCCACCTCGTTCCTCTTTGTTGCTGAGGAGCTAATTGGAGCCACCTAAACCGGCTCATGCTATCCTGGCTTTGGTCCCACAACCAATCCTGCCTGCGGCTCCCATGCCACGAACAGCTTCACATCATGACTCAGCTGATGATTATCAGTCAGCTGCTTCTTCTTATTCATCTTTTCCACCTTCCATTCCATCTCCAGATGATGTAGTGGGATCCCAGGAGGGAGCCTCCCCTTCGGAGGATATGTTCAACTTCACTTGATTGGGGCCAAGGTTGGAGGATATATTCTTCGGCTGCCCTCAGACTCTGTGTGGCCAATTACGAGTCCATGATGGCCAGATAGCAGTTATTCCTGTGAGAGAAGATGGACTCCCTTGTGCCTACCTCCCAGAGGACCAAAAGGATCTAGCCAGGGTCTTCCGCACTGAGGCTGTTAAGCTGTCGAGAAAGCAAATTAATAGCTCTTGGCATGAGGTGGATTGTAGCACCAAGTTGATGGTTGGTGCCATTGTTCTCAGGAGGCATGTGTAGTTAAGGTCTGTGGGCTTGACTCCTGAAGCCCGGTCCTGAATAGAGGATTTACCCTTTGACAGCGAAGGGCTCTTCAACTCCAAAACAGACCAAGCAAATGGACTCTGTCCATGTAAGGCCCCAGGCCTGAACCAAGCTATCAGTAGTTGTAGAGGGGCATGGATGATCCATAGTGCTCTCTGACTTTGGTTCAGAAGGCTGCTGTCTTCCCTAACAGGCCTCTTGATTTACCAGGATGGGTCAAAGAGTGATAAGGCAGCCTCAAGCACGTCTTATCAGGGTGCTCCTGGGAAGTGAGGCTACGTTTATGCCAAGTTGCAGGTGGCAAGCTTGGTGCTGAGAACCAGGCTCTGCTAGTCGATGCTGAGAATGAACACTAGTGGGCGCTTGCTACTGTCATGCTGCCTCACTGCTAACATGTATGGTATAAAACCCATTTTACCCCATGGCTCTTGGTTCAGAGAAGCTGTCTGATCCAACCATAGGGTACGCCTGTGTGCTGAATGTACTCAGTAAAGTATCTCCTTGTAAGTAAACCTGGATCTGATTTATCACTATTTTGGCACCTCTAAATTAAGAGTTTGAAGCCTACTGCAGGGGCAATACAGTCCAGAAAGCAAAGACGACCGCCCGTAAGATGAGCTTGGGCCCTCAGCCCACATAGCAAGTACAAGAGCCGCAAGTGGTTCCGGCCTCAACCATATGTGCCCAAGCAACAGTTTGACCGATACCAATGTTCTCAGTCTACCCAACAGCAGAAAAAGCAGACCGCTCCATCTTCAAAGTTCCGTCAGGGTCACGGCAAGCCTGAGTCAACTTCAAAGCATCGCCTTTGACTTCCTGATGTTTATCACCCCCGACCTCCCCAGTCAACCTGTCTTTTGGTTTGTCCTGGCACGTTTCCTGCCCACCTGGAAGGCAATAACATCAGACACCTGGGTTTTAGATATAATTGCTCAGGGTTACATGATAGAAGTCCATATTCTTCCCCCCCAGGGACCGTTCGCGTTACTCTATCTTCACAAGTCCTCCTTCTGGAGACATCCACCCTGCTTCGAATAGGAGCTATTCAGAGAGTCCTCCCATTCCCGCTGGAAGACAGCTTCTTTTCTCGGTATTTCACCATACCGAAACGGGATGAGACCTCCGCCCCATCATGGACTTAGGAGACTTAAACAAGTTCATCAATCTCAGGAGGTTTAGAATGATCACATTGGCTACGATTCTTCCCCTTCTTCGAAATGTTTGGTTTGCCGCCAGAGACCTGAAGGATGCGTATTTTCATATAGCGATCACGGACACCCACCACCAGTACCTATGCTTCATGATCGGTACCGACATGTTCCAGTTTCGGGTCCTACCCTTCGGTCTGGTGACCGCTCAGGAGTTTTTACAAAGTGTATGGCAGTCGTGTGCGCATATCTGAGACTGCAGGGAATCAAGGTTTATCCTTACCTGGATGACTGGCTCCTTGTCTCGGATTCCAAAGGGGATCTCTATTGTACCATCAGGATTGTTCTGTACCTTCTGGGTGTGCTGGGCCTTTATGTCAACAGAAAAAAATTAACTCTGGAACCTACTCAACGTCTCCAGTGTTAGGAGCACTCTAGATTCGACAGTTGCGCATGCTTACCTTCCTCAAACCTGGCAGGATCAGCTGGGTACTCTTGCAGAGACTGTCTTCTTTCATTGCCGGGTCACCGCCTGCACATTCAAGTTTTACTTGGTCACATGGCAGCTACGGTTGCACTTGTTCGATGGGCGAGGCTTCAGAAGTGGCCACCACAGAACGGGTTGCTCCGAAACTTCGATTCCACCTCGGATGCTCAGCGTTGTCAACTCATGATCCCAGACAAAGTGTTGGTGTCCCTTCTTTGGTGGATACAACCGTGCAACTTGGACCGAGGGATGCCTTTTGTCCAACCATCTCCTACACAAGTCCTGACAGCAGATGCACCTCTCTCCAGATGGGGAGCCCACTGTGGTCTGTTGCAAACTCAGGGCATCTGGTCTACAAAAGAAAATAAGTGTCACATAAACTTCCTAGAGTTCCTTGCAACTTGGAAAGTGATGCGAGCTTTCGAACCTTACCTTCAAGGTTGACATGTACAAATCCTGACCAACAATACAACTGTCTTGTGGCACATCCAGAAGCAAGGTGGAATGCATTCTTCCAGACTTGTAAACTTCACCCTGGACATTTTCCAATGGGCAATTCAGCGGGATATCCTCTTGAGTGCCCATCACATTGCCGGACAGGACAGTGTTTTGGCAGATGCCCTAAGTCGGGTGTATCAGTCGCCTCAAGAGTGGCAGGTGTCGGCTTGCGTCCTGGATTGCCTCTTCCTAGACTGGGGCCATCCCACAACAGATTTGTTCACGACCCCAGCAAATGCAATGTGCACTCAATTCTGCACAAGAGCGAGGATCAGTCAATTGCCTTTGGGCGATGCATTCTAGATACAGTGGTGAGGGGAACTTTTTTATCTGTTCCCGCCATTTCCTCTCCTCTCCAGGGTGCTGCAGAAGATAGCACACAGCAAGACAGACTGCATTCTAATTGCTCCTTGGTGGCCAAGGCAGCCATGGTTTCCAGCCCTACTGTGTCTGCCAAAGAGACAGTTCTTAGAATCATAGAATAGTAGGGTTGGAAGGGGCCTATAAGTCCATCGAGTCCAACCCCCTGCTCAATGCAGGAACCTAAGTCAAAGCATCCCTGACAGATGGCTGTCCAGCTTCTTGCACCTTCTGCAAGTTCCAGACGTGATCTCCCGGGACCAAGGCAAGATTCGTCACCCGGGTCTTGAAACTCGGAAGCTAATGGCTTGGAGGATTCAGCTATGAATGTTTTTCCTCGAATTCCACTCAGAGTTCAGGCAATCCTGGATGCGGCTAGGAAGCTGGCTACCCGTTGGTCCTTTGCTGCAAAGTGGTCTTCTTTTCTGACTTTTGGTGATCTTCATGCTTTTGATCCTTTTCAGGCATTGGTGGAGAATTTTTTTTTCTGTATAGTTTCAAAAAGGTTTAAAACTTTCATCCATAAGAGTTTATTTGGCAGCTCTTTCTTGTTACGGAGGGCCAGTTCAAGGTTTTTCCCTCTTTATTCACCCTACTGCTCATCAGTTCCTGCTGGGTCTAACGAACTTGGCTCCTCCAGTTCGAACTCTGGTTCCTCAATGCAGTCTCTCTGTTGTCTTGCATACCCTTCTCTCAAAGCCCTTCGAACCTCTGGGCATGACAGACCTACGCCTTCCTTCGTGGAAAGTTGTTTTCTTGGTCGCCATCATGCCCTCTCGACGTGTTAGTGAACTCTGTGCCTTAAGAGTGGATCATCCCTACATGATTTTCCACAAGGACAAGGATGACCTGAGCAGGACATTGACTTTCTGCCAAAAGTGGTCTCCGATTTCCACGTCAACCAAACCATAGTGTTACCAGTTTTCTTCCCAGACCTTTCTTCTGACCTGGAGAGAAAGTTGCATGCTCACAATGCCAGGAGGGCATTGGCTTTTTACAAGTCCAGGACGGTGCCGTTCCATGTTACACAGTGCCTCTTCGTTTGTTATGGTGGTCCCAAGAAGGGCTCACCTGTTTCCTCCTGAAGACTGGCTTCGTGGATCATACAAACCATTGGTGTGGCCTATGATTTGTCTCAGTTGGAACACTCTTCTCCCATCGGAGCGCATTCCACTCGAGGAGTAGCCACATCTACAGGTTTTACCAAAGGCCTACCACTGTCAGACTTATGCAAGGCAGCGACGTGGTTGAAACCGTCAACATTTGTGAAGCACTACAAACTCGATGTCAAAGCACGTTCAGACTGTGCGTTTGGGCAAGCTGTCCTGTTATCAGTCTTGGCATAAGACACCTACCCACCACCGGTAAGTGAGCTTGTTAATCGCCCATATGTGTGATACACAGAGACCATGAAGAAGAAATGCAGGTTGCTTACCTGTAACTGTAGTTCTTTGAGTGGTCATCTGTGCATTCACATGACCGTCCCCGCTTCGGTGTCAATGTCGGATTTGCTGTTGGTACCAAGGCTGGATTCGTTTCCCTTGGATCTGAGGCCACCTTAGGCAGTCTCAAGGAACTGAGGGAATGGGTGGGAATGCACTAGGACATGCGCAGTGGACAGTGGGGGAGGGCTCCTGCCAAAAAGTTCCTCGGCTATAGCAGCTTTTTGAATGAGTCTCTGTGCAGGCGCAGAGCCCATATGTGTGAATGCACAGATGACCACTCGTAGAACTACAGTTACAGTTAAGCAACCACCAGACCACCTTACCTGTCTCCTGAGAAACCTGTACGAGGGACAAGAAGCAACAGTAAGAACCGGATATGGAACAACCGATTGGTTCAAAATTGGGAAAGGAGTACGACAAGGCTGCATATTGTCGCCCTGCTTATTTAACTTATATGCTGAGTACATCATGAGAAACGCCGGGTTGGATGAATCACAGGTCGAAATTAAGATTGCCGGGAGAATTATCAACAACCTCAGATACACAGACGATACCACCCTAATGGCAGAAAGCGAAGAGGATCTCAAGAGCCTCTTGTTGAGGGTGAAAGTGGAGAGTGCAAAAGCTGGTTTGAAACTCAACATTAAAAAACTAAGATCATGGCATCTGGCCCCATCACTTCCTGGCATATGGAAGGGGAAGAAATGGAAGCAGTGACAGATTTTATTTTCTTGGGCTCTGAGATCACCACAGATGGTGACTGTAGCCATGAAATTAAGACGCTTGCTCCTTGGGAGGAAAGCTATGGCAAACCTAGACCGCATCGTAACAAGCAGAGACATCACTTTGCCGACAAGGATTCGTATAATCAAAGCTATGGTTTTCCCAGTAGCAACGTATGGCTTTGAGAGCTGGACTATAAGGAAGGCTGAGCGCCGAAGAATTGATGCTTTCGAACTGTGGTGCTGGAAAAGACTCTTACGAGTCCCCTGGACTGCAAGGAGGTCAAATCAGTCAATCCTAAAGGAAATCAACCCTGAGTGCTCATTGGAAGGACAGATACTGAAGCTGAAGCTCCAATATTTTGGCCACCTAATGCGAAGAGAAAACTCTCTGGAAAAGACCCTGATGCTGGGAAAGACTGAAGGCAAAAGGAGAAGAGGATGGCAGAGGATGAGATGGCTAGATAGCATCACCGATGCAATGAATATGAATTTGAGCACACTCCGGGAGGGAGCGGAGGACAGGAAGGCCTGGCGTGCTGTGGTCCATGGGGTCACGAAGAGTCGGACACGACTTAACGACTGAACAACAAACCTGCATTTACATTTATGTGCTCCTCCGTCAGAGTGGCTTGGCAGCCTTTTTTTCTAAATCAGATGTGCGGGGGAATATGTATGGTCCTCCAGATGTTTTGGACTCCCAACTCCCTGCCTTTCAGCCCCAGCCAGCATGGCCAATGGTGAGAGCTGATCGAAGTTGTAAACCAGCAACAGCTAGGTGACCACAAGTCCCCATCCCTGTTGTCAGTGTTAATAGTTCTGCCCCTAAGGGGCTCATAAATTAGGGAAATCAAATTATTTGGGAGATAGGAAGCCAATTTTTTTAAGGTTTAGAATATCGTTTTATTTTTTAAAACCTACCACACACTCTAGATATCTACTCCGAAGCTATGTCACCCAAAGAACAGTGCTTTTTTTCAGGTAGGCACTTGCTTAATGCCTATTTTTCAGAGCTGCTGCAGAGAGTCAAGCTGGGCGTAGAGCTCAGGTGGTGATGGTTTCACTGGAACTCTGCCCAGGATGCAGCTGGATCTTCGCTCACCAGGGCCTGGAATGCTCCTCTTTACCAGCAGCACCAACTATCACTGGCAACCCTTGGAAAAGGAGCTATACTACTGCTTGGTGGTAACAGGCAAAATACAGCTTTAGTTCTCTAACTAGAGAAAAATGGTGATCTCCTTCAACATGAGGCAGTTCAAGACAAGTTTGGGTGTAGATGCAGAGTGGCACCATCTGCTCTGTGCTAAGATTGTTAGCTTGTCCACAGCTATACACGTGACTTGAATTTGTATGAAGCACAATAAACTTTCACTTTAATTGCATTTGTACTGATTATATTTTAAAGTCTTTTTTTTATTCTTCCATATGGGTTCTGTAAGCAAAGCCTCTAATATTCTTAAATCTTCTGAAATGGTGCAAGCAGACAGTGAACCAGGCCATACTTATGTACCAGAAATAAGACTTCTGTGAGCCCAAGGCATCCCTCCACAGAAGAGGCTCTCTGATGCATCGCTGAACCCTTTTCAGTCCCAAGCCATGCCTAGTGAGAGGCACCCAGGGAGCAGAGCAGAGCCCTCCAAAATGTTCAGCTTTCCCTGCCCTAGACCCAGGTGCCTTTTGAAAACCAGATCCTTGCTTGCAAAACATGCATACTGTAAGATCCACACTATCAAGAGGGTAGCATAACTGGATTGGTGCACCTGTGTGCATATCTAGATGGAGGAGTGACAGGCTTGTGCATCCAACCACACCCCAGCTATTCACAAACTGGGCCTAGGTGACTGAGAAAGTGGGGGCAGTGGTGGCAAGGTAATTACACTCACTCCTATATGACTGAAAACAGAGTCTAGGCTGGTGCTGCTCTTGTGCGTACTCTGGCTCCTGTCAGATTACCTCTGAGGAAATGTAGCCCTCCACAGGAAAAAATGTTTCCTACTCCTAATGTAGTATATTGATCTGGCCTGGCCTCCTTCCATTCAGCCTCAGCTGGGGGCAGCTAAAGGTATACCCAGGTCTCTGAACTGGTTTGGTTTGGTTTTCTGGCTGTAAACAGCCCACCCTAAGGAGTACACTATTGTGTCAGAGTCACTGCGTTATTCCAACTGTGGGATGGGCTTCTCCTGGCAAGTCGGTTTCATACTCTTTAAAAATAAGCCTTTGAGCATAAGTATCTCTAATTTACCTAGAGTACAGCCTGCACTGTCAACATTTAAAAAATATGGTGGATTCTTAAAACACATTCTAAATGTGGATTCTATACAGTCTTGGTTTAGTTTAGGAAATATATTTAAATACCTAATCCTTTTCTCTCACAGCTGTGAACTGGTGCTTGAAAATAAGTACTGCTACACAAATGGCACAAGTAGGTTTCAAACACAAAATAAGGGTACCATACACTGCTTCTTCAGAAGTCTTCATTTCAGTTATGGCTTTTGCATAAACCCTACCGGAATAGCATAAATGTTGGGCCAAGTTTATACGTCACAATGCATACATACACGTGCGTGTATATCATATTTTTATTCACCTACAGGTGTGCCCCCCCCCCCCCAATATAACTGACTGACCTGGTTCACACAACATGACAGCCCAGCATGGGTTAATTTACCCTCAAGCTGTGGAGCATTCTGCTGCCATTATGAATATGCAACCCCCGGCTGGGGGGCTGGGGAGCAGTGGGGACCGTCATGTCCTGTGAACCAGGTTGTTTAGCCCTCATATAATCCCTACTGGCTGGGTTCGCATATTCATAATGGCAGGTGGCACACACCAGAGCTCCTCTAGGGTAAATTAATGCACAGTGGGCTGCTGCGTCATGTGATCTGGCCCAATGAACAAACAGACTAGACATTCCTTTAATTAAAAGATTTTAAGATCTTTTATACTTTTATGCCATATTATACTAATATGTATACCAAACAACATAACTTCCTAAGATATTCGTTATTGTACCTACACGAATTGTCAAAAAAACCTTTCCTGTACAAAAATATACCAGTTCTATTACCATAAATGGAAGGCATAAATTTTATTGATTTTTTTTTTTTTACTAAGGCACATGACATAATGAAATACTGAGGTACAAAAATACAAGTTACTGCATATGGTATTTAAAATATTCCATTCAGTTAAGTAAAATTCTTCAAAATATTCAGCTTTTTGCCATCTTTTTCTTTTGTACGAGTTCAACCAGCAACTTGTACCTAGTCATACATTCTTCCTGCAGAGAGATTGGGGGGCGGGGGGAGAGAGCATAGAAAGTGAGCTTTTAAAAGATCAATGCATATTTTTACTTTTGTCAAAAATTATACTTGCAAATCAATAGGATGGGCTACCCCACTGACAGCTTACTGAAAATTTACATGAGTATTTTCCTAAAGGCTCAGTTCACACTTCTCCATGTAATAGTGTACATGTGCATACTAGTAGTAGTACATGGGGAAAAATGAACAGGTTGACACACATGATGAACTAGCTGCTATCTCTGATAGTCACTTTTTTCAGCAGCTGCAATTCTGGATATAGCTGCCAACTCACTAGATATACCAACACCTTCATACCAATTGTTCTCCATGCAATTCTGTGGGCAATCAAGGAATATACAATGTTTGAGATATAAAATAATTTCAAAATCTGTAGTCATGCAATACCATTTTTCAGGCCAACTAAAAATGTAACAAAATAGTAAGTTTGCTCATGTAGGAAAGGAGGTCTGCAAAAAGCGCAGCCCACAAATGTCCTGACCCCCCCACCTCACATATAGCCCAGATCACTGCTTTACCACCAATAGTGATTGTGAAGCAGCAATGGGGTTGGAGGGGCTTCAGCCCCCCTCCCCCAGTGCCCCCAAGTGTGAGTGTGCATGTATGTGTGTGTGTGCGTGCACACGCACAGCCTTGACACCAAAAAGGTTGTGCACCTCTGTAATAAAGGTACTGCATGGCCGTGGGGTACTTTTTGTGTATCTAAAAGAAGCAACAGTTTAGTATTTTTCTAATGTAGCAAATTCCTGATTGAAAGCACAATCCCAGGAATTAATTTTTATTCCAGTATGTGGACCTCTCCAGCAGTTTAGAAACAATGCTGTACAGAATCAAGCCAAACCTCAGAAAGCCCTACTTTTGAAAAGAAGGAATTTGCATGCAAGAGAAATCAGTGACATTTGCTGAAAGCCAAATTGCATTTGCTCCTCCTCAGGCTGGACTTCTGGCATAACCAAGGAGGCAGCCCCCTGCTGTTCAAGTACTTCACCTCCTCTTGCAACACGGACCCCTTTTAGAACCTAGCCATGGACAAATTACATGATGAACCAAGAACGCTGCCAGCACTTACTGGATTTCTAGTTTCATGTCCTCAGTTTTCTGTCTTGCAATATATGCAATATTAATCTAGTGTTCTAATCTACATGGAATATTATATTGCTTATTGAGCATTAAGGCCTCTTGGCTGGATTAGCTTCCATTGTTCATTCACAAAAAGAGGTAGTGGAAAATGTGAGAAAGAAAGGGTATTTAGTTGCACATGCAGGCAACAAATCCTGTTTAAAATTCAAACCTACTTTCCTCTAGGCTGGGGGCAGGCAACTTTGGCCCTCCAGATGTTTTCTCTTACAACCCGGGAGACAAATGCAGCTCACTGGCAGAGCCCCTGCTTGGCATGTAGAAGGTCCCAGGTTTGATCCTCAGCATCTCCAGGTAGATTAGCAAAGAATCCAGTCTGAAACGCTGGAGAGCTGCTGCCAGTCAGTGTCGGCAATACTAGGCTAGATGGACCAATGTTCTGACTCAGTATAAGGCAGCTTCCTATGCCCCTAACTCCCATGATCCCTCACCATTGGCTAGGCTGGCTACGGCTAATGGAATTTGTAGGCCAAAACATCTGGAGGGCCACAAGTTGCCCACCCCTGCTCTAAACTTTGCCCTGGCATTTAAAATACACTAGGAAAGATAGCGGTATCATACAAATATACTTCCTAACTAGCTTTAAAAAAAGATTAATTTATGACTTACATCCAACACCAGTGTGCTTTAATCCTACACAAAACCATGTCCTTACCTTACTTTTCCCTGGAACATATTTTGCAATCTTATCCCAGCGTTCCAGCGTTCCTTTTGGATACTGCTGTAAGGCTAGCTCCAGAAGCTTCTGTTGATTCTGAGTCCACAAGTCTTCTGAACTGCGACATCTCTCTCTTTTTCTGGCCTCATCATCACTATACTCCTCTTGTTCTGCAGTGTCAAAGTCCTTCTGGCGCTTCCCTCTACACTTGTCCTCAGTTGTCTCTTTCGTCAATGTGAGTGTTGTTTCAGGAGCCTTTGGTATTGCCTTCCGCTTACGGTGTCTGGCTTCCCTCAGCACTGTGTCTTGATCACATGCTGCCATATCTACTGGTTCTGGGTCACAAGCATACTTTACTTCCTCCTCCTCCTCCTCTTCCCGTTGAGTGATTATATGATCTGATAAGTTAACACTGGCCTTGGTGGTTCTTGAGTTTTGGGCCAACATTTTCAGCTCTGAGAGCCTAACAATACCTGTTGGAAATATCATTATTTTCAGTTTGATTTATGATACGTGAAATGAGAGTTGCCAAATTAAGGTTGGTGGGCATACTGTGCTGATCCTACAGTATTGTTCTTCAAAAACTGATACTCTCAAGTGTGAAGTACTTGAATCAGCCCTAGAAAAATCTGAGACATAGGAGTCAAAAATCAGAGCTTATGAATATAATGGGTACGTAAAGTGGGCTCATGACTAACAAGTTCCATTGATTCCAATGGGTCTCCTCTAAGTATGACAAAGTCTGGATCCAACCCAATTAATTTGGACTTCTTTTTTACTTATATGTTTCCATGGTAGTCGCACTTGGTTTAAAAAATCCAGAAATAGCATCAATTAGGTATGATGTTAAAAGCTCTTCCATTATATTCTGGTGCCTTTGTTAACATTTCCTCTACCAAGCACTGCTGGTGTACAGTCTCCTTTCATTCTAAATGAATGAACTCCAATGCCCCCATTGAAAAGGGAGGAGAATACACTGCCACAGTGCTTAATCAATGGTACCCTGAGATATTTTAAACCAACTTTTAATATTCTGGAACAGATGACAGATACTTGCTTTCTTTACACTGCTGATAATTCAAGGCAAAGTCTCACATAACCACTTAATAAAGGCATGTGTGCATAGAAGCCCCTTTCTGCCGATATTAGCTTCCAGGAGAAGGCGTCAGTACAGTTAGCAGCTGTAGCACCTACTTCTAGTGTCAGGAGCACCCTAGCTGCCTCTTACAGTCCCCTCCAATAGCCAACTCAAGACACAAGACGACGAGGATTCTTTCCAAGGCTTTATTCCTTTATTCCTTAACGATTCTTACAGATACTAGCAACTAAGCAAGGAACTGCACTGGGGTAGATAGCAGAGTAGCCTAAGCTCCAGGTAAGGCAGTTGGTCCCCGTTTGAAGGAGAAGCGCAGGAAGACCCTGAACTTATGGGCTATGGAGAGATCCTCCTCTTACCCTTGGGTCCTCGGGACGCGACTGTCATTTTAGCGCCAAACGAGCAGAGCGCCTCCTTTCGGCGCCCTCCATCTGGCGTCACTCCCTGCGTCTGCGCCAAGCGTCCAGCAAGCCCCCCTCCACCACTCTCCCACTGCCAGGGTCACTATCTCTCCCAGCAATGCTGGCAGGAGGAATCTCTGCCAGCTGCTATGCTTGTGAGAGATGAGCGAGCTCCTTTCCCGCAGATTGCTGTTCTTCCTCAGAATCCGAACTGCTCTGGGGCTCTATGGGCTCAGTTTCCACCCTGACATCTAGCTTTCATTGACCTCTGCTTTGCACTCCTAGGAAAGAGTGATCACTAGGGTTGGGGAACGTGTGGCCCTTCAGATGTTGATGGACTGCAAGTCCCATCAGCCCTAATCCGCAGAGCCAATGGCGAAGCATGATGGGAGCTGCAGTCCAACAGTATCTGGAGAGGCATAAGTTCCCCATCCCTGCATTACAGCTGCATAACTACCATCCACTTTCAACAGCACTCACTAGCTCTGGAGGCAGCACCTTTCCCCTGAGCTTCCCAATGTGTTTTCCAGCTTCACCCTTTTCAAATATTTTCCCCAATGCTTGTCAGTGCAGTCAAGTGACATCAGAGCAAGGGGATGTATGCCTGGTCCTTACAAATTCTGGCCAAGAAAGATCTGCTCCCAGATTTCAGGAGTTGGCCACTCCTAGTCTATAGCACAGGTGGGCAGAACACAGTGAACCCCTGTCCTATTTGTAGTGGTTCACCTACCTGCTGGTTACTGGACTATAAATCAGATCTAGCAAAAAAAATGTTAAGCATGACTGCACACTCGGCATCACTTAACAGATTCGTTTTGCCTTAACTGTTAAGAAACAAATGATATAGGCATACTGAAAACTTACCTGGTGCACACGTAACTGTATCTTTAATCTGCTTTGCTTTCATTGTAACCTGTTTAGGAAGGAAGGGAAAGCATTTAATTTATATAAGGAGTTGTTTAAGAGAGTTCAAAAGATGTCTAGAAAAAAAGACATAAATCCAGTCTTTACTGAAGAATACCAATAGTCCACCTAGACCAGAGCTGTTGACACTGAGAGCAAGTCTCCAACCCAGCTCGCCAGACTATCAAACTTCCCTAATTGTTACCTGCTATCCCTGATGATTGTTACAACAGTTCTTGGATGGAGAGTGTACCTCAAAGAGCATGTTACATTGAGCCATCATCTTCTTTCCTTCCTAAAACAGGATTTGATCCTGCAATATGCACAATAAAGACTTCGGGATAGTTCATTTCGAGGCCTTTTTGCTTGTTCATCTGCAACTTTCTCTTTTGGTATTGTTTATTTATTTATTATGCATTTATTACATTTCTATACCACCCAATCGCCAAAGCTCTCGGAGCAGTTCACCAAAAAAAAATTTTTTTTTATAAGAACCCTTTTCAGTTAGCTGCATATTTGAGCAATTTGCATTTTGCTAGATATCACAGGTCTTTCCCTTTGGCCTGATTCAATGTGCTACCTGCTCAAATGCTTCAGTGAAGATATGGTGGTGGTGCCCACCCTGCCGTCCATGTAACAAGCAGGAGCTAGAATCTGTGAAATACATACTCACTTTGCATTTTCTACATTGGAGCTAGGAGACAAATGATTGCCCTTTATTGGCCACTTATGTAGGTAGATCAGCCAAACTCTACATTAAATATCTAATGCCAGATAAAATTCCATCAGTAACTTTGGTTGTGGCCAAATTCTTGTCAGTAGCAATGAGAACAAGGAAGCAACTATCTGATGCTGGAAGGTTGTTTCTGAGGGGTGGGGGGGCACTTTACTGCTTTTATTTCTACTCTGTTGTCTGCAATAAAAAGAAGAAACTGAGCTTGCCATTACTTCACTGAAAATCTGAGCATATCCCAGAGTAAATCTCACCTCTGGTAACGGGCTGGCTTGTCCTACCGTCCAATAAATAGTGGACAGTCAATACATTGCATTTGGTGGATCCCTGTCCCTGGAGGAGGAGATGCCTCTGTTCCTGGGGACTCTGTCCAGCCTACAGTCACTCAGGGTGCAATCCTACAGCAGCTAGACAGCCATAGGATTTTTTGTTTTCTGGGAACTGAGCTTGAAGCCTGCTCTCCAAGGTCATTTCCCAAAAAAGCCCTCTCGCCCCCTCCACCTCTGCCTCATAGGTGGCGCAGTTCATCCCCGGCTCTGTGCTTGCAAGAGCAACACAGAGTAGGGGAAAAGGGGGCGTTCCTGGGGGGCGGGGAGGAGACAGCGGAAACACCATTACAACGCTTCCTATGTGCTGTCTGGCCTCCCCCCCGCCGCTCCAAGGCACTACAGCTAGACAGCTGAAATTGGCCATCTAGCCACAAATGCGGGGCAGCCAGAGCGCAGAGGTGAAGATCCCCTCCCCGTTCTACCCGCCGCCATTGGATAGTCAGTCACCTCTGAGTTTGGAGGCGGCCAACTTTCCCCATAGGACTGGGCCCTCTGTGAGCTTTGCAGGTGAGCAGGGATTCATACCTGGTGTCAAGGGCTCCTTGGAGGCCTCTCTCAGTCTAATCCAGTAGCCAAGTCCAGACACAGACAAAGGGATTCTTTTCAAAGCTTTATTCTTCTTTTACAACTTAACAACTCTACTGTTAGCAACTAGATATGAGCAGCAGAGTACCTATGCCCTAAGTTGGAACAGTTGGTCCCCGTTTGAAGGAGAATCACTGGCAGACCCTGAACTTATGGGCTAGGGAGAGTCCCACCCCGTTTCCCTTGGATCCTCTGGGTGCAACCGTTGTTTGCGTGCCAACCGGGCACTATGCCTCCTTTCCGCGACCTCCATTTGGCGCCGCTCCCTGCGTCGGCGGCGTGTGTCCAACAAATCTGCTTCCCGCGCTCTCTCACTCCCGGGACTGCTATCTATGCTAGGATAGTGGGAGGAATCCCTGCCAGCTGTTAGCCCTGGGAAGGATGAGCGCGCTCCTCTCCCAGGAGCAGCTGCCCTTCCTCAGAATCAGAACTACTCTGGGATTCTATGGGCTTAGTGTTCACCCTGACACCTGGGCCCCCTGCCCAATCCCAACACTAACTAGAGCCGGCATGTTGTAGTGGTTAGAATTGTTGGATTAGCATCAAGGGGACCTGGTTCAAATGCCTATCCACCCATGAAGCTCACTGGGGTATCCAGTCACTCTCTTCCAGCCTGATCTACTTCACAGGGTTATGAGGATAACTTGAGAAGGGGCTGGATCAACTGCACTTGCGGAAGTGAACTTTCCTTCCCGCTCCTTTCCATGGCAGCCCCTCCCACCCCCTGAAAATGCTACACAGAGAGTCAGGAAATCCTGCTGAATGGGGTGAGGTGTGGTGTTAGGAAAATCCCCCAAAATTGGGCAGAGGGACCTTCTGTGAATGGAGCCATTCCTCTTAAAGAAGGTCCCTTCCTCTTGTAGAAGACAGATCCTGGATCCAACCCAAGGTGAGGAGGAGAAGAACCACGTACCCTGCCCTGAACTCCTTGGAGGGACAACGGAATATGAGTGTAATGAATAACAAACCATATATCACATTGGCCTGGTTCAGACATAATGAGAACCCATCGGTTGTTGGGGGTGAGTGGCAGTGAGTGAGCATGCTGCCTTCTGTGCACTCATCGCTTTGATCAACAACTCATTGTTTCTGGGTTAACCTTGGGTTGTTTAACCCCTAAACAGCCCAGAATTCTGGGTTCAGACTTCACAACAGCAACCAGGAATGGGGCTTTCCCTGGGCTGTTGATTGAAAACGGAAGTAATGAGTGCATGGGAGGCAGCATGCTCACTTGCTGCTGTTTGGCCATGGCAATTCCGGGGTTAAACAACCCAGGAATTGCTGTTATGTGCGAACCAGGTCATTGGCTCCTTTCATATGGCTAGGGGCTGCAGCTCCATCGTAAGGAATGGGCTTGTTGTCTTACCTCTCATATTCCTGTCACAACAGCCAGATGAAGCCCCTAAACTTGCTTTTCAAGAACAGGGCAGAGCACCTTTGGATTCAATCCAGAATCTGCCTACTGCAAGAGGAAGGAACCTTCCATGGGAGGAAAGGTTCCACACACAGAAGGTCCCTCCACTTGATTTCTGGGGATCCCCCACATGCACCACAGCTCACGCCACTCAACAGGGGCTCCTGACTCTTTGTGTAGCATTTTCAGGGGGCTGGAGGGGCTACCATGGGAAGGAGGGGGAAAGCAAGTCCACTTCCACTAGTGCAGCTGATTAGGCATAAATCTGGATCCAGCCCATAATTTGCAAGCTATGGTATGCCACGTGAAAAAAGACACTTTCAGGGCTTTTTAGAAAAAGAGACACTCAGATACAACTTTATAAAAAATACTATCTATCTATATCTATATCACACACACACACCCTCTCTAATAAAACCAATACATCCATTTCACTTTGTGTATCATCCGTCTAGAGAACCCCCACCCCTCCACCCAATAATAGTAATCTAAGTATGTTTAACACAGATCCCAAGTTGCTTGAAAGTTAACACCTCAGGCTAAGAACAGAATTTAAAAGACAGTGTGTTTCTACCCATGAGCCCAATGGTAGTTAATCATTTCCCCATCTTCTCTTCGACATATGGGATGCTTTTATAACTGTACCCCACCCCCGTTACCTCACACTGCCAGGCACCATGCTAATTAGAAAAATGTGCTCATATCTGCCCACCTGTCTATTGTTTTGCTGCCTACCTGAGCCTTTTCCATGCAGGCAGCAAATCCCCCATCAGTCTGCTATTGCAACCTGAATACAAGAGATTAGTGGCCACAGAGGCAAGCAGAATCAGTTTACATCCTTTCAGGCAAGCAAATGATATTATTTCATGAGGATGGAACCAGAGAGCTCTTTGCTGTCAGCTCAGGAAACCTGCTATTAAAAACCACATTAATGTCTGTTTTGCATGCCAGACTATTTTATTTTCACAATTTTAACACCCCTTAAATTATTAAAAAATAATGACCAGATCCAGAGGAACCCCTCCATACTTGTAAAGTGCTTCTGCAAGCCTACCAGGATGGGGTGAGAGACTGACTTTTACATCTGGCTGCTGTCCCCCCATGCCTCACTGAGTGCCGCTCCAGCGGGGCTCCCAAACTCCATGGGCAGTTTTTGGGGAGATGGGGGGCTGCCATCAGGAGAAAAAAGCCAAAAAGCCTCCATACAAGCAAAAATGCAATGCATGGCACTCTGGATCCCCACCTGCACAAATGGATCATGGCATATAGCGTCCAAGTTTTTCATCTTCCTTTCAAAACTTGGGTACGATTACTTGTACTCAAACACCATTTGACTTAGAATTTTGGGAGATCAAGTAGCATCCTGAATACTCAGTAAAATATTACCTGGACGTATAATTTAAATAATTTTTAAATTGGCAAGTTGGGGGGGTGCGCGCATGTGTAGACGCATGTGCATATGTGTTAGTGACAGCAATCCCTCCCAAACTGCACAGGCCATTTCTGGGCATTTGTCACTACAAAAAAAACACACCTGTGCCTGACTGGTGTGGACAGATCTTGCCTATTCTGCTCTGCTGCGTAACTCCACAAACCCCAAGTCTCCACCCTTGCGCTAGATAAACTCACAAAACAGAGGCACCCATGTGCTGCATGTCCCAACAAACAGGCTACTGCAAATTCCACACACATGTGCCAGTTGGCATCAATACATGCTCCAACGTTATAAATCTGGAGGAAACTCTTGGAACAACTAGCACTCACTATCTATGCTCACTGAGAAAGCCTGGAACAAATGAACTATTAATTAATCGAACCAGGGGAAGCTCACCCGTCGAGGGGGGCTGGGGGGGGGAGAATGTTTCTTCAAATAGTAAGAGGGCAAGAATGAGAACTACAAATTCAACAAGGGGGAAATGGGTCAAAGAACAGATGTATGGAGGCAGACATGGAGTGGTGGTACAGGTAATCAGGTCAGCAGGCAAGAGCTCTGATGAAAGAGAACTGAAGGCAGCTTCCCTTTCATAATCGAAACACTTGACAAAAACAAATTTAATACATACCACAAACCCAAACCAAGCAAGTAATTTAATGAATGCTGCCTTATCTTTTCACTTACAAATAACATATATAATCTCATTATACCGATTGGTTTGAGAGGGGGTTTGTTTGGTTTTGAAAGGAAAGCTGAAATGGCTTATGTGTTAAACAGTTGTTTCAAAAGTTTAGATCCAGGGCCAGTTCTCACAATCAAACTGACATGGGAATTTGTGAGCTGAGTAGATGTAAGATAACCTGGAAACTCTGATTAGGTTAGGTGACTGTTTCACCAAGATTTCCATTCCATGGTCCTACTTAAAAAAAGCACTGCAAAAGCTACTATAACCATCTTCTTATTACTTATTATACTATCATCTCAAAAACATACTAAAACTTAGTAAAATTATTAATTTAATCTAAAATATAAATTTTAATACACAATTATAATTGTTCCTAAAATTATACCTTTAATATATTCCTGTAATTTCTGAAAGTTTGAGGATTATCCCTTTATCAGATACATACAGTACAATAAAATAGGCAAATAATATATTCCTTAAGTTTTATATTCCTTCCGCTAAAGAGCTCAAGGTTCTTCTCACCATATTTTATCCTCAAACCATCCTATGAGGTAGGTTTGGCTGAGTGTGTGTGTGACCAGCCCAAAGTCACCTAGTGAGTTTCATAAGGATTGGATCTCTTCGGCCCTAGTCCAGATATACTGGCTCTAAGTGGTGGCAAGCGAAATCATGGTGTGTGTGTGTGTGTGTGTGTGTGTGTGAGAGAGAGAGAGAGAGAGAGAGATCTGGATTCTGGAAGTGAAACAAGCATGCTTAAGCTGTACCAATAATCAATCCATATTTACAGAACTGCTATCTTTCTGTGCCATACATGCAGTTCTAATAACTCCTGTTAAGCAGAATGGCTCTGTTATATCTCCATAGTTGTATTCAGCTTACGTGTTCTTTTTTCTTTTCTTTTCCATTCCCACAAATAGTAGAAATTCCTGGGAAATACATTCAACCACATGGCTGGAGTGGAAAGCACTCAGATCACTGTATGTCGGGTCTCACTTGAGAAGGACCCCAGCTCTACATTCCCCAGTACAAGGCTCTGTGCTCCCTCTCTCTAGTCCTCTTCTTGATCCTATTGGCCCTTGTGCCTTCACACAGCTGTGGCATCACCTCCAGGACAAAATGGCCCATCTATTGTCTGGGCAAGCTAGCCAGCAAGGAGCACCCTAGATCCAGAACCAACACAAGATACAGTGAAAAAACTCAAGACAAAAGGAAGGCAAAACAAAACAAAACAAAACAAAAATAAAGAAGGCACTTTTACACCTCCATTATCATTCTTCTCCAGGAGATGAGACAATCCTGATATTTCAGAAGAAACACACCTTCGAGGGTGGGAAATGCAAGCCCCAAATGCAATAATCAGTGTATCTGTATGTCAGAAGCAACAAGAAGCAGGAGCCCCATCCTTTTTCAAGGAAATAAATGATCCAAAGAGTATGCAGCAAAAAGCTTTCAGAGAATTGTTTTGTTTGACAACATGGGGAAATTAACAAGTGAAACCATACAACGACTCAGGTAAAAAGGCACCTTTCCTGCCCTCAAATTTGGATTTAGCTGGCAGTACTCTTCAAGAAGTGGGATGCAAGTTTAATTAACAGCCACAACTTGACAGCTGACAAAAGCCAGAGACACTCCCTTTAAATCATTTCATTCCATCTAAGAACAGCAGCTCAAACACACACATAAAACTCATACGAGAAAGTAACTTCCAATGTCAAATTGCAATCAATCAGAAGCACAAAAATGGTTCACAGAATTTAAGGTGGCCAAGACTCCATGCTCTATACAAATAAAGCTCAATTTCGCTGCTCATAATTATGCAAAATAAGTGTATATATTTATCCATTTTGCATAATTCTGCTTTAAAGAGTCCAGCTGGGATAAAAAAAAGGCTTATGTGTGCATGCTAAGTATTTCTGCCTGTGCAAGGGATAGTGGCTGATTTTCCCCCTTGGCAGCAGCCCCCCCTTGTTTCATCAGATGCTGCTCAGAAAGGTCTCTCAACCTTCTGGGGTGGCTTGTCAGGTGAAGTGGAAATTTTCTGCAATTTTTTTTCTAAAATAGAAGTTCTGTTTTTAGAAAAGCTTTATTTCGTAAAATTAAATCAGAAACATAATAAATGAGCATAATACCGTTGGAACTGGCATCTGGGCAAATTTAAAAGCAAAGTTGTAACTAACTTTATTCAGCTAATTATCCCTAGGAAGGATATATTTATGTGTATAGCTCTTCAGCCATGCTAAAATCAGTATGTTAACAGTTTTCAATGCTACCAAATTTTTCTTAAAAACTAAATAAATGTAAGGAAAGTGTAAGAGTTGTCATGTCTTAAAATATTTACAAGTATTCCAATAAAAAGAATGTCCAAGTAAAGCTTTCCTTCAATATAACATTTAAACCACACTAAGCACACTTGCTTGATTTTTTAAAAATAATCCAGTATTTCAGTTCAACAGCTTTTGGCTATTGGAAAAACTTTTCAAGTATTTATACAGCAAGTAAATTAGCATGGCATACTTTCTAAGTTTTGTTTGCTACATGTAAGTCAAACAAACATGCTAAATTAGCTCGCCACTGATTTAGTGCAGTGGGAAAATTCTCAATTCAACATTTTCCAGAAAACCCTTATCATAGGCTGCCCCTGGAAGAGAGAGGCAGAGAAGGCCCTCTACATATGCAGTGAATGCGCGGCGCTTGGGATCGCAGTCTTAGGGGGCTTGTTTTTTAAGCACTTGATCTCCTTCTCCCCACTGCCCCCCCTCCCAAGATCCATAGAATATGTAGAGCCCTAATATGAACTTCCAAATACAAATAAACATTTGTTGCTACATACCTAAGAATGCTCTCTTCTTGTCTCCTTGAAACAACTGATATACATTTATTTAGAAACTAGAAATCATTTCTAGGGAAATATACACACGCACACAAACACTGGTGGGATTGCACAGCGGGACTGCAAGTGAGGGTTCTCTTCTGACTTTTTGCTAGCCTGGTTTAAATCAGCATACTGAGTCTGTGTCTGATCCTATGACTAGGTTCTTCATACACTCAGGATTGCTTATCAGTGGCTTTAGACAAAATGTTACACTGGTACAGATGAGTAAAATGGCAATATGGGTGGGCATGGATTTAGCTACTCACTTGGCTGGAGTGCAAACAATGCTGACAAAACAAAAAAAGTCAGATAGAAACAAATAAAAGGAAGAGGCTGCTTGTGAATCAGCCCTGAATTGGAAAGAAAGGGGATGCAAGAGCTATCTTTCCTTGGACCCAATCCGGGGCGCTCCATTGTGCCACTGGCTTAAGTGCACTGTCCCTGAACAGCAGTATCAGAACTAAATCTACTTCAGAGGTATCAAGCATCTGCCCCATACCTGACTACACTGTAAGGCAGGTTTGGGCATTGTCAGCAAACAGCCTGTATTACAACAGAAATGGTTCAAGGCTATTCCAATTACAAGTGGACTGCAGTCCACAAAAGCTTATGCCATAATAAATCTGTTACTCTTTAAGGTGCCACAAGACTATCCCTGGAAACTGTTACGAACTATACTGTTCCTGTCTAAAAAACAGGAGAGTTTCTGGCCAGCTCCACAAAAGCACCATGATGCCTTCCCCTGCAACCTCTGCATTACTTCCTTCAAGATCTTGTTGCCTGGAGATACAGCAATCAGTGTAACATAAAGTGGGTCTGTGATCAATTTCTCTTGGAGGAATGAGGTAATTTTCTTAATGCCCAGATATGGCAACTCCTACCAAGCACCAAATATCCGTTGACAAGGTTCAACTTAAATCTCATGCACTCGCTGTCCTGATGCTTTTGGACTCAGAGGCACCTCAAAGGAATTCTATTTCTTCTCTCAGGAGCCGGACTCAAGAACTACAACTTCTTAAGTCCATCTTAACAAGGAACAACAGTGCATGTTTACTCTCATACTGTGGCAAATTGGTCATTTTACACATCGCCATATTCCACATTATGGTGTAGGCCATCATTTGATGGAAAAAAGAACCTGAGCTTTAATTAATGGATACCACCTGTCTAAACACTATTAGCTGATCTGCATTTAGGGTTTTTTTTTTTAGGCCTAAGCAGAAATATTATCTTTACTTAAGTCTCACAAATGTTCTCTTCCAGCTAAGAGGGTTTACTACAACGACTAAAACTGGCATTGTTTTTCTGTTATCAGGTTACAGTAGCTCAAGTCTCTAAGCACCAGAATCCCCATATAGCTGATCAGTTACAGCTGTTAATTGTGGAGCAGAGGGACCAGCTGACATCTGCTTCTTGCATAGTTAGTTAATGGTTCACTTCCAGGTCCTAAAAGGATTGCAGCCTCTCTCAAAGACAATGTTGGACCCCATCTATGTTTGGTTTCTACACTGCCCGTCTTGTTCTGGTTTGTCCATACAATGCAAATTCAAGTGAACTCACATCTGCCACTGATCGACCCAATTCGTGAGCAATCTTTTCCCATCGACCAGGCGTCCCCCCTGGGAACTTAACCATACTTCTTGTCAGTTGGCTAAGATCCTCTTCCGTCCATTCAGGTGCCTGTAAAACATTTGTAGAACATTTATTACACTAGGAAACTAGAAGGATTTTTGTGTGGCTAAAAACACTGAGCACAAGACCCAAGCAAAGTAATAATTGAAAAGATTTTGCCTACCAACAGTTTTATATCTTGTTTAATAGTGTCTAATTTCCCTTGCTGCGTAAGGTAACATAAAATTCAACTTATTATAAACATATCACTGAAACGCATTACATTACATGTACACACATCTGGAAGGTCAAGTTTATCCATTTACAATACATTGAATAGAGGTAAGCAAGCACGTGTGTGCAAATGTACACGTGCGTGCACGCACACATGCAGGAAAAAGACTTACAACCACATAAAAATATAAATAAAAATCCAAACTCATAGCTTGAAGGTATTATATATTACAAAATAATGCATAAAATCCTTTCTCCGGGGAACAACATTTAGAAAAGGTGAAATAGACCTGGATTTCACAAATAATCTTACTTGCCCCCTCCCCGCCCGCCCAGGTACACAATTCAGTACGCTACCATACTGTTACATTTTAAAATGGTGTAACAAAGCTGCTGAGAATTTCTGGAGCTGGTATTTAATGAGTTAAAAGCACCCAGACTGAACAGCTTCTGAGCATGGTGCACACACAGGAAAGGGGGAGGGATGGAACTAGCTATTTCCAGAGAGGCCATGACATAGCACCCATTGCAAAGAAACTCCAATTCCTCCTTTTATGACAAACCAAAATCAAAAAACCCCGACGCAAAAGAGCAGTGGTTCTGTATAGAGACGCCTTAACATTCACATGTAAGCAGCTGTTTCCACCTTCCCTTTCTCTCAGAAAAGCCATCTGGATCAAGCTTCCTCTGCACTGGCACCGGCAGTAAGCAACAGCTTCCCATTTCTATTTATTTCTAAAAAAAAGTCCTTTATGACAAATACCTCCCCTAATCACCATTTCCGATAATGAACAGGCAGGCATCAAGCAGTTTGCATTACAGAGCCATCAGCACAGAACAACAGTCAGAGGTGAATGACCCCAGAGACCATCTCCACAGCTACGGCAAAGCTTCTCCCTGACACTAATCCTGCCTGTCATTCTCCCACTGTGCTCTAACCACACTGACGTCCGCCTGCTGCACTGCAAGCTTGAACGGGGCCCTTCCTGACTTTTTACTGTCTCCCCCAATCAATGGCTCAAGCGTGCTCTTTTCACCATGTCCAAATGGCAGCTTCGCTCATAATCAGAGTACCTTGCCCCTGTTTAAAGGGCTTCCCAAAGGCTCTGCCATTTGCATTCATTTGCAAAGCAAACTACTTTTATTCACTTTGTCCTGCTATCAAGAATGCTCCCTGAAGCAGAGAAATTGGCATAAATATACAGCCTGCTGCTTAAGAGACAGTAAATAATAGCTAATAGTGGGAAGGATTTTTATCAATCATCCCCGTTTCGTGTCCATGTAGGTCTTTGTTATATGAAACACTGAAAATCATACAACCATTATAATTCAGGAAAGGGTGCATGTGTGGGTAAAAATACATACACATGTATATCTCAGCATAAAATGTATGGGTTTGGGGGGGTGGAGGAAAGAAAACACATGCGCACACAAGTACATAGGATTGGTGCAGTGGTAAAGAGTCAGTGTTTTGGCTTTGGAAAGATGAGGGAGCCGATTTCCACTGGAAGTAATAAACTCTTCCTTGAGAAGTGAGTAAATTCTCCCCCCATCCCACCCCAAGCAACACTTATCACAGGGATTTAATGTAAAACTGACTATCCAAGTATCATAGTATCAGATGTACACTACTGGCCAGTGTTCAAACAGCCCCCTTTAGGTGTGTGCAATGGTTTATTATATGCTTAATGAGGTTCTGAACAACCTACTGCCCCAAGAGCAATTTGCACTATATCAGAGGAGGTTTGTGAAGCTGCTATAAAATTTCCATGGCGAGTGCTGTTGTGTGGAATACGGGCCACTGACAGAAAGAGCGACTCTGCAGTCCTGCAGTCTCTACTGAGCTAAGCATGTGGGTTCTTTGGATCTTGGCCTACACATCATTCACTGAGGAGTTTACAGGAAATCTGTCAAGCACTTGTTAGTATTCAGTGCTACTTCAAACAGAGACCTACATTACTTTACAAGCATTCTGAAAGTTAGTGTAAAATTAAAATGTGGACAACTGTTTCTCTATAAAAAGCATTCAATACGCATCTTGCATGACTTAACACATATCCAAAATTAAGCCTGTAAAGTTTTTGAACAATTTGAAATTGGTGTGTGTGTGTGTGGATGTGTTTGTGTGTGTGTAAGAACAAGAAATGGAACTATCCCACAAATTCTCTTCCACCTATACAAAATGTAAAAACACAGTGACAACTACTTTTCAGTCCAATTTTCTAATACTAACAATTAAATAATGAAATGCTCATCCCTACTTAAAAACTTAACTGTATTCAAAATAGCACAAGGAATGAAGAATTTCCATCTACGGATTCTCAGCATACATGCAAAGCAGACAATGGCTTTTAATTAGGTTTGCCTTTTCAAGTCAAAACTACAGGCATAGTTAGTTAATCCATAGTGTTAATGAGACTGTATTATAGTATGAAGAATGACATGCACATCCACAACTGTTTAAAATAGGGTCTGGTGGGGGTGTCAAAGGCCAGTATCCAAAAACTTCTACATGAATGCCTAAAGTGCTTTTACATACTACCGGGGTCTATGCTGATATTCCTTCCCGCCTCCTGCTTATCATGTTGAATGGCCCTACGAACTATGCCCACAATGTTTAAGACAAAATCCTTTCTCTGCCAGAAAGCTCACTCAATGGCCTTGGATAGTTCACTCTCTCATACCAACCTCTCTCACACAGGATTGAAGAGAAGATAAAATGAGGTAGAAAGAGATTGTAACTGTCCTTGAACCCTTTGGATAGGGTGAAAGAGACTTCTTAAAATACACACACAAACACACAATATTAACTTTCAAAGTTGTTTCTTTATATACATGAATTCCTTTACTATCTACTAGATAATAAAGCCAGGCCTAACATATATATTGTTTCTGCACCCTGGATCCTATAACCAACTTTGATATTGATAGTTAGGCAGAGACTGCCAATACTTCAATTTCAACTATGAATTTCTGTATTTCTCATGGGAAAGTTTCTTCCATACTTTTAAGATTTCCAGAAATTATATATCTTCAGTTAAGTGAAAAGACTTGGAATGAAGCCAACAGTGCTCAATAGACTTACATGAGAAGTGAATAGATCAACCTACAAGATCACCTACAAATCAGAAAAGGCTTTTTAATAAAAGGCATGTTAAAGCACGGACCCCTGTTTGCCAGAATGCCACGAAAAGCATAAATAGAGCCTTTCTATATACAATTTACCTATTATTGAAGCGACATACCAAATGCCTACATCTAATACTAGGAGTATCAGCGAAGCACCTTTAAAATATTCTGTAGCATTCACTCTCAAGCAAGCACCCCAAACTCTGTATATTTTAATCTGTGTATATATTTATATGCACACTTTTTCATATGTTACTTTAAACCCTTTCCTACTCATAGAAACTGAGATTCTTGGAACAAAAGGAGAATATTTATTATTTATTTTATTTATTTTAAAAATCAACCCTCTACAACCTTGGAGGGGTTTGCTTTTTTTATGAAGAGCTATGGCTCCGTTTTGTTTTTTTAAGGCTTTGGTGAATTTACAGCTCCTCAGAAGTAGTTAATTGTGTCTTTAGATGCAACAGAACCCCCTGTGATTCAACTGCTACAAGCAGCTAGGAGGGTGGCCACAGTGTGAATTTATTCTCCCTGTTCTAACTCTGGAGCCAACTGTAACCATGAGAGTCAGATGAATGCGTAAGCATAAGCCTCTGTCACTTAAAACCCATGTTTGTCCAATATTACCGAAACACTGGGCCAAAACTCATCTCTACAGTAAAGTAATAGAAGATGCCACATGGTGAGGGGACAGCTGTTGTGTCTACACAAGCATTCAGATTTTGCATCAGAAAAGCTGTGCTTTGGGATTAACTCTCCACACTGAACACAATACAATCAAAAATGAAAAACTAAACAGAGGCATGAGGCACTACTTTTAACATGAAAATTAAAAAGGATTACTTTCACAGTTATAAATATTCATATCAAATAATGATATCATATCAAATAATATTTTAAGAAATGTATTGCATCACATTTCAGCAGCAGAGATCAACTTTTATTAGTCAACTGTGCTAATTGTTGTTTTAAATATATGTTGTAAGCTGCCTTATTTTTTCCCTGTAGTACAAATGTACAATTTAAAGAATTACTAACACTGGAGTTATTTACAAGAACATTTATAGCCAGCCATTCCACTATATGGCAGCAAAACTGAATGGTCAGTCAGGTCAGCCATTTATGGCCACTTCAGTACCATTTTTGGCAGAAAGGAGGGTTTTAATTAATTCAATAAATAAATAAAGTAGCTTGTAACAGTATAAGGAACAAGTGAAAACATCCAACAATTCAAAGAATCGCACATAATCAAAAGCAAACAATTAAAAAGGCAGACAGCAGATAAAACAATGCAAAAGCAGCTAGCTGATTGTTTTTGATTAAGTTAAATGCCTGCCTAAAGCAGGCATTTAAATCTTACATTGCAACCCTATTCCACTTACCTTGGAATAAACCCCACTGAGGGCAATAGGATTTACTTCTGAGTAGATATGTAAAGGATCACACTGTTAAGAAGGCTACAGAAAAATAGTAAGATGGGAGCCCTCTTCCAGGGCATGGAGTTCCCCAATCTGGATACACTACGGAGGAGGATCCATGGAGCAGTAGCATTATAGAATTCCAATCTTCACCAAAAGTACTTGCACCTATGTAGCCAAATTGGCACCACCCATGCACAAGAGGGAGGTATTAGCAGACTTGGCAAACCCCAAGGTTTGCAGAAGTACAAAGGATCTTTAAGGGCAAGGAGAATCCTAAAACAGCCCAGTGAGGACTGAGTGGTTATGGAAGGCTAATTGACCATGGGGGAAATGGAAAAGGAGGGAATGGAATGTCTGGAACCATGAACAGAAGCACTTTACACTGCAACATTTTGTTACAGTTCCTACTTGTGCATACTGATAGCAATCTCAATTCTCCAAGTGCCAGTCCTATGGCATTACCTATACGGTATCAGCAAGCTTGAAGAATCCCCTAGGTTTATAGAAGTACAAAAAAATCTTGAAGAAGCACTGGGGGTGGGAGTGGGGGAGAGCAACAACTCTAAATCAATCCACTGAGGACTGAGCATGCTCAGTATGCAGACTGGAAGAAGGCATAGCTGATTTGCTGGAACACTGAACAGAAGCATTCTACACTGCAACACTGTATTGAAAGGCCCAGTTCTGTTGTACTAATTGATCTCTGCAGACACCTTTCAAAGGCAGCCCCACACAGCATACGTGACAGTTCAATCCTGAAACATAAGAACATAAGAAGAGCCATGTGGATCAGACCAATGGACCACCTAGTCCAGCATTCCATTCACACAGTGGCTAACCAGCTTTTGACCAAGAACCTACAAGCAGGACACGAGTGCAACTGCACCCTGCCGGCCATGATCCCCAGCAGCTGGTGTACATAGGCATACTGCCTCTGATACTGGATGTAACATATAGAACTAATAGCCACTGATAGCCTTATCCTCCAGGAATTTCTCCAATCCCCTTTTAAAGCCATCCAAAGTGGTGGCCATCACTACATCTTGTGGAAGTGAATTCCATAGTTTAACTACGCGCTGTGTGAAGAAGTACTTCCTTTTATCTGTCCTGAATCTCCCAGCAATCAGCTTCATGGGATGACCCCGAGTTCTAATATTATGAAAGAGGGAGAAAAATGTCACCTTATCCACTTAGAATCACAGAATAGTAGGGTTGGAAGGGGCCTGTAAGACAATCGAGTCCAACCCCTTGCTCAATGCAGGAATCCAAGTCAGAGCACCCCTGACAGATGGCTGTCTAGCCTCATCTTGAATGCCTCCAGTGTAGGAGAGCCCACCACCTCCCTAGGTAATCGGTTCCATTGTCGTATTGCTCTAACAGTCAGGAAGTTTTTCCTGATGTTCAGCTGGAATCTGGCTTCCTGTCACTTGAGCCCATTATTCCATGTCCTGCATTCTGGGATGATTGAGAAGAGATCCTGGCCTTCCTCTCTGTGACAACCTTTCAAGTACTTGAAGAGCGCTATCATCTCTCCCCTCAGTCTTGTCTTCTCAAGGCTAAACATGCCCAGTTCTTTCAGTCTCTCTTCATAGGGCTTTGTTTCCAGTCCCCTGATCATCTTTGTTGCCCTCCTCTCAACCCTCTCCAGTTTGCCTTCTTAAAATGCGGTGCCAGAACTGGACACAGTACTCCAGATGAGGCCTAACCAGTGCTGCGTAGAGGGGAACTAGTATTTTCTGGGATTTGGAAGCTATGCTTCTATTAATGCAGCCCAAAAGAGCAATTCCCTTTTTTGCAGCCACATCACATGACTGGCTCATATTCAGCTTGTGATCTACAACAATTCCAAGATCCTTCTCGCTTGTAGTGTTGTTGAGCCAAGTATCGCCCATCTTGTAACTGTGCATTTGGTTTCTTTTTCATAGGTGCAGAACTTGGCATTTATCCTTATTAAATGTCATTCTGTTGTTTTCTGCCCAGCGCTCCAGTCTATCAAGATCACTTTGAATTTTGTTTCTGTCTTCCAAAGTATTAGCCATCCTGCCCAATTTTGTGTCATCTGCAAATCCGATCAGCATTTCCTGCACCTCCTCCTCCAAGTTATTAATAAAAATGTTGAAGAGCACTGGGCTCAGGACTGAGCCCTCCATAGGGATGGCAAGAATTCCGCCACGGATTTCAGTGAGGTCGAATGCACTGGCCCCCCGAAATCCATGGCGGAACGGCCTGCCACCCCCACAGATTCCCCCCGGGACAAGGCTTACCTGGGGCGTATGTTCCGGATGGCAGGTCCGGCGGTCCGGCGGCGGGGGCGGCTGGTCTTTCGACCGGCTGCCACAGCCACCATTGTCGTCCTGGTCTTTGCCGTGATAGGCTACGTAAGTATTTATGTAGCCTATCAAGGCAAGCCAAACAAAACAAACAAAAAAAATGGCGTACACAAATGGCGGCGGCTATGGCAGCCGCCATTTGCGTTCCCTATTTTTTGCTGTTTTAGCCTACGTAAATATTTACGTAGGCTAAACCGGCAAAAAACAGGGAATGCAAATGGCGGCCGCCGTAGCCGCCGCCATTTGCGTACGCTGTTTTTTTTTTGTTTTTTGTTTTGCCCAGCTGTGATAGGCTACATAAATACTTACATAGCCTATCACGACTGCCTGGCTGGACACAAATGGCGGCCACTACGGCTGAACAAAGCCTTTTTGTTGCTTTTAGCATCCCTTGCCATGGGGCTTTACGGAGCATTGTTCTCAGTTTATTAAAATCAGCTTTCCTAAAATCCAGGGTACGTGTTTGGCTACACCTGGCTTTTGCTTCCCTTAGAACCAAGAACTCAAGTACAACATGGTTGCTCTCCCCCAGAGTTCCTGTAACTGCTACTTTATCCACTAAGTCATCTCTGTTGGTTAGGATCAAGTCAAGGATACCCGATCCTCTAGTTCCTTCCTCTACTTTCTGTAGGAGGAAGTTATCCGACACACAAGTCAGGAATTTCCTGGAGGGGCCACGTTTTGCAGAATTTGTCTCCCAACAAATATCGGGGAAATTGAAGTCCCCCATTACTACTACATCAAGCTTCCTTGAAACATTGGCTATTTGCTTTTCAAACGTTTCATCCTCGTCTTCTCCTTGATTGGGTGGCCTTTAGTAGACTCCGACCACCAGGTTCCTTTTATTCTTTGCTCCATTTATTTTGATCCAGATGCTCTCGATGGGGCTACCAAGCTCCTCCTCCTGTATTTCTGTGCAGAGATGCGTATTTTTCACATACAGTGCAATCCCACCTCCCTTTCTGTTCCTCCTGTTCTTTTTGAACAAGTTATATCCTTCAATTGCTGTATTCCAGTCATGAGAGTCATCCCACCAAGTCTCAGTTATACCTATCAAGTCATAATTTCCCTCCTGTATTAAGAGTTCAAGTTTGTTCTGTTTGTTTCCCATACTTTGGGCATTAGTATATAGACATTGAAGACCATGTGCTTCATAGTCTGGCTTTCTTCCTACATGTGTCTGAAGACTATTATTGGGTGCTATTAGAGCTGTTCTCTCCGTTGCGGTGCATGAGCCATCATCCATTGTTACCCCCAACTTTACATCTCCCTTCCCCGTAGGATTCAGTTTAAAGCCCTCCTGATAAAGTTCTTCATGCTATGGCCAAACACATTCTTCCAGCCCTTGTGAGGTGCAACCCGTCCTTTGCCAACAGTCCATCTTCCAGGAAGTATAGCCCGTGGTCCCAGAATACAAATCTCTCTCATCGGCACCACCTTTGTAGCCAGTCATTCACCCGGAGTATTTTTCTTTCCCTTTCTATTCCTCTTCTAACTACTGGAAGGATGGATGAGAAAACTATCTGGGAACCAAAGTTCTCGAGTTTCCTTCCCAAAGCTTCAAAGTCTGATGTGATTTCTTCGTAGCTCCGCTTGGTGGTATCATTTGTTCCCACATGGATGAGAAGAAAGGGTTACCTGTCAGTGGGCTTTATGAGTGCCTGCAACCTTTCAGTCACGTCTCTAATCCATCCTCCCAGGAGGCAGCATACCTGATGAGTCCACGGGTCTTCGCAACATACTTGGGTTTCGATCCCATGCAGCGAAGAGTATCCCACTACTACTACTACTCTTCTCTTTTTGTTGTTTTAGACCTTGGTTTCATCGCCTCTGCTTGCCTGAAATTCAGCCTCTTGCTCACTCTCATGCAGGTTCCCCTTTAATTCTTCCTCTGCAGGCTGTCCGCCAGTCTCATCCTCAAGTACCTGAAAACGGTCCCATAGTTCCAATGCTTCCACTGGTGTAGAGTGGCTTCTAGTTCTTCTGCTCCTAACTGTCACCCTTTTCCAAGGAGTATCCTCTACTGCATTTTTCCACACCTCAGCATTTCCCTCTTTTTCCCCAGCTTTCTGTTGTTCTTCAAGCTTCTGGTATTCACTTTGCTGCTGTAGTTCCACCGTTCTGTCCAAGAACTCTTCGTGTTCTCTTATTCCCTGGAGGGTTGACACTCGCCGCTCCAGTCCTCTTGCTTTTTCTTCCAGCAATGTGATCAACTTACACTTGTTGCAGGTGTAGGCCATGTTGTTCTCAGGCAAGAAAATAAACATTGCACAGACCTTGCAGGTCACCACCACTGGAGAGTCTTTTCTTTCCATAGTCTCTTTTCCCTTTTTGTGTCTAGCTTTCTGATTGTTCTAGAGTAACCTGTATCTGTCAAGTGGGCTTTAGGAAGCATTACTAACAACAAAGCTAGCGGAGATTACAGTATTCCAGCTGAGCTATTTAAAATCCTAAAATATGATGCTGTGAAAGTGCTGCATTCAATATGCCAACAAATTTGGAACACTCAACAATGGCCGCAAGACTGGAAAAGGTCAGTTTACATTCCAATTCCAAAGAAGGGCAACGCCAAAGAGTGTTCAAACTACCGCACAATTGCGCTCATTTCACATGCCAGCAAGGTGATGCTCAAAATCCTACAAGCTAGGCTTCAGCAGTATGCGAACCGAGAACTACCGGAAGTACAAGCTGGGTTTCGAAGAGGCAGAGGAACTAGAGATCAAATCGCCAACATTCGCTGCATCATGGAGAAAGCAAGAGAATTCCAGAAAAACGTCTATTTCTGCTTCATTGACTACGCTAAAGCCTTTGATTGTGTGGATCACAACAAACTGTGGCAAATTCTGAAAGTGATGGGAGTACCAGACCACCTTACCTGTCTCCTGAGAAACCTGTACGAGGGTCAAGAAGCAACAGTAAGAACCAGACATGGAACAACCAAGTGGTTCAAAATTGGGAAAGGAGTACGACAAGGCTGCATATTGTCACCCTGCTTATTTAACTTATATGCAGAGTACATCATGAGAAATGCCGGGTTGGATGAATCAGAGGTCGGAATTAAGATTGCTGGGAGAATTATCAACAACCTCCGATATGCAGACGATACCAACCTAATGGCAGAAAGCGAAGAGGATCTCAAGAGCCTCTTGTTGAGGGTGAAAGAGGAGAGTGCAAAAGCTGGTCTGAAACTCAACATTAAAAAAACTAAGATCATGGCATCTGGCCCTATCACTTCCTGGCATATAGAAGGGGAAGAAATGGAAGCAGTGACAGATTTTACTTTCTTGGGCTCCAAGATCACCGCAGACGGTGACTGTAGCCATGAAATTAAAAGACGCTTGCTCCTTGGGAGGAAAGCTATGGCAAACCTAGACAGCACAGTAAGAAGCAGAGACATCACCTTGCCAACAAAGGTCCGTCTAATCAAAGCTATGGTTTTCCCAGTAGTAATGTATGGCTGTGAGAGCTGGACTATAAGGAAGGCTGAGCGCCGAAGAATTGATGCTTTCGAACTGTGGTGCTGGAGAAGACTCTTACGAGTCCCCTGGACTGCAAGGAGGTCAAATCAGTCCATCCTAAAGGAAATCAACCCTGACTGCTCATTGGAAGGACAGATACTGAAGCTGAAGCTCAAATATTTTGGCCACCTAATGCGAAGAGAAAACTCTCTGGAAAAGACCCTGATGCTGGGAAAGACTGAAGGCAAAAGAAGAAGGGGACAGCAGAGGATGAGATGGCTAGATAGCATCACCGATGCAATGAATATGAACTTGAGCACACTCCGGGAGAGAGCGCAGGACAGGAAGGCCTGGCGTGCTATGGTCCATGGGGTCACGAAGAGTCGGACACGACTGAACGACTGAACAACAACAACCACCTGTATCTGGTCTACTCACTGGATGTTAAAAACAGAGTCCCACTGGTATAGAAGTGTGTGTTACAAGAAAAAATAAAAACTTTTTTTTTTAATGTTAGGGGCCTCCCCCTTGACCTCCTCTGCTGAACTCCCCTGGCCAACTCCTGTTTGCTCTCCCTGCTCACTCACTCTGATCGCTCGCTCTCTGGGAGCTTGCTTGCTTCTATAGTCCCTATACCAGCTGGAGCAGCTTCTTCTGCTCAGCTGGGAGGTGGGAAACTTTCTCCACTCCATGCATAATTTTGTCCAACTCTATCATGTTCCCCCTTATTCACCCTTTTTCTCTAAGCTAAACAATCCCAGCTGCTCTAACCTTTTCTCATAGGGGAGCTGCTCCAGCCCCTTGATCATTATAGTTGCCCTTTTCTGCACTTTTCCAACTCTACAATATCCTTTTTTAGGTGCAGTGAGCAGAGCTGTACACAGTATTCTAAGTGTGGTCGCACCATTGATTTGCATAAGAAAAGGACTTGAAAAATGTTTATTTTCAAGTCCTTTTCTAACTATACCTAACATGGAATATGCCTTTATTTTTATTTTTTTTAACAGCTGCCGCACACTAGGTTGACATTTTCATCAAGCTGTCCACCACAACCCTAAGATCTCCTGCTTGGTCAGTCACTCCTAGCTCAGATCTCATCAACTTATACTTGAAGTTGGGGTGTGGATTTTTTTGCCCCAATATGCATCACTTTACACTTGCTTACATTGAATTGCATTTGCCATTTGGATGCCCATTCGCTCAGTTTGGAGAATCCTTTTGGATCTCCTCACAATCCCATTTTGTTTTAACCACCCTAAATAATTTGGCGACTTCACTGCTCACTCCTAATTCCAGTTGATTTATGAATAAGTTGAAAAGCTTTGGTCCCAATACAGATCCCCATAAGAACCCAGTGTTTAAATCCCTCCATTAGGAGAATTTACCATTTATTTCTACTGCTTCCTGTTCTTTACCCAGTTACTGATCCATAAGAGGACCTTCTAAGGAAAGCAAAAGCCGAGTGTAGCCAAACGCGTACCCTGGATTTTAGGAAAGCTGATTTTAATAAACTCAGAACAATTATCAGGAAGGTCCCATGGCAAGCGACTCTAAAGAGAAAAGGAGTCCAAGATGGGTGGGAGCTTTTATAAAAGGAAATCCTCAAGGCACAATTACAAACAATTCCAACAAGAAGAAAAGGTGGAAGACAAAAGAAGCCAATGTGGCTTCACAAAAAGCTTAGAGATGACCTGAAAACAAAAAAGGACACATATAGGAAGTGGAAGGAAGGACAAGCAACAAAGGAAGAGTACAGGCAGTTAGCAGAGAATTGCAGGGATGGCGCCAGAAAGGCTAAAGCTGAGATCGAGCTGAGGTTAGCGAGGGATGCGAAAAGCAACAAAAAGGCTTTGTTCAGCTATGTGCATAGTAAAAGACAGAGGAAAGAAATGATGGTTCAGCTATTAAATAAGGATGGCAAAATGATAACAGATGACAAAGAAAAGGCAGAAGTGCTCAATTCCTACTTTGGCTCAGTCTTCTCCCAAAAGAGGGCCTATGACCCCCCTGGCAAAGGCGAAGTACAGGCTGAAGGAGCAGGATTGCAGCTTGAGATAGATAGGCATATGGTCAAGGAACACCTGATTACTTTGAATGAGTTCAAATCTCCAGGGCCAAATGAACTGCATCCTACAGTAATAAAGGAACTGGCAGAAGAACTCTCAGAGCCACTGTCTATTCTCTTTGAGAAATCATGGAGGACGGGCGAAGTGCCAGATGACTGGAGGAGGGCTAATGTTGTCCCTATCTTCAAAAAGGGTAAAAAGGAGGAACCTGGGAACTAGAAACCAGTAAGTCTGACATCAATTCCTGGGAAAATTCTGGAGCAGATGATAAAACAATCCATCTGTAAGCACCTTGAAAACAATGCAGTGCTTACTCGAAGCCAACATGGATTTTTCAAGAACAAATCCTGCCAGACGAATCTGATCTCATTTTTGATCAAGTAACCTCCCTTGTGGACTGTGGGAATGCTGTGGACAAGATATACCTCGACTTCAGCGAAGCTTTCGACAAAGTGCCCCATGTTGTCCTGATGAGCAAACTAGCTCAAAGTGGGCTTGATGAAACAATGATCCGGTGGATCCACAGTTGGCTACAGAATCGGACTCAAAGAGTGCTTCTCAATGGGATCTTCTCGAACTGGGGAGAGGTAACAAGCGGGGTACTCCCAGGTTTGAAAGACACGCGCTGTGGCTCACTATAGCTTAAACAAGCCATGGTGGGCAGTGATGATTGTGTGAACCGGGTCAGTATATCTGTGTGAAACTGATGAGCCCACCTTTGAAAAGTGTTTGGAAACTTTGGCTGGTACCAAATGCTGCAGCTAAAGTTTTGATTTAGGCCCAGTTTTTGCATCATGTAACTCTGATACCATAGCCTTCACTGACTTCTGGTCTGTTTCAAAGTCTAATCTCATGTACTGGTCATTACTTCTAAATGGTTTGGGACTAGGATATCTAAAGTATCTTCTGGAGACCCATTGTGGTGTAGTGGCTAGAGTATTGGACTGGGAGTTGGGAGATCCGAGTTCTAGTCCCCACTCGGCCATGTAAGCCCACTGGGTGACTTTGGGCCAGTCACAGACTCTCAGCCCAACCCACCTCACAGGGTTGTTGTTGTGGGGATAAAATGGAGGAGGAGGACTATGTATGCCGCCTTGGGTTCCTTAAGGAGGAAAAAAGGCGGGATATAAATGTAATAAATAAATAAATTCTACTCCCACATGATCTTGCCTGCCCACTCACGTCTGTGGGGAGGCTCTGCTCCACTGATAAAGCTGTGACTGGTACACAGAGCAGAGCCAACTTGGTTGTGGCACACAGACTTCAAACTCCTTGCCCCAGGAGGCTTTTTCAGCCCCCTTGCTGCTGACATTCAGACATCTGGTAGATGTGAATTCTGCTTAGAAAATAATTGAGTTCTTGTCCTTTTTCTATCAGTTTTGTGCTGATATTTTGTTCCACAGCAATTGTTCTCATTTGCTGCAATTTTACTTATGTTATTAAAACTTTGTTAGTTCCCTTGGGGTCTATGCAGTGAGACAGAAAAACGGGATATAAAAATTTTAACAAAAATAATGATCTACCAGATTATATATTCCCATCACCAGCAGGATCCAACATATGCTAGGAGGGTGGGTAGAGAATCCAAAGTTTATAAAATATTCAAAGAACTGTGAATATATATTAAAATCTCTATTGAAAGCAAGCCGAGAAACTTCAGTTTACTTCCATTTAAAAGCCACAATTCTGACAGACAACATTTTATAAAGGTTATGGATTTTTTTTTTTTAACATTGTAGGCAGTGGGATAAACTCTAGGAAGCACAGTGAGTGGAAGTCAGGGCAACGAAGGAGGCAGAGGCCTATAATTTAGATTTTAGAAAGAGTAATTTACATATTTTTAATACCCTGGAAATTATGTATTAGCAAGAGTACTATTGTACACAGGCATCTAACAAGGGACAATATGAACACAAAGGATGTAGAATGATAGAAGGATTGAGAATGTTAGCAAAACAGGAAAGACATAGAAGGATTGAGAACGTTAGCAAAACAGGAAAGACACCTGGATTCTGTCTTGGTGTTTGCCCTCGGAAAAGACAGAAATTCTTGTCCCTGGGTCTTCCCATTTAAACAGAGATAATAAAGCCCACTTCACAATGGCATTATGAGGAGGCTTGCTTGACAGGTTGACCACCAGCAACAATTCAAGGGAGGCCCACTAGGCAGGGGGTGGAACCAGACTGCAGCATAGCTCATGTCTGTTGTAAGCATGCCCTCAGGAGCAATTAGCCAGAAGCTGTGTGTTCAGATGAAACTGCCATCCTTGGAACAAGTTGCTTTGGGGAAGACTTCCCCCACACTTTGAGAAAAGCTGCGCTTTGGACCCAGTTCTCCAGAGTCAAATGGGGATTCCTCTGAATAAGAGCAAAACTGGATTGCTGGGATGGGACATTCCTGTTCTGCGAAACAAGACAAGTACTTAGTCATATCAGCAAATGTCTCAAAGATATTTGGAGGCAATAGTGTGTCACTGCTATATTTTTAATTTAAAATGTTTCCAACATTTTAAATTAAAAATAAATAAAAATTAAATAAAAATTAAATTAAATTAATTAATAAAAATAAATTAAATTAATTAATAAAAATAAATTAAGTTAAATTAAAAATTCATAAAATGGTATTTTACAAATACATCTGAAGCAGCATTTTGGTGTTTTCATTTTTATTCTGTTTGACAGTACTGCCTACTCAATCCATTTGGAGGGGTCTTATGATTTGGGGGACTTTAAAAGCATATGCAGTAAGTAAGTGCACAATTTAAGTATTATTTATAAATCCTGCACAATGCAGCATTTGGGATATTCAGTGGCTGAAAACAGAACGCAGATTATTGAAGGATACCTTAGCAGTGGAACAGTGAATTACACAAGTCCCAGTGTAACTTCTGGTAGATTATAACAGTGAAATAACTAGTTATACCGACCCTTCAGCAATCACTACAAAACCTAATTTGAAGAAATAAAACAAAATCTGCTCTGAAAGCACAGTATAGAATTGAAACTAACAACTCACTGGGTGTTTCTGTTCTCTAAAGCTCTCAAGAGTTAGTCTGAGAGTATGAACAGAGTTGTGTGTATGGTGTCATTCTATTAACCCAGCACAGACATTGATAACAGGGAGCTGAGCCTGAACTTTCATTTAAAAGGGAAAAAAGAAAGAATGCTAGCCTTTACGCTTTTCTTCCTGATCGCAGCAGGAAGAAACCACAAATGTCTGCGGCAGACTTCAAATGCAGGTTGCTGCCAAATACCTGTAAAGCAAGGTATGGAGTCAAGCAGGAAAAGCATTTAGCAGAAGGGGTAACAGATAGGGATGTACGGACTATGTAAAATCTGCTCCGTGTTTTGCGGATTGTCAGGCACCTTTCGTTCCGTCATCTGCCCACAGACGGATGCAAATATTTCTTTTTCGTCATGCAGAAAAATACAGAAATAATTACGTAACTATTTACGTAAGTATTTACATAATTGACCTCAGTACGTAACATTTAGTGTATTGTCCACCATTCCATCCAATGTTTCCTTAACAGAAATTTAAGTATTGTTCTACTTGATTTATATGCGTAAATTTCGGGAAAGTAAAAAAAAACATCTGAAAGTCCACGGACTCCGCACAGCCTGAGGGGGTCGCTCCGCAGCGGATTCTGCAGGTCGGATTATTAGAAATCCGAACTCATTTTAATCCGTCGCAAATTTCTCCAGCAACCCTAGTAACAGACCCTTCCTCTGCCTATTCTTCCTACCTGCAAGAAAAATAGTTGAAAAAAAGGTGTGTGTGGGAATCAGTGAGAAGATAAAGGACCCAACACCTTCTTCCTGATGCTTTTCCACTAAAAATTCAGCTAATCCATCTGTTTTAGCAGTCTTTGACAGTTACAGAAGTCTCTGCCACTGCATAAGGTTCTGCCCTTAGTCTTGAATGTTGAATCCAGTGAATGTTGAATCATTTCACCTATTACTTCTCATCAAATATTTAACAGAGCTGCAGCTAACTATGGCTCCCTGTCAAGTGTACCGGTATGAATGATGCATGTATTTGATGTTTTCACTGTACGTTTTAGTGTACATCTAAACATCTTAACTTTTTCAGTCTGGGCTTTTCCTGCCTCCCATGGTGCCCAGCGATTCTTTATTAGACAGCACAGATGCGTCCCAGAGCAGAAACTTCAATCCACCAATATGCTAGATCAGCAACTCCAAGGCTACACTCAGAAGCCACTTAGCACGGGATTGTCTTTCATGGGGACTGATGTTATATGAACAAGTATGATTTAGCAAACATTTATAAATTTTCACGTACTAGAACAAAACTGGCTAATGCAATAGGATCTGCATTCAAAACCAATACCTTTAAAAAAAAATCAGTGGGAGGAGAAAGAGAATGAATATGAATCCCAAACAAGTAATAAGTGATGGATTACTGCAGCATAACAGAACTCCTCCAGCTCTAGCCAGACAGAGAATTATTGCTTTCTCTGTCATTCAAACTATTTCCCAGCTACCCCCTCAGCCTATAACCTTATCCCAATCTAACCAGACAGCCTCAACCATCTGAGATAGAAACAGGACACTGCTGGGTAAAAATCCCCCGTTTAGTCATCTTTGATCTAGCTTGGTACAACAAACACGATTGATGTGAACACAGTTTATATGAAGAAAATTCTGCTTCTTTTTCATCTATTAAAGCAGGCATTTCAGTCACACTTTTTACTTTGAGGCTATTATTAACTAGGCCAATTAAGTACATATCAATTCTGACATTCGTATCTCCCGAGTATCATCACCAGGTCTCAAGACAGAGCATAATTAAGATGCTTATTTCTGAGCCATGCTGTTTCTGAATACTTTACAATGTTGGCCAGATTAATTTATAGTAGTTGTTTTCAATTACATAGAATAAACCTATTACAGCATTTTCATCAATGGCAACTGTTTATAATATTGATAATCAAGATCAATGCCATGGTAATATGAGCCAGATTTATACCGTGCTCACAATTATATTTACACTAGCCCAATTTTATATGAATGTTTTATGTAGTTCTGGCACATTCCCAACATGTGTTTGTAGTCTTGAGAGAACACTGATTTTCTTTAAAAACCAAGAGCAAATTCCACTGACAACTCACTTGTCCTGTTATTAAAAACTTATCCAAGTCAGTTTCCATTGACATGTATGAGCCAGTTGACAAAAAAGCTATCAAACAAGAAGAGCCAAAACATAATAGATTTATTATGATCACAAAGAAAACCAGTTATGTGAATTACTAACTGAACAACTCTTCGCCATTTTAAATAAGTCATCCCCCATTCACCAATTTCATACTGCAGAAGACGTTATAAGCTGGATAGCAAGCAACAAAATTATACTTCTGTACTTACTTAATGAATTCTTAATCTATAATAAAGATATTTATTACATTCAAGACTGATCTAGAACTAGTTAGATACAAATATGGTTCTGGAAGAATAAAGATTATGCATATTTCAGGTCAACTTAAAATACTTAATTTATTAATATTTGATCTGATAATTGATATTTTACATTGTTTTGCCATAATTAATTATAAATGGAAAATAAAACTGACTAAAATGTGGCAATACAAAGGCCTGTGCAGATCCATAATATATTCTACAAACATGGGTACCAAAATGTCACACGTTCTACTTAAAAATCTGATGAACTCAACCCTTCAAAATATCACTATAAAAACAATTGCAGTCATTCTCAAAATGACTCAGCTGTTAAACAAATCTGAAATGTTGGTGCTTGGATGGGATGCCTACACATGCCAGCTCACTGGAATTTATTCTGAAATCTCTAGTGCAGTGGCATGTCTACATTATACATTGCACATACATAAGCAGCAAACCGTATCCTCTTTTTCATCAAAAGGCTCTGAAATAGCTTAACTGATCCACACCAACAAATACCATTTGAAAGCCCATGAAGTCCACTCACTGATGATATAGTTTCATTTAATGAGAATTTATCATGGATGTGGGAGAACTTAGAACTGAAAATCTAAAACTCTGTATACTGTATTTTAATGTGTTAATCTTCGTAAACCGCCCAGAGAGTTTCAGCTTTGGAGTGGTATAGAGATGCAATAAATTATAATTATCATAATCATCATCATCATCAAGTTCCCCTTAGTACTCATCTGCTTGATGTTAGATTGTACAAGTCCCATTATGACAGCAGAAAAGCTAAGACAAAGTTATGCAAAGAGGCCATGTTCTCCTGCCAAGCACATTCAGCGACCACATTTGGACAATCAAATCTTGACTTGATAAGCCAAGATATGAATGAGCTTTCTGCTCCTCCTGCTTTGCTCCTCCCTTCTCATAAGTAGGGAAACAAGCTAGAAAGCCACAGCTAACTATAGCTTCCCATTATATCTGGGCTTGGAAACTATGGTTAATGGCTCCCAAGCAAGCAAGAATATGGGAGTTTGAAGTTTAAACCTACCTCATCACCAACAGACCAGGCTAGGTACACCTCTTACCTCTCTCCACTTTAGACCAGGCATATCCAAAGAAACAGCAGCCAAGCTTTAACACTAAACTGTGGCTTAGTGTTACATGTACAAGCCTCAGGTTCACACGCTCCACCTTCCCCTCTCCTAATCCAGTGAGGCCCTGAGAAGCATCCACTTCCACTTTTGAACTAACCAGAGTTTGTTATGTTAACCAGACAACTGGTCAGATACGCACACGCACATGCATGCACACGCATGCACACGCACACACACTATGTAAGCACTGAAAATGATATATTCAAATCTATGTAGCTACATTTTTTTCTTTTGTTGAAATTTTACAATAAAAAATACGTGGAGGAACCAATCGTATGTCCTTCAGACAGTGTCTGGGGAACAAAGGATTTTTGGGGGGTTTCTGAGCTCCGAGGTCACAACCAGGGCTCTGACCTCAGAGCCCAGAAACCCCTTGTAGCCAGCACAGTTCCCTCTACTTTGGCTATGCCTCCGTGCTCAGAAATGGAGTGCGGAGATGGGGAAAAAGGGACAGTCCTGGGGAGGGTGAGAAGACCACAGAAGTTGGGTTACACAGCTTCCTATACGCTGTGCAGCCTTCCCACCTCCCACTCCAAAGCTCCCCTGCCAGACAGGCACTATCACCTCTCTAGCCAGAAATGCAGGGCGGCTGAAACATGGAGGCAAGGATCGCCTCTGTGCTCTGGCTGCCCTGCATTGGATAGTCGTCAGCCTCTGAGTTCGGAGGCTTATGACTATATCCATAGGATTGCACCCTTAAAAACATTAACCAGAGAGCTTTGGCTATTGGGAGGTATAGAAATGCAATAAATGTTCATACTTGGAAACTTTGGTTAGTTTAAATTATGGTTAGTGAAGAAGCTGGGATAATAAGGCACAATTTATCTGGCTTGTTTGAACCAATGCTAGTTTAAACAAACTGGTGGTCTCCAAGTTTGAACATCATAAGGAACTCCAGTTAGTTTAAGAGGAAACATGTTGAAGATACCTATCTGTATACAGACTGTAATGTATGTTCTAGTTTGCAAAAACGCAGAGAAATGTCTGCCATTGTTCTGTAAATCATAAATTCTAAGTTGCATCAAGTGCTCAAGAGGAAAGTCTCTCAATTAGCGATAGTTCATAAATAGTCACATCCATTTTATGGAAAAGAAATTAAAATGTGTTTTTTTAATTGAAAGGCCAATCTAATTGGTGGCACTTAGTAAAAAGCATTAACTTGTTTATTTTCTTATTACCTTCCAGGCAATTGTCTTAATTCAGAAAATATGTGAAATGCACTTTAGTAAATTTTATTATAGGCCACTCAGGCATGTAGATTCAATAAACTATAGGTTGAATTGTGCTTGGCCTGTGATAGCACAGGTGTGGGGAGACTATACCAAGAGAGGCATTTTCAAAACAGAAGTTTTGTTTTGCTTAGTCAAATCACCATTAGTTGGATTATAAAACCCAAGGGTTTTCAGCATCTTATCATTTGTAGTGTGTAGTTCTACCCTTAGATCATCATCATTTGGTTTGAAAAAGGGAAACACACAATAACCAACCCCACATGATGTACCTTGTACTGGATTATATCACTTCAGACTGCAAGTGGTAGGTTGAATAACTGACTGCATCTCCGCCTAATAACTTCCACAACATAAAAAACTAGCATGTCAGGAAAAATGTTAAACCTGAATCTACAGCTTAATGTGCTAGTTGGGTATTTTTCCTTCTTTAAAGGCCCTCAATCAACTCCCATACACGTTCTGGAGTAGCACAGTGCAGCAAGAAAACCACATGGAGTTGCTGACATGTATGAGACAGATTGTGCATTTCACATACAATATTACTTGCTGTTGAATTAAGTTATTATTCCATTCACTGCTTTATATGTTCATAAGTTGATATACACTGAGCTGTCTAATAATTAGCCTCAGAAATCCACAAGAGTATGGAACCAATTACTAGGGAGGTGGTGGACTCTCCCATACTGGAGGCATTCAAGATGGGGCTGGACAGCCATCTGTCAGGGATGCTTTGACTTGGATTCCTGCACTGAGCAGGGGGTTAGACTCACTTGTCTTATAGGCTCCTTCCAACCCTACTATTCTATGAATCTATGGAAAAACATACTTAAGAGCAGAGATGTTGAACCTCTTTCAGCCCAAGGAGTGAATTCCACTTTTGGAGAAGCTCTGAGGGATGACATTCCTGTGGTGGGCAGAGCCAAATATACCAGCATGTTTTAGCTTAAAGTTCTTACTTCCAGTAACTAAGGCTTAGGAGAGGCATTTCAGCCTTTTAGAATGGGGAAAAAGCTGCAAGAAGCCAAGAAACCACCAAACAACATAGCCATCTAGGCAACCCTGGAGGGCCAGATTTTAACCCTAGAGGGCCAGGTAGGCTGGATTTGGCCCCCAGCCTGAAGTTCTGCACTCCTGCTCTAGATGGAACAGGGCAGACATTCTCAAACTGTGGTCAATGGAAAAGTTGTGGAACAACTGGAGATACCAGTCCTTGGCCCTGAACTTTTTTTTCTTTTTTCTTTTTTACTGTGGAGACGGAGGCCATTTTGAGGAGAGCTGGATGATCAAACAAGGCTAAGAAGGCCCTGGTGTAGTGCCTGTGATTTTCATAATATACAGTCTACTAATTTTTATCTTTAGAATTATCAGTTAAAAAGGCTCTTCTTCGTAGCCTGGTTTTCATAATATGGCGATGACTTTTGCTGCTGAACATGTTTAAAAATTAAAGTATCCGTATCTGTTTTAATTTGTAGAAGTGGTCTGCCAGGAGGCCCAAGCACTTTTCAAGTGGTCTGTGGAAAAAAAGGTTTGAGAACCACTAAACCGGGGTGGGCAACCTGCAACCTTCAGCCTAATTTCATGTGGCCCTTGGTCTAAGCCCACCACAAGCAATTCGTTCTGACCTCTGACAAAAGTGGTGTGTCCTTTCCCCAGCAGCTGCTCAGTGGGGAGAAAGAAGAGGAAGGGGAGGGAAAGAGACAGAGAGAGAGAGAGAGAAGGCAGTGGTCCCATCCACATTTGGGTCTGGCCCTGCCTATCACTGGCTTCGGCTCTGCCTATTGCCGCATGAGGGCCTCAACAGATTACCCCTGGGGGAATGCGTTCCTTCACAGGAAAAAAGGATGTCCACCCTTATACTAAACACACACATGGTCAGGATCATTCTAGAACTCAGAAAGCATAGCAAGAGGTGCAGATCTGCCATGCGCCAAGGAACAAGGGTATGTGGAGAGCTTAATGCCTCCCTTAGTCAAGGCAGAGTTCCAGCCTGCCTGAAGGAGGCAGTGGTGAGACCTCTGTTAAAAAAGCCCTTCCTGAACCCCACCATATTGGATAATTATCAGCCAGTATCCAATATTCCATTTCTGGGCAATATTGGAGAGCGTGGTGGCCTCCCAACTCCAGGGATTCCTGGATGAGACAGATTATCTAGATCCATTTCAATCTGGCTTTAGATCCAGTTATGGGTCAGAAACAGCTTTGGTCGCCTTGGTGGATGACCTATGCCAGGAACTAGACAGGGGGAATGTGTCCCTGTTGGTTCTGCTGGACCTCTCAGCGGCTTTCAATACCATCAACCATGGTATCCTTCTGGGTCACCTCACTGGGAAGGGACTTAGAGGCACTGTTTTACAGTGGCTCCATTCCTGCTTGGAGGGGCGGACCCAGAAGGTGGTGCTGGGGGACTTCTGTTCGCCTCCCTAGCCATTGGCCTGTGGAGTTCCTCAGGGTTCTGTTTTGTCCCCCATGCTATTTAACATATACATGAAACCACTGGGAGAGGTTGTCTGGAGTTTGGGGGTTTGGTGTCACCAGTATGCTAATGACACCCAACTCTACTTTTCCCTTCCATCTATTTCCAAGGAAGCTGTTCTGGTGCTAAACCAGTGTCTGTCAGCAGTAATGGACTGGATGAGGGCAAAAAAACTGAAGCTTAATCCAGGCAAGATAGAGGTGGTCAGTCAAAAGGTAGATCAGGGAATAGGGATTCAGCTTGTGCTTGTTGGGGTTACACTCCCCCTGAAGACACAGGTTCACAGCTTGGGTGTACTTCTGGATTCAGCCCTGAGCCTGGATGCCCAGGTTTCAGTGGTGGCCAGGAGTGCATTTGCACAGTTAAAGCTAGTGCACCAGCTGCACCCATTCCTTGAGATGTCTGACTTGGTCACAGTGACACAAGCCTTAGTTACATCCCATTTGGATTACTGTAATGCGTTCTATGTGGGGCTGCCTTTGACAAGTGTTCAGAAACTTCAGCTGGTTCAAAGAGCTCCTGCCAGACTGTTGACTGGGGCTGGCTACAGGGAGCATACAATGACCCTGTTAAAACAGCTTCACTGGCTCCCAGTCTGTTTCTGGGCACAATTCAAAGTGCTGATCATTACCTATAAAGCCCTATACAGATTCGGTCCAGGTTATCTGAAAGACCATATTCTCCCCTATGAGCTTGCTCATGCCCCAAGATCTTCCAGGGAGGTGCTTCTCGTGGTCCCGCCACCATCACAGGCTTGCCTGGTAGGAATGCGGGAGAGGGCCTTCTCAGTGGCTGCCCCAAGGCTCTGGAACTCCCTTCCCAGGGAGGCAATAGTGGCACCGTTCTTAGTAAGTTTCCGCAGGCAGGCAAAAAGTTTTTTGTTTTGGCAGGCCTTTGGGGATACATAGTCTGGACCTGATGGATATGATGGATTGATACTATTGTTTATATTGTTGCTGGCTTTTTTAAATTCTAAAATTTTATACAATTTGAATATTATTGATTTAATTATATTTTTAACTTTTGTATATTTCTATTTATATGTTTTAACTGTTCACGTTTTTAATGTTGTAAAGCTGCCTTGAGTCCCAGTATGGGGAAAAGGCAGGATATAAACAAATAGAATAATAATAAATAGAATAATAGTAATAGTAATAATACCGAATTAGCAACCAGACCCTATTTATTTTATTTATTTGTTTAAAACATTTGTATCCCACCCGATATCATTAAGATCTCAGGGCTGCATACAGATAAAATCAATTTAAACAGTATAAAAACAATAAACAATTTCAACAGATAAAAAATATTAAACCATTAAACAAGCTAATATCAATTAAAACTCTAAAACAATACAAACAGTGTGCAACTTTAGGGAATGCATTTAGCCCTCAAAGGCTTTGGTAAAAAGCCATGTTTTTACTAGGTGCCAAAATGAAAACAATGTACGTCCCAATTGGGCCTCCAAGGGGAGGGCATTCCACAACTAGAGTGCTACAGAAGAGAAGGCCTTCTCCCACATCTCACCATAGTGTATGTCTCGCACTGGTGGGACACAGAGGAGGGCCCCTCCAACAGATCTCAGTCCTCGGGCAGGTATATATACAGAGAGGGGCTCTGTCAAATAATGAGGCCCCAAGCTGCTTAGGGCTTTAAATGTCATCACCAGAATGACAGAACCTTGAATTCTGACAGGAAGCGTATTGGCAGCCTGTGCAATTCCTTTACAACTGGTGTTATATGATCTTTACAAGATGTTCCCGGTCAACAGTCTAGCTGCTGCATTTTGCACTAGCTGCAACTTCCGAGACGTCTTCAAGGGCAGCCCCATGTAAAGCGCATTGCAGTAGTCTAATCCAGAAGTTACCAGCGTACTATTGTGGCTAGGTTATCCCTGTGCAGGAAAGGCCGTAGCTGGCGGAAGCTGGCCTCAAGTACTTCGGGCCACTGAGTCCACCTAGGACTCCAGTGACAGGAATGGATCTAGGAGTACTCCCAAGCTACATACCTGCTCCTTCAGGGGAGTGAAACCCCATCCAGGACAGGTCACTTATCCAATTCCCGGACTCAGAAACCACCAATCCACAGAGTTTCTGTCTTGGCAGGATTTAGCTTCAGTTTACTGGCCCTCATCCAGCCCATTACAGCCTTCAAGCACTGGTCCAGCACCTTCACCACCTCAGCTGACTCTGATAGCAAGGCGAAATAGAGCTGAGTATCATCAGTGCACTGGTGACACCCCACCCCAGGACTCCTAATGACCTCTCCCAACAGCTTCATATAGATGCTGAACAACATGAGGGATAGAATAGAACTCTGTGGCACCCCACAGCTTAATAGCCATGGGGTAGAACAGGAAGCCCCCAATACCACTCTCTGGAATCAACCCTGCAGGTAGGAGTGAAACCACTCTAACACAGTGCCCCCAACTCCCATGTTGCAGAGTTGATCCAGTAAGATACCATGATCAATGGTATCAAAAGCAACTGAGAGATCCAGGAGGATCAACAGGGTAGCACTTCCCTTGTCTTTCACCCGGAGCAGGTTGTCAGTCAGAGCAACCAAGGCCGTTTCAGTGCCGTACCCTGGCCTGAAACCAGACTGAAATGGGTCCAGATGATCAGTTTCCTCCAAGCACATCTGAAGCTGCCCAGCCAACACACGCTCAAGCACCTGGCCCAAAAACAGTATATTAGAAATGGGGCAATAGTTCTCACATACCTCTGGATCCAGGAAGATCCTCTTCAGGAGAGGGTGCATTGCAGCCCCACCCCTGACAGAGTGAGGCATTTACGACCCCCTGGACCCACCCAATCAATCCGCCCCTGCTGGAACGTATTAGACAAGATGGGCACGTGTCAAGCTTACATGTGGTGGGACCTATGACCAGCAAGACTAGCCAGCCCACTAACCTAGCCCAACGGGAATAATGAGGTAAACATTTTCATGCAGCAACTTCATCCATAATAGATTTGCAAATGCAGAGCCAGTGTGGTGTAGTGGTTAGAGTGTTGGGACTGGCCCTGAGGAGACCTGGGTTCTACTGCTCACTCAGCCATGAAGCTCACCGGGTGACTTGAGGCCAGTCACTGACTCTCAGCCTGACCAACCTCACAGGGCTGTTGTGAGGATGGAGAGGAATATCACGACAGCACTGTGGGCTCCTTGGAGGAAAGGCGGGATATAAATGTAACAAATAAATAAATACATTCCAACTAGAAGTATTTCCCTCCCCATTTCATAAGCAGGAATTGTACAAACTGATTTTTCCCTTTGCATACAGAAATACTGAAGATTAGACAAGTTCAGAATTGTATTGATATTATAAACCTCTTAGTGTGGCGAGTTAAAAAAAAAGTTTTGGAAAAAACAAGCAGTTGCTAGTCACTGGAATTATACTGCTTGCTATCGGCAAATCTCAAATAAAAAAATGTGTGAGAATTAGTGTTATGAATATTTAGATTTGTGTTAGTGTTATGTTTTCTCTTAACCAATGAACTAACAAAACTGGAAAGGAAGGTTTGGCAAAGTCATTAATTGCCATTTCTACATATTACAGGGTATTATAAATTGCTCTTTAAACAATTTGGGCTTAGGGCACAATCCTATGCATGTTTAGACAGAAGAAGTCCTACAACTCCCAGCCTTCCCCAGCCAGCCATGTTTTTCTGTCTAAAAAAACAGAAGGTTGGTCCGGGAGACCAAGGTTGTTGAGTGCATATACTGGAGGTTGGGCCCGAAGGGCAGTCTGGGGATTCTGCTCGTGTACCGTCCACCCCGCTGCACGACTGACTCACTGGCCGAGGTGCTTGAGGTGGTCTCTGATGTGCGTGTACAGTCCCCTAACTTACTGGTGTTGGGGGACTTCAACGTACATTCGGAGGCCATCCTCACAGGAGCACCTCGGGACTTCATGGAGACCATGGCCTCCTGGGAGCTGCACCATATTCTAACTGGGCCCACCCATGTAGCCGGTCATGCACTAGACCTTGTGTTTGTTTCTGGAGAAGCGGGGAGTGATCTGGAAGTCGGGGGTATATCCACCACCCCCTTGTCATGGTCAGATCACTATCTGGTGATGTTGGACTTCTCGGTTCCA